>NW_026061071.1:0-2400000 GCF_929443795.1 Astur gentilis
AAGCCCGGGTCCCAGATCCTGTTGTGCCTGTGAATAGGCTGCAGGGGGACGGTGAAGACCAGCAACAGCTTTCAGGGCTGCCACCTTCCGTGTGGGACAAGGAGCCGGACGTGTGCCTTTTCGGAAACAGGCTCTGCCGAGGACGAGAGCCATGAGATGTTCCTCCTCTGGGAAAGCCCTGGTCCCAGATCCTGTTGTGCCTGTGAATAGGCTGCAGGGGGACGGTGAAGACCAGCAACAGCTTTCAGGGCTGCCACCTTCCGTGTGGGACAAGGAGCCGGACGTGTGCCTTTCTGGAAACAGGCCGTGCCGGGGACGAGAGCCATGAGATGTTCCTCCTCTGGGCAAGCCCTGGTCCTGAATCCTGTTGTGCCTGTGAATAGGCTGCAGGGGGACGGTGAAGACCAGCAACAGCTTTCAGGGCTGCCACCTTCCGTGTGGGACAAGGAGCCGGACGTGTCTTTCTGGATAAAGGCTCTGCCGAGGACGAGAGCCATGAGATGTTCCTCCTCTGGGCAACCCGGGTCCCAGATCCTGTTGTGCCTGTGAATAGGCTGCAGGGGGACGTTGAAGACCAGCAACAGCTTTCAGGGCTGCCACCTTCCGTGTGGGACAAGGAGCCGTATGTGTGCCTTTTCGGAAACAGGCCCTGCCGAGGACGAGAGCCATGAGATGTTCCTCCTCTGGGCAAGCCCGGGTCCCAGATCCTGTTGTGCCTGTGAATAGGCTGCAGGGGGACGGTGAAGACCAGCAACAGCTTTCAGGGCTGCCACCTTCCGTGTGGGACAAGGAGCCGGACGTCTGCCTTTCTGGAAACAGGCCCTGTCGAGGACGAAAGCCATGAGATGTTCCTCCTCTGGGCAAGCCCTGGTCCTGAATCCTGTTGTGCCTGTGAATAGGCTGCAGGGGGACGGTGAAGACCAGCAACAGCTTTCAGGGCTGCCACCTTCCGTGTGGGACAAGGAGCCGGATGTGTGCCTTTTTGGAAACAGGCTCTGCCGAGGACGAGAGCCATGAGATGTTCCTCCTCTGGGCAAGCCCGGGTCCCAGATCCTGTTGTGCCTGTGAATAGGCTGCAGGGGGACGGTGAAGACCAGCAACAGCTTTCAGGGCTGCCACCTTCCGTTTCGGACAAGGAGCCGGACGTGTGCCTTTTCGGAAACAGGCCATGCCGAGGGTGAGAGCCATGAGATGTTCCTCCTCTGGGCAAACCCGGGTCCCAGAACCTGTTGTGCCTGTGAATAGGCTGCAGGGGGACGGTGAAGACCAGCAACAGCTTTCAGGGCTGCCACCTTCCGTGTGGGACAAGGAGCCGGACGTGTCTTTCTGGATAAAGGCTCTGCCGAGGACGAGAGCCATGAGATGTTCCTCCTCTGGGCAAGCCCGGGTCCCAGATCCTGTTGTGCCTGTGAATAGGCTGCAGGGGGACGGTGAAGACCAGCAACAGCTTTCACGGCTGCCACCTTCTGTGTGGGACAAGGAGCCGGACATGTGCCTTTCTGGAAACAGGCCGTGCCGGGGACGAGAGCCATGAGATGTTCCTCCTCTGGGCAAGCCCGGGTCCCAGATCCTGTTGTGCCTGTGAATAGGCTGCAGGGGGACGGTGAAGACCAGCAACAGCTTTCAGGGCTGCCACCTTCCGTGTGGGACAAGGAGCCGGACTTCTGCCTTTCTGGAAACAGGCCCTGTCGAGGACGAAAGCCATGAGATGTTCCTCCTCTGGGCAAGCCCGGGTCCCAGATACTGTTGTGCCTGTGAATAGGCTGCAGGGGGACGGTGAAGACCAGCAACAGCTTTCAGGGCTGCCACCTTCCGTGTGGGACAAGGAGCCGTATGTGTGCCTTTTCGGAAACAGGCTCGGACGAGGAAGAGAGCCATGAGATGTTCCTCCTCTGGGCAAGCCCCGGTCCTGAATCCTGTTGTGCCTGTGAATAGGCTGCAGGGGGACGGTGAAGACCAGCAACAGCTTTCAGGGCTGCCACCTTCCGTTTCGGACAAGGAGCCGGACGCGTCTTTCTGGAAACAGGCCGTGCCGAGGACGAGAGCCATGAGATGTTCCTCCTCTGGGCAAGCCCGGGTCCCAGATCCTGTTGTGCCTGTGAATAGGCTGCAGGGGGACGGGGAAGACCAGCAACAGCTTTCATGGCTGCCACCTTCCGTGTGGGACAAGGAGCCAGACGTGTGCCTTCTCTGAAACAGGCTCTGCCGAGGACGAGAGCCATGAGATGTTCCTCCTCTGGGCAAGCCCGGGTCCCAGATCCTGTTGTGCCTGTGAATAGGCTGCAGGGGGACGGTGAAGACCAGCAACAGCTTTCAGGGCTGCCACCTTCCGTGTGGGACAAGGAGCCGGACGTGTGCCTTTTTGGAAAGAGGCTCTGCCGAGGACGAAAGCCATGAGATGTTCCTCCTCTGGGCAAGCCCGGGTCCTGAATCCTGTTGTGCCTGTGAATAGGCTGCAGGGGGACGGTGAAGACAAGCAACAGCTTTCAGGGCTGCCACCTTCCGTGTGGGACAAGGAGCCGTATGTGTGCCTTTTCGGAAACAGGCTCGGACAAGGAAGAGAGCCATGAGATGTTCCTCCTCTGGGCAAGCCCCGGTCCTGAATCCTGTTGTGCCTGTGAATAGGCTGCAGGGGGACGGTGAAGACCAGCAACAGCTTTCAGGGCTGCCACCTTCCGTTTCGGACAAGGAGCCGGACGCGTCTTTCTGGAAACAGGCCGTGCCGAGGACGAGAGCCATGAGATGTTCCTCCTCTGGGCAAGCCCGGGTCCCAGATCCTGTTGTGCCTGTGAATAGGCTGCAGGGGGACGGGGAAGACCAGCAACAGCTTTCATGGCTGCCACCTTCCGTGTGGGACAAGGAGCCAGACGTGTGCCTTCTCTGAAACAGGCTCTGCCGAGGACGAGAGCCATGAGATGTTCCTCCTCTGGGCAAGCCCGGGTCCCAGATCCTGTTGTGCCTGTGAATAGGCTGCAGGGGGACGGTGAAGACCAGCAACAGCTTTCAGGGCTGCCACCTTCCGTGTGGGACAAGGAGCCGGACGTGTGCCTTTTTGGAAACAGGCTCTGCCGAGGACGAAAGCCATGAGATGTTCCTCCTCTGGGCAAGCCCGGGTCCTGAATCCTGTTGTGCCTGTGAATAGGCTGCAGGGGGACGGTGAAGACAAGCAACAGCTTTCAGGGCTGCCACCTTCCGTGTGGGACAATGAGCCGGACGTGTCTTACTGGATAAAGGCTCTGCCGAGGACGAGAGCCATGAGATGTTCCTCCTCTGGGCAAGCCCCGGTCCTGAATCCTGTTGTGCCTGTGAATAGGCTGCAGGGGGACGGTGAAGACCAGCAACATCTTTCAGGGCTGCCACCTTCCGTGTGGGACAAGGAGCCGGACGTGTGCCTTTTTGGAAACAGGCTCTGCCGAGGACGAGAGCCATGAGATGTTCCTCCTCTGGGCAAGCCCGGGTCCCAGATCCTGTTGTGCCTGTGAATAGGCTGCAGGGGGACGGTGAAGACCAGCAACAGCTTTCAGGGCTGCCACCTTCCGTGTGGGACAAGGAGCCGTATGTGTGCCTTTTCGGAAACAGGCTCTGCCGAGGACGAGAGCCATGAGATGTTCCTCCTCTGGGCAAGCCCGGGTCCCAGATCCTGTTGTGCCTGTGAATAGGCTGCAGGGGGACGGTGAAGACAAGCAACAGCTTTCAGGGCTGCCACCTTCCGTGTGGGACAATGAGCCGGACGTGTCTTACTGGATAAAGGCTCTGCCGAGGACGAGAGCCATGAGATGTTCCTCCTCTGGGCAAGCCCTGGTCCTGAATCCTGTTGTGCCTGTGAATAGGCTGCAGGGGGACGGTGAAGACCAGCAACAGCTTTCAGGGCTGCCACCTTCCGTGTGGGACAAGGAGCCGGACGTGTGCCTTTTTGGAAACAGGCTCTGCCGAGGACGAGAGCCATGAGATGTTCCTCCTCTGGGGAAGCCCGGGTCCCAGAACCTGTTGTGCCTGTGAATAGGCTGCAGGGGGACGGTGAAGACCAGCAACAGCTTTCACGGCTGCCACCTTCTGTGTGGGACAAGGAGCCGGACATGTGCCTTTCTGGAAACAGGCCGTGCCGGGGACGAGAGCCATGAGATGTTCCTCCTCTGGGCAAGCCCGGGTCCCAGATCCTGTTGTGCCTGTGAATAGGCTGCAGGGGGACGGTGAAGACCAGCAACAGCTTTCAGGGCTGCCACCTTCCGTTTCGGACAAGGAGCCGGACTTCTGCCTTTCTGGAAACAGGCCCTGTCGAGGACGAAAGCCATGAGATGTTCCTCCTCTGGGCAAGCCCGGGTCCCAGATACTGTTGTGCCTGTGAATAGGCTGCAGGGGGACGGTGAAGACCAGCAACAGCTTTCAGGGCTGCCACCTTCCGTGTGGGACAAGGAGCCGGACATGTGCCTTTCTGGAACAGGCCGTGCCGAGGACGAGAGCCATGAGATGTTCCTCCTCTGGGCAAGCCCGGGTCCCAGATCCTGTTGTGCCTGTGAATAGGCTGCAGGGGTACGTTGAAGACCAGCAACAGGTTTCAGGGCTGCCACCTTCCGTGTGGGACAAGGAGCCGGACGTGTGCCTTTTTGGAAACAGGCTCTGCCGAGGACGAGAGCCATGAGATGTTCCTCCTCTGGGCAAGCCCGGGTCCCAGATCCTGTTGTGCCTGTGAATAGGCTGCACGGGGACGGTGAAGACCAGCAACAGCTTTCAGGGCTGCCACCTTCCGTGTGGGACAAGGAGCTGGATGTGTGCCTTTCTGGAAACAGGCCGTGCCGAGGACGAGAGCCATGAGATGTTCCTCCTCTGGGCAAGCCCGCGTCCAAATCCTGTTGTGCCTGTGAATAGGCTTCAGGTAGACGGTGAAGACCAGCAACAGCTTTCAGGGCTGCCACCTTCCGTGTGGGACAAGGAGCCGAACGGGTGCCTTTCTGGAAACAGGCTGTGCCGAGGACGAGAGCCATGAGATGTTCCTCCTCTGGGCAAGCCCCGGTCCTGAATCCTGTTGTGCCTGTGAATAGGCTGCAGGGGTACGTTGAAGACCAGCAACAGCTTTCAGGGCTGCCACCTTCCGTGTGGGACAAGGAGCCGGACGTGTCTTTCTGGATAAAGGCTCTGCCGAGGACGAGAGCCATGAGATGTTCCTCCTCTGGGCAAGCCCCGGTCCTGAATCCTGTTGTGCCTGTGAATAGGCTGCAGGGGGATGGTGAAGACCAGCAACAGCTTTCAGGGCTGCCACCTTCCGTGTGGGACAAGGAGCCGGACGTCTGCCTTTCTGGAAACAGGCCCTGCCGAGGACGAGAGCCATGAGATGTTCCTCCTCTGGGCAAGCCCGGGTCCCAGATCCTGTTGTGCCTGTGAATAGGCTGCAGGGGGACGGTGAAGACCAGCAACAGCTTTCAGGGCTGCCACCTTCCGTGTGGGACAAGGAGCCGGACGTGTGCCTTTTCGGAAACAGGCCCTGCCGAGGACGAGAGCCATGAGATGTTCCTCCTCTGGGCAAGCCCGGGTCCCAGATCCTGTTGTGCCTGTGAATAGGCTGCAGGGGGACGGTGAAGACCAGCAACAGCTTTCAGGGCTGCCACCTTCCGTGTGGGACAAGGAGCCGGACGTGTGCCTTTTCGGAAACAGGCTCTGCCGAGGACGAGAGCCATGAGATGTTCCTCCTCTGGGAAAGCCCTGGTCCCACATCCTGTTGTGCCTGTGAATAGGCTGCAGGGGGACGGTGAAGACCAGCAACAGCTTTCAGGGCTGCCACCTTCCGTGTGGGACAAGGAGCCGGACGTGTGCCTTTCTGGAAACAGGCCGTGCCGGGGACGAGAGCCATGAGATGTTCCTCCTCTGGGCAAGCCCTGGTCCTGAATCCTGTTGTGCCTGTGAATAGGCTGCAGGGGGACGGTGAAGACCAGCAACAGCTTTCAGGGCTGCCACCTTCCGTGTGGGACAAGGAGCCGGACGTGTCTTTCTGGATAAAGGCTCTGCCGAGGACGAGAGCCATGAGATGTTCCTCCTCTGGGCAACCCGGGTCCCAGATCCTGTTGTGCCTGTGAATAGGCTGCAGGGGGACGTTGAAGACCAGCAACAGCTTTCAGGGCTGCCACCTTCCGTGTGGGACAAGGAGCCGTATGTGTGCCTTTTCGGAAACAGGCTCTGCCGAGGACGAGAGCCATGAGATGTTCCTCCTCTGGGCAAGCCCGGGTCCCAGATCCTGTTGTGCCTGTGAATAGGCTGCAGGGGGACGGTGAAGACCAGCAACAGCTTTCAGGGCTGCCACCTTCCGTGTGGGACAAGGAGCCGGACGTCTGCCTTTCTGGAAACAGGCCCTGTCGAGGACGAAAGCCATGAGATGTTCCTCCTCTGGGCAAGCCCTGGTCCTGAATCCTGTTGTGCCTGTGAATAGGCTGCAGGGGGACGGTGAAGACCAGCAACAGCTTTCAGGGCTGCCACCTTCCGTGTGGGACAAGGAGCCGGATGTGTGCCTTTTTGGAAACAGGCTCTGCCGAGGACGAGAGCCATGAGATGTTCCTCCTCTGGGCAAGCCCGGGTCCCAGATCCTGTTGTGCCTGTGAATAGGCTGCAGGGGGACGGTGAAGACCAGCAACAGCTTTCAGGGCTGCCACCTTCCGTTTCGGACAAGGAGCCGGACGTGTGCCTTTTCGGAAACAGGCCATGCCGAGGGTGAGAGCCATGAGATGTTCCTCCTCTGGGCAAACCCGGGTCCCAGAACCTGTTGTGCCTGTGAATAGGCTGCAGGGGGACGGTGAAGACCAGCAACAGCTTTCAGGGCTGCCACCTTCCGTGTGGGACAAGGAGCCGGACGTGTCTTTCTGGATAAAGGCTCTGCCGAGGACGAGAGCCATGAGATGTTCCTCCTCTGGGCAAGCCCGGGTCCCAGATCCTGTTGTGCCTGTGAATAGGCTGCAGGGGGACGGTGAAGACCAGCAACAGCTTTCACGGCTGCCACCTTCTGTGTGGGACAAGGAGCCGGACATGTGCCTTTCTGGAAACAGGCCGTGCCGGGGACGAGAGCCATGAGATGTTCCTCCTCTGGGCAAGCCCGGGTCCCAGATCCTGTTGTGCCTGTGAATAGGCTGCAGGGGGACGGTGAAGACCAGCAACAGCTTTCAGGGCTGCCACCTTCCGTGTGGGACAAGGAGCCGGACTTCTGCCTTTCTGGAAACAGGCCCTGTCGAGGACGAAAGCCATGAGATGTTCCTCCTCTGGGCAAGCCCGGGTCCCAGATACTGTTGTGCCTGTGAATAGGCTGCAGGGGGACGGTGAAGACCAGCAACAGCTTTCAGGGCTGCCACCTTCCGTGTGGGACAAGGAGCCGTATGTGTGCCTTTTCGGAAACAGGCTCGGACGAGGAAGAGAGCCATGAGATGTTCCTCCTCTGGGCAAGCCCCGGTCCTGAATCCTGTTGTGCCTGTGAATAGGCTGCAGGGGGACGGTGAAGACCAGCAACAGCTTTCAGGGCTGCCACCTTCCGTTTCGGACAAGGAGCCGGACGCGTCTTTCTGGAAACAGGCCGTGCCGAGGACGAGAGCCATGAGATGTTCCTCCTCTGGGCAAGCCCGGGTCCCAGATCCTGTTGTGCCTGTGAATAGGCTGCAGGGGGACGGGGAAGACCAGCAACAGCTTTCATGGCTGCCACCTTCCGTGTGGGACAAGGAGCCAGACGTGTGCCTTCTCTGAAACAGGCTCTGCCGAGGACGAGAGCCATGAGATGTTCCTCCTCTGGGCAAGCCCGGGTCCCAGATCCTGTTGTGCCTGTGAATAGGCTGCAGGGGGACGGTGAAGACCAGCAACAGCTTTCAGGGCTGCCACCTTCCGTGTGGGACAAGGAGCCGGACGTGTGCCTTTTTGGAAAGAGGCTCTGCCGAGGACGAAAGCCATGAGATGTTCCTCCTCTGGGCAAGCCCGGGTCCTGAATCCTGTTGTGCCTGTGAATAGGCTGCAGGGGGACGGTGAAGACAAGCAACAGCTTTCAGGGCTGCCACCTTCCGTGTGGGACAAGGAGCCGTATGTGTGCCTTTTCGGAAACAGGCTCGGACAAGGAAGAGAGCCATGAGATGTTCCTCCTCTGGGCAAGCCCCGGTCCTGAATCCTGTTGTGCCTGTGAATAGGCTGCAGGGGGACGGTGAAGACCAGCAACAGCTTTCAGGGCTGCCACCTTCCGTTTCGGACAAGGAGCCGGACGCGTCTTTCTGGAAACAGGCCGTGCCGAGGACGAGAGCCATGAGATGTTCCTCCTCTGGGCAAGCCCGGGTCCCAGATCCTGTTGTGCCTGTGAATAGGCTGCAGGGGGACGGGGAAGACCAGCAACAGCTTTCAGGGCTGCCACCTTCCGTGTGGGACAAGGAGCCAGACGTGTGCCTTCTCTGAAACAGGCTCTGCCGAGGACGAGAGCCATGAGATGTTCCTCCTCTGGGCAAGCCCGGGTCCCAGATCCTGTTGTGCCTGTGAATAGGCTGCAGGGGGACGGTGAAGACCAGCAACAGCTTTCAGGGCTGCCACCTTCCGTGTGGGACAAGGAGCCGGACGTGTGCCTTTTTGGAAACAGGCTCTGCCGAGGACGAAAGCCATGAGATGTTCCTCCTCTGGGCAAGCCCGGGTCCTGAATCCTGTTGTGCCTGTGAATAGGCTGCAGGGGGACGGTGAAGACAAGCAACAGCTTTCAGGGCTGCCACCTTCCGTGTGGGACAATGAGCCGGACGTGTCTTACTGGATAAAGGCTCTGCCGAGGACGAGAGCCATGAGATGTTCCTCCTCTGGGCAAGCCCTGGTCCTGAATCCTGTTGTGCCTGTGAATAGGCTGCAGGGGGACGGTGAAGACCAGCAACAGCTTTCAGGGCTGCCACCTTCCGTGTGGGACAAGGAGCCGGACGTGTGCCTTTTTGGAAACAGGCTCTGCCGAGGACGAGAGCCATGAGATGTTCCTCCTCTGGGCAAGCCCGGGTCCCAGATCCTGTTGTGCCTGTGAATAGGCTGCAGGGGGACGGTGAAGACCAGCAACAGCTTTCAGGGCTGCCACCTTCCGTGTGGGACAAGGAGCCGTATGTGTGCCTTTTCGGAAACAGGCTCTGCCGAGGACGAGAGCCATGAGATGTTCCTCCTCTGGGCAAGCCCGGGTCCCAGATCCTGTTGTGCCTGTGAATAGGCTGCAGGGGGACGGTGAAGACAAGCAACAGCTTTCAGGGCTGCCACCTTCCGTGTGGGACAATGAGCCGGACGTGTCTTACTGGATAAAGGCTCTGCCGAGGACGAGAGCCATGAGATGTTCCTCCTCTGGGCAAGCCCTGGTCCTGAATCCTGTTGTGCCTGTGAATAGGCTGCAGGGGGACGGTGAAGACCAGCAACAGCTTTCAGGGCTGCCACCTTCCGTGTGGGACAAGGAGCCGGACGTGTGCCTTTTTGGAAACAGGCTCTGCCGAGGACGAGAGCCATGAGATGTTCCTCCTCTGGGGAAGCCCGGGTCCCAGAACCTGTTGTGCCTGTGAATAGGCTGCAGGGGGACGGTGAAGACCAGCAACAGCTTTCACGGCTGCCACCTTCTGTGTGGGACAAGGAGCCGGACATGTGCCTTTCTGGAAACAGGCCGTGCCGGGGACGAGAGCCATGAGATGTTCCTCCTCTGGGCAAGCCCGGGTCCCAGATCCTGTTGTGCCTGTGAATAGGCTGCAGGGGGACGGTGAAGACCAGCAACAGCTTTCAGGGCTGCCACCTTCCGTTTCGGACAAGGAGCCGGACTTCTGCCTTTCTGGAAACAGGCCCTGTCGAGGACGAAAGCCATGAGATGTTCCTCCTCTGGGCAAGCCCGGGTCCCAGATACTGTTGTGCCTGTGAATAGGCTGCAGGGGGACGGTGAAGACCAGCAACAGCTTTCAGGGCTGCCACCTTCCGTGTGGGACAAGGAGCCGGACATGTGCCTTTCTGGAAACAGGCTGTGCCGAGGACGAGAGCCATGAGATGTTCCTCCTCTGGGCAAGCCCCGGTCCTGAATCCTGTTGTGCCTGTGAATAGGCTGCAGGGGGATGGTGAAGACCAGCAACAGCTTTCAGGGCTGCCACCTTCCGTGTGGGACAAGGAGCCGGACGTGTGCCTTTTCGGAATCAGGCTCTGCCGAGGACGAGAGCCATGAGATGTTCCTCCTCTGGGCAAGCCCGCGTCCAAATCCTGTTGTGCCTGTGAATAGGCTTCAGGGAGACGGTGAAGACCAGCAACAGCTTTCAGGGCTGCCACCTTCCGTGTGGGACAAGGAGCCGGACGTGTGCCTTTTCGGAATCAGGCTCTGCCGAGGACGAGATCCATGAGATGTTCCTCCTCTGGGCAAGCCCCGGTCCTGAATCCTGTTGTGCCTGTGAATAGGCTGCAGGGGGACGGTGAAGACCAGCAACAGCTTTCAGGGCTGCCACCTTCCGTGTGGGACAAGGAGCCGGTCGTGTGCCTTTTTGGAAACAGGCCCTGCCGAGGACGAGAGCCATGAGATGTTCCTCCTCTGGGCAAGCCCGGGTCCCAGATCCTGTTGTGCCTGTGAATAGGCTGCAGGGGGACGGTGAAGACCAGCAACAGCTTTCAGGGCTGCCACCTTCCGTGTGGGACAAGGAGCCGGACGTGTGCCTTTTCGGAAACAGGCTCTGCCGAGGACGAGAGCCATGAGATGTTCCTCCTCTGGGAAAGCCCTGGTCCCAGATCCTGTTGTGCCTGTGAATAGGCTGCAGGGGGACGGTGAAGACCAGCAACAGCTTTCAGGGCTGCCACCTTCCGTGTGGGACAAGGAGCCGAAAGGGTGCCTTTCTGGAAACAGGCCGTGCCGGGGACGAGAGCCATGAGATGTTCCTCCTCTGGGCAAGCCCCGGTCCTGAATCCTGTTGTGCCTGTGAATAGGCTGCAGGGGGACGGTGAAGACCAGCAACAGCTTTCAGGGCTGCCACCTTCCGTGTGGGACAAGGAGCCGGACGTGTCTTTCTGGATAAAGGCTCTGCCGAGGACGAGAGCCATGAGATGTTCCTCCTCTGGGCAAGCCCGGGTCCCAGATCCTGTTGTGCCTGTGAATAGGCTGCAGGGGGACGGTGAAGACCAGCAACAGCTTTCACGGCTGCCACCTTCTGTGTGGGACAAGGAGCCGGACATGTGCCTTTCTGGAAACAGGCCGTGCCGGGGACGAGAGCCATGAGATGTTCCTCCTCTGGGCAAGCCCGGGTCCCAGATCCTGTTGTGCCTGTGAATAGGCTGCAGGGGGACGGTGAAGACCAGCAACAGCTTTCAGGGCTGCCACCTTCCGTGTGGGACAAGGAGCCGGACGTGTGCCTTTCTGGAAACAGGCCCTGTCGAGGACGAAAGCCATGAGATGTTCCTCCTCTGGGCAAGCCCGGGTCCCAGATACTGTTGTGCCTGTGAATAGGCTGCAGGGGGACGGTGAAGACCAGCAACAGCTTTCAGGGCTGCCACCTTCCGTGTGGGACAAGGAGCCGTATGTGTGCCTTTTCGGAAACAGGCTCGGACGAGGAAGAGAGCCATGAGATGTTCCTCCTCTGGGCAAGCCCCGGTCCTGAATCCTGTTGTGCCTGTGAATAGGCTGCAGGGGGACGGTGAAGACCAGCAACAGCTTTCAGGGCTGCCACCTTCCGTTTCGGACAAGGAGCCGGACGCGTCTTTCTGGAAACAGGCCGTGCCGAGGACGAGAGCCATGAGATGTTCCTCCTCTGGGCAAGCCCGGGTCCCAGATCCTGTTGTGCCTGTGAATAGGCTGCAGGGGGATGGTGAAGACCAGCAACAGCTTTCAGGGCTGCCACCTTCCGTGTGGGACAAGGAGCCAGACGTGTGCCTTCTCGGAAACAGGCTCTGCCGAGGACGAGAGCCATGAGATGTTCCTCCTCTGGGCAAGCCCGGGTCCCAGATCCTGTTGTGCCTGTGAATAGGCTGCAGGGGGACGGTGAAGACCAGCAACAGCTTTCAGGGCTGCCACCTTCCGTGTGGGACAAGGAGCCGGACGTGTGCCTTTTTGGAAACAGGCTCTGCCGAGGACGAAAGCCATGAGATGTTCCTCCTCTGGGCAAGCCCGGGTCCTGAATCCTGTTGTGCCTGTGAATAGGCTGCAGGGGGACGGTGAAGACCAGCAACAGCTTTCAGGGCTGCCACCTTCCGTGTGGGACAAGGAGCCGGACGTGTCTTACTGGATAAAGGCTCTGCCGAGGACGAGAGCCATGAGATGTTCCTCCTCTGGGCAAGCCCGGGTCCCAGATCCTGTTGTGCCTGTGAATAGGCTGCAGGGGTACGTTGAAGACCAGCAACAGCTTTCACGGCTGCCACCTTCCGTGTGGGACAAGGAGCCGGACGTGTGCCTTTTTGGAAACAGGCTCTGCCGAGGACGAGAGCCATGAGATGTTCCTCCTCTGGGCAAGCCCGGGTCCCAGATCCTGTTGTGCCTGTGAATAGGCTGCACGGGGACGGTGAAGACCAGCAACAGCTTTCAGGGCTGCCACCTTCCGTGTGGGACAAGGAGCTGGATGTGTGCCTTTCTGGAAACAGGCCGTGCCGAGGACGAGAGCCATGAGATGTTCCTCCTCTGGGCAAGCCCCGGTCCTGAATCCTGTTGTGCCTGTGAATAGGCTTCAGGGGGATGGTGAAGACCAGCAACAGCTTTCAGGGCTGCCACCTTCCGTGTGGGACAAGGAGCCGGACGTGTGCCTTTTCGGAATCAGGCTCTGCCGAGGACGAGAGCCATGAGATGTTCCTCCTCTGGGCAAGCCCGCGTCCAAATCCTGTTGTGCCTGTGAATAGGCTTCAGGGAGACGGTGAAGACCAGCAACAGCTTTCAGGGCTGCCACCTTCCGTGTGGGACAAGGAGCCGAACGGGTGCCTTTCTGGAAACGGGCTGTGCCGAGGACGAGAGCCATGAGATGTTCCTCCTCTGGGCAAGCCCCGGTCCTGAATCCTGTTGTGCCTGTGAATAGGCTGCAGGGGGACGGTGAAGACCAGCAACAGCTTTCAGGGCTGCCACCTTCCGTGTGGGACAAGGAGCCGGACGTGTCTTTCTGGATAAAGGCTCTGCCGAGGACGAGAGCCATGAGATGTTCCTCCTCTGGGCAAGCCCGGGTCCCAGATCCTGTTGTGCCTGTGAATAGGCTGCAGGGGGATGGTGAAGACCAGCAACAGCTTTCAGGGCTGCCACCTTCCGTGTGGGACAAGGAGCCGGACGTCTGCCTTTCTGGAAACAGGCCCTGTCGAGGACGAGAGCCATGAGATGTTCCTCCTCTGGGCAAGCCCGGGTCCCAGATCCTGTTGTGCCTGTGAATAGGCTGCAGGGGGACGGTGAAGACCAGCAACAGCTTTCAGGGCTGCCACCTTCCGTGTGGGACAAGGAGCCGGACGTGTGCCTTTTCGGAAACAGGCTCTGCCGAGGACGAGAGCCATGAGATGTTCCTCCTCTGGGCAAGCCCGGGTCCCAGATCCTGTTGTGCCTGTGAATAGGCTGCAGGGGGACGGTGAAGACCAGCAACAGCTTTCAGGGCTGCCACCTTCCGTGTGGGACAAGGAGCCGGTCGTGTGCCTTTTTGGAAACAGGCCCTGCCGAGGACGAGAGCCATGAGATGTTCCTCCTCTGGGCAAGCCCGGGTCCCAGATCCTGTTGTGCCTGTGAATAGGCTGCAGGGGGACGGTGAAGACCAGCAACAGCTTTCAGGGCTGCCACCTTCCGTGTGGGACAAGGAGCCGGACGTGTGCCTTTTTGGAAACAGGCTCTGCCGAGGACGAGAGCCATGAGATGTTCCTCCTCTGGGCAAGCCCGGGTCCCAGATCCTGTTGTGCCTGTGAATAGGCTGCAGGGGGACGGTGAAGACCAGCAACAGCTTTCAGGGCTGCCACCTTCCGTGTGGGACAAGGAGCCGAAAGGGTGCCTTTCTGGAAACAGGCCGTGCCGGGGACGAGAGCCATGAGATGTTCCTCCTCTGGGCAAGCCCCGGTCCTGAATCCTGTTGTGCCTGTGAATAGGCTGCAGGGGGACGGTGAAGACCAGCAACAGCTTTCAGGGCTGCCACCTTCCGTGTGGGACAAGGAGCCGGACGTGTGCCTTTTCGGAAACAGGCCATGCCGAGGGTGAGAGCCATGAGATGTTCCTCCTCTGGGCAAACCCGGGTCCCAGAACCTGTTGTGCCTGTGAATAGGCTGCAGGGGGACGGTGAAGACCAGCAACAGCTTTCAGGGCTGCCACCTTCCGTGTGGGACAAGGAGCCGGACGTGTCTTTCTGGATAAAGGCTCTGCCGAGGACGAGAGCCATGAGATGTTCCTCCTCTGGGCAAGCCCGGGTCCCAGATCCTGTTGTGCCTGTGAATAGGCTGCAGGGGGACGGTGAAGACCAGCAACAGCTTTCACGGCTGCCACCTTCTGTGTGGGACAAGGAGCCGGACATGTGCCTTTCTGGAAACAGGCCGTGCCGGGGACGAGAGCCATGAGATGTTCCTCCTCTGGGCAAGCCCGGGTCCCAGATCCTGTTGTGCCTGTGAATAGGCTGCAGGGGGACGGTGAAGACCAGCAACAGCTTTCAGGGCTGCCACCTTCCGTGTGGGACAAGGAGCCGGACTTCTGCCTTTCTGGAAACAGGCCCTGTCGAGGACGAAAGCCATGAGATGTTCCTCCTCTGGGCAAGCCCGGGTCCCAGATCCTGTTGTGCCTGTGAATAGGCTGCAGGGGGACGGTGAAGACCAGCAACAGCTTTCAGGGCTGCCACCTTCCGTGTGGGACAAGGAGCCGTATGTGTGCCTTTTCGGAAACAGGCTCGGACGAGGAAGAGAGCCATGAGATGTTCCTCCTCTGGGCAAGCCCCGGTCCTGAATCCTGTTGTGCCTGTGAATAGGCTGCAGGGGGACGGTGAAGACCAGCAACAGCTTTCAGGGCTGCCACCTTCCGTTTCGGACAAGGAGCCGGACGCGTCTTTCTGGAAACAGGCCGTGCCGAGGACGAGAGCCATGAGATGTTCCTCCTCTGGGCAAGCCCGGGTCCCAGATCCTGTTGTGCCTGTGAATAGGCTGCAGGGGGACGGTGAAGACCAGCAACAGCTTTCATGGCTGCCACCTTCCGTGTGGGACAAGGAGCCAGACGTGTGCCTTCTCGGAAACAGGCTCTGCCGAGGACGAGAGCCATGAGATGTTCCTCCTCTGGGCAAGCCCGGGTCCCAGATCCTGTTGTGCCTGTGAATAGGCTGCAGGGGGACGGTGAAGACCAGCAACAGCTTTCAGGGCTGCCACCTTCCGTGTGGGACAAGGAGCCGGACGTGTGCCTTTTTGGAAACAGGCTCTGCCGAGGACGAAAGCCATGAGATGTTCCTCCTCTGGGCAAGCCCGGGTCCTGAATCCTGTTGTGCCTGTGAATAGGCTGCAGGGGGACGGTGAAGACAAGCAACATTTTTCAGGGCTGCCACCTTCCGTGTGGGACAAGGAGCCGTATGTGTGCCTTTTCGGAAACAGGCTCGGACGAGGAAGAGAGCCATGAGATGTTCCTCCTCTGGGCAAGCCCCGGTCCTGAATCCTGTTGTGCCTGTGAATAGGCTGCAGGGGGACGGTGAAGACCAGCAACAGCTTTCAGGGCTGCCACCTTCCGTGTGGGACAAGGAGCCGGACGTGTCTTTCTGGATAAAGGCTCTGCCGAGGACGAGAGCCATGAGATGTTCCTCCTCTGGGCAAGCCCGGGTCCCAGATCCTGTTGTGCCTGTGAATAGGCTGCAGGGGGATGGTGAAGACCAGCAACAGCTTTCAGGGCTGCCACCTTCCGTGTGGGACAAGGAGCCGGACGTCTGCCTTTCTGGAAACAGGCCCTGTCGAGGACGAGAGCCATGAGATGTTCCTCCTCTGGGCAAGCCCGGGTCCCAGATCCTGTTGTGCCTGTGAATAGGCTGCAGGGGGACGGTGAAGACCAGCAACAGCTTTCAGGGCTGCCACCTTCCGTGTGGGACAAGGAGCCGGACGTGTGCCTTTTCGGAAACAGGCTCTGCCGAGGACGAGAGCCATGAGATGTTCCTCCTCTGGGCAAGCCCGGGTCCCAGATCCTGTTGTGCCTGTGAATAGGCTGCAGGGGGACGGTGAAGACCAGCAACAGCTTTCAGGGCTGCCACCTTCCGTGTGGGACAAGGAGCCGGTCGTGTGCCTTTTTGGAAACAGGCCCTGCCGAGGACGAGAGCCATGAGATGTTCCTCCTCTGGGCAAGCCCGGGTCCCAGATCCTGTTGTGCCTGTGAATAGGCTGCAGGGGGACGGTGAAGACCAGCAACAGCTTTCAGGGCTGCCACCTTCCGTGTGGGACAAGGAGCCGGACGTGTGCCTTTTTGGAAACAGGCTCTGCCGAGGACGAGAGCCATGAGATGTTCCTCCTCTGGGCAAGCCCGGGTCCCAGATCCTGTTGTGCCTGTGAATAGGCTGCAGGGGGACGGTGAAGACCAGCAACAGCTTTCAGGGCTGCCACCTTCCGTGTGGGACAAGGAGCCGAAAGGGTGCCTTTCTGGAAACAGGCCGTGCCGGGGACGAGAGCCATGAGATGTTCCTCCTCTGGGCAAGCCCCGGTCCTGAATCCTGTTGTGCCTGTGAATAGGCTGCAGGGGGACGGTGAAGACCAGCAACAGCTTTCAGGGCTGCCACCTTCCGTGTGGGACAAGGAGCCGGACGTGTGCCTTTTCGGAAACAGGCCATGCCGAGGGTGAGAGCCATGAGATGTTCCTCCTCTGGGCAAACCCGGGTCCCAGAACCTGTTGTGCCTGTGAATAGGCTGCAGGGGGACGGTGAAGACCAGCAACAGCTTTCAGGGCTGCCACATTCCGTGTGGGACAAGGAGCCGGACGTGTCTTTCTGGATAAAGGCTCTGCCGAGGACGAGAGCCATGAGATGTTCCTCCTCTGGGCAAGCCCGGGTCCCAGATCCTGTTGTGCCTGTGAATAGGCTGCAGGGGGACGGTGAAGACCAGCAACAGCTTTCACGGCTGCCACCTTCTGTGTGGGACAAGGAGCCGGACATGTGCCTTTCTGGAAACAGGCCGTGCCGGGGACGAGAGCCATGAGATGTTCCTCCTCTGGGCAAGCCCGGGTCCCAGATCCTGTTGTGCCTGTGAATAGGCTGCAGGGGGACGGTGAAGACCAGCAACAGCTTTCAGGGCTGCCACCTTCCGTGTGGGACAAGGAGCCGGACTTCTGCCTTTCTGGAAACAGGCCCTGTCGAGGACGAAAGCCATGAGATGTTCCTCCTCTGGGCAAGCCCGGGTCCCAGATCCTGTTGTGCCTGTGAATAGGCTGCAGGGGGACGGTGAAGACCAGCAACAGCTTTCAGGGCTGCCACCTTCCGTGTGGGACAAGGAGCCGTATGTGTGCCTTTTCGGAAACAGGCTCGGACGAGGAAGAGAGCCATGAGATGTTCCTCCTCTGGGCAAGCCCCGGTCCTGAATCCTGTTGTGCCTGTGAATAGGCTGCAGGGGGACGGTGAAGACCAGCAACAGCTTTCAGGGCTGCCACCTTCCGTTTCGGACAAGGAGCCGGACGCGTCTTTCTGGAAACAGGCCGTGCCGAGGACGAGAGCCATGAGATGTTCCTCCTCTGGGCAAGCCCGGGTCCCAGATCCTGTTGTGCCTGTGAATAGGCTGCAGGGGGACGGGGAAGACCAGCAACAGCTTTCATGGCTGCCACCTTCCGTGTGGGACAAGGAGCCAGACGTGTGCCTTCTCGGAAACAGGCTCTGCCGAGGACGAGAGCCATGAGATGTTCCTCCTCTGGGCAAGCCCGGGTCCCAGATCCTGTTGTGCCTGTGAATAGGCTGCAGGGGGACGGTGAAGACCAGCAACAGCTTTCAGGGCTGCCACCTTCCGTGTGGGACAAGGAGCCGGACGTGTGCCTTTTTGGAAACAGGCTCTGCCGAGGACGAAAGCCATGAGATGTTCCTCCTCTGGGCAAGCCCGGGTCCTGAATCCTGTTGTGCCTGTGAATAGGCTGCAGGGGGACGGTGAAGACAAGCAACATTTTTCAGGGCTGCCACCTTCCGTGTGGGACAAGGAGCCGTATGTGTGCCTTTTCGGAAACAGGCTCGGACGAGGAAGAGAGCCATGAGATGTTCCTCCTCTGGGCAAGCCCCGGTCCTGAATCCTGTTGTGCCTGTGAATAGGCTGCAGGGGGACGGTGAAGACCAGCAACAGCTTTCAGGGCTGCCACCTTCCGTTTCGGACAAGGAGCCGGACGCGTCTTTCTGGAAACAGGCCGTGCCGAGGACGAGAGCCATGAGATGTTCCTCCTCTGGGCAAGCCCGGGTCCCAGATCCTGTTGTGCCTGTGAATAGGCTGCAGGGGGACGGGGAAGACCAGCAACATCTTTCATGGCTGCCACCTTCCGTGTGGGACAAGGAGCCAGACGTGTGCCTTCTCTGAAACAGGCTCTGCCGAGGACGAGAGCCATGAGATGTTCCTCCTCTGGGCAAGCCCGGGTCCCAGATCCTGTTGTGCCTGTGAATAGGCTGCAGGGGGACGGTGAAGACCAGCAACAGCTTTCAGGGCTGCCACCTTCCGTGTGGGACAAGGAGCCGGACATGTGCCTTTTTGGAAACAGGCTCTGCCGAGGACGAAAGCCATGAGATGTTCCTCCTCTGGGCAAGCCCCGGTCCTGAATCCTGTTGTGCCTGTGAATAGGCTGCAGGGGGACGGTGAAGACAAGCAACAGCTTTCAGGGCTGCCACCTTCCGTGTGGGACAAGGAGCCGGACGTGTCTTACTGGATAAAGGCTCTGCCGAGGACGAGAGCCATGAGATGTTCCTCCTCTGGTCAAGCCCTGGTCCTGAATCCTGTTGTGCCTGTGAATAGGCTGCAGGGGGACGGTGAAGACCAGCAACAGCTTTCAGGGCTGCCACCTTCCGTGTGGGACAAGGAGCCGGACGTGTGCCTTTTTGGAAACAGGCTCTGCCGAGGACGAGAGCCATGAGATGTTCCTCCTCTGGGCAAGCCCGGGTCCCAGATCCTGTTGTGCCTGTGAATAGGCTGCAGGGGGACGGTGAAGACCAGCAACAGCTTTCAGGGCTGCCACCTTCCGTGTGGGACAAGGAGCCGTATGTGTGCCTTTTCGGAAACAGGCTCTGCCGAGGACGAGAGCCATGAGATGTTCCTCCTCTGGGCAAGCCCGGGTCCCAGATCCTGTTGTGCCTGTGAATAGGCTGCAGGGGGACGGTGAAGACCAGCAACAGCTTTCAGGGCTGCCACCTTCCGTGTGGGACAAGGAGCCGGTCGTGTGCCTTTTTGGAAACAGGCCCTGCCGAGGACGAGAGCCATGAGATGTTCCTCCTCTGGGCAAGCCCGGTTCCCAGATCCTGTTGTGCCTGTGAATAGGCTGCAGGGGGACGGTGAAGACCAGCAACAGCTTTCAGGGCTGCCACCTTCCGTGTGGGACAAGGAGCCGGACGTGTGCCTTTTCGGAAACAGGCTCTG
Source organism: Astur gentilis (assembly GCF_929443795.1). NCBI lineage: Eukaryota > Metazoa > Chordata > Aves > Accipitriformes > Accipitridae > Astur > Astur gentilis. The sequence continues at coordinate 19,459 of NW_026061071.1, forward strand.
CCGAGGACGAGAGCCATGAGATGTTCCTCCTCTGGGCAAGCCCTGGTCCCAGATCCTGTTGTGCCTGTGAATAGGCTGCAGGGGGACGGTGAAGACCAGCAACAGCTTTCAGGGCTGCCACCTTCCGTGTGGGACAAGGAGCCGGACGTGTGCCTTCTCGGAAACAGGCTCTGCCGAGGACGAGAGCCATGAGATGTTCCTCCTCTGGGCAAGCCCGGGTCCCAGATCCTTTTGTGCCTGTGAATAGGCTGCAGGGGGACGGTGAAGACCAGCAACAGCTTTCAGGGCTGCCACCTTCCGTGTGGGACAAGGAGCCGGTCGTGTGCCTTCTCGGAAACAGGCCCTGCCGAGGACGAGAGCCATGAGATGTTCCTCCTCTGGGCAAGCCCGGGTCCCAGATCCTGTTGTGCCTGTGAATAGGCTGCAGGGGGACGGTGAAGACCAGCAACAGCTTTCAGGGCTGCCACCTTCCTTGTGGGACAAGGAGCCGGACGTGTGCCTTTAAGGAAACAGGCTCTGCCGAGGACGAGAGCCATGAGATGTTCCTCCTCTGGGCAAGCCCGGGTCCCAGATCCTGTTGTGCCTGTGAATAGGCTGCAGGGGGACGGTGAAGACCAGCAACAGCTTTCAGGGCTGCCACCTTCCGTGTGGGACAAGGAGCCGGACGGGTGCCTTTCTGGAAACAGGCCGTGCCGGGGACGAGAGCCATGAGATGTTCCTCCTCTGGGCAAGCCCCGGTCCTGAATCCTGTTGTGCCTGTGAATAGGCTGCAGGGGGACAGTGAAGACCAGCAACAGCTTTCAGGGCTGCCACCTTCCGTGTGGGACAAGGAGCCGGACGTGTCTTTCTGGATAAAGGCTCTGCCGAGGACGAGAGCCATGAGATGTTCCTCCTCTGGGCAAGCCCGGGTCCCAGATCCTGTTGTGCCTGTGAATAGGCTGCAGGGGTACGTTGAAGACCAGCAACAGCTTTCAGGGCTGCCACCTTCCGTGTGGGACAAGGAGCCGGACGTGTGCCTTTTCGGAAACAGGCCCTGCCGAGGACGAGAGCCATGAGATGTTCCTCCTCTGGGCAAGCCCGGGTCCCAGATCCTGTTGTGCCTGTGAATAGGCTGCAGGGGGACGGTGAAGACCAGCAACAGCTTTCAGGGCTGCCACCTTCCGTGTGGGACAAGGAGCCGGACGTGTGCCGATCCGGAAACAGGCTCTGCCGAGGACGAGAGCCATGAGATGTTCCTCCTCTGGGCAAGCCCGGGTCCCAGATCCTGTTGTGCCTGTGAATAGGCTGCAGGGGGACGGTGAAGACCAGCAACAGCTTTCAGGGCTGCCACCTTCCGTGTGGGACAAGGAGCCGGACGTGTGCCTTTTCGGAAACAGGCCATGCCGAGGGTGAGAGCCATGAGATGTTCCTCCTCTGGGCAAACCCGGGTCCCAGAACCTGTTGTGCCTGTGAATAGGCTGCAGGGGGACGGTGAAGACCAGCAACAGCTTTCAGGGCTGCCACCTTCCGTGTGGGACAAGGAGCCGGACGTGTCTTTCTGGATAAAGGCTCTGCCGAGGACGAGAGTCATGAGATGTTCCTCCTCTGGGCAAGCCCGGGTCCCAGATCCTGTTGTGCCTGTGAATAGGCTGCAGGGGGACGGTGAAGACCAGCAACAGCTTTCACGGCTGCCACCTTCTGTGTGGGACAATGAGCCGGACATGTGCCTTTCTGGAAACAGGACGTTGCGGGGACGAGAGCCATGAGATGTTCCTCCTCTGGGCAAGCCCGGGTCCCAGATCCTGTTGTGCCTGTGAATAGGCTGCAGGGGGACGGTGAAGACCAGCAACAGCTTTCAGGGCTGCCACCTTCCGTGTGGGACAAGGAGCCGGACTTCTGCCTTTCTGGAAACAGGCCCTGTCGAGGACGAAAGCCATGAGATGTTCCTCCTCTGGGCAAGCCCGGGTCCCAGATACTGTTGTGCCTGTGAATAGGCTGCAGGGGGACGGTGAAGACCAGCAACAGCTTTCAGGGCTGCCACCTTCCGTGTGGGACAAGGAGCCGTATGTGTGCCTTTTCGGAAACAGGCTCGGACGAGGAAGAGAGCCATGAGATGTTCCTCCTCTGGGCAAGCCCCGGTCCTGAATCCTGTTGTGCCTGTGAATAGGCTGCAGGGGGACGGTGAAGACCAGCAACAGCTTTCAGGGCTGCCACCTTCCGTTTCGGACAAGGAGCCGGACGCGTCTTTCTGGAAACAGGCCGTGCCGAGGACGAGAGCCATGAGATGTTCCTCCTCTGGGCAAGCCCGGGTCCCAGATCCTGTTGTGCCTGTGAATAGGCTGCAGGGGGACGGGGAAGACCAGCAACAGCTTTCATGGCTGCCACCTTCCGTGTGGGACAAGGAGCCAGACGTGTGCCTTCTCGGAAACAGGCTCTGCCGAGGACGAGAGCCATGAGATGTTCCTCCTCTGGGCAAGCCCGGGTCCCAGATCCTGTTGTGCCTGTGAATAGGCTGCAGGGGGACGGTGAAGACCAGCAACAGCTTTCAGGGCTGCCACCTTCCGTGTGGGACAAGGAGCCTGACGTGTGCCTTTTTGGAAACAGGTTCTGCCGAGGACGAAAGCCATGAGATGTTCCTCCTCTGGGCAAGCCCGGGTCCTGAATCCTGTTGTGCCTGTGAATAGGCTGCAGGGGGACGGTGAAGACCAGCAACAGCTTTCAGGGCTGCCACCTTCCGTGTGGGACAAGGAGCCGGACGTGTCTTACTGGATAAAGGCTCTGCCGAGGACGAGAGCCATGAGATGTTCCTCCTCTGGGCAAGCCCGGGTCCCAGATCCTGTTGTGCCTGTGAATAGGCTGCAGGGGTACGTTGAAGACCAGCAACAGGTTTCAGGGCTGCCACCTTCCGTGTGGGACAAGGAGCCGGACGTGTGCCTTTTTGGAAACAGGCTCTGCCGAGGACGAGAGCCATGAGATGTTCCTCCTCTGGGCAAGCCCGGGTCCCAGATCCTGTTGTGCCTGTGAATAGGGTGCACGGGGACGGTGAAGACCAGCAACAGCTTTCAGGGCTGCCACCTTCCGTGTGGGACAAGGAGCTGGATGTGTGCCTTTCTGGAAACAGGCCGTGCCGAGGACGAGAGCCATGAGATGTTCCTCCTCTGGGCAAGCCCGGGTCCTGAATCCTGTTGTGCCTGTGAATAGGCTGCAGGGGGATGGTGAAGACCAGCAACAGCTTTCAGGTCTGCCACCTTCCGTGTGGGACAAGGAGCCGGACGTGTGCCTTTTCGGAATCAGGCTCTGCCGAGGACGAGAGCCATGAGATGTTCCTCCTCTGGGCAAGCCCGCGTCCAAATCCTGTTGTGCCTGTGAATAGGCTTCAGGGAGACGGTGAAGACCAGCAACAGCTTTCAGGGCTGCCACCTTCCGTGTGGGACAAGGAGCCGAACGGGTGCCTTTCTGGAAACAGGCTGTGCCGAGGACGAGAGCCATGAGATGTTCCTCCTCTGGGCAAGCCCCGGTCCTGAATCCTGTTGTGCCTGTGAATAGGCTGCAGGGGTACGTTGAAGACCAGCAACAGCTTTCAGGGCTGCCACCTTCCGAGTGGGACAAGGAGCCGGACGTGTCTTTCTGGATAAAGGCTCTGCCGAGGACGAGAGCCATGAGATGTTCCTCCTCTGGGCAAGCCCGGGTCCCAGATCCTGTTGTGCCTGTGAATAGGCTGCAGGGGGATGGTGAAGACCAGCAACAGCTTTCAGGGCTGCCACCTTCCGTGTGGGACAAGGAGCCGGACGTCTGCCTTTCTGGAAACAGGCCCTGTCGAGGACGAGAGCCATGAGATGTTCCTCCTCTGGGCAAGCCCGGGTCCCAGATCCTGTTGTGCCTGTGAATAGGCTGCAGGGGGACGGTGAAGACCAGCAACAGCTTTCAGGGCTGCCACCTTCCGTGTGGGACAAGGAGCCGGACGTGTGCCTTTTCGGAAACAGGCTCTGCCGAGGACGAGAGCCATGAGATGTTCCTCCTCTGGGCAAGCCCGGGTCCCAGATCCTGTTGTGCCTGTGAATAGGCTGCAGGGGGACGGTGAAGACCAGCAACAGCTTTCAGGGCTGCCACCTTCCGTGTGGGACAAGGAGCCGGTCGTGTGCCTTTTTGGAAACAGGCCCTGCCGAGGACGAGAGCCATGAGATGTTCCTCCTCTGGGCAAGCCCGGGTCCCAGATCCTGTTGTGCCTGTGAATAGGCTGCAGGGGGACGGTGAAGACCAGCAACAGCTTTCAGGGCTGCCACCTTCCGTGTGGGACAAGGAGCCGGACGTGTGCCTTTTCGGAAACAGGCTCTGCCGAGGACGAAAGCCATGAGATGTTCCTCCTCTGGGAAAGCCCTGGTCCCAGATCCTGTTGTGCCTGTGAATAGGCTGCAGGGGGACGGTGAAGACCAGCAACAGCTTTCAGGGCTGCCACCTTCCGTGTGGGACAAGGAGCTGGATGTGTGCCTTTCTGGAAACAGGCCGTGCCGGGGACGAGAGCCATGAGATGTTCCTCCTCTGGGCAAGCCCTGGTCCTGAATCCTGTTGTGCCTGTGAATAGGCTGCAGGGGGACGGTGAAGACCAGCAACAGCTTTCAGGGCTGCCACCTTCCGTGTGGGACAAGGAGCCGGACGTGTCTTTCTGGAAACAGGCCGTGCCGAGGACGAGAGCCATGAGATGTTCCTCCTCTGGGCAACCCGGGTCCCAGATCCTGTTGTGCCTGTGAATAGGCTGCAGGGGGATGGTGAAGACCAGCAACAGCTTTCAGGGCTGCCACCTTCCGTGTGGGACAAGGAGCCGGACGTGTGCCTTTTCGGAAACAGGCCCTGCCGAGGACGAGAGCCATGAGATGTTCCTCCTCTGGGCAAGCCCGGGTCCCAGATCCTGTTGTGCCTGTGAATAGGCTGCAGGGGGACGGTGAAGACCAGCAACAGCTTTCAGGGCTGCCACCTTCCGTGTGGGACAAGGAGCCGGACGTCTGCCTTTCTGGAAACAGGTCCTGTCGAGGACGAAAGCCATGAGATGTTCCTCCTCTGGGCAAGCCCTGGTCCTGAATCCTGTTGTGCCTGTGAATAGGCTGCAGGGGGACGGTGAAGACCAGCAACAGCTTTCAGGGCTGCCACCTTCCGTGTGGGACAAGGAGCCGGATGTGTGCCTTTTTGGAAACAGGCTCTGCCGAGGACGAGAGCCATGAGATGTTCCTCCTCTGGGCAAGCCCGGGTCCCAGATCCTGTTGTGCCTGTGAATAGGCTGCAGGGGGACGGTGAAGACCAGCAACAGCTTTCAGGGCTGCCACCTTCCGTGTGGGACAAGGAGCCGGACGTGTCTTTCTGGATAAAGGCTCTGCCGAGGACGAGAGCCATGAGATGTTCCTCCTCTGGGCAAGCCCGGGTCCCAGATCCTGTTGTGCCTGTGAATAGGCTGCAGGGGGACGGTGAAGACCAGCAACAGCTTTCACGGCTGCCACCTTCTGTGTGGGACAAGGAGCCGGACATGTGCCTTTCTGGAAACAGGCCGTGCCGGGGACGAGAGCCATGAGATGTTCCTCCTCTGGGCAAGCCCGGGTCCCAGATCCTGTTGTGCCTGTGAATAGGCTGCAGGGGGACGGTGAAGACCAGCAACAGCTTTCAGGGCTGCCACCTTCCGTGTGGGACAAGGAGCCGGACGTGTGCCTTTTCGGAATCAGGCTCTGCCGAGGACGAGAGCCATGAGATGTTCCTCCTCTGGGCAAGCCCGCGTCCAAATCCTGTTGTGCCTGTGAATAGGCTTCAGGGAGACGGTGAAGACCAGCAACAGCTTTCAGGGCTGCCACCTTCCGTGTGGGACAAGGAGCCGAACGGGTGCCTTTCTGGAAACAGGCTGTGCCGAGGACGAGAGCCATGAGATGTTCCTCCTCTGGGCAAGCCCCGGTCCTGAATCCTGTTGTGCCTGTGAATAGGCTGCAGGGGTACGTTGAAGACCAGCAACAGCTTTCAGGGCTGCCACCTTCCGAGTGGGACAAGGAGCCGGACGTGTCTTTCTGGATAAAGGCTCTGCCGAGGACGAGAGCCATGAGATGTTCCTCCTCTGGGCAAGCCCGGGTCCCAGATCCTGTTGTGCCTGTGAATAGGCTGCAGGGGGATGGTGAAGACCAGCAACAGCTTTCAGGGCTGCCACCTTCCGTGTGGGACAAGGAGCCGGACGTCTGCCTTTCTGGAAACAGGCCCTGTCGAGGACGAGAGCCATGAGATGTTCCTCCTCTGGGCAAGCCCGGGTCCCAGATCCTGTTGTGCCTGTGAATAGGCTGCAGGGGGACGGTGAAGACCAGCAACAGCTTTCAGGGCTGCCACCTTCCGTGTGGGACAAGGAGCCGGACGTGTGCCTTTTCGGAAACAGGCTCTGCCGAGGACGAGAGCCATGAGATGTTCCTCCTCTGGGCAAGCCCGGGTCCCAGATCCTGTTGTGCCTGTGAATAGGCTGCAGGGGGACGGTGAAGACCAGCAACAGCTTTCAGGGCTGCCACCTTCCGTGTGGGACAAGGAGCCGGTCGTGTGCCTTTTTGGAAACAGGCCCTGCCGAGGACGAGAGCCATGAGATGTTCCTCCTCTGGGCAAGCCCGGGTCCCAGATCCTGTTGTGCCTGTGAATAGGCTGCAGGGGGACGGTGAAGACCAGCAACAGCTTTCAGGGCTGCCACCTTCCGTGTGGGACAAGGAGCCGGACGTGTGCCTTTTCGGAAACAGGCTCTGCCGAGGACGAAAGCCATGAGATGTTCCTCCTCTGGGAAAGCCCTGGTCCCAGATCCTGTTGTGCCTGTGAATAGGCTGCAGGGGGACGGTGAAGACCAGCAACAGCTTTCAGGGCTGCCACCTTCCGTGTGGGACAAGGAGCCGAAAGGGTGCCTTTCTGGAAACAGGCCGTGCCGGGGACGAGAGCCATGAGATGTTCCTCCTCTGGGCAAGCCCTGGTCCTGAATCCTGTTGTGCCTGTGAATAGGCTGCAGGGGGACGGTGAAGACCAGCAACAGCTTTCAGGGCTGCCACCTTCCGTGTGGGACAAGGAGCCGGACGTGTCTTTCTGGAAACAGGCCGTGCCGAGGACGAGAGCCATGAGATGTTCCTCCTCTGGGCAACCCGGGTCCCAGATCCTGTTGTGCCTGTGAATAGGCTGCAGGGGGATGGTGAAGACCAGCAACAGCTTTCAGGGCTGCCACCTTCCGTGTGGGACAAGGAGCCGGACGTGTGCCTTTTCGGAAACAGGCCCTGCCGAGGACGAGAGCCATGAGATGTTCCTCCTCTGGGCAAGCCCGGGTCCCAGATCCTGTTGTGCCTGTGAATAGGCTGCAGGGGGACGGTGAAGACCAGCAACAGCTTTCAGGGCTGCCACCTTCCGTGTGGGACAAGGAGCCGGACGTCTGCCTTTCTGGAAACAGGTCCTGTCGAGGACGAAAGCCATGAGATGTTCCTCCTCTGGGCAAGCCCTGGTCCTGAATCCTGTTGTGCCTGTGAATAGGCTGCAGGGGGACGGTGAAGACCAGCAACAGCTTTCAGGGCTGCCACCTTCCGTGTGGGACAAGGAGCCGGATGTGTGCCTTTTTGGAAACAGGCTCTGCCGAGGACGAGAGCCATGAGATGTTCCTCCTCTGGGCAAGCCCGGGTCCCAGATCCTGTTGTGCCTGTGAATAGGCTGCAGGGGGACGGTGAAGACCAGCAACAGCTTTCAGGGCTGCCACCTTCCGTGTGGGACAAGGAGCCGGACGTGTCTTTCTGGATAAAGGCTCTGCCGAGGACGAGAGCCATGAGATGTTCCTCCTCTGGGCAAGCCCGGGTCCCAGATCCTGTTGTGCCTGTGAATAGGCTGCAGGGGGACGGTGAAGACCAGCAACAGCTTTCACGGCTGCCACCTTCTGTGTGGGACAAGGAGCCGGACATGTGCCTTTTCGGAAACAGGCTCTGCCGAGGACGAGAGCCATGAGATGTTCCTCCTCTGGGCAAGCCCGGGTCCCAGATCCTGTTGTGCCTGTGAATAGGCTGCAGGGGGACGGTGAAGACCAGCAACAGCTTTCAGGGCTGCCACCTTCCGTGTGGGACAAGGAGCCGGTCGTGTGCCTTTTTGGAAACAGGCCCTGCCGAGGACGAGAGCCATGAGATGTTCCTCCTCTGGGCAAGCCCGGGTCCCAGATCCTGTTGTGCCTGTGAATAGGCTGCAGGGGGACGGTGAAGACCAGCAACAGCTTTCAGGGCTGCCACCTTCCGTGTGGGACAAGGAGCCGGACGTGTGCCTTTTTGGAAACAGGCTCTGCCGAGGACGAGAGCCATGAGATGTTCCTCCTCTGGGCAAGCCCGGGTCCCAGATCCTGTTGTGCCTGTGAATAGGCTGCAGGGGGACGGTGAAGACCAGCAACAGCTTTCAGGGCTGCCACCTTCCGTGTGGGACAAGGAGCCGAAAGGGTGCCTTTCTGGAAACAGGCCGTGCCGGGGACGAGAGCCATGAGATGTTCCTCCTCTGGGCAAGCCCCGGTCCTGAATCCTGTTGTGCCTGTGAATAGGCTGCAGGGGGACGGTGAAGACCAGCAACAGCTTTCAGGGCTGCCACCTTCCGTGTGGGACAAGGAGCCGGACGTGTGCCTTTTCGGAAACAGGCCATGCCGAGGGTGAGAGCCATGAGATGTTCCTCCTCTGGGCAAACCCGGGTCCCAGAACCTGTTGTGCCTGTGAATAGGCTGCAGGGGGACGGTGAAGACCAGCAACAGCTTTCAGGGCTGCCACCTTCCGTGTGGGACAAGGAGCCGGACGTGTCTTTCTGGATAAAGGCTCTGCCGAGGACGAGAGCCATGAGATGTTCCTCCTCTGGGCAAGCCCGGGTCCCAGATCCTGTTGTGCCTGTGAATAGGCTGCAGGGGGACGGTGAAGACCAGCAACAGCTTTCACGGCTGCCACCTTCTGTGTGGGACAAGGAGCCGGACATGTGCCTTTCTGGAAACAGGCCGTGCCGGGGACGAGAGCCATGAGATGTTCCTCCTCTGGGCAAGCCCGGGTCCCAGATCCTGTTGTGCCTGTGAATAGGCTGCAGGGGGACGGTGAAGACCAGCAACAGCTTTCAGGGCTGCCACCTTCCGTGTGGGACAAGGAGCCGGACTTCTGCCTTTCTGGAAACAGGCCCTGTCGAGGACGAAAGCCATGAGATGTTCCTCCTCTGGGCAAGCCCGGGTCCCAGATCCTGTTGTGCCTGTGAATAGGCTGCAGGGGGACGGTGAAGACCAGCAACAGCTTTCAGGGCTGCCACCTTCCGTGTGGGACAAGGAGCCGTATGTGTGCCTTTTCGGAAACAGGCTCGGACGAGGAAGAGAGCCATGAGATGTTCCTCCTCTGGGCAAGCCCCGGTCCTGAATCCTGTTGTGCCTGTGAATAGGCTGCAGGGGGACGGTGAAGACCAGCAACAGCTTTCAGGGCTGCCACCTTCCGTTTCGGACAAGGAGCCGGACGCGTCTTTCTGGAAACAGGCCGTGCCGAGGACGAGAGCCATGAGATGTTCCTCCTCTGGGCAAGCCCGGGTCCCAGATCCTGTTGTGCCTGTGAATAGGCTGCAGGGGGACGGTGAAGACCAGCAACAGCTTTCATGGCTGCCACCTTCCGTGTGGGACAAGGAGCCAGACGTGTGCCTTCTCGGAAACAGGCTCTGCCGAGGACGAGAGCCATGAGATGTTCCTCCTCTGGGCAAGCCCGGGTCCCAGATCCTGTTGTGCCTGTGAATAGGCTGCAGGGGGACGGTGAAGACCAGCAACAGCTTTCAGGGCTGCCACCTTCCGTGTGGGACAAGGAGCCGGACGTGTGCCTTTTTGGAAACAGGCTCTGCCGAGGACGAAAGCCATGAGATGTTCCTCCTCTGGGCAAGCCCGGGTCCTGAATCCTGTTGTGCCTGTGAATAGGCTGCAGGGGGACGGTGAAGACAAGCAACATTTTTCAGGGCTGCCACCTTCCGTGTGGGACAAGGAGCCGTATGTGTGCCTTTTCGGAAACAGGCTCGGACGAGGAAGAGAGCCATGAGATGTTCCTCCTCTGGGCAAGCCCCGGTCCTGAATCCTGTTGTGCCTGTGAATAGGCTGCAGGGGGACGGTGAAGACCAGCAACAGCTTTCAGGGCTGCCACCTTCCGTGTGGGACAAGGAGCCGGACGTGTCTTTCTGGATAAAGGCTCTGCCGAGGACGAGAGCCATGAGATGTTCCTCCTCTGGGCAAGCCCGGGTCCCAGATCCTGTTGTGCCTGTGAATAGGCTGCAGGGGGATGGTGAAGACCAGCAACAGCTTTCAGGGCTGCCACCTTCCGTGTGGGACAAGGAGCCGGACGTCTGCCTTTCTGGAAACAGGCCCTGTCGAGGACGAGAGCCATGAGATGTTCCTCCTCTGGGCAAGCCCGGGTCCCAGATCCTGTTGTGCCTGTGAATAGGCTGCAGGGGGACGGTGAAGACCAGCAACAGCTTTCAGGGCTGCCACCTTCCGTGTGGGACAAGGAGCCGGACGTGTGCCTTTTCGGAAACAGGCTCTGCCGAGGACGAGAGCCATGAGATGTTCCTCCTCTGGGCAAGCCCGGGTCCCAGATCCTGTTGTGCCTGTGAATAGGCTGCAGGGGGACGGTGAAGACCAGCAACAGCTTTCAGGGCTGCCACCTTCCGTGTGGGACAAGGAGCCGGTCGTGTGCCTTTTTGGAAACAGGCCCTGCCGAGGACGAGAGCCATGAGATGTTCCTCCTCTGGGCAAGCCCGGGTCCCAGATCCTGTTGTGCCTGTGAATAGGCTGCAGGGGGACGGTGAAGACCAGCAACAGCTTTCAGGGCTGCCACCTTCCGTGTGGGACAAGGAGCCGGACGTGTGCCTTTTTGGAAACAGGCTCTGCCGAGGACGAGAGCCATGAGATGTTCCTCCTCTGGGCAAGCCCGGGTCCCAGATCCTGTTGTGCCTGTGAATAGGCTGCAGGGGGACGGTGAAGACCAGCAACAGCTTTCAGGGCTGCCACCTTCCGTGTGGGACAAGGAGCCGAAAGGGTGCCTTTCTGGAAACAGGCCGTGCCGGGGACGAGAGCCATGAGATGTTCCTCCTCTGGGCAAGCCCCGGTCCTGAATCCTGTTGTGCCTGTGAATAGGCTGCAGGGGGACGGTGAAGACCAGCAACAGCTTTCAGGGCTGCCACCTTCCGTGTGGGACAAGGAGCCGGACGTGTGCCTTTTCGGAAACAGGCCATGCCGAGGGTGAGAGCCATGAGATGTTCCTCCTCTGGGCAAACCCGGGTCCCAGAACCTGTTGTGCCTGTGAATAGGCTGCAGGGGGACGGTGAAGACCAGCAACAGCTTTCAGGGCTGCCACATTCCGTGTGGGACAAGGAGCCGGACGTGTCTTTCTGGATAAAGGCTCTGCCGAGGACGAGAGCCATGAGATGTTCCTCCTCTGGGCAAGCCCGGGTCCCAGATCCTGTTGTGCCTGTGAATAGGCTGCAGGGGGACGGTGAAGACCAGCAACAGCTTTCACGGCTGCCACCTTCTGTGTGGGACAAGGAGCCGGACATGTGCCTTTCTGGAAACAGGCCGTGCCGGGGACGAGAGCCATGAGATGTTCCTCCTCTGGGCAAGCCCGGGTCCCAGATCCTGTTGTGCCTGTGAATAGGCTGCAGGGGGACGGTGAAGACCAGCAACAGCTTTCAGGGCTGCCACCTTCCGTGTGGGACAAGGAGCCGGACTTCTGCCTTTCTGGAAACAGGCCCTGTCGAGGACGAAAGCCATGAGATGTTCCTCCTCTGGGCAAGCCCGGGTCCCAGATCCTGTTGTGCCTGTGAATAGGCTGCAGGGGGACGGTGAAGACCAGCAACAGCTTTCAGGGCTGCCACCTTCCGTGTGGGACAAGGAGCCGTATGTGTGCCTTTTCGGAAACAGGCTCGGACGAGGAAGAGAGCCATGAGATGTTCCTCCTCTGGGCAAGCCCCGGTCCTGAATCCTGTTGTGCCTGTGAATAGGCTGCAGGGGGACGGTGAAGACCAGCAACAGCTTTCAGGGCTGCCACCTTCCGTTTCGGACAAGGAGCCGGACGCGTCTTTCTGGAAACAGGCCGTGCCGAGGACGAGAGCCATGAGATGTTCCTCCTCTGGGCAAGCCCGGGTCCCAGATCCTGTTGTGCCTGTGAATAGGCTGCAGGGGGACGGGGAAGACCAGCAACAGCTTTCATGGCTGCCACCTTCCGTGTGGGACAAGGAGCCAGACGTGTGCCTTCTCGGAAACAGGCTCTGCCGAGGACGAGAGCCATGAGATGTTCCTCCTCTGGGCAAGCCCGGGTCCCAGATCCTGTTGTGCCTGTGAATAGGCTGCAGGGGGACGGTGAAGACCAGCAACAGCTTTCAGGGCTGCCACCTTCCGTGTGGGACAAGGAGCCGGACGTGTGCCTTTTTGGAAACAGGCTCTGCCGAGGACGAAAGCCATGAGATGTTCCTCCTCTGGGCAAGCCCGGGTCCTGAATCCTGTTGTGCCTGTGAATAGGCTGCAGGGGGACGGTGAAGACAAGCAACATTTTTCAGGGCTGCCACCTTCCGTGTGGGACAAGGAGCCGTATGTGTGCCTTTTCGGAAACAGGCTCGGACGAGGAAGAGAGCCATGAGATGTTCCTCCTCTGGGCAAGCCCCGGTCCTGAATCCTGTTGTGCCTGTGAATAGGCTGCAGGGGGACGGTGAAGACCAGCAACAGCTTTCAGGGCTGCCACCTTCCGTTTCGGACAAGGAGCCGGACGCGTCTTTCTGGAAACAGGCCGTGCCGAGGACGAGAGCCATGAGATGTTCCTCCTCTGGGCAAGCCCGGGTCCCAGATCCTGTTGTGCCTGTGAATAGGCTGCAGGGGGACGGGGAAGACCAGCAACATCTTTCATGGCTGCCACCTTCCGTGTGGGACAAGGAGCCAGACGTGTGCCTTCTCTGAAACAGGCTCTGCCGAGGACGAGAGCCATGAGATGTTCCTCCTCTGGGCAAGCCCGGGTCCCAGATCCTGTTGTGCCTGTGAATAGGCTGCAGGGGGACGGTGAAGACCAGCAACAGCTTTCAGGGCTGCCACCTTCCGTGTGGGACAAGGAGCCGGACATGTGCCTTTTTGGAAACAGGCTCTGCCGAGGACGAAAGCCATGAGATGTTCCTCCTCTGGGCAAGCCCCGGTCCTGAATCCTGTTGTGCCTGTGAATAGGCTGCAGGGGGACGGTGAAGACAAGCAACAGCTTTCAGGGCTGCCACCTTCCGTGTGGGACAAGGAGCCGGACGTGTCTTACTGGATAAAGGCTCTGCCGAGGACGAGAGCCATGAGATGTTCCTCCTCTGGTCAAGCCCTGGTCCTGAATCCTGTTGTGCCTGTGAATAGGCTGCAGGGGGACGGTGAAGACCAGCAACAGCTTTCAGGGCTGCCACCTTCCGTGTGGGACAAGGAGCCGGACGTGTGCCTTTTTGGAAACAGGCTCTGCCGAGGACGAGAGCCATGAGATGTTCCTCCTCTGGGCAAGCCCGGGTCCCAGATCCTGTTGTGCCTGTGAATAGGCTGCAGGGGGACGGTGAAGACCAGCAACAGCTTTCAGGGCTGCCACCTTCCGTGTGGGACAAGGAGCCGTATGTGTGCCTTTTCGGAAACAGGCTCTGCCGAGGACGAGAGCCATGAGATGTTCCTCCTCTGGGCAAGCCCGGGTCCCAGATCCTGTTGTGCCTGTGAATAGGCTGCAGGGGGACGGTGAAGACCAGCAACAGCTTTCAGGGCTGCCACCTTCCGTGTGGGACAAGGAGCCGGTCGTGTGCCTTTTTGGAAACAGGCCCTGCCGAGGACGAGAGCCATGAGATGTTCCTCCTCTGGGCAAGCCCGGTTCCCAGATCCTGTTGTGCCTGTGAATAGGCTGCAGGGGGACGGTGAAGACCAGCAACAGCTTTCAGGGCTGCCACCTTCCGTGTGGGACAAGGAGCCGGACGTGTGCCTTTTCGGAAACAGGCTCTGCCGAGGACGAGAGCCATGAGATGTTCCTCCTCTGGGCAAGCCCTGGTCCCAGATCCTGTTGTGCCTGTGAATAGGCTGCAGGGGGACGGTGAAGACCAGCAACAGCTTTCAGGGCTGCCACCTTCCGTGTGGGACAAGGAGCCGGACGTGTGCCTTCTCGGAAACAGGCTCTGCCGAGGACGAGAGCCATGAGATGTTCCTCCTCTGGGCAAGCCCGGGTCCCAGATCCTTTTGTGCCTGTGAATAGGCTGCAGGGGGACGGTGAATTCCAGCAACAGCATTCAGGGCTGCCACCTTCCGTGTGGGACAAGGAGCCGGTCGTGTGCCTTCTCGGAAACAGGCCCTGCCGAGGACGAGAGCCATGAGATGTTCCTCCTCTGGGCAAGCCCGGGTCCCAGATCCTGTTGTGCCTGTGAATAGGCTGCAGGGGGACGGTGAAGACCAGCAACAGCTTTCAGGGCTGCCACCTTCCTTGTGGGACAAGGAGCCGGACGTGTGCCTTTAAGGAAACAGGCTCTGCCGAGGACGAGAGCCATGAGATGTTCCTCCTCTGGGCAAGCCCGGGTCCCAGATCCTGTTGTGCCTGTGAATAGGCTGCAGGGGGACGGTGAAGACCAGCAACAGCTTTCAGGGCTGCCACCTTCCGTGTGGGACAAGGAGCCGGACGGGTGCCTTTCTGGAAACAGGCCGTGCCGGGGACGAGAGCCATGAGATGTTCCTCCTCTGGGCAAGCCCCGGTCCTGAATCCTGTTGTGCCTGTGAATAGGCTGCAGGGGGACAGTGAAGACCAGCAACAGCTTTCAGGGCTGCCACCTTCCGTGTGGGACAAGGAGCCGGACGTGTCTTTCTGGATAAAGGCTCTGCCGAGGACGAGAGCCATGAGATGTTCCTCCTCTGGGCAAGCCCGGGTCCCAGATCCTGTTGTGCCTGTGAATAGGCTGCAGGGGTACGTTGAAGACCAGCAACAGCTTTCAGGGCTGCCACCTTCCGTGTGGGACAAGGAGCCGGACGTGTGCCTATTCGGAAACAGGCCCTGCCGAGGACGAGAGCCATGAGATGTTCCTCCTCTGGGCAAGCCCGGGTCCCAGATCCTGTTGTGCCTGTGAATAGGCTGCAGGGGGACGGTGAAGACCAGCAACAGCTTTCTGGGCTGCCACCTTCCGTGTGGGACAAGGAGCCGGACGTGTGCCGATCCGGAAACAGGCCCTGCCGAGGACGAGAGCCATGAGATGTTCCTCCTCTGGGCAAGCCCGGGTCCCAGATCCTGTTGTGCCTGTGAATAGGCTGCAGGGGGACGGTGAAGACCAGCAACAGCTTTCAGGGCTGCCACCTTCCGTGTGGGACAAGGAGCCGGACGTGTGCCTTTTCGGAAACAGGCCATGCCGAGGGTGAGAGCCATGAGATGTTCCTCCTCTGGGCAAACCCGGGTCCCAGAACCTGTTGTGCCTGTGAATAGGCTGCAGGGGGACGGTGAAGACCAGCAACAGCTTTCAGGGCTGCCACCTTCAGTGTGGGACAAGGAGCCGGACGTGTCTTTCTGGATAAAGGCTCTGCCGAGGACGAGAGTCATGAGATGTTCCTCCTCTGGGCAAGCCCGGGTCCCAGATCCTGTTGTGCCTGTGAATAGGCTGCAGGGGGACGGTGAAGACCAGCAACAGCTTTCACGGCTGCCACCTTCTGTGTGGGACAATGAGCCGGACATGTGCCTTTCTGGAAACAGGACGTTGCGGGGACGAGAGCCATGAGATGTTCCTCCTCTGGGCAAGCCCGGGTCCCAGATCCTGTTGTGCCTGTGAATAGGCTGCAGGGGGACGGTGAAGACCAGCAACAGCTTTCAGGGCTGCCACCTTCCGTGTGGGACAAGGAGCCGGACTTCTGCCTTTCTGGAAACAGGCCCTGTCGAGGACGAAAGCCATGAGATGTTCCTCCTCTGGGCAAGCCCGGGTCCCAGATACTGTTGTGCCTGTGAATAGGCTGCAGGGGGACGGTGAAGACCAGCAACAGCTTTCAGGGCTGCCACCTTCCGTGTGGGACAAGGAGCCGTATGTGTGCCTTTTCGGAAACAGGCTCGGACGAGGAAGAGAGCCATGAGATGTTCCTCCTCTGGGCAAGCCCCGGTCCTGAATCCTGTTGTGCCTGTGAATAGGCTGCAGGGGGACGGTGAAGACCAGCAACAGCTTTCAGGGCTGCCACCTTCCGTTTCGGACAAGGAGCCGGACGCGTCTTTCTGGAAACAGGCCGTGCCGAGGACGAGAGCCATGAGATGTTCCTCCTCTGGGCAAGCCCGGGTCCCAGATCCTGTTGTGCCTGTGAATAGGCTGCAGGGGGACGGGGAAGACCAGCAACAGCTTTCATGGCTGCCACCTTCCGTGTGGGACAAGGAGCCAGACGTGTGCCTTCTCGGAAACAGGCTCTGCCGAGGACGAGAGCCATGAGATGTTCCTCCTCTGGGCAAGCCCGGGTCCCAGATCCTGTTGTGCCTGTGAATAGGCTGCAGGGGGACGGTGAAGACCAGCAACAGCTTTCAGGGCTGCCACCTTCCGTGTGGGACAAGGAGCCTGACGTGTGCCTTTTTGGAAACAGGTTCTGCCGAGGACGAAAGCCATGAGATGTTCCTCCTCTGGGCAAGCCCGGGTCCTGAATCCTGTTGTGCCTGTGAATAGGCTGCAGGGGGACGGTGAAGACCAGCAACAGCTTTCAGGGCTGCCACCTTCCGTGTGGGACAAGGAGCCGGACGTGTCTTACTGGATAAAGGCTCTGCCGAGGACGAGAGCCATGAGATGTTCCTCCTCTGGGCAAGCCCGGGTCCCAGATCCTGTTGTGCCTGTGAATAGGCTGCAGGGGTACGTTGAAGACCAGCAACAGGTTTCAGGGCTGCCACCTTCCGTGTGGGACAAGGAGCCGGACGTGTGCCTTTTTGGAAACAGGCTCTGCCGAGGACGAGAGCCATGAGATGTTCCTCCTCTGGGCAAGCCCGGGTCCCAGATCCTGTTGTGCCTGTGAATAGGGTGCACGGGGACGGTGAAGACCAGCAACAGCTTTCAGGGCTGCCACCTTCCGTGTGGGACAAGGAGCTGGATGTGTGCCTTTCTGGAAACAGGCCGTGCCGAGGACGAGAGCCATGAGATGTTCCTCCTCTGGGCAAGCCCGGGTCCTGAATCCTGTTGTGCCTGTGAATAGGCTGCAGGGGGATGGTGAAGACCAGCAACAGCTTTCAGGTCTGCCACCTTCCGTGTGGGACAAGGAGCCGGACGTGTGCCTTTTCGGAATCAGGCTCTGCCGAGGACGAGAGCCATGAGATGTTCCTCCTCTGGGCAAGCCCGCGTCCAAATCCTGTTGTGCCTGTGAATAGGCTTCAGGGAGACGGTGAAGACCAGCAACAGCTTTCAGGGCTGCCACCTTCCGTGTGGGACAAGGAGCCGAACGGGTGCCTTTCTGGAAACAGGCTGTGCCGAGGACGAGAGCCATGAGATGTTCCTCCTCTGGGCAAGCCCCGGTCCTGAATCCTGTTGTGCCTGTGAATAGGCTGCAGGGGTACGTTGAAGACCAGCAACAGCTTTCAGGGCTGCCACCTTCCGAGTGGGACAAGGAGCCGGACGTGTCTTTCTGGATAAAGGCTCTGCCGAGGACGAGAGCCATGAGATGTTCCTCCTCTGGGCAAGCCCGGGTCCCAGATCCTGTTGTGCCTGTGAATAGGCTGCAGGGGGATGGTGAAGACCAGCAACAGCTTTCAGGGCTGCCACCTTCCGTGTGGGACAAGGAGCCGGACGTCTGCCTTTCTGGAAACAGGCCCTGTCGAGGACGAGAGCCATGAGATGTTCCTCCTCTGGGCAAGCCCGGGTCCCAGATCCTGTTGTGCCTGTGAATAGGCTGCAGGGGGACGGTGAAGACCAGCAACAGCTTTCAGGGCTGCCACCTTCCGTGTGGGACAAGGAGCCGGACGTGTGCCTTTTCGGAAACAGGCTCTGCCGAGGACGAGAGCCATGAGATGTTCCTCCTCTGGGCAAGCCCGGGTCCCAGATCCTGTTGTGCCTGTGAATAGGCTGCAGGGGGACGGTGAAGACCAGCAACAGCTTTCAGGGCTGCCACCTTCCGTGTGGGACAAGGAGCCGGTCGTGTGCCTTTTTGGAAACAGGCCCTGCCGAGGACGAGAGCCATGAGATGTTCCTCCTCTGGGCAAGCCCGGGTCCCAGATCCTGTTGTGCCTGTGAATAGGCTGCAGGGGGACGGTGAAGACCAGCAACAGCTTTCAGGGCTGCCACCTTCCGTGTGGGACAAGGAGCCGGACGTGTGCCTTTTCGGAAACAGGCTCTGCCGAGGACGAAAGCCATGAGATGTTCCTCCTCTGGGAAAGCCCTGGTCCCAGATCCTGTTGTGCCTGTGAATAGGCTGCAGGGGGACGGTGAAGACCAGCAACAGCTTTCAGGGCTGCCACCTTCCGTGTGGGACAAGGAGCTGGATGTGTGCCTTTCTGGAAACAGGCCGTGCCGGGGACGAGAGCCATGAGATGTTCCTCCTCTGGGCAAGCCCTGGTCCTGAATCCTGTTGTGCCTGTGAATAGGCTGCAGGGGGACGGTGAAGACCAGCAACAGCTTTCAGGGCTGCCACCTTCCGTGTGGGACAAGGAGCCGGACGTGTCTTTCTGGAAACAGGCCGTGCCGAGGACGAGAGCCATGAGATGTTCCTCCTCTGGGCAACCCGGGTCCCAGATCCTGTTGTGCCTGTGAATAGGCTGCAGGGGGATGGTGAAGACCAGCAACAGCTTTCAGGGCTGCCACCTTCCGTGTGGGACAAGGAGCCGGACGTGTGCCTTTTCGGAAACAGGCCCTGCCGAGGACGAGAGCCATGAGATGTTCCTCCTCTGGGCAAGCCCGGGTCCCAGATCCTGTTGTGCCTGTGAATAGGCTGCAGGGGGACGGTGAAGACCAGCAACAGCTTTCAGGGCTGCCACCTTCCGTGTGGGACAAGGAGCCGGACGTCTGCCTTTCTGGAAACAGGTCCTGTCGAGGACGAAAGCCATGAGATGTTCCTCCTCTGGGCAAGCCCTGGTCCTGAATCCTGTTGTGCCTGTGAATAGGCTGCAGGGGGACGGTGAAGACCAGCAACAGCTTTCAGGGCTGCCACCTTCCGTGTGGGACAAGGAGCCGGATGTGTGCCTTTTTGGAAACAGGCTCTGCCGAGGACGAGAGCCATGAGATGTTCCTCCTCTGGGCAAGCCCGGGTCCCAGATCCTGTTGTGCCTGTGAATAGGCTGCAGGGGGACGGTGAAGACCAGCAACAGCTTTCAGGGCTGCCACCTTCCGTGTGGGACAAGGAGCCGGACGTGTCTTTCTGGATAAAGGCTCTGCCGAGGACGAGAGCCATGAGATGTTCCTCCTCTGGGCAAGCCCGGGTCCCAGATCCTGTTGTGCCTGTGAATAGGCTGCAGGGGGACGGTGAAGACCAGCAACAGCTTTCACGGCTGCCACCTTCTGTGTGGGACAAGGAGCCGGACATGTGCCTTTCTGGAAACAGGCCGTGCCGGGGACGAGAGCCATGAGATGTTCCTCCTCTGGGCAAGCCCGGGTCCCAGATCCTGTTGTGCCTGTGAATAGGCTGCAGGGGGACGGTGAAGACCAGCAACAGCTTTCAGGGCTGCCACCTTCCGTGTGGGACAAGGAGCCGGACGTGTGCCTTTTCGGAATCAGGCTCTGCCGAGGACGAGAGCCATGAGATGTTCCTCCTCTGGGCAAGCCCGCGTCCAAATCCTGTTGTGCCTGTGAATAGGCTTCAGGGAGACGGTGAAGACCAGCAACAGCTTTCAGGGCTGCCACCTTCCGTGTGGGACAAGGAGCCGAACGGGTGCCTTTCTGGAAACAGGCTGTGCCGAGGACGAGAGCCATGAGATGTTCCTCCTCTGGGCAAGCCCCGGTCCTGAATCCTGTTGTGCCTGTGAATAGGCTGCAGGGGTACGTTGAAGACCAGCAACAGCTTTCAGGGCTGCCACCTTCCGAGTGGGACAAGGAGCCGGACGTGTCTTTCTGGATAAAGGCTCTGCCGAGGACGAGAGCCATGAGATGTTCCTCCTCTGGGCAAGCCCGGGTCCCAGATCCTGTTGTGCCTGTGAATAGGCTGCAGGGGGATGGTGAAGACCAGCAACAGCTTTCAGGGCTGCCACCTTCCGTGTGGGACAAGGAGCCGGACGTCTGCCTTTCTGGAAACAGGCCCTGTCGAGGACGAGAGCCATGAGATGTTCCTCCTCTGGGCAAGCCCGGGTCCCAGATCCTGTTGTGCCTGTGAATAGGCTGCAGGGGGACGGTGAAGACCAGCAACAGCTTTCAGGGCTGCCACCTTCCGTGTGGGACAAGGAGCCGGACGTGTGCCTTTTCGGAAACAGGCTCTGCCGAGGACGAGAGCCATGAGATGTTCCTCCTCTGGGCAAGCCCGGGTCCCAGATCCTGTTGTGCCTGTGAATAGGCTGCAGGGGGACGGTGAAGACCAGCAACAGCTTTCAGGGCTGCCACCTTCCGTGTGGGACAAGGAGCCGGTCGTGTGCCTTTTTGGAAACAGGCCCTGCCGAGGACGAGAGCCATGAGATGTTCCTCCTCTGGGCAAGCCCGGGTCCCAGATCCTGTTGTGCCTGTGAATAGGCTGCAGGGGGACGGTGAAGACCAGCAACAGCTTTCAGGGCTGCCACCTTCCGTGTGGGACAAGGAGCCGGACGTGTGCCTTTTCGGAAACAGGCTCTGCCGAGGACGAAAGCCATGAGATGTTCCTCCTCTGGGAAAGCCCTGGTCCCAGATCCTGTTGTGCCTGTGAATAGGCTGCAGGGGGACGGTGAAGACCAGCAACAGCTTTCAGGGCTGCCACCTTCCGTGTGGGACAAGGAGCCGAAAGGGTGCCTTTCTGGAAACAGGCCGTGCCGGGGACGAGAGCCATGAGATGTTCCTCCTCTGGGCAAGCCCTGGTCCTGAATCCTGTTGTGCCTGTGAATAGGCTGCAGGGGGACGGTGAAGACCAGCAACAGCTTTCAGGGCTGCCACCTTCCGTGTGGGACAAGGAGCCGGACGTGTCTTTCTGGAAACAGGCCGTGCCGAGGACGAGAGCCATGAGATGTTCCTCCTCTGGGCAACCCGGGTCCCAGATCCTGTTGTGCCTGTGAATAGGCTGCAGGGGGATGGTGAAGACCAGCAACAGCTTTCAGGGCTGCCACCTTCCGTGTGGGACAAGGAGCCGGACGTGTGCCTTTTCGGAAACAGGCCCTGCCGAGGACGAGAGCCATGAGATGTTCCTCCTCTGGGCAAGCCCGGGTCCCAGATCCTGTTGTGCCTGTGAATAGGCTGCAGGGGGACGGTGAAGACCAGCAACAGCTTTCAGGGCTGCCACCTTCCGTGTGGGACAAGGAGCCGGACGTCTGCCTTTCTGGAAACAGGTCCTGTCGAGGACGAGAGCCATGAGATGTTCCTCCTCTGGGCAAGCCCTGGTCCTGAATCCTGTTGTGCCTGTGAATAGGCTGCAGGGGGACGGTGAAGACCAGCAACAGCTTTCAGGGCTGCCACCTTCCGTGTGGGACAAGGAGCCGGATGTGTGCCTTTTTGGAAACAGGCTCTGCCGAGGACGAGAGCCATGAGATGTTCCTCCTCTGGGCAAGCCCGGGTCCCAGATCCTGTTGTGCCTGTGAATAGGCTGCAGGGGGACGGTGAAGACCAGCAACAGCTTTCAGGGCTGCCACCTTCCGTGTGGGACAAGGAGCCGGACGTGTCTTTCTGGATAAAGGCTCTGCCGAGGACGAGAGCCATGAGATGTTCCTCCTCTGGGCAAGCCCGGGTCCCAGATCCTGTTGTGCCTGTGAATAGGCTGCAGGGGGACGGTGAAGACCAGCAACAGCTTTCACGGCTGCCACCTTCTGTGTGGGACAAGGAGCCGGACATGTGCCTTTCTGGAAACAGGCCGTGCCGGGGACGAGAGCCATGAGATGTTCCTCCTCTGGGCAAGCCCGGGTCCCAGATCCTGTTGTGCCTGTGAATAGGCTGCAGGGGGACGGTGAAGACCAGCAACAGCTTTCAGGGCTGCCACCTTCCGTGTGGGACAAGGAGCCGGACGTCTGCCTTTCTGGAAACAGGTCCTGTCGAGGACGAAAGCCATGAGATGTTCCTCCTCTGGGCAAGCCCGGGTCCCAGATACTGTTGTGCCTGTGAATAGGCTGCAGGGGGACGGTGAAGACCAGCAACAGCTTTCAGGGCTGCCACCTTCCGTGTGGGACAAGGAGCCGTATGTGTGCCTTTTCGGAAACAGGCTCGGACGAGGAAGAGAGCCATGAGATGTTCCTCCTCTGGGCAAGCCCCGGTCCTGAATCCTGTTGTGCCTGTGAATAGGCTGCAGGGGGACGGTGAAGACCAGCAACAGCTTTCAGGGCTGCCACCTTCCGTTTCGGACAAGGAGCCGGACGCGTCTTTCTGGAAACAGGCCGTGCCGAGGACGAGAGCCATGAGATGTTCCTCCTCTGGGCAAGCCCGGGTCCCAGATCCTGTGTGCCTGTGAATAGGCTGCAGGGGGACGGGGAAGACCAGCAACAGCTTTCATGGCTGCCACCTTCCGTGTGGGACAAGGAGCCAGACGTGTGCCTTCTCTGAAACAGGCTCTGCCGAGGACGAGAGCCATGAGATGTTCCTCCTCTGGGCAAGCCCGGGTCCCAGATCCTGTTGTGCCTGTGAATAGGCTGCAGGGGGACGGTGAAGACCAGCAACAGCTTTCAGGGCTGCCACCTTCCGTGTGGGACAAGGAGCCGGACGTGTGCCTTTTTGGAAACAGGCTCTGCCGAGGACGAAAGCCATGAGATGTTCCTCCTCTGGGCAAGCCCGGGTCCTGAATCCTGTTGTGCCTGTGAATAGGCTGCAGGGGGACGGTGAAGACAAGCAACAGCTTTCAGGGCTGCCACCTTCCGTGTGGGACAAGGAGCCGTATGTGTGCCTTTTCGGAAACAGGCTCTGCCGAGGACGAGAGCCATGAGATGTTCCTCCTCTGGGCAAGCCCCGGTCCTGAATCCTGTTGTGCCTGTGAATAGGCTGCAGGGGGACGGTGAAGACCAGCAACAGCTTTCAGGGCTGCCACCTTCCGTTTCGGACAAGGAGCCGGACGTGTGCCTTTTTGGAAACAGGCTCTGCCGAGGACGAGAGCCATGAGATGTTCCTCCTCTGGGCAAGCCCGGGTCCCAGATCCTGTTGTGCCTGTGAATAGGCTGCACGGGGACGGTGAAGACCAGCAACAGCTTTCAGGGCTGCCACCTTCCGTGTGGGACAAGGAGCCAGACGTGTGCCTTCTCTGAAACAGGCTCTGCCGAGGACGAGAGCCATGAGATGTTCCTCCTCTGGGCAAGCCCGGGTCCCAGATCCTGTTGTGCCTGTGAATAGGCTGCAGGGGGACGGTGAAGACCAGCAACAGCTTTCAGGGCTGCCACCTTCCGTGTGGGACAAGGAGCCGGACGTGTGCCTTTTTGGAAACAGGCTCTGCCGAGGACGAAAGCCATGAGATGTTCCTCCTCTGGGCAAGCCCGGGTCCTGAATCCTGTTGTGCCTGTGAATAGGCTGCAGGGGGACGGTGAAGACAAGCAACAGCTTTCAGGGCTGCCACCTTCCGTGTGGGACAATGAGCCGGACGTGTCTTACTGGATAAAGGCTCTGCCGAGGACGAGAGCCATGAGATGTTCCTCCTCTGGGCAAGCCCTGGTCCTGAATCCTGTTGTGCCTGTGAATAGGCTGCAGGGGGACGGTGAAGACCAGCAACAGCTTTCAGGGCTGCCACCTTCCGTGTGGGACAAGGAGCCGGACGTGTGCCTTTTTGGAAACAGGCTCTGCCGAGGACGAGAGCCATGAGATGTTCCTCCTCTGGGCAAGCCCGGGTCCCAGATCCTGTTGTGCCTGTGAATAGGCTGCAGGGGGACGGTGAAGACCAGCAACAGCTTTCAGGGCTGCCACCTTCCGTGTGGGACAAGGAGCCGTATGTGTGCCTTTTCGGAAACAGGCTCTGCCGAGGACGAGAGCCATGAGATGTTCCTCCTCTGGGCAAGCCCGGGTCCCAGATCCTGTTGTGCCTGTGAATAGGCTGCAGGGGGACGGTGAAGACCAGCAACAGCTTTCAGGGCTGCCACCTTCCGTGTGGGACAAGGAGCCGGACGTGTGCCTTTTCGGAAACAGGCCATGCCGAGGGTGAGAGCCATGAGATGTTCCTCCTCTGGGCAAACCCGGGTCCCAGAACCTGTTGTGCCTGTGAATAGGCTGCAGGGGGACGGTGAAGACCAGCAACAGCTTTCAGGGCTGCCACCTTCCGTGTGGGACAAGGAGCCGGACGTGTCTTTCTGGATAAAGGCTCTGCCGAGGACGAGAGCCATGAGATGTTCCTCCTCTGGGCAAGCCCGGGTCCCAGATCCTGTTGTGCCTGTGAATAGGCTGCAGGGGGACGGTGAAGACCAGCAACAGCTTTCACGGCTGCCACCTTCTGTGTGGGACAAGGAGCCGGACATGTGCCTTTCTGGAAACAGGCCGTGCCGGGGACGAGAGCCATGAGATGTTCCTCCTCTGGGCAAGCCCGGGTCCCAGATCCTGTTGTGCCTGTGAATAGGCTGCAGGGGGACGGTGAAGACCAGCAACAGCTTTCAGGGCTGCCACCTTCCGTGTGGGACAAGGAGCCGGACTTCTGCCTTTCTGGAAACAGGCCCTGTCGAGGACGAAAGCCATGAGATGTTCCTCCTCTGGGCAAGCCCGGGTCCCAGATACTGTTGTGCCTGTGAATAGGCTGCAGGGGGACGGTGAAGACCAGCAACAGCTTTCAGGGCTGCCACCTTCCGTGTGGGACAAGGAGCCGGACATGTGCCTTTCTGGAAACAGGCCGTGCCGAGGACGAGAGCCATGAGATGTTCCTCCTCTGGGCAAGCCCCGGTCCTGAATCCTGTTGTGCCTGTGAATAGGCTGCAGGGGGATGGTGAAGACCAGCAACAGCTTTCAGGGCTGCCACCTTCCGTGTGGGACAAGGAGCCGGACGTGTGCCTTTTCGGAATCAGGCTCTGCCGAGGACGAGAGCCATGAGATGTTCCTCCTCTGGGCAAGCCCGCATCCAAATACTGTTGTGCCTGTGAATAAGCTTCAGGGAGACGGTGAAGACCAGCAACAGCTTTCAGGGCTGCCACCTTCCGTGTGGGACAAGGAGCCGAACGGGTGCCTTTCTGGAAACAGGCTGTGCCGAGGACGAGAGCCATGAGATGTTCCTCCTCTGGGCAAGCCCCGGTCATGAATCCTGTTGTGCCTGTGAATAGGCTGCAGGGGTACGTTGAAGACCAGCAACAGCTTTCAGGGCTGCCACCTTCCGTGTGGGACAAGGAGCCGGACGTGTCTTTCTGGATAAAGGCTCTGCCGAGGACGAGAGCCATGAGATGTTCCTCCTCTGGGCAAGCCCTGGTCCCAGATCCTGTTGTGCCTGTGAATAGGCTGCAGGGGGATGGTGAAGACCAGCAACAGCTTTCAGGGCTGCCACCTTCCGTGTGGGACAAGGAGCCGGACGTCTGCCTTTCTGGAAACAGGCCCTGTCGAGGACGAGAGCCATGAGATGTTCCTCCTCTGGGCAAGCCCGGGTCCTGAATCCTGTTGTGCCTGTGAATAGGCTGCAGGGGGACGGTGAAGACCAGCAACAGCTTTCAGGGCTGCCACCTTCCGTGTGGGACAAGGAGCCGGTCGTGTGCCTTTTTGGAAACAGGCCCTGCCGAGGACGAGAGCCATGAGATGTTCCTCCTCTGGGCAAGCCCGGGTCCCAGATCCTGTTGTGCCTGTGAATAGGCTGCAGGGGGACGGTGAAGACCAGCAACAGCTTTCAGGGCTGCCACCTTCCGTGTGGGACAAGGAGCCGGACGTGTGCCTTTTCGGAAACAGGCTCTGCCGAGGACGAGAGCCATGAGATGTTCCTCCTCTGGGAAAGCCCTGGTCCCAGATCCTGTTGTGCCTGTGAATAGGCTGCAGGGGGACGGTGAAGACCAGCAACAGCTTTCAGGGCTGCCACCTTCCGTGTGGGACAAGGAGCCGAAAGGGTGCCTTTCTGGAAACAGGCCGTGCCGGGGACGAGAGCCATGAGATGTTCCTCCTCTGGGCAAGCCCCGGTCCTGAATCCTGTTGTGCCTGTGAATAGGCTGCAGGGGGACGGTGAAGACCAGCAACAGCTTTCAGGGCTGCCACCTTCCGTGTGGGACAAGGAGCCGGACGTGTCTTTCTGGATAAAGGCTCTGCCGAGGACGAGAGCCATGAGATGTTCCTCCTCTGGGCAAGCCCGGGTCCCAGATCCTGTTGTGCCTGTGAATAGGCTGCAGGGGGACGTTGAAGACCAGCAACAGCTTTCAGGGCTGCCACCTTCCGTGTGGGACAAGGAGCCGGACGTGTGCCTTTTCGGAAACAGACCCTGCCGAGGACGAGAGCCATGAGATGTTCCTCCTCTGGGCAAGCCCCGGTCCTGAATCCTGTTGTGCCTGTGAATAGGCTGCAGGGGGACGGTGAAGACCAGCAACAGCTTTCAGGGCTGCCACCTTCCGTTTCGGACAAGGAGCCGGACGCGTCTTTCTGGAAACAGGCCGTGCCGAGGACGAGAGCCATGAGATGTTCCTCCTCTGGGCAAGCCCGGGTCCCAGATCCTGTTGTGCCTGTGAATAGGCTGCAGGGGGACGGGGAAGACCAGCAACAGCTTTCATGGCTGCCACCTTCCGTGTGGGACAAGGAGCCAGACGTGTGCCTTCTCTGAAACAGGCTCTGCCGAGGACGAGAGCCATGAGATGTTCCTCCTCTGGGCAAGCCCGGGTCCCAGATCCTGTTGTGCCTGTGAATAGGCTGCAGGGGGACGGTGAAGACCAGCAACAGCTTTCAGGGCTGCCACCTTCCGTGTGGGACAAGGAGCCGGACGTGTGCCTTTTCGGAAACAGGCCATGCCGAGGGTGAGAGCCATGAGATGTTCCTCCTCTGGGCAAGCCCGGGTCCCAGAACCTGTTGTGCCTGTGAATAGGCTGCAGGGGGACGGTGAAGACCAGCAACAGCTTTCAGGGCTGCCACCTTCCGTGTGGGACAAGGAGCCGGACGTGTCTTTCTGGATAAAGGCTCTGCCGAGGACGAGAGCCATGAGATGTTCCTCCTCTGGGCAAGCCCGGGTCCCAGATCCTGTTGTGCCTGTGAATAGGCTGCAGGGGGACGGTGAAGACCAGCAACAGCTTTCACGGCTGCCACCTTCTGTGTGGGACAAGGAGCCGGACATGTGCCTTTCTGGAAACAGGCCGTGCCGGGGACGAGAGCCATGAGATGTTCCTCCTCTGGGCAAGCCCGGGTCCCAGATCCTGTTGTGCCTATGAATAGGCTGCAGGGGGACGGTGAAGACCAGCAACAGCTTTCAGGGCTGCCACCTTCCGTGTGGGACAAGGAGCCGGACTTCTGCCTTTCTGGAAACAGGCCCTGTCGAGGACGAAAGCCATGAGATGTTCCTCCTCTGGGCAAGCCCGGGTCCCAGATACTGTTGTGCCTGTGAATAGGCTGCAGGGGGACGGTGAAGACCAGCAACAGCTTTCAGGGCTGCCACCTTCCGTGTGGGACAAGGAGCCGGACATGTGCCTTTCTGGAAACAGGCCGTGCCGAGGACGAGAGCCATGAGATGTTCCTCCTCTGGGCAAGCCCCGGTCCTGAATCCTGTTGTGCCTGTGAATAGGCTGCAGGGGGATGGTGAAGACCAGCAACAGCTTTCAGGGCTGCCACCTTCCGTGTGGGACAAGGAGCCGGACGTGTGCCTTTTCGGAATCAGGCTCTGCCGAGGACGAGAGCCATGAGATGTTCCTCCTCTGGGCAAGCCCGCGTCCAAATCCTGTTGTGCCTGTGAATAAGCTTCAGGGAGACGGTGAAGACCAGCAACAGCTTTCAGGGCTGCCACCTTCCGTGTGGGACAAGGAGCCGAACGGGTGCCTTTCTGGAAACAGGCTGTGCCGAGGACGAGAGCCATGAGATGTTCCTCCTCTGGGCAAGCCCCGGTCCTGAATCCTGTTGTGCCTGTGAATAGGCTGCAGGGGTACGTTGAAGACCAGCAACAGCTTTCAGGGCTGCCACCTTCCGTGTGGGACAAGGAGCCGGACGTGTCTTTCTGGATAAAGGCTCTGCCGAGGACGAGAGCCATGAGATGTTCCTCCTCTGGGCAAGCCCTGGTCCCAGATCCTGTTGTGCCTGTGAATAGGCTGCAGGGGGATGGTGAAGACCAGCAACAGCTTTCAGGGCTGCCACCTTCCGTGTGGGACAAGGAGCCGGACGTCTGCCTTTCTGGAAACAGGCCCTGTCGAGGACGAGAGCCATGAGATGTTCCTCCTCTGGGCAAGCCCCGGTCCTGAATCCTGTTGTGCCTGTGAATAGGCTGCAGGGGGACGGTGAAGACCAGCAACAGCTTTCAGGGCTGCCACCTTCCGTGTGGGACAAGGAGCCGGTCGTGTGCCTTTTTGGAAACAGGCCCTGCCGAGGACGAGAGCCATGAGATGTTCCTCCTCTGGGCAAGCCCGGGTCCCAGATCCTGTTGTGCCTGTGAATAGGCTGCAGGGGGACGGTGAAGACCAGCAACAGCTTTCAGGGCTGCCACCTTCCGTGTGGGACAAGGAGCCGGACGTGTGCCTTTTCGGAAACAGGCTCTGCCGAGGACGAGAGCCATGAGATGTTCCTCCTCTGGGAAAGCCCTGGTCCCAGATCCTGTTGTGCCTGTGAATAGGCTGCAGGGGGACGGTGAAGACCAGCAACAGCTTTCAGGGCTGCCACCTTCCGTGTGGGACAAGGAGCCGAAAGGGTGCCTTTCTGGAAACAGGCCGTGCCGGGGACGAGAGCCATGAGATGTTCCTCCTCTGGGCAAGCCCCGGTCCTGAATCCTGTTGTGCCTGTGAATAGGCTGCAGGGGGACGGTGAAGACCAGCAACAGCTTTCAGGGCTGCCACCTTCCGTGTGGGACAAGGAGCCGGACGTGTCTTTCTGGATAAAGGCTCTGCCGAGGACGAGAGCCATGAGATGTTCCTCCTCTGGGCAAGCCCGGGTCCCAGATCCTGTTGTGCCTGTGAATAGGCTGCAGGGGGACGTTGAAGACCAGCAACAGCTTTCAGGGCTGCCACCTTCCGTGTGGGACAAGGAGCCGGACGTGTGCCTTTTCGGAAACAGGCCCTGCCGAGGACGAGAGCCATGAGATGTTCCTCCTCTGGGCAAGCCCGGGTCCTGAATCCTGTTGTGCCTGTGAATAGGCTGCAGGGGGACGGTGAAGACCAGCAACAGCTTTCAGGGCTGCCACCTTCCGTTTCGGACAAGGAGCCGGACGCGTCTTTCTGGAAACAGGCCGTGCCGAGGACGAGAGCCATGAGATGTTCCTCCTCTGGGCAAGCCCGGGTCCCAGATCCTGTTGTGCCTGTGAATAGGCTGCAGGGGGACGGGGAAGACCAGCAACAGCTTTCATGGCTGCCACCTTCCGTGTGGGACAAGGAGCCAGACGTGTGCCTTCTCTGAAACAGGCTCTGCCGAGGACGAGAGCCATGAGATGTTCCTCCTCTGGGCAAGCCCGGGTCCCAGATCCTGTTGTGCCTGTGAATAGGCTGCAGGGGGACGGTGAAGACCAGCAACAGCTTTCAGGGCTGCCACCTTCCGTGTGGGACAAGGAGCCGGACGTGTGCCTTTTTGGAAACAGGCTCTGCCGAGGACGAAAGCCATGAGATGTTCCTCCTCTGGGCAAGCCCGGGTCCTGAATCCTGTTGTGCCTGTGAATAGGCTGCAGGGGGACGGTGAAGACAAGCAACAGCTTTCAGGGCTGCCACCTTCCGTGTGGGACAATGAGCCGGACGTGTCTTACTGGATAAAGGCTCTGCCGAGGACGAGAGCCATAAGATGTTCCTCCTCTGGGCAAGCCCTGGTCCTGAATCCTGTTGTGCCTGTGAATAGGCTGCAGGGGGACGGTGAAGACCAGCAACAGCTTTCAGGGCTGCCACCTTCCGTGTGGGACAAGGAGACGGACGTGTGCCTTTTTGGAAACAGGCTCTGCCGAGGACGAGAGCCATGAGATGTTCCTCCTCTGGGCAAGCCCGGGTCCCAGATCCTGTTGTGCCTGTGAATAGGCTGCAGGGGGACGGTGAAGACCAGCAACAGCTTTCAGGGCTGCCACCTTCCGTGTGGGACAAGGAGCCGGACGTGTGCCTTTTCGGAAACAGGCCATGCCGAGGGTGAGAGCCATGAGATGTTCCTCCTCTGGGCAAACCTGGGTCCCAGAACCTGTTGTGCCTGTGAATAGGCTGCAGGGGGACGGTGAAGACCAGCAACAGCTTTCAGGGCTGCCACCTTCCGTGTGGGACAAGGAGCCGGACGTGTCTTTCTGGATAAAGGCTCTGCCGAGGACGAGAGCCATGAGATGTTCCTCCTCTGGGCAAGCCCGGGTCCCAGATCCTGTTGTGCCTGTGAATAGGCTGCAGGGGGACGGTGAAGACCAGCAACAGCTTTCACGGCTGCCACCTTCTGTGTGGGACAAGGAGCCGGACATGTGCCTTTCTGGAAACAGGCCGTGCCGGGGACGAGAGCCATGAGATGTTCCTCCTCTGGGCAAGCCCGGGTCCCAGATCCTGTTGTGCCTGTGAATAGGCTGCAGGGGGACGGTGAAGACCAGCAACAGCTTTCAGGGCTGCCACCTTCCGTGTGGGACAAGGAGCCGGACTTCTGCCTTTCTGGAAACAGGCCCTGTCGAGGACAAAAGCCATGAGATGTTCCTCCTCTGGGCAAGCCCGGGTCCCAGATACTGTTGTGCCTGTGAATAGGCTGCAGGGGGACGGTGAAGACCAGCAACAGCTTTCAGGGCTGCCACCTTCCGTGTGGGACAAGGAGCCGTATGTGTGCCTTTTTGGAAACAGGCTCTGCCGAGGACGAAAGCCATGAGATGTTCCTCCTCTGGGCAAGCCCCGGTCCTGAATCCTGTTGTGCCTGTGAATAGGCTGCAGGGGGACGGTGAAGACCAGCAACAGCTTTCAGGGCTGCCACCTTCCGTTTCGGACAAGGAGCCGGACGCGTCTTTCTGGAAACAGGCCGTGCCGAGGACGAGAGCCATGAGATGTTCCTCCTCTGGGCAAGCCCGGGTCCCAGATCCTGTTGTGCCTGTGAATAGGCTGCAGGGGGACGGGGAATACCAGCAACAGCTTTCATGGCTGCCACCTTCCGTGTGGGACAAGGAGCCAGACGTGTGCCTTCTCGGAAACAGGCTTTGCCGAGGACGAGAGCCATGAGATGTTCCTCCTCTGGGCAAGCCCGGGTCCCAGATCCTGTTGTGCCTGTGAATAGGCTGCAGGGGGACGGTGAAGACCAGCAACAGCTTTCAGGGCTGCCACCTTCCGTGTGGGACAAGGAGCCGGACGTGTGCCTTTTTGGAAACAGGCTCTGCCGAGGACGAAAGCCATGAGATGTTCCTCCTCTGGGCAAGCCCGGGTCCTGAATCCTGTTGTGCCTGTGAATAGGCTGCAGGGGGACGGTGAAGACAAGCAACAGCTTTCAGGGCTGCCACCTTCCGTGTGGGACAATGAGCCGGACGTGTCTTACTGGATAAAGGCTCTGCCGAGGACGAGAGCCATGAGATGTTCCTCCTCTGGGCAAGCCCTGGTCCTGAATCCTGTTGTGCCTGTGAATAGGCTGCAGGGGGACGGTGAAGACCAGCAACAGCTTTCAGGGCTGCCACCTTCCGTGTGGGACAAGGAGCCGGATGTGTGCCTTTTTGGAAACAGGCTCTGCCGAGGACGAGAGCCATGAGATGTTCCTCCTCTGGGCAAGCCCGGGTCCCAGATCCTGTTGTGCCTGTGAATAGGCTGCAGGGGGACGGTGAAGACCAGCAACAGCTTTCAGGGCTGCCACCTTCCGTGTGGGACAAGGAGCCGTATGTGTGCCTTTTCGGAAACAGGCTCTGCCGAGGACGAGAGCCATGAGATGTTCCTCCTCTGGGCAAGCCCGGGTCCCAGATCCTGTTGTGCCTGTGAATAGGCTGCAGGGGGACGGTGAAGACCAGCAACAGCTTTCAGGGCTGCCACCTTCCGTGTGGGACAAGGAGCCGGACGTGTGCCTTTTCGGAAACAGGCCATGCCGAGGGTGAGAGCCATGAGATGTTCCTCCTCTGGGCAAACCCGGGTCCCAGAACCTGTTGTGCCTGTGAATAGGCTGCAGGGGGACGGTGAAGACCAGCAACAGCTTTCAGGGCTGCCACCTTCCGTGTGGGACAAGGAGCCGGACGTGTCTTTCTGGATAAAGGCTCTGCCGAGGACGAGAGCCATGAGATGTTCCTCCTCTGGGCAAGCCCGGGTCCCAGATCCTGTTGTGCCTGTGAATAGGCTGCAGGGGGACGGTGAAGACCAGCAACAGCTTTCACGGCTGCCACCTTCTGTGTGGGACAAGGAGCCGGACATGTGCCTTTCTGGAAACAGGCCGTGCCGGGGACAAGAGCCATGAGATGTTCCTCCTCTGGGCAAGCCCGGGTCCCAGATCCTGTTGTGCCTGTGAATAGGCTGCAGGGGGACGGTGAAGACCAGCGACAGCTTTCAGGGCTGCCACCTTCCGTGTGGGACAAGGAGCCGGACTTCTGCCTTTCTGGAAACAGGCCCTGTCGAGGACGAAAGCCATGAGATGTTCCTCCTCTGGGCAAGCCCGGGTCCCAGATACTGTTGTGCCTGTGAATAGGCTGCAGGGGGACGGTGAAGACCAGCAACAGCTTTCAGGGCTGCCTCCTTCCGTGTGGGACAAGGAGCCGTATGTGTGCCTTTTCGGAAACAGGCTCGGACGAGGAAGAGAGCCATGAGATGTTCCTCCTCTGGGCAAGCCCCGGTCCTGAATCCTGTTGTGCCTGTGAATAGGCTGCAGGGGGACGGTGAAGACCAGCAACAGCTTTCAGGGCTGCCACCTTCCGTTTCGGACAAGGAGCCGGACGCGTCTTTCTGGAAACAGGCCGTGCCGAGGACGAGAGCCATGAGATGTTCCTCCTCTGGGCAAGCCCGGGTCCCAGATCCTGTTGTGCCTGTGAATAGGCTGCAGGGGGACGGGGAAGACCAGCAACAGCTTTCATGGCTGCCACCTTCCGTGTGGGACAAGGAGCCAGACGTGTGCCTTCTCTGATACAGGCTCTGCCGAGGACGAGAGCCATGAGATGTTCCTCCTCTGGGCAAGCCCGGGTCCCAGATCCTGTTGTGCCTGTGAATAGGCTGCAGGGGGACGGTGAAGACCAGCAACAGCTTTCAGGGCTGCCATCTTCCGTGTGGGACAAGGAGCCGGACGTGTGCCTTTTTGGAAACAGGCTCTGCCGAGGACGAAAGCCATGAGATGTTCCTCCTCTGGGCAAGCCCGGGTCCTGAATCCTGTTGTGCCTGTGAATAGGCTGCAGGGGGACGGTGAAGACAAGCAACAGCTTTCAGGGCTGCCACCTTCCGTGTGGGACAATGAGCCGGACGTGTCTTACTGGATAAAGGCTCTGCCGAGGACGAGAGCCATGAGATGTTCCTCCTCTGGGCAAGCCCTGGTCCTGAATCCTGTTGTGCCTGTGAATAGGCTGCAGGGGGACGGTGAAGACCAGCAACAGCTTTCAGGGCTGCCACCTTCCGTGTGGGACAAGGAGCCGGATGTGTGCCTTTTTGGAAACAGGCTCTGCCGAGGACGAGAGCCATGAGATGTTCCTCCTCTGGGCAAGCCCGGGTCCCAGATCCTGTTGTGCCTGTGAATAGGCTGCAGGGGGACGGTGAAGACCAGCAACAGCTTTCAGGGCTGCCACCTTCCATGTGGGACAAGGAGCCGTATGTGTGCCTTTTCGGAAACAGGCTCTGCCGAGGACGAGAGCCATGAGATGTTCCTCCTCTGGGCAAGCCCTGGTCCCAGATCCTGTTGTGCCTGTGAATAGGCTGCAGGGGGACGGTGAAGACCAGCAACAGCTTTCAGGGCTGCCACCTTCCGTGTGGGACAAGGAGCCGGACGTGTGCCTTCTCGGAAACAGGCCATGCCGAGGGTGAGAGCCATGAGATGTTCCTCCTCTGGGCAAACCCGGGTCCCAGAACCTGTTGTGCCTGTGAATAGGCTGCAGGGGGACGGTGAAGACCAGCAACAGCTTTCAGGGCTGCCACCTTCCGTGTGGGACAAGGAGCCGGACGTGTCTTTCTGGATAAAGGCTCTGCCGAGGACGAGAGCCATGAGATGTTCCTCCTCTGGGCAAGCCCGGGTCCCAGATCCTGTTGTGCCTGTGAATAGGCTGCAGGGGGACGGTGAAGACCAGCAACAGCTTTCAGGGCTGCCACCTTCCGTGTGGGACAAGGAGCCGGACGTGTGCCTTTTTGGAAACAGGCTCTGCCGAGGACGAAAGCCATGAGATGTTCCTCCTCTGGGCAAGCCCGGGTCCTGAATCCTGTTGTGCCTGTGAATAGGCTGCAGGGGGACGGTGAAGACAAGCAACAGCTTTCAGGGCTGCCACCTTCCGTGTGGGACAATGAGCCGGACGTGTCTTACTGGATAAAGGCTCTGCCGAGGACGAGAGCCATGAGATGTTCCTCCTCTGGGCAAGCCCGGGTCCTGAATCCTGTTGTGCCTGTGAATAGGCTGCAGGGGTACGTTGAAGACCAGCAACAGGTTTCAGGGCTGCCACCTTCCGTGTGGGACAAGGAGCCGGACGTGTGCCTTTTTGGAAACAGGCTCTGCCGAGGACGAGAGCCATGAGATGTTCCTCCTCTGGGCAAGCCCGGGTCCCAGATCCTGTTGTGCCTGTGAATAGGCTGCACGGGGACGGTGAAGACCAGCAACAGCTTTCAGGGCTGCCACCTTCCGTGTGGGACAAGGAGCTGGATGTGTGCCTTTCTGGAAACAGGCCGTGCCGAGGACGAGAGCCATGAGATGTTCCTCCTCTGGGCAAGCCCCGGTCCTGAATCCTGTTGTGCTTGTGAATAGGCTGCAGGGGGATGGTGAAGACCAGCAACAGCTTTCACGGCTGCCACCTTCCGTGTGGGACAAGGAGCCGGACGTGTGCCTTTTCGGAATCAGGCTCTGCCGAGGACGAGAGCCATGAGATGTTCCTCCTCTGGGCAAGCCCGCGTCCAAATCCTGTTGTGCCTGTGAATAGGCTTCAGGGAGACGGTGAAGACCAGCAACAGCTTTCAGGGCTGCCACCTTCCGTGTGGGACAAGGAGCCGAACGGGTGCCTTTCTGGAAACAGGCTGTGCCGAGGACGAGAGCCATGAGATGTTCCTCCTCTGGGCAAGCCCCGGTCCTGAATCCTGTTGTGCCTGTGAATAGGCTGCAGGGGTACGTTGAAGACCAGCAACAGCTTTCAGGGCTGCCACCTTCCGTGTGGGACAAGGAGCCGGACGTGTCTTTCTGGATAAAGGCTCTGCCGAGGACGAGAGCCATGAGATGTTCCTCCTCTGGGCAAGCCCGGGTCCCAGATCCTGTTGTGCCTGTGAATAGGCTGCAGGGGGATGGTGAAGACCAGCAACAGCTTTCAGGGCTGCCACCTTCCGTGTGGGACAAGGAGCCGGACGTCTGCCTTTCTGGAAACAGGCCCTGTCGAGGACGAGAGCCATGAGATGTTCCTCCTCTGGGCAAGCCCGGGTCCCAGATCCTGTTGTGCCTGTGAATAGGCTGCAGGGGGACGGTGAAGACCAGCAACAGCTTTCAGGGCTGCCACCTTCCGTGTGGGACAAGGAGCCGGACGTGTGCCTTTTCGGAAACAGGCTCTGCCGAGGACGAGAGCCATGAGATGTTCCTCCTCTGGGCAAGCCCGGGTCCCAGATCCTGTTGTGCCTGTGAATAGGCTGCAGGGGGACGGTGAAGACCAGCAACAGCTTTCAGGGCTGCCACCTTCCGTGTGGGACAAGGAGCCGGATGTGTGCCTTTTCGGAAACAGGCTCTGCCGAGGACGAGAGCCATGAGATGTTCCTCCTCTGGGCAAGCCCGGGTCCCAGATCCTGTTGTGCCTGTGAATAGGCTGCAGGGGGACGGTGAAGACCAGCAACAGCTTTCAGGGCTGCCACCTTCCGTTTCGGACAAGGAGCCGGACGCGTCTTTCTGGAAACAGGCCGTGCCGAGGACGAGAGCCATGAGATGTTCCTCCTCTGGGCAAGCCCGGGTCCCAGATCCTGTTGTGCCTGTGAATAGGCTGCAGGGGGACGGGGAAGACCAGCAACAGCTTTCATGGCTGCCACCTTCCGTGTGGGACAAGGAGCCAGACGTGTGCCTTCTCGGAAACAGGCTCTGCCGAGGACGAGAGCCATGAGATGTTCCTCCTCTGGGCAAGCCCGGGTCCCAGATCCTGTTGTGCCTGTGAATAGGCTGCAGGGGGACGGTGAAGACCAGCAACAGCTTTCAGGGCTGCCACCTTCCGTGTGGGACAAGGAGCCGGACGTGTGCCTTTTTGGAAACAGGCTCTGCCGAGGACGAAAGCCATGAGATGTTCCTCCTCTGGGCAAGCCCGGGTCCTGAATCCTGTTGTGCCTGTGAATAGGCTGCAGGGGGACGGTGAAGACAAGCAACAGCTTTCAGGGCTGCCACCTTCCGTGTGGGACAAGGAGCCGGACGTGTCTTACTGGATAAAGGCTCTGCCGAGGACGAGAGCCATGAGATGTTCCTCCTCTGGGCAAGCCCGGGTCCTGAATCCTGTTGTGCCTGTGAATAGGCTGCAGGGGTACGTTGAAGACCAGCAACAGGTTTCAGGGCTGCCACCTTCCGTGTGGGACAAGGAGCCGGACGTGTGCCTTTTTGGAAACAGGCTCTGCCGAGGACGAGAGCCATGAGATGTTCCTCCTCTGGGCAAGCCCGGGTCCCAGATCCTGTTGTGCCTGTGAATAGGCTGCACGGGGACGGTGAAGACCAGCAACAGCTTTCAGGGCTGCCACCTTCCGTGTGGGACAAGGAGCTGGATGTGTGCCTTTCTGGAAACAGGCCGTGCCGAGGACGAGAGCCATGAGATGTTCCTCCTCTGGGCAAGCCCCGGTCCTGAATCCTGTTGTGCTTGTGAATAGGCTGCAGGGGGATGGTGAAGACCAGCAACAGCTTTCACGGCTGCCACCTTCCGTGTGGGACAAGGAGCCGGACGTGTGCCTTTTCGGAATCAGGCTCTGCCGAGGACGAGAGCCATGAGATGTTCCTCCTCTGGGCAAGCCCGCGTCCAAATCCTGTTGTGCCTGTGAATAGGCTTCAGGGAGACGGTGAAGACCAGCAACAGCTTTCAGGGCTGCCACCTTCCGTGTGGGACAAGGAGCCGAACGGGTGCCTTTCTGGAAACAGGCTGTGCCGAGGACGAGAGCCATGAGATGTTCCTCCTCTGGGCAAGCCCCGGTCCTGAATCCTGTTGTGCCTGTGAATAGGCTGCAGGGGTACGTTGAAGACCAGCAACAGCTTTCAGGGCTGCCACCTTCCGTGTGGGACAAGGAGCCGGACGTGTCTTTCTGGATAAAGGCTCTGCCGAGGACGAGAGCCATGAGATGTTCCTCCTCTGGGCAAGCCCGGGTCCCAGATCCTGTTGTGCCTGTGAATAGGCTGCAGGGGGATGGTGAAGACCAGCAACAGCTTTCAGGGCTGCCACCTTCCGTGTGGGACAAGGAGCCGGACGTCTGCCTTTCTGGAAACAGGCCCTGTCGAGGACGAGAGCCATGAGATGTTCCTCCTCTGGGCAAGCCCGGGTCCCAGATCCTGTTGTGCCTGTGAATAGGCTGCAGGGGGACGGTGAAGACCAGCAACAGCTTTCAGGGCTGCCACCTTCCGTGTGGGACAAGGAGCCGGACGTGTGCCTTTTCGGAAACAGGCTCTGCCGAGGACGAGAGCCATGAGATGTTCCTCCTCTGGGCAAGCCCGGGTCCCAGATCCTGTTGTGCCTGTGAATAGGCTGCAGGGGGACGGTGAAGACCAGCAACAGCTTTCAGGGCTGCCACCTTCCGTGTGGGACAAGGAGCCGGACTTCTGCCTTTCTGGAAACAGGCCCTGTCGAGGACGAAAGCCATGAGATGTTCCTCCTCTGGGCAAGCCCGGGTCCCAGATCCTGTTGTGCCTGTGAATAGGCTGCAGGGGGACGGTGAAGACCAGCAACAGCTTTCAGGGCTGCCACCTTCCGTTTCGGACAAGGAGCCGGACGCGTCTTTCTGGAAACAGGCCGTGCCGAGGACGAGAGCCATGAGATGTTCCTCCTCTGGGCAAGCCCGGGTCCCAGATCCTGTTGTGCCTGTGAATAGGCTGCAGGGGGACGGGGAAGACCAGCAACAGCTTTCATGGCTGCCACCTTCCGTGTGGGACAAGGAGCCAGACGTGTGCCTTCTCGGAAACAGGCTCTGCCGAGGACGAGAGCCATGAGATGTTCCTCCTCTGGGCAAGCCCGGGTCCCAGATCCTGTTGTGCCTGTGAATAGGCTGCAGGGGGACGGTGAAGACCAGCAACAGCTTTCAGGGCTGCCACCTTCCGTGTGGGACAAGGAGCCGGACGTGTACCTTTTTGGAAACAGGCTCTGCCGAGGACGAAAGCCATGAGATGTTCCTCCTCTGGGCAAGCCCGGGTCCTGAATCCTGTTGTGCCTGTGAATAGGCTGCAGGGGGACGGTGAAGACCAGCAACAGCTTTCAGGGCTGCCACCTTCCGTGTGGGACAAGGAGCCGGACGTGTCTTACTGGATAAAGGCTCTGCCGAGGACGAGAGCCATGAGATGTTCCTCCTCTGGGCAAGCCCGGGTCCCAGATCCTGTTGTGCCTGTGAATAGGCTGCAGGGGTACGTTGAAGACCAGCAACAGGTTTCAGGGCTGCCACCTTCCGTGTGGGACAAGGAGCCGGATGTGTGCCTTTTTGGAAACAGGCTCTGCCGAGGAAGAGAGCCATGAGATGTTCCTCCTCTGGGCAAGCCCGGGTCCCAGATCCTGTTGTGCCTGTGAATAGGCTGCACGGGGACGGTGAAGACCAGCAACAGCTTTCAGGGCTGCCACCTTCCGTGTGGGACAAGGAGCTGGATGTGTACCTTTCTGGAAACAGGCCGTGCCGAGGACGAGAGCCATGAGATGTTCCTCCTCTGGGCAAGCCCCGGTCCTGAATCCTGTTGTGCCTGTGAATAGGCTGCAGGGGGACGGTGAAGACCAGCAACAGCTTTCAGGGCTGCCACCTTCCGTGTGGGACAAGGAGCCGGACGTGTGCCTTTTCGGAATCAGGCTCTGCCGAGGACGAGAGCCATGAGATGTTCCTCCTCTGGGCAAGCCCGCGTCCAAATCCTGTTGTGCCTGTGAATAGGCTTCAGGGAGACGGTGAAGACCAGCAACAGCTTTCAGGGCTGCCACCTTCCGTGTGGGACAAGGAGCCGAACGGGTGCCTTTCTGGAAACAGGCTGTGCCGAGGACGAGAGCCATGAGATGTTCCTCCTCTGGGCAAGCCCCGGTCCTGAATCCTGTTGTGCCTGTGAATAGGCTGCAGGGGTACGTTGAAGACCAGCAACAGCTTTCAGGGCTGCCACCTTCCGTGTGGGACAAGGAGCCGGACGTGTCTTTCTGGATAAAGGCTCTGCCGAGGACGAGAGCCATGAGATGTTCCTCCTCTGGGCAAGCCCGGGTCCCAGATCCTGTTGTGCCTGTGAATAGGCTGCAGGGGGATGGTGAAGACCAGCAACAGCTTTCAGGGCTGCCACCTTCCGTGTGGGACAAGGAGCCGGACGTCTGCCTTTCTGGAAACAGGCCCTGTCGAGGACGAGAGCCATGAGATGTTCCTCCTCTGGGCAAGCCCGGGTCCCAGATCCTGTTGTGCCTGTGAATAGGCTGCAGGGGGACGGTGAAGACCAGCAACAGCTTTCAGGGCTGCCACCTTCCGTGTGGGACAAGGAGCCGGACGTGTGCCTTTTCGGAAACAGGCTCTGCCGAGGACGAGAGCCATGAGATGTTCCTCCTCTGGGCAAGCCCGGGTCCCAGATCCTGTTGTGCCTGTGAATAGGCTGCAGGGGGACGGTGAAGACCAGCAACAGCTTTCAGGGCTGCCACCTTCCGTGTGGGACAAGGAGCCGGACTTCTGCCTTTCTGGAAACAGGCCCTGTCGAGGACGAAAGCCATGAGATGTTCCTCCTCTGGGCAAGCCCGGGTCCCAGATACTGTTGTGCCTGTGAATAGGCTGCAGGGGGACGGTGAAGACCAGCAACAGCTTTCAGGGCTGCCACCTTCCGTGTGGGACAAGGAGCCGTATGTGTGCCTTTTCGGAAACAGGCTCGGACGAGGAAGAGAGCCATGAGATGTTCCTCCTCTGGGCAAGCCCCGGTCCTGAATCCTGTTGTGCCTGTGAATAGGCTGCAGGGGGACGGTGAAGACCAGCAACAGCTTTCAGGGCTGCCACCTTCCGTTTCGGACAAGGAGCCGGACGCGTCTTTCTGGAAACAGGCCGTGCCGAGGACGAGAGCCATGAGATGTTCCTCCTCTGGGCAAGCCCGGGTCCCAGATCCTGTTGTGCCTGTGAATAGGCTGCAGGGGGACGGGGAAGACCAGCAACAGCTTTCATGGCTGCCACCTTCCGTGTGGGACAAGGAGCCAGACGTGTGCCTTCTCGGAAACAGGCTCTGCCGAGGACGAGAGCCATGAGATGTTCCTCCTCTGGGCAAGCCCGGGTCCCAGATCCTGTTGTGCCTGTGAATAGGCTGCAGGGGGACGGTGAAGACCAGCAACAGCTTTCAGGGCTGCCACCTTCCGTGTGGGACAAGGAGCCTGACGTGTGCCTTTTTGGAAACAGGCTCTGCCGAGGACGAAAGCCATGAGATGTTCCTCCTCTGGGCAAGCCCGGGTCCTGAATCCTGTTGTGCCTGTGAATAGGCTGCAGGGGGACGGTGAAGACCAGCAACAGCTTTCAGGGCTGCCACCTTCCGTGTGGGACAAGGAGCCGGACGTGTCTTACTGGATAAAGGCTCTGCCGAGGACGAGAGCCATGAGATGTTCCTCCTCTGGGCAAGCCCGGGTCCCAGAACCTGTTGTGCCTGTGAATAGGCTGCAGGGGTACGTTGAAGACCAGCAACAGGTTTCAGGGCTGCCACCTTCCGTGTGGGACAAGGAGCCGGACGTGTGCCTTTTTGGAAACAGGCTCTGCCGAGGACGAGAGCCATGAGATGTTCCTCCTCTGGGCAAGCCCGGGTCCCAGATCCTGTTGTGCCTGTGAATAGGCTGCACGGGGACGGTGAAGACCAGCAACAGCTTTCAGGGCTGCCACCTTCCGTGTGGGACAAGGAGCAGGATGTGTGCCTTTCTGGAAACAGGCCGTGCCGAGGACGAGAGCCATGAGATGTTCCTCCTCTGGGCAAGCCCCGGTCCTGAATCCTGTTGTGCCTGTGAATAGGCTGCAGGGGGATGGTGAAGACCAGCAACAGCTTTCAGGGCTGCCACCTTCCGTGTGGGACAAGGAGCCGGACGTGTGCCTTTTCGGAATCAGGCTCTGCCGAGGACGAGAGCCATGAGATGTTCCTCCTCTGGGCAAGCCCCGGTCCTGAATCCTGTTGTGCCTGTGAATAGGCTGCAGGGGTACGTTGAAGACCAGCAACAGCTTTCAGGGCTGCCACCTTCCGTGTGGGACAAGGAGCCGGACGTGTCTTTCTGGATAAAGGCTCTGCCGAGGACGAGAGCCATGAGATGTTCCTCCTCTGGGCAAGCCCGGGTCCCAGATCCTGTTGTGCCTGTGAATAGGCTGCAGGGGGATGGTGAAGACCAGCAACAGCTTTCAGGGCTGCCACCTTCCGTGTGGGACAAGGAGCCGGACGTCTGCCTTTCTGGAAACAGGCCCTGTCGAGGACGAGAGCCATGAGATGTTCCTCCTCTGGGCAAGCCCGGGTCCCAGATCCTGTTGTGCCTGTGAATAGGCTGCAGGGGGAAGGTGAAGACCAGCAACAGCTTTCAGGGCTGCCACCTTCCGTGTGGGACAAGGAGCCGGACGTGTGCCTTTTCGGAAACAGGCTCTGCCGAGGACGAGAGCCATGAGATGTTCCTCCTCTGGGCAAGCCCGGGTCCCAGATCCTGTTGTGCCTGTGAATAGGCTGCAGGGGGACGGTGAAGACCAGCAACAGCTTTCAGGGCTGCCACCTTCCGTGTGGGACAAGGAGCCGGTCGTGTGCCTTTTTGGAAACAGGCCCTGCCGAGGACGAGAGCCATGAGATGTTCCTCCTCTGGGCAAGCCCGGGTCCCAGATCCTGTTGTGCCTGTGAATAGGCTGCAGGGGGACGGTGAAGACCAGCAACAGCTTTCAGGGCTGCCACCTTCCGTGTGGGACAAGGAGCCGGACGTGTGCCTTTTCGGAAACAGGCTCTGCCGAGGACGAGAGCCATGAGATGTTCCTCCTCTGGGAAAGCCCTGGTCCCAGATCCTGTTGTGCCTGTGAATAGGCTCCAGGGGGACGGTGAAGACCAGCAACAGCTTTCAGGGCTGCCACCTTCCGTGTGGGACAAGGAGCCGAAAGGGTGCCTTTCTGGAAACAGGCCGTGCCGGGGACGAGAGCCATGAGATGTTCCTCCTCTGGGCAAGCCCCGGTCCTGAATCCTGTTGTGCCTGTGAATAGGCTGCAGGGGGACGGTGAAGACCAGCAACAGCTTTCAGGGCTGCCACCTTCCGTGTGGGACAAGGAGCCGGACGTGTCTTTCTGGATAAAGGCTCTGCCGAGGACGAGAGCCATGAGATGTTCCTCCTCTGGGCAAGCCCGGGTCCCAGATCCTGTTGTGCCTGTGAATAGGCTGCAGGGGGACGTTGAAGACCAGCAACAGCTTTCAGGGCTGCCACCTTCCGTGTGGGACAAGGAGCCGGACGTGTGCCTTTTCGGAAACAGGCCCTGCCGAGGACGAGAGCCATGAGATGTTCCTCCTCTGGGCAAGCCCGGGTCCCAGATCCTGTTGTGCCTGTGAATAGGCTGCAGGGGGACGGTGAAGACCAGCAACAGCTTTCAGGGCTGCCACCTTCCGTGTGGGACAAGGAGCCGAACGGGTGCCTTTCTGGAAACAGGCCGTGCCGGGGACGAGAGCCATGAGATGTTCCTCCTCTGGGCAAGCCCCGGTCCTGAATCCTGTTGTGCCTGTGAATAGGCTGCAGGGGGACGGTGAAGACCAGCAACAGCTTTCAGGGCTGCCACCTTCCGTGTGGGACAAGGAGCCGGACGTGTGCCTTTTTGGAAACAGGCTCTGCCGAGGACGAAAGCCATGAGATGTTCCTCCTCTGGGCAAGCCCGGGTCCTGAATCCTGTTGTGCCTGTGAATAGGCTGCAGGGGGACGGTGAAGACAAGCAACAGCTTTCAGGGCTGCCACCTTCCGTGTGGGACAATGAGCCGGACGTGTCTTACTGGATAAAGGCTCTGCCGAGGACGAGAGCCATGAGATGTTCCTCCTCTGGGCAAGCCCTGGTCCTGAATCCTGTTGTGCCTGTGAATAGGCTGCAGGGGGACGGTGAAGACCAGCAACAGCTTTCAGGGCTGCCACCTTCCGTGTGGGACAAGGAGCCGGACGTGTGCCTTTTTGGAAACAGGCTCTGCCGAGGACGAGAGCCATGAGATGTTCCTCCTCTGGGCAAGCCCGGGTCCCAGATCCTGTTGTGCCTGTGAA
The DNA here is from genome assembly GCF_929443795.1 of Astur gentilis. Taxonomy (NCBI): domain Eukaryota; kingdom Metazoa; phylum Chordata; class Aves; order Accipitriformes; family Accipitridae; genus Astur; species Astur gentilis. Next base: position 62,996 of record NW_026061071.1, read on the forward strand.
TAGGCTGCAGGGGGACGGTGAAGACCAGCAACAGCTTTCAGGGCTGCCACCTTCCGTGTGGGACAAGGAGCCGTATGTGTGCCTTTTCGGAAACAGGCTCTGCCGAGGACGAGAGCCATGAGATGTTCCTCCTCTGGGCAAGCCCGGGTCCCAGATCCTGTTGTGCCTGTGAATAGGCTGCAGGGGGACGGTGAAGACCAGCAACAGCTTTCAGGGCTGCCACCTTCCGTGTGGGACAAGGAGCCGGACGTGTGCCTTTTCGGAAACAGGCCATGCCGAGGGTGAGAGCCATGAGATGTTCCTCCTCTGGGCAAACCCGGGTCCCAGAACCTGTTGTGCCTGTGAATAGGCTGCAGGGGGACGGTGAAGACCAGCAACAGCTTTCAGGGCTGCCACCTTCCGTGTGGGACAAGGAGCCGGACGTGTCTTTCTGGATAAAGGCTCTGCCGAGGACGAGAGCCATGAGATGTTCCTCCTCTGGGCAAGCCCGGGTCCCAGATCCTGTTGTGCCTGTGAATAGGCTGCAGGGGGACGGTGAAGACCAGCAACAGCTTTCACGGCTGCCACCTTCTGTGTGGGACAAGGAGCCGGACATGTGCCTTTCTGGAAACAGGCCGTGCCGGGGACGAGAGCCATGAGATGTTCCTCCTCTGGGCAAGCCCGGGTCCCAGATCCTGTTGTGCCTGTGAATAGGCTGCAGGGGGACGGTGAAGACCAGCAACAGCTTTCAGGGCTGCCACCTTCCGTGTGGGACAAGGAGCCGGACTTCTGCCTTTCTGGAAACAGGCCCTGTCGAGGACGAAAGCCATGAGATGTTCCTCCTCTGGGCAAGCCCGGGTCCCAGATACTGTTGTGCCTGTGAATAGGCTGCAGGGGGAAGGTGAAGACCAGCAACAGCTTTCAGGGCTGCCACCTTCCGTGTGGGACAAGGAGCCGTATGTGTGCCTTTTCGGAAACAGGCTCGGACGAGGAAGAGAGCCATGAGATGTTCCTCCTCTGGGCAAGCCCCGGTCCTGAATCCTGTTGTGCCTGTGAATAGGCTGCAGGGGGACGGTGAAGACCAGCAACAGCTTTCAGGGCTGCCACCTTCTGTTTCGGACAAGGAGCCGGACGCGTCTTTCTGGAAACAGGCCGTGCCGAGGACGAGAGCCATGAGATGTTCCTCCTCTGGGCAAGCCCGGGTCCCAGATCCTGTTGTGCCTGTGAATAGGCTGCAGGGGGACGGGGAAGACCAGCAACAGCTTTCATGGCTGCCACCTTCCGTCTGGGACAAGGAGCCAGACGTGTGCCTTCTCTGAAACAGGCTCTGCCGAGGACGAGAGCCATGAGATGTTCCTCCTCTGGGCAAGCCCGGGTCCCAGATCCTGTTGTGCCTGTGAATAGGCTGCAGGGGGACGGTGAAGACCAGCAACAGCTTTCAGGGCTGCCACCTTCCGTGTGGGACAAGGAGCCGGACGTGTGCCTTTTTGGAAACAGGCTCTGCCGAGGACGAAAGCCATGAGATGTTCCTCCTCTGGGCAAGCCCGGGTCCTGAATCCTGTTGTGCCTGTGAATAGGCTGCAGGGGGACGGTGAAGACAAGCAACAGCTTTCAGGGCTGCCACCTTCCGTGTGGGACAATGAGCCGGACGTGTCTTACTGGATAAAGGCTCTGCCGAGGACGAGAGCCATGAGATGTTCCTCCTCTGGGCAAGCCCTGGTCCTGAATCCTGTTGTGCCTGTGAATAGGCTTCAGGGAGACGGTGAAGACCAGCAACAGCTTTCAGGGCTGCCACCTTCCGTGTGGGACAAGGAGCCGAAAGGGTGCCGTTCTGGAAACAGGCTGTGCCGAGGACGAGAGCCATGAGATGTTCCTCCTCTGGGCAAGCCCCGGTCCTGAATCCTGTTGTGCCTGTGAATAGGCTGCAGGGGGACGGTGAAGACCAGCAACAGCTTTCACGGCTGCCACCTTCTGTGTGGGAGAAGGAGCCGGACATGTGCCTTTCTGGAAACAGGCCGTGCCGGGGACGAGAGCCATGAGATGTTCCTCCTCTGGGCAAGCCCGGGTCCCAGATCCTGTTGTGCCTGTGAATAGGCTGCAGGGGGACGGTGAAGACCAGCAACAGCTTTCAGGGCTGCCACCTTCCGTGTGGGACAAGGAGCCGGACTTCTGCCTTTCTGGAAACAGGCCCTGTCGAGGACGAAAGCCATGAGATGTTCCTCCTCTGGGCAAGCCCCGGTCCTGAATCCTGTTGTGCCTGTGAATAGGCTGCAGGGGGACGGTGAAGACCAGCAACAGCTTTCAGGGCTGCCACCTTCCGTTTCGGACAAGGAGCCGGACGCGTCTTTCTGGAAACAGGCCGTGCCGAGGACGAGAGCCATGAGATGTTCCTCCTCTGGGCAAGCCCGGGTCCCAGATCCTGTTGTGCCTGTGAATAGGCTGCAGGGGGACGGGGAAGACCAGCAACAGCTTTCATGGCTGCCACCTTCCGTGTGGGACAAGGAGCCAGACGTGTGCCTTCTCTGAAACAGGCTCTGCCGAGGACGAGAGCCATGAGATGTTCCTCCTCTGGGCAAGCCCGGGTCCCAGATCCTGTTGTGCCTGTGAATAGGCTGCAGGGGGACGGTGAAGACCAGCAACAGCTTTCAGGGCTGCCACCTTCCGTGTGGGACAAGGAGCCGGACGTGTGCCTTTTTGGAAACAGGCTCTGCCGAGGACGAAAGCCATGAGATGTTCCTCCTCTGGGCAAGCCCGGGTCCTGAATCCTGTTGTGCCTGTGAATAGGCTGCAGGGGGACGGTGAAGACAAGCAACAGCTTTCAGGGCTGCCACCTTCCGTGTGGGACAATGAGCCGGACGTGTCTTACTGGATAAAGGCTCTGCCGAGGACGAGAGCCATGAGATGTTCCTCCTCTGGGCAAGCCCTGGTCCTGAATCCTGTTGTGCCTGTGAATAGGCTGCAGGGGGACGGTGAAGACCAGCAACAGCTTTCAGGGCTGCCACCTTCCGTGTGGGAAAAGGAGCCGGATGTGTGCCTTTTTGGAAACAGGCTCTGCCGAGGACGAGAGCCATGAGATGTTCCTCCTCTGGGCAAGCCCGGGTCCCAGATCCTGTTGTGCCTGTGAATAGGCTGCAGGGGGACGGTGAAGACCAGCAACAGCTTTCAGGGCTGCCACCTTCCGTGTGGGACAAGGAGCCGGACGTGTGCCTTTTCGGAAACAGGCCATGCCGAGGGTGAGAGCCATGAGATGTTCCTCCTCTGGGCAAACCCGGGTCCCAGAACCTGTTGTGCCTGTGAATAGGCTGCAGGGGGACGGTGAAGACCAGCAACAGCTTTCAGGGCTGCCACCTTCCGTGTGGGACAAGGAGCCGGACGTGTCTTTCTGGATAAAGGCTCTGCCGAGGACGAGAGCCATGAGATGTTCCTCCTCTGGGCAAGCCCGGGTCCCAGATCCTGTTGTGCCTGTGAATAGGCTGCAGGGGGACGGTGAAGACCAGCAACAGCTTTCAGGGCTGCCACCTTCCGTGTGGGACAAGGAGCCGGACGTCTGCCTTTTCGGAAACAGGCCCTGTCGAGGACGAGAGCCATGAGATGTTCCTCCTCTGGGCAAGCCCGGGTCCCAGATCCTGTTGTGCCTGTGAATAGGCTGCAGGGGGACGGTGAAGACCAGCAACAGCTTTCAGGGCTGCCACCTTCCGTGTGGGACAAGGAGCCGGACGTGTGCCTTTTTGGAAACAGGCTCTGCCGAGGACGAGAGCCATGAGATGTTCCTCCTCTGGGCAAGCCCGGGTCCCAGATCCTGTTGTGCCTGTGAATAGGCTGCAGAGGGACGGTGAAGACCAGCAACAGCTTTCAGGGCTGCCACCTTCCGTGTGGGACAAGGAGCCGGACTTCTGCCTTTCTGGAAACAGGCCCTGTCGAGGACGAAAGCCATGAGATGTTCCTCCTCTGGGCAAGCCCGGGTCCCAGATACTGTTGTGCCTGTGAATAGGCTGCAGGGGGACGGTGAAGACCAGCAACAGCTTTCAGGGCTGCCACCTTCCGTGTGGGACAAGGAGCCGTATGTGTGCCTTTTCGGAAACAGGCTCGGACGAGGAAGAGAGCCATGAGATGTTCCTCCTCTGGGCAAGCCCCGGTCCTGAATCCTGTTGTGCCTGTGAATAGGCTGCAGGGGGACGGTGAAGACCAGCAACAGCTTTCAGGGCTGCCACCTTCCGTTTCGGACAAGGAGCCGGATGCGTCTTTCTGGAAACAGGCCGTGCCGAGGACGAGAGCCATGAGATGTTCCTCCTCTGGGCAAGCCCGGGTCCCAGATCCTGTTGTGCCTGTGAATAGGCTGCAGGGGGACGGGGAAGACCAGCAACAGCTTTCATGGCTGCCACCTTCCGTGTGGGACAAGGAGCCGGATGTGTGCCTTTTTGGAAACAGGCTCTGCCGAGGACGAAAGCCATGAGATGTTCCTCCTCTGGGCAAGCCCGGGTCCCAGATCCTGTTGTGCCTGTGAATAGGCTGCAGGGGGACGGTGAAGACCAGCAACAGCTTTCAGGGCTGCCACCTTCCGTGTGGGACAAGGAGCCGGATGTGTGCCTTTTTGGAAACAGGCTCTGCCGAGGACGAAAGCCATGAGATGTTCCTCCTCTGGGCAAGCCCGGGTCCTGAATCCTGTTGTGCCTGTGAATAGGCTGCAGGGGTACGTTGAAGACCAGCAACAGCTTTCAGGGCTGCCACCTTCCGTGTGGGACAAGGAGCCGGACGTGTCTTTCTGGATAAAGGCTCTGCCGAGGACGAGAGCCATGAGATGTTCCTCCTCTGGGCAAGCCCGGGTCCCAGATCCTGTTGTGCCTGTGAATAGGCTGCAGGGGGATGGTGAAGACCAGCAACAGCTTTCAGGGCTGCCACCTTCCGTGTGGGACAAGGAGCCGGACGTCTGCCTTTCTGGAAACAGGCCCTGTCGAGGACGAGAGCCATGAGATGTTCCTCCTCTGGGCAAGCCCGGGTCCCAGATCCTGTTGTGCCTGTGAATAGGCTGCAGGGGGACGGTGAAGACCAGCAACAGCTTTCAGGGCTGCCACCTTCCGTGTGGGACAAGGAGCCGGACGTGTGCCTTTTTGGAAACAGGCTCTGCCGAGGACGAGAGCCATGAGATGTTCCTCCTCTGGGCAAGCCCGGGTCCCAGATCCTGTTGTGCCTGTGAATAGGCTGCAGGGGGACGTTGAAGACCAGCAACAGCTTTCAGGGCTGCCACCTTCCGTGTGGGACAAGGAGCCGGACTTCTGCCTTTCTGGAAACAGGCCCTGTCGAGGACGAAAGCCATGAGATGTTCCTCCTCTGGGCAAGCCCGGGTCCTGAATCCTGTTGTGCCTGTGAATAGGCTGCAGGGGGACGGTGAAGACCAGCAACAGCTTTCAGGGCTGCCAACCTTCCGTGTGGGACAAGGAGCCGGACGTGTCTTACTGGATAAAGGCTCTGCCGAGGACGAGAGCCATGAGATGTTCCTCCTCTGGGCAAGCCCGGGTCCCAGATCCTGTTGTGCCTGTGAATAGGCTGCAGGGGGACGGTGAAGACCAGCAACAGCTTTCAGGGCTGCCACCTTCCGTGTGGGACAAGGAGCTGGATGTGTGCCTTTCAGGAAACAGGCCGTGCCGAGGACGAGAGCCATGAGATGTTCCTCCTCTGGGCAAGCCCCGGTCCTGAATCCTGTTGTGCCTGTGAATAGGCTGCAGGGGGATGGTGAAGACCAGCAACAGCTTTCAGGGCTGCCACCTTCCTTGTGGGACAAGGAGCCGGACGTGTGCCTTTTCGGAATCAGGCTCTGCCGAGGACGAGAGCCATGAGATGTTCCTCCTCTGGGCAAGCCCGCGTCCAAATCCTGTTGTGCCTGTGAATAGGCTTCAGGGAGACGGTGAAGACCAGCAACAGCTTTCAGGGCTGCCACCTTCCGTGTGGGACAAGGAGCCGAACGGGTGCCTTTCTGGAAACAGGCTGTGCCGAGGACGAGAGCCATGAGATGTTCCTCCTCTGGGCAAGCCCCGGTCCTGAATCCTGTTGTGCCTGTGAATAGGCTGCAGGGGGACGGTGAAGACCAGCAACAGCTTTCAGGGCTGCCACCTTCCGTGTGGGACAAGGAGCCGGACGTGTCTTTCTGGATAAAGGCTCTGCCGAGGACGAGAGCCATGAGATGTTCCTCCTCTGGGCAAGCCCGGGTCCCAGATCCTGTTGTGCCTGTGAATAGGCTGCAGGGGGATGGTGAAGACCAGCAACAGCTTTCAGGGCTGCCACCTTCCGTGTGGGACAAGGAGCCGGACGTCTGCCTTTCTGGAAACAGGCCCTGTCGAGGACGAGAGCCATGAGATGTTCCTCCTCTGGGCAAGCCCGGGTCCCAGATCCTGTTGTGCCTGTGAATAGGCTGCAGGGGGACGGTGAAGACCAGCAACAGCTTTCAGGGCTGCCACCTTCCGTGTGGGACAAGGAGCCGGACGTGTGCCTTTTCGGAAACAGGCTCTGCCGAGGACGAGAGCCATGAGATGTTCCTCCTCTGGGCAAGCCCGGGTCCCAGATCCTGTTGTGCCTGTGAATAGGCTGCAGGGGGACGGTGAAGACCAGCAACAGCTTTCAGGGCTGCCACCTTCCGTGTGGGACAAGGAGCCGGTCGTGTGCCTTTTTGGAAACAGGCCCTGCCGAGGACGAGAGCCATGAGATGTTCCTCCTCTGGGCAAGCCCGGGTCCCAGATCCTGTTGTGCCTGTGAATAGGCTGCAGGGGTACGTTGAAGACCAGCAACAGCTTTCAGGGCTGCCACCTTCCGTGTGGGACAAGGAGCCGGACGTGTGCCTTTTCGGAAACAGGCCCTGCCGAGGACGAGAGCCATGAGATGTTCCTCCTCTGGGAAAGCCCGGGTCCCAGATCCTGTTGTGCCTGTGAATAGGCTGCAGGGGGACGGTGAAGACCAGCAACAGCTTTCAGGGCTGCCACCTTCCGTGTGGGACAAGGAGCCGTATGTGTGCCTTTTCGGAAACAGGCTCGGACGAGGAAGAGAGCCATGAGATGTTCCTCCTCTGGGCAAACCTGGGTCCAAGAACCTGTTGTGCCTGTGAATAGGCTGCAGGGGTACGTTGAAGACCAGCAACAGCTTTCAGGGCTGCCACCTTCCGTGTGGGACAAGGAGCCGGATGTGTGCCTTTTCGGAAACAGGCTCTGCCGAGGACGAGAGCCATGAGATGTTCCTCCTCTGGGCAAGCCCGGGTCCCAGATCCTGTTGTGCCTGTGAATAGGCTGCAGGGGGACGGTGAAGACCAGCAACAGCTTTCAGGGCTGCCACCTTCCGTGTGGGACAAGGAGCCGGACGTGTGCCTTTTCGGAAACAGGCCATGCCGAGGGTGAGAGCCATGAGATGTTCCTCCTCTGGGCAAACCCGGGTCACAGAACCTGTTGTGCCTGTGAATAGGCTGCAGGGGGACGGTGAAGACCAGCAACAGCTTTCAGGGCTGCCACCTTCCGTGTGGGACAAGGAGCCGGATGTGTGCCTTTTCGGAAACAGGCTCTGCCGAGGACGAGAGCCATGAGATGTTCCTCCTCTGGGCAAGCCCGGGTCCCAGATCCTGTTGTGCCTGTGAATAGGCTGCAGGGGGACGGTGAAGACCAGCAACAGCTTTCAGGGCTGCCACCTTCCGTGTGGGACAAGGAGCCGTATGTGTGCCTTTTCGGAAACAGGCTCGGACGAGGAAGAGAGCCATGAGATGTTCCTCCTCTGGGCAAACCTGGGTCCAAGAACCTGTTGTGCCTGTGAATAGGCTGCAGGGGTACGTTGAAGACCAGCAACAGCTTTCAGGGCTGCCACCTTCCGTGTGGGACAAGGAGCCGGATGTGTGCCTTTTCGGAAACAGGCTCTGCCGAGGACGAGAGCCATGAGATGTTCCTCCTCTGGGCAAGCCCGGGTCCCAGATCCTGTTGTGCCTGTGAATAGGCTGCAGGGGGACGGTGAAGACCAGCAACAGCTTTCACGGCTGCCACCTTCCGTGTGGGACAAGGAGCCGGACGTGTGCCTTTTTGGAAACAGGCTCTGCCGAGGACGAGAGCCATGAGATGTTCCTCCTCTGGGCAAGCCCGGGTCCCAGATCCTGTTGTGCCTGTGAATAGGCTGCAGGGGGACGGTGAAGACCAGCAACAGCTTTCAGGGCTGCCACCTTCCGTGTGGGACAAGGAGCCGGACGTGTGCCTTTTCGGAAACAGGCCCTGCCGAGGACGAGAGCCATGAGATGTTCCTCCTCTGGGAAAGCCCGGGTCCCAGATCCTGTTGTGCCTGTGAATAGGCTGCAGGGGGACGGTGAAGACCAGCAACAGCTTTCAGGGCTGCCACCTTCCGTGTGGGACAAGGAGCCGGACGTGTGCCTTTTCGGAAACAGGCCATGCCGAGGGTGAGAGCCATGAGATGTTCCTCCTCTGGGCAAACCCGGGTCCCAGAACCTGTTGTGCCTGTGAATAGGCTGCAGGGGGACGGTGAAGACCAGCAACAGCTTTCAGGGCTGCCACCTTCCGTGTGGGACAAGGAGCCGGATGTGTGCCTTTTCGGAAACAGGCTCTGCCGAGGACGAGAGCCATGAGATGTTCCTCCTCTGGGCAAGCCCGGGTCCCAGATCCTGTTGTGCCTGTGAATAGGCTGCAGGGGGACGGTGAAGACCAGCAACAGCTTTCACGGCTGCCACCTTCTGTGTGGGACAAGGAGCCGGACATGTGCCTTTCTGGAAACAGGCCGTGCCGGGGACGAGAGCCATGAGATGTTCCTCCTCTGGGCAAGCCCGTGTCCCAGATCCTGTTGTGCCTGTGAATAGGCTGCAGGGGGACGGTGAAGACCAGCAACAGCTTTCAGGGCTGCCACCTTCCGTGTGGGACAAGGAGCCGTATGTGTGCCTTTTCGGAAACAGGCTCGGACGAGGAAGAGAGCCATGAGATGTTCCTCCTCTGGGCAAGCCCGGGTCCCAGATCCTGTTGTGCCTGTGAATAGGCTGCAGGGGGACGGTGAAGACCAGCAACAGCTTTCAGGGCTGCCACCTTCCGTGTGGGACAAGGAGCCGTATGTGTGCCTTTTCGGAAACAGGCTCTGCCGAGGACGAGAGCCATGAGATGTTCCTCCTCTGGGCAAGCCCGGGTCCCAGATCCTGTTGTGCCTGTGAATAGGCTGCAGGGGGACGGTGAAGACCAGCAACAGCTTTCAGGGCTGCCACCTTCCGTGTGGGACAAGGAGCCGGTCGTGTGCCTTTTTGGAAACAGGCCCTGCCGAGGACGAGAGCCATGAGATGTTCCTCCTCTGGGCAAGCCCGGGTCCCAGATCCTGTTGTGCCTGTGAATAGGCTGCAGGGGGATGGTGAAGACCAGCAACAGCTTTCAGGGCTGCCACCTTCCGTGTGGGACAAGGAGCCGGACGTGTGCCTTTTCGGAAACAGGCCCTGCCGAGGACGAGAGCCATGAGATGTTCCTCCTCTGGGCAAGCCCGGGTCCCAGATCCTGTTGTGCCTGTGAATAGGCTGCAGGGGGACGGTGAAGACCAGCAACAGCTTTCACGGCTGCCACCTTCTGTGTGGGACAAGGAGCCGGACATGTGCCTTTCTGGAAACAGGCCGTGCCGGGGACGAGAGCCATGAGATGTTCCTCCTCTGGGCAAGCCCGGGTCCCAGATCCTGTTGTGCCTGTGAATAGGCTGCAGGGGGACGGTGAAGACCAGCAACAGCTTTCAGGGCTGCCACCTTCCGTGTGGGACAAGGAGCCGTATGTGTGCCTTTTCGGAAACAGGCTCGGACGAGGAAGAGAGCCATGAGATGTTCCTCCTCTGGGCAAGCCCGGGTCCCAGATCCTGTTGTGCCTGTGAATAGGCTGCAGGGGGACGGTGAAGACCAGCAACAGCTTTCAGGGCTGCCACCTTCCTTGTGGGAAAAGGAGCCGGACGTGTGCCTTTTCGGAAACAGGCTCTGCCGAGGACGAGAGCCATGAGATGTTCCTCCTCTGGGCAAGCCCGGGTCCCAGATCCTGTTGTGCCTGTGAATAGGCTGCAGGGGGACGGTGAAGACCAGCAACAGCTTTCAGGGCTGCCACCTTCCGTGTGGGACAAGGAGCCGGTCGTGTGCCTTTTTGGAAACAGGCCCTGCCGAGGACGAGAGCCATGAGATGTTCCTCCTCTGGGCAAGCCCGGGTCCCAGATCCTGTTGTGCCTGTGAATAGGCTGCAGGGGGATGGTGAAGACCAGCAACAGCTTTCAGGGCTGCCACCTTCCGTGTGGGACAAGGAGCCGGACGTGTGCCTTTTCGGAAACAGGCTCTGCCGAGGACGAGAGCCATGAGATGTTCCTCCTCTGGGAAAGCCCTGGTCCCAGATCCTGTTGTGCCTGTGAATAGGCTGCAGGGGGACGGTGAAGACCAGCAACAGCTTTCAGGGCTGCCACCTTCCGTGTGGGACAAGGAGCCGAACGGGTGCCTTTCTGGAAACAGGCCGTGCCGGGGACGAGAGCCATGAGATGTTCCTCCTCTGGGCAAGCCCCGGTCCTGAATCCAGTTGTGCCTGTGAATAGGCTGCAGGGGGACGGTGAAGACCAGCAACAGCTTTCAGGGCTGCCACCTTCCGTGTGGGACAAGGAGCCGGACGTGTCTTTCTGGATAAAGGCTCTGCCGAGGACGAGAGCCATGAGATGTTCCTCCTCTGGGCAAGCCCGGGTCCCAGATCCTGTTGTGCCTGTGAATAGGCTGCAGGGGGACGGTGAAGACCAGCAACAGCTTTCAGGGCTGCCACCTTCCGTGTGGGACAAGGAGCCGGACGTGTGCCTTTTCGGAAACAGGCTCTGCCGAGGACGAGAGCCATGAGATGTTCCTCCTCTGGGCAAGCCCGGGTCCCAGATCCTGTTGTGCCTGTGAATAGGCTGCAGGGGGACGGTGAAGACCAGCAACAGCTTTCAGGGCTGCCACCTTCCGTGTGGGACAAGGAGCCGGACGTGTGCCTTTTCGGAAACAGGCCATGCCGAGGGTGAGAGCCATGAGATGTTCCTCCTCTGGGCAAACCCGGGTCCCAGAACCTGTTGTGCCTGTGAATAGGCTGCAGGGGGACGGTGAAGACCAGCAACAGCTTTCAGGGCTGCCACCTTCCGTGTGGGACAAGGAGCCGGATGTGTGCCTTTTCGGAAACAGGCTCTGCCGAGGACGAGAGCCATGAGATGTTCCTCCTCTGGGCAAGCCCGGGTCCCAGATCCTGTTGTGCCTGTGAATAGGCTGCAGGGGGACGGTGAAGACCAGCAACAGCTTTCAGGGCTGCCACCTTCCGTGTGGGACAAGGAGCCGGAAGTGTGCCTTTTCGGAAACAGGCCCTGCCGAGGACGAGAGCCATGAGATGTTCCTCCTCTGGGCAAGCCCCGGTCCTGAATCCTGTTGTGCCTGTGAATAGGCTGCAGGGGTACGTTGAAGACCAGCAACAGCTTTCAGGGCTGCCACCTTCCGTGTGGGACAAGGAGCCGGACGTGTCTTTCTGGATAAAGGCTCTGCCGAGGACGAGAGCCATGAGATGTTCCTCCTCTGGGCAAGCCCGGTCCCAGATCCTGTTGTGCCTGTGAATAGGCTGCAGGGGGACGGTGAAGACCAGCAACAGCTTTCAGGGCTGCCACCTTCCGTGTGGGACAAGGAGCCGGACGTGTGCCTTTTCGGAAACAGGCCCTGCCGAGGACGAGAGCCATGAGATGTTCCTCCTCTGGGAAAGCCCGGGTCCTGAATCCTGTTGTGCCTGTGAATAGGCTGCAGGGGGACGGTGAAGACCAGCAACAGCTTTCAGGGCTGCCACCTTCCGTGTGGGACAAGGAGCCGGACGTGTGCCTTTTCGGAAACAGGCCATGCCGAGGACGAGAGCCATGAGATGTTCCTCCTCTGGGCAAGCCCGGGTCCCAGATCCTGTTGTGCCTGTGAATAGGCTGCAGGGGGACGGTGAAGACCAGCAACAGCTTTCACGGCTGCCACCTTCTGTGTGGGACAAGGAGCCGGACATGTGCCTTTCTGGAAACAGGCCGTGCCGGGGACGAGAGCCATGAGATGTTCCTCCTCTGGGCAAGCCCGGGTCCCAGATCCTGTTGTGCCTGTGAATAGGCTGCAGGGGGACGGTGAAGACCAGCAACAGCTTTCAGGGCTGCCACCTTCCGTGTGGGACAAGGAGCCGTATGTGTGCCTTTTCGGAAACAGGCTCTGCCGAGGACGAGAGCCATGAGATGTTCCTCCTCTGGGCAAGCCCGGGTCCCAGATCCTGTTGTGCCTGTGAATAGGCTGCAGGGGGACGGTGAAGACCAGCAACAGCTTTCAGGGCTGCCACCTTCCGTGTGGGACAAGGAGCCGTATGTGTGCCTTTTCGGAAACAGGCTCTGCCGAGGACGAGAGCCATGAGATGTTCCTCCTCTGGGCAAGCCCGGGTCCCAGATCCTGTTGTGCCTGTGAATAGGCTGCAGGGGGACGGTGAAGACCAGCAACAGCTTTCAGGGCTGCCACCTTCCGTGTGGGACAAGGAGCCGGTCGTGTGCCTTTTTGGAAACAGGCCCTGCCGAGGACGAGAGCCATGAGATGTTCCTCCTCTGGGCAAGCCCGGGTCCCAGATCCTGTTGTGCCTGTGAATAGGCTGCAGGGGGATGGTGAAGACCAGCAACAGCTTTCAGGGCTGCCACCTTCCGTGTGGGACAAGGAGCCGGACGTGTGCCTTTTCGGAAACAGGCTCTGCCGAGGACGAGAGCCATGAGATGTTCCTCCTCTGGGAAAGCCCTGGTCCCAGATCCTGTTGTGCCTGTGAATAGGCTGCAGGGGGACGGTGAAGACCAGCAACAGCTTTCAGGGCTGCCACCTTCCGTGTGGGACAAGGAGCCGAACGGGTGCCTTTCTGGAAACAGGCCGTGCCGGGGACGAGAGCCATGAGATGTTCCTCCTCTGGGCAAGCCCCGGTCCTGAATCCAGTTGTGCCTGTGAATAGGCTGCAGGGGGACGGTGAAGACCAGCAACAGCTTTCAGGGCTGCCACCTTCCGTGTGGGACAAGGAGCCGGACGTGTCTTTCTGGATAAAGGCTCTGCCGAGGACGAGAGCCATGAGATGTTCCTCCTCTGGGCAAGCCCGGGTCCCAGATCCTGTTGTGCCTGTGAATAGGCTGCAGGGGGACGGTGAAGACCAGCAACAGCTTTCAGGGCTGCCACCTTCCGTGTGGGACAAGGAGCCGGACGTGTGCCTTTTCGGAAACAGGCCCTGCCGAGGACGAGAGCCATGAGATGTTCCTCCTCTGGGCAAGCCCGGGTCCCAGATCCTGTTGTGCCTGTGAATAGGCTGCAGGGGGACGGTGAAGACCAGCAACAGCTTTCAGGGCTGCCACCTTCCGTGTGGGACAAGGAGCCGGACGTGTGCCTTTTCGGAAACAGGCCATGCCGAGGGTGAGAGCCATGAGATGTTCCTCCTCTGGGCAAACCCGGGTCCCAGAACCTGTTGTGCCTGTGAATAGGCTGCAGGGGGACGGTGAAGACCAGCAACAGCTTTCAGGGCTGCCACCTTCCGTGTGGGACAAGGAGCCGGATGTGTGCCTTTTCGGAAACAGGCTCTGCCGAGGACGAGAGCCATGAGATGTTCCTCCTCTGGGAAAGCCCGGGTCCTGAATCCTGTTGTGCCTGTGAATAGGCTGCAGGGGGACGGTGAAGACCAGCAACAGCTTTCAGGGCTGCCACCTTCCGTGTGGGACAAGGAGCCGGACGTGTGCCTTTTCGGAAACAGGCCATGCCGAGGGTGAGAGCCATGAGATGTTCCTCCTCTGGGCAAACCCGGGTCCCAGAACCTGTTGTGCCTGTGAATAGGCTGCAGGGGGACGGTGAAGACCAGCAACAGCTTTCAGGGCTGCCACCTTCCGTGTGGGACAAGGAGCCGGAAGTGTGCCTTTTCGGAAACAGGCCCTGCCGAGGACGAGAGCCATGAGATGTTCCTCCTCTGGGCAAGCCCCGGTCCTGAATCCTGTTGTGCCTGTGAATAGGCTGCAGGGGTACGTTGAAGACCAGCAACAGCTTTCAGGGCTGCCACCTTCCGTGTGGGACAAGGAGCCGGACGTGTCTTTCTGGATAAAGGCTCTGCCGAGGACGAGAGCCATGAGATGTTCCTCCTCTGGGCAAGCCCGGTCCCAGATCCTGTTGTGCCTGTGAATAGGCTGCAGGGGGACGGTGAAGACCAGCAACAGCTTTCAGGGCTGCCACCTTCCGTGTGGGACAAGGAGCCGGACGTGTGCCTTTTTGGAAACAGGCCATGCCGAGGGTGAGAGCCATGAGATGTTCCTCCTCTGGGCAAGCCCCGGTCCTGAATCCTGTTGTGCCTGTGAATAGGCTGCAGGGGGACGGTGAAGACCAGCAACAGCTTTCAGGGCTGCCACCTTCCGTGTGGGACAAGGAGCCGGACATGTGCCTTTCTGGAAACAGGCCGTGCCGAGGACGAGAGCCATGAGATGTTCCTCCTCTGGGCAAGCCCCGGTCCTGAATCCTGTTGTGCCTGTGAATAGGCTGCAGGGGGATGGTGAAGACCAGCAACAGCTTTCAGGGCTGCCACCTTCCGTGTGGGACAAGGAGCCAGACGTATGCCTTCTCGGAAACAGGCTCTGCCGAGGACCAGAGCCATGAGATGTTCCTCCTCTGGGCAAGCCCGGGTCCCAGATCCTGTTGTGCCTGTGAATAGGCTGCAGGGCGACGGTGAAGACCAGCAACAGCTTTCAGGGCTGTCACCTTCCGTGTGGGACAAGGAGCCGTATGTGTGCCTTTTCGGAAACAGGCTCGGACGAGGAAGAGAGCCATGAGATGTTCCTCCTCTGGGCAAGCCCCGGTCCTGAATCCTGTTGTGCCTGTGAATAGGCTGCAGGGGGACGGTGAAGACCAGCAACAGCTTTCAGGGCTGCCACCTTCCGTGTGGGACAAGGAGCCGAACGGGTGCCTTTCTGGAAACAGGCCGTGCCGGGGACGAGAGCCATGAGATGTTCCTCCTCTGGGCAAGCCCCAGTCCTGAATCCTGTTGTGCCTGTGAATAGGCTGCAGGGGTACGTTGAAGACCAGCAACAGCTTTCAGGGCTGCCACCTTCCGTGTGGGACAAGGAGCCGGACGTGTCTTTCTGGATAAAGGCTCTGCCGAGGACGAGAGCCATGAGATGTTCCTCCTCTGGGCAAGCCCGGGTCCCAGATCCTGTTGTGCCTGTGAATAGGCTGCAGGGGGACGGTGAAGACCAGCAACAGCTTTCAGGGCTGCCACCTTCCGTGTGGGACAAGGAGCCGGACGTGTGCCTTCTCGGAAACAGGCCCAGCCGAGGACGAGAGCCATGAGATGTTCCTCCTCTGGGCAAGCCCGGGTCCCAGATCCTGTTGTGCCTGTGAATAGGCTGCAGGGGGACGGTGAAGACCAGCAACAGCTTTCAGGGCTGCCACCTTCCTTGTGGGACAAGGAGCCGGACGTGTGCCTTTTCGGAAACAGGCTCTGCCGAGGACGAGAGCCATGAGATGTTCCTCCTCTGGGCAAGCCCGGGTCCCAGATCCTGTTGTGCCTGTGAATAGGCTGCAGGGGTACGTTGAAGACCAGCAACAGCTTTCAGGGCTGCCACCTTCCGTGTGGGACAAGGAGCCGGACGTGTGCCTTTTCGGAAACAGGCCATGCCGAGGGTGAGAGCCATGAGATGTTCCTCCTCTGGGCAAACCCGGGTCCCAGAACCTGTTGTGCCTGTGAATAGGCTGCAGGGGGACGGTGAAGACCAGCAACAGCTTTCAGGGCTGCCACCTTCCGTGTGGGACAAGGAGCCGGATGTGTGCCTTTTCGGAAACAGGCTCTGCCGAGGACGAGAGCCATGAGATGTTCCTCCTCTGGGCAAGCCCGGGTCCCAGATCCTGTTGTGCCTGTGAATAGGCTGCAGGGCGACGGTGAAGACCAGCAACAGCTTTCAGGGCTGCCACCTTCCGTGTGGGACAAGGAGCCGGACGTGTGCCTTTTTGGAAACAGGCTCTGCCGAGGACGAGAGCCATGAGATGTTCCTCCTCTGGGCAAGCCCCGGTCCTTGATCCTGTTGTGCCTGTGAATAGGCTGCAGGGGTACGTTGAAGACCAGCAACAGCTTTCAGGGCTGCCACCTTCCGTGTGGGACAAGGAGCCGGACGTGTCTTTCTGGATAAAGGCTCTGCCGAGGACGAGAGCCATGAGATGTTCCTCCTCTGGGCAAGCCCGGGTCCCAGATCCTGTTGTGCCTGTGAATAGGCTGCAGGGGGACGGTGAAGACCAGCAACAGCTTTCACGGCTGCCACCTTCTGTGTGGGACAAGGAGCCGGACATGTGCCTTTCTGGAAACAGGCCGTGCCGGGGACGAGAGCCATGAGATGTTCCTCCTCTGGGCAAGCCCGGGTCCCAGATCCTGTTGTGCCTGTGAATAGGCTGCAGGGGGACGGTGAAGACCAGCAACAGCTTTCAGGGCTGCCACCTTCCGTGTGGGACAAGGAGCCGGACGTGTGCCTTTCTGGAAACAGGCCCTGTCGAGGACGAAAGCCATGAGATGTTCCTCCTCTGGGCAAGCCCGGGTCCTGAATCCTGTTGTGCCTGTGAATAGGCTGCAGGGGGACGGTGAAGACCAGCAACAGCTTTCAGGGCTGCCACCTTCCGTGTGGGACAAGGAGCCGGACTTCTGCCTTTCTGGAAACAGGCCCTGTCGAGGACGAAAGCCATGAGATGTTCCTCCTCTGGGCAAGCCCGGGTCCTGAATCCTGTTGTGCCTGTGAATAGGCTGCAGGGGGACGGTGAAGACCAGCAACAGCTTTCAGGGCTGCCACCTTCCGTGTGGGACAAGGAGCCGGACGTGTGCCTTCTCGGAAACAGGCTCTGCCGAGGACGAGAGCCATGAGATGTTCCTCCTCTGGGCAAGCCCGGGTCCCAGATCCTGTTGTGCCTGTGAATAGGCTGCAGGGGGACGGTGAAGACCAGCAACAGCTTTCAGGGCTGCCACCTTCCGTGTGGGACAAGGAGCCGTATGTGTGCCTTTTCGGAAACAGGCTCGGACGAGGAAGAGAGCCATGAGATGTTCCTCCTCTGGGCAAGCCCCGGTCCTGAATCCTGTTGTGCCTGTGAATAGGCTGCAGGGGGACGGTGAAGACCAGCAACAGCTTTCAGGGCTGCCACCTTCCGTGTGGGACAAGGAGCCGGACATGTGCCTTTCTGGAAACAGGCCGTGCCGAGGACGAGAGCCATGAGATGTTCCTCCTCTGGGCAAGCCCCGGTCCTGAATCCTGTTGTGCCTGTGAATAGGCTGCAGGGGGACGGTGAAGATCAGCAACAGCTTTCAGGGCTGCCACCTTCCGTGTGGGACAAGGAGCCGGATGTGTGCCTTTTCGGAAACAGGCTCTGCCGAGGACGAGAGCCATGAGATGTTCCTCCTCTGGGCAAGCCCGGGTCCCAGATCCTGTTGTGCCTGTGAATAGGCTGCAGGGCGACGGTGAAGACCAGCAACAGCTTTCAGGGCTGCCACCTTCCGTGTGGGACAAGGAGCCGGAATTCTGCCTTTCTGGAAACAGGCTCTGCCGAGGACGAGAGCCATGAGATGTTCCTCCTCTGGGCAAGCCCCGGTCCTGAATCCTGTTGTGCCTGTGAATAGGCTGCAGGGGTACGTTGAAGACCAGCAACAGCTTTCAGGGCTGCCACCTTCCGTGTGGGACAAGGAGCCGGACGTGTCTTTCTGGATAAAGGCTCTGCCGAGGACGAGAGCCATGAGATGTTCCTCCTCTGGGCAAGCCCGGGTCCCAGATCCTGTTGTGCCTGTGAATAGGCTGCAGGGGGACGGTGAAGACCAGCAACAGCTTTCACGGCTGCCACCTTCTGTGTGGGACAAGGAGCCGGACATGTGCCTTTCTGGAAACAGGCCGTGCCGGGGACGAGAGCCATGAGATGTTCCTCCTCTGGGCAAGCCCGGGTCCCAGATCCTGTTGTGCCTGTGAATAGGCTGCAGGGGGACGGTGAAGACCAGCAACAGCTTTCAGGGCTGTCACCTTCCGTGTGGGACAAGGAGCCGGACGTGTGCCTTTCTGGAAACAGGCCCTGTCGAGGACGAAAGCCATGAGATGTTCCTCCTCTGGGCAAGCCCGGGTCCTGAATCCTGTTGTGCCTGTGAATAGGCTGCAGGGGGACGGTGAAGACCAGCAACAGCTTTCAGGGCTGCCACCTTCCGTGTGGGACAAGGAGCCGGACTTCTGCCTTTCTGGAAACAGGCCCTGTCGAGGACGAAAGCCATGAGATGGTCCTCCTCTGGGCAAGCCCGGGTCCTGAATCCTGTTGTGCCTGTGAATAGGCTGCAGGGGGACGGTGAAGACCAGCAACAGCTTTCAGGGCTGCCACCTTCCGTGTGGGACAAGGAGCCGGACGTGTGCCTTCTCGGAAACAGGCTCTGCCGAGGACGAGAGCCATGAGATGTTCCTCCTCTGGGCAAGCCCGGGTCCCAGATCCTGTTGTGCCTGTGAATAGGCTGCAGGGGGACGGTGAAGACCAGCAACAGCTTTCAGGGCTGCCACCTTCCGTGTGGGACAAGGAGCCGTATGTGTGCCTTTTCGGAAACAGGCTCGGACGAGGAAGAGAGCCATGAGATGTTCCTCCTCTGGGCAAGCCCCGGTCCTGAATCCTGTTGTGCCTGTGAATAGGCTGCAGGGGGACGGTGAAGACCAGCAACAGCTTTCAGGGCTGCCACCTTCCGTGTGGGACAAGGAGCCGGACATGTGCCTTTCTGGAAACAGGCCGTGCCGAGGACGAGAGCCATGAGATGTTCCTCCTCTGGGCAAGCCCCGGTCCTGAATCCTGTTGTGCCTGTGAATAGGCTGCAGGGGGATGGTGAAGACCAGCAACAGCTTTCAGGGCTGCCACCTTCCGTGTGGGACAAGGAGCCGGACGTGTGCCTTTTCGGAAACAGGCCATGCCGAGGGTGAGAGCCATGAGATGTTCCTCCTCTGGGGAAGCCCGGGTCCCAGATCCTGTTGTGCCTGTGAATAGGCTGCAGGGGGACGGTGAAGACCAGCAACAGCTTTCAGGGCTGCCACCTTCCGTGTGGGACAAGGAGCCGTATGTGTGCCTTTTCGGAAACAGGCTCGGACGAGGAAGAGAGCCATGAGATGTTCCTCCTCTGGGCAAGCCCCGGTCCTGAATCCTGTTGTGCCTGTGAATAGGCTGCAGGGGGACGGTGAAGACCAGCAACAGCTTTCAGGGCTGCCACCTTCCGTGTGGGACAAGGAGCCGGTCGTGTGCCTTTTTGGAAACAGGCCCTGCCGAGGACGAGAGCCATGAGATGTTCCTCCTCTGGGCAAGCCCGGGTCCCAGATCCTGTTGTGCCTGTGAATAGGCTGCAGGGGGATGGTGAAGACCAGCAACAGCTTTCAGGGCTGCCACCTTCCGTGTGGGACAAGGAGCCGAACGGGTGCCTTTCTGGAAACAGGCCGTGCCGGGGACGAGAGCCATGAGATGTTCCTCCTCTGGGCAAGCCCCGGTCCTGAATCCTGTTGTGCCTGTGAATAGGCTGCAGGGGTACGTTGAAGACCAGCAACAGCTTTCAGGGCTGCCACCTTCCGTGTCGGACAAGGAGCCGGACGTGTCTTACTGGATAAAGGCTCTGCCGAGGACGAGAGCCATGAGATGTTCCTCCTCTGGGCAAGCCCGGGTCCCAGATCCTGTTGTGCCTGTGAATAGGCTGCAGGGGGACGGTGAAGACCAGCAACAGCTTTCAGGGCTGCCACCTTCCGTGTGGGACAAGGAGACGGACGTGTGCCTTTTCGGAAACAGGCCCTGCCGAGGACGAGAGCCATGAGATGTTCCACCTCTGGGAAAGCCCGGGTCCCAGATCCTGTTGTGCCTGTGAATAGGCTGCAGGGGGACGGTGAAGACCAGCAACAGCTTTCAGGGCTGCCACCTTCCGTGTGGGACAAGGAGCCGGACGTGTGCCTTTTCGGAAACAGGCCATGCCGAGGGTGAGAGCCATGAGATGTTCCTCCTCTGGGCAAACTCGGGTCCCAGAACCTGTTGTGCCTGTGAATAGGCTGCAGGGGGACGGTGAAGACCAGCAACAGCTTTCAGGGCTGCCACCTTCCGTGTGGGACAAGGAGCCGGATGTGTGCCTTTTCGGAAACAGGCTCTGCCGAGGACGAGAGCCATGAGATGTTCCTCCTCTGGGCAAGCCCGGGTCCCAGATCCTGTTGTGCCTGTGAATAGGCTGCAGGGGGACGGTGAAGACCAGCAACAGCTTTCACGGCTGCCACCTTCTGTGTGGGACAAGGAGCCGGACATGTGCCTTTCTGGAAACAGGCCGTGCCGGGGACGAGAGCCATGAGATGTTCCTCCTCTGGGCAAGCCCGGGTCCCAGATCCTGTTGTGCCTGTGAATAGGCTGCAGGGGGACGGTGAAGACCAGCAACAGCTTTCAGGGCTGCCACCTTCCGTGTGGGACAAGGAGCCGGACGTCTGCCTTTCTGGAAACAGGCACTGTCGAGGACGAAAGCCCTGAGATGTTCCTCCTCTGGGCAAGCCCGGGTCCTGAATCCTGTTGTGCCTGTGAATAGGCTGCAGGGGGACGGTGAAGACCAGCAACAGCTTTCAGGGCTGCCACCTTCCGTGTGGGACAAGGAGCCGGACGTGTGCCTTTTTGGAAACAGGCTCTGCCGAGGACGAGAGCCATGAGATGTTCCTCCTCTGGGCAAGCCCGGGTCCCAGATCCTGTTGTGCCTGTGAATAGGCTGCAGGGGGACGGTGAAGACCAGCAACAGCTTTCAGGGCTGCCACCTTCCGTGTGGGACAAGGAGCCGGATGTGTGCCTTTTCGGAAACAGGCTCTGCCGAGGACGAGAGCCATGAGATGTTCCTCCTCTGGGCAAGCCCGGGTCCCAGATCCTGTTGTGCCTGTGAATAGGCTGCAGGGGGACGGTGAAGACCAGCAACAGCTTTCAGGGCTGCCACCTTCCGTGTGGGACAAGGAGCCGGTCGTGTGCCTTTTTGGAAACAGGCCCTGCCGAGGACGAGAGCCATGAGATGTTCCTCCTCTGGGCAAGCCCGGGTCCCAGATCCTGTTGTGCCTGTGAATAGGCTGCAGGGGGATGGTGAAGACCAGCAACAGCTTTCAGGGCTGCCACCTTCCGTGTGGGACAAGGAGCCGGACGTGTGCCTTTTCGGAAACAGGCTCTGCCGAGGACGAGAGCCATGAGATGTTCGTCCTCTGGGAAAGCCCTGGTCCCAGATCCTGTTGTGCCTGTGAATAGGCTGCAGGGGGACGGTGAAGACCAGCAACAGCTTTCAGGGCTGCCACCTTCCGTGTGGGACAAGGAGCCGAACGGGTGCCTTTCTGGAAACAGGCCGTGCCGGGGACGAGAGCCATGAGATGTTCCTCCTCTGTGCAAGCCCCGGTCCTGAATCCAGTTGTGCCTGTGAATAGGCTGCAGGGGGACGGTGAAGACCAGCAACAGCTTTCAGGGCTGCCATCTTCCGTGTGGGACAAGGAGCCGGACGCGTCTTTCTGGATAAAGGCCGTGCCGAGGACGAGAGCCATGAGATGTTCCTCCTCTGGGCAAGCCCGGGTCCCAGATCCTGTTGTGCCTGTGAATAGGCTGCAGGGGGACGGGGAAGACCAGCAACAGCTTTCATGGCTGCCACCTTCCGTGTGGGACAAGGAGCCAGACGTGTGCCTTCTCGGAAACAGGCTCTGCCGAGGACGAGAGCCATGAGATGTTCCTCCTCTGGGCAAGCCTGGGTCCCAGATCCTGTTGTGCCTGTGAATAGGCTGCAGGGGGACGGTGAAGACCAGCAACAGCTTTCAGGGCTGCCACCTTCCGTGTGGGACAAGGAGCCGGACGTGTGCCTTCTCGGAAACAGGCTCTGCCGAGGACGAGAGCCATGAGATGTTCCTCCTCTGGGCAAGCCCGGGTCCCAGATCCTGTTGTGCCTGTGAATAGGCTGCAGGGGGACGGTGAAGACCAGCAACAGCTTTCAGGGCTGCCACCTTCCGTGTGGGACAAGGAGCCGAACGGGTGCCTTTCTGGAAACAGGCCGTGCCGGGGACGAGAGCCATGAGATGTTCCTCCTCTGGGCAAGCCCCGGTCCTGAATCCTGTTGTGCCTGTGAATAGGCTGCAGGGGTACGTTGAAGACCAGCAACAGCTTTCAGGGCTGCCACCTTCCGTGTCGGACAAGGAGCCGGACGTGTCTTACTGGATAAAGGCTCTGCCGAGGACGAGAGCCATGAGATGTTCCTCCTCTGGGCAAGCCCGGGTCCCAGATCCTGTTGTGCCTGTGAATAGGCTGCAGGGGTACGTTGAAGACCAGCAACAGCTTTCACGGCTGACACCTTCCGTGTGGGACAAGGAGCCGGACGTGTGCCTTTTTGGAAACAGGCTCTGCCGAGGACGAGAGCCATGAGATGTTCCTCCTCTGGGAAAGCCCGGGTCCCAGATCCTGTTGTGCCTGTGAATAGGCTGCAGGGGGACGGTGAAGACCAGCAACAGCTTTCAGGGCTGCCACCTTCCGTGTGGGACAAGGAGCCGGACGTGTGCCTTTTCGGAAACAGGCCGTGCCGGGGACGAGAGCCATGAGATGTTCCTCCTCTGGGCAAGCCCCGGTCCTGAATCCTGTTGTGCCTGTGAATAGGCTGCAGGGGTACGTTGAAGACCAGCAACAGCTTTCAGGGCTGCCACCTTCCGTGTCGGACAAGGAGCCGGACGTGTCTTACTGGATAAAGGCTCTGCCGAGGACGAGAGCCATGAGATGTTCCTCCTCTGGGCAAGCCCGGGTCCCAGATCCTGTTGTGCCTGTGAATAGGCTGCAGGGGTACGTTGAAGACCAGCAACAGCTTTCACGGCTGCCACCTTCCGTGTGGGACAAGGAGCCGGACGTGTGCCTTTTTGGAAACAGGCTCTGCCGAGGACGAGAGCCATGAGATGTTCCTCCTCTGGGAAAGCCCGGGTCCCAGATCCTGTTGTGCCTGTGAATAGGCTGCAGGGGGACGGTGAAGACCAGCAACAGCTTTCAGGGCTGCCACCTTCCGTGTGGGACAAGGAGCCGGACGTGTGCCTTTTCGGAAACAGGCCATGCCGAGGGTGAGAGCCATGAGATGTTCCTCCTCTGGGCAAACCTGGGTCCCAGAACCTGTTGTGCCTGTGAATAGGCTGCAGGGGGACGGTGAAGACCAGCAACAGCTTTCAGGGCTGCCACCTTCCGTGTGGGACAAGGAGCCGGATGTGTGCCTTTTCGGAAACAGGCTCTGCCGAGGACGAGAGCCATGAGATGTTCCTCCTCTGGGCAAGCCCGGGTCCCAGATCCTGTTGTGCCTGTGAATAGGCTGCAGGGGGACGGTGAAGACCAGCAACAGCTTTCACGGCTGCCACCTTCCGTGTGGGACAAGGAGCCGGACGTGTGCCTTTTTGAAAACAGGCTCTGCCGAGGACGAGAGCCATGAGATGTTCCTCCTCTGGGCAAGCCCGGGTCCCAGATCCTGTTGTGCCTGTGAATAGGCTGCAGGGGGACGGTGAAGACCAGCAACAGCTTTCAGGGCTGCCACCTTCCGTGTGGGACAAGGAGCCGGACGTGTGCCTTTTCGGAAACAGGCCCTGCCGAGGACGAGAGCCATGAGATGTTCCTCCTCTGGGAAAGCCCGGGTCCCAGATCCTGTTGTGCCTGTGAATAGGCTGCAGGGGGACGGTGAAGACCAGCAACAGCTTTCAGGGCTGCCACCTTCCGTGTGGGACAAGGAGCCGGACGTGTGCCTTTTCGGAAACAGGCTCGGACGAGGGTGAGAGCCATGAGATGTTCCTCCTCTGGGCAAACCCGGGTCCCAGAACCTGTTGTGCCTGTGAATAGGCTGCAGGGGGACGGTGAAGACCAGCAACAGCTTTCAGGGCTGCCACCTTCCGTGTGGGACAAGGAGCCGGATGTGTGCCTTTTCGGAAACAGGCTCTGCCGAGGACGAGAGCCATGAGATGTTCCTCCTCTGGGCAAGCCCGGGTCCCAGATCCTGTTGTGCCTGTGAATAGGCTGCAGGGGGACGGTGAAGACCAGCAACAGCTTTCACGGCTGCCACCTTCCGTGTGGGACAAGGAGCCGGACGTGTGCCTTTTTGGAAACAGGCTCTGCCGAGGACGAGAGCCATGAGATGTTCCTCCTCTGGGCAAGCCCGGGTCCCAGATCCTGTTGTGCCTGTGAATAGGCTGCAGGGGGACGGTGAAGACCAGCAACAGCTTTCAGGGCTGCCACCTTCCGTGTGGGACAAGGAGCCGTATGTGTGCCTTTTCGGAAACAGGCTCTGCCGAGGACGAGAGCCATGAGATGTTCCTCCTCTGGGCAAGCCCGGGTCCCAGATCCTGTTGTGCCTGTGAATAGGCTGCAGGGGGACGGTGAAGACCAGCAACAGCTTTCAGGGCTGCCACCTTCCGTGTGGGACAAGGAGCCGGTCGTGTGCCTTTTTGGAAACAGGCCCTGCCGAGGACGAGAGCCATGAGATGTTCCTCCTCTGGGCAAGCCCGGGTCCCAGATCCTGTTGTGCCTGTGAATAGGCTGCAGGGGGATGGTGAAGACCAGCAACAGCTTTCAGGGCTGCCACCTTCCGTGTGGGACAAGGAGCCGGACGTGTGCCTTTTCGGAAACAGGCTCTGCCGAGGACGAGAGCCATGAGATGTTCCTCCTCTGGGAAAGCCCTGGTCCCAGATCCTGTTGTGCCTGTGAATAGGCTGCAGGGGGACGGTGAAGACCAGCAACAGCTTTCAGGGCTGCCACCTTCCGTGTGGGACAAGGAGCCGGACGTGTCTTTCTGGATAAAGGCTCTGCCGAGGACGAGAGCCATGAGATGTTCCTCCTCTGGGCAAGCCCGGGTCCCAGATCCTGTTGTGCCTGTGAATAGGCTGCAGGGGGACGGTGAAGACCAGCAACAGCTTTCAGGGCTGCCACCTTCCGTGTGGGACAAGGAGCCGGACGTGTGCCTTTTCGGAAACAGGCCCTGCCGAGGACGAGAGCCATGAGATGTTCCTCCTCTGGGCAAGCCCGGGTCCCAGATCCTGTTGTGCCTGTGAATAGGCTGCAGGGGGACGGTGAAGACCAGCAACAGCTTTCAGGGCTGCCACCTTCCGTGTGGGACAAGGAGCCGGACGTGTGCCTTTTCGGAAACAGGCCATGCCGAGGGTGAGAGCCATGAGATGTTCCTCCTCTGGGCAAACCCGGGTCCCAGAACCTGTTGTGCCTGTGAATAGGCTGCAGGGGGACGGTGAAGACCAGCAACAGCTTTCAGGGCTGCCACCTTCCGTGTGGGACAAGGAGCCGGATGTGTGCCTTTTTGGAAACAGGCTCTGCCGAGGACGAGAGCCATGAGATGTTCCTCCTCTGGGCAAGCCCGGGCCCCAGATCCTGTTGTGCCTGTGAATAGGCTGCAGGGCGACGGTGAAGACCAGCAACAGCTTTCAGGGCTGCCACCTTCCGTGTGGGACAAGGAGCCGGACGTGTGCCTTTTTGGAAACAGGCTCTGCCGAGGACGAGAGCCATGAGATGTTCCTCCTCTGGGCAAGCCCCGGTCCTGAATCCTGTTGTGCCTGTGAATAGGCTGCAGGGGTACGTTGAAGACCAGCAACAGCTTTCAGGGCTGCCACCTTCCGTGTGGGACAAGGAGCCGGACGTGTCTTTCTGGATAAAGGCTCTGCCGAGGACGAGAGCCATGAGATGTTCCTCCTCTGGGCAAGCCCGGGTCCCAGATCCTGTTGTGCCTGTGAATAGGCTGCAGGGGGACGGTGAAGACCAGCAACAGCTTTCACGGCTGCCACCTTCTGTGTGGGACAAGGAGCCGGACATGTGCCTTTCTGGAAACAGGCCGTGCCGGGGACGAGAGCCATGAGATGTTCCTCCTCTGGGCAAGCCCGGGTCCCAGATCCTGTTGTGCCTGTGAATAGGCTGCAGGGGGACGGTGAAGACCAGCAACAGCTTTCAGGGCTGACACCTTCCGTGTGGGACAAGGAGCCGGACGTGTGCCTTTCTGGAAACAGGCCCTGTCGAGGACGAAAGCCATGAGATGTTCCTCCTCTGGGCAAGCCCGGGTCCTGAATCCTGTTGTGCCTGTGAATAGGCTGCAGGGGGACGGTGAAGACCAGCAACAGCTTTCAGGGCTGCCACCTTCCGTGTGGGACAAGGAGCCGGACTTCTGCCTTTCTGGAAACAGGCCCTGTCGAGGACGAAAGCCATGAGATGTTCCTCCTCTGGGCAAGCCCGGGTCCTGAATCCTGTTGTGCCTGTGAATAGGCTGCAGGGGGACGGTGAAGACCAGCAACAGCTTTCAGGGCTGCCACCTTCCGTGTGGGACAAGGAGCCGGACGTGTGCCTTTTTGGAAACAGGCTCTGCCGAGGACGAGAGCCATGAGATGTTCCTCCTCTGGGCAAGCCCGGGTCCCAGATCCTGTTGTGCCTGTGAATAGGCTGCAGGGGGACGGTGAAGACCAGCAACAGCTTTCAGGGCTGCCACCTTCCGTGTGGGACAAGGAGCCGTATGTGTGCCTTTTCGGAAACAGGCTCGGACGAGGAAGAGAGCCATGAGATGTTCCTCCTCTGGGCAAGCCCCGGTCCAGAATCCTGTTGTGCCTGTGAATAGGCTGCAGGGGGACGGTGAAGACCAGCAACAGCTTTCAGGGCTGCCACCTTCCGTGTGGGACAAGGAGCCGGACATGTGCCTTTCTGGAAACAGGCCGTGCCGAGGACGAGAGCCATGAGATGTTCCTCCTCTGGGCAAGCCCCGGTCCTGAATCCTGTTGTGCCTGTGAATATGCTGCAGGGGGATGGTGAAGACCAGCAACAGCTTTCAGGGCTGCCACCTTCCGTGTGGGACAAGGAGCCGGACGTGTGCCTTTTCGGAAACAGGCCATGCCGAGGGTGAGAGCCATGAGATGTTCCTCCTCTGGGGAAGCCCGGGTCCCAGATCCTGTTGTGCCTGTGAATAGGCTGCAGGGGGACGGTGAAGACCAGCAACAGCTTTCAGGGCTGCCACCTTCCGTGTGGGACAAGGAGCCGTATGTGTGCCTTTTCGGAAACAGGCTCGGACGAGGAAGAGAGCCATGAGATGTTCCTCCTCTGGGCAAGCCCGGGTCCCAGATCCTGTTGTGCCTGTGAATAGGCTGCAGGGGGACGGTGAAGACCAGCAACAGCTTTCAGGGCTGCCACCTTCCGTGTGGGACAAGGAGCCGGACGCGTCTTTCTGGATAAAGGCCGTGCCGAGGACGAGAGCCATGAGATGTTCCTCCTCTGGGCAAGCCCGGGTCCCAGATCCTGTTGTGCCTGTGAATAGGCTGCAGGGGGACGGTGAAGACCAGCAACAGCTTTCACGGCTGCCACCTTCTGTGTGGGACAAGGAGCCGGACATGTGCCTTTCTGGAAACAGGCCGTGCCGGGGACGAGAGCCATGAGATGTTCCTCCTCTGGGCAAGCCCGGGTCCCAGATCCTGTTGTGCCTGTGAATAGGCTGCAGGGGGACGGTGAAGACCAGCAACAGCTTTCAGGGCTGACACCTTCCGTGTGGGACAAGGAGCCGGACGTGTGCCTTTCTGGAAACAGGCCCTGTCGAGGACGAAAGCCATGAGATGTTCCTCCTCTGGGCAAGCCCGGGTCCTGAATCCTGTTGTGCCTGTGAATAGGCTGCAGGGGGACGGTGAAGACCAGCAACAGCTTTCAGGGCTGCCACCTTCCGTGTGGGACAAGGAGCCGGACTTCTGCCTTTCTGGAAACAGGCCCTGTCGAGGACGAAAGCCATGAGATGTTCCTCCTCTGGGCAAGCCCGGGTCCTGAATCCTGTTGTGCCTGTGAATAGGCTGCAGGGGGACGGTGAAGACCAGCAACAGCTTTCAGGGCTGCCACCTTCCGTGTGGGACAAGGAGCCGGTCGTGTGCCTTTTTGGAAACAGGCCCTGCCGAGGACGAGAGCCATGAGATGTTCCTCCTCTGGGCTAGCCCGGGTCCCAGATCCTGTTGTGCCTGTGAATAGGCTGCAGGGGGACGGTGAAGACCAGCAACAGCTTTCAGGGCTGCCACCTTCCGTGTGGGACAAGGAGCCGTATGTGTGCCTTTTCGGAAACAGGCTCGGACGAGGAAGAGAGCCATGAGATGTTCCTCCTCTGGGCAAGCCCCGGTCCTAAATCCTGTTGTGCCTGTGAATAGGCTGCAGGGGGACGGTGAAGACCAGCAACAGCTTTCAGGGCTGCCACCTTCCGTGTGGGACAAGGAGCCGGACTTCTGCCTTTCTGGAAACAGGCCGTGCCGAGGACGAGAGCCATGAGATGTTCCTCCTCTGGGCAAGCCCCGGTCCTGAATCCTGTTGTGCCTGTGAATAGGCTGCAGGGGGATGGTGAAGACCAGCAACAGCTTTCAGGGCTGCCACCTTCCGTGTGGGACAAGGAGCCGGACGTGTGCCTTTTCGGAAACAGGCCATGCCGAGGGTGAGAGCCATGAGATGTTCCTCCTCTGGGGAAGCCCGGGTCCCAGATCCTGTTGTGCCTGTGAATAGGCTGCAGGGGGACGGTGAAGACCAGCAACAGCTTTCAGGGCTGCCACCTTCCGTGTGGGACAAGGAGCCGTATGTGTGCCTTTTCGGAAACAGGCTCGGACGAGGAAGAGAGCCATGAGATGTTCCTCCTCTGGGCAAGCCCCGGTCCTGAATCCTGTTGTGCCTGTGAATAGGCTGCAGGGGGACGGTGAAGACCAGCAACAGCTTTCAGGGCTGCCACCTTCCGTGTGGGACAAGGAGCCGGACGCGTCTTTCTGGATAAAGGCCGTGCCGAGGACGAGAGCCATGAGATGTTCCTCCTCTGGGCAAGCCCGGGTCCCAGATCCTGTTGTGCCTGTGAATAGGCTGCAGGGGGACGGTGAAGACCAGCAACAGCTTTCACGGCTGCCACCTTCTGTGTGGGACAAGGAGCCGGACATGTGCCTTTCTGGAAACAGGCCGTGCCGGGGACGAGAGCCATGAGATGTTCCTCCTCTGGGCAAGCCCGGGTCCCAGATCCTGTTGTGCCTGTGAATAGGCTGCAGGGGGACGGTGAAGACCAGCAACAGCTTTCAGGGCTGACACCTTCCGTGTGGGACAAGGAGCCGTATGTGTGCCTTTTCGGAAACAGGCTCGGACGAGGAAGAGAGCCATGAGATGTTCCTCCTCTGGGCAAGCCCCGGTCCTGAATCCTGTTGTGCCTGTGAATAGGCTGCAGGGGGACGGTGAAGACCAGCAACAGCTTTCAGGGCTGCCACCTTCCGTGTGGGACAAGGAGCCGGACATGTGCCTTTCTGGAAACAGGCCGTGCCGAGGACGAGAGCCATGAGATGTTCCTCCTCTGGGCAAGCCCCGGTCCTGAATCCTGTTGTGCCTGTGAATAGGCTGCAGGGGGACGGTGAAGATCAGCAACAGCTTTCAGGGCTGCCACCTTCCGTGTGGGACAAGGAGCCGGATGTGTGCCTTTTCGGAAACAGGCTCTGCCGAGGACGAGAGCCATGAGATGTTCCTCCTCTGGGCAAGCCCGGGTCCCAGATCCTGTTGTGCCTGTGAATAGGCTGCAGGGCGACGGTGAAGACCAGCAACAGCTTTCAGGGCTGCCACCTTCCGTGTGGGACAAGGAGCCGGACGTGTGCCTTTCTGGAAACAGGCCCTGTCGAGGACGAAAGCCATGAGATGTTCCTCCTCTGGGCAAGCCCGGGTCCTGAATCCTGTTGTGCCTGTGAATAGGCTGCAGGGGGACGGTGAAGACCAGCAACAGCTTTCAGGGCTGCCACCTTCCGTGTGGGACAAGGAGCCGGACTTCTGCCTTTCTGGAAACAGGCCCTGTCGAGGACGAAAGCCATGAGATGTTCCTCCTCTGGGCAAGCCCGGGTCCTGAATCCTGTTGTGCCTGTGAATAGGCTGCAGGGGGACGGTGAAGACCAGCAACAGCTTTCAGGGCTGCCACCTTCCGTGTGGGACAAGGAGCCGGACGTGTGCCTTCTCGGAAACAGGCTCTGCCGAGGACGAGAGCCATGAGATGTTCCTCCTCTGGGCAAGCCCGGGTCCCAGATCCTGTTGTGCCTGTGAATAGGCTGCAGGGGGACGGTGAAGACCAGCAACAGCTTTCAGGGCTGCCACCTTCCGTGTGGGACAAGGAGCCGTATGTGTGCCTTTTCGGAAACAGGCTCGGACGAGGAAGAGAGCCATGAGATGTTCCTCCTCTGGGCAAGCCCCGGTCCTGAATCCTGTTGTGCCTGTGAATAGGCTGCAGGGGGACGGTGAAGACCAGCAACAGCTTTCAGGGCTGCCACCTTCCGTGTGGGACAAGGAGCCGGACATGTGCCTTTCTGGAAACAGGCCGTGCCGAGGACGAGAGCCATGAGATGTTCCTCCTCTGGGCAAGCCCCGGTCCTGAATCCTGTTGTGCCTGTGAATAGGCTGCAGGGGGATGGTGAAGACCAGCAACAGCTTTCAGGGCTGCCACCTTCCGTGTGGGACAAGGAGCCGGACGTGTGCCTTTTCGGAAACAGGCCATGCCGAGGGTGAGAGCCATGAGATGTTCCTCCTCTGGGGAAGCCCGGGTCCCAGATCCTGTTGTGCCTGTGAATAGGCTGCAGGGGGACGGTGAAGACCAGCAACAGCTTTCAGGGCTGCCACCTTCCGTGTGGGACAAGGAGCCGTATGTGTGCCTTTTCGGAAACAGGCTCGGACGAGGAAGAGAGCCATGAGATGTTCCTCCTCTGGGCAAGCCCCGGTCCTGAATCCTGTTGTGCCTGTGAATAGGCTGCAGGGGGACGGTGAAGACCAGCAACAGCTTTCAGGGCTGCCACCTTCCGTGTGGGACAAGGAGCCGGTCGTGTGCCTTTTTGGAAACAGGCCCTGCCGAGGACGAGAGCCATGAGATGTTCCTCCTCTGGGCAAGCCCGGGTCCCAGATCCTGTTGTGCCTGTGAATAGGCTGCAGGGGGATGGTGAAGACCAGCAACAGCTTTCAGGGCTGCCACCTTCCGTGTGGGACAAGGAGCCGAACGGGTGCCTTTCTGGAAACAGGCCGTGCCGGGGACGAGAGCCATGAGATGTTCCTCCTCTGGGCAAGCCCCGGTCCTGAATCCTGTTGTGCCTGTGAATAGGCTGCAGGGGTACGTTGAAGACCAGCAACAGCTTTCAGGGCTGCCACCTTCCGTGTCGGACAAGGAGCCGGACGTGTCTTACTGGATAAAGGCTCTGCCGAGGACGAGAGCCATGAGATGTTCCTCCTCTGGGCAAGCCCGGGTCCCAGATCCTGTTGTGCCTGTGAATAGGCTGCAGGGGGACGGTGAAGACCAGCAACAGCTTTCAGGGCTGCCACCTTCCGTGTGGGACAAGGAGACGGACGTGTGCCTTTTCGGAAACAGGCCCTGCCGAGGACGAGAGCCATGAGATGTTCCTCCTCTGGGAAAGCCCGGGTCCCAGATCCTGTTGTGCCTGTGAATAGGCTGCAGGGGGACGGTGAAGACCAGCAACAGCTTTCAGGGCTGCCACCTTCCGTGTGGGACAAGGAGCCGGACGTGTGCCTTTTCGGAAACAGGCCATGCCGAGGGTGAGAGCCATGAGATGTTCCTCCTCTGGGCAAACTCGGGTCCCAGAACCTGTTGTGCCTGTGAATAGGCTGCAGGGGGACGGTGAAGACCAGCAACAGCTTTCAGGGCTGCCACCTTCCGTGTGGGACAAGGAGCCGGATGTGTGCCTTTTCGGAAACAGGCTCTGCCGAGGACGAGAGCCATGAGATGTTCCTCCTCTGGGCAAGCCCGGGTCCCAGATCCTGTTGTGCCTGTGAATAGGCTGCAGGGGGACGGTGAAGACCAGCAACAGCTTTCACGGCTGCCACCTTCTGTGTGGGACAAGGAGCCGGACATGTGCCTTTCTGGAAACAGGCCGTGCCGGGGACGAGAGCCATGAGATGTTCCTCCTCTGGGCAAGCCCGGGTCCCAGATCCTGTTGTGCCTGTGAATAGGCTGCAGGGGGACGGTGAAGACCAGCAACAGCTTTCAGGGCTGCCACCTTCCGTGTGGGACAAGGAGCCGGACGTCTGCCTTTCTGGAAACAGGCACTGTCGAGGACGAAAGCCCTGAGATGTTCCTCCTCTGGGCAAGCCCGGGTCCTGAATCCTGTTGTGCCTGTGAATAGGCTGCAGGGGGACGGTGAAGACCAGCAACAGCTTTCAGGGCTGCCACCTTCCGTGTGGGACAAGGAGCCGGACGTGTGCCTTTTTGGAAACAGGCTCTGCCGAGGACGAGAGCCATGAGATGTTCCTCCTCTGGGCAAGCCCGGGTCCCAGATCCTGTTGTGCCTGTGAATAGGCTGCAGGGGGACGGTGAAGACCAGCAACAGCTTTCAGGGCTGCCACCTTCCGTGTGGGACAAGGAGCCGGATGTGTGCCTTTTCGGAAACAGGCTCTGCCGAGGACGAGAGCCATGAGATGTTCCTCCTCTGGGCAAGCCCGGGTCCCAGATCCTGTTGTGCCTGTGAATAGGCTGCAGGGGGACGGTGAAGACCAGCAACAGCTTTCAGGGCTGCCACCTTCCGTGTGGGACAAGGAGCCGGTCGTGTGCCTTTTTGGAAACAGGCCCTGCCGAGGACGAGAGCCATGAGATGTTCCTCCTCTGGGCAAGCCCGGGTCCCAGATCCTGTTGTGCCTGTGAATAGGCTGCAGGGGGATGGTGAAGACCAGCAACAGCTTTCAGGGCTGCCACCTTCCGTGTGGGACAAGGAGCCGGACGTGTGCCTTTTCGGAAACAGGCTCTGCCGAGGACGAGAGCCATGAGATGTTCGTCCTCTGGGAAAGCCCTGGTCCCAGATCCTGTTGTGCCTGTGAATAGGCTGCAGGGGGACGGTGAAGACCAGCAACAGCTTTCAGGGCTGCCACCTTCCGTGTGGGAAAAGGAGCCGAACGGGTGCCTTTCTGGAAACAGGCCGTGCCGGGGACGAGAGCCATGAGATGTTCCTCCTCTGTGCAAGCCCCGGTCCTGAATCCAGTTGTGCCTGTGAATAGGCTGCAGGGGGACGGTGAAGACCAGCAACAGCTTTCAGGGCTGCCATCTTCCGTGTGGGACAAGGAGCCGGGCGCGTCTTTCTGGATAAAGGCCGTGCCGAGGACGAGAGCCATGAGATGTTCCTCCTCTGGGCAAGCCCGGGTCCCAGATCCTGTTGTGCCTGTGAATAGGCTGCAGGGGTACGTTGAAGACCAGCAACAGCTTTCACGGCTGACACCTTCCGTGTGGGACAAGGAGCCGGACGTGTGCCTTTTTGGAAACAGGCTCTGCCGAGGACGAGAGCCATGAGATGTTCCTCCTCTGGGAAAGCCCGGGTCCCAGATCCTGTTGTGCCTGTGAATAGGCTGCAGGGGGACGGTGAAGACCAGCAACAGCTTTCAGGGCTGCCACCTTCCGTGTGGGACAAGGAGCCGGACGTGTGCCTTTTCGGAAACAGGCCGTGCCGGGGACGAGAGCCATGAGATGTTCCTCCTCTGGGCAAGCCCCGGTCCTGAATCCTGTTGTGCCTGTGAATAGGCTGCAGGGGTACGTTGAAGACCAGCAACAGCTTTCAGGGCTGCCACCTTCCGTGTCGGACAAGGAGCCGGACGTGTCTTACTGGATAAAGGCTCTGCCGAGGACGAGAGCCATGAGATGTTCCTCCTCTGGGCAAGCCCGGGTCCCAGATCCTGTTGTGCCTGTGAATAGGCTGCAGGGGTACGTTGAAGACCAGCAACAGCTTTCACGGCTGCCACCTTCCGTGTGGGACAAGGAGCCGGACGTGTGCCTTTTTGGAAACAGGCTCTGCCGAGGACGAGAGCCATGAGATGTTCCTCCTCTGGGAAAGCCCGGGTCCCAGATCCTGTTGTGCCTGTGAATAGGCTGCAGGGGGACGGTGAAGACCAGCAACAGCTTTCAGGGCTGCCACCTTCCGTGTGGGACAAGGAGCCGGACGTGTGCCTTTTCGGAAACAGGCCATGCCGAGGGTGAGAGCCATGAGATGTTCCTCCTCTGGGCAAACCTGGGTCCCAGAACCTGTTGTGCCTGTGAATAGGCTGCAGGGGGACGGTGAAGACCAGCAACAGCTTTCAGGGCTGCCACCTTCCGTGTGGGACAAGGAGCCGGATGTGTGCCTTTTCGGAAACAGGCTCTGCCGAGGACGAGAGCCATGAGATGTTCCTCCTCTGGGCAAGCCCGGGTCCCAGATCCTGTTGTGCCTGTGAATAGGCTGCAGGGGGACGGTGAAGACCAGCAACAGCTTTCACGGCTGCCACCTTCCGTGTGGGACAAGGAGCCGGACGTGTGCCTTTTTGAAAACAGGCTCTGCCGAGGACGAGAGCCATGAGATGTTCCTCCTCTGGGCAAGCCCGGGTCCCAGATCCTGTTGTGCCTGTGAATAGGCTGCAGGGGGACGGTGAAGACCAGCAACAGCTTTCAGGGCTGCCACCTTCCGTGTGGGACAAGGAGCCGGACGTGTGCCTTTTCGGAAACAGGCCCTGCCGAGGACGAGAGCCATGAGATGTTCCTCCTCTGGGAAAGCCCGGGTCCCAGATCCTGTTGTGCCTGTGAATAGGCTGCAGGGGGACGGTGAAGACCAGCAACAGCTTTCAGGGCTGCCACCTTCCGTGTGGGACAAGGAGCCGGACGTGTGCCTTTTCGGAAACAGGCTCGGACGAGGGTGAGAGCCATGAGATGTTCCTCCTCTGGGCAAACCCGGGTCCCAGAACCTGTTGTGCCTGTGAATAGGCTGCAGGGGGACGGTGAAGACCAGCAACAGCTTTCAGGGCTGCCACCTTCCGTGTGGGACAAGGAGCCGGATGTGTGCCTTTTCGGAAACAGGCTCTGCCGAGGACGAGAGCCATGAGATGTTCCTCCTCTGGGCAAGCCCGGGTCCCAGATCCTGTTGTGCCTGTGAATAGGCTGCAGGGGGACGGTGAAGACCAGCAACAGCTTTCACGGCTGCCACCTTCCGTGTGGGACAAGGAGCCGGACGTGTGCCTTTTTGGAAACAGGCTCTGCCGAGGACGAGAGCCATGAGATGTTCCTCCTCTGGGCAAGCCCGGGTCCCAGATCCTGTTGTGCCTGTGAATAGGCTGCAGGGGGACGGTGAAGACCAGCAACAGCTTTCAGGGCTGCCACCTTCCGTGTGGGACAAGGAGCCGTATGTGTGCCTTTTCGGAAACAGGCTCTGCCGAGGACGAGAGCCATGAGATGTTCCTCCTCTGGGCAAGCCCGGGTCCCAGATCCTGTTGTGCCTGTGAATAGGCTGCAGGGGGACGGTGAAGACCAGCAACAGCTTTCAGGGCTGCCACCTTCCGTGTGGGACAAGGAGCCGGTCGTGTGCCTTTTTGGAAACAGGCCCTGCCGAGGACGAGAGCCATGAGATGTTCCTCCTCTGGGCAAGCCCGGGTCCCAGATCCTGTTGTGCCTGTGAATAGGCTGCAGGGGGATGGTGAAGACCAGCAACAGCTTTCAGGGCTGCCACCTTCCGTGTGGGACAAGGAGCCGGACGTGTGCCTTTTTGGAAACAGGCTCTGCCGAGGACGAGAGCCATGAGATGTTCCTCCTCTGGGAAAGCCCTGGTCCCAGATCCTGTTGTGCCTGTGAATAGGCTGCAGGGGGACGGTGAAGACCAGCAACAGCTTTCAGGGCTGCCACCTTCCGTGTGGGACAAGGAGCCGGACGTGTCTTTCTGGATAAAGGCTCTGCCGAGGACGAGAGCCATGAGATGTTCCTCCTCTGGGCAAGCCCGGGTCCCAGATCCTGTTGTGCCTGTGAATAGGCTGCAGGGGGACGGTGAAGACCAGCAACAGCTTTCAGGGCTGCCACCTTCCGTGTGGGACAAGGAGCCGGACGTGTGCCTTTTCGGAAACAGGCCCTGCCGAGGACGTGAGCCATGAGATGTTCCTCCTCTGGGCAAGCCCGGGTCCCAGATCCTGTTGTGCCTGTGAATAGGCTGCAGGGGGACGGTGAAGACCAGCAACAGCTTTCAGGGCTGCCACCTTCCGTGTGGGACAAGGAGCCGGACGTGTGCCTTTTCGGAAACAGGCCATGCCGAGGGTGAGAGCCATGAGATGTTCCTCCTCTGGGCAAACCCGGGTCCCAGAACCTGTTGTGCCTGTGAATAGGCTGCAGGGGGACGGTGAAGACCAGCAACAGCTTTCAGGGCTGCCACCTTCCGTGTGGGACAAGGAGCCGGATGTGTGCCTTTTTGGAAACAGGCTCTGCCGAGGACGAGAGCCATGAGATGTTCCTCCTCTGGGCAAGCCCGGGTCCCAGATCCTGTTGTGCCTGTGAATAGGCTGCAGGGCGACGGTGAAGACCAGCAACAGCTTTCAGGGCTGCCACCTTCCGTGTGGGACAAGGAGCCGGACGTGTGCCTTTTTGGAAACAGGCTCTGCCGAGGACGAGAGCCATGAGATGTTCCTCCTCTGGGCAAGCCCCGGTCCTGAATCCTGTTGTGCCTGTGAATAGGCTGCAGGGGTACGTTGAAGACCAGCAACAGCTTTCAGGGCTGCCACCTTCCGTGTGGGACAAGGAGCCGGACGTGTCTTTCTGGATAAAGGCTCTGCCGAGGACGAGAGCCATGAGATGTTCCTCCTCTGGGCAAGCCCGGGTCCCAGATCCTGTTGTGCCTGTGAATAGGCTGCAGGGGGACGGTGAAGACCAGCAACAGCTTTCACGGCTGCCACCTTCTGTGTGGGACAAGGAGCCGGACATGTGCCTTTCTGGAAACAGGCCGTGCCGGGGACGAGAGCCATGAGATGTTCCTCCTCTGGGCAAGCCCGGGTCCCAGATCCTGTTGTGCCTGTGAATAGGCTGCAGGGGGACGGTGAAGACCAGCAACAGCTTTCAGGGCTGACACCTTCCGTGTGGGACAAGGAGCCGGACGTGTGCCTTTCTGGAAACAGGCCCTGTCGAGGACGAAAGCCATGAGATGTTCCTCCTCTGGGCAAGCCCGGGTCCTGAATCCTGTTGTGCCTGTGAATAGGCTGCAGGGGGACGGTGAAGACCAGCAACAGCTTTCAGGGCTGCCACCTTCCGTGTGGGACAAGGAGCCGGACTTCTGCCTTTCTGGAAACAGACCCTGTCGAGGACGAAAGCCATGAGATGTTCCTCCTCTGGGCAAGCCCGGGTCCTGAATCCTGTTGTGCCTGTGAATAGGCTGCAGGGGGACGGTGAAGACCAGCAACAGCTTTCAGGGCTGCCACCTTCCGTGTGGGACAAGGAGCCGGACGTGTGCCTTTTTGGAAACAGGCTCTGCCGAGGACGAGAGCCATGAGATGTTCCTCCTCTGGGCAAGCCCGGGTCCCAGATCCTGTTGTGCCTGTGAATAGGCTGCAGGGGGACGGTGAAGACCAGCAACAGCTTTCAGGGCTGCCACCTTCCGTGTGGGACAAGGAGCCGTATGTGTGCCTTTTCGGAAACAGGCTCGGACGAGGAAGAGAGCCATGAGATGTTCCTCCTCTGGGCAAGCCCCGGTCCTAAATCCTGTTGTGCCTGTGAATAGGCTGCAGGGGGACGGTGAAGACCAGCAACAGCTTTCAGGGCTGCCACCTTCCGTGTGGGACAAGGAGCCGGACATGTGCCTTTCTGGAAACAGGCCGTGCCGAGGACGAGAGCCATGAGATGTTCCTCCTCTGGGCAAGCCCCGGTCCTGAATCCTGTTGTGCCTGTGAATATGCTGCAGGGGGATGGTGAAGACCAGCAACAGCTTTCAGGGCTGCCACCTTCCGTGTGGGACAAGGAGCCGGACGTGTGCCTTTTCGGAAACAGGCCATGCCGAGGGTGAGAGCCATGAGATGTTCCTCCTCTGGGGAAGCCCGGGTCCCAGATCCTGTTGTGCCTGTGAATAGGCTGCAGGGGGACGGTGAAGACCAGCAACAGCTTTCAGGGCTGCCACCTTCCGTGTGGGACAAGGAGCCGTATGTGTGCCTTTTCGGAAACAGGCTCGGACGAGGAAGAGAGCCATGAGATGTTCCTCCTCTGGGCAAGCCCCGGTCCCAGATCCTGTTGTGCCTGTGAATAGGCTGCAGGGGGACGGTGAAGACCAGCAACAGCTTTCAGGGCTGCCACCTTCCGTGTGGGACAAGGAGCCGGACGCGTCTTTCTGGATAAAGGCCGTGCCGAGGACGAGAGCCATGAGATGTTCCTCCTCTGGGCAAGCCCGGGTCCCAGATCCTGTTGTGCCTGTGAATAGGCTGCAGGGGGACGGTGAAGACCAGCAACAGCTTTCACGGCTGCCACCTTCTGTGTGGGACAAGGAGCCGGACATGTGCCTTTCTGGAAACAGGCCGTGCCGGGGACGAGAGCCATGAGATGTTCCTCCTCTGGGCAAGCCCGGGTCCCAGATCCTGTTGTGCCTGTGAATAGGCTGCAGGGGGACGGTGAAGACCAGCAACAGCTTTCAGGGCTGACACCTTCCGTGTGGGACAAGGAGCCGGACGTGTGCCTTTCTGGAAACAGGCCCTGTCGAGGACGAAAGCCATGAGATGTTCCTCCTCTGGGCAAGCCCGGGTCCCAGATCCTGTTGTGCCTGTGAATAGGCTGCAGGGGGACGGTGAAGACCAGCAACAGCTTTCAGGGCTGCCACCTTCCGTGTGGGACAAGGAGCCGGACTTCTGCCTTTCTGGAAACAGGCCCTGTCGAGGACGAAAGCCATGAGATGTTCCTCCTCTGGGCAAGCCCGGGTCCTGAATCCTGTTGTGCCTGTGAATAGGCTGCAGGGGGACGGTGAAGACCAGCAACAGCTTTCAGGGCTGCCACCTTCCGTGTGGGACAAGGAGCCGGACGTGTGCCTTTTCGGAAACAGGCTCTGCCGAGGACGAGAGCCATGAGATGTTCCTCCTCTGGGCTAGCCCGGGTCCCAGATCCTGTTGTGCCTGTGAATAGGCTGCAGGGGGACGGTGAAGACCAGCAACAGCTTTCAGGGCTGCCACCTTCCGTGTGGGACAAGGAGCCGTATGTGTGCCTTTTCGGAAACAGGCTCGGACGAGGAAGAGAGCCATGAGATGTTCCTCCTCTGGGCAAGCCCCGGTCCTAAATCCTGTTGTGCCTGTGAATAGGCTGCAGGGGGACGGTGAAGACCAGCAACAGCTTTCAGGGCTGCCACCTTCCGTGTGGGACAAGGAGCCGGACTTCTGCCTTTCTGGAAACAGGCCGTGCCGAGGACGAGAGCCATGAGATGTTCCTCCTCTGGGCAAGCCCCGGTCCTGAATCCTGTTGTGCCTGTGAATAGGCTGCAGGGGGATGGTGAAGACCAGCAACAGCTTTCAGGGCTGCCACCTTCCGTGTGGGACAAGGAGCCGGACGTGTGCCTTTTCGGAAACAGGCCATGCCGAGGGTGAGAGCCATGAGATGTTCCTCCTCTGGGGAAGCCCGGGTCCCAGATCCTGTTGTGCCTGTGAATAGGCTGCAGGGGGACGGTGAAGACCAGCAACAGCTTTCAGGGCTGCCACCTTCCGTGTGGGACAAGGAGCCGTATGTGTGCCTTTTCGGAAACAGGCTCGGACGAGGAAGAGAGCCATGAGATGTTCCTCCTCTGGGCAAGCCCCGGTCCTGAATCCTGTTGTGCCTGTGAATAGGCTGCAGGGGGACGGTGAAGACCA
This sequence comes from Astur gentilis, assembly GCF_929443795.1. Classification (NCBI taxonomy): domain Eukaryota; kingdom Metazoa; phylum Chordata; class Aves; order Accipitriformes; family Accipitridae; genus Astur; species Astur gentilis. The sequence goes on from NW_026061071.1 coordinate 102,576, forward strand.
GCAACAGCTTTCAGGGCTGCCACCTTCCGTGTGGGACAAGGAGCCGGACGCGTCTTTCTGGATAAAGGCCGTGCCGAGGACGAGAGCCATGAGATGTTCCTCCTCTGGGCAAGCCCGGGTCCCAGATCCTGTTGTGCCTGTGAATAGGCTGCAGGGGGACGGTGAAGACCAGCAACAGCTTTCACGGCTGCCACCTTCTGTGTGGGACAAGGAGCCGGACATGTGCCTTTCTGGAAACAGGCCGTGCCGGGGACGAGAGCCATGAGATGTTCCTCCTCTGGGCAAGCCCGGGTCCCAGATCCTGTTGTGCCTGTGAATAGGCTGCAGGGGGACGGTGAAGACCAGCAACAGCTTTCAGGGCTGACACCTTCCGTGTGGGACAAGGAGCCGGACGTGTGCCTTTCTGGAAACAGGCCCTGTCGAGGACGAAAGCCATGAGATGTTCCTCCTCTGGGCAAGCCCGGGTCCTGAATCCTGTTGTGCCTGTGAATAGGCTGCAGGGGGACGGTGAAGACCAGCAACAGCTTTCAGGGCTGCCACCTTCCGTGTGGGACAAGGAGCCGGACTTCTGCCTTTCTGGAAACAGGCCCTGTCGAGGACGAAAGCCATGAGATGTTCCTCCTCTGGGCAAGCCCGGGTCCTGAATCCTGTTGTGCCTGTGAATAGGCTGCAGGGGGACGGTGAAGACCAGCAACAGCTTTCAGGGCTGCCACCTTCCGTGTGGGACAAGGAGCCGGACGTGTGCCTTTTTGGAAACAGGCTCTGCCGAGGACGAGAGCCATGAGATGTTCCTCCTCTGGGCAAGCCCGGGTCCCAGATCCTGTTGTGCCTGTGAATAGGCTGCAGGGGGACGGTGAAGACCAGCAACAGCTTTCAGGGCTGCCACCTTCCGTGTGGGACAAGGAGCCGGACATGTGCCTTTCTGGAAACAGGCCGTGCCGAGGACGAGAGCCATGAGATGTTCCTCCTCTGGGCAAGCCCCGGTCCTGAATCCTGTTGTGCCTGTGAATAGGCTGCAGGGGGATGGTGAAGACCAGCAACAGCTTTCAGGGCTGCCACCTTCCGTGTGGGACAAGGAGCCGGACGTGTGCCTTTTCGGAAACAGGCCATGCCGAGGGTGAGAGCCATGAGATGTTCCTCCTCTGGGGAAGCCCGGGTCCCAGATCCTGTTGTGCCTGTGAATAGGCTGCAGGGGGACGGTGAAGACCAGCAACAGCTTTCAGGGCTGCCACCTTCCGTGTGGGACAAGGAGCCGGACGCGTCTTTCTGGATAAAGGCCGTGCCGAGGACGAGAGCCATGAGATGTTCCTCCTCTGGGCAAGCCCGGGTCCCAGATCCTGTTGTGCCTGTGAATAGGCTGCAGGGGGACGGGGAAGACCAGCAACAGCTTTCATGGCTGCCACCTTCCGTGTGGGACAAGGAGCCAGACGTGTGCCTTCTCGGAAACAGGCTCTGCCGAGGACGAGAGCCATGAGATGTTCCTCCTCTGGGCAAGCCTGGGTCCCAGATCCTGTTGTGCCTGTGAATAGGCTGCAGGGGGACGGTGAAGACCAGCAACAGCTTTCAGGGCTGCCACCTTCCGTGTGGGACAAGGAGCCGGACGTGTGCCTTCTCGGAAACAGGCTCTGCCGAGGACGAGAGCCATGAGATGTTCCTCCTCTGGGCAAGCCCGGGTCCCAGATCCTGTTGTGCCTGTGAATAGGCTGCAGGGGGACGGTGAAGACCAGCAACAGCTTTCAGGGCTGCCACCTTCCGTGTGGGACAAGGAGCCGAACGGGTGCCTTTCTGGAAACAGGCCGTGCCGGGGACGAGAGCCATGAGATGTTCCTCCTCTGGGCAAGCCCCGGTCCTGAATCCTGTTGTGCCTGTGAATAGGCTGCAGGGGTACGTTGAAGACCAGCAACAGCTTTCAGGGCTGCCACCTTCCGTGTCGGACAAGGAGCCGGACGTGTCTTACTGGATAAAGGCTCTGCCGAGGACGAGAGCCATGAGATGTTCCTCCTCTGGGCAAGCCCGGGTCCCAGATCCTGTTGTGCCTGTGAATAGGCTGCAGGGGGACGGTGAAGACCAGCAACAGCTTTCAGGGCTGCCACCTTCCGTGTGGGACAAGGAGCCGGACTTCTGCCTTTCTGGAAACAGGCCCTGTCGAGGACGAAAGCCATGAGATGTTCCTCCTCTGGGCAAGCCCGGGTCCTGAATCCTGTTGTGCCTGTGAATAGGCTGCAGGGGGACGGTGAAGACCAGCAACAGCTTTCAGGGCTGCCACCTTCCGTGTGGGACAAGGAGCCGGACGTGTGCCTTTTTGGAAACAGGCTCTGCCGAGGACGAGAGCCATGAGATGTTCCTCCTCTGGGCAAGCCCGGGTCCCAGATCCTGTTGTGCCTGTGAATAGGCTGCAGGGGGACGGTGAAGACCAGCAACAGCTTTCAGGGCTGCCACCTTCCGTGTGGGACAAGGAGCCGTATGTGTGCCTTTTCGGAAACAGGCTCGGACGAGGAAGAGAGCCATGAGATGTTCCTCCTCTGGGCAAGCCCCGGTCCTAAATCCTGTTGTGCCTGTGAATAGGCTGCAGGGGGACGGTGAAGACCAGCAACAGCTTTCAGGGCTGCCACCTTCCGTGTGGGACAAGGAGCCGGACATGTGCCTTTCTGGAAACAGGCCGTGCCGAGGACGAGAGCCATGAGATGTTCCTCCTCTGGGCAAGCCCCGGTCCTGAATCCTGTTGTGCCTGTGAATAGGCTGCAGGGGGATGGTGAAGACCAGCAACAGCTTTCAGGGCTGCCACCTTCCGTGTGGGACAAGGAGCCGGACGTGTGCCTTTTCGGAAACAGGCCATGCCGAGGGTGAGAGCCATGAGATGTTCCTCCTCTGGGGAAGCCCGGGTCCCAGATCCTGTTGTGCCTGTGAATAGGCTGCAGGGGGACGGTGAAGACCAGCAACAGCTTTCAGGGCTGCCACCTTCCGTGTGGGACAAGGAGCCGTATGTGTGCCTTTTCGGAAACAGGCTCGGACGAGGAAGAGAGCCATGAGATGTTCCTCCTCTGGGCAAGCCCCGGTCCTGAATCCTGTTGTGCCTGTGAATAGGCTGCAGGGGGACGGTGAAGACCAGCAACAGCTTTCAGGGCTGCCACCTTCCGTGTGGGACAAGGAGCCGGACGCGTCTTTCTGGATAAAGGCCGTGCCGAGGACGAGAGCCATGAGATGTTCCTCCTCTGGGCAAGCCCGGGTCCCAGATCCTGTTGTGCCTGTGAATAGGCTGCAGGGGGACGGTGAAGACCAGCAACAGCTTTCACGGCTGCCACCTTCTGTGTGGGACAAGGAGCCGGACATGTGCCTTTCTGGAAACAGGCCGTGCCGGGGACGAGAGCCATGAGATGTTCCTCCTCTGGGCAAGCCCGGGTCCCAGATCCTGTTGTGCCTGTGAATAGGCTGCAGGGGGACGGTGAAGACCAGCAACAGCTTTCAGGGCTGACACCTTCCGTGTGGGACAAGGAGCCGGACGTGTGCCTTTCTGGAAACAGGCCCTGTCGAAGACGAAAGCCATGAGATGTTCCTCCTCTGGGCAAGCCCGGGTCCTGAATCCTGTTGTGCCTGTGAATAGGCTGCAGGGGGACGGTGAAGACCAGCAACAGCTTTCAGGGCTGCCACCTTCCGTGTGGGACAAGGAGCCGGACTTCTGCCTTTCTGGAAACAGGCCCTGTCGAGGACGAAAGCCATGAGATGTTCCTCCTCTGGGCAAGCCCGGGTCCTGAATCCTGTTGTGCCTGTGAATAGGCTGCAGGGGGACGGTGAAGACCAGCAACAGCTTTCAGGGCTGCCACCTTCCGTGTGGGACAAGGAGCCGGACGTGTGCCTTTTTGGAAACAGGCTCTGCCGAGGACGAGAGCCATGAGATGTTCCTCCTCTGGGCAAGCCCGGGTCCCAGATCCTGTTGTGCCTGTGAATAGGCTGCAGGGGGACGGTGAAGACCAGCAACAGCTTTCAGGGCTGCCACCTTCCGTGTGGGACAAGGAGCCGTATGTGTGCCTTTTCGGAAACAGGCTCGGACGAGGAAGAGAGCCATGAGATGTTCCTCCTCTGGGCAAGCCCCGGTCCTAAATCCTGTTGTGCCTGTGAATAGGCTGCAGGGGGACGGTGAAGACCAGCAACAGCTTTCAGGGCTGCCACCTTCCGTGTGGGACAAGGAGCCGGACGTGTGCCTTCTCGGAAACAGGCTCTGCCGAGGACGAGAGCCATGAGATGTTCCTCCTCTGGGCAAGCCCGGGTCCCAGATCCTGTTGTGCCTGTGAATAGGCTGCAGGGGGACGGTGAAGACCAGCAACAGCTTTCAGGGCTGCCACCTTCCGTGTGGGACAAGGAGCCGAACGGGTGCCTTTCTGGAAACAGGCCGTGCCGGGGACGAGAGCCATGAGATGTTCCTCCTCTGGGCAAGCCCCGGTCCTGAATCCTGTTGTGCCTGTGAATAGGCTGCAGGGGTACGTTGAAGACCAGCAACAGCTTTCAGGGCTGCCACCTTCCGTGTCGGACAAGGAGCCGGACGTGTCTTACTGGATAAAGGCTCTGCCGAGGACGAGAGCCATGAGATGTTCCTCCTCTGGGCAAGCCCGGGTCCCAGATCCTGTTGTGCCTGTGAATAGGCTGCAGGGGGACGGTGAAGACCAGCAACAGCTTTCAGGGCTGCCACCTTCCGTGTGGGACAAGGAGCCGGACTTCTGCCTTTCTGGAAACAGGCCCTGTCGAGGACGAAAGCCATGAGATGTTCCTCCTCTGGGCAAGCCCGGGTCCTGAATCCTGTTGTGCCTGTGAATAGGCTGCAGGGGGACGGTGAAGACCAGCAACAGCTTTCAGGGCTGCCACCTTCCGTGTGGGACAAGGAGCCGGACGTGTGCCTTTTTGGAAACAGGCTCTGCCGAGGACGAGAGCCATGAGATGTTCCTCCTCTGGGCAAGCCCGGGTCCCAGATCCTGTTGTGCCTGTGAATAGGCTGCAGGGGGACGGTGAAGACCAGCAACAGCTTTCAGGGCTGCCACCTTCCGTGTGGGACAAGGAGCCGTATGTGTGCCTTTTCGGAAACAGGCTCGGACGAGGAAGAGAGCCATGAGATGTTCCTCCTCTGGGCAAGCCCCGGTCCTAAATCCTGTTGTGCCTGTGAATAGGCTGCAGGGGGACGGTGAAGACCAGCAACAGCTTTCAGGGCTGCCACCTTCCGTGTGGGACAAGGAGCCGGACATGTGCCTTTCTGGAAACAGGCCGTGCCGAGGACGAGAGCCATGAGATGTTCCTCCTCTGGGCAAGCCCCGGTCCTGAATCCTGTTGTGCCTGTGAATAGGCTGCAGGGGGATGGTGAAGACCAGCAACAGCTTTCAGGGCTGCCACCTTCCGTGTGGGACAAGGAGCCGGACGTGTGCCTTTTCGGAAACAGGCCATGCCGAGGGTGAGAGCCATGAGATGTTCCTCCTCTGGGGAAGCCCGGGTCCCAGATCCTGTTGTGCCTGTGAATAGGCTGCAGGGGGACGGTGAAGACCAGCAACAGCTTTCAGGGCTGCCACCTTCCGTGTGGGACAAGGAGCCGTATGTGTGCCTTTTCGGAAACAGGCTCGGACGAGGAAGAGAGCCATGAGATGTTCCTCCTCTGGGCAAGCCCCGGTCCTGAATCCTGTTGTGCCTGTGAATAGGCTGCAGGGGGACGGTGAAGACCAGCAACAGCTTTCAGGGCTGCCACCTTCCGTGTGGGACAAGGAGCCGGACGCGTCTTTCTGGATAAAGGCCGTGCCGAGGACGAGAGCCATGAGATGTTCCTCCTCTGGGCAAGCCCGGGTCCCAGATCCTGTTGTGCCTGTGAATAGGCTGCAGGGGGACGGTGAAGACCAGCAACAGCTTTCACGGCTGCCACCTTCTGTGTGGGACAAGGAGCCGGACATGTGCCTTTCTGGAAACAGGCCGTGCCGGGGACGAGAGCCATGAGATGTTCCTCCTCTGGGCAAGCCCGGGTCCCAGATCCTGTTGTGCCTGTGAATAGGCTGCAGGGGGACGGTGAAGACCAGCAACAGCTTTCAGGGCTGACACCTTCCGTGTGGGACAAGGAGCCGGACGTGTGCCTTTCTGGAAACAGGCCCTGTCGAAGACGAAAGCCATGAGATGTTCCTCCTCTGGGCAAGCCCGGGTCCTGAATCCTGTTGTGCCTGTGAATAGGCTGCAGGGGGACGGTGAAGACCAGCAACAGCTTTCAGGGCTGCCACCTTCCGTGTGGGACAAGGAGCCGGACTTCTGCCTTTCTGGAAACAGGCCCTGTCGAGGACGAAAGCCATGAGATGTTCCTCCTCTGGGCAAGCCCGGGTCCTGAATCCTGTTGTGCCTGTGAATAGGCTGCAGGGGGACGGTGAAGACCAGCAACAGCTTTCAGGGCTGCCACCTTCCGTGTGGGACAAGGAGCCGGACGTGTGCCTTTTTGGAAACAGGCTCTGCCGAGGACGAGAGCCATGAGATGTTCCTCCTCTGGGCAAGCCCGGGTCCCAGATCCTGTTGTGCCTGTGAATAGGCTGCAGGGGGACGGTGAAGACCAGCAACAGCTTTCAGGGCTGCCACCTTCCGTGTGGGACAAGGAGCCGTATGTGTGCCTTTTCGGAAACAGGCTCGGACGAGGAAGAGAGCCATGAGATGTTCCTCCTCTGGGCAAGCCCCGGTCCTAAATCCTGTTGTGCCTGTGAATAGGCTGCAGGGGGACGGTGAAGACCAGCAACAGCTTTCAGGGCTGCCACCTTCCGTGTGGGACAAGGAGCCGGACATGTGCCTTTCTGGAAACAGGCCGTGCCGAGGACGAGAGCCATGAGATGTTCCTCCTCTGGGCAAGCCCCGGTCCTGAATCCTGTTGTGCCTGTGAATAGGCTGCAGGGGGATGGTGAAGACCAGCAACAGCTTTCAGGGCTGCCACCTTCCGTGTGGGACAAGGAGCCGGACGTGTGCCTTTTCGGAAACAGGCCATGCCGAGGGTGAGAGCCATGAGATGTTCCTCCTCTGGGGAAGCCCGGGTCCCAGATCCTGTTGTGCCTGTGAATAGGCTGCAGGGGGACGGTGAAGACCAGCAACAGCTTTCAGGGCTGCCACCTTCCGTGTGGGACAAGGAGCCGTATGTGTGCCTGTTCGGAAACAGGCTCGGACGAGGAAGAGAGCCATGAGATGTTCCTCCTCTGGGCAAGCCCCGGTCCTGAATCCTGTTGTGCCTGTGAATAGGCTGCAGGGGGACGGTGAAGACCAGCAACAGCTTTCAGGGCTGCCACCTTCCGTGTGGGACAAGGAGCCGGACGCGTCTTTCTGGATAAAGGCCGTGCCGAGGACGAGAGCCATGAGATGTTCCTCCTCTGGGCAAGCCCGGGTCCCAGATCCTGTTGTGCCTGTGAATAGGCTGCAGGGGGACGGTGAAGACCAGCAACAGCTTTCACGGCTGCCACCTTCTGTGTGGGACAAGGAGCCGGACATGTGCCTTTCTGGAAACAGGCCGTGCCGGGGACGAGAGCCATGAGATGTTCCTCCTCTGGGCAAGCCCGGGTCCCAGATCCTGTTGTGCCTGTGAATAGGCTGCAGGGGGACGGTGAAGACCAGCAACAGCTTTCAGGGCTGACACCTTCCGTGTGGGACAAGGAGCCGGACGTGTGCCTTTCTGGAAACAGGCCCTGTCGAGGACGAAAGCCATGAGATGTTCCTCCTCTGGGCAAGCCCGGGTCCTGAATCCTGTTGTGCCTGTGAATAGGCTGCAGGGGGACGGTGAAGACCAGCAACAGCTTTCAGGGCTGCCACCTTCCGTGTGGGACAAGGAGCCGGACTTCTGCCTTTCTGGAAACAGGCCCTGTCGAGGACGAAAGCCATGAGATGTTCCTCCTCTGGGCAAGCCCGGGTCCTGAATCCTGTTGTGCCTGTGAATAGGCTGCAGGGGGACGGTGAAGACCAGCAACAGCTTTCAGGGCTGCCACCTTCCGTGTGGGACAAGGAGCCGGACGTGTGCCTTTTTGGAAACAGGCTCTGCCGAGGACGAGAGCCATGAGATGTTCCTCCTCTGGGCAAGCCCGGGTCCCAGATCCTGTTGTGCCTGTGAATAGGCTGCAGGGGGACGGTGAAGACCAGCAACAGCTTTCAGGGCTGCCACCTTCCGTGTGGGACAAGGAGCCGTATGTGTGCCTTTTCGGAAACAGGCTCGGACGAGGAAGAGAGCCATGAGATGTTCCTCCTCTGGGCAAGCCCGGGTCCTAAATCCTGTTGTGCCTGTGAATAGGCTGCAGGGGGACGGTGAAGACCAGCAACAGCTTTCAGGGCTGCCACCTTCCGTGTGGGACAAGGAGCCGGACATGTGCCTTTCTGGAAACAGGCCGTGCCGAGGACGAGAGCCATGAGATGTTCCTCCTCTGGGCAAGCCCCGGTCCTGAATCCTGTTGTGCCTGTGAATAGGCTGCAGGGGGATGGTGAAGACCAGCAACAGCTTTCAGGGCTGCCACCTTCCGTGTGGGACAAGGAGCCGGACGTGTGCCTTTTCGGAAACAGGCCATGACGAGGACGAGAGCCATGAGATGTTCCTCCTCTGGGGAAGCCCGGGTCCCAGATCCTGTTGTGCCTGTGAATAGGCTGCAGGGGGACGGTGAAGACCAGCAACAGCTTTCAGGGCTGCCACCTTCCGTGTGGGACAAGGAGCCGTATGTGTGCCTTTTCGGAAACAGGCTCGGACGAGGAAGAGAGCCATGAGATGTTCCTCCTCTGGGCAAGCCCCGGTCCCAGATCCTGTTGTGCCTGTGAATAGGCTGCAGGGGGACGGTGAAGACCAGCAACAGCTTTCAGGGCTGCCACCTACCGTGTGGGACAAGGAGCCGGACGCGTCTTTCTGGATAAAGGCCGTGCCGAGGACGAGAGCCATGAGATGTTCCTCCTCTGGGCAAGCCCGGGTCCCAGATCCTGTTGTGCCTGTGAATAGGCTGCAGGGGGACGGTGAAGACCAGCAACAGCTTTCAGGGCTGCCACCTTCCGTGTGGGACAAGGAACCGAACGGGTGCCTTTCTGGAAACAGGCCGTGCCGGGGACGAGAGCCATGAGATGTTCCTCCTCTGGGCAAGCCCCGGTCCTGAATCCTGTTGTGCCTGTGAATAGGCTGCAGGGGGACGGTGAAGACCAGCAACAGCTTTCAGGGCTGCCACCTTCCGTGTGGGACAAGGAGCCGGACGCGTCTTTCTGGATAAAGGCCGTGCCGAGGACGAGAGCCATGAGATGTTCCTCCTCTGGGCAAGCCCGGGTCCCAGATCCTGTTGTGCCTGTGAATAGGCTGCAGGGGGACGGTGAAGACCAGCAACAGCTTTCACGGCTGCCACCTTCTGTGTGGGACAAGGAGCCGGACATGTGCCTTTCTGGAAACAGGCCGTGCCGGGGACGAGAGCCATGAGATGTTCCTCCTCTGGGCAAGCCCGGGTCCCAGATCCTGTTGTGCCTGTGAATAGGCTGCAGGGGGACGGTGAAGACCAGCAACAGCTTTCAGGGCTGACACCTTCCGTGTGGGACAAGGAGCCGGACGTGTGCCTTTCTGGAAACAGGCCCTGTCGAGGACGAAAGCCATGAGATGTTCCTCCTCTGGGCAAGCCCGGGTCCTGAATCCTGTTGTGCCTGTGAATAGGCTGCAGGGGGACGGTGAAGACCAGCAACAGCTTTCAGGGCTGCCACCTTCCGTGTGGGACAAGGAGCCGGACTTCTGCCTTTCTGGAAACAGGCCCTGTCGAGGACGAAAGCCATGAGATGTTCCTCCTCTGGGCAAGCCCGGGTCCTGAATCCTGTTGTGCCTGTGAATAGGCTGCAGGGGGACGGTGAAGACCAGCAACAGCTTTCAGGGCTGCCACCTTCCGTGTGGGACAAGGAGCCGGACGTGTGCCTTTTTGGAAACAGGCTCTGCCGAGGACGAGAGCCATGAGATGTTCCTCCTCTGGGCAAGCCCGGGTCCCAGATCCTGTTGTGCCTGTGAATAGGCTGCAGGGGGACGGTGAAGACCAGCAACAGCTTTCAGGGCTGCCACCTTCCGTGTGGGACAAGGAGCCGTATGTGTGCCTTTTCGGAAACAGGCTCGGACGAGGAAGAGAGCCATGAGATGTTCCTCCTCTGGGCAAGCCCGGGTCCTAAATCCTGTTGTGCCTGTGAATAGGCTGCAGGGGGACGGTGAAGACCAGCAACAGCTTTCAGGGCTGCCACCTTCCGTGTGGGACAAGGAGCCGGACATGTGCCTTTCTGGAAACAGGCCGTGCCGAGGACGAGAGCCATGAGATGTTCCTCCTCTGGGCAAGCCCCGGTCCTGAATCCTGTTGTGCCTGTGAATAGGCTGCAGGGGGATGGTGAAGACCAGCAACAGCTTTCAGGGCTGCCACCTTCCGTGTGGGACAAGGAGCCGGACGTGTGCCTTTTCGGAAACAGGCCATGACGAGGACGAGAGCCATGAGATGTTCCTCCTCTGGGGAAGCCCGGGTCCCAGATCCTGTTGTGCCTGTGAATAGGCTGCAGGGGGACGGTGAAGACCAGCAACAGCTTTCAGGGCTGCCACCTTCCGTGTGGGACAAGGAGCCGTATGTGTGCCTTTTCGGAAACAGGCTCGGACGAGGAAGAGAGCCATGAGATGTTCCTCCTCTGGGCAAGCCCCGGTCCCAGATCCTGTTGTGCCTGTGAATAGGCTGCAGGGGGACGGTGAAGACCAGCAACAGCTTTCAGGGCTGCCACCTTCCGTGTGGGACAAGGAGCCGGACGCGTCTTTCTGGATAAAGGCCGTGCCGAGGACGAGAGCCATGAGATGTTCCTCCTCTGGGCAAGCCCGGGTCCCAGATCCTGTTGTGCCTGTGAATAGGCTGCAGGGGGACGGTGAAGACCAGCAACAGCTTTCAGGGCTGCCACCTTCCGTGTGGGACAAGGAACCGAACGGGTGCCTTTCTGGAAACAGGCCGTGCCGGGGACGAGAGCCATGAGATGTTCCTCCTCTGGGCAAGCCCCGGTCCTGAATCCTGTTGTGCCTGTGAATAGGCTGCAGGGGTACGTTGAAGACCAGCAACAGCTTTCAGGGCTGCCACCTTCCGTGTCGGACAAGGAGCCGGACGTGTCTTACTGGATAAAGGCTCTGCCGAGGACGAGAGCCATGAGATGTTCCTCCTCTGGGCAAGCCCGGGTCCCAGATCCTGTTGTGCCTGTGAATAGGCTGCAGGGGGACGGTGAAGACCAGCAACAGCTTTCAGGGCTGCCACCTTCCGTGTGGGACAAGGAGCCGGACGTGTGCCTTTTCGGAAACAGGCCCTGCCGAGGACGAGAGCCATGAGATGTTCCTCCTCTGGGCAAGCCCGGGTCCCAGATCCTGTTGTGCCTGTGAATAGGCTGCAGGGGGACGGTGAAGACCAGCAACAGCTTTCAGGGCTGCCACCTTCCGTGTGGGACAAGGAGCCGGACGTGTGCCTTTTCGGAAACAGGCCATGCCGAGGGTGAGAGCCATGAGATGTTCCTCCTCTGGGGAAGCCCGGGTCCCAGAACCTGTTGTGCCTGTGAATAGGCTGCAGGGGGACGGTGAAGACCAGCAACAGCTTTCAGGGCTGCCACCTTCCGTGTGGGACAAGGAGCCGGATGTGTGCCTTTTCGGAAACAGGCTCTGCCGAGGACGAGAGCCATGAGATGTTCCTCCTCTGGGCAAGCCCGGGTCCCAGATCCTGTTGTGCCTGTGAATAGGCTGCAGGGGGACGGTGAAGACCAGCAACAGCTTTCACGGCTGCCACCTTCTGTGTGGGACAAGGAGCCGGACATGTGCCTTTCTGGAAACAGGCCGTGCCGGGGACGAGAGCCATGAGATGTTCCTCCTCTGGGCAAGCCCGGGTCCCAGATCCTGTTGTGCCTGTGAATAGGCTGCAGGGGGACGGTGAAGACCAGCAACAGCTTTCAGGGCTGCCACCTTCCGTGTGGGACAAGGAGCCGGACGTCTGCCTTTCTGGAAACAGGCACTGTCGAGGACGAAAGCCATGAGATGTTCCTCCTCTGGGCAAGCCCGGGTCCTGAATCCTGTTGTGCCTGTGAATAGGCTGCAGGGGGACGGTGAAGACCAGCAACAGCTTTCAGGGCTGCCACCTTCCGTGTGGGACAAGGAGCCGGACGTGTGCCTTTTCGGAAACAGGCCCTGCCGAGGACGAGAGCCATAAGATGTTCCTCCTCTGGGCAAGCCCGGGTCCCAGATCCTGTTGTGCCTGTGAATAGGCTGCAGGGGGACGGTGAAGACCAGCAACAGCTTTCAGGGCTGCCACCTTCCGTGTGGGACAAGGAGCCGGACGTGTGCCTTTTCGGAAACAGGCCATGCCGAGGGTGAGAGCCATGAGATGTTCCTCCTCTGGGCAAACCTGGGTCCCAGAACCTGTTGTGCCTGTGAATAGGCTGCAGGGGGACGGTGAAGACCAGCAACAGCTTTCAGGGCTGCCACCTTCCGTGTGGGACAAGGAGCCGGATGTGTGCCTTTTCAGAAACAGGCTCTGCCGAGGACGAGAGCCATGAGATGTTCCTCCTCTGGGCAAGCCCGGGTCCCAGATCCTGTTGTGCCTGTGAATAGGCTGCAGGGGGACGGTGAAGACCAGCAACAGCTTTCAGGGCTGCCACCTTCCGTGTGGGACAAGGAGCCGGACGTGTGCCTTTTTGGAAACAGGCTCTGCCGAGGACGAGAGCCATGAGATGTTCCTCCTCTGGGCAAGCCCGGGTCCCAGATCCTGTTGTGCCTGTGAATAGGCTGCAGGGGGACGGTGAAGACCAGCAACAGCTTTCAGGGCTGCCACCTTCCGTGTGGGACAAGGAGCCGGACGTGTGCCTTTTCGGAAACAGGCCCTGCCGAGGACGAGAGCCATGAGATGTTCCTCCTCTGGGCAAGCCCGGGTCCCAGATCCTGTTGTGCCTGTGAATAGGCTGCAGGGGGACGGTGAAGACCAGCAACAGCTTTCAGGGCTGCCACCTTCCGTGTGGGACAAGGAGCCGGACGTGTGCCTTTTCGGAAACAGGCCATGCCGAGGACGAGAGCCATGAGATGTTCCTCCTCTAGGCAAACCCGGGTCCCAGAACCTGTTGTGCCTGTGAATAGGCTGCAGGGGGACGGTGAAGACCAGCAACAGCTTTCAGGGCTGCCACCTTCCGTGTGGGACAAGGAGCCGGATGTGTGCCTTTTCGGAAACAGGCTCTGCCGAGGACGAGAGCCATGAGATGTTCCTCCTCTGGGCAAGCCCGGGTCCCAGATCCTGTTGTGCCTGTGAATAGGCTGCAGGGGGACGGTGAAGACCAGCAACAGCTTTCACGGCTGCCACCTTCTGTGTGGGACAAGGAGCCGGACATGTGCCTTTCTGGAAACAGGCCGTGCCGGGGACGAGAGCCATGAGATGTTCCTCCTCTGGGCAAGCCCGGGTCCCAGATCCTGTTGTGCCTGTGAATAGGCTGCAGGGGGACGGTGAAGACCAGCAACAGCTTTCAGGGCTGCCACCTTCCGTGTGGGACAAGGAGCCGGACGTCTGCCTTTCTGGAAACAGGCACTGTCGAGGACGAAAGCCATGAGATGTTCCTCCTCTGGGCAAGCCCGGGTCCAGAATCCTGTTGTGCCTGTGAATAGGCTGCAGGGGGACGGTGAAGACCAGCAACAGCTTTCAGGGCTGCCACCTTCCGTGTGGAACAAGGAGCCGGACGTGTGCCTTTTTGGAAACAGGCTCTGCCGAGGACGAGAGCCATGAGATGTTCCTCCTCTGGGCAAGCCCGGGTCCCAGATCCTGTTGTGCCTGTGAATAGGCTGCAGGGGGACGGTGAAGACCAGCAACAGCTTTCAGGGCTGCCACCTTCCGTGTGGGACAAGGAGCCGTATGTGTGCCTTTTCGGAAACAGGCTCTGCCGAGGACGAGAGCCATGAGATGTTCCTCCTCTGGGCAAGCCCGGGTCCCAGATCCTGTTGTGCCTGTGAATAGGCTGCAGGGGGACGGTGAAGACCAGCAACAGCTTTCAGGGCTGCCACCTTCCGTGTGGGACAAGGAGCCGAACGGGTGCCTTTCTGGAAACAGGCCGTGCCGGGGACGAGAGCCATGAGATGTTCCTCCTCTGGGCAAGCCCCGGTCCTGAATCCAGTTGTGCCTGTGAATAGGCTGCAGGGGGACGGTGAAGACCAGCAACAGCTTTCAGGGCTGCCACCTTCCGTGTGGGACAAGGAGCCGGACGTGTCTTTCTGGATAAAGGCTCTGCCGAGGACGAGAGCCATGAGATGTTCCTCCTCTGGGCAAGCCCGGGTCCCAGATCCTGTTGTGCCTGTGAATAGGCTGCAGGGGGACGGTGAAGACCAGCAACAGCTTTCAGGGCTGCCACCTTCCGTGTGGGACAAGGAGCCGGACGTGTGCCTTTTCGGAAACAGGCCCTGCCGAGGACGAGAGCCATGAGATGTTCCTCCTCTGGGCAAGCCCGGGTCCCAGATCCTGTTGTGCCTGTGAATAGGCTGCAGGGGGACGGTGAAGACCAGCAACAGCTTTCAGGGCTGCCACCTTCCGTGTGGGACAAGGAGCCGGACGTGTGCCTTTTCGGAAACAGGCCATGCCGAGGGTGAGAGCCATGAGATGTTCCTCCTCTGGGCAAACCCGGGTCCCAGAACCTGTTGTGCCTGTGAATAGGCTGCAGGGGGACGGTGAAGACCAGCAACAGCTTTCAGGGCTGCCACCTTCCGTGTGGGACAAGGAGCCGGATGTGTGCCTTTTCGGAAACAGGCTCTGCCGAGGACGAGAGCCATGAGATGTTCCTCCTCTGGGCAAGCCCGGGTCCCAGATCCTGTTGTGCCTGTGAATAGGCTGCAGGGCGACGGTGAAGACCAGCAACAGCTTTCAGGGCTGCCACCTTCCGTGTGGGACAAGGAGCCGGACGTGTGCCTTTTTGGAAACAGGCTCTGCCGAGGACGAGAGCCATGAGATGTTCCTCCTCTGGGCAAGCCCGGGTCCTGAATCCTGTTGTGCCTGTGAATAGGCTGCAGGGGTACGTTGAAGACCAGCAACAGCTTTCAGGGCTGCCACCTTCCGTGTGGGACAAGGAGCCGGACGTGTCTTTCTGGATAAAGGCTCTGCCGAGGACGAGAGCCATGAGATGTTCCTCCTCTGGGCAAGCCCGGGTCCCAGATCCTGTTGTGCCTGTGAATAGGCTGCAGGGGGACGGTGAAGACCAGCAACAGCTTTCACGGCTGCCACCTTCTGTGTGGGACAAGGAGCCGGACATGTGCCTTTCTGGAAACAGGCCGTGCCGGGGACGAGAGCCATGAGATGTTCCTCCTCTGGGCAAGCCCGGGTCCCAGATCCTGTTGTGCCTGTGAATAGGCTGCAGGGGGACGGTGAAGACCAGCAACAGCTTTCAGGGCTGACACCTTCCGTGTGGGACAAGGAGCCGGACGTGTGCCTTTCTGGAAACAGGCCCTGTCGAGGACGAAAGCCATGAGATGTTCCTCCTCTGGGCAAGCCCGGGTCCTGAATCCTGTTGTGCCTGTGAATAGGCTGCAGGGGGACGGTGAAGACCAGCAACAGCTTTCAGGGCTGCCACCTTCTGTGTGGGACAAGGAGCCGGACGTGTGCCTTTTCGGAAACAGGCTCTGCCGAGGACGAGAGCCATGAGATGTTCCTCCTCTGGGCAAGCCCGGGTCCCAGATCCTGTTGTGCCTGTGAATAGGCTGCAGGGGGACGGTGAAGACCAGCAACAGCTTTCAGGGCTGCCACCTTCCGTGTGGGACAAGGAGCCGTATGTGTGCCTTTTCGGAAACAGGCTCGGACGAGGAAGAGAGCCATGAGATGTTCCTCCTCTGGGCAAGCCCCGGTCCTGAATCCTGTTGTGCCTGTGAATAGGCTGCAGGGGGACGGTGAAGACCAGCAACAGCTTTCAGGGCTGCCACCTTCCGTGTGGGACAAGGAGCCGGACATGTGCCTTTCTGGAAACAGGCCGTGCCGAGGACGAGAGCCATGAGATGTTCCTCCTCTGGGCAAGCCCCGGTCCTGAATCCTGTTGTGCCTGTGAATAGGCTGCAGGGGGATGGTGAAGACCAGCAACAGCTTTCAGGGCTGCCACCTTCCGTGTGGGACAAGGAGCCGGACGTGTGCCTTTTCGGAAACAGGCCATGCCGAGGGTGAGAGCCATGAGATGTTCCTCCTCTGGGGAAGCCTGGGTCCCAGATCCTGTTGTGCCTGTGAATAGGCTGCAGGGGGACGGTGAAGACCAGCAACAGCTTTCAGGGCTGCCACCTTCCGTGTGGGACAAGGAGCCGTATGTGTGCCTTTTCGGAAACCGGCTCGGACGAGGAAGAGAGCCATGAGATGTTCCTCCTCTGGGCAAGCCCCGGTCCTGAATCCTGTTGTGCCTGTGAATAGGCTGCAGGGGGACGGTGAAGACCAGCAACAGCTTTCAGGGCTGCCACCTTCCGTGTGGGACAAGGAGCCGGACGCGTCTTTCTGGATAAAGGCCGTGCCGAGGACGAGAGCCATGAGATGTTCCTCCTCTGGGCAAGCCCGGGTCCCAGATCCTGTTGTGCCTGTGAATAGGCTGCAGGGGGACGGGGAAGACCAGCAACAGCTTTCATGGCTGCCACCTTCCGTGTGGGACAAGGAGCCAGACGTGTGCCTTCTCGGAAACAGGCTCTGCCGAGGACGAGAGCCATGAGATGTTCCTCCTCTGGGCAAGCCTGGGTCCCAGATCCTGTTGTGCCTGTGAATAGGCTGCAGGGGGACGGTGAAGACCAGCAACAGCTTTCAGGGCTGCCACCTTCCGTGTGGGACAAGGAGCCGGACGTGTGCCTTCTCGGAAACAGGCTCTGCCAAGGACGAGAGCCATGAGATGTTCCTCCTCTGGGCAAGCCCGGGTCCCAGATCCTGTTGTGCCTGTGAATAGGCTGCAGGGGGACGGTGAAGACCAGCAACAGCTTTCAGGGCTGCCACCTTCCGTGTGGGACAAGGAGCCGAACGGGTGCCTTTCTGGAAACAGGCCGTGCCGGGGACGAGAGCCATGAGATGTTCCTCCTCTGGGCAAGCCCCGGTCCTGAATCCTGTTGTGCCTGTGAATAGGCTGCAGGGGTACGTTGAAGACCAGCAACAGCTTTCAGGGCTGCCACCTTCCGTGTCGGACAAGGAGCCGGACGTGTCTTACTGGATAAAGGCTCTGCCGAGGATGAGAGCCATGAGATGTTCCTCCTCTGGGCAAGCCCGGGTCCCAGATCCTGTTGTGCCTGTGAATAGGCTGCAGGGGGACGGTGAAGACCAGCAACAGCTTTCAGGGCTGCCACCTTCCGTGTGGGACAAGGAGCCGGACGTGTGCCTTTTCGGAAACAGGCCCTGCCGAGGACGAGAGCCATGAGATGTTCCTCCTCTGGGAAAGCCCGGGTCCCAGATCCTGTTGTGCCTGTGAATAGGCTGCAGGGGGACGGTGAAGACCAGCAACAGCTTTCAGGGCTGCCACCTTCCGTGTGGGACAAGGAGCCAGACGTGTGCCTTTTCGGAAACAGGCCATGCCGAGGGTGAGAGCCATGAGATGTTCCTCCTCTGGGCAAACCCGGGTCCCAGAACCTGTTGTGCCTGTGAATAGGCTGCAGGGGGACGGTGAAGACCAGCAACAGCTTTCAGGGCTGCCACCTTCCGTGTGGGACAAGGAGCCGGATGTGTGCCTTTTCGGAAACAGGCTCTGCCGAGGACGAGAGCCATGAGATGTTCCTCCTCTGGGCAAGCCCGGGTCCCAGATCCTGTTGTGCCTGTGAATAGGCTGCAGGGGGACGGTGAAGACCAGCAACAGCTTTCACGGCTGCCACCTTCTGTGTGGGACAAGGAGCCGGACATGTGCCTTTCTGGAAACAGGCCGTGCCGGGGACGAGAGCCATGAGATGTTCCTCCTCTGGGCAAGCCCGGGTCCCAGATCCTGTTGTGCCTGTGAATAGGCTGCAGGGGGACGGTGAAGACCAGCAACAGCTTTCAGGGCTGCCACCTTCCGTGTGGGACAAGGAGCCGGACGTCTGCCTTTCTGGAAACAGGCACTGACGAGGACGAAAGCCATGAGATGTTCCTCCTCTGGGCAAGCCCGGGTCCTGAATCCTGTTGTGCCTGTGAATAGGCTGCAGGGGGACGGTGAAGACCAGCAACAGCTTTCAGGGCTGCCACCTTCCGTGTGGGACAAGGAGCCGGACGTGTGCCTTTTTGGAAACAGGCTCTGCCGAGGACGAGAGCCATGAGATGTTCCTCCTCTGGGCAAGCCCGGGTCCCAGATCCTGTTGTGCCTGTGAATAGGCTGCAGGGGGACGGTGAAGACCAGCAACAGCTTTCAGGGCTGCCACCTTCCGTGTGGGACAAGGAGCCGGTCGTGTGCCTTTTTGGAAACAGGCCCTGCCGAGGACGAGAGCCATGAGATGTTCCTCCTCTGGGCAAGCCCGGGTCCCAGATCCTGTTGTGCCTGTGAATAGGCTGCAGGGGGATGGTGAAGACCAGCAACAGCTTTCAGGGCTGCCACCTTCCGTGTGGGACAAGGAGCCGGACGTGTGCCTTTTCGGAAACAGGCTCTGCCGAGGACGAGAGCCATGAGATGTTCCTCCTCTGGGAAAGCCCTGGTCCCAGATCCTGTTGTGCCTGTGAATAGGCTGCAGGGGGACGGTGAAGACCAGCAACAGCTTTCAGGGCTGCCACCTTCCGTGTCGGACAAGGAGCCGAACGGGTGCCTTTCTGGAAACAGGCCGTGCCGGGGACGAGAGCCATGAGATGTTCCTCTTCTGGGCAAGCCCCGGTCCTGAATCCAGTTGTGCCTGTGAATAGGCTGCAGGGGGACGGTGAAGACCAGCAACAGCTTTCAGGGCTGCCACCTTCCGTGTGGGACAAGGAGCCGGACGCGTCTTTCTGGATAAAGGCCATGCCGAGGACGAGAGCCATGAGATGTTCCTCCTCTGGGCAAGCCCGGGTCCCAGATCCTGTTGTGCCTGTGAATAGGCTGCAGGGGGACGGGGAAGACCAGCAACAGCTTTCATGGCTGCCACCTTCCGTGTGGGACAAGGAGCCAGACGTGTGCCTTCTCGGAAACAGGCTCTGCCGAGGACGAGAGCCATGAGATGTTCCTCCTCTGGGCAAGCCTGGGTCCCAGATCCTGTTGTGCCTGTGAATAGGCTGCAGGGGGACGGGGAAGACCAGCAACAGCTTTCAGGGCTGCCACCTTCCGTGTGGGACAAGGAGCCGGACGTGTGCCTTCTCGGAAACAGGCTCTGCCGAGGACGAGAGCCATGAGATGTTCCTCCTCTGGGCAAGCCCGGGTCCCAGATCCTGTTGTGCCTGTGAATAGGCTGCAGGGGGACGGTGAAGACCAGCAACAGCTTTCAGGGCTGCCAACTTCCGTGTGGGACAAGGAGCCGAACGGGTGCCTTTCTGGAAACAGGCCGTGCCGGGGACGAGAGCCATGAGATGTTCCTCCTCTGGGCAAGCCCCGGTCCTGAATCCTGTTGTGCCTGTGAATAGGCTGCAGGGGGACGGTGAAGACCAGCAACAGCTTTCAGGGCTGCCACCTTCCGTGTGGGACAAGGAGCCGGACGTGTGCCTTTTTGGAAACAGGCTCTGCCGAGGACGAGAGCCATGAGATGTTCCTCCTCTGGGCAAGCCCGGGTCCCAGATCCTGTTGTGCCTGTGAATAGGCTGCAGGGGGACGGTGAAGACCAGCAACAGCTTTCAGGGCTGCCACCTTCCGTGTGGGACAAGGAGCCGTATGTGTGCCTTTTCGGAAACAGGCTCTGCCGAGGACGAGAGCCATGAGATGTTCCTCCTCTGGGCAAGCCCGGGTCCCAGATCCTGTTGTGCCTGTGAATAGGCTGCAGGGGGACGGTGAAGACCAGCAACAGCTTTCAGGGCTGCCACCTTCCGTGTGGGACAAGGAGCCGGTCGTGTGCCTTTTTGGAAACAGGCCCTGCCGAGGACGAGAGCCATGAGATGTTCCTCCTCTGGGCAAGCCCGGGTCCCAGATCCTGTTGTGCCTGTGAATAGGCTGCAGGGGGATGGTGAAGACCAGCAACAGCTTTCAGGGCTGCCACCTTCCGTGTGGGACAAGGAGCCGGACGTGTGCCTTTTCGGAAACAGGCTCTGCCGAGGACGAGAGCCATGAGATGTTCCTCCTCTGGGAAAGCCCTGGTCCCAGATCCTGTTGTGCCTGTGAATAGGCTGCAGGGGGACGGTGAAGACCAGCAACAGCTTTCAGGGCTGCCACCTTCCGTGTCGGACAAGGAGCCGAACGGGTGCCTTTCTGGAAACAGGCCGTGCCGGGGACGAGAGCCATGAGATGTTCCTCTTCTGGGCAAGCCCCGGTCCTGAATCCAGTTGTGCCTGTGAATAGGCTGCAGGGGGACGGTGAAGACCAGCAACAGCTTTCAGGGCTGCCACCTTCCGTGTGGGACAAGGAGCCGGACGCGTCTTTCTGGATAAAGGCCATGCCGAGGACGAGAGCCATGAGATGTTCCTCCTCTGGGCAAGCCCGGGTCCCAGATCCTGTTGTGCCTGTGAATAGGCTGCAGGGGGACGGGGAAGACCAGCAACAGCTTTCATGGCTGCCACCTTCCGTGTGGGACAAGGAGCCAGACGTGTGCCTTCTCGGAAACAGGCTCTGCCGAGGACGAGAGCCATGAGATGTTCCTCCTCTGGGCAAGCCTGGGTCCCAGATCCTGTTGTGCCTGTGAATAGGCTGCAGGGGGACGGGGAAGACCAGCAACAGCTTTCAGGGCTGCCACCTTCCGTGTGGGACAAGGAGCCGGACGTGTGCCTTCTCGGAAACAGGCTCTGCCGAGGACGAGAGCCATGAGATGTTCCTCCTCTGGGCAAGCCCGGGTCCCAGATCCTGTTGTGCCTGTGAATAGGCTGCAGGGGGACGGTGAAGACCAGCAACAGCTTTCAGGGCTGCCAACTTCCGTGTGGGACAAGGAGCCGAACGGGTGCCTTTCTGGAAACAGGCCGTGCCGGGGACGAGAGCCATGAGATGTTCCTCCTCTGGGCAAGCCCCGGTCCTGAATCCTGTTGTGCCTGTGAATAGGCTGCAGGGGTACGTTGAAGACCAGCAACAGCTTTCAGGGCTGCCACCTTCCGTGTCGGACAAGGAGCCGGACGTGTCTTACTGGATAAAGGCTCTGCCGAGGACGAGAGCCATGAGATGTTCCTCCTCTGGGCAAGCCCGGGTCCCAGATCCTGTTGTGCCTGTGAATAGGCTGCAGGGGTACGTTGAAGACCAGCAACAGCTTTCACGGCTGCCACCTTCCGTGTGGGACAAGAGCCGGACGTGTGCCTTTTTGGAAACAGGCTCTGCCGAGGACGAGAGCCATGAGATGTTCCCCCTCTGGGCAAGCCCGGGTCCCAGATCCTGTTGTGCCTGTGAATAGGCTGCAGGGGGACGGTGAAGACCAGCAACAGCTTTCAGGGCTGCCACCTTCCGTGTGGGACAAGGAGCCGGACGTGTGCCTTTTCGGAAACAGGCCATGCCGAGGGTGAGAGCCATGAGATGTTCCTCCTCTGGGTAAACCTGGGTCCCAGAACCTGTTGTGCCTGTGAATAGGCTGCAGGGGGACGGTGAAGACCAGCAACAGCTTTCAGGGCTGCCACCTTCCGTGTGGGACAAGGAGCCGTATGTGTGCCTTTTCGGAAACAGGCTCTGCCGAGGACGAGAGCCATGAGATGTTCCTCCTCTGGGCAAGCCCGGGTCCCAGATCCTGTTGTGCCTGTGAATAGGCTGCAGGGGGACGGTGAAGACCAGCAACAGCTTTCAGGGCTGCCACCTTCCGTGTCGGACAAGGAGCCGAACGGGTGCCTTTCTGGAAACAGGCCGTGCCGGGGACGAGAGCCATGAGATGTTCCTCCTCTGGGCAAGCCCCGGTCCTGAATCCAGTTGTGCCTGTGAATAGGCTGCAGGGGGACGGTGAAGACCAGCAACAGCTTTCAGGGCTGCCACCTTCCGTGTGGGACAAGGAGCCGGACGCGTCTTTCTGGATAAAGGTCATGCCGAGGACGAGAGCCATGAGATGTTCCTCCTCTGGGCAAGCCCGGGTCCCAGATCCTGTTGTGCCTGTGAATAGGCTGCAGGGGGACGGGGAAGACCAGCAACAGCTTTCAGGGCTGCCACCTTCCGTGTGGGACAAGGAGCCGGACGTGTACCTTTTCGGAACCAGGCTCTGCCGAGGACGAGAGCCATGAGATGTTCCTCCTCTGGGCAAGCCCGGGTCCCAGATCCTGTTGTGCCTGTGAATAGGCTGCAGGGGGACGGTGAAGACCAGCAACAGCTTTCAGGGCTGCCACCTTCCGTGTGGGACAAGGAGCCGTATGTGTGCCTTTTCGGAAACAGGCTCGGACGAGGAAGAGAGCCATGAGATGTTCCTCCTCTGGGCAAGCCCCGGTCCTAAATCCTGTTGTGCCTGTGAATAGGCTGCAGGGGGACGGTGAAGACCAGCAACAGCTTTCAGGGCTGCCACCTTCCGTGTGGGACAAGGAGCCGGACATGTGCCTTTCTGGAAACAGGCCGTGCCGGGGACGAGAGCCATGAGATGTTCCTCCTCTGGGCAAGCCCGGGTCCTGAATCCTGTTGTGCCTGTGAATAGGCTGCAGGGGTACGTTGAAGACCAGCAACAGCTTTCAGGGCTGCCACCTTCCGTGTCGGACAAGGAGCCGGACGTGTCTTACTGGATAAAGGCTCTGCCGAGGACGAGAGCCATGAGATGTTCCTCCTCTGGGCAAGTCCGGGTCCCAGATCCTGTTGTGCCTGTGAATAGGCTGCAGGGGTACGTTGAAGACCAGCAACAGCTTTCACGGCTGCCACCTTCCGTGTGGGACAAGGAGCCGGACGTGTGCCTTTTTGGAAACAGGCTCTGCCGAGGACGAGAGCCATGAGATGTTCCCCCTCTGGGCAAGCCCGGGTCCCAGATCCTTTTGTGCCTGTGAATAGGCTGCAGGGGGACGGTGAAGACCAGCAACAGCTTTCAGGGCGGCCACCTTCCGTGTGGGACAAGGAGCCGGATGTGTGCCTTTCTGGAAACAGGCCGTGCCGAGGACGAGAGCCATGAGATGTTCCTCCTCTGGGCAAGCCCCGGTCCTGAATCCTGTTGTGCCTGTGAATAGGCTGCAGGGGTACGTTGAAGACCAGCAACAGCTTTCAGGGCTGCCACCTTCCTTGTCGGACAAGGAGCCGGACGTGTCTTACTGGATAAAGGCTCTGCCGAGGACGAGAGCCATGAGATGTTCCTCCTCTGGGCAAGCCCGGGTCCCAGATCCTGTTGTGCCTGTGAATAGGCTGCAGGGGGACGGTGAAGACCAGCAACAGGTTTCAGGGCTGCCACCTTCCGTGTGGGACAAGGAGCCGGACGTGTGCCTTTTTGGAAACAGGCTCTGCCGAGGACGAGAGCCATGAGATGTTCCTCCTCTGGGCAAGCCCGGGTCCCAGATCCTTTTGTGCCTGTGAATAGGCTGCAGGGGGACGGTGAAGACCAGCAACAGCTTTCAGGGCTGCCACCTTCCGTGTGGGACAAGGAGCCGGATGTGTGCCTTTCTGGAAACAGGCCGTGCCGAGGACGAGAGCCATGAGATGTTCCTCCTCTGGGCAAGCCCCGGTCCTGAATCCTGTTGTGCCTGTGAATAGGCTGCAGGGGGACGGTGAAGACCAGCAACAGCTTTCAGGGCTGCCACCTTCCGTGTGGGACAAGGAGCCGGACGTGTGCCTTTTCGGAATCAGGCTCTGCCGAGGACGAGAGCCATGAGATGTTCCTCCTCTGGGCAAGCCCGCGTCCAAATCCTGTTGTGCCTGTGAATAGGCTGCAGGGAGACGGTGAAGACCAGCAACAGCTTTCAGGGCTGCCACCTTCCGTGTGGGACAAGGAGCCGAACGGGTGCCTTTCTGGAAACAGGCTGTGCCGAGGACGAGAGCCATGAGATGTTCCTCCTCTGGGCAAGCCCAGGTCCTGAATCCTGTTGTGCCTGTGAATAGGCTGCAGGGGGACGGTGAAGACCAGCAACAGCTTTCAGGGCTGCCACCTTCCGTGTGGGACAAGGAGCCGGACGTGTCTTTCTGGATAAAGGCTCTGCCGAGGACGAGAGCCATGAGATGTTCCTCCTCTGGGCAAGCCCGGGTCCCAGATCCTGTTGTGCCTGTGAATAGGCTGCAGGGGGATGGTGAAGACCAGCAACAGCTTTCAGGGCTGCCACCTTCCGTGTGGGACAAGGAGCCGGACGTCTGCCTTTCTGGAAACAGGCCCTGTCGAGGACGAGAGCCATGAGATGTTCCTCCTCTGGGCAAGCCCGGGTCCCAGATCCTGTTGTGCCTGTGAATAGGCTGCAGGGGGACGGTGAAGACCAGCAACAGCTTTCAGGGCTGCCACCTTCCGTGTGGGACAAGGAGCCGGACGTGTGCCTTTTCGGAAACAGGCTCTGCCGAGGACGAGAGCCATGAGATGTTCCTCCTCTGGGCAAGCCCCGGTCACAGATCCTGTTGTGCCTGTGAATAGGCTGCAGGGGGACGGTGAAGACCAGCAACAGCTTTCAGGGCTGCCACCTTCCGTGTGGGACAAGGAGCCGGTCGTGTGCCTTTTTGGAAACAGGCCGTGCCGAGGACGAGAGCCATGAGATGTTCCTCCTCTGGGCAAGCCCGGGTCCCAGATCCTGTTGTGCCTGTGAATAGGCTGCAGGGGGACGGTGAAGACCAGCAACAGCTTTCAGGGCTGCCACCTTCCGTGTGGGACAAGGAGCCGGACGTGTGCCTTTTCGGAAACAGGCTCTGCCGAGGACGAGAGCCATGAGATGTTCCTCCTCTGGGCAAGCCCCGGTCCTGAATCCTGTTGTGCCTGTGAATAGGCTGCAGGGGTACGTTGAAGACCAGCAACAGCTTTCAGGGCTGCCACCTTCCGTGTGGGACAAGGAGCCGGACGTGTCTTTCTGGATAAAGGCTCTGCCGAGGACGAGAGCCATGAGATGTTCCTCCTCTGGGCAAGCCCGGGTCCCAGATCCTGTTGTGCCTGTGAATAGGCTGCAGGGGTACGTTGAAGACCAGCAACAGGTTTCAGGGCTGCCACCTTCCGTGTGGGACAAGGAGCCGGACGTGTGCCTTTTTCGAAACAGGCTCTGCCGAGGACGAGAGCCATGAGATGTTCCTCCTCTGGGCAAGCCCGGGTCCCAGATCCTGTTGTGCCTGTGAATAGGCTGCAGGGGGACGGTGAAGACCAGCAACAGCTTTCAGGGCTGCCACCTTCCGTGTGGGATAAGGAGCCGGATGTGTGCCTTTTCGGAAACAGGCCCTGCCGAGGACGAGAGCCATGAGATGTTCCTCCTCTGGGCAAGCCCGGGTCCCAGATCCTGTTGTGCCTGTGAATAGGCTGCAGGGGGACGGTGAAGACCACCAACAGCTTTCACGGCTGCCATCTTCTGTGTGGGACAAGGAGCCGGACATGTGCCTTTCTCGAAACAGGCCGTGCCGGGGACGAGAGCCATGAGATGTTCCTCCTCTGGGCAAGCCCGGGTCCCAGATCCTGTTGTGCCTGTGAATAGGCTGCAGGGGGACGGTGAAGACCAGCAACAGCTTTCAGGGCTGCCACCTTCCGTGTGGGACAAGGAACCGGACGTCTGCCTTTCTGGAAACAGGCCCTGTCGAGGACGAAAGCCATGAGATGTTCCTCCTCTGGGCAAGCCCGGGTCCTGAATCCTGTTGTGCCTGTGAATAGGCTGCAGGGGGATGGTGAAGACCAGCAACAGCTTTCAGGGCTGCCAGCTTCCGTGTGGGACAAGGAGCCGGACGTGTGCCTTTTTGGAAACAGGCTCTGCCGAGGACGAGAGCCATGAGATGTTCCTCCTCTGGGCAAGCCCGGGTCCCAGATCCTGTTGTGCCTGTGAATAGGCTGCAGGGGGACGGTGAAGACCAGCAACAGCTTTCAGGGCTGCCACCTTCCGTGTGGGACAAGGAGCCGGACGTGTGCCTTTTCGGAAACAGGCCATGCCGAGGGTGAGAGCCATGAGATGTTCCTCCTCTGGGCAAACCCGGGTCCCAGATCCTGTTGTGCCTGTGAATAGGCTGCAGGGGGACGGTGAAGACCAGCAACAGCTTTCAGGGCTGCCACCTTCCGTGTGGGACAAGGAGCCGGACGTGTGCCTTTTTGGAAACAGGCTCTGCCGAGGACGAGAGCCATGAGATGTTCCTCCTCTGGGCAAGCCCCGGTCCTGAATCCTGTTGTGCCTGTGAATAGGCTGCAGGGGGACGGTGAAGACCAGCAACAGCTTTCAGGGCTGCCACCTTCCGTGTGGGACAAGGAGCCGGACATGTGCCTTTCTGGAAACAGGCCGTGCCGAGGACGAGAGCCATGAGATGTTCCTCCTCTGGGCAAGCCCCGGTCCTGAATCCTGTTGTGCCTGTGAATAGGCTGCAGGGGGATGGTGAAGACCAGCAACAGCTTTCAGGGCTGCCACCTTCCGTGTGGGACAAGGAGCCGGACGTGTGCCTTTTCGGAAACAGGCCATGCCGAGGGTGAGAGCCATGAGATGTTCCTCCTCTGGGGAAGCCTGGGTCCCAGATCCTGTTGTGCCTGTGAATAGGCTGCAGGGGGACGGTGAAGACCAGCAACAGCTTTCAGGGCTGCCACCTTCCGTGTGGGACAAGGAGCCGTATGTGTGCCTTTTCGGAAACCGGCTCGGACGAGGAAGAGAGCCATGAGATGTTCCTCCTCTGGGCAAGCCCCGGTCCTGAATCCTGTTGTGCCTGTGAATAGGCTGCAGGGGGACGGTGAAGACCAGCAACAGCTTTCAGGGCTGCCACCTTCCGTGTGGGACAAGGAGCCGGACGCGTCTTTCTGGATAAAGGCCGTGCCGAGGACGAGAGCCATGAGATGTTCCTCCTCTGGGCAAGCCCGGGTCCCAGATCCTGTTGTGCCTGTGAATAGGCTGCAGGGGGACGGTGAAGACCAGCAACAGCTTTCAGGGCTGCCACCTTCCGTGTGGGACAAGGAGCCGGACGTGTGCCTTCTCGGAAACAGGCTCTGCCGAGGACGAGAGCCATGAGATGTTCCTCCTCTGGGCAAGCCCGGGTCCCAGATCCTGTTGTGCCTGTGAATAGGCTGCAGGGGGACGGTGAAGACCAGCAACAGCTTTCAGGGCTGCCACCTTCCGTGTGGGACAAGGAGCCGAACGGGTGCCTTTCTGGAAACAGGCCGTGCCGGGGACGAGAGCCATGAGATGTTCCTCCTCTGGGCAAGCCCCGGTCCTGAATCCTGTTGTGCCTGTGAATAGGCTGCAGGGGTACGTTGAAGACCAGCAACAGCTTTCAGGGCTGCCACCTTCCGTGTCGGACAAGGAGCCGGACGTGTCTTACTGGATAAAGGCTCTGCCGAGGACGAGAGCCATGAGATGTTCCTCCTCTGGGCAAGCCCGGGTCCCAGATCCTGTTGTGCCTGTGAATAGGCTGCAGGGGGACGGTGAAGACCAGCAACAGCTTTCAGGGCTGCCACCTTCCGTGTGGGACAAGGAGCCGGACGTGTGCCTTTTCGGAAACAGGCCCTGCCGAGGACGAGAGCCATGAGATGTTCCTCCTCTGGGAAAGCCCGGGTCCCAGATCCTGTTGTGCCTGTGAATAGGCTGCAGGGGGACGGTGAAGACCAGCAACAGCTTTCAGGGCTGCCACCTTCCGTGTGGGACAAGGAGCCGGACGTGTGCCTTTTCGGAAACAGGCCATGCCGAGGGTGAGAGCCATGAGATGTTCCTCCTCTGGGCAAACCCGGGTCCCAGAACCTGTTGTGCCTGTGAATAGGCTGCAGGGGGACGGTGAAGACCAGCAACAGCTTTCAGGGCTGCCACCTTCCGTGTGGGACAAGGAGCCGGATGTGTGCCTTTTCGGAAACAGGCTCTGCCGAGGACGAGAGCCATGAGATGTTCCTCCTCTGGGCAAGCCCGGGTCCCAGATCCTGTTGTGCCTGTGAATAGGCTGCAGGGGGACGGTGAAGACCAGCAACAGCTTTCACGGCTGCCACCTTCTGTGTGGGACAAGGAGCCGGACATGTGCCTTTCTGGAAACAGGCCGTGCCGGGGACGAGAGCCATGAGATGTTCCTCCTCTGGGCAAGCCCGGGTCCCAGATCCTGTTGTGCCTGTGAATAGGCTGCAGGGGGACGGTGAAGACCAGCAACAGCTTTCAGGGCTGCCACCTTCCGTGTGGGACAAGGAGCCGGACGTCTGCCTTTCTGGAAACAGGCACTGTCGAGGACGAAAGCCATGAGATGTTCCTCCTCTGGGCAAGCCCGGGTCCTGAATCCTGTTGTGCCTGTGAATAGGCTGCAG
Source organism: Astur gentilis (assembly GCF_929443795.1). Lineage (NCBI taxonomy): Eukaryota > Metazoa > Chordata > Aves > Accipitriformes > Accipitridae > Astur > Astur gentilis. The sequence goes on from NW_026061071.1 coordinate 130,879, forward strand.
GGGGACGGTGAAGACCAGCAACAGCTTTCAGGGCTGCCACCTTCCGTGTGGGACAAGGAGCCGGACGTGTGCCTTTTTGGAAACAGGCTCTGCCGAGGACGAGAGCCATGAGATGTTCCTCCTCTGGGCAAGCCCGGGTCCCAGATCCTGTTGTGCCTGTGAATAGGCTGCAGGGGGACGGTGAAGACCAGCAACAGCTTTCAGGGCTGCCACCTTCCGTTTCGGACAAGGAGCCGTATGTGTGCCTTTTCGGAAACAGGCTCTGCCGAGGACGAGAGCCATGAGATGTTCCTCCTCTGGGCAAGCCCGGGTCCCAGATCCTGTTGTGCCTGTGAATAGGCTGCAGGGGGACGGTGAAGACCAGCAACAGCTTTCAGGGCTGCCACCTTCCGTGTGGGACAAGGAGCCGGTCGTGTGCCTTTTTGGAAACAGGCCCTGTCGAGGACGAGAGCCATGAGATGTTCCTCCTCTGGGCAAGCCCGGGTCCCAGATCCTGTTGTGCCTGTGAATAGGCTGCAGGGGGATGGTGAAGACCAGCAACAGCTTTCAGGGCTGCCACCTTCCGTGTGGGACAAGGAGCCGGACGTGTGCCTTTTCGGAAACAGGCTCTGCCGAGGACGAGAGCCATGAGATGTTCCTCCTCTGGGAAAGCCCTGGTCCCAGATCCTGTTGTGCCTGTGAATAGGCTGCAGGGGGACGGTGAAGACCAGCAACAGCTTTCAGGGCTGCCACCTTCCGTGTCGGACAAGGAGCCGAACGGGTGCCTTTCTGGAAACAGGCCGTGCCGGGGACGAGAGCCATGAGATGTTCCTCTTCTGGGCAAGCCCCGGTCCTGAATCCAGTTGTGCCTGTGAATAGGCTGCAGGGGGACGGTGAAGACCAGCAACAGCTTTCAGGGCTGCCACCTTCCGTGTGGGACAAGGAGCCGGACGCGTCTTTCTGGATAAAGGCCATGCCGAGGACGAGAGCCATGAGATGTTCCTCCTCTGGGCAAGCCCGGGTCCCAGATCCTGTTGTGCCTGTGAATAGGCTGCAGGGGGACGGGGAAGACCAGCAACAGCTTTCATGGCTGCCACCTTCCGTGTGGGACAAGGAGCCAGACGTGTGCCTTCTCGGAAACAGGCTCTGCCGAGGACGAGAGCCATGAGATGTTCCTCCTCTGGGCAAGCCTGGGTCCCAGATCCTGTTGTGCCTGTGAATAGGCTGCAGGGGGACGGTGAAGACCAGCAACAGCTTTCAGGGCTGCCACCTTCCGTGTGGGACAAGGAGCCGGACGTGTGCCTTCTCGGAAACAGGCTCTGCCGAGGACGAGAGCCATGAGATGTTCCTCCTCTGGGCAAGCCCGGGTCCCAGATCCTGTTGTGCCTGTGAATAGGCTGCAGGGGGACGGTGAAGACCAGCAACAGCTTTCAGGGCTGCCAACTTCCGTGTGGGACAAGGAGCCGAACGGGTGCCTTTCTGGAAACAGGCCGTGCCGGGGACGAGAGCCATGAGATGGTCCTCCTCTGGGCAAGCCCCGGTCCTGAATCCTGTTGTGCCTGTGAATAGGCTGCAGGGGTACGTTGAAGACCAGCAACAGCTTTCAGGGCTGCCACCTTCCGTGTCGGACAAGGAGCCGGACGTGTCTTACTGGATAAAGGCTCTGCCGAGGACGAGAGCCATGAGATGTTCCTCCTCTGGGCAAGCCCGGGTCCCAGATCCTGTTGTGCCTGTGAATAGGCTGCAGGGGTACGTTGAAGACCAGCAACAGCTTTCACGGCTGCCACCTTCCGTGTGGGACAAGAGCCGGACGTGTGCCTTTTTGGAAACAGGCTCTGCCGAGGACGAGAGCCATGAGATGTTCCCCCTCTGGGCAAGCCCGGGTCCCAGATCCTGTTGTGCCTGTGAATAGGCTGCAGGGGGACGGTGAAGACCAGCAACAGCTTTCAGGGCTGCCACCTTCCGTGTGGGACAAGGAGCCGGACGTGTGCCTTTTCGGAAACAGGCCATGCCGAGGGTGAGAGCCATGAGATGTTCCTCCTCTGGGTAAACCTGGGTCCCAGATCCTGTTGTGCCTGTGAATAGGCTGCAGGGGGACGGTGAAGACCAGCAACAGCTTTCAGGGCTGCCACCTTCCGTGTGGGACAAGGAGCCGGACGTGTGCCTTTTCGGAAACAGGCTCTGCCGAGGACGAGAGCCATGAGATGTTCCTCCTCTGGGTAAACCTGGGTCCCAGAACCTGTTGTGCCTGTGAATAGGCTGCAGGGGGACGGTGAAGACCAGCAACAGCTTTCAGGGCTGCCACCTTCCGTGTCGGACAAGGAGCCGAACGGGTGCCTTTCTGGAAACAGGCCGTGCCGGGGACGAGAGCCATGAGATGTTCCTCTTCTGGGCAAGCCCCGGTCCTGAATCCAGTTGTGCCTGTGAATAGGCTGCAGGGGGACGGTGAAGACCAGCAACAGCTTTCAGGGCTGCCACCTTCCGTGTGGGACAAGGAGCCGGACGCGTCTTTCTGGATAAAGGCCATGCCGAGGACGAGAGCCATGAGATGTTCCTCCTCTGGGCAAGCCCGGGTCCCAGATCCTGTTGTGCCTGTGAATAGGCTGCAGGGGGACGGGGAAGACCAGCAACAGCTTTCATGGCTGCCACCTTCCGTGTGGGACAAGGAGCCAGACGTGTGCCTTCTCGGAAACAGGCTCTGCCGAGGACGAGAGCCATGAGATGTTCCTCCTCTGGGCAAGCCTGGGTCCCAGATCCTGTTGTGCCTGTGAATAGGCTGCAGGGGGACGGTGAAGACCAGCAACAGCTTTCAGGGCTGCCACCTTCCGTGTGGGACAAGGAGCCGGACGTGTGCCTTCTCGGAAACAGGCTCTGCCGAGGACGAGAGCCATGAGATGTTCCTCCTCTGGGCAAGCCCGGGTCCCAGATCCTGTTGTGCCTGTGAATAGGCTGCAGGGGGACGGTGAAGACCAGCAACAGCTTTCAGGGCTGCCAACTTCCGTGTGGGACAAGGAGCCGAACGGGTGCCTTTCTGGAAACAGGCCGTGCCGGGGACGAGAGCCATGAGATGGTCCTCCTCTGGGCAAGCCCCGGTCCTGAATCCTGTTGTGCCTGTGAATAGGCTGCAGGGGTACGTTGAAGACCAGCAACAGCTTTCAGGGCTGCCACCTTCCGTGTCGGACAAGGAGCCGGACGTGTCTTACTGGATAAAGGCTCTGCCGAGGACGAGAGCCATGAGATGTTCCTCCTCTGGGCAAGCCCGGGTCCCAGATCCTGTTGTGCCTGTGAATAGGCTGCAGGGGTACGTTGAAGACCAGCAACAGCTTTCACGGCTGCCACCTTCCGTGTGGGACAAGAGCCGGACGTGTGCCTTTTTGGAAACAGGCTCTGCCGAGGACGAGAGCCATGAGATGTTCCCCCTCTGGGCAAGCCCGGGTCCCAGATCCTGTTGTGCCTGTGAATAGGCTGCAGGGGGACGGTGAAGACCAGCAACAGCTTTCAGGGCTGCCACCTTCCGTGTGGGACAAGGAGCCGGACGTGTGCCTTTTCGGAAACAGGCCATGCCGAGGGTGAGAGCCATGAGATGTTCCTCCTCTGGGTAAACCTGGGTCCCAGAACCTGTTGTGCCTGTGAATAGGCTGCAGGGGGACGGTGAAGACCAGCAACAGCTTTCAGGGCTGCCACCTTCCGTGTGGGACAAGGAGCCGTATGTGTGCCTTTTCGGAAACAGGCTCTGCCGAGGACGAGAGCCATGAGATGTTCCTCCTCTGGGCAAGCCCGGGTCCCAGATCCTGTTGTGCCTGTGAATAGGCTGCAGGGGGACGGTGAAGACCAGCAACAGCTTTCAGGGCTGCCACCTTCCGTGTCGGACAAGGAGCCGAACGGGTGCCTTTCTGGAAACAGGCCGTGCCGGGGACGAGAGCCATGAGATGTTCCTCCTCTGGGCAAGCCCCGGTCCTGAATCCAGTTGTGCCTGTGAATAGGCTGCAGGGGGACGGTGAAGACCAGCAACAGCTTTCAGGGCTGCCACCTTCCGTGTGGGACAAGGAGCCGGACGCGTCTTTCTGGATAAAGGTCATGCCGAGGACGAGAGCCATGAGATGTTCCTCCTCTGGGCAAGCCCGGGTCCCAGATCCTGTTGTGCCTGTGAATAGGCTGCAGGGGGACGGGGAAGACCAGCAACAGCTTTCAGGGCTGCCACCTTCCGTGTGGGACAAGGAGCCGGACGTGTACCTTTTCGGAACCAGGCTCTGCCGAGGACGAGAGCCATGAGATGTTCCTCCTCTGGGCAAGCCCGGGTCCCAGATCCTGTTGTGCCTGTGAATAGGCTGCAGGGGGACGGTGAAGACCAGCAACAGCTTTCAGGGCTGCCACCTTCCGTGTGGGACAAGGAGCCGTATGTGTGCCTTTTCGGAAACAGGCTCGGACGAGGAAGAGAGCCATGAGATGTTCCTCCTCTGGGCAAGCCCCGGTCCTAAATCCTGTTGTGCCTGTGAATAGGCTGCAGGGGGACGGTGAAGACCAGCAACAGCTTTCAGGGCTGCCACCTTCCGTGTGGGACAAGGAGCCGGACATGTGCCTTTCTGGAAACAGGCCGTGCCGGGGACGAGAGCCATGAGATGTTCCTCCTCTGGGCAAGCCCGGGTCCTGAATCCTGTTGTGCCTGTGAATAGGCTGCAGGGGTACGTTGAAGACCAGCAACAGCTTTCAGGGCTGCCACCTTCCGTGTCGGACAAGGAGCCGGACGTGTCTTACTGGATAAAGGCTCTGCCGAGGACGAGAGCCATGAGATGTTCCTCCTCTGGGCAAGCCCGGGTCCCAGATCCTGTTGTGCCTGTGAATAGGCTGCAGGGGTACGTTGAAGACCAGCAACAGCTTTCACGGCTGCCACCTTCCGTGTGGGACAAGGAGCCGGACGTGTGCCTTTTTGGAAACAGGCTCTGCCGAGGACGAGAGCCATGAGATGTTCCCCCTCTGGGCAAGCCCGGGTCCCAGATCCTTTTGTGCCTGTGAATAGGCTGCAGGGGGACGGTGAAGACCAGCAACAGCTTTCAGGGCGGCCACCTTCCGTGTGGGACAAGGAGCCGGATGTGTGCCTTTCTGGAAACAGGCCGTGCCGAGGACGAGAGCCATGAGATGTTCCTCCTCTGGGCAAGCCCCGGTCCTGAATCCTGTTGTGCCTGTGAATAGGCTGCAGGGGTACGTTGAAGACCAGCAACAGCTTTCAGGGCTGCCACCTTCCGTGTCGGACAAGGAGCCGGACGTGTCTTACTGGATAAAGGCTCTGCCGAGGACGAGAGCCATGAGATGTTCCTCCTCTGGGCAAGCCCGGGTCCCAGATCCTGTTGTGCCTGTGAATAGGCTGCAGGGGGACGGTGAAGACCAGCAACAGGTTTCAGGGCTGCCACCTTCCGTGTGGGACAAGGAGCCGGACGTGTGCCTTTTTGGAAACAGGCTCTGCCGAGGACGAGAGCCATGAGATGTTCCTCCTCTGGGCAAGCCCGGGTCCCAGATCCTTTTGTGCCTGTGAATAGGCTGCAGGGGGACGGTGAAGACCAGCAACAGCTTTCAGGGCTGCCACCTTCCGTGTGGGACAAGGAGCCGGATGTGTGCCTTTCTGGAAACAGGCCGTGCCGAGGACGAGAGCCATGAGATGTTCCTCCTCTGGGCAAGCCCCGGTCCTGAATCCTGTTGTGCCTGTGAATAGGCTGCAGGGGGACGGTGAAGACCAGCAACAGCTTTCAGGGCTGCCACCTTCCGTGTGGGACAAGGAGCCGGACGTGTGCCTTTTCGGAATCAGGCTCTGCCGAGGACGAGAGCCATGAGATGTTCCTCCTCTGGGCAAGCCCGCGTCCAAATCCTGTTGTGCCTGTGAATAGGCTGCAGGGAGACGGTGAAGACCAGCAACAGCTTTCAGGGCTGCCACCTTCCGTGTGGGACAAGGAGCCGAACGGGTGCCTTTCTGGAAACAGGCTGTGCCGAGGACGAGAGCCATGAGATGTTCCTCCTCTGGGCAAGCCCAGGTCCTGAATCCTGTTGTGCCTGTGAATAGGCTGCAGGGGGACGGTGAAGACCAGCAACAGCTTTCAGGGCTGCCACCTTCCGTGTGGGACAAGGAGCCGGACGTGTCTTTCTGGATAAAGGCTCTGCCGAGGACGAGAGCCATGAGATGTTCCTCCTCTGGGCAAGCCCGGGTCCCAGATCCTGTTGTGCCTGTGAATAGGCTGCAGGGGGATGGTGAAGACCAGCAACAGCTTTCAGGGCTGCCACCTTCCGTGTGGGACAAGGAGCCGGACGTCTGCCTTTCTGGAAACAGGCCCTGTCGAGGACGAGAGCCATGAGATGTTCCTCCTCTGGGCAAGCCCGGGTCCCAGATCCTGTTGTGCCTGTGAATAGGCTGCAGGGGGACGGTGAAGACCAGCAACAGCTTTCAGGGCTGCCACCTTCCGTGTGGGACAAGGAGCCGGACGTGTGCCTTTTCGGAAACAGGCTCTGCCGAGGACGAGAGCCATGAGATGTTCCTCCTCTGGGCAAGCCCCGGTCACAGATCCTGTTGTGCCTGTGAATAGGCTGCAGGGGGACGGTGAAGACCAGCAACAGCTTTCAGGGCTGCCACCTTCCGTGTGGGACAAGGAGCCGGTCGTGTGCCTTTTTGGAAACAGGCCGTGCCGAGGACGAGAGCCATGAGATGTTCCTCCTCTGGGCAAGCCCGGGTCCCAGATCCTGTTGTGCCTGTGAATAGGCTGCAGGGGGACGGTGAAGACCAGCAACAGCTTTCAGGGCTGCCACCTTCCGTGTGGGACAAGGAGCCGGACGTGTGCCTTTTCGGAAACAGGCTCTGCCGAGGACGAGAGCCATGAGATGTTCCTCCTCTGGGCAAGCCCCGGTCCTGAATCCTGTTGTGCCTGTGAATAGGCTGCAGGGGTACGTTGAAGACCAGCAACAGCTTTCAGGGCTGCCACCTTCCGTGTGGGACAAGGAGCCGGACGTGTCTTTCTGGATAAAGGCTCTGCCGAGGACGAGAGCCATGAGATGTTCCTCCTCTGGGCAAGCCCGGGTCCCAGATCCTGTTGTGCCTGTGAATAGGCTGCAGGGGTACGTTGAAGACCAGCAACAGGTTTCAGGGCTGCCACCTTCCGTGTGGGACAAGGAGCCGGACGTGTGCCTTTTTCGAAACAGGCTCTGCCGAGGACGAGAGCCATGAGATGTTCCTCCTCTGGGCAAGCCCGGGTCCCAGATCCTGTTGTGCCTGTGAATAGGCTGCAGGGGGACGGTGAAGACCAGCAACAGCTTTCAGGGCTGCCACCTTCCGTGTGGGATAAGGAGCCGGATGTGTGCCTTTTCGGAAACAGGCCCTGCCGAGGACGAGAGCCATGAGATGTTCCTCCTCTGGGCAAGCCCGGGTCCCAGATCCTGTTGTGCCTGTGAATAGGCTGCAGGGGGACGGTGAAGACCACCAACAGCTTTCACGGCTGCCATCTTCTGTGTGGGACAAGGAGCCGGACATGTGCCTTTCTCGAAACAGGCCGTGCCGGGGACGAGAGCCATGAGATGTTCCTCCTCTGGGCAAGCCCGGGTCCCAGATCCTGTTGTGCCTGTGAATAGGCTGCAGGGGGACGGTGAAGACCAGCAACAGCTTTCAGGGCTGCCACCTTCCGTGTGGGACAAGGAACCGGACGTCTGCCTTTCTGGAAACAGGCCCTGTCGAGGACGAAAGCCATGAGATGTTCCTCCTCTGGGCAAGCCCGGGTCCTGAATCCTGTTGTGCCTGTGAATAGGCTGCAGGGGGATGGTGAAGACCAGCAACAGCTTTCAGGGCTGCCAGCTTCCGTGTGGGACAAGGAGCCGGACGTGTGCCTTTTTGGAAACAGGCTCTGCCGAGGACGAGAGCCATGAGATGTTCCTCCTCTGGGCAAGCCCGGGTCCCAGATCCTGTTGTGCCTGTGAATAGGCTGCAGGGGGACGGTGAAGACCAGCAACAGCTTTCAGGGCTGCCACCTTCCGTGTGGGACAAGGAGCCGGACGTGTGCCTTTTCGGAAACAGGCCATGCCGAGGGTGAGAGCCATGAGATGTTCCTCCTCTGGGCAAACCCGGGTCCCAGATCCTGTTGTGCCTGTGAATAGGCTGCAGGGGGACGGTGAAGACCAGCAACAGCTTTCAGGGCTGCCACCTTCCGTGTGGGACAAGGAGCCGGACGTGTGCCTTTTTGGAAACAGGCACTGCCGAGGACGAGAGCCATGAGATGTTCCTCCTCTGGGCAAGCCCCGGTCCTGAATCCTGTTGTGCCTGTGAATAGGCTGCAGGGGGACGGTGAAGACCAGCAACAGCTTTCAGGGCTGCCACCTTCCGTGTGGGACAAGGAGCCGGACATGTGCCTTTCTGGAAACAGGCCGTGCCGAGGACGAGAGCCATGAGATGTTCCTCCTCTGGGCAAGCCCCGGTCCTGAATCCTGTTGTGCCTGTGAATAGGCTGCAGGGGGATGGTGAAGACCAGCAACAGCTTTCAGGGCTGCCACCTTCCGTGTGGGACAAGGAGCCGGACGTGTGCCTTTTCGGAAACAGGCCATGCCGAGGGTGAGAGCCATGAGATGTTCCTCCTCTGGGGAAGCCTGGGTCCCAGATCCTGTTGTGCCTGTGAATAGGCTGCAGGGGGACGGTGAAGACCAGCAACAGCTTTCAGGGCTGCCACCTTCCGTGTGGGACAAGGAGCCGTATGTGTGCCTTTTCGGAAACCGGCTCGGACGAGGAAGAGAGCCATGAGATGTTCCTCCTCTGGGCAAGCCCCGGTCCTGAATCCTGTTGTGCCTGTGAATAGGCTGCAGGGGGACGGTGAAGACCAGCAACAGCTTTCAGGGCTGCCACCTTCCGTGTGGGACAAGGAGCCGGACGCGTCTTTCTGGATAAAGGCCGTGCCGAGGACGAGAGCCATGAGATGTTCCTCCTCTGGGCAAGCCCGGGTCCCAGATCCTGTTGTGCCTGTGAATAGGCTGCAGGGGGACGGGGAAGACCAGCAACAGCTTTCATGGCTGCCACCTTCCGTGTGGGACAAGGAGCCAGACGTGTGCCTTCTCGGAAACAGGCTCTGCCGAGGACGAGAGCCATGAGATGTTCCTCCTCTGGGCAAGCCTGGGTCCCAGATCCTGTTGTGCCTGTGAATAGGCTGCAGGGGGACGGTGAAGACCAGCAACAGCTTTCAGGGCTGCCACCTTCCGTGTGGGACAAGGAGCCGGATGTGTGCCTTTTCGGAAACAGGCTCTGCCGAGGACGAGAGCCATGAGATGTTCCTCCTCTGGGCAAGCCCGGGTCCCAGATCCTGTTGTGCCTGTGAATAGGCTGCAGGGGGACGGTGAAGACCAGCAACAGCTTTCACGGCTGCCACCTTCTGTGTGGGACAAGGAGCCGGACATGTGCCTTTCTGGAAACAGGCCGTGCCGGGGACGAGAGCCATGAGATGTTCCTCCTCTGGGCAAGCCCGGGTCCCAGATCCTGTTGTGCCTGTGAATAGGCTGCAGGGGGACGGTGAAGACCAGCAACAGCTTTCAGGGCTGCCACCTTCCGTGTGGGACAAGGAGCCGGACGTCTGCCTTTCTGGAAACAGGCACTGTCGAGGACGAAAGCCATGAGATGTTCCTCCTCTGGGCAAGCCCGGGTCCTGAATCCTGTTGTGCCTGTGAATAGGCTGCAGGGGGACGGTGAAGACCAGCAACAGCTTTCAGGGCTGCCACCTTCCGTGTGGGACAAGGAGCCGGACGTGTGCCTTTTTGGAAACAGGCTCTGCCGAGGACGAGAGCCATGAGATGTTCCTCCTCTGGGCAAGCCCGGGTCCCAGATCCTGTTGTGCCTGTGAATAGGCTGCAGGGGGACGGTGAAGACCAGCAACAGCTTTCAGGGCTGCCACCTTCCGTTTCGGACAAGGAGCCGTATGTGTGCCTTTTCGGAAACAGGCTCTGCCGAGGACGAGAGCCATGAGATGTTCCTCCTCTGGGCAAGCCCGGGTCCCAGATCCTGTTGTGCCTGTGAATAGGCTGCAGGGGGACGGTGAAGACCAGCAACAGCTTTCAGGGCTGCCACCTTCCGTGTGGGACAAGGAGCCGGTCGTGTGCCTTTTTGGAAACAGGCCCTGCCGAGGACGAGAGCCATGAGATGTTCCTCCTCTGGGCAAGCCCGGGTCCCAGATCCTGTTGTGCCTGTGAATAGGCTGCAGGGGGATGGTGAAGACCAGCAACAGCTTTCAGGGCTGCCACCTTCCGTGTGGGACAAGGAGCCGGACGTGTGCCTTTTCGGAAACAGGCTCTGCCGAGGACGAGAGCCATGAGATGTTCCTCCTCTGGGAAAGCCCTGGTCCCAGATCCTGTTGTGCCTGTGAATAGGCTGCAGGGGGACGGTGAAGACCAGCAACAGCTTTCAGGGCTGCCACCTTCCGTGTCGGACAAGGAGCCGAACGGGTGCCTTTCTGGAAACAGGCCGTGCCGGGGACGAGAGCCATGAGATGTTCCTCTTCTGGGCAAGCCCCGGTCCTGAATCCAGTTGTGCCTGTGAATAGGCTGCAGGGGGACGGTGAAGACCAGCAACAGCTTTCAGGGCTGCCACCTTCCGTGTGGGACAAGGAGCCGGACGCGTCTTTCTGGATAAAGGCCATGCCGAGGACGAGAGCCATGAGATGTTCCTCCTCTGGGCAAGCCCGGGTCCCAGATCCTGTTGTGCCTGTGAATAGGCTGCAGGGGGACGGGGAAGACCAGCAACAGCTTTCATGGCTGCCACCTTCCGTGTGGGACAAGGAGCCAGACGTGTGCCTTCTCGGAAACAGGCTCTGCCGAGGACGAGAGCCATGAGATGTTCCTCCTCTGGGCAAGCCTGGGTCCCAGATCCTGTTGTGCCTGTGAATAGGCTGCAGGGGGACGGTGAAGACCAGCAACAGCTTTCAGGGCTGCCACCTTCCGTGTGGGACAAGGAGCCGGACGTGTGCCTTCTCGGAAACAGGCTCTGCCGAGGACGAGAGCCATGAGATGTTCCTCCTCTGGGCAAGCCCGGGTCCCAGATCCTGTTGTGCCTGTGAATAGGCTGCAGGGGGACGGTGAAGACCAGCAACAGCTTTCAGGGCTGCCAACTTCCGTGTGGGACAAGGAGCCGAACGGGTGCCTTTCTGGAAACAGGCCGTGCCGGGGACGAGAGCCATGAGATGGTCCTCCTCTGGGCAAGCCCCGGTCCTGAATCCTGTTGTGCCTGTGAATAGGCTGCAGGGGTACGTTGAAGACCAGCAACAGCTTTCAGGGCTGCCACCTTCCGTGTCGGACAAGGAGCCGGACGTGTCTTACTGGATAAAGGCTCTGCCGAGGACGAGAGCCATGAGATGTTCCTCCTCTGGGCAAGCCCGGGTCCCAGATCCTGTTGTGCCTGTGAATAGGCTGCAGGGGTACGTTGAAGACCAGCAACAGCTTTCACGGCTGCCACCTTCCGTGTGGGACAAGAGCCGGACGTGTGCCTTTTTGGAAACAGGCTCTGCCGAGGACGAGAGCCATGAGATGTTCCCCCTCTGGGCAAGCCCGGGTCCCAGATCCTGTTGTGCCTGTGAATAGGCTGCAGGGGGACGGTGAAGACCAGCAACAGCTTTCAGGGCTGCCACCTTCCGTGTGGGACAAGGAGCCGGACGTGTGCCTTTTCGGAAACAGGCCATGCCGAGGGTGAGAGCCATGAGATGTTCCTCCTCTGGGTAAACCTGGGTCCCAGAACCTGTTGTGCCTGTGAATAGGCTGCAGGGGGACGGTGAAGACCAGCAACAGCTTTCAGGGCTGCCACCTTCCGTGTGGGACAAGGAGCCGTATGTGTGCCTTTTCGGAAACAGGCTCTGCCGAGGACGAGAGCCATGAGATGTTCCTCCTCTGGGCAAGCCCGGGTCCCAGATCCTGTTGTGCCTGTGAATAGGCTGCAGGGGGACGGTGAAGACCAGCAACAGCTTTCAGGGCTGCCACCTTCCGTGTCGGACAAGGAGCCGAACGGGTGCCTTTCTGGAAACAGGCCGTGCCGGGGACGAGAGCCATGAGATGTTCCTCCTCTGGGCAAGCCCCGGTCCTGAATCCAGTTGTGCCTGTGAATAGGCTGCAGGGGGACGGTGAAGACCAGCAACAGCTTTCAGGGCTGCCACCTTCCGTGTGGGACAAGGAGCCGGACGCGTCTTTCTGGATAAAGGTCATGCCGAGGACGAGAGCCATGAGATGTTCCTCCTCTGGGCAAGCCCGGGTCCCAGATCCTGTTGTGCCTGTGAATAGGCTGCAGGGGGACGGGGAAGACCAGCAACAGCTTTCAGGGCTGCCACCTTCCGTGTGGGACAAGGAGCCGGACGTGTACCTTTTCGGAACCAGGCTCTGCCGAGGACGAGAGCCATGAGATGTTCCTCCTCTGGGCAAGCCCGGGTCCCAGATCCTGTTGTGCCTGTGAATAGGCTGCAGGGGGACGGTGAAGACCAGCAACAGCTTTCAGGGCTGCCACCTTCCGTGTGGGACAAGGAGCCGTATGTGTGCCTTTTCGGAAACAGGCTCGGACGAGGAAGAGAGCCATGAGATGTTCCTCCTCTGGGCAAGCCCCGGTCCTAAATCCTGTTGTGCCTGTGAATAGGCTGCAGGGGGACGGTGAAGACCAGCAACAGCTTTCAGGGCTGCCACCTTCCGTGTGGGACAAGGAGCCGGACATGTGCCTTTCTGGAAACAGGCCGTGCCGGGGACGAGAGCCATGAGATGTTCCTCCTCTGGGCAAGCCCGGGTCCTGAATCCTGTTGTGCCTGTGAATAGGCTGCAGGGGTACGTTGAAGACCAGCAACAGCTTTCAGGGCTGCCACCTTCCGTGTCGGACAAGGAGCCGGACGTGTCTTACTGGATAAAGGCTCTGCCGAGGACGAGAGCCATGAGATGTTCCTCCTCTGGGCAAGCCCGGGTCCCAGATCCTGTTGTGCCTGTGAATAGGCTGCAGGGGTACGTTGAAGACCAGCAACAGCTTTCACGGCTGCCACCTTCCGTGTGGGACAAGGAGCCGGACGTGTGCCTTTTTGGAAACAGGCTCTGCCGAGGACGAGAGCCATGAGATGTTCCCCCTCTGGGCAAGCCCGGGTCCCAGATCCTTTTGTGCCTGTGAATAGGCTGCAGGGGGACGGTGAAGACCAGCAACAGCTTTCAGGGCGGCCACCTTCCGTGTGGGACAAGGAGCCGGATGTGTGCCTTTCTGGAAACAGGCCGTGCCGAGGACGAGAGCCATGAGATGTTCCTCCTCTGGGCAAGCCCCGGTCCTGAATCCTGTTGTGCCTGTGAATAGGCTGCAGGGGTACGTTGAAGACCAGCAACAGCTTTCAGGGCTGCCACCTTCCGTGTCGGACAAGGAGCCGGACGTGTCTTACTGGATAAAGGCTCTGCCGAGGACGAGAGCCATGAGATGTTCCTCCTCTGGGCAAGCCCGGGTCCCAGATCCTGTTGTGCCTGTGAATAGGCTGCAGGGGGACGGTGAAGACCAGCAACAGGTTTCAGGGCTGCCACCTTCCGTGTGGGACAAGGAGCCGGACGTGTGCCTTTTTGGAAACAGGCTCTGCCGAGGACGAGAGCCATGAGATGTTCCTCCTCTGGGCAAGCCCGGGTCCCAGATCCTTTTGTGCCTGTGAATAGGCTGCTGGGGGACGGTGAAGACCAGCAACAGCTTTCAGGGCTGCCACCTTCCGTGTGGGACAAGGAGCCGGATGTGTGCCTTTCTGGAAACAGGCCGTGCCGAGGACGAGAGCCATGAGATGTTCCTCCTCTGGGCAAGCCCCGGTCCTGAATCCTGTTGTGCCTGTGAATAGGCTGCAGGGGGACGGTGAAGACCAGCAACAGCTTTCAGGGCTGCCACCTTCCGTGTGGGACAAGGAGCCGGACGTGTGCCTTTTCGGAATCAGGCTCTGCCGAGGACGAGAGCCATGAGATGTTCCTCCTCTGGGCAAGCCCGCGTCCAAATCCTGTTGTGCCTGTGAATAGGCTGCAGGGAGACGGTGAAGACCAGCAACAGCTTTCAGGGCTGCCACCTTCCGTGTGGGACAAGGAGCCGAACGGGTGCCTTTCTGGAAACAGGCTGTGCCGAGGACGAGAGCCATGAGATGTTCCTCCTCTGGGCAAGCCCAGGTCCTGAATCCTGTTGTGCCTGTGAATAGGCTGCAGGGGGACGGTGAAGACCAGCAACAGCTTTCAGGGCTGCCACCTTCCGTGTGGGACAAGGAGCCGGACGTGTCTTTCTGGATAAAGGCTCTGCCGAGGACGAGAGCCATGAGATGTTCCTCCTCTGGGCAAGCCCGGGTCCCAGATCCTGTTGTGCCTGTGAATAGGCTGCAGGGGGATGGTGAAGACCAGCAACAGCTTTCAGGGCTGCCACCTTCCGTGTGGGACAAGGAGCCGGACGTCTGCCTTTCTGGAAACAGGCCCTGTCGAGGACGAGAGCCATGAGATGTTCCTCCTCTGGGCAAGCCCGGGTCCCAGATCCTGTTGTGCCTGTGAATAGGCTGCAGGGGGACGGTGAAGACCAGCAACAGCTTTCAGGGCTGCCACCTTCCGTGTGGGACAAGGAGCCGGACGTGTGCCTTTTCGGAAACAGGCTCTGCCGAGGACGAGAGCCATGAGATGTTCCTCCTCTGGGCAAGCCCCGGTCACAGATCCTGTTGTGCCTGTGAATAGGCTGCAGGGGGACGGTGAAGACCAGCAACAGCTTTCAGGGCTGCCACCTTCCGTGTGGGACAAGGAGCCGGTCGTGTGCCTTTTTGGAAACAGGCCGTGCCGAGGACGAGAGCCATGAGATGTTCCTCCTCTGGGCAAGCCCGGGTCCCAGATCCTGTTGTGCCTGTGAATAGGCTGCAGGGGGACGGTGAAGACCAGCAACAGCTTTCAGGGCTGCCACCTTCCGTGTGGGACAAGGAGCCGGACGTGTGCCTTCTCGGAAACAGGCTCTGCCGAGGACGAGAGCCATGAGATGTTCCTCCTCTGGGCAAGCCCCGGTCCTGAATCCTGTTGTGCCTGTGAATAGGCTGCAGGGGTACGTTGAAGACCAGCAACAGCTTTCAGGGCTGCCACCTTCCGTGTGGGACAAGGAGCCGGACGTGTCTTTCTGGATAAAGGCTCTGCCGAGGACGAGAGCCATGAGATGTTCCTCCTCTGGGCAAGCCCGGGTCCCAGATCCTGTTGTGCCTGTGAATAGGCTGCAGGGGTACGTTGAAGACCAGCAACAGGTTTCAGGGCTGCCACCTTCCGTGTGGGACAAGGAGCCGGACGTGTGCCTTTTTCGAAACAGGCTCTGCCGAGGACGAGAGCCATGAGATGTTCCTCCTCTGGGCAAGCCCGGGTCCCAGATCCTGTTGTGCCTGTGAATAGGCTGCAGGGGGACGGTGAAGACCAGCAACAGCTTTCAGGGCTGCCACCTTCCGTGTGGGATAAGGAGCCGGAGGTGTGCCTTTTCGGAAACAGGCCCTGCCGAGGACGAGAGCCATGAGATGTTCCTCCTCTGGGCAAGCCCGGGTCCCAGATCCTGTTGTGCCTGTGAATAGGCTGCAGGGGGACGGTGAAGACCACCAACAGCTTTCACGGCTGCCATCTTCTGTGTGGGACAAGGAGCCGGACATGTGCCTTTCTCGAAACAGGCCGTGCCGGGGACGAGAGCCATGAGATGTTCCTCCTCTGGGCAAGCCCGGGTCCCAGATCCTGTTGTGCCTGTGAATAGGCTGCAGGGGGACGGTGAAGACCAGCAACAGCTTTCAGGGCTGCCACCTTCCGTGTGGGACAAGGAACCGGACGTCTGCCTTTCTGGAAACAGGCCCTGTCGAGGACGAAAGCCATGAGATGTTCCTCCTCTGGGCAAGCCCGGGTCCTGAATCCTGTTGTGCCTGTGAATAGGCTGCAGGGGGATGGTGAAGACCAGCAACAGCTTTCAGGGCTGCCAGCTTCCGTGTGGGACAAGGAGCCGGACGTGTGCCTTTTTGGAAACAGGCTCTGCCGAGGACGAGAGCCATGAGATGTTCCTCCTCTGGGCAAGCCCGGGTCCCAGATCCTGTTGTGCCTGTGAATAGGCTGCAGGGGGACGGTGAAGACCAGCAACAGCTTTCAGGGCTGCCACCTTCCGTGTGGGACAAGGAGCCGGACGTGTGCCTTTTCGGAAACAGGCCATGCCGAGGGTGAGAGCCATGAGATGTTCCTCCTCTGGGCAAACCCGGGTCCCAGATCCTGTTGTGCCTGTGAATAGGCTGCAGGGGGACGGTGAAGACCAGCAACAGCTTTCAGGGCTGCCACCTTCCGTGTGGGACAAGGAGCCGGACGTGTGCCTTTTTGGAAACAGGCTCTGCCGAGGACGAGAGCCATGAGATGTTCCTCCTCTGGGCAAGCCCCGGTCCTGAATCCTGTTGTGCCTGTGAATAGGCTGCAGGGGGACGGTGAAGACCAGCAACAGCTTTCAGGGCTGCCACCTTCCGTGTGGGACAAGGAGCCGGACATGTGCCTTTCTGGAAACAGGCCGTGCCGAGGACGAGAGCCATGAGATGTTCCTCCTCTGGGCAAGCCCCGGTCCTGAATCCTGTTGTGCCTGTGAATAGGCTGCAGGGGGATGGTGAAGACCAGCAACAGCTTTCAGGGCTGCCACCTTCCGTGTGGGACAAGGAGCCGGACGTGTGCCTTTTCGGAAACAGGCCATGCCGAGGGTGAGAGCCATGAGATGTTCCTCCTCTGGGGAAGCCTGGGTCCCAGATCCTGTTGTGCCTGTGAATAGGCTGCAGGGGGACGGTGAAGACCAGCAACAGCTTTCAGGGCTGCCACCTTCCGTGTGGGACAAGGAGCCGTATGTGTGCCTTTTCGGAAACCGGCTCGGACGAGGAAGAGAGCCATGAGATGTTCCTCCTCTGGGCAAGCCCCGGTCCTGAATCCTGTTGTGCCTGTGAATAGGCTGCAGGGGGACGGTGAAGACCAGCAACAGCTTTCAGGGCTGCCACCTTCCGTGTGGGACAAGGAGCCGGACGCGTCTTTCTGGATAAAGGCCGTGCCGAGGACGAGAGCCATGAGATGTTCCTCCTCTGGGCAAGCCCGGGTCCCAGATCCTGTTGTGCCTGTGAATAGGCTGCAGGGGGACGGGGAAGACCAGCAACAGCTTTCATGGCTGCCACCTTCCGTGTGGGACAAGGAGCCAGACGTGTGCCTTCTCGGAAACAGGCTCTGCCGAGGACGAGAGCCATGAGATGTTCCTCCTCTGGGCAAGCCTGGGTCCCAGATCCTGTTGTGCCTGTGAATAGGCTGCAGGGGGACGGTGAAGACCAGCAACAGCTTTCAGGGCTGCCACCTTCCGTGTGGGACAAGGAGCCGGACGTGTGCCTTCTCGGAAACAGGCTCTGCCGAGGACGAGAGCCATGAGATGTTCCTCCTCTGGGCAAGCCCGGGTCCCAGATCCTGTTGTGCCTGTGAATAGGCTGCAGGGGGACGGTGAAGACCAGCAACAGCTTTCAGGGCTGCCACCTTCCGTGTGGGACAAGGAGCCGAACGGGTGCCTTTCTGGAAACAGGCCGTGCCGGGGACGAGAGCCATGAGATGTTCCTCCTCTGGGCAAGCCCCGGTCCTGAATCCTGTTGTGCCTGTGAATAGGCTGCAGGGGTACGTTGAAGACCAGCAACAGCTTTCAGGGCTGCCACCTTCCGTGTCGGACAAGGAGCCGGACGTGTCTTACTGGATAAAGGCTCTGCCGAGGACGAGAGCCATGAGATGTTCCTCCTCTGGGCAAGCCCGGGTCCCAGATCCTGTTGTGCCTGTGAATAGGCTGCAGGGGGACGGTGAAGACCAGCAACAGCTTTCAGGGCTGCCACCTTCCGTGTGGGACAAGGAGCCGGACGTGTGCCTTTTCGGAAACAGGCCCTGCCGAGGACGAGAGCCATGAGATGTTCCTCCTCTGGGAAAGCCCGGGTCCCAGATCCTGTTGTGCCTGTGAATAGGCTGCAGGGGGACGGTGAAGACCAGCAACAGCTTTCAGGGCTGCCACCTTCCGTGTGGGACAAGGAGCCGGACGTGTGCCTTTTCGGAAACAGGCCATGCCGAGGGTGAGAGCCATGAGATGTTCCTCCTCTGGGCAAACCCGGGTCCCAGAACCTGTTGTGCCTGTGAATAGGCTGCAGGGGGACGGTGAAGACCAGCAACAGCTTTCAGGGCTGCCACCTTCCGTGTGGGACAAGGAGCCGGATGTGTGCCTTTTCGGAAACAGGCTCTGCCGAGGACGAGAGCCATGAGATGTTCCTCCTCTGGGCAAGCCCGGGTCCCAGATCCTGTTGTGCCTGTGAATAGGCTGCAGGGGGACGGTGAAGACCAGCAACAGCTTTCACGGCTGCCACCTTCTGTGTGGGACAAGGAGCCGGACATGTGCCTTTCTGGAAACAGGCCGTGCCGGGGACGAGAGCCATGAGATGTTCCTCCTCTGGGCAAGCCCGGGTCCCAGATCCTGTTGTGCCTGTGAATAGGCTGCAGGGGGACGGTGAAGACCAGCAACAGCTTTCAGGGCTGCCACCTTCCGTGTGGGACAAGGAGCCGGACGTCTGCCTTTCTGGAAACAGGCACTGTCGAGGACGAAAGCCATGAGATGTTCCTCCTCTGGGCAAGCCCGGGTCCTGAATCCTGTTGTGCCTGTGAATAGGCTGCAGGGGGACGGTGAAGACCAGCAACAGCTTTCAGGGCTGCCACCTTCCGTGTGGGACAAGGAGCCGGACGTGTGCCTTTTTGGAAACAGGCTCTGCCGAGGACGAGAGCCATGAGATGTTCCTCCTCTGGGCAAGCCCGGGTCCCAGATCCTGTTGTGCCTGTGAATAGGCTGCAGGGGGACGGTGAAGACCAGCAACAGCTTTCAGGGCTGCCACCTTCCGTTTCGGACAAGGAGCCGTATGTGTGCCTTTTCGGAAACAGGCTCTGCCGAGGACGAGAGCCATGAGATGTTCCTCCTCTGGGCAAGCCCGGGTCCCAGATCCTGTTGTGCCTGTGAATAGGCTGCAGGGGGACGGTGAAGACCAGCAACAGCTTTCAGGGCTGCCACCTTCCGTGTGGGACAAGGAGCCGGTCGTGTGCCTTTTTGGAAACAGGCCCTGCCGAGGACGAGAGCCATGAGATGTTCCTCCTCTGGGCAAGCCCGGGTCCCAGATCCTGTTGTGCCTGTGAATAGGCTGCAGGGGGATGGTGAAGACCAGCAACAGCTTTCAGGGCTGCCACCTTCCGTGTGGGACAAGGAGCCGGACGTGTGCCTTTTCGGAAACAGGCTCTGCCGAGGACGAGAGCCATGAGATGTTCCTCCTCTGGGAAAGCCCTGGTCCCAGATCCTGTTGTGCCTGTGAATAGGCTGCAGGGGGACGGTGAAGACCAGCAACAGCTTTCAGGGCTGCCACCTTCCGTGTCGGACAAGGAGCCGAACGGGTGCCTTTCTGGAAACAGGCCGTGCCGGGGACGAGAGCCATGAGATGTTCCTCTTCTGGGCAAGCCCCGGTCCTGAATCCAGTTGTGCCTGTGAATAGGCTGCAGGGGGACGGTGAAGACCAGCAACAGCTTTCAGGGCTGCCACCTTCCGTGTGGGACAAGGAGCCGGACGCGTCTTTCTGGATAAAGGCCATGCCGAGGACGAGAGCCATGAGATGTTCCTCCTCTGGGCAAGCCCGGGTCCCAGATCCTGTTGTGCCTGTGAATAGGCTGCAGGGGGACGGGGAAGACCAGCAACAGCTTTCATGGCTGCCACCTTCCGTGTGGGACAAGGAGCCAGACGTGTGCCTTCTCGGAAACAGGCTCTGCCGAGGACGAGAGCCATGAGATGTTCCTCCTCTGGGCAAGCCTGGGTCCCAGATCCTGTTGTGCCTGTGAATAGGCTGCAGGGGGACGGTGAAGACCAGCAACAGCTTTCAGGGCTGCCACCTTCCGTGTGGGACAAGGAGCCGGACGTGTGCCTTCTCGGAAACAGGCTCTGCCGAGGACGAGAGCCATGAGATGTTCCTCCTCTGGGCAAGCCCGGGTCCCAGATCCTGTTGTGCCTGTGAATAGGCTGCAGGGGGACGGTGAAGACCAGCAACAGCTTTCAGGGCTGCCAACTTCCGTGTGGGACAAGGAGCCGAACGGGTGCCTTTCTGGAAACAGGCCGTGCCGGGGACGAGAGCCATGAGATGGTCCTCCTCTGGGCAAGCCCCGGTCCTGAATCCTGTTGTGCCTGTGAATAGGCTGCAGGGGTACGTTGAAGACCAGCAACAGCTTTCAGGGCTGCCACCTTCCGTGTCGGACAAGGAGCCGGACGTGTCTTACTGGATAAAGGCTCTGCCGAGGACGAGAGCCATGAGATGTTCCTCCTCTGGGCAAGCCCGGGTCCCAGATCCTGTTGTGCCTGTGAATAGGCTGCAGGGGTACGTTGAAGACCAGCAACAGCTTTCACGGCTGCCACCTTCCGTGTGGGACAAGAGCCGGACGTGTGCCTTTTTGGAAACAGGCTCTGCCGAGGACGAGAGCCATGAGATGTTCCCCCTCTGGGCAAGCCCGGGTCCCAGATCCTGTTGTGCCTGTGAATAGGCTGCAGGGGGACGGTGAAGACCAGCAACAGCTTTCAGGGCTGCCACCTTCCGTGTGGGACAAGGAGCCGGACGTGTGCCTTTTCGGAAACAGGCCATGCCGAGGGTGAGAGCCATGAGATGTTCCTCCTCTGGGTAAACCTGGGTCCCAGAACCTGTTGTGCCTGTGAATAGGCTGCAGGGGGACGGTGAAGACCAGCAACAGCTTTCAGGGCTGCCACCTTCCGTGTGGGACAAGGAGCCGTATGTGTGCCTTTTCGGAAACAGGCTCTGCCGAGGACGAGAGCCATGAGATGTTCCTCCTCTGGGCAAGCCCGGGTCCCAGATCCTGTTGTGCCTGTGAATAGGCTGCAGGGGGACGGTGAAGACCAGCAACAGCTTTCAGGGCTGCCACCTTCCGTGTCGGACAAGGAGCCGAACGGGTGCCTTTCTGGAAACAGGCCGTGCCGGGGACGAGAGCCATGAGATGTTCCTCCTCTGGGCAAGCCCCGGTCCTGAATCCAGTTGTGCCTGTGAATAGGCTGCAGGGGGACGGTGAAGACCAGCAACAGCTTTCAGGGCTGCCACCTTCCGTGTGGGACAAGGAGCCGGACGCGTCTTTCTGGATAAAGGTCATGCCGAGGACGAGAGCCATGAGATGTTCCTCCTCTGGGCAAGCCCGGGTCCCAGATCCTGTTGTGCCTGTGAATAGGCTGCAGGGGGACGGGGAAGACCAGCAACAGCTTTCAGGGCTGCCACCTTCCGTGTGGGACAAGGAGCCGGACGTGTACCTTTTCGGAACCAGGCTCTGCCGAGGACGAGAGCCATGAGATGTTCCTCCTCTGGGCAAGCCCGGGTCCCAGATCCTGTTGTGCCTGTGAATAGGCTGCAGGGGGACGGTGAAGACCAGCAACAGCTTTCAGGGCTGCCACCTTCCGTGTGGGACAAGGAGCCGTATGTGTGCCTTTTCGGAAACAGGCTCGGACGAGGAAGAGAGCCATGAGATGTTCCTCCTCTGGGCAAGCCCCGGTCCTAAATCCTGTTGTGCCTGTGAATAGGCTGCAGGGGGACGGTGAAGACCAGCAACAGCTTTCAGGGCTGCCACCTTCCGTGTGGGACAAGGAGCCGGACATGTGCCTTTCTGGAAACAGGCCGTGCCGGGGACGAGAGCCATGAGATGTTCCTCCTCTGGGCAAGCCCGGGTCCTGAATCCTGTTGTGCCTGTGAATAGGCTGCAGGGGTACGTTGAAGACCAGCAACAGCTTTCAGGGCTGCCACCTTCCGTGTCGGACAAGGAGCCGGACGTGTCTTACTGGATAAAGGCTCTGCCGAGGACGAGAGCCATGAGATGTTCCTCCTCTGGGCAAGCCCGGGTCCCAGATCCTGTTGTGCCTGTGAATAGGCTGCAGGGGTACGTTGAAGACCAGCAACAGCTTTCACGGCTGCCACCTTCCGTGTGGGACAAGGAGCCGGACGTGTGCCTTTTTGGAAACAGGCTCTGCCGAGGACGAGAGCCATGAGATGTTCCCCCTCTGGGCAAGCCCGGGTCCCAGATCCTTTTGTGCCTGTGAATAGGCTGCAGGGGGACGGTGAAGACCAGCAACAGCTTTCAGGGCGGCCACCTTCCGTGTGGGACAAGGAGCCGGATGTGTGCCTTTCTGGAAACAGGCCGTGCCGAGGACGAGAGCCATGAGATGTTCCTCCTCTGGGCAAGCCCCGGTCCTGAATCCTGTTGTGCCTGTGAATAGGCTGCAGGGGTACGTTGAAGACCAGCAACAGCTTTCAGGGCTGCCACCTTCCGTGTCGGACAAGGAGCCGGACGTGTCTTACTGGATAAAGGCTCTGCCGAGGACGAGAGCCATGAGATGTTCCTCCTCTGGGCAAGCCCGGGTCCCAGATCCTGTTGTGCCTGTGAATAGGCTGCAGGGGGACGGTGAAGACCAGCAACAGGTTTCAGGGCTGCCACCTTCCGTGTGGGACAAGGAGCCGGACGTGTGCCTTTTTGGAAACAGGCTCTGCCGAGGACGAGAGCCATGAGATGTTCCTCCTCTGGGCAAGCCCGGGTCCCAGATCCTTTTGTGCCTGTGAATAGGCTGCAGGGGGACGGTGAAGACCAGCAACAGCTTTCAGGGCTGCCACCTTCCGTGTGGGACAAGGAGCCGGATGTGTGCCTTTCTGGAAACAGGCCGTGCCGAGGACGAGAGCCATGAGATGTTCCTCCTCTGGGCAAGCCCCGGTCCTGAATCCTGTTGTGCCTGTGAATAGGCTGCAGGGGGACGGTGAAGACCAGCAACAGCTTTCAGGGCTGCCACCTTCCGTGTGGGACAAGGAGCCGGACGTGTGCCTTTTCGGAATCAGGCTCTGCCGAGGACGAGAGCCATGAGATGTTCCTCCTCTGGGCAAGCCCGCGTCCAAATCCTGTTGTGCCTGTGAATAGGCTGCAGGGAGACGGTGAAGACCAGCAACAGCTTTCAGGGCTGCCACCTTCCGTGTGGGACAAGGAGCCGAACGGGTGCCTTTCTGGAAACAGGCTGTGCCGAGGACGAGAGCCATGAGATGTTCCTCCTCTGGGCAAGCCCAGGTCCTGAATCCTGTTGTGCCTGTGAATAGGCTGCAGGGGGACGGTGAAGACCAGCAACAGCTTTCAGGGCTGCCACCTTCCGTGTGGGACAAGGAGCCGGACGTGTCTTTCTGGATAAAGGCTCTGCCGAGGACGAGAGCCATGAGATGTTCCTCCTCTGGGCAAGCCCGGGTCCCAGATCCTGTTGTGCCTGTGAATAGGCTGCAGGGGGATGGTGAAGACCAGCAACAGCTTTCAGGGCTGCCACCTTCCGTGTGGGACAAGGAGCCGGACGTGTGCCTTTTCGGAAACAGGCCATGCCGAGGGTGAGAGCCATGAGATGTTCCTCCTCTGGGTAAACCTGGGTCCCAGAACCTGTTGTGCCTGTGAATAGGCTGCAGGGGGACGGTGAAGACCAGCAACAGCTTTCAGGGCTGCCACCTTCCGTGTGGGACAAGGAGCCGTATGTGTGCCTTTTCGGAAACAGGCTCTGCCGAGGACGAGAGCCATGAGATGTTCCTCCTCTGGGCAAGCCCGGGTCCCAGATCCTGTTGTGCCTGTGAATAGGCTGCAGGGGGACGGTGAAGACCAGCAACAGCTTTCAGGGCTGCCACCTTCCGTGTCGGACAAGGAGCCGAACGGGTGCCTTTCTGGAAACAGGCCGTGCCGGGGACGAGAGCCATGAGATGTTCCTCCTCTGGGCAAGCCCCGGTCCTGAATCCAGTTGTGCCTGTGAATAGGCTGCAGGGGGACGGTGAAGACCAGCAACAGCTTTCAGGGCTGCCACCTTCCGTGTGGGACAAGGAGCCGGACGCGTCTTTCTGGATAAAGGTCATGCCGAGGACGAGAGCCATGAGATGTTCCTCCTCTGGGCAAGCCCGGGTCCCAGATCCTGTTGTGCCTGTGAATAGGCTGCAGGGGGACGGGGAAGACCAGCAACAGCTTTCAGGGCTGCCACCTTCCGTGTGGGACAAGGAGCCGGACGTGTACCTTTTCGGAACCAGGCTCTGCCGAGGACGAGAGCCATGAGATGTTCCTCCTCTGGGCAAGCCCGGGTCCCAGATCCTGTTGTGCCTGTGAATAGGCTGCAGGGGGACGGTGAAGACCAGCAACAGCTTTCAGGGCTGCCACCTTCCGTGTGGGACAAGGAGCCGTATGTGTGCCTTTTCGGAAACAGGCTCGGACGAGGAAGAGAGCCATGAGATGTTCCTCCTCTGGGCAAGCCCCGGTCCTAAATCCTGTTGTGCCTGTGAATAGGCTGCAGGGGGACGGTGAAGACCAGCAACAGCTTTCAGGGCTGCCACCTTCCGTGTGGGACAAGGAGCCGGACATGTGCCTTTCTGGAAACAGGCCGTGCCGGGGACGAGAGCCATGAGATGTTCCTCCTCTGGGCAAGCCCGGGTCCTGAATCCTGTTGTGCCTGTGAATAGGCTGCAGGGGTACGTTGAAGACCAGCAACAGCTTTCAGGGCTGCCACCTTCCGTGTCGGACAAGGAGCCGGACGTGTCTTACTGGATAAAGGCTCTGCCGAGGACGAGAGCCATGAGATGTTCCTCCTCTGGGCAAGCCCGGGTCCCAGATCCTGTTGTGCCTGTGAATAGGCTGCAGGGGTACGTTGAAGACCAGCAACAGCTTTCACGGCTGCCACCTTCCGTGTGGGACAAGGAGCCGGACGTGTGCCTTTTTGGAAACAGGCTCTGCCGAGGACGAGAGCCATGAGATGTTCCCCCTCTGGGCAAGCCCGGGTCCCAGATCCTTTTGTGCCTGTGAATAGGCTGCAGGGGGACGGTGAAGACCAGCAACAGCTTTCAGGGCGGCCACCTTCCGTGTGGGACAAGGAGCCGGATGTGTGCCTTTCTGGAAACAGGCCGTGCCGAGGACGAGAGCCATGAGATGTTCCTCCTCTGGGCAAGCCCCGGTCCTGAATCCTGTTGTGCCTGTGAATAGGCTGCAGGGGTACGTTGAAGACCAGCAACAGCTTTCAGGGCTGCCACCTTCCGTGTCGGACAAGGAGCCGGACGTGTCTTACTGGATAAAGGCTCTGCCGAGGACGAGAGCCATGAGATGTTCCTCCTCTGGGCAAGCCCGGGTCCCAGATCCTGTTGTGCCTGTGAATAGGCTGCAGGGGGACGGTGAAGACCAGCAACAGGTTTCAGGGCTGCCACCTTCCGTGTGGGACAAGGAGCCGGACGTGTGCCTTTTTGGAAACAGGCTCTGCCGAGGACGAGAGCCATGAGATGTTCCTCCTCTGGGCAAGCCCGGGTCCCAGATCCTTTTGTGCCTGTGAATAGGCTGCAGGGGGACGGTGAAGACCAGCAACAGCTTTCAGGGCTGCCACCTTCCGTGTGGGACAAGGAGCCGGATGTGTGCCTTTCTGGAAACAGGCCGTGCCGAGGACGAGAGCCATGAGATGTTCCTCCTCTGGGCAAGCCCCGGTCCTGAATCCTGTTGTGCCTGTGAATAGGCTGCAGGGGGACGGTGAAGACCAGCAACAGCTTTCAGGGCTGCCACCTTCCGTGTGGGACAAGGAGCCGGACGTGTGCCTTTTCGGAATCAGGCTCTGCCGAGGACGAGAGCCATGAGATGTTCCTCCTCTGGGCAAGCCCGCGTCCAAATCCTGTTGTGCCTGTGAATAGGCTGCAGGGAGACGGTGAAGACCAGCAACAGCTTTCAGGGCTGCCACCTTCCGTGTGGGACAAGGAGCCGAACGGGTGCCTTTCTGGAAACAGGCTGTGCCGAGGACGAGAGCCATGAGATGTTCCTCCTCTGGGCAAGCCCAGGTCCTGAATCCTGTTGTGCCTGTGAATAGGCTGCAGGGGGACGGTGAAGACCAGCAACAGCTTTCAGGGCTGCCACCTTCCGTGTGGGACAAGGAGCCGGACGTGTCTTTCTGGATAAAGGCTCTGCCGAGGACGAGAGCCATGAGATGTTCCTCCTCTGGGCAAGCCCGGGTCCCAGATCCTGTTGTGCCTGTGAATAGGCTGCAGGGGGATGGTGAAGACCAGCAACAGCTTTCAGGGCTGCCACCTTCCGTGTGGGACAAGGAGCCGGACGTCTGCCTTTCTGGAAACAGGCCCTGTCGAGGACGAGAGCCATGAGATGTTCCTCCTCTGGGCAAGCCCGGGTCCCAGATCCTGTTGTGCCTGTGAATAGGCTGCAGGGGGACGGTGAAGACCAGCAACAGCTTTCAGGGCTGCCACCTTCCGTGTGGGACAAGGAGCCGGACGTGTGCCTTTTCGGAAACAGGCTCTGCCGAGGACGAGAGCCATGAGATGTTCCTCCTCTGGGCAAGCCCCGGTCACAGATCCTGTTGTGCCTGTGAATAGGCTGCAGGGGGACGGTGAAGACCAGCAACAGCTTTCAGGGCTGCCACCTTCCGTGTGGGACAAGGAGCCGGTCGTGTGCCTTTTTGGAAACAGGCCGTGCCGAGGACGAGAGCCATGAGATGTTCCTCCTCTGGGCAAGCCCGGGTCCCAGATCCTGTTGTGCCTGTGAATAGGCTGCAGGGGGACGGTGAAGACCAGCAACAGCTTTCAGGGCTGCCACCTTCCGTGTGGGACAAGGAGCCGGACGTGTGCCTTTTCGGAAACAGGCTCTGCCGAGGACGAGAGCCATGAGATGTTCCTCCTCTGGGCAAGCCCGGGTCACAGATCCTGTTGTGCCTGTGAATAGGCTGCAGGGGTACGTTGAAGACCAGCAACAGCTTTCAGGGCTGCCACCTTCCGTGTGGGACAAGGAGCCAGACGTGTGCCTTCTAGGAAACAGGCTCTGCCGAGGACGAGAGCAATGAGATGTTCCTCCTCTGGGCAAGCCCAGGTCCCCGATCCTGTTGTGCCTGTGAATAGGCTGCAGGGGGACGGTGAAGACCAGCAACAGCTTTCAGGGCTGCCACCTTCCGTGTGGGACAAGGAGCCGGATGTGTGCGTTTTCGGAAACAGGCCCTGCCGAGGACGAGAGCCATGAGATGTTCCTCCTCTGGGAAAGCCCGGGTCCCAGATCCTGTTGTGCCTGTGAATAGGCTGCAGGGGGACAGTGAAGACCAGCAACAGCTTTCAGGGCTGCCACCTTCCGTGTGGGACAAGGAGCCGGACGTGTGCCGATCCGGAAACAGGCCCTGCCGAGGACGAGAGCCATGAGATGTTCCTCCTCTGGGAAAGCCCGGGTCCCAGATCCTGTTGTGCCTGTGAATAGGCTGCAGGGGGACGGTGAAGACCAGCAACAGCTTTCAGGGCTGCCACCTTCCGTGTGGGACAAGGAGCCGGACGTGTGCCTTTTCGGAAACAGGCTCTGCCGAGGATGAGAGCCATGAGATGTTCCTCCTCTGGGCAAGCCCGGGTCCCGGATCCTGTTGTGCCTGTGAATAGGCTGCAGGGGGACGGTGAAGACCAGCAACAGCTTTCAGGGCTGCCACCTTCCGTGTGGGACAAGGAGCCGGACGTGTGCCTTTTTGGAAACAGGCTCTGCCGAGGACGAGAGCCATGAGATGTTCCTCCTCTGGGCAAGCCCCGGTCCTGAATCCTGTTGTGCCTGTGAATAGGCTGCAGGGGGACGGTGAAGACCAGCAACAGCTTTCAGGGCTGCCACCTTCCGTGTGGGACAAGGAGCCGGACGTGTCTTTCTGGATAAAGGCTCTGCCGAGGACGAGAGCCATGAGATGTTCCTCCTCTGGGCAAGCCCGGGTCCCAGATCCTGTTGTGCCTGTGAATAGGCTGCAGGGGTACGTTGAAGACCAGCAACAGGTTTCAGGGCTGCCACCTTCCGTGTGGGACAAGGAGCCGGACGTGTGCCTTTTTCGAAACAGGCTCTGCCGAGGACGAGAGCCATGAGATGTTCCTCCTCTGGGCAAGCCCGGGTCCCAGATCCTGTTGTGCCTGTGAATAGGCTGCAGGGGGACGGTGAAGACCAGCAACAGCTTTCAGGGCTGCCACCTTCCGTGTGGGATAAGGAGCCGGATGTGTGCCTTTTCGGAAACAGGCCCTGCCGAGGACGAGAGCCATGAGATGTTCCTCCTCTGGGCAAGCCCGGGTCCCAGATCCTGTTGTGCCTGTGAATAGGCTGCAGGGGGACGGTGAAGACCACCAACAGCTTTCACGGCTGCCATCTTCTGTGTGGGACAAGGAGCCGGACATGTGCCTTTCTCGAAACAGGCCGTGCCGGGGACGAGAGCCATGAGATGTTCCTCCTCTGGGCAAGCCCGGGTCCCAGATCCTGTTGTGCCTGTGAATAGGCTGCAGGGGGACGGTGAAGACCAGCAACAGCTTTCAGGGCTGCCACCTTCCGTGTGGGACAAGGAACCGGACGTCTGCCTTTCTGGAAACAGGCCCTGTCGAGGACGAAAGCCATGAGATGTTCCTCCTCTGGGCAAGCCCGGGTCCTGAATCCTGTTGTGCCTGTGAATAGGCTGCAGGGGGATGGTGAAGACCAGCAACAGCTTTCAGGGCTGCCAGCTTCCGTGTGGGACAAGGAGCCGGACGTGTGCCTTTTTGGAAACAGGCTCTGCCGAGGACGAGAGCCATGAGATGTTCCTCCTCTGGGCAAGCCCGGGTCCCAGATCCTGTTGTGCCTGTGAATAGGCTGCAGGGGGACGGTGAAGACCAGCAACAGCTTTCAGGGCTGCCACCTTCCGTGTGGGACAAGGAGCCGGACGTGTGCCTTTTCGGAAACAGGCCATGCCGAGGGTGAGAGCCATGAGATGTTCCTCCTCTGGGCAAACCCGGGTCCCAGATCCTGTTGTGCCTGTGAATAGGCTGCAGGGGGACGGTGAAGACCAGCAACAGCTTTCAGGGCTGCCACCTTCCGTGTGGGACAAGGAGCCGGACGTGTGCCTTTTTGGAAACAGGCTCTGCCGAGGACGAGAGCCATGAGATGTTCCTCCTCTGGGCAAGCCCCGGTCCTGAATCCTGTTGTGCCTGTGAATAGGCTGCAGGGGGACGGTGAAGACCAGCAACAGCTTTCAGGGCTGCCACCTTCCGTGTGGGATAAGGAGCCGGATGTGTGCCTTTTCGGAAACAGGCCCTGCCGAGGACGAGAGCCATGAGATGTTCCTCCTCTGGGCAAGCCCGGGTCCCAGATCCTGTTGTGCCTGTGAATAGGCTGCAGGGGGACGGTGAAGACCAGCAACAGCTTTCAGGGCTGCCACCTTCCGTGTGGGACAAGGAGCCGGATGTGTGCCTTTTCGGAAACAGGCTCTGCCGAGGACGAGAGCCATGAGATGTTC
The DNA here is from genome assembly GCF_929443795.1 of Astur gentilis. NCBI lineage: Eukaryota > Metazoa > Chordata > Aves > Accipitriformes > Accipitridae > Astur > Astur gentilis. Next base: position 160,166 of record NW_026061071.1, read on the forward strand.
CTCCTCTGGGCAAGCCCGGGTCCCAGATCCTGTTGTGCCTGTGAATAGGCTGCAGGGGGACGGTGAAGACCAGCAACAGCTTTCACGGCTGCCACCTTCTGTGTGGGACAAGGAGCCGGACATGTGCCTTTCTGGAAACAGGCCATGCCGGGGACGAGAGCCATGAGATGTTCCTCCTCTGGGCAAGCCCGGGTCCCAGATCCTGTTGTGCCTGTGAATAGGCTGCAGGGGGACGGTGAAGACCAGCAACAGCTTTCAGGGCTGCCACCTTCCGTGTGGGACAAGGAGCCGGACGTCTGCCTTTCTGGAAACAGGCACTGTCGAGGACGAAAGCCATGAGATGTTCCTCCTCTGGGCAAGCCCGGGTCCTGAATCCTGTTGTGCCTGTGAATAGGCTGCAGGGGGACGGTGAAGACCAGCAACAGCTTTCAGGGCTGCCACCTTCCGTGTGGGACAAGGAGCCGGACGTGTGCCTTTTCGGAAACAGGCCCTGCCGAGGACGAGAGCCATAAGATGTTCCTCCTCTGGGCAAGCCCGGGTCCCAGATCCTGTTGTGCCTGTGAATAGGCTGCAGGGGGACGGTGAAGACCAGCAACAGCTTTCAGGGCTGCCACCTTCCGTGTGGGACAAGGAGCCGGACGTGTGCCTTTTCGGAAACAGGTCATGCCGAGGGTGAGAGCCATGAGATGTTCCTCCTCTGGGCAAACCTGGGTCCCAGAACCTGTTGTGCCTGTGAATAGGCTGCAGGGGGACGGTGAAGACCAGCAACAGCTTTCAGGGCTGCCACCTTCCGTGTGGGACAAGGAGCCGGATGTGTGCCTTTTCGGAAACAGGCTCTGCCGAGGACGAGAGCCATGAGATGTTCCTCCTCTGGGCAAGCCCGGGTCCCAGATCCTGTTGTGCCTGTGAATAGGCTGCAGGGGGACGGTGAAGACCAGCAACAGCTTTCAGGGCTGCCACCTTCCGTGTGGGACAAGGAGCCGGACGTGTGCCTTTTTGGAAACAGGCTCTGCCGAGGACGAGAGCCATGAGATGTTCCTCCTCTGGGCAAGCCCGGGTCCCAGATCCTGTTGTGCCTGTGAATAGGCTGCAGGGGGACGGTGAAGACCAGCAACAGCTTTCAGGGCTGCCACCTTCCGTGTGGGACAAGGAGCCGGACGTGTGCCTTTTCGGAAACAGGCCCTGCCGAGGACGAGAGCCATGAGATGTTCCTCCTCTGGGCAAGCCCGGGTCCCAGATCCTGTTGTGCCTGTGAATAGGCTGCAGGGGGACGGTGAAGACCAGCAACAGCTTTCAGGGCTGCCACCTTCCGTGTGGGACAAGGAGCCGGACGTGTGCCTTTTCGAAAACAGGCCATGCCGAGGACGAGAGCCATGAGATGTTCCTCCTCTAGGCAAACCCGGGTCCCAGATCCTGTTGTGCCTGTGAATAGGCTGCAGGGGGACGGTGAAGACCAGCAACAGCTTTCAGGGCTGCCACCTTCCGTGTGGGACAAGGAGCCGGATGTGTGCCTTTTCGGAAACAGGCTCTGCCGAGGACGAGAGCCATGAGATGTTCCTCCTCTGGGCAAGCCCGGGTCCCAGATCCTGTTGTGCCTGTGAATAGGCTGCAGGGGGACGGTGAAGACCAGCAACAGCTTTCACGGCTGCCACCTTCTGTGTGGGACAAGGAGCCGGACATGTGCCTTTCTGGAAACAGGCCGTGCCGGGGACGAGAGCCATGAGATGTTCCTCCTCTGGGCAAGCCCGGGTCCCAGATCCTGTTGTGCCTGTGAATAGGCTGCAGGGGGACGGTGAAGACCAGCAACAGCTTTCAGGGCTGCCACCTTCCGTGTGGGACAAGGAGCCGGACGTCTGCCTTTCTGGAAACAGGCACTGTCGAGGACGAAAGCCATGAGATGTTCCTCCTCTGGGCAAGCCCGGGTCCTGAATCCTGTTGTGCCTGTGAATAGGCTGCAGGGGGACGGTGAAGACCAGCAACAGCTTTCAGGGCTGCCACCTTCCGTGTGGAACAAGGAGCCGGACGTGTGCCTTTTTGGAAACAGGCTCTGCCGAGGACGAGAGCCATGAGATGTTCCTCCTCTGGGCAAGCCCGGGTCCCAGATCCTGTTGTGCCTGTGAATAGGCTGCAGGGGGACGGTGAAGACCAGCAACAGCTTTCAGGGCTGCCACCTTCCGTGTGGGACAAGGAGCCGTATGTGTGCCTTTTCGGAAACAGGCTCTGCCGAGGACGAGAGCCATGAGATGTTCCTCCTCTGGGCAAGCCCGGGTCCCAGATCCTGTTGTGCCTGTGAATAGGCTGCAGGGGGACGGTGAAGACCAGCAACAGCTTTCAGGGCTGCCACCTTCCGTGTGGGACAAGGAGCCGAACGGGTGCCTTTCTGGAAACAGGCCGTGCCGGGGACGAGAGCCATGAGATGTTCCTCCTCTGGGCAAGCCCCGGTCCTGAATCCAGTTGTGCCTGTGAATAGGCTGCAGGGGGACGGTGAAGACCAGCAACAGCTTTCAGGGCTGCCACCTTCCGTGTGGGACAAGGAGCCGGACGTGTCTTTCTGGATAAAGGCTCTGCCGAGGACGAGAGCCATGAGATGTTCCTCCTCTGGGCAAGCCCGGGTCCCAGATCCTGTTGTGCCTGTGAATAGGCTGCAGGGGGACGGTGAAGACCAGCAACAGCTTTCAGGGCTGCCACCTTCCGTGTGGGACAAGGAGCCGGACGTGTGCCTTTTCGGAAACAGGCCCTGCCGAGGACGAGAGCCATGAGATGTTCCTCCTCTGGGCAAGCCCGGGTCCCAGATCCTGTTGTGCCTGTGAATAGGCTGCAGGGGGACGGTGAAGACCAGCAACAGCTTTCAGGGCTGCCACCTTCCGTGTGGGACAAGGAGCCGGACGTGTGCCTTTTCGGAAACAGGCCATGCCGAGGGTGAGAGCCATGAGATGTTCCTCCTCTGGGCAAACCCAGGTCCCAGAACCTGTTGTGCCTGTGAATAGGCTGCAGGGGGACGGTGAAGACCAGCAACAGCTTTCAGGGCTGCCACCTTCCGTGTGGGACAAGGAGCCGGATGTGTGCCTTTTCGGAAACAGGCTCTGCCGAGGACGAGAGCCATGAGATGTTCCTCCTCTGGGCAAGCCCGGGTCCCAGATCCTGTTGTGCCTGTGAATAGGCTGCAGGGCGACGGTGAAGACCAGCAACAGCTTTCAGGCTGCCACCTTCCGTGTGGGACAAGGAGCCGGACGTGTGCCTTTTTGGAAACAGGCTCTGCCGAGGACGAGAGCCATGAGATGTTCCTCCTCTGGGCAAGCCCGGGTCCTGAATCCTGTTGTGCCTGTGAATAGGCTGCAGGGGTACGTTGAAGACCAGCAACAGCTTTCAGGGCTGCCACCTTCCGTGTGGGACAAGGAGCCGGACGTGTCTTTCTGGATAAAGGCTCTGCCGAGGACGAGAGCCATGAGATGTTCCTCCTCTGGGCAAGCCCAGGTCCCAGATCCTGTTGTGCCTGTGAATAGGCTGCAGGGGGACGGTGAAGACCAGCAACAGCTTTCACGGCTGCCACCTTCTGTGTGGGACAAGGAGCCGGACATGTGCCTTTCTGGAAACAGGCCGTGCCGGGGACGAGAGCCATGAGATGTTCCTCCTCTGGGCAAGCCCGGGTCCCAGATCCTGTTGTGCCTGTGAATAGGCTGCAGGGGGACGGTGAAGACCAGCAACAGCTTTCAGGGCTGACAACTTCCGTGTGGGACAAGGAGCCGGACGTGTGCCTTTCTGGAAACAGGCCCTGTCGAGGACGAAAGCCATGAGATGTTCCTCCTCTGGGCAAGCCCGGGTCCTGAATCCTGTTGTGCCTGTGAATAGGCTGCAGGGGGACGGTGAAGACCAGCAACAGCTTTCAGGGCTGCCACCTTCTGTGTGGGACAAGGAGCCGGACGTGTGCCTTTTCGGAAACAGGCTCTGCCGAGGACGAGAGCCATGAGATGTTCCTCCTCTGGGCAAGCCCGGGTCCCAGATCCTGTTGTGCCTGTGAATAGGCTGCAGGGGGACGGTGAAGACCAGCAACAGCTTTCAGGGCTGCCACCTTCCGTGTGGGACAAGGAGCCGTATGTGTGCCTTTTCGGAAACAGGCTCGGACGAGGAAGAGAGCCATGAGATGTTCCTCCTCTGGGCAAGCCCCGGTCCTGAATCCTGTTGTGCCTGTGAATAGGCTGCAGGGGGACGGTGAAGACCAGCAACAGCTTTCAGGGCTGCCACCTTCCGTGTGGGACAAGGAGCCGGACATGTGCCTTTCTGGAAACAGGCCGTGCCGAGGACGAGAGCCATGAGATGTTCCTCCTCTGGGCAAGCCCCGGTCCTGAATCCTGTTGTGCCTGTGAATAGGCTGCAGGGGGATGGTGAAGACCAGCAACAGCTTTCAGGGCTGCCACCTTCCGTGTGGGACAAGGAGCCGGACGTGTGCCTTTTCGGAAACAGGCCATGCCGAGGGTGAGAGCCATGAGATGTTCCTCCTCTGGGGAAGCCTGGGTCCCAGATCCTGTTGTGCCTGTGAATAGGCTGCAGGGGGACGGTGAAGACCAGCAACAGCTTTCAGGGCTGCCACCTTCCGTGTGGGACAAGGAGCCGTATGTGTGCCTTTTCGGAAACCGGCTCGGACGAGGAAGAGAGCCATGAGATGTTCCTCCTCTGGGCAAGCCCGGGTCCCAGATCCTGTTGTGCCTGTGAATAGGCTGCAGGGGGACGGTGAAGACCAGCAACAGCTTTCAGGGCTGCCACCTTCCGTGTGGGACAAGGAGCCGGACGCGTCTTTCTGGATAAAGGCCGTGCCGAGGACGAGAGCCATGAGATGTTCCTCCTCTGGGCAAGCCCGGGTCCCAGATCCTGTTGTGCCTGTGAATAGGCTGCAGGGGGACGGGGAAGACCAGCAACAGCTTTCATGGCTGCCACCTTCCCTGTGGGACAAGGAGCCAGACGTGTGCCTTCTCGGAAACAGGCTCTGCCGAGGACGAGAGCCATGAGATGTTCCTCCTCTGGGCAAGCCTGGGTCCCAGATCCTGTTGTGCCTGTGAATAGGCTGCAGGGGGACGGTGAAGACCAGCAACAGCTTTCAGGGCTGCCACCTTCCGTGTGGGACAAGGAGCCGGACGTGTGCCTTCTCGGAAACAGGCTCTGCCGAGGACGAGAGCCATGAGATGTTCCTCCTCTGGGCAAGCCCGGGTCCCAGATCCTGTTGTGCCTGTGAATAGGCTGCAGGGGGACGGTGAAGACCAGCAACAGCTTTCACGGCTGCCACCTTCTGTGTGGGACAAGGAGCCGGACATGTGCCTTTCTGGAAACAGGCCGTGCCGGGGACGAGAGCCATGAGATGTTCCTCCTCTGGGCAAGCCCGGGTCCCAGATCCTGTTGTGCCTGTGAATAGGCTGCAGGGGGACGGTGAAGACCAGCAACAGCTTTCAGGGCTGCCACCTTCCGTGTGGGACAAGGAGCCGGACGTCTGCCTTTCTGGAAACAGGCACTGTCGAGGACGAAAGCCATGAGATGTTCCTCCTCTGGGCAAGCCCGGGTCCTGAATCCTGTTGTGCCTGTGAATAGGCTGCAGGGGGACGGTGAAGACCAGCAACAGCTTTCAGGGCTGCCACCTTCCGTGTGGGACAAGGAGCCGGACGTGTGCCTTTTTGGAAACAGGCTCTGCCGAGGACGAGAGCCATGAGATGTTCCTCCTCTGGGCAAGCCCGGGTCCCAGATCCTGTTGTGCCTGTGAATAGGCTGCAGGGGGACGGTGAAGACCAGCAACAGCTTTCAGGGCTGCCACCTTCCGTGTGGGACAAGGAGCCGGACGTGTGCCTTTTCGGAAACAGGCTCTGCCGAGGACGAGAGCCATGAGATGTTCCTCCTCTGGGCAAGCCCGGGTCCCAGATCCTGTTGTGCCTGTGAATAGGCTGCAGGGGGACGGTGAAGACCAGCAACAGCTTTCAGGGCTGCCACCTTCCGTGTGGGACAAGGAGCCGGTCGTGTGTCTTTTTGGAAACAGGCCCTGCCGAGGACGAGAGCCATGAGATGTTCCTCCTCTGGGCAAGCCCGGGTCCCAGATCCTGTTGTGCCTGTGAATAGGCTGCAGGGGGATGGTGAAGACCAGCAACAGCTTTCAGGGCTGCCACCTTCCGTGTGGGACAAGGAGCCGGACGTGTGCCTTTTCGGAAACAGGCTCTGCCGAGGACGAGAGCCATGAGATGTTCCTCCTCTGGGAAAGCCCTGGTCCCAGATCCTGTTGTGCCTGTGAATAGGCTGCAGGGGGACGGTGAAGACCAGCAACAGCTTTCAGGGCTGCCACCTTCCGTGTCGGACAAGGAGCCGAACGGGTGCCTTTCTGGAAACAGGCCGTGCCGGGGACGAGAGCCATGAGATGTTCCTCTTCTGGGCAAGCCCCGGTCCTGAATCCAGTTGTGCCTGTGAATAGGCTGCAGGGGGACGGTGAAGACCAGCAACAGCTTTCAGGGCTGCCACCTTCCGTGTGGGACAAGGAGCCGGACGCGTCTTTCTGGATAAAGGCCATGCCGAGGACGAGAGCCATGAGATGTTCCTCCTCTGGGCAAGCCCGGGTCCCAGATCCTGTTGTGCCTGTGAATAGGCTGCAGGGGGACGGGGAAGACCAGCAACAGCTTTCATGGCTGCCACCTTCCGTGTGGGACAAGGAGCCAGACGTGTGCCTTCTCGGAAACAGGCTCTGCCGAGGACGAGAGCCATGAGATGTTCCTCCTCTGGGCAAGCCTGGGTCCCAGATCCTGTTGTGCCTGTGAATAGGCTGCAGGGGGACGGGGAAGACCAGCAACAGCTTTCAGGGCTGCCACCTTCCGTGTGGGACAAGGAGCCGGACGTGTGCCTTCTCGGAAACAGGCTCTGCCGAGGACGAGAGCCATGAGATGTTCCTCCTCTGGGCAAGCCCGGGTCCCAGATCCTGTTGTGCCTGTGAATAGGCTGCAGGGGGACGGTGAAGACCAGCAACAGCTTTCAGGGCTGCCAACTTCCGTGTGGGACAAGGAGCCGAACGGGTGCCTTTCTGGAAACAGGCCGTGCCGGGGACGAGAGCCATGAGATGTTCCTCCTCTGGGCAAGCCCCGGTCCTGAATCCTGTTGTGCCTGTGAATAGGCTGCAGGGGTACGTTGAAGACCAGCAACAGCTTTCAGGGCTGCCACCTTCCGTGTCGGACAAGGAGCCGGACGTGTCTTACTGGATAAAGGCTCTGCCGAGGACGAGAGCCATGAGATGTTCCTCCTCTGGGCAAGCCCGGGTCCCAGATCCTGTTGTGCCTGTGAATAGGCTGCAGGGGTACGTTGAAGACCAGCAACAGCTTTCACGGCTGCCACCTTCCGTGTGGGACAAGAGCCGGACGTGTGCCTTTTTGGAAACAGGCTCTGCCGAGGACGAGAGCCATGAGATGTTCCCCCTCTGGGCAAGCCCGGGTCCCAGATCCTGTTGTGCCTGTGAATAGGCTGCAGGGGGACGGTGAAGACCAGCAACAGCTTTCAGGGCTGCCACCTTCCGTGTGGGACAAGGAGCCGGACGTGTGCCTTTTCGGAAACAGGCCATGCCGAGGGTGAGAGCCATGAGATGTTCCTCCTCTGGGTAAACCTGGGTCCCAGAACCTGTTGTGCCTGTGAATAGGCTGCAGGGGGACGGTGAAGACCAGCAACAGCTTTCAGGGCTGCCACCTTCCGTGTGGGACAAGGAGCCGTATGTGTGCCTTTTCGGAAACAGGCTCTGCCGAGGACGAGAGCCATGAGATGTTCCTCCTCTGGGCAAGCCCGGGTCCCAGATCCTGTTGTGCCTGTGAATAGGCTGCAGGGGGACGGTGAAGACCAGCAACAGCTTTCAGGGCTGCCACCTTCCGTGTCGGACAAGGAGCCGAACGGGTGCCTTTCTGGAAACAGGCCGTGCCGGGGACGAGAGCCATGAGATGTTCCTCCTCTGGGCAAGCCCCGGTCCTGAATCCAGTTGTGCCTGTGAATAGGCTGCAGGGGGACGGTGAAGACCAGCAACAGCTTTCAGGGCTGCCACCTTCCGTGTGGGACAATGAGCCGGACGCGTCTTTCTGGATAAAGGTCATGCCGAGGACGAGAGCCATGAGATGTTCCTCCTCTGGGCAAGCCCGGGTCCCAGATCCTGTTGTGCCTGTGAATAGGCTGCAGGGGGACGGGGAAGACCAGCAACAGCTTTCATGGCTGCCACCTTCCGTGTGGGACAAGGAGCCAGACGTGTGCCTTCTCGGAAACAGGCTCTGCCGAGGACGAGAGCCATGAGATGTTCCTCCTCTGGGCAAGCCTGGGTCCCAGATCCTGTTGTGCCTGTGAATAGGCTGCAGGGGGACGGTGAAGACCAGCAACAGCTTTCAGGGCTGCCACCTTCCGTGTGGGACAAGGAGCCGGACGTGTGCCTTCTCGGAAACAGGCTCTGCCGAGGACGAGAGCCATGAGATGTTCCTCCTCTGGGCAAGCCCGGGTCCCAGATCCTGTTGTGCCTGTGAATAGGCTGCAGGGGGACGGTGAAGACCAGCAACAGCTTTCAGGGCTGCCACCTTCCGTGTGGGACAAGGAGCCGGATGTGTGCCTTTTCGGAAACAGGCTCTGCCGAGGACGAGAGCCATGAGATGTTCCTCCTCTGGGCAAGCCCGGGTCCCAGATCCTGTTGTGCCTGTGAATAGGCTGCAGGGGGACGGTGAAGACCAGCAACAGCTTTCACGGCTGCCACCTTCCGTGTGGGACAAGGAGCCGGACGTGTGCCTTTTTGGAAACAGGCTCTGCCGAGGACGAGAGCCATGAGATGTTCCTCCTCTGGGCAAGCCCGGGTCCCAGATCCTGTTGTGCCTGTGAATAGGCTGCAGGGGGACGGTGAAGACCAGCAACAGCTTTCAGGGCTGCCACCTTCCGTGTGGGACAAGGAGCCGGACGTGTGCCTTTTCGGAAACAGGCCCTGCCGAGGACGAGAGCCATGAGATGTTCCTCCTCTGGGCAAGCCCGGGTCCCAGATCCTGTTGTGCCTGTGAATAGGCTGCAGGGGGACGGTGAAGACCAGCAACAGCTTTCAGGGCTGCCACCTTCCGTGTGGGACAAGGAGCCGGACGTGTGCCTTTTCGGAAACAGGCCATGCCGAGGGTGAGAGCCATGAGATGTTCCTCCTCTGGGCAAACCCGGGTCCCAGAACCTGTTGTGCCTGTGAATAGGCTGCAGGGGGACGGTGAAGACCAGCAACAGCTTTCAGGGCTGCCACCTTCCGTGTGGGACAAGGAGCCGGATGTGTGCCTTTTCGGAAACAGGCCATGCCGAGGGTGAGAGCCATGAGATGTTCCTCCTCTGGGCAAGCCCGGGTCCCAGATCCTGTTGTGCCTGTGAATAGGCTGCAGGGGGACGGTGAAGACCAGCAACAGCTTTCACGGCTGCCACCTTCTGTGTGGGACAAGGAGCCGGACATGTGCCTTTCTGGAAACAGGCCGTGCCGGGGACGAGAGCCATGAGATGTTCCTCCTCTGGGCAAGCCCGGGTCCCAGATCCTGTTGTGCCTGTGAATAGGCTGCAGGGGGACGGTGAAGACCAGCAACAGCTTTCAGGGCTGCCACCTTCCGTGTGGGACAAGGAGCCGGACGTCTCCTTTCTGGAAACAGGCACTGTCGAGGACGAAAGCCATGAGATGTTCCTCCTCTGGGCAAGCCCGGGTCCTGAATCCTGTTGTGCCTGTGAATAGGCTGCAGGGGGACGGTGAAGACCAGCAACAGCTTTCAGGGCTGCCACCTTCCGTGTGGGACAAGGAGCCGGACGTCTGCCTTTCTGGAAACAGGCTCTGCCGAGGACGAGAGCCATGAGATGTTCCTCCTCTGGGCAAGCCCGGGTCCCAGATCCTGTTGTGCCTGTGAATAGGCTGCAGGGGGACGGTGAAGACCAGCAACAGCTTTCAGGGCTGCCACCTTCCGTGTGGGACAAGGAGCCGTATGTGTGCCTTTTCGGAAACAGGCTCTGCCGAGGACGAGAGCCATGAGATGTTCCTCCTCTGGGCAAGCCCGGGTCCCAGATCCTGTTGTGCCTGTGAATAGGCTGCAGGGGGACGGTGAAGACCAGCAACAGCTTTCAGGGCTGCCACCTTCCGTGTGGGACAAGGAGCCGGTCGTGTGCCTTTTTGGAAACAGGCCCTGCCGAGGACGAGAGCCATGAGATGTTCCTCCTCTGGGCAAGCCCGGGTCCCAGATCCTGTTGTGCCTGTGAATAGGCTGCAGGGGGATGGTGAAGACCAGCAACAGCTTTCAGGGCTGCCACCTTCCGTGTGGGACAAGGAGCCGGACGTGTGCCTTTTCGGAAACAGGCTCTGCCGAGGACGAGAGCCATGAGATGTTCCTCCTCTGGGAAAGCCCTGGTCCCAGATCCTGTTGTGCCTGTGAATAGGCTGCAGGGGGACGGTGAAGACCAGCAACAGCTTTCAGGGCTGCCACCTTCCGTGTGGGACAAGGAGCCGAACGGGTGCCTTTCTGGAAAAAGGCCGTGCCGGGGACGAGAGCCATGAGATGTTCCTCCTCTGGGCAAGCCCCGGTCCTGAATCCAGTTGTGCCTGTGAATAGGCTGCAGGGGGACGGTGAAGACCAGCAACAGCTTTCAGGGCTGCCACCTTCCGTGTGGGACAAGGAGCCGGACGTGTCTTTCTGGATAAAGGCTCTGCCGAGGACGAGAGCCATGAGATGTTCCTCCTCTGGGCAAGCCCGGGTCCCAGATCCTGTTGTGCCTGTGAATAGGCTGCAGGGGGACGGTGAAGACCAGCAACAGCTTTCAGGGCTGCCACCTTCCGTGTGGGACAAGGAGCCGGACGTGTGCCTTTTCGGAAACAGGCTCTGCCGAGGACGAGAGCCATGAGATGTTCCTCCTCTGGGCAAGCCCGGGTCCCAGATCCTGTTGTGCCTGTGAATAGGCTGCAGGGGGACGGGGAAGACCAGCAACAGCTTTCATGGCTGCCACCTTCCGTGTGGGACAAGGAGCCAGACGTGTGCCTTCTCGGAAACAGGCTCTGCCGAGGACGAGAGCCATGAGATGTTCCTCCTCTGGGCAAGCCTGGGTCCCAGATCCTGTTGTGCCTGTGAATAGGCTGCAGGGGGACGGTGAAGACCAGCAACAGCTTTCAGGGCTGCCACCTTCCGTGTGGGACAAGGAGCCGGACGTGTGCCTTCTCGGAAACAGGCTCTGCCGAGGACGAGAGCCATGAGATGTTCCTCCTCTGGGCAAGCCCGGGTCCCAGATCCTATTGTGCCTGTGAATAGGCTGCAGGGGGACGGTGAAGACCAGCAACAGCTTTCAGGGCTGCCACCTTCCGTGTGGGACAAGGAGCCGAACGGGTGCCTTTCTGGAAACAGGCCGTGCCGGGGACGAGAGCCATGAGATGTTCCTCCTCTGGGCAAGCCCGGGTCCTGAATCCTGTTGTGCCTGTGAATAGGCTGCAGGGGGACGGTGAAGACCAGCAACAGCTTTCAGGGCTGCCACCTTCCGTGTGGGACAAGGAGCCGAACGGGTGCCTTTCTGGAAACAGGCTCTGCCGAGGACGAGAGCCATGAGATGTTCCCCCTCTGGGCAAGCCCGGGTCCCAGATCCTTTTGTGCCTGTGAATAGGCTGCAGGGGGACGGTGAAGACCAGCAACAGCTTTCAGGGCGGCCACCTTCCGTGTCGGACAAGGAGCCGGATGTGTGCCTTTCTGGAAACAGGCCGTGCCGAGGACGAGAGCCATGAGATGTTCCTCCTCTGGGCAAGCCCGGGTCCTGAATCCTGTTGTGCCTGTGAATAGGCTGCAGGGGGACGGTGAAGACCAGCAACAGCTTTCAGGGCTGCCACCATCCGTGTGGGACAAGGAGCCGGACGTGTGCCTTTTCGGAATCAGGCTCTGCCGAGGACGAGAGCCATGAGATGTTCCTCCTCTGGGCAAGCCCGCGTCCAAATCCTGTTGTGCCTGTGAATAGGCTGCAGGGAGACGGTGAAGACCAGCAACAGCTTTCAGGGCTGCCACCTTCCGTGTGGGACAAGGAGCCGGACGTGTGCCTTTTTGGAAACAGGCTCTGCCGAGGACGAGAGCCATGAGATGTTCCTCCTCTGGGCAAGCCCGGGTCCCAGATCCTGTTGTGCCTGTGAATAGGCTGCAGGGGGACGGTGAAGACCAGCAACAGCTTTCAGGGCTGCCACCTTCCGTGTGGGACAAGGAGCCGGACGTGTGCCTTTTCGGAAACAGGCCCTGCCGAGGACGAGAGCCATGAGATGTTCCTCCTCTGGGCAAGCCCGGGTCCCAGATCCTGTTGTGCCTGTGAATAGGCTGCAGGGGGACGGTGAAGACCAGCAACAGCTTTCAGGGCTGCCACCTTCCGTGTGGGACAAGGAGCCGGACGTGTGCCTTTTCGGAAACAGGCCATGCCGAGGACGAGAGCCATGAGATGTTCCTCCTCTGGGCAAGCCCGGGTCCCAGATCCTGTTGTGCCTGTGAATAGGCTGCAGGGGGACGGTGAAGACCAGCAACAGCTTTCAGGGCTGCCACCTTCCGTGTGGGACAAGGAGCCGGATGTGTGCCTTTTCGGAAACAGGCTCTGCCGAGGACGAGAGCCATGAGATGTTCCTCCTCTGGGCAAGCCCGGGTCCCAGATCCTGTTGTGCCTGTGAATAGGCTGCAGGGGGACGGTGAAGACCAGCAACAGCTTTCACGGCTGCCACCTTCTGTGTGGGACAAGGAGCCGGACATGTGCCTTTCTGGAAACAGGCCGTGCCGGGGACGAGAGCCATGAGATGTTCCTCCTCTGGGCAAGCCCGGGTCCCAGATCCTGTTGTGCCTGTGAATAGGCTGCAGGGGGACGGTGAAGACCAGCAACAGCTTTCAGGGCTGCCACCTTCCGTGTGGGACAAGGAGCCGGACGTCTGCCTTTCTGGAAACAGGCACTGTCGAGGACGAAAGCCATGAGATGTTCCTCCTCTGGGCAAGCCCGGGTCCTGAATCCTGTTGTGCCTGTGAATAGGCTGCAGGGGGACGGTGAAGACCAGCAACAGCTTTCAGGGCTGCCACCTTCCGTGTGGGACAAGGAGCCGGACGTGTGCCTTTTCAGAAACAGGCTCTGCCGAGGACGAGAGCCATGAGATGTTCCTCCTCTGGGAAAGCCCTGGTCCCAGATCCTGTTGTGCCTGTGAATAGGCTGCAGGGGGACGGTGAAGACCAGCAACAGCTTTCAGGGCTGCCACCTTCCGTGTGGGACAAGGAGCCGAACGGGTGCCTTTCTGGAAAAAGGCCGTGCCGGGGACGAGAGCCATGAGATGTTCCTCCTCTGGGCAAGCCCCGGTCCTGAATCCAGTTGTGCCTGTGAATAGGCTGCAGGGGGACGGTGAAGACCAGCAACAGCTTTCAGGGCTGCCACCTTCCGTGTGGGACAAGGAGCCGGACGTGTCTTTCTGGATAAAGGCTCTGCCGAGGACGAGAGCCATGAGATGTTCCTCCTCTGGGCAAGCCCGGGTCCCAGATCCTGTTGTGCCTGTGAATAGGCTGCAGGGGGACGGTGAAGACCAGCAACAGCTTTCAGGGCTGCCACCTTCCGTGTGGGACAAGGAGCCGGACGTGTGCCTTTTCGGAAACAGGCCCTGCCGAGGACGAGAGCCATGAGATGTTCCTCCTCTGGGCAAGCCCGGGTCCCAGATCCTGTTGTGCCTGTGAATAGGCTGCAGGGGGACGGGGAAGACCAGCAACAGCTTTCATGGCTGCCACCTTCCGTGTGGGACAAGGAGCCAGACGTGTGCCTTCTCGGAAACAGGCTCTGCCGAGGACGAGAGCCATGAGATGTTCCTTCTCTGGGCAAGCCTGGGTCCCAGATCCTGTTGTGCCTGTGAATAGGCTGCAGGGGGACGGTGAAGACCAGCAACAGCTTTCAGGGCTGCCACCTTCCGTGTGGGACAAGGAGCCGGACGTGTGCCTTCTCGGAAACAGGCTCTGCCGAGGACGAGAGCCATGAGATGTTCCTCCTCTGGGCAAGCCCGGGTCCCAGATCCTGTTGTGCCTGTGAATAGGCTGCAGGGGGACGGTGAAGACCAGCAACAGCTTTCAGGGCTGCCACCTTCCGTGTGGGACAAGGAGCCGAACGGGTGCCTTTCTGGAAACAGGCCGTGCCGGGGACGAGAGCCATGAGATGTTCCTCCTCTGGGCAAGCCCGGGTCCTGAATCCTGTTGTGCCTGTGAATAGGCTGCAGGGGGACGGTGAAGACCAGCAACAGCTCTCAGGGCTGCCACCTTCCGTGTGGGACAAGGAGCCGAACGGGTGCCTTTCTGGAAACAGGCTCTGCCGAGGACGAGAGCCATGAGATGTTCCCCCTCTGGGCAAGCCCGGGTCCCAGATCCTTTTGTGCCTGTGAATAGGCTGCAGGGGGACGGTGAAGACCAGCAACAGCTTTCAGGGCTGCCACCTTCCGTGTGGGACAAGGAGCCGGATGTGTGCCTTTCTGGAAACAGGCCGTGCCGAGGACGAGAGCCATGAGATGTTCCTCCTCTGGGCAAGCCCGGGTCCTGAATCCTGTTGTGCCTGTGAATAGGCTGCAGGGGGACGGTGAAGACCAGCAACAGCTTTCAGGGCTGCCACCATCCGTGTGGGACAAGGAGCCGGACGTGTGCCTTTTCGGAATCAGGCTCTGCCGAGGACGAGAGCCATGAGATGTTCCTCCTCTGGGCAAGCCCGCGTCCAAATCCTGTTGTGCCTGTGAATAGGCTGCAGGGAGACGGTGAAGACCAGCAACAGCTTTCAGGGCTGCCACCTTCCGTGTGGGACAAGGAGCCGGACGTGTGCCTTTTTGGAAACAGGCTCTGCCGAGGACGAGAGCCATGAGATGTTCCTCCTCTGGGCAAGCCCGGGTCCCAGATCCTGTTGTGCCTGTGAATAGGCTGCAGGGGGACGGTGAAGACCAGCAACAGCTTTCAGGGCTGCCACCTTCCGTGTGGGACAAGGAGCCGGACGTGTGCCTTTTCGGAAACAGGCCCTGCCGAGGACGAGAGCCATGAGATGTTCCTCCTCTGGGAAAGCCCGGGTCCCAGATCCTGTTGTGCCTGTGAATAGGCTGCAGGGGGACGGTGAAGACCAGCAACAGCTTTCAGGGCTGCCACCTTCCGTGTGGGACAAGGAGCCGGACGTGTGCCTTTTCGGAAACAGGCCATGCCGAGGGTGAGAGCCATGAGATGTTCCTCCTCTGGGAAAGCCCGGGTCCCAGAACCTGTTGTGCCTGTGAATAGGCTGCAGGGGGACGGTGAAGACCAGCAACAGCTTTCAGGGCTGCCACCTTCCGTGTGGGACAAGGAGCCGGATGTGTGCCTTTTCGGAAACAGGCTCTGCCGAGGACGAGAGCCATGAGATGTTCCTCCTCTGGGCAAGCCCGGGTCCCAGATCCTGTTGTGCCTGTGAATAGGCTGCAGGGGGACGGTGAAGACCAGCAACAGCTTTCAGGGCTGCCACCTTCCGTGTGGGACAAGGAGCCGTATGTGTGCCTTTTTGGAAACAGGCTCTGCCGAGGACGAGAGCCATGAGATGTTCCTCCTCTGGGCAAGCCCGGGTCCCAGATCCTGTTGTGCCTGTGAATAGGCTGCAGGGGGACGGTGAAGACCAGCAACAGCTTTCAGGGCTGCCACCTTCCGTGTGGGACAAGGAGCCGGACGTGTGCCTTTTCGGAAACAGGCCCTGCCGAGGACGAGAGCCATGAGATGTTCCTCCTCTGGGCAAGCCCGGGTCCCAGATCCTGTTGTGCCTGTGAATAGGCTGCAGGGGGACGGTGAAGACCAGCAACAGCTTTCAGGGCTGCCACCTTCCGTGTGGGACAAGGAGCCGGACGTGTGCCTTTTCGGAAACAGGCTCTGCCGAGGACGAGAGCCATGAGATGTTCCTCCTCTGGGCAAACCCGGGTCCCAGAACCTGTTGTGCCTGTGAATAGGCTGCAGGGGGACGGTGAAGACCAGCAACAGCTTTCAGGGCTGCCACCTTCCGTGTGGGACAAGGAGCCAGACGTGTGCCTTCTCGGAAACAGGCTCTGCCGAGGACGAGAGCCATGAGATGTTCCTTCTCTGGGCAAGCCTGGGTCCCAGATCCTGTTGTGCCTGTGAATAGGCTGCAGGGGGACGGTGAAGACCAGCAACAGCTTTCAGGGCTGCCACCTTCCGTGTGGGACAAGGAGCCGGACGTGTGCCTTCTCGGAAACAGGCTCTGCCGAGGACGAGAGCCATGAGATGTTCCTCCTCTGGGCAAGCCCGGGTCCCAGATCCTGTTGTGCCTGTGAATAGGCTGCAGGGGGACGGTGAAGACCAGCAACAGCTTTCAGGGCTGCCACCTTCCGTGTGGGACAAGGAGCCGAACGGGTGCCTTTCTGGAAACAGGCCGTGCCGGGGACGAGAGCCATGAGATGTTCCTCCTCTGGGCAAGCCCGGGTCCTGAATCCTGTTGTGCCTGTGAATAGGCTGCAGGGGGACGGTGAAGACCAGCAACAGCTCTCAGGGCTGCCACCTTCCGTGTGGGACAAGGAGCCGAACGGGTGCCTTTCTGGAAACAGGCTCTGCCGAGGACGAGAGCCATGAGATGTTCCCCCTCTGGGCAAGCCCGGGTCCCAGATCCTTTTGTGCCTGTGAATAGGCTGCAGGGGGACGGTGAAGACCAGCAACAGCTTTCAGGGCGGCCACCTTCCGTGTGGGACAAGGAGCCGGATGTGTGCCTTTCTGGAAACAGGCCGTGCCGAGGACGAGAGCCATGAGATGTTCCTCCTCTGGGCAAGCCCGGGTCCTGAATCCTGTTGTGCCTGTGAATAGGCTGCAGGGGGACGGTGAAGACCAGCAACAGCTTTCAGGGCTGCCACCTTCCGTGTGGGACAAGGAGCCGGACGTGTGCCTTTTCGGAAACAGGCCATGCCGAGGGTGAGAGCCATGAGATGTTCCTCCTCTGGGAAAGCCCGGGTCCCAGATCCTGTTGTGCCTGTGAATAGGCTGCAGGGGGACGGTGAAGACCAGCAACAGCTTTCAGGGCTGCCACCTTCCGTGTGGGACAAGGAGCCGGACGTGTGCCTTTTCGGAAACAGGCCATGCCGAGGGTGAGAGCCATGAGATGTTCCTCCTCTGGGAAAGCCCGGGTCCCAGAACCTGTTGTGCCTGTGAATAGGCTGCAGGGGGACGGTGAAGACCAGCAACAGCTTTCACGGCTGCCACCTTCTGTGTGGGACAAGGAGCCGGACATGTGCCTTTCTGGAAACAGGCCGTGCCGGGGACGAGAGCCATGAGATGTTCCTCCTCTGGGCAAGCCCGGGTCCCAGATCCTGTTGTGCCTGTGAATAGGCTGCAGGGGGACGGTGAAGACCAGCAACAGCTTTCAGGGCTGCCACCTTCCGTGTGGGACAAGGAGCCGGACGTCTGCCTTTCTGGAAACAGGCACTGTCGAGGACGAAAGCCATGAGATGTTCCTCCTCTGGGCAAGCCCGGGTCCTGAATCCTGTTGTGCCTGTGAATAGGCTGCAGGGGGACGGTGAAGACCAGCAACAGCTTTCAGGGCTGCCACCTTCCGTGTGGGACAAGGAGCCGGACGTGTGCCTTTTTGGAAACAGGCTCTGCCGAGGACGAGAGCCATGAGATGTTCCTCCTCTGGGCAAGCCCGGGTCCCAGATCCTGTTGTGCCTGTGAATAGGCTGCAGGGGGACGGTGAAGACCAGCAACAGCTTTCAGGGCTGCCACCTTCCGTGTGGGACAAGGAGCCGTATGTGTGCCTTTTCGGAAACAGGCTCTGCCGAGGACGAGAGCCATGAGATGTTCCTCCTCTGGGCAAGCCCGGGTCCCAGATCCTGTTGTGCCTGTGAATAGGCTGCAGGGGGACGGTGAAGACCAGCAACAGCTTTCAGGGCTGCCACCTTCCGTGTGGGACAAGGAGCCGGTCGTGTGCCTTTTTGGAAACAGGCCCTGCCGAGGACGAGAGCCATGAGATGTTCCTCCTCTGGGCAAGCCCGGGTCCCAGATCCTGTTGTGCCTGTGAATAGGCTGCAGGGGGATGGTGAAGACCAGCAACAGCTTTCAGGGCTGCCACCTTCCGTGTGGGACAAGGAGCCGGACGTGTGCCTTTTCAGAAACAGGCTCTGCCGAGGACGAGAGCCATGAGATGTTCCTCCTCTGGGAAAGCCCTGGTCCCAGATCCTGTTGTGCCTGTGAATAGGCTGCAGGGGGACGGTGAAGACCAGCAACAGCTTTCAGGGCTGCCACCTTCCGTGTGGGACAAGGAGCCGAACGGGTGCCTTTCTGGAAAAAGGCCGTGCCGGGGACGAGAGCCATGAGATGTTCCTCCTCTGGGCAAGCCCCGGTCCTGAATCCAGTTGTGCCTGTGAATAGGCTGCAGGGGGACGGTGAAGACCAGCAACAGCTTTCAGGGCTGCCACCTTCCGTGTGGGACAAGGAGCCGGACGTGTCTTTCTGGATAAAGGCTCTGCCGAGGACGAGAGCCATGAGATGTTCCTCCTCTGGGCAAGCCCGGGTCCCAGATCCTGTTGTGCCTGTGAATAGGCTGCAGGGGGACGGTGAAGACCAGCAACAGCTTTCAGGGCTGCCACCTTCCGTGTGGGACAAGGAGCCGGACGTGTGCCTTTTCGGAAACAGGCCCTGCCGAGGACGAGAGCCATGAGATGTTCCTCCTCTGGGCAAGCCCGGGTCCCAGATCCTGTTGTGCCTGTGAATAGGCTGCAGGGGGACGGGGAAGACCAGCAACAGCTTTCATGGCTGCCACCTTCCGTGTGGGACAA
The DNA here is from genome assembly GCF_929443795.1 of Astur gentilis. Lineage (NCBI taxonomy): Eukaryota > Metazoa > Chordata > Aves > Accipitriformes > Accipitridae > Astur > Astur gentilis. The sequence continues at coordinate 178,938 of NW_026061071.1, forward strand.
GGAGCCAGACGTGTGCCTTCTCGGAAACAGGCTCTGCCGAGGACGAGAGCCATGAGATGTTCCTTCTCTGGGCAAGCCTGGGTCCCAGATCCTGTTGTGCCTGTGAATAGGCTGCAGGGGGACGGTGAAGACCAGCAACAGCTTTCAGGGCTGCCACCTTCCGTGTGGGACAAGGAGCCGGACGTGTGCCTTCTCGGAAACAGGCTCTGCCGAGGACGAGAGCCATGAGATGTTCCTCCTCTGGGCAAGCCCGGGTCCCAGATCCTGTTGTGCCTGTGAATAGGCTGCAGGGGGACGGTGAAGACCAGCAAAAGCTTTCAGGGCTGCCACCTTCCGTGTGGGACAAGGAGCCGAACGGGTGCCTTTCTGGAAACAGGCCGTGCCGGGGACGAGAGCCATGAGATGTTCCTCCTCTGGGAAAGCCCGGGTCCCAGATCCTGTTGTGCCTGTGAATAGGCTGCAGGGGGACGGTGAAGACCAGCAACAGCTTTCAGGGCTGCCACCTTCCGTGTGGGACAAGGAGCCGGACGTGTGCCTTTTCGGAAACAGGCCATGCCGAGGGTGAGAGCCATGAGATGTTCCTCCTCTGGGAAAGCCCGGGTCCCAGATCCTGTTGTGCCTGTGAATAGGCTGCAGGGGGACGGTGAAGACCAGCAACAGCTTTCAGGGCTGCCACCTTCCGTGTGGGACAAGGAGCCGGACGTGTGCCTTTTCGGAAACAGGCCATGCCGAGGGTGAGAGCCATGAGATGTTCCTCCTCTGGGAAAGCCCGGGTCCCAGAACCTGTTGTGCCTGTGAATAGGCTGCAGGGGGACGGTGAAGACCAGCAACAGCTTTCACGGCTGCCACCTTCTGTGTGGGACAAGGAGCCGGACATGTGCCTTTCTGGAAACAGGCCGTGCCGGGGTCGAGAGCCATGAGATGTTCCTCCTCTGGGCAAGCCCGGGTCCCAGATCCTGTTGTGCCTGTGAATAGGCTGCAGGGGGACGGTGAAGACCAGCAACAGCTTTCAGGGCTGCCACCTTCCGTGTGGGACAAGGAGCCGGACGTCTGCCTTTCTGGAAACAGGCACTGTCGAGGACGAAAGCCATGAGATGTTCCTCCTCTGGGCAAGCCCGGGTCCTGAATCCTGTTGTGCCTGTGAATAGGCTGCAGGGGGACGGTGAAGACCAGCAACAGCTTTCAGGGCTGCCACCTTCCGTGTGGGACAAGGAGCCGGACGTGTGCCTTTTTGGAAACAGGCTCTGCCGAGGACGAGAGCCATGAGATGTTCCTCCTCTGGGCAAGCCCGGGTCCCAGATCCTGTTGTGCCTGTGAATAGGCTGCAGGGGGACGGTGAAGACCAGCAACAGCTTTCAGGGCTGCCACCTTCCGTGTGGGACAAGGAGCCGGACGTGTGCCTTTTTGGAAACAGGCCCTGCCGAGGACGAGAGCCATGAGATGTTCCTCCTCTGGGCAAGCCCGGGTCCCAGATCCTGTTGTGCCTGTGAATAGGCTGCAGGGGGATGGTGAAGACCAGCAACAGCTTTCAGGGCTGCCACCTTCCGTGTGGGACAAGGAGCCGGACGTGTGCCTTTTCAGAAACAGGCTCTGCCGAGGACGAGAGCCATGAGATGTTCCTCCTCTGGGAAAGCCCTGGTCCCAGATCCTGTTGTGCCTGTGAATAGGCTGCAGGGGGACGGTGAAGACCAGCAACAGCTTTCAGGGCTGCCACCTTCCGTGTGGGACAAGGAGCCGAACGGGTGCCTTTCTGGAAAAAGGCCGTGCCGGGGACGAGAGCCATGAGATGTTCCTCCTCTGGGCAAGCCCCGGTCCTGAATCCAGTTGTGCCTGTGAATAGGCTGCAGGGGGACGGTGAAGACCAGCAACAGCTTTCAGGGCTGCCACCTTCCGTGTGGGACAAGGAGCCGGACGTGTCTTTCTGGATAAAGGCTCTGCCGAGGACGAGAGCCATGAGATGTTCCTCCTCTGGGCAAGCCCGGGTCCCAGATCCTGTTGTGCCTGTGAATAGGCTGCAGGGGGACGGTGAAGACCAGCAACAGCTTTCAGGGCTGCCACCTTCCGTGTGGGACAAGGAGCCGGACGTGTGCCTTTTCGGAAACAGGCCCTGCCGAGGACGAGAGCCATGAGATGTTCCTCCTCTGGGCAAGCCCGGGTCCCAGATCCTGTTGTGCCTGTGAATAGGCTGCAGGGGGACGGGGAAGACCAGCAACAGCTTTCATGGCTGCCACCTTCCGTGTGGGACAAGGAGCCAGACGTGTGCCTTCTCGGAAACAGGCTCTGCCGAGGACGAGAGCCATGAGATGTTCCTTCTCTGGGCAAGCCTGGGTCCCAGATCCTGTTGTGCCTGTGAATAGGCTGCAGGGGGACGGTGAAGACCAGCAACAGCTTTCAGGGCTGCCACCTTCCGTGTGGGACAAGGAGCCGGACGTGTGCCTTCTCGGAAACAGGCTCTGCCGAGGACGAGAGCCATGAGATGTTCCTCCTCTGGGCAAGCCCGGGTCCCAGATCCTGTTGTGCCTGTGAATAGGCTGCAGGGGGACGGTGAAGACCAGCAACAGCTTTCAGGGCTGCCACCTTCCGTGTGGGACAAGGAGCCGAACGGGTGCCTTTCTGGAAACAGGCCGTGCCGGGGACGAGAGCCATGAGATGTTCCTCCTCTGGGCAAGCCCGGGTCCTTTATCCTGTTGTGCCTGTGAATAGGCTGCAGGGGGACGGTGAAGACCAGCAACAGCTCTCAGGGCTGCCACCTTCCGTGTGGGACAAGGAGCCGAACGGGTGCCTTTCTGGAAACAGGCTCTGCCGAGGACGAGAGCCATGAGATGTTCCCCCTCTGGGCAAGCCCGGGTCCCAGATCCTTTTGTGCCTGTGAATAGGCTGCAGGGGGACGGTGAAGACCAGCAACAGCTTTCAGGGCTGCCACCTTCCGTGTGGGACAAGGAGCCGGATGTGTGCCTTTCTGGAAACAGGCCGTGCCGAGGACGAGAGCCATGAGATGTTCCTCCTCTGGGCAAGCCCGGGTCCTGAATCCTGTTGTGCCTGTGAATAGGCTGCAGGGGGACGGTGAAGACCAGCAACAGCTTTCAGGGCTGCCACCATCCGTGTGGGACAAGGAGCCGGACGTGTGCCTTTTCGGAATCAGGCTCTGCCGAGGACGAGAGCCATGAGATGTTCCTCCTCTGGGCAAGCCCGCGTCCAAATCCTGTTGTGCCTGTGAATAGGCTGCAGGGAGACGGTGAAGACCAGCAACAGCTCTCAGGGCTGCCACCTTCCGTGTGGGACAAGGAGCCGAACGGGTGCCTTTCTGGAAACAGGCTCTGCCGAGGACGAGAGCCATGAGATGTTCCCCCTCTGGGCAAGCCCGGGTCCCAGATCCTTTTGTGCCTGTGAATAGGCTGCAGGGGGACGGTGAAGACCAGCAACAGCTTTCAGGGCTGCCACCTTCCGTGTGGGACAAGGAGCCGGATGTGTGCCTTTCTGGAAACAGGCCGTGCCGAGGACGAGAGCCATGAGATGTTCCTCCTCTGGGCAAGCCCGGGTCCTGAATCCTGTTGTGCCTGTGAATAGGCTGCAGGGGGACGGTGAAGACCAGCAACAGCTTTCAGGGCTGCCACCATCCGTGTGGGACAAGGAGCCGGACGTGTGCCTTTTCGGAATCAGGCTCTGCCGAGGACGAGAGCCATGAGATGTTCCTCCTCTGGGCAAGCCCGCGTCCAAATCCTGTTGTGCCTGTGAATAGGCTGCAGGGAGACGGTGAAGACCAGCAACAGCTTTCAGGGCTGCCACCTTCCGTGTGGGACAAGGAGCCGGACGTGTGCCTTTTTGGAAACAGGCTCTGCCGAGGACGAGAGCCATGAGATGTTCCTCCTCTGGGCAAGCCCGGGTCCCAGATCCTGTTGTGCCTGTGAATAGGCTGCAGGGGGACGGTGAAGACCAGCAACAGCTTTCAGGGCTGCCACCTTCCGTGTGGGACAAGGAGCCGGACGTGTGCCTTTTCGGAAACAGGCCCTGCCGAGGACGAGAGCCATGAGATGTTCCTCCTCTGGGCAAGCCCGGGTCCCAGATCCTGTTGTGCCTGTGAATAGGCTGCAGGGGGACGGTGAAGACCAGCAACAGCTTTCAGGGCTGCCACCTTCCGTGTGGGACAAGGAGCCGGACGTGTGCCTTTTCGGAAACAGGCCATGCCGAGGGTGAGAGCCATGAGATGTTCCTCCTCTGGGAAAGCCCGGGTCCCAGAACCTGTTGTGCCTGTGAATAGGCTGCAGGGGGACGGTGAAGACCAGCAACAGCTTTCAGGGCTGCCACCTTCCGTGTGGGACAAGGAGCCGGATGTGTGCCTTTTCGGAAACAGGCTCTGCCGAGGACGAGAGCCATGAGATGTTCCTCCTCTGGGCAAGCCCGGGTCCCAGATCCTGTTGTGCCTGTGAATAGGCTGCAGGGGGACGGTGAAGACCAGCAACAGCTTTCAGGGCTGCCACCTTCCGTGTGGGACAAGGAGCCGTATGTGTGCCTTTTTGGAAACAGGCTCTGCCGAGGACGAGAGCCATGAGATGTTCCTCCTCTGGGCAAGCCCGGGTCCCAGATCCTGTTGTGCCTGTGAATAGGCTGCAGGGGGACGGTGAAGACCAGCAACAGCTTTCAGGGCTGCCACCTTCCGTGTGGGACAAGGAGCCGGACGTGTGCCTTTTCGGAAACAGGCCCTGCCGAGGACGAGAGCCATGAGATGTTCCTCCTCTGGGCAAGCCCGGGTCCCAGATCCTGTTGTGCCTGTGAATAGGCTGCAGGGGGACGGTGAAGACCAGCAACAGCTTTCAGGGCTGCCACCTTCCGTGTGGGACAAGGAGCCGGACGTGTGCCTTTTCGGAAACAGGCCATGCCGAGGGTGAGAGCCATGAGATGTTCCTCCTCTGGGCAAACCCGGGTCCCAGAACCTGTTGTGCCTGTGAATAGGCTGCAGGGGGACGGTGAAGACCAGCAACAGCTTTCAGGGCTGCCACCTTCCGTGTGGGACAAGGAGCCGGATGTGTGCCTTTTCGGAAACAGGCTCTGCCGAGGACGAGAGCCATGAGATGTTCCTCCTCTGGGCAAGCCCGGGTCCCAGATCCTGTTGTGCCTGTGAATAGGCTGCAGGGGGACGGGGAAGACCAGCAACAGCTTTCATGGCTGCCACCTTCCGTGTGGGACAAGGAGCCAGACGTGTGCCTTTTTGGAAACAGGCTCTGCCGAGGACGAGAGCCATGAGATGTTCCTTCTCTGGGCAAGCCTGGGTCCCAGATCCTGTTGTGCCTGTGAATAGGCTGCAGGGGGACGGTGAAGACCAGCAACAGCTTTCACAGCTGCCACCTTCCGTGTGGGACAAGGAGCCGGACGTGTGCCTTCTCGGAAACAGGCTCTGCCGAGGACGAGAGCCATGAGATGTTCCTCCTCTGGGCAAGCCCGGGTCCCAGATCCTGTTGTGCCTGTGAATAGGCTGCAGGGGGACGGTGAAGACCAGCAACAGCTTTCAGGGCTGCCACCTTCCGTGTGGGACAAGGAGCCGAACGGGTGCCTTTCTGGAAACAGGCCGTGCCGGGGACGAGAGCCATGAGATGTTCCTCCTCTGGGCAAGCCCGGGTCCTGAATCCTGTTGTGCCTGTGAATAGGCTGCAGGGGGACAGTGAAGACCAGCAACAGCTCTCAGGGCTGCCACCTTCCGTGTGGGACAAGGAGCCGAACGGGTGCCTTTCTGGAAACAGGCTCTGCCGAGGACGAGAGCCATGAGATGTTCCCCCTCTGGGCAAGCCCGGGTCCCAGATCCTTTTGTGCCTGTGAATAGGCTGCAGGGGGACGGTGAAGACCAGCAACAGCTTTCAGGGCGGCCACCTTCCGTGTGGGACAAGGAGCCGGATGTGTGCCTTTCTGGAAACAGGCCGTGCCGAGGACGAGAGCCATGAGATGTTCCTCCTCTGGGCAAGCCCGGGTCCTGAATCCTGTTGTGCCTGTGAATAGGCTGCAGGGGGACGGTGAAGACCAGCAACAGCTTTCAGGGCTGCCACCATCCGTGTGGGACAAGGAGCCGGACGTGTGCCTTTTCGGAATCAGGCTCTGCCGAGGACGAGAGCCATGAGATGTTCCTCCTCTGGGCAAGCCCGCGTCCAAATCCTGTTGTGCCTGTGAATAGGCTGCAGGGAGACGGTGAAGACCAGCAACAGCTTTCAGGGCTGCCACCTTCCGTGTGGGACAAGGAGCCGGACGTGTGCCTTTTTGGAAACAGGCTCTGCCGAGGACGAGAGCCATGAGATGTTCCTCCTCTGGGCAAGCCCGGGTCCCAGATCCTGTTGTGCCTGTGAATAGGCTGCAGGGGGACGGTGAAGACCAGCAACAGCTTTCAGGGCTGCCACCTTCCGTGTGGGACAAGGAGCCGGACGTGTGCCTTTTCGGAAACAGGCCCTGCCGAGGACGAGAGCCATGAGATGTTCCTCCTCTGGGAAAGCCCGGGTCCCAGATCCTGTTGTGCCTGTGAATAGGCTGCAGGGGGACGGTGAAGACCAGCAACAGCTTTCAGGGCTGCCACCTTCCGTGTGGGACAAGGAGCCGGACGTGTGCCTTTTCGGAAACAGGCCATGCCGAGGGTGAGAGCCATGAGATGTTCCTCCTCTGGGAAAGCCCGGGTCCCAGAACCTGTTGTGCCTGTGAATAGGCTGCAGGGGGACGGTGAAGACCAGCAACAGCTTTCACGGCTGCCACCTTCCGTGTGGGACAAGGAGCCGGATGTGTGCCTTTTCGGAAACAGGCTCTGCCGAGGACGAGAGCCATGAGATGTTCCTCCTCTGGGCAAGCCCGGGTCCCAGATCCTGTTGTGCCTGTGAATAGGCTGCAGGGGGACGGTGAAGACCAGCAACAGCTTTCAGGGCTGCCACCTTCCGTGTGGGACAAGGAGCCGGACGTGTGCCTTTTTGGAAACAGGCTCTGCCGAGGACGAGAGCCATGAGATGTTCCTCCTCTGGGCAAGCCCGGGTCCCAGATCCTGTTGTGCCTGTGAATAGGCTGCAGGGGGACGGTGAAGACCAGCAACAGCTTTCACGGCTGCCACCTTCTGTGTGGGACAAGGAGCCGGACATGTGCCTTTCTGGAAACAGGCCGTGCCGGGGACGAGAGCCATGAGATGTTCCTCCTCTGGGCAAGCCCGGGTCCCAGATCCTGTTGTGCCTGTGAATAGGCTGCAGGGGGACGGTGAAGACCAGCAACAGCTTTCAGGGCTGCCACCTTCCGTGTGGGACAAGGAGCCGGACGTCTGCCTTTCTGGAAACAGGCACTGTCGAGGACGAAAGCCATGAGATGTTCCTCCTCTGGGCAAGCCCGGGTCCTGAATCCTGTTGTGCCTGTGAATAGGCTGCAGGGGGACGGTGAAGACCAGCAACAGCTTTCAGGGCTGCCACCTTCCGTGTGGGACAAGGAGCCGGACGTGTGCCTTTTTGGAAACAGGCTCTGCCGAGGACGAGAGCCATGAGATGTTCCTCCTCTGGGCAAGCCCGGGTCCCAGATCCTGTTGTGCCTGTGAATAGGCTGCAGGGGGACGGTGAAGACCAGCAACAGCTTTCAGGGCTGCTACCTTCCGTGTGGGACAAGGAGCCGTATGTGTGCCTTTTCGGAAACAGGCTCTGCCGAGGACGAGAGCCATGAGATGTTCCTCCTCTGGGCAAGCCCGGCTCCCAGATCCTGTTGTGCCTGTGAATAGGCTGCAGTGGGACGGTGAAGACCAGCAACAGCTTTCAGGGCTGCCACCTTCCGTGTGGGACAAGGAGCCGAACGGGTGCCTTTCTGGAAACAGGCCGTGCCGGGGACGAGAGCCATGAGATGTTCCTCCTCTGGGCAAGCCCCGGTCCTGAATCCAGTTGTGCCTGTGAATAGGCTGCAGGGGGACGGTGAAGACCAGCAACAGCTTTCAGGGCTGCCACCTTCCGTGTGGGACAAGGAGCCGGACGTGTCTTTCTGGATAAAGGCTCTGCCGAGGACGAGAGCCATGAGATGTTCCTCCTCTGGGCAAGCCCGGGTCCCAGATCCTGTTGTGCCTGTGAATAGGCTGCAGGGGGACGGTGAAGACCAGCAACAGCTTTCAGGGCTGCCACCTTCCGTGTGGGACAAGGAGCCGGACGTGTGCCTTTTCGGAAACAGGCCCTGCCGAGGACGAGAGCCATGAGATGTTCCTCCTCTGGGCAAGCCCGGGTCCCAGATCCTGTTGTGCCTGTGAATAGGCTGCAGGGGGACGGTGAAGACCAGCAACAGCTTTCAGGGCTGCCACCTTCCGTGTGGGACAAGGAGCCGGACGTGTGCCTTTTCGGAAACAGGCCATGCCGAGGGTGAGAGCCATGAGATGTTCCTCCTCTGGGCAAACCCGGGTCCCAGAACCTGTTGTGCCTGTGAATAGCCTGCAGGGGGACGGTGAAGACCAGCAACAGCTTTCAGGGCTGCCACCTTCCGTGTGGGACAAGGAGCCGGATGTGTGCCTTTTCGGAAACAGGCTCTGCCGAGGACGAGAGCCATGAGATGTTCCTCCTCTGGGCAAGCCCGGGTCCCAGATCCTGTTGTGCCTGTGAATAGGCTGCAGGGCGACGGTGAAGACCAGCAACAGCTTTCAGGGCTGCCACCTTCCGTGTGGGACAAGGAGCCGGACGTGTGCCTTTTTGGAAACAGGCTCTGCCGAGGACGAGAGCCATGAGATGTTCCTCCTCTGGGCAAGCCCCGGTCCTCAATCCTGTTGTGCCTGTGAATAGGCTGCAGGGGTACGTTGAAGACCAGCAACAGCTTTCAGGGCTGCCACCTTCCGTGTGGGACAAGGAGCCGGACGTGTCTTTCTGGATAAAGGCTCTGCCGAGGACGAGAGCCATGAGATGTTCCTCCTCTGGGCAAGCCCAGGTCCCAGATCCTGTTGTGCCTGTGAATAGGCTGCAGGGGGACGGTGAAGACCAGCAACAGCTTTCACGGCTGCCACCTTCTGTGTGGGACAAGGAGCCGGACATGTGCCTTTCTGGAAACAGGCCGTGCCGGGGACGAGAGCCATGAGATGTTCCTCCTCTGGGCAAGCCCGGGTCCCAGATCCTGTTGTGCCTGTGAATAGGCTGCAGGGGGACGGTGAAGACCAGCAACAGCTTTCAGGGCTGACACCTTCCGTGTGGGACAAGGAGCCGGACGTGTGCCTTTCTGGAAACAGGCCCTGTCGAGGACGAAAGCCATGAGATGTTCCTCCTCTGGGCAAGCCCGGGTCCTGAATCCTGTTGTGCCTGTGAATAGGCTGCAGGGGGACGGTGAAGACCAGCAACAGCTTTCAGGGCTGCCACCTTCTGTGTGGGACAAGGAGCCGGACGTGTGCCTTTTCGGAAACAGGCTCTGCCGAGGACGAGAGCCATGAGATGTTCCTCCTCTGGGCAAGCCCGGGTCCCAGATCCTGTTGTGCCTGTGAATAGGCTGCAGGGGGACGGTGAAGACCAGCAACAGCTTTCAGGGCTGCCACCTTCCGTGTGGGACAAGGAGCCGTATGTGTGCCTTTTCGGAAACAGGCTCGGACGAGGAAGAGAGCCATGAGATGTTCCTCCTCTGGGCAAGCCCCGGTCCTGAATCCTGTTGTGCCTGTGAATAGGCTGCAGGGGGACGGTGAAGACCAGCAACAGCTTTCAGGGCTGCCACCTTCCGTGTGGGACAAGGAGCCGGACATGTGCCTTTCTGGAAACAGGCCGTGCCGAGGACGAGAGCCATGAGATGTTCCTCCTCTGGGCAAGCCCCGGTCCTGAATCCTGTTGTGCCTGTGAATAGGCTGCAGGGGGATGGTGAAGACCAGCAACAGCTTTCAGGGCTGCCACCTTCTGTGTGGGACAAGAGCCGGACGTGTGCCTTTTCGGAAACAGGCTCTGCCGAGGACGAGAGCCATGAGATGTTCCTCCTCTGGGGAAGCCTGGGTCCCAGATCCTGTTGTGCCTGTGAATAGGCTGCAGGGGGACGGTGAAGACCAGCAACAGCTTTCAGGGCTGCCACCTTCCGTGTGGGACAAGGAGCCGTATGTGTGCCTTTTCGGAAACAGGCTCGGACGAGGAAGAGAGCCATGAGATGTTCCTCCTCTGGGCAAGCCCCGGTCCTGAATCCTGTTGTGCCTGTGAATAGGCTGCAGGGGGACGGTGAAGACCAGCAACAGCTTTCAGGGCTGCCACCTTCCGTGTGGGACAAGGAGCCGGACGCGTCTTTCTGGATAAAGGCCGTGCCGAGGACGAGAGCCATGAGATGTTCCTCCTCTGGGCAAGCCCGGGTCCCAGATCCTGTTGTGCCTGTGAATAGGCTGCAGGGGGACGGGGAAGACCAGCAACAGCTTTCATGGCTGCCACCTTCCGTGTGGGACAAGGAGCCAGACGTGTGCCTTCTCGGAAACAGGCTCTGCCGAGGACGAGAGCCATGAGATGTTCCTCCTCTGGGCAAGCCTGGGTCCCGAATCCTGTTGTGCCTGTGAATAGGCTGCAGGGGGACGGTGAAGACCAGCAACAGCTTTCAGGGCTGCCACCTTCCGTGTGGGACAAGGAGCCGGACGTGTGCCTTCTCGGAAACAGGCTCTGCCGAGGACGAGAGCCATGAGATGTTCCTCCTCTGGGCAAGCCCGGGTCCCAGATCCTGTTGTGCCTGTGAATAGGCTGCAGGGGGACGGTGAAGACCAGCAACAGCTTTCAGGGCTGCCACCTTCCGTGTGGGACAAGGAGCCGAACGGGTGCCTTTCTGGAAACAGGCCGTGCCGGGGACGAGAGCCATGAGATGTTCCTCCTCTGGGCAAGCCCCGGTCCTGAATCCTGTTGTGCCTGTGAATAGGCTGCAGGGGTACGTTGAAGACCAGCAACAGCTTTCAGGGCTGCCACCTTCCGTGTCGGACAAGGAGCCGGACGTGTCTTACTGGATAAAGGCTCTGCCGAGGACGAGAGCCATGAGATGTTCCTCCTCTGGGCAAGGCCGGGTCCCAGATCCTGTTGTGCCTGTGAATAGGCTGCAGGGGGACAGTGAAGACCAGCAACAGCTTTCAGGGCTGCCACCTTCCGTGTGGGACAAGGAGCCGGACGTCTGCCTTTCTGGAAACAGGCCCTGTCGAGGACGAGAGCCATGAGATGTTCCTCCTCTGGGAAAGCCCGGGTCCCAGATACTGTTGTGCCTGTGAATAGGCTGCAGGGGGACGGTGAAGACCAGCAACAGCTTTCAGGGCTGCCACCTTCCGTGTGGGACAAGGAGCCGTATGTGTGCCTTTTCGGAAACAGGCTCGGACGAGGAAGAGAGCCATGAGATGTTCCTCCTCTGGGCAAGCCCCGGTCCTGAATCCTGTTGTGCCTGTGAATAGGCTGCAGGGGGACGGTGAAGACCAGCAACAGCTTTCAGGGCTGCCACCTTCCGTGTGGGACAAGGAGCCGGACGCGTCTTTCTGGATAAAGGCCGTGCCGAGGACGAGAGCCATGAGATGTTCCTCCTCTGGGCAAGCCCGGGTCCCAGATCCTGTTGTGCCTGTGAATAGGCTGCAGGGGGACGGGGAAGACCAGCAACAGCTTTCATGGCTGCCACCTTCCGTGTGGGACAAGGAGCCAGACGTGTGCCTTCTCGGAAACAGGCTCTGCCGAGGACGAGAGCCATGAGATGTTCCTCCTCTGGGCAAGCCTGGGTCCCAGATCCTGTTGTGCCTGTGAATAGGCTGCAGGGGGACGGTGAAGACCAGCAACAGCTTTCAGGGCTGCCACCTTCCGTGTGGGACAAGGAGCCGGACGTGTGCCTTCTCGGAAACAGGCTCTGCCGAGGACGAGAGCCATGAGATGTTCCTCCTCTGGGCAAGCCCGGGTCCCAGATCCTGTTGTGCCTGTGAATAGGCTGCAGGGGGACGGTGAAGACCAGCAACAGCTTTCAGGGCTGCCACCTTCCGTGTGGGACAAGGAGCCGAACGGGTGCCTTTCTGGAAACAGGCCGTGCCGGGGACGAGAGCCATGAGATGTTCCTCCTCTGGGCAAGCCCCGGTCCTGAATCCTGTTGTGCCTGTGAATAGGCTGCAAGTGTACGTTGAAGACCAGCAACAGCTTTCAGGGCTGCCACCTTCCGTGTCGGACAAGGAGCCGGACGTGTCTTACTGGATAAAGGCTCTGCCGAGGACGAGAGCCATGAGATGTTCCTCCTCTGGGCAAGCCCGGGTCCCAGATCCTGTTGTGCCTGTGAATAGGCTGCAGGGGGACGGTGAACACCAGCAACAGCTTTCAGGGCTGCCACCTTCCGTGTGGGACAAGGAGCCGGACGTGTGCCTTTTCGGAAACAGGCCCTGCCGAGGACGAGAGCCATGAGATGTTCCTCCTCTGGGAAAGCCCGGGTCCCAGATCCTGTTGTGCCTGTGAATAGGCTGCAGGGGGACGGTGAAGACCAGCAACAGCTTTCAGGGCTGCCACCTTCCGTGTGGGACAAGGAGCCGGACGTGTGCCTTTTCGGAAACAGGCCATGCCGAGGGTGAGAGCCATGAGATGTTCCTCCTCTGGGCAAACCCGGGTCCCAGAACCTGTTGTGCCTGTGAATAGGCTGCAGGGGGACGGTGAAGACCAGCAACAGCTTTCAGGGCTGCCACCTTCCGTGTGGGACAAGGAGCCGGATGTGTGCCTTTTCGGAAACAGGCTCTGCCGAGGACGAGAGCCATGAGATGTTCCTCCTCTGGGCAAGCCCGGGTCCCAGATCCTGTTGTGCCTGTGAATAGGCTGCAGGGGGACGGTGAAGACCAGCAACAGCTTTCACGGCTGCCACCTTCTGTGTGGGACAAGGAGCCGGACATGTGCCTTTCTGGAAACAGGCCGTGCCGGGGACGAGAGCCATGAGATGTTCCTCCTCTGGGCAAGCCCGGGTCCCAGATCCTGTTGTGCCTGTGAATAGGCTGCAGGGGGACGGTGAAGACCAGCAACAGCTTTCAGGACTGCCACCTTCCGTGTGGGACAAGGAGCCGGACGTCTGCCTTTCTGGAAACAGGCACTGTCGAGGACGAAAGCCATGAGATGTTCCTCCTCTGGGCAAGCCCGGGTCCTGAATCCTGTTGTGCCTGTGAATAGGCTGCAGGGGGACGGTGAAGACCAGCAACAGCTTTCAGGGCTGCCACCTTCCGTGTGGGACAAGGAGCCGGACGTGTGCCTTTTTGGAAACAGGCTCTGCCGAGGACGAGAGCCATGAGATGTTCCTCCTCTGGGCAAGCCCGGGTCCCAGATCCTGTTGTGCCTGTGAATAGGCTGCAGGGGGACGGTGAAGACCAGCAACAGCTTTCAGGGCTGCCACCTTCCGTGTGGGACAAGGAGCCGTATGTGTGCCTTTTCGGAAACAGGCTCTGCCGAGGACGAGAGCCATGAGATGTTCCTCCTCTGGGCAAGCCCGGGTCCCAGATCCTGTTGTGCCTGTGAATAGGCTGCAGGGGGACGGTGAAGACCAGCAACAGCTTTCACGGCTGCCACCTTCCGTGTGGGACAAGGAGCCGGTCGTGTGCCTTTTTGGAAACAGGCCCTGCCGAGGACGAGAGCCATGAGATGTTCCTCCTCTGGGCAAGCCCGGGTCCCAGATCCTGTTGTGCCTGTGAATAGGCTGCAGGGGGATGGTGAAGACCAGCAACAGCTTTCAGGGCTGCCACCTTCCGTGTGGGACAAGGAGCCGGACGTGTGCCTTTTCGGAAACAGGCTCTGCCGAGGACGAGAGCCATGAGATGTTCCTCCTCTGGGAAAGCCCTGGTCCCAGATCCTGTTGTGCCTGTGAATAGGCTGCAGGGGGACGGTGAAGACCAGCAACAGCTTTCAGGGCTGCCACCTTCCGTGTCGGACAAGGAGCCGAACGGGTGCCTTTCTGGAAACAGGCCGTGCCGGGGACGAGAGCCATGAGATGTTCCTCCTCTGGGCAAGCCCCGGTCCTGAATCCAGTTGTGCCTGTGAATAGGCTGCAGGGGGACGGTGAAGACCAGCAACAGCTTTCAGGGCTGCCACCTTCCGTGTGGGACAAGGAGCCGGACGCGTCTTTCTGGATAAAGGCCATGCCGAGGACGAGAGCCATGAGATGTTCCTCCTCTGGGCAAGCCCGGGTCCCAGATCCTGTTGTGCCTGTGAATAGGCTGCAGGGGGACGGGGAAGACCAGCAACAGCTTTCATGGCTGCCACCTTCCGTGTGGGACAAGGAGCCAGACGTGTGCCTTCTCGGAAACAGGCTCTGCCGAGGACGAGAGCCATGAGATGTTCCTCCTCTGGGCAAGCCTGGGTCCCAGATCCTGTTGTGCCTGTGAATAGGCTGCAGGGGGACGGTGAAGACCAGCAACAGCTTTCAGGGCTGCCACCTTCCGTGTGGGACAAGGAGCCGGACGTGTGCCTTCTCGGAAACAGGCTCTGCCGAGGACGAGAGCCATGAGATGTTCCTCCTCTGGGCAAGCCCGGGTCCCAGATCCTGTTGTGCCTGTGAATAGGCTGCAGGGGGACGGTGAAGACCAGCAACAGCTTTCAGGGCTGCCACCTTCCGTGTGGGACAAGGAGCCGAACGGGTGCCTTTCTGGAAACAGGCCGTGCCGGGGACGAGAGCCATGAGATGTTCCTCCTCTGGGCAAGCCCCGGTCCTGAATCCTGTTGTGCCTGTGAATAGGCTGCAGGGGTACGTTGAAGACCAGCAACAGCTTTCAGGGCTGCCACCTTCCGTGTCGGACAAGGAGCCGGACGTGTCTTACTGGATAAAGGCTCTGCCGAGGACGAGAGCCATGAGATGTTCCCCCTCTGGGCAAGCCCGGGTCCCAGATCCTGTTGTGCCTGTGAATAGGCTGCAGGGGGACGGTGAAGACCAGCAACAGCTTTCAGGGCTGCCACCTTCCGTGTGGGACAAGGAGCCGGACGTGTGCCTTTTCGGAAACAGGCCATGCCGAGGGTGAGAGCCATGAGATGTTCCTCCTCTGGGTAAACCTGGGTCCCAGAACCTGTTGTGCCTGTGAATAGGCTGCAGGGGGACGGTGAAGACCAGCAACAGCTTTCAGGGCTGCCACCTTCCGTGTGGGACAAGGAGCCGGATGTGTGCCTTTTCGGAAACAGGCTCTGCCGAGGACGAGAGCCATGAGATGTTCCTCCTCTGGGCAAGCCCGGGTCCCAGATCCTGTTGTGCCTGTGAATAGGCTGCAGGGGGACGGTGAAGACCAGCAACAGCTTTCAGGGCTGCCACCTTCCGTGTGGGACAAGGAGCCGTATGTGTGCCTTTTCGGAAACAGGCTCTGCCGAGGACGAGAGCCATGAGATGTTCCTCCTCTGGGCAAGCCCGGGTCCCAGATCCTGTTGTGCCTGTGAATAGGCTGCAGGGGGACGGTGAAGACCAGCAACAGCTTTCAGGGCTGCCACCTTCCGTGTGGGACAAGGAGCCGGTCGTGTGCCTTTTTGGAAACAGGCCCTGCCGAGGACGAGAGCCATGAGATGTTCCTCCTCTGGGCAAGCCCGGGTCCCAGATCCTGTTGTGCCTGTGAATAGGCTGCAGGGGGATGGTGAAGACCAGCAACAGCTTTCAGGGCTGCCACCTTCCGTGTGGGACAAGGAGCCGGACGTGTGCCTTTTTGGAAACAGGCTCTGCCGAGGACGAGAGCCATGAGATGTTCCTCCTCTGGGAAAGCCCTGGTCCCAGATCCTGTTGTGCCTGTGAATAGGCTGCAGGGGGACGGTGAAGACCAGCAACAGCTTTCAGGGCTGCCACCTTCCGTGTCGGACAAGGAGCCGAACGGGTGCCTTTCTGGAAACAGGCCGTGCCGGGGACGAGAGCCATGAGATGTTCCTCCTCTGGGCAAGCCCCGGTCCTGAATCCAGTTGTGCCTGTGAATAGGCTGCAGGGGGACGGTGAAGACCAGCAACAGCTTTCAGGGCTGCCACCTTCCGTGTGGGACAAGGAGCCGGACGCGTCTTTCTGGATAAAGGCCATGCCGAGGACGAGAGCCATGAGATGTTCCTCCTCTGGGCAAGCCCGGGTCCCAGATCCTGTTGTGCCTGTGAATAGGCTGCAGGGGGACGGGGAAGACCAGCAACAGCTTTCATGGCTGCCACCTTCCGTGTGGGACAAGGAGCCAGACGTGTGCCTTCTCGGAAACAGGCTCTGCCGAGGACGAGAGCCATGAGATGTTCCTCCTCTGGGCAAGCCTGGGTCCCAGATCCTGTTGTGCCTGTGAATAGGCTGCAGGGGGACGGTGAAGACCAGCAACAGCTTTCAGGGCTGCCACCTTCCGTGTGGGACAAGGAGCCGGACGTGTGCCTTCTCGGAAACAGGCTCTGCCGAGGACGAGAGCCATGAGATGTTCCTCCTCTGGGCAAGCCCGGGTCCCAGATCCTGTTGTGCCTGTGAATAGGCTGCAGGGGGACGGTGAAGACCAGCAACAGCTTTCAGGGCTGCCACCTTCCGTGTGGGACAAGGAGCCGAACGGGTGCCTTTCTGGAAACAGGCCGTGCCGGGGACGAGAGCCATGAGATGTTCCTCCTCTGGGCAAGCCCCGTTCCTGAATCCTGTTGTGCCTGTGAATAGGCTGCAGGGGTACGTTGAAGACCAGCAACAGCTTTCAGGGCTGCCACCTTCCGTGTCGGACAAGGAGCCGGACGTGTCTTACTGGATAAAGGCTCTGCCGAGGACGAGAGCCATGAGATGTTCCTCCTCTGGGCAAGCCCGGGTCCCAGATCCTGTTGTGCCTGTGAATAGGCTGCAGGGGTACGTTGAAGACCAGCAACAGCTTTCACGGCTGCCACCTTCCGTGTGGGACAAGAGCCGGACGTGTGCCTTTTTGGAAACAGGCTCTGCCGAGGACGAGAGCCATGAGATGTTCCCCCTCTGGGCAAGCCCGGGTCCCAGATCCTGTTGTGCCTGTGAATAGGCTGCAGGGGGACGGTGAAGACCAGCAACAGCTTTCAGGGCTGCCACCTTCCGTGTGGGACAAGGAGCCGGACGTGTGCCTTTTCGGAAACAGGCCATGCCGAGGGTGAGAGCCATGAGATGTTCCTCCTCTGGGTAAACCTGGGTCCCAGAACCTGTTGTGCCTGTGAATAGGCTGCAGGGGGACGGTGAAGACCAGCAACAGCTTTCAGGGCTGCCACCTTCCGTGTGGGACAAGGAGCCGGATGTGTGCCTTTTCGGAAACAGGCTCTGCCGAGGACGAGAGCCATGAGATGTTCCTCCTCTGGGCAAGCCCGGGTCCCAGATCCTGTTGTGCCTGTGAATAGGCTGCAGGGGGACGGTGAAGATCAGCAACAGCTTTCACGGCTGCCACCTTCCGTGTGGGACAAGGAGCCGGACGTGTGCCTTTTTGAAAACAGGCTCTGCCGAGGACGAGAGCCATGAGATGTTCCTCCTCTGGGCAAACCCGGGTCCCAGATCCTGTTGTGCCTGTGAATAGGCTGCAGGGGGACGGTGAAGACCAGCAACAGCTTTCAGGGCTGCCACCTTCCGTGTGGGACAAGGAGCCGGACGTGTGCCTTTTCGGAAACAGGCCCTGCCGAGGACGAGAGCCATGAGATGTTCCTCCTCTGGGCAAGCCCGGGTCCCAGATCCTGTTGTGCCTGTGAATAGGCTGCAGGGGGACGGTGAAGACCAGCAACAGCTTTCAGGGCTGCCACCTTCCGTGTGGGACAAGGAGCCGGACGTGTGCCTTTTCGGAAACAGGCCATGCCGAGGGTGAGAGCCATGAGATGTTCCTCCTCTGGGCAAACCCGGGTCCCAGAACCTGTTGTGCCTGTGAATAGCCTGCAGGGGGACGGTGAAGACCAGCAACAGCTTTCAGGGCTGCCACCTTCCGTGTGGGACAAGGAGCCGGATGTGTGCCTTTTCGGAAACAGGCTCTGCCGAGGACGAGAGCCATGAGATGTTCCTCCTCTGGGCAAGCCCGGGTCCCAGATCCTGTTGTGCCTGTGAATAGGCTGCAGGGGGACGGTGAAGACCAGCAACAGCTTTCACGGCTGCCACCTTCTGTGTGGGACAAGGAGCCGGACATGTGCCTTTCTGGAAACAGGCCGTGCCGGGGACGAGAGCCATGAGATGTTCCTCCTCTGGGCAAGCCCGGGTCCCAGATCCTGTTGTGCCTGTGAATAGGCTGCAGGGGGACGGTGAAGACCAGCAACAGCTTTCACGGCTGCCACCTTCCGTGTGGGACAAGGAGCCGGACGTGTGCCTTTTCGGAAACAGGCCCTGCCGAGGACGAGAGCCATGAGATGTTCCTCCTCTGGGCAAGCCCGGGTCCTGAATCCTGTTGTGCCTGTGAATAGGCTGCAGGGGGACGGTGAAGACCAGCAACAGCTTTCAGGGCTGCCACCTTCCGTGTGGGACAAGGAGCCGGACGTGTGCCTTTTTGGAAACAGGCTCTGCCGAGGACGAGAGCCATGAGATGTTCCTCCTCTGGGCAAGCCCGGGTCCCAGATCCTGTTGTGCCTGTGAATAGGCTGCAGGGGGACGGTGAAGACCAGCAACAGCTTTCAGGGCTGCCACCTTCCGTGTGGGACAAGGAGCCGTATGTGTGCCTTTTCGGAAACAGGCTCTGCCGAGGACGAGAGCCATGAGATGTTCCTCCTCTGGGCAAGCCCGGGTCCCAGATCCTGTTGTGCCTGTGAATAGGCTGCAGGGGGACGGTGAAGACCAGCAACAGCTTTCAGGGCTGCCACCTTCCGTGTGGGACAAGGAGCCGGTCGTGTGCCTTTTTGGAAACAGGCCCTGCCGAGGACGAGAGCCATGAGATGTTCCTCCTCTGGGCAAGCCCGGGTCCCAGATCCTGTTGTGCCTGTGAATAGGCTGCAGGGGGATGGTGAAGACCAGCAACAGCTTTCAGGGCTGCCACCTTCCGTGTGGGACAAGGAGCCGGACGTGTGCCTTTTCGGAAACAGGCTCTGCCGAGGACGAGAGCCATGAGATGTTCCTCCTCTGGGCAAGCCCGGGTCCCAGATCCTGTTGTGCCTGTGAATAGGCTGCAGGGGGACGGTGAAGACCAGCAACAGCTTTCACGGCTGCCACCTTCCGTGTGGGACAAGGAGCCGGACGTGTGCCTTTTTGAAAACAGGCTCTGCCGAGGACGAGAGCCATGAGATGTTCCTCCTCTGGGCAAGCCCGGGTCCCAGATCCTGTTGTGCCTGTGAATAGGCTGCAGGGGGACGGTGAAGACCAGCAACAGCTTTCAGGGCTGCCACCTTCCGTGTGGGACAAGGAGCCGGACGTGTGCCTTTTCGGAAACAGGCCCTGCCGAGGACGAGAGCCATGAGATGTTCCTCCTCTGGGCAAGCCCGGGTCCCAGATCCTGTTGTGCCTGTGAATAGGCTGCAGGGGGACGGTGAAGACCAGCAACAGCTTTCAGGGCTGCCACCTTCCGTGTGGGACAAGGAGCCGGACGTGTGCCTTTTCGGAAACAGGCCATGCCGAGGGTGAGAGCCATGAGATGTTCCTCCTCTGGGCCAACCCGGGTCCCAGAACCTGTTGTGCCTGTGAATAGGCTGCAGGGGGACGGTGAAGACCAGCAACAGCTTTCAGGGCTGCCACCTTCCGTGTGGGACAAGGAGCCGGATGTGTGCCTTTTCGGAAACAGGCTCTGCCGAGGACGAGAGCCATGAGATGTTCCTCCTCTGGGCAAGCCCGGGTCCCAGATCCTGTTGTGCCTGTGAATAGGCTGCAGGGGGACGGTGAAGACCAGCAACAGCTTTCACGGCTGCCACCTTCTGTGTGGGACAAGGAGCCGGACATGTGCCTTTCTGGAAACAGGCCGTGCCGGGGACGAGAGCCATGAGATGTTCCTCCTCTGGGCAAGCCCGGGTCCCAGATCCTGTTGTGCCTGTGAATAGGCTGCAGGGGGACGGTGAAGACCAGCAACAGCTTTCACGGCTGCCACCTTCCGTGTGGGACAAGGAGCCGGACGTGTGCCTTTTCGGAAACAGGCCCTGCCGAGGACGAGAGCCATGAGATGTTCCTCCTCTGGGCAAGCCCGGGTCCTGAATCCTGTTGTGCCTGTGAATAGGCTGCAGGGGGACGGTGAAGACCAGCAACAGCTTTCAGGGCTGCCACCTTCCGTGTGGGACAAGGAGCCGGACGTGTGCCTTTTTGGAAACAGGCTCTGCCGAGGACGAGAGCCATGAGATGTTCCTCCTCTGGGCAAGCCCGGGTCCCAGATCCTGTTGTGCCTGTGAATAGGCTGCAGGGGGACGGTGAAGACCAGCAACAGCTTTCAGGGCTGCCACCTTCCGTGTGGGACAAGGAGCCGTATGTGTGCCTTTTCGGAAACAGGCTCTGCCGAGGACGAGAGCCATGAGATGTTCCTCCTCTGGGCAAGCCCGGGTCCCAGATCCTGTTGTGCCTGTGAATAGGCTGCAGGGGGACGGTGAAGACCAGCAACAGCTTTCAGGGCTGCCACCTTCCGTGTGGGACAAGGAGCCGGTCGTGTGCCTTTTTGGAAACAGGCCCTGCCGAGGACGAGAGCCATGAGATGTTCCTCCTCTGGGCAAGCCCGGGTCCCAGATCCTGTTGTGCCTGTGAATAGGCTGCAGGGGGATGGTGAAGACCAGCAACAGCTTTCAGGGCTGCCACCTTCCGTGTGGGACAAGGAGCCGGACGTGTGCCTTTTCGGAAACAGGCTCTGCCGAGGACGAGAGCCATGAGATGTTCCTCCTCTGGGCAAGCCCGGGTCCCAGATCCTGTTGTGCCTGTGAATAGGCTGCAGGGGGACGGTGAAGACCAGCAACAGCTTTCACGGCTGCCACCTTCCGTGTGGGACAAGAGCCGGACGTGTGCCTTTTTGGAAACAGGCTCTGCCGAGGACGAGAGCCATGAGATGTTCCCCCTCTGGGCAAGCCCGGGTCCCAGATCCTGTTGTGCCTGTGAATAGGCTGCAGGGGGACGGTGAAGACCAGCAACAGCTTTCAGGGCTGCCACCTTCCGTGTGGGACAAGGAGCCGGACGTGTGCCTTTTCGGAAACAGGCCATGCCGAGGGTGAGAGCCATGAGATGTTCCTCCTCTGGGTAAACCTGGGTCCCAGAACCTGTTGTGCCTGTGAATAGGCTGCAGGGGGACGGTGAAGACCAGCAACAGCTTTCAGGGCTGCCACCTTCCGTGTGGGACAAGGAGCCGGATGTGTGCCTTTTCGGAAACAGGCCCTGCCGAGGACGAGAGCCATGAGATGTTCCTCCTCTGGGCAAGCCCGGGTCCCAGATCCTGTTGTGCCTGTGAATAGGCTGCAGGGGGACGGTGAAGATCAGCAACAGCTTTCAGGGCTGCCACCTTCCGTGTGGGACAAGGAGCCGGACGTGTGCCTTTTTGAAAACAGGCTCTGCCGAGGACGAGAGCCATGAGATGTTCCTCCTCTGGGCAAACCCGGGTCCCAGATCCTGTTGTGCCTGTGAATAGGCTGCAGGGGGACGGTGAAGACCAGCAACAGCTTTCAGGGCTGCCACCTTCCGTGTGGGACAAGGAGCCGGACGTGTGCCTTTTCGGAAACAGGCCCTGCCGAGGACGAGAGCCATGAGATGTTCCTCCTCTGGGCAAGCCCGGGTCCCAGATCCTGTTGTGCCTGTGAATAGGCTGCAGGGGGACGGTGAAGACCAGCAACAGCTTTCAGGGCTGCCACCTTCCGTGTGGGACAAGGAGCCGGACGTGTGCCTTTTCGGAAACAGGCCATGCCGAGGGTGAGAGCCATGAGATGTTCCTCCTCTGGGCAAACCCGGGTCCCAGAACCTGTTGTGCCTGTGAATAGCCTGCAGGGGGACGGTGAAGACCAGCAACAGCTTTCAGGGCTGCCACCTTCCGTGTGGGACAAGGAGCCGGATGTGTGCCTTTTCGGAAACAGGCTCTGCCGAGGACGAGAGCCATGAGATGTTCCTCCTCTGGGCAAGCCCGGGTCCCAGATCCTGTTGTGCCTGTGAATAGGCTGCAGGGGGACGGTGAAGACCAGCAACAGCTTTCACGGCTGCCACCTTCTGTGTGGGACAAGGAGCCGGACATGTGCCTTTCTGGAAACAGGCCGTGCCGGGGACGAGAGCCATGAGATGTTCCTCCTCTGGGCAAGCCCGGGTCCCAGATCCTGTTGTGCCTGTGAATAGGCTGCAGGGGGACGGTGAAGACCAGCAACAGCTTTCACGGCTGCCACCTTCCGTGTGGGACAAGGAGCCGGACGTGTGCCTTTTCGGAAACAGGCCCTGCCGAGGACGAGAGCCATGAGATGTTCCTCCTCTGGGCAAGCCCGGGTCCTGAATCCTGTTGTGCCTGTGAATAGGCTGCAGGGGGACGGTGAAGACCAGCAACAGCTTTCAGGGCTGCCACCTTCCGTGTGGGACAAGGAGCCGGACGTGTGCCTTTTTGGAAACAGGCTCTGCCGAGGACGAGAGCCATGAGATGTTCCTCCTCTGGGCAAGCCCGGGTCCCAGATCCTGTTGTGCCTGTGAATAGGCTGCAGGGGGACGGTGAAGACCAGCAACAGCTTTCAGGGCTGCCACCTTCCGTGTGGGACAAGGAGCCGTATGTGTGCCTTTTCGGAAACAGGCTCTGCCGAGGACGAGAGCCATGAGATGTTCCTCCTCTGGGCAAGCCCGGGTCCCAGATCCTGTTGTGCCTGTGAATAGGCTGCAGGGGGACGGTGAAGACCAGCAACAGCTTTCAGGGCTGCCACCTTCCGTGTGGGACAAGGAGCCGGTCGTGTGCCTTTTTGGAAACAGGCCCTGCCGAGGACGAGAGCCATGAGATGTTCCTCCTCTGGGCAAGCCCGGGTCCCAGATCCTGTTGTGCCTGTGAATAGGCTGCAGGGGGATGGTGAAGACCAGCAACAGCTTTCAGGGCTGCCACCTTCCGTGTGGGACAAGGAGCCGGACGTGTGCCTTTTCGGAAACAGGCTCTGCCGAGGACGAGAGCCATGAGATGTTCCTCCTCTGGGCAAGCCCGGGTCCCAGATCCTGTTGTGCCTGTGAATAGGCTGCAGGGGGACGGTGAAGACCAGCAACAGCTTTCACGGCTGCCACCTTCCGTGTGGGACAAGGAGCCGGACGTGTGCCTTTTTGAAAACAGGCTCTGCCGAGGACGAGAGCCATGAGATGTTCCTCCTCTGGGCAAGCCCGGGTCCCAGATCCTGTTGTGCCTGTGAATAGGCTGCAGGGGGACGGTGAAGACCAGCAACAGCTTTCAGGGCTGCCACCTTCCGTGTGGGACAAGGAGCCGGACGTGTGCCTTTTCGGAAACAGGCCCTGCCGAGGACGAGAGCCATGAGATGTTCCTCCTCTGGGCAAGCCCGGGTCCCAGATCCTGTTGTGCCTGTGAATAGGCTGCAGGGGGACGGTGAAGACCAGCAACAGCTTTCAGGGCTGCCACCTTCCGTGTGGGACAAGGAGCCGGACGTGTGCCTTTTCGGAAACAGGCCATGCCGAGGGTGAGAGCCATGAGATGTTCCTCCTCTGGGCCAACCCGGGTCCCAGAACCTGTTGTGCCTGTGAATAGGCTGCAGGGGGACGGTGAAGACCAGCAACAGCTTTCAGGGCTGCCACCTTCCGTGTGGGACAAGGAGCCGGATGTGTGCCTTTTCGGAAACAGGCTCTGCCGAGGACGAGAGCCATGAGATGTTCCTCCTCTGGGCAAGCCCGGGTCCCAGATCCTGTTGTGCCTGTGAATAGGCTGCAGGGGGACGGTGAAGACCAGCAACAGCTTTCACGGCTGCCACCTTCTGTGTGGGACAAGGAGCCGGACATGTGCCTTTCTGGAAACAGGCCGTGCCGGGGACGAGAGCCATGAGATGTTCCTCCTCTGGGCAAGCCCGGGTCCCAGATCCTGTTGTGCCTGTGAATAGGCTGCAGGGGGACGGTGAAGACCAGCAACAGCTTTCACGGCTGCCACCTTCCGTGTGGGACAAGGAGCCGGACGTGTGCCTTTTCGGAAACAGGCCCTGCCGAGGACGAGAGCCATGAGATGTTCCTCCTCTGGGCAAGCCCGGGTCCTGAATCCTGTTGTGCCTGTGAATAGGCTGCAGGGGGACGGTGAAGACCAGCAACAGCTTTCAGGGCTGCCACCTTCCGTGTGGGACAAGGAGCCGGACGTGTGCCTTTTTGGAAACAGGCTCTGCCGAGGACGAGAGCCATGAGATGTTCCTCCTCTGGGCAAGCCCGGGTCCCAGATCCTGTTGTGCCTGTGAATAGGCTGCAGGGGGACGGTGAAGACCAGCAACAGCTTTCAGGGCTGCCACCTTCCGTGTGGGACAAGGAGCCGTATGTGTGCCTTTTCGGAAACAGGCTCTGCCGAGGACGAGAGCCATGAGATGTTCCTCCTCTGGGCAAGCCCGGGTCCCAGATCCTGTTGTGCCTGTGAATAGGCTGCAGGGGGACGGTGAAGACCAGCAACAGCTTTCAGGGCTGCCACCTTCCGTGTGGGACAAGGAGCCGGTCGTGTGCCTTTTTGGAAACAGGCCCTGCCGAGGACGAGAGCCATGAGATGTTCCTCCTCTGGGCAAGCCCGGGTCCCAGATCCTGTTGTGCCTGTGAATAGGCTGCAGGGGGATGGTGAAGACCAGCAACAGCTTTCAGGGCTGCCACCTTCCGTGTGGGACAAGGAGCCGGACGTGTGCCTTTTCGGAAACAGGCTCTGCCGAGGACGAGAGCCATGAGATGTTCCTCCTCTGGGCAAGCCCGGGTCCCAGATCCTGTTGTGCCTGTGAATAGGCTGCAGGGGGACGGTGAAGACCAGCAACAGCTTTCACGGCTGCCACCTTCCGTGTGGGACAAGGAGCCGGACGTGTGCCTTTTTGAAAACAGGCTCTGCCGAGGACGAGAGCCATGAGATGTTCCTCCTCTGGGCAAGCCCGGGTCCCAGATCCTGTTGTGCCTGTGAATAGGCTGCAGGGGGACGGTGAAGACCAGCAACAGCTTTCAGGGCTGCCACCTTCCGTGTGGGACAAGGAGCCGGACGTGTGCCTTTTCGGAAACAGGCCCTGCCGAGGACGAGAGCCATGAGATGTTCCTCCTCTGGGCAAGCCCGGGTCCCAGATCCTGTTGTGCCTGTGAATAGGCTGCAGGGGGACGGTGAAGACCAGCAACAGCTTTCAGGGCTGCCACCTTCCGTGTGGGACAAGGAGCCGGACGTGTGCCTTTTCGGAAACAGGCCATGCCGAGGGTGAGAGCCATGAGATGTTCCTCCTCTGGGCAAACCCGGGTCCCAGAACCTGTTGTGCCTGTGAATAGGCTGCAGGGGGACGGTGAAGACCAGCAACAGCTTTCAGGGCTGCCACCTTCCGTGTGGGACAAGGAGCCGGATGTGTGCCTTTTCGGAAACAGGCTCTGCCGAGGACGAGAGCCATGAGATGTTCCTCCTCTGGGCAAGCCCGGGTCCCAGATCCTGTTGTGCCTGTGAATAGGCTGCAGGGGGACGGTGAAGACCAGCAACAGCTTTCACGGCTGCCACCTTCTGTGTGGGACAAGGAGCCGGACATGTGCCTTTCTGGAAACAGGCCGTGCCGGGGACGAGAGCCATGAGATGTTCCTCCTCTGGGCAAGCCCGGGTCCCAGATCCTGTTGTGCCTGTGAATAGGCTGCAGGGGGACGGTGAAGACCAGCAACAGCTTTCACGGCTGCCACCTTCCGTGTGGGACAAGGAGCCGGACGTGTGCCTTTTCGGAAACAGGCCCTGCCGAGGACGAGAGCCATGAGATGTTCCTCCTCTGGGCAAGCCCGGGTCCCAGATCCTGTTGTGCCTGTGAATAGGCTGCAGGGGGACGGTGAAGACCAGCAACAGCTTTCAGGGCTGCCACCTTCCGTGTGGGACAAGGAGCCGGACGTGTGCCTTTTTGGAAACAGGCTCTGCCGAGGACGAGAGCCATGAGATGTTCCTCCTCTGGGCAAGCCCGGGTCCCAGATCCTGTTGTGCCTGTGAATAGGCTGCAGGGGGACGGTGAAGACCAGCAACAGCTTTCAGGGCTGCCACCTTCCGTGTGGGACAAGGAGCCGTATGTGTGCCTTTTCGGAAACAGGCTCTGCCGAGGACGAGAGCCATGAGATGTTCCTCCTCTGGGCAAGCCCGGGTCCCAGATCCTGTTGTGCCTGTGAATAGGCTGCAGGGGGACGGTGAAGACCAGCAACAGCTTTCAGGGCTGCCACCTTCCGTGTGGGACAAGGAGCCGGTCGTGTGCCTTTTTGGAAACAGGCCCTGCCGAGGACGAGAGCCATGAGATGTTCCTCCTCTGGGCAAGCCCGGGTCCCAGATCCTGTTGTGCCTGTGAATAGGCTGCAGGGGGATGGTGAAGACCAGCAACAGCTTTCAGGGCTGCCACCTTCCGTGTGGGACAAGGAGCCGGACGTGTGCCTTTTCGGAAACAGGCTCTGCCGAGGACGAGAGCCATGAGATGTTCCTCCTCTGGGCAAGCCCGGGTCCCAGATCCTGTTGTGCCTGTGAATAGGCTGCAGGGGGACGGTGAAGACCAGCAACAGCTTTCAGGGCTGCCACCTTCCGTGTGGGACAAGGAGCCGGACGTGTGCCTTTTTGAAAACAGGCTCTGCCGAGGACGAGAGCCATGAGATGTTCCTCCTCTGGGCAAGCCCGGGTCCCAGATCCTGTTGTGCCTGTGAATAGGCTGCAGGGGGACGGTGAAGACCAGCAACAGCTTTCACGGCTGCCACCTTCTGTGTGGGACAAGGAGCCGGACATGTGCCTTTCTGGAAACAGGCCGTGCCGGGGACGAGAGCCATGAGATGTTCCTCCTCTGGGCAAGCCCGGGTCCCAGATCCTGTTGTGCCTGTGAATAGGCTGCAGGGGGACGGTGAAGACCAGCAACAGCTTTCACGGCTGCCACCTTCCGTGTGGGACAAGGAGCCGGACGTGTGCCTTTTCGGAAACAGGCCCTGCCGAGGACGAGAGCCATGAGATGTTCCTCCTCTGGGCAAGCCCGGGTCCTGAATCCTGTTGTGCCTGTGAATAGGCTGCAGGGGGACGGTGAAGACCAGCAACAGCTTTCAGGGCTGCCACCTTCCGTGTGGGACAAGGAGCCGGACGTGTGCCTTTTTGGAAACAGGCTCTGCCGAGGACGAGAGCCATGAGATGTTCCTCCTCTGGGCAAGCCCGGGTCCCAGATCCTGTTGTGCCTGTGAATAGGCTGCAGGGGGACGGTGAAGACCAGCAACAGCTTTCAGGGCTGCCACCTTCCGTGTGGGACAAGGAGCCGTATGTGTGCCTTTTCGGAAACAGGCTCTGCCGAGGACGAGAGCCATGAGATGTTCCTCCTCTGGGCAAGCCCGGGTCCCAGATCCTGTTGTGCCTGTGAATAGGCTGCAGGGGGACGGTGAAGACCAGCAACAGCTTTCAGGGCTGCCACCTTCCGTGTGGGACAAGGAGCCGGTCGTGTGCCTTTTTGGAAACAGGCCCTGCCGAGGACGAGAGCCATGAGATGTTCCTCCTCTGGGCAAGCCCGGGTCCCAGATCCTGTTGTGCCTGTGAATAGGCTGCAGGGGGATGGTGAAGACCAGCAACAGCTTTCAGGGCTGCCACCTTCCGTGTGGGACAAGGAGCCGGACGTGTGCCTTTTCGGAAACAGGCTCTGCCGAGGACGAGAGCCATGAGATGTTCCTCCTCTGGGCAAGCCCGGGTCCCAGATCCTGTTGTGCCTGTGAATAGGCTGCAGGGGGACGGTGAAGACCAGCAACAGCTTTCACGGCTGCCACCTTCCGTGTGGGACAAGGAGCCGGACGTGTGCCTTTTTGAAAACAGGCTCTGCCGAGGACGAGAGCCATGAGATGTTCCTCCTCTGGGCAAGCCCGGGTCCCAGATCCTGTTGTGCCTGTGAATAGGCTGCAGGGGGACGGTGAAGACCAGCAACAGCTTTCAGGGCTGCCACCTTCCGTGTGGGACAAGGAGCCGGACGTGTGCCTTTTCGGAAACAGGCCCTGCCGAGGACGAGAGCCATGAGATGTTCCTCCTCTGGGCAAGCCCGGGTCCCAGATCCTGTTGTGCCTGTGAATAGGCTGCAGGGGGACGGTGAAGACCAGCAACAGCTTTCAGGGCTGCCACCTTCCGTGTGGGACAAGGAGCCGGACGTGTGCCTTTTCGGAAACAGGCCATGCCGAGGGTGAGAGCCATGAGATGTTCCTCCTCTGGGCCAACCCGGGTCCCAGAACCTGTTGTGCCTGTGAATAGGCTGCAGGGGGACGGTGAAGACCAGCAACAGCTTTCAGGGCTGCCACCTTCCGTGTGGGACAAGGAGCCGGATGTGTGCCTTTTCGGAAACAGGCTCTGCCGAGGACGAGAGCCATGAGATGTTCCTCCTCTGGGCAAGCCCGGGTCCCAGATCCTGTTGTGCCTGTGAATAGGCTGCAGGGGGACGGTGAAGACCAGCAACAGCTTTCACGGCTGCCACCTTCTGTGTGGGACAAGGAGCCGGACATGTGCCTTTCTGGAAACAGGCCGTGCCGGGGACGAGAGCCATGAGATGTTCCTCCTCTGGGCAAGCCCGGGTCCCAGATCCTGTTGTGCCTGTGAATAGGCTGCAGGGGGACGGTGAAGACCAGCAACAGCTTTCACGGCTGCCACCTTCCGTGTGGGACAAGGAGCCGGACGTGTGCCTTTTCGGAAACAGGCCCTGCCGAGGACGAGAGCCATGAGATGTTCCTCCTCTGGGCAAGCCCGGGTCCTGAATCCTGTTGTGCCTGTGAATAGGCTGCAGGGGGACGGTGAAGACCAGCAACAGCTTTCAGGGCTGCCACCTTCCGTGTGGGACAAGGAGCCGGACGTGTGCCTTTTTGGAAACAGGCTCTGCCGAGGACGAGAGCCATGAGATGTTCCTCCTCTGGGCAAGCCCGGGTCCCAGATCCTGTTGTGCCTGTGAATAGGCTGCAGGGGGACGGTGAAGACCAGCAACAGCTTTCAGGGCTGCCACCTTCCGTGTGGGACAAGGAGCCGTATGTGTGCCTTTTCGGAAACAGGCTCTGCCGAGGACGAGAGCCATGAGATGTTCCTCCTCTGGGCAAGCCCGGGTCCCAGATCCTGTTGTGCCTGTGAATAGGCTGCAGGGGGACGGTGAAGACCAGCAACAGCTTTCAATGCTGCCACCTTCCGTGTGGGACAAGGAGCCGGTCGTGTGCCTTTTTGGAAACAGGCCCTGCCGAGGACGAGAGCCATGAGATGTTCCTCCTCTGGGCAAGCCCGGGTCCCAGATCCTGTTGTGCCTGTGAATAGGCTGCAGGGGGATGGTGAAGACCAGCAACAGCTTTCAGGGCTGCCACCTTCCGTGTGGGACAAGGAGCCGGACGTGTGCCTTTTCGGAAACAGGCTCTGCCGAGGACGAGAGCCATGAGATGTTCCTCCTCTGGGCAAGCCCGGGTCCCAGATCCTGTTGTGCCTGTGAATAGGCTGCAGGGGGACGGTGAAGACCAGCAACAGCTTTCACGGCTGCCACCTTCCGTGTGGGACAAGGAGCCGGACGTGTGCCTTTTTGAAAACAGGCTCTGCCGAGGACGAGAGCCATGAGATGTTCCTCCTCTGGGCAAGCCCGGGTCCCAGATCCTGTTGTGCCTGTGAATAGGCTGCAGGGGGACGGTGAAGACCAGCAACAGCTTTCAGGGCTGCCACCTTCCGTGTGGGACAAGGAGCCGGACGTGTGCCTTTTCGGAAACAGGCCCTGCCGAGGACGAGAGCCATGAGATGTTCCTCCTCTGGGCAAGCCCGGGTCCCAGATCCTGTTGTGCCTGTGAATAGGCTGCAGGGGGACGGTGAAGACCAGCAACAGCTTTCAGGGCTGCCACCTTCCGTGTGGGACAAGGAGCCGGACGTGTGCCTTTTCGGAAACAGGCCATGCCGAGGGTGAGAGCCATGAGATGTTCCTCCTCTGGGCAAACCCGGGTCCCAGAACCTGTTGTGCCTGTGAATAGGCTGCAGGGGGACGGTGAAGACCAGCAACAGCTTTCAGGGCTGCCACCTTCCGTGTGGGACAAGGAGCCGGATGTGTGCCTTTTCGGAAACAGGCTCTGCCGAGGACGAGAGCCATGAGATGTTCCTCCTCTGGGCAAGCCCGGGTCCCAGATCCTGTTGTGCCTGTGAATAGGCTGCAGGGGGACGGTGAAGACCAGCAACAGCTTTCACGGCTGCCACCTTCTGTGTGGGACAAGGAGCCGGACATGTGCCTTTCTGGAAACAGGCCGTGCCGGGGACGAGAGCCATGAGATGTTCCTCCTCTGGGCAAGCCCGGGTCCCAGATCCTGTTGTGCCTGTGAATAGGCTGCAGGGGGACGGTGAAGACCAGCAACAGCTTTCACGGCTGCCACCTTCCGTGTGGGACAAGGAGCCGGACGTGTGCCTTTTCGGAAACAGGCCCTGCCGAGGACGAGAGCCATGAGATGTTCCTCCTCTGGGCAAGCCCCGGTCCTGAATCCTGTTGTGCCTGTGAATAGGCTGCAGGGGGACGGTGAAGACCAGCAACAGCTTTCAGGGCTGCCACCTTCCGTGTGGGACAAGGAGCCGGACGTGTGCCTTTTTGGAAACAGGCTCTGCCGAGGACGAGAGCCATGAGATGTTCCTCCTCTGGGCAAGCCCGGGTCCCAGATCCTGTTGTGCCTGTGAATAGGCTGCAGGGGGACGGTGAAGACCAGCAACAGCTTTCAGGGCTGCCACCTTCCGTGTGGGACAAGGAGCCGTATGTGTGCCTTCTCGGAAACAGGCTCTGCGAGGACGAGAGCCATGAGATGTTCCTCCTCTGGGCAAGCCCGGGTCCCAGATCCTGTTGTGCCTGTGAATAGGCTGCAGGGGGACGGTGAAGACCAGCAACAGCTTTCAGGGCTGCCACCTTCCGTGTGGGACAAGGAGCCGGTCGTGTGCCTTTTTGGAAACAGGCCCTGCCGAGGACGAGAGCCATGAGATGTTCCTCCTCTGGGCAAGCCCGGGTCCCAGATCCTGTTGTGCCTGTGAATAGGCTGCAGGGGGATGGTGAAGACCAGCAACAGCTTTCAGGGCTGCCACCTTCCGTGTGGGACAAGGAGCCGGACGTGTGCCTTTTCGGAAACAGGCTCTGCCGAGGACGAGAGCCATGAGATGTTCCTCCTCTGGGAAAGCCCTGGTCCCAGATCCTGTTGTGCCTGTGAATAGGCTGCAGGGGGACGGTGAAGACCAGCAACAGCTTTCAGGGCTGCCACCTTCCGTGTGGGACAAGGAGCCGGACGTGTGCCTTTTTGAAAACAGGCTCTGCCGAGGACGAGAGCCATGAGATGTTCCTCCTCTGGGCAAGCCCGGGTCCCAGATCCTGTTGTGCCTGTGAATAGGCTGCAGGGGGACGGTGAAGACCAGCAACAGCTTTCAGGGCTGCCACCTTCCGTGTGGGACAAGGAGCCGGACGTGTGCCTTTTCGGAAACAGGCCCTGCCGAGGACGAGAGCCATGAGATGTTCCTCCTCTGGGCAAGCCCGGGTCCCAGATCCTGTTGTGCCTGTGAATAGGCTGCAGGGGGACGGTGAAGACCAGCAACAGCTTTCAGGGCTGCCACCTTCCGTGTGGGACAAGGAGCCGGACGTGTGCCTTTTCGGAAACAGGCCATGCCGAGGGTGAGAGCCATGAGATGTTCCTCCTCTGGGCCAACCCGGGTCCCAGAACCTGTTGTGCCTGTGAATAGGCTGCAGGGGGACGGTGAAGACCAGCAACAGCTTTCAGGGCTGCCACCTTCCGTGTGGGACAAGGAGCCGGATGTGTGCCTTTTCGGAAACAGGCTCTGCCGAGGACGAGAGCCATGAGATGTTCCTCCTCTGGGCAAGCCCGGGTCCCAGATCCTGTTGTGCCTGTGAATAGGCTGCAGGGGGACGGTGAAGACCAGCAACAGCTTTCACGGCTGCCACCTTCTGTGTGGGACAAGGAGCCGGACATGTGCCTTTCTGGAAACAGGCCGTGCCGGGGACGAGAGCCATGAGATGTTCCTCCTCTGGGCAAGCCCGGGTCCCAGATCCTGTTGTGCCTGTGAATAGGCTGCAGGGGGACGGTGAAGACCAGCAACAGCTTTCACGGCTGCCACCTTCCGTGTGGGACAAGGAGCCGGACGTGTGCCTTTTCGGAAACAGGCCCTGCCGAGGACGAGAGCCATGAGATGTTCCTCCTCTGGGCAAGCCCGGGTCCTGAATCCTGTTGTGCCTGTGAATAGGCTGCAGGGGGACGGTGAAGACCAGCAACAGCTTTCAGGGCTGCCACCTTCCGTGTGGGACAAGGAGCCGGACGTGTGCCTTTTAGGAAACAGGCTCTGCCGAGGACGAGAGCCATGAGATGTTCCTCCTCTGGGCAAGCCCGGGTCCCAGATCCTGTTGTGCCTGTGAATAGGCTGCAGGGGGACGGTGAAGACCAGCAACAGCTTTCAGGGCTGCCACCTTCCGTGTGGGACAAGGAGCCGTATGTGTGCCTTTTCGGAAACAGGCTCTGCCGAGGACGAGAGCCATGAGATGTTCCTCCTCTGGGCAAGCCCGGGTCCCAGATCCTGTTGTGCCTGTGAATAGGCTGCAGGGGGACGGTGAAGACCAGCAACAGCTTTCAATGCTGCCACCTTCCGTGTGGGACAAGGAGCCGGTCGTGTGCCTTTTTGGAAACAGGCCCTGCCGAGGACGAGAGCCATGAGATGTTCCTCCTCTGGGCAAGCCCGGGTCCCAGATCCTGTTGTGCCTGTGAATAGGCTGCAGGGGGATGGTGAAGACCAGCAACAGCTTTCAGGGCTGCCACCTTCCGTGTGGGACAAGGAGCCGGACGTGTGCCTTTTCGGAAACAGGCTCTGCCGAGGACGAGAGCCATGAGATGTTCCTCCTCTGGGCAAGCCCGGGTCCCAGATCCTGTTGTGCCTGTGAATAGGCTGCAGGGGGACGGTGAAGACCAGCAACAGCTTTCACGGCTGCCACCTTCCGTGTGGGACAAGGAGCCGGACGTGTGCCTTTTTGAAAACAGGCTCTGCCGAGGACGAGAGCCATGAGATGTTCCTCCTCTGGGCAAGCCCGGGTCCCAGATCCTGTTGTGCCTGTGAATAGGCTGCAGGGGGACGGTGAAGACCAGCAACAGCTTTCAGGGCTGCCACCTTCCGTGTGGGACAAGGAGCCGGACGTGTGCCTTTTCGGAAACAGGCCCTGCCGAGGACGAGAGCCATGAGATGTTCCTCCTCTGGGCAAGCCCGGGTCCCAGATCCTGTTGTGCCTGTGAATAGGCTGCAGGGGGACGGTGAAGACCAGCAACAGCTTTCAGGGCTGCCACCTTCCGTGTGGGACAAGGAGCCGGACGTGTGCCTTTTCGGAAACAGGCCATGCCGAGGGTGAGAGCCATGAGATGTTCCTCCTCTGGGCAAACCCGGGTCCCAGAACCTGTTGTGCCTGTGAATAGGCTGCAGGGGGACGGTGAAGACCAGCAACAGCTTTCAGGGCTGCCACCTTCCGTGTGGGACAAGGAGCCGGATGTGTGCCTTTTCGGAAACAGGCTCTGCCGAGGACGAGAGCCATGAGATGTTCCTCCTCTGGGCAAGCCCGGGTCCCAGATCCTGTTGTGCCTGTGAATAGGCTGCAGGGGGACGGTGAAGACCAGCAACAGCTTTCACGGCTGCCACCTTCTGTGTGGGACAAGGAGCCGGACATGTGCCTTTCTGGAAACAGGCCGTGCCGGGGACGAGAGCCATGAGATGTTCCTCCTCTGGGCAAGCCCGGGTCCCAGATCCTGTTGTGCCTGTGAATAGGCTGCAGGGGGACGGTGAAGACCAGCAACAGCTTTCACGGCTGCCACCTTCCGTGTGGGACAAGGAGCCGGACGTGTGCCTTTTCGGAAACAGGCCCTGCCGAGGACGAGAGCCATGAGATGTTCCTCCTCTGGGCAAGCCCCGGTCCTGAATCCTGTTGTGCCTGTGAATAGGCTGCAGGGGGACGGTGAAGACCAGCAACAGCTTTCAGGGCTGCCACCTTCCGTGTGGGACAAGGAGCCGGACGTGTGCCTTTTTGGAAACAGGCTCTGCCGAGGACGAGAGCCATGAGATGTTCCTCCTCTGGGCAAGCCCGGGTCCCAGATCCTGTTGTGCCTGTGAATAGGCTGCAGGGGGACGGTGAAGACCAGCAACAGCTTTCAGGGCTGCCACCTTCCGTGTGGGACAAGGAGCCGTATGTGTGCCTTCTCGGAAACAGGCTCTGCGAGGACGAGAGCCATGAGATGTTCCTCCTCTGGGCAAGCCCGGGTCCCAGATCCTGTTGTGCCTGTGAATAGGCTGCAGGGGGACGGTGAAGACCAGCAACAGCTTTCAGGGCTGCCACCTTCCGTGTGGGACAAGGAGCCGGTCGTGTGCCTTTTTGGAAACAGGCCCTGCCGAGGACGAGAGCCATGAGATGTTCCTCCTCTGGGCAAGCCCGGGTCCCAGATCCTGTTGTGCCTGTGAATAGGCTGCAGGGGGATGGTGAAGACCAGCAACAGCTTTCAGGGCTGCCACCTTCCGTGTGGGACAAGGAGCCGGACGTGTGCCTTTTCGGAAACAGGCTCTGCCGAGGACGAGAGCCATGAGATGTTCCTCCTCTGGGAAAGCCCTGGTCCCAGATCCTGTTGTGCCTGTGAATAGGCTGCAGGGGGACGGTGAAGACCAGCAACAGCTTTCAGGGCTGCCACCTTCCGTGTGGGACAAGGAGCCGAACGGGTGCCTTTCTGGAAACAGGCCGTGCCGGGGACGAGAGCCATGAGATGTTCCTCCTCTGGGCAAGCCCCGGTCCTGAATCCAGTTGTGCCTGTGAATAGGCTGCAGGGGGACGGTGAAGACCAGCAACAGCTTTCAGGGCTGCCACCTTCCGTGTGGGACAAGGAGCCGGACGTGTCTTTCTGGATAAAGGCTCTGCCGAGGACGAGAGCCATGAGATGTTCCTCCTCTGGGCAAGCCCGGGTCCCAGATCCTGTTGTGCCTGTGAATAGGCCGCAGGGGGACGGTGAAGACCAGCAACAGCTTTCAGGGCTGCCACCTTCCGTGTGGGACAAGGAGCCGGACGTGTGCCTTTTCGGAAACAGGCTCTGCCGAGGACGAGAGCCATGAGATGTTCCTCCTCTGGGCAAGCCCGGGTCCCAGATCCTGTTGTGCCTGTGAATAGGCTGCAGGGGGACGGTGAAGACCAGCAACAGCTTTCAGGGCTGCCACCTTCCGTGTGGGACAAGGAGCCGGACGTGTGCCTTTTCGGAAACAGGCCATGCCGAGGGTGAGAGCCATGAGATGTTCCTCCTCTGGGCAAACCCGGGTCGCAGAACCTGTTGTGCCTGTGAATAGGCTGCAGGGGGACGGTGAAGACCAGCAACAGCTTTCAGGGCTGCCACCTTCCGTGTGGGACAAGGAGCCGGATGTGTGCCTTTTCGGAAACAGGCTCTGCCGAGGACGAGAGCCATGAGATGTTCCTCCTCTGGGCAAGCCCGGGTCCCAGATCCTGTTGTGCCTGTGAATAGGCTGCAGGGGGACGGTGAAGACCAGCAACAGCTTTCAGGGCTGCCACCTTCCGTGTGGGACAAGGAGCCGGACGTGTGCCTTTTTGGAAACAGGCTCTGCCGAGGACGAGAGCCATGAGATGTTCCTCCTCTGGGCAAGCCCCGGTCCTGAATCCTGTTGTGCCTGTGAATAGGCTGCAGGGGTACGTTGAAGACCAGCAACAGCTTTCAGGGCTGCCACCTTCCGTGTGGGACAAGGAGCCGGACGTGTCTTTCTGGATAAAGGCTCTGCCGAGGACGAGAGCCATGAGATGTTCCTCCTCTGGGCAAGCCCAGTCCCAGATCCTGTTGTGCCTGTGAATAGGCTGCAGGGGGACGGTGAAGACCAGCAACAGCTTTCAGGGCTGCCACCTTCCGTGTGGGACAAGGAGCCGGACGTGTGCCTTTTCGGAAACAGGCTCTGCCGAGGACGAGAGCCATGAGATGTTCCTCCTCTGGGCAAGCCCGGGTCCCAGATCCTGTTGTGCCTGTGAATAGGCTGCAGGGGGACGGTGAAGACCAGCAACAGCTTTCAGGGCTGCCACCTTCCGTGTGGGACAAGGAGCCGGATGTGTGCCTTTTCGGAAACAGGCTCTGCCGAGGACGAGAGCCATGAGATGTTCCTCCTCTGGGCAAGCCCGGGTCCCAGATCCTGTTGTGCCTGTGAATAGGCTGCAGGGGGACGGTGAAGACCAGCAACAGCTTTCAGGGCTGCCACCTTCCGTGTGGGACAAGGAGCCGGACGTGTGCCTTTTTGGAAACAGGCTCTGCCGAGGACGAGAGCCATGAGATGTTCCTCCTCTGGGCAAGCCCCGGTCCTGAATCCTGTTGTGCCTGTGAATAGGCTGCAGGGGTACGTTGAAGACCAGCAACAGCTTTCAGGGCTGCCACCTTCCGTGTGGGACAAGGAGCCGGACGTGTCTTTCTGGATAAAGGCTCTGCCGAGGACGAGAGCCATGAGATGTTCCTCCTCTGGGCAAGCCCAGTCCCAGATCCTGTTGTGCCTGTGAATAGGCTGCAGGGGGACGGTGAAGACCAGCAACAGCTTTCAGGGCTGCCACCTTCCGTGTGGGACAAGGAGCCGGACGTGTGCCTTTTCGGAAACAGGCCATGCCGAGGGTGAGAGCCATGAGATGTTCCTCCTCTGGGCAAGCCCGGGTCCCAGATCCTGTTGTGCCTGTGAATAGGCTGCAGGGGGACGGTGAAGACCAGCAACAGCTTTCAGGGCTGCCACCTTCCGTGTGGGACAAGGAGCCGGATGTGTGCTTTTTCGGAAACAGGCTCTGCCGAGGACGAGAGCCATGAGATGTTCCTCCTCTGGGAAAGCCCGGGTCCCAGATCCTGTTGTGCCTGTGAATAGGCTGCAGGGGGACGGTGAAGACCAGCAACAGCTTTCACGGCTGCCACCTTCTGTGTGGGACAAGGAGCCGGACATGTGCCTTTCTGGAAACAGGCCGTGCCGGGGACGAGAGCCATGAGATGTTCCTCCTCTGGGCAAGCCCGGGTCCCAGATCCTGTTGTGCCTGTGAATAGGCTGCAGGGGGACGGTGAAGACCAGCAACAGCTTTCAGGGCTGCCACCTTCCGTGTGGGACAAGGAGCCGGACGTGTGCCTTTTCGGAAACAGGCCATGCCGAGGGGGAGAGCCATGAGATGTTCCTCCTCTGGGCAAACCTGGGTCCCAGAACCTGTTGTGCCTGTGAATAGGCTGCAGGGGGACGGTGAAGACCAGCAACAGCTTTCAGGGCTGCCACCTTCCGTGTGGGACAAGGAGCCGGATGTGTGCCTTTTCGGAAACAGGCTCTGCCGAGGACGAGAGCCATGAGATGTTCCTCCTCTGGGCAAGCCCGGGTCCCAGATCCTGTTGTGCCTGTGAATAGGCTGCAGGGGGACGGTGAAGACCAGCAACAGCTTTCACGGCTGCCACCTTCCGTGTGGGACAAGGAGCCGGACGTGTGCCTTTTTGAAAACAGGCTCTGCCGAGGACGAGAGCCATGAGATGTTCCTCCTCTGGGCAAGCCCGGGTCCCAGATCCTGTTGTGCCTGTGAATAGGCTGCAGGGGGACGGTGAAGACCAGCAACAGCTTTCAGGGCTGCCACCTTCCGTGTGGGACAAGGAGCCGGACGTGTGCCTTTTAGGAAACAGGCCCTGCCGAGGACGAGAGCCATGAGATGTTCCTCCTCTGGGAAAGCCCGGGTCCCAGATCCTGTTGTGCCTGTGAATAGGCTGCAGGGGGACGGTGAAGACCAGCAACAGCTTTCAGGGCTGCCACCTTCCGTGTGGGACAAGGAGCCGGATGTGTGCCTTTTCGGAAACAGGCTCTGCCGAGGACGAGAGCCATGAGATGTTCCTCCTCTGGGCAAGCCCGGGTCCCAGATCCTGTTGTGCCTGTGAATAGGCTGCAGGGGGACGGTGAAGACCAGCAACAGCTTTCACGGCTGCCACCTTCTGTGTGGGACAAGGAGCCGGACATGTGCCTTTCTGGAAACAGGCCGTGCCGGGGACGAGAGCCATGAGATGTTCCTCCTCTGGGCAAGCCCGGGTCCCAGATCCTGTTGTGCCTGTGAATAGGCTGCAGGGGGACGGTGAAGACCAGCAACAGCTTTCAGGGCTGCCACCTTCCGTGTGGGACAAGGAGCCGGACGTCTGCCTTTCTGGAAACAGGCACTGTCGAGGACGAAAGCCATGAGATGTTCCTCCTCTGGGCAAGCCCGGGTCCTGAATCCTGTTGTGCCTGTGAATAGGCTGCAGGGGGACGGTGAAGACCAGCAACAGCTTTCAGGGCTGCCACCTTCCGTGTGGGACAAGGAGCCGGACGTGTGCCTTTTTGGAAACAGGCTCTGCCGAGGACGAGAGCCATGAGATGTTCCTCCTCTGGGCAAGCCCGGGTCCCAGATCCTGTTGTGCCTGTGAATAGGCTGCAGGGGGACGGTGAAGACCAGCAACAGCTTTCAGGGCTGCCACCTTCCGTGTGGGACAAGGAGCCGTATGTGTGCCTTTTCGGAAACAGGCTCTGCCGAGGACGAGAGCCATGAGATGTTCCTCCTCTGGGCAAGCCCGGGTCCCAGATCCTGTTGTGCCTGTGAATAGGCTGCAGTGGGACGGTGAAGACCAGCAACAGCTTTCAGGGCTGCCACCTTCCGTGTGGGACAAGGAGCCGAACGGGTGCCTTTCTGGAAACAGGCCGTGCCGGGGACGAGAGCCATGAGATGTTCCTCCTCTGGGCAAGCCCCGGTCCTGAATCCAGTTGTGCCTGTGAATAGGCTGCAGGGGGACGGTGAAGACCAGCAACAGCTTTCAGGGCTGCCACCTTCCGTGTGGGACAAGGAGCCGGACGTGTCTTTCTGGATAAAGGCTCTGCCGAGGACGAGAGCCATGAGATGTTACTCCTCTGGGCAAGCCCGGGTCCCAGATCCTGTTGTGCCTGTGAATAGGCTGCAGGGGGACGGTGAAGACCAGCAACAGCTTTCAGGGCTGCCACCTTCCGTGTGGGACAAGGAGCCGGACGTGTGCCTTTTCGGAAACAGGCCCTGCCGAGGACGAGAGCCATGAGATGTTCCTCCTCTGGGCAAGCCCGGGTCCCAGATCCTGTTGTGCCTGTGAATAGGCTGCAGGGGGACGGTGAAGACCAGCAACAGCTTTCAGGGCTGCCACCTTCCGTGTGGGACAAGGAGCCGGACGTGTGCCTTTTCGGAAACAGGCCATGCCGAGGGTGAGAGCCATGAGATGTTCCTCCTCTGGGCAAACCCGGGTCCCAGAACCTGTTGTGCCTGTGAATAGCCTGCAGGGGGACGGTGAAGACCAGCAACAGCTTTCAGGGCTGACACCTTCCGTGTGGGACAAGGAGCCGGATGTGTGCCTTTTCGGAAACAGGCTCTGCCGAGGACGAGAGCCATGAGATGTTCCTCCTATGGGCAAGCCCGGGTCCCAGATCCTGTTGTGCCTGTGAATAGGCTGCAGGGCGACGGTGAAGACCAGCAACAGCTTTCAGGGCTGCCACCTTCCGTGTGGGACAAGGAGCCGGACGTGTGCCTTTTTGGAAACAGGCTCTGCCGAGGACGAGAGCCATGAGATGTTCCTCCTCTGGGCAAGCCCCGGTCCTCAATCCTGTTGTGCCTGTGAATAGGCTGCAGGGGTACGTTGAAGACCAGCAACAGCTTTCAGGGCTGCCACCTTCCGTGTGGGACAAGGAGCCGGACGTGTCTTTCTGGATAAAGGCTCTGCCGAGGACGAGAGCCATGAGATGTTCCTCCTCTGGGCAAGCCCAGGTCCCAGATCCTGTTGTGCCTGTGAATAGGCTGCAGGGGGACGGTGAAGACCAGCAACAGCTTTCACGGCTGCCACCTTCTGTGTGGGACAAGGAGCCGGACATGTGCCTTTCTGGAAACAGGCCGTGCCGGGGACGAGAGCCATGAGATGTTCCTCCTCTGGGCAAGCCCGGGTCCCAGATCCTGTTGTGCCTGTGAATAGGCTGCAGGGGGACGGTGAAGACCAGCAACAGCTTTCAGGGCTGACACCTTCCGTGTGGGACAAGGAGCCGGACGTGTGCCTTTCTGGAAACAGGCCCTGTCGAGGACGAAAGCCATGAGATGTTCCTCCTCTGGGCAAGCCCGGGTCCTGAATCCTGTTGTGCCTGTGAATAGGCTGCAGGGGGACGGTGAAGACCAGCAACAGCTTTCAGGGCTGCCACCTTCTGTGTGGGACAAGGAGCCGGACGTGTGCCTTTTCGGAAACAGGCGCTGCCGAGGACGAGAGCCATGAGATGTTCCTCCTCTGGGCAAGCCCGGGTCCCAGATCCTGTTGTGCCTGTGAATAGGCTGCAGGGGGACGGTGAAGACCAGCAACAGCTTTCAGGGCTGCCACCTTCCGTGTGGGACAAGGAGCCGTATGTGTGCCTTTTCGGAAACAGGCTCGGGCGAGGAAGAGAGCCATGAGATGTTCCTCCTCTGGGCAAGCCCCGGTCCTGAATCCTGTTGTGCCTGTGAATAGGCTGCAGGGGGACGGTGAAGACCAGCAAAAGCTTTCAGGGCTGCCACCTTCCGTGTGGGACAAGGAGCCGGACATGTGCCTTTCTGGAAACAGGCCGTGCCGAGGACGAGAGCCATGAGATGTTCCTCCTCTGGGCAAGCCCCGGTCCTGAATCCTGTTGTGCCTGTGAATAGGCTGCAGGGGGATGGTGAAGACCAGCAACAGCTTTCAGGGCTGCCACCTTCTGTGTGGGACAAGAGCCGGACGTGTGCCTTTTCGGAAACAGGCTCTGCCGAGGACGAGAGCCATGAGATGTTCCTCCTCTGGGGAAGCCTGGGTCCCAGATCCTGTTGTGCCTGTGAATAGGCTGCAGGGGGACGGTGAAGACCAGCAACAGCTTTCAGGGCTGCCACCTTCCGTGTGGGACAAGGAGCCGTATGTGTGCCTTTTCGGAAACAGGCTCGGACGAGGAAGAGAGCCATGAGATGTTCCTCCTCTGGGCAAGCCCCGGTCCTGAATCCTGTTGTGCCTGTGAATAGGCTGCAGGGGGACGGTGAAGACCAGCAACAGCTTTCAGGGCTGCCACCTTCCGTGTGGGACAAGGAGCCGGACGCGTCTTTCTGGATAAAGGCCGTGCCGAGAACGAGAGCCATGAGATGTTCCTCCTCTGGGCAAGCCCGGGTCCCAGATCCTGTTGTGCCTGTGAATAGGCTGCAGGGGGACGGGGAAGACCAGCAACAGCTTTCATGGCTGCCACCTTCCGTGTGGGACAAGGAGCCAGACGTGTGCCTTCTCGGAAACAGGCTCTGCCGAGGACGAGAGCCATGAGATGTTCCTCCTCTGGGCAAGCCTGGGTCCCGAATCCTGTTGTGCCTGTGAATAGGCTGCAGGGGGACGGTGAAGACCAGCAACAGCTTTCAGGGCTGCCACCTTCCGTGTGGGACAAGGAGCCGGACGTGTGCCTTCTCGGAAACAGGCTCTGCCGAGGACGAGAGCCATGAGATGTTCCTCCTCTGGGCAAGCCCGGGTCCCAGATCCTGTTGTGCCTGTGAATAGGCTGCAGGGGGACGGTGAAGACCAGCAACAGCTTTCAGGGCTGCCACCTTCCGTGTGGGACAAGGAGCCGAACGGGTGCCTTTCTGGAAACAGGCCGTGCCGGGGACGAGAGCCATGAGATGTTCCTCCTCTGGGCAAGCCCCGGTCCTGAATCCTGTTGTGCCTGTGAATAGGCTGCAGGGGTACGTTGAAGACCAGCAACAGCTTTCAGGGCTGCCACCTTCCGTGTCGGACAAGGAGCCGGACGTGTCTTACTGGATAAAGGCTCTGCCGAGGACGAGAGCCATGAGATGTTCCTCCTCTGGGCAAGGCCGGGTCCCAGATCCTGTTGTGCCTGTGAATAGGCTGCAGGGGGACAGTGAAGACCAGCAACAGCTTTCAGGGCTGCCACCTTCCGTGTGGGACAAGGAGCCGGACGTCTGCCTTTCTGGAAACAGGCCCTGTCGAGGACGAGAGCCATGAGATGTTCCTCCTCTGGGAAAGCCCGGGTCCCAGATACTGTTGTGCCTGTGAATAGGCTGCAGGGGGACGGTGAAGACCAGCAACAGCTTTCAGGGCTGCCACCTTCCGTGTGGGACAAGGAGCCGTATGTGTGCCTTTTCGGAAACAGGCTCTGCCGAGGACGAGAGCCATGAGATGTTCCTCCTCTGGGCAAGCCCCGGTCCTGAATCCTGTTGTGCCTGTGAATAGGCTGCAGGGGGACGGTGAAGACCAGCAACAGCTTTCAGGGCTGCCACCTTCCGTGTGGGACAAGGAGCCGGACGCGTCTTTCTGGATAAAGGCCGTGCCGAGGACGAGAGCCATGAGATGTTCCTCCTCTGGGCAAGCCCGGGTCCCAGATCCTGTTGTGCCTGTGAATAGGCTGCAGGGGGACGGGGAAGACCAGCAACAGCTTTCATGGCTGCCACCTTCCGTGTGGGACAAGGAGCCAGACGTGTGCCTTCTCGGAAACAGGCTCTGCCGAGGACGAGAGCCATGAGATGTTCCTCCTCTGGGCAAGCCTGGGTCCCAGATCCTGTTGTGCCTGTGAATAGGCTGCAGGGGGACGGTGAAGACCAGCAACAGCTTTCAGGGCTGCCACCTTCCGTGTGGGACAAGGAGCCGGACGTGTGCCTTCTCGGAAACAGGCTCTGCCGAGGACGAGAGCCATGAGATGTTCCTCCTCTGGGCAAGCCCGGGTCCCAGATCCTGTTGTGCCTGTGAATAGGCTGCAGGGGGACGGTGAAGACCAGCAACAGCTTTCAGGGCTGCCACCTTCCGTGTGGGACAAGGAGCCGAACGGGTGCCTTTCTGCAAACAGGCCGTGCCGGGGACGAGAGCCATGAGATGTTCCTCCTCTGGGCAAGCCCCGGTCCTGAATCCTGTTGTGCCTGTGAATAGGCTGCAGGGGTACGTTGAAGACCAGCAACAGCTTTCAGGGCTGCCACCTTCCGTGTCGGACAAGGAGCCGGACGTGTCTTACTGGATAAAGGCTCTGCCGAGGACGAGAGCCATGAGATGTTCCTCCTCTGGGCAAGCCCGGGTCCCAGATCCTGTTGTGCCTGTGAATAGGCTGCAGGGGGACGGTGAACACCAGCAACAGCTTTCAGGGCTGCCACCTTCCGTGTGGGACAAGGAGCCGGACGTGTGCCTTTTCGGAAACAGGCCCTGCCGAGGACGAGAGCCATGAGATGTTCCTCCTCTGGGAAAGCCCGGGTCCCAGATCCTGTTGTGCCTGTGAATAGGCTGCAGGGGGACGGTGAAGACCAGCAACAGCTTTCAGGGCTGCCACCTTCCGTGTGGGACAAGGAGCCGGACGTGTGCCTTTTCGGAAACAGGCCATGCCGAGGACGAGAGCCATGAGATGTTCCTCCTCTGGGCAAACCCGGGTCCCAGAACCTGTTGTGCCTGTGAATAGGCTGCAGGGGGACGGTGAAGACCAGCAACAGCTTTCAGGGCTGCCACCTTCCGTGTGGGACAAGGAGCCGGA
This sequence comes from Astur gentilis, assembly GCF_929443795.1. Classification (NCBI taxonomy): domain Eukaryota; kingdom Metazoa; phylum Chordata; class Aves; order Accipitriformes; family Accipitridae; genus Astur; species Astur gentilis. The sequence continues at coordinate 222,319 of NW_026061071.1, forward strand.
TGTGTGCCTTTTCGGAAACAGGCTCTGCCGAGGACGAGAGCCATGAGATGTTCCTCCTCTGGGCAAGCCCGGGTCCCAGATCCTGTTGTGCCTGTGAATAGGCTGCAGGGGGACGGTGAAGACCAGCAACAGCTTTCACGGCTGCCACCTTCTGTGTGGGACAAGGAGCCGGACATGTGCCTTTCTGGAAACAGGCCGTGCCGGGGACGAGAGCCATGAGATGTTCCTCCTCTGGGCAAGCCCGGGTCCCAGATCCTGTTGTGCCTGTGAATAGGCTGCAGGGGGACGGTGAAGACCAGCAACAGCTTTCAGGACTGCCACCTTCCGTGTGGGACAAGGAGCCGGACGTCTGCCTTTCTGGAAACAGGCACTGTCGAGGACGAAAGCCATGAGATGTTCCTCCTCTGGGCAAGCCCGGGTCCCAGATCCTGTTGTGCCTGTGAATAGGCTGCAGGGGGACGGTGAAGACCAGCAACAGCTTTCAGGGCTGCCACCTTCCGTGTGGGACAAGGAGCCGGATGTGTGCCTTTTCGGAAACAGGCTCTGCCGAGGACGAGAGCCATGAGATGTTCCTCCTCTGGGCAAGCCCGGGTCCCAGATCCTGTTGTGCCTGTGAATAGGCTGCAGGGGGACGGTGAAGACCAGCAACAGCTTTCAGGGCTGCCACCTTCCGTGTGGGACAAGGAGCCGTATGTGTGCCTTTTCGGAAACAGGCTCTGCCGAGGACGAGAGCCATGAGATGTTCCTCCTCTGGGCAAGCCCGGGTCCCAGATCCTGTTGTGCCTGTGAATAGGCTGCAGGGGGACGGTGAAGACCAGCAACAGCTTTCACGGCTGCCACCTTCCGTGTGGGACAAGGAGCCGGTCGTGTGCCTTTTTGGAAACAGGCCCTGCCAAGGACGAGAGCCATGAGATGTTCCTCCTCTGGGCAAGCCCGGGTCCCAGATCCTGTTGTGCCTGTGAATAGGCTGCAGGGGGATGGTGAAGACCAGCAACAGCTTTCAGGGCTGCCACCTTCCGTGTGGGACAAGGAGCCGGACGTGTGCCTTTTCGGAAACAGGCTCTGCCGAGGACGAGAGCCATGAGATGTTCCTCCTCTGGGAAAGCCCTGGTCCCAGATCCTGTTGTGCCTGTGAATAGGCTGCAGGGGGACGGTGAAGACCAGCAACAGCTTTCAGGGCTGCCACCTTCCGTGTCGGACAAGGAGCCGAACGGGTGCCTTTCTGGAAACAGGCCGTGCCGGGGACGAGAGCCATGAGATGTTCCTCCTCTGGGCAAGCCCCGGTCCTGAATCCAGTTGTGCCTGTGAATAGGCTGCAGGGGGACGGTGAAGACCAGCAACAGCTTTCAGGGCTGCCACCTTCCGTGTGGGACAAGGAGCCGGACGCGTCTTTCTGGATAAAGGCCATGCCGAGGACGAGAGCCATGAGATGTTCCTCCTCTGGGCAAGCCCGGGTCCCAGATCCTGTTGTGCCTGTGAATAGGCTGCAGGGGGACGGGGAAGACCAGCAACAGCTTTCATGGCTGCCACCTTCCGTGTGGGACAAGGAGCCAGACGTGTGCCTTCTCGGAAACAGGCTCTGCCGAGGACGAGAGCCATGAGATGTTCCTCCTCTGGGCAAGCCTGGGTCCCAGATCCTGTTGTGCCTGTGAATAGGCTGCAGGGGGACGGTGAAGACCAGCAACAGCTTTCAGGGCTGCCACCTTCCGTGTGGGACAAGGAGCCGGACGTGTGCCTTCTCGGAAACAGGCTCTGCCGAGGACGAGAGCCATGAGATGTTCCTCCTCTGGGCAAGCCCGGGTCCCAGATCCTGTTGTGCCTGTGAATAGGCTGCAGGGGGACGGTGAAGACCAGCAACAGCTTTCAGGGCTGCCACCTTCCGTGTGGGACAAGGAGCCGAACGGGTGCCTTTCTGGAAACAGGCCGTGCCGGGGACGAGAGCCATGAGATGTTCCTCCTCTGGGCAAGCCCCGGTCCTGAATCCTGTTGTGCCTGTGAATAGGCTGCAGGGGTACGTTGAAGACCAGCAACAGCTTTCAGGGCTGCCACCTTCCGTGTCGGACAAGGAGCCGGACGTGTCTTACTGGATAAAGGCTCTGCCGAGGACGAGAGCCATGAGATGTTCCTCCTCTGGGCAAGCCCGGGTCCCAGATCCTGTTGTGCCTGTGAATAGGCTGCAGGGGTACGTTGAAGACCAGCAACAGCTTTCACGGCTGCCACCTTCCGTGTGGGACAAGAGCCGGACGTGTGCCTTTTTGGAAACAGGCTCTGCCGAGGACGAGAGCCATGAGATGTTCCCCCTCTGGGCAAGCCCGGGTCCCAGATCCTGTTGTGCCTGTGAATAGGCTGCAGGGGGACGGTGAAGACCAGCAACAGCTTTCAGGGCTGCCACCTTCCGTGTGGGACAAGGAGCCGGACGTGTGCCTTTTCGGAAACAGGCCATGCCGAGGGTGAGAGCCATGAGATGTTCCTCCTCTGGGTAAACCTGGGTCCCAGAACCTGTTGTGCCTGTGAATAGGCTGCAGGGGGACGGTGAAGACCAGCAACAGCTTTCAGGGCTGCCACCTTCCGTGTGGGACAAGGAGCCGGATGTGTGCCTTTTCGGAAACAGGCTCTGCCGAGGACGAGAGCCATGAGATGTTCCTCCTCTGGGCAAGCCCGGGTCCCAGATCCTGTTGTGCCTGTGAATAGGCTGCAGGGGGACGGTGAAGACCAGCAACAGCTTTCAGGGCTGCCACCTTCCGTGTGGGACAAGGAGCCGTATGTGTGCCTTTTCGGAAACAGGCTCTGCCGAGGACGAGAGCCATGAGATGTTCCTCCTCTGGGCAAGCCCGGGTCCCAGATCCTGTTGTGCCTGTGAATAGGCTGCAGGGGGACGGTGAAGACCAGCAACAGCTTTCAGGGCTGCCACCTTCCGTGTGGGACAAGGAGCCGGTCGTGTGCCTTTTTGGAAACAGGCCCTGCCGAGGACGAGAGCCATGAGATGTTCCTCCTCTGGGCAAGCCCGGGTCCCAGATCCTGTTGTGCCTGTGAATAGGCTGCAGGGGGATGGTGAAGACCAGCAACAGCTTTCAGGGCTGCCACCTTCCGTGTGGGACAAGGAGCCGGACGTGTGCCTTTTTGGAAACAGGCTCTGCCGAGGACGAGAGCCATGAGATGTTCCTCCTCTGGGAAAGCCCTGGTCCCAGATCCTGTTGTGCCTGTGAATAGGCTGCAGGGGGACGGTGAAGACCAGCAACAGCTTTCAGGGCTGCCACCTTCCGTGTCGGACAAGGAGCCGAACGGGTGCCTTTCTGGAAACAGGCCGTGCCGGGGACGAGAGCCATGAGATGTTCCTCCTCTGGGCAAGCCCCGGTCCTGAATCCAGTTGTGCCTGTGAATAGGCTGCAGGGGGACGGTGAAGACCAGCAACAGCTTTCAGGGCTGCCACCTTCCGTGTGGGACAAGGAGCCGGACGCGTCTTTCTGGATACAGGCCATGCCGAGGACGAGAGCCATGAGATGTTCCTCCTCTGGGCAAGCCCGGGTCCCAGATCCTGTTGTGCCTGTGAATAGGCTGCAGGGGGACGGGGAAGACCAGCAACAGCTTTCATGGCTGCCACCTTCCGTGTGGGACAAGGAGCCAGACGTGTGCCTTCTCGGAAACAGGCTCTGCCGAGGACGAGAGCCATGAGATGTTCCTCCTCTGGGCAAGCCTGGGTCCCAGATCCTGTTGTGCCTGTGAATAGGCTGCAGGGGGACGGTGAAGACCAGCAACAGCTTTCAGGGCTGCCACCTTCCGTGTGGGACAAGGAGCCGGACGTGTGCCTTCTCGGAAACAGGCTCTGCCGAGGACGAGAGCCATGAGATGTTCCTCCTCTGGGCAAGCCCGGGTCCCAGATCCTGTTGTGCCTGTGAATAGGCTGCAGGGGGACGGTGAAGACCAGCAACAGCTTTCAGGGCTGCCACCTTCCGTGTGGGACAAGGAGCCGAACGGGTGCCTTTCTGGAAACAGGCCGTGCCGGGGACGAGAGCCATGAGATGTTCCTCCTCTGGGCAAGCCCCGGTCCTGAATCCTGTTGTGCCTGTGAATAGGCTGCAGGGGTACGTTGAAGACCAGCAACAGCTTTCAGGGCTGCCACCTTCCGTGTCGGACAAGGAGCCGGACGTGTCTTACTGGATAAAGGCTCTGCCGAGGACGAGAGCCATGAGATGTTCCTCCTCTGGGCAAGCCCGGGTGCCAGATCCTGTTGTGCCTGTGAATAGGCTGCAGGGGTACGTTGAAGACCAGCAACAGCTTTCACGGCTGCCACCTTCCGTGTGGGACAAGAGCCGGACGTGTGCCTTTTTGGAAACAGGCTCTGCCGAGGACGAGAGCCATGAGATGTTCCCCCTCTGGGCAAGCCCGGGTCCCAGATCCTGTTGTGCCTGTGAATAGGCTGCAGGGGGACGGTGAAGACCAGCAACAGCTTTCAGGGCTGCCACCTTCCGTGTGGGACAAGGAGCCGGACGTGTGCCTTTTCGGAAACAGGCCATGCCGAGGGTGAGAGCCATGAGATGTTCCTCCTCTGGGTAAACCTGGGTCCCAGAACCTGTTGTGCCTGTGAATAGGCTGCAGGGGGACGGTGAAGACCAGCAACAGCTTTCAGGGCTGCCACCTTCCGTGTGGGACAAGGAGCCGGATGTGTGCCTTTTCGGAAACAGGCTCTGCCGAGGACGAGAGCCATGAGATGTTCCTCCTCTGGGCAAGCCCGGGTCCCAGATCCTGTTGTGCCTGTGAATAGGCTGCAGGGGGACGGTGAAGATCAGCAACAGCTTTCACGGCTGCCACCTTCCGTGTGGGACAAGGAGCCGGACGTGTGCCTTTTTGAAAACAGGCTCTGCCGAGGACGAGAGCCATGAGATGTTCCTCCTCTGGGCAAGCCCGGGTCCCAGATCCTGTTGTGCCTGTGAATAGGCTGCAGGGGGACGGTGAAGACCAGCAACAGCTTTCAGGGCTGCCACCTTCCGTGTGGGACAAGGAGCCGGACGTGTGCCTTTTCGGAAACAGGCCCTGCCGAGGACGAGAGCCATGAGATGTTCCTCCTCTGGGCAAGCCCGGGTCCCAGATCCTGTTGTGCCTGTGAATAGGCTGCAGGGGGACGGTGAAGACCAGCAACAGCTTTCAGGGCTGCCACCTTCCGTGTGGGACAAGGAGCCGGACGTGTGCCTTTTCGGAAACAGGCCATGCCGAGGGTGAGAGCCATGAGATGTTCCTCCTCTGGGCAAACCCGGGTCCCAGAACCTGTTGTGCCTGTGAATAGGCTGCAGGGGGACGGTGAAGACCAGCAACAGCTTTCAGGGCTGCCACCTTCCGTGTGGGACAAGGAGCCGGATGTGTGCCTTTTCGGAAACAGGCTCTGCCGAGGACGAGAGCCATGAGATGTTCCTCCTCTGGGCAAGCCCGGGTCCCAGATCCTGTTGTGCCTGTGAATAGGCTGCAGGGGGACGGTGAAGACCAGCAACAGCTTTCACGGCTGCCACCTTCTGTGTGGGACAAGGAGCCGGACATGTGCCTTTCTGGAAACAGGCCGTGCCGGGGACGAGAGCCATGAGATGTTCCTCCTCTGGGCAAGCCCGGGTCCCAGATCCTGTTGTGCCTGTGAATAGGCTGCAGGGGGACGGTGAAGACCAGCAACAGCTTTCACGGCTGCCACCTTCCGTGTGGGACAAGGAGCCGGACGTGTGCCTTTTCGGAAACAGGCCCTGCCGAGGACGAGAGCCATGAGATGTTCCTCCTCTGGGCAAGCCCGGGTCCTGAATCCTGTTGTGCCTGTGAATAGGCTGCAGGGGGACGGTGAAGACCAGCAACAGCTTTCAGGGCTGCCACCTTCCGTGTGGGACAAGGAGCCGGACGTGTGCCTTTTTGGAAACAGGCTCTGCCGAGGACGAGAGCCATGAGATGTTCCTCCTCTGGGCAAGCCCGGGTCCCAGATCCTGTTGTGCCTGTGAATAGGCTGCAGGGGGACGGTGAAGACCAGCAACAGCTTTCAGGGCTGCCACCTTCCGTGTGGGACAAGGAGCCGTATGTGTGCCTTTTCGGAAACAGGCTCTGCCGAGGACGAGAGCCATGAGATGTTCCTCCTCTGGGCAAGCCCGGGTCCCAGATCCTGTTGTGCCTGTGAATAGGCTGCAGGGGGACGGTGAAGACCAGCAACAGCTTTCAGGGCTGCCACCTTCCGTGTGGGACAAGGAGCCGGTCGTGTGCCTTTTTGGAAACAGGCCCTGCCGAGGACGAGAGCCATGAGATGTTCCTCCTCTGGGCAAGCCCGGGTCCCAGATCCTGTTGTGCCTGTGAATAGGCTGCAGGGGGATGGTGAAGACCAGCAACAGCTTTCAGGGCTGCCACCTTCCGTGTGGGACAAGGAGCCGGACGTGTGCCTTTTCGGAAACAGGCTCTGCCGAGGACGAGAGCCATGAGATGTTCCTCCTCTGGGCAAGCCCGGGTCCCAGATCCTGTTGTGCCTGTGAATAGGCTGCAGGGGGACGGTGAAGACCAGCAACAGCTTTCACGGCTGCCACCTTCCGTGTGGGACAAGGAGCCGGACGTGTGCCTTTTTGAAAACAGGCTCTGCCGAGGACGAGAGCCATGAGATGTTCCTCCTCTGGGCAAGCCCGGGTCCCAGATCCTGTTGTGCCTGTGAATAGGCTGCAGGGGGACGGTGAAGACCAGCAACAGCTTTCAGGGCTGCCACCTTCCGTGTGGGACAAGGAGCCGGACGTGTGCCTTTTCGGAAACAGGCCCTGCCGAGGACGAGAGCCATGAGATGTTCCTCCTCTGGGCAAGCCCGGGTCCCAGATCCTGTTGTGCCTGTGAATAGGCTGCAGGGGGACGGTGAAGACCAGCAACAGCTTTCAGGGCTGCCACCTTCCGTGTGGGACAAGGAGCCGGACGTGTGCCTTTTCGGAAACAGGCCATGCCGAGGGTGAGAGCCATGAGATGTTCCTCCTCTGGGCCAACCCGGGTCCCAGATCCTGTTGTGCCTGTGAATAGGCTGCAGGGGGACGGTGAAGACCAGCAACAGCTTTCAGGGCTGCCACCTTCCGTGTGGGACAAGGAGCCGGATGTGTGCCTTTTCGGAAACAGGCTCTGCCGAGGACGAGAGCCATGAGATGTTCCTCCTCTGGGCAAGCCCGGGTCCCAGATCCTGTTGTGCCTGTGAATAGGCTGCAGGGGGACGGTGAAGACCAGCAACAGCTTTCACGGCTGCCACCTTCTGTGTGGGACAAGGAGCCGGACATGTGCCTTTCTGGAAACAGGCCGTGCCGGGGACGAGAGCCATGAGATGTTCCTCCTCTGGGCAAGCCCGGGTCCCAGATCCTGTTGTGCCTGTGAATAGGCTGCAGGGGGACGGTGAAGACCAGCAACAGCTTTCACGGCTGCCACCTTCCGTGTGGGACAAGGAGCCGGACGTGTGCCTTTTCGGAAACAGGCCCTGCCGAGGACGAGAGCCATGAGATGTTCCTCCTCTGGGCAAGCCCGGGTCCTGAATCCTGTTGTGCCTGTGAATAGGCTGCAGGGGGACGGTGAAGACCAGCAACAGCTTTCAGGGCTGCCACCTTCCGTGTGGGACAAGGAGCCGGACGTGTGCCTTTTTGGAAACAGGCTCTGCCGAGGACGAGAGCCATGAGATGTTCCTCCTCTGGGCAAGCCCGGGTCCCAGATCCTGTTGTGCCTGTGAATAGGCTGCAGGGGGACGGTGAAGACCAGCAACAGCTTTCAGGGCTGCCACCTTCCGTGTGGGACAAGGAGCCGTATGTGTGCCTTTTCGGAAACAGGCTCTGCCGAGGACGAGAGCCATGAGATGTTCCTCCTCTGGGCAAGCCCGGGTCCCAGATCCTGTTGTGCCTGTGAATAGGCTGCAGGGGGACGGTGAAGACCAGCAACAGCTTTCAGGGCTGCCACCTTCCGTGTGGGACAAGGAGCCGGTCGTGTGCCTTTTTGGAAACAGGCCCTGCCGAGGACGAGAGCCATGAGATGTTCCTCCTCTGGGCAAGCCCGGGTCCCAGATCCTGTTGTGCCTGTGAATAGGCTGCAGGGGGATGGTGAAGACCAGCAACAGCTTTCAGGGCTGCCACCTTCCGTGTGGGACAAGGAGCCGGACGTGTGCCTTTTCAGAAACAGGCTCTGCCGAGGACGAGAGCCATGAGATGTTCCTCCTCTGGGCAAGCCCGGGTCCCAGATCCTGTTGTGCCTGTGAATAGGCTGCAGGGGGACGGTGAAGACCAGCAACAGCTTTCACGGCTGCCACCTTCCGTGTGGGACAAGGAGCCGGACGTGTGCCTTTTTGGAAACAGGCTCTGCCGAGGACGAGAGCCATGAGATGTTCCTCCTCTGGGCAAGCCCGGGTCCCAGATCCTGTTGTGCCTGTGAATAGGCTGCAGGGGGACGGTGAAGACCAGCAACAGCTTTCAGGGCTGCCACCTTCCGTGTGGGACAAGGAGCCGGACGTGTGCCTTTTCGGAAACAGGCCCTGCCGAGGACGAGAGCCATGAGATGTTCCTCCTCTGGGCAAGCCCGGGTCCCAGATCCTGTTGTGCCTGTGAATAGGCTGCAGGGGGACGGTGAAGACCAGCAACAGCTTTCAGGGCTGCCACCTTCCGTGTGGGACAAGGAGCCGGACGTGTCTTTCTGGATAAAGGCTCTGCCGAGGACGAGAGCCATGAGATGTTCCTCCTCTGGGCAAGCCCGGGTCCCAGATCCTGTTGTGCCTGTGAATAGGCCGCAGGGGGACGGTGAAGACCAGCAACAGCTTTCAGGGCTGCCACCTTCCGTGTGGGACAAGGAGCCGGACGTGTGCCTTTTCGGAAACAGGCCCTGCCGAGGACGAGAGCCATGAGATGTTCCTCCTCTGGGCAAGCCCGGGTCCTGAATCCTGTTGTGCCTGTGAATAGGCTGCAGGGGGACGGTGAAGACCAGCAACAGCTTTCAGGGCTGCCACCTTCCGTGTGGGACAAGGAGCCGGACGTGTGCCTTTTTGGAAACAGGCTCTGCCGAGGACGAGAGCCATGAGATGTTCCTCCTCTGGGCAAGCCCGGGTCCCAGATCCTGTTGTGCCTGTGAATAGGCTGCAGGGGGACGGTGAAGACCAGCAACAGCTTTCAGGGCTGCCACCTTCCGTGTGGGACAAGGAGCCGTATGTGTGCCTTTTCGGAAACAGGCTCTGCCGAGGACGAGAGCCATGAGATGTTCCTCCTCTGGGCAAGCCCGGGTCCCAGATCCTGTTGTGCCTGTGAATAGGCTGCAGGGGGACGGTGAAGACCAGCAACAGCTTTCAGGGCTGCCACCTTCCGTGTGGGACAAGGAGCCGGTCGTGTGCCTTTTTGGAAACAGGCCCTGCCGAGGACGAGAGCCATGAGATGTTCCTCCTCTGGGCAAGCCCGGGTCCCAGATCCTGTTGTGCCTGTGAATAGGCTGCAGGGGGATGGTGAAGACCAGCAACAGCTTTCAGGGCTGCCACCTTCCGTGTGGGACAAGGAGCCGGACGTGTGCCTTTTCGGAAACAGGCTCTGCCGAGGACGAGAGCCATGAGATGTTCCTCCTCTGGGCAAGCCCGGGTCCCAGATCCTGTTGTGCCTGTGAATAGGCTGCAGGGGGACGGTGAAGACCAGCAACAGCTTTCACGGCTGCCACCTTCCGTGTGGGACAAGGAGCCGGACGTGTGCCTTTTTGGAAACAGGCTCTGCCGAGGACGAGAGCCATGAGATGTTCCTCCTCTGGGCAAGCCCGGGTCCCAGATCCTGTTGTGCCTGTGAATAGGCTGCAGGGGGACGGTGAAGACCAGCAACAGCTTTCAGGGCTGCCACCTTCCGTGTGGGACAAGGAGCCGGACGTGTGCCTTTTCGGAAACAGGCCCTGCCGAGGACGAGAGCCATGAGATGTTCCTCCTCTGGGCAAGCCCGGGTCCCAGATCCTGTTGTGCCTGTGAATAGGCTGCAGGGGGACGGTGAAGACCAGCAACAGCTTTCAGGGCTGCCACCTTCCGTGTGGGACAAGGAGCCGGACGTGTCTTTCTGGATAAAGGCTCTGCCGAGGACGAGAGCCATGAGATGTTCCTCCTCTGGGCAAGCCCGGGTCCCAGATCCTGTTGTGCCTGTGAATAGGCCGCAGGGGGACGGTGAAGACCAGCAACAGCTTTCAGGGCTGCCACCTTCCGTGTGGGACAAGGAGCCGGACGTGTGCCTTTTCGGAAACAGGCCCTGCCGAGGACGAGAGCCATGAGATGTTCCTCCTCTGGGCAAGCCCGGGTCCCAGATCCTGTTGTGCCTGTGAATAGGCTGCAGGGGGACGGTGAAGACCAGCAACAGCTTTCAGGGCTGCCACCTTCCGTGTGGGACAAGGAGCCGGACGTGTGCCTTTTCGGAAACAGGCCATGCCGAGGGTGAGAGCCATGAGATGTTCCTCCTCTGGGCAAACCCGGGTCGCAGAACCTGTTGTGCCTGTGAATAGGCTGCAGGGGGACGGTGAAGACCAGCAACAGCTTTCAGGGCTGCCACCTTCCGTGTGGGACAAGGAGCCGGATGTGTGCCTTTTCGGAAACAGGCTCTGCCGAGGACGAGAGCCATGAGATGTTCCTCCTCTGGGCAAGCCCGGGTCCCAGATCCTGTTGTGCCTGTGAATAGGCTGCAGGGGGACGGTGAAGACCAGCAACAGCTTTCAGGGCTGCCACCTTCCGTGTGGGACAAGGAGCCGGACGTGTGCCTTTTTGGAAACAGGCTCTGCCGAGGACGAGAGCCATGAGATGTTCCTCCTCTGGGCAAGCCCCGGTCCTGAATCCTGTTGTGCCTGTGAATAGGCTGCAGGGGTACGTTGAAGACCAGCAACAGCTTTCAGGGCTGCCACCTTCCGTGTGGGACAAGGAGCCGGACGTGTCTTTCTGGATAAAGGCTCTGCCGAGGACGAGAGCCATGAGATGTTCCTCCTCTGGGCAAGCCCAGTCCCAGATCCTGTTGTGCCTGTGAATAGGCTGCAGGGGGACGGTGAAGACCAGCAACAGCTTTCAGGGCTGCCACCTTCCGTGTGGGACAAGGAGCCGGACGTGTGCCTTTTCGGAAACAGGCCATGCCGAGGGTGACAGCCATGAGATGTTCCTCCTCTGGGCAAGCCCGGGTCCCAGATCCTGTTGTTCCTGTGAATAGGCTGCAGGGGGACGGTGAAGACCAGCAACAGCTTTCAGGGCTGCCACCTTCCGTGTGGGACAAGGAGCCGGATGTGTTCCTTTTCGGAAACAGGCTCTGCCGAGGACGAGAGCCATGAGATGTTCCTCCTCTGGGCAAGCCCGGGTCCCAGATCCTGTTGTGCCTGTGAATAGGCTGCAGGGGGACGGTGAAGACCAGCAACAGCTTTCAGGGCTGCCACCTTCCGTGTGGGACAAGGAGCCGGACGTGTGCCTTTTTGGAAACAGGCTCTGCCGAGGGTGAGAGCCATGAGATGTTCCTCCTCTGGGCAAGCCCCGGTCCTGAATCCTGTTGTGCCTGTGAATAGGCTGCAGGGGTACGTTGAAGACCAGCAACAGCTTTCAGGGCTGCCACCTTCCGTGTGGGACAAGGAGCCGGACGTGTCTTTCTGGATAAAGGCTCTGCCGAGGACGAGAGCCATGAGATGTTCCTCCTCTGGGCAAGCCCAGTCCCAGATCCTGTTGTGCCTGTGAATAGGCTGCAGGGGGACGGTGAAGACCAGCAACAGCTTTCAGGGCTGCCACCTTCCGTGTGGGACAAGGAGCCGGACGTGTGCCTTTTCGGAAACAGGCCATGCCGAGGGTGAGAGCCATGAGATGTTCCTCCTCTGGGCAAGCCCGGGTCCCAGATCCTGTTGTGCCTGTGAATAGGCTGCAGGGGGACGGTGAAGACCAGCAACAGCTTTCAGGGCTGCCACCTTCCGTATGGGACAAGGAGCCGGATGTGTGCTTTTTCGGAAACAGGCTCTGCCGAGGACGAGAGCCATGAGATGTTCCTCCTCTGGGCAAGCCCGGGTCCCAGATCCTGTTGTGCCTGTGAATAGGCTGCAGGGGGACGGTGAAGACCAGCAACAGCTTTCACGGCTGCCACCTTCTGTGTGGGACAAGGAGCCGGACATGTGCCTTTCTGGAAACAGGCCGTGCCGGGGACGAGAGCCATGAGATGTTCCTCCTCTGGGCAAGCCCGGGTCCCTGATCCTGTTGTGCCTGTGAATAGGCTGCAGGGGGACGGTGAAGACCAGCAACAGCTTTCACGGCTGCCACCTTCCGTGTGGGACAAGGAGCCGGACGTGTGCCTTTTCGGAAACAGGCCCTGCCGAGGACGAGAGCCATGAGATGTTCCTCCTCTGGGCAAGCCCGGGTCCTGAATCCTGTTGTGCCTGTGAATAGGCTGCAGGGGGACGGTGAAGACCAGCAACAGCTTTCAGGGCTGCCACCTTCCGTGTGGGACAAGGAGCCGGACGTGTGCCTTTTTGGAAACAGGCTCTGCCGAGGACGAGAGCCATGAGATGTTCCTCCTCTGGGCAAGCCCGGGTCCCAGATCCTGTTGTGCCTGTGAATAGGCTGCAGGGGGACGGTGAAGACCAGCAACAGCTTTCAGGGCTGCCACCTTCCGTGTGGGACAAGGAGCCGTATGTGTGCCTTTTCGGAAACAGGCTCTGCCGAGGACGAGAGCCATGAGATGTTCCTCCTCTGGGCAAGCCCGGGTCCCAGATCCTGTTGTGCCTGTGAATAGGCTGCAGGGGGACGGTGAAGACCAGCAACAGCTTTCAGGGCTGCCACCTTCCGTGTGGGACAAGGAGCCGGTCGTGTGCCTTTTTGGAAACAGGCCCTGCCGAGGACGAGAGCCATGAGATGTTCCTCCTCTGGGCAAGCCCGGGTCCCAGATCCTGTTGTGCCTGTGAATAGGCTGCAGGGGGATGGTGAAGACCAGCAACAGCTTTCAGGGCTGCCACCTTCCGTGTGGGACAAGGAGCCGGACGTGTGCCTTTTCGGAAACAGGCTCTGCCGAGGACGAGAGCCATGAGATGTTCCTCCTCTGGGCAAGCCCGGGTCCCAGATCCTGTTGTGCCTGTGAATAGGCTGCAGGGGGACGGTGAAGACCAGCAACAGCTTTCACGGCTGCCACCTTCCGTGTGGGACAAGGAGCCGGACGTGTGCCTTTTTGAAAACAGGCTCTGCCGAGGACGAGAGCCATGAGATGTTCCTCCTCTGGGCAAGCCCGGGTCCCAGATCCTGTTGTGCCTGTGAATAGGCTGCAGGGGGACGGTGAAGACCAGCAACAGCTTTCAGGGCTGCCACCTTCCGTGTGGGACAAGGAGCCGGACGTGTGCCTTTTCGGAAACAGGCTCTGCCGAGGACGAGAGCCATGAGATGTTCCTCCTCTGGGCAAGCCCGGGTCCCAGATCCTGTTGTGCCTGTGAATAGGCTGCAGGGGGACGGTGAAGACCAGCAACAGCTTTCAGGGCTGCCACCTTCCGTGTGGGACAAGGAGCCGGACGTGTGCCTTTTCGGAAACAGGCCGTGCCGAGGGTGAGAGCCATGAGATGTTCCTCCTCTGGGCCAACCCGGGTCCCAGAACCTGTTGTGCCTGTGAATAGGCTGCAGGGGGACGGTGAAGACCAGCAACAGCTTTCAGGGCTGCCACCTTCCGTGTGGGACAAGGAGCCGGATGTGTGCCTTTTCGGAAACAGGCCCTGCCGAGGACGAGAGCCATGAGATGTTCCTCCTCTGGGCAAGCCCGGGTCCCAGATCCTGTTGTGCCTGTGAATAGGCTGCAGGGGGACGGTGAAGACCAGCAACAGCTTTCACGGCTGCCACCTTCTGTGTGGGACAAGGAGCCGGACATGTGCCTTTCTGGAAACAGGCCGTGCCGGGGACGAGAGCCATGAGATGTTCCTCCTCTGGGCAAGCCCGGGTCCCAGATCCTGTTGTGCCTGTGAATAGGCTGCAGGGGGACGGTGAAGACCAGCAACAGCTTTCACGGCTGCCACCTTCCGTGTGGGACAAGGAGCCGGACGTGTGCCTTTCCGGAAACAGGCCCTGCCGAGGACGAGAGCCATGAGATGTTCCTCCTCTGGGCAAGCCCGGGTCCTGAATCCTGTTGTGCCTGTGAATAGGCTGCAGGGGGACGGTGAAGACCAGCAACAGCTTTCAGGGCTGCCACCTTCCGTGTGGGACAAGGAGCCGGACGTGTGCCTTTTAGGAAACAGGCTCTGCCGAGGACGAGAGCCATGAGATGTTCCTCCTCTGGGCAAGCCCGGGTCCCAGATCCTGTTGTGCCTGTGAATAGGCTGCAGGGGGACGGTGAAGACCAGCAACAGCTTTCAGGGCTGCCACCTTCCGTGTGGGACAAGGAGCCGTATGTGTGCCTTTTCGGAAACAGGCTCTGCCGAGGACGAGAGCCATGAGATGTTCCTCCTCTGGGCAAGCCCGGGTCCCAGATCCTGTTGTGCCTGTGAATAGGCTGCAGGGGGACGGTGAAGACCAGCAACAGCTTTCAGGGCTGCCACCTTCCGTGTGGGACAAGGAGCCGGTCGTGTGCCTTTTTGGAAACAGGCCCTGCCGAGGACGAGAGCCATGAGATGTTCCTCCTCTGGGCAAGCCCGGGTCCCAGATCCTGTTGTGCCTGTGAATAGGCTGCAGGGGGATGGTGAAGACCAGCAACAGCTTTCAGGGCTGCCACCTTCCGTGTGGGACAAGGAGCCGGACGTGTGCCTTTTCGGAAACAGGCTCTGCCGAGGACGAGAGCCATGAGATGTTCCTCCTCTGGGCAAGCCCGGGTCCCAGATCCTGTTGTGCCTGTGAATAGGCTGCAGGGGGACGGTGAAGACCAGCAACAGCTTTCACGGCTGCCACCTTCCGTGTGGGACAAGGAGCCGGACGTGTGCCTTTTTGGAAACAGGCTCTGCCGAGGACGAGAGCCATGAGATGTTCCTCCTCTGGGCAAGCCCGGGTCCCAGATCCTGTTGTGCCTGTGAATAGGCTGCAGGGGGACGGTGAAGACCAGCAACAGCTTTCAGGGCTGCCACCTTCCGTGTGGGACAAGGAGCCGGACGTGTGCCTTTTCGGAAACAGGCCCTGCCGAGGACGAGAGCCATGAGATGTTCCTCCTCTGGGCAAGCCCGGGTCCCAGATCCTGTTGTGCCTGTGAATAGGCTGCAGGGGGACGGTGAAGACCAGCAACAGCTTTCAGGGCTGCCACCTTCCGTGTGGGACAAGGAGCCGGACGTGTGCCTTTTCGGAAACAGGCCATGCCGAGGGTGAGAGCCATGAGATGTTCCTCCTCTGGGCAAACCCGGGTCCCAGAACCTGTTGTGCCTGTGAATAGGCTGCAGGGGGACGGTGAAGACCAGCAACAGCTTTCAGGGCTGCCACCTTCCGTGTGGGACAAGGAGCCGGATGTGTGCCTTTTCGGAAACAGGCTCTGCCGAGGACGAGAGCCATGAGATGTTCCTCCTCTGGGCAAGCCCGGGTCCCAGATCCTGTTGTGCCTGTGAATAGGCTGCAGGGGGACGGTGAAGACCAGCAACAGCTTTCACGGCTGCCACCTTCTGTGTGGGACAAGGAGCCGGACATGTGCCTTTCTGGAAACAGGCCGTGCCGGGGACGAGAGCCATGAGATGTTCCTCCTCTGGGCAAGCCCGGGTCCCAGATCCTGTTGTGCCTGTGAATAGGCTGCAGGGGGACGGTGAAGACCAGCAACAGCTTTCACGGCTGCCACCTTCCGTGTGGGACAAGGAGCCGGACGTGTGCCTTTTCGGAAACAGGCCCTGCCGAGGACGAGAGCCATGAGATGTTCCTCCTCTGGGCATGCCCCGGTCCTGAATCCTGTTGTGCCTGTGAATAGGCTGCAGGGGGACGGTGAAGACCAGCAACAGCTTTCAGGGCTGCCACCTTCCGTGTGGGACAAGGAGCCGGACGTGTGCCTTTTTGGAAACAGGCTCTGCCGAGGACGAGAGCCATGAGATGTTCCTCCTCTGGGCAAGCCCGGGTCCCAGATCCTGTTGTGCCTGTGAATAGGCTGCAGGGGGACGGTGAAGACCAGCAACAGCTTTCAGGGCTGCCACCTTCCGTGTGGGACAAGGAGCCGTATGTGTGCCTTTTCGGAAACAGGCTCTGCCGAGGACGAGAGCCATGAGATGTTCCTCCTCTGGGCAAGCCCGGGTCCCAGATCCTGTTGTGCCTGTGAATAGGCTGCAGGGGGACGGTGAAGACCAGCAACAGCTTTCAGGGCTGCCACCTTCCGTGTGGGACAAGGAGCCGGTCGTGTGCCTTTTTGGAAACAGGCCCTGCCGAGGACGAGAGCCATGAGATGTTCCTCCTCTGGGCAAGCCCGGGTCCCAGATCCTGTTGTGCCTGTGAATAGGCTGCAGGGGGATGGTGAAGACCAGCAACAGCTTTCAGGGCTGCCACCTTCCGTGTGGGACAAGGAGCCGGACGTGTGCCTTTTCGGAAACAGGCTCTGCCGAGGACGAGAGCCATGAGATGTTCCTCCTCTGGGAAAGCCCTGGTCCCAGATCCTGTTGTGCCTGTGAATAGGCTGCAGGGGGACGGTGAAGACCAGCAACAGCTTTCAGGGCTGCCACCTTCCGTGTGGGACAAGGAGCCGAACGGGTGCCTTTCTGGAAACAGGCCGTGCCGGGGACGAGAGCCATGAGATGTTCCTCCTCTGGGCAAGCCCCGGTCCTGAATCCAGTTGTGCCTGTGAATAGGCTGCAGGGGGACGGTGAAGACCAGCAACAGCTTTCAGGGCTGCCACCTTCCGTGTGGGACAAGGAGCCGGACGTGTCTTTCTGGATAAAGGCTCTGCCGAGGACGAGAGCCATGAGATGTTCCTCCTCTGGGCAAGCCCGGGTCCCAGATCCTGTTGTGCCTGTGAATAGGCCGCAGGGGGACGGTGAAGACCAGCAACAGCTTCAAGGGCTGCCACCTTCCGTGTGGGACAAGGAGCCGGACGTGTGCCTTTTCGGAAACAGGCCCTGCCGAGGACGAGAGCCATGAGATGTTCCTCCTCTGGGCAAGCCCGGGTCCCAGATCCTGTTGTGCCTGTGAATAGGCTGCAGGGGGACGGTGAAGACCAGCAACAGCTTTCAGGGCTGCCACCTTCCGTGTGGGACAAGGAGCCGGACGTGTGCCTTTTCGGAAACAGGCCCTGCCGAGGACGAGAGCCATGAGATGTTCCTCCTCTGGGCAAACCCGGGTCGCAGAACCTGTTGTGCCTGTGAATAGGCTGCAGGGGGACGGTGAAGACCAGCAACAGCTTTCAGGGCTGCCACCTTCCGTGTGGGACAAGGAGCCGGATGTGTGCCTTTTCGGAAACAGGCTCTGCCGAGGACGAGAGCCATGAGATGTTCCTCCTCTGGGCAAGCCCGGGTCCCAGATCCTGTTGTGCCTGTGAATAGGCTGCAGGGGGACGGTGAAGACCAGCAACAGCTTTCAGGGCTGCCACCTTCCGTGTGGGACAAGGAGCCGGACGTGTGCCTTTTTGGAAACAGGCTCTGCCGAGGACGAGAGCCATGAGATGTTCCTCCTCTGGGCAAGCCCCGGTCCTGAATCCTGTTGTGCCTGTGAATAGGCTGCAGGGGTACGTTGAAGACCAGCAACAGCTTTCAGGGCTGCCACCTTCCGTGTGGGACAAGGAGCCGGACGTGTCTTTCTGGATAAAGGCTCTGCCGAGGACGAGAGCCATGAGATGTTCCTCCTCTGGGCAAGCCCAGTCCCAGATCCTGTTGTGCCTGTGAATAGGCTGCAGGGGGACGGTGAAGACCAGCAACAGCTTTCAGGGCTGCCACCTTCCGTGTGGGACAAGGAGCCGGACGTGTGCCTTTTCGGAAACAGGCCATGCCGAGGGTGACAGCCATGAGATGTTCCTCCTCTGGGCAAGCCCGGGTCCCAGATCCTGTTGTGCCTGTGAATAGGCTGCAGGGGGACGGTGAAGACCAGCAACAGCTTTCAGGGCTGCCACCTTCCGTGTGGGACAAGGAGCCGGATGTGTTCCTTTTCGGAAACAGGCTCTGCCGAGGACGAGAGCCATGAGATGTTCCTCCTCTGGGCAAGCCCGGGTCCCAGATCCTGTTGTGCCTGTGAATAGGCTGCAGGGGGACGGTGAAGACCAGCAACAGCTTTCAGGGCTGCCACCTTCCGTGTGGGACAAGGAGCCGGACGTGTGCCTTTTTGGAAACAGGCTCTGCCGAGGGTGAGAGCCATGAGATGTTCCTCCTCTGGGCAAGCCCCGGTCCTGAATCCTGTTGTGCCTGTGAATAGGCTGCAGGGGTACGTTGAAGACCAGCAACAGCTTTCAGGGCTGCCACCTTCCGTGTGGGACAAGGAGCCGGACGTGTCTTTCTGGATAAAGGCTCTGCCGAGGACGAGAGCCATGAGATGTTCCTCCTCTGGGCAAGCCCAGTCCCAGATCCTGTTGTGCCTGTGAATAGGCTGCAGGGGGACGGTGAAGACCAGCAACAGCTTTCAGGGCTGCCACCTTCCGTGTGGGACAAGGAGCCGGACGTGTGCCTTTTCGGAAACAGGCCATGCCGAGGGTGAGAGCCATGAGATGTTCCTCCTCTGGGCAAGCCCGGGTCCCAGATCCTGTTGTGCCTGTGAATAGGCTGCAGGGGGACGGTGAAGACCAGCAACAGCTTTCAGGGCTGCCACCTTCCGTGTGGGACAAGGAGCCGGATGTGTGCTTTTTCGGAAACAGGCTCTGCCGAGGACGAGAGCCATGAGATGTTCCTCCTCTGGGCAAGCCCGGGTCCCAGATCCTGTTGTGCCTGTGAATAGGCTGCAGGGGGACGGTGAAGACCAGCAACAGCTTTCACGGCTGCCACCTTCTGTGTGGGACAAGGAGCCGGACATGTGCCTTTCTGGAAACAGGCCGTGCCGGGGACGAGAGCCATGAGATGTTCCTCCTCTGGGCAAGCCCGGGTCCCAGATCCTGTTGTGCCTGTGAATAGGCTGCAGGGGGACGGTGAAGACCAGCAACAGCTTTCAGGGCTGCCACCTTCCGTGTGGGACAAGGAGCCGGACGTGTGCCTTTTCGGAAACAGGCCATGCCGAGGGTGAGAGCCATGAGATGTTCCTCCTCTGGGCAAACCTGGGTCCCAGAACCTGTTGTGCCTGTGAATAGGCTGCAGGGGGACGGTGAAGACCAGCAACAGCTTTCAGGGCTGCCACCTTCCGTGTGGGACAAGGAGCCGGATGTGTGCCTTTTCGGAAACAGGCTCTGCCGAGGACGAGAGCCATGAGATGTTCCTCCTCTGGGCAAGCCCGGGTCCCAGATCCTGTTGTGCCTGTGAATAGGCTGCAGGGGGACGGTGAAGACCAGCAACAGCTTTCACGGCCGCCACCTTCCGTGTGGGACAAGGAGCCGGACGTGTGCCTTTTTGAAAACAGGCTCTGCCGAGGACGAGAGCCATGAGATGTTCCTCCTCTGGGCAAGCCCGGGTCCCAGATCCTGTTGTGCCTGTGAATAGGCTGCAGGGGGACGGTGAAGACCAGCAACAGCTTTCAGGGCTGCCACCTTCCGTGTGGGACAAGGAGCCGGACGTGTGCCTTTTCGGAAACAGGCCCTGCCGAGGACGAGAGCCATGAGATGTTCCTCCTCTGGGAAAGCCCGGGTCCCAGATCCTGTTGTGCCTGTGAATAGGCTGCAGGGGGACGGTGAAGACCAGCAACAGCTTTCAGGGCTGCCACCTTCCGTGTGGGACAAGGAGCCGGACGTGTGCCTTTTCGGAAACAGGCTCTGCCGAGGACGAGAGCCATGAGATGTTCCTCCTCTGGGCAAGCCCGGGTCCCAGATCCTGTTGTGCCTGTGAATAGGCTGCAGGGGGACGGTGAAGACCAGCAACAGCTTTCAGGGCTGCCACCTTCCGTGTGGGACAAGGAGCCGTATGTGTGCCTTTTCGGAAACAGGCTCTGCCGAGGACGAGAGCCATGAGATGTTCCTCCTCTGGGCAAGCCCGGGTCCCAGATCCTGTTGTGCCTGTGAATAGGCTGCAGGGGGACGGTGAAGACCAGCAACAGCTTTCAGGGCTGCCACCTTCCGTGTGGGACAAGGAGCCGGTCGTGTGCCTTTTTGGAAACAGGCCCTGCCGAGGACGAGAGCCATGAGATGTTCCTCCTCTGGGCAAGCCCGGGTCCCAGATCCTGTTGTGCCTGTGAATAGGCTGCAGGGGGATGGTGAAGACCAGCAACAGCTTTCAGGGCTGCCACCTTCCGTGTGGGACAAGGAGCCGGACGTGTGCCTTTTCGGAAACAGGCTCTGCCGAGGACGAGAGCCATGAGATGTTCCTCCTCTGGGAAAGCCCTGGTCCCAGATCCTGTTGTGCCTGTGAATAGGCTGCAGGGGGACGGTGAAGACCAGCAACAGCTTTCAGGGCTGCCACCTTCCGTGTGGGACAAGGAGCCGAACGGGTGCCTTTCTGGAAACAGGCCGTGCCGGGGACGAGAGCCATGAGATGTTCCTCCTCTGGGCAAGCCCCGGTCCTGAATCCAGTTGTGCCTGTGAATAGGCTGCAGGGGGACGGTGAAGACCAGCAACAGCTTTCAGGGCTGCCACCTTCCGTGTGGGACAAGGAGCCGGACGTGTCTTTCTGGATAAAGGCTCTGCCGAGGACGAGAGCCATGAGATGTTCCTCCTCTGGGCAAGCCCGGGTCCCAGATCCTGTTGTGCCTGTGAATAGGCCGCAGGGGGACGGTGAAGAC
This sequence comes from Astur gentilis, assembly GCF_929443795.1. Lineage (NCBI taxonomy): Eukaryota > Metazoa > Chordata > Aves > Accipitriformes > Accipitridae > Astur > Astur gentilis. The sequence continues at coordinate 242,999 of NW_026061071.1, forward strand.
CAGCAACAGCTTTCAGGGCTGCCACCTTCCGTGTGGGACAAGGAGCCGGACGTGTGCCTTTTCGGAAACAGGCCCTGCCGAGGACGAGAGCCATGAGATGTTCCTCCTCTGGGCAAGCCCGGGTCCCAGATCCTGTTGTGCCTGTGAATAGGCTGCAGGGGGACGGTGAAGACCAGCAACAGCTTTCAGGGCTGCCACCTTCCGTGTGGGACAAGGAGCCGGACGTGTGCCTTTTCGGAAACAGGCCATGCCGAGGGTGAGAGCCATGAGATGTTCCTCCTCTGGGCAAACCCGGGTCGCAGAACCTGTTGTGCCTGTGAATAGGCTGCAGGGGGACGGTGAAGACCAGCAACAGCTTTCAGGGCTGCCACCTTCCGTGTGGGACAAGGAGCCGGATGTGTGCCTTTTCGGAAACAGGCTCTGCCGAGGACGAGAGCCATGAGATGTTCCTCCTCTGGGCAAGCCCGGGTCCCAGATCCTGTTGTGCCTGTGAATAGGCTGCAGGGGGACGGTGAAGACCAGCAACAGCTTTCAGGGCTGCCACCTTCCGTGTGGGACAAGGAGCCGGACGTGTGCCTTTTTGGAAACAGGCTCTGCCGAGGACGAGAGCCATGAGATGTTCCTCCTCTGGGCAAGCCCCGGTCCTGAATCCTGTTGTGCCTGTGAATAGGCTGCAGGGGTACGTTGAAGACCAGCAACAGCTTTCAGGGCTGCCACCTTCCGTGTGGGACAAGGAGCCGGACGTGTCTTTCTGGATAAAGGCTCTGCCGAGGACGAGAGCCATGAGATGTTCCTCTTCTGGGCAAGCCCAGTCCCAGATCCTGTTGTGCCTGTGAATAGGCTGCAGGGGGACGGTGAAGACCAGCAACAGCTTTCAGGGCTGCCACCTTCCGTGTGGGACAAGGAGCCGGACGTGTGCCTTTTCGGAAACAGGCCATGCCGAGGGTGGCAGCCATGAGATGTTCCTCCTCTGGGCAAGCCCGGGTCCCAGATCCTGTTGTGCCTGTGAATAGGCTGCAGGGGGACGGTGAAGACCAGCAACAGCTTTCAGGGCTGCCACCTTCCGTGTGGGACAAGGAGCCGGATGTGTGCCTTTTCGGAAACAGGCTCTGCCGAGGACGAGAGCCATGAGATGTTCCTCCTCTGGGCAAGCCCGGGTCCCAGATCCTGTTGTGCCTGTGAATAGGCTGCAGGGGGACGGTGAAGACCAGCAACAGCTTTCAGGGCTGCCACCTTCCGTGTGGGACAAGGAGCCGGACGTGTGCCTTTTTGGAAACAGGCTCTGCCGAGGACGAGAGCCATGAGATGTTCCTCCTCTGGGCAAGCCCCGGTCCTGAATCCTGTTGTGCCTGTGAATAGGCTGCAGGGGTACGTTGAAGACCAGCAACAGCTTTCAGGGCTGCCACCTTCCGTGTGGGACAAGGAGCCGGACGTGTCTTTCTGGATAAAGGCTCTGCCGAGGACGAGAGCCATGAGATGTTCCTCCTCTGGGCAAGCCCAGTCCCAGATCCTGTTGTGCCTGTGAATAGGCTGCAGGGGGACGGTGAAGACCAGCAACAGCTTTCAGGGCTGCCACCTTCCGTGTGGGACAAGGAGCCGGACGTGTGCCTTTTCGGAAACAGGCCATGCCGAGGGTGAGAGCCATGAGATGTTCCTCCTCTGGGCAAGCCCGGGTCCCAGATCCTGTTGTGCCTGTGAATAGGCTGCAGGGGGACGGTGAAGACCAGCAACAGCTTTCAGGGCTGCCACCTTCCGTGTGGGACAAGGAGCCGGATGTGTGCTTTTTCGGAAACAGGCTCTGCCGAGGACGAGAGCCATGAGATGTTCCTCCTCTGGGAAAGCCCGGGTCCCAGATCCTCTTGTGCCTGTGAATAGGCTGCAGGGGGACGGTGAAGACCAGCAACAGCTTTCACGGCTGCCACCTTCTGTGTGGGACAAGGAGCCGGACATGTGCCTTTCTGGAAACAGGCCGTGCCGGGGACGAGAGCCATGAGATGTTCCTCCTCTGGGCAAGCCCGGGTCCCAGATCCTGTTGTGCCTGTGAATAGGCTGCAGGGGGACGGTGAAGACCAGCAACAGCTTTCAGGGCTGCCACCTTCCGTGTGGGACAAGGAGCCGGACGTGTGCCTTTTCGGAAACAGGCCATGCCGAGGGTGAGAGCCATGAGATGTTCCTCCTCTGGGCAAACCTGGGTCCCAGAACCTGTTGTGCCTGTGAATAGGCTGCAGGGGGACGGTGAAGACCAGCAACAGCTTTCAGGGCTGCCACCTTCCGTGTGGGACAAGGAGCCGGATGTGTGCCTTTTCGGAAACAGGCTCTGCCGAGGACGAGAGCCATGAGATGTTCCTCCTCTGGGCAAGCCCGGGTCCCAGATCCTGTTGTGCCTGTGAATAGGCTGCAGGGGGACGGTGAAGACCAGCAACAGCTTTCAGGGCTGCCACCTTCCGTGTGGGACAAGGAGCCGGACGTGTGCCTTTTTGAAAACAGGCTCTGCCGAGGACGAGAGCCATGAGATGTTCCTCCTCTGGGCAAGCCCGGGTCCCAGATCCTGTTGTGCCTGTGAATAGGCTGCAGGGGTACGTTGAAGACCAGCAACAGCTTTCAGGGCTGCCACCTTCCGTGTGGGACAAGGAGCCGGACGTGTGCCTTTTCGGAAACAGGCCCTGCCGAGGACGAGAGCCATGAGATGTTCCTCCTCTGGGAAAGCCCGGGTCCCAGATCCTGTTGTGCCTGTGAATAGGCTGCAGGGGGACGGTGAAGACCAGCAACAGCTTTCAGGGCTGCCACCTTCCGTGTGGGACAAGGAGCCGGACGTGTGCCTTTTCGGAAACAGGCTCTGCCGAGGACGAGAGCCATGAGATGTTCCTCCTCTGGGCAAGCCCGGGTCCCAGATCCTGTTGTGCCTGTGAATAGGCTGCAGGGGGACGGTGAAGACCAGCAACAGCTTTCAGGGCTGCCACCTTCCGTTTGGGACAAGGAGCCGTATGTGTGCCTTTTCGGAAACAGGCTCTGCCGAGGACGAGAGCCATGAGATGTTCCTCCTCTGGGCAAGCCCGGGTCCCAGATCCTGTTGTGCCTGTGAATAGGCTGCAGGGGGACGGTGAAGACCAGCAACAGCTTTCAGGGCTGCCACCTTCCGTGTGGGACAAGGAGCCGGTCGTGTGCCTTTTTGGAAACAGGCCCTGCCGAGGACGAGAGCCATGAGATGTTCCTCCTCTGGGCAAGCCCGGGTCCCAGATCCTTTTGTGCCTGTGAATAGGCTGCAGGGGGATGGTGAAGACCAGCAACAGCTTTCAGGGCTGCCACCTTCCGTGTGGGACAAGGAGCCGGACGTGTGCCTTTTCGGAAACAGGCTCTGCCGAGGACGAGAGCCATGAGATGTTCCTCCTCTGGGAAAGCCCTGGTCCCAGATCCTGTTGTGCCTGTGAATAGGCTGCAGGGGGACGGTGAAGACCAGCAACAGCTTTCAGGGCTGCCACCTTCCGTGTGGGACAAGGAGCCGAACGGGTGCCTTTCTGGAAACAGGCCGTGCCGGGGACGAGAGCCATGAGGTGTTCCTCCTCTGGGCAAGCCCCGGTCCTGAATCCAGTTGTGCCTGTGAATAGGCTGCAGGGGGACGGTGAAGACCAGCAACAGCTTTCAGGGCTGCCACCTTCCGTGTGGGACAAGGAGCCGGACGTGTCTTTCTGGATAAAGGCTCTGCCGAGGACGAGAGCCATGAGATGTTCCTCTTCTGGGCAAGCCCGGGTCCCAGATCCTGTTGTGCCTGTGAATAGGCTGCAGGGGGACGGTGAAGACCAGCAACAGCTTTCAGGGCTGCCACCTTCCGTGTGGGACAAGGAGCCGGACGTGTGCCTTTTCGGAAACAGGCCCTGCCGAGGACGAGAGCCATGAGATGTTCCTCCTCTGGGCAAGCCCGGGTCCCAGATCCTGTTGTGCCTGTGAATAGGCTGCAGGGGGACGGTGAAGACCAGCAACAGCTTTCAGGGCTGCCACCTTCCGTGTGGGACAAGGAGCCGGACGTGTGCCTTTTCGGAAACAGGACATGCCGAGGGTGAGAGCCATGAGATGTTCCTCCTCTGGGCAAACCCGGGTCCCAGAACCTGTTGTGCCTGTGAATAGGCTGCAGGGGGACGGTGAAGACCAGCAACAGCTTTCAGGGCTGCCACCTTCCGTGTGGGACAAGGAGCCGGATGTGTGCCTTTTCGGAAACAGGCTCTGCCGAGGACGAGAGCCATGAGATGTTCCTCCTCTGGGCAAGCCCGGGTCCCAGATCCTGTTGTGCCTGTGAATAGGCTGCAGGGGGACGGTGAAGACCAGCAACAGCTTTCAGGGCTGCCACCTTCCGTGTGGGACAAGGAGCCGGACGTGTGCCTTTTTGGAAACAGGCTCTGCCGAGGACGAGAGCCATGAGATGTTCCTCCTCTGGGCAAGCCCCGGTCCTGAATCCTGTTGTGCCTGTGAATAGGCTGCAGGGGTACGTTGAAGACCAGCAACAGCTTTCAGGGCTGCCACCTTCCGTGTGGGACAAGGAGCCGGACGTGTCTTTCTGGATAAAGGCTCTGCCGAGGACGAGAGCCATGAGATGTTCCTCCTCTGGGCAAGCCCAGTCCCAGATCCTGTTGTGCCTGTGAATAGGCTGCAGGGGGACGGTGAAGACCAGGAACAGCTTTCAGGGCTGCCACCTTCCGTGTGGGACAAGGAGCCGGACGTGTGCCTTTTCGGAAACAGGCCATGCCGAGGGTGAGAGCCATGAGATGTTCCTCCTCTGGGAAAGCCCTGGTCCCAGATCCTGTTGTGCCTGTGAATAGGCTGCAGGGGGACGGTGAAGACCAGCAACAGCTTTCAGGGCTGCCACCTTCCGTGTGGGACAAGGAGCCGAACGGGTGCCTTTCTGGAAACAGGCCGTGCCGGGGACGAGAGCCATGAGATGTTCCTCCTCTGGGCAAGCCCCGGTCCTGAATCCAGTTGTGCCTGTGAATAGGCTGCAGGGGGACGGTGAAGACCAGCAACAGCTTTCAGGGCTGCCACCTTCCGTGTGGGACAAGGAGCCGGACGTGTCTTTCTGGATAAAGGCTCTGCCGAGGACGAGAGCCATGAGATGTTCCTCTTCTGGGCAAGCCCGGGTCCCAGATCCTGTTGTGCCTGTGAATAGGCTGCAGGGGGACGGTGAAGACCAGCAACAGCTTTCAGGGCTGCCACCTTCCGTGTGGGACAAGGAGCCGGACGTGTGCCTTTTCGGAAACAGGCCCTGCCGAGGACGAGAGCCATGAGATGTTCCTCCTCTGGGCAAGCCCGGGTCCCAGATCCTGTTGTGCCTGTGAATAGGCTGCAGGGGGACGGTGAAGACCAGCAACAGCTTTCAGGGCTGCCACCTTCCGTGTGGGACAAGGAGCCGGACGTGTGCCTTTTCGGAAACAGGACATGCCGAGGGTGAGAGCCATGAGATGTTCCTCCTCTGGGCAAACCCGGGTCCCAGAACCTGTTGTGCCTGTGAATAGGCTGCAGGGGGACGGTGAAGACCAGCAACAGCTTTCAGGGCTGCCACCTTCCGTGTGGGACAAGGAGCCGGATGTGTGCCTTTTCGGAAACAGGCTCTGCCGAGGACGAGAGCCATGAGATGTTCCTCCTCTGGGCAAGCCCGGGTCCCAGATCCTGTTGTGCCTGTGAATAGGCTGCAGGGGGACGGTGAAGACCAGCAACAGCTTTCAGGGCTGCCACCTTCCGTGTGGGACAAGGAGCCGGACGTGTGCCTTTTTGGAAACAGGCTCTGCCGAGGACGAGAGCCATGAGATGTTCCTCCTCTGGGCAAGCCCCGGTCCTGAATCCTGTTGTGCCTGTGAATAGGCTGCAGGGGTACGTTGAAGACCAGCAACAGCTTTCAGGGCTGCCACCTTCCGTGTGGGACAAGGAGCCGGACGTGTCTTTCTGGATAAAGGCTCTGCCGAGGACGAGAGCCATGAGATGTTCCTCCTCTGGGCAAGCCCAGTCCCAGATACTGTTGTGCCTGTGAATAGGCTGCAGGGGGACGGTGAAGACCAGGAACAGCTTTCAGGGCTGCCACCTTCCGTGTGGGACAAGGAGCCGGACGTGTGCCTTTTCGGAAACAGGCCATGCCGAGGGTGAGAGCCATGAGATGTTCCTCCTCTGGGCAAGCCCGGGTCCCAGATCCTGTTGTGCCTGTGAATAGGCTGCAGGGGGACGGTGAAGACCAGCAACAGCTTTCAGGGCTGCCACCTTCCGTGTGGGACAAGGAGCCGGATGTGTGCTTTTTCGGAAACAGGCTCTGCCGAGGACGAGAGCCATGAGATGTTCCTCCTCTGGGCAAGCCCGGGTCCCAGATCCTGTTGTGCCTGTGAATAGGCTGCAGGGGGACGGTGAAGACCAGCAACAGCTTTCACGGCTGCCACCTTCTGTGTGGGACAAGGAGCCGGACATGTGCCTTTCTGGAAACAGGCCGTGCCGGGGACGAGAGCCATGAGATGTTCCTCCTCTGGGCAAGCCCGGGTCCCAGATCCTGTTGTGCCTGTGAATAGGCTGCAGGGGGACGGTTAAGACCAGCAACAGCTTTCAGGGCTGACACCTTCCGTGTGGGACAAGGAGCCGGACGTGTGCCTTTCTGGAAACAGGCCCTGTCGAGGACGAAAGCCATGAGATGTTCCTCCTCTGGGCAATCCCGGGTCCTGAATCCTGTTGTGCCTGTGAATAGGCTGCAGGGGGACGGTGAAGACCAGCAACAGCTTTCAGGGCTGCCACCTTCCGTGTGGGACAAGGAGCCGTATGTGTGCCTTTTCGGAAACAGGCTCGGACGAGGAAGAGAGCCATGAGATGTTCCTCCTCTGGGCAAGCCCCGGTCCTGAATCCTGTTGTGCCTGTGAATAGGCTGCAGGGGGACGGTGAAGACCAGCAACAGCTTTCAGGGCTGCCACCTTCCGTGTGGGACAAGGAGCCGGACGCGTCTTTCTGGATAAAGGCCGTGCCGAGGACGAGAGCCATGAGATGTTCCTCCTCTGGGCAAGCCCGGGTCCCAGATCCTGTTGTGCCTGTGAATAGGCTGCAGGGGGATGGTGAAGACCAGCAACAGCTTTCAGGGCTGCCACCTTCCGTGTGGGACAAGGAGCCGGACGTGTGCCTTTTCGGAAACAGGCTCTGCCGAGGACGAGAGCCATGAGATGTTCCTCCTCTGGGAAAGCCCTGGTCCCAGATCCTGTTGTGCCTGTGAATAGGCTGCAGGGGGACGGTGAAGACCAGCAACAGCTTTCAGGGCTGCCACCTTCCGTGTCGGACAAGGAGCCGAACGGGTGCCTTTCTGGAAACAGGCCGTGCCGGGGACGAGAGCCATGAGATGTTCCTCCTCTGGGCAAGCCCCGGTCCTGAATCCAGTTGTGCCTGTGAATAGGCTGCAGGGGGACGGTGAAGACCAGCAACAGCTTTCAGGGCTGCCACCTTCCGTGTGGGACAAGGAGCCGGACGCGTCTTTCTGGATAAAGGCCATGCCGAGGACGAGAGCCATGAGATGTTCCTCCTCTGGGCAAGCCCGGGTCCCAGATCCTGTTGTGCCTGTGAATAGGCTGCAGGGGGACGGTGAAGACCAGCAACAGCTTTCATGGCTGCCACCTTCCGTGTGGGACAAGGAGCCAGACGTGTGCCTTCTCGGAAACAGGCTCTGCCGAGGACGAGAGCCATGAGATGTTCCTCCTCTGGGCAAGCCTGGGTCCCAGATCCTGTTGTGCCTGTGAATAGGCTGCAGGGGGACGGTGAAGACCAGCAACAGCTTTCAGGGCTGCCACCTTCCGTGTCGGACAAGGAGCCGGACGTGTCTTACTGGATAAAGGCTCTGCCGAGGACGAGAGCCATGAGATGTTCCTCCTCTGGGCAAGCCCGGGTCCCAGATCCTGTTGTGCCTGTGAATAGGCTGCAGGGGTACGTTGAAGACCAGCAACAGCTTTCACGGCTGCCACCTTCCGTGTGGGACAAGAGCCGGACGTGTGCCTTTTTGGAAACAGGCTCTGCCGAGGACGAGAGCCATGAGATGTTCCCCCTCTGGGCAAGCCCGGGTCCCAGATCCTGTTGTGCCTGTGAATAGGCTGCAGGGGGACGGTGAAGACCAGCAACAGCTTTCAGGGCTGCCACCTTCCGTGTGGGACAAGGAGCCGGACGTGTGCCTTTTCGGAAACAGGCCATGCCGAGGGTGAGAGCCATGAGATGTTCCTCCTCTGGGTAAACCTGGGTCCCAGAACCTGTTGTGCCTGTGAATAGGCTGCAGGGGGACGGTGAAGACCAGCAACAGCTTTCAGGGCTGCCACCTTCCGTGTGGGACAAGGAGCCGGATGTGTGCCTTTTCGGAAACAGGCTCTGCCGAGGACGAGAGCCATGAGATGTTCCTCCTCTGGGCAAGCCCGGGTCCCAGATCCTGTTGTGCCTGTGAATAGGCTGCAGGGGGACGGTGAAGACCAGCAACAGCTTTCACGGCTGCCACCTTCCGTGTGGGACAAGGAGCCGGACGTTTGCCTTTTTGAAAACAGGCTCTGCCGAGGACGAGAGCCATGAGATGTTCCTCCTCTGGGCAAGCCCGGGTCCCAGATCCTGTTGTGCCTGTGAATAGGCTGCAGGGGGACGGTGAAGACCAGCAACAGCTTTCAGGGCTGCCACCTTCCGTGTGGGACAAGGAGCCGGACGTGTGCCTTTTCGGAAACAGGCCCTGCCGAGGACGAGAGCCATGAGATGTTCCTCCTCTGGGCAAGCCCGGGTCCCAGATCCTGTTGTGCCTGTGAATAGGCTGCAGGGGGACGGTGAAGACCAGCAACAGCTTTCAGGGCTGCCACCTTCCGTGTGGGACAAGGAGCCGGACGTGTGCCTTTTCGGAAACAGGCCATGCCGAGGGTGAGAGCCATGAGATGTTCCTCCTCTGGGCAAACCCGGGTCCCAGAACCTGTTGTGCCTGTGAATAGGCTGCAGGGGGACGGTGAAGACCAGCAACAGCTTTCAGGGCTGCCACCTTCCGTGTGGGACAAGGAGCCGTATGTGTGCCTTTTCGGAAACAGGCTCTGCCGAGGACGAGAGCCATGAGATGTTCCTCCTCTGGGCAAGCCCGGGTCCCAGATCCTGTTGTGCCTGTGAATAGGCTGCAGGGGGACGGTGAAGAGCAGCAACAGCTTTCACGGCTGCCACCTTCCGTGTGGGACAAGGAGCCGGACATGTGCCTTTCTGGAAACAGGCCGTGCCGGGGACGAGAGCCATGAGATGTTCCTCCTCTGGGCAAGCCCGGGTCCCAGATCCTGTTGTGCCTGTGAATAGGCTGCAGGGGGACGGTGAAGACCAGCAACAGCTTTCACGGCTGCCACCTTCCGTGTGGGACAAGGAGCCGGACGTGTGCCTTTTCGGAAACAGGCCCTGCCGAGGACGAGAGCCATGAGATGTTCCTCCTCTGGGCAAGCCCGGGTCCTAAATCCTGTTGTGCCTGTGAATAGGCTGCAGGGGGACGGTGAAGACCAGCAACAGCTTTCAGGGCTGCCACCTTCCGTGTGGGACAAGGAGCCGGACGTGTGCCTTTTTGGAAACAGGCTCTGCCGAGGACGAGAGCCATGAGATGTTCCTCCTCTGGGCAAGCCCGGGTCCCAGATCCTGTTGTGCCTGTGAATAGGCTGCAGGGGGACGGTGAAGACCAGCAACAGCTTTCAGGGCTGCCACCTTCCGTGTGGGACAAGGAGCCGTATGTGTGCCTTTCTGGAAACAGGCTCTGCCGAGGACGAGAGCCATGAGATGTTCCTCCTCTGGGCAAGCCCGGGTCCCAGATCCTGTTGTGCCTGTGAATAGGCTGCAGGGGGACGGTGAAGACCAGCAACAGCTTTCAGGGCTGCCACCTTCCGTGTGGGACAAGGAGCTGGTCGTGTGCCTTTTTGGAAACAGGCCCTGCCGAGGACGAGAGCCATGAGATGTTCCTCCTCTGGGCAAGCCCGGGTCCCAGATCCTGTTGTGCCTGTGAATAGGCTGCAGGGGGATGGTGAAGACCAGCAACAGCTTTCAGGGCTGCCACCTTCCGTGTGGGACAAGGAGCCGGACGTGTGCCTTTTCGGAAACAGGCTCTGCCGAGGACGAGAGCCATGAGATGTTCCTCCTCTGGGCAAGCCCGGGTCCCAGATCTTGTTGTGCCTGTGAATAGGCTGCAGGGGGACGGTGAAGACCAGCAACAGCTTTCACGGCTGCCACCTTCCGTGTGGGACAAGGAGCCGGACGTGTGCCTTTTTGAAAACAGGCTCTGCCGAGGACGAGAGCCATGAGATGTTCCTCCTCTGGGCAAGCCCGGGTCCCAGATCCTGTTGTGCCTGTGAATAGGCTGCAGGGGGACGGTGAAGACCAGCAACAGCTTTCAGGGCTGCCACCTTCCGTGTGGGACAAGGAGCCGGACGTGTGCCTTTTCGGAAACAGGCCCTGCCGAGGACGAGAGCCATGAGATGTTCCTCCTCTGGGCAAGCCCGGGTCCCAGATCCTGTTGTGCCTGTGAATAGGCTGCAGGGGGACGGTGAAGACCAGCAACAGCTTTCAGGGCTGCCACCTTCCGTGTGGGACAAGGAGCCGGACGTGTGCCTTTTCGGAAACAGGCCATGCCGAGGGTGAGAGCCATGAGATGTTCCTCCTCTGGGCAAACCCGGGTCCGAGAACCTGTTGTGCCTGTGAATAGGCTGCAGGGGGACGGTGAAGACCAGCAACAGCTTTCAGGGCTGCCACCTTCCGTGTGGGACAAGGAGCCGGATGTGTGCCTTTTCGGAAACAGGCTCTGCCGAGGACGAGAGCCATGAGATGTTCCTCCTCTGGGCAAGCCCGGGTCCCAGATCCTGTTGTGCCTGTGAATAGGCTGCAGGGGGACGGTGAAGACCAGCAACAGCTTTCACGGCTGCCACCTTCTGTGTGGGACAAGGAGCCGGACATGTGCCTTTCTGGAAACAGGCCGTGCCGGGGACGAGAGCCATGAGATGTTCCTCCTCTGGGCAAGCCCGGGTCCCAGATCCTGTTGTGCCTGTGAATAGGCTGCAGGGGGACGGTGAAGACCAGCAACAGCTTTCACGGCTGCCACCTTCCGTGTGGGACAAGGAGCCGGACGTGTGCCTTTTCGGAAACAGGCCCTGCCGAGGACGAGAGCCATGAGATGTTCCTCCTCTGGGCAAGCCCGGGTCCTGAATCCTGTTGTGCCTGTGAATAGGCTGCAGGGGGACGGTGAAGACCAGCAACAGCTTTCAGGGCTGCCACCTTCCGTGTGGGACAAGGAGCCGGACGTGTGCCTTTTTGGAAACAGGCTCTGCCGAGGACGAGAGCCATGAGATGTTCCTCCTCTGGGCAAGCCCGGGTCCCAGATCCTGTTGTGCCTGTGAATAGGCTGCAGGGGGACGGGGAAGACCAGCAACAGCTTTCAGGGCTGCCACCTTCCGTGTGGGACAAGGAGCCGTATGTGTGCCTTTTCGGAAACAGGCTCTGCCGAGGACGAGAGCCATGAGATGTTCCTCCTCTGGGCAAGCCCGGGTCCCAGATCCTGTTGTGCCTGTGAATAGGCTGCAGGGGGACGGTGAAGACCAGCAACAGCTTTCAGGGCTGCCACCTTCCGTGTGGGACAAGGAGCCGGTCGTGTGCCTTTTTGGAAACAGGCCCTGCCGAGGACGAGAGCCATGAGATGTTCCTCCTCTGGGCAAGCCCGGGTCCCAGATCCTGTTGTGCCTGTGAATAGGCTGCAGGGGGATGGTGAAGACCAGCAACAGCTTTCAGGGCTGCCACCTTCCGTGTGGGACAAGGAGCCGGACGTGTGCCTTTTCGGAAAGAGGCTCTGCCGAGGACGAGAGCCATGAGATGTTCCTCCTCTGGGAAAGCCCTGGTCCCAGATCCTGTTGTGCCTGTGAATAGGCTGCAGGGGGACGGTGAAGACCAGCAACAGCTTTCAGGGCTGCCACCTTCCGTGTGGGACAAGGACCCGAACGGGTGCCTTTCTGGAAACAGGCCGTGCCGGGGACGAGAGCCATGAGATGTTCCTCCTCTGGGCAAGCCCCGGTCCTGAATCCAGTTGTGCCTGTGAATAGGCTGCAGGGGGACGGTGAAGACCAGCAACAGCTTTCAGGGCTGCCACCTTCCGTGTGGGACAAGGAGCCGGACGTGTGCCTTTTCGGAAACAGGCCCTGCCGAGGACGAGAGCCATGAGATGTTCCTCCTCTGGGCAAGCCCGGGTCCCAGATCCTGTTGTGCCTGTGAATAGGCTGCAGGGGGACGGTGAAGACCAGCAACAGCTTTCAGGGCTGCCACCTTCCGTGTGGGACAAGGAGCCGGACGTGTGCCTTTTCGGAAACAGGCCATGCCGAGGGTGAGAGCCATGAGATGTTCCTCCTCTGGGCAAACCCGGGTAGCAGAACCTGTTGTGCCTGTGAATAGGCTGCAGGGGGACGGTGAAGACCAGCAACAGCTTTCAGGGCTGCCACCTTCCGTGTGGGACAAGGAGCCGGATGTGTGCCTTTTCGGAAACAGGCTCTGCCGAGGACGAGAGCCATGAGATGTTCCTCCTCTGGGCAAGCCCGGGTCCCAGATCCTGTTGTGCCTGTGAATAGGCTGCAGGGGGACGGTGAAGACCAGCAACAGCTTTCAGGGCTGCCACCTTCCGTGTGGGACAAGGAGCCGGACGTGTGCCTTTTTGAAAACAGGCTCTGCCGAGGACGAGTGCCATGAGATGTTCCTCCTCTGGGCAAGCCCCGGTCCTGAATCCTGTTGTGCCTGTGAATAGGCTGCAGGGGTACGTTGAAGACCAGCAACAGCTTTCAGGGCTGCCACCTTCCGTGTGGGACAAGGAGCCGGACGTGTCTTTCTGGATAAAGGCTCTGCCGAGGACGAGAGCCATGAGATGTTCCTCCTCTGGGCAAGCCCAGTCCCAGATCCTGTTGTGCCTGTGAATAGGCTGCAGGGGGACGGTGAAGACCAGCAACAGCTTTCAGGGCTGCCACCTTCCGTGTGGGACAAGGAGCCGGACGTGTGCCTTTTCGGAAACAGGCCATGCCGAGGGTGAGAGCCATGAGATGTTCCTCCTCTGGGCAAGCCCGGGTCCCAGATCCTGTTGTGCCTGTGAATAGGCTGCAGGGGGATGGTGAAGACCAGCAACAGCTTTCAGGGCTGCCACCTTCCGTGTGGGACAAGGAGCCGGATGTGTGCCTTTTCGGAAACAGGCTCTGCCGAGGACGAGAGCCATGAGATGTTCCTCCTCTGGGCAAGCCCGGGTCCCAGATCCTGTTGTGCCTGTGAATAGGCTGCAGGGGGACGGTGAAGACCAGCAACAGCTTTCAGGGCTGCCACCTTCCGTGTGGGACAAGGAGCCGGACGTGTGCCTTTTTGGAAACAGGCTCTGCCGAGGACGAGAGCCATGAGATGTTCCTCCTCTGGGCAAGCCCCGGTCCTGAATCCTGTTGTGCCTGTGAATAGGCTGCAGGGGTACGTTGAAGACCAGCAACAGCTTTCAGGGCTGCCACCTTCCGTGTGGGACAAGGAGCCGGACGTGTCTTTCTGGATAAAGGCTCTGCCGAGGACGAGAGCCATGAGATGTTCCTCCTCTGGGCAAGCACAGTCCCAGATCCTGTTGTGCCTGTGAATAGGCTGCAGGGGGACGGTGAAGACCAGCAACAGCTTTCAGGGCTGCCACCTTCCGTGTGGGACAAGGAGCCGGACGTGTGCCTTTTCGGAAACAGGCCATGCCGAGGGTGAGAGCCATGAGATGTTCCTCCTCTGGGCAAGCCCGGATCCCAGATCCTGTTGTGCCTGTGAATAGGCTGCAGGGGGACGGTGAAGACCAGCAACAGCTTTCAGGGCTGCCACCTTCCGTGTGGGACAAGGAGCCGGACGTGTGCCTTTTCGGAAACAGGCCATGCCGAGGGTGAGAGCCATGAGATGTTCCTCCTCTGGGCAAGCCCGGGTCCCAGATCCTGTTGTGCCTGTGAATAGGCTGCAGGGGGACGGTGAAGACCAGCAACAGCTTTCAGGGCTGCCACCTTCCGTGTGGGACAAGGAGCCGGATGTGTGCTTTTTCGGAAACAGGCTCTGCCGAGGACGAGAGCCATGAGATGTTCCTCCTCTGGGCAAGCCCGGGTCCCAGATCCTGTTGTGCCTGTGAATAGGCTGCAGGGGGACGGTGAAGACCAGCAACAGCTTTCACGGCTGCCACCTTCTGTGTGGGACAAGGAGCCGGACATGTGCCTTTCTGGAAACAGGCCGTGCCGGGGACGAGAGCCATGAGATGTTCCTCCTCTGGGCAAGCCCGGGTCCCAGATCCTGTTGTGCCTGTGAATAGGCTGCAGGGGGACGGTGAAGACCAGCAACAGCTTTCAGGGCTGCCACCTTCCGTGTGGGACAAGGAGCCGGACGTGTGCCTTTTCGGAAACAGGCCATGCCGAGGGTGAGAGCCATGAGATGTTCCTCCTCTGGGCAAACCTGGGTCCCAGAACCTGTTGTGCCTGTGAATAGGCTGCAGGGGGACGGTGAAGACCAGCAACAGCTTTCAGGGCTGCCACCTTCCGTGTGGGACAAGGAGCCGGATGTGTGCCTTTTCGGAAACAGGCTCTGCCGAGGACGAGAGCCATGAGATGTTCCTCCTCTGGGCAAGCCCGGGTCCCAGATCCTGTTGTGCCTGTGAATAGGCTGCAGGGGGACGGTGAAGACCAGCAACAGCTTTCACGGCTGCCACCTTCCGTGTGGGACAAGGAGCCGGACGTGTGCCTTTTTGAAAACAGGCTCTGCCGAGGACGAGAGCCATGAGATGTTCCTCCTCTGGGCAAGCCCGGGTCCCAGATCCTGTTGTGCCTGTGAATAGGCTGCAGGGGGACGGTGAAGACCAGCAACAGCTTTCAGGGCTGCCACCTTCCGTGTGGGACAAGGAGCCGGACGTGTGCCTTTTCGGAAACAGGCCCTGCCGAGGACGAGAGCCATGAGATGTTCCTCCTCTGGGAAAGCCCGGGTCCCAGATCCTGTTGTGCCTGTGAATAGGCTGCAGGGGGACGGTGAAGACCAGCAACAGCTTTCAGGGCTGCCACCTTCCGTGTGGGACAAGGAGCCGGACGTGTGCCTTTTCGGAAACAGGCTCTGCCGAGGACGAGAGCCATGAGATGTTCCTCCTCTGGGCAAGCCCGGGTCCCAGATCCTGTTGTGCCTGTGAATAGGCTGCAGGGAGACGGTGAAGACCAGCAACAGCTTTCAGGGCTGCCACCTTCCGTGTGGGACAAGGAGCCGGACGTGTGCCTTTTCGGAAACAGGCTCTGCCGAGGACGAGAGCCATGAGATGTTCCTCCTCTGGGCAAGCCCGGGTCCCAGATCCTGTTGTGCCTGTGAATAGGCTGCAGGGGGACGGTGAAGACCAGCAACAGCTTTCAGGGCTGCCACCTTCCGTGTGGGACAAGGAGCCGGTCGTGTGCCTTTTTGGAAACAGGCCCTGCCGAGGACTAGAGCCATGAGATGTTCCTCCTCTGGGAAAGCCCTGGTCCCAGATCCTGTTGTGCCTGTGAATAGGCTGCAGGGGGACGGTGAAGACCAGCAACAGCTTTCAGGGCTGCCACCTTCCGTGTGGGACAAGGAGCCGGACGTGTGCCTTTTCGGAAACAGGCTCTGCCGAGGACGAGAGCCATGAGATGTTCCTCCTCTGGGCAAGCCCGGGTCCCAGATCCTGTTGTGCCTGTGAATAGGCTGCAGGGGGATGGTGAAGACCAGCAACAGCTTTCAGGGCTGCCACCTTCCGTGTGGGACAAGGAGCCGGACGTGTGCCTTTTCGGAAACAGGCTCTGCCGAGGACGAGAGCCATGAGATGTTCCTCCTCTGGGAAAGCCCTGGTCCCAGATCCTGTTGTGCCTGTGAATAGGCTGCAGGGGGACGGTGAAGACCAGCAACAGCTTTCAGGGCTGCCACCTTCCGTGTGGGACAAGGAGCCGAACGGGTGCCTTTCTGGAAACAGGCCGTGCCGGGGACGAGAGCCATGAGATGTTCCTCCTCTGGGCAAGCCCCGGTCCTGAATCCAGTTGTGCCTGTGAATAGGCTGCAGGGGGACGGTGAAGACCAGCAACAGCTTTCAGGGCTGCCACCTTCCGTGTGGGACAAGGAGCCGGACGTGTCTTTCTGGATAAAGGCTCTGCCGAGGACGAGAGCCATGAGATGTTCCTCTTCTGGGCAAGCCCGGGTCCCAGATCCTGTTGTGCCTGTGAATAGGCTGCAGGGGGACGGTGAAGACCAGCAACAGCTTTCAGGGCTGCCACCTTCCGTGTGGGACAAGGAGCCGGACGTGTGCCTTTTCGGAAACAGGCCATGCCGAGGGTGAGAGCCATGAGATGTTCCTCCTCTGGGCAAACCCGGGTCGCAGAACCTGTTGTGCCTGTGAATAGGCTGCAGGGGGACGGTGAAGACCAGCAACAGCTTTCAGGGCTGCCACCTTCCGTGTGGGACAAGGAGCCGGATGTGTGCCTTTTCGGAAACAGGCTCTGCCGAGGACGAGAGCCATGAGATGTTCCTCCTCTGGGCAAGCCCGGGTCCCAGATCCTGTTGTGCCTGTGAATAGGCTGCAGGGGGACGGTGAAGACCAGCAACAGCTTTCAGGGCTGCCACCTTCCGTGTGGGACAAGGAGCCGGACGTGTGCCTTTTTGGAAACAGGCTCTGCCGAGGACGAGAGCCATGAGATGTTCCTCCTCTGGGCAAGCCCCGGTCCTGAATCCTGTTGTGCCTGTGAATAGGCTGCAGGGGTACGTTGAAGACCAGCAACAGCTTTCAGGGCTGCCACCTTCCGTGTGGGACAAGGAGCCAGACGTGTCTTTCTGGATAAAGGCTCTGCCGAGGACGAGAGCCATGAGATGTTCCTCCTCTGGGCAAGCCCAGTCCCAGATCCTGTTGTGCCTGTGAATAGGCTGCAGGGGGACGGTGAAGACCAGCAACAGCTTTCAGGGCTGCCACCTTCCGTGTGGGACAAGGAGCCGGACGTGTGCCTTTTCGGAAACAGGCCATGCCGAGGGTGACAGCCATGAGATGTTCCTCCTCTGGGCAAGCCCGGGTCCCAGATCCTGTTGTGCCTGTGAATAGGCTGCAGGGGGACGGTGAAGACCAGCAACAGCTTTCAGGGCTGCCACCTTCCGTGTGGGACAAGGAGCCGGATGTGTGCCTTTTCGGAAACAGGCTCTGCCGAGGACGAGAGCCATGAGATGTTCCTCCTCTGGGCAAGCCCGGGTCCCAGATCCTGTTGTGCCTGTGAATAGGCTGCAGGGGGACGGTGAAGACCAGCAACAGCTTTCAGGGCTGCCACCTTCCGTGTGGGACAAGGAGCCGGACGTGTGCCTTTTTGGAAACAGGCTCTGCCGAGGACGAGAGCCATGAGATGTTCCTCCTCTGGGCAAGCCCCGGTCCTGAATCCTGTTGTGCCTGTGAATAGGCTGCAGGGGTACGTTGAAGACCAGCAACAGCTTTCAGGGCTGCCACCTTCCGTGTGGGACAAGGAGCCGGACGTGTCTTTCTGGATAAAGGCTCTGCCGAGGACGAGAGCCATGAGATGTTCCTCCTCTGGGCAAGCCCAGTCCCAGATCCTGTTGTGCCTGTGAATAGGCTGCAGGGGGACGGTGAAGACCAGCAACAGCTTTCAGGGCTGCCACCTTCCGTGTGGGACAAGGAGCCGGACGTGTGCCTTTTCGGAAACAGGCCATGCCGAGGGTGAGAGCCATGAGATGTTCCTCCTCTGGGCAAGCCCGGGTCCCAGATCCTGTTGTGCCTGTGAATAGGCTGCAGGGGGACGGTGAAGACCAGCAACAGCTTTCAGGGCTGCCACCTTCCGTGTGGGACAAGGAGCCGGATGTGTGCTTTTTCGGAAACAGGCTCTGCCGAGGACGAGAGCCATGAGATGTTCCTCCTCTGGGAAAGCCCGGGTCCCAGATCCTGTTGTGCCTGTGAATAGGCTGCAGGGGGACGGTGAAGACCAGCAACAGCTTTCACGGCTGCCACCTTCTGTGTGGGACAAGGAGCCGGACATGTGCCTTTCTGGAAACAGGCCGTGCCGGGGACGAGAGCCATGAGATGTTCCTCCTCTGGGCAAGCCCGGGTCCCAGATCCTGTTGTGCCTGTGAATAGGCTGCAGGGGGACGGTGAAGACCAGCAACAGCTTTCAGGGCTGCCACCTTCCGTGTGGGACAAGGAGCCGGACGTGTGCCTTTTCGGAAACAGGCCATGCCGAGGGTGAGAGCCATGAGATGTTCCTCCTCTGGGCAAACCTGGGTCCCAGAACCTGTTGTGCCTGTGAATAGGCTGCAGGGGGACGGTGAAGACCAGCAACAGCTTTCAGGGCTGCCACCTTCCGTGTGGGACAAGGAGCCGGATGTGTGCCTTTTCGGAAACAGGCTCTGCCGAGGACGAGAGCCATGAGATGTTCCTCCTCTGGGCAAGCCCGGGTCCCAGATCCTGTTGTGCCTGTGAATAGGCTGCAGGGGGACGGTGAAGACCAGCAACAGCTTTCACGGCTGCCACCTTCCGTGTGGGACAAGGAGCCGGACGTGTGCCTTTTTGAAAACAGGCTCTGCCGAGGACGAGAGCCATGAGATGTTCCTCCTCTGGGCAAGCCCGGGTCCCAGATCCTGTTGTGCCTGTGAATAGGCTGCAGGGGGACGGTGAAGACCAGCAACAGCTTTCAGGGCTGCCACCTTCCGTGTGGGACAAGGAGCCGGACGTGTGCCTTTTAGGAAACAGGCCCTGCCGAGGACGAGAGCCATGAGATGTTCCTCCTCTGGGCAAGCCCGGGTCCCAGATCCTGTTGTGCCTGTGAATAGGCTGCAGGGGGACGGTGAAGACCAGCAACAGCTTTCAGGGCTGCCACCTTCCGTGTGGGACAAGGAGCCGTATGTGTGCCTTTTCGGAAACAGGCTCTGCCGAGGACGAGAGCCATGAGATGTTCCTCCTCTGGGCAAGCCCGGGTCCCAGATCCTGTTGTGCCTGTGAATAGGCTGCAGGGGGACGGTGAAGACCAGCAACAGCTTTCAGGGCTGCCACCTTCCGTGTGGGACAAGGAGCCGGTCGTGTGCCTTTTCGGAAACAGGCCCTGCCGAGGACGAGAGCCATGAGATGTTCCTCCTCTGGGCAAGCCCGGGTCCCAGATCCTGTTGTGCCTGTGAATAGGCTGCAGGGGGATGGTGAAGACCAGCAACAGCTTTCAGGGCTGCCACCTTCCGTGTGGGACAAGGAGCCGGACGTGTGCCTTTTCGGAAACAGGCTCTGCCGAGGACGAGAGCCATGAGATGTTCCTCCTCTGGGAAAGCCCTGGTCCCAGATCCTGTTGTGCCTGTGAATAGGCTGCAGGGGGACGGTGAAGACCAGCAACAGCTTTCAGGGCTGCCACCTTCCGTGTGGGACAAGGAGCCGAACGGGTGCCTTTCTGGAAACAGGCCGTGCCGGGGACGAGAGCCATGAGATGTTCCTCCTCTGGGCAAGCCCCGGTCCTGAATCCAGTTGTGCCTGTGAATAGGCTGCAGGGGGACGGTGAAGACCAGCAACAGCTTTCAGGGCTGCCACCTTCCGTGTGGGACAAGGAGCCGGACGTGTCTTTCTGGATAAAGGCTCTGCCGAGGACGAGAGCCATGAGATGTTCCTCTTCTGGGCAAGCCCGGGTCCCAGATCCTGTTGTGCCTGTGAATAGGCTGCAGGGGGACGGTGAAGACCAGCAACAGCTTTCAGGGCTGCCACCTTCCGTGTGGGACAAGGAGCCGGACGTGTGCCTTTTCGGAAACAGGCCCTGCCGAGGACGAGAGCCATGAGATGTTCCTCCTCTGGGCAAGCCCGGGTCCCAGATCCTGTTGTGCCTGTGAATAGGCTGCAGGGGGACGGTGAAGACCAGCAACAGCTTTCAGGGCTGCCACCTTCCGTGTGGGACAAGGAGCCGGACGTGTGCCTTTTCGGAAACAGGCCATGCCGAGGGTGAGAGCCATGAGATGTTCCTCCTCTGGGCAAACCCGGGTCCCAGAACCTGTTGTGCCTGTGAATAGGCTGCAGGGGGACGGTGAAGACCAGCAACAGCTTTCAGGGCTGCCACCTTCCGTGTGGGACAAGGAGCCGGATGTGTGCCTTTTCGGAAACAGGCTCTGCCGAGGACGAGAGCCATGAGATGTTCCTCCTCTGGGCAAGCCCGGGTCCCAGATCCTGTTGTGCCTGTGAATAGGCTGCAGGGGGACGGTGAAGACCAGCAACAGCTTTCAGGGCTGCCACCTTCCGTGTGGGACAAGGAGCCGGACGTGTGCCTTTTTGGAAACAGGCTCTGCCGAGGACGAGAGCCATGAGATGTTCCTCCTCTGGGCAAGCCCCGGTCCTGAATCCTGTTGTGCCTGTGAATAGGCTGCAGGGGTACGTTGAAGACCAGCAACAGCTTTCAGGGCTGCCACCTTCCGTGTGGGACAAGGAGCCGGACGTGTCTTTCTGGATAAAGGCTCTGCCGAGGACGAGAGCCATGAGATGTTCCTCCTCTGGGCAAGCCCGGGTCCCAGATCCTGTTGTGCCTGTGAATAGGCTGCAGGGGGACGGTGAAGACCAGCAACAGCTTTCAGGGCTGCCACCTTCCGTGTGGGACAAGGAGCCGGACGTGTGCCTTTTCGGAAACAGGCCATGCCGAGGGTGAGAGCCATGAGATGTTCCTCCTCTGGGCAAGCCCGGGTCCCAGATCCTGTTGTGCCTGTGACTAGGCTGCAGGGGGACGGTGAAGACCAGCAACAGCTTTCAGGGCTGCCACCTTCCGTGTGGGACAAGGAGCCGGATGTGTGCTATTTCGGAAACAGGCTCTGCCGAGGACGAGAGCCATGAGATGTTCCTCCTCTGGGCAAGCCCGGGTCCCAGATCCTGTTGTGCCTGTGAATAGGCTGCAGGGGGACGGTGAAGACCAGCAACAGCTTTCACGGCTGCCACCTTCTGTGTGGGACAAGGAGCCGGACATGTGCCTTTCTGGAAACAGGCCGTGCCGGGGACGAGAGCCATGAGATGTTCCTCCTCTGGGCAAGCCCGGGTCCCAGATCCTGTTGTGCCTGTGAATAGGCTGCAGGGGGACGGTTAAGACCAGCAACAGCTTTCAGGGCTGACACCTTCCGTGTGGGACAAGGAGCCGGACGTGTGCCTTTCTGGAAACAGGCCCTGTCGAGGACGAAAGCCATGAGATGTTCCTCCTCTGGGCAATCCCGGGTCCTGAATCCTGTTGTGCCTGTGAATAGGCTGCAGGGGGACGGTGAAGACCAGCAACAGCTTTCAGGGCTGCCACCTTCCGTGTGGGACAAGGAGCCGGACGTGTGCCTTTTCGGAAACAGGCCCTGCCGAGGACGAGAGCCATGAGATGTTCCTCCTCTGGGCAAGCCCGGGTCCCAGATCCTGTTGTGCCTGTGAATAGGCTGCAGGGGGACGGTGAAGACCAGCAACAGCTTTCAGGGCTGCCACCTTCCGTGTGGGACAAGGAGCCGGACGTGTGCCTTTTCGGAAACAGGCCATGCCGAGGGTGAGAGCCATGAGATGTTCCTCCTCTGGGCAAACCCGGGTCCCAGAACCTGTTGTGCCTGTGAATAGGCTGCAGGGGGACGGTGAAGACCAGCAACAGCTTTCAGGGCTGCCACCTTCCGTGTGGGACAAGGAGCCGGATGTGTGCCTTTTCGGAAACAGGCTCTGCCGAGGACGAGAGCCATGAGATGTTCCTCCTCTGGGCAAGCCCGGGTCCCAGATCCTGTTGTGCCTGTGAATAGGCTGCAGGGGGACGGTGAAGACCAGCAACAGCTTTCAGGGCTGCCACCTTCCGTGTGGGACAAGGAGCCGGACGTGTGCCTTTTTGGAAACAGGCTCTGCCGAGGACGAGAGCCATGAGATGTTCCTCCTCTGGGCAAGCCCCGGTCCTGAATCCTGTTGTGCCTGTGAATAGGCTGCAGGGGTACGTTGAAGACCAGCAACAGCTTTCAGGGCTGCCACCTTCCGTGTGGGACAAGGAGCCGGACGTGTCTTTCTGGATAAAGGCTCTGCCGAGGACGAGAGCCATGAGATGTTCCTCCTCTGGGCAAGCCCGGGTCCCAGATCCTGTTGTGCCTGTGAATAGGCTGCAGGGGGACGGTGAAGACCAGCAACAGCTTTCAGGGCTGCCACCTTCCGTGTGGGACAAGGAGCCGGACGTGTGCCTTTTCGGAAACAGGCCATGCCGAGGGTGAGAGCCATGAGATGTTCCTCCTCTGGGCAAGCCCGGGTCCCAGATCCTGTTGTGCCTGTGAATAGGCTGCAGGGGGACGGTGAAGACCAGCAACAGCTTTCAGGGCTGCCACCTTCCGTGTGGGACAAGGAGCCGGATGTGTGCTATTTCGGAAACAGGCTCTGCCGAGGACGAGAGCCATGAGATGTTCCTCCTCTGGGCAAGCCCGGGTCCCAGATCCTGTTGTGCCTGTGAATAGGCTGCAGGGGGACGGTGAAGACCAGCAACAGCTTTCACGGCTGCCACCTTCTGTGTGGGACAAGGAGCCGGACATGTGCCTTTCTGGAAACAGGCCGTGCCGGGGACGAGAGCCATGAGATGTTCCTCCTCTGGGCAAGCCCGGGTCCCAGATCCTGTTGTGCCTGTGAATAGGCTGCAGGGGGACGGTTAAGACCAGCAACAGCTTTCAGGTCTGACACCTTCCGTGTGGGACAAGGAGCCGGACGTGTGCCTTTCTGGAAACAGGCCCTGTCGAGGACGAAAGCCATGAGATGTTCCTCCTCTGGGCAATCCCGGGTCCTGAATCCTGTTGTGCCTGTGAATAGGCTGCAGGGGGACGGTGAAGACCAGCAACAGCTTTCAGGGCTGCCACCTTCCGTGTGGGACAAGGAGCCGTATGTGTGCCTTTTCGGAAACAGGCTCGGACGAGGAAGAGAGCCATGAGATGTTCCTCCTCTGGGCAAGCCCCGGTCCTGAATCCTGTTGTGCCTGTGAATAGGCTGCAGGGGGACGGTGAAGACCAGCAACAGCTTTCAGGGCTGCCACCTTCCGTGTGGGACAAGGAGCCGGACGCGTCTTTCTGGATAAAGGCCGTGCCGAGGACGAGAGCCATGAGATGTTCCTCCTCTGGGCAAGCCCGGGTCCCAGATCCTGTTGTGCCTGTGAATAGGCTGCAGGGGGACGGGGAAGACCAGCAACAGCTTTCATGGCTGCCACCTTCCGTGTGGGACAAGGAGCCAGACGTGTGCCTTCTCGGAAACAGGCTCTGCCGAGGACGAGAGCCATGAGATGTTCCTCCTCTGGGCAAGCCTGGGTCCCAGATCCTGTTGTGCCTGTGAATAGGCTGCAGGGGGACGGTGAAGACCAGCAACAGCTTTCAGGGCTGCCACCTTCCGTGTGGGACAAGGAGCCGGACGTGTGCCTTCTCGGAAACAGGCTCTGCCGAGGACGAGAGCCATGAGATGTTCCTCCTCTGGGCAACCCCGGGTCCCAGATCCTGTTGTGCCTGTGAATAGGCTGCAGGGGGACGGTGAAGACCAGCAACAGCTTTCAGGGCGGCCACCTTCCGTGTCGGACAAGGAGCCGGACGTGTCTTACTGGATAAAGGCTCTGCCGAGGACGAGAGCCATGAGATGTTCCTCCTCTGGGCAAGCCCGGGTCCCAGATCCTGTTGTGCCTGTGAATAGGCTGCAGGGGTACGTTGAAGACCAGCAACAGCTTTCACGGCTGCCACCTTCCGTGTGGGACAAGGAGCCGGACGTGTGCCTTTTTGGAAACAGGCTCTGCCGAGGACGAGAGCCATGAGATGTTCCTCCTCTGGGCAAGCCCGGGTCCCAGATCCTTTTGTGCCTGTGAATAGGCTGCAGGGGGACGGTGAAGACCAGCAACAGCTTTCAGGGCGGCCACCTTCCGTGTGGGACAAGGAGCCGGATGTGTGCCTTTCTGGAAACAGGCCGTGCCGAGGACGAGAGCCATGAGATGTTCCTCCTCTGGGCAAGCCCCGGTCCTGAATCCTGTTGTGCCTGTGAATAGGCTGCAGGGGTACGTTGAAGACCAGCAACAGCTTTCAGGGCTGCCACCTTCCGTGTCGGACAAGGAGCCGGACGTGTCTTACTGGATAAAGGCTCTGCCGAGGACGAGAGCCATGAGATGTTCCTCCTCTGGGCAAGCCCGGGTCCCAGATCCTGTTGTGCCTGTGAATAGGCTGCAGGGGGACGGTGAAGACCAGCAACAGGTTTCAGGGCTGCCACCTTCCGTGTGGGACAAGGAGCCGGACGTGTGCCTTTTTGGAAACAGGCTCTGCCGAGGACGAGAGCCATGAGATGTTCCTCCTCTGGGCAAGCCCGGGTCCCAGATCCTTTTGTGCCTGTGAATAGGCTGCAGGGGGACGGTGAAGACCAGCAACAGCTTTCAGGGCTGCCACCTTCCGTGTGGGACAAGGAGCCGGATGTGTGCCTTTCTGGAAACAGGCCGTGCCGAGGACGAGAGCCATGAGATGTTCCTCCTCTGGGCAAGCCCCGGTCCTGAATCCTGTTGTGCCTGTGAATAGGCTGCAGGGGGACGGTGAAGACCAGCAACAGCTTTCAGGGCTGCCACCTTCCGTGTGGGACAAGGAGCCGGACGTGTGCCTTTTCGGAATCAGGCTCTGCCGAGGACGAGAGCCATGAGATGTTCCTCCTCTGGGCAAGCCCGCGTCCAAATCCTGTTGTGCCTGTGAATAGGCTGCAGGGAGACGGTGAAGACCAGCAACAGCTTTCAGGGCTGCCACCTTCCGTGTGGGACAAGGAGCCGAACGGGTGCCTTTCTGGAAACAGGCTGTGCCGAGGACGAGAGCCATGAGATGTTCCTCCTCTGGGCAAGCCCAGGTCCTGAATCCTGTTGTGCCTGTGAATAGGCTGCAGGGGGACGGTGAAGACCAGCAACAGCTTTCAGGGCTGCCACCTTCCGTGTGGGACAAGGAGCCGGACGTGTCTTTCTGGATAAAGGCTCTGCCGAGGACGAGAGCCATGAGATGTTCCTCCTCTGGGCAAGCCCGGGTCCCAGATCCTGTTGTGCCTGTGAATAGGCTGCAGGGGGATGGTGAAGACCAGCAACAGCTTTCAGGGCTGCCACCTTCCGTGTGGGACAAGGAGCCGGACGTCTGCCTTTCTGGAAACAGGCCCTGTCGAGGACGAGAGCCATGAGATGTTCCTCCTCTGGGCAAGCCCGGGTCCCAGATCCTGTTGTGCCTGTGAATAGGCTGCAGGGGGACGGTGAAGACCAGCAACAGCTTTCAGGGCTGCCACCTTCCGTGTGGGACAAGGAGCCGGACGTGTGCCTTTTCGGAAACAGGCTCTGCCGAGGACGAGAGCCATGAGATGTTCCTCCTCTGGGCAAGCCCCGGTCACAGATCCTGTTGTGCCTGTGAATAGGCTGCAGGGGGACGGTGAAGACCAGCAACAGCTTTCAGGGCTGCCACCTTCCGTGTGGGACAAGGAGCCGGTCGTGTGCCTTTTTGGAAACAGGCCGTGCCGAGGACGAGAGCCATGAGATGTTCCTCCTCTGGGCAAGCCCGGGTCCCAGATCCTGTTGTGCCTGTGAATAGGCTGCAGGGGGACGGTGAAGACCAGCAACAGCTTTCAGGGCTGCCACCTTCCGTGTGGGACAAGGAGCCGGACGTGTGCCTTTTCGGAAACAGGCTCTGCCGAGGACGAGAGCCATGAGATGTTCCTCCTCTGGGCAAGCCCGGGTCCCAGATCCTGTTGTGCCTGTGAATAGGCTGCAGGGGTACGTTGAAGACCAGCAACAGCTTTCAGGGCTGCCACCTTCCGTGTGGGACAAGGAGCCAGACGTGTGCCTTCTAGGAAACAGGCTCTGCCGAGGACGAGAGCAATGAGATGTTCCTCCTCTGGGCAAGCCCGGGTCCCCGATCCTGTTGTGCCTGTGAATAGGCTGCAGGGGGACGGTGAAGACCAGCAACAGCTTTCAGGGCTGCCACCTTCCGTGTGGGACAAGGAGCCGGATGTGTGCGTTTTCGGAAACAGGCCCTGCCGAGGACGAGAGCCATGAGATGTTCCTCCTCTGGGAAAGCCCGGGTCCCAGATCCTGTTGTGCCTGTGAATAGGCTGCAGGGGGACAGTGAAGACCAGCAACAGCTTTCAGGGCTGCCACCTTCCGTGTGGGACAAGGAGCCGGACGTGTGCCGATCCGGAAACAGGCCCTGCCGAGGACGAGAGCCATGAGATGTTCCTCCTCTGGGAAAGCCCGGGTCCCAGATCCTGTTGTGCCTGTGAATAGGCTGCAGGGGGACGGTGAAGACCAGCAACAGCTTTCAGGGCTGCCACCTTCCGTGTGGGACAAGGAGCCGGACGTGTGCCTTTTCGGAAACAGGCTCTGCCGAGGATGAGAGCCACGAGATGTTCCTCCTCTGGGCAAGCCCGGGTCCCAGATCCTGTTGTGCCTGTGAATAGGCTGCAGGGGGACGGTGAAGACCAGCAACAGCTTTCAGGGCTGCCACCTTCCGTGTGGGACAAGGAGCCGGACGTGTGCCTTTTTGGAAACAGGCTCTGCCGAGGACGAGAGCCATGAGATGTTCCTCCTCTGGGCAAGCCCCGGTCCTGAATCCTGTTGTGCCTGTGAATAGGCTGCAGGGGTACGTTGAAGACCAGCAACAGCTTTCAGGGCTGCCACCTTCCGTGTGGGACAAGGAGCCGGACGTGTCTTTCTGGATAAAGGCTCTGCCGAGGACGAGAGCCATGAGATGTTCCTCCTCTGGGCAAGCCCGGGTCCCAGATCCTGTTGTGCCTGTGAATAGGCTGCAGGGGTACGTTGAAGACCAGCAACAGGTTTCAGGGCTGCCACCTTCCGTGTGGGACAAGGAGCCGGACGTGTGCCTTTTTCGAAACAGGCTCTGCCGAGGACGAGAGCCATGAGATGTTCCTCCTCTGGGCAAGCCCGGGTCCCAGATCCTGTTGTGCCTGTGAATAGGCTGCAGGGGGACGGTGAAGACCAGCAACAGCTTTCAGGGCTGCCACCTTCCGTGTGGGATAAGGAGCCGGATGTGTGCCTTTTCGGAAACAGGCCCTGCCGAGGACGAGAGCCATGAGATGTTCCTCCTCTGGGCAAGCCCGGGTCCCAGATCCTGTTGTGCCTGTGAATAGGCTGCAGGGGGACGGTGAAGACCACCAACAGCTTTCACGGCTGCCATCTTCTGTGTGGGACAAGGAGCCGGACATGTGCCTTTCTCGAAACAGGCCGTGCCGGGGACGAGAGCCATGAGATGTTCCTCCTCTGGGCAAGCCCGGGTCCCAGATCCTGTTGTGCCTGTGAATAGGCTGCAGGGGGACGGTGAAGACCAGCAACAGCTTTCAGGGCTGCCACCTTCCTTGTGGGACAAGGAACCGGACGTCTGCCTTTCTGGAAACAGGCCCTGTCGAGGACGAAAGCCATGAGATGTTCCTCCTCTGGGCAAGCCCGGGTCCTGAATCCTGTTGTGCCTGTGAATAGGCTGCAGGGGGATGGTGAAGACCAGCAACAGCTTTCAGGGCTGCCAGCTTCCGTGTGGGACAAGGAGCCGGACGTGTGCCTTTTTGGAAACAGGCTCTGCCGAGGACGAGAGCCATGAGATGTTCCTCCTCTGGGCAAGCCCGGGTCCCAGATCCTGTTGTGCCTGTGAATAGGCTGCAGGGGGACGGTGAAGACCAGCAACAGCTTTCAGGGCTGCCACCTTCCGTGTGGGACAAGGAGCCGGACGTGTGCCTTTTCGGAAACAGGCCATGCCGAGGGTGAGAGCCATGAGATGTTCCTCCTCTGGGCAAACCCGGGTCCCAGATCCTGTTGTGCCTGTGAATAGGCTGCAGGGGGACGGTGAAGACCAGCAACAGCTTTCAGGGCTGCCACCTTCCGTGTGGGACAAGGAGCCGGACGTGTGCCTTTTTGGAAACAGGCTCTGCCGAGGACGAGAGCCATGAGATGTTCCTCCTCTGGGCAAGCCCCGGTCCTGAATCCTGTTGTGCCTGTGAATAGGCTGCAGGGGTACGTTGAAGACCAGCAACAGCTTTCAGGGCTGCCACCTTCCGTGTGGGACAAGGAGCCGGACGTGTCTTTCTGGATAAAGGCTCTGCCGAGGACGAGAGCCATGAGATGTTCCTCCTCTGGGCAAGCCCGGGTCCCAGATCCTGTTGTGCCTGTGAATAGGCTGCAGGGGTACGTTGAAGACCAGCAACAGGTTTCAGGGCTGCCACCTTCCGTGTGGGACAAGGAGCCGGACGTGTGCCTTTTTCGAAACAGGCTCTGCCGAGGACGAGAGCCATGAGATGTTCCTCCTCTGGGCAAGCCCGGGTCCCAGATCCTGTTGTGCCTGTGAATAGGCTGCAGGGGGACGGTGAAGACCAGCAACAGCTTTCAGGGCTGCCACCTTCCGTGTGGGATAAGGAGCCGGATGTGTGCCTTTTCGGAAACAGGCCCTGCCGAGGACGAGAGCCATGAGATGTTCCTCCTCTGGGAAAGCCCGGGTCCCAGATCCTGTTGTGCCTGTGAATAGGCTGCAGGGGGACGGTGAAGACCAGCAACAGCTTTCACGGCTGCCATCTTCTGTGTGGGACAAGGAGCCGGACATGTGCCTTTCTGGAAACAGGCCGTGCCGGGGACGAGAGCCATGAGATGTTCCTCCTCTGGGCAAGCCCGGGTCCCAGATCCTGTTGTGCCTGTGAATAGGCTGCAGGGGGACGGTGAAGACCAGCAACAGCTTTCAGGGCTGCCACCTTCCGTGTGGGACAAGGAACCGGACGTCTGCCTTTCTGGAAACAGGCCCTGTCGAGGACGAAAGCCATGAGATGTTCCTCCTCTGGGCAAGCCCGGGTCCTGAATCCTGTTGTGCCTGTGAATAGGCTGCAGGGGGATGGTGAAGACCAGCAACAGCTTTCAGGGCTGCCAGCTTCCGTGTGGGACAAGGAGCCGGACGTGTGCCTTTTTGGAAACAGGCTCTGCCGAGGACGAGAGCCATGAGATGTTCCTCCTCTGGGCAAGCCCGGGTCCCAGATCCTGTTGTGCCTGTGAATAGGCTGCAGGGGGACGGTGAAGACCAGCAACAGCTTTCAGGGCTGCCACCTTCCGTGTGGGACAAGGAGCCGGACGTGTGACTTTTTGGAAACAGGCTCTGCCGAGGACGAGAGCCATGAGATGTTCCTCCTCTGGGCAAGCCCGGGTCCCAGATCCTGTTGTGCCTGTGAATAGGCTGCAGGGGGACGGTGAAGACCAGCAACAGCTTTCAGGGCTGCCACCTTCCGTGTGGGACAAGGAGCCGGACGTGTGCCTTTTCGGAAACAGGCTCGGACGAGGAAGAGAGCCATGAGATGTTCCTCCTCTGGGCAAGCCCGGGTCCTGAATCCTGTTGTGCCTGTGAATAGGCTGCAGGGGGACGGTGAAGACCAGCAACAGCTTTCATGGCTGCCACCTTCCATGTGGGACAAGGAGCCAGACGTGTGCCTTCTAGGAAACAGGCTCTGCCGAGGACGAGAGCAATGAGATGTTCCTCCTCTGGGCAAGCCCGGGTCCCCGATCCTGTTGTGCTTGTGAATAGGCTGCAGGGGGACGGTGAAGACCAGCAACAGCTTTCAGGGCTGCCACCTTCCGTGTGGGATAAGGAGCCGGATGTGTGCCTTTTCGGAAACAGGCCCTGCCGAGGACGAGAGCCATGAGATGTTCCCCCTCTGGGCAAGCCCGGGTCCCAGATCCTTTTGTGCCTGTGAATAGGCTGCAGGGGGACGGTGAAGACCAGCAACAGCTTTCAGGGCGGCCACCTTCCGTGTGGGACAAGGAGCCGGATGTGTGCCTTTCTGGAAACAGGCCGTGCCGAGGACGAGAGCCATGAGATGTTCCTCCTCTGGGCAAGCCCCGGTCCTGAATCCTGTTGTGCCTGTGAATAGGCTGCAGGGGTACGTTGAAGACCAGCAACAGCTTTCAGGGCTGCCACCTTCCGTGTCGGACAAGGAGCCGGACGTGTCTTACTGGATAAAGGCTCTGCCGAGGACGAGAGCCATGAGATGTTCCTCCTCTGGGCAAACCCGGGTCCCAGAACCTGTTGTGCCTGTGAATAGGCTGCAGGGGGACGGTGAAGACCAGCAACAGGTTTCAGGGCTGCCACCTTCCGTGTGGGACAAGGAGCCGGACGTGTGCCTTTTTGGAAACAGGCTCTGCCGAGGACGAGAGCCATGAGATGTTCCTCCTCTGGGCAAGCCCGGGTCCCAGATCCTTTTGTGCCTGTGAATAGGCTGCAGGGGGACGGTGAAGACCAGCAACAGCTTTCAGGGCTGCCACCTTCCGTGTGGGACAAGGAGCCGGATGTGTGCCTTTCTGGAAACAGGCCGTGCCGAGGACGAGAGCCATGAGATGTTCCTCCTCTGGGCAAGCCCCGGTCCTGAATCCTGTTGTGCCTGTGAATAGGCTGCAGGGGGACGGTGAAGACCAGCAACAGCTTTCAGGGCTGCCACCTTCCGTGTGGGACAAGGAGCCGGACGTGTGCCTTTTCGGAATCAGGCTCTGCCGAGGACGAGAGCCATGAGATGTTCCTCCTCTGGGCAAGCCCGCGTCCAAATCCTGTTGTGCCTGTGAATAGGCTGCAGGGAGACGGTGAAGACCAGCAACAGCTTTCAGGGCTGCCACCTTCCGTGTGGGACAAGGAGCCGAACGGGTGCCTTTCTGGAAACAGGCTGTGCCGAGGACGAGAGCCATGAGATGTTCCTCCTCTGGGCAAGCCCAGGTCCTGAATCCTGTTGTGCCTGTGAATAGGCTGCAGGGGGACGGTGAAGACCAGCAACAGCTTTCAGGGCTGCCACCTTCCGTGTGGGACAAGGAGCCGGACGTGTCTTTCTGGATAAAGGCTCTGCCGAGGACGAGAGCCATGAGATGTTCCTCCTCTGGGCAAGCCCGGGTCCCAGATCCTGTTGTGCCTGTGAATAGGCTGCAGGGGGATGGTGAAGACCAGCAACAGCTTTCAGGGCTGCCACCTTCCGTGTGGGACAAGGAGCCGGACGTCTGCCTTTCTGGAAACAGGCCCTGTCGAGGACGAGAGCCATGAGATGTTCCTCCTCTGGGCAAGCCCGGGTCCCAGATCCTGTTGTGCCTGTGAATAGGCTGCAGGGGGACGGTGAAGACCAGCAACAGCTTTCAGGGCTGCCACCTTCCGTGTGGGACAAGGAGCCGGACGTGTGCCTTTTCGGAAACAGGCTCTGCCGAGGACGAGAGCCATGAGATGTTCCTCCTCTGGGCAAGCCCCGGTCACAGATCCTGTTGTGCCTGTGAATAGGCTGCAGGGGGACGGTGAAGACCAGCAACAGCTTTCAGGGCTGCCACCTTCCGTGTGGGACAAGGAGCCGGTCGTGTGCCTTTTTGGAAACAGGCCGTGCCGAGGACGAGAGCCATGAGATGTTCCTCCTCTGGGCAAGCCCGGGTCCCAGATCCTGTTGTGCCTGTGAATAGGCTGCAGGGGGACGGTGAAGACCAGCAACAGCTTTCAGGGCTGCCACCTTCCGTGTGGGACAAGGAGCCGGACGTGTTCCTTTTCGGAAACAGGCTCTGCCGAGGACGAGAGCCATGAGATGTTCCTCCTCTGGGCAAGCCCGGGTCCCAGATCCTGTTGTGCCTGTGAATAGGCTGCAGGGGTACGTTGAAGACCAGCAACAGCTTTCAGGGCTGCCACCTTCCGTGTGGGACAAGGAGCCAGACGTGTGCCTTCTAGGAAACAGGCTCTGCCGAGGACGAGAGCAATGAGATGTTCCTCCTCTGGGCAAGCCCGGGTCCCCGATCCTGTTGTGCCTGTGAATAGGCTGCAGGGGGACGGTGAAGACCAGCAACAGCTTTCAGGGCTGCCACCTTCCGTGTGGGACAAGGAGCCGGATGTGTGCGTTTTCGGAAACAGGCCCTGCCGAGGACGAGAGCCATGAGATGTTCCTCCTCTGGGAAAGCCCGGGTCCCAGATCCTGTTGTGCCTGTGAATAGGCTGCAGGGGGACAGTGAAGACCAGCAACAGCTTTCAGGGCTGCCACCTTCCGTGTGGGACAAGGAGCCGGACGTGTGCCGATCCGGAAACAGGCCCTGCCGAGGACGAGAGCCATGAGATGTTCCTCCTCTGGGAAAGCCCGGGTCCCAGATCCTGTTGTGCCTGTGAATAGGCTGCAGGGGGACGGTGAAGACCAGCAACAGCTTTCAGGGCTGCCACCTTCCGTGTGGGACAAGGAGCCGGACGTGTGCCTTTTCGGAAACAGGCTCTGCCGAGGATGAGAGCCATGAGATGTTCCTCCTCTGGGCAAGCCCGGGTCCCAGATCCTGTTGTGCCTGTGAATAGGCTGCAGGGGGACGGTGAAGACCAGCAACAGCTTTCAGGGCTGCCACCTTCCGTGTGGGACAAGGAGCCGGACGTGTGCCTTTTTGGAAACAGGCTCTGCCGAGGACGAGAGCCATGAGATGTTCCTCCTCTGGGCAAGCCCCGGTCCTTTATCCTGTTGTGCCTGTGAATAGGCTGCAGGGGTACGTTGAAGACCAGCAACAGCTTTCAGGGCTGCCACCTTCCGTGTGGGACAAGGAGCCGGACGTGTCTTTCTGGATAAAGGCTCTGCCGAGGACGAGAGCCATGAGATGTTCCTCCTCTGGGCAAGCCCGGGTCCCAGATCCTGTTGTGCCTGTGAATAGGCTGCAGGGGTACGTTGAAGACCAGCAACAGGTTTCAGGGCTGCCACCTTCCGTGTGGGACAAGGAGCCGGACGTGTGCCTTTTTCGAAACAGGCTCTGCCGAGGACGAGAGCCATGAGATGTTCCTCCTCTGGGCAAGCCCGGGTCCCAGATCCTGTTGTGCCTGTGAATAGGCTGCAGGGGGACGGTGAAGACCAGCAACAGCTTTCAGGGCTGCCACCTTCCGTGTGGGATAAGGAGCCGGATGTGTGCCTTTTCGGAAACAGGCCCTGCCGAGGACGAGAGCCATGAGATGTTCCTCCTCTGGGCAAGCCCGGGTCCCAGATCCTGTTGTGCCTGTGAATAGGCTGCAGGGGGACGGTGAAGACCACCAACAGCTTTCACGGCTGCCATCTTCTGTGTGGGACAAGGAGCCGGACATGTGCCTTTCTCGAAACAGGCCGTGCCGGGGACGAGAGCCATGAGATGTTCCTCCTCTGGGCAAGCCCGGGTCCCAGATCCTGTTGTGCCTGTGAATAGGCTGCAGGGGGACGGTGAAGACCAGCAACAGCTTTCAGGGCTGCCACCTTCCGTGTGGGACAAGGAACCGGACGTCTGCCTTTCTGGAAACAGGCCCTGTCGAGGACGAAAGCCATGAGATGTTCCTCCTCTGGGCAAGCCCGGGTCCTGAATCCTGTTGTGCCTGTGAATAGGCTGCAGGGGGATGGTGAAGACCAGCAACAGCTTTCAGGGCTGCCAGCTTCCGTGTGGGACAAGGAGCCGGACGTGTGCCTTTTTGGAAACAGGCTCTGCCGAGGACGAGAGCCATGAGATGTTCCTCCTCTGGGCAAGCCCGGGTCCCAGATCCTGTTGTGCCTGTGAATAGGCTGCAGGGGGACGGTGAAGACCAGCAACAGCTTTCAGGGCTGCCACCTTCCGTGTGGGACAAGGAGCCGGACGTGTGCCTTTTCGGAAACAGGCCATGCCGAGGGTGAGAGCCATGAGATGTTCCTCCTCTGGGCAAACCCGGGTCCCAGATCCTGTTGTGCCTGTGAATAGGCTGCAGGGGGACGGTGAAGACCAGCAACAGCTTTCAGGGCTGCCACCTTCCGTGTGGGACAAGGAGCCGGACGTGTGCCTTTTTGGAAACAGGCTCTGCCGAGGACGAGAGCCATGAGATGTTCCTCCTCTGGGCAAGCCCCGGTCCTGAATCCTGTTGTGCCTGTGAATAGGCTGCAGGGGTACGTTGAAGACCAGCAACAGCTTTCAGGGCTGCCACCTTCCGTGTGGGACAAGGAGCCGGACGTGTCTTTCTGGATAAAGGCTCTGCCGAGGACGAGAGCCATGAGATGTTCCTCCTCTGGGCAAGCCCGGGTCCCAGATCCTGTTGTGCCTGTGAATAGGCTGCAGGGGTACGTTGAAGACCAGCAACAGGTTTCAGGGCTGCCACCTTCCGTGTGGGACAAGGAGCCGGACGTGTGCCTTTTTCGAAACAGGCTCTGCCGAGGACGAGAGCCATGAGATGTTCCTCCTCTGGGCAAGCCCGGGTCCCAGATCCTGTTGTGCCTGTGAATAGGCTGCAGGGGGACGGTGAAGACCAGCAACAGCTTTCAGGGCTGCCACATTCCGTGTGGGATAAGGAGCCGGATGTGTGCCTTTTCGGAAACAGGCCCTGCCGAGGACGAGAGCCATGAGATGTTCCTCCTCTGGGAAAGCCCGGGTCCCAGATCCTGTTGTGCCTGTGAATAGGCTGCAGGGGGACGGTGAAGACCAGCAACAGCTTTCACGGCTGCCATCTTCTGTGTGGGACAAGGAGCCGGACATGTGCTTTTCTGGAAACAGGCCGTGCCGGGGACGAGAGCCATGAGATGTTCCTCCTCTGGGCAAGCCCGGGTCCCAGATCCTGTTGTGCCTGTGAATAGGCTGCAGGGGGACGGTGAAGACCAGCAACAGCTTTCAGGGCTGCCACCTTCCGTGTGGGACAAGGAACCGGACGTCTGCCTTTCTGGAAACAGGCCCTGTCGAGGACGAAAGCCATGAGATGTTCCTCCTCTGGGCAAGCCCGGGTCCTGAATCCTGTTGTGCCTGTGAATAGGCTGCAGGGGGATGGTGAAGACCAGCAACAGCTTTCAGGGCTGCCAGCTTCCGTGTGGGACAAGGAGCCGGACGTGTGCCTTTTTGGAAACAGGCTCTGCCGAGGACGAGAGCCATGAGATGTTCCTCCTCTGGGCAAGCCCGGGTCCCAGATCCTGTTGTGCCTGTGAATAGGCTGCAGGGGGACGGTGAAGACCAGCAACAGCTTTCAGGGCTGCCACCTACCGTTTGGGACAAGGAGCCGGACGTGTGCCTTTTCGGAAACAGGCCATGCCGAGGGTGAGAGCCATGAGATGTTCCTCCTCTGGGCAAACCCGGGTCCCAGAACCTGTTGTGCCTGTGAATAGGCTGCAGGGGGACGGTGAAGACCAGCAACAGCTTTCAGGGCTGCCACCTTCCGTGTGGGACAAGGAGCCGGACGTGTGACTTTTTGGAAACAGGCTCTGCCGAGGACGAGAGCCATGAGATGTTCCTCCTCTGGGCAAGCCCGGGTCCCAGATCCTGTTGTGCCTGTGAATAGGCTGCAGGGGGACGGTGAAGACCAGCAACAGCTTTCAGGGCTGCCACCTTCCGTGTGGGACAAGGAGCCGGACGTGTGCCTTTTCGGAAACAGGCTCGGACGAGGAAGAGAGCCATGAGATGTTCCTCCTCTGGGCAAGCCCGGGTCCTGAATCCTGTTGTGCCTGTGAATAGGCTGCAGGGGGACGGTGAAGACCAGCAACAGCTTTCAGGGCTGCCACCTTCCGTGTGGGATAAGGAGCCGGATGTGTGCCTTTTCGGAAACAGGCCCTGCCGAGGACGAGAGCCATGAGATGTTCCCCCTCTGGGCAAGCCCGGGTCCCAGATCCTTTTGTGCCTGTGAATAGGCTGCAGGGGGACGGTGAAGACCAGCAACAGGTTTCAGGGCTGCCACCTTCCGTGTGGGACAAGGAGCCGGACGTGTGCCTTTTTGGAAACAGGCTCTGCCGAGGACGAGAGCCATGAGATGTTCCTCCTCTGGGCAAGCCCGGGTCCCAGATCCTTTTGTGCCTGTGAATAGGCTGCAGGGGGACGGTGAAGACCAGCAACAGCTTTCAGGGCTGCCACCTTCCGTGTGGGACAAGGAGCCGGATGTGTGCCTTTCTGGAAACAGGCCGTGCCGAGGACGAGAGCCATGAGATGTTCCTCCTCTGGGCAAGCCCCGGTCCTGAATCCTGTTGTGCCTGTGAATAGGCTGCAGGGGGACGGTGAAGACCAGCAACAGCTTTCAGGGCTGCCACCTTCCGTGTGGGACAAGGAGCCGGACGTGTGCCTTTTCGGAATCAGGCTCTGCCGAGGACGAGAGCCATGAGATGTTCCTCCTCTGGGCAAGCCCGCGTCCAAATCCTGTTGTGCCTGTGAATAGGCTGCAGGGAGACGGTGAAGACCAGCAACAGCTTTCAGGGCTGCCACCTTCCGTGTGGGACAAGGAGCCGAACGGGTGCCTTTCTGGAAACAGGCTGTGCCGAGGACGAGAGCCATGAGATGTTCCTCCTCTGGGCAAGCCCGGGTCCCAGATCCTGTTGTGCCTGTGAATAGGCTGCAGGGGGACGGTGAAGACCAGCAACAGCTTTCAGGGCTGCCACCTTCCGTGTGGGACAAGGAGCCGGACGTGTGCCTTTTCGGAAACAGGCCATGCCGAGGGTGAGAGCCATGAGATGTTCCTCCTCTGGGCAAGCCCGGGTCCCAGATCCTGTTGTGCCTGTGAATAGGCTGCAGGGGGACGGTGAAGACCAGCAACAGCTTTCAGGGCTGCCACCTTCCGTGTGGGACAAGGAGCCGTATGTGTGCCTTTTCGGAAACAGGCTCGGACGAGGAAGAGAGCCATGAGATGTTCCTCCTCTGGGCAAGCCCCGGTCCTGAATCCTGTTGTGCCTGTGAATAGGCTGCAGGGGGACGGTGAAGACCAGCAACAGCTTTCAGGGCTGCCACCTTCCGTTTGGGACAAGGAGCCGGACGCGTCTTTCTGGATAAAGGCCGTGCCGAGGACGAGAGCCATGAGATGTTCCTCCTCTGGGCAAGCCCGGGTCCCAGATCCTGTTGTGCCTGTGAATAGGCTGCAGGGGGACGGTGAAAACCAGCAACAGGTTTCAGGGCTGCCACCTTCCGTGTGGGACAAGGAGCCGGACGTGTGCCGATCAGGAAACAGGCTCGGACGAGGAAGAGAGCCATGAGATGTTCCTCCTCTGGGCAAGCCCGGGTCCCAGATCCTGTTGTGCCTGTGAATAGGCTGCAGGGGGACGGTGAAGACCAGCAACAGCTTTCAGGGCTGCCACCTTCCGTGTGGGACAAGGAGCCGGACGTGTGCCTTTTCGGAAACAGGCCCTGCCGAGGACGAGAGCCATGAGATGTTCCTCCTCTGGGCAAGCCCGGGTCCCAGATCCTGTTGTGCCTGTGAATAGGCTGCAGGGGGACGGTGAAGAGCAGCAACAGCTTTCACGGCTGCCACCTTCTGTGTGGGACAAGGAGCCGGACATGTGCCTTTCTGGAAACAGGCCGTGCCGGGGACGAGAGCCATGAGATGTTCCTCCTCTGGGCAAGCCCGGGTCCCAGATCCTGTTGTGCCTGTGAATAGGCTGCAGGGGGACGGTGAAGACCAGCAACAGCTTTCAGGGCTGCCACCTTCCGTGTGGGACAAGGAGCCGGACGTCTGCCTTTATGGAAACAGGCCCTGTCGAGGACGAAAGCCATGAGATGTTCCTCCTCTGGGCAAGCCCCGGTCCTGAATCCTGTTGTGCCTGTGAATAGGCTGCAGGGGGACGGTGAAGACCAGCAACAGCTTTCAGGGCTGCCACCTTCCGTGTGGGACAAGGAGCCGGACGTGTGCCTTTTCGGAAACAGGCCATGCCGAGGGTGAGAGCCATGAGATGTTCCTCCTCTGGGCAAACCCGGGTCCCAGATCCTGTTGTGCCTGTGAATAGGCTGCAGGGGGACGGTGAAGACCAGCAACAGCTTTCAGGGCTGCCACCTTCCGTGTGGGACAAGGAGCCGGACGTGTGCCTTTTTGGAAACAGGCTCTGCCGAGGACGAGAGCCATGAGATGTTCCTCCTCTGGGCAAGCCCCGGTCCTGAATCCTGTTGTGCCTGTGAATAGGCTGCAGGGGTACGTTGAAGACCAGCAACAGCTTTCAGGGCTGCCACCTTCCGTGTGGGACAAGGAGCCGGACGTGTCTTTCTGGATAAAGGCTCTGCCGAGGACGAGAGCCATGAGATGTTCCTCCTCTGGGCAAGCCCGGGTCCCAGATCCTGTTGTGCCTGTGAATAGGCTGCAGGGGTACGTTGAAGACCAGCAACAGGTTTCAGGGCTGCCACCTTCCGTGTGGGACAAGGAGCCGGACGTTTGCCTTTTTCGAAACAGGCTCTGCCGAGGACGAGAGCCATGAGATGTTCCTCCTCTGGGCAAGCCCGGGTCCCAGATCCTGTTGTGCCTGTGAATAGGCTGCAGGGGGACGGTGAAGACCAGCAACAGCTTTCAGGGCTGCCACCTTCCGTGTGGGATAAGGAGCCGGATGTGTGCCTTTTCGGAAACAGGCCCTGCCGAGGACGAGAGCCATGAGATGTTCCTCCTCTGGGAAAGCCCGGGTCCCAGATCCTGTTGTGCCTGTGAATAGGCTGCAGGGGGACGGTGAAGACCAGCAACAGCTTTCACGGCTGCCATCTTCTGTGTGGGACAAGGAGCCGGACATGTGCCTTTCTGGAAACAGGCCGTGCCGGGGACGAGAGCCATGAGATGTTCCTCCTCTGGGCAAGCCCGGGTCCCAGATCCTGTTGTGCCTGTGAATAGGCTGCAGGGGGACGGTGAAGACCAGCAACAGCTTTCAGGGCTGCCACCTTCCGTGTGGGACAAGGAACCGGACGTCTGCCTTTCTGGAAACAGGCCCTGTCGAGGACGAAAGCCATGAGATGTTCCTCCTCTGGGCAAGCCCGGGTCCTGAATCCTGTTGTGCCTGTGAATAGGCTGCAGGGGGATGGTGAAGACCAGCAACAGCTTTCAGGGCTGCCAGCTTCCGTGTGGGACAAGGAGCCGGACGTGTGCCTTTTTGGAAACAGGCTCTGCCGAGGACGAGAGCCATGAGATGTTCCTCCTCTGGGCAAGCCCCGGTCCTGAATCCTGTTGTGCCTGTGAATAGGCTGCAGGGGGACGGTGAAGACCAGCAACAGCTTTCAGGGCTGCCACCTACCGTTTGGGACAAGGAGCCGGACGTGTGCCTTTTCGGAAACAGGCCATGCCGAGGGTGAGAGCCATGAGATGTTCCTCCTCTGGGCAAACCCGGGTCCCAGAACCTGTTGTGCCTGTGAATAGGCTGCAGGGGGACGGTGAAGACCAGCAACAGCTTTCAGGGCTGCCACCTTCCGTGTGGGACAAGGAGCCGGACGTGTGACTTTTTGGAAACAGGCTCTGCCGAGGACGAGAGCCATGAGATGTTCCTCCTCTGGGCAAGCCCGGGTCCCAGATCCTGTTGTGCCTGTGAATAGGCTGCAGGGGGACGGTGAAGACCAGCAACAGCTTTCAGGGCTGCCACCTTCCGTGTGGGACAAGGAGCCGGACGTGTGCCTTTTTGGAAACAGGCTCTGCCGAGGACGAGAGCCATGAGATGTTCCTCCTCTGGGCAAGCCCGGGTCCCAGATCCTTTTGTGCCTGTGAATAGGCTGCAGGGGGACGGTGAAGACCAGCAACAGCTTTCAGGGCTGCCACCTTCCGTGTGGGACAAGGAGCCGGATGTGTGCCTTTCTGGAAACAGGCCGTGCCGAGGACGAGAGCCATGAGATGTTCCTCCTCTGGGCAAGCCCCGGTCCTGAATCCTGTTGTGCCTGTGAATAGGCTGCAGGGGGACGGTGAAGACCAGCAACAGCTTTCAGGGCTGCCACCTTCCGTGTGGGACAAGGAGCCGGACGTGTGCCTTTTCGGAATCAGGCTCTGCCGAGGACGAGAGCCATGAGATGTTCCTCCTCTGGGCAAGCCCGCGTCCAAATCCTGTTGTGCCTGTGAATAGGCTGCAGGGAGACGGTGAAGACCAGCAACAGCTTTCAGGGCTGCCACCTTCCGTGTGGGACAAGGAGCCGAACGGGTGCCTTTCTGGAAACAGGCTGTGCCGAGGACGAGAGCCATGAGATGTTCCTCCTCTGGGCAAGCCCGGGTCCCAGATCCTGTTGTGCCTGTGAATAGGCTGCAGGGGGACGGTGAAGACCAGCAACAGCTTTCAGGGCTGCCACCTTCCGTGTGGGACAAGGAGCCGGACGTGTGCCTTTTCGGAAACAGGCCATGCCAAGGGTGAGAGCCATGAGATGTTCCTCCTCTGGGCAAGCCCGGGTCCCAGATCCTGTTGTGCCTGTGAATAGGCTGCAGGGGGACGGTGAAGACCAGCAACAGCTTTCAGGGCTGCCACCTTCCGTGTGGGACAAGGAGCCGTATGTGTGCCTTTTCGGAAACAGGCTCGGACGAGGAAGAGAGCCATGAGATGTTCCTCCTCTGGGCAAGCCCCGGTCCTGAATCCTGTTGTGCCTGTGAATAGGCTGCAGGGGGACGGTGAAGACCAGCAACAGCTTTCAGGGCTGCCACCTTCCGTTTGGGACAAGGAGCCGGACGCGTCTTTCTGGATAAAGGCCGTGCCGAGGACGAGAGCCATGAGATGTTCCTCCTCTGGGCAAGCCCGGGTCCCAGATCCTGTTGTGCCTGTGAATAGGCTGCAGGGGGACGGTGAAGACCAGCAACAGGTTTCAGGGCTGCCACCTTCCGTGTGGGACAAGGAGCCGGACGTGTGCCGATCAGGAAACAGGCTCGGACGAGGAAGAGAGCCATGAGATGTTCCTCCTCTGGGCAAGCCCGGGTCCCAGATCCTGTTGTGCCTGTGAATAGGCTGCAGGGGGACGGTGAAGACCAGCAACAGCTTTCAGGGCTGCCACCTTCCGTGTGGGACAAGGAGCCGGACGTGTGCCTTTTCGGAAACAGGCCCTGCCGAGGACGAGAGCCATGAGATGTTCCTCCTCTGGGCAAGCCCGGGTCCCAGATCCTGTTGTGCCTGTGAATAGGCTGCAGGGGGACGGTGAAGAGCAGCAACAGCTTTCACGGCTGCCACCTTCTGTGTGGGACAAGGAGCCGGACATGTGCCTTTCTGGAAACAGGCCGTGCCGGGGACGAGAGCCATGAGATGTTCCTCCTCTGGGCAAGCCCGGGTGCCAGATCCTGTTGTGCCTGTGAATAGGCTGCAGGGGGACGGTGAAGACCAGCAACAGCTTTCAGGGCTGCCACCTTCCGTGTGGGACAAGGAGCCGGACGTCTGCCTTTCTGGAAACAGGCCCTGTCGAGGACGAAAGCCATGAGATGTTCCTCCTCTGGGCAAGCCCGGGTCCTGAATCCTGTTGTGCCTGTGAATAGGCTGCAGGGGGACGGTGAAGACCAGCAACAGCTTTCAGGGCTGCCACCTTCCGTGTGGGACAAGGAGCCGGACGTGTGCCTTTTCGGAAACAGGCCATGCCGAGGGTGAGAGCCATGAGATGTTCCTCCTCTGGGCAAACCCGGGTCCCAGATCCTGTTGTGCCTGTGAATAGGCTGCAGGGGGACGGTGAAGACCAGCAACAGCTTTCAGGGCTGCCACCTTCCGTGTGGGACAAGGAGCCGGACGTGTGCCTTTTTGGAAACAGGCTCTGCCGAGGACGAGAGCCATGAGATGTTCCTCCTCTGGGCAAGCCCCGGTCCTGAATCCTGTTGTGCCTGTGAATAGGCTGCAGGGGTACGTTGAAGACCAGCAACAGCTTTCAGGGCTGCCACCTTCCGTGTGGGACAAGGAGCCGGACGTGTCTTTCTGGATAAAGGCTCTGCCGAGGACGAGAGCCATGAGATGTTCCTCCTCTGGGCAAGCCCGGGTCCCAGATCCTGTTGTGCCTGTGAATAGGCTGCAGGGGTACGTTGAAGACCAGCAACAGGTTTCAGGGCTGCCACCTTCCGTGTGGGACAAGGAGCCGGACGTTTGCCTTTTTCGAAACAGGCTCTGCCGAGGACGAGAGCCATGAGATGTTCCTCCTCTGGGCAAGCCCGGGTCCCAGATCCTGTTGTGCCTGTGAATAGGCTGCAGGGGGACGGTGAAGACCAGCAACAGCTTTCAGGGCTGCCACCTTCCGTGTGGGATAAGGAGCCGGATGTGTGCCTTTTCGGAAACAGGCCCTGCCGAGGACGAGAGCCATGAGATGTTCCTCCTCTGGGAAAGCCCGGGTCCCAGATCCTGTTGTGCCTGTGAATAGGCTGCAGGGGGACGGTGAAGACCAGCAACAGCTTTCACGGCTGCCATCTTCTGTGTGGGACAAGGAGCCGGACATGTGCCTTTCTGGAAACAGGCCGTGCCGGGGACGAGAGCCATGAGATGTTCCTCCTCTGGGCAAGCCCGGGTCCCAGATCCTGTTGTGCCTGTGAATAGGCTGCAGGGGGACGGTGAAGACCAGCAACAGCTTTCAGGGCTGCCACCTTCCGTGTGGGACAAGGAACCGGACGTCTGCCTTTCTGGAAACAGGCCCTGTCGAGGACGAAAGCCATGAGATGTTCCTCCTCTGGGCAAGCCCGGGTCCTGAATCCTGTTGTGCCTGTGAATAGGCTGCAGGGGGATGGTGAAGACCAGCAACAGCTTTCAGGGCTGCCAGCTTCCGTGTGGGACAAGGAGCCGGACGTGTGCCTTTTTGGAAACAGGCTCTGCCGAGGACGAGAGCCATGAGATGTTCCTCCTCTGGGCAAGCCCGGGTCCCAGATCCTGTTGTGCCTGTGAATAGGCTGCAGGGGGACGGTGAAGACCAGCAACAGCTTTCAGGGCTGCCACCTACCGTTTGGGACAAGGAGCCGGACGTGTGCCTTTTCGGAAACAGGCCATGCCGAGGGTGAGAGCCATGAGATGTTCCTCCTCTGGGCAAACCCGGGTCCCAGAACCTGTTGTGCCTGTGAATAGGCTGCAGGGGGACGGTGAAGACCAGCAACAGCTTTCAGGGCTGCCACCTTCCGTGTGGGACAAGGAGCCGGACGTGTGACTTTTTGGAAACAGGCTCTGCCGAGGACGAGAGCCATGAGATGTTCCTCCTCTGGGCAAGCCCGGGTCCCAGATCCTGTTGTGCCTGTGAATAGGCTGCAGGGGGACGGTGAAGACCAGCAACAGCTTTCAGGGCTGCCACCTTCCGTGTGGGACAAGGAGCCGGACGTGTGCCTTTTTGGAAACAGGCTCTGCCGAGGACGAGAGCCATGAGATGTTCCTCCTCTGGGCAAGCCCGGGTCCCAGATCCTTTTGTGCCTGTGAATAGGCTGCAGGGGGACGGTGAAGACCAGCAACAGCTTTCAGGGCTGCCACCTTCCGTGTGGGACAAGGAGCCGGATGTGTGCCTTTCTGGAAACAGGCCGTGCCGAGGACGAGAGCCATGAGATGTTCCTCCTCTGGGCAAGCCCCGGTCCTGAATCCTGTTGTGCCTGTGAATAGGCTGCAGGGGGACGGTGAAGACCAGCAACAGCTTTCACGGCTGCCACCTTCCGTGTGGGACAAGGAGCCGGACGTGTGCCTTTTCGGAATCAGGCTCTGCCGAGGAAGAGAGCCATGAGATGTTCCTCCTCTGGGCAAGCCCGCGTCCAAATCCTGTTGTGCCTGTGAATAGGCTTCAGGGAGACGGTGAAGACCAGCAACAGCTTTCAGGGCTGCCACCTTCCGTGTGGGACAAGGAGCCGAACGGGTGCCTTTCTGGAAACAGGCTGTGCCGAGGACGAGAGCCATGAGATGTTCCTCCTCTGGGCAAGCCCGGGTCCCAGATCCTGTTGTGCCTGTGAATAGGCTGCAGGGGGACGGTGAAGACCAGCAACAGCTTTCAGGGCTGCCACCTTCCGTGTGGGACA
Organism: Astur gentilis; assembly: GCF_929443795.1. Lineage (NCBI taxonomy): Eukaryota > Metazoa > Chordata > Aves > Accipitriformes > Accipitridae > Astur > Astur gentilis. The sequence goes on from NW_026061071.1 coordinate 286,559, forward strand.
AGGAGCCGGACGTGTGCCTTTTCGGAAACAGGCCATGCCAAGGGTGAGAGCCATGAGATGTTCCTCCTCTGGGCAAGCCCGGGTCCCAGATCCTGTTGTGCCTGTGAATAGGCTGCAGGGGGACGGTGAAGACCAGCAACAGCTTTCAGGGCTGCCACCTTCCGTGTGGGACAAGGAGCCGTATGTGTGCCTTTTCGGAAACAGGCTCGGACGAGGAAGAGAGCCATGAGATGTTCCTCCTCTGGGCAAGCCCCGGTCCTGAATCCTGTTGTGCCTGTGAATAGGCTGCAGGGGGACGGTGAAGACCAGCAACAGCTTTCAGGGCTGCCACCTTCCGTTTGGGACAAGGAGCCGGACGCGTCTTTCTGGATAAAGGCCGTGCCGAGGACGAGAGCCATGAGATGTTCCTCCTCTGGGCAAGCCCGGGTCCCAGATCCTGTTGTGCCTGTGAATAGGCTGCAGGGGGACGGTGAAGACCAGCAACAGGTTTCAGGGCTGCCACCTTCCGTGTGGGACAAGGAGCCGGACGTGTGCCGATCAGGAAACAGGCTCGGACGAGGAAGAGAGCCATGAGATGTTCCTCCTCTGGGCAAGCCCGGGTCCCAGATCCTGTTGTGCCTGTGAATAGGCTGCAGGGGGACGGTGAAGACCAGCAACAGCTTTCAGGGCTGCCACCTTCCGTGTGGGACAAGGAGCCGGACGTGTGCCTTTTCGGAAACAGGCCCTGCCGAGGACGAGAGCCATGAGATGTTCCTCCTCTGGGCAAGCCCGGGTCCCAGATCCTGTTGTGCCTGTGAATAGGCTGCAGGGGGACGGTGAAGAGCAGCAACAGCTTTCACGGCTGCCACCTTCTGTGTGGGACAAGGAGCCGGACATGTGCCTTTCTGGAAACAGGCCGTGCCGGGGACGAGAGCCATGAGATGTTCCTCCTCTGGGCAAGCCCGGGTCCCAGATCCTGTTGTGCCTGTGAATAGGCTGCAGGGGGACGGTGAAGACCAGCAACAGCTTTCAGGGCTGCCACCTTCCGTGTGGGACAAGGAGCCGGACGTCTGCCTTTCTGGAAACAGGCCCTGTCGAGGACGAAAGCCATGAGATGTTCCTCCTCTGGGCAAGCCCGGGTCCTGAATCCTGTTGTGCCTGTGAATAGGCTGCAGGGGGACGGTGAAGACCAGCAACAGCTTTCAGGGCTGCCACCTTCCGTGTGGGACAAGGAGCCGGACGTGTGCCTTTTTGGAAACAGGCTCTGCCGAGGACGAGAGCCATGAGATGTTCCTCCTCTGGGCAAGCCCGGGTCCCAGATCCTGTTGTGCCTGTGAATAGGCTGCAGGGGGACGGTGAAGACCAGCAACAGCTTTCAGGGCTGCCACCTTCCGTGTGGGACAAGGAGCCGGACGTGTGCATTTTCGGAAACAGGCTCGGACGAGGAAGAGAGCCATGAGATGTTCCTCCTCTGGGCAAGCCCCGGTCCTGAATCCTGTTGTGCCTGTGAATAGGCTGCAGGGGGACGGTGAAGACCAGCAACAGCTTCCAGGGCTGCCACCTTCCGTTTGGGACAAGGAGCCGGACGTGTCTTTCTGGATAAAGGCCGTGCCGAGGACGAGAGCCATGAGATGTTCCTCCTCTGGGCAAGCCCGGGTCCCAGATCCTGTTGTGCCTGTGAATAGGCTGCAGGGGGACGGTGAAGACCAGCAACAGCTTTCAGGGCTGCCACCTTCCGTGTGGGACAAGAAGCCGTATGTGTGCCTTTTCGGAAACAGGCTCGGACGAGGAAGAGAGCCATGAGATGTTCCTCCTCTGGGCAAGCCCCGGTCCTGAATCCTGTTGTGCCTGTGAATAGGCTGCAGGGGGACGGTGAAGACCAGCAACAGCTTTCAGGGCTGCCACCTTCCGTTTGGGACAAGGAGCCGGACGCGTCTTTCTGGATAAAGGCCGTGCCGAGGACGAGAGCCATGAGATGTTCCTCCTCTGGGCAAGCCCGGGTCCCAGATCCTGTTGTGCCTGTGAATAGGCTGCAGGGGGACGGTGAAGACCAGCAACAGGTTTCAGGGCTGCCACCTTCCGTGTGGGACAAGGAGCCGGACGTGTGCCGATCAGGAAACAGGCTCGGACGAGGAAGAGAGCCATGAGATGTTCCTCCTCTGGGCAAGCCCGGGTCCCAGATCCTGTTGTGCCTGTGAATAGGCTGCAGGGGGACGGTGAAGACCAGCAACAGCTTTCAGGGCTGCCACCTTCCGTGTGGGACAAGGAGCCGGACGTGTGCCTTTTCGGAAACAGGCCCTGCCGAGGACGAGAGCCATGAGATGTTCCTCCTCTGGGCAAGCCCGGGTCCCAGATCCTGTTGTGCCTGTGAATAGGCTGCAGGGGGACGGTGAAGAGCAGCAACAGCTTTCACGGCTGCCACCTTCTGTGTGGGACAAGGAGCCGGACATGTGCCTTTCTGGAAACAGGCCGTGCCGGGGACGAGAGCCATGAGATGTTCCTCCTCTGGGCAAGCCCGGGTCCCAGATCCTGTTGTGCCTGTGAATAGGCTGCAGGGGGACGGTGAAGACCAGCAACAGCTTTCAGGGCTGCCACCTTCCGTGTGGGACAAGGAGCCGGACGTCTGCCTTTCTGGAAACAGGCCCTGTCGAGGACGAAAGCCATGAGATGTTCCTCCTCTGGGCAAGCCCGGGTCCTGAATCCTGTTGTGCCTGTGAATAGGCTGCAGGGGGACGGTGAAGACCAGCAACAGCTTTCAGGGCTGCCACCTTCCGTGTGGGACAAGGAGCCGGACGTGTGCCTTTTTGGAAACAGGCTCTGCCGAGGACGAGAGCCATGAGATGTTCCTCCTCTGGGCAAGCCCGGGTCCCAGATCCTGTTGTGCCTGTGAATAGGCTGCAGGGGGACGGTGAAGACCAGCAACAGCTTTCAGGGCTGCCACCTTCCGTGTGGGACAAGGAGCCGGACGTGTGCATTTTCGGAAACAGGCTCGGACGAGGAAGAGAGCCATGAGATGTTCCTCCTCTGGGCAAGCCCCGGTCCTGAATCCTGTTGTGCCTGTGAATAGGCTGCAGGGGGACGGTGAAGACCAGCAACAGCTTCCAGGGCTGCCACCTTCCGTTTGGGACAAGGAGCCGGACGTGTCTTTCTGGATAAAGGCCGTGCCGAGGACGAGAGCCATAAGATGTTCCTCCTCTGGGCAAGCCCGGGTCCCAGATCCTGTTGTGCCTGTGAATAGGCTGCAGGGGGACGGTGAAGACCAGCAACAGCTTTCAGGGCTGCCACCTTCCGTGTGGGACAAGAAGCCGTATGTGTGCCTTTTCGGAAACAGGCTCGGACGAGGAAGAGAGCCATGAGATGTTCCTCCTCTGGGCAAGCCCCGGTCCTGAATCCTGTTGTGCCTGTGAATAGGCTGCAGGGGGACGGTGAAGACCAGCAACAGCTTTCAGGGCTGCCACCTTCCGTTTGGGACAAGGAGCCGGACGCGTCTTTCTGGATAAAGGCCGTGCCGAGGACGAGAGCCATGAGATGTTCCTCCTCTGGGCAAGCCCGGGTCCCAGATCCTGTTGTGCCTGTGAATAGGCTGCAGGGGGACGGGGAAGACCAGCAACAGCTTTCATGGCTGCCACCTTCCGTGTGGGACAAGGAGCCAGACGTGTGCCTTCTCGGAAACAGGCTCTGCCGAGGACGAGAGCCATGAGATGTTCCTCCTCTGGGCAAGCCCGGGTCCCAGATCCTGTTGTGCCTGTGAATAGGCTGCAGGGGGACGGTGAAGACCAGCAACAGCTTTCAGGGCTGCCACCTTCCGTGTGGGACAAGGAGCCGGACGTGTGCCTTTCTGGAAACAGGCCGTGCCGAGGACGAGAGCCATGAGATGTTCCTCCTCTGGGCAAGCCCGGGTCCCAGATCCTGTTGTGCCTGTGAATAGGCTGCAGGGGGACGGTGAAGACCAGCAACAGCTTTCAGGGCTGCCACCTTCCGTGTGGGAGAAGGAGCCGGACGTGTGCCTTCTCGGAAACAGGCTCTGCCGAGGACGAGAGCCATGAGATGTTCCTCCTCTGGGCAAGCCCGGGTCCCAGATCCTGTTGTGCCTGTGAATAGGCTGCAGGGGGACGGTGAAGACCAGCAACAGCTTTCAGGGCTGCCACCTTCCGTGTGGGACAAGGAGCCGGACGTGTCTTTCTGGATAAAGGCTCTGCCGAGGACGAGAGCCATGAGATGTTCCTCCTCTGGGCAAGCCCGGGTCCCAGATCCTGTTGTGCCTGTGAATAGGCTGCAGGGGGACGGTGAAGACCAGCAACAGCTTTCAGGGCTGCCACCTTCCGTGTGGGACAATGAGCCGGACGTGTGCCTTTTCGGAAACAGGCTCTGTCGAGGACGAGAGCCATGAGATGTTCCTCCTCTGGGCAAGCCCGGGTCCCAGATCCTGTTGTGCCTGTGAATAGGCTGCAGGGGGACGGTGAAGACCAGCAACAGCTTTCAGGGCTGCCACCTTCCGTGTGGGACAAGGAGCCGGACGTGTGCCTTTTCGGAAACAGGCCATGCCGAGGTTGAGAGCCATGAGATGTTCCTCCTCTGGGCAAACCCGTGTCCCAGATCCTGTTGTGCCTGTGAATAGGCTGCAGGGGGACGGTGAAGACCAGCAACAGCTTTCAGGGCTGCCACCTTCCGTGTGGGACAAGGAGCCGGACGTGTGCCTTTTCGGAAACAGGCCATGCCGAGGGTGAGAGCCATGAGATGTTCCTCCTCTGGGCAAGCCCGGGTCCCCGATCCTGTTGTGCCTGTGAATAGGCTGCAGGGGGATGGTGAAGAGCAGCAACAGCTTTCACGGCTGCCACCTTCTGTGTGGGACAAGGAGCCGGACATGTGCCTTTCTGGAAACAGGCCGTGCCGGGGACGAGAGCCATGAGATGTTCCTCCTCTGGGCAAGCCCGGGTCCCAGATCCTGTTTGCCTGTGAATAGGCTGCAGGGGGACGGTGAAGACCAGCAACAGCTTTCAGGGCTGCCACCTTCCGTGTGGGACAAGGAGCCGGACGTGTGCCTTTTCGGAAAAAGGCTCGGACGAGGACGAGAGCCATGAGATGTTCCTCCTCTGGGCAAGCCCCGGTCCTGAATCCTGTTGTGCCTGTGAATAGGCTGCAGGGGGACGGTGAAGACCAGCAACAGCTTTCAGGGCTGCCACCTTCCGTTTGGGACAAGGAGCCGGACGCGTCTTTCTGGATAAAGGCCGTGCCGAGGACGAGAGCCATGAGATGTTCCTCCTCTGGGCAAGCCCGGGTCCCAGATCCTGTTGTGCCTGTGAATAGGCTGCAGGGGGACGGTGAAGACCAGCAACAGCTTTCATGGCTGCCACCTTCCGTGTGGGACAAGGAGCCAGACGTGTGCCTTCTCGGAAACAGGCTCTGCCGAGGACGAGAGCCATGAGATGTTCCTCCTCTGGGCAAGCCCGGGTCCCAGATCCTGTTGTGCCTGTGAATAGGCTGCAGGGGGACGGTGAAGACCAGCAACAGCTTTCAGGGCTGCCACCTTCTGTGTGGGACAAGGAGCCTGACGTGTGCCTTCTTGGAAACAGGATCTTCCGAGGACGAGAGCCATGAGATGTTCCTCCTCTGGGCATGCCCGGGTCCCAGATCCTGTTGTGCCTGTGAATAGGCTGCAGGGCGACGGTGAAGACCAGCAACAGCTTCCAGGGCTGCCACCTTCCGTTTGGGACAAGGAGCCGGACGTGTCTTTCTGGATAAAGGCCGTGCCGAGGACGAGAGCCATGAGATGTTCCTCCTCTGGGCAAGCCCGGGTCCCAGATCCTGTTGTGCCTGTGAATAGGCTGCAGGGGGACGGTGAAGACCAGCAACAGCTTTCAGGGCTGCCACCTTCCGTGTGGGACAAGGAGCCGTATGTGTGCCTTTTCGGAAACAGGCTCGGACGAGGAAGAGAGCCATGAGATGTTCCTCCTCTGGGCAAGCCCCGGTCCTGAATCCTGTTGTGCCTGTGAATAGGCTGCAGGGGGACGGTGAAGACCAGCAACAGCTTTCAGGGCTGCCACCTTCCGTGTGGGACAAGGAGCCGGACGCGTCTTTCTGGATAAAGGCCGTGCCGAGGACGAGAGCCATGAGATGTTCCTCCTCTGGGCAAGCCCGGGTCCCAGATCCTGTTGTGCCTGTGAATAGGCTGCAGGGGGACGGGGAAGACCAGCAACAGCTTTCATGGCTGCCACCTTCCGTGTGGGACAAGGAGCCAGACGTGTGCCTTCTCGGAAACAGGCTCTGCCGAGGACGAGAGCCATGAGATGTTCCTCCTCTGGGCAAGCCCGGGTCCCAGATCCTGTTGTGCCTGTGAATAGGCTGCAGGGGGACGGTGAAGACCAGCAACAGCTTTCAGGGCTGCCACCTTCCTTGTGGGACAAGGAGCCGGACGTGTGCCTTTCTGGAAACAGGCCGTGCCGAGGACGAGAGCCATGAGATGTTCCTCCTCTGGGCAAGCCCGGGTCCCAGATCCTGTTGTGCCTGTGAATAGGCTGCAGGGGGACGGTGAAGACCAGCAACAGCTTTCAGGGCTGCCACCTTCCGTGTGGGACAAGGAGCCGGACGTGTGCCTTCTCGGAAACAGGCTCTGCCGAGGACGAGAGCCATGAGATGTTCCTCCTCTGGGCAAGCCCGGGTCCCAGATCCTGTTGTGCCTGTGAATAGGCTGCAGGGGGACGGTGAAGACCAGCAACAGCTTTCAGGGCTGCCACCTTCCGTGTGGGACAAGGAGCCGGACGTCTGCCTTTTCAGAAACAGGCCCTGCCGAGGACGAGAGCCATGAGATGTTCCTCCTCTGGGCAAGCCCGGGTCCCAGATCCTGTTGTGCCTGTGAATAGGCTGCAGGGGGACGGTGAAGACCAGCAACAGCTTTCACGGCTGCCACCTTCCGTGTGGGACAAGGAGCCGGACGTGTGCCTTTTCGGAAACAGGCTGTGCCGAGGACGAGAGCCATGAGATGTTCCTCCTCTGGGCAAGCCCGGGTCCCAGATCCTGTTGTGCCTGTGAATAGGCTGCAGGGGGACGGTGAAGACCAGCAACAGCTTTCAGGGCTGCCACCTTCCGTGTGGGACAAGGAGCCGGACGTGTGCCTTTTCGGAAACAGGCTCGGACGAGGAAGAGAGCCATGAGATGTTCCTCCTCTGGGCAAGCCCCGGTCCTGAATCCTGTTGTGCCTGTGAATAGGCTGCAGGGGGACGGTGAAGACCAGCAACAGCTTTCAGGGCTGCCACCTTCCGTTTGAGACAAGGAGCCGGACGCGTGTTTCTGGATAAAGGCCGTGCCGAGGACGAGAGCCATGAGATGTTCCTCCTCTGGGCAAGCCCGGGTCCCAGATCCTGTTGTGCCTGTGAATAGGCTGCAGGGGGACGGGGAAGACCAGCAACAGCTTTCATGGCTGCCACCTTCCGTGTGGGACAAGGAGCCAGACGTGTGCCTTCTCGGAAACAGACTCTGCCGATGACGAGAGCCATGAGATGTTTCTCCTCTGGGCAAGCCCGGGTCCCAGATCCTGTTGTGCCTGTGAATAGGCTGCAGGGGGACGGTGAAGACCAGCAACAGCTTTCAGGGCTGCCACCTTCCGTGTGGGACAAGGAGCCGGACGTGTGCCTTTTCGGAAACAGGCTCGGACGAGGAAGAGAGCCATGAGATGTTCCTCCTCTGGGCAAGCCCCGGTCCTGAATCCTGTTGTGCCTGTGAATAGGCTGCAGGGGGACGGTGAAGACCAGCAACAGCTTCCAGGGCTGCCACCTTCCGTTTGGGACAAGGAGCCGGACGTGTCTTTCTGGATAAAGGCCGTGCCGAGGACGAGAGCCATGAGATGTTCCTCCTCTGGGCAAGCCCGGGTCCCAGATCCTGTTGTGCCTGTGAATAGGCTGCAGGGGGACGGGGAAGACCAGCAACAGCTTTCATGGCTGCCACCTTCCGTGTGGGACAAGGAGCCAGACGTGTGCCTTCTCGGAAACAGGCTCTGCCGAGGACGAGAGCCATGAGATGTTCCTCCTCTGGGCAAGCCCGGGTCCCAGATCCTGTTGTGCCTGTGAATAGGCTGCAGGGGGACGGTGAAGACCAGCAACAGCTTTCAGGGCTGCCACCTTCCGTGTGGGACAAGGAGCCGGACGTGTGCCTTTCTGGAAACAAGCCGTGCCGAGGACGAGAGCCATGAGATGTTCCTCCTCTGGGCAAGCCCGGGTCCCAGATCCTGTTGTGCCTGTGAATAGGCTGCAGGGGGACGGTGAAGACCAGCAACAGCTTTCAGGGCTGCCACCTTCCGTGTGGGACAAGGAGCCGGACGTGTGCCTTCTCGGAAACAGGCTCTGCCGAGGACCAGAGCCATGAGATGTTCCTCCTCTGGGCAAGCCCGGGTCCCAGATCCTGTTGTGCCTGTGAATAGGCTGCAGGGGGACGGTGAAGACCAGCAACAGCTTTCACGGCTGCCACCTTCCGTGTGGGACAAGGAGCCGGACGTGTGCCGTCTCGGAAACAGGCTCTGCCGAGGACGAGAGCCATGAGATGTTCCTCCTCTGGGCAAGCCCGGGTCCCAGATCCTGTTGTGCCTGTGAATAGGCTGCAGGGGGACGGTGAAGACCAGCAACAGCTTTCAGGGCTGCCACCTTCCGTGTGGGACAAGGAGCCGGACGTGTGCCTTTTCGGAAATAGGCCATGCCGAGGACGAGAGCCATGAGATGTTCCTCCTCTGGGCAAGCCCGGGTCCCAGATCCTGTTGTGCCTGTGAATAGGCTGCAGGGGGACGGTGAAGAGCAGCAACAGCTTTCACGGCTGCCACCTTCCGTGTGGGACAAGGAGCCGGACGTGTGCCTTTCTGGAAACAGGCCGTGCCGGGGACGAGAGCTGTGAGATGTTCCTCCTCTGGGCAAGCCCGGGTCCCAGATCTTGTTGTGCCTGTGAATAGGCTGCAGGGGGACGGTGAAGACCAGCAACAGCTTTCAGGGCTGCCACCTTCCGTTTGAGACAAGGAGCCGGACGCGTGTTTCTGGATAAAGGCCGTGCCGAGGACGAGAGCCATGAGATGTTCCTCCTCTGGGCAAGCCCGGGTCCCAGATCCTGTTGTGCCTGTGAATAGGCTGCAGGGGGACGGGGAAGACCAGCAACAGCTTTCATGGCTGCCACCTTCCGTGTGGGACAAGGAGCCAGACGTGTGCCTTCTCCGAAACAGGCTCTGACGTGGACGAGAGCCATGAGATGTTACTCCTCTGGGCAAGCCCGGGTCCCAGATCCTGTTGTGCCTGTGAATAGGCTGCAGGGGGACAGTGAAGACCAGCAACAGCTTTCAGGGCTGCCACCTTCTGTGTGGGACAAGGAGCCGGACGTGTGCCTTCTCGGAAACAGGCTCTGCCGAGGACCAGAGCCATGAGATGTTCCTCCTCTGGGCAAGCCCGGGTCCCAGATCCTGTTGTGCCTGTGAATAGGCTGCAGGGGGACGGTGAAGACAAGCAACAGCTTTCACGGCTGCCACCTTCCGTGTGGGATTAGGAGCCGGACGTGTGCCTTTTCGGAAACAGGCTCTGCCGAGGACGAGAGCCATGAGATGTTCCTCCTCTGGGCAAGCCCTGGTCCCAGATCCTGTTGTGCCTGTGAATAGGCTGCAGGGGGACGGTGAAGACCAGCAACAGCTTTCAGGGCTGCCACCTTCCGTGTGGGACAAGGAGCCGGACGTGTGCCTTTTCGGAAATAGGCCATGCCGAGGACGAGAGCCATGAGATGTTCCTCCTCTGGGCAAGCCCGGGTCCCAGATCCTGTTGTGCCTGTGAATAGGCTGCAGGGGGACGGTGAAGAGCAGCAACAGCTTTCACGGCTGCCACCTTCCGTGTGGGACAAGGAGCCGGACGTGTGCCTTTCTGGAAACAGGCCGTGCCGGGGACGAGAGCTGTGAGATGTTCCTCCTCTGGGCAAGCCCGGGTCCCAGATCTTGTTGTGCCTGTGAATAGGCTGCAGGGGGACGGTGAAGACCAGCAACAGCTTTCAGGGCTGCCACCTTCCGTGTGGGACAAGGAGCCGGACGTGTGCCGTCTCGGAAACAGGCTCTGCCGAGGACGAGAGCCATGAGATGTTCCTCCTCTGGGCAAGCCCGGGTCCCAGATCCTGTTGTGCCTGTGAATAGGCTGCAGGGGGACGGTGAAGACCAGCAACAGCTTTCAGGGCTGCCACCTTCCGTGTGGGACAAGGAGCCGGACGTCTGCCTTTCTGGAAACAGGCCCTGCCGAGGACGAGAGCCATGAGATGTTCCTCCTCTGGGCAAGCCCCGGTCCTGAATCCTGTTGTGCCTGTGAATAGGCTGCAGGGGGACGGTGAAGACCAGCAACAGCTTTCAGGGCTGCCACCTTCCGTGTGGGACAAGGAGCCGTATGTGTGCCTTTTCGGAAACAGGCTCGGACGAGGAAGAGAGCCATGAGATGTTCCTCCTCTGGGCAAGCCCCGGTCCTGAATCCTGTTGTGCCTGTGAATAGGCTGCAGGGGGACGGTGAAGACCAGCAACAGCTTTCAGGGCTGCCACCTTCCGTTTGAGACAAGGAGCCGGACGCGTCTTTCTGGATAAAGGCCGTGCCGAGGACGAGAGCCATGAGATGTTCCTCCTCTGGGCAAGCCCGGGTCCCAGATCCTGTTGTGCCTGTGAATAGGCTGCAGGGGGACGGTGAAGAGCAGCAGCAGCTTTCACGGCTGCCACCTTCCGTGTGGGACAAGGAGCCGGACGTGTGCCTTTCTGGAAACAGGCCGTGCCGGGGACGAGAGCCGTGAGATGTTCCTCCTCTGGGCAAGCCCGGGTCCCAGATCTTGTTGTGCCTGTGAATAGGCTGCAGGGGGACGGTGAAGACCAGCAACAGCTTTCAGGGCTGCCACCTTCCGTGTGGGACAAGGAGCCGGACGTGTGCCTTTCTGGAAACAGGCCCTGTCGAGGACGAGAGCCATGAGATGTTCCTCCTCTGGGCAAGCCCGGGTCCCAGATCCTGTTGTGCCTGTGAATAGGCTGCAGGGGGACGGTGAAGACCAGCAACAGCTTTCAGGGCTGCCACCTTCCGTGTGGGACAAGGAGCCGGACGTGTGACTTTCTGGAAACAGGCCGTGCCGGGGATGAGAGCCGTGAAATGTTCCTCCTCTGGGCAAGCCCGGGTCCCAGATCCTGTTGTGCCTGTGAATAGGCTGCAGGGGGACGGTGAAGACCAGCAACAGCTTTCAGGGCTGCCACCTTCCGTGTGGGACAAGGAGCCGGACGTCTGCCTTTCTGGAAACAGGCCCTGTCGAGGACGAGAGCCATGAGATGTTCCTCCTCTGGGCAAGCCCGGGTCCCAGATCCTGTTGTGCCTGTGAATAGGCTGCAGGGGGACGGTGAAGACCAGCAACAGCTTCCAGGGCTGCCACCTTCCGTTTGGGACAAGGAGCCGGACGTGTCTTTCTGGATAAAGGCCGTGCCGAGGACGAGAGCCATGAGATGTTCCTCCTCTGGGCAAGCCCGGGTCCCAGATCCTGTTGTGCCTGTGAATAGGCTGCAGGGGGACGGTGAAGACCAGCAACAGCTTTCAGGGCTGCCACCTTCCGTGTGGGACAAGGAGCCGTATGTGTGCCTTTTCGGAAACAGGCTCGGACGAGGAAGAGAGCCATGAGATGTTCCTCCTCTGGGCAAGCCCCGGTCCTGAATCCTGTTGTGCCTGTGAATAGGCTGCAGGGGGACGGTGAAGACCAGCAACAGCTTTCAGGGCTGCCACCTTCCGTTTGGGACAAGGAGCCGGACGCGTCTTTCTGGATAAAGGCCGTGCCGAGGACGAGAGCCATGAGATGTTCCTCCTCTGGGCAAGCCCGGGTCCCAGATCCTGTTGTGCCTGTGAATAGGCTGCAGGGGGACGGGGAAGACCAGCAACAGCTTTCATGGCTGCCACCTTCCGTGTGGGACAAGGAGCCAGACGTGTGCCTTCTCGGAAACAGGCTCTGCCGAGGACGAGAGCCATGAGATGTTCCTCCTCTGGGCAAGCCCGGGTCCCAGATCCTGTTGTGCCTGTGAATAGGCTGCAGGGGGACGGTGAAGACCAGCAACAGCTTTCAGGGCTGCCACCTTCCGTGTGGGACAAGGAGCCGGACGTGTGCCTTTCTGGAAACAAGCCGTGCCGGGGACAAGAGCCATGAGATGTTCCTCCTCTGGGCAAGCCCGGGTCCCAGATCCTGTTGTGCCTGTGAATAGGCTGCAGGGGGACGGTGAAGACCAGCAACAGCTTTCAGGGCTGCCACCTTCCGTGTGGGAGAAGGAGCCGGACGTGTGCCTTCTCGGAAACAGGCTCTGCCGAGGACGAGAGCCATGAGATGTTCCTCCTCTGGGCAAGCCCGGGTCCCAGATCCTGTTGTGCCTGTGAATAGGCTGCAGGGGGACGGTGAAGACCAGCAACAGCTTTCAGGGCTGCCACCTTCCGTGTGGGACAAGGAGCCGGACGTCTGCCTTTTCAGAAACAGGCCCTGCCGAGGACGAGAGCCATGAGATGTTCCTCCTCTGGGCAAGCCCGGGTCCCAGATCCTGTTGTGCCTGTGAATAGGCTGCAGGGGGACGGTGAAGACCAGCAACAGCTTTCACGGCTGCCACCTTCCGTGTGGGACAAGGAGCCGGACGTGTGCCTTTTCGGAAACAGGCTCTGCCGAGGACGAGAGCCATGAGATGTTCCTCCTCTGGGCAAGCCCGGGTCCCAGATCCTGTTGTGCCTGTGAATAGGCTGCAGGGGGACGGTGAAGACCAGCAACAGCTTTCAGGGCTGCCACCTTCCGTGTGGGACAAGGAGCCGGACGTGTGCCTTTTCGGAAACAGGCTCGGACGAGGAAGAGAGCCATGAGATGTTCCTCCTCTGGGCAAGCCCCGGTCCTGAATCCTGTTGTGCCTGTGAATAGGCTGCAGGGGGACGGTGAAGACCAGCAACAGCTTTCAGGGCTGCCACCTTCCGTGTGGGACAAGGAGCCGGACGTGTGCCTTCTCGGAAACAGGCTCTGCCGAGGACCAGAGCCATGAGATGTTCCTCCTCTGGGCAAGCCCGGGTCCCAGATCCTGTTGTGCCTGTGAATAGGCTGCAGGGGGACGGTGAAGAGCAGCAACAGCTTTCACGGCTGCCACCTTCCGTGTGGGACAAGGAGCCGGACGTGTGCCTTTTCGAAAACAGGCTCTGCCGAGGACGAGAGCCATGAGATGTTCCTCCTCTGGGCAAGCCCTGGTCCCAGATCCTGTTGTGCCTGTGAATAGGCTGCAGGGGGACGGTGAAGACCAGCAATAGCTTTCAGGGCTGCCACCTTCCGTTTGAGACAAGGAGCCGGACGCGTGTTTCTGGATAAAGGCCGTGCCGAGGACGAGAGCCATGAGATGTTCCTCCTCTGGGCAAGCCCGGGTCCCAGATCCTGTTGTGCCTGTGAATAGGCTGCAGGGGGACGGGGAAGACCAGCAACAGCTTTCATGGCTGCCACCTTCCGTGTGGGACAAGGAGCCAGACGTGTGCCTTCTCGGAAACAGGCTCTGACGTGGACGAGAGCCATGAGATGTTCCTCCTCTGGGCAAGCCCGGGTCCCAGATCCTGTTGTGCCTGTGATAAGGCTGCAGGGGGACGGTGAAGACCAGCAACAGCTTTCAGGGCTGCCACCTTCTGTGTGGGACAAGGAGCCGGACGTGTGCCTTTTCGGAAACAGGCTCTGCCGAGGACGAGAGCCATGAGATGTTCCTCCTCTGGGCAAGCCCGGGTCCCAGATCCTGTTGTGCCTGTGAATAGGCTGCAGGGGGACGGTGAAGACCAGCAACAGCTTTCAGGGCTGCCACCTTCCGTGTGGGACAAGGAGCCGGACGTGTGCCTTTTCGGAAATAGGCCATGCCGAGGACGAGAGCCATGAGATGTTCCTCCTCTGGGCAAGCCCGGGTCCCAGATCCTGTTGTGCCTGTGAATAGGCTGCAGGGGGACGGTGAAGAGCAGCAACAGCTTTCACGGCTGCCACCTTCCGTGTGGGACAAGGAGCCGGACGTGTGCCTTTCTGGAAACAGGCCGTGCCGGGGACGAGAGCTGTGAGATGTTCCTCCTCTGGGCAAGCCCGGGTCCCAGATCTTGTTGTGCCTGTGAATAGGCTGCAGGGGGACGGTGAAGACCAGCAACAGCTTTCAGGGCTGCCACCTTCCGTGTGGGACAAGGAGCCGGACGTGTGCCGTCTCGGAAACAGGCTCTGCCGAGGACGAGAGCCATGAGATGTTCCTCCTCTGGGCAAGCCCGGGTCCCAGATCCTGTTGTGCCTGTGAATAGGCTGCAGGGGGACGGTGAAGACCAGCAACAGCTTTCAGGGCTGCCACCTTCCGTGTGGGACAAGGAGCCGGATGTGTGCCTTTTCGGAAACAGGCCCTGCCGAGGACGAGAGCCATGAGATGTTCCTCCTCTGGGCAAGCCCCGGTCCTGAATCCTGTTGTGCCTGTGAATAGGCTGCAGGGGGACGGTGAAGACCAGCAACAGCTTTCAGGGCTGCCACCTTCCGTTTGGGACAAGGAGCCAGACACGTCTTTCTGGATAAAGGCCGTGCGGAGGACGAGAGCCATGAGATGTTCCTCCTCTGGGCAAGCCCGGGTCCCAGATCCTGTTGTGCCTGTGAATAGGCTGCAGGGGGACGGGGAAGACCAGCAACAGCTTTCAGGGCTGCCACCTTCCGTGTGGGACAAGGAGCCAGACGTGTGCCTTCTCGGAAACAGGCTCTGCCGAGGACGAGAGCCATGAGATGTTCCTCCTCTGGGCAAGCCCGGGTCCCAGATCCTGTTGTGCCTGTGAATAGGCTGCAGGGGGACGGTGAAGACCAGCAACAGCTTTCAGGGCTGCCACCTTCCGTGTGGGACAAGGAGCCGGACGTGTGCCTTCTCGGAAACAGGCTCTGCCGAGGACGAGAGCCATGAGATGTTCCTCCTCTGGGCAAGCCCGGGTCCCAGATCCTGTTGTGCCTGTGAATAGGCTGCAGGGGGACGGTGAAGACCAGCAACAGCTTTCAGGGCTGCCACCTTCCGTGTGGGACAAGGAGCCGGATGTGTGCCTTTTCAGAAACAGGCCCTGCCGAGGACGAGAGCCATGAGATGTTCCTCCTCTGGGCAAGCCCGGGTCCCAGATCCTGTTGTGCCTGTGAATAGGCTGCAGGGGGACGGTGAAGACCAGCAACAGCTTTCAGGGCTGCCACCTTCCGTGTGGGACAAGGAGCCGGACGTGTGCCTTTTTGGAAACAGGCTCTGCCGAGGACGAGAGCCATGAGATGTTCCTCCTCTGGGCAAGCCCGGGTCCCAGATCCTGTTGTGCCTGTGAATAGGCTGCAGGGGGACGGTGAAGACCAGCAACAGCTTTCAGGGCTGCCACCTTCCGTGTGGGACAAGGAGCCGGACGTGTGCCTTTTCGGAAACAGGCCATGCCGAGGACGAGAGCCATGAGATGTTCCTCCTCTGGGCAAGCCCGGGTCCCAGATCCTGTTGTGCCTGTGAATAGGCTGCAGGGGGACGGTGAAGACCAGCAACAGCTTTCAGGGCTGCCACCTTCCGTGTGGGACAAGGAGCCGGACGTGTGCCTTTTTGGAAACAGGCTCTGCCGAGGACCAGAGCCATGAGATGTTCCTCCTCTGGGCAAGCCCGGGTCCCACATCCTGTTGTGCCTGTGAATAGGCTGCAGGGGGACGGTGAAGACCAGCAACAGCTTTCAGGGCTGCCACCTTCCGTGTGGGACAAGGAGCCGTATGTGTGCCTTTTCGGAAACAGGCTCGGACGAGGAAGAGAGCCATGAGATGTTCCTCCTCTGGGCAAGCCCCGGTCCTGAATCCTGTTGTGCCTGTGAATAGGCTACAGGGGGACGGTGAAGACCAGCAACAGCTTTCAGGGCTGCCACCTTCCGTTTGAGACAAGGAGCCGGACGCGTGTTTCTGGATAAAGGCCGTGCCGAGGACGAGAGCCATGAGATGTTCCTCCTCTGGGCAAGCCCGGGTCCCAGATCCTGTTGTGCCTGTGAATAGGCTGCAGGGGGACGGTGAAGAGCAGCAACAGCTTTCACGGCTGCCACCTTCCGTGTGGGACAAGGAGCCGGACGTGTGCCTTTCTGGAAACAGGCCGTGCCGGGGACGAGAGCCGTGAGATGTTCCTCCTCTGGGCAAGCCCGGGTCCCAGATCTTGTTGTGCCTGTGAATAGGCTGCAGGGGGACGGTGAAGACCAGCAACAGCTTTCAGGGCTGCCACCTTCCGTGTGGGACAAGGAGCCGGACGTCTGCCTTTCTGGAAACAGGCCCTGTCGAGGACGAGAGCCATGAGATGTTCCTCCTCTGGGCAAGCCCGGGTCCCAGATCCTGTTGTGCCTGTGAATAGGCTGCAGGGGGACGGTGAAGACCAGCAACAGCTTTCAGGGCTGCCACCTTCCGTGTGGGACAAGGAGCCGGACGTGTGACTTTCTGGAAACAGGCCGTGCCGGGGATGAGAGCCGTGAAATGTTCCTCCTCTGGGCAAGCCCGGGTCCCAGATCCTGTTGTGCCTGTGAATAGGCTGCAGGGGGACGGGGAAGACCAGCAACAGCTTTCAGGGCTGCCACCTTCCGTGTGGGACAAGGAGCCGGACGTGTGCCTTTTCGGAAACAGGCCATGCCGAGGACGAGAGCCATGAGATGTTCCTCCTCTGGGCAAGCCCGGGTCCCAGATCCTGTTGTGCCTGTGAATAGGCTGCAGGGGGACGGTGAAGACCAGCAACAGCTTTCAGGGCTGCCACCTTCCGTGTGGGACAAGGAGCCGGACGTCTGCCTTTCTGGAAACAGGCCCTGTCGAGGACGAGAGCCATGAGATGTTCCTCCTCTGGGCAAGCCCGGGTCCCAGATCCTGTTGTGCCTGTGAATAGGCTGCAGGGGGACGGTGAAGACCAGCAACAGCTTCCAGGGCTGCCACCTTCCGTTTGGGACAAGGAGCCGGACGTGTCTTTCTGGATAAAGGCCGTGCCGAGGACGAGAGCCATGAGATGTTCCTCCTCTGGGCAAGCCCGGGTCCCAGATCCTGTTGTGCCTGTGAATAGGCTGCAGGGGGACGGTGAAGACCAGCAACAGCTTTCAGGGCTGCCACCTTCCGTGTGGGACAAGGAGCCGTATGTGTGCCTTTTCGGAAACAGGCTCGGACGAGGAAGAGAGCCATGAGATGTTCCTCCTCTGGGCAAGCCCCGGTCCTGAATCCTGTTGTGCCTGTGAATAGGCTGCAGGGGGACGGTGAAGACCAGCAACAGCTTTCAGGGCTGCCACCTTCCGTTTGGGACAAGGAGCCGGACGCGTCTTTCTGGATAAAGGCCGTGCCGAGGACGAGAGCCATGAGATGTTCCTCCTCTGGGCAAGCCCGGGTCCCAGATCCTGTTGTGCCTGTGAATAGGCTGCAGGGGGACGGGGAAGACCAGCAACAGCTTTCATGGCTGCCACCTTCCGTGTGGGACAAGGAGCCAGACGTGTGCCTTCTCGGAAACAGGCTCTGCCGAGGACGAGAGCCATGAGATGTTCCTCCTCTGGGCAAGCCCGGGTCCCAGATCCTGTTGTGCCTGTGAATAGGCTGCAGGGGGACGGTGAAGACCAGCAACAGCTTTCAGGGCTGCCACCTTCCGTGTGGGACAAGGAGCCGGACGTGTGCCTTTCTGGAAACAAGCCGTGCCGAGGACGAGAGCCATGAGATGTTCCTCCTCTGGGCAAGCCCGGGTCCCAGATCCTGTTGTGCCTGTGAATAGGCTGCAGGGGGACGGTGAAGACCAGCAACAGCTTTCAGGGCTGCCACCTTCCGTGTGGGAGAAGGAGCCGGACGTGTGCCTTCTCGGAAACAGGCTCTGCCGAGGACGAGAGCCATGAGATGTTCCTCCTCTGGGCAAGCCCGGGTCCCAGATCCTGTTGTGCCTGTGAATAGGCTGCAGGGGGACGGTGAAGACCAGCAACAGCTTTCAGGGCTGCCACCTTCCGTGTGGGACAAGGAGCCGGACGTCTGCCTTTTCAGAAACAGGCCCTGCCGAGGACGAGAGCCATGAGATGTTCCTCCTCTGGGCAAGCCCGGGTCCCAGATCCTGTTGTGCCTGTGAATAGGCTGCAGGGGGACGGTGAAGACCAGCAACAGCTTTCACGGCTGCCACCTTCCGTGTGGGACAAGGAGCCGGACGTCTGCCTTTCTGGAAACAGGCCCTGCCGAGGACGAGAGCCATGAGATGTTCCTCCTCTGGGCAAGCCCGGGTCCCAGATCCTGTTGTGCCTGTGATAAGGCTGCAGGGGGACGGTGAAGACCAGCAACAGCTTTCAGGGCTGCCACCTTCTGTGTGGGACAAGGAGCCGGACGTGTGCCTTTTCGGAAACAGGCTCTGCCGAGGACGAGAGCCATGAGATGTTCCTCCTCTGGGCAAGCCCGGGTCCCAGATCCTGTTGTGCCTGTGAATAGGCTGCAGGGGGACGGTGAAGACCAGCAACAGCTTTCAGGGCTGCCACCTTCCGTGTGGGACAAGGAGCCGGACGTGTGCCTTTTCGGAAATAGGCCATGCCGAGGACGAGAGCCATGAGATGTTCCTCCTCTGGGCAAGCCCGGGTCCCAGATCCTGTTGTGCCTGTGAATAGGCTGCAGGGGGACGGTGAAGAGCAGCAACAGCTTTCACGGCTGCCACCTTCCGTGTGGGACAAGGAGCCGGACGTGTGCCTTTCTGGAAACAGGCCGTGCCGGGGACGAGAGCTGTGAGATGTTCCTCCTCTGGGCAAGCCCGGGTCCCAGATCTTGTTGTGCCTGTGAATAGGCTGCAGGGGGACGGTGAAGACCAGCAACAGCTTTCAGGGCTGCCACCTTCCGTGTGGGACAAGGAGCCGGACGTGTGCCGTCTCGGAAACAGGCTCTGCCGAGGACGAGAGCCATGAGATGTTCCTCCTCTGGGCAAGCCCGGGTCCCAGATCCTGTTGTGCCTGTGAATAGGCTGCAGGGGGACGGTGAAGACCAGCAACAGCTTTCAGGGCTGCCACCTTCCGTGTGGGACAAGGAGCCGGATGTGTGCCTTTTCGGAAACAGGCCCTGCCGAGGACGAGAGCCATGAGATGTTCCTCCTCTGGGCAAGCCCCGGTCCTGAATCCTGTTGTGCCTGTGAATAGGCTGCAGGGGGACGGTGAAGACCAGCAACAGCTTTCAGGGCTGCCACCTTCCGTTTGGGACAAGGAGCCAGACACGTCTTTCTGGATAAAGGCCGTGCGGAGGACGAGAGCCATGAGATGTTCCTCCTCTGGGCAAGCCCGGGTCCCAGATCCTGTTGTGCCTGTGAATAGGCTGCAGGGGGACGGGGAAGACCAGCAACAGCTTTCAGGGCTGCCACCTTCCGTGTGGGACAAGGAGCCAGACGTGTGCCTTCTCGGAAACAGGCTCTGCCGAGGACGAGAGCCATGAGATGTTCCTCCTCTGGGCAAGCCCGGGTTCCAGATCCTGTTGTGCCTGTGAATAGGCTGCAGGGGGACGGTGAAGACCAGCAACAGCTTTCAGGGCTGCCACCTTCCGTGTGGGACAAGGAGCCGGACGTGTGCCTTCTCGGAAACAGGCTCTGCCGAGGACGAGAGCCATGAGATGTTCCTCCTCTGGGCAAGCCCGGGTCCCAGATCCTGTTGTGCCTGTGAATAGGCTGCAGGGGGACGGTGAAGACCAGCAACAGCTTTCAGGGCTGCCACCTTCCGTGTGGGAAAAGGAGCCGGACGTGTGCCTTTTCGGAAACAGGCCCTGCCGAGGACGAGAGCCATGAGATGTTCCTCCTCTGGGCAAGCCCGGGTCCCAGATCCTGTTGTGCCTGTGAATAGGCTGCAGGGGGACGGTGAAGACCAGCAACAGCTTTCAGGGCTGCCACCTTCCGTGTGGGACAAGGAGCCGGACGTGTGCCTTTTTGGAAACAGGCTCTGCCGAGGACGAGAGCCATGAGATGTTCCTCCTCTGGGCAAGCCCGGGTCCCAGATCCTGTTGTGCCTGTGAATAGGCTGCAGGGGGACGGTGAAGACCAGCAACAGCTTTCAGGGCTGCCACCTTCCGTGTGGGACAAGGAGCCGGACGTGTGCCTTTTCGGAAACAGGCCATGCCGAGGACGAGAGCCATGAGATGTTCCTCCTCTGGGCAAGCCCGGGTCCCAGATCCTGTTGTGCCTGTGAATAGGCTGCAGGGGGACGGTGAAGACCAGCAACAGCTTTCAGGGCTGCCACCTTCCGTGTGGGACAAGGAGCCGGACGTGTGCCTTTTTGGAAACAGGCTCTGCCGAGGACCAGAGCCATGAGATGTTCCTCCTCTGGGCAAGCCCGGGTCCCACATCCTGTTGTGCCTGTGAATAGGCTGCAGGGGGACGGTGAAGACCAGCAACAGCTTTCAGGGCTGCCACCTTCCGTGTGGGACAAGGAGCCGTATGTGTGCCTTTTCGGAAACAGGCTCGGACGAGGAAGAGAGCCATGAGATGTTCCTCCTCTGGGCAAGCCCCGGTCCTGAATCCTGTTGTGCCTGTGAATAGGCTACAGGGGGACGGTGAAGACCAGCAACAGCTTTCAGGGCTGCCACCTTCCGTTTGAGACAAGGAGCCGGACGCGTGTTTCTGGATAAAGGCCGTGCCGAGGACGAGAGCCATGAGATGTTCCTCCTCTGGGCAAGCCCGGGTCCCAGATCCTGTTGTGCCTGTGAATAGGCTGCAGGGGGACGGTGAAGAGCAGCAACAGCTTTCACGGCTGCCACCTTCCGTGTGGGACAAGGAGCCGGACGTGTGCCTTTCTGGAAACAGGCCGTGCCGGGGACGAGAGCCGTGAGATGTTCCTCCTCTGGGCAAGCCCGGGTCCCAGATCTTGTTGTGCCTGTGAATAGGCTGCAGGGGGACGGTGAAGACCAGCAACAGCTTTCAGGGCTGCCACCTTCCGTGTGGGACAAGGAGCCGGACGTCTGCCTTTCTGGAAACAGGCCCTGTCGAGGACGAGAGCCATGAGATGTTCCTCCTCTGGGCAAGCCCGGGTCCCAGATCCTGTTGTGCCTGTGAATAGGCTGCAGGGGGACGGTGAAGACCAGCAACAGCTTTCAGGGCTGCCACCTTCCGTGTGGGACAAGGAGCCGGACGTGTGACTTTCTGGAAACAGGCCGTGCCGGGGATGAGAGCCGTGAAATGTTCCTCCTCTGGGCAAGCCCGGGTCCCAGATCCTGTTGTGCCTGTGAATAGGCTGCAGGGGGACGGGGAAGACCAGCAACAGCTTTCAGGGCTGCCACCTTCCGTGTGGGACAAGGAGCCGGACGTGTGCCTTTTCGGAAACAGGCCATGCCGAGGACGAGAGCCATGAGATGTTCCTCCTCTGGGCAAGCCCGGGTCCCAGATCCTGTTGTGCCTGTGAATAGGCTGCAGGGGGACGGTGAAGAGCAGCAACAGCTTTCACGGCTGCCACCTTCCGTGTGGGACAAGGAGCCGGACGTGTGCCTTTCTGGAAACAGGCCGTGCCGGGGACGAGAGCTGTGAGATGTTCCTCCTCTGGGCAAGCCCGGGTCCCAGATCTTGTTGTGCCTGTGAATAGGCTGCAGGGGGACGGTGAAGACCAGCAACAGCTTTCAGGGCTGCCACCTTCCGTGTGGGACAAGGAGCCGGACGTCTGCCTTTCTGGAAACAGGCACTGTCGAGGACGAGAGCCATGAGATGTTCCTCCTCTGGGCAAGCCCGGGTCCCAGATCCTGTTGTGCCTGTGAATAGGCTGCAGGGGGACGGTGAAGACCAGCAACAGCTTTCAGGGCTGCCACCTTCCGTGTGGGACAAGGAGCCGGACGTGTGACTTTCTGGAAACAGGCCGTGCCGGGGATGAGAGCCGTGAAATGTTCCTCCTCTGGGCAAGCCCGGGTCCCAGATCCTGTTGTGCCTGTGAATAGGCTGCAGGGGGACGGTGAAGACCAGCAACAGCTTTCAGGGCTGCCACCTTCCGTGTGGGACAAGGAGCCGGACGTGTGCCGTCTCGGAAACAGGCTCTGCCGAGGACGAGAGCCATGAGATGTTCCTCCTCTGGGCAAGCCCGGGTCCCAGATCCTGTTGTGCCTGTGAATAGGCTGCAGGGGGACGGTGAAGACCAGCAACAGCTTTCAGGGCTGCCACCTTCCGTGTGGGACAAGGAGCCGGACGTGTGCCTTTTTGGAAACAGGCTCTGCCGAGGACGAGAACCATGAGATGTTCCTCCTCTGGGCAAGCCCGGGTCCCAGATCCTGTTGTGCCTGTGAATAGGCTGCAGGGGGACGGTGAAGACCAGCAACAGCTTTCAGGGCTGCCACCTTCCGTGTGGGACAAGGAGCCGGACGTGTTCCTTTCTGGAAACAGGCCCTGTCGAGGACGAAAGCCATGAGATGTTCCTCCTCTGGGCAAGCCCGGGTCCCAGATCCTGTTGTGCCTGTGAATAGGCTGCAGGGGGACGGTGAAGACCAGCAACAGCTTTCACGGCTGCCACCTTCCGTGTGGGACAAGGAGCCGGACGTGTGCCTTTTTGGAAACAGGCTCTGCCGAGGACGAGAGCCATGAGATGTTCCTCCTCTGGGCAAGCCCGGGTCCCAGATCCTCTTGTGCCTGTGAATAGGCTGCAGGGGGACGGTGAAGACCAGCAACAGCTTTCAGGGCTGCCACCTTCCGTGTGGGACAAGGAGCCGGATGTGTGCCTTTTCGGAAACAGGCTCTGCCGAGGACGAGAGCCATGAGATGTTCCTCCTCTGGGCAAGCCCCGGTCCTGAATCCTGTTGTGCCTGTGAATAGGCTGCAGGGGGACGGTGAAGACCAGCAACAGCTTTCAGGGCTGCCACCTTCCGTTTGGGACAAGGAGCCGGACGCGTCTTTCTGGATACAGGCCGTGCCGAGGACGAGAGCCATGAGATGTTCCTCCTCTGGGCAAGCCCGGGTCCCAGATCCTGTTGTGCCTGTGAATAGGCTGCAGGGGGACGGGGAAGACCAGCAACAGCTTTCATGGCTGCCACCTTCCGTGTGGGACAAGGAGCCAGACGTGTGCCTTCTCGGAAACAGGCTCTGCCGAGGACGAGAGCCATGAGATGTTCCTCCTCTGGGCAAGCCCGGGTCCCAGATCCTGTTGTGCCTGTGAATAGGCTGCAGGGGACGGTGAAGAGCAGCAACAGCTTTCACGGCTGCCACCTTCTGTGTGGGACAAGGAGCCGGACATGTGCCTTTCTGGAAACAGGCCGTGCCGGGGACGAGAGGTGTGAGATGTTCCTCCTCTGGCCAAGCCCGGGTCCCAGATCCTGTTGTGCCTGTGAATAGGCTGCAGGGGGACGGTGAAGACCAGCAACAGCTTTCAGGGCTGCCACCTTCCGTGTGGGACAAGGAGCCGGACGTGTGCCTTTTCGGAAACAGGCCCTGTCGAGGACGAGAGCCATGAGATGTTCCTCCTCTGGGCAAGCCCGGGTCCCAGATCCTGTTGTGCCTGTGAATAGGCTGCAGGGGGACGGTGAAGACCAGCAACAGCTTTCAGGGCTGCCACCTTCCGTGTGGGACAAGGAGCCGGACGTGTGACTTTCTGGAAACAGGCCCTGCCGGGGATGAGAGCCGTGAAATGTTCCTCCTCTGGGCAAGCCCGGGTCCCAGATCCTGTTGTGCCTGTGAATAGGCTGCAGGGGGACGGTGAAGACCAGCAACAGCTTTCAGGGCTGCCACCTTCCGTGTGGGACAAGGAGCCGGACGTGTGCCGTCTCGGAAACAGGCTCGGACGATGAAGAGAGCCATGAGATGTTCCTCCTCTGGGCAAGCCCCGGTCCTGAATCCTGTTGTGCCTGTGAATAGGCTGCAGGGGGACGGTGAAGACCAGCAACAGCTTTCAGGGCTGCCACCTTCCGTTTGGGACAAGGAGCCGGACGCGTCTTTCTGGATACAGGCCGTGCCGAGGACGAGAGCCATGAGATGTTCCTCCTCTGGGCAAGCCCGGGTCCCAGATCCTGTTGTGCCTGTGAATAGGCTGCAGGGGGACGGGGAAGACCAGCAACAGCTTTCATGGCTGCCACCTTCCGTGTGGGACAAGGAGCCAGACGTGTGCCTTCTCGGAAACAGGCTCTGCCGAGGACGAGAACCATGAGATGTTCCTCCTCTGGGCAAGCCCTGGTCCCAGATCCTGTTGTGCCTGTGAATAGGCTGCAGGGGGACGGTGAAGACCAGCAACAGCTTTCAGGGCTGCCACCTTCCGTGTGGGACAAGGAGCCGAACAGGTGCCTTTCTGGAAACAGGCCGTGCCGAGGACGAGAGCCATGAGATGTTCCTCCTCTGGGCAAGCCCGGGTCCCAGATCCTGTTGTGCCTGTGAATAGGCTGCAGGGGGACGGTGAAGACCAGCAACAGCTTTCAGGGCTGCCACCTTCCGTGTGGGACAAGGAGCCGGACGTGTGCCTTTTTGGAAACAGGCCCTGCCGAGGACGAGAGCCATGAGATGTTCCTCCTCTGGGCAAGCCCGGGTCCCAGATCCTGTTGTGCCTGTGAATAGGCTGCAGGGGGACGGTGAAGACCAGCAACAGCTTTCATGGCTGCCACCTTCCGTGTGGGACAAGGAGCCAGACGTGTGCCTTCTAGGAAACAGGCTCTGCCGAGGACGAGAGCAATGAGATGTTCCTCCTCTGGGCAAGCCCGGGTCCCAGATCCTGTTGTGCCTGTGAATAGGATGCAGGGGGACGGTGAAGACCAGCAACAGCTTTCAGGGCTGACACCTTCCGTGTGGGATAAGGAGCCGGATGTGTGCCTTTTCGGAAACAGGCCCTGCCGAGGACGAGAGCCATGAGATGTTCCTCCTCTGGGAAAGCCCGGGTCCCAGATCCTGTTGTGCCTGTGAATAGGCTGCAGGGGGACGGTGAAGACCAGCAACAGCTTTCAGGGCTGCCACCTTCCGTGTGGGACAAGGAGCCGGACGTGTGCCTTTTTGGAAACAGGCTCTGCCGAGGACGAGAGCCATGAGATGTTCCTCCTCTGGGCAAGCCCGGGTCCCAGATCCTGTTGTGCCTGTGAATAGGCTGCAGGGGGACGGTGAAGACCAGCAACAGCTTTCAGGGCTGCCACCTTCCGTGTGGGACAAGGAGCCGGACGTGTGCCTTTTCGGAAACAGGCCATGCCGAGGGTGAGAGCCATGAGATGTTCCTCCTCTGGGCAAACGCGGGTCCCAGAACCTGTTGTGCCTGTGAATAGGCTGCAGGGGGACGGTGAAGACCAGCAACAGCTTTCACGACTGCCACCTTCCGTGTGGGACAAGGAGCCGGACGTGTGCATTTTTGGAAACAGGCTCTGCCGAGGACGAGAGCCATGAGATGTTCCTCCTCTGGGCAAGCCCGGGTCCCAGATCCTGTTGTGCCTGTGAATAGGCTGCAGGGGGACGGTGAAGACCAGCAACAGCTTTCAGGGCTGCCACCTTCCGTGTGGGACAAGGAGCCGTATGTGTGCCTTTTCGGAAACAGGCTCGGACGAGGAAGAGAGCCATGAGATGTTCCTCCTCTGGGCAAGCCCCGGTCCTGAATCCTGTTGTGCCTGTGAATAGGCTGCAGGGGGACGGTGAAGACCAGCAACAGCTTTCAGGGCTGCCACCTTCCGTTTGGGACAAGGAGCCGGACGCGTCTTTCTGGATACAGGCCGTGCCGAGGACGAGAGCCATGAGATGTTCCTCCTCTGGGCAAGCCCGGGTCCCAGATCCTCTTGTGCCTGTGAATAGGCTGCAGGGGGACGGTGAAGACCAGCAACAGCTTTCATGGCTGCCACCTTCTGTGTGGGACAAGGAGCCGGACGTGTGCCTTTTCGGAAACAGGCCCTGTCGAGGACGAGAGCCATGAGATGTTCCTCCTCTGGGCAAGCCCGGGTCCCAGATCCTGTTGTGCCTGTGAATAGGCTGCAGGGGGACGGTGAAGACCAGCAACAGCTTTCAGGGCTGCCACCTTCCGTGTGGGACAAGGAGCCGGACGTGTGACTTTCTGGAAACAGGCCCTGCCGGGGATGAGAGCCGTGAAATGTTCCTCCTCTGGGCAAGCCCGGGTCCCAGATCCTGTTGTGCCTGTGAATAGGCTGCAGGGGGACGGTGAAGACCAGCAACAGCTTTCAGGGCTGCCACCTTCCGTGTGGGACAAGGAGCCGGACGTGTGCCGTCTCGGAAACAGGCTCGGACGATGAAGAGAGCCATGAGATGTTCCTCCTCTGGGCAAGCCCCGGTCCTGAATCCTGTTGTGCCTGTGAATAGGCTGCAGGGGGACGGTGAAGACCAGCAACAGCTTTCAGGGCTGCCACCTTCCGTTTGGGACAAGGAGCCGGACGCGTCTTTCTGGATACAGGCCGTGCCGAGGACGAGAGCCATGAGATGTTCCTCCTCTGGGCAAGCCCGGGTCCCAGATCCTGTTGTGCCTGTGAATAGGCTGCAGGGGGACGGGGAAGACCAGCAACAGCTTTCATGGCTGCCACCTTCCGTGTGGGACAAGGAGCCAGACGTGTGCCTTCTCGGAAACAGACTCTGCCGAGGACGAGAGCCATGAGATGTTCCTCCTCTGGGCAAGCCCTGGTCCCAGATCCTGTTGTGCCTGTGAATAGGCTGCAGGGGGACGGTGAAGACCAGCAACAGCTTTCAGGGCTGCCACCTTCCGTGTGGGACAAGGAGCCGAACAGGTGCCTTTCTGGAAACAGGCCGTGCCGGGGACGAGAGCCATGAG
The DNA here is from genome assembly GCF_929443795.1 of Astur gentilis. NCBI lineage: Eukaryota > Metazoa > Chordata > Aves > Accipitriformes > Accipitridae > Astur > Astur gentilis. The sequence continues at coordinate 313,204 of NW_026061071.1, forward strand.
ATGTTCCTCCTCTGGGCAAGCCCGGGTCCCAGATCCTGTTGTGCCTGTGAATAGGATGCAGGGGGACGGTGAAGACCAGCAACAGCTTTCAGGGCTGCCACCTTCCGTGTGGGATAAGGAGCCGGATGTGTGCCTTTTCGGAAACAGGCCCTGCCGAGGACGAGAGCCATGAGATGTTCCTCCTCTGGGAAAGCCCGGGTCCCAGATCCTGTTGTGCCTGTGAATAGGCTGCAGGGGGACGGTGAAGACCAGCAACAGCTTTCAGGGCTGCCACCTTCCGTGTGGGACAAGGAGCCGGACGTGTGCCTTTTTGGAAACAGGCTCTGCCGAGGACGAGAGCCATGAGATGTTCCTCCTCTGGGCAAGCCCGGGTCCCAGATCCTGTTGTGCCTGTGAATAGGCTGCAGGGGGACGGTGAAGACCAGCAACAGCTTTCAGGGCTGCCACCTTCCGTGTGGGACAAGGAGCCGGACGTGTGCCTTTTCGGAAACAGGCCATGCCGAGGGTGAGAGCCATGAGATGTTCCTCCTCTGGGCAAACGCGGGTCCCAGAACCTGTTGTGCCTGTGAATAGGCTGCAGGGGGACGGTGAAGACCAGCAACAGCTTTCACGACTGCCACCTTCCGTGTGGGACAAGGAGCCGGACGTGTGCATTTTTGGAAACAGGCTCTGCCGAGGACGAGAGCCATGAGATGTTCCTCCTCTGGGCAAGCCCGGGTCCCAGATCCTGTTGTGCCTGTGAATAGGCTGCAGGGGGACGGTGAAGACCAGCAACAGCTTTCAGGGCTGCCACCTTCCGTGTGGGACAAGGAGCCGTATGTGTGCCTTTTCGGAAACAGGCTCGGACGAGGAAGAGAGCCATGAGATGTTCCTCCTCTGGGCAAGCCCCGGTCCTGAATCCTGTTGTGCCTGTGAATAGGCTGCAGGGGGACGGTGAAGACCAGCAACAGCTTTCAGGGCTGCCACCTTCCGTTTGGGACAAGGAGCCGGACGCGTCTTTCTGGATAAAGGCCGTGCCGAGGACGAGAGCCATGAGATGTTCCTCCTCTGGGCAAGCCCGGGTCCCAGATCCTCTTGTGCCTGTGAATAGGCTGCAGGGGGACGGTGAAGACCAGCAACAGGTTTCAGGGCTGCCACCTTCCGTGTGGGACAAGGAGCCGGACGTGTGCCGATCAGGAAACAGGCTCTGCCGAGGACGAGAGCCATGAGATGTTCCTCCTCTGGGCAAGCCCGGGTCCCAGATCCTGTTGTGCCTGTGAATAGGCTGCAGGGGGACGGTGAAGACCAGCAACAGCTTTCAGGGCTGCCACCTTCCGTGTGGGACAAGGAGCCGGACGTGTGCCTTTTCGGAAACAGGCTCTGCCGAGGACGAGAGCCATGAGATGTTCCTCCTCTGGGCAAGCCCGGGTCCCAGATCCTGTTGTGCCTGTGAATAGGCTGCAGGGGGACGGTGAAGACCAGCAACAGCTTTCACGGCTGCCACCTTCTGTGTGGGACAAGGAGCCGGACATGTGCCTTTCTGGAAACAGGCCGTGCCGGGGACGAGAGCCATGAGATGTTCCTCCTCTGGGCAAGCCCGGGTCCCAGATCCTGTTGTGCCTGTGAATAGGCTGCAGGGGGACGGTGAAGACCAGCAACAGCTTTCAGGGCTGCCACCTTCCGTGTGGGACAAGGAGCCGGACATGTGCATTTTTGGAAACAGGCCGAGCCGAGGACGAGAGCCATGAGATGTTCCTCCTCTGGGCAAGCCCGGGTCCCAGATCCTGTTGTGCCTGTGAATAGGCTGCAGGGGGACGGTGAAGACCAGCAACAGCTTTCAGGGCTGCCACCTTCCGTTTGGGACAAGGAGCCGGACGCGTCTTTCTGGATAAAGGCCGTGCCGAGGACGAGAGCCATGAGATGTTCCTCCTCTGGGCAAGCCCGGGTCCCAGATCCTGTTGTGCCTGTGAATAGGCTGCAGGGGGACGGTGAAGACCAGCAACAGCTTTCAGGGCTGCCACCTTCCGTGTGGGACAAGGAGCCGGACGTGTGCCTTTTCGGAAACAGGCCATGCCGAGGGTGAGAGCCATGAGATGTTCCTCCTCTGGGCAAACCCGTGTCCCAGATCCTGTTGTGCCTGTGAATAGGCTGCAGGGGGACGGTGAAGACCAGCAACAGCTTTCAGGGCTGCCACCTTCCGTGTGGGACAAGGAGCCGGACGTGTGCCTTTTCGGAAACAGGCCATGCCGAGGGTGAGAGCCATGAGATGTTCCTCCTCTGGGCAAACCCGGGTCCCAGAACCTGTTGTGCCTGTGAATAGGCTGCAGGGGGACGGTGAAGACCAGCAACAGCTTTCAGGGCTGCCACCTTCCGTGTGGGACAAGGAGCCGGACGTGTGCCTTTTCGGAAACAGGCCATGCCGAGGACGAGAGCCATGAGATGTTCCTCCTCTGGGCAAGCCCGGGTCCCAGATCCTGTTGTGCCTGTGAATAGGCTGCAGGGGGACGGTGAAGACCAGCAACAGCTTTCACGGCTGCCACCTTCTGTGTGGGACAAGGAGCCGGACATGTGCCTTTCTGGAAACAGGCCGTGCCGGGGACGAGAGCCATGAGATGTTCCTCCTCTGGGCAAGCCCGGGTCCCAGATCCTGTTGTGCCTGTGAATAGGCTGCAGGGGGACGGTGAAGACCAGCAACAGCTTTCAGGGCTGCCACCTTCCGTGTGGGACAAGGAGCCGGACGTGTGCATTTTTGGAAACAGGCCGTGCCGAGGACGAGAGCCATGAGATGTTCCTCCTCTGGGCAAGCCCGGGTCCCAGATCCTCTTGTGCCTGTGAATAGGCTGCAGGGGGACGGTGAAGACCAGCAACAGCTTTCAGGGCTGCCACCTTCCGTTTGGGACAAGGAGCCGGACGCGTCTTTCTGGATAAAGGCCGTGCCGAGGACGAGAGCCATGAGATGTTCCTCCTCTGGGCAAGCCCGGGTCCCAGATCCTGTTGTGCCTGTGAATAGGCTGCAGGGGGACGGTGAAGACCAGCAACAGCTTTCAGGGCTGCCACCTTCCGTGTGGGACAAGGAGCCAGACGTGTGCCTTCTCGGAAACAGGCTCTGCCGAGGACGAGAGCCATGAGATGTTCCTCCTCTGGGCAAGCCCGGGTCCCAGATCCTGTTGTGCCTGTGAATAGGCTGCAGGGGGACGGTGAAGACCAGCAACAGCTTTCAGGGCTGCCACCTTCCGTGTGGGACAAGGAGCCGGACGTGTGCCTTCTTGGAAACAGGCTCTGCCGAGGACGAGAGCCATGAGATGTTCCTCCTCTGGGCAAGCCCGGGTCCCAGATCCTGTTGTGCCTGTGAATAGGCTGCAGGGGGACAGTGAAGACCAGCAACAGCTTTCAGGGCTGCCACCTTCCGTGTGGGACAAGGAGCCGGACGTGTGCCTTTTCGGAAACAGGCCCTGCCGAGGACGAGAGCCATGAGATGTTCCTCCTCTGGGAAATCCCGGGTCCCAGATCCTGTTGTGCCTGTGAATAGGCTGCAGGGGGACGGTGAAGAGCAGCAACAGCTTTCACGGCTGCCACCTTCTGTGTGGGACAAGGAGCCGGACATGTGCCTTTCTGGAAACAGGCCGTGCCGGGGACGAGAGCCATGAGATGTTCCTCCTCTGGGCAAGCCCGGGTCCCAGATCCTGTTGTGCCTGTGAATAGGCTGCAGGGGGACGGTGAAGACCAGCAACAGCTTTCAGGGCTGCCACCTTCCGTGTGGGACAAGGAGCCGTACGTGTGCATTTTCGGAAACAGGCTCGGACGAGGAAGAGAGCCATGAGATGTTCCTCCTCTGGGCAAGCCCGGGTCCCAGATCCTGTTGTGCCTGTGAATAGGCTGCAGGGGGACGGTGAAGACCAGCAACAGCTTTCACGGCTGCCACCTTCCGTGTGGGACGAGAAGCCGGAAGTGTCTTTCTGGATAAAGGCCGTGCCGAGGACGAGAGCCATGAGATGTTCCTCCTCTGGGCAAGCCCGGGTCCCAGATCCTGTTGTGCCTGTGAATAGGCTGCAGGGGGACGGTGAAGACCAGCAACAGCTTTCAGGGCTGCCACCTTCCGTGTGGGACAAGGAGCCGTATGTGTGCCTTTTCGGAAACAGGCTCGGACGAGGAAGAGAGCCATGAGATGTTCCTCCTCTGGGCAAGCCCCGGTCCTGAATCCTGTTGTGCCTGTGAATAGGCTGCAGGGGGACGGTGAAGACCAGCAACAGCTTTCAGGGCTGCCACCTTCCGTTTGGGACAAGGAGCCGGACGCGTCTTTCTGGATAAAGGCCGTGCCGAGGACGAGAGCCATGAGATGTTCCTCCTCTGGGCAAGCCCGGGTCCCAGATCCTGTTGTGCCTGTGAATAGGCTGCAGGGGGACGGGGAAGACCAGCAACAGCTTTCATGGCTGCCACCTTCCGTGTAGGACAAGGAGCCAGACGTGTGCCTTCTCGGAAACAGGCTCTGCCGAGGACGAGAGCCATGAGATGTTCCTCCTCTGGGCAAGCCCGGGTCCCAGATCCTGTTGTGCCTGTGAATAGGCTGCAGGGGGACGGTGAAGACCAGCAACAGCTTTCATGGCTGCCACCTTCCGTGTGGGACAAGGAGCCGGACGTCTGCCTTTCTGGAAACAGGCTCTGCCGAGGACGAGAGCCATGAGATGTTCCTCCTCTGGGCAAGCCCGGGTCCCAGATCCTGTTGTGCCTGTGAATAGGCTGCAGGGGGACGGTGAAGACCAGCAACAGCTTTCACGGCTGCCACCTTCCGTGTGGGACAAGGAGCCGGACGTGTGCCTTTTCGGAAACAGGCCATGCCGAGGACGAGAGCCATGAGATGTTCCTCCTCTGGGCAAGCCCGGGTCCCAGATCCTGTTGTGCCTGTGAATAGGCTGCAGGGGGACGGTGAAGACCAGCAACAGCTTTCAGGGCTGCCACCTTCCGTGTGGGACAAGGAGCCGGACGTGTGCCTTCTCGGAAACAGGCTCTGCCGAGGACGAGAGCCATGAGATGTTCCTCCTCTGGGCAAGCCCGGGTCCCAGATCCTGTTGTGCCTGTGAATAGGCTGCAGGGGGACGGTGAAGACCAGCAACAGCTTTCAGGGCTGCCACCTTCCGTGTGGGACAAGGAGCCGGACGTGTGCCTTTTTGGAAACAGGCTCTGCCGAGGGCGAGAGCCATGAGATGTTCCTCCTCTGGGCAAGCCCGGGTCCCAGATCCTGTTGTGCCTGTGAATAGGCTGCAGGGGGACGGTGAAGACCAGCAACAGCTTTCAGGGCTGCCACCTTCCGTGTGGGACAAGGAGCCGGACGTGTGCCTTTTTGGAAACAGGCCCTGCCGAGGACGAGAGCCATGAGATGTTCCTCCTCTGGGCAAGCCCCGGTCCTGAATCCTGTTGTGCCTGTGAATAGGCTGCAGGGGGACGGTGAAGACCAGCAACAGCTTTCAGGGCTGCCACCTTCCGTTTGGGACAAGGAGCCAGACACGTCTTTCTGGATAAAGGCCGTGCCGAGGACGAGAGCCATGAGATGTTCCTCCTCTGGGCAAGCCCGGGTCCCAGATCCTGTTGTGCCTGTGAATAGGCTGCAGGGGGACGGGGAAGACCAGCAACAGCTTTCATGGCTGCCACCTTCCGTGTGGGACAAGGAGCCAGACGTGTGCCTTTTCGGAAACAGGCCATGCCGAGGACGAGAGCCATGAGATGTTCCTCCTCTGGGCAAGCCCGGGTCCCAGATCCTGTTGTGCCTGTGAATAGGCTGCAGGGGGACGGTGAAGACCAGCAACAGCTTTCAGGGCTGCCACCTTCCGTGTGGGACAAGGAGCCGGACGTGTGCCTTCTCGGAAACAGGCTCTGCCGAGGACGAGAGCCATGAGATGTTCCTCCTCTGGGCAAGCCCGGGTCCCAGATCCTGTTGTGCCTGTGAATAGGCTGCAGGGGGACGGTGAAGACCAGCAACAGCTTTCACGGCTGCCACCTTCCGTGTGGGACAAGGAGCCGTATGTGTGCCTTTTCGGAAACAGGCTCGGACGAGGAAGAGAGCCATGAGATGTTCCTCCTCTGGGCAAGCCCCGGTCCTGAATCCTGTTGTGCCTGTGAATAGGCTGCAGGGGGACGGTGAAGACCAGCAACAGCTTTCAGGGCTGCCACCTTCCGTGTGGGACAAGGAGCCGGACGTGTGCCTTTTCGGAAACAGGCTCTGCCGAGGACGAGAGCCATGAGATGTTCCTCCTCTGGGCAAGCCCGGGTCCCAGATCCTGTTGTGCCTGTGAATAGGCTGCAGGGGGACGGTGAAGACCAGCAACAGCTTTCAGGGCTGCCACCTTCCGTGTGGGACAAGGAGCCGTATGTGTGCCTTTTCGGAAACAGGCTCGGACGAGGAAGAGAGCCATGAGATGTTCCTCCTCTGGGCAAGCCCCGGTCCTGAATCCTGTTGTGCCTGTGAATAGGCTGCAGGGGGACGGTGAAGACCAGCAACAGCTTTCAGGGCTGCCACCTTCCGTTTGAGACAAGGAGCCGGACGCGTGTTTCTGGATAAAGGCCGTGCCGAGGACGAGAGCCATGAGATGTTCCTCCTCTGGGCAAGCCCGCGTCCCAGATCCTGTTGTGCCTGTGAATAGGCTGCAGGGGGACGGGGAAGACCAGCAACAGCTTTCATGGCTGCCACCTTCCGTGTGGGACAAGGAGCCAGACGTGTGCCTTCTCGGAAACAGGCTCTGCCGAGGACGAGAGCCATGAGATGTTCCTCCTCTGGGCAAGCCCGGGTCCCAGATCCTGTTGTGCCTGTGAATAGGCTGCAGGGGGACGGTGAAGACCAGCAACAGCTTTCAGGGCTGCCACCTTCCGTGTGGGACAAGGAGCCGGACGTGTGCCTTCTCGGAAACAGGCTCTGCCGAGGACGAGAGCCATGAGATGTTCCTCCTCTGGGCAAGCCCGGGTCCCAGATCCTGTTGTGCCTGTGAATAGGCTGCAGGGGGACGGTGAAGACCAGCAACAGCTTTCAGGGCTGCCACCTTCCGTGTGGGACAAGGAGCCGGACGTGTGCCTTCTCGGAAACAGGCTCTGCCGAGGACGAGAGCCATGAGATGTTCCTCCTCTGGGCAAGCCCGGGTCCCAGATCCTGTTGTGCCTGTGAATAGGCTGCAGGGGGACGGTGAAGACCAGCAACAGCTTTCAGGGCTGCCACCTTCCGTGTGGGACAAGGAGCCGGACGTGTGCCTTTTTGGAAACAGGCCCTGCCGAGGACGAGAGCCATGAGATGTTCCTCCTCTGGGCAAGCCCCGGTCCTGAATCCTGTTGTGCCTGTGAATAGGCTGCAGGGGGACGGTGAAGACCAGCAACAGCTTTCAGGGCTGCCACCTTCCGTTTGGGACAAGGAGCCAGACACGTCTTTCTGGATAAAGGCCGTGCCGAGGACGAGAGCCATGAGATGTTCCTCCTCTGGGCAAGCCCGGGTCCCAGATCCTGTTGTGCCTGTGAATAGGCTGCAGGGGGACGGGGAAGACCAGCAACAGCTTTCAGGGCTGCCACCTTCCGTGTGGGACAAGGAGCCAGACGTGTGCCTTCTCGGAAACAGGCTCTGCCGAGGACGAGAGCCATGAGATGTTCCTCCTCTGGGCAAGCCCGGGTCCCAGATCCTGTTGTGCCTGTGAATAGGCTGCAGGGGGACGGTGAAGACCAGCAACAGCTTTCAGGGCTGCCACCTTCCGTGTGGGACAAGGAGCCGGACGTGTGCCTTTTCGGAAACAGGCCATGCCGAGGACGAGAGCCATGAGATGTTCCTCCTCTGGGCAAGCCCGGGTCCCAGATCCTGTTGTGCCTGTGAATAGGATGCAGGGGGACAGTGAAGACCAGCAACAGCTTTCAGAGCTGCCACCTTCCGTGTGGGACAAGGAGCCGGACGTGTGCCTTTTCGGAAACAGGCCCTGCCGAGGACGAGAGCCATGAGATGTTCCTCCTCTGGGAAATCCCGGGTCCCAGATCCTGTTGTGCCTGTGAATAGGATGCAGGGGGACGGTGAAGAGCAGCAACAGCTTTCACGGCTGCCACCTTCTGTGTGGGACAAGGAGCCGGACATGTGCCTTTCTGGAAACAGGCCGTGCCGGGGACGAGAGCCATGAGATGTTCCTCCTCTGGGCAAGCCCGGGTCCCAGATCCTGTTGTGCCTGTGAATAGGCTGCAGGGGGACGGTGAAGACCAGCAACAGCTTTCAGGGCTGCCACCTTCCGTGTGGGACAAGGAGCCGGACGTCTGCCTTTCTGGAAACAGGCCCTGCCGAGGACGAAAGCCATGAGATGTTCCTCCTCTGGGCAAGCCCGGGTCCTGAATCCTGTTGTGCCTGTGAATAGGCTGCAGGGGGACGGTGAAGACCAGCAACAGCTTTCAGGGCTGCCACCTTCCGTGTGGGACAAGGAGCCGGACGTGTGCCTTTTCGGAAACAGGCTCGGACGAGGAAGAGAGCCATGAGATGTTCCTCCTCTGGGCAAGCCCCGGTCCTGAATCCTGTTGTGCCTGTGAATAGGCTGCAGGGGGACGGTGAAGACCAGCAACAGCTTTCAGGGCTGCCACCTTCCGTTTGGGACAAGGAGCCGGACGCGTCTTTCTGGATAAAGGCCGTGCCGAGGACGAGAGCCATGAGATGTTCCTCCTCTGGGCAAGCCCGGGTCCCAGATCCTGTTGTGCCTGTGAATAGGCTGCAGGGGGACGGGGAAGACCAGCAACAGCTTTCATGGCTGCCACCTTCCGTGTAGGACAAGGAGCCAGACGTGTGCCTTCTCGGAAACAGGCTCTGCCGAGGACGAGAGCCATGAGATGTTCCTCCTCTGGGCAAGCCCGGGTCCCAGATCCTGTTGTGCCTGTGAATAGGCTGCAGGGGGACGGTGAAGACCAGCAACAGCTTTCAGGGCTGCCACCTTCCGTGTGGGACAAGGAGCCGGACGTCTGCCTTTCTGGAAACAGGCTCTGCCGAGGACGAGAGCCATGAGATGTTCCTCCTCTGGGCAAGCCCGGGTCCCAGATCCTGTTGTGCCTGTGAATAGGCTGCAGGGGGACGGTGAAGACCAGCAACAGCTTTCACGGCTGCCACCTTCCGTGTGGGACAAGGAGCCGGACGTGTGCCTTTTCGGAAACAGGCCATGCCGAGGACGAGAGCCATGAGATGTTCCTCCTCTGGGCAAGCCCGGGTCCCAGATCCTGTTGTGCCTGTGAATAGGCTGCAGGGGGACGGTGAAGACCAGCAACAGCTTTCAGGGCTGCCACCTTCCGTGTGGGACAAGGAGCCGGACGTGTGCCTTCTCGGAAACAGGCTCTGCCGAGGACGAGAGCCATGAGATGTTCCTCCTCTGGGCAAGCCCGGGTCCCAGATCCTGTTGTGCCTGTGAATAGGCTGCAGGGGGACGGTGAAGACCAGCAACAGCTTTCAGGGCTGCCACCTTCCGTGTGGGACAAGGAGCCGGACGTGTGCCTTTTTGGAAACAGGCTCTGCCGAGGGCGAGAGCCATGAGATGTTCCTCCTCTGGGCAAGCCCGGGTCCCAGATCCTGTTGTGCCTGTGAATAGGCTGCAGGGGGACGGTGAAGACCAGCAACAGCTTTCAGGGCTGCCACCTTCCGTGTGGGACAAGGAGCCGTATGTGTGCCTTTTCGGAAACAGGCTCGGACGAGGAAGAGAGCCATGAGATGTTCCTCCTCTGGGCAAGCCCCGGTCCTGAATCCTGTTGTGCCTGTGAATGGGCTGCAGGGGGACGGTGAAGACCAGCAACAGCTTTCAGGGCTGCCACCTTCCGTTTGAGACAAGGAGCCGGACGCGTGTTTCTGGATAAAGGCCGTGCCGAGGACGAGAGCCATGAGATGTTCCTCCTCTGGGCAAGCCCGCGTCCCAGATCCTGTTGTGCCTGTGAATAGGCTGCAGGGGGACGGGGAAGACCAGCAACAGCTTTCATGGCTGCCACCTTCCGTGTGGGACAAGGAGCCAGACGTGTGCCTTCTCGGAAACAGGCTCTGCCGAGGACGAGAGCCATGAGATGTTCCTCCTCTGGGCAAGCCCGGGTCCCAGATCCTGTTGTGCCTGTGAATAGGCTGCAGGGGGACGGTGAAGACCAGCAACAGCTTTCAGGGCTGCCACCTTCCGTGTGGGACAAGGAGCCGGACGTGTGCCTTCTCGGAAACAGGCTCTGCCGAGGACGAGAGCCATGAGATGTTCCTCCTCTGGGCAAGCCCGGGTCCCAGATCCTGTTGTGCCTGTGAATAGGCTGCAGGGGGACGGTGAAGACCAGCAACAGCTTTCACGGCTGCCACCTTCCGTGTGGGACAAGGAGCCGGACGTGTGCCTTTTCGGAAACAGGCTCTGTCGAGGACGAGAGCCATGAGATGTTCCTCCTCTGGGCAAGCCCGGGTCCCAGATCCTGTTGTGCCTGTGAATAGGCTGCAGGGGGACGGTGAAGACCAGCAACAGCTTTCAGGGCTGCCACCTTCCGTGTGGGACAAGGAGCCGGACGTGTGCCTTTTCGGAAATAGGCCATGCCGAGGACGAGAGCCATGAGATGTTCCTCCTCTGGGCAAGCCCGGGTCCCAGATCCTGTTGTGCCTGTGAATAGGCTGCAGGGGGACGGTGAAGAGCAGCAACAGCTTTCACGGCTGCCACCTTCCGTGTGGGACAAGGAGCCGGACGTGTGCCTTTCTGGAAACAGGCCGTGCCGGAGACGAGAGCTGTGAGATGTTCCTCCTCTGGGCAAGCCCGGGTCCCAGATCCTGTTGTGCCTGTGAATAGGCTGCAGGGGGACGGTGAAGACCAGCAACAGCTTTCAGGGCTGCCACCTTCCGTGTGGGACAAGGAGCCGGACGTGTGCCTTTTCGGAAACAGGCCATGCCGAGGACGAGAGCCATGAGATGTTCCTCCTCTGGGCAAGCCCGGGTCCCAGATCCTGTTGTGCCTGTGAATAGGCTGCAGGGGGACGGTGAAGACCAGCAACAGCTTTCAGGGCTGCCACCTTCCGTGTGGGACAAGGAGCCGGACGTGTGACTTTCTGGAAACAGGCCGTGCCGGGGATGAGAGCCGTGAAATGTTCCTCCTCTGGGCAAGCCCGGGTCCCAGATCCTGTTGTGCCTGTGAATAGGCTGCAGGGGGACGGTGAAGACCAGCAACAGCTTTCAGGGCTGCCACCTTCCGTGTGGGACAAGGAGCCGGACGTGTGCCGTCTCGGAAACAGGCTCTGCCGAGGACGAGAGCCATGAGATGTTCCTCCTCTGGGCAAGCCCGGGTCCCAGATCCTGTTGTGCCTGTGAATAGGCTGCAGGGGGACGGTGAAGACCAGCAACAGCTTTCAGGGCTGCCACCTTCCGTGTGGGACAAGGAGCCGGACGTGTGCCTTTTTGGAAACAGGCCCTGCCGAGGACGAGAGCCATGAGATGTTCCTCCTCTGGGCAAGCCCCGGTCCTGAATCCTGTTGTGCCTGTGAATAGGCTGCAGGGGGACGGTGAAGACCAGCAACAGCTTTCAGGGCTGCCACCTTCCGTTTGGGACAAGGAGCCAGACACGTCTTTCTGGATAAAGGCCGTGCCGAGGACGAGAGCCATGAGATGTTCCTCCTCTGGGCAAGCCCGGGTCCCAGATCCTGTTGTGCCTGTGAATAGGCTGCAGGGGGACAGTGAAGACCAGCAACAGCTTTCATGGCTGCCACCTTCCGTGTGGGACAAGGAGCCAGACGTGTGCCTTCTCGGAAACAGGCTCTGCCGAGGACGAGAGCCATGAGATGTTCCTCCTCTGGGCAAGCCCGGGTCCCAGATCCTGTTGTGCCTGTGAATAGGCTGCAGGGGGACGGTGAAGACCAGCAACAGCTTTCAGGGCTGCCACCTTCCGTGTGGGACAAGGAGCCGGACGTGTGCCTTTTCGGAATCAGGCCATGCCGAGGACGAGAGCCATGAGATGTTCCTCCTCTGGGCAAGCCCGGGTCCCAGATCCTGTTGTGCCTGTGAATAGGCTGCAGGGGGACGGTGAAGACCAGCAACAGCTTTCACGGCTGCCACCTTCCGTGTGGGACAAGGAGCCGGACGTGTGCCTTTTCGGAAACAGGCTCTGCCGAGGACGAGAGCCATGAGATGTTCCTCCTCTGGGCAAGCCCGGGTCCCAGATCCTGTTGTGCCTGTGAATAGGCTGCAGGGGGACGGTGAAGACCAGCAACAGCTTTCAGGGCTGCCACCTTCCGTGTGGGACAAGGAGCCGGACGTCTGCCTTTCTGGAAACAGGCCCTGCCGAGGACGAGAGCCATGAGATGTTCCTCCTCTGGGAAATCCCGGGTCCCAGATCCTGTTGTGCCTGTGAATAGGATGCAGGGGGACGGTGAAGAGCAGCAACAGCTTTCACGGCTGCCACCTTCTGTGTGGGACAAGGAGCCGGACATGTGCCTTTCTGGAAACAGGCCGTGCCGGGGACGAGAGCCATGAGATGTTCCTCCTCTGGGCAAGCCCGGGTCCCAGATCCTGTTGTGCCTGTGAATAGGCTGCAGGGGGACGGTGAAGACCAGCAACAGCTTTCAGGGCTGCCACCTTCCGTGTGGGACAAGGAGCCGGACGTCTGCCTTTCTGGAAACAGGCCCTGCCGAGGACGAAAGCCATGAGATGTTCCTCCTCTGGGCAAGCCCGGGTCCTGAATCCTGTTGTGCCTGTGAATAGGCTGCAGGGGGACGGTGAAGACCAGCAACAGCTTTCAGGGCTGCCACCTTCCGTGTGGGACAAGGAGCCGGACGTGTGCCTTTTTGGAAACAGGCTCTGCCAAGGACGAGAGCCATGAGATGTTCCTCCTCTGGGCAAGCCCGGGTCCCAGATCCTGTTGTGCCTGTGAATAGGCTGCAGGGGGACGGTGAAGACCAGCAACAGCTTTCAGGGCTGCCACCTTCCGTGTGGGACAAGGAGCCGTACGTGTGCATTTTCGGAAACAGGCTCGGACGAGGAAGAGAGCCATGAGATGTTCCTCCTCTGGGCAAGCCCCGGTCCTGAATCCTGTTGTGCCTGTGAATAGGCTGCAGGGGGACGGTGAAGACCAGCAACAGCTTTCAGGGCTGCCACCTTCCGTTTGGGACAAGGAGCCGGACGTGTCTTTCTGGATAAAGGCCGTGCCGAGGACGAGAGCCATGAGATGTTCCTCCTCTGGGCAAGCCCGGGTCCCAGATCCTGTTGTGCCTGTGAATAGGCTGCAGGGGGACGGTGAAGACCAGCAACAGCTTTCAGGGCTGACACCTTCCGTGTGGGACAAGGAGCCGTATGTGTGCCTTTTCGGAAACAGGCTCGGACGAGGAAGAGAGCCATGAGATGTTCCTCCTCTGGGCAAGCCCCGGTCCTGAATCCTGTTGTGCCTGTGAATAGGCTGCAGGGGGACGGTGAAGACCAGCAACAGCTTTCAGGGCTGCCACCTTCCGTGTGGGACAAGGAGCCGGACGCGTCTTTCTGGATAAAGGCCGTGCCGAGGACGAGAGCCATGAGATGTTCCTCCTCTGGGCAAGCCCGGGTCCCAGATCCTGTTGTGCCTGTGAATAGGCTGCAGGGGGACGGGGAAGACCAGCAACAGCTTTCATGGCTGCCACCTTCCGTGTAGGACAAGGAGCCAGACGTGTGCCTTCTCGGAAACAGGCTCTGCCGAGGACGAGAGCCATGAGATGTTCCTCCTCTGGGCAAGCCCGGGTCCCAGATCCTGTTGTGCCTGTGAATAGGCTGCAGGGGGACGGTGAAGACCAGCAACAGCTTTCAGGGCTGCCACCTTCCGTGTGGGACAAGGAACCGGACGTCTGCCTTTCTGGAAACAGGCTCTGCCGAGGACGAGAGCCATGAGATGTTCCTCCTCTGGGCAAGCCCGGGTCCCAGATCCTGTTGTGCCTGTGAATAGGCTGCAGGGGGACGGTGAAGACCAGCAACAGCTTTCAGGGCTGCCACCTTCCGTGTGGGACAAGGAGCCGGACGTGTGCCTTTTCGGAAACAGGCCCTGCCGAGGACGAGAGCCATGAGATGTTCCTCCTCTGGGCAAGCCCGGGTCCCAGATCCTGTTGTGCCTGTGAATAGGCTGCAGGGGGACGGTGAAGACCAGCAACAGCTTTCACGGCTGCCACCTTCCGTGTGGGACAAGGAGCCGGACGTGTGCCTTTCTGGAAACAGGCCGTGCCGGAGACGAGAGCTGTGAGATGTTCCTCCTCTGGGCAAGCCCGGGTCCCAGATCCTGTTGTGCCTGTGAATAGGCTGCAGGGGGACGGTGAAGACCAGCAACAGCTTTCAGGGCTGCCACCTTCCGTGTGGGACAAGGAGCCGGACGTGTGCCTTTTCGGAAACAGGCCATGCCGAGGACGAGAGCCATGAGATGTTCCTCCTCTGGGCAAGCCCGGGTCCCAGATCCTGTTGTGCCTGTGAATAGGCTGCAGGGGGACGGTGAAGACCAGCAACAGCTTTCAGGGCTGCCACCTTCCGTGTGGGACAAGGAGCCGGACGTGTGACTTTCTGGAAACAGGCCGTGCCGGGGATGAGAGCCGTGAAATGTTCCTCCTCTGGGCAAGCCCGGGTCCCAGATCCTGTTGTGCCTGTGAATAGGCTGCAGGGGGACGGTGAAGACCAGCAACAGCTTTCAGGGCTGCCACCTTCCGTGTGGGACAAGGAGCCGGACGTGTGCCGTCTCGGAAACAGGCTCTGCCGAGGACGAGAGCCATGAGATGTTCCTCCTCTGGGCAAGCCCGCGTCCCAGATCCTGTTGTGCCTGTGAATAGGCTGCAGGGGGACGGTGAAGACCAGCAACAGCTTTCAGGGCTGCCACCTTCCGTGTGGGACAAGGAGCCGGACGTGTGCCTTTTTGGAAACAGGCCCTGCCGAGGACGAGAGCCATGAGATGTTCCTCCTCTGGGCAAGCCCCGGTCCTGAATCCTGTTGTGCCTGTGAATAGGCTGCAGGGGGACGGTGAAGACCAGCAACAGCTTTCAGGGCTGCCACCTTCCGTTTGGGACAAGGAGCCAGACACGTCTTTCTGGATAAAGGCCGTGCCGAGGACGAGAGCCATGAGATGTTCCTCCTCTGGGCAAGCCCGGGTCCCAGATCCTGTTGTGCCTGTGAATAGGCTGCAGGGGGACGGGGAAGACCAGCAACAGCTTTCATGGCTGCCACCTTCCGTGTGGGACAAGGAGCCAGACGTGTGCCTTCTCGGAAACAGGCTCTGCCGAGGACGAGAGCCATGAGATGTTCCTCCTCTGGGCAAGCCCGGGTCCCAGATCCTGTTGTGCCTGTGAATAGGCTGCAGGGGGACGGTGAAGACCAGCAACAGCTTTCAGGGCTGCCACCTTCCGTGTGGGACAAGGAGCCGGACGTGTGCCTTTTCGGAAACAGGCCATGCCGAGGACGAGAGCCATGAGATGTTCCTCCTCTGGGCAAGCCCGGGTCCCAGATCCTGTTGTGCCTGTGAATAGGCTGCAGGGGGACGGTGAAGACCAGCAACAGCTTTCAGGGCTGCCACCTTCCGTGTGGGAGAAGGAGCCGGACGTGTGCCTTCTCGGAAACAGGCTCTGCCGAGGACGAGAGCCATGAGATGTTCCTCCTCTGGGCAAGCCCGGGTCCCAGATCCTGTTGTGCCTGTGAATAGGATGCAGGGGGACAGTGAAGACCAGCAACAGCTTTCAGAGCTGCCACCTTCCGTGTGGGACAAGGAGCCGGACGTGTGCCTTTTCGGAAACAGGCCCTGCCGAGGACGAGAGCCATGAGATGTTCCTCCTCTGGGAAATCCCGGGTCCCAGATCCTGTTGTGCCTGTGAATAGGATGCAGGGGGACGGTGAAGACCAGCAACAGCTTTCAGGGCTGCCACCTTCCGTGTGGGACAAGGAGCCGGACGTGTGCCGTCTCGGAAACAGGCTCTGCCGAGGACGAGAGCCATGAGATGTTCCTCCTCTGGGCAAGCCCGGGTCCCAGATCCTGTTGTGCCTGTGAATAGGCTGCAGGGGGACGGTGAAGACCAGCAACAGCTTTCAGGGCTGCCACCTTCCGTGTGGGACAAGGAGCCGGACGTCTGCCTTTCTGGAAACAGGCCCTGCCGAGGACGAAAGCCATGAGATGTTCCTCCTCTGGGCAAGCCCGGGTCCTGAATCCTGTTGTGCCTGTGAATAGGCTGCAGGGGGACAGTGAAGACCAGCAACAGCTTTCAGGGCTGCCACCTTCCGTGTGGGACAAGGAGCCGGACGTGTGCCTTTTTGGAAACAGGCTCTGCCAAGGACGAGAGCCATGAGATGTTCCTCCTCTGGGCAAGCCCGGGTCCCAGATCCTGTTGTGCCTGTGAATAGGCTGCAGGGGGACGGTGAAGACCAGCAACAGCTTTCAGGGCTGCCACCTTCCGTGTGGGACAAGGAGCCGTACGTGTGCATTTTCGGAAACAGGCTCGGACGAGGAAGAGAGCCATGAGATGTTCCTCCTCTGGGCAAGCCCCGGTCCTGAATCCTGTTGTGCCTGTGAATAGGCTGCAGGGGGACGGTGAAGACCAGCAACAGCTTTCAGGGCTGCCACCTTCCGTTTGGGACAAGGAGCCGGACGTGTCTTTCTGGATAAAGGCCGTGCCGAGGACGAGAGCCATGAGATGTTCCTCCTCTGGGCAAGCCCGGGTCCCAGATCCTGTTGTGCCTGTGAATAGGCTGCAGGGGGACGGTGAAGACCAGCAACAGCTTTCATGGCTGCCACCTTCCGTGTAGGACAAGGAGCCAGACGTGTGCCTTCTCGGAAACAGGCTCTGCCGAGGACGAGAGCCATGAGATGTTCCTCCTCTGGGCAAGCCCGGGTCCCAGATCCTGTTGTGCCTGTGAATAGGCTGCAGGGGGACGGTGAAGACCAGCAACAGCTTTCAGGGCTGCCACCTTCCGTGTGGGACAAGGAGCCGGACGTCTGCCTTTCTGGAAACAGGCCCTGCCGAGGACGAAAGCCATGAGATGTTCCTCCTCTGGGCAAGCCCGGGTCCTGAATCCTGTTGTGCCTGTGAATAGGCTGCAGGGGGACGGTGAAGACCAGCAACAGCTTTCAGGGCTGCCACCTTCCGTGTGGGACAAGGAGCCGGACGTGTGCCTTTTCGGAAACAGGCTCGGACGAGGAAGAGAGCCATGAGATGTTCCTCCTCTGGGCAAGCCCCGGTCCTGAATCCTGTTGTGCCTGTGAATAGGCTGCAGGGGGACGGTGAAGACCAGCAACAGCTTTCAGGGCTGCCACCTTCCGTTTGGGACAAGGAGCCGGACGTGTCTTTCTGGATAAAGGCCGTGCCGAGGACGAGAGCCATGAGATGTTCCTCCTCTGGGCAAGCCCGGGTCCCAGATCCTGTTGTGCCTGTGAATAGGCTGCAGGGGGACGGGGAAGACCAGCAACAGCTTTCATGGCTGCCACCTTCCGTGTAGGACAAGGAGCCAGACGTGTGCCTTCTCGGAAACAGGCTCTGCCGAGGACGAGAGCCATGAGATGTTCCTCCTCTGGGCAAGCCCGGGTCCCAGATCCTGTTGTGCCTGTGAATAGGCTGCAGGGGGACGGTGAAGACCAGCAACAGCTTTCAGGGCTGCCACCTTCCGTGTGGGACAAGGAGCCGGACGTCTGCCTTTCTGGAAACAGGCTCTGCCGAGGACGAGAGCCATGAGATGTTCCTCCTCTGGGCAAGCCCGGGTCCCAGATCCTGTTGTGCCTGTGAATAGGCTGCAGGGGGACGGTGAAGACCAGCAACAGCTTTCACGGCTGCCACCTTCCGTGTGGGACAAGGAGCCGGACGTGTGCCTTTTCGGAAACAGGCCATGCCGAGGACGAGAGCCATGAGATGTTCCTCCTCTGGGCAAGCCCGGGTCCCAGATCCTGTTGTGCCTGTGAATAGGCTGCAGGGGGACGGTGAAGACCAGCAACAGCTTTCAGGGCTGCCACCTTCCGTGTGGGACAAGGAGCCGGACGTGTGCCTTCTCGGAAACAGGCTCTGCCGAGGACGAGAGCCATGAGATGTTCCTCCTCTGGGCAAGCCCGGGTCCCAGATCCTGTTGTGCCTGTGAATAGGCTGCAGGGGGACGGTGAAGACCAGCAACAGCTTTCAGGGCTGCCACCTTCCGTGTGGGACAAGGAGCCGGACGTGTGCCTTTTTGGAAACAGGCTCTGCCGAGGGCGAGAGCCATGAGATGTTCCTCCTCTGGGCAAGCCCGGGTCCCAGATCCTGTTGTGCCTGTGAATAGGCTGCAGGGGGACGGTGAAGACCAGCAACAGCTTTCAGGGCTGCCACCTTCCGTGTGGGACAAGGAGCCGTATGTGTGCCTTTTCGGAAACAGGCTCGGACGAGGAAGAGAGCCATGAGATGTTCCTCCTCTGGGCAAGCCCCGGTCCTGAATCCTGTTGTGCCTGTGAATGGGCTGCAGGGGGACGGTGAAGACCAGCAACAGCTTTCAGGGCTGCCACCTTCCGTTTGAGACAAGGAGCCGGACGCGTGTTTCTGGATAAAGGCCGTGCCGAGGACGAGAGCCATGAGATGTTCCTCCTCTGGGCAAGCCCGCGTCCCAGATCCTGTTGTGCCTGTGAATAGGATGCAGGGGGACGGGGAAGACCAGCAACAGCTTTCATGGCTGCCACCTTCCGTGTGGGACAAGGAGCCAGACGTGTGCCTTCTCGGAAACAGGCTCTGCCGAGGACGAGAGCCATGAGATGTTCCTCCTCTGGGCAAGCCCGGGTCCCAGATCCTGTTGTGCCTGTGAATAGGCTGCAGGGGGACGGTGAAGACCAGCAACAGCTTTCAGGGCTGCCACCTTCCGTGTGGGACAAGGAGCCGGACGTGTGCCTTCTCGGAAACAGGCTCTGCCGAGGACGAGAGCCATGAGATGTTCCTCCTCTGGGCAAGCCCGGGTCCCAGATCCTGTTGTGCCTGTGAATAGGCTGCAGGGGGACGGTGAAGACCAGCAACAGCTTTCACGGCTGCCACCTTCCGTGTGGGACAAGGAGCCGGACGTGTGCCTTTTCGGAAACAGGCTCTGTCGAGGACGAGAGCCATGAGATGTTCCTCCTCTGGGCAAGCCCGGGTCCCAGATCCTGTTGTGCCTGTGAATAGGCTGCAGGGGGACGGTGAAGACCAGCAACAGCTTTCAGGACTGCCACCTTCCGTGTGGGACAAGGAGCCGGACGTGTGCCTTTTCGGAAATAGGCCATGCCGAGGACGAGAGCCATGAGATGTTCCTCCTCTGGGCAAGCCCGGGTCCCAGATCCTGTTGTGCCTGTGAATAGGCTGCAGGGGGACGGTGAAGAGCAGCAACAGCTTTCACGGCTGCCACCTTCCGTGTGGGACAAGGAGCCGGACGTGTGCCTTTCTGGAAACAGGCCGTGCCGGAGACGAGAGCTGTGAGATGTTCCTCCTCTGGGCAAGCCCGGGTCCCAGATCCTGTTGTGCCTGTGAATAGGCTGCAGGGGGACGGTGAAGACCAGCAACAGCTTTCAGGGCTGCCACCTTCCGTGTGGGACAAGGAGCCGGACGTGTGCCTTTTCGGAAACAGGCCATGCCGAGGACGAGAGCCATGAGATGTTCCTCCTCTGGGCAAGCCCGGGTCCCAGATCCTGTTGTGCCTGTGAATAGGCTGCAGGGGGACGGTGAAGACCAGCAACAGCTTTCAGGGCTGCCACCTTCCGTGTGGGACAAGGAGCCGGACGTGTGACTTTCTGGAAACAGGCCGTGCCGGGGATGAGAGCCGTGAAATGTTCCTCCTCTGGGCAAGCCCGGGTCCCAGATCCTGTTGTGCCTGTGAATAGGCTGCAGGGGGACGGTGAAGACCAGCAACAGCTTTCAGGGCTGCCACCTTCCGTGTGGGACAAGGAGCCGGACGTGTGCCGTCTCGGAAACAGGCTCTGCCGAGGACGAGAGCCATGAGATGTTCCTCCTCTGGGCAAGCCCGGGTCCCAGATCCTGTTGTGCCTGTGAATAGGCTGCAGGGGGACGGTGAAGACCAGCAACAGCTTTCAGGGCTGCCACCTTCCGTGTGGGACAAGGAGCCGTATGTGTGCCTTTTTGGAAACAGGCCCTGCCGAGGACGAGAGCCATGAGATGTTCCTCCTCTGGGCAAGCCCCGGTCCTGAATCCTGTTGTGCCTGTGAATAGGCTGCAGGGGGACGGTGAAGACCAGCAACGGCTTTCAGGGCTGCCACCTTCCGTTTGGGACAAGGAGCCAGACACGTCTTTCTGGATAAAGGCCGTGCCGAGGACGAGAGCCATGAGATGTTCCTCCTCTGGGCAAGCCCGGGTCCCAGATCCTGTTGTGCCTGTGAATAGGCTGCAGGGGGACAGTGAAGACCAGCAACAGCTTTCATGGCTGCCACCTTCCGTGTGGGACAAGGAGCCAGACGTGTGCCTTCTCGGAAACAGGCTCTGCCGAGGACGAGAGCCATGAGATGTTCCTCCTCTGGGCAAGCCCGGGTCCCAGATCCTGTTGTGCCTGTGAATAGGCTGCAGGGGGACGGTGAAGACCAGCAACAGCTTTCAGGGCTGCCACCTTCCGTGTGGGACAAGGAGCCGGACGTGTGCCTTTTCGGAATCAGGCCATGCCGAGGACGAGAGCCATGAGATGTTCCTCCTCTGGGCAAGCCCGGGTCCCAGATCCTGTTGTGCCTGTGAATAGGCTGCAGGGGGACGGTGAAGACCAGCAACAGCTTTCACGGCTGCCACCTTCCGTGTGGGACAAGGAGCCGGACGTGTGCCTTTTCGGAAACAGGCTCTGCCGAGGACGAGAGCCATGAGATGTTCCTCCTCTGGGCAAGCCCGGGTCCCAGATCCTGTTGTGCCTGTGAATAGGATGCAGGGGGACAGTGAAGACCAGCAACAGCTTTCAGAGCTGCCACCTTCCGTGTGGGACAAGGAGCCGGACGTGTGCCTTTTCGGAAACAGGCCCTGCCGAGGACGAGAGCCATGAGATGTTCCTCCTCTGGGAAATCCCGGGTCCCAGATCCTGTTGTGCCTGTGAATAGGATGCAGGGGGACGGTGAAGAGCAGCAACAGCTTTCACGGCTGCAACCTTCTGTGTGGGACAAGGAGCCGGACATGTGCCTTTCTGGAAACAGGCCGTGCCGGGGACGAGAGCCATGAGATGTTCCTCCTCTGGGCAAGCCCGGGTCCCAGATCCTGTTGTGCCTGTGAATAGGCTGCAGGGGGACGGTGAAGACCAGCAACAGCTTTCAGGGCTGCCACCTTCCGTGTGGGACAAGGAGCCGGACGTCTGCCTTTCTGGAAACAGGCCCTGCCGAGGACGAAAGCCATGAGATGTTCCTCCTCTGGGCAAGCCCGGGTCCTGAATCCTGTTGTGCCTGTGAATAGGCTGCAGGGGGACGGTGAAGACCAGCAACAGCTTTCAGGGCTGCCACCTTCCGTGTGGGACAAGGAGCCGGACGTGTGCCTTTTTGGAAACAGGCTCTGCCAAGGACGAGAGCCATGAGATGTTCCTCCTCTGGGCAAGCCCGGGTCCCAGATCCTGTTGTGCCTGTGAATAGGCTGCAGGGGGACGGTGAAGACCAGCAACAGCTTTCAGGGCTGCCACCTTCCGTGTGGGACAAGGAGCCGTACGTGTGCATTTTCGGAAACAGGCTCGGACGAGGAAGAGAGCCATGAGATGTTCCTCCTCTGGGCAAGCCCCGGTCCTGAATCCTGTTGTGCCTGTGAATAGGCTGCAGGGGGACGGTGAAGACCAGCAACAGCTTTCAGGGCTGCCACCTTCCGTTTGGGACAAGGAGCCGGACGTGTCTTTCTGGATAAAGGCCGTGCCGAGGACGAGAGCCATGAGATGTTCCTCCTCTGGGCAAGCCCGGGTCCCAGATCCTGTTGTGCCTGTGAATAGGCTGCAGGGGGACGGTGAAGACCAGCAACAGCTTTCAGGGCTGACACCTTCCGTGTGGGACAAGGAGCCGTATGTGTGCCTTTTCGGAAACAGGCTCGGACGAGGAAGAGAGCCATGAGATGTTCCTCCTCTGGGCAAGCCCCGGTCCTGAATCCTGTTGTGCCTGTGAATAGGCTGCAGGGGGACGGTGAAGACCAGCAACAGCTTTCAGGGCTGCCACCTTCCGTGTGGGACAAGGAGCCGGACGCGTCTTTCTGGATAAAGGCCGTGCCGAGGACGAGAGCCATGAGATGTTCCTCCTCTGGGCAAGCCCGGGTCCCAGATCCTGTTGTGCCTGTGAATAGGCTGCAGGGGGACGGGGAAGACCAGCAACAGCTTTCATGGCTGCCACCTTCCGTGTAGGACAAGGAGCCAGACGTGTGCCTTCTCGGAAACAGGCTCTGCCGAGGACGAGAGCCATGAGATGTTCCTCCTCTGGGCAAGCCCGGGTCCCAGATCCTGTTGTGCCTGTGAATAGGCTGCAGGGGGACGGTGAAGACCAGCAACAGCTTTCAGGGCTGCCACCTTCCGTGTGGGACAAGGAACCGGACGTCTGCCTTTCTGGAAACAGGCTCTGCCGAGGACGAGAGCCATGAGATGTTCCTCCTCTGGGCAAGCCCGGGTCCCAGATCCTGTTGTGCCTGTGAATAGGCTGCAGGGGGACGGTGAAGACCAGCAACAGCTTTCAGGGCTGCCACCTTCCGTGTGGGACAAGGAGCCGGACGTGTGCCTTTTCGGAAACAGGCCCTGCCGAGGACGAGAGCCATGAGATGTTCCTCCTCTGGGCAAGCCCGGGTCCCAGATCCTGTTGTGCCTGTGAATAGGCTGCAGGGGGACGGTGAAGACCAGCAACAGCTTTCACGGCTGCCACCTTCCGTGTGGGACAAGGAGCCGGACGTGTGCCTTTCTGGAAACAGGCCGTGCCGGAGACGAGAGCTGTGAGATGTTCCTCCTCTGGGCAAGCCCGGGTCCCAGATCCTGTTGTGCCTGTGAATAGGCTGCAGGGGGACGGTGAAGACCAGCAACAGCTTTCAGGGCTGCCACCTTCCGTGTGGGACAAGGAGCCGGACGTGTGCCTTTTCGGAAACAGGCCATGCCGAGGACGAGAGCCATGAGATGTTCCTCCTCTGGGCAAGCCCGGGTCCCAGATCCTGTTGTGCCTGTGAATAGGCTGCAGGGGGACGGTGAAGACCAGCAACAGCTTTCAGGGCTGCCACCTTCCGTGTGGGACAAGGAGCCGGACGTGTGACTTTCTGGAAACAGGCCGTGCCGGGGATGAGAGCCGTGAAATGTTCCTCCTCTGGGCAAGCCCGGGTCCCAGATCCTGTTGTGCCTGTGAATAGGCTGCAGGGGGACGGTGAAGACCAGCAACAGCTTTCAGGGCTGCCACCTTCCGTGTGGGACAAGGAGCCGGACGTGTGCCGTCTCGGAAACAGGCTCTGCCGAGGACGAGAGCCATGATATGTTCCTCCTCTGGGCAAGCCCGCGTCCCAGATCCTGTTGTGCCTGTGAATAGGCTGCAGGGGGACGGTGAAGACCAGCAACAGCTTTCAGGGCTGCCACCTTCCGTGTGGGACAAGGAGCCGGACGTGTGCCTTTTTGGAAACAGGCCCTGCCGAGGACGAGAGCCATGAGATGTTCCTCCTCTGGGCAAGCCCCGGTCCTGAATCCTGTTGTGCCTGTGAATAGGCTGCAGGGGGACGGTGAAGACCAGCAACAGCTTTCAGGGCTGCCACCTTCCGTTTGGGACAAGGAGCCAGACACGTCTTTCTGGATAAAGGCCGTGCCGAGGACGAGAGCCATGAGATGTTCCTCCTCTGGGCAAGCCCGGGTCCCAGATCCTGTTGTGCCTGTGAATAGGCTGCAGGGGGACGGGGAAGACCAGCAACAGCTTTCATGGCTGCCACCTTCCGTGTGGGACAAGGAGCCAGACGTGTGCCTTTTCGGAAACAGGCCATGCCGAGGACGAGAGCCATGAGATGTTCCTCCTCTGGGCAAGCCCGGGTCCCAGATCCTGTTGTGCCTGTGAATAGGATGCAGGGGGACGGTGAAGACCAGCAACAGCTTTCAGGGCTGCCACCTTCCGTGTGGGACAAGGAGCCGGACGTGTGCCTTCTCGGAAACAGGCTCTGCCGAGGACGAGAGCCATGAGATGTTCCTCCTCTGGGCAAGCCCGGGTCCCAGATCCTGTTGTGCCTGTGAATAGGCTGCAGGGGGACGGTGAAGACCAGCAACAGCTTTCAGGGCTGCCACCTTCCGTGTGGGACAAGGAGCCGGACGTGTGCCTTTTTGGAAACAGGCTCTGCCGAGGGCGAGAGCCATGAGATGTTCCTCCTCTGGGCAAGCCCGGGTCCCAGATCCTGTTGTGCCTGTGAATAGGCTGCAGGGGGACGGTGAAGACCAGCAACAGCTTTCAGGGCTGCCACCTTCCGTGTGGGACAAGGAGCCGTATGTGTGCCTTTTCGGAAACAGGCTCGGACGAGGAAGAGAGCCATGAGATGTTCCTCCTCTGGGCAAGCCCCGGTCCTGAATCCTGTTGTGCCTGTGAATGGGCTGCAGGGGGACGGTGAAGACCAGCAACAGCTTTCAGGGCTGCCACCTTCCGTTTGAGACAAGGAGCCGGACGCGTGTTTCTGGATAAAGGCCGTGCCGAGGACGAGAGCCATGAGATGTTCCTCCTCTGGGCAAGCCCGCGTCCCAGATCCTGTTGTGCCTGTGAATAGGCTGCAGGGGGACGGTGAAGACCAGCAACAGCTTTCAGGGCTGCCACCTTCCGTGTGGGACAAGGAGCCGGACGTCTGCCTTTCTGGAAACAGGCCCTGCCGAGGACGAAAGCCATGAGATGTTCCTCCTCTGGGCAAGCCCGGGTCCTGAATCCTGTTGTGCCTGTGAATAGGCTGCAGGGGGACGGTGAAGACCAGCAACAGCTTTCAGGGCTGCCACCTTCCGTGTGGGACAAGGAGCCGGACGTGTGCCTTTTTGGAAACAGGCTCTGCCAAGGACGAGAGCCATGAGATGTTCCTCCTCTGGGCAAGCCCGGGTCCCAGATCCTGTTGTGCCTGTGAATAGGCTGCAGGGGGACGGTGAAGACCAGCAACAGCTTTCAGGGCTGCCACCTTCCGTGTGGGACAAGGAGCCGTACGTGTGCATTTTCGGAAACAGGCTCGGACGAGGAAGAGAGCCATGAGATGTTCCTCCTCTGGGCAAGCCCCGGTCCTGAATCCTGTTGTGCCTGTGAATAGGCTGCAGGGGGACGGTGAAGACCAGCAACAGCTTTCAGGGCTGCCACCTTCCGTTTGGGACAAGGAGCCGGACGTGTCTTTCTGGATAAAGGCCGTGCCGAGGACGAGAGCCATGAGATGTTCCTCCTCTGGGCAAGCCCGGGTCCCAGATCCTGTTGTGCCTGTGAATAGGCTGCAGGGGGACGGTGAAGACCAGCAACAGCTTTCAGGGCTGACACCTTCCGTGTGGGACAAGGAGCCGTATGTGTGCCTTTTCGGAAACAGGCTCGGACGAGGAAGAGAGCCATGAGATGTTCCTCCTCTGGGCAAGCCCCGGTCCTGAATCCTGTTGTGCCTGTGAATAGGCTGCAGGGGGACGGTGAAGACCAGCAACAGCTTTCAGGGCTGCCACCTTCCGTGTGGGACAAGGAGCCGGACGCGTCTTTCTGGATAAAGGCCGTGCCGAGGACGAGAGCCATGAGATGTTCCTCCTCTGGGCAAGCCCGGGTCCCAGATCCTGTTGTGCCTGTGAATAGGCTGCAGGGGGACGGGGAAGACCAGCAACAGCTTTCATGGCTGCCACCTTCCGTGTAGGACAAGGAGCCAGACGTGTGCCTTCTCGGAAACAGGCTCTGCCGAGGACGAGAGCCATGAGATGTTCCTCCTCTGGGCAAGCCCGGGTCCCAGATCCTGTTGTGCCTGTGAATAGGCTGCAGGGGGACGGTGAAGACCAGCAACAGCTTTCAGGGCTGCCACCTTCCGTGTGGGACAAGGAACCGGACGTCTGCCTTTCTGGAAACAGGCTCTGCCGAGGACGAGAGCCATGAGATGTTCCTCCTCTGGGCAAGCCCGGGTCCCAGATCCTGTTGTGCCTGTGAATAGGCTGCAGGGGGACGGTGAAGACCAGCAACAGCTTTCAGGGCTGCCACCTTCCGTGTGGGACAAGGAGCCGGACGTGTGCCGTCTCGGAAACAGGCCCTGCCGAGGACGAGAGCCATGAGATGTTCCTCCTCTGGGCAAGCCCGGGTCCCAGATCCTGTTGTGCCTGTGAATAGGCTGCAGGGGGACGGTGAAGACCAGCAACAGCTTTCACGGCTGCCACCTTCCGTGTGGGACAAGGAGCCGGACGTGTGCCTTTCTGGAAACAGGCCGTGCCGGAGACGAGAGCTGTGAGATGTTCCTCCTCTGGGCAAGCCCGGGTCCCAGATCCTGTTGTGCCTGTGAATAGGCTGCAGGGGGACGGTGAAGACCAGCAACAGCTTTCAGGGCTGCCACCTTCCGTGTGGGACAAGGAGCCGGACGTGTGCCTTTTCGGAAACAGGCCATGCCGAGGACGAGAGCCATGAGATGTTCCTCCTCTGGGCAAGCCCGGGTCCCAGATCCTGTTGTGCCTGTGAATAGGCTGCAGGAGGACGGTGAAGACCAGCAACAGCTTTCAGGGCTGCCACCTTCCGTGTGGGACAAGGAGCCGGACGTGTGACTTTCTGGAAACAGGCCGTGCCGGGGATGAGAGCCGTGAAATGTTCCTCCTCTGGGCAAGCCCGGGTCCCAGATCCTGTTGTGCCTGTGAATAGGCTGCAGGGGGACGGTGAAGACCAGCAACAGCTTTCAGGGCTGCCACCTTCCGTGTGGGACAAGGAGCCGGACGTGTGCCGTCTCGGAAACAGGCTCTGCCGAGGACGAGAGCCATGAGATGTTCCTCCTCTGGGCAAGCCCGCGTCCCAGATCCTGTTGTGCCTGTGAATAGGCTGCAGGGGGACGGTGAAGACCAGCAACAGCTTTCAGGGCTGCCACCTTCCGTGTGGGACAAGGAGCCGGACGTGTGCCGTCTCGGAAACAGGCTCTGCCGAGGACGAGAGCCATGAGATGTTCCTCCTCTGGGCAAGCCCCGGTCCTGAATCCTGTTGTGCCTGTGAATAGGCTGCAGGGGGACGGTGAAGACCAGCAACAGCTTTCAGGGCTGCCACCTTCCGTGTGGGACAAGGAGCCGGACGTGTGCCTTCTCGGAAACAGGCTCTGCCGAGGACGAGAGCCATGAGATGTTCCTCCTCTGGGCAAGCCCGGGTCCCAGATCCTGTTGTGCCTGTGAATAGGCTGCAGGGGGACGGGGAAGACCAGCAACAGCTTTCAGGGCTGCCACCTTCCGTGTGGGACAAGGAGCCGGACGTGTGCCTTTTTGGAAACAGGCTCTGCCGAGGGCGAGAGCCATGAGATGTTCCTCCTCTGGGCAAGCCCGGGTCCCAGATCCTGTTGTGCCTGTGAATAGGCTGCAGGGGGACGGTGAAGACCAGCAACAGCTTTCAGGGCTGCCACCTTCCGTGTGGGACAAGGAGCCGTATGTGTGCCTTTTCGGAAACAGGCTCGGACGAGGTAGAGAGCCATGAGATGTTCCTCCTCTGGGCAAGCCCCGGTCCTGAATCCTGTTGTGCCTGTGAATGGGCTGCAGGGGGACGGTGAAGACCAGCAACAGCTTTCAGGGCTGCCACCTTCCGTTTGAGACAAGGAGCCGGACGCGTGTTTCTGGATAAAGGCCGTGCCGAGGACGAGAGCCATGAGATGTTCCTCCTCTGGGCAAGCCCGCGTCCCAGATCCTGTTGTGCCTGTGAATAGGCTGCAGGGGGACGGGGAAGACCAGCAACAGCTTTCATGGCTGCCACCTTCCGTGTGGGACAAGGAGCCAGACGTGTGCCTTCTCGGAAACAGGCTCTGCCGAGGACGAGAGCCATGAGATGTTCCTCCTCTGGGCAAGCCCGGGTCCCAGATCCTGTTGTGCCTGTGAATAGGCTGCAGGGGGACGGTGAAGACCAGCAACAGCTTTCAGGGCTGCCACCTTCCGTGTGGGACAAGGAGCCGGACGTGTGCCTTCTCGGAAACAGGCTCTGCCGAGGACGAGAGCCATGAGATGTTCCTCCTCTGGGCAAGCCCGGGTCCCAGATCCTGTTGTGCCTGTGAATAGGCTGCAGGGGGACGGTGAAGACCAGCAACAGCTTTCACGGCTGCCACCTTCCGTGTGGGACAAGGAGCCGGACGTGTGCCTTTTCGGAAACAGGCTCTGTCGAGGACGAGAGCCATGAGATGTTCCTCCTCTGGGCAAGCCCGGGTCCCAGATCCTGTTGTGCCTGTGAATAGGCTGCAGGGGGACGGTGAAGACCAGCAACAGCTTTCAGGGCTGCCACCTTCCGTGTGGGACAAGGAGCCGGACGTGTGCCTTTTCGGAAATAGGCCATGCCGAGGACGAGAGCCATGAGATGTTCCTCCTCTGGGCAAGCCCGGGTCCCAGATCCTGTTGTGCCTGTGAATAGGCTGCAGGGGGACGGTGAAGAGCAGCAACAGCTTTCACGGCTGCCACCTTCCGTGTGGGACAAGGAGCCGGACGTGTGCCTTTCTGGAAACAGGCCGTGCCGGAGACGAGAGCTGTGAGATGTTCCTCCTCTGGGCAAGCCCGGGTCCCAGATCCTGTTGTGCCTGTGAATAGGCTGCAGGGGGACGGTGAAGACCAGCAACAGCTTTCAGGGCTGCCACCTTCCGTGTGGGACAAGGAGCCGGACGTGTGCCTTTTCGGAAACAGGCCATGCCGAGGACGAGAGCCATGAGATGTTCCTCCTCTGGGCAAGCCCGGGTCCCAGATCCTGTTGTGCCTGTGAATAGGCTGCAGGGGGACGGTGAAGACCAGCAACAGCTTTCAGGGCTGCCACCTTCCGTGTGGGACAAGGAGCCGGACGTGTGACTTTCTGGAAACAGGCCGTGCCGGGGATGAGAGCCGTGAAATGTTCCTCCTCTGGGCAAGCCCGGGTCCCAGATCCTGTTGTGCCTGTGAATAGGCTGCAGGGGGACGGTGAAGACCAGCAACAGCTTTCAGGGCTGCCACCTTCCGTGTGGGACAAGGAGCCGGACGTGTGCCGTCTCGGAAACAGGCTCTGCCGAGGACGAGAGCCATGAGATGTTCCTCCTCTGGGCAAGCCCGGGTCCCAGATCCTGTTGTGCCTGTGAATAGGCTGCAGGGGGACGGTGAAGACCAGCAACAGCTTTCAGGGCTGCCACCTTCCGTGTGGGACAAGGAGCCGGACGTGTGCCTTTTTGGAAACAGGCCCTGCCGAGGACGAGAGCCATGAGATGTTCCTCCTCTGGGCAAGCCCCGGTCCTGAATCCTGTTGTGCCTGTGAATAGGCTGCAGGGGGACGGTGAAGACCAGCAACAGCTTTCAGGGCTGCCACCTTCCGTTTGGGACAAGGAGCCAGACACGTCTTTCTGGATAAAGGCCGTGCCGAGGACGAGAGCCATGAGATGTTCCTCCTCTGGGCAAGCCCGGGTCCCAGATCCTGTTGTGCCTGTGAATAGGCTGCAGGGGGACAGTGAAGACCAGCAACAGCTTTCATGGCTGCCACCTTCCGTGTGGGACAAGGAGCCAGACGTGTGCCTTCTCGGAAACAGGCTCTGCCGAGGACGAGAGCCATGAGATGTTCCTCCTCTGGGCAAGCCCGGGTCCCAGATCCTGTTGTGCCTGTGAATAGGCTGCAGGGGGACGGTGAAGACCAGCAACAGCTTTCAGGGCTGCCACCTTCCGTGTGGGACAAGGAGCCGGACGTGTGCCTTTTCGGAATCAGGCCATGCCGAGGACGAGAGCCATGAGATGTTCCTCCTCTGGGCAAGCCCGGGTCCCAGATCCTGTTGTGCCTGTGAATAGGCTGCAGGGGGACGGTGAAGACCAGCAACAGCTTTCACGGCTGCCACCTTCCGTGTGGGACAAGGAGCCGGACGTGTGCCTTTTCGGAAACAGGCTCTGCCGAGGACGAGAGCCATGAGATGTTCCTCCTCTGGGCAAGCCCGGGTCCCAGATCCTGTTGTGCCTGTGAATAGGATGCAGGGGGACAGTGAAGACCAGCAACAGCTTTCAGAGCTGCCACCTTCCGTGTGGGACAAGGAGCCGGACGTGTGCCTTTTCGGAAACAGGCCCTGCCGAGGACGAGAGCCATGAGATGTTCCTCCTCTGGGAAATCCCGGGTCCCAGATCCTGTTGTGCCTGTGAATAGGATGCAGGGGGACGGTGAAGACCAGCAACAGCTTTCAGGGCTGCCACCTTCCGTGTGGGACAAGGAGCCGGACGTGTGCCTTTTTGGAAACAGGCCCTGCCGAGGACGAGAGCCATGAGATGTTCCTCCTCTGGGCAAGCCCCGGTCCTGAATCCTGTTGTGCCTGTGAATAGGCTGCAGGGGGACGGTGAAGACCAGCAACAGCTTTCAGGGCTGCCACCTTCCGTTTGGGACAAGGAGCCAGACACGTCTTTCTGGATAAAGGCCGTGCCGAGGACGAGAGCCATGAGATGTTCCTCCTCTGGGCAAGCCCGGGTCCCAGATCCTGTTGTGCCTGTGAATAGGCTGCAGGGGGACAGTGAAGACCAGCAACAGCTTTCATGGCTGCCACCTTCCGTGTGGGACAAGGAGCCAGACGTGTGCCTTCTCGGAAACAGGCTCTGCCGAGGACGAGAGCCATGAGATGTTCCTCCTCTGGGCAAGCCCGGGTCCCAGATCCTGTTGTGCCTGTGAATAGGCTGCAGGGGGACGGTGAAGACCAGCAACAGCTTTCAGGGCTGCCACCTTCCGTGTGGGACAAGGAGCCGGACGTGTGCCTTTTCGGAATCAGGCCATGCCGAGGACGAGAGCCATGAGATGTTCCTCCTCTGGGCAAGCCCGGGTCCCAGATCCTGTTGTGCCTGTGAATAGGCTGCAGGGGGACGGTGAAGACCAGCAACAGCTTTCACGGCTGCCACCTTCCGTGTGGGACAAGGAGCCGGACGTGTGCCTTTTCGGAAACAGGCTCTGCCGAGGACGAGAGCCATGAGATGTTCCTCCTCTGGGCAAGCCCGGGTCCCAGATCCTGTTGTGCCTGTGAATAGGATGCAGGGGGACAGTGAAGACCAGCAACAGCTTTCAGAGCTGCCACCTTCCGTGTGGGACAAGGAGCCGGACGTGTGCCTTTTCGGAAACAGGCCCTGCCGAGGACGAGAGCCATGAGATGTTCCTCCTCTGGGAAATCCCGGGTCCCAGATCCTGTTGTGCCTGTGAATAGGATGCAGGGGGACGGTGAAGAGCAGCAACAGCTTTCACGGCTGCAACCTTCTGTGTGGGACAAGGAGCCGGACATGTGCCTTTCTGGAAACAGGCCGTGCCGGGGACGAGAGCCATGAGATGTTCCTCCTCTGGGCAAGCCCGGGTCCCAGATCCTGTTGTGCCTGTGAATAGGCTGCAGGGGGACGGTGAAGACCAGCAACAGCTTTCAGGGCTGCCACCTTCCGTGTGGGACAAGGAGCCGGACGTCTGCCTTTCTGGAAACAGGCCCTGCCGAGGACGAAAGCCATGAGATGTTCCTCCTCTGGGCAAGCCCGGGTCCTGAATCCTGTTGTGCCTGTGAATAGGCTGCAGGGGGACGGTGAAGACCAGCAACAGCTTTCAGGGCTGCCACCTTCCGTGTGGGACAAGGAGCCGGACGTGTGCCTTTTTGGAAACAGGCTCTGCCAAGGACGAGAGCCATGAGATGTTCCTCCTCTGGGCAAGCCCGGGTCCCAGATCCTGTTGTGCCTGTGAATAGGCTGCAGGGGGACGGTGAAGACCAGCAACAGCTTTCAGGGCTGCCACCTTCCGTGTGGGACAAGGAGCCGTACGTGTGCATTTTCGGAAACAGGCTCGGACGAGGAAGAGAGCCATGAGATGTTCCTCCTCTGGGCAAGCCCCGGTCCTGAATCCTGTTGTGCCTGTGAATAGGCTGCAGGGGGACGGTGAAGACCAGCAACAGCTTTCAGGGCTGCCACCTTCCGTTTGGGACAAGGAGCCGGACGTGTCTTTCTGGATAAAGGCCGTGCCGAGGACGAGAGCCATGAGATGTTCCTCCTCTGGGCAAGCCCGGGTCCCAGATCCTGTTGTGCCTGTGAATAGGCTGCAGGGGGACGGTGAAGACCAGCAACAGCTTTCAGGGCTGACACCTTCCGTGTGGGACAAGGAGCCGTATGTGTGCCTTTTCGGAAACAGGCTCGGACGAGGAAGAGAGCCATGAGATGTTCCTCCTCTGGGCAAGCCCCGGTCCTGAATCCTGTTGTGCCTGTGAATAGGCTGCAGGGGGACGGTGAAGACCAGCAACAGCTTTCAGGGCTGCCACCTTCCGTGTGGGACAAGGAGCCGGACGCGTCTTTCTGGATAAAGGCCGTGCCGAGGACGAGAGCCATGAGATGTTCCTCCTCTGGGCAAGCCCGGGTCCCAGATCCTGTTGTGCCTGTGAATAGGCTGCAGGGGGACGGGGAAGACCAGCAACAGCTTTCATGGCTGCCACCTTCCGTGTAGGACAAGGAGCCAGACGTGTGCCTTCTCGGAAACAGGCTCTGCCGAGGACGAGAGCCATGAGATGTTCCTCCTCTGGGCAAGCCCGGGTCCCAGATCCTGTTGTGCCTGTGAATAGGCTGCAGGGGGACGGTGAAGACCAGCAACAGCTTTCAGGGCTGCCACCTTCCGTGTGGGACAAGGAACCGGACGTCTGCCTTTCTGGAAACAGGCTCTGCCGAGGACGAGAGCCATGAGATGTTCCTCCTCTGGGCAAGCCCGGGTCCCAGATCCTGTTGTGCCTGTGAATAGGCTGCAGGGGGACGGTGAAGACCAGCAACAGCTTTCAGGGCTGCCACCTTCCGTGTGGGACAAGGAGCCGGACGTGTGCCTTTTCGGAAACAGGCCCTGCCGAGGACGAGAGCCATGAGATGTTCCTCCTCTGGGCAAGCCCGGGTCCCAGATCCTGTTGTGCCTGTGAATAGGCTGCAGGGGGACGGTGAAGACCAGCAACAGCTTTCACGGCTGCCACCTTCCGTGTGGGACAAGGAGCCGGACGTGTGCCTTTCTGGAAACAGGCCGTGCCGGAGACGAGAGCTGTGAGATGTTCCTCCTCTGGGCAAGCCCGGGTCCCAGATCCTGTTGTGCCTGTGAATAGGCTGCAGGGGGACGGTGAAGACCAGCAACAGCTTTCAGGGCTGCCACCTTCCGTGTGGGACAAGGAGCCGGACGTGTGCCTTTTCGGAAACAGGCCATGCCGAGGACGAGAGCCATGAGATGTTCCTCCTCTGGGCAAGCCCGGGTCCCAGATCCTGTTGTGCCTGTGAATAGGCTGCAGGGGGACGGTGAAGACCAGCAACAGCTTTCAGGGCTGCCACCTTCCGTGTGGGACAAGGAGCCGGACGTGTGACTTTCTGGAAACAGGCCGTGCCGGGGATGAGAGCCGTGAAATGTTCCTCCTCTGGGCAAGCCCGGGTCCCAGATCCTGTTGTGCCTGTGAATAGGCTGCAGGGGGACGGTGAAGACCAGCAACAGCTTTCAGGGCTGCCACCTTCCGTGTGGGACAAGGAGCCGGACGTGTGCCGTCTCGGAAACAGGCTCTGCCGAGGACGAGAGCCATGAGATGTTCCTCCTCTGGGCAAGCCCGCGTCCCAGATCCTGTTGTGCCTGTGAATAGGCTGCAGGGGGACGGTGAAGACCAGCAACAGCTTTCAGGGCTGCCACCTTCCGTGTGGGACAAGGAGCCGGACGTGTGCCTTTTTGGAAACAGGCCCTGCCGAGGACGAGAGCCATGAGATGTTCCTCCTCTGGGCAAGCCCCGGTCCTGAATCCTGTTGTGCCTGTGAATAGGCTGCAGGGGGACGGTGAAGACCAGCAACAGCTTTCAGGGCTGCCACCTTCCGTTTGGGACAAGGAGCCAGACACGTCTTTCTGGATAAAGGCCGTGCCGAGGACGAGAGCCATGAGATGTTCCTCCTCTGGGCAAGCCCGGGTCCCAGATCCTGTTGTGCCTGTGAATAGGCTGCAGGGGGACGGGGAAGACCAGCAACAGCTTTCATGGCTGCCACCTTCCGTGTGGGACAAGGAGCCAGACGTGTGCCTTCTCGGAAACAGGCTCTGCCGAGGACGAGAGCCATGAGATGTTCCTCCTCTGGGCAAGCCCGGGTCCCAGATCCTGTTGTGCCTGTGAATAGGCTGCAGGGGGACGGTGAAGACCAGCAACAGCTTTCAGGGCTGCCACCTTCCGTGTGGGACAAGGAGCCGGACGTGTGCCTTTTCGGAAACAGGCCATGCCGAGGACGAGAGCCATGAGATGTTCCTCCTCTGGGCAAGCCCGGGTCCCAGATCCTGTTGTGCCTGTGAATAGGCTGCAGGGGGACGGTGAAGACCAGCAACAGCTTTCAGGGCTGCCACCTTCCGTGTGGGAGAAGGAGCCGGACGTGTGCCTTCTCGGAAACAGGCTCTGCCAAGGACGAGAGCCATGAGATGTTCCTCCTCTGGGCAAGCCCGGGTCCCAGATCCTGTTGTGCCTGTGAATAGGCTGCAGGGGGACGGTGAAGACCAGCAACAGCTTTCACGGCTGCCACCTTCCGTGTGGGACAAGGAGCCGGACGTGTGCCTTTTCGGAAACAGGCTCTGCCGAGGACGAGAGCCATGAGATGTTCCTCCTCTGGGCAAGCCCGGGTCCCAGATCCTGTTGTGCCTGTGAATAGGATGCAGGGGGACAGTGAAGACCAGCAACAGCTTTCAGAGCTGCCACCTTCCGTGTGGGACAAGGAGCCGGACGTGTGCCTTTTCGGAAACAGGCCCTGCCGAGGACGAGAGCCATGAGATGTTCCTCCTCTGGGAAATCCCGGGTCCCAGATCCTGTTGTGCCTGTGAATAGGATGCAGGGGGACGGTGAAGAGCAGCAACAGCTTTCACGGCTGCAACCTTCTGTGTGGGACAAGGAGCCGGACATGTGCCTTTCTGGAAACAGGCCGTGCCGGGGACGAGAGCCATGAGATGTTCCTCCTCTGGGCAAGCCCGGGTCCCAGATCCTGTTGTGCCTGTGAATAGGCTGCAGGGGGACGGTGAAGACCAGCAACAGCTTTCAGGGCTGCCACCTTCCGTGTGGGACAAGGAGCCGGACGTCTGCCTTTCTGGAAACAGGCCCTGCCGAGGACGAAAGCCATGAGATGTTCCTCCTCTGGGCAAGCCCGGGTCCTGAATCCTGTTGTGCCTGTGAATAGGCTGCAGGGGGACGGTGAAGACCAGCAACAGCTTTCAGGGCTGCCACCTTCCGTGTGGGACAAGGAGCCGGACGTGTGCCTTTTTGGAAACAGGCTCTGCCAAGGACGAGAGCCATGAGATGTTCCTCCTCTGGGCAAGCCCGGGTCCCAGATCCTGTTGTGCCTGTGAATAGGCTGCAGGGGGACGGTGAAGACCAGCAACAGCTTTCAGGGCTGCCACCTTCCGTGTGGGACAAGGAGCCGTACGTGTGCATTTTCGGAAACAGGCTCGGACGAGGAAGAGAGCCATGAGATGTTCCTCCTCTGGGCAAGCCCCGGTCCTGAATCCTGTTGTGCCTGTGAATAGGCTGCAGGGGGACGGTGAAGACCAGCAACAGCTTTCAGGGCTGCCACCTTCCGTTTGGGACAAGGAGCCGGACGTGTCTTTCTGGATAAAGGCCGTGCCGAGGACGAGAGCCATGAGATGTTCCTCCTCTGGGCAAGCCCGGGTCCCAGATCCTGTTGTGCCTGTGAATAGGCTGCAGGGGGACGGTGAAGACCAGCAACAGCTTTCAGGGCTGACACCTTCCGTGTGGGACAAGGAGCCGTATGTGTGCCTTTTCGGAAACAGGCTCGGACGAGGAAGAGAGCCATGAGATGTTCCTCCTCTGGGCAAGCCCCGGTCCTGAATCCTGTTGTGCCTGTGAATAGGCTGCAGGGGGACGGTGAAGACCAGCAACAGCTTTCAGGGCTGCCACCTTCCGTGTGGGACAAGGAGCCGGACGCGTCTTTCTGGATAAAGGCCGTGCCGAGGACGAGAGCCATGAGATGTTCCTCCTCTGGGCAAGCCCGGGTCCCAGATCCTGTTGTGCCTGTGAATAGGCTGCAGGGGGACGGGGAAGACCAGCAACAGCTTTCATGGCTGCCACCTTCCGTGTAGGACAAGGAGCCAGACGTGTGCCTTCTCGGAAACAGGCTCTGCCGAGGACGAGAGCCATGAGATGTTCCTCCTCTGGGCAAGCCCGGGTCCCAGATCCTGTTGTGCCTGTGAATAGGCTGCAGGGGGACGGTGAAGACCAGCAACAGCTTTCAGGGCTGCCACCTTCCGTGTGGGACAAGGAACCGGACGTCTGCCTTTCTGGAAACAGGCTCTGCCGAGGACGAGAGCCATGAGATGTTCCTCCTCTGGGCAAGCCCGGGTCCCAGATCCTGTTGTGCCTGTGAATAGGCTGCAGGGGGACGGTGAAGACCAGCAACAGCTTTCAGGGCTGCCACCTTCCGTGTGGGACAAGGAGCCGGACGTGTGCCTTTTCGGAAACAGGCCCTGCCGAGGACGAGAGCCATGAGATGTTCCTCCTCTGGGCAAGCCCGGGTCCCAGATCCTGTTGTGCCTGTGAATAGGCTGCAGGGGGACGGTGAAGACCAGCAACAGCTTTCACGGCTGCCACCTTCCGTGTGGGACAAGGAGCCGGACGTGTGCCTTTCTGGAAACAGGCCGTGCCGGAGACGAGAGCTGTGAGATGTTCCTCCTCTGGGCAAGCCCGGGTCCCAGATCCTGTTGTGCCTGTGAATAGGCTGCAGGGGGACGGTGAAGACCAGCAACAGCTTTCAGGGCTGCCACCTTCCGTGTGGGACAAGGAGCCGGACGTGTGCCTTTTCGGAAACAGGCCATGCCGAGGACGAGAGCCATGAGATGTTCCTCCTCTGGGCAAGCCCGGGTCCCAGATCCTGTTGTGCCTGTGAATAGGCTGCAGGGGGACGGTGAAGACCAGCAACAGCTTTCAGGGCTGCCACCTTCCGTGTGGGACAAGGAGCCGGACGTGTGACTTTCTGGAAACAGGCCGTGCCGGGGATGAGAGCCGTGAAATGTTCCTCCTCTGGGCAAGCCCGGGTCCCAGATCCTGTTGTGCCTGTGAATAGGCTGCAGGGGGACGGTGAAGACCAGCAACAGCTTTCAGGGCTGCCACCTTCCGTGTGGGACAAGGAGCCGGACGTGTGCCGTCTCGGAAACAGGCTCTGCCGAGGACGAGAGCCATGAGATGTTCCTCCTCTGGGCAAGCCCGCGTCCCAGATCCTGTTGTGCCTGTGAATAGGCTGCAGGGGGACGGTGAAGACCAGCAACAGCTTTCAGGGCTGCCACCTTCCGTGTGGGACAAGGAGCCGGACGTGTGCCTTTTTGGAAACAGGCCCTGCCGAGGACGAGAGCCATGAGATGTTCCTCCTCTGGGCAAGCCCCGGTCCTGAATCCTGTTGTGCCTGTGAATAGGCTGCAGGGGGACGGTGAAGACCAGCAACAGCTTTCAGGGCTGCCACCTTCCGTTTGGGACAAGGAGCCAGACACGTCTTTCTGGATAAAGGCCGTGCCGAGGACGAGAGCCATGAGATGTTCCTCCTCTGGGCAAGCCCGGGTCCCAGATCCTGTTGTGCCTGTGAATAGGCTGCAGGGGGACGGGGAAGACCAGCAACAGCTTTCATGGCTGCCACCTTCCGTGTGGGACAAGGAGCCAGACGTGTGCCTTCTCGGAAACAGGCTCTGCCGAGGACGAGAGCCATGAGATGTTCCTCCTCTGGGCAAGCCCGGGTCCCAGATCCTGTTGTGCCTGTGAATAGGCTGCAGGGGGACGGTGAAGACCAGCAACAGCTTTCAGGGCTGCCACCTTCCGTGTGGGACAAGGAGCCGGACGTGTGCCTTTTCGGAAACAGGCCATGCCGAGGACGAGAGCCATGAGATGTTCCTCCTCTGGGCAAGCCCGGGTCCCAGATCCTGTTGTGCCTGTGAATAGGCTGCAGGGGGACGGTGAAGACCAGCAACAGCTTTCAGGGCTGCCACCTTCCGTGTGGGAGAAGGAGCCGGACGTGTGCCTTCTCGGAAACAGGCTCTGCCAAGGACGAGAGCCATGAGATGTTCCTCCTCTGGGCAAGCCCGGGTCCCAGATCCTGTTGTGCCTGTGAATAGGATGCAGGGGGACAGTGAAGACCAGCAACAGCTTTCAGAGCTGCCACCTTCCGTGTGGGACAAGGAGCCGGACGTGTGCCTTTTCGGAAACAGGCCCTGCCGAGGACGAGAGCCATGAGATGTTCCTCCTCTGGGAAATCCCGGGTCCCAGATCCTGTTGTGCCTGTGAATAGGATGCAGGGGGACGGTGAAGACCAGCAACAGCTTTCAGGGCTGCCACCTTCCGTGTGGGACAAGGAGCCGGACGTGTGCCGTCTCGGAAACAGGCTCTGCCGAGGACGAGAGCCATGAGATGTTCCTCCTCTGGGCAAGCCCGGGTCCCAGATCCTGTTGTGCCTGTGAATAGGCTGCAGGGGGACGGTGAAGACCAGCAACAGCTTTCAGGGCTGCCACCTTCCGTGTGGGACAAGGAGCCGGACGTCTGCCTTTCTGGAAACAGGCCCTGCCGAGGACGAAAGCCATGAGATGTTCCTCCTCTGGGCAAGCCCGGGTCCTGAATCCTGTTGTGCCTGTGAATAGGCTGCAGGGGGACGGTGAAGACCAGCAACAGCTTTCAGGGCTGCCACCTTCCGTGTGGGACAAGGAGCCGGACGTGTGCCTTTTTGGAAACAGGCTCTGCCAAGGACGAGAGCCATGAGATGTTCCTCCTCTGGGCAAGCCCGGGTCCCAGATCCTGTTGTGCCTGTGAATAGGCTGCAGGGGGACGGTGAAGACCAGCAACAGCTTTCAGGGCTGCCACCTTCCGTGTGGGACAAGGAGCCGTACGTGTGCATTTTCGGAAACAGGCTCGGCCGAGGAAGAGAGCCATGAGATGTTCCTCCTCTGGGCAAGCCCCGGTCCTGAATCCTGTTGTGCCTGTGAATAGGCTGCAGGGGGACGGTGAAGACCAGCAACAGCTTTCAGGGCTGCCACCTTCCGTTTGGGACAAGGAGCCGGACGTGTCTTTCTGGATAAAGGCCGTGCCGAGGACGAGAGCCATGAGATGTTCCTCCTCTGGGCAAGCCCGGGTCCCAGATCCTGTTGTGCCTGTGAATAGGCTGCAGGGGGACGGGGAAGACCAGCAACAGCTTTCAGGGCTGCCACCTTCCGTGTAGGACAAGGAGCCAGACGTGTGCCTTCTCGGAAACAGGCTCTGCCGAGGACGAGAGCCATGAGATGTTCCTCCTCTGGGCAAGCCCGGGTCCCAGATCCTGTTGTGCCTGTGAATAGGCTGCAGGGGGACGGTGAAGACCAGCAACAGCTTTCAGGGCTGCCACCTTCCGTGTGGGACAAGGAGCCGGACGTCTGCCTTTCTGGAAACAGGCTCTGCCGAGGACGAGAGCCATGAGATGTTCCTCCTCTGGGCAAGCCCGGGTCCCAGATCCTGTTGTGCCTGTGAATAGGCTGCAGGGGGACGGTGAAGACCAGCAACAGCTTTCACGGCTGCCACCTTCCGTGTGGGACAAGGAGCCGGACGTGTGCCTTTTCGGAAACAGGCCATGCCGAGGACGAGAGCCATGAGATGTTCCTCCTCTGGGCAAGCCCGGGTCCCAGATCCTGTTGTGCCTGTGAATAGGCTGCAGGGGGACGGTGAAGACCAGCAACAGCTTTCAGGGCTGCCACCTTCCGTGTGGGACAAGGAGCCGGACGTGTGCCTTCTCGGAAACAGGCTCTGCCGAGGACGAGAGCCATGAGATGTTCCTCCTCTGGCAAAGCCCGGGTCCCAGATCCTGTTGTGCCTGTGAATAGGCTGCAGGGGGACGGTGAAGACCAGCAACAGCTTTCAGGGCTGCCACCTTCCGTGTGGGACAAGGAGCCGGACGTGTGCCTTTTTGGAAACAGGCTCTGCCGAGGACGAGAGCCATGAGATGTTCCTCCTCTGGGCAAGCCCGGGTCCCAGATCCTGTTGTGCCTGTGAATAGGCTGCAGGGGGACGGTGAAGACCAGCAACAGCTTTCAGGGCTGCCACCTTCCGTGTGGGACAAGGAGCCGTATGTGTGCCTTTTCGGAAACAGGCTCGGACGAGGAAGAGAGCCATGAGATGTTCCTCCTCTGGGCAAGCCCCGGTCCTGAATCCTGTTGTGCCTGTGAATAGGCTGCAGGGGGACGGTGAAGACCAGCAACAGCTTTCAGGGCTGCCACCTTCCGTTTGAGACAAGGAGCCGGACGCGTGTTTCTGGATAAAGGCCGTGCCGAGGACGAGAGCCATGAGATGTTCCTCCTCTGGGCAAGCCCGCGTCCCAGATCCTGTTGTGCCTGTGAATAGGCTGCAGTGGGACGGGGAAGACCAGCAACAGCTTTCATGGCTGCCACCTTCCGTGTGGGACAAGGAGCCAGACGTGTGCCTTCTCGGAAACAGGCTCTGCCGAGGACGAGAGCCATGAGATGTTCCTCCTCTGGGCAAGCCCGGGTCCCAGATCCTGTTGTGCCTGTGAATAGGCTGCAGGGGGACGGTGAAGACCAGCAACAGCTTTCAGGGCTGCCACCTTCCGTGTGGGACAAGGAGCCGGACGTGTGCCTTCTCGGAAACAGGCTCTGCCGAGGACGAGAGCCATGAGATGTTCCTCCTCTGGGCAAGCCCGGGTCCCAGATCCTGTTGTGCCTGTGAATAGGCTGCA
Organism: Astur gentilis; assembly: GCF_929443795.1. Classification (NCBI taxonomy): domain Eukaryota; kingdom Metazoa; phylum Chordata; class Aves; order Accipitriformes; family Accipitridae; genus Astur; species Astur gentilis. The sequence continues at coordinate 353,849 of NW_026061071.1, forward strand.
GGGGGACGGTGAAGACCAGCAACAGCTTTCACGGCTGCCACCTTCCGTGTGGGACAAGGAGCCGGACGTGTGCCTTTTCGGAAACAGGCACTGTCGAGGACGAGAGCCATGAGATGTTCCTCCTCTGGGCAAGCCCTGGTCCCAGATCCTGTTGTGCCTGTGAATAGGCTGCAGGGGGACGGTGAAGACCAGCAACAGCTTTCAGGGCTGCCACCTTCCGTGTGGGACAAGGAGCCGGACGTGTGCCTTTTCGGAAATAGGCCATGCCGAGGACGAGAGCCATGAGATGTTCCTCCTCTGGGCAAGCCCGGGTCCCAGATCCTGTTGTGCCTGTGAATAGGCTGCAGGGGGACGGTGAAGAGCAGCAACAGCTTTCACGGCTGCCACCTTCCGTGTGGGACAAGGAGCCGGATGTGTGCCTTTCTGGAAACAGGCCGTGCCGGAGACGAGAGCTGTGAGATGTTCCTCCTCTGGGCAAGCCCGGGTCCCAGATCCTGTTGTGCCTGTGAATAGGCTGCAGGGGGACGGTGAAGACCAGCAACAGCTTTCAGGGCTGCCACCTTCCGTGTGGGACAAGGAGCCGGACGTGTGCCTTTTCGGAAACAGGCCATGCCGAGGACGAGAGCCATGAGATGTTCCTCCTCTGGGCAAGCCCGGGTCCCAGATCCTGTTGTGCCTGTGAATAGGCTGCAGGGGGACGGTGAAGACCAGCAACAGCTTTCAGGGCTGCCACCTTCCGTGTGGGAAAAGGAGCCGGACGTGTGACTTTCTGGAAACAGGCCGTGCCGGGGATGAGAGCCGTGAAATGTTCCTCCTCTGGGCAAGCCCGGGTCCCAGATCCTGTTGTGCCTGTGAATAGGCTGCAGGGGGACGGTGAAGACCAGCAACAGCTTTCAGGGCTGCCACCTTCCGTGTGGGACAAGGAGCCGGACGTGTGCCGTCTCGGAAACAGGCTCTGCCGAGGATGAGAGCCATGAGATGTTCCTCCTCTGGGCAAGCCCGGGTCCCAGATCCTGTTGTGCCTGTGAATAGGCTGCAGGGGGACGGTGAAGACCAGCAACAGCTTTCAGGGCTGCCACCTTCCGTGTGGGACAAGGAGCCGGACGTGTGCCTTTTTGGAAACAGGCCCTGCCGAGGACGAGAGCCATGAGATGTTCCTCCTCTGGGCAAGCCCCGGTCCTGAATCCTGTTGTGCCTGTGAATAGGCTGCAGGGGGACGGTGAAGACCAGCAACAGCTTTCAGGGCTGCCACCTTCCGTTTGGGACAAGGAGCCAGACACGTCTTTCTGGATAAAGGCCGTGCCGAGGACGAGAGCCATGAGATGTTCCTCCTCTGGGCAAGCCCGGGTCCCAGATCCTGTTGTGCCTGTGAATAGGCTGCAGGGGGACGGGGAAGACCAGCAACAGCTTTCATGGCTGCCACCTTCCGTGTGGGACAAGGAGCCAGACGTGTGCCTTCTCGGAAACAGGCTCTGCCGAGGACGAGAGCCATGAGATGTTCCTCCTCTGGGCAAGCCCGGGTCCCAGATCCTGTTGTGCCTGTGAATAGGCTGCAGGGGGACGGTGAAGACCAGCAACAGCTTTCAGGGCTGCCACCTTCCGTGTGGGACAAGGAGCCGGACGTGTGCCTTTTCGGAAACAGGCCATGCCGAGGACGAGAGCCATGAGATGTTCCTCCTCTGGGCAAGCCCGGGTCCCAGATCCTGTTGTGCCTGTGAATAGGCTGCAGGGGGACGGTGAAGACCAGCAACAGCTTTCACGGCTGCCACCTTCCGTGTGGGACAAGGAGCCGGACGTGTGCCTTTTCGGAAACAGGCCATGCCGAGGGTGAGAGCCATGAGATGTTCCTCCTCTGGGCAAACCCGGGTCCCAGAACCTGTTGTGCCTGTGAATAGGCTGCAGGGGGACGGTGAAGACCAGCAACAGCTTTCAGGGCTGCCACCTTCCGTGTGGGACAAGGAGCCGGACGTGTGCCTTTTCGGAAACAGGCTCTGCCGAGGACGAGAGCCATGAGATGTTCCTCCTCTGGGCAAGCCCGGGTCCCAGATCCTGTTGTGCCTGTGAATAGGCTGCAGGGGGACGGTGAAGAGCAGCAACAGCTTTCACGGCTGCCACCTTCTGTGTGGGACAAGGAGCCGGACATGTGCCTTTCTGGAAACAGGCCGTGCCGGGGACGAGAGCCATGAGATGTTCCTCCTCTGGGCAAGCCCGGGTCCCAGATCCTGTTGTGCCTGTGAATAGGCTGCAGGGGGACGGTGAAGACCAGCAACAGCTTTCAGGGCTGCCACCTTCCGTGTGGGACAAGGAGCCGGACATGTGCATTTTTGGAAACAGGCCGAGCCGAGGACGAGAGCCATGAGATGTTCCTCCTCTGGGCAAGCCCGGGTCCCAGATCCTGTTGTGCCTGTGAATAGGCTGCAGGGGGACGGTGAAGACCAGCAACAGCTTTCAGGGCTGCCACCTTCCGTTTGGGACAAGGAGCCGGACGCGTCTTTCTGGATAAAGGCCGTGCCGAGGACGAGAGCCATGAGATGTTCCTCCTCTGGGCAAGCCCGGGTCCCAGATCCTGTTGTGCCTGTGAATAGGCTGCAGGGGGACGGTGAAGACCAGCAACAGCTTTCAGGGCTGCCACCTTCCGTGTGGGACAAGGAGCCGGACGTGTGCCTTTTCGGAAACAGGCCATGCCGAGGGTGAGAGCCATGAGATGTTCCTCCTCTGGGCAAACCCGTGTCCCAGATCCTGTTGTGCCTGTGAATAGGCTGCAGGGGGACGGTGAAGACCAGCAACAGCTTTCAGGGCTGCCACCTTCCGTGTGGGACAAGGAGCCGGACGTGTGCCTTTTCGGAAACAGGCCATGCCGAGGGCGAGAGCCATGAGATGTTCCTCCTCTGGGCAAACCCGGGTCCCAGAACCTGTTGTGCCTGTGAATAGGCTGCAGGGGGACGGTGAAGACCAGCAACAGCTTTCAGGGCTGCCACCTTCCGTGTGGGACAAGGAGCCGGACGTGTGCCTTTTCGGAAACAGGCTCTGCCGAGGACGAGAGCCATGAGATGTTCCTCCTCTGGGCAAGCCCGGGTCCCAGATCCTGTTGTGCCTGTGAATAGGCTGCAGGGGGACGGTGAAGACCAGCAACAGCTTTCAGGGCTGCCACCTTCCGTTTGGGACAAGGAGCCAGACACGTCTTTCTGGATAAAGGCCGTGCCGAGGACGAGAGCCATGAGATGTTCCTCCTCTGGGCAAGCCCGGGTCCCAGATCCTGTTGTGCCTGTGAATAGGCTGCAGGGGGACGGTGAAGACCAGCAACAGCTTTCAGGGCTGCCACCTTCCGTGTGGGACAAGGAGCCGGACGTGTGCATTTTTGGAAACAGGCCGTGCCGAGGACGAGAGCCATGAGATGTTCCTCCTCTGGGCAAGCCCGGGTCCCAGATCCTGTTGTGCCTGTGAATAGGCTGCAGGGGGACGGTGAAGACCAGCAACAGCTTTCAGGGCTGCCACCTTCCGTTTGGGACAAGGAGCCGGACGCGTCTTTCTGGATAAAGGCTGTGCCGAGGACGAGAGCCATGAGATGTTCCTCCTCTGGGCAAGCCCGGGTCCCAGATCCTGTTGTGCCTGTGAATAGGCTGCAGGGGGACGGTGAAGACCAGCAACAGCTTTCATGGCTGCCACCTTCCGTGTGGGACAAGGAGCCAGACGTGTGCCTTCTCGGAAACAGGCTCTGCCGAGGACGAGAGCCATGAGATGTTCCTCCTCTGGGCAAGCCCGGGTCCCAGATCCTGTTGTGCCTGTGAATAGGCTGCAGGGGGACGGTGAAGACCAGCAACAGCTTTCAGGGCTGCCACCTTCCGTGTGGGACAAGGAGCCGGACGTGTGCCTTCTTGGAAACAGGCTCTGCCGAGGACGAGAGCCATGAGATGTTCCTCCTCTGGGCAAGCCCGGGTCCCAGATCCTGTTGTGCCTGTGAATAGGCTGCAGGGGGACAGTGAAGACCAGCAACAGCTTTCAGGGCTGCCACCTTCCGTGTGGGACAAGGAGCCGGACGTGTGCCTTTTCGGAAACAGGCCCTGCCGAGGACGAGAGCCATGAGATGTTCCTCCTCTGGGAAATCCCGGGTCCCAGATCCTGTTGTGCCTGTGAATAGGCTGCAGGGGGACGGTGAAGAGCAGCAACAGCTTTCACGGCTGCCACCTTCTGTGTGGGACAAGGAGCCGGACATGTGCCTTTCTGGAAACAGGCCGTGCCGGGGACGAGAGCCATGAGATGTTCCTCCTCTGGGCAAGCCCGGGTCCCAGATCCTGTTGTGCCTCTGAATAGGCTGCAGGGGGACGGTGAAGACCAGCAACAGCTTTCAGGGCTGCCACCTTCCGTGTGGGACAAGGAGCCGTACGTGTGCATTTTCGGAAACAGGCTCGGACGAGGAAGAGAGCCATGAGATGTTCCTCCTCTGGGCAAGCCCCGGTCCTGAATCCTGTTGTGCCTGTGAATAGGCTGCAGGGGGACGGTGAAGACCAGCAACAGCTTTCAGGGCTGCCACCTTCCGTGTGGGACAAGGAGCCGGAAGTGTCTTTCTGGATAAAGGCCGTGCCGAGGACGAGAGCCATGAGATGTTCCTCCTCTGGGCAAGCCCGGGTCCCAGATCCTGTTGTGCCTGTGAATAGGCTGCAGGGGGACGGTGAAGACCAGCAACAGCTTTCAGGGCTGCCACCTTCCGTGTGGGACAAGGAGCCGTATGTGTGCCTTTTCGGAAACAGGCTCGGACGAGGAAGAGAGCCATGAGATGTTCCTCCTCTGGGCAAGCCCCGGTCCTGAATCCTGTTGTGCCTGTGAATAGGCTGCAGGGGGACGGTGAAGACCAGCAACAGCTTTCAGGGCTGCCACCTTCCGTTTGGGACAAGGAGCCGGACGCGTCTTTCTGGATAAAGGCCGTGCCGAGGACGAGAGCCATGAGATGTTCCTCCTCTGGGCAAGCCCGGGTCCCAGATCCTGTTGTGCCTGTGAATAGGCTGCAGGGGGACGGTGAAGACCAGCAACAGCTTTCAGGGCTGCCACCTTCCGTGTGGGACAAGGAGCCGGACGTGTGCCTTTTCGGAAACAGGCCATGCCGAGGACGAGAGCCATGAGATGTTCCTCCTCTGGGCAAGCCCGGGTCCCAGATCCTGTTGTGCCTGTGAATAGGCTGCAGGGGGACGGTGAAGACCAGCAACAGCTTTCAGGGCTGCCACCTTCCGTGTGGGACAAGGAGCCGGACGTGTGCCTTCTCGGAAACAGGCTCTGCCGAGGACGAGAGCCATGAGATGTTCCTCCTCTGGGCAAGCCCGGGTCCCAGATCCTGTTGTGCCTGTGAATAGGCTGCAGGGGGACGGTGAAGACCAGCAACAGCTTTCAGGGCTGCCACCTTCCGTGTGGGACAAGGAGCCGGACGTGTGCCTTTTTGGAAACAGGCTCTGCCGAGGGCGAGAGCCATGAGATGTTCCTCCTCTGGGCAAGCCCGGGTCCCAGATCCTGTTGTGCCTGTGAATAGGCTGCAGGGGGACGGTGAAGACCAGCAACAGCTTTCAGGGCTGCCACCTTCCGTGTGGGACAAGGAGCCGTATGTGTGCCTTTTCGGAAACAGGCTCGGACGAGGAAGAGAGCCATGAGATGTTCCTCCTCTGGGCAAGCCCCGGTCCTGAATCCTGTTGTGCCTGTGAATAGGCTGCAGGGGGACGGTGAAGACCAGCAACAGCTTTCAGGGCTGCCACCTTCCGTTTGAGACAAGGAGCCGGACGCGTGTTTCTGGATAAAGGCCGTGCCGAGGACGAGAGCCATGAGATGTTCCTCCTCTGGGCAAGCCCGGGTCCCAGATCCTGTTGTGCCTGTGAATAGGCTGCAGGGGGACGGGGAAGACCAGCAACAGCTTTCATGGCTGCCACCTTCCGTGTGGGACAAGGAGCCAGACGTGTGCCTTCTCGGAAACAGGCTCTACCGAGGACGAGAGCCATGAGATGTTCCTCCTCTGGGCAAGCCCGGGTCCCAGATCCTGTTGTGCCTGTGAATAGGCTGCAGGGGGACGGTGAAGACCAGCAACAGCTTTCAGGGCTGCCACCTTCCGTGTGGGACAAGGAGCCGGACGTGTGCCTTCTCGGAAACAGGCTCTGCCGAGGACGAGAGCCATGAGATGTTCCTCCTCTGGGCAAGCCCGGGTCCCAGATCCTGTTGTGCCTGTGAATAGGCTGCAGGGGGACGGTGAAGACCAGCAACAGCTTTCACGGCTGCCACCTTCCGTGTGGGACAAGGAGCCGTATGTGTGCCTTTTCGGAAACAGGCTCGGACGAGGAAGAGAGCCATGAGATGTTCCTCCTCTGGGCAAGCCCCGGTCCTGAATCCTGTTGTGCCTGTGAATAGGCTGCAGGGGGACGGTGAAGACCAGCAACAGCTTTCAGGGCTGCCACCTTCCGTGTGGGACAAGGAGCCTGACGTGTGCCGTCTCGGAAACAGGCTCTGCCGAGGACGAGAGCCATGAGATGTTCCTCCTCTGGGCAAGCCCGGGTCCCAGATCCTGTTGTGCCTGTGAATAGGCTGCAGGGGGACGGTGAAGACCAGCAACAGCTTTCAGGGCTGCCACCTTCCGTGTGGGACAAGGAGCCGGACGTGTGCCTTTTTGGAAACAGGCTCTGCCGAGGGCGAGAGCCATGAGATGTTCCTCCTCTGGGCAAGCCCGGGTCCCAGATCCTGTTGTGCCTGTGAATAGGCTGCAGGGGGACGGGGAAGACCAGCAACAGCTTTCAGGGCTGCCACCTTCCGTGTGGGACAAGGAGCCAGACGTGTGCCTTCTCGGAAACAGGCTCTGCCGAGGACGAGAGCCATGAGATGTTCCTCCTCTGGGCAAGCCCGGGTCCCAGATCCTGTTGTGCCTGTGAATAGGCTGCAGGGGGACGGTGAAGACCAGCAACAGCTTTCAGGGCTGCCACCTTCCGTGTGGGACAAGGAGCCGGACGTGTGCCTTTTCGGAAACAGGCCATGCCGAGGACGAGAGCCATGAGATGTTCCTCCTCTGGGCAAGCCCGGGTCCCAGATCCTGTTGTGCCTGTGAATAGGCTGCAGGGGGACGGTGAAGACCAGCAACAGCTTTCACGGCTGCCACCTTCCGTGTGGGACAAGGAGCCGGACGTGTGCCTTTTCGGAAACAGGCTCTGCCGAGGACGAGAGCCATGAGATGTTCCTCCTCTGGGCAAGCCCGGGTCCCAGATCCTGTTGTGCCTGTGAATAGGATGCAGGGGGACAGTGAAGACCAGCAACAGCTTTCAGAGCTGCCACCTTCCGTGTGGGACAAGGAGCCGGACGTGTGCCTTTTCGGAAACAGGCCCTGCCGAGGACGAGAGCCATGAGATGTTCCTCCTCTGGGAAATCCCGGGTCCCAGATCCTGTTGTGCCTGTGAATAGGATGCAGGGGGACGGTGAAGAGCAGCAACAGCTTTCACGGCTGCCACCTTCTGTGTGGGACAAGGAGCCGGACATGTGCCTTTCTGGAAACAGGCCGTGCCGGGGACGAGAGCCATGAGATGTTCCTCCTCTGGGCAAGCCCGGGTCCCAGATCCTGTTGTGCCTGTGAATAGGCTGCAGGGGGACGGTGAAGACCAGCAACAGCTTTCAGGGCTGCCACCTTCCGTGTGGGACAAGGAGCCGGACGTCTGCCTTTCTGGAAACAGGCCCTGCCGAGGACGAAAGCCATGAGATGTTCCTCCTCTGGGCAAGCCCGGGTCCTGAATCCTGTTGTGCCTGTGAATAGGCTGCAGGGGGACGGTGAAGACCAGCAACAGCTTTCAGGGCTGCCACCTTCCGTGTGGGACAAGGAGCCGGACGTGTGCCTTTTTGGAAACAGGCTCTGCCAAGGACGAGAGCCATGAGATGTTCCTCCTCTGGGCAAGCCCGGGTCCCAGATCCTGTTGTGCCTGTGATAAGGCTGCAGGGGGACGGTGAAGACCAGCAACAGCTTTCAGGGCTGCCACCTTCCGTGTGGGACAAGGAGCCGTACGTGTGCATTTTCGGAAACAGGCTCGGACGAGGAAGAGAGCCATGAGATGTTCCTCCTCTGGGCAAGCCCCGGTCCTGAATCCTGTTGTGCCTGTGAATAGGCTGCAGGGGGACGGTGAAGACCAGCAACAGCTTTCAGGGCTGCCACCTTCCGTTTGGGACAAGGAGCCGGACGTGTCTTTCTGGATAAAGGCCGTGCCGAGGACGAGAGCCATGAGATGTTCCTCCTCTGGGCAAGCCCGGGTCCCAGATCCTGTTGTGCCTGTGAATAGGCTGCAGGGGGACGGGGAAGACCAGCAACAGCTTTCATGGCTGCCACCTTCCGTGTAGGACAAGGAGCCAGACGTGTGCCTTCTCGGAAACAGGCTCTGCCGAGGACGAGAGCCATGAGATGTTCCTCCTCTGGGCAAGCCCGGGTCCCAGATCCTGTTGTGCCTGTGAATAGGCTGCAGGGGGACGGTGAAGACCAGCAACAGCTTTCAGGGCTGCCACCTTCCGTGTGGGACAAGGAGCCGGACGTCTGCCTTTCTGGAAACAGGCTCTGCCGAGGACGAGAGCCATGAGATGTTCCTCCTCTGGGCAAGCCCCGGTCCTGAATCCTGTTGTGCCTGTGAATAGGCTGCAGGGGGACGGTGAAGACCAGCAACAGCTTTCACGGCTGCCACCTTCCGTGTGGGACAAGGAGCCGGACGTGTGCCTTTTCGGAAACAGGCCATGCCGAGGACGAGAGCCATGAGATGTTCCTCCTCTGGGCAAGCCCGGGTCCCAGATCCTGTTGTGCCTGTGAATAGGCTGCAGGGGGACGGTGAAGACCAGCAACAGCTTTCAGGGCTGCCACCTTCCGTGTGGGACAAGGAGCCGGATGTGTGCCGTCTCGGAAACAGGCTCTGCCGAGGACGAGAGCCATGAGATGTTCCTCCTCTGGGCAAGCCCGGGTCCCAGATCCTGTTGTGCCTGTGAATAGGCTGCAGGGGGACGGTGAAGACCAGCAACAGCTTTCAGGGCTGCCACCTTCCGTGTGGGACAAGGAGCCGGACGTGTGCCTTTTTGGAAACAGGCTCTGCCGAGGGCGAGAGCCATGAGATGTTCCTCCTCTGGGCAAGCCCGGGTCCCAGATCCTGTTGTGCCTGTGAATAGGCTGCAGGGGGACGGTGAAGACCAGCAACAGCTTTCAGGGCTGCCACCTTCCGTGTGGGACAAGGAGCCGTATGTGTGCCTTTTTGGAAACAGGCTCGGACGAGGAAGAGAGCCATGAGATGTTCCTCCTCTGGGCAAGCCCCGGTCCTGAATCCTGTTGTGCCTGTGAATAGGCTGCAGGGGGACGGTGAAGACCAGCAACAGCTTTCAGGGCTGCCACCTTCCGTTTGAGACAAGGAGCCGGACGCGTGTTTCTGGATAAAGGCCGTGCCGAGGACGAGAGCCATGAGATGTTCCTCCTCTGGGCAAGCCCGCGTCCCAGATCCTGTTGTGCCTGTGAATAGGCTGCAGGGGGACGGGGAAGACCAGCAACAGCTTTCATGGCTGCCACCTTCCGTGTGGGACAAGGAGCCAGACGTGTGCCTTCTCGGAAACAGGCTCTGCCGAGGACGAGAGCCATGAGATGTTCCTCCTCTGGGCAAGCCCGGGTCCCAGATCCTGTTGTGCCTGTGAATAGGCTGCAGGGGGACGGTGAAGACCAGCAACAGCTTTCAGGGCTGCCACCTTCCGTGTGGGACAAGGAGCCGGACGTGTGCCTTCTCGGAAACAGGCTCTGCCGAGGACGAGAGCCATGAGATGTTCCTCCTCTGGGCAAGCCCGGGTCCCAGATCCTGTTGTGCCTGTGAATAGGCTGCAGGGGGACGGTGAAGACCAGCAACAGCTTTCACGGCTGCCACCTTCCGTGTGGGACAAGGAGCCGGACGTGTGCCTTTTCGGAAACAGGCTCTGTCGAGGACGAGAGCCATGAGATGTTCCTCCTCTGGGCAAGCCCTGGTCCCAGATCCTGTTGTGCCTGTGAATAGGCTGCAGGGGGACGGTGAAGACCAGCAACAGCTTTCAGGGCTGCCACCTTCCGTGTGGGACAAGGAGCCGGACGTGTGCCTTTTCGGAAATAGGCCATGCCGAGGACGAGAGCCATGAGATGTTCCTCCTCTGGGCAAGCCCGGGTCCCAGATCCTGTTGTGCCTGTGAATAGGCTGCAGGGGGACGGTGAAGAGCAGCAACAGCTTTCACGGCTGCCACCTTCCGTGTGGGACAAGGAGCCGGACGTGTGCCTTTCTGGAAACAGGCCGTGCCGGAGACGAGAGCTGTGAGATGTTCCTCCTCTGGGCAAGCCAGGGTCCCAGATCCTGTTGTGCCTGTGAATAGGCTGCAGGGGGACGGTGAAGACCAGCAACAGCTTTCAGGGCTGCCACCTTCCGTGTGGGACAAGGAGCCGGACGTGTGCCTTTTCGGAAACAGGCCATGCCGAGGACGAGAGCCATGAGATGTTCCTCCTCTGGGCAAGCCCGGGTCCCAGATCCTGTTGTGCCTGTGAATAGGCTGCAGGGGGACGGTGAAGACCAGCAACAGCTTTCAGGGCTGCCACCTTCCGTGTGGGACAAGGAGCCGGACGTGTGACTTTCTGGAAACAGGCCGTGCCGGGGATGAGAGCCGTGAAATGTTCCTCCTCTGGGCAAGCCCGGGTCCCAGATCCTGTTGTGCCTGTGAATAGGCTGCAGGGGGACGGTGAAGACCAGCAACAGCTTTCAGGGCTGCCACCTTCCGTGTGGGACAAGGAGCCGGACGTGTGCCGTCTCGGAAACAGGCTCTGCCGAGGACGAGAGCCATGAGATGTTCCTCCTCTGGGCAAGCCCGGGTCCCAGATCCTGTTGTGCCTGTGAATAGGCTGCAGGGGGACGGTGAAGACCAGCAACAGCTTTCAGGGCTGCCACCTTCCGTGTGGGACAAGGAGCCGGACGTGTGCCTTTTTGGAAACAGGCCCTGCCGAGGACGAGAGCCATGAGATGTTCCTCCTCTGGGCAAGCCCCGGTCCTGAATCCTGTTGTGCCTGTGAATAGGCTGCAGGGGGACGGTGAAGACCAGCAACAGCTTTCAGGGCTGCCACCTTCCGTTTGGGACAAGGAGCCAGACACGTCTTTCTGGATAAAGGCCGTGCCGAGGACGAGAGCCATGAGATGTTCCTCCTCTGGGCAAGCCCGGGTCCCAGATCCTGTTGTGCCTGTGAATAGGCTGCAGGGGGACGGTGAAGACCAGCAACAGCTTTCAGGGCTGCCACCTTCCGTGTGGGACAAGGAGCCGGACGTGTGCCTTTTCGGAAACAGGCCATGCCGAGGACGAGAGCCATGAGATGTTCCTCCTCTGGGCAAGCCCGGGTCCCAGATCCTGTTGTGCCTGTGAATAGGCTGCAGGGGGACGGTGAAGACCAGCAACAGCTTTCAGGGCTGCCACCTTCCGTGTGGGACAAGGAGCCGGACGTGTGCCTTTTCGGAAACAGGCCATGCCGAGGACGAGAGCCATGAGATGTTCCTCCTCTGGGCAAGCCCGGGTCCCAGATCCTGTTGTGCCTGTGAATAGGCTGCAGGGGGACGGTGAAGACCAGCAACAGCTTTCACGGCTGCCACCTTCCGTGTGGGACAAGGAGCCGGACGTGTGCCTTTTCGGAAACAGGCTCTGCCGAGGACGAGAGCCATGAGATGTTCCTCCTCTGGGCAAGCCCGGGTCCCAGATCCTGTTGTGCCTGTGAATAGGCTGCAGGGGGACAGTGAAGACCAGCAACAGCTTTCAGAGCTGCCACCTTCCGTGTGGGACAAGGAGCCGGACGTGTGCCTTTTCGGAAACAGGCCCTGCCGAGGACGAGAGCCATGAGATGTTCCTCCTCTGGGAAATCCCGGGTCCCAGATCCTGTTGTGCCTGTGAATAGGATGCAGGGGGACGGTGAAGAGCAGCAACAGCTTTCACGGCTGCCACCTTCTGTGTGGGACAAGGAGCCGGACATGTGCCTTTCTGGAAACAGGCCGTGCCGGGGACGAGAGCCATGAGATGTTCCTCCTCTGGGCAAGCCCGGGTCCCAGATCCTGTTGTGCCTGTGAATAGGCTGCAGGGGGACGGTGAAGACCAGCAACAGCTTTCAGGGCTGCCACCTTCCGTGTGGGACAAGGAGCCGGACGTCTGCCTTTCTGGAAACAGGCCCTGCCGAGGACGAAAGCCATGAGATGTTCCTCCTCTGGGCAAGCCCGGGTCCTGAATCCTGTTGTGCCTGTGAATAGGCTGCAGGGGGACGGTGAAGACCAGCAACAGCTTTCAGGGCTGCCACCTTCCGTGTGGGACAAGGAGCCGGACGTGTGCCTTTCTGGAAACAGGCTCTGCCAAGGACGAGAGCCATGAGATGTTCCTCCTCTGGGCAAGCCCGGGTCCCAGATCCTGTTGTGCCTGTGAATAGGCTGCAGGGGGACGGTGAAGACCAGCAACAGCTTTCACGGCTGCCACCTTCCGTGTGGGACAAGGAGCCGTACGTGTGCATTTTCGGAAACAGGCTCGGACGAGGAAGAGAGCCATGAGATGTTCCTCCTCTGGGCAAGCCCCGGTCCTGAATCCTGTTGTGCCTGTGAATAGGCTGCAGGGGGACGGTGAAGACCAGCAACAGCTTTCAGGGCTGCCACCTTCCGTTTGGGACAAGGAGCCGGACGTGTCTTTCTGGATAAAGGCCGTGCCGAGGACGAGAGCCATGAGATGTTCCTCCTCTGGGCAAGCCCGGGTCCCAGATCCTGTTGTGCCTGTGAATAGGCTGCAGGGGGACGGTGAAGACCAGCAACAGCTTTCAGGGCTGACACCTTCCGTGTGGGACAAGGAGCCGTATGTGTGCCTTTTCGGAAACAGGCTCGGACGAGGAAGAGAGCCATGAGATGTTCCTCCTCTGGGCAAGCCCCGGTCCTGAATCCTGTTGTGCCTGTGAATAGGCTGCAGGGGGGACGGTGAAGACCAGCAACAGCTTTCAGGGCTGCCACCTTCCGTTTGGGACAAGGAGCCGGACGCGTCTTTCTGGATAAAGGCCGTGCCGAGGACGAGAGCCATGAGATGTTCCTCCTCTGGGCAAGCCCGGGTCCCAGATCCTGTTGTGCCTGTGAATAGGCTGCAGGGGGACGGTGAAGACCAGCAACAGCTTTCATGGCTGCCACCTTCCGTGTAGGACAAGGAGCCAGACGTGTGCCTTCTCGGAAACAGGCTCTGCCGAGGACGAGAGCCATGAGATGTTCCTCCTCTGGGCAAGCCCGGGTCCCAGATCCTGTTGTGCCTGTGAATAGGCTGCAGGGGGACGGTGAAGACCAGCAACAGCTTTCAGGGCTGCCACCTTCCGTGTGGGACAAGGAACCGGACGTCTGCCTTTCTGGAAACAGGCTCTGCCGAGGACGAGAGCCATGAGATGTTCCTCCTCTGGGCAAGCCCGGGTCCCAGATCCTGTTGTGCCTGTGAATAGGCTGCAGGGGGACGGTGAAGACCAGCAACAGCTTTCAGGGCTGCCTCCTTCCGTGTGGGACAAGGAGCCGGACGTGTGCCTTCTCGGAAACAGGCTCTGCCGAGGACGAGAGCCATGAGATGTTCCTCCTCTGGGCAAGCCCGGGTCCCAGATCCTGTTGTGCCTGTGAATAGGCTGCAGGGGGACGGTGAAGACCAGCAACAGCTTTCAGGGCTGCCACCTTCCGTGTGGGACAAGGAGCCGGACGTGTGCCTTTTCGGAAACAGGCCCTGCCGAGGACGAGAGCCATGAGATGTTCCTCCTCTGGGCAAGCCCGGGTCCCAGATCCTGTTGTGCCTGTGAATAGGCTGCAGGGGGACGGTGAAGACCAGCAACAGCTTTCACGGCTGCCACCTTCCGTGTGGGACAAGGAGCCGGACGTGTGCCTTTTCAGAAACAGGCCATGCCGAGGACGAGAGCCATGAGATGTTCCTCCTCTGGGCAAGCCCGGGTCCCAGATCCTGTTGTGCCTGTGAATAGGCTGCAGGGGGACGGTGAAGACCAGCAACAGCTTTCAGGGCTGCCACCTTCCGTGTGGGACAAGGAGCCGGACGTGTGCCTTTTCGGAAACAGGCCATGCCGAGGACGAGAGCCATGAGATGTTCCTCCTCTGGGCAAGCCCGGGTCCCAGATCCTGTTGTGCCTGTGAATAGGCTGCAGGGGGACGGTGAAGACCAGCAACAGCTTTCAGGGCTGCCACCTTCCGTGTGGGACAAGGAGCCGGACGTGTGCCTTTTTGGAAACAGGCTCTGCCGAGGACGAGAGCCATGAGATGTTCCTCCTCTGGGCAAGCCCGGGTCCCAGATCCTGTTGTGCCTGTGAATAGGCTGCAGGGGGACGGTGAAGAGCAGCAACAGCTTTCACGGCTGCCACCTTCCGTGTGGGACAAGGAGCCGGACGTGTGCCTTTCTGGAAACAGGCCGTGCCGGAGACGAGAGCTGTGAGATGTTCCTCCTCTGGGCAAGCCCGGGTCCCAGATCCTGTTGTGCCTGTGAATAGGCTGCAGGGGGACGGTGAAGACCAGCAACAGCTTTCAGGGCTGCCACCTTCCGTGTGGGACAAGGAGCCGGACGTGTGCCTTTTCGGAAACAGGCCATGCCGAGGACGAGAGCCATGAGATGTTCCTCCTCTGGGCAAGCCCGGGTCCCAGATCCTGTTGTGCCTGTGAATAGGCTGCAGGGGGACGGTGAAGACCAGCAACAGCTTTCAGGGCTGCCACCTTCCGTGTGGGACAAGGAGCCGGACGTGTGACTTTCTGGAAACAGGCCGTGCCGGGGATGAGAGCCGTGAAATGTTCCTCCTCTGGGCAAGCCCGGGTCCCAGATCCTGTTGTGCCTGTGAATAGGCTGCAGGGGGACGGTGAAGACCAGCAACAGCTTTCAGGGCTGCCACCTTCCGTGTGGGACAAGGAGCCGGACGTGTGCCGTCTCGGAAACAGGCTCTGCCGAGGACGAGAGCCATGAGATGTTCCTCCTCTGGGCAAGCCCGGGTCCCAGATCCTGTTGTGCCTGTGAATAGGCTGCAGGGGGACGGTGAAGACCAGCAACAGCTTTCAGGGCTGCCACCTTCCGTGTGGGACAAGGAGCCGGACGTGTGCCTTTTTGGAAACAGGCCCTGCCGAGGACGAGAGCCATGAGATGTTCCTCCTCTGGGCAAGCCCCGGTCCTGAATCCTGTTGTGCCTGTGAATAGGCTGCAGGGGGACGGTGAAGACCAGCAACAGCTTTCAGGGCTGCCACCTTCCGTTTGGGACAAGGAGCCAGACACGTC
Source organism: Astur gentilis (assembly GCF_929443795.1). Lineage (NCBI taxonomy): Eukaryota > Metazoa > Chordata > Aves > Accipitriformes > Accipitridae > Astur > Astur gentilis. Next base: position 369,122 of record NW_026061071.1, read on the forward strand.
TTTCTGGATAAAGGCCGTGCCGAGGACGAGAGCCATGAGATGTTCCTCCTCTGGGCAAGCCCGGGTCCCAGATCCTGTTGTGCCTGTGAATAGGCTGCAGGGGGACGGGGAAGACCAGCAACAGCTTTCATGGCTGCCACCTTCCGTGTGGGACAAGGAGCCAGACGTGTGCCTTCTCGGAAACAGGCTCTGCCGAGGACGAGAGCCATGAGATGTTCCTCCTCTGGGCAAGCCCGGGTCCCAGATCCTGTTGTGCCTGTGAATAGGCTGCAGGGGGACGGTGAAGACCAGCAACAGCTTTCAGGGCTGCCACCTTCCGTGTGGGACAAGGAGCCGAACGGGTGCCTTTCTGGAAACAGGCCGTGCCGGGGACGAGAGCCATGAGATGTTCCTCCTCTGGGCAAGCCCGGGTCCCAGATCCTGTTGTGCCTGTGAATAGGCTGCAGGGGGACGGTGAAGACCAGCAACAGCTTTCACGGCTGCCACCTTCCGTGTGGGACAAGGAGCCGGACGTGTGCCTTTTCGGAAACAGGCTCTGCCGAGGACGAGAGCCATGAGATGTTCCTCCTCTGGGCAAGCCCGGGTCCCAGATCCTGTTGTGCCTGTGAATAGGATGCAGGGGGACAGTGAAGACCAGCAACAGCTTTCAGAGCTGCCACCTTCCGTGTGGGACAAGGAGCCGGACGTGTGCCTTTTCGGAAACAGGCCCTGCCGAGGACGAGAGCCATGAGATGTTCCTCCTCTGGGAAATCCCGGGTCCCAGATCCTGTTGTGCCTGTGAATAGGATGCAGGGGGACGGTGAAGAGCAGCAACAGCTTTCATGGCTGCCACCTTCTGTGTGGGACAAGGAGCCGGACATGTGCCTTTCTGGAAACAGGCCGTGCCGGGGACGAGAGCCATGAGATGTTCCACCTCTGGGCAAGCCCGGGTCCCAGATCCTGTTGTGCCTGTGAATAGGCTGCAGGGGGACGGTGAAGACCAGCAACAGCTTTCAGGGCTGCCACCTTCCGTGTGGGACAAGGAGCCGGACGTCTGCCTTTCTGGAAACAGGCCCTGCCGAGGACGAAAGCCATGAGATGTTCCTCCTCTGGGCAAGCCCGGGTCCTGAATCCTGTTGTGCCTGTGAATAGGCTGCAGGGGGACGGTGAAGACCAGCAACAGCTTTCAGGGCTGCCACCTTCCGTGTGGGACAAGGAGCCGGACGTGTGCCTTTTTGGAAACAGGCTCTGCCAAGGACGAGAGCCATGAGATGTTCCTCCTCTGGGCAAGCCCGGGTCCCAGATCCTGTTGTGCCTGTGAATAGGCTGCAGGGGGACGGTGAAGACCAGCAACAGCTTTCAGGGCTGCCACCTTCCGTGTGGGACAAGGAGCCGTACGTGTGCATTTTCGGAAACAGGCTCGGACGAGGAAGAGAGCCATGAGATGTTCCTCCTCTGGGCAAGCCCCGGTCCTGAATCCTGTTGTGCCTGTGAATAGGCTGCAGGGGGACGGTGAAGACCAGCAACAGCTTTCAGGGCTGCCACCTTCCGTTTGGGACAAGGAGCCGGACGTGTCTTTCTGGATAAAGGCCGTGCCGAGGACGAGAGCCATGAGATGTTCCTCCTCTGGGCAAGCCCGGGTCCCAGATCCTGTTGTGCCTGTGAATAGGCTGCAGGGGGACGGGGAAGACCAGCAACAGCTTTCATGGCTGCCACCTTCCGTGTAGGACAAGGAGCCAGACGTGTGCCTTCTCGGAAACAGGCTCTGCCGAGGACGAGAGCCATGAGATGTTCCTCCTCTGGGCAAGCCCGGGTCCCAGATCCTGTTGTGCCTGTGAATAGGCTGCAGGGGGACGGTGAAGACCAGCAACAGCTTTCAGGGCTGCCACCTTCCGTGTGGGACAAGGAGCCGGACGTCTGCCTTTCTGGAAACAGGCTCTGCCGAGGACGAGAGCCATGAGATGTTCCTCCTCTGGGCAAGCCCGGGTCCCAGATCCTGTTGTGCCTGTGAATAGGCTGCAGGGGGACGGTGAAGACCAGCAACAGCTTTCACGGCTGCCACCTTCCGTGTGGGACAAGGAGCCGGACGTGTGCCTTTTCGGAAACAGGCCATGCCGAGGACGAGAGCCATGAGATGTTCCTCCTCTGGGCAAGCCCGGGTCCAAATCCTGTTGTGCCTGTGAATAGGCTGCAGGGGGACGGTGAAGACCAGCAACAGCTTTCAGGGCTGCCACCTTCCGTGTGGGACAAGGAGCCGGACGTGTGCCTTCTCGGAAACAGGCTCTGCCGAGGACGAGAGCCATGAGATGTTCCTCCTCTGGGCAAGCCCGGGTCCCAGATCCTGTTGTGCCTGTGAATAGGCTGCAGGGGGACGGTGAAGACCAGCAACAGCTTTCAGGGCTGCCACCTTCCGTGTGGGACAAGGAGCCGGACGTCTGCCTTTTTGGAAACAGGCTCTGCCGAGGGCGAGAGCCATGAGATGTTCCTCCTCTGGGCAAGCCCGGGTCCCAGATCCTGTTGTGCCTGTGAATAGGCTGCAGGGGGACGGTGAAGACCAGCAACAGCTTTCAGGGCTGCCACCTTCCGTGTGGGACAAGGAGCCGTATGTGTGCCTTTTCGGAAACAGGCTCGGACGAGGAAGAGAGCCATGAGATGTTCCTCCTCTGGGCAAGCCCCGGTCCTGAATCCTGTTGTGCCTGTGAATAGGCTGCAGGGGGACGGTGAAGACCAGCAACAGCTTTCAGGGCTGCCACCTTCCGTTTGAGACAAGGAGCCGGACGCGTGTTTCTGGATAAATGCCGTGCCGAGGACGAGAGCCATGAGATGTTCCTCCTCTGGGCAAGCCCGCGTCCCAGATCCTGTTGTGCCTGTGAATAGGCTGCAGGGGGACGGTGAAGACCAGCAACAGCTTTCAGGGCTGCCACCTTCCGTGTGGGACAAGGAGCCGGACGTGTGCCTTCTCGGAAACAGGCTCTGCCGAGGACGAGAGCCATGAGATGTTCCTCCTCTGGGCAAGCCCGGGTCCCAGATCCTGTTGTGCCTGTGAATAGGCTGCAGGGGGACGGTGAAGACCAGCAACAGCTTTCACGGCTGCCACCTTCCGTGTGGGACAAGGAGCCGTATGTGTGCCTTTTCGGAAACAGGCTCGGACGAGGAAGAGAGCCATGAGATGTTCCTCCTCTGGGCAAGCCCCGGTCCTGAATCCTGTTGTGCCTGTGAATAGGCTGCAGGGGGACGGTGAAGACCAGCAACAGCTTTCAGGGCTGCCACCTTCCGTGTGGGACAAGGAGCCGGACGTGTGCCGTCTCGGAAACAGGCTCTGCCGAGGACGAGAGCCATGAGATGTTCCTCCTCTGGGCAAGCCCGGGTCCCAGATCCTGTTGTGCCTGTGAATAGGCTGCAGGGGGACGGTGAAGACCAGCAACAGCTTTCAGGGCTGCCACCTTCCGTGTGGGACAAGGAGCCGGACGTGTGCCTTTTTGGAAACAGGCTCTGCCGAGGGCGAGAGCCATGAGATGTTCCTCCTCTGGGCAAGCCCGGGTCCCAGATCCTGTTGTGCCTGTGAATAGGCTGCAGGGGGACGGTGAAGACCAGCAACAGCTTTCACGGCTGCCACCTTCCGTGTGGGACAAGGAGCCGTATGTGTGCCTTTTCGGAAACAGGCTCGGACGAGGAAGAGAGCCATGAGATGTTCCTCCTCTGGGCAAGCCCCGGTCCTGAATCCTGTTGTGCCTGTGAATAGGCTGCAGGGGGACGGTGAAGACCAGCAACAGCTTTCAGGGCTGCCACCTTCCGTTTGAGACAAGGAGCCGGACGCGTGTTTCTGGATAAAGGCCGTGCCGAGGACGAGAGCCATGAGATGTTCCTCCTCTGGGCAAGCCCGCGTCCCAGATCCTGTTGTGCCTGTGAATAGGCTGCAGGGGGACGGGGAAGACCAGCAACAGCTTTCAGGGCTGCCACCTTCCGTGTGGGACAAGGAGCCGGACGTGTGCCGTCTCGGAAACAGGCTCTGCCGAGGACGAGAGCCATGAGATGTTCCTCCTCTGGGCAAGCCCGGGTCCCAGATCCTGTTGTGCCTGTGAATAGGCTGCAGGGGGACGGTGAAGACCAGCAACAGCTTTCAGGGCTGCCACCTTCCGTGTGGGACAAGGAGCCGGACGTGTGCCTTTTTGGAAACAGGCCCTGCCGAGGACGAGAGCCATGAGATGTTCCTCCTCTGGGCAAGCCCCGGTCCTGAATCCTGTTGTGCCTGTGAATAGGCTGCAGGGGGACGGTGAAGACCAGCAACAGCTTTCAGGGCTGCCACCTTCCGTTTGGGACAAGGAGCCAGACACGTCTTTCTGGATAAAGGCCGTGCCGAGGACGAGAGCCATGAGATGTTCCTCCTCTGGGCAAGCCCGGGTCCCAGATCCTGTTGTGCCTGTGAATAGGCTGCAGGGGGACGGGGAAGACCAGCAACAGCTTTCATGGCTGCCACCTTCCGTGTGGGACAAGGAGCCAGACGTGTGCCTTCTCGGAAACAGGCTCTGCCGAGGACGAGAGCCATGAGATGTTCCTCCTCTGGGCAAGCCCGGGTCCCAGATCCTGTTGTGCCTGTGAATAGGCTGCAGGGGGACGGTGAAGACCAGCAACAGCTTTCAGGGCTGCCACCTTCCGTGTGGGACAAGGAGCCGGACGTGTGCCTTTTCGGAAACAGGCCATGCCGAGGACGAGAGCCATGAGATGTTCCTCCTCTGGGCAAGCCCGGGTCCCAGATCCTGTTGTGCCTGTGAATAGGCTGCAGGGGGACGGTGAAGACCAGCAACAGCTTTCACGGCTGCCACCTTCCGTGTGGGACAAGGAGCCGGACGTGTGCCTTTTCGGAAACAGGCTCTGCCGAGGACGAGAGCCATGAGATGTTCCTCCTCTGGGCAAGCCCGGGTCCCAGATCCTGTTGTGCCTGTGAATAGGATGCAGGGGGACAGTGAAGACCAGCAACAGCTTTCAGAGCTGCCACCTTCCGTGTGGGACAAGGAGCCGGACGTGTGCCTTTTCGGAAACAGGCCCTGCCGAGGACGAGAGCCATGAGATGTTCCTCCTCTGGGAAATCCCGGGTCCCAGATCCTGTTGTGCCTGTGAATAGGATGCAGGGGGACGGTGAAGAGCAGCAACAGCTTTCACGGCTGCCACCTTCTGTGTGGGACAAGGAGCCGGACATGTGCCTTTCTGGAAACAGGCCGTGCCGGGGACGAGAGCCATGAGATGTTCCACCTCTGGGCAAGCCCGGGTCCCAGATCCTGTTGTGCCTGTGAATAGGCTGCAGGGGGACGGTGAAGACCAGCAACAGCTTTCAGGGCTGCCACCTTCCGTGTGGGACAAGGAGCCGGACGTCTGCCTTTCTGGAAACAGGCCCTGCCGAGGACGAAAGCCATGAGATGTTCCTCCTCTGGGCAAGCCCGGGTCCTGAATCCTGTTGTGCCTGTGAATAGGCTGCAGGGGGACGGTGAAGACCAGCAACAGCTTTCAGGGCTGCCACCTTCCGTGTGGGACAAGGAGCCGGACGTGTGCCTTTTTGGAAACAGGCTCTGCCAAGGACGAGAGCCATGAGATGTTCCTCCTCTGGGCAAGCCCGGGTCCCAGATCCTGTTGTGCCTGTGAATAGGCTGCAGGGGGACGGTGAAGACCAGCAACAGCTTTCAGGGCTGCCACCTTCCGTGTGGGACAAGGAGCCGTACGTGTGCATTTTCGGAAACAGGCTCGGACGAGGAAGAGAGCCATGAGATGTTCCTCCTCTGGGCAAGCCCCGGTCCTGAATCCTGTTGTGCCTGTGAATAGGCTGCAGGGGGACGGTGAAGACCAGCAACAGCTTTCAGGGCTGCCACCTTCCGTTTGGGACAAGGAGCCGGACGTGTCTTTCTGGATAAAGGCCGTGCCGAGGACGAGAGCCATGAGATGTTCCTCCTCTGGGCAAGCCCGGGTCCCAGATCCTGTTGTGCCTGTGAATAGGCTGCAGGGGGACGGGGAAGACCAGCAACAGCTTTCATGGCTGCCACCTTCCGTGTAGGACAAGGAGCCAGACGTGTGCCTTCTCGGAAACAGGCTCTGCCGAGGACGAGAGCCATGAGATGTTCCTCCTCTGGGCAAGCCCGGGTCCCAGATCCTGTTGTGCCTGTGAATAGGCTGCAGGGGGACGGTGAAGACCAGCAACAGCTTTCAGGGCTGCCACCTTCCGTGTGGGACAAGGAGCCGGACGTCTGCCTTTCTGGAAACAGGCTCTGCCGAGGACGAGAGCCATGAGATGTTCCTCCTCTGGGCAAGCCCGGGTCCCAGATCCTGTTGTGCCTGTGAATAGGCTGCAGGGGGACGGTGAAGACCAGCAACAGCTTTCACGGCTGCCACCTTCCGTGTGGGACAAGGAGCCGGACGTGTGCCTTTTCGGAAACAGGCCATGCCGAGGACGAGAGCCATGAGATGTTCCTCCTCTGGGCAAGCCCGGGTCCCAGATCCTGTTGTGCCTGTGAATAGGCTGCAGGGGGACGGTGAAGACCAGCAACAGCTTTCAGGGCTGCCACCTTCCGTGTGGGACAAGGAGCCGGACGTGTGCCTTCTCGGAAACAGGCTCTGCCGAGGACGAGAGCCATGAGATGTTCCTCCTCTGGGCAAGCCCGGGTCCCAGATCCTGTTGTGCCTGTGAATAGGCTGCAGGGGGACGGTGAAGACCAGCAACAGCTTTCAGGGCTGCCACCTTCCGTGTGGGACAAGGAGCCGGACGTGTGCCTTTTTGGAAACAGGCTCTGCCGAGGGCGAGAGCCATGAGATGTTCCTCCTCTGGGCAAGCCCGGGTCCCAGATCCTGTTGTGCCTGTGAATAGGCTGCAGGGGGACGGTGAAGACCAGCAACAGCTTTCAGGGCTGCCACCTTCCGTGTGGGACAAGGAGCCGTATGTGTGCCTTTTCGGAAACAGGCTCGGACGAGGAAGAGAGCCATGAGATGTTCCTCCTCTGGGCAAGCCCCGGTCCTGAATCCTGTTGTGCCTGTGAATAGGCTGCAGGGGGACGGTGAAGACCAGCAACAGCTTTCAGGGCTGCCACCTTCCGTTTGAGACAAGGAGCCGGACGCGTGTTTCTGGATAAAGGACGTGCCGAGGACGAGAGCCATGAGATGTTCCTCCTCTGGGCAAGCCCGCGTCCCAGATCCTGTTGTGCCTGTGAATAGGCTGCAGTGGGACGGGGAAGACCAGCAACAGCTTTCATGGCTGCCACCTTCCGTGTGGGACAAGGAGCCAGACGTGTGCCTTCTCGGAAACAGGCTCTGCCGAGGACGAGAGCCATGAGATGTTCCTCCTCTGGGCAAGCCCGGGTCCCAGATCCTGTTGTGCCTGTGAATAGGCTGCAGGGGGACGGTGAAGACCAGCAACAGCTTTCAGGGCTGCCACCTTCCGTGTGGGACAAGGAGCCGGACGTGTGCCTTCTCGGAAACAGGCTCTGCCGAGGACGAGAGCCATGAGATGTTCCTCCTCTGGGCAAGCCCGGGTCCCAGATCCTGTTGTGCCTGTGAATAGGCTGCAGGGGGACGGTGAAGACCAGCAACAGCTTTCAGGGCTGCCACCTTCCGTGTGGGACAAGGAGCCGGACGTGTGCCTTTTCGGAAATAGGCCATGCCGAGGACGAGAGCCATGAGATGTTCCTCCTCTGGGCAAGCCCGGGTCCCAGATCCTGTTGTGCCTGTGAATAGGCTGCAGGGGGACGGTGAAGAGCAGCAACAGCTTTCAGGGCTGCCACCTTCCGTGTGGGACAAGGAGCCGGACGTGTGCCTTTTCGGAAATAGGCCATGCCGAGGACGAGAGCCATGAGATGTTCCTCCTCTGGGCAAGCCCGGGTCCCAGATCCTGTTGTGCCTGTGAATAGGCTGCAGGGGGACGGTGAAGACCAGCAACAGCTTTCACGGCTGCCACCTTCCGTGTGGGACAAGGAGCCGGACGTGTGCCTTTCTGGAAACAGGCCGTGCCGGAGACGAGAGCTGTGAGATGTTCCTCCTCTGGGCAAGCCCGGGTCCCAGATCCTGTTGTGCCTGTGAATAGGCTGCAGGGGGACGGTGAAGACCAGCAACAGCTTTCAGGGCTGCCACCTTCCGTGTGGGACAAGGAGCCGGACGTGTGACTTTCTGGAAACAGGCCGTGCCGGGGATGAGAGCCGTGAAATGTTCCTCCTCTGGGCAAGCCCGGGTCCCAGATCCTGTTGTGCCTGTGAATAGGCTGCAGGGGGACGGTGAAGACCAGCAACAGCTTTCAGGGCTGCCACCTTCCGTGTGGGACAAGGAGCCGGACGTGTGCCGTCTCGGAAACAGGCTCTGCCGAGGACGAGAGCCATGAGATGTTCCTCCTCTGGGCAAGCCCGGGTCCCAGATCCTGTTGTGCCTGTGAATAGGCTGCAGGGGGACGGTGAAGACCAGCAACAGCTTTCAGGGCTGCCACCTTCCGTGTGGGACAAGGAGCCGGACGTGTGCCTTTTTGGAAACAGGCCCTGCCGAGGACGAGAGCCATGAGATGTTCCTCCTCTGGGCAAGCCCCGGTCCTGAATCCTGTTGTGCCTGTGAATAGGCTGCAGGGGGACGGTGAAGACCAGCAACAGCTTTCAGGGCTGCCACCTTCCGTTTGGGACAAGGAGCCAGACACGTCTTTCTGGATAAAGGCCGTGCCGAGGACGAGAGCCATGAGATGTTCCTCCTCTGGGCAAGCCCGGGTCCCAGATCCTGTTGTGCCTGTGAATAGGCTGCAGGGGGACGGGGAAGACCAGCAACAGCTTTCATGGCTGCCACCTTCCGTGTGGGACAAGGAGCCAGACGTGTGCCTTCTCGGAAACAGGCTCTGCCGAGGACGAGAGCCATGAGATGTTCCTCCTCTGGGCAAGCCCGGGTCCCAGATCCTGTTGTGCCTGTGAATAGGCTGCAGGGGGACGGTGAAGACCAGCAACAGCTTTCAGGGCTGCCACCTTCCGTGTGGGACAAGGAGCCGGACGTGTGCCTTTTCGGAAACAGGCCATGCCGAGGACGAGAGCCATGAGATGTTCCTCCTCTGGGCAAGCCCGGGTCCCAGATCCTGTTGTGCCTGTGAATAGGCTGCAGGGGGACGGTGAAGACCAGCAACAGCTTTCACGGCTGCCACCTTCCGTGTGGGACAAGGAGCCGGACGTGTGCCTTTTCGGAAACAGGCTCTGCCGAGGACGAGAGCCATGAGATGTTCCTCCTCTGGGCAAGCCCGGGTCCCAGATCCTGTTGTGCCTGTGAATAGGATGCAGGGGGACAGTGAAGACCAGCAACAGCTTTCAGAGCTGCCACCTTCCGTGTGGGACAAGGAGCCGGACGTGTGCCTTTTCGGAAACAGGCCCTGCCGAGGACGAGAGCCATGAGATGTTCCTCCTCTGGGAAATCCCGGGTCCCAGATCCTGTTGTGCCTGTGAATAGGATGCAGGGGGACGGTGAAGAGCAGCAACAGCTTTCACGGCTGCCACCTTCTGTGTGGGACAAGGAGCCGGACATGTGCCTTTCTGGAAACAGGCCGTGCCGGGGACGAGAGCCATGAGATGTTCCTCCTCTGGGCAAGCCCGGGTCCCAGATCCTGTTGTGCCTGTGAATAGGCTGCAGGGGGACGGTGAAGACCAGCAACAGCTTTCAGGGCTGCCACCTTCCGTGTGGGACAAGGAGCCCGACGACTGCCTTTAAGGAAACAGGCCCTGCCGAGGACGAAAGCCATGAGATGTTCCTCCTCTGGGCAAGCCCGGGTCCTGAATCCTGTTGTGCCTGTGAATAGGCTGCAGGGGGACGGTGAAGACCAGCAACAGCTTTCAGGGCTGCCACCTTCCGTGTGGGACAAGGAGCCGGACGTGTGCCTTTTTGGAAACAGGCTCTGCCAAGGACGAGAGCCATGAGATGTTCCTCCTCTGGGCAAGCCCGGGTCCCAGATCCTGTTGTGCCTGTGAATAGGCTGCAGGGGGACGGTGAAGACCAGCAACAGCTTTCAGGGCTGCCACCTTCCGTGTGGGACAAGGAGCCGTACGTGTGCATTTTCGGAAACAGGCTCGGACGAGGAAGAGAGCCATGAGATGTTCCTCCTCTGGGCAAGCCCCGGTCCTGAATCCTGTTGTGCCTGTGAATAGGCTGCAGGGGGACGGTGAAGACCAGCAACAGCTTTCAGGGCTGCCACCTTCCGTTTGGGACAAGGAGCCGGACGTGTCTTTCTGGATAAAGGCCGTGCCGAGGACGAGAGCCATGAGATGTTCCTCCTCTGGGCAAGCCCGGGTCCCAGATCCTGTTGTGCCTGTGAATAGGCTGCAGGGGGACGGTGAAGACCAGCAACAGCTTTCAGGGCTGCCACCTTCCGTGTGGGACAAGGAGCCGTATGTGTGCCTTTTCGGAAACAGGCTCGGACGAGGAAGAGAGCCATGAGATGTTCCTCCTCTGGGCAAGCCCCGGTCCTGAATCCTGTTGTGCCTGTGAATAGGCTGCAGGGGGACGGTGAAGACCAGCAACAGCTTTCAGGGCTGCCACCTTCCGTTTGGGACAAGGAGCCGGACGCGTCTTTCTGGATAAAGGCCGTGCCGAGGACGAGAGCCATGAGATGTTCCTCCTCTGGGCAAGCCCGGGTCCCAGATCCTGTTGTGCCTGTGAATAGGCTGCAGGGGGACGGTGAAGACCAGCAACAGCTTTCATGGCTGCCACCTTCCGTGTAGGACAAGGAGCCAGACGTGTGCCTTCTCGGAAACAGGCCGTGCCGAGGACGAGAGCCATGAGATGTTCCTCCTCTGGGCAAGCCCGGGTCCCAGATCCTGTTGTGCCTGTGAATAGGCTGCAGGGGGACGGTGAAGACCAGCAACAGCTTTCAGGGCTGCCACCTTCCGTGTGGGACAAGGAACCGGACGTCTGCCTTTCTGGAAACAGGCTCTGCCGAGGACGAGAGCCATGAGATGTTCCTCCTCTGGGCAAGCCCGGGTCCCAGATCCTGTTGTGCCTGTGAATAGGCTGCAGGGGGACGGTGAAGACCAGCAACAGCTTTCAGGGCTGCCTCCTTCCGTGTGGGACAAGGAGCCGGACGTGTGCCTTCTCGGAAACAGGCTCTGCCGAGGACGAGAGCCATGAGATGTTCCTCCTCTGGGCAAGCCCGGGTCCCAGATCCTGTTGTGCCTGTGAATAGGCTGCAGGGGGACGGTGAAGACCAGCAACAGCTTTCAGGGCTGCCACCTTCCGTGTGGGACAAGGAGCCGGACGTGTGCCTTTTCGGAAACAGGCCCTGCCGAGGACGAGAGCCATGAGATGTTCCTCCTCTGGGCAAGCCCGGGTCCCAGATCCTGTTGTGCCTGTGAATAGGCTGCAGGGGGACGGTGAAGACCAGCAACAGCTTTCACGGCTGCCACCTTCCGTGTGGGACAAGGAGCCGGACGTGTGCCTTTTCGGAAACAGGCTCTGCCGAGGACGAGAGCCATGAGATGTTCCTCCTCTGGGCAAGCCCGGGTCCCAGATCCTGTTGTGCCTGTGAATAGGCTGCAGGGGGACGGTGAAGACCAGCAACAGCTTTCAGGGCTGCCACCTTCCGTGTGGGACAAGGAGCCGGACGTGTGCCTTTTCGGAAACAGGCCATGCCGAGGACGAGAGCCATGAGATGTTCCTCCTCTGGGCAAGCCCGGGTCCCAGATCCTGTTGTGCCTGTGAATAGGCTGCAGGGGGACGGTGAAGACCAGCAACAGCTTTCAGGGCTGCCACCTTCCGTGTGGGACAAGGAGCCGGACGTGTGCCTTTTTGGAAACAGGCTCTGCCGAGGACGAGAGCCATGAGATGTTCCTCCTCTGGGCAAGCCCGGGTCCCAGATCCTGTTGTGCCTGTGAATAGGCTGCAGGGGGACGGTGAAGACCAGCAACAGCTTTCAGGGCTGCCACCTTCCGTGTGGGACAAGGAGCCGTATGTGTGCCTTTTCGGAAACAGGCTCGGACGAGGAAGAGAGCCATGAGATGTTCCTCCTCTGGGCAAGCCCGGGTCCCAGATCCTGTTGTGCCTGTGAATAGGCTGCAGGGGGACGGTGAAGACCAGCAACAGCTTTCAGGGCTGCCACCTTCCGTGTGGGACAAGGAGCCGGACGTGTGCCTTTTCGGAAATAGGCCATGCCGAGGACGAGAGCCATGAGATGTTCCTCCTCTGGGCAAGCCCGGGTCCCAGATCCTGTTGTGCCTGTGAATAGGCTGCAGGGGGACGGTGAAGAGCAGCAACAGCTTTCAGGGCTGCCACCTTCCGTGTGGGACAAGGAGCCGGACGTGTGCCTTTTCGGAAATAGGCCATGCCGAGGACGAGAGCCATGAGATGTTCCTCCTCTGGGCAAGCCCGGGTCCCAGATCCTGTTGTGCCTGTGAATAGGCTGCAGGGGGACGGTGAAGACCAGCAACAGCTTTCACGGCTGCCACCTTCCGTGTGGGACAAGGAGCCGGACGTGTGCCTTTCTGGAAACAGGCCGTGCCGTAGACGAGAGCTGTGAGATGTTCCTCCTCTGGGCAAGCCCGGGTCCCAGATCCTGTTGTGCCTGTGAATAGGCTGCAGGGGGACGGTGAAGACCAGCAACAGCTTTCAGGGCTGCCACCTTCCGTGTGGGACAAGGAGCCGGACGTGTGACTTTCTGGAAACAGGCCGTGCCGGGGATGAGAGCCGTGAAATGTTCCTCCTCTGGGCAAGCCCGGGTCCCAGATCCTGTTGTGCCTGTGAATAGGCTGCAGGGGGACGGTGAAGACCAGCAACAGCTTTCAGGGCTGCCACCTTCCGTGTGGGACAAGGAGCCGGACGTGTGCCGTCTCGGAAACAGGCTCTGCCGAGGACGAGAGCCATGAGATGTTCCTCCTCTGGGCAAGCCCGGGTCCCAGATCCTGTTGTGCCTGTGAATAGGCTGCAGGGGGACGGTGAAGACCAGCAACAGCTTTCAGGGCTGCCACCTTCCGTGTGGGACAAGGAGCCGGACGTGTGCCTTTTTGGAAACAGGCCCTGCCGAGGACGAGAGCCATGAGATGTTCCTCCTCTGGGCAAGCCCCGGTCCTGAATCCTGTTGTGCCTGTGAATAGGCTGCAGGGGGACGGTGAAGACCAGCAACAGCTTTCAGGGCTGCCACCTTCCGTTTGGGACAAGGAGCCAGACACGTCTTTCTGGATAAAGGCCGTGCCGAGGACGAGAGCCATGAGATGTTCCTCCTCTGGGCAAGCCCGGGTCCCAGATCCTGTTGTGCCTGTGAATAGGCTGCAGGGGGACGGGGAAGACCAGCAACAGCTTTCATGGCTGCCACCTTCCGTGTGGGACAAGGAGCCAGACGTGTGCCTTCTCGGAAACAGGCTCTGCCGAGGACGAGAGCCATGAGATGTTCCTCCTCTGGGCAAGCCCGGGTCCCAGATCCTGTTGTGCCTGTGAATAGGCTGCAGGGGGACGGTGAAGACCAGCAACAGCTTTCAGGGCTGCCACCTTCCGTGTGGGACAAGGAGCCGGACGTGTGCCTTTTCGGAAACAGGCCATGCCGAGGACGAGAGCCATGAGATGTTCCTCCTCTGGGCAAGCCCGGGTCCCAGATCCTGTTGTGCCTGTGAATAGGCTGCAGGGGGACGGTGAAGACCAGCAACAGCTTTCACGGCTGCCACCTTCCGTGTGGGACAAGGAGCCGGACGTGTGCCTTTTCGGAAACAGGCTCTGCCGAGGACGAGAGCCATGAGATGTTCCTCCTCTGGGCAAGCCCGGGTCCCAGATCCTGTTGTGCCTGTGAATAGGATGCAGGGGGACAGTGAAGACCAGCAACAGCTTTCAGAGCTGCCACCTTCCGTGTGGGACAAGGAGCCGGACGTGTGCCTTTTCGGAAACAGGCCCTGCCGAGGACGAGAGCCATGAGATGTTCCTCCTCTGGGAAATCCCGGGTCCCAGATCCTGTTGTGCCTGTGAATAGGATGCAGGGGGACGGTGAAGAGCAGCAACAGCTTTCACGGCTGCCACCTTCTGTGTGGGACAAGGAGCCGGACATGTGCCTTTCTGGAAACAGGCCGTGCCGGGGACGAGAGCCATGAGATGTTCCTCCTCTGGGCAAGCCCGGGTCCCAGATCCTGTTGTGCCTGTGAATAGGCTGCAGGGGGACGGTGAAGACCAGCAACAGCTTTCAGGGCTGCCACCTTCCGTGTGGGACAAGGAGCCCGACGTCTGCCTTTCTGGAAACAGGCCCTGCCGAGGACGAAAGCCATGAGATGTTCCTCCTCTGGGCAAGCCCGGGTCCTGAATCCTGTTGTGCCTGTGAATAGGCTGCAGGGGGACGGTGAAGACCAGCAACAGCTTTCAGGGCTGCCACCTTCCGTGTGGGACAAGGAGCCGGACGTGTGCCTTTTTGGAAACAGGCTCTGCCAAGGACGAGAGCCATGAGATGTTCCTCCTCTGGGCAAGCCCGGGTCCCAGATCCTGTTGTGCCTGTGAATAGGCTGCAGGGGGACGGTGAAGACCAGCAACAGCTTTCAGGGCTGCCACCTTCCGTGTGGGACAAGGAGCCGTACGTGTGCATTTTCGGAAACAGGCTCGGACGAGGAAGAGAGCCATGAGATGTTCCTCCTCTGGGCAAGCCCCGGTCCTGAATCCTGTTGTGCCTGTGAATAGGCTGCAGGGGGACGGTGAAGACCAGCAACAGCTTTCAGGGCTGCCACCTTCCGTTTGGGACAAGGAGCCGGACGTGTCTTTCTGGATAAAGGCCGTGCCGAGGACGAGAGCCATGAGATGTTCCTCCTCTGGGCAAGCCCGGGTCCCAGATCCTGTTGTGCCTGTGAATAGGCTGCAGGGGGACGGTGAAGACCAGCAACAGCTTTCAGGGCTGCCACCTTCCGTGTGGGACAAGGAGCCGTATGTGTGCCTTTTCGGAAACAGGCTCGGACGAGGAAGAGAGCCATGAGATGTTCCTCCTCTGGGCAAGCCCCGGTCCTGAATCCTGTTGTGCCTGTGAATAGGCTGCAGGGGGACGGTGAAGACCAGCAACAGCTTTCAGGGCTGCCACCTTCCGTTTGGGACAAGGAGCCGGACGCGTCTTTCTGGATAAAGGCCGTGCCGAGGACGAGAGCCATGAGATGTTCCTCCTCTGGGCAAGCCCGGGTCCCAGATCCTGTTGTGCCTGTGAATAGGCTGCAGGGGGACGGTGAAGACCAGCAACAGCTTTCATGGCTGCCACCTTCCGTGTAGGACAAGGAGCCAGACGTGTGCCTTCTCAGAAACAGGCCGTGCCGAGGACGAGAGCCATGAGATGTTCCTCCTCTGGGCAAGGCCGGGTCCCAGATCCTGTTGTGCCTGTGAATAGGCTGCAGGGGGACGGTGAAGACCAGCAACAGCTTTCAGGGCTGCCACCTTCCGTGTGGGACAAGGAACCGGACGTCTGCCTTTCTGGAAACAGGCTCTGCCGAGGACGAGAGCCATGAGATGTTCCTCCTCTGGGCAAGCCCGGGTCCCAGATCCTGTTGTGCCTGTGAATAGGCTGCAGGGGGACGGTGAAGACCAGCAACAGCTTTCAGGGCTGCCTCCTTCCGTGTGGGACAAGGAGCCGGACGTGTGCCTTCTCGGAAACAGGCTCTGCCGAGGACGAGAGCCATGAGATGTTCCTCCTCTGGGCAAGCCCGGGTCCCAGATCCTGTTGTGCCTGTGAATAGGCTGCAGGGGGACGGTGAAGACCAGCAACAGCTTTCAGGGCTGCCACCTTCCGTGTGGGACAAGGAGCCGGACGTGTGCCTTTTCGGAAACAGGCCCTGCCGAGGACGAGAGCCATGAGATGTTCCTCCTCTGGGCAAGCCCGGGTCCCAGATCCTGTTGTGCCTGTGAATAGGCTGCAGGGGGACGGTGAAGACCAGCAACAGCTTTCACGGCTGCCACCTTCCGTGTGGGACAAGGAGCCGGACGTGTGCCTTTTCGGAAACAGGCTCTGCCGAGGACGAGAGCCATGAGATGTTCCTCCTCTGGGCAAGCCCGGGTCCCAGATCCTGTTGTGCCTGTGAATAGGCTGCAGGGGGACGGTGAAGACCAGCAACAGCTTTCAGGGCTGCCACCTTCCGTGTGGGACAAGGAGCCGGACGTGTGCCTTTTCGGAAACAGGCCATGCCGAGGACGAGAGCCATGAGATGTTCCTCCTCTGGGCAAGCCCGGGTCCCAGATCCTGTTGTGCCTGTGAATAGGCTGCAGGGGGACGGTGAAGACCAGCAACAGCTTTCAGGGCTGCCACCTTCCGTGTGGGACAAGGAGCCGGACGTGTGCCTTTTTGGAAACAGGCTCTGCCGAGGACGAGAGCCATGAGATGTTCCTCCTCTGGGCAAGCCCGGGTCCCAGATCCTGTTGTGCCTGTGAATAGGCTGCAGGGGGACGGTGAAGACCAGCAACAGCTTTCAGGGCTGCCACCTTCCGTGTGGGACAAGGAGCCGTATGTGTGCCTTTTCGGAAACAGGCTCGGACGAGGAAGAGAGCCATGAGATGTTCCTCCTCTGGGCAAGCCCGGGTCCCAGATCCTGTTGTGCCTGTGAATAGGCTGCAGGGGGACGGTGAAGACCAGCAACAGCTTTCAGGGCTGCCACCTTCCGTGTGGGACAAGGAGCCGGACGTGTGCCTTTTCGGAAATAGGCCATGCCGAGGACGAGAGCCATGAGATGTTCCTCCTCTGGGCAAGCCCGGGTCCCAGATCCTGTTGTGCCTGTGAATAGGCTGCAGGGGGACGGTGAAGAGCAGCAACAGCTTTCACGGCTGCCACCTTCCGTGTGGGACAAGGAGCCGGACGTGTGCCTTTCTGGAAACAGGCCGTGCCGGAGACGAGAGCTGTGAGATGTTCCTCCTCTGGGCAAGCCCGGGTCCCAGATCCTGTTGTGCCTGTGAATAGGCTGCAGGGGGACGGTGAAGAGCAGCAACAGCTTTCAGGGCTGCCACCTTCCGTGTGGGACAAGGAGCCGGACGTGTGACTTTCTGGAAACAGGCCGTGCCGGGGATGAGAGCCGTGAAATGTTCCTCCTCTGGGCAAGCCCGGGTCCCAGATCCTGTTGTGCCTGTGAATAGGCTGCAGGGGGACGGTGAAGACCAGCAACAGCTTTCAGGGCTGCCACCTTCCGTGTGGGACAAGGAGCCGGACGTGTGCCGTCTCGGAAACAGGCTCTGCCGAGGACGAGAGCCATGAGATGTTCCTCCTCTGGGCAAGCCCGGGTCCCAGATCCTGTTGTGCCTGTGAATAGGCTGCAGGGGGACGGTGAAGACCAGCAACAGCTTTCAGGGCTGCCACCTTCCGTGTGGGACAAGGAGCCGGACGTGTGCCTTTTTGGAAACAGGCCCTGCCGAGGACGAGAGCCATGAGATGTTCCTCCTCTGGGCAAGCCCCGGTCCTGAATCCTGTTGTGCCTGTGAATAGGCTGCAGGGGGACGGTGAAGACCAGCAACAGCTTTCAGGGCTGCCACCTTCCGTTTGGGACAAGGAGCCAGACACGTCTTTCTGGATAAAGGCCGTGCCGAGGACGAGAGCCATGAGATGTTCCTCCTCTGGGCAAGCCCGGGTCCCAGATCCTGTTGTGCCTGTGAATAGGCTGCAGGGGGACGGGGAAGACCAGCAACAGCTTTCATGGCTGCCACCTTCCGTGTGGGACAAGGAGCCGTACGTGTGCCTTCTCGGAAACAGGCTCTGCCGAGGACGAGAGCCATGAGATGTTCCTCCTCTGGGCAAGCCCGGGTCCCAGATCCTGTTGTGCCTGTGAATAGGCTGCAGGGGGACGGTGAAGACCAGCAACAGCTTTCAGGGCTGCCACCTTCCGTGTGGGACAAGGAGCCGGACGTGTGCCTTTTCGGAAACAGGCCATGCCGAGGACGAGAGCCATGAGATGTTCCTCCTCTGGGCAAGCCCGGGTCCCAGATCATGTTGTGCCTGTGAATAGGCTGCAGGGGGACGGTGAAGACCAGCAACAGCTTTCACGGCTGCCACCTTCCGTGTGGGACAAGGAGCCGGACGTGTGCCTTTTCGGAAACAGGCTCTGCCGAGGACGAGAGCCATGAGATGTTCCTCCTCTGGGCAAGCCCGGGTCCCAGATCCTGTTGTGCCTGTGAATAGGATGCAGGGGGACAGTGAAGACCAGCAACAGCTTTCAGAGCTGCCACCTTCCGTGTGGGACAAGGAGCCGGACGTGTGCCTTTTCGGAAACAGGCCCTGCCGAGGACGAGAGCCATGAGATGTTCCTCCTCTGGGAAATCCCGGGTCCCAGATCCTGTTGTGCCTGTGAATAGGATGCAGGGGGACGGTGAAGAGCAGCAACAGCTTTCACGGCTGCCACCTTCTGTGTGGGACAAGGAGCCGGACATGTGCCTTTCTGGAAACAGGCCGTGCCGGGGACGAGAGCCATGAGATGTTCCTCCTCTGGGCAAGCCCGGGTCCCAGATCTTGTTGTGCCTGTGAATAGGCTGCAGGGGGACGGTGAAGACCAGCAACAGCTTTCAGGGCTGCCACCTTCCGTGTGGGACAAGGAGCCGGACGTCTGCCTTTCTGGAAACAGGCCCTGCCGAGGACGAAAGCCATGAGATGTTCCTCCTCTGGGCAAGCCCGGGTCCTGAATCCTGTTGTGCCTGTGAATAGGCTGCAGGGGGACGGTGAAGACCAGCAACAGCTTTCAGGGCTGCCACCTTCCGTGTGGGACAAGGAGCCGGACGTGTGCCTTTTTGGAAACAGGCTCTGCCGAGGACGAGAGCCATGAGATGTTCCTCCTCTGGGCAAGCCCGGGTCCCAGATCCTGTTGTGCCTGTGAATAGGCTGCAGGGGGACGGTGAAGACCAGCAACAGCTTTCAGGGCTGCCACCTTCCGTGTGGGACAAGGAGCCGTACGTGTGCATTTTCGGAAACAGGCTCGGACGAGGAAGAGAGCCATGAGATGTTCCTCCTCTGGGCAAGCCCCGGTCCTGAATCCTGTTGTGCCTGTGAATAGGCTGCAGGGGGACGGTGAAGACCAGCAAGAGCTTTCAGGGCTGCCACCTTCCGTTTGGGACAGGGAGCCGGACGTGTCTTTCTGGATAAAGGCCGTGCCGAGGACGAGAGCCATGAGATGTTCCTCCTCTGGGCAAGCCCGGGTCCCAGATCCTGTTGTGCCTGTGAATAGGCTGCAGGGGGACGGTGAAGACCAGCAACAGCTTTCAGGGCTGCCACCTTCCGTGTGGGACAAGGAGCCGTATGTGTGCCTTTTCGGAAACAGGCTCGGACGAGGAAGAGAGCCATGAGATGTTCCTCCTCTGGGCAAGCCCCGGTCCTGAATCCTGTTGTGCCTGTGAATAGGCTGCAGGGGGACGGTGAAGACCAGCAACAGCTTTCAGGGCTGCCACCTTCCGTTTGGGACAAGGAGCCGGACGCGTCTTTCTGGATAAAGGCCGTGCCGAGGACGAGAGCCATGAGATGTTCCTCCTCTGGGCAAGCCCGGGTCCCAGATCCTGTTGTGCCTGTGAATAGGCTGCAGGGGGACGGTGAAGACCAGCAACAGCTTTCATGGCTGCCACCTTCCGTGTAGGACAAGGAGCCAGACGTGTGCCTTCTCGGAAACAGGCTCTGCCGAGGACGAGAGCCATGAGATGTTCCTCCTCTGGGCAAGCCCGGGTCCCAGATCCTGTTGTGCCTGTGAATAGGCTGCAGGGGGACGGTGAAGACCAGCAACAGCTTTCAGGGCTGCCACCTTCCGTGTGGGACAAGGAACCGGACGTCTGCCTTTCTGGAAACAGGCTCTGCCGAGGACGAGAGCCATGAGATGTTCCTCCTCTGGGCAAGCCCGGGTCCCAGATCCTGTTGTGCCTGTGAATAGGCTGCAGGGGGACGGTGAAGACCAGCAACAGCTTTCAGGGCTGCCTCCTTCCGTGTGGGACAAGGAGCCGGACGTGTGCCTTCTCGGAAACAGGCTCTGCCGAGGACGAGAGCCATGAGATGTTCCTCCTCTGGGCAAGCCCGGGTCCCAGATCCTGTTGTGCCTGTGAATAGGCTGCAGGGGGACGGTGAAGACCAGCAACAGCTTTCAGGGCTGCCACCTTCCGTGTGGGACAAGGAGCCGGACGTGTGCCTTTTCGGAAACAGGCCCTGCCGAGGACGAGAGCCATGAGATGTTCCTCCTCTGGGCAAGCCCGGGTCCCAGATCCTGTTGTGCCTGTGAATAGGCTGCAGGGGGACGGTGAAGACCAGCAACAGCTTTCACGGCTGCCACCTTCCGTGTGGGACAAGGAGCCGGACGTGTGCCTTTTCGGAAACAGGCTCTGCCGAGGACGAGAGCCATGAGATGTTCCTCCTCTGGGCAAGCCCGGGTCCCCGATCCTGTTGTGCTTGTGAATAGGCTGCAGGGGGACGGTGAAGACCAGCAACAGCTTTCAGGGCTGCCACCTTCCGTGTGGGACAAGGAGCCGGACGTGTGCCTTTTCGGAAATAGGCCATGCCGAGGACGAGAGCCATGAGATGTTCCTCCTCTGGGCAAGCCCGGGTCCCAGATCCTGTTGTGCCTGTGAATAGGCTGCAGGGGGACGGTGAAGAGCAGCAACAGCTTTCACGGCTGCCACCTTCCGTGTGGGACAAGGAGCCGGACGTGTGCCTTTCTGGAAACAGGCCGTGCCGGAGACGAGAGCTGTGAGATGTTCCTCCTCTGGGCAAGCCCGGGTCCCAGATCCTGTTGTGCCTGTGAATAGGCTGCAGGGGGACGGTGAAGACCAGCAACAGCTTTCAGGGCTGCCACCTTCCGTGTGGGACAAGGAGCCGGACGTTTGCCTTTTCGGAAACAGGCCATGCCGAGGACGAGAGCCATGAGATGTTCCTCCTCTGGGCAAGCCCGGGTCCCAGATCCTGTTGTGCCTGTGAATAGGCTGCAGGGGGACGGTGAAGACCAGCAACAGCTTTCAGGGCTGCCACCTTCCGTGTGGGACAAGGAGCCGGACGTGTGACTTTCTGGAAACAGGCCGTGCCGGGGATGAGAGCCGTGAAATGTTCCTCCTCTGGGCAAGCCCGGGTCCCAGATCCTGTTGTGCCTGTGAATAGGCTGCAGGGGGACGGTGAAGACCAGCAACAGCTTTCAGGGCTGCCACCTTCCGTGTGGGACAAGGAGCCGGACGTGTGCCGTCTCGGAAACAGGCTCTGCCGAGGACGAGAGCCATGAGATGTTCCTCCTCTGGGCAAGCCCGGGTCCCAGATCCTGTTGTGCCTGTGAATAGGCTGGAGGGGGACGGTGAAGACCAGCAACAGCTTTCAGGGCTGCCACCTTCCGTGTGGGACAAGGAGCCGGATGAGTGCCTTTTCAGAAACAGGCTCTGCTGAGGACGAGAGCCATGAGATGTTCCTCCTCTGGGCAAGCCCGGGTCCCAGATCCTGTTGTGCCTGTGAATAGGCTGCAGGGGGACGGTGAAGACCAGCAACAGCTTTCAGGGCTGCCACCTTCCGTGTGGGACAAGGAGCCGGATGTGTGCCTTTTCGGAAACAAGCTCTGCCGAGGACGAGAGCCATGAGATGTTCCTCCTCTGGGCAAGCCCGGGTCCCAGATCCTGTTGTGCCTGTGAATAGGCTGCAGGGGGACGGTGAAGACCAGCAACAGCTTTCAGGGCTGCCACCTTCCGTGTGGGAAAAGGAGCTGGACGTGTGCCTTTTCGGAATCAGGCTCTGCCGAGGACGAGAGCCATGAGATGTTCCTCCTCTGGGCAAGCCCGGGTCCAAATCCTGTTGTGCCTGTGAATAGGCTGCAGGGGGACGGTGAAGACCAGCAACAGCTTTCAGGGCTGCCACCTTCCGTGTGGGACAAGGAGCCGGACTTTTGCCTATCCGGAAACAGGCTCTGCCGAGGACGAGAGCCATGAGATGTTCCTCCTCTCAGCAAGCCCGGGTCTCAGATCCTGTTGTGCCTGTGAATAGGCTGCAGGGGGATGGTGAAGACCAGGAACAGCTTTCAGGGCTGCCACCTTCCTTGTGGGACAAGGAGCCGTACGTGTGCGTTTTCGGAAACAGGCTCTGCCGAGGACGAGAGCCATGAGATGTTCCTCCTCTGGGCAAGCCCGGGTCCTGAATCCTGTTGTGCCTGTGAATAGGCTGCAGGGGGACGGTGAAAACCAGCAACAGCTTTCAGGGCTGCCACCTTCCGTGTGGGACAAGGAGCCGGATGAGTGCCTTTTCGGAAACAAGCTCTGCCGAGGACGAGAGCCATGAGATGTTCCTCCTCTGGGCAAGCCCGGGTCCCAGATCCTGTTGTGCCTGTGAATAGGCTGCAGGGGGACGGTGAAGACCAGCAACAGCTTTCAGGGCTGCCACCTTCCGTGTGGGACAAGGAGCCGGACGTGTGCCTTTCCGGAATCAGGCTCTGCCGAGGACGAGAGCCATGAGATGTTCCTCCTCTGGGCAAGCCCGGGTCCAAATCCTGTTGTGCCTGTGAATAGGCTGCAGGGGGACTGTGAAGACCAGCAACAACTTTCAGGGCTGCCACCTTCTGTGTGGGACAATGAGCCGGATGTGTGCCTTTCTGGAAACAGGCCATGCCGAGGACGAGAGCCATGAGATATTCCTCCTCTGGGCAAGCCCGGGTCCCAGATCCTGTTGTGCCTGTGAATAGGCTGCAGGGGGACGGTGAAGACCAGCAACAGCTTTCAGGGCTGCCACCTTCACTGTGGGACAAGGAGCCGGGCGTGTGCCTTTCTGGAAACAGGCCGTGCCGAGGACGAGAGCCATGAGATGTTCCTCCTCTGGCCAAGCCCGGGTCCCAGATCCTGTTGTGCCTGTGAATAGGCTGCAGGGGGACGGTGAAGACCAGCAACAGCTTTCAGGGCTGCCACCTTCCGTGTGGGACAAGGAGCCGGACGTGTCTTTCTGGATACAGGCCCTGCCGAGGACGAGAGCCATGAGATGTTCCTCCTCTGGGCAAGCCCGGGTCCCAGATCCTGTTGTGCCTGTGAATAGGCTGCAGGGGGATGGTGAAGACCAGCAACAGCTTTCATGTCTGCCACCTTCCTTGTGGGACAAGGAGCCGGACGTGTGCGTTTTCGGAAACAGGCTCTGCCGAGGACGAGAGCCATGAGATGTTCCTCCTCTGGGCAAGCCCGGGTCCCAGATCCTGTTGTGCCTGTGAATAGGCTGGAGGGGGACGGTGAAAACCAGCAACAGCTTTCAGGGCTGCCACCTTCCGTGTGGGACAAGGAGCCGGATGAGTGCCTTTTCAGAAACAGGCTCTGTTGAGGACGAGAGCCATGAGATGTTCCTCCTCTGGGCAAGCCCGGGTCCCAGATCCTGTTGTGCCTGTGAATAGGCTGCAGGGGGACGGTGAAGACCAGCAACAGCTTTCAGGGCTGCCACCTTCCGTGTGGGACAAGGAGCCGGATGTGTGCCTTTTCGGAAACAGGCTCTGCCGAGGACGAGAGCCATGAGATGTTCCTCCTCTGGGCAAGCCCGGGTCCTGAATCCTGTTGTGCCTGTGAATAGGCTGCAGGGGGACGGTGAAGACCAGCAACAGCTTTCAGAGCTGCCACCTTCCGTGTGGGACAAGGAGCCGGTCTTGTGCCTTTATGGAAACAGGCCCTGCCGAGGACGAGAGCCATGAGATGTTCCTCCTCTGGGCAAGCCCGGGTCCCAGATCCTGTTGTGCCTGTGAATAGGCTGCAGGGGGACGGTGAAGACCAGCAACAGCTTTCAGGGCTGCCACCTTCCGTGTGGGACAAGGAGCCGGATGTGTGCCTTTTCGGAAACAAGCTCTGCCGAGGACGAGAGCCATGAGATGTTCCTCCTCTGGGCAAGCCCGGGTCCCAGATCCTGTTGTGCCTGTGAATAGGCTGCAGGGGGACGGTGAAGGCCAGCAACAGCTTTCAGGGCTGCCACCTTCCGTGTGGGACAAGGAGCTGGACGTGTGCCTTTTCGGAATCACGCTCTGCCGAGGACAAGAGCCATGAGATGTTCCTCCTCTGGGCAAGCCCGGGTCCAAATCCTGTTGTGCCTGTGAATAGGCTGCAGGGGGACGGTGAAGACCAGCAACAGCTTTCAGGGCTGCCACCTTCCGTGCGGGACAATGAGCCGTATGTGTGCCTTTCTGGAAACAGGCCATGCCGAGGACGAGAGCCATGAGATGTTCCTCCTCTGGGCAAGCCCAGGTCCCAGATCCTGTTGTGCCTGTGAATAGGCTGCAGGGGGACGGTGAAGACCAGCAACAGCTTTCAGGGCTGCCACCTTCACTGTGGGACAAGGAGCCGGGCGTGTGCCTTTCTGGAAACAGGCCGTGCCGAGGACGAGAGCCATGAGATGTTCCTCCTCTGGGCAAGCCCGGGTCCAAATCCTGTTGTGCCTGTGAATAGGCTGCAGGGGGACGGTGAAGACCAGCAACAGCTTTCAGGGCTGCCACCTTCCGTGTGGGACAAGGAGCCGGATGTGTGCCTTTTCGGAAACAGGATCTGCCGAGGACCAGAGCCATGAGATGTTCCTCCTCTGGGCAAGGCCGGGTCCCAGATCCTGTTGTGCCTGTGAATAGGCTGCAGGGGGACGGTGAAGACCAGCAACAGCTTTCAGGGCTGCCACCTTCCGTGTGGGACAAGGAGCCGGATGTGTGCCTTTCTGGAAACAGGCCGTGCCGGGGACGAGAGCCATGAGATGTTCCTCCTCTGGGCAAGCCCGGGTCCCAGATCCTGTTGTGCCTGTGAATAGGCTGCAGGGGGACGGTGAAGACCAGCAACAGCTTTCAGGGCTGCCACCTTCCGTGTGGGACAAAGAGCCGGACGTGTGCCTTTTCGGAATCAGGCTCTGCCGAGGACGAGAGCCATGAGATGTTCCTCCTCTGGGCAAGCCCGCGTCCAAATCCTGTTGTGCCTGTGAATAGGCTGCAGGGGGATGGTGAAGACCAGCAACAGCTTTCAGGGCTGCCACCTTCCGTGTGGGACAAGGAGCCGGACTTTTGCCTATCCGGAAACAGGCTCTGCCGAGGACGAGAGCCATGAGATGTTCCACCTCTGGGCAAGCCCGGGTCCTGAATCCTGTTGTGCCTGTGAATAGGCTGCAGGGGGACGGTGAAGACCAGCAACAGCTTTCAGGGCTGCCAACTTCCGTGTGGGACAAGGAGCCGGAAGTTTCTTTCTGGATACAGGCACTGCCGAGGACGAGAGCCATGAGATGTTCCTCCTCTGGGCAAGCCCGGGTCCCAGATCCTGTTGTGCCTGTGAATAGGCTGCAGGGGGACGGTGAAGACCAGCAACAGCTTTCAGGGCTGCCACCTTCACTGTGGGACAAGGAGCCGGGCGTGTGCCTTTCTGGAAACAGGCCGTGCCGAGGACGAGAGCCATGAGATGTTCCTCCTCTGGCCAAGCCCGGGTCCCAGATCCTGTTGTGCCTGTGAATAGGCTGCAGGGGGACGGTGAAGACCAGCAACAGCTTTCAGGGCTGCCACCTTCCGTGTGGGACAAGGAGCCGGACGTGTGCCTTTTCGGAAACAGGCTCTGCCGAGGACGAGAGCCATGAGATGTTCCTCCTCTGGGCAAGCCCCGGTCCTGAATCCTGTTGTGCCTGTGAATAGGCTGCAGGGGGACGGTGAAGACCAGCAACAGCTTTCAGGGCTGCCACCTTCCGTTTGGGACAAGGAGCCAGACACGTCTTTCTGGATAAAGGCCGTGCCGAGGACGAGAGCCATGAGATGTTCCTCCTCTGGGCAAGCCCGGGTCCCAGATCCTGTTGTGCCTGTGAATAGGCTGCAGGGGGACGGTGAAGACCAGCAACAGCTTTCAGGGCTGCCACCTTCCGTGTGGGACAAGGAGCCGGACGTGTGCCTTCTCGGAAACAGGCTCTGCCGAGGACGAGAGCCATGAGATGTTCCTCCTCTGGGCAAGCCCGGGTCCCAGATCCTGTTGTGCCTGTGAATAGGCTGCAGGGGGACGGTGAAGACCAGCAACAGCTTTCAGGGCTGCCACCTTCACTGTGGGACAAGGAGCCGGGCGTGTGCCTTTCTGGAAACAGGCCGTGCCGAGGACGAGAGCCATGAGATGTTCCTCCTCTGGGCAAGCCCGGGTCCAAATCCTGTTGTGCCTGTGAATAGGCTGCAGGGGGACGGTGAAGACCAGCAACAGCTTTCAGGGCTGCCACCTTCCGTGTGGGACAAGGAGCCGGATGTGTGCCTTTTCGGAAACAGGATCTGCCGAGGACCAGAGCCATGAGATGTTCCTCCTCTGGGCAAGGCCGGGTCCCAGATCCTGTTGTGCCTGTGAATAGGCTGCAGGGGGACGGTGAAGACCAGCAACAGCTTTCAGGGCTGCCACCTTCCGTGTGGGACAAGGAGCCGGATGTGTGCCTTTCTGGAAACAGGCCGTGCCGGGGACGAGAGCCATGAGATGTTCCTCCTCTGGGCAAGCCCGGGTCCCAGATCCTGTTGTGCCTGTGAATAGGCTGCAGGGGGACGGTGAAGACCAGCAACAGCTTTCAGGGCTGCCACCTTCCGTGTGGGACAAAGAGCCGGACGTGTGCCTTTTCGGAATCAGGCTCTGCCGAGGACGAGAGCCATGAGATGTTCCTCCTCTGGGCAAGCCCGCGTCCAAATCCTGTTGTGCCTGTGAATAGGCTGCAGGGGGATGGTGAAGACCAGCAACAGCTTTCAGGGCTGCCACCTTCCGTGTGGGACAAGGAGCCGGACTTTTGCCTATCCGGAAACAGGCTCTGCCGAGGACGAGAGCCATGAGATGTTCCACCTCTGGGCAAGCCCGGGTCCTGAATCCTGTTGTGCCTGTGAATAGGCTGCAGGGGGACGGTGAAGACCAGCAACAGCTTTCAGGGCTGCCAACTTCCGTGTGGGACAAGGAGCCGGAAGTTTCTTTCTGGATACAGGCACTGCCGAGGACGAGAGCCATGAGATGTTCCTCCTCTGGGCAAGCCCGGGTCCCAGATCCTGTTGTGCCTGTGAATAGGCTGCAGGGGGACGGTGAAGACCAGCAACAGCTTTCAGGGCTGCCACCTTCACTGTGGGACAAGGAGCCGGGCGTGTGCCTTTCTGGAAACAGGCCGTGCCGAGGACGAGAGCCATGAGATGTTCCTCCTCTGGCCAAGCCCGGGTCCCAGATCCTGTTGTGCCTGTGAATAGGCTGCAGGGGGACGGTGAAGACCAGCAACAGCTTTCAGGGCTGCCACCTTCCGTGTGGGACAAGGAGCCGGACGTGCGCCTTTTCGGAAACAGGCTCTGCCGAGGACAAGAGCCATGAGATGTTCCTCCTCTGGGCAAGCCCCGGTCCTGAATCCTGTTGTGCCTGTGAATAGGCTGCAGGGGGACGGTGAAGACCAGCAACAGCTTTCAGGGCTGCCACCTTCCGTTTGGGACAAGGAGCCAGACACGTCTTTCTGGATAAAGGCCGTGCCGAGGACGAGAGCCATGAGATGTTCCTCCTCTGGGCAAGCCCGGGTCCCAGATCCTGTTGTGCCTGTGAATAGGCTGCAGGGGGACGGTGAAGACCAGCAACAGCTTTCAGGGCTGCCACCTTCCGTGTGGGACAAGGAGCCGGACGTGTGCCTTCTCGGAAACAGGCTCTGCCGAGGACGAGAGCCATGAGATGTTCCTCCTCTGGGCAAGCCCGGGTCCCAGATCCTGTTGTGCCTGTGAATAGGCTGCAGGGGGACGGTGAAGACCAGCAACAGCTTTCAGGGCTGCCACCTTCCGTGTGGGACAAGGAGCCGGACGTGTGCCTTTTCGGAAACAGGCTCTGCCGAGGACGAGAGCCATGAGATGTTCCTCCTCTGGGCAAGCCCCGGTCCTGAATCCTGTTGTGCCTGTGAATAGGCTGCAGGGGGACGGTGAAGACCAGCAACAGCTTTCAGGGCTGCCACCTTCCGTTTGGGACAAGGAGCCAGACACGTCTTTCTGGATAAAGGCCGTGCCGAGGACGAGAGCCATGAGATGTTCCTCCTCTGGGCAAGCCCGGGTCCCAGATCCTGTTGTGCCTGTGAATAGGCTGCAGGGGGACGGTGAAGACCAGCAACAGCTTTCAGGGCTGCCACCTTCCGTGTGGGACAAGGAGCCGGACGTGTGCCTTCTCGGAAACAGGCTCTGCCGAGGACGAGAGCCATGAGATGTTCCTCCTCTGGGCAAGCCCGGGTCCCAGATCCTGTTGTGCCTGTGAATAGGCTGCAGGGGGACGGTGAAGACCAGCAACAGCTTTCAGGGCTGCCACCTTCCGTGTGGGACAAGGAGCCGGACGTGTGCCTTTTCGGAAACAGGCTCTGCCGAGGACGAGAGCCATGAGATGTTCCTCCTCTGGGCAAGCCCCGGTCCTGAATCCTGTTGTGCCTGTGAATAGGCTGCAGGGGGACGGTGAAGACCAGCAACAGCTTTCAGGGCTGCCACCTTCCGTTTGGGACAAGGAGCCAGACACGTCTTTCTGGATAAAGGCCGTGCCGAGGACGAGAGCCATGAGATGTTCCTCCTCTGGGCAAGCCCGGGTCCCAGATCCTGTTGTGCCTGTGAATAGGCTGCAGGGGGACGGGGAAGACCAGCAACAGCTTTCATGGCTGCCACCTTCCGTGTGGGACAAGGAGCCAGACGTGTGCCTTCTCGGAAACAGGCTCTGCCGAGGACGAGAGCCATGAGATGTTCCTCCTCTGGGCAAGCCCGGGTCCCAGATCCTGTTGTGCCTGTGAATAGGCTGCAGGGGGACGGTGAAGACCAGCAACAGCTTTCAGGGCTGCCACCTTCCGTGTGGAACAAGGAGCCGGACGTGTGCCTTTTCGGAAACAGGCCCTGCCGAGGACGAGAGCCATGAGATGTTCCTCCTCTGGGCAAGCCCGGGTCCCAGATCCTGTTGTGCCTGTGAATAGGCTGCAGGGGGACGGTGAAGACCAGCAACAGCTTTCACGGCTGCCACCTTCCGTGTGGGACAAGGAGCCGGACGTGTGCCTTTTCGGAAACAGGCTCTGCCGAGGACGAGAGCCATGAGATGTTCCTCCTCTGGGCAAGCCCCGGTCCTGAATCCTGTTGTGCCTGTGAATAGGCTGCAGGGGGACAGTGAAGACCAGCAACAGCTTTCAGAGCTGCCACCTTCCGTGTGGGACAAGGAGCCGGACGTGTGCCTTTTCGGAAACAGGCCCTGCCGAGGACGAGAGCCATGAGATGTTCCTCCTCTGGGAAATCCCGGGTCCCAGATCCTGTTGTGCCTGTGAATAGGATGCAGGGGGACGGTGAAGAGCAGCAACAGCTTTCACGGCTGCCACCTTCTGTGTGGGACAAGGAGCCGGACATGTGCCTTTCTGGAAACAGGCCGTGCCGGGGACGAGAGCCATGAGATGTTCCTCCTCTGGGCAAGCCCGGGTCCCAGATCCTGTTGTGCCTGTGAATAGGCTGCAGGGGGACGGTGAAGACCAGCAACAGCTTTCAGGGCTGCCACCTTCCGTGTGGGACAAGGAGCCGGACGTCTGCCTTTCTGGAAACAGGCCCTGCCGAGGACGAAAGCCATGAGATGTTCCTCCTCTGGGCAAGCCCGGGTCCTGAATCCTGTTGTGCCTGTGAATAGGCTGCAGGGGGACGGTGAAGACCAGCAACAGCTTTCAGGGCTGCCACCTTCCGTGTGGGACAAGGAGCCGGACGTGTGCCTTTTTGGAAACAGGCTCTGCCAAGGACGAGAGCCATGAGATGTTCCTCCTCTGGGCAAGCCCGGGTCCCAGATCCTGTTGTGCCTGTGAATAGGCTGCAGGGGGACGGTGAAGACCAGCAACAGCTTTCAGGGCTGCCACCTTCCGTGTGGGACAAGGAGCCGTACGTGTGCATTTTCGGAAACAGGCTCGGACGAGGAAGAGAGCCATGAGATGTTCCTCCTCTGGGCAAGCCCCGGTCCTGAATCCTGTTGTGCCTGTGAATAGGCTGCAGGGGGACGGTGAAGACCAGCAACAGCTTTCAGGGCTGCCACCTTCCGTTTGGGACAAGGAGCCGGACGTGTCTTTCTGGATAAAGGCCGTGCCGAGGACGAGAGCCATGAGATGTTCCTCCTCTGGGCAAGCCCGGGTCCCAGATCCTGTTGTGCCTGTGAATAGGCTGCAGGGGGACGGTGAAGACCAGCAACAGCTTTCAGGGCTGCCACCTTCCGTGTGGGACAAGGAGCCGTATGTGTGCCTTTTCGGAAACAGGCTCGGACGAGGAAGAGAGCCATGAGATGTTCCTCCTCTGGGCAAGCCCCGGTCCTGAATCCTGTTGTGCCTGTGAATAGGCTGCAGGGGGACGGTGAAGACCAGCAACAGCTTTCAGGGCTGCCACCTTCCGTTTGGGACAAGGAGCCGGACGCGTCTTTCTGGATAAAGGCCGTGCCGAGGACGAGAGCCATGAGATGTTCCTCCTCTGGGCAAGCCCGGGTCCCAGATCCTGTTGTGCCTGTGAATAGGCTGCAGCGGGACGGGGAAGACCAGCAACAGCTTTCATGGCTGCCACCTTCCGTGTAGGACAAGGAGCCAGACGTGTGCCTTCTCGGAAACAGGCTCTGCCGAGGACGAGAGCCATGAGATGTTCCTCCTCTGGGCAAGCCCGGGTCCCAGATCCTGTTGTGCCTGTGAATAGGCTGCAGGGGGACGGTGAAGACCAGCAACAGCTTTCAGGGCTGCCACCTTCCGTGTGGGACAAGGAACCGGACGTCTGCCTTTCTGGAAACAGGCTCTGCCGAGGACGAGAGCCATGAGATGTTCCTCCTCTGGGCAAGCCCGGGTCCCAGATCCTGTTGTGCCTGTGAATAGGCTGCAGGGGGACGGTGAAGACCAGCAACAGCTTTCAGGGCTGCCACCTTCCGTGTGGGACAAGGAGCCGGACGTGTGCCTTCTCGGAAACAGGCTCTGCCGAGGACGAGAGCCATGAGATGTTCCTCCTCTGGGCAAGCCCGGGTCCCAGATCCTGTTGTGCCTGTGAATAGGCTGCAGGGGGACGGTGAAGACCAGCAACAGCTTTCAGGGCTGCCACCTTCCGTGTGGGACAAGGAGCCGGACGTGTGCCTTTTCGGAAACAGGCTCTGCCGAGGACGAGAGCCATGAGATGTTCCTCCTCTGGGCAAGCCCCGGTCCTGAATCCTGTTGTGCCTGTGAATAGGCTGCAGGGGGACGGTGAAGACCAGCAACAGCTTTCAGGGCTGCCACCTTCCGTTTGGGACAAGGAGCCAGACACGTCTTTCTGGATAAAGGCCGTGCCGAGGACGAGAGCCATGAGATGTTCCTCCTCTGGGCAAGCCCGGGTCCCAGATCCTGTTGTGCCTGTGAATAGGCTGCAGGGGGACGGTGAAGACCAGCAACAGCTTTCAGGGCTGCCACCTTCCGTGTGGGACAAGGAGCCGGACGTGTGCCTTCTCGGAAACAGGCTCTGCCGAGGACGAGAGCCATGAGATGTTCCTCCTCTGGGCAAGCCCGGGTCCCAGATCCTGTTGTGCCTGTGAATAGGCTGCAGGGGGACGGTGAAGACCAGCAACAGCTTTCAGGGCTGCCACCTTCCGTGTGGGACAAGGAGCCGGACGTGTGCCTTTTCGGAAACAGGCTCTGCCGAGGACGAGAGCCATGAGATGTTCCTCCTCTGGGCAAGCCCCGGTCCTGAATCCTGTTGTGCCTGTGAATAGGCTGCAGGGGGACGGTGAAGACCAGCAACAGCTTTCAGGGCTGCCACCTTCCGTTTGGGACAAGGAGCCAGACACGTCTTTCTGGATAAAGGCCGTGCCGAGGACGAGAGCCATGAGATGTTCCTCCTCTGGGCAAGCCCGGGTCCCAGATCCTGTTGTGCCTGTGAATAGGCTGCAGGGGGACGGGGAAGACCAGCAACAGCTTTCATGGCTGCCACCTTCCGTGTGGGACAAGGAGCCAGACGTGTGCCTTCTCGGAAACAGGCTCTGCCGAGGACGAGAGCCATGAGATGTTCCTCCTCTGGGCAAGCCCGGGTCCCAGATCCTGTTGTGCCTGTGAATAGGCTGCAGGGGGACGGTGAAGACCAGCAACAGCTTTCAGGGCTGCCACCTTCCGTGTGGAACAAGGAGCCGGACGTGTGCCTTTTCGGAAACAGGCCATGCCGAGGACGAGAGCCATGAGATGTTCCTCCTCTGGGCAAGCCCGGGTCCCAGATCCTGTTGTGCCTGTGAATAGGCTGCAGGGGGACGGTGAAGACCAGCAACAGCTTTCACGGCTGCCACCTTCCGTGTGGGACAAGGAGCCGGACGTGTGCCTTTTCGGAAACAGGCTCTGCCGAGGACGAGAGCCATGAGATGTTCCTCCTCTGGGCAAGCCCGGGTCCCAGATCCTGTTGTGCCTGTGAATAGGATGCAGGGGGACAGTGAAGACCAGCAACAGCTTTCAGAGCTGCCACCTTCCGTGTGGGACAAGGAGCCGGACGTGTGCCTTTTCGGAAACAGGCCCTGCCGAGGACGAGAGCCATGAGATGTTCCTCCTCTGGGAAATCCCGGGTCCCAGATCCTGTTGTGCCTGTGAATAGGATGCAGGGGGACGGTGAAGAGCAGCAACAGCTTTCACGGCTGCCACCTTCTGTGTGGGACAAGGAGCCGGACATGTGCCTTTCTGGAAACAGGCCGTGCCGGGGACGAGAGCCATGAGATGTTCCTCCTCTGGGCAAGCCCGGGTCCCAGATCCTGTTGTGCCTGTGAATAGGCTGCAGGGGGACGGTGAAGACCAGCAACAGCTTTCAGGGCTGCCACCTTCCGTGTGGGACAAGGAGCCGGACGTCTGCCTTTCTGGAAACAGGCCCTGCCGAGGACGAAAGCCATGAGATGTTCCTCCTCTGGGCAAGCCCGGGTCCTGAATCCTGTTGTGCCTGTGAATAGGCTGCAGGGGGACGGTGAAGACCAGCAACAGCTTTCAGGGCTGCCACCTTCCGTGTGGGACAAGGAGCCGGACGTGTGCCTTTTTGGAAACAGGCTCTGCCAAGGACGAGAGCCATGAGATGTTCCTCCTCTGGGCAAGCCCGGGTCCCAGATCCTGTTGTGCCTGTGAATAGGCTGCAGGGGGACGGTGAAGACCAGCAACAGCTTTCAGGGCTGCCACCTTCCGTGTGGGACAAGGAGCCGTACGTGTGCATTTTCGGAAACAGGCTCGGACGAGGAAGAGAGCCATGAGATGTTCCTCCTCTGGGCAAGCCCCGGTCCTGAATCCTGTTGTGCCTGTGAATAGGCTGCAGGGGGACGGTGAAGACCAGCAACAGCTTTCAGGGCTGCCACCTTCCGTTTGGGACAAGGAGCCGGACGTGTCTTTCTGGATAAAGGCCGTGCCGAGGACGAGAGCCATGAGATGTTCCTCCTCTGGGCAAGCCCGGGTCCCAGATCCTGTTGTGCCTGTGAATAGGCTGCAGGGGGACGGTGAAGACCAGCAACAGCTTTCAGGGCTGCCACCTTCCGTGTGGGACAAGGAGCCGTATGTGTGCCTTTTCGGAAACAGGCTCGGACGAGGAAGAGAGCCATGAGATGTTCCTCCTCTGGGCAAGCCCCGGTCCTGAATCCTGTTGTGCCTGTGAATAGGCTGCAGGGGGACGGTGAAGACCAGCAACAGCTTTCAGGGCTGCCACCTTCCGTTTGGGACAAGGAGCCGGACGCGTCTTTCTGGATAAAGGCCGTGCCGAGGACGAGAGCCATGAGATGTTCCTCCTCTGGGCAAGCCCGGGTCCCAGATCCTGTTGTGCCTGTGAATAGGCTGCAGGGGGACGGGGAAGACCAGCAACAGCTTTCATGGCTGCCACCTTCCGTGTAGGACGAGCCAGACGTGTGCCTTCTCGGAAACAGGCTCTGCCGAGGACGAGAGCCATGAGATGTTCCTCCTCTGGGCAAGCCCGGGTCCCAGATCCTGTTGTGCCTGTGAATAGGCTGCAGGGGGACGGTGAAGACCAGCAACAGCTTTCAGGGCTGCCACCTTCCGTGTGGGACAAGGAACCGGACGTCTGCCTTTCTGGAAACAGGCTCTGCCGAGGACGAGAGCCATGAGATGTTCCTCCTCTGGGCAAGCCCGGGTCCCAGATCCTGTTGTGCCTGTGAATAGGCTGCAGGGGGACGGTGAAGACCAGCAACAGCTTTCAGGGCTGCCTCCTTCCGTGTGGGACAAGGAGCCGGACGTGTGCCTTCTCGGAAACAGGCTCTGCCGAGGACGAGAGCCATGAGATGTTCCTCCTCTGGGCAAGCCCGGGTCCCAGATCCTGTTGTGCCTGTGAATAGGCTGCAGGGGGACGGTGAAGACCAGCAACAGCTTTCAGGGCTGCCACCTTCCGTGTGGGACAAGGAGCCGGACGTGTGCCTTTTCGGAAACAGGCCCTGCCGAGGACGAGAGCCATGAGATGTTCCTCCTCTGGGCAAGCCCGGGTCCCAGATCCTGTTGTGCCTGTGAATAGGCTGCAGGGGGACGGTGAAGACCAGCAACAGCTTTCACGGCTGCCACCTTCCGTGTGGGACAAGGAGCCGGACGTGTGCCTTTTCGGAAACAGGATCTGCCGAGGACGAGAGCCATGAGATGTTCCTCCTCTGGGCAAGCCCGGGTCCCAGATCCTGTTGTGCCTGTGAATAGGCTGCAGGGGGACGGTGAAGACCAGCAACAGCTTTCAGGGCTGCCACATTCCGTGTGGGACAAGGAGCCGGACTTTTGCCTATCCGGAAACAGGCTCTGCCGAGGACGAGAGCCATGAGATGTTCCACCTCTGGGCAAGCCCGGGTCCTGAATCCTGTTGTGCCTGTGAATAGGCTGCAGGGGGACGGTGAAGACCAGCAACAGCTTTCAGGGCTGCCACCTTCCGTGTGGGACAAGGAGCCGGACCTGTCTTTCTGGATACAGGCCCTGCCGAGGACGAGAGCCATGAGATGTTCCTCCTCTGGGCAAGCCCGGGTCCCAGATCCTGTTGTGCCTGTGATTAGGCTGCAGGGGTACGGTGAAGACCAGCAACAGCTTTCAGGGCTGCCACCTTCCGTGTGGGACAAGGAGCCGGACGTGTCTTTCTGGATACAGGCCCTGCCGAGGACGAGAGCCATGAGATGTTCCTCCTCTGGGCAAGCCCGGGTCCCAGATCCTGTTGTGCCTGTGAATAGGCTGCAGGGGGACGGTGAAGACCAGCAACAGCTTTCAGGGCTGCCACCTTCCGTGTGGGACAAGGAGCCGGATGAGTGCCTTTTCAGAAACAGGCTCTGCTGAGGACGAGAGCCATGAGATGTTCCTCCTCTGGGCAAGCCCGGGTCCCAGATCCTGTTGTGCCTGTGAATAGGCTGCAGGGGGACGGTGAAGACCAGCAACAGCTTTCAGGGCTGCCACCTTCCGTGTGGGACAAGGAGCCGGATGTGTGCCTTTTCGGAAACAAGCTCTGCCGAGGACGAGAGCCATGAGATGTTCCTCCTCTGGGCAAGCCCGGGTCCTGAATCCTGTTGTGCCTGTGAATAGGCTGCAGGGGGACGGTGAAGACCAGCAACAGCTTTCAGGGCTGCCACCTTCCGTGTGGGACAAGGAGCTGGACGTGTGCCTTTTCGGAATCAGGCTCTGCCGAGGACGAGAGCCATGAGATGTTCCTCCTCTGGGCAAGCCCGGGTCCAAATCCTGTTGTGCCTGTGAATAGGCTGCAGGGGGACGGTGAAGACCAGCAACAGCTTTCAGGGCTGCCACCTTCCGTGTGGGACAAGGAGCCGGAATTTTGCCTATCCGGAAACAGGCTCTGCCGAGGACGAGAGCCATGAGATGTTCCTCCTCTCAGCAAGCCCGGGTCTCAGATCCTGTTGTGCCTGTGAATAGGCTGCAGGGGGATGGTGAAGACCAGGAACAGCTTTCAGGGCTGCCACCTTCCTTGTGGGACAAGGAGCCGTACGTGTGCGTTTTCGGAAACAGGCTCTGCCGAGGACGAGAGCCATGAGATGTTCCTCCTCTGGGCAAGCCCGGGTCCTGAATCCTGTTGTGCCTGTGAATAGGCTGCAGGGGGACGGTGAAAACCAGCAACAGCTTTCAGGGCTGCCACCTTCCGTGTGGGACAAGGAGCCGGATGAGTGCCTTTTCGGAAACAAGCTCTGCCGAGGACGAGAGCCATGAGATGTTCCTCCTCTGGGCAAGCCCGGGTCCCAGATCCTGTTGTGCCTGTGAATAGGCTGCAGGGGGACGGTGAAGACCAGCAACAGCTTTCAGGGCTGCCACCTTCCGTGTGGGACGAGGAGCCGGACGTGTGCCTTTCCGGAATCAGGCTCTGCCGAGGACGAGAGCCATGAGATGTTCCTCCTCTGGGCAAGCCCGGGTCCAAATCCTGTTGTGCCTGTGAATAGGCTGCAGGGGGACCGTGAAGACCAGCAACAACTTTCAGGGCTGCCACCTTCCGTGTGGGACAATGAGCCGGATGTGTGCCTTTCTGGAAACAGGCCATGCCGAGGACGAGAGCCATGAGATATTCCTCCTCTGGGCAAGCCCGGGTCCCAGATCCTGTTGTGCCTGTGAATAGGCTGCAGGGGGACGGTGAAGACCAGCAACAGCTTTCAGGGCTGCCACCTTCACTGTGGGACAAGGAGCCGGGCGTGTGCCTTTCTGGAAACAGGCCGTGCCGAGGACGAGAGCCATGAGATGTTCCTCCTCTGGCCAAGCCCGGGTCCCAGATCCTGTTGTGCCTGTGAATAGGCTGCAGGGGGACGGTGAAGACCAGCAACAGCTTTCAGGGCTGCCACCTTCCGTGTGGGACAAGGAGCCGGACGTGTCTTTCTAGATACAGGCCCTGCCGAGGACGAGAGCCATGAGATGTTCCTCCTCTGGGCAAGCCCGGGTCCCAGATCCTGTTGTGCCTGTGAATAGGCTGCAGGGGGATGGTGAAGACCAGCAACAGCTTTCATGTCTGCCACCTTCCTTGTGGGACAAGGAGCCGGACGTGTGCGTTTTCGGAAACAGGCTCTGCCGAGGACGAGAGCCATGAGATGTTCCTCCTCTGGGCAAGCCCGGGTCCCAGATCCTGTTGTGCCTGTGAATAGGCTGGAGGGGGACGGTGAAAACCAGCAACAGCTTTCAGGGCTGCCACCTTCCGTGTGGGACAAGGAGCCGGATGAGTGCCTTTTCAGAAACAGGCTCTGCTGAGGACGAGAGCCATGAGATGTTCCTCCTCTGGGCAAGCCCGGGTCCCAGATCCTGTTGTGCCTGTGAATAGGCTGCAGGGGGACGGTGAAGACCAGCAACAGCTTTCAGGGCTGCCACCTTCCGTGTGGGACAAGGAGCCGGATGTGTGCCTTTTCGCAAACAGGCTCTGCCGAGGACGAGAGCCATGAGATGTTCCTCCTCTGGGCAAGCCCGGGTCCTGAATCCTGTTGTGCCTGTGAATAGGCTGCAGGGGGACGGTGAAGACCAGCAACAGCTTTCAGAGCTGCCACCTTCCGTGTGGGACAATGAGCCGGTCTTGTGCCTTTATGGAAACAGGCCCTGCCGAGGACGAGAGCCATGAGATGTTCCTCCTCTGGGCAAGCCCGGGTCCCAGATCCTGTTGTGCCTGTGAATAGGCTGCAGGGGGACGGTGAAGACCAGCAACAGCTTTCAGGGCTGCCACCTTCCGTGTGGGACAAGGAGCCGGATGTGTGCCTATTCGGAAAAAAGCTCTGCCGAGGACGAGAGCCATGAGATGTTCCTCCTCTGGGCAAGCCCGGGTCCCAGATCCTGTTGTGCCTGTGAATAGGCTGCAGGGGGACGGTGAAGGCCAGCAACAGCTTTCAGGGCTGCCACCTTCCGTGTGGGACAAGGAGCTGGACGTGTGCCTTTTCGGAATCACGCTCTGCCGAGGACAAGAGCCATGAGATGTTCCTCCTCTGGGCAAGCCCGGGTCCAAATCCTGTTGTGCCTGTGAATAGGCTGCAGGGGGACGGTGAAGACCAGCAACAGCTTTCAGGGCTGCCACCTTCCGTGT
The DNA here is from genome assembly GCF_929443795.1 of Astur gentilis. Lineage (NCBI taxonomy): Eukaryota > Metazoa > Chordata > Aves > Accipitriformes > Accipitridae > Astur > Astur gentilis. Next base: position 406,909 of record NW_026061071.1, read on the forward strand.
GGGACAATGAGCCGTATGTGTGCCTTTCTGGAAACAGGCCATGCCGAGGACGAGAGCCATGAGATGTTCCTCCTCTGGGCAAGCCCAGGTCCCAGATCCTGTTGTGCCTGTGAATAGGCTGCAGGGGGACGGTGAAGACCAGCAACAGCTTTCAGGGCTGCCACCTTCACTGTGGGACAAGGAGCCGTATGTGTGCCTTTCTGGAAACAGGCCATGCCGAGGACGAGAGCCATGAGATGTTCCTCCTCTGGCCAAGCCCGGGTCCAAATCCTGTTGTGCCTGTGAATAGGCTGCAGGGGGACGGTGAAGACCAGCAACAGCTTTCAGGGCTGCCACCTTCCGTGTGGGACAAGGAGCCGGATGTGTGCCTTTTCGGAAACAGGATCTGCCGAGGACCAGAGCCATGAGATGTTCCTCCTCTGGGCAAGGCCGGGTCCCAGATCCTGTTGTGCCTGTGAATAGGCTGCAGGGGGACGGTGAAGACCAGCAACAGCTTTCAGGGCTGCCACCTTCCGTGTGGGACAAGGAGCCGGATGTGTGCCTTTCTGGAAACAGGCCGTGCCGGGGACGAGAGCCATGAGATGTTCCTCCTCTGGGCAAGCCCGGGTCCCAGATCCTGTTGTGCCTGTGAATAGGCTGCAGGGGGACGGTGAAGACCAGCAACAGCTTTCAGGGCTGCCACCTTCCGTGTGTGACAAAGAGCCGGACGTGTGCCTTTTCGGAATCAGGCTCTGCCGAGGACGAGAGCCATGAGATGTTCCTCCTCTGGGCAAGCCCGCGTCCAAATCCTGTTGTGCCTGTGAATAGGCTGCAGGGGGATGGTGAAGACCAGCAACAGCTTTCAGGGCTGCCACCTTCCGTGTGGGACAAGGAGCCGGACTTTTGCCTATCCGGAAACAGGCTCTGCCGAGGACGAGAGCCATGAGATGTTCCACCTCTGGGCAAGCCCGGGTCCTGAATCCTGTTGTGCCTGTGAATAGGCTGCAGGGGGACGGTGAAGACCAGCAACAGCTTTCAGGGCTGCCAACTTCCGTGTGGGATAAGGAGCCGGAAGTGTCTTTCTGGATACAGGCACTGCCGAGGACGAGAGCCATGAGATGTTCCTCCTCTGGGCAAGCCCGTGTCCCAGATCCTGTTGTGCCTGTGAATAGGCTGCAGGGGGACGGTGAAGACCAGCAACAGCTTTCAGGGCTGCCACCTTCACTGTGGGACAAGGAGCCGGGCGTGTGCCTTTCTGGAAACAGGCCGTGCCGAGGACGAGAGCCATGAGATGTTCCTCCTCTGGCCAAGCCCGGGTCCCAGATCCTGTTGTGCCTGTGAATAGGCTGCAGGGGGACGGTGAAGACCAGCAACAGCTTTCAGGGCTGCCACCTTCCGTTTGGGACAAGGAGCCAGACACGTCTTTCTGGATAAAGGCCGTGCCGAGGACGAGAGCCATGAGATGTTCCTCCTCTGGGCAAGCCCGGGTCCCAGATCCTGTTGTGCCTGTGAATAGGCTGCAGGGGGACGGTGAAGACCAGCAACAGCTTTCATGGCTGCCACCTTCCGTGTGGGACAAGGAGCCGGACGTGTGCCTTCTCGGAAACAGGCTCTGCCGAGGACGAGAGCCATGAGATGTTCCTCCTCTGGGCAAGCCCGGGTCCCAGATCCTGTTGTGCCTGTGAATAGGCTGCAGGGGGACGGTGAAGACCAGCAACAGCTTTCAGGGCTGCCACCTTCCGTGTGGGACAAGGAGCCGGACGTGTGCCTTTTCGGAAACAGGCCCTGCCGAGGACGAGAGCCATGAGATGTTCCTCCTCTGGGCAAGCCCGGGTCCCAGATCCTGTTGTGCCTGTGAATAGGCTGCAGGGGGACGGTGAAGACCAGCAACAGCTTTCACGGCTGCCACCTTCCGTGTGGGACAAGGAGCCGGACGTGTGCCTTTTCGGAAACAGGCTCTGCCGAGGACGAGAGCCATGAGATGTTCCTCCTCTGGGCAAGCCCGGGTCCCAGATCCTGTTGTGCCTGTGAATAGGATGCAGGGGGACAGTGAAGACCAGCAACAGCTTTCAGAGCTGCCACCTTCCGTGTGGGACAAGGAGCCGGACGTGTGCCTTTTCGGAAACAGGCCCTGCCGAGGACGAGAGCCATGAGATGTTCCTCCTCTGGGAAATCCCGGGTCCCAGATCCTGTTGTGCCTGTGAATAGGATGCAGGGGGACGGTGAAGAGCAGCAACAGCTTTCACGGCTGCCACCTTCTGTGTGGGACAAGGAGCCGGACATGTGCCTTTCTGGAAACAGGCCGTGCCGGGGACGAGAGCCATGAGATGTTCCTCCTCTGGGCAAGCCCGGGTCCCAGATCCTGTTGTGCCTGTGAATAGGCTGCAGGGGGACGGTGAAGACCAGCAACAGCTTTCAGGGCTGCCACCTTCCGTGTGGGACAAGGAGCCGGACGTCTGCCTTTCTGGAAACAGGCCCTGCCGAGGACGAAAGCCATGAGATGTTCCTCCTCTGGGCAAGCCCGGGTCCTGAATCCTGTTGTGCCTGTGAATAGGCTGCAGGGGGACGGTGAAGACCAGCAACAGCTTTCAGGGCTGCCACCTTCCGTGTGGGACAAGGAGCCGGACGTGTGCCTTTTTGGAAACAGGCTCTGCCAAGGACGAGAGCCATGAGATGTTCCTCCTCTGGGCAAGCCCGGGTCCCAGATCCTGTTGTGCCTGTGAATAGGCTGCAGGGGGACGGTGAAGACCAGCAACAGCTTTCAGGGCTGCCACCTTCCGTGTGGGACAAGGAGCCGTACGTGTGCATTTTCGGAAACAGGCTCGGACGAGGAAGAGAGCCATGAGATGTTCCTCCTCTGGGCAAGCCCCGGTCCTGAATCCTGTTGTGCCTGTGAATAGGCTGCAGGGGGACGGTGAAGACCAGCAACAGCTTTCAGGGCTGCCACCTTCCGTTTGGGACAAGGAGCCGGACGTGTCTTTCTGGATAAAGGCCGTGCCGAGGACGAGAGCCATGAGATGTTCCTCCTCTGGGCAAGCCCGGGTCCCAGATCCTGTTGTGCCTGTGAATAGGCTGCAGGGGGACGGTGAAGACCAGCAACAGCTTTCAGGGCTGCCACCTTCCGTGTGGGACAAGGAGCCGTATGTGTGCCTTTTCGGAAACAGGCTCGGACGAGGAAGAGAGCCATGAGATGTTCCTCCTCTGGGCAAGCCCCGGTCCTGAATCCTGTTGTGCCTGTGAATAGGCTGCAGGGGGACGGTGAAGACCAGCAACAGCTTTCAGGGCTGCCACCTTCCGTTTGGGACAAGGAGCCGGACGCGTCTTTCTGGATAAAGGCCGTGCCGAGGACGAGAGCCATGAGATGTTCCTCCTCTGGGCAAGCCCGGGTCCCAGATCCTGTTGTGCCTGTGAATAGGCTGCAGGGGGACGGTGAAGACCAGCAACAGCTTTCATGGCTGCCACCTTCCGTGTAGGACAAGGAGCCAGACGTGTGCCTTCTCGGAAACAGGCTCTGCCGAGGACGAGAGCCATGAGATGTTCCTCCTCTGGGCAAGCCCGGGTCCCAGATCCTGTTGTGCCTGTGAATAGGCTGCAGGGGGACGGTGAAGACCAGCAACAGCTTTCAGGGCTGCCACCTTCCGTGTGGGACAAGGAACCGGACGTCTGCCTTTCTGGAAACAGGCTCTGCCGAGGACGAGAGCCATGAGATGTTCCTCCTCTGGGCAAGCCCGGGTCCCAGATCCTGTTGTGCCTGTGAATAGGCTGCAGGGGGACGGTGAAGACCAGCAACAGCTTTCAGGGCTGCCTCCTTCCGTGTGGGACAAGGAGCCGGACGTGTGCCTTCTCGGAAACAGGCTCTGCCGAGGACGAGAGCCATGAGATGTTCCTCCTCTGGGCAAGCCCGGGTCCCAGATCCTGTTGTGCCTGTGAATAGGCTGCAGGGGGACGGTGAAGACCAGCAACAGCTTTCAGGGCTGCCACCTTCCGTGTGGGACAAGGAGCCGGACGTGTGCCTTTTCGGAAACAGGCCCTGCCGAGGACGAGAGCCATGAGATGTTCCTCCTCTGGGCAAGCCCGGGTCCCAGATCCTGTTGTGCCTGTGAATAGGCTGCAGGGGGACGGTGAAGACCAGCAACAGCTTTCAGGGCTGCCACCTTCCGTGTGGGACAAGGAGCCGGACGTGTGCCTTTTCGGAAACAGGCTCTGTCGAGGACGAGAGCCATGAGATGTTCCTCCTCTGGGCAAGCCCGGGTCCCAGATCCTGTTGTGCCTGTGAATAGGCTGCAGGGGGACGGTGAAGACCAGCAACAGCTTTCAGGGCTGCCACCTTCCGTGTGGGACAAGGAGCCGGACGTGTGCCTTTTCGGAAACAGGCCATGCCGAGGACGAGAGCCATGAGATGTTCCTCCTCTGGGCAAGCCCGGGTCCCAGATCCTGTTGTGCCTGTGAATAGGCTGCAGGGGGACGGTGAAGACCAGCAACAGCTTTCAGGGCTGCCACCTTCCGTGTGAGACAAGGAGCCGGACGTGTGCCTTTTTGGAAACAGGCTCTGCCGAGGACGAGAGCCATGAGATGTTCCTCCTCTGGGCAAGCCCGGGTCCCAGATCCTGTTGTGCCTGTGAATAGGCTGCAGGGGGACGGTGAAGAGCAGCAACAGCTTTCACGGCTGCCACCTTCCGTGTGGGACAAGGAGCCGTATGTGTGCCTTTTCGGAAACAGGCTCGGACGAGGAAGAGAGCCATGAGATGTTCCTCCTCTGGGCAAGCCCCGGTCCTGAATCCTGTTGTGCCTGTGAATAGGCTGCAGGGGGACGGTGAAGACCAGCAACAGCTTTCAGGGCTGCCACCTTCCGTTTGAGACAAGGAGCCGGACGCGTGTTTCTGGATAAAGGCCGTGCCGAGGACGAGAGCCATGAGATGTTCCTCCTCTGGGCAAGCCCGGGTCCCAGATCCTGTTGTGCCTGTGAATAGGCTGCAGGGGGACGGGGAAGACCAGCAACAGCTTTCATGGCTGCCACCTTCCGTGTGGGACAAGGAGCCAGACGTGTGCCTTCTCGGAAACAGGCTCTGCCGAGGACGAGAGCCATGAGATGTTCCTCCTCTGGGCAAGCCCGGGTCCCAGATCCTGTTGTGCCTGTGAATAGGCTGCAGGGGGACGGTGAAGACCAGCAACAGCTTTCAGGGCTGCCACCTTCCGTGTGGGACAAGGAGCCGGACGTGTGCCTTCTCGGAAACAGGCTCTGCCGAGGACGAGAGCCATGAGATGTTCCTCCTCTGGGCAAGCCCGGGTCCCAGATCCTGTTGTGCCTGTGAATAGGCTGCAGGGGGACGGTGAAGACCAGCAACAGCTTTCACGGCTGCCACCTTCCGTGTGGGACAAGGAGCCGGATGTGTGCCTTTTCGGAAACAGGCTCTGCCGAGGACGAGAGCCATGAGATGTTCCTCCTCTGGGCAAGCCCTGGTCCCAGATCCTGTTGTGCCTGTGAATAGGCTGCAGGGGGACGGTGAAGACCAGCAACAGCTTTCAGGGCTGCCACCTTCCGTGTGGGACAAGGAGCCGGACGTCTGCCTTTCTGGAAACAGGCCCTGTCGAGGACGAGAGCCATGAGATGTTCCTCCTCTGGGCAAGCCCGGGTTCCAGATCCTGTTGTGCCTGTGAATAGGCTGCAGGGGGACGGTGAAGACCAGCAACAGCTTTCAGGGCTGCCACCTTCCGTGTGGGACAAGGAGCCGGACGTGTGACTTTCTGGAAACAGGCCGTGCCGGGGATGAGAGCCGTGAAATGTTCCTCCTCTGGGCAAGCCCGGGTCCCAGATCCTGTTGTGCCTGTGAATAGGCTGCAGGGGGACGGTGAAGACCAGCAACAGCTTTCAGGGCTGCCACCTTCCGTGTGGGACAAGGAGCCGGACGTGTGCCGTCTCGGAAACAGGCTCTGCCGAGGACGAGAGCCATGAGATGTTCCTCCTCTGGGCAAGCCCGGGTCCCAGATCCTGTTGTGCCTGTGAATAGGCTGCAGGGGGACGGTGAAGACCAGCAACAGCTTTCAGGGCTGCCACCTTCCGTGTGGGACAAGGAGCCGGACGTGTGCCTTTTTGGAAACAGGCCCTGCCGAGGACGAGAGCCATGAGATGTTCCTCCTCTGGGCAAGCCCCGGTCCTGAATCCTGTTGTGCCTGTGAATAGGCTGCAGGGGGACGGTGAAGACCAGCAACAGCTTTCAGGGCTGCCACCTTCCGTTTGGGACAAGGAGCCATACACGTCTTTCTGGATAAAGGCCGTGCCGAGGACGAGAGCCATGAGATGTTCCTCCTCTGGGCAAGCCCGGGTCCCAGATCCTGTTGTGCCTGTGAATAGGCTGCAGGGGGACGGGGAAGACCAGCAACAGCTTTCATGGCTGCCACCTTCCGTGTGGGACAAGGAGCCAGACGTGTGCCTTCTCGGAAACAGGCTCTGCCGAGGACGAGAGCCATGAGATGTTCCTCCTCTGGGCAAGCCCGGGTCCCAGATCCTGTTGTGCCTGTGAATAGGCTGCAGGGGGACGGTGAAGACCAGCAACAGCTTTCAGGGCTGCCACCTTCCGTGTGGGACAAGGAGCCGGACGTGTGCCTTCTCGGAAACAGGCTCTGCCGAGGACGAGAGCCATGAGATGTTCCTCCTCTGGGCAAGCCCGGGTCCCAGATCCTGTTGTGCCTGTGAATAGGCTGCAGGGGGACGGTGAAGACCAGCAACAGCTTTCAGGGCTGCCACCTTCCGTGTGGGACAAGGAGCCGGACGTGTGCCTTTTCGGAAACAGGCCCTGCCGAGGACGAGAGCCATGAGATGTTCCTCCTCTGGGCAAGCCCGGGTCCCAGATCCTGTTGTGCCTGTGAATAGGCTGCAGGGGGACGGTGAAGACCAGCAACAGCTTTCAGGGCTGCCACCTTCCGTGTGGGACAAGGAGCCGGACGTGTGCCTTTTCGGAAACAGGCTCTGCCGAGGACGAGAGCCATGAGATGTTCCTCCTCTGGGCAAACCCGGGTCCCAGATCCTGTTGTGCCTGTGAATAGGCTGCAGGGGGACGGTGAAGACCAGCAACAGCTTTCAGGGCTGCCACCTTCCGTGTGGGACAAGGAGCCGGACGTGTGCCTTTTCGGAAACAGGCCATGCCGAGGACGAGAGCCATGAGATGTTCCTCCTCTGGGCAAGCCCGGGTCCCAGATCCTGTTGTGCCTGTGAATAGGCTGCAGGGGGACGGTGAAGACCAGCAACAGCTTTCAGGGCTGCCACCTTCCGTGTGGGACAAGGAGCCGGACGTGTGCCTTATTGGAAACAGGCTCTGCCGAGGACCAGAGCCGTGAGATGTTCCTCCTCTGGGCAAGCCCGGGTCCCAGATCCTGTTGTGCCTGTGAATAGGCTGCAGGGGGACGGTGAAGACCAGCAACAGCTTTCAGGGCTGCCACCTTCCGTGTGGGACAAGGAGCCGTATGTGTGCCTTTTCGGAAACAGGCTCGGACGTGGAAGAGAGCCATGAGATGTTCCTCCTCTGGGCAAGCCCCGGTCCTGAATCCTGTTGTGCCTGTGAATAGGCTGCAGGGGGACGGTGAAGACCAGCAACAGCTTTCAGGGCTGCCACCTTCCGTTTGAGACAAGGAGCCGGACGCGTCTTTCTGGATAAAGGCCGTGCCGAGGACGAGAGCCATGAGATGTTCCTCCTCTGGGCAAGCCCGGGTCCCAGATCCTGTTGTGCCTGTGAATAGGTTGCAGGGGGACGGGGAAGACCAGCAACAGCTTTCATGGCTGCCACCTTCCGTGTGGGACAAGGAGCCGTACGTGTGCCTTCTCGGAAACAGGCTCTGCCGAGGACGAGAGCCATGAGATGTTCCTCCTCTGGGCAAGCCCGGGTCCCAGATCCTGTTGTGCCTGTGAATAGGCTGCAGGGGGACGGTGAAGACCAGCAACAGCTTTCACGGCTGCCACCTTCCGTGTGGGACAAGGAGCCGGACGTGTGCCTTTCTGGAAACAGGCCGTGCCGGGGACGAGAGCCGTGAGATGTTCCTCCTCTGGGCAAGCCCGGGTCCCAGATCCTGTTGTGCCTGTGAATAGGCTGCAGGGGGACGGTGAAGACCAGCAACAGCTTTCAGGGCTGCCACCTTCCGTGTGGGACAAGGAGCCGGACGTGTGCCGTCTCGGAAACAGGCTCTGCCGAGGACGAGAGCCATGAGATGTTCCTCCTCTGGGCAAGCCCGGGTCCCAGATCCTGTTGTGCCTGTGAATAGGCTGCAGGGGGACGGTGAAGACCAGCAACAGCTTTCAGGGCTGCCACCTTCCGTGTGGGACAAGGAGCCGGACGTGTGCCTTTTTGGAAACAGGCCCTGCCGAGGACGAGAGCCATGAGATGTTCCTCCTCTGGGCAAGCCCCAGTCCTGAATCCTGTTGTGCCTGTGAATAGGCTGCAGGGGGACGGTGAAGACCAGCAACAGCTTTCAGGGCTGCCACCTTCCGTTTGGGACAAGGAGCCAGACACGTCTTTCTGGATAAAGGCCGTGCCGAGGACGAGAGCCATGAGATGTTCCTCCTCTGGGCAAGCCCGGGTCCCAGATCCTGTTGTGCCTGTGAATAGGCTGCAGGGGGACGGGGAAGACCAGCAACAGCTTTCATGGCTGCCACCTTCCGTGTGGGACAAGGAGCCAGACGTGTGCCTTCTCGGAAACAGGCTCTGCCGAGGACGAGAGCCATGAGATGTTCCTCCTCTGGGCAAGCCCGGGTCCCAGATCCTGTTGTGCCTGTGAATAGGCTGCAGGGGGACGGTGAAGACCAGCAACAGCTTTCAGGGCTGCCACCTTCCGTGTGGGACAAGGAGCCGGACGTGTGCCTTCTCGGAAACAGGCTCTGCCGAGGACGAGAGCCATGAGATGTTCCTCCTCTGGGCAAGCCCGGGTCCCAGATCCTGTTGTGCCTGTGAATAGGCTGCAGGGGGACGGTGAAGACCAGCAACAGCTTTCAGGGCTGCCACCTTCCGTGTGGGACAAGGAGCCGGACGTGTGCCTTTTCGGAAACAGGCCCTGCCGAGGACGAGAGCCATGAGATGTTCCTCCTCTGGGCAAGCCCGGGTCCCAGATCCTGTTGTGCCTGTGAATAGGCTGCAGGGGGACGGTGAAGACCAGCAACAGCTTTCACGGCTGCCACCTTCCGTGTGGGACAAGGAGCCGGACGTGTGCCTTTTCGGAAACAGGCTCTGCCGAGGACGAGAGCCATGAGATGTTCCTCCTCTGGGCAAGCCCGGGTCCCAGATCCTGTTGTGCCTGTGAATAGGCTGCAGGGGGACGGTGAAGACCAGCAACAGCTTTCAGGGCTGCCACCTTCCGTGTGGGACAAGGAGCCGGACGTGTGCCTTTTCGGAAACAGGCCATGCCGAGGACGAGAGCCATGAGATGTTCCTCCTCTGGGCAAGCCCGGGTCCCAGATCCTGTTGTGCCTGTGAATAGGCTGCAGGGGGACGGTGAAGAGCAGCAACAGCTTTCACGGCTGCCACCTTCCGTGTGGGACAAGGAGCCGGACGTGTGCCTTTCTGGAAACAGGCCGTGCCGGGGACGAGAGCCGTGAGATGTTCCTCCTCTGGGCAAGCCCGGGTCCCAGATCTTGTTGTGCCTGTGAATAGGCTGCAGGGGGACGGTGAAGACCAGCAACAGCTTTCAGGGCTGCCACCTTCCGTGTGGGACAAGGAGCCGGACGTCTGCCTTTCTGGAAACAGGCCCTGTCGAGGACGAGAGCCATGAGATGTTCCTCCTCTGGGCAAGCCCGGGTCCCAGATCTTGTTGTGCCTGTGAATAGGCTGCAGGGGGACGGTGAAGACCAGCAACAGCTTTCAGGGCTGCCACCTTCCGTGTGGGACAAGGAGCCGGACGTGTGACTTTCTGGAAACAGGCCGTGCCGGGGATGAGAGCCGTGAAATGTTCCTCCTCTGGGCAAGCCCGGGTCCCAGATCCTGTTGTGCCTGTGAATAGGCTGCAGGGGGACGGTGAAGACCAGCAACAGCTTTCAGGGCTGCCACCTTCCGTGTGGGACAAGGAGCCGGACGTGTGCCTTTTCGGAAACAGGCCATGCCGAGGACGAGAGCCATGAGATGTTCCTCCTCTGGGCAAGCCCGGGTCCCAGATCCTGTTGTGCCTCTGAATAGGCTGCAGGGGGACGGTGAAGACCAGCAACAGCTTTCACGGCTGCCACCTTCCGTGTGGGACAAGGAACCGGACGTGTGCCTTTTTGGAAACAGGCTCTGCCGAGGACGAGAGCCATGAGATGTTCCTCCTCTGGGCAAGCCCGGGTCCCAGATCCTGTTGTGCCTGTGAATAGGCTGCAGGGGGACGGTGAAGACCAGCAACAGCTTTCAGGGCTGCCACCTTCCGTGTGGGACAAGGAGCCCGACGTGTGACTTTCTGGAAACAGGCCCTGTCGAGGACGAAAGCCATGAGATGTTCCTCCTCTGGGCAAGCCCGGGTCCCAGATCCTGTTGTGCCTGTGAATAGGCTGCAGGGGGACGGTGAAGACCAGCAACAGCTTTCAGGGCTGCCACCTTCCGTGTGGGACAAGGAGCCGGACGTGTGCCTTTTTGGAAACAGGCTCTGCCGAGGACGAGAGCCATGAGATGTTCCTCCTCTGGGCAAGCCCGGGTCCCAGATCCTGTTGTGCCTGTGAATAGGCTGCAGGGGGACGGTGAAGACCAGCAACAGCTTTCAGGGCTGCCACCTTCCGTGTGGGACAAGGAGCCGGACGTGTGCCTTTTCGGAAACAGGCCATGCTGAGGACGAGAGCCATGAGATGTTCCTCCTCTGGGCAAGCCCGGGTCCCAGATCCTGTTGTGCCTGTGAATAGGCTGCAGGGGGACGGTGAAGACCAGCAACAGCTTTCAGGGCTGCCACCTTCCGTGTGGGACAAGGAGCCGGACGTGTGCCTTTTTGGAAACAGGCTCTGCCGAGGACCAGAGCCATGAGATGTTCCTCCTCTGGGCAAGCCCGGGTCCCAGATCCTGTTGTGCCTGTGAATAGGCTGCAGGGGGACGGGGAAGACCAGCAACAGCTTTCATGGCTGCCACCTTCCGTGTGGGACAAGGAGCCAGACGTGTGCCTTCTCGGAAACAGGCTCTGCCGAGGACGACAGCCATGACATGTTCCTCCTCTGGGCAAGCCCGGGTCCCAGATCCTGTTGTGCCTGTGAATAGGCTGCAGGGGGACGGTGAAGACCAGCAACAGCTTTCAGGGCTGCCACCTTCCGTGTGGGACAAGGAGCCGGACGTGTGCCTTTTCGGAAACAGGCTCTGTCGAGGACGAGAGCCATGAGATGTTCCTCCTCTGGGAAAGCCCGGGTCCCAGATCCTGTTGTGCCTGTGAATAGGCTGCAGGGGGACGGTGAAGACCAGCAACAGCTTTCAGGGGTGCCACCTTCCGTGTGGGACAAGGAGCCGGATGTGTGCCTTTTCGGAAACAGGCTCTGCCGAGGACGAGAGCCATGAGATGTTCCTCCTCTGGGCAAGCCCGGGTCCCAGATCCTGTTGTGCCTGTGAATAGGCTGCAGGGGACGGTGAAGAGCAGCAACAGCTTTCACGGCTGCCACCTTCTGTGTGGGACAAGGAGCCGGACATGTGCCTTTCTGGAAACAGGCCGTGCCGGGGACTAGAGGTGTGAGATGTTCCTCCTCTGGCCAAGCCCGGGTCCCAGATCCTGTTGTGCCTGTGAATAGGCTGCAGGGGGACGGTGAAGACCAGCAACAAGCTTTCAGGGCTGCCACCTTCCGTGTGGGACAAGGAGCCGGACGTCTGCCTTTCTGGAAACAGGCCCTGTCGAGGACGAGAGCCATGAGATGTTCCTCCTCTGGGCAAGCCCGGGTCCCAGATCCTGTTGTGCCTGTGAATAGGCTGCAGGGGGACGGTGAAGACCAGCAACAGCTTTCAGGGCTGCCACCTTCCGTGTGGGACAAGGAGCCGGACGTGTGCCTTTTCGGAAACAGGCTCTGCCGAGGACCAGAGCCATGAGATGTTCCTCCTCTGGGCAAGCCCGGGTCCCAGATCCTGTTGTGCCTGTGAATAGGCTGCAGGGGGACGGTGAAGACCAGCAACAGCTTTCAGGGCTGCCACCTTCCGTGTGGGACAAGGAGCCGGTCGTGTGCCTTTCTGGAAACAGGCCCTGCCGAGGAAGAGAGCCATGAGATGTTCCTCCTCTGGGCAAGCCCCGGTCCTGAATCCTGTTGTGCCTGTGAATAGGCTGCAGGGGGACGGTGAAGACCAGCAACAGCTTTCACGGCTGCCACCTTCCGTGTGGGACAAGGAGCCGGACGTGTGCCGTCTCGGAAACAGGCTCTGCCGAGGACGAGAGCCATGAGATGTTCCTCCTCTGGGCAAGCCCGGGTCCCAGATCCTGTTGTGCCTGTGAATAGGCTGCAGGGGGACGGGGAAGACCAGCAACAGCTTTCAGGGCTGCCACCTTCCGTGTGGGACAAGGAGCCGGACGTGTGCCTTTTCGGAAACAGGCCATGCCGAGGACGAGAGCCATGAGATGTTCCTCCTCTGGGCAAGCCCGGGTCCCAGATCCTGTTGTGCCTGTGAATAGGCTGCAGGGGGACGGTGAAGACCAGCAACAGCTTTCAGGGCTGCCACCTTCCGTGTGGGACAAGGAGCCGGACGTCTGCCTTTCTGGAAACAGGCCGTGCCGGGCATGAGAGCCGTGAAATGTTCCTCCTCTGGGAAAGCCCGGGTCCCAGAACCTGTTGTGCCTGTGAATAGGCTGCAGGGGGACGGTGAAGACCAGCAACAGCTTTCAGGGCTGCCACCTTCCGTGTGGGACAAGGAGCCGGACGTGTGCCGTCTCGGAAACAGGCTCTGCCGAGGACGAGAGCCATGAGATGTTCCTCCTCTGGGCAAGCCCGGGTCCCAGATCCTGTTGTGCCTGTGAATAGGCTGCAGGGGGACGGTGAAGACCAGCAACAGCTTTCAGGGCTGCCACCTTCCGTGTGAGACAACGAGCCGGACGTGTACCTTTTTGGAAACAGGCTCTGCCGAGGACGAGAGCCATGAGATGTTCCTCCTCTGGGCAAGCCCGGGTCCCAGATCCTGTTGTGCCTGTGAATAGGCTGCAGGGGGACGGTGAAGACCAGCAACAGCTTTCAGGGCTGCCACCTTCCGTGTGGGACAAGGAGCCCGACGTGTGACTTTCTGGAAACAGGCCCTGTCGAGGACGAGAGCCATGAGATGTTCCTCCTCTGGGCAAGCCCGGGTCCCAGATCCTGTTGTGCCTGTGAATAGGCTGCAGGGGGACGGTGAAGACCAGCAACAGCTTTCACGGCTGCCACCTTCCGTGTGGGACAAGGAGCCGGACGTGTGCCTTTTTGGAAACAGGCTCTGCCGAGGACCAGAGCCATGAGATGTTCCTCCTCTGGGCAAGCCCGGGTCCCAGATCCTGTTGTGCCTGTGAATAGGCTGCAGGGGGACGGTGAAGACCAGCAACAGCTTTCAGGGCTGCCACCTTCCGTGTGGGAGAAGGAGCCGGACGTGTGCCTTTTCGGAAACAGGCCATGCCGAGGACGAGAGCCATGAGATGTTCCTCCTCTGGGCAAGCCTGGGTCCCAGATCCTGTTGTGCCTGTGAATAGGCTGCAGGGGGACGGTGAAGACCAGCAACAGCTTTCAGGGCTGCCACCTTCCGTGTGGGACAAGGAGCCGTACGTGTGCCTTTTTGGAAACAGGCTCTGCCGAGGACGAGAGCCATGAGATGTTCCTCCTCTGGGCAAGCCCGGGTCCCAGATCCTGTTGTGCCTGTGAATAGGCTGCAGGGGGACGGGGAAGACCAGCAACAGCTTTCACGGCTGCCACCTTCTGTGTGGGACAAGGAGCCGGACATGTGCCTTTCTGGAAACAGGCCGTGCCGGGGACGAGAGGTGTGAGATGTTCCTCCTCTGGCCAAGCCCGGGTCCCAGATCCTGTTGTGCCTGTGAATAGGCTGCAGGGGGACGGTGAAGACCAGCAACAAGCTTTCAGGGCTGCCACCTTCCGTGTGGGACAAGGAGCCGGACGTCTGCCTTTCTGGAAACAGGCCCTGTCGAGGACGAGAGCCATGAGATGTTCCTCCTCTGGGCAAGCCCGGGTCCCAGATCCTGTTGTGCCTGTGAATAGGCTGCAGGGGGACGGTGAAGACCAGCAACAGCTTTCAGGGCTGCCACCTTCCGTGTGGGACAAGGAGCCGGACGTGTGCCTTTTTGGAAACAGGCTCTTCCGAGGACCAGAGCCATGAGATGTTCCTCCTCTGGGCAAGCCCGGGTCCCAGATCCTGTTGTGCCTGTGAATAGGCTGCAGGGGGACGGTGAAGACCACCAACAGCTTTCAGGGCTGCCACCTTCCGTGTGGGACAAGGAGCCGGTCGTGTGCCTTTCTGGAAACAGGCCCAGCCGAGGAAGAGAGCCATGAGATGTTCCTCCTCTGGGCAAGCCCCGGTCCTGAATCCTGTTGTGCCTGTGAATAGGCTGCAGGGGGACGGTGAAGACCAGCAACAGCTTTCAGGGCTGCCACCTTCCGTGTGGGACAAGGAGCCGGACGTGTGCCTTTTCGGAAACAGGCTCTGCCGAGGACGAGAGCCATGAGATGTTCCTCCTCTGGGCAAGCCCGGGTCCCAGATCCTGTTGTGCCTGTGAATAGGCTGCAGGGGGACGGTGAAGACCAGCAACAGCTTTCAGGGCTGCCACCTTCCGTGTGGGACAAGGAGCCGGACGTGTGCCTTTTCGGAAACAGGCCATGCCGAGGACGAGAGCCATGAGATGTTCCTCCTCTGGGCAAATCCGGGTCCCAGATCCTGTTGTGCCTGTGAATAGGCTGCAGGGGGACGGTGAAGACCAGCAAAAGCTTTCAGGGCTGCCACCTTCCGTGTGGGACAAGGAGCCGGACGTCTGCCTTTCTGGAAACAGGCCCTGTCGAGGACGAGAGCCATGAGATGTTCCTCCTCTGGGCAAGCCCGGGTCCCAGATCCTGTTGTGCCTGTGAATAGGCTGCAGGGGGACGGTGAAGACCAGCAACAGCTTTCAGGGCTGCCACCTTCCGTGTGGGACAAGGAGCCGGACGTGTGCCTTTTCGGAAACAGGCCATACCGAGGGTGAGAGCCATGAGATGTTCCTCCTCTGGGCAAACCCGGGTCCCAGAACCTGTTGTGCCTGTGAATAGGCTGCAGGGGGACGGTGAATACCAGCAACAGCTTTCAGGGCTGCCACCTTCCGTGTGGGACAAGGAGCCGGACGTGTGCCTTTTCGGAAACAGGCTCTGCCGAGGACCAGAGCCATGAGATGTTCCTCCTCTGGGCAAACCCGGGTCCCAGATCCTGTTGTGCCTGTGAATAGGCTGCAGGGGGACGGTGAAGACCAGCAACAAGCTTTCAGGGCTGCCACCTTCCGTGTGGGACAAGGAGCCGGACGTCTGCCTTTCTGGAAACAGGCCCTGTCGAGGACGAGAGCCATGAGATGTTCCTCCTCTGGGCAAGCCCGGGTCCCAGATCCTGTTGTGCCTGTGAATAGGCTGCAGGGGGACGGTGAAGACCAGCAACAGCTTTCAGGGCTGCCACCTTCCGTGTGGGACAAGGAGCCGGACGTGTGCCGTCTCGGAAACAGGCCCTGTCGAGGACGAGAGCCATGAGATGTTCCTCCTCTGGGCAAGCCCGGGTCCCAGATCCTGTTGTGCCTGTGAATAGGCTGCAGGGGGACGGTGAAGACCAGCAACAGCTTTCAGGGCTGCCACCTTCCGTGTGGGACAAGGAGCCGGACGTGTGCCTTTTTGGAAACAGGCTCTTCCGAGGACCAGAGCCATGAGATGTTCCTCCTCTGGGCAAGCCCGGGTCCCAGATCCTGTTGTGCCTGTGAATAGGCTGCAGGGGGACGGTGAAGACCACCAACAGCTTTCAGGGCTGCCACCTTCCGTGTGGGACAAGGAGCCGGTCGTGTGCCTTTCTGGAAACAGGCCCTGCCGAGGAAGAGAGCCATGAGATGTTCCTCCTCTGGGCAAGCCCCGGTCCTGAATCCTGTTGTGCCTGTGAATAGGCTGCAGGGGGACGGTGAAGACCAGCAACAGCTTTCAGGGCTGCCACCTTCCGTGTGGGACAAGGAGCCGGACGTGTGCCTTTTCGGAATCAGGCTCTGCCGAGGACGAGAGCCATGAGATGTTCCTCCTCTGGGCAAGCCCGGGTCCCAGATCCTGTTGTGCCTGTGAATAGGCTGCAGGGGGACGGTGAAGACCAGCAACAGCTTTCAGGGCTGCCACCTTCCGTGTGGGACAAGGAGCCGGACGTGTGCCTTTTTGGAAACAGGCTCTGCCGAGGACGAGAGCCATGAGATGTTCCTCCTCTGGGCAAGCCCGGGTCCCAGATCCTGTTGTGCCTGTGAATAGGCTGCAGGGGGACGGTGAAGACCAGCAACAGCTTTCAGGGCTGCCACCTTCCGTGTGGGACAAGGAGCCGGACGTGTGCCTTTTCGGAAACAGGCTCTGACGAGGACGAGAGCCATGAGATGTTCCTCCTCTGGGCAAGCCCGGGTCCCAGATCCTGTTGTGCCTGTGAATAGGCTGCAGGGGGACGGTGAAGACCAGCAACAGCTTTCAGGGCTGCCACCTTCCGTGTGGGACAAGGAGCCGGACGTGTGCCTTTTCGGAAACAGGCCGTGCCGGGGATGAGAGCCGTGAAATTTTCCTCCTCTGGGCAAGCCCGGGTCCCAGATCCTGTTGTGCCTGTGAATAGGCTGCAGGGGGACGGTGAAGACCAGCAACAGCTTTCAGGTCTGCCACCTTCCGTGTGGGACAAGGAGCCGGACGTGTGCCGTCTCGGAAACAGGCTCTGCCGAGGACGAGAGCCATGAGATGTTCCTCCTCTGGGCAAGCCCGGGTCCCAGATCCTGTTGTGCCTGTGAATAGGCTGCAGGGGGACGGTGAAGACCAGCAACAGCTTTCAGGGCTGCCACCTTCCGTGTGGGACAAGGAGCCGGACGTGTGCCTTTTCGGAAACAGGCTCTGTCGAGGACGAGAGCCATGAGATGTTCCTCCTCTGGCAAAGCCCGGGTCCCAGATCCTGTTGTGCCTGTGAATAGGCTGCAGGGGGACGGTGAAGACCAGCAACAGCTTTCAGGGCTGCCACCTTCCGTGTGGGACAAGGAGCCGGACGTGTGCCTTTTCGGAAACAGGCCATGCCCAGGGTGAGAGCCATGAGATGTTCCTCCTCTGGGCAAGCCCGGGTCCCAGATCCTGTTGTGCCTGTGAATAGGCTGCAGGGGGACGGTGAAGACCAGCAACAGCTTTCAGGGCTGCCACCTTCCGTGTGGGACAAGGAGCCGGATGTGTGCCTTTTCGGAAACAGGCTCTGCCGAGGACGAGAGCCATGAGATGTTCCTCCTCTGGGCAAGCCCGGGTCCCAGATCCTGTTGTGCCTGTGAATAGGCTGCAGGGGACGGTGAAGACCAGCAACAGCTTTCACGGCTGCCACCTTCTGTGTGGGACAAGGAGCCGGACATGTGCCTTTCTGGAAACAGGCCGTGCCGGGGACGAGAGGTGTGAGATGTTCCTCCTCTGGCCAAGCCCGGGTCCCAGATCCTGTTGTGCCTGTGAATAGGCTGCAGGGGGACGGTGAAGACCAGCAACAAGCTTTCAGGGCTGCCACCTTCTGTGTGGGACAAGGAGCCGGACGTCTGCCTTTCTGGAAACAGGCCCTGTCGAGGACGAGAGCCATGAGATGTTCCTCCTCTGGGCAAGCCCGGGTCCCAGATCCTGTTGTGCCTGTGAATAGGCTGCAGGGGGACGGTGAAGACCAGCAACAGCTTTCAGGGCTGCCACCTTCCGTGTGGGACAAGGAGCCGGACGTGTGCCTTTTTGGAAACAGGCTCTTCCGAGGACCAGAGCCATGAGATGTTCCTCCTCTGGGCAAGCCCGGGTCCCAGATCCTGTTGTGCCTGTGAATAGGCTGCAGGGGTACGGTGAAGACCACCAACAGCTTTCAGGGCTGCCACCTTCCGTGTGGGACAAGGAGCCGGTCGTGTGCCTTTCTGGAAACAGGCCCTGCCGAGGAAGAGAGCCATGAGATGTTCCTCCTCTGGGCAAGCCCCGGTCCTGAATCCTGTTGTGCCTGTGAATAGGCTGCAGGGGGACGGTGAAGACCAGCAACAGCTTTCACGGCTGCCACCTTCCGTGTGGGACAAGGAGCCGGACGTGTGCCTTTTCGGAAACAGGCTCTGCCGAGGACGAGAGCCATGAGATGTTCCTCCTCTGGGCAAGCCCGGGTCCCAGATCCTGTTGTGCCTGTGAATAGGCTGCAGGGGGACGGTGAAGACCAGCAACAGCTTTCAGGGCTGCCACCTTCCGTGTGGGACAAGGAGCCGGACGTGTGCCTTTTCGGAAACAGGCCATGCCGAGGACGAGAGCCATGAGATGTTCCTCCTCTGGGCAAGCCCGGGTCCCAGATCCTGTTGTGCCTGTGAATAGGCTGCAGGGGGACGGTGAAGACCAGCAAAAGCTTTCAGGGCTGCCACCTTCCGTGTGGGACAAGGAGCCGGACGTCTGCCTTTCTGGAAACAGGCCCTGTCGAGGACGAGAGCCATGAGATGGTCCTCCTCTGGGCAAGCCCGGGTCCCAGATCCTGTTGTGCCTGTGAATAGGCTGCAGGGGGACGGTGAAGACCAGCAACAGCTTTCAGGGCTGCCACCTTCCGTGTGGGACAAGGAGCCGGACGTGTGCCTTTTCGGAAACAGGCCATGCCGAGGGTGAGAGCCATGAGATGTTCCTCCTCTGGGCAAACCCGGGTCCCAGAACCTGTTGTGCCTGTGAATAGGCTGCAGGGGGACGGTGAATACCAGCAACAGCTTTCAGGGCTGCCACCTTCCGTGTGGGACAAGGAGCCGGACGTGTGCCTTTTCGGAAACAGGCTCTGCCGAGGACCAGAGCCATGAGATGTTCCTCCTCTGGGCAAACCCGGGTCCCAGATCCTGTTGTGCCTGTGAATAGGCTGCAGGGGGACGGTGAAGACCAGCAACAAGCTTTCAGGGCTGCCACCTTCCGTGTGGGACAAGGAGCCGGACGTCTGCCTTTCTGGAAACAGGCCCTGTCGAGGACGAGAGCCATGAGATGTTCCTCCTCTGGGCAAGCCCGGGTCCCAGATCCTGTTGTGCCTGTGAATAGGCTGCAGGGGGACGGTGAAGACCAGCAACAGCTTTCAGGGCTGCCACCTTCCGTGTGGGACAAGGAGCCGGACGTGTGCCTTTTCGGAAACAGGCTCTGCCGAGGACCAGAGCCATGAGATGTTCCTCCTCTGGGCAAGCCCGGGTCCCAGATCCTGTTGTGCCTGTGAATAGGCTGCAGGGGGACGGTGAAGACCACCAACAGCTTTCAGGGCTGCCACCTTCCGTGTGGGACAAGGAGCCGGTCGTGTGCCTTTCTGGAAACAGGCCCTGCCGAGGAAGAGAGCCATGAGATGTTCCTCCTCTGGGCAAGCCCCGGTCCTGAATCCTGTTGTGCCTGTGAATAGGCTGCAGGGGGACGGTGAAGACCAGCAACAGCTTTCACGGCTGCCACCTTCCGTGTGGGACAAGGAGCCGGACGTGTGCCTTTTCGGAAACAGGCTCTGCCGAGGACGAGAGCCATGAGATGTTCCTCCTCTGGGCAAGCCCGGGTCCCAGATCCTGTTGTGCCTGTGAATAGGCTGCAGGGGGACGGTGAAGACAAGCAACAGCTTTCAGGGCTGCCACCTTCCGTGTGGGACAAGGAGCCGGACGTGTGCCTTTTCGGAAACAGGCCATGCCGAGGACGAGAGCCATGAGATGTTCCTCCTCTGGGCAAGCCCGGGTCCCAGATCCTGTTGTGCCTGTGAATAGGCTGCAGGGGGACGGTGAAGACCAGCAACAGCTTTCAGGGCTGCCACCTTCCGTGTGGGACAAGGAGCCGGACGTCTGCCTTTTCGGAAACAGGCCCTGTCGAGGGTGAGAGCCATGAGATGTTCCTCCTCTGGGCAAACCCGGGTCCCAGAACCTGTTGTGCCTGTGAATAGGCTGCAGGGGGACGGTGAATACCAGCAACAGCTTTCAGGGCTGCCACCTTCCGTGTGGGACAAGGAGCCGGACGTGTGCCTTTTCGGAAACAGGCTCTGCCGAGGACCAGAGCCATGATATGTTCCTCCTCTGGGCAAGCCCGGGTCCCAGATCCTGTTGTGCCTGTGAATAGGCTGCAGGGGGACGGTGAAGACCAGCAACAGCTTTCATGGCTGCCACCTTCCGTGTGGGAGAAGGAGCCGGATGTGTGCCTTTCTGGAAACAGGCCCTGCCGAGGACGAGAGCCATGAGATGTTCCTCCTCTGGGCAAGCCCGGGTCCCAGATCCTGTTGTGCCTGTGAATAGGCTGCAGGGGGACGGTGAAGACCAGCAACAGCTTTCAGGGCTGCCACCTTCCGTGTGGGACAAGGAGCCGGACGTGTGCCTTTTCGGAATCAGGCTCTGCCGAGGACGAGAGCCATGAGATGTTCCTCCTCTGGGCAAGCCCGGGTCCCAGATCCTGTTGTGCCTGTGAATAGGCTGCAGGGGGACGGTGAAGACCAGCAACAGCTTTCAGGGCTGCCACCTTCCGTGTGGGACAAGGAGCCGGACGTGTGCCTTTTTGGAAACAGGCTCTGCCGAGGACGAGAGCCATGAGATGTTCCTCCTCTGGGCAAGCCCGGGTCCCAGATCCTGTTGTGCCTGTGAATAGGCTGCAGGGGGACGGTGAAGACCAGCAACAGCTTTCAGGGCTGCCACCTTCCGTGTGGGACAAGGAGCCGGACGTGTGCCTTTTCGGAAACAGGCTCTGACGAGGACGAGAGCCATGAGATGTTCCTCCTCTGGGCAAGCCCGGGTCCCAGATCCTGTTGTGCCTGTGAATAGGCTGCAGGGGGACGGTGAAGACCAGCAACAGCTTTCAGGGCTGCCACCTTCCGTGTGGGACAAGGAGCCGGACGTGTGCCTTTTCGGAAAAAGGCCATGCCGAGGGTGAGAGCCATGAGATGTTCCTCCTCTGGGCAAGCCCGGGTCCCAGATCCTGTTGTGCCTGTGAATAGGCTGCAGGGGGACGGTGAAGACCAGCAACAGCTTTCAGGGCTGCCACCTTCCGTGTGGGACAAGGAGCCGGACGTGTGCCTTTTCGGAAACAGGCCGTGCCGGGGATGAGAGCCGTGAAATTTTCCTCCTCTGGGCAAGCCCGGGTCCCAGATCCTGTTGTGCCTGTGAATAGGCTGCAGGGGGACGGTGAAGACCAGCAACAGCTTTCAGGTCTGCCACCTTCCGTGTGGGACAAGGAGCCGGACGTGTGCCGTCTCGGAAACAGGCTCTGCCGAGGACGAGAGCCATGAGATGTTCCTCCTCTGGGCAAGCCCGGGTCCCAGATCCTGTTGTGCCTGTGAATAGGCTGCAGGGGGACGGTGAAGACCAGCAACAGCTTTCAGGGCTGCCACCTTCCGTGTGGGACAAGGAGCCGGTCGTGTGCCTTTTTGGAAACAGGCTCTGCCGAGGACCAGAGCCATGAGATGTTCCTCCTCTGGGCAAGCCCGGGTCCCAGATCCTGTTGTGCCTGTGAATAGGCTGCAGGGGGACGGGGAAGACCAGCAACAGCTTTCAGGTCTGCCACCTTCCGTGTGGGACAAGGAGCCGGATGTGTGCCTTTCTGGAAACAGGCCCTGTCGAGGACGAGAGCCATGAGATGTTCCTCCTCTGGGCAAGCCCGGGTCCCAGATCCTGTTGTGCCTGTGAATAGGCTGCAGGGGGACGGTGAAGACCAGCAACAAGCTTTCAGGGCTGCCACCTTCCGTGTGGGACAAGGAGCCGGACGTCTCCCTTTCTGGAAACAGGCCCTGTCGAGGACGAGAGCCATGAGATGTTCCTCCTCTGGGCAAGCCCGGGTCCCAGATCCTGTTGTGCCTGTGAATAGGCTGCAGGGGGACGGTGAAGACCAGCAACAGCTTTCAGGGCTGCCACCTTCCGTGTGGGACAAGGAGCCGGACGTGTGCCTTTTCGGAAACAGGCTCTGCCGAGGACGAGAGCCATGAGATGTTCCTCCTCTGGGCAAGCCCGGGTCCCAGATCCTGTTGTGCCTGTGAATAGGCTGCAGGGGGACGGTGAAGACCAGCAACAGCTTTCAGGTCTGCCACCTTCCGTGTGGGACAAGGAGCCGGACGTGTGCCTTTTCGGAAACAGGCCATGCCGAGGGTGAGAGCCATGAGATGTTCCTCCTCTGGGCAAGCCCGGGTCCCAGATCCTGTTGTGCCTGTGAATAGGCTGCAGGGGGACGGTGAAGACCAGCAACAGCTTTCAGGGCTGCCACCTTCCGTGTGGGACAATAAGCCGGATGTGTGCCTTTTCGGAAACAGGCTCTGCCGAGGACGAGAGCCATGAGATGTTCCTCCTCTGGGCAAGCCCGGGTCCCAGATCCTGTTGTGCCTGTGAATAGGCTGCAGGGGGACGGTGAAGAGCAGCAACAGCTTTCACGGCTGCCACCTTCTGTGTGGGACAAGGAGCCGGACATGTGCCTTTCTGGAAACAGGCCGTGCCGGGGACGAGAGCCATGAGATGTTCCTCCTCTGGGCAAGCCCGGGTCCCAGATCCTGTTGTGCCTGTGAATAGGCTGCAGGGGGACGGTGAAGACCAGCAACAGCTTTCAGGGCTGCCACCTTCCGTGTGGGACAAGGAGCCGGACGTCTGCCTTTCTGGAAACAGGCCCTGTCGAGGACGAAAGCCATGAGATGTTCCTCCTCTGGGAAAGCCCGGGTCCCAGATCCTGTTGTGCCTGTGAATAGGCTGCAGGGGGACGGTGAAGACCAGCAACAGCTTTCAGGGCTGCCACCTTCCGTGTGGGACAAGGAGCCGGACGTGTGCCTTTTTGGAAACAGGCTCTGCCGAGGACGAGAGCCATGAGATGTTCCTCCTCTGGGCAAGCCCGGGTCCCAGATCCTCTTGTGCCTGTGTATAGGCTGCAGGGGGACGGTGAAGACCAGCAACAGCTTTCAGGGCTGCCACCTTCCGTGTGGGACAAGGAGCCGGATGTGTGCCTTTTCGGAAACAGGCTCGGACGATGAAGAGAGCCATGAGATGTTCCTCCTCTGGGCAAGCCCCGGTCCTGAATCCTGTTGTGCCTGTGAATAGGCTGCAGGGGGACGGTGAATACCAGCAACAGCTTTCAGGGCTGCCACCTTCCGTTTGGGACAAGGAGCCGGACGCGTCTTTCTGGATACAGGCCGTGCCGAGGACGAGAGCCATGAGATGTTCCTCCTCTGGGCAAGCCCGGGTCCCAGATCCTGTTGTGCCTGTGAATAGGCTGCAGGGGGACGGTGAAGACCAGCAACAGCTTTCATGGCAGCCACCTTCCGTTTGGGACAAGGAGCCAGACGTGTGCCTTCTCGGAAACAGGCTCTGCCGAGGACGAGAGCCATGAGATGTTCCTCCTCTGGGCAAGCCCGGGTCCCAGATCCTGTTGTGCCTGTGAATAGGCTGCAGGGGGACGGTGAAGACAAGCAACAGCTTTCAGGGCTGCCACCTTCCGTGTGGGACAAGGAGCCGGACGTGTGCCTTTTCGGAAACAGGCCATGCCGAGGACGAGAGCCATGAGATGTTCCTCCTCTGGGCAAGCCCGGGTCCCAGATCCTGTTGTGCCTGTGAATAGGCTGCAGGGGGACGGTGAAGAGCAGCAACAGCTTTCACGGCTGCCACCTTCCGTGTAGGACAAGGAGCCGGACGTGTGCCTTTTCTGAAACAGGCTCTGCCGAGGACGAGAGCCATGAGATGTTCCTCCTCTGGGCAAGCCCGGGTCCCAGATCCTGTTGTGCATGTGAATAGGCTGCAGGGGAACGGTGAAGAGCAGCAACAGCTTTCACGGCTGCCACCTTCTGTGTGGGACAAGGATCCGGACATGTGCCTTTTTGGAAACAGGCCGTGCCGGGGACGAGAGCTGTGAGATGTTCCTCCTCTGGGCAAGCCCGGGTCCCAGATCCTGTTGTGCCTGTGAATAGGCTGCAGGGGGACGGTGAAGACCAGCAACAAGCTTTCAGGGCTGCCACCTTCCGTGTGGGACAAGGAGCCGGACGTCTGCCTTTCTGGAAACAGGCCCTGTCGAGGACGAGAGCCATGAGATGTTCCTCCTCTGGGCAAGCCCGGGTCCCAGATCCTGTTGTGCCTGTGAATAGGCTGCAGGGGGACGGTGAAGACCAGCAACAGCTTTCAGGGCTGCCACCTTCCGTGTGGGACAAGGAGCCGGACGTGTGCCTTTTCGGAAACAGGCTCTGCCGAGGACGAGAGCCATGAGATGTTCCTCCTCTGGGCAAGCCCGGGTCCCAGATCCTGTTGTGCCTGTGAATAGGCTGCAGGGGGACGGTGAAGACCAGCAACATCTTTCAGGTCTGCCACCTTCCGTGTGGGACAAGGAGCCGGACGTGTGCCTTTTCGGAAACAGGCCATGCCGAGGGTGAGAGCCATGAGATGTTCCTCCTCTGGGCAAACCCGTGTCCCAGATCCTGTTGTGCCTGTGAATAGGCTGCAGGGGGACGGTGAAGACCGGCAACAGGTTTCAGGGCTGCCACCTTCCGTGTGGGACAAGGAGCCGGATGTGTGCCTTTTCGGAATCAGGCTCTGCCGAGGACGAGAGCCATGAGATGTTCCTCCTCTGGGCAAGCCCGGGTCCCAGATCCTGTTGTGCCTGTGAATAGGCTGCAGGGGGACGGTGAAGACCAGCAACAGCTTTCAGGGCTGCCACCTTCCGTGTGGGACAAGGAGCCGGACGTGTGCCTTTTCGGAAAAAGGCCATGCCGAGGGTGAGAGCCATGAGATGTTCCTCCTCTGGGCAAGCCCGGGTCCCAGATCCTGTTGTGCCTGTGAATAGGCTGCAGGGGGACGGTGAAGACCAGCAACAGCTTTCAGGGCTGCCACCTTCCGTGTGGGACAAGGAGCCGGACGTGTGCCTTTTCGGAAACAGGCCGTGCCGGGGATGAGAGCCGTGAAATTTTCCTCCTCTGGGCAAGCCCGGGTCCCAGATCCTGTTGTGCCTGTGAATAGGCTGCAGGGGGACGGTGAAGACCAGCAACAGCTTTCAGGTCTGCCACCTTCCGTGTGGGACAAGGAGCCGGACGTGTGCCGTCTCGGAAACAGGCTCTGCCGAGGACGAGAGCCATGAGATGTTCCTCCTCTGGGCAAGCCCGGGTCCCAGATCCTGTTGTGCCTGTGAATAGGCTGCAGGGGGACGGTGAAGACCAGCAACAGCTTTCAGGGCTGCCACCTTCCGTGTGGGACAAGGAGCCGGTCGTGTGCCTTTTTGGAAACAGGCTCTGCCGAGGACGAGAGCCATGAGATGTTCCTCCTCTGGGCAAGCCCGGGTCCCAGATCCTGTTGTGCCTGTGAATAGGCTGCAGGGGGACGGTGAAGACCAGCAACAGCTTTCAGGTCTGCCACCTTCCGTGTGGGACAAGGAGCCGGATGTGTGCCTTTCTGGAAACAGGCCCTGTCGAGGACGAGAGCCATGAGATGTTCCTCCTCTGGGCAAGCCCGGGTCCCAGATCCTGTTGTGCCTGTGAATAGGCTGCAGGGGGACGGTGAAGACCAGCAACAAGCTTTCAGGGCTGCCACCTTCCGTGTGGGACAAGGAGCCGGACGTCTCCCTTTCTGGAAACAGGCCCTGTCGAGGACGAGAGCCATGAGATGTTCCTCCTCTGGGCAAGCCCGGGTCCCAGATCCTGTTGTGCCTGTGAATAGGCTGCAGGGGGACGGTGAAGACCAGCAACAGCTTTCAGGGCTGCCACCTTCCGTGTGGGACAAGGAGCCGGACGTGTGCCTTTTCGGAAACAGGCTCTGCCGAGGACGAGAGCCATGAGATGTTCCTCCTCTGGGCAAGCCCGGGTCCCAGATCCTGTTGTGCCTGTGAATAGGCTGCAGGGGGACGGTGAAGACCAGCAACAGCTTTCAGGTCTGCCACCTTCCGTGTGGGACAAGGAGCCGGACGTGTGCCTTTTCGGAAACAGGCCATGCCGAGGGTGAGAGCCATGAGATGTTCCTCCTCTGGGCAAGCCCGGGTCCCAGATCCTGTTGTGCCTGTGAATAGGCTGCAGGGGGACGGTGAAGACCAGCAACAGGTTTCAGGGCTGCCACCTTCCGTGTGGGACAATGAGCCGGATGTGTGCCTTTTCGGAAACAGGCTCTGCCGAGGACGAGAGCCATGAGATGTTCCTCCTCTGGGCAAGCCCGGGTCCCAGATCCTGTTGTGCCTGTGAATAGGCTGCAGGGGGACGGTGAAGAGCAGCAACAGCTTTCACGGCTGCCACCTTCTGTGTGGGACAAGGAGCCGGACATGTGCCTTTCTGGAAACAGGCCGTGCCGGGGACGAGAGCCATGAGATGTTCCTCCTCTGGGCAAGCCCGGGTCCCAGATCCTGTTGTGCCTGTGAATAGGCTGCAGGGGGACGGTGAAGACCAGCAACAGCTTTCAGGGCTGCCACCTTCCGTGTGGGACAAGGAGCCGGACGTCTGCCTTTCTGGAAACAGGCCCTGTCGAGGACGAAAGCCATGAGATGTTCCTCCTCTGGGAAAGCCCGGGTCCCAGATCCTGTTGTGCCTGTGAATAGGCTGCAGGGGGACGGTGAAGACCAGCAACAGCTTTCAGGGCTGCCACCTTCCGTGTGGGACAAGGAGCCGGACGTGTGCCTTTTTGGAAACAGGCTCTGCCGAGGACGAGAGCCATGAGATGTTCCTCCTCTGGGCAAGCCCGGGTCCCAGATCCTCTTGTGCCTGTGTATAGGCTGCAGGGGGACGGTGAAGACCAGCAACAGCTTTCAGGGCTGCCACCTTCCGTGTGGGACAAGGAGCCGGATGTGTGCCTTTTCGGAAACAGGCTCGGACGATGAAGAGAGCCATGAGATGTTCCTCCTCTGGGCAAGCCCCGGTCCTGAATCCTGTTGTGCCTGTGAATAGGCTGCAGGGGGACGGTGAAGACCAGCAACAGCTTTCATGGCAGCCACCTTCCGTTTGGGACAAGGAGCCAGACGTGTGCCTTCTCGGAAACAGGCTCTGCCGAGGACGAGAGCCATGAGATGTTCCTCCTCTGGGCAAGCCCGGGTCCCAGATCCTGTTGTGCCTGTGAATAGGCTGCAGGGGGACGGTGAAGACAAGCAACAGCTTTCAGGGCTGCCACCTTCCGTGTGGGACAAGGAGCCGGACGTGTGCCTTTTCGGAAACAGGCCATGCCGAGGACGAGAGCCATGAGATGTTCCTCCTCTGGGCAAGCCCGGGTCCCAGATCCTGTTGTGCCTGTGAATAGGCTGCAGGGGGACGGTGAAGAGCAGCAACAGCTTTCACGGCTGCCACCTTCCGTGTAGGACAAGGAGCCGGACGTGTGCCTTTTCTGAAACAGGCTCTGCCGAGGACGAGAGCCATGAGATGTTCCTCCTCTGGGCAAGCCCGGGTCCCAGATCCTGTTGTGCATGTGAATAGGCTGCAGGGGAACGGTGAAGAGCAGCAACAGCTTTCACGGCTGCCACCTTCTGTGTGGGACAAGGATCAGGACATGTGCCTTTTTGGAAACAGGCCGTGCCGGGGACGAGAGCTGTGAGATGTTCCTCCTCTGGGCAAGCCCGGGTCCCAGATCCTGTTGTGCCTGTGAATAGGCTGCAGGGGGACGGTGAAGACCAGCAACAAGCTTTCAGGGCTGCCACCTTCCGTGTGGGACAAGGAGCCGGACGTCTGCCTTTCTGGAAACAGGCCCTGTCGAGGACGAGAGCCATGAGATGTTCCTCCTCTGGGCAAGCCCGGGTCCCAGATCCTGTTGTGCCTGTGAATAGGCTGCAGGGGGACGGTGAAGACCAGCAACAGCTTTCAGGGCTGCCACCTTCCGTGTGGGACAAGGAGCCGGACGTGTGCCTTTTCGGAAACAGGCTCTGCCGAGGACGAGAGCCATGAGATGTTCCTCCTCTGGGCAAGCCCGGGTCCCAGATCCTGTTGTGCCTGTGAATAGGCTGCAGGGGGACGGTGAAGACCAGCAACATCTTTCAGGTCTGCCACCTTCCGTGTGGGACAAGGAGCAGGACGTGTGCCTTTTCGGAAACAGGCCATGCCGAGGGTGAGAGCCATGAGATGTTCCTCCTCTGGGCAAACCCGTGTCCCAGATCCTGTTGTGCCTGTGAATAGGCTGCAGGGGGACGGTGAAGACCAGCAACAGGTTTCAGGGCTGCCACCTTCCGTGTGGGACAAGGAGCCGGATGTGTGCCTTTTCGGAATCAGGCTCTGCCGAGGACGAGAGCCATGAGATGTTCCTCCTCTGGGCAAGCCCGGGTCCCAGATCCTGTTGTGCCTGTGAATAGGCTGCAGGGGGACAGTGAAGAGCAGCAACAGCTTTCACGGCTGCCACCTTCTGTGTGGGACAAGGAGCCGGACATGTGCCTTTCTGGAAACAGGCCGTGCCGGGGACGAGAGCCATGAGATGTTCCTCCTCTGGGCAAGCCCGGGTCCCAGATCCTGTTGTGCCTGTGAATAGGCTGCAGGGGGACGGTGAAGACCAGCAACAGCTTTCAGGGCTGCCACCTTCCGTTTGGGACAAGGAGCCGGACGCGTCTTTCTGGATACAGGTCGTGCCGAGGACGAGAGCCATGAGATGTTCCTCCTCTGGGCAAGCCCGGGTCCCAGATCCTGTTGTGCCTGTGAATAGGCTGCAGGGGGACGGTGAAGACCAGCAACAGCTTTCATGGCAGCCACCTTCCGTTTGGGACAAGGAGCCGGATGTGTGCCTTCTCGGAAACAGGCTCTGCCGAGGACGAGAGCCATGAGATGTTCCTCCTCTGGGCAAGCCCGGGTCCCAGATCCTGTTGTGCCTGTGA
The DNA here is from genome assembly GCF_929443795.1 of Astur gentilis. NCBI lineage: Eukaryota > Metazoa > Chordata > Aves > Accipitriformes > Accipitridae > Astur > Astur gentilis. Next base: position 435,725 of record NW_026061071.1, read on the forward strand.
ATAGGCTGCAGGGGGACGCTGAAGACAAGCAACAGCTTTCAGGGCTGCCACCTTCCGTGTGGGACAAGGAGCCGGACGTGTGCCTTTTCGGAAACAGGCCATGCCGAGGACGAGAGCCATGAGATGTTCCTCCTCTGGGCAAGCCCGGGTCCCAGATCCTGTTGTGCCTGTGAATAGGCTGCAGGGGGACGGTGAAGAGCAGCAACAGCTTTCACGGCTGCCACCTTCCGTGTAGGACAAGGAGCCGGATGTGTGCCTTTCTGGAAACAGGCCGTGCCAGGGACGAGAGCTGTGAGATGTTCCTCCTCTGGGCAAGCCCGGGTACCAGATCCTGTTGTGCCTGTGAATAGGCTGCAGGGGGACGGTGAAGACCAGCAACAGCTTTCAGGGCTGCCACCTTCCGTGTGGGACAAGGAGCCGGACGTGTGCCTTTTTGGAAACAGGCCCTGTCGAGGACGAGAGCCATGAGATGTTCCTCCTCTGGGCAAGCCCGGGTCCCAGATCCTGTTGTGCCTGTGAATAGGCTGCAGGGGGACGGTGAAGACCAGCAACAGCTTTCAGGGCTGCCACCTTCCGTGTGGGACAAGGAGCCGGACGTGTGCCTTTTCGGAAACAGGCCATGCCGAGGGTGAGAGCCATGAGATGTTCCTCCTCTGGGCAAACCCGGGTCCCAGAACCTGTTGTGCCTGTGAATAGGCTGCAGGGGGACGGTGAAGACCAGCAACAGCTTTCAGGGCTGCCACCTTCCGTGTGGGACAAGGAGCCGGATGTGTGGCTTTTCGGAAACAGGCTCTGCCGAGGACGAGAGCCATGAGATGTTCCTCCTCTGGGCAAGCCCGGGTCCCAGATCCTGTTGTGCCTGTGAATAGGCTGCAGGGGACGGTGAAGAGCAGCAACAGCTTTCACGGCTGCCACCTTCTGTGTGGGACAAGGAGCCGGACATGTGCCTTTCTGGAAACAGGCCGTGCCGGGGACGAGAGCTGTGAGATGTTCCTCCTCTGGCCAAGCCCGGGTCCCAGATCCTGTTGTGCCTGTGAATAGGCTGCAGGGGGACGGTGAAGACCAGCAACAAGCTTTCAGGGCTGCCACCTTCCGTGTGGGACAAGGAGCCGGACGTCTGCCTTTCTGGAAACAGGCCCTGTCGAGGACGAGAGCCATGAGATGTTCCTCCTCTGGGCAAGCCCCGGTCCTGAATCCTGTTGTGCCTGTGAATAGGCTGCAGGGGGACGGTGAAGACCAGCAACAGCTTTCACGGCTGCCACCTTCCGTGTGGGACAAGGAGCCGGACGTGTGCCTTTTTGGAAACAGGCTCTTCCGAGGACCAGAGCCATGAGATGTTCCTCCTCTGGGAAAGACCCGGTCCTGAATCCTGTTGTGCCTGTGAATAGGCTGCAGGGGGACGGTGAAGACCAGCAACAGCTTTCAGGGCTGCCACCTTCCGTTTGGGACAAGGAGCCCGACGTGTGACTTTCTGGAAACAGGCCCTGTCGAGGACGAAAGCCATGAGATGTTCCTCCTCTGGGCAAGCCCGGGTCCCAGATCCTGTTGTGCCTGTGAATAGGCTGCAGGGGGATGGTGAAGACCAGCAACAGCTTTCACGGCTGCCACCTTCCGTGTGGGACAAGGAGCCGGACGTGTGCCTTTTTGGAAACAGGCTCTGCCGAGGACGAGAGCCATGAGATGTTCCTCCTCTGGGCAAGCCCGGGTCCCAGATCCTGTTGTGCCTGTGAATAGGCTGCAGGGGGACGGTGAAGACCGGCAACAGCTTTCAGGGCTGCCACCTTCCGTGTGGGAGAAGGAGCCGGACGTGTGCCTTTTCGGAAACAGGCCATGCCGAGGACGAGAGCCATGAGATGTTCCTCCTCTGGGCAAGCCCGGGTCCCAGATCCTGTTGTGCCTGTGAATAGGCTGCAGGGGGACGGTGAAGACCAGCAACAGCTTTCAGGGCTGCCACCTTCCGTGTGGGACAAGGAGCCGTACGTGTGCCTTTTTGGAAACAGGCTCTGCCGAGGACGAGAGCCATGAGATGTTCCTCCTCTGGGCAAGCCCGGGTCCCAGATCCTGTTGTGCCTGTGAATAGGCTGCAGGGGGATGGGGAAGACCAGCAACAGCTTTCATGGCTGCCACCTTCCGTGTGGGACAAGGAGCCAGACGTGTGCCTTCTCGGAAACAGGCTCTGCCGAGGACGAGAGCCATGAGATGTTCCTCCTCTGGGCAAGCCCGGGTCCCAGATCCTGTTGTGCCTGTGAATAGGCTGCAGGGGGACGGTGAAGACCAGCAACAGCTTTCAGGGCTGCCACCTTCCGTGTGGGACAAGGAGCCGGACGTGTGCCTTTTCGGAAACAGGCTCTGCCGAGGACGAGAGCCATGAGATGTTCCTCCTCTGGCAAAGCCCGGGTCCCAGATCCTGTTGTGCCTGTGAATAGGCTGCAGGGGGACGGTGAAGACCAGCAACAGCTTTCAGGGCTGCCACCTTCCGTGTGGGACAAGGAGCCGGATGTGTGCCTTTTCGGAAACAGGCTCTGCCGAGGACGAGAGCCATGAGATGTTCCTCCTCTTGGCAAGCCCGGGTCCCAGATCCTGTTGTGCCTGTGAATAGGCTGCAGGGGGACGGTGAAGACCAGCAACAGCTTTCACGGCTGCCACCTTCTGTGTGGGACAAGGAGCCGGACATGTGCCTTTCTGGAAACAGGCCGTGCCGGGGACGAGAGGTGTGAGATGTTCCTCCTCTGGCCAAGCCCGGGTCCCAGATCCTGTTGTGCCTGTGAATAGGCTGCAGGGGGACGGTGAAGACCAGCAACAAGCTTTCAGGGCTGCCACCTTCCGTGTGGGACAAGGAGCCGGACGTCTGCCTTTCTGGAAACAGGCCCTGTCGAGGACGAGAGCCATGAGATGTTCCTCCTCTGGGCAAGCCCGGGTCCCAGATCCTGTTGTGCCTGTGAATAGGCTGCAGGGGGACGGTGAAGACCAGCAACAGCTTTCAGGGCTGCCACCTTCCGTGTGGGACAAGGAGCCGGACGTGTGCCTTTTTGGAAACAGGCTCTTCCGAGGACCAGAGCCATGAGATGTTCGTCCTCTGGGCAAGCCCGGGTCCCAGATCCTGTTGTGCCTGTGAATAGGCTGCAGGGGGACGGTGAAGACCACCAACAGCTTTCAGGGCTGCCACCTTCCGTGTGGGACAAGGAGCCGGTCGTGTGCCTTTCTGGAAACAGGCCCTGCCGAGGAAGAGAGCCATGAGATGTTCCTCCTCTGGGCAAGCCCCGGTCTTGAATCCTGTTGTGCCTGTGAATAGGCTGCAGGGGGACGGTGAAGACCAGCAACAGCTTTCACGGCTGCCACCTTCCGTGTGGGACAAGGAGCCGGACGTGTGCCTTTTCGGAAACAGGCTCTGCCGAGGACGAGAGCCATGAGATGTTCCTCCTCTGGGCAAGCCCGGGTCCCAGATCCTGTTGTGCCTGTGAATAGGCTGCAGGGGGACGGTGAAGACCAGCAACAGCTTTCAGGGCTGCCACCTTCCGTGTGGGACAAGGAGCCGGACGTGTGCCTTTTCGGAAACAGGCCATGCCGAGGACGAGAGCCATGAGATGTTCCTCCTCTGGGCAAGCCCGGGTCCCAGATCCTGTTGTGCCTGTGAATAGGCTGCAGGGGGACGGTGAAGACAAGCAACAGCTTTCACGGCTGCCACCTTCCGTGTGGGACAAGGAGCCGGACGTGTGCCTTTTCGGAAACAGGCCATGCCGGGGACGAGAGGTGTGAGATGTTCCTCCTCTGGCCAAGCCCGGGTCCCAGATCCTGTTGTGCCTGTGAATAGGCTGCAGGGGGACGGTGAAGACCAGCAACAAGCTTTCAGGGCTGCCACCTTCCGTGTGGGACAAGGAGCCGGACGTCTGCCTTTCTGGAAACAGGCCCTGTCGAGGACGAGAGCCATGAGATGTTCCTCCTCTGGGCAAGCCCGGGTCCCAGATCCTGTTGTGCCTGTGAATAGGCTGCAGGGGGACGGTGAAGACCAGCAACAGCTTTCAGGGCTGCCACCTTCCGTGTGGGACAAGGAGCCGGACGTGTGCCTTTTTGGAAACAGGCTCTTCCGAGGACCAGAGCCATGAGATGTTCCTCCTCTGGGCAAGCCCGGGTCCCAGATCCTGTTGTGCCTGTGAATAGGCTGCAGGGGGACGGTGAAGACCACCAACAGCTTTCAGGGCTGCCACCTTCCGTGTGGGACAAGGAGCCGGTCGTGTGCCTTTCTGGAAACAGGCCCTGCCGAGGAAGAGAGCCATGAGATGTTCCTCCTCTGGGCAAGCCCCGGTCCTGAATCCTGTTGTGCCTGTGAATAGGCTGCAGGGGGACGGTGAAGACCAGCAACAGCTTTCACGGCTGCCACCTTCCGTGTGGGACAAGGAGCCGGACGTGTGCCTTTTCGGAAACAGGCTCTGCCGAGGACGAGAGCCATGAGATGTTCCTCCTCTGGGCAAGCCCGGGTCCCAGATCCTGTTGTGCCTGTGAATAGGCTGCAGGGGGGCGGTGAAGACCAGCAACAGCTTTCAGGGCTGCCACCTTCCGTGTGGGACAAGGAGCCGGACGTGTGCCTTTTCGGAAACAGGCCATGCCGAGGACGAGAGCCATGAGATGTTCCTCCTCTGGGCAAGCCCGGGTCCCAGATCCTGTTGTGCCTGTGAATAGGCTGCAGGGGGACGGTGAAGACAAGCAACAGCTTTCAGGGCTGCCACCTTCCGTGTGGGAGAAGGAGCCGGACGTGTGCCTTTTCGGAAACAGGCCATGCCGAGGACGAGAGCCATGAGATGTTCCTCCTCTGGGCAAGCCCGGGTCCCAGATCCTGTTGTGCCTGTGAATAGGCTGCAGGGGGACGGTGAAGACCAGCAACAGCTTTCAGGGCTGCCACCTTCCGTGTGGGACAAGGAGCCGTACGTGTGCCTTTTTGGAAACAGGCTCTGCCGAGGACGAGAGCCATGAGATGTTCCTCCTCTGGGCAAGCCCGGGTCCCAGATCCTGTTGTGCCTGTGAATAGGCTGCAGGGGGATGGGGAAGACCAGCAACAGCTTTCATGGCTGCCACCTTCCGTGTGGGACAAGGAGCCAGACGTGTGCCTTCTCGGAAACAGGCTCTGCCGAGGACGAGAGCCATGAGATGTTCCTCCTCTGGGCAAGCCCGGGTCCCAGATCCTGTTGTGCCTGTGAATAGGCTGCAGGGGGACGGTGAAGACCAGCAACAGCTTTCAGGGCTGCCACCTTCCGTGTGGGACAAGGAGCCGGACGTGTGCCTTTTCGGAAACAGGCTCTGCCGAGGACGAGAGCCATGAGATGTTCCTCCTCTGGCAAAGCCCGGGTCCCAGATCCTGTTGTGCCTGTGAATAGGCTGCAGGGGGACGGTGAAGACCAGCAACAGCTTTCAGGGCTGCCACCTTCCGTGTGGGACAAGGAGCCGGATGTGTGCCTTTTCGGAAACAGGCTCTGCCGAGGACGAGAGCCATGAGATGTTCCTCCTCTTGGCAAGCCCGGGTCCCAGATCCTGTTGTGCCTGTGAATAGGCTGCAGGGGGACGGTGAAGACCAGCAACAGCTTTCAGGGCTGCCACCTTCTGTGTGGGACAAGGAGCCGGACATGTGCCTTTCTGGAAACAGGCCGTGCCGGGGACGAGAGGTGTGAGATGTTCCTCCTCTGGCCAAGCCCGGGTCCCAGATCCTGTTGTGCCTGTGAATAGGCTGCAGGGGGACGGTGAAGACCAGCAACAAGCTTTCAGGGCTGCCACCTTCCGTGTGGGACAAGGAGCCGGACGTCTGCCTTTCTGGAAACAGGCCCTGACGAGGACGAGAGCCATGAGATGTTCCTCCTCTGGGCAAGCCCGGGTCCCAGATCCTGTTGTGCCTGTGAATAGGCTGCAGGGGGACGGTGAAGACCAGCAACAGCTTTCAGGGCTGCCACCTTCCGTGTGGGACAAGGAGCCGGACGTGTGCCTTTTTGGAAACAGGCTCTTCCGAGGACCAGAGCCATGAGATGTTCGTCCTCTGGGCAAGCCCGGGTCCCAGATCCTGTTGTGCCTGTGAATAGGCTGCAGGGGGACGGTGAAGACCACCAACAGCTTTCAGGGCTGCCACCTTCCGTGTGGGACAAGGAGCCGGTCGTGTGCCTTTCTGGAAACAGGCCCTGCCGAGGAAGAGAGCCATGAGATGTTCCTCCTCTGGGCAAGCCCCGGTCTTGAATCCTGTTGTGCCTGTGAATAGGCTGCAGGGGGACGGTGAAGACCAGCAACAGCTTTCACGGCTGCCACCTTCCGTGTGGGACAAGGAGCCGGACGTGTGCCTTTTCGGAAACAGGCTCTGCCGAGGACGAGAGCCATGAGATGTTCCTCCTCTGGGCAAGCCCGGGTCCCAGATCCTGTTGTGCCTGTGAATAGGCTGCAGGGGGACGGTGAAGACCAGCAACAGCTTTCAGGGCTGCCACCTTCCGTGTGGGACAAGGAGCCGGACGTGTGCCTTTTCGGAAACAGGCCATGCCGAGGACGAGAGCCATGAGATGTTCCTCCTCTGGGCAAGCCCGGGTCCCAGATCCTGTTGTGCCTGTGAATAGGCTGCAGGGGGACGGTGAAGACAAGCAACAGCTTTCACGGCTGCCACCTTCCGTGTGGGACAAGGAGCCGGACGTGTGCCTTTTCGGAAACAGGCCATGCCGGGGACGAGAGGTGTGAGATGTTCCTCCTCTGGCCAAGCCCGGGTCCCAGATCCTGTTGTGCCTGTGAATAGGCTGCAGGGGGACGGTGAAGACCAGCAACAAGCTTTCAGGGCTGCCACCTTCCGTGTGGGACAAGGAGCCGGACGTCTGCCTTTCTGGAAACAGGCCCTGTCGAGGACGAGAGCCATGAGATGTTCCTCCTCTGGGCAAGCCCGGGTCCCAGATCCTGTTGTGCCTGTGAATAGGCTGCAGGGGGACGGTGAAGACCAGCAACAGCTTTCAGGGCTGCCACCTTCCGTGTGGGACAAGGAGCCGGACGTGTGCCTTTTTGGAAACAGGCTCTTCCGAGGACCAGAGCCATGAGATGTTCCTCCTCTGGGCAAGCCCGGGTCCCAGATCCTGTTGTGCCTGTGAATAGGCTGCAGGGGGACGGTGAAGACCACCAACAGCTTTCAGGGCTGCCACCTTCCGTGTGGGACAAGGAGCCGGTCGTGTGCCTTTCTGGAAACAGGCCCTGCCGAGGAAGAGAGCCATGAGATGTTCCTCCTCTGGGCAAGCCCCGGTCCTGAATCCTGTTGTGCCTGTGAATAGGCTGCAGGGGGACGGTGAAGACCAGCAACAGCTTTCACGGCTGCCACCTTCCGTGTGGGACAAGGAGCCGGACGTGTGCCTTTTCGGAAACAGGCTCTGCCGAGGACGAGAGCCATGAGATGTTCCTCCTCTGGGCAAGCCCGGGTCCCAGATCCTGTTGTGCCTGTGAATAGGCTGCAGGGGGGCGGTGAAGACCAGCAACAGCTTTCAGGGCTGCCACCTTCCGTGTGGGACAAGGAGCCGGACGTGTGCCTTTTCGGAAACAGGCCATGCCGAGGACGAGAGCCATGAGATGTTCCTCCTCTGGGCAAGCCCGGGTCCCAGATCCTGTTGTGCCTGTGAATAGGCTGCAGGGGGACGGTGAAGACAAGCAACAGCTTTCAGGGCTGCCACCTTCCGTGTGGGACAAGGAGCCGGACGTGTGCCTTTTCGGAAACAGGCCATGCCGAGGACGAGAGCCATGAGATGTTCCTCCTCTGGGCAAGCCCGGGTCCCAGATCCTGTTGTGCCTGTGAATAGGCTGCAGGGGGACGGTGAAGAGCAGCAACAGCTTTCACGGCTGCCACCTTCCGTGTAGGACAAGGAGCCGGATGTGTGCCTTTCTGGAAACAGGCCGTGCCGGGGACGAGAGCTGTGAGATGTTCCTCCTCTGGGCAAGCCCGGGTCCCAGATCCTGTTGTGCCTGTGAATAGGCTGCAGGGGGACGGTGAAGACCAGCAACAGCTTTCAGGGCTGCCACCTTCCGTGTGGGACAAGGAGCCGGACGTCTGCCTTTTTGGAAACAGGCCCTGTCGAGGACGAGAGCCATGAGATGTTCCTCCTCTGGGCAAACCCGGGTCCCAGAACCTGTTGTGCCTGTGAATAGGCTGCAGGGGGACGGTGAAGACCAGCAACAGCTTTCAGGGCTGCCACCTTCCGTGTGGGACAAGGAGCCGGATGTGTGGCTTTTCGGAAACAGGCTCTGCCGAGGACGAGAGCCATGAGATGTTCCTCCTCTGGGCAAGCCCGGGTCCCAGATCCTGTTGTGCCTGTGAATAGGCTGCAGGGGACGGTGAAGAGCAGCAACAGCTTTCACGGCTGCCACCTTCTGTGTGGGACAAGGAGCCGGACATGTGCCTTTCTGGAAACAGGCCGTGCCGGGGACGAGAGCTGTGAGATGTTCCTCCTCTGGCCAAGCCCGGGTCCCAGATCCTGTTGTGCCTGTGAATAGGCTGCAGGGGGACGGTGAAGACCAGCAACAAGCTTTCAGGGCTGCCACCTTCCGTGTGGGACAAGGAGCCGGACGTCTGCCTTTCTGGAAACAGGCCCTGTCGAGGACGAGAGCCATGAGATGTTCCTCCTCTGGGCAAGCCCCGGTCCTGAATCCTGTTGTGCCTGTGAATAGGCTGCAGGGGGACGGTGAAGACCAGCAACAGCTTTCACGGCTGCCACCTTCCGTGTGGGACAAGGAGCCGGACGTGTGCCTTTTTGGAAACAGGCTCTGCCGAGGACGAGAGCCATGACATGTTCCTCCTCTGGGCAAGCCCGGGTCCCAGATCCTGTTGTGCCTGTGAATAGGCTGCAGGGGGATGGGGAAGACCAGCAACAGCTTTCATGGCTGCCACCTTCCGTGTGGGACAAGGAGCCAGACGTGTGCCTTCTCGGAAACAGGCTCTGCCGAGGACGAGAGCCATGAGATGTTCCTCCTCTGGGCAAGCCCGGGTCCCAGATCCTGTTGTGCCTGTGAATAGGCTGCAGGGGGACGGTGAAGACCAGCAACAGCTTTCAGGGCTGCCACCTTCCGTGTGGGACAAGGAGCCGGACGTGTGCCTTTTCGGAAACAGGCTCTGTCGAGGACGAGAGCCATGAGATGTTCCTCCTCTGGCAAAGCCCGGGTCCCAGATCCTGTTGTGCCTGTGAATAGGCTGCAGGGGGACGGTGAAGACCAGCAACAGCTTTCACGGCTGGCACCTTCTGTGTGGGACAAGGAGCCGGACATGTGCCTTTCTGGAAACAGGCCGTGCCGGGGACGAGAGGTGTGAGATGTTCCTCCTCTGGCCAAGCCCGGGTCCCAGATCCTGTTGTGCCTGTGAATAGGCTGCAGGGGGACGGTGAAGACCAGCAACAAGCTTTCAGGGCTGCCACCTTCCGTGTGGGACAAGGAGCCGGACGTCTGCCTTTCCGGAAACAGGCCCTGTCGAGGACGAGAGCCATGAGATGTTCCTCCTCTGGGCAAGCCCGGGTCCCAGATCCTATTGTGCCTGTGAATAGGCTGCAGGGGGACGGTGAAGACCAGCAACAGCTTTCAGGGCTGCCACCTTCCGTGTGGGACAAGGAGCCGGACGTGTGCCTTTTTGGAAACAGGCTCTTCCGAGGACCAGAGCCATGAGATGTTCCTCCTCTGGGCAAGCCCGGGTCCCAGATCCTGTTGTGCCTGTGAATAGGCTGCAGGGGGACGGTGAAGACCACCAACAGCTTTCAGGGCTGCCACCTTCCGTGTGGGACAAGGAGCCGGTCGTGTGCCTTTCTGGAAACAGGCCCTGCCGAGGAAGAGAGCCATGAGATGTTCCTCCTCTGGGCAAGCCCCGGTCCTGAATCCTGTTGTGCCTGTGAATAGGCTGCAGGGGGACGGTGAAGACCAGCAACAGCTTTCACGGCTGCCACCTTCCGTGTGGGACAAGGAGCCGGACGTGTGCCTTTTCGGAAACAGGCTCTGCCGAGGACGAGAGCCATGAGATGTTCCTCCTCTGGGCAAGCCCGGGTCCCAGATCCTGTTGTGTCTGTGAATAGGCTGCAGGGGGACGGTGAAGACCAGCAACAGCTTTCAGGGCTGCCACCTTCCGTGTGGGACAAGGAGCCGGACGTGTGCCTTTTCGGAAACAGGCCATGCCGAGGACGAGAGCCATGAGATGTTCCTCCTCTGGGCAAGCCCGGGTCCCAGATCCTGTTGTGCCTGTGAATAGGCTGCAGGGGGACGGTGAAGACCAGCAAAAGCTTTCAGGGCTGCCACCTTCCGTGTGGGACAAGGAGCCGGACATCTGCCTTTCTGGAAACAGGCCCTGTCGAGGACGAGAGCCATGAGATGTTCCTCCTCTGCGCAAGCCCGGGTCCCAGATCCTGTTGTGCCTGTGAATAGGCTGCAGGGGGACGGTGAAGACCACCAACAGCTTTCAGGGCTGCCACCTTCCGTGTGGGACAAGGAGCCGGACGTGTGCCTTTTCGGAAACAGGCCATGCCGAGGGTGAGAGCCATGAGATGTTCCTCCTCTGGGCAAACCCGGGTCCCAGAACCTGTTGTGCCTGTGAATAGGCTGCAGGGGGACGGTGAATACCAGCAACAGCTTTCAGGGCTGCCACCTTCCGTGTGGGACAAGGAGCCGGACGTGTGCCTTTTCGGAAACAGGCTCTGCCGAGGACCAGAGCCATGAGATGTTCCTCCTCTGGGCAAGCCCGGGTCCCAGATCCTGTTGTGCCTGTGAATAGGCTGCAGGGGGACGGTGAAGACCAGCAACAAGCTTTCAGGGCTGCCACCTTCCGTGTGGGACAAGGAGCCGGACGTCTGCCTTTCTGGAAACAGGCCCTGTCGAGGACGAGAGCCATGAGATGTTCCTCCTCTGGGCAAGCCCGGGTCCCAGATCCTGTTGTGCCTGTGAATAGGCTGCAGGGGGACGGTGAAGACCAGCAACAGCTTTCAGGGCTGCCACCTTCCGTGTGGGACAAGGAGCCGGACGTGTGCCTTTTTGGAAACAGGCTCTGCCGAGGACCAGAGCCATGAGATGTTCCTCCTCTGGGCAAGCCCCGGTCCCAGATCCTGTTGTGCCTGTGAATAGGCTGCAGGGGGACGGTGAAGACCAGCAACAGCTTTCAGGGCTGCCACCTTCCGTGTGGGACAAGGAGCCGGTCGTGTGCCTTTCTGGAAACAGGCCCTGCCGAGGAAGAGAGCCATGAGATGTTCCTCCTCTGGGCAAGCTCCGGTCCTGAATCCTGTTGTGCCTGTGAATAGGCTGCAGGGGGACGGTGAAGACCAGCAACAGCTTTCACGGCTGCCACCTTCCGTGTGGGACAAGGAGCCGGACGTGTGCCTTTTCGGAAACAGGCTCTGCCGAGGACGAGAGCCATGAGATGTTCCTCCTCTGGGCAAGCCCGGGTCCCAGATCCTGTTGTGCCTGTGAATAGGCTGCAGGGGGACGGTGAAGACAAGCAACAGCTTTCAGGGCTGCCACCTTCCGTGTGGGACAAGGAGCCGGACGTCTGCCTTTCTGGAAACAGGCCCTGTCGAGGACGAGAGCCATGAGATGTTCCTCCTCTGGGCAAGCCCGGGTCCCAGATCCTGTTGTGCCTATGAATAGGCTGCAGGGGGACGGTGAAGACCAGCAACAGCTTTCAGGGCTGCCACCTTCCGTGTGGGACAAGGAGCCGGACGTCTGCCTTTTCGGAAACAGGCCCGTCGAGGGTGAGAGCCATGAGATGTTCCTCCTCTGGGCAAACCCGGGTCCCAGAACCTGTTGTGCCTGTGAATAGGCTGCAGGGGGACGGTGAATACCAGCAACAGCTTTCAGGGCTGCCACCTTCCGTGTGGGACAAGGAGCCGGACGTGTGCCTTTTCGGAAACAGGCTCTGCCGAGGACCAGAGCCATGAGATGTTCCTCCTCTGGGCAAGCCCGGGTCCCAGATCCTGTTGTGCCTGTGAATAGGCTGCAGGGGGACGGTGAAGACCAGCAACAGCTTTCATGGCTGCCACCTTCCGTGTGGGAGAAGGAGCCGGATGTGTGCCTTTCTGGAAACAGGCCCTGCCGAGGACGAGAGCCATGAGATGTTCCTCCTCTGGGCAAGCCCGGGTCCCAGATCCTGTTGTGCCTGTGAATAGGCTGCAGGGGGACGGTGAAGACCAGCAACAGCTTTCAGGGCTGCCACCTTCCGTGTGGGACAAGGAGCCGGACGTGTGCCTTTTCGGAAACAGGCTCTGACGAGGACGAGAGCCATGAGATGTTCCTCCTCTGGGCAAGCCCGGGTCCCAGATCCTGTTGTGCCTGTGAATAGGCTGCAGGGGGACGGTGAAGACCAGCAACAGCTTTCAGGGCTGCCACCTTCCGTGTGGGACAAGGAGCCGGACGTGTGCCTTTTCGGAAAAAGGCCATGCCGAGGGTGAGAGCCATGAGATGTTCCTCTTCTGGGCAAGCCCGGGTCCCAGATCCTGTTGTGCCTGTGAATAGGCTGCAGGGGGACGGTGAAGACCAGCAACAGCTTTCAGGGCTGCCACCTTCCGTGTGGGACAAGGAGCCGGACGTGTGCCTTTTCGGAAACAGGCCGTGCCGGGGATGAGAGCCGTGAAATGTTCCTCCTCTGGGCAAGCCCGGGTCCCAGATCCTGTTGTGCCTGTGAATAGGCTGCAGGGGGACGGTGAAGACCAGCAACAGCTTTCAGGTCTGCCACCTTCCGTGTGGGACAAGGAGCCGGACGTGTGCCGTCTCGGAAACAGGCTCTGCCGAGGACGAGAGCCATGAGATGTTCCTCCTCTGGGCAAGCCCGGGTCCCAGATCCTGTTGTGCCTGTGAATAGGCTGCAGGGGGACGGTGAAGACCAGCAACAGCTTTCAGGGCTGCCACCTTCCGTGTGGGACAAGGAGCCGGTCGTGTGCCTTTTTGGAAACAGGCTCTGCCGAGGACGAGAGCCATGAGATGTTCCTCCTCTGGGCAAGCCCGGGTCCCAGATCCTGTTGTGCCTGTGAATAGGCTGCAGGGGGACGGGGAAGACCAGCAACAGCTTTCAGGTCTGCCACCTTCCGTGTGGGACAAGGAGCCGGATGTGTGCCTTTTCGAAAACAGGCCATGCCGAGGGTGAGAGCCATGAGATGTTCCTCTTCTGGGCAAACCCGGGTCCCAGAACCTGTTGTGCCTGTGAATAGGCTGCAGGGGGACGGTGAAGACCAGCAACAGCTTTCAGGGCTGCCACCTTCCGTGTGGGACAAGGAGCCGGATGTGTGCCTTTTCTGAAACAGGCTCTGCCGAGGACGAGAGCCATGAGATGTTCCTCCTCTGGGCAAGCCCGGGTCCCAGATCCTGTTGTGCCTGTGAATAGGCTGCAGGGGAACGGTGAAGACCAGCAACAGCTTTCAGGGCTGCCACCTTCCGTGTGGGACAAGGAGCCGGTCGTGTGCCTTTCTGGAAACAGGCCCTGCCGAGGAAGAGAGCCATGAGATGTTCCTCCTCTGGGCAAGCTCCGGTCCTGAATCCTGTTGTGCCTGTGAATAGGCTGCAGGGGGACGGTGAAGACCAGCAACAGCTTTCACGGCTGCCACCTTCCGTGTGGGACAAGGAGCCGGACGTGTGCCTTTTCGGAAACAGGCTCTGCCGAGGACGAGAGCCATGAGATGTTCCTCCTCTGGGCAAGCCCGGGTCCCAGATCCTGTTGTGCCTGTGAATAGGCTGCAGGGGGACGGTGAAGACAAGCAACAGCTTTCAGGGCTGCCACCTTCCGTGTGGGACAAGGAGCCGGACGTGTGCCTTTTCGGAAACAGGCCATGCCGAGGACGAGAGCCATGAGATGTTCCTCCTCTGGGCAAGCCCGGGTCCCAGATCCTGTTGTGCCTGTGAATAGGCTGCAGGGGGACGGTGAAGACCAGCAACAGCTTTCAGGGCTGCCACCTTCCGTGTGGGACAAGGAGCCGGACGTCTGCCTTTTCGGAAACAGGCCCTGTCGAGGGTGAGAGCCATGAGATGTTCCTCCTCTGGGCAAACCCGGGTCCCAGAACCTGTTGTGCCTGTGAATAGGCTGCAGGGGGACGGTGAATACCAGCAACAGCTTTCAGGGCTGCCAACTTCCGTGTGGGACAAGGAGCCGGACGTGTGCCTTTTCGGAAACAGGCTCTGCCGAGGACCAGAGCCATGAGATGTTCCTCCTCTGGGCAAGCCCGGGTCCCAGATCCTGTTGTGCCTGTGAATAGGCTGCAGGGGGACGGTGAAGACCAGCAACAGCTTTCATGGCTGCCACCTTCCGTGTGGGAGAAGGAGCCGGATGTGTGCCTTTCTGGAAACAGGCCCTGCCGAGGACGAGAGCCATGAGATGTTCCTCCTCTGGGCAAGCCCGGGTCCCAGATCCTGTTGTGCCTGTGAATAGGCTGCATGGGGAAGGTGAAGACCAGCAACAGCTTTCAGGGCTGCCACCTTCCGTGTTGGACAAGGAGACGAACGGGTGCCTTTCTGTAAACAGGCCGTGCCGGGGACGAGAGCCATGAGATGTTCCTCCTCTGGGCAAGCCCGGGTCCCAGATCCTGTTGTGCCTGTGAATAGGCTGCAGGGGGACGGTGAAGACCAGCAACAGCTTTCAGGGCTGCCACCTTCCGTGTGGGACAAGGAGCCGGACGTGTGCCTTTTCGGAAACAGGCCCTGCCGAGGACGAGAGCCATGAGATGTTCCTCCTCTGGGAAAGCCCGGGTCTCAGATCCTGTTGTGCCTGTGAATAGGCTGCAGGGGGACGGTGAAGACCAGCAACAGCTTTCACGGCTGCCACCTTCCGTGTGGGACAAGGAGCCGGACGTGTGCCTTTTTGGAAACAGGCTCTGCCGAGGACGAGAGCCATGAGATGTTCCTCCTCTGGGCAAGCCCGGGTCCCAGATCCTGTTGTGCCTGTGAATAGGCTGCAGGGGGACGGTGAAGACCAGCAACAGCTTTCAGGGCTGCCACCTTCCGTGTGGGACAAGGAGCCGGACGTGTGCCTTTTCGGAAACAGGCTCTGCCGAGGACGAGAGCCATGAGATGTTCCTCCTCTGGGCAAGCCCGGGTCCCAGATCCTGTTGTGCCTGTGAATAGGCTGCAGGGGGACGGTGAAGACCAGCAACAGCTTTCAGGGCTGCCACCTTCCGTGTGGGACAAGGAGCCAGACGTGTGCCTTCTCGGAAAAAGGCCATGCCGAGGGTGAGAGCCATGAGATGTTCCTCCTCTGGGCAAGCCCGGGTCCCAGATCCTGTTGTGCCTGTGAATAGGCTGCAGGGGGACGGTGAAGACCAGCAACAGCTTTCAGGGCTGCCACCTTCCGTGTGGGACAAGGAGCCGGACGTGTGCCTTTTCGGAAACAGGCTGTGCCGGGGATGAGAGCCGTGAAATGTTCCTCCTCTGGGCAAGCCCGGGTCCCAGATCCTGTTGTGCCTGTGAATAGGCTGCAGGGGGACGGTGAAGACCAGCAACAGCTTTCAGGGCTGCCACCTTCCGTGTGGGACAAGGAGCCGGACGTGTGCCGTCTCGGAAACAGGCTCTGCCGAGGACGAGAGCCATGAGATGTTCCTCCTCTGGGCAAGCCCGGGTCCCAGATCCTGTTGTGCCTGTGAATAGGCTGCAGGGGGACGGTGAAGACCAGCAACAGCTTTCAGGGCTGCCACCTTCCGTGTGGGACAAGGAGCCGGTCGTGTGCCTTTTTGGAAACAGGCTCTGCCGAGGACGAGAGCCATGAGATGTTCCTCCTCTGGGCAAGCCCGGGTCCCAGATCCTGTTGTGCCTGTGAATAGGCTGCAGGGGGACGGGGAAGACCAGCAACAGCTTTCAGGTCTGCCACCTTCCGTGTGGGACAAGGAGCCGGATGTGTGCCTTTTCGAAAACAGGCCATGCCGAGGGTGAGAGCCATGAGATGTTCCTCTTCTGGGCAAACCCGGGTCCCAGAACCTGTTGTGCCTGTGAATAGGCTGCAGGGGGACGGTGAAGACCAGCAACAGCTTTCAGGGCTGCCACCTTCCGTGTGGGACAAGGAGCCGGATGTGTGCCTTTTCTGAAACAGGCTCTGCCGAGGACGAGAGCCATGAGATGTTCCTCCTCTGGGCAAGCCCGGGTCCCAGATCCTGTTGTGCCTGTGAATAGGCTGCAGGGGAACGGTGAAGAGCAGCAACAGCTTTCACGGCTGCCACCTTCTGTGTGGGACAAGGATCCGGACATGTGCCTTTTTGGAAACAGGCCATGCCGGGGACGAGAGCTGTGAGATGTTCCTCCTCTGGGCAAGCCCGGGTCCCAGATCCTGTTGTGCCTGTGAATAGGCTGCAGGGGGACGGTGAAGACCAGCAACAAGCTTTCAGGGCTGCCACCTTCCGTGTGGGACAAGGAGCCGGACGTCTCCCTTTCTGGAAACAGGCCCTGTCGAGGACGAGAGCCATGAGATGTTCCTCCTCTGGGCAAGCCCGGGTCCCAGATCCTGTTGTGCCTGTGAATAGGCTGCAGGGGGACGGTGAAGACCAGCAACAGCTTTCAGGGCTGCCACCTTCCGTGTGGGACAAGGAGCCGGACGTGTGCCTTTTCGGAAACAGGCTCTGCCGAGGACGAGAGCCATGAGATGTTCCTCCTCTGGGCAAGCCCGGGTCCCAGATCCTGTTGTGCCTGTGAATAGGCTGCAGGGGGACGGTGAAGACCAGCAACAGCTTTCAGGTCTGCCACCTTCCGTGTGGGACAAGGAGCCGGACGTGTGCCTTTTCGGAAACAGGCCATGCCGAGGGTGAGAGCCATGAGATGTTCCTCCTCTGGGCAAACCCGTGTCCCAGAACCTGTTGTGCCTGTGAATAGGCTGCAGGGGGACGGTGAAGACCAGCAACAGGTTTCAGGGCTGCCACCTTCCGTGTGGGACAAGGAGCCGGATGTTTGCCTTTTCGGAAACAGGCTCTGACGAGGACGAGAGCCATGAGATGTTCCTCCTCTGGGCAAGCCCGGGTCCCAGATCCTGTTGTGCCTGTGAATAGGCTGCAGGGGGACGGTGAAGACCAGCAACAGCTTTCACGGCTGCCACCTTCTGTGTGGGACAAGGAGCCGGACATGTGCCTTTCTGGAAACAGGCCGTGCCGGGGACGAGAGCCATGAGATGTTCCTCCTCTGGGCAAGCCCGGGTCCCAGATCCTGTTGTGCCTGTGAATAGGCTGCAGGGGGACGGTGAAGACCAGCAACAGCTTTCAGGGCTGCCACCTTCCGTGTGGGACAAGGAGCCGGACGTCTGCCTTTCTGGAAACAGGCCCTGTCGAGGACGAAAGCCATGAGATGTTCCTCCTCTGGGCAAGCCCGGGTCCCAGATCCTGTTGTGCCTGTGAATAGGCTGCAGGGGGACGGTGAAGACCAGCAACAGCTTTCAGGGCTGCCACCTTCCGTGTGGGACAAGGAGCCGGACGTGTGCCTTTTTGGAAACAGGCTCTGCCGAGGACGAGAGCCATGAGATGTTCCTCCTCTGGGCAAGCCCGGGTCCCAGATCCTCTTGTGCCTGTGTATAGGCTGCAGGGGGACGGTGAAGACCAGCAACAGCTTTCAGGGCTGCCACCTTCCGTGTGGGACAAGGAGCCGGATGTGTGCCTTTTCGGAAACAGGCTCGGACGATGAAGAGAGCCATGAGATGTTCCTCCTCTGGGCAAGCCCCGGTCCTGAATCCTGTTGTGCCTGTGAATAGGCTGCAGGGGGACGGTGAAGACCAGCAACAGCTTTCAGGGCTGCCACCTTCCGTTTGGGACAAGGAGCCGGACGCGTCTTTCTGGATACAGGCCGTGCCGAGGACGAGAGCCATGAGATGTTCCTCCTCTGGGCAAGCCCGGGTCCCAGATCCTGTTGTGCCTGTGAATAGGCTGCAGGGGGACGGTGAAGACCAGCAACAGCTTTCATGGCAGCCACCTTCCGTTTGGGACAAGGAGCCAGACGTGTGCCTTCTCGGAAACAGGCTCTGCCGAGGACGAGAGCCATGAGATGTTCCTCCTCTGGGCAAGCCCGGGTCCCAGATCCTGTTGTGCCTGTGAATAGGCTGCAGGGGGACGGTGAAGACAAGCAACAGCTTTCAGGGCTGCCACCTTCCGTGTGGGACAAGGAGCCGGACGTGTGCCTTTTCGGAAACAGGCCATGCCGAGGACGAGAGCCATGAGATGTTCCTCCTCTGGGCAAGCCCGGGTCCCAGATCCTGTTGTGCCTGTGAATAGGCTGCAGGGGGACGGTGAAGAGCAGCAACAGCTTTCACGGCTGCCACCTTCCGTGTAGGACAAGGAGCCGGACGTGTGCCTTTCTGGAAAAAGGCCGTGCCGGGGACGAGAGCTGTGAGATGTTCCTCCTCTGGGCAAGCCCGGGTCCCAGATCCTGTTGTGCCTGTGAATAGGCTGCAGGGGGACGGTGAAGACCAGCAACAGCTTTCAGGGCTGCCACCTTCCGTGTGGGACAAGGAGCCGGATGTGTGCCTTTTCTGAAACAGGCTCTGCCGAGGACGAGAGCCATGAGATGTTCCTCCTCTGGGCAAGCCCGGGTCCCAGATCCTGTTGTGCCTGTGAATAGGCTGCAGGGGAACGGTGAAGAGCAGCAACAGCTTTCACGGCTGCCACCTTCTGTGTGGGACAAGGATCCGGACATGTGCCTTTTTGGATACAGGCCGTGCCGGGGACGAGAGCTGTGAGATGTTCCTCCTCTGGGCAAGCCCGGGTCCCAGATCCTGTTGTGCCTGTGAATAGGCTGCAGGGGGACGGTGAAGACCAGCAACAAGCTTTCAGGGCTGCCACCTTCCGTGTGGGACAAGGAGCCGGACGTCTGCCTTTCTGGAAACAGGCCCTGTCGAGGACGAGAGCCATGAGATGTTCCTCCTCTGGGCAAGCCCGGGTCCCAGATCCTGTTGTGCCTGTGAATAGGCTGCAGGGGGACGGTGAAGACCAGCAACAGCTTTCAGGGCTGCCACCTTCCGTGTGGGACAAGGAGCCGGACGTGTGCCTTTTCGGAAACAGGCTCTGCCGAGGACGAGAGCCATGAGATGTTCCTCCTCTGGGCAAGCCCGGGTCCCAGATCCTGTTGTGCCTGTGAATAGGCTGCAGGGGGACGGTGAAGACCAGCAACAGCTTTCAGGTCTGCCACCTTCCGTGTGGGACAAGGAGCCGGACGTGTGCCTTTTCGGAAACAGGCCATGCCGAGGGTGAGAGCCATGAGATGTTCCTCCTCTGGGCAAACCCGTGTCCCAGAACCTGTTGTGCCTGTGAATAGGCTGCAGGGGGACGGTGAAGACCAGCAACAGGTTTCAGGGCTGCCACCTTCCGTGTGGGACAAGGAGCCGGATGTGTGCCTTTTCGGAAGCAGGCTCTGCCGAGGACGAGAGCCATGAGATGTTCCTCCTCTGGGCAAGCCCGGGTCCCAGATCCTGTTGTGCCTGTGAATAGGCTGCAGGGGGACGGTGAAGACCAGCAACAGCTTTCACGGCTGCCACCTTCTGTGTGGGACAAGGAGCCGGACATGTGCCTTTCTGGAAACAGGCCGTGCCGGGGACGAGAGCCATGAGATGTTCCTCCTCTGGGCAAGCCCGGGTCCCAGATCCTGTTGTGCCTGTGAATAGGCTGCAGGGGGACGGTGAAGACCAGCAACAGCTTTCAGGGCTGCCACCTTCCGTGTGGGACAAGGAGCCGGACGCGTCTTTCTGGATACAGGCCGTGCCGAGGACGAGAGCCATGAGATGTTCCTCCTCTGGGCAAGCCCGGGTCCCAGATCCTGTTGTGCCTGTGAATAGGCTGCAGGGGGACGGTGAAGACCAGCAACAGCTTTCATGGCAGCCACCTTCCGTTTGGGACAAGGAGCCAGACGTGTGCCTTCTCGGAAACAGGCTCTGCCGAGGACGAGAGCCATGAGATGTTCCTCCTCTGGGCAAGCCCGGGTCCCAGATCCTGTTGTGCCTGTGAATAGGCTGCAGGGGGACGGTGAAGACAAGCAACATCTTTCAGGGCTGCCACCTTCCGTGTGGGACAAGGAGCCGGACGTGTGCCTTTTCGGAAACAGGCCATGCCGAGGACGAGAGCCATGAGATGTTCCTCCTCTGGGCAAGCCCGGGTCCCAGATCCTGTTGTGCCTGTGAATAGGCTGCAGGGGGACGGTGAAGAGCAGCAACAGCTTTCACGGCTGCCACCTTCCGTGTGGGACAAGGAGCCGGACGTGTGCCTTTCTGGAAACAGGCCGTGCCGGGGACGAGAGCTGTGAGATGTTCCTCCTCTGGGCAAGCCCGGGTCCCAGATCCTGTTGTGCCTGTGAATAGGCTGCAGGGGGACGGTGAAGACCAGCAACAGCTTTCAGGGCTGCCACCTTCCGTGTGGGACAAGGAGCCGGACGTGTGCCTTTTCGGAAACAGGCCATGCCGAGGGTGAGAGCCATGAGATGTTCCTCCTCTGGGCAAACCCGGGTCCCAGAACCTGTTGTGCCTGTGAATAGGCTGCAGGGGGACGGTGAAGACCAGCAACAGCTTTCAGGGCTGCCACCTTCCGTGTGGGACAAGGAGCCGGATGTGTGGCTTTTCGGAAACAGGCTCTGCCGAGGACGAGAGCCATGAGATGTTCCTCCTCTGGGCAAGCCCGGGTCCCAGATCCTGTTGTGCCTGTGAATAGGCTGCAGGGGACGGTGAAGAGCAGCAACAGCTTTCACGGCTGCCACCTTCTGTGTGGGACAAGGAGCCGGACATGTGCCTTTCTGGAAACAGGCCGTGCCGGGGACGAGAGCTGTGAGATGTTCCTCCTCTGGGCAAGCCCGGGTCCCAGATCCTGTTGTGCCTGTGAATAGGCTGCAGGGGGACGGTGAAGACCACCAACAAGCTTTCAGGGCTGCCACCTTCCGTGTGGGACAAGGAGCCGGACGTCTGCCTTTCTGGAAACAGGCCCTGTCGAGGACGAGAGCCATGAGATGTTCCTCCTCTGGGCAAGCCCCGGTCCTGAATCCTGTTGTGCCTGTGTATAGGCTGCAGGGGGACGGTGAAGACCAGCAACAGCTTTCAGGGCTGCCACCTTCCGTGTGGGACAAGGAGCCGTATGTGTGCCTTTTCGGAAACAGGCTCGGACGATGAAGAGAGCCATGAGATGTTCCTCCTCTGGGCAAGCCCCGGTCCTGAATCCTGTTGTGCCTGTGAATAGGCTGCAGGGGGACGGTGAAGACCAGCAACAGCTTTCAGGGCTGCCACCTTCCATTTGGGACAAGGAGCCGGACGCGTCTTTCTGGATAGAGGCCGTGCCGAGGACGAGAGCCATGAGATGTTCCTCCTCTGGGCAAGCCCGGGTCCCAGATCCTGTTGTGCCTGTGAATAGGCTGCAGGGGGACGGTGAAGACCAGCAACAGCTTTCATGGCAGCCACCTTCCGTTTGGGACAAGGAGCCAGACGTGTGCCTTCTCGGAAACAGGCTCTGCCGAGGACGAGAGCCATGAGATGTTCCTCCTCTGGGCAAGCCCGGGTCCCAGATCCTGTTGTGCCTGTGAATAGGCTGCAGGGGGACGGTGAAGACAAGCAACAGCTTTCAGGGCTGCCACCTTCCGTGTGGGACAAGGAGCCGGACGTGTGCCTTTTCGGAAACAGGCCATGCCGAGGACGAGAGCCATGAGATGTTCCTCCTCTGGGCAAGCCCGGGTCCCAGATCCTGTTGTGCCTGTGAATAGGCTGCAGGGGGACGGTGAAGAGCAGCAACAGCTTTCACGGCTGCCACCTTCCGTGTAGGACAAGGAGCCGGACGTGTGCCTTTCTGGAAACAGGCCGTGCCGGGGACGAGAGCTGTGAGATGTTCCTCCTCTGGGCAAGCCCGGGTCCCAGATCCTGTTGTGCCTGTGAATAGGCTGCAGGGGGACGGTGAAGACCAGCAACAGCTTTCAGGGCTGCCACCTTCCGTGTGGGACAAGGAGCCGGATGTGTGCCTTTTCTGAAACAGGCTCTGCCGAGGACGAGAGCCATGAGATGTTCCTCCTCTGGGCAAGCCCGGGTCCCAGATCCTGTTGTGCCTGTGAATAGGCTGCAGGGGAACGGTGAAGAGCAGCAACAGCTTTCACGGCTGCCACCTTCTGTGTGGGACAAGGATCCGGACATGTGCCTTTTTGGAAACAGGCCGTGCCGGGGACGAGAGCTGTGAGATGTTCCTCCTCTGGGCAAGCCCGGGTCCCAGATCCTGTTGTGCCTGTGAATAGGCTGCAGGGGGACGGTGAAGACCAGCAACAAGCTTTCAGGGCTGCCACCTTCCGTGTGGGACAAGGAGCCGGACGTCTGCCTTTCTGGAAACAGGCCCTGTCGAGGACGAGAGCCATGAGATGTTCCTCCTCTGGGCAAGCCCGGGTCCCAGATCCTGTTGTGCCTGTGAATAGGCTGCAGGGGGACGGTGAAGACCAGCAACAGCTTTCAGGGCTGCCACCTTCCGTGTGGGAGAAGGAGCCGGATGTGTGCCTTTGTGGAAACAGGCCCTGCCGAGGACGAGAGCCATGAGATGTTCCTCCTCTGGGCAAACCCGTGTCCCAGAACCTGTTGTGCCTGTGAATAGGCTGCAGGGGGACGGTGAAGACCAGCAACAGGTTTCAGGGCTGCCACCTTCCGTGTGGGACAAGGAGCCGGATGTGTGCCTTTTCGGAAGCAGGCTCTGCCGAGGACGAGAGCCATGAGATGTTCCTCCTCTGGGCAAGCCCGGGTCCCAGATCCTGTTGTGCCTGTGAATAGGCTGCAGGGGGACGGTGAAGACCAGCAACAGCTTTCACGGCTGCCACCTTCTGTGTGGGACAAGGAGCCGGACATGTGCCTTTCTGGAAACAGGCCGTGCCGGGGACGAGAGCCATGAGATGTTCCTCCTCTGGGCAAGCCCGGGTCCCAGATCCTGTTGTGCCTGTGAATAGGCTGCAGGGGGACGGTGAAGACCAGCAACAGCTTTCAGGGCTGCCACCTTCCGTTTGGGACAAGGAGCCGGACGCGTCTTTCTGGATACAGGCCGTGCCGAGGACGAGAGCCATGAGATGTTCCTCCTCTGGGCAAGCCCGGGTCCCAGATCCTGTTGTGCCTGTGAATAGGCTGCAGGGGGACGGTGAAGACCAGCAACAGCTTTCATGGCAGCCACCTTCCTTTTGGGACAAGGAGCCAGACGTGTGCCTTCTCGGAAACAGGCTCTGCCGAGGACGAGAGCCATGAGATGTTCCTCCTCTGGGCAAGCCCGGGTCCCAGATCCTGTTGTGCCTGTGAATAGGCTGCAGGGGGACGGTGAAGACAAGCAACAGCTTTCAGGGCTGCCACCTCCGTGTGGGACAAGGAGCCGGACGTGTGCCTTTTCGGAAACAGGCCATGCCGAGGACGAGAGCCATGAGATGTTCCTCCTCTGGGCAAGCCCGGGTCCCAGATCCTGTTGTGCCTGTGAATAGGCTGCAGGGGGACGGTGAAGAGCAGCAACAGCTTTCACGGCTGCCACCTTCCGTGTAGGACAAGGAGCCGGACGTGTGCCTTTCTGGAAACAGGCCGTGCCGGGGACGAGAGCTGTGAGATGTTCCTCCTCTGGGCAAGCCCGGGTCCCAGATCCTGTTGTGCCTGTGAATAGGCTGCAGGGGGACGGTGAAGACCAGCAACAGCTTTCAGGGCTGCCACCTTCCGTGTGGGACAAGGAGCCGGACGTCTGCCTTTCTGGAAACAGGCCCTGCCGAGGACGAGAGCCATGAGATGTTCCTCCTCTGGGCAAGCCCGGGTCCCAGATCCTGTTGTGCCTGTGAATAGGCTGCAGGGGGACGGTGAAGACCAGCAACAGCTTTCAGGGCTGCCACCTTCCGTGTGGGACAAGGAGCCGGACATGTGCCTTTTCGGAAACAGGCCATGCCGAGGGTGAGAGCCATGAGATGTTCCTCCTCTGGGCAAACCCGGGTCCCAGAACCTGTTGTGCCTGTGAATAGGCTGCAGGGGGACGGTGAAGACCAGCAACAGCTTTCAGGGCTGCCACCTTCCGTGTGGGACAAGGAGCCGGATGTGTGGCTTTTCGGAAACAGGCTCTGCCGAGGACGAGAGCCATGAGATGTTCCTCCTCTGGGCAAGCCCGGGTCCCAGATCCTGTTGTGCCTGTGAATAGGCTGCAGGGGACGGTGAAGAGCAGCAACAGCTTTCACGGCTGCCACCTTCTGTGTGGGACAAGGAGCCGGACATGTGCCTTTCTGGAAACAGGCCGTGCCGGGGACGAGAGCTGTGAGATGTTCCTCCTCTGGGCAAGCCCGGGTCCCAGATCCTGTTGTGCCTGTGAATAGGCTGCAGGGGGACGGTGAAGACCAGCAACAAGCTTTCAGGGCTGCCACCTTCCGTGTGGGACAAGGAGCCGGATGTCTGCCTTTCTGGAAACAGGCCCTGTCGAGGACGAGAGCCATGAGATGTTCCTCCTCTGGGCAAGCCCCGGTCCTGAATCCTGTTGTGCCTGTGAATAGGCTGCAGGGGGACGGTGAAGACCAGCAACAGCTTTCACGGCTGCCACCTTCCGTGTGGGACAAGGAGCCGGACGTGTGCCTTTTTGGAAACAGGCTCTGCCGAGGACCAGAGCCATGAGATGTTCCTCCTCTGGGAAAGACCCGGTCCTGAATCCTGTTGTGCCTGTGAATAGGCTGCAGGGGGACGGTGAAGACCAGCAACAGCTTTCAGGGCTGCCACCTTCCGTGTGGGAGAAGGAGCCGGATGTGTGCCTTTGTGGAAACAGGCCCTGCCGAGGACGAGAGCCATGAGATGTTCCTCCTCTGGGCAAGTCCGGGTCCCAGATCCTGTTGTGCCTGTGAATAGGCTGCAGGGGGACGGGGAAGACCAGCATCAGCTTTCAGGGCTGTCACCTTCCGTGTGGGACAAGGAGCCGAACGGGTGCCTTTCTGTAAACAGGCCGTGCCGGGGACGAGAGCCATGAGATGTTCCTCCTCTGGGCAAGCCCCGGTCCTGAATCCTGTTGTGCCTGTGAATAGGCTGCAGGGGGATGGTGAAGACCAGCAACAGCTTTCAGGGCTGCCACCTTCCGTGTGGGACAAGGAGCCGGACGTGTGCCTTTTCGGAAACAGGCCCTGCCGAGGACGAGAGCCATGAGATGTTCCTCCTCTGGGAAAGCCCGGGTCTCAGATCCTGTTGTGCCTGTGAATAGGCTGCAGGGGGACGGTGAAGACCAGCAACAGCTTTCACGGCTGCCACCTTCCGTGTGGGACAAGGAGCCGGACGTGTGCCTTTTCGGAAACAGGCTCTGCCGAGGACCAGAGCCATGAGATGTTCCTCCTCTGGGCAAGCCCGGGTCCCAGATCGTGTTGTGCCTGTGAATAGGATGCAGGGGGTCGGTGAAGACCAGCAACAGCTTTCAGGGCTGCCACCTTCCGTGTGGGATAAGGAGCCGGACGTGTGCCTTTTTGGAAACAGGCTCTGCCGAGGACCAGAGCCATGAGATGTTCCTCCTCTGGGCAAGCCCGGGTCCCAGATCCTGTTGTGCCTGTGAATAGGCTGCAGGGGGACGGTGAAGACCAGCAACAAGCTTTCAGGGCTGCCACCTTCCGTGTGGGACAAGGAGCCGGACGTCTGCCTTTCTGGAAACAGGCCCTGTCGAGGACGAGAGCCATGAGATGTTCCTCCTCTGGGCAAGCCCGGGTCCCAGATCCTGTTGTGCCTGTGAATAGGCTGCAGGGGGACGGTGAAGACCAGCAACAGCTTTCAGGGCTGCCACCTTCCGTGTGGGAGAAGGAGCCGGATGTGTGCCTTTGTGGAAACAGGCCCTGCCGAGGACGAGAGCCATGAGATGTTCCTCCTCTGGGCAAACCCGTGTCCCAGAACCTGTTGTGCCTGTGAATAGGCTGCAGGGGGACGGTGAAGACCAGCAACAGGTTTCAGGGCTGCCACCTTCCGTGTGGGACAAGGAGCCGGATGTGTGCCTTTTCGGAAGCAGGCTCTGCCGAGGACGAGAGCCATGAGATGTTCCTCCTCTGGGCAAGCCCGGGTCCCAGATCCTGTTGTGCCTGTGAATAGGCTGCAGGGGGACGGTGAAGACCAGCAACAGCTTTCACGGCTGCCACCTTCTGTGTGGGACAAGGAGCCGGACATGTGCCTTTCTGGAAACAGGCCGTGCCGGGGACGAGAGCCATGAGATGTTCCTCCTCTGGGCAAGCCCGGGTCCCAGATCCTGTTGTGCCTGTGAATAGGCTGCAGGGGGACGGTGAAGACCAGCAACAGCTTTCAGGGCTGCCACCTTCCGTTTGGGACAAGGAGCCGGACATGTGCCTTTCTGGAAACAGGCCGTGCCGGGGACGAGAGCTGTGAGATGTTCCTCCTCTGGGCAAGCCCGGGTCCCAGATCCTGTTGTGCCTGTGAATAGGCTGCAGGGGGACGGTGAAGACCAGCAACAGCTTTCAGGGCTGCCACCTTCCGTGTGGGACAAGGAGCCGGACGTGTGCCTTTCTGGAAACAGGCCCTGCCGAGGACGAGAGCCATGAGATGTTCCTCCTCTGGGCAAGCCCGGCTCCCAGATCCTGTTGTGCCTGTGAATAGGCTGCAGGGGGACGGTGAAGACCAGCAACAGCTTTCAGGGCTGCCACCTTCCGTGTGGGACAAGGAGCCGGACGTATGCCTTTTCGGAAACAGGCTCTGCCGAGGACCAGAGCCATGAGATGTTCCTCCTCTGGGCAAGCCCGGGTCCCAGATCCTGTTGTGCCTGTGAATAGGCTGCAGGGGGACGGTGAAGACCAGCAACAGCTTTCAGGGCTGCCACCTTCCGTGTGGGACAAGGAGCCGGACGTGTTCCTTTCTGGAAACAGGCCGTGCCGAGGACGAGAGCCATGAGATGTTCCTCCTCTGGGCAAGCCCGGGTCCCAGATCCTGTTGTGCCTGTGAATAGGCTGCAGGGGGACGGTGAAGACCAGCAACAGCTTTCAGGGCTGCCACCTTCCGTGTGGGACAAGGAGCCGGACGTGTGCCTTTTCGGAAAAAGGCTCTGACGAGTAAGAGAGCCATGAGATGTTCCTCCTCTGGGCAAGCCCGGGTCCCAGATCCTGTTGTGCCTGTGAATAGGCTGCAGGGGGACGGTGAAGAGCAGCAACAGCTTTCACGGCTGCCACCTTCTGTGTGGGACAAGGAGCCGGACATGTGCCTTTCTGGAAACAGGCCGTGCCGGGGACGAGAGCTGTGAGATGTTCCTCCTCTGGGCAAGCCCGGCTCCCAGATCCTGTTGTGCCTGTGAATAGGCTGCAGGGGGACGGTGAAGACCAGCAACAGCTTTCAGGGCTGCCACCTTCCGTGTGGGACAAGGAGCCGGACGTCTGCCTTTCTGGAAACAGGCCCTGCCGAGGGCGAGAGCCATGAGATGTTCCTCCTCTGGGCAAGCCCGGCTCCCAGATCCTGTTGTGCCTGTGAATAGGCTGCAGGGGGACGGTGAAGACCAGCAACAGCTTTCAGGGCTGCCACCTTCCGTGTGGGACAAGGAGCCGGACGTATGCCTTTTCGGAAACAGGCTCTGCCGAGGACCAGAGCCATGAGATGTTCCTCCTCTGGGCAAGCCCGGGTCCCAGATCCTGTTGTGCCTGTGAATAGGCTGCAGGGGGACGGTGAAGACCAGCAACAGCTTTCAGGGCTGCCACCTTCCGTGTGGGACAAGGAGCCGGACGTGTGCCTTTTCGGAATCAGGCTCTGCCGAGGACGAGAGGCATGAGATGTTCCTCCTCTGGGCAAGCCCCGGTCCTGAATCCTGTTGTGCCTGTGAATAGGCTGCAGGGGTACGTTGAAGACCAGCAACAGCTTTCAGGGCTGCCACCTTCCGTGTGGGACAAAGAGCCGGACGTGTGCCTTTTCGGAAACAGGCTCTGACGAGTAAGAGAGCCATGAGATGTTCCTCCTCTGGGCAAGCCCGGGTCCCAGATCCTGTTGTGCCTGTGAATAGGCTGCAGGGGGACGGTGAAGACCAGCAACAGCTTTCAGGGCTGCCACATTCCGTGTGGGAGAAGGAGCCGGATGTGTGCCTTTGTGGAAACAGGCCCTGCCGAGGACGAGAGCCATGAGATGTTCCTCCTCTGGGCAAGTCCGGGTCCCAGATCCTGTTGTGCCTGTGAATAGGCTGCAGGGGGACGGGGAAGACCAGCATCAGCTTTCAGGGCTGCCACCTTCCGTGTGGGACAAGGAGCCGAACGGGTGCCTTTCTGGAAACAGGCCGTGCCGGGGACGAGAGCCATGAGATGTTCCTCCTCTGGGCAAGCCCCGGTCCTGAATCCTGTTGTGCCTGTGAATAGGCTGCAGGGGGATGGTGAAGACCAGCAACAGCTTTCAGGGCTGCCACCTTCCGTGTGGGACAAGGAGCCGGACGTGTGCCTTTTCGGAAACAGGCTCTGCCGAGGACGAGAGCCATGAGATGTTCCTCCTCTGGGAAAGCCCGGGTCTCAGATCCTGTTGTGCCTGTGAATAGGCTGCAGGGGGACGGTGAAGACCAGCAACAGCTTTCACGGCTGCCACCTTCCGTGTGGGACAAGGAGCCGGACGTGTGCCTTTTCGGAAACAGGCTCTGCCGAGGACCAGAGCCATGAGATGTTCCTCCTCTGGGCAAGCCCGGGTCCCAGATCCTGTTGTGCCTGTGAATAGGCTGCAGGGGGACGGTGAAGACCAGCAACAGCTTTCAGGGCTGCCACCTTCCGTGTGGGACAAGGAGCCGGACGTGTGCCTTTTTGGAAACAGGCTCTGCCGAGGACCAGAGCCATGAGATGTTCCTCCTCTGGGCAAGCCCGGGTCCCAGATCCTGTTGTGCCTGTGAATAGGCTGCAGGGGGACGGTGAAGACCAGCAACAGCTTTCAGGGCTGCCACCTTTCGTGTGGGACAAGGAGCCGGTCGTGTGCCTTTCTGGACACAGGCCCTGCCGAGGAAGAGAGCCATGAGATGTTCCTCCTCTGGGCAAGCCCCGGTCCTGAATCCTGTTGTGCCTGTGAATAGGCTGCAGGGGGACGGTGAAGACCAGCAACAGCTTTCAGGGCTGCCACCTTCCGTGTGGGACAAGGAGCCGGATGTGTGCCTTTTCGGAAACAGGCTCTGCCGAGGACGAGAGCCATGAGATGTTCCTCCTCTGGGCAAGCCCGGGTCCCAGATCCTGTTGTGCCTGTGAATAGGCTGCAGGGGGACGGTGAAGAGCAGCAACAGCTTTCACGGCTGCCACCTTCTGTGTGGGACAAGGAGCCGGACATGTGCCTTTCTGGAAACAGGCCGTGCCGGGGACGAGAGCTGTGAGATGTTCCTCCTCTGGGCAAGCCCGGGTCCCAGATCCTGTTGTGCCTGTGAATAGGCTGCAGGGGGACGGTGAAGACCAGCAACAGCTTTCAGGGCTGCCACCTTCCGTGTGGGACAAGGAGCCGGACGTCTGCCTTTCTGGAAAGAGGTCCTGCCGAGGACGAGAGCCATGAGATGTTCCTCCTCTGGGCAAGCCCGGGTCCCAGATCCTGTTGTGCCTGTGAATAGGCTGCAGGGGGACAGTGAAGACCAGCAACAGCTTTCAGGGCTGCCACCTTCCGTGTGGGACAAGGAGCCGGACGTATGCCTTTTCGGAAACAGGCTCTGCCGAGGACCAGAGCCATGAGATGTTCCTCCTCTGGGGAAGCCCGGGTCCCAGATCCTGTTGTGCCTGTGAATAGGCTGCAGGGGGACGGTGAAGACCAGCAACAGCTTTCAGGGCTGCCACCTTCCGTGTGGGACAAGGAGCCGGACGTGTTCCTTTCTGGAAACAGGCCGTGCCGAGGACGAGAGCCATGAGATGTTCCTCCTCTGGGCAAGCCCGGGTCCCAGATCCTGTTGTGCCTGTGAATAGGCTGCAGGGGGACGGTGAAGACCAGCAACAGCTTTCAGGGCTGCCACCTTCCGTGTGGGACAAGGAGCCGGACGTGTGCCTTTTCGGAAACAGGCTCTGACGAGTAAGAGAGCCATGAGATGTTCCTCCTCTGGGCAAGCCCGGGTCCCAGATCCTGTTGTGCCTGTGAATAGGCTGCAGGGGGACGGTGAAGAGCAGCAACAGCTTTCACGGCTGCCACCTTCTGTGTGGGACAAGGAGCCGGACATGTGCCTTTCTGGAAACAGGCCGTGCCGGGGACGAGAGCCATGAGATGTTCCTCCTCTGGGCAAGCCCGGGTCCCAGATCCTGTTGTGCCTGTGAATAGGCTGCAGGGGGACGGTGAAGACCAGCAACAGCTTTCAGGGCTGCCACCTTCCGTGTGGGACAAGGAGCCGGACGTCTGCCTTTCTGGAAACAGGTCCTGCCGAGGACGAGAGCCATGAGATGTTCCTCCTCTGGGCAAGCCCGGCTCCCAGATCCTGTTGTGCCTGTGAATAGGCTGCAGGGGGACAGTGAAGACCAGCAACAGCTTTCAGGGCTGCCACCTTCCGTGTGGGACAAGGAGCCGGACGTATGCCTTTTCGGAAACAGGCTCTGCCGAGGACCAGAGCCATGAGATGTTCCTCCTCTGGGGAAGCCCGGGTCCCAGATCCTGTTGTGCCTGTGAATAGGCTGCAGGGGGACGGTGAAGACCAGCAACAGCTTTCAGGGCTGCCACCTTCCGTGTGGGACAAGGAGCCGGACGTGTTCCTTTCTGGAAACAGGCCGTGCCGAGGACGAGAGCCATGAGATGTTCCTCCTCTGGGCAAGCCCGGGTCCCAGATCCTGTTGTGCCTGTGAATAGGCTGCAGGGGGACGGTGAAGACCAGCAACAGCTTTCAGGGCTGCCACCTTCCGTGTGGGACAAGGAGCCGGACGTGTGCCTTTTCGGAAACAGGCTCTGACGAGTAAGAGAGCCATGAGATGTTCCTCCTCTGGGCAAGCCCGGGTCCCAGATCCTGTTGTGCCTGTGAATAGGCTGCAGGGGGACGGTGAAGAGCAGCAACAGCTTTCACGGCTGCCACCTTCTGTGTGGGACAAGGAGCCGGACATGTGCCTTTCTGGAAACAGGCCGTGCCGGGGACGAGAGCTGTGAGATGTTCCTCCTCTGGGCAAGCCCGGCTCCCAGATCCTGTTGTGCCTGTGAATAGGCTGCAGGGGGACGGTGAAGACCAGCAACAGCTTTCAGGGCTGCCACCTTCCTTGTGGGACAAGGAGCCGGACGTCTGCCTTTCTGGAAACAGGCCCTGCCGAGGACGAGAGCCATGAGATGTTCCTCCTCTGGGCAAGCCCGGCTCCCAGATCCTGTTGTGCCTGTGAATAGGCTGCAGGGGGACGGTGAAGACCAGCAACAGCTTTCAGGGCTGCCACCTTCAGTGTGGGACAAGGAGCCGGACGTATGCCTTTTCGGAAACAGGCTCTGCCGAGGACCAGAGCCATGAGATGTTCCTCCTCTGGGCAAGCCCGGGTCCCAGATCCTGTTGTGCCTGTGAATAGGCTGCAGGGGGACGGTGAAGACCAGCAACAGCTTTCAGGGCTGCCACCTTCCGTGTGGGACAAGGAGCCGGACGTGTTCCTTTCTGGAAACAGGCCGTGCCGAGGACGAGAGCCATGAGATGTTCCTCCTCTGGGCAAGCCCGGGTCCCAGATCCTGTTGTGCCTGTGAATAGGCTGCAGGGGGACGGTGAAGACCAGCAACAGCTTTCAGGGCTGCCACCTTCCGTGTGGGACAAGGAGCCGGACGTGTGCCTTTTCGGAAACAGGCTCTGCCGAGGACGAGAGCCATGAGATGTTCCTCCTCTGGGCAAGCCCGGGTCCCAGATCCTGTTGTGCCTGTGAATAGGCTGCAGGGGGACGGTGAAGAGCAGCAACAGCTTTCACGGCTGCCACCTTCTGTGTGGGACAAGGAGCCGGACATGTGCCTTTCTGGAAACAGGCCGTGCCGGGGACGAGAGCTGTGAGATGTTCCTCCTCTGGGCAAGCCCGGCTCCCAGATCCTGTTGTGCCTGTGAATAGGCTGCAGGGGGACGGTGAAGACCAGCAACAGCTTTCAGGGCTGCCACCTTCCGTGTGGGACAAGGAGCCGGACGTCTGCCTTTCTGGAAACAGACCCTGCCGAGGGCGAGAGCCATGAGATGTTCCTCCTCTGGGCAAGCCCGGGTCCCAGAACCTGTTGTGCCTGTGAATAGGCTGCAGGGGGACGGTGAAGACCAGCAACAGCTTTCAGGGCTGCCACCTTCCGTGTGGGACAAGGAGCCGGACGTGTGCCTTTTCGGAATCAGGCTCTGCCGAGGACGAGAGCCATTAGATGTTCCTCCTCTCAGCAAGCCCGGGTCCCAGATCCTGTTGTACCTGTGAATAGGCTGCAGGGGGACGGTGAAGACCAGCAACAGCTTTCACGGCTGCCACCTTCCGTGTGGGACAAGGAGCCGGACGTGTGCCTTTTCGGAAACAGGCTCTGCCGAGGACGAGAGCCATGAGATGTTCCTCCTCTGGGCAAGCCCGGGTCCCAGATCCTGTTGTGCCTGTGAATAGGCTGCAGGGGGACGGTGAAGACCAGCAACAGCTTTCAGGGCTGCCACCTTCCGTGTGGGACAAGGAGCCGGATGTGTGCCTTTTCGGAATCAGGCTCTGCCGAGGACGAGAGGCATGAGATGTTCCTCCTCTGGGCAAGCCCCGGTCCTGAATCCTGTTGTGCCTGTGAATAGGCTGCAGGGGTACGTTGAAGACCAGCAACAGCTTTCAGGGCTGCCACCTTCCGTGTGGGACAAAGAGCCGGACGTGTGCCTTTTCGGAAACAGGCCCTGCCGAGGACGAGAGCCATGAGATGTTCCTCCTCTGGGAAAGCCCGGGTCTCAGATCCTGTTGTGCCTGTGAATAGGCTGCAGGGGGACGGTGAAGACCAGCAACAGCTTTCACGGCTGCCACCTTCCGTGTGGGACAAGGAGCCGGACGTGTGCCTTTTCGGAACCAGGCTCTGCCGAGGACGAGAGCCATGAGATGTTCCTCCTCTGGGCAAGCCCGGGTCCCAGATCCTGTTGCACCTCTGAATATGCTGCAGGGGGACGGTGAAGACCAGCAACAGCTTTCAGGGCTGCCACCTTCCGTGTGGGACAAGGAGCCGGACGTGTGCCTTTTCGGAAAGAGGCTCTGCCGAGGACAAGATCCATGAGATGTTCCTCCTCTGGGCAAGCCCGGGTCCCGAATCCTGTTGTGCCTGTGAATAGGCTGCAGGGGGACGGTGAAGAGCAGCAACAGCTTTCACGGCTGCCACCTTCTGTGTGGGACAAGGAGCCGGACATGTGCCTTTCTGGAAACAGGCCGTGCTGGGGACGAGAGCTGAGAGATGTTCCTCCTCTGGGCAAGCCCGGGTCCCAGATCCTGTTGTGCCTGTGAATAGGCTGCAGGGGGACGGTGAAGACCAGCAACAGCTTTCAGGGCTGCCACCTTCCGTGTGGGACAAGGAGCCGGACGTCTGCCTTTCTGGAAACAGGTCCTGCCGAGGACGAGAGCCATGAGATGTTCCTCCTCTGGGCAAGCCCGGCTCCCAGATCCTGTTGTGCCTGTGAATAGGCTGCAGGGGGACGGTGAAGACCAGCAACAGCTTTCAGGGCTGCCACCTTCTGTGTGGGACAAGGAACCGGACGTATGCCTTTTCGGAAACAGGCTCTGCCGAGGACCAGAGCCATGAGATGTTCCTCCTCTGGGCAAGCCCGGGTCCCAGATCCTGTTGTGCCTGTGAATAGGCTGCAGGGGGACGGTGAAGACCAGCAACAGCTTTCAGGGCTGCCACCTTCCGTGTGGGACAAGGAGCCGGACGTGTTCCTTTCTGGAAACAGGCCCTGCCGAGGACGAGAGCCATGAGATGTTCCTCCTCTGGGCAAGCCCAGGTCCCAGATCCTGTTGTGCCTGTGAATAGGCTGCAGGGGGACGGTGAAGACCAGCAACAGCTTTCAGGGCTGCCACCTTCCGTGTGGGACAAGGAGCCGGACGTGTGCCTTTTCGGAAAGAGGCTCTGACGAGTAAGAGAGCCATGAGATGTTCCTCCTCTGGGCAAGCCCGGGTCCCAGATCCTGTTGTGCCTGTGAATAGGCTGCAGGGGGACGGTGAAGAGCAGCAACAGCTTTCACGGCTGCCACCTTCTGTGTGGGACAAGGAGCCGGACATGTGCCTTTCTGGAAACAGGCCGTGCCGGGGACGAGAGCTGTGAGATGTTCCTCCTCTGGGCAAGCCCGGGTCCCAGATCCTGTTGTGCCTGTGAATAGGCTGCAGGGGGACGGTGAAGACCAGCAACAGCTTTCAGGGCTGCCACCTTCCGTGTGGGACAAGGAGCCGGACGTGTGCCTTTTCGGAAACAGGCTCTGACGAGTAAGAGAGCCATGAGATGTTCCTCCTCTGGGCAAGCCCGGGTCCCAGATCCTGTTGTGCCTGTGAATAGGCTGCAGGGGGACGGTGAAGACCAGCAACAGCTTTCAGGGCTGCCACCTTCCGTGTGGGACAAGGAGCCGGACGTGTGCCTTTTCGGAAACAGGCTCTGCCGAGGACGAGAGCCATGAGATGTTCCTCCTCTGGGCAAGCCCGGGTCCCAGATCCTGTTGTGCCTGTGAATAGGCTGCAGGGGGACGGTGAAGAGCAGCAACAGCTTTCACGGCTGCCACCTTCTGTGTGGGACAAGGAGCCGGACATGTGCCTTTCTGGAAACAGGCCGTGCTGGGGACGAGAGCTGTGAGATGTTCCTCCTCTGGGCAAGCCCGGGTCCCAGATCCTGTTGTGCCTGTGAATAGGCTGCGGGGGGACGGTGAAGACCAGCAACAGCTTTCAGGGCTGCCACCTTCCGTGTGGGACAAGGAGCCGGATGTGTGCCTTTCTGGAAACAGGCCCTGCCGAGGACGAGAGCCATGAGATGTTCCTCCTCTGGGCAAGCCCCGGCTCCCAGATCCTGTTGTGCCTGTGAATAGGCTGCAGGGGGACGGTGAAGACCAGCAACAGCTTTCAGGGCTGCCACCTTCCGTGTGGGACAAGGAGCCGGACGTATGCCTTTTCGGAAACAGGCTCTGCCGAGGACCAGAGCCATGAGATGTTCCTCCTCTGGGCAAGCCCGGGTCCCAGATCCTGTTGTGCCTGTGAATAGGCTGCAGGGGGACGGTGAAGACCAGCAACAGCTTTCAGGGCTGCCACCTTCCGTGTGGGACAAGGAGCCAGACGTGTCTTTCTGGATAAATGCTCTGCCGAGGAAGAGAGCCATGAGATGTTCCTCCTCTGGGCAAGCCCGGGTCCTGAATCCTGTTGTGCCTGTGAATAGGCTGCAGGGGGACGGTGAAGACCAGCAACAGCTTTCAGGGCTGCCACCTTCCTTGTGGGACAAGGAGCCGGACATGTTCCTTTCTGGAAACAGGCCGTGCCGAGGACGAGAGCCATGAGATGTTCCTCCTCTGGGCAAGCCCCGGTCCTGAATCCTGTTGTGCCTGTGAATAGGCTGCAGGGGGACGGTGAAGACCAGCAACAGCTTTCAGGGCTGCCACCTTCCGTTTGGGACAAGGAGCCGGACGTGTGCCGATCCGGAAACAGGCTCTGCCGAGGACGAGAGCCATGAGATGTTCCTCCTCTGGGCAAGCCCGGGTCCCAGATCCTGTTGTGCCTGTGAATAGGCTGCAGGGGGACGGTGAAGACCAGCAACAGCTTTCAGGGCTGCCACCTTCCGTGTGGGACAAGGAGCCGGTCGTGTGCCTATTTGGAAACAGGCCCTGCCGAGGACGAGAGCCATGAGATGTTCCTCCTCTGGGCAAGCCCGGGTCCCAGATCCTGTTGTGCCTGTGAATAGGCTGCAGGGGGACGGTGAAGACCAGCAACAGCTTTCAGGGCTGCCACCTTCCGTGTGGGACAAGGAGCCAGACGTGTGCCTTTTCGGAATCAGGCTCTGCCGAGGACGAGAGCCATGAGATGTTCCTCCTCTGGGCAAGCCCCGGTCCTGAATCCTGTTGTGCCTGTGAATAGGCTGCAGGGGGACGGTGAAGACCAGCAACAGCTTTCAGGGCTGCCACCTTCCGTGTGGGACAAAGAGCCGGACGTGTGCCTTTTCGGAAACAGGCCCTGCCGAGGACGAGAGCCATGAGATGTTCCTCCTCTGGGAAAGCCCGGGTCTCAGATCCTGTTGTGCCTGTGAATAGGCTGCAGGGGGACGGTGAAGACCAGCAACAGCTTTCAGGGCTGCCACCTTCCGTGTGGGACAAGGAGCCGGACGTGTGCCTTTTCGGAAACAGGCTCTGCCGAGGACGAGAGCCATGAGATGTTCCTCCTCTGGGCAAGCCCGGGTCCCAGATCCTGTTGTGCCTATGAATAGGCTGCAGGGGGACGGTGAAGACCAGCAACAGCTTTCAGGGCTGCCACCTTCCGTGTGGGACAAGGAGCCGGACGTATGCCTTTTCGGAAACAGGCTCTGCCGAGGACCAGAGCCATGAGATGTTCCTCCTCTGGGCAAGCCCGGGTCCCAGATCCTGTTGTGCCTGTGAATAGGCTGCAGGGGGACGGTGAAGACCAGCAACAGCTTTCAGGGCTGCCACCTTCCGTGTGGGACAAGGAGCCAGACGTGTCTTTCTGGATAAATGCTCTGCCGAGGAAGAGAGCCATGAGATGTTCCTCCTCTGGGCAAGCCCGGGTCCTGAATCCTGTTGTGCCTGTGAATAGGCTGCAGGGGGACGGTGAAGACCAGCAACAGCTTTCAGGGCTGCCACCTTCCGTGTGGGACAAGGAGCCGGACGTGTTCCTTTCTGGAAACAGGCCGTGCCGAGGACGAGAGCCATGAGATGTTCCTCCTCTGGGCAAGCCCCGGTCGTGAATCCTGTTGTGCCTGTGAATAGGCTGCAGGGGGACGGTGAAGACCAGCAACAGCTTTCAGGGCTGCCACCTTCCGTGTGGGACAAGGAGCCGGACGTGTGCCGATCCGGAAACAGGCTCTGCCGAGGACGAGAGCCATGAGATGTTCCTCCTCTGGGCAAGCCCGGGTCCTGAATCCTGTTGTGCCTGTGAATAGGCTGCAGGGGGACGGTGAAGACCAGCAACAGCTTTCAGGGCTGCCACCTTCCGTGTGGTACAAGGAGCCGGTCGTGTGCCTATTTGGAAACAGGCCCAGCCGAGGACGAGAGCCATGAGATGTTCCTCCTCTGGGCAAGCCCGGGTCCCAGATCCTGTTGTGCCTGTGAATAGGCTGCAGGGGGACGGTGAAGAGCAGCAACAGCTTTCAGGGCTGCCACCTTCCGTGTGGGACAAGGAGCCGGACGTGTGCCTTTTCGGAAACAGGCTCTGCCGAGGACGAGAGCCATGAGATGTTCCTCCTCTGGGCAAGCCCGGGTCCCAGATCCTGTTGTGCCTGTGAATAGGCTGCAGGGGGACGGTGAAGACCAGCAACAGCTTTCAGGGCTGCCACCTTCCGTGTGGGACAAGGAGCCGGACGTGTGCCGATCCGGAAACAGGCTCTGCCGAGGACGAGAGCCATGAGATGTTCCTCCTCTGGGCAAGCCCGGGTCCCAGATCCTGTTGTGCCTGTGAATAGGCTGCAGGGGGACGGTGAAGACCAGCAACAGCTTTCAGGGCTGCCACCTTCCGTGTGGGACAAGGAGCCGGACGTATGCCTTTTCGGAAACAGGCTCTGCCGAGGACCAGAGCCATGAGATGTTCCTCCTCTGGGCAAGCCCGGGTCCCAGATCCTGTTGTGCCTGTGAATAGGCTGCAGGGGGACGGTGAAGACCAGCAACAGCTTTCAGGGCTGCCACCTTCCGTGTGGGACAAGGAGCCGGACGTGTGCCTTTTCGGAATCAGTCTCTGCCGAGGACGAGAGCCATGAGATGTTCCTCCTCTGGGCAAGCCCTGGTCCCAGATCCTGTTGTGCCTGTGAATAGGCTGCAGGGGGACGGTGAAGACCAGCAACAGCTTTCAGGGCTGCCACCTTCCGTGTGGGACAAGGAGCCGGACGTGTGCCTTTTCGGAATCAGGCTCTGCCGACAACGAGAGCCATGAGATGTTCCTCCTCTGGGCAAGCCCACGTCCAAATCCTGTTGTGCCTGTGAATAGGCTGCAGGGAGACGGTGAAGACCAGCAACAGCTTTCAGGGCTGCCACCTTCCGTGTGGGACAAGGAGCCGGACGTGTGCCGATCCGGAAACAGGCTCTGCCGAGGACGAGAGCCATGAGATGTTCCTCCTCTGGGCAAGCCCGGGTACCAGATCCTGTTGTGTCTGTGAATAGGCTGCAGGGGGACGGTGAAGACCAGCAACAGCTTTCAGGGCTGCCACCTTCCTTGTGGGACAAGGAGCCGAACGGGTGCCTTTCTGGAAACAGGCCGTGCCGGGGACGAGAGCCATGAGATGTTCCTCCTCTGGGCAAGCCCCGGTCCTGAATCCTGTTGTGCCTGTGAATAGGCTGCAGGGGTACGTTGAAGACCAGCAACAGCTTTCAGGGCTGCCACCTTCCGTGTGGGACAAGGAGCCGGACGTGTGCCTTTTCGGAAACAGGCCCTGCCGAGGACGAGAGCCATGAGATGTTCCTCCTCTGGGAAAGCCCGGGTCTCAGATCCTGTTGTGCCTGTGAATAAGCTTCAGGGGGACGGTGAAGACCAGCAACAGCTTTCAGGGCTGCCACCTTCCGTGTGGGACAAGGAGCCGGACGTGTGCCTTTTCGGAAACAGGCTCTGCCGAGGACGAGAGCCATGAGATGTTCCTCCTCTGGGCAAGCCCGGGTCCCAGATCCTGTTGTGCCTGTGAATAGGCTGCAGGGGGACGGTGAAGACCAGCAACAGCTTTCAGGGCTGCCACCTTCCGTGTGGGACAAGGAGCCGGACGTATGCCTTTTCGGAAACAGGCTCTGCCGAGGACCAGAGCCATGAGATGTTCCTCCTCTGGGCAAGCCCGGGTCCCAGATCCTGTTGTGCCTGTGAATAGGCTGCAGGGGGACGGTGAAGACCAGCAACAGCTTTCAGGGCTGCCACCTTCCGTGTGGGACAAGGAGCCAGACGTGTCTTTCTGGATAAATGCTCTGCCGAGGAAGAGAGCCATGAGATGTTCCTCCTCTGGGCAAGCCCGGGTCCTGAATCCTGTTGTGCCTGTGAATAGGCTGCAGGGGGACGGTGAAGACCAGCAACAGCTTTCAGGGCTGCCACCTTCCTTGTGGGACAAGGAGCCGGACGTGTTCCTTTCTGGAAACAGGCCGTGCCGAGGACGAGAGCCATGAGATGTTCCTCCTCTGGGCAAGCCCCGGTCCTGAATCCTGTTGTGCCTGTGAATAGGCTGCAGGGGGATGGTGAAGACCAGCAACAGCTTTCAGGGCTGCCACCTTCCGTGTGGGACAAGGAGCCGGACGTGTTCCTTTCGGAATCAGGCTCTGCCGACAACGAGAGCCATGAGATGTTCCTCCTCTGGGCAAGCCCACGTCCAAATCCTGTTGTGCCTGTGAATAGGCTGCAGGGAGACGGTGAAGACCAGCAACAGCTTTCAGGGCTGCCACCTTCCGTGTGGGACAAGGAGCCGAACGGGTGCCTTTCTGGAAACAGGCCGTGCCGAGGACGAGAGCCATGAGATGTTCCTCCTCTGGGCAAGCCCCGGTCGTGAATCCTGTTGTGCCTGTGAATAGGCTGCAGGGGGACGGTGAAGACCAGCAACAGCTTTCAGGGCTGCCACCTTCCGTGTGGGACAAGGAGCCGGACGTGTGCCGATCCGGAAACAGGCTCTGCCGAGGACGAGAGCCATGAGATGTTCCTCCTCTGGGCAAGCCCGGGTCCTGAATCCTGTTGTGCCTGTGAATAGGCTGCAGGGGGACGGTGAAGACCAGCAACAGCTTTCAGGGCTGCCACCTTCCTTGTGGGACAAGGAGCCGGACGTGTTCCTTTCTGGAAACAGGCCGTGCCGAGGACGAGAGCCATGAGATGTTCCTCCTCTGGGCAAGCCCCGGTCCTGAATCCTGTTGTGCCTGTGAATAGGCTGCAGGGGGATGGTGAAGACCAGCAACAGCTTTCAGGGCTGCCACCTTCCGTGTGGGACAAGGAGCCGGACGTGTGCCTTTCGGAATCAGGCTCTGCCGACAACGAGAGCCATGAGATGTTCCTCCTCTGGGCAAGCCCACGTCCAAATCCT
The DNA here is from genome assembly GCF_929443795.1 of Astur gentilis. Taxonomy (NCBI): domain Eukaryota; kingdom Metazoa; phylum Chordata; class Aves; order Accipitriformes; family Accipitridae; genus Astur; species Astur gentilis. The sequence continues at coordinate 475,665 of NW_026061071.1, forward strand.
GTTGTGCCTGTGAATAGGCTGCAGGGAGACGGTGAAGACCAGCAACAGCTTTCAGGGCTGCCACCTTCCGTGTGGGACAAGGAGCCGAACGGGTGCCTTTCTGGAAACAGGCCGTGCCGAGGACGAGAGCCATGAGATGTTCCTCCTCTGGGCATGCCCGGGTCCCGAATCCTGTTGTGCCTGTGAATAGGCTGCAGGGGGACGGTGAAGACCAGCAAGAGCTTTCAGGGCTGCCACCTTCCGTGTGGGACAAGGAGCCGGACGTGTGCCGATACGGAAACAGGCTCTGCCGAGGACGAGAGCCATGAGATGTTCCTCCTCTGGGCAAGCCCGGGTCCTGAATCCTGTTGTGCCTGTGAATAGGCTGCAGGGGGACGGTGAAGACCAGCAACAGCTTTCAGGGCTGCCACCTTCCGTGTGGGACAAGGAGCCGGTCGTGTGCCTATTTGGAAACAGGCCCTGCCGAGGACGAGAGCCATGAGATGTTCCTCCTCTGGGCAAGCCCGGGTCCCAGATCCTGTTGTGCCTGTGAATAGGCTGCAGGGGGACGGTGAAGACCAGCAACAGCTTTCAGGGCTGCCACCTTCCGTGTGGGACAAGGAGCCAGACGTGTGCCTTTTCGGAATCAGGCTCTGCCGAGGACGAGAGCCATGAGATGTTCCTCCTCTGGGCAAGCCCCGGTCCTGAATCCTGTTGTGCCTGTGAATAGGCTGCAGGGGTACGTTGAAGACCAGCAACAGCTTTCAGGGCTGCCACCTTCCGTGTGGGACAAAGAGCCGGACGTGTGCCTTTTCGGAAACAGGCCCTGCCGAGGACGAGAGCCATGAGATGTTCCTCCTCTGGGCAAGCCCGGGTCCCAGATCCTGTTGTGCCTGTGAATAGGCTGCAGGGGGACGGTGAAGAGCAGCAACAGCTTTCACGGCTGCCACCTTCCGTGTGGGACAAGGAGCCGGACGTGTGCCTTTTCGGAAACAGGCTCTGCCGAGGACGAGAGCCATGAGATGTTCCTCCTCTGGGCAAGCCCGGGTCCCAGATCCTGTTGTGCCTGTGAATAGGCTGCAGGGGGACGGTGAAGACCAGCAACAGCTTTCAGGGCTGCCACCTTCCGTGTGGGACAAGGAGCCGGACGTGTGCCTTTTCGGAATCAGGCTCTGCCGACAACGAGAGCCATGAGATGTTCCTCCTCTGGGCAAGCCCACGTCCAAATCCTGTTGTGCCTGTGAATAGGCTGCAGGGAGACGGTGAAGACCAGCAACAGCTTTCAGGGCTGCCACCTTCCGTGTGGGACAAGGAGCCGGACGTGTGCCGATCCGGAAACAGGCTCTGCCGAGGACGAGAGCCATGAGATGTTCCTCCTCTGGGCAAGCCCGGGTACCAGATCCTGTTGTGTCTGTGAATAGGCTGCAGGGGGACGGTGAAGACCAGCAACAGCTTTCAGGGCTGCCACCTTCCTTGTGGGACAAGGAGCCGAACGGGTGCCTTTCTGGAAACAGGCCGTGCCGGGGACGAGAGCCATGAGATGTTCCTCCTCTGGGCAAGCCCCGGTCCTGAATCCTGTTGTGCCTGTGAATAGGCTGCAGGGGGACGGTGAAGACCAGCAACAGCTTTCAGGGCTGCCACCTTCCGTGTGGGACAAGGAGCCGGACGTGTGCCTTTTCGGAAACAGGCCCTGCCGAGGACGAGAGCCATGAGATGTTCCTCCTCTGGGAAAGCCCGGGTCTCAGATCCTGTTGTGCCTGTGAATAAGCTGCAGGGGGACGGTGAAGACCAGCAACAGCTTTCAGGGCTGCCACCTTCCGTGTGGGACAAGGAGCCGGTCGTGTGCCTTTTTGGAAACAGGCTCTGCCGAGGACGAGAGCCATGAGATGTTCCTCCTCTGGGCAAGCCCGGGTCCCAGATCCTGTTGTGCCTGTGAATAGGCTGCAGGGGGACGGGGAAGACCAGCAACAGCTTTCAGGTCTGCCACCTTCCGTGTGGGACAAGGAGCCGGATGTGTGCCTTTTCGAAAACAGGCCATGCCGAGGGTGAGAGCCATGAGATGTTCCTCTTCTGGGCAAACCCGGGTCCCAGAACCTGTTGTGCCTGTGAATAGGCTGCAGGGGGACGGTGAAGACCAGCAACAGCTTTCAGGGCTGCCACCTTCCGTGTGGGACAAGGAGCCGGATGTGTGCCTTTTCTGAAACAGGCTCTGCCGAGGACGAGAGCCATGAGATGTTCCTCCTCTGGGCAAGCCCGGGTCCCAGATCCTGTTGTGCCTGTGAATAGGCTGCAGGGGAACGGTGAAGAGCAGCAACAGCTTTCACGGCTGCCACCTTCTGTGTGGGACAAGGATCCGGACATGTGCCTTTTTGGAAACAGGCCATGCCGGGGACGAGAGCTGTGCGATGTTCCTCCTCTGGGCAAGCCCGGGTCCCAGATCCTGTTGTGCCTGTGAATAGGCTGCAGGGGGACGGTGAAGACCAGCAACAAGCTTTCAGGGCTGCCACCTTCCGTGTGGGACAAGGAGCCGGACGTCTCCCTTTCTGGAAACAGGCCCTGTCGAGGACGAGAGCCATGAGATGTTCCTCCTCTGGGCAAGCCCGGGTCCCAGATCCTGTTGTGCCTGTGAATAGGCTGCAGGGGGACGGTGAAGACCAGCAACAGCTTTCAGGGCTGCCACCTTCCGTGTGGGACAAGGAGCCGGACGTGTGCCTTTTCGGAAACAGGCTCTGCCGAGGACGAGAGCCATGAGATGTTCCTCCTCTGGGCAAGCCCGGGTCCCAGATCCTGTTGTGCCTGTGAATAGGCTGCAGGGGGACGGTGAAGACCAGCAACAGCTTTCAGGTCTGCCACCTTCCGTGTGGGACAAGGAGCCGGACGTGTGCCTTTTCGGAAACAGGCCATGCCGAGGGTGAGAGCCATGAGATGTTCCTCCTCTGGGCAAACCCGTGTCCCAGAACCTGTTGTGCCTGTGAATAGGCTGCAGGGGGACGGTGAAGACCAGCAACAGGTTTCAGGGCTGCCACCTTCCGTGTGGGACAAGGAGCCGGATGTGTGCCTTTTCGGAAACAGGCTCTGCCGAGGACGAGAGCCATGAGATGTTCCTCCTCTGGGCAAGCCCGGGTCCCAGATCCTGTTGTGCCTGTGAATAGGCTGCAGGGGGACGGTGAAGAGCAGCAACAGCTTTCACGGCTGCCACCTTCTGTGTGGGACAAGGAGCCGGACATGTGCCTTTCTCGAAACAGGCCGTGCCGGGGACGAGAGCCATGAGATGTTCCTCCTCTGGGCAAGCCCGGGTCCCAGATCCTGTTGTGCCTGTGAATAGGCTGCAGGGGGACGGTGAAGACCAGCAACAGCTTTCAGGGCTGCCACCTTCCGTGTGGGACAAGGAGCCGGACGTCTGCCTTTCTGGAAACAGGCCCTGTCGAGGACGAAAGCCATGAGATGTTCCTCCTCTGGGCAAGCCCGGGTCCCAGATCCTGTTGTGCCTGTGAATAGGCTGCAGGGGGACGGTGAAGACCAGCAACAGCTTTCAGGGCTGCCACCTTCCGTGTGGGACAAGGAGCCGGACGTGTGCCTTTTTGGAAACAGGCTCTGCCGAGGACGAGAGCCATGAGATGTTCCTCCTCTGGGCAAGCCCGGGTCCCAGATCCTCTTGTGCCTGTGTATAGGCTGCAGGGGGACGGTGAAGACCAGCAACAGCTTTCAGGGCTGCCACCTTCCGTGTGGGACAAGGAGCCGGATGTGTGCCTTTTCGGAAACAGGCTCGGACGATGAAGAGAGCCATGAGATGTTCCTCCTCTGGGCAAGCCCCGGTCCTGAATCCTGTTGTGCCTGTGAATAGGCTGCAGGGGGACGGTGAAGACCAGCAACAGCTTTCAGGGCTGCCACCTTCCGTTTGGGACAAGGAGCCGGACGCGTCTTTCTGGATACAGGCCGTGCCGAGGACGAGAGCCATGAGATGTTCCTCCTCTGGGCAAGCCCGGGTCCCAGATCCTGTTGTGCCTGTGAATAGGCTGCAGGGGGACGGTGAAGACCAGCAACAGCTTTCATGGCAGCCACCTTCCGTTTGGGACAAGGAGCCAGACGTGTGCCTTCTCGGAAACAGGCTCTGCCGAGGACGAGAGCCATGAGATGTTCCTCCTCTGGGCAAGCCCGGGTCCCAGATCCTGTTGTGCCTGTGAATAGGCTGCAGGGGGACGGTGAAGACAAGCAACAGCTTTCAGGGCTGCCACCTTCCGTGTGGGACAAGGAGCCGGACGTGTGCCTTTTCGGAAACAGGCCATGCCGAGGACGAGAGCCATGAGATGTTCCTCCTCTGGGCAAGCCCGGGTCCCAGATCCTGTTGTGCCTGTGAATAGGCTGCAGGGGGACGGTGAAGAGCAGCAACAGCTTTCACGGCTGCCACCTTCCGTGTGGGACAAGGAGCCGGACGTGTGCCTTTCTGGAAACAGGCCGTGCCGGGGACGAGAGCTGTGAGATGTTCCTCCTCTGGGCAAGCCCGGGTCCCAGATCCTGTTGTGCCTGTGAATAGGCTGCAGGGGGACGGTGAAGACCAGCAACAGCTTTCAGGGCTGCCACCTTCCGTGTGGGACAAGGAGCCGGATGTGTGCCTTTTCTGAAACAGGCTCTGCCGAGGACGAGATCCATGAGATGTTCCTCCTCTGGGCAAGCCCGGGTCCCAGATCCTGTTGTGCCTGTGAATAGGCTGCAGGGGAACGGTGAAGAGCAGCAACAGCTTTCAGGGCTGCCACCTTCTGTGTGGGACAAGGATCCGGACATGTGCCTTTTTGGAAACAGGCCGTGCCGGGGACGAGAGCTGTGTGATGTTCCTCCTCTGGGCAAGCCCGGGTCCCAGATCCTGTTGTGCCTGTGAATAGGCTGCAGGGGGACGGTGAAGACCAGCAACAAGCTTTCAGGGCTGCCACCTTCCGTGTGGGACAAGGAGCCGGACGTCTGCCTTTCTGGAAACAGGCCCTGTCGAGGACGAGAGCCATGAGATGTTCCTCCTCTGGGCAAGCCCGGGTCCCAGATCCTGTTGTGCCTGTGAATAGGCTGCAGGGGGACGGTGAAGACCAGCAACAGCTTTCAGGGCTGCCACCTTCCGTGTGGGACAAGGAGCCGGACGTGTGCCTTTTCGGAAACAGGCTCTGCCGAGGACGAGAGCCATGAGATGTTCCTCCTCTGGGCAAGCCCGGGTCCCAGATCCTGTTGTGCCTGTGAATAGGCTGCAGGGGGACGGTGAAGACCAGCAACAGCTTTCAGGGCTGCCACCTTCCGTGTGGGACAAGGAGCCGGATGTGTGCCTTTTCGGAAACAGGCCATGCCGAGGGTGAGAGCCATGAGATGTTCCTCCTCTGGGCAAACCCGTGTCCCAGAACCTGTTGTGCCTGTGAATAGGCTGCAGGGGGACGGTGAAGACCAGCAACAGGTTTCAGGGCTGCCACCTTCCGTGTGGGACAAGGAGCCGGATGTGTGACTTTTCGGAAGCAGGCTCTGCCGAGGACGAGAGCCATGAGATGTTCCTCCTCTGGGCAAGCCCGGGTCCCAGATCCTGTTGTGCCTGTGAATAGGCTGCAGGGGGACGGTGAAGAGCAGCAACAGCTTTCACGGCTGCCACCTTCTGTGTGGGACAAGGAGCCGGACATGTGCCTTTCTGGAAACAGGCCGTGCCGGGGACGAGAGCCATGAGATGTTCCTCCTCTGGGCAAGCCCGGGTCCCAGATCCTGTTGTGCCTGTGAATAGGCTGCAGGGGGACGGTGAAGACCAGCAACAGCTTTCAGGGCTGCCACCTTCCGTTTGGGACAAGGAGCCGGACGCGTCTTTCTGGATACAGGCCGTGCCGAGGACGAGAGCCATGAGATGTTCCTCCTCTGGGCAAGCCCGGGTCCCAGATCCTGTTGTGCCTGTGAATAGGCTGCAGGGGGACGGTGAAGACCAGCAACAGCTTTCATGGCAGCCACCTTCCGTTTGGGACAAGGAGCCAGACGTGTGCCTTCTCGGAAACAGGCTCTGCCGAGGACGAGAGCCATGAGATGTTCCTCCTCTGGGCAAGCCCGGGTCCCAGATCCTGTTGTGCCTGTGAATAGGCTGCAGGGGGACGGTGAAGACAAGCAACAGCTTTCAGGGCTGCCACCTTCCGTGTGGGACAAGGAGCCGGACGTGTGCCTTTTCGGAAACAGGCCATGCCGAGGACGAGAGCCATGAGATGTTCCTCCTCTGGGCAAGCCCGGGTCCCAGATCCTGTTGTGCCTGTGAATAGGCTGCAGGGGGACGGTGAAGAGCAGCAACAGCTTTCACGGCTGCCACCTTCCGTGTAGGACAAGGAGCCGGACGTGTGCCTTTCTGGAAACAGGCCGTGCCGGGGACGAGAGCTGTGAGATGTTCCTCCTCTGGGCAAGCCCGGGTCCCAGATCCTGTTGTGCCTGTGAATAGGCTGCAGGGGGACGGTGAAGACCAGCAACAGCTTTCAGGGCTGCCACCTTCCGTGTGGGACAAGGAGCCGGACGTCTGCCTTTCTGGAAACAGGCCCTGTCGAGGACGAGAGCCATGAGATGTTCCTCCTCTGGGCAAGCCCGGGTCCCAGATCCTGTTGTGCCTGTGAATAGGCTGCAGGGGGACGGTGAAGACCAGCAACAGCTTTCACGGCTGCCACCTTCCGTGTGGGACAAGGAGCCGGACGTGTGCCTTTTCGGAAACAGGCCATGCCGAGGGTGAGAGCCATGAGATGTTCCTCCTCTGGGCAAACCCGGGTCCCAGAACCTGTTGTGCCTGTGAATAGGCTGCAGGGGGACGGTGAAGACCAGCAACAGCTTTCAGGGCTGCCACCTTCCGTGTGGGACAAGGAGCCGGATGTGTGGCTTTTCGGAAACAGGCTCTGCCGAGGACGAGAGCCATGAGATGTTCCTCCTCTGGGCAAGCCCGGGTCCCAGATCCTGTTGTGCCTGTGAATAGGCTGCAGGGGACGGTGAAGAGCAGCAACAGCTTTCACGGCTGCCACCTTCTGTGTGGGACAAGGAGCCGGACATGTGCCTTTCTGGAAACAGGCCGTGCCGGGGACGAGAGCTGTGAGATGTTCCTCCTCTGGCCAAGCCCGGGTCCCAGATCCTGTTGTGCCTGTGAATAGGCTGCAGGGGGACGGTGAAGACCAGCAACAAGCTTTCAGGGCTGCCACCTTCCGTGTGGGACAAGGAGCCGGACGTCTGCCTTTCTGGAAACAGGCCCTGTCGAGGACGAGAGCCATGAGATGTTCCTCCTCTGGGCAAGCCCCGGTCCTGAATCCTGTTGTGCCTGTGAATAGGCTGCAGGGGGACGGTGAAGACCAGCAACAGCTTTCACGGCTGCCACCTTCCGTGTGGGACAAGGAGCCGGACGTGTGCCTTTTTGGAAACAGGCTCTGCCGAGGACCAGAGCCATGAGATGTTCCTCCTCTGGGAAAGACCCGGTCCTGAATCCTGTTGTGCCTGTGAATAGGCTGCAGGGGGACGGTGAAGACCAGCAACAGCTTTCAGGGCTGCCACCTTCCGTTTGGGACAAGGAGCCGGACGTGTCTTTCTGGATACAGGCCGTGCCGGGGACGAGAGCCATGAGATGTTCCTCCTCTGGGCAAGCCCGGGTCCCAGATCCTGTTGTGCCTGTGAATAGGCTGCAGGGGGACGGGGAAGACCAGCAACAGCTTTCATGGCTGCCACCTTCCGTGTGGGACAAGAGCCAGACGTGTGCCTTCTCGGAAACAGGCTCTGCCGAGGATGAGAGCCATGAGATGTTCCTCCTCTGGGCAAGCCCGGGTCCCAGATCCTGTTGTGCCTGTGAATAGGCTGCAGGGGGACGGTGAAGAGCAGCAACAGCTTTCAGGGCTGCCACCTTCCGTGTGGGACAAGGAGCCGGACGTGTGCCTTTCTGGAAACAGGCCGTGCCGGGGACGAGAGCTGTGAGATGTTCCTCCTCTGGGCAAGCCCGGGTCCCAGATCCTGTTGTGCCTGTGAATAGGCTGCATGGGGACGGTGAAGACCAGCAACAGCTTTCAGGGCTGCCACCTTCCGTTTGGGACAAGGAGCCGGACGTCTGCCTTTCTGGAAACAGGCTCTGCCGAGGACGAGAGCCATGAGATGTTCCTCCTCTGGGCAAGCCCGGCTCCCAGATCCTGTTGTGCCTGTGAATAGGCTGCAGGGGGACGGTGAAGACCAGCAACAGCTTTCAGGGCTGCCACCTTCCGTGTGGGACAAGGAGCCGGACGTGTGCCTTTTCGGAAACAGGCTCTGCCGAGGACGAGAGCCATGAGATGTTCCTCCTCTGGGCAAACCCGAGTCCCAGAACCTGTTGTGCCTGTGAACAGGCTGCAGGGGGACGGTGAAGACCAGCAACAGCTTTCAGGGCTGCCACCTTCCGTGTGGGACAAGGAGCCGGACGTCTGCCTTTTCGGAAACAGGCTCTGACGAGTAAGAGAGCCATGAGATGTTCCTCCTCTGGGCAAGCCCGGGTCCCAGATCCTGTTGTGCCTGTGAATAGGCTGCAGGGGGACGGTGAAGACCAGCAACAGCTTTCAGGGCTGCCACCTTCCGTGTGGGAGAAGGAGCCGGATGTGTGCCTTTGTGGAAACAGGCCCTGCCGAGGACGAGAGCCATGAGATGTTCCTCCTCTGGGCAAGTCCGGGTCCCAGATCCTGTTGTGCCTGTGAATAGGCTGCAGGGGGACGGGGAAGACCAGCATCAGCTTTCAGGGCTGTCACCTTCCGTGTGGGACAAGGAGCCGAACGGGTGCCTTTCTGTAAACAGGCCGTGCCGGGGACGAGAGCCATGAGATGTTCCTCCTCTGGGCAAGCCCCGGTCCTGAATCCTGTTGTGCCTGTGAATAGGCTGCAGGGGGATGGTGAAGACCAGCAACAGCTTTCAGGGCTGCCACCTTCCGTGTGGGACAAGGAGCCGGACGTGTGCCTTTTCGGAAACAGGCCCTGCCGAGGACGAGAGCCATGAGATGTTCCTCCTCTGGGAAAGCCCGGGTCTCAGATCCTGTTGTGCCTGTGAATAGGCTGGAGGGGGACGGTGAAGACCAGCAACAGCTTTCACGGCTGCCACCTTCCGTGTGGGACAAGGAGCCGGACGTGTGCCTTTTCGGAAACAGGCTCTGCCGAGGACCAGAGCCATGAGATGTTCCTCCTCTGGGCAAGCCCGGGTCCCAGATCCTGTTGTGCCTGTGAATAGGATGCAGGGGGTCGGTGAAGACCAGCAATAGCTTTCAGGGCTGCCACCTTCCGTGTGGGACAAGGAGCCGGACGTGTGCCTTTTTGGAAACAGGCTCTGCCGAGGACCAGAGCCATGAGATGTTCCTCCTCTGGGCAAGCCCGGGTCCCAGATCCTGTTGTGCCTGTGAATAGGCTGCAGGGGGACGGTGAAGACCAGCAACAGCTTTCAGGGCTGCCACCTTTCGTGTGGGACAAGGAGCCGGTCGTGTGCCTTTCTGGACACAGGCCCTGCCGAGGAAGAGAGCCATGAGATGTTCCTCCTCTGGGCAAGCCCCGGTCCTGAATCCTGTTGTGCCTGTGAATAGGCTGCAGGGGGACGGTGAAGACCAGCAACAGCTTTCAGGGCTGCCACCTTCCGTTTGGGACAAGGAGCCGGACGTGTCTTTCTGGATACAGGCCGTGCCGGGGACGAGAGCCATGAGATGTTCCTCCTCTGGGCAAGCCCGGGTCCCAGATCCTGTTGTGCCTGTGAATAGGCTGCAGGGGGACGGGGAAGACCAGCAACAGCTTTCATGGCTGCCACCTTCCGTGTGGGACAAGAGCCAGACGTGTGCCTTCTCGGAAACAGGCTCTGCCGAGGACGAGAGCCATGAGATGTTCCTCCTCTGGGCAAGCCCGGGTCCCAGATCCTGTTGTGCCTGTGAATAGGCTGCAGGGGGACGGTGAAGAGCAGCAACAGCTTTCAGGGCTGCCACCTTCCGTGTGGGACAAGGAGCCGGACGTGTGCCTTTCTGGAAACAGGCCGTGCCGGGGACGAGAGCTGTGAGATGTTCCTCCTCTGGGCAAGCCCGGGTCCCAGATCCTGTTGTGCCTGTGAATAGGCTGCATGGGGACGGTGAAGACCAGCAACAGCTTTCAGGGCTGCCACCTTCCGTGTGGGACAAGGAGCCGGACGTATGCCTTTCTGGAAACAGGCCCTGTCGAGGACGAGAGCCATGAGATGTTCCTCCTCTGGGCAAGCCCGGGTCCCAGATCCTGTTGTGCCTGTGAATAGGCTGCAGGGGGACGGTGAAGACCAGCAACAGCTTTCAGGGCTGCCACCTTCCGTGTGGGACAAGGAGCCGGACGTGTGCCTTTTCGGAAACAGGCCCTGCCGAGGACGAGAGCCATGAGATGTTCCTCCTCTGGGCAAACCCGAGTCCCAGAACCTGTTGTGCCTGTGAACAGGCTGCAGGGGGACGGTGAAGACCAGCAACAGCTTTCAGGGCTGCCACCTTCCGTGTGGGACAAGGAGCCGGACGTGTGCCTTTTCGGAAACAGGCTCTGACGAGTAAGAGAGCCATGAGATGTTCCTCCTCTGGGCAAGCCCGGGTCCCAGATCCTGTTGTGCCTGTGAATAGGCTGCAGGGGGACGGTGAAGACCAGCAACAGCTTTCAGGGCTGCCACCTTCCGTGTGGGAGAAGGAGCCGGATGTGTGCCTTTGTGGAAACAGGCCCTGCCGAGGACGAGAGCCATGAGATGTTCCTCCTCTGGGCAAGTCCGGGTCCCAGATCCTGTTGTGCCTGTGAATAGGCTGCAGGGGGACGGGGAAGACCAGCATCAGCTTTCAGGGCTGTCACCTTCCGTGTGGGACAAGGAGCCGAACGGGTGCCTTTCTGTAAACAGGCCGTGCCGGGGACGAGAGCCATGAGATGTTCCTCCTCTGGGCAAGCCCCGGTCCTGAATCCTGTTGTGCCTGTGAATAGGCTGCAGGGGGATGGTGAAGACCAGCAACAGCTTTCAGGGCTGCCACCTTCCGTGTGGGACAAGGAGCCGGACGTGTGCCTTTTCGGAAACAGGCCCTGCCGAGGACGAGAGCCATGAGATGTTCCTCCTCTGGGAAAGCCCGGGTCTCAGATCCTGTTGTGCCTGTGAATAGGCTGCAGGGGGACGGTGAAGACCAGCAACAGCTTTCACGGCTGCCACCTTCCGTGTGGGACAAGGAGCCGGACGTGTGCCTTTTCGGAAACAGGCTCTGCCGAGGACCAGAGCCATGAGATGTTCCTCCTCTGGGCAAGCCCGGGTCCCAGATCCTGTTGTGCCTGTGAATAGGATGCAGGGGGTCGGTGAAGACCAGCAATAGCTTTCAGGGCTGCCACCTTCCGTGTGGGACAAGGAGCCGGACGTGTGCCTTTTTGGAAACAGGCTCTGCCGAGGACCAGAGCCATGAGATGTTCCTCCTCTGGGCAAGCCCGGGTCCCAGATCCTGTTGTGCCTGTGAATAGGCTGCAGGGGGATGGTGAAGACCAGCAACAGCTTTCAGGGCTGCCACCTTTCGTGTGGGACAAGGAGCCGGTCGTGTGCCTTTCTGGACACAGGCCCTGCCGAGGAAGAGAGCCATGAGATGTTCCTCCTCTGGGCAAGCCCCGGTCCTGAATCCTGTTGTGCCTGTGAATAGGCTGCAGGGGGACGGTGAAGACCAGCAACAGCTTTCAGGGCTGCCACCTTCCGTGTGGGACAAGGAGCCGGATGTGTGCCTTTTCGGAAACAGGCTCTGCCGAGGACGAGAGCCATGAGATGTTCCTCCTCTGGGCAAGCCCGGGTCCCAGATCCTGTTGTGCCTGTGAATAGGCTGCAGGGGGACGGTGAAGAGCAGCAACAGCTTTCACGGCTGCCACCTTCTGTGTGGGACAAGGAGCCGGACATGTGCCTTTCTGGAAACAGGCCGTGCCGGGGACGAGAGCCATGAGATGTTCCTCCTCTGGGCAAGCCCGGGTCCCAGATCCTGTTGTGCCTGTGAATAGGCTGCAGGGGGACGGTGAAGACCAGCAACAGCTTTCAGGGCTGCCACCTTCCGTGTGGGACAAGGAGCCGGACGTCTGCCTTTCTGGAAACAGGCCCTGCCGAGGGCGAGAGCCATGAGATGTTCCTCCTCTGGGCAAGCCCGGCTCCCAGATCCTGTTGTGCCTGTGAATAGGCTGCAGGGGGACGGTGAAGACCAGCAACAGCTTTCAGGGCTGCCACCTTCCGTGTGGGACAAGGAGCCGGACGTGTGCCTTTTCGGAAACAGGCCCTGCCGAGGACGAGAGCCATGAGATGTTCCTCCTCTGGGCAAACCCGAGTCCCAGAACCTGTTGTGCCTGTGAACAGGCTGCAGGGGGACGGTGAAGACCAGCAACAGCTTTCAGGGCTGCCACCTTCCGTGTGGGACAAGGAGCCGGACGTGTGCCTTTTCGGAAACAGGCTCTGACGAGTAAGAGAGCCATGAGATGTTCCTCCTCTGGGCAAGCCCGGGTCCCAGATCCTGTTGTGCCTGTGAATAGGCTGCAGGGGGACGGTGAAGACCAGCAACAGCTTTCAGGGCTGCCACCTTCCGTGTGGGAGAAGGAGCCGGATGTGTGCCTTTGTGGAAACAGGCCCTGCCGAGGACGAGAGCCATGAGATGTTCCTCCTCTGGGCAAGTCCGGGTCCCAGATCCTGTTGTGCCTGTGAATAGGCTGCAGGGGGACGGGGAAGACCAGCATCAGCTTTCAGGGCTGTCACCTTCCGTGTGGGACAAGGAGCCGAACGGGTGCCTTTCTGTAAACAGGCCGTGCCGGGGACGAGAGCCATGAGATGTTCCTCCTCTGGGCAAGCCCCGGTCCTGAATCCTGTTGTGCCTGTGAATAGGCTGCAGGGGGATGGTGAAGACCAGCAACAGCTTTCAGGGCTGCCACCTTCCGTGTGGGACAAGGAGCCGGACGTGTGCCTTTTCGGAAACAGGCCCTGCCGAGGACGAGAGCCATGAGATGTTCCTCCTCTGGGAAAGCCCGGGTCTCAGATCCTGTTGTGCCTGTGAATAGGCTGCAGGGGGACGGTGAAGACCAGCAACAGCTTTCACGGCTGCCACCTTCCGTGTGGGACAAGGAGCCGGACGTGTGCCTTTTCGGAAACAGGCTCTGCCGAGGACCAGAGCCATGAGATGTTCCTCCTCTGGGCAAGCCCGGGTCCCAGATCCTGTTGTGCCTGTGAATAGGATGCAGGGGGTCGGTGAAGACCAGCAATAGCTTTCAGGGCTGCCACCTTCCGTGTGGGACAAGGAGCCGGACGTGTGCCTTTTTGGAAACAGGCTCTGCCGAGGACCAGAGCCATGAGATGTTCCTCCTCTGGGCAAGCCCGGGTCCCAGATCCTGTTGTGCCTGTGAATAGGCTGCAGGGGGACGGTGAAGACCAGCAACAGCTTTCAGGGCTGCCACCTTTCGTGTGGGACAAGGAGCCGGTCGTGTGCCTTTCTGGACACAAGCCCTGCCGAGGAAGAGAGCCATGAGATGTTCCTCCTCTGGGCAAGCCCCGGTCCTGAATCCTGTTGTGCCTGTGAATAGGCTGCAGGGGGACGGTGAAGACCAGCAACAGCTTTCAGGGCTGCCACCTTCCGTTTGGGACAAGGAGCCGGACGTGTCTTTCTGGATACAGGCCGTGCCGGGGACGAGAGCCATGAGATGTTCCTCCTCTGGGCAAGCCCGGGTCCCAGATCCTGTTGTGCCTGTGAATAGGCTGCAGGGGGACGGGGAAGACCAGCAACAGCTTTCATGGCTGCCACCTTCCGTGTGGGACAAGAGCCAGACGTGTGCCTTCTCGGAAACAGGCTCTGCCGAGGACGAGAGCCATGAGATGTTCCTCCTCTGGGCAAGCCCGGGTCCCAGATCCTGTTGTGCCTGTGAATAGGCTGCAGGGGGACGGTGAAGAGCAGCAACAGCTTTCAGGGCTGCCACCTTCCGTGTGGGACAAGGAGCCGGACGTGTGCCTTTCTGGAAACAGGCCGTGCCGGGGACGAGAGCTGTGAGATGTTCCTCCTCTGGGCAAGCCCGGGTCCCAGATCCTGTTGTGCCTGTGAATAGGCTGCATGGGGACGGTGAAGACCAGCAACAGCTTTCAGGGCTGCCACCTTCCGTGTGGGACAAGGAGCCGGACGTATGCCTTTCTGGAAACAGGCCCTGTCGAGGACGAGAGCCATGAGATGTTCCTCCTCTGGGCAAGCCCGGGTCCCAGATCCTGTTGTGCCTGTGAATAGGCTGCAGGGGGACGGTGAAGACCAGCAACAGCTTTCAGGGCTGCCACCTTCCGTGTGGGACAAGGAGCCGGACGTGTGCCTTTTCGGAAACAGGCCCTGCCGAGGACGAGAGCCATGAGATGTTCCTCCTCTGGGCAGACCCGAGTCCCAGAACCTGTTGTGCCTGTGAACAGGCTGCAGGGGGACGGTGAAGACCAGCAACAGCTTTCAGGGCTGCCACCTTCCGTGTGGGACAAGGAGCCGGACGTGTGCCTTTTCGGAAACAGGCTCTGACGAGTAAGAGAGCCATGAGATGTTCCTCCTCTGGGCAAGCCCGGGTCCCAGATCCTGTTGTGCCTGTGAATAGGCTGCAGGGGGACGGTGAAGACCAGCAACAGCTTTCAGGGCTGCCACCTTCCGTGTGGGAGAAGGAGCCGGATGTGTGCCTTTGTGGAAACAGGCCCTGCCGAGGACGAGAGCCATGAGATGTTCCTCCTCTGGGCAAGTCCGGGTCCCAGATCCTGTTGTGCCTGTGAATAGGCTGCAGGGGGACGGGGAAGACCAGCAACAGCTTTCAGGGCTGTCACCTTCCGTGTGGGACAAGGAGCCGAACGGGTGCCTTTCTGTAAACAGGCCGTGCCGGGGACGAGAGCCATGAGATGTTCCTCCTCTGGGCAAGCCCCGGTCCTGAATCCTGTTGTGCCTGTGAATAGGCTGCAGGGGGATGGTGAAGACCAGCAACAGCTTTCAGGGCTGCCACCTTCCGTGTGGGACAAGGAGCCGGACGTGTGCCTTTTCGGAAACAGGCCCTGCCGAGGACGAGAGCCATGAGATGTTCCTCCTCTGGGAAAGCCCGGGTCTCAGATCCTGTTGTGCCTGTGAATAGGCTGCAGGGGGACGGTGAAGACCAGCAACAGCTTTCACGGCTGCCACCTTCCGTGTGGGACAAGGAGCCGGACGTGTGCCTTTTCGGAAACAGGCTCTGCCGAGGACCAGAGCCATGAGATGTTCCTCCTCTGGGCAAGCCCGGGTCCCAGATCCTGTTGTGCCTGTGAATAGGATGCAGGGGGTCGGTGAAGACCAGCAATAGCTTTCAGGGCTGCCACCTTCCGTGTGGGACAAGGAGCCGGACGTGTGCCTTTTTGGAAACAGGCTCTGCCGAGGACCAGAGCCATGAGATGTTCCTCCTCTGGGCAAGCCCGGGTCCCAGATCCTGTTGTGCCTGTGAATAGGCTGCAGGGGGATGGTGAAGACCAGCAACAGCTTTCAGGGCTGCCACCTTTCGTGTGGGACAAGGAGCCGGTCGTGTGCCTTTCTGGACACAGGCCCTGCCGAGGAAGAGAGCCATGAGATGTTCCTCCTCTGGGCAAGCCCGGGTCCCGGATCCTGTTGTGCCTGTGAATAGGCTGCAGGGGGACGGTGAAGACCAGCAACAGCTTTCAGGGCTGCCACCTTCCGTGTGGGACAAGGAGCCGGATGTGTGCCTTTTCGGAAACAGGCTCTGCCGAGGACGAGAGCCATGAGATGTTCCTCCTCTGGGCAAGCCCGGGTCCCAGATCCTGTTGTGCCTGTGAATAGGCTGCAGGGGGACGGTGAAGAGCAGCAACAGCTTTCACGGCTGCCACCTTCTGTGTGGGACAAGGAGCCGGACATGTGCCTTTCTGGAAACAGGCCGTGCCGGGGACGAGAGCCATGAGATGTTCCTCCTCTGGGCAAGCCCGGGTCCCAGATCCTGTTGTGCCTGTGAATAGGCTGCAGGGGGACGGTGAAGACCAGCAACAGCTTTCAGGGCTGCCACCTTCCGTGTGGGACAAGGAGCCGGACGTCTGCCTTTCTGGAAACAGGTCCTGCCGAGGACGAGAGCCATGAGATGTTCCTCCTCTGGGCAAGCCCGGCTCCCAGATCCTGTTGTGCCTGTGAATAGGCTGCAGGGGGACAGTGAAGACCAGCAACAGCTTTCAGGGCTGCCACCTTCCGTGTGGGACAAGGAGCCGGACGTATGCCTTTTCGGAAACAGGCTCTGCCGAGGACCAGAGCCATGAGATGTTCCTCCTCTGGGCAAGCCCGGGTCCCAGATCCTGTTGTGCCTGTGAATAGGCTGCAGGGGGACGGTGAAGACCAGCAACAGCTTTCAGGGCTGCCACCTTCCATGTGGGACAAGGAGCCGGACGTGTTCCTTTCTGGAAACAGGCCGTGCCGAGGACGAGAGCCATGAGATGTTCCTCCTCTGGGCAAGCCCGGGTCCCAGATCCTGTTGTGCCTGTGAATAGGCTGCAGGGGGACGGTGAAGACCAGCAACAGCTTTCACGGCTGCCACCTTCCGTGTGGGACAAGGAGCCGGACGTGTGCCTTTTCGGAAACAGGCTCTGACGAGTAAGAGAGCCATGAGATGTTCCTCCTCTGGGCAAGCCCGTGTCCCAGATCCTGTTGTGCCTGTGAATAGGCTGCAGGGGGACGGTGAAGAGCAGCAACAGCTTTCACGGCTGCCACCTTCTGTGTGGGACAAGGAGCCGGACATGTGCCTTTCTGGAAACAGGCCGTGCCGGGGACGAGAGCTGTGAGATGTTCCTCCTCTGGGCAAGCCCGGCTCCCAGATCCTGTTGTGCCTGTG
The DNA here is from genome assembly GCF_929443795.1 of Astur gentilis. NCBI lineage: Eukaryota > Metazoa > Chordata > Aves > Accipitriformes > Accipitridae > Astur > Astur gentilis. Next base: position 492,446 of record NW_026061071.1, read on the forward strand.
AATAGGCTGCAGGGGGACGGTGAAGACCAGCAACAGCTTTCAGGGCTGCCACCTTCCGTGTGGGACAAGGAGCCGGACGTCTGCCTTTCTGGAAACAGGCCCTGCCGAGGACGAGAGCCATGAGATGTTCCTCCTCTGGGCAAGCCCGGCTCCCAGATCCTGTTGTGCCTGTGAATAGGCTGCAGGGGGACGGTGAAGACCAGCAACAGCTTTCAGGGCTGCCACCTTCCGTGTGGGACAAGGAGCCGGACGTATGCCTTTTCGGAAACAGGCTCTGCCGAGGACGAGAGCCATGAGATGTTCCTCCTCTGGGCAAGCCCGGGTCCCAGATCCTGTTGTGCCTGTGAATAGGCTGCAGGGGGACGGTGAAGACCAGCAACAGCTTTCAGGGCTGCCACCTTCCGTGTGGGACAAGGAGCCGGACGTGTTCCTTTCTGGAAACAGGCCGTGCCGAGGACGAGAGCCATGAGATGTTCCTCCTCTGGGCAAGCCCGGGTCCCAGATCCTGTTGTGCCTGTGAATAGGCTGCAGGGGGACGGTGAAGACCAGCAACAGCTTTCAGGGCTGCCACCTTCCGTGTGGGACAAGGAGCCGGACGTGTGCCTTTTCGGAAACAGGCTCTGACGAGTAAGAGAGCCATGAGATGTTCCTCCTCTGGGCAAGCCCGGGTCCCAGATCCTGTTGTGCCTGTGAATAGGCTGCAGGGGGACGGTGAAGAGCAGCAACAGCTTTCACGGCTGCCACCTTCTGTGTGGGACAAGGAGCCGGACATGTGCCTTTCTGGAAACAGGCCGTGCCGGGGACGAGAGCCATGAGATGTTCCTCCTCTGGGCAAGCCCGGCTCCCAGATCCTGTTGTGCCTGTGAATAGGCTGCAGGGGGACGGTGAAGACCAGCAACAGCTTTCAGGGCTGCCACCTTCCGTGTGGGACAAGGAGCCGGACGTCTGCCTTTCTGGAAACAGGCCCTGCCGAGGGCGAGAGCCATGAGATGTTCCTCCTCTGGGCAAGCCCGGCTCCCAGATCCTGTTGTGCCTGTGAATAGGCTGCAGGGGGACGGTGAAGACCAGCAACAGCTTTCAGGGCTGCCACCTTCCGTGTGGGACAAGGAGCCGGACGTATGCCTTTTCGGAAACAGGCTCTGCCGAGGACCAGAGCCATGAGATGTTCCTCCTCTGGGCAAGCCCGGGTCCCAGATCCTGTTGTGCCTGTGAATAGGCTGCAGGGGGACGGTGAAGACCAGCAACAGCTTTCAGGGCTGCCACCTTCCGTGTGGGACAAGGAGCCGGACGTGTGCCTTTTCGGAATCAGGCTCTGCCGAGGACGAGAGGCATGAGATGTTCCTCCTCTGGGCAAGCCCCGGTCCTGAATCCTGTTGTGCCTGTGAATAGGCTGCAGGGGTACGTTGAAGACCAGCAACAGCTTTCAGGGCTGCCACCTTCCGTGTGGGACAAAGAGCCGGACGTGTGCCTTTTCGGAAACAGGCTCTGCCGAGTAAGAGAGCCATGAGATGTTCCTCCTCTGGGCAAGCCCGGGTCCCAGATCCTGTTGTGCCTGTGAATAGGCTGCAGGGGGACGGTGAAGACCAGCAACAGCTTTCAGGGCTGCCACCTTCCGTGTGGGACAAGGAGCCGGACGTGTTCCTTTCTGGAAACAGGCCGTGCCGAGGACGAGAGCCATGAGATGTTCCTCCTCTGGGCAAGCCCGGGTCCCAGATCCTGTTGTGCCTGTGAATAGGCTGCAGGGGGACGGGGAAGACCAGCAACAGCTTTCAGGGCTGCCACCTTCCGTGTGGGACAAGGAGCCGGACGTGTGCCTTTTCGGAAACAGGCTCTGACGAGTAAGAGAGCCATGAGATGTTCCTCCTCTGGGCAAGCCCGGGTCCCAGATCCTGTTGTGCCTGTGAATAGGCTGCAGGGGGACGGTGAAGAGCAGCAACAGCTTTCACGGCTGCCACCTTCTGTGTGGGACAAGGAGCCGGACATGTGCCTTTCTGGAAACAGGCCGTGCCGGGGACGAGAGCTGTGAGATGTTCCTCCTCTGGGCCAGCCCTGGTCCCAGATCCTGTTGTGCCTGTGAATAGGCTGCAGGGGGACGGTGAAGACCAGCAACAGCTTTCAGGGCTGCCACCTTCCGTGTGGGAAAAGGAGCCGGACGTCTGCCTTTCTGGAAACAGGTCCTGCCGAGGACGAGAGCCATGAGATGTTCCTCCTCTGGGCAAGCCCGGCTCCCAGATCCTGTTGTGCCTGTGAATAGGCTGCAGGGGGACAGTGAAGACCAGCAACAGCTTTCAGGGCTGCCACCTTCCGTGTGGGACAAGGAGCCGGACGTATGCCTTTTCGGAAACAGGCTCTGCCGAGGACCAGAGCCATGAGATGTTCCTCCTCTGGGCAAGCCCGGGTCCTGAATCCTGTTGTGCCTGTGAATAGGCTGCAGGGGGACGGTGAAGACCAGCAACAGCTTTCAGGGCTGCCACCTTCCGTGTGGGACAAGGAGCCGGACGTTTTCCTTTCTGGAAACAGGCCGTGCCGAGGACGAGAGCCATGAGATGTTCCTCCTCTGGGCAAGCCCGGGTCCCAGATCCTGTTGTGCCTGTGAATAGGCTGCAGGGGGACGGTGAAGACCAGCAACAGCTTTCAGGGCTGCCACCTTCCGTGTGGGACAAGGAGCCGGACGTGTGCCCTTTCGGAAACAGGCTCTGACGAGTAAGAGAGCCATGAGATGTTCCTCCTCTGGGCAAGCCCGGGTCCCAGATCCTGTTGTGCCTGTGAATAGGCTGCAGGGGGACGGTGAAGAGCAGCAACAGCTTTCACGGCTGCCACCTTCTGTGTGGGACAAGGAGCCGGACATGTGCCTTTCTGGAAACAGGCCGTGCCGGGGACGAGAGCTGTGAGATGTTCCTCCTCTGGGCAAGCCCGGCTCCCAGATCCTGTTGTGCCTGTGAATAGGCTGCAGGGGGACGGTGAAGACCAGCAACAGCTTTCAGGGCTGCCACCTTCCTTGTGGGACAAGGAGCCGGACGTCTGCCTTTCTGGAAACAGGCCCTGCCGAGGACGAGAGCCATGAGATGTTCCTCCTCTGGGCAAGCCCGGCTCCCAGATCCTGTTGTGCCTGTGAATAGGCTGCAGGGGGACGGTGAAGACCAGCAACAGCTTTCAGGGCTGCCACCTTCCGTGTGGGACAAGGAGCCGGACGTATGCCTTTTCGGAAACAGGCTCTGCCGAGGACCAGAGCCATGAGATGTTCCTCCTCTGGGCAAGCCCGGGTCCCAGATCCTGTTGTGCCTGTGAATAGGCTGCAGGGGGACGGTGAAGACCAGCAACAGCTTTCAGGGCTGCCACCTTCCGTGTGGGACAAGGAGCCGGACGTGTTCCTTTCTGGAAACAGGCCGTGCCGAGGACGAGAGCCATGAGATGTTCCTCCTCTGGGCAAGCCCGGGTCCCAGATCCTGTTGTGCCTGTGAATAGGCTGCAGGGGGACGGTGAAGACCAGCAACAGCTTTCAGGGCTGCCACCTTCCGTGTGGGACAAGGAGCCGGACGTGTGCCTTTTCGGAAACAGGCTCTGACGAGTAAGAGAGCCATGAGATGTTCCTCCTCTGGGCAAGCCCGGGTCCCAGATCCTGTTGTGCCTGTGAATAGGCTGCAGGGGGACGGTGAAGAGCAGCAACAGCTTTCACGGCTGCCACCTTCTGTGTGGGACAAGGAGCCGGACATGTGCCTTTCTGGAAACAGGCCGTGCCGGGGACGAGAGCTGTGAGATGTTCCTCCTCTGGGCAAGCCCGGCTCCCAGATCCTGTTGTGCCTGTGAATAGGCTGCAGGGGGACGGTGAAGACCAGCAACAGCTTTCAGGGCTGCCACCTTCCGTGTGGGACAAGGAGCCGGACGTCTGCCTTTCTGGAAACAGGCCCTGCCGAGGGCGAGAGCCATGAGATGTTCCTCCTCTGGGCAAGCCCGGGTCCCAGATCCTGTTGTGCCTGTGAATAGGCTGCAGGGGGACGGTGAAGACCAGCAACAGCTTTCAGGGCTGCCACCTTCCGTGTGGGACAAGGAGCCGGACGTATGCCTTTTCGGAAACAGGCTCTGCCGAGGACCAGAGCCATGAGATGTTCCTCCTCTGGGCAAGCCCGGGTCCCAGATCCTGTTGTGCCTGTGAATAGGCTGCAGGGGGACGGTGAAGACCAGCAACAGCTTTCAGGGCTGCCACCTTCCGTGTGGGACAAGGAGCCGGACGTGTGCCTTTTCGGAATCAGGCTCTGCCGAGGACGAGAGGCATGAGATGTTCCTCCTCTGGGAAAGCCCCGGTCCTGAATCCTGTTGTGCCTGTGAATAGGCTGCAGGGGGACGGTGAAGACCAGCAACAGCTTTCAGGGCTGCCACCTTCCGTGTGGGACAAGGAGCCGGACGTGTGCCTTTTCGGAAACAGGCCCTGCCGAGGACGAGAGCCATGAGATGTTCCTCCTCTGGGCAAGCCCGGGTCCCAGATCCTGTTGTGCCTGTGAATAGGCTGCAGGGGGACGGTGAAGACCAGCAACAGCTTTCACGGCTGCCACCTTCCGTGTGGGACAAGGAGCCGGACGTGTGCCTTTTTGGAAACAGGCTCTGCCGAGGACCAGAGCCATGAGATGTTCCTCCTCTGGGCAAGCCCGGGTCCCAGATCCTGTTGTGCCTGTGAATAGGCTGCAGGGGGACGGTGAAGACCAGCAACAGCTTTCAGGGCTGCCACCTTCCGTGTGGGACAAGGAGCCGGATGTGTGCCTTTTCGGAAACAGGCTCGGACGAGGAAGAGAGCCATGAGATGTTCCTCCTCTGGGCAAGCCCCGGTCCTGAATCCTGTTGTGCCTGTGAATAGGCTGCAGGGGTACGTTGAAGACCAGCAACAGCTTTCAGGGCTGCCACCTTCCGTGTGGGACAAAGAGCCGGACGTGTGCCTTTTCGGAAACAGGCCCTGCCGAGGACGAGAGCCATGAGATGTTCCTCCTCTGGGAAAGCCCGGGTCTCAGATCCTGTTGTGCCTGTGAATAGGCTGCAGGGGGACGGTGAAGACCAGCAACAGCTTTCAGGGCTGCCACCTTCCGTGTGGGACAAGGAGCCGGACGTGTGCCTTTTCGGAAACAGGCTCTGCCGAGGACGAGAGCCATGAGATGTTCCTCCTCTGGGCAAGCCCGGGTCCCAGATCCTGTTGTGCCTGTGAATAGGCTGCAGGGGGACGGTGAAGACCAGCAACAGCTTTCAGGGCTGCCACCTTCCGTGTGGGACAAGGAGCCGGACGTGTGCCTTTTCGGAAACAGGCTCTGACGAGTAAGAGAGCCATGAGATGTTCCTCCTCTGGGCAAGCCCGGGTCCCAGATCCTGTTGTGCCTGTGAATAGGCTGCAGGGGGACGGTGAAGAGCAGCAACAGCTTTCACGGCTGCCACCTTCTGTGTGGGACAAGGAGCCGGACATGTGCCTTTCTGGAAACAGGCCGTGCTGGGGACGAGAGCTGAGAGATGTTCCTCCTCTGGGCAAGCCCGGGTCCCAGATCCTGTTGTGCCTGTGAATAGGCTGCAGGGGGACGGTGAAGACCAGCAACAGCTTTCAGGGCTGCCACCTTCCGTGTGGGACAAGGAGCCGGACGTCTGCCTTTCTGGAAACAGGTCCTGCCGAGGACGAGAGCCATGAGATGTTCCTCCTCTGGGCAAGCCCGGCTCCCAGATCCTGTTGTGCCTGTGAATAGGCTGCAGGGGGACGGTGAAGACCAGCAACAGCTTTCAGGGCTGCCACCTTCTGTGTGGGACAAGGAACCGGACGTATGCCTTTTCGGAAACAGGCTCTGCCGAGGACCAGAGCCATGAGATGTTCCTCCTCTGGGCAAGCCCGGGTCCCAGATCCTGTTGTGCCTGTGAATAGGCTGCAGGGGGACGGTGAAGACCAGCAACAGCTTTCAGGGCTGCCACCTTCCGTGTGGGACAAGGAGCCGGACGTGTTCCTTTCTGGAAACAGGCCGTGCCGAGGACGAGAGCCATGAGATGTTCCTCCTCTGGGCAAGCCCGGGTCCCAGATCCTGTTGTGCCTGTGAATAGGCTGCAGGGGGACGGTGAAGACCAGCAACAGCTTTCAGGGCTGCCACCTTCCGTGTGGGACAAAGAGCCGGACGTGTGCCTTTTCGGAAACAGGCTCTGACGAGTAAGAGAGCCATGAGATGTTCCTCCTCTGGGCAAGCCCGGGTCCCAGATCCTGTTGTGCCTGTGAATAGGCTGCGGGGGGACGGTGAAGACCAGCAACAGCTTTCAGGGCTGCCACCTTCCGTGTGGGACAAGGAGCCGGATGTGTGCCTTTCTGGAAACAGGCCCTGCCGAGGACGAGAGCCATGAGATGTTCCTCCTCTGGGCAAGCCCGGCTCCCAGATCCTGTTGTGCCTGTGAATAGGCTGCAGGGGGACGGTGAAGACCAGCAACAGCTTTCAGGGCTGCCACCTTCCGTGTGGGACAAGGAGCCGGACGTATGCCTTTTCGGAAACAGGCTCTGCCGAGGACCAGAGCCATGAGATGTTCCTCCTCTGGGCAAGCCCGGGTCCCAGATCCTGTTGTGCCTGTGAATAGGCTGCAGGGGGACGGTGAAGACCAGCAACAGCTTTCAGGGCTGCCACCTTCCGTGTGGGACAAGGAGCCAGACGTGTCTTTCTGGATAAATGCTCTGCCGAGGAAGAGAGCCATGAGATGTTCCTCCTCTGGGCAAGCCCGGGTCCTGAATCCTGTTGTGCCTGTGAATAGGCTGCAGGGGGACGGTGAAGACCAGCAACAGCTTTCAGGGCTGCCACCTTCCTTGTGGGACAAGGACCCGGACTTGTTCCTTTCTGGAAACAGGCCGTGCCGAGGACGAGAGCCATGAGATGTTCCTCCTCTGGGCAAGCCCCGGTCCTGAATCCTGTTGTGCCTGTGAATAGGCTGCAGGGGGATGGTGAAGACCAGCAACAGCTTTCAGGGCTGCCACCTTCCGTGTGGGACAAGGAGCCGGACGTGTGCCTTTTCGGAATCAGGCTCTGCCGACAACGAGAGCCATGAGATGTTCCTCCTCTGGGCAAGCCCGGGTCCTGAATCCTGTTGTGCCTGTGAATAGGCTGCAGGGAGACGGTGAAGACCAGCAACAGCTTTCAGGGCTGCCACCTTCCCTGTGGGACAAGGAGCCGAACGGGTGCCTTTCTGGAAACAGGCCGTGCCGAGGACGAGAGCCATGAGATGTTCCTCCTCTGGGCAAGCCCCGGTCGTGAATCCTGTTGTGCCTGTGAATAGGCTGCAGGGGGACGGTGAAGACCAGCAACAGCTTTCAGGGCTGCCACCTTCCGTGTGGGTCAAGGAGCCGGACGTGTGCCGATCCGGAAACAGGCTCTGCCGAGGACGAGAGCCATGAGATGTTCCTCCTCTGGGCAAGCCCGGGTCCTGAATCCTGTTGTGCCTGTGAATAGGCTGCAGGGGGACGGTGAAGACCAGCAACAGCTTTCAGGGCTGCCACCTTCCGTGTGGGACAAGGAGCCGGTCGTGTGCCTATTTGGAAACAGGCCCTGCCGAGGACGAGAGCCATGAGATGTTCCTCCTCTGGGCAAGCCCGGGTCCCAGATCCTGTTGTGCCTGTGAATAGGCTGCAGGGGGACGGTGAAGACCAGCAACAGCTTTCAGGGCTGCCACCTTCCGTGTGGGACAAGGAGCCAGACGTGTGCCTTTTCGGAATCAGGCTCTGCCGAGGATGAGAGCCATGAGATGTTCCTCCTCTGGGCAAGCCCCGGTCCTGAATCCTGTTGTGCCTGTGAATAGGCTGCAGGGGGACGGTGAAGACCAGCAACAGCTTTCAGGGCTGCCACCTTCCGTGTGGGACAAAGAGCCGGACGTGTGCCTTTTCGGAAACAGGCCCTGCCGAGGACGAGAGCCATGAGATGTTCCTCCTCTGGGAAAGCCCGGGTCTCAGATCCTGTTGTGCCTGTGAATAGGCTGCAGGGGGACGGTGAAGACCAGCAACAGCTTTCAGGGCTGCCACCTTCCGTGTGGGACAAGGAGCCGGACGTGTGCCTTTTCGGAAACAGGCTCTGCCGAGGACGAGAGCCATGAGATGTTCCTCCTCTGGGCAAGCCCGGGTCCCAGATCCTGTTGTGCCTGTGAATAGGCTGCAGGGGGACGGTGAAGACCAGCAACAGCTTTCAGGGCTGCCACCTTCCGTGTGGGACATGGAGCCGGACGTATGCCTTTTCGGAAACAGGCTCTGCCGAGGACCAGAGCCATGAGATGTTCCTCCTCTGGGCAAGCCCGGGTCCCAGATCCTGTTGTGCCTGTGAATAGGCTGCAGGGGGACGGTGAAGACCAGCAACAGCTTTCAGGGCTGCCACCTTCCGTGTGGGACAAGGAGCCAGACGTGTCTTTCTGGATAAATGCTCTGCCGAGGAAGAGAGCCATGAGATGTTCCTCCTCTGGGCAAGCCCGGGTCCTGAATCCTGTTGTGCCTGTGAATAGGCTGCAGGGGGACGGTGAAGACCAGCAACAGCTTTCAGGGCTGCCACCTTCCGTGTGGGACAAGGAGCCGGACGTGTTCCTTTCTGGAAACAGGCCGTGCCGAGGACGAGAGCCATGAGATGTTCCTCCTCTGGGCAAGCCCCGGTCCTGAATCCTGTTGTGCCTGTGAATAGGCTGCAGGGGGATGGTGAAGACCAGCAACAGCTTTCAGGGCTGCCACCTTCCGTGTGGGACAAGGAGCCGGACGTGTGCCTTTCGGAATCAGGCTCTGCCGACAACGAGAGCCATGAGATGTTCCTCCTCTGGGCAAGCCCACGTCCAAATCCTGTTGTGCCTGTGAATAGGCTGCAGGGAGACGGTGAAGACCAGCAACAGCTTTCAGGGCTGCCACCTTCCCTGTGGGACAAGGAGCCGAACGGGTGCCTTTCTGGAAACAGGCCGTGCCGAGGACGAGAGCCATGAGATGTTCCTCCTCTGGGCAAGCCCCGGTCGTGAATCCTGTTGTGCCTGTGAATAGGCTGCAGGGGGACGGTGAAGACCAGCAACAGCTTTCAGGGCTGCCACCTTCCGTGTGGGTCAAGGAGCCGGACGTGTGCCGATCCGGAAACAGGCTCTGCCGAGGACGAGAGCCATGAGATGTTCCTCCTCTGGGCAAGCCCGGGTCCTGAATCCTGTTGTGCCTGTGAATAGGCTGCAGGGGGACGGTGAAGACCAGCAACAGCTTTCAGGGCTGCCACCTTCCGTGTGGGACAAGGAGCCGGTCGTGTGCCTATTTGGAAACAGGCCCTGCCGAGGACGAGAGCCATGAGATGTTCCTCCTCTGGGCAAGCCCGGGTCCCAGATCCTGTTGTGCCTGTGAATAGGCTGCAGGGGGACGGTGAAGACCAGCAACAGCTTTCAGGGCTGCCACCTTCCGTGTGGGACAAGGAGCCGGACGTGTGCCTTTTCGGAAACAGGCTCTGCCGAGGACGAGAGCCATGAGATGTTCCTCCTCTGGGCAAGCCCGGGTCCCAGATCCTGTTGTGCCTGTGAATAGGCTGCAGGGGGACGGTGAAGACCAGCAACAGCTTTCAGGGCTGCCACCTTCCGTGTGGGACAAGGAGCCGGACGTGTTCCTTTCTGGAAACAGGCCGTGCCGAGGACGAGAGCCATGAGATGTTCCTCCTCTGGGCAAGCCCGGGTCCCAGATCCTGTTGTGCCTGTGAATAGGCTGCAGGGGGACGGTGAAGACCAGCAACAGCTTTCAGGGCTGCCACCTTCCGTGTGGGACAAGGAGCCGGACGTATGCCTTTTCGGCAACAGGCTCTGCCGAGGACCAGAGCCATGAGATGTTCCTCCTCTGGGCAAGCCCGGGTCCCAGATCCTGTTGTGCCTGTGAATAGGCTGCAGGGGTACGTTGAAGACCAGCAACAGCTTTCAGGGCTGCCACCTTCCGTGTGGGACAAGGAGCCGGACGTGTGCCTTTTCGGAATCAGTCTCTGCCGAGGACGAGAGCCATGAGATGTTCCTCCTCTGGGCAAGCCCTGGTCCCAGATCCTGTTGTGCCTGTGAATAGGCTGCAGGGGGACGGTGAAGACCAGCAACAGCTTTCAGGGCTGCCACCTTCCGTGTGGGACAAGGAGCCGGACGTGTGCCTTTTCGGAATCAGGCTCTGCCGACAACGAGAGCCATGAGATGTTCCTCCTCTGGGCAAGCCCGGGTCCCAGATCCTGTTGTGCCTGTGAATAGGCTGCAGGGAGACGGTGAAGACCAGCAACAGCTTTCAGGGCTGCCACCTTCCTTGTGGGACAAGGAGCCGGACGTGTGCCGATCCGGAAACAGGCTCTGCCGAGGACGAGAGCCATGAGATGTTCCTCCTCTGGGCAAGCCCGGGTACCAGATCCTGTTGTGTCTGTGAATAGGCTGCAGGGGGACGGTGAAGACCAGCAACAGCTTTCAGGGCTGCCACCTTCCGTGTGGGACAAGGAGCCGAACGGGTGCCTTTCTGGAAACAGGCCGTGCCGGGGACGAGAGCCATGAGATGTTCCTCCTCTGGGCAAGCCCCGGTCCTGAATCCTGTTGTGCCTGTGAATAGGCTGCAGGGGTACGTTGAAGACCAGCAACAGCTTTCACGGCTGCCACCTTCCGTGTGGGACAAGGAGCCGGACGTGTGCCTTTTCGGAAACAGGCCCTGCCGAGGACGAGAGCCATGAGATGTTCCTCCTCTGGGAAAGCCCGGGTCTCAGATCCTGTTGTGCCTGTGAATAAGCTGCAGGGGGACGGTGAAGACCAGCAACAGCTTTCAGGGCTGCCACCTTCCGTGTGGGACAAGGAGCCGGACGTGTGCCTTTTCGGAAACAGGCTCTGCCGAGGACGAGAGCCATGAGATGTTCCTCCTCTGGGCAAGCCCGGGTCCCAGATCCTGTTGTGCCTGTGAATAGGCTGCAGGGGGACGGTGAAGACCAGCAACAGCTTTCAGGGCTGCCACCTTCCGTGTGGGACAAGGAGCCGGACGTATGCCTTTTCGGAAACAGGCTCTGCCGAGGACCAGAGCCATGAGATGTTCCTCCTCTGGGCAAGCCCGGGTCCCAGATCCTGTTGTGCCTGTGAATAGGCTGCAGGGGGACGGTGAAGACCAGCAACAGCTTTCAGGGCTGCCACCTTCCGTGTGGGACAAGGAGCCAGACGTGTCTTTCTGGATAAATGCTCTGCCGAGGAAGAGAGCCATGACATGTTCCTCCTCTGGGCAAGCCCGGGTCCTGAATCCTGTTGTGCCTGTGAATAGGCTGCAGGGGGACGGTGAAGACCAGCAACAGCTTTCAGGGCTGCCACCTTCCGTGTGGGACAAGGAGCCGGACGTATGCCTTTTCGGAAACAGGCTCGGACGAGGAAGAGAGCCATGAGATGGTCCTCCTCTGGGCAAGCCCGGGTCCTGAATCCTGTTGTGCCTGTGAATAGGCTGCAGGGGGACGGTGAAGACCAGCAACAGCTTTCAGGGCTGCCACCTTCCGTGTGGGACAAGGAGAAGAACGGGTGCCTTTCTGGAAACAGGCCGTGCCGAGGACGAGAGCCATGAGATGTTCCTCCTCTGGGCAAGCCCCGGTCCTGAATCCTGTTGTGCCTGTGAATAGGCTGCAGGGGTACGTTGAAGACCAGCAACAGCTTTCAGGGCTGCCACCTTCCGTGTGGGACAAGGAGCCGGACGTGTGCCGATCCGGAATCAGGCTCTGCCGAGGACGAGAGCCATGAGATGTTCCTCCTCTGGGCAAGCCCGGGTCCCAGATCCTGTTGTGCCTGTGAATAGGCTGCAGGGGGACGTTGAAGACCAGCAACAGCTTTCAGGGCTGCCACCTTCCGTTTGGGACAAGGAGCCGGACGTGTGCCTTCTTGGAAACAGGCTCTGCCGAGGACGAGAGCCATGAGATGTTCCTCCTCTGGGCAAGCCCGGGTCCTGAATCCTGTTGTGCCTGTGAATAGGCTGCAGGGGGACGGTGAAGACCAGCAACAGCTTTCAGGGCTGCCACCTTCCGTGTGGGACAAGGAGCCGGTCGTGTGCCTATTTGGAAACAGGCCCTGCCGAGGACGAGAGCCATGAGATGTTCCTCCTCTGGGCAAGCCCGGGTCCCAGATCCTGTTGTGCCTGTGAATAGGCTGCAGGGGGACGGTGAAGACCAGCAACAGCTTTCAGGGCTGCCACCTTCCGTGTGGGACAAGGAGCCGGACGTGTGCCTTTTCGGAAACAGGCCCTGCCGAGGACGAGAGCCATGAGATGTTCCTCCTCTGGGCAAGCCCGGGTCCCAGATCCTGTTGTGCCTGTGAATAGGCTGCAGGGGGACGGTGAAGACCAGCAACAGCTTTCAGGGCTGCCACCTTCCTTGTGGGACAAGGAGCCGGATGTGTGCCTTTTCGGAAACAGGCTCGGACTAGGAAGAGAGCCATGAGATGTTCCTCCTCTGGGCAAGCCCTGGTCCTGAATCCTGTTGTGCCTGTGAATAGGCTGCAGGGGAACGGTGAAGACCAGCAACAGCTTTCAGGGCTGCCACCTTCCGTGTGGGACAAGGAGCCGGACGTGTGCCTTTTTGGAAATAGGCTCTGCCGAGGACGAGAGCCATGAGATGTTCCTCCTCTGGGCAAGCCCCGGTCCTGAATCCTGTTGTGCCTGTGAATAGGCTGCAGGGGGACGGTGAAGACCAGCAACAGCTGTCAGGGCTGCCACCTTCCGTGTGGGACAAGGAGCCGGTCGTGTGCCTTTTTGGAAACAGGCAGTGCCGAGGACGAGAGCCATGAGATGTTCCTCCTCTGGGCAAGCCCGGGTCCCAGATCCTGTTGTGCCTGTGAATAGGCTGCAGGGGGACGTTGAAGACCAGCAACAGCTTTCAGGGCTGCCACCTTCCGTGTGGGACAAGGAGCCGGACGTGTGCCTTTTCGGAAACAGGCTCTGCCGAGGACGAGAGCCATGAGATGTTCCTCCTCTGGGCAAGCCCCGGTCCTGAATCCTGTTGTGCCTGTGAATAGGCTGCAGGGGGACGGTGAAGACCAGCAACAGCTTTCAGGGCTGCCACCTTCCGTGTGGGACAAGGAGCCGGACGTGTCTTTCTGGATAAAGGCTCTGCCGAGGACGAGAGCCATGAGATGTTCCTCCTCTGGGCAAGCCCGGGTCCCAGATCCTGTTGTGCCTGTGAATAGGCTGCAGGGGTACGTTGAAGACCAGCAACAGCTTTCAGGGCTGCCACCTTCCGTGTGGGACAAGGAGCCGGACGTGTGCCTTTTTGGAAACAGGCTCTGCCAAGGACGAGAGCCATGAGATGTTCCTCCTCTGGGCAAGCCCGGGTCCCAGATCCTTTTGTGCCTGTGAATAGGCTGCAGGGGGACGGTGAAGACCAGCAACAGCTTTCAGGGCTGCCACCTTCCGTGTGGGACAAGGAGCCGGAAGTGTGCCTTCTCGGAAACAGGCTCGGACGAGGAAGAGAGCCATGAGATGTTCCTCCTCTCAGCAAGCCCGGGTCCTGAATCCTGTTGTGCCTGTGAATAGGCTGCAGGGGGACGGTGAAGACCAGCAACAGCTTTCAGGGCTGCCACCTTCCGTGTGGGACAAGGAGCCGGACGTGTTCCTTTCTGGAAACAGGCCGTGCCGAGGACGAGAGCCATGAGATGTTCCTCCTCTGGGCAAGCCCCGGTCCTGAATCCTGTTGTGCCTGTGAATAGGCTGCAGGGGTACGTTGAAGACCAGCAACAGCTTTCAGGGCTGCCACCTTCCGTGTGGGACAAGGAGCCGGACGTGTGCCTTTTCGGAATCAGGCTCTGCCGAGGACGAGAGCCATGAGATGTTCCTCCTCTGGGCAAGCCCGGGTCCCAGATCCTGTTGTGCCTGTGAATAGGCTGCAGGGGGACGGTGAAGACCAGCAACAGCTTTCAGGGCTGCCACCTTCCGTGTGGGACAAGGAGCCCTACGTGTGCCTTTCTGGAAACAGGCCGTGCCGAGGACGAGAGCCATGAGATGTTCCTCCTCTGGGCAAGCCCCGGTCCTGAATCCTGTTGAGCCTGTGAATAGGCTGCAGGGGGACGGTGAAGACCAGCAACAGCTTTCAGGGCTGCCACCTTCCGTGTGGGACAAGGGGCCGGACGTGTGCCTTTTCGGAATCAGGCTCTGCCGAGGACGAGAGCCATGAGATGTTCCTCCTCTGGGCAAGCCCGCGTTCAAATCCTGTTGTGCCTGTGAATAGGCTGCAGGGAGACATTGAAGACCAGCAACAGCTTTCAGGGCTGCCACCTTCCGTGTGGGACAAGGAGCCGGACGTGTGCCTTTTCGGAATCAGGCTCTGCCGAGGACGAGAGCCATGAGATGTTCCTCCTCTGGGCAAGCCCGGGTTCCAGATCCTGTTGTGCCTGTGAATAGGCTGCAGGGGGACGGTGAAGACCAGCAACAGCTTTCAGGGCTGCCACCTTCCGTGTGGGACAAGGAGCCGGACGTGTGCCGATCCGGAATCAGGCTCTGCCGAGGACGAGAGCCATGAGATGTTCCTCCTCTGGGCAAGCCCGGGTCCCAGATCCTGTTGTGCCTGTGAATAGGCTGCAGGGGGACGGTGAAGACCAGCAACAGCTTTCAGGGCTGCCACCTTCCGTGTGGGACAAGGAGCCCTACGTGTGCCTTTCTGGAAACAGGCCGTGCCGAGGACGAGAGCCATGAGATGTTCCTCCTCTGGGCAAGCCCCGGTCCTGAATCCTGTTGTGCCTGTGAATAGGCTGCAGGGGTACGTTGAAGACCAGCAACAGCTTTCAGGGCTGCCACCTTCCGTGTGGGACAAGGAGCCGGACGTGTCTTTCTGGATAAAGGCTCTGCCGAGGACGAGAGCCATGAGATGTTCCTCCTCTGGGCAAGCCCGGGTCCCAGATCCTGTTGTGCCTGTGAATAGGCTGCAGGGGGACGGTGAACACCAGCAACAGCTTTCAGGGCTGCCACCTTCCGTGTGGGACAAGGAGCCGGACGTGTGCCTTTTTGGAAAAAGGCTCTGCCGAGGACGAGAGCCATGAGATGCTCCCCCTCTGGGCAAGCCCGGGTCCCAGATCCTGTTTTGCCTGTGAATAGGCTGCAGGGGGACGGTGAAGACCAGCAACAGCTTTCAGGGCTGCCACCTTCTTGTGGGACAAGGAGCCGGATGTGTGCCTTTTCGGAAACAGGCTCGGACGAGGAAGAGAGCCATGAGATGTTCCTCCTCTGGGCAAGCCCGAGTCCTGAATCCTGTTGTGCCTGTGAATAGGCTGCAGGGGAACGGTGAAGACCAGCAACAGCTTTCAGGGCTGCCACCTTCCGTGTGGGACAAGGAGCCAGACGTGTGCCTTTCTGGAAACAGGCCGTGCCGAGGACGAGAGCCATGAGATGTTCCTCCTCTGGGCAAGCCCCGCTCCTGAATCCTGTTGTGCCTGTGAATAGGCTGTAGGGGGATGGTGAAGACCAGCAACAGCTTTCAGGGCTGCCACCTTGCGTGTGGGACAAGGAGCCGGACGTGTCTTTCTGGATAAAGGCTCTGCCGAGGACGAGAGCCATGAGATGTTCCTCCTCTGGGCAAGCCCGGGTCCCGAATCCTGTTGTGCCTGTGAATAGGCTGCAGGGGGACGGTGAACACCAGCAACAGCTTTCAGGGCTGCCACCTTCCGTGTGGGACAAGGAGCCGGACGTGTGCCTTTTTGGAAAAAGGCTCTGCCGAGGACGAGAGCCATGAGATGTTCCCCCTCTGGGCAAGCCCGGGTACCAGATCCTGTTGTGCCTGTGAATAGGCTGCAGGGGGACGGTGAAGACCAGCAACAGCTTTCAGGGCTGCCACCTTCCTTGTGGGACAAGGAGCCGGATGTGTGCCTTTTCGGAAACAGGCTCTGACGAGGGTGAGAGCCATGAGATGTTCCTCCTCTGGGCAAGCCCTGGTCCCAGATCCTGTTGTGCCTGTGAATAGGCTGCAGGGGGACGGTGAAGACCACCAACAGCTTTCAGGGCTGCCATCTTCCGTGTGGGACAAGGAGCCGAACGGGTGCCTTTCTGGAAACAGGCCGTGCCGGGGACGAGAGCCATGAGATGTTCCTCCTCTGGGCAAGCCCCGGTCCTGAATCCTGTTGTGCCTGTGAATAGGCTGCAGGGGGACGGTGAAGACCAGCAACAGCTTTCAGGGCTGCCACCTTCCGTGTGGGACAAGGAGCCCTACGTGTGCCTTTCTGGAAACAGGCTGTGCCGAGGACGAGAGCCATGAGATGTTCCTCCTCTGGGCAAGCCCGGGTCCCAGATCCTTTTGTGCCTGTGAATAGGCTGCAGGGGGACGGTGAAGACCAGCAACAGCTTTCAGGGCTGCCACCTTCCGTGTGGGACAAGGAGCCGGACGTGTGCCTTTTCGGAAACAGGCTCGGACGAGGACGAGAGCCATGAGATGTTCCCCCTCTGGGCAAGCCCGGGTCCCAGATCCTGTTGTGCCTGTGAATAGGCTGCAGGGGGACGGTGAAGACCAGCAACAGCTTTCAGGGCTGCCACCTTCCGTGTGGGACAAGGAGCCGGACGTCTGCCTTTCTGGAAACAGGCTGTGCCGAGGACGAGAGCCATGAGATGTTCCTCCTCTGGGCAAGCCCCGGTCCTGAATCCTGTTGTGCCTGTGAATAGGCTGCAGGGGGACGGTGAAGACCAGCAACAGCTTTCAGGGCTGCCACCTTCCGTGTGGGACAAGGAGCCGGATGTGTGCCTTTTCGGAATCAGGCTCTGCCGAGGACGAGAGCCATGAGATGTTCCTCCTCTGGGCAAGCCCGGGTCCCAGATCCTGTTGTGCCTGTGAATAGGCTGCAGGGGGACGGTGAAGACCAGCAACAGCTATCAGGGCTGCCACCTTCCGTGTGGGACAAGGAGCCGGACGTGTTCCTTTCTGGAAACAGGCCGTGCCGAGGACGAGAGCCATGAGATGTTCCTCCTCTGGGCAAGCCCCGGTCCTGAATCCTGTTGTGCCTGTGAATAGGCTGCAGGGGTACGTTGAAGACCAGCAACAGCTTTCAGGGCTGCCACCTTCCGTGTGGGACAAGGAGCCGGACGTGTATTTCTGGATAAAGGCTCTGCCGAGGACGAGAGCCATGAGATGTTCCTCCTCTGGGCAAGCCCGGGTCCCAGATCCTGTTGTGCCTGTGAATAGGCTGCAGGGCGACGGTGAAGACCAGCAACAGCTTTCAGGGCTGCCACCTTCCGTGTGGGACAAGGAGCCGGACGTCTGCCTTTCTGGAAACAGGCCGTGCCGAGGACGAGAGCCATGAGATGTTCCTCCTCTGGGCAAGCCCCGGTCCTGAATCCTGTTGTGCCTGTGAATAGGCTGCAGGGGTACGTTGAAGACCAGCAACAGCTTTCAGGGCTGCCGCCTTCCGTGTGGGACAAGGAGCCGGACGTGTGCCTTTTCGGAATCAGGCTCTGCCGAGGACGAGAGCCATGAGATGTTCCTCCTCTGGGCAAGCCCCGGTCCTGAATCCTGTTGTGCCTGTGAATAGGCTGCAGGGGGACGGTGAAGACCAGCAACAGCTTTCTCGGCTGCCACCTTCCGTGTGGGACAACGAGCCGGACGTGTATTTCTGGATAAAGGCTCTGCCGAGGACGAGAGCCATGAGATGTTCCTCCTCTGGGCAAGCCCGGGTCCCAGATCCTGTTGTGCCTGTGAATAGGCTGCAGGGGGACGGTGAAGACCAGCAACAGCTTTCAGGGCTGCCACCTTCCGTGTGGGACAAGGATCCGGACGTGTGCCTTTTTGGAAAAAGGCTCTGCCGAGGACGAGAGCCATGAGATGTTCCTCCTCTGGGCAAGCCCGGGTACCAGATCCTGTTGTGCCTGTGAATAGGCTGCAGGGGGACGGTGAAGACCAGCAACAGCTTTCAGGGCTGCCACCTTCCTTGTGGGGCAAGGAGCCGGATGTGTGCCTTTTCGGAAACAGCCTCGGACGAGGAAGAGAGCCATGAGATGTTCCTCCTCTGGGCAAGCCCGGGTCCTGAATCCTGTTGTGCCTGTGAATAGGCTGCAGGGGAACGGTGAAGACCAGTAAAAGCTTTCAGGGCTGCCACCTTCCGTGTGGGACAAGGAGCCGGACGTGTGCCTTTCTGGAAACAGGCCGTGCCGAGGACGAGAGCCATGAGATGTTCCTCCTCTGGGCAAGCTACGGTCCTGAATCCTGTTGTGCCTGTGAATAGGCTGCAGGGGGACGGTGAAGACCAGCAACAGCTTTCAGGGCTGCCACCTTCCGTGTGGGACAAGGAGCCGGTCGTGTGCCTTTTTGGAAACAGGCTGTGCCGAGGACGAGAGCCATGAGATGTTCCTCCTCTGGGCAAGCCCCGGTCCTGAATCCTGTTGTGCCTGTGAATAGGCTGCAGGGGGACGGTGAAGACCAGCAACAGCTTTCAGGGCTGCCACCTTCCGTGTGGGACAAGGAGCCGGATGTGTGCCTTTTCGGAATCAGGCTCTGCCGAGGACGAGAGCCATGAGATGTTCCTCCTCTGGGCAAGCCCGGGTCCCAGATCCTGTTGTGCCTGTGAATAGGCTGCAGGGGGACGGTGAAGACCAGCAACAGCTATCAGGGCTGCCACCTTCCGTGTGGGACAAGGAGCCGGACGTGTTCCTTTCTGGAAACAGGCCGTGCCGAGGACGAGAGCCATGAGATGTTCCTCCTCTGGGCAAGCCCGGGTCCCAGATCCTGTTGTGCCTGTGAATAGGCTGCAGGGGGACGGTGAAGACCAGCAACAGCTTTCAGGGCTGCCACCTTCCGTGTGGGACAAGGAGCCGGACGTGTATTTCTGGATAAAGGCTCTGCCGAGGACGAGAGCCATGAGATGTTCCTCCTCTGGGCAAGCCCGGGTCCCAGATCCTGTTGTGCCTGTGAATAGGCTGCAGGGCGACGGTGAAGACCAGCAACAGCTTTCAGGGCTGCCACCTTCCGTGTGGGACAAGGAGCCGGACGTCTGCCTTTCTGGAAACAGGCCGTGCCGAGGACGAGAGCCATGAGATGTTCCTCCTCTGGGCAAGCCCGGGTCCTGAATCCTGTTGTGCCTGTGAATAGGCTGCAGGGGTACGTTGAAGACCAGCAACAGCTTTCAGGGCTGCCGCCTTCCGTGTGGGACAAGGAGCCGGACGTGTGCCTTTTCGGAATCAGGCTCTGCCGAGGACGAGAGCCATGAGATGTTCCTCCTCTGGGCAAGCCCCGGTCCTGAATCCTGTTGTGCCTGTGAATAGGCTGCAGGGGGACGGTGAAGACCAGCAACAGCTTTCAGGGCTGCCACCTTCCGTGTGGGACAACGAGCCGGACGTGTATTTCTGGATAAAGGCTCTGCCGAGGACGAGAGCCATGAGATGTTCCTCCTCTGGGCAAGCCCGGGTCCCAGATCCTGTTGTGCCTGTGAATAGGCTGCAGGGGGACGGTGAAGACCAGCAACAGCTTTCAGGGCTGCCACCTTCCGTGTGGGACAAGGATCCGGACGTGTGCCTTTTTGGAAAAAGGCTCTGCCGAGGACGAGAGCCATGAGATGTTCCTCCTCTGGGCAAGCCCGGGTACCAGATCCTGTTGTGCCTGTGAATAGGCTGCAGGGGGACGGTGAAGACCAGCAACAGCTTTCAGGGCTGCCACCTTCCTTGTGGGGCAAGGAGCCGGATGTGTGCCTTTTCGGAAACAGCCTCGGACGAGGAAGAGAGCCATGAGATGTTCCTCCTCTGGGCAAGCCCGGGTCCTGAATCCTGTTGTGCCTGTGAATAGGCTGCAGGGGAACGGTGAAGACCAGTAAAAGCTTTCAGGGCTGCCACCTTCCGTGTGGGACAAGGAGCCGGACGTGTGCCTTTCTGGAAACAGGCCGTGCCGAGGACGAGAGCCATGAGATGTTCCTCCTCTGGGCAAGCTACGGTCCTGAATCCTGTTGTGCCTGTGAATAGGCTGCAGGGGGACGGTGAAGACCAGCAACAGCTTTCAGGGCTGCCACCTTCCGTGTGGGACAAGGAGCCGCATGTGTGCCTTTTCGGAAACAGGCTCGGACGAGGACGAGAGCCATGAGATGTTCCTCCTCTGGGCAAGCCCGGGTCCCAGATCCTGTTGTGCCTGTGAATAGGCTGCAGGGGGACGGTGAAGACCAGCAACAGCTTTCAGGGCTGCCACCTTCCGTGTGGGACAAGGAGCCGGACGTGTGCCGATCCGGAATCAGGCTCTGCCGAGGATGAGAGCCATGAGATGTTCCTCCTCTGGGCAAGCCCGGGTCCCAGATCCTGTTGTGCCTGTGAATAGGCTGCAGGGGGACGGTGAAGACCAGCAACAGCTTTCAGGGCTGCCACCTTCCGTGTGGGACAAGGAGCCCTACGTGTGCCTTTCTGGAAACAGGCCGTGCCGAGGACGAGAGCCATGAGATGTTCCTCCTCTGGGCAAGCCCCGGTCCTGAATCCTGTTGTGCCTGTGAATAGGCTGCAGGGGTACGTTGAAGACCAGCAACAGCTTTCAGGGCTGCCACCTTCCGTGTGGGACAGGGAGCCGGACGTGTCTTTCTGGATAAAGGCTCTGCCGAGGACGAGAGCCATGAGATGTTCCACCTCTGGGCAAGCCCGGGTCCCAGATCCTGTTGTGCCTGTGAATAGGCTGCAGGGGGACGGTGAACACCAGCAACAGCTTTCAGGGCTGCCACCTTCCGTGTGGGACAAGGAGCCGGACGTGTGCCTTTTTGGAAAAAGGCTCTGCCGAGGACGAGAGCCATGAGATGCTCCCCCTCTGGGCAAGCCCGGGTCCCAGATCCTGTTTTGCCTGTGAATAGGCTGCAGGGGGACGGTGAAGACCAGCAACAGCTTTCAGGGCTGCCACCTTCGTGTGGGACAAGGAGCCGGATGTGTGCCTTTTCGGAAAGAGGCTCGGACGAGGAAGAGAGCCATGAGATGTTCCTCCTCTGGGCAAGCCCGAGTCCTGAATCCTGTTGTGCCTGTGAATAGGCTGCAGGGGAACGGTGAAGACCAGCAACAGCTTTCAGGGCTGCCACCTTCCGTGTGGGACAAGGAGCCGGACGTGTGCCTTTCTGGAAACAGGCCGTGCCGAGGACGAGAGCCATGAGATGTTCCTCCTCTGGGCAAGCCCCGCTCCTGAATCCTGTTGTGCCTGTGAATAGGCTGTAGGGGGACGGTGAAGACCAGCAACAGCTTTCAGGGCTGCCACCTTCCGTGTGGGACAAGGAGCCGGACGTGTCTTTCTGGATAAAGGCTCTGCCGAGGACGAGAGCCATGAGATGTTCCTCCTCTGGGCAAGCCCGGGTCCCAGATCCTGTTGTGCCTGTGAATAGGCTGCAGGGGGACGGTGAACACCAGCAACAGCTTTCAGGGCTGCCACCTTCCGTGTGGGACAAGGAGCCGGACGTGTGCCTTTTTGGAAAAAGGCTCTGCCGAGGACGAGAGCCATGAGATGTTCCCCCTCTGGGCAAGCCCGGGTACCAGATCCTGTTGTGTCTGTGAATAGGCTGCAGGGGGACGGTGAAGACCAGCAACAGCTTTCAGGGCTGCCACCTTCCTTGTGGGACAAGGAGCCGGATGTGTGCCTTTTCGGAAACAGGCTCTGACGAGGACGAGAGCCATGAGATGTTCCTCCTCTGGGCAAGCCCGGGTCCTGAATCCTGTTGTGCCTGTGAATAGGCTGCAGGGGGACGGTGAAGACCAGCAACAGCTTTCAGGGCTGCCACCTTCCGTGTGGGACAAGGAGCCGGTCGTGTGCCTTTTTGGAAACAGGCTGTGCCGAGGACGAGAGCCATGAGATGTTCCTCCTCTGGGCAAGCCCCGGTCCTGAATCCTGTTGTGCCTGTGAATAGGCTGCAGGGGGACGGTGAAGACCAGCAACAGCTTTCAGGGCTGCCACCTTCCGTGTGGGACAAGGAGCCGGACGTGTCTTTCTGGATAAAGGCTCTGCCGAGGACGAGAGCCATGAGATGTTCCTCCTCTGGGCAAGCCCGGGTCCCAGATCCTGTTGTGCCTGTGAATAGGCTGCAGGGGGACGGTGAAGACCAGCAACAGCTTTCAGGGCTGCCACCTTCCGTGTGGGACAAGGAGCCGGACGTGTGCCGATCCAGAAACAGGCTCTGCCGAGGACGAGAGGCATGAGATGTTCCTCCTCTGGGCAAGCCCGGGTCCCAGATCCTGTTGTGCCTGTGAATAGGCTGCAGGGGGACGGTGAAGACCAGCAACAGCTTTCAGGGCTGCCACCTTCCGTGTGGGACAAGGAGCCCTACGTGTGCCTTTCTGGAAACAGGCCGTGCCGAGGACGATAGCCATGAGATCTTCCTCCTCTGGGCAAGCCCCGGTCCTGAATCCTGTTGTGCCTGTGAATAGGCTGCAGGGGTACATTTAAGACCAGCAACAGCTTTCAGGGCTGCCACCTTCCGTGTGGGACAAGGAGCCGGACGTCTGCCTTTTCGGAATCAGGCTCTGCCGAGGACGAGAGCCATGAGATGTTCCTCCTCTGGGCAAGCCCCGGTCCTGAATCCTGTTGTGCCTGTGAATAGGCTGCAGGGGGACGGTGAAGACCAGCAACAGCTTTCAGGGCTGCCACCTTCCGTGTGGGACAAGGAGCCGGATGTGTGCCTTTTCGGAAACAGCCTCGGACGAGGAAGAGAGCCATGAGATGTTCCTCCTCTGGGCAAGCCCGGGTCCTGAATCCTGTTGTGCCTGTGAATAGGCTGCAGGGGAACGGTGAAGACCAGTAAAAGCTTTCAGGGCTGCCACCTTCCGTGTGGGACAAGGAGCCGGACGTGTGCCTTTCTGGAAACAGGCCGTGCCGAGGACGATAGCCATGAGATGTTCCTCCTCTGGGCAAGCCCCGGTCCTGAATCCTGTTGTGCCTGTGAATAGGCTGCAGGGGGACGGTGAAGACCAGCAACAGCTTTCAGGGCTGCCACCTTCCGTGTGGGACAAGGAGCCGGATGTGTGCCTTTTCGGAAACAGGCTCGGACGAGGACGAGAGCCATGAGATGTTCCTCCTCTGGGCAAGCCCGGGTCCCAGATCCTGTTGTGCCTGTGAATAGGCTGCAGGGAGACGGTGAAGACCAGCAACAGCTTTCAGGGCTGCCACCTTCCGTGTGGGACAAGGAGCCCTACGTGTGCCTTTCTGGAAACAGGCCGTGCCGAGGACGAGAGCCATGAGATGTTCCTCCTCTGGGCAAGCCCCGGTCCTGAATCCTGTTGTGCCTGTGAATAGGCTGCAGGGGTACGTTGAAGACCAGCAACAGCTTTCAGGGCTGCCACCTTCCGTGTGGGACAAGGAGCCGGACGTGTCTTTCTGGATAAAGGCTCTGCCGAGGACGAGAGCCATGAGATGTTCCTCCTCTGGGAAAGCCCGGGTCCCAGATCCTGTTGTGCCTGTGAATAGGCTGCAGGGGGACGGTGAAGACCAGCAACAGCTTTCAGGGCTGCCACCTTCCGTGTGGGACAAGGAGCCGGACGTGTGACTTTTTGGAAAAAGGCTCTGCCGAGGACGAGAGCCATGAGATGTTCCCCCTCTGGGCAAGCCCGGGTACCAGATCCTGTTGTGTCTGTGAATAGGCTGCAGGGGGACGGTGAAGACCAGCAACAGCTTTCAGGGCTGCCACCTTCCGTGTGGGACAAGGAGCCGGATGTGTGCCTTTTCGGAAACAGCCTCGGACGAGGAAGAGAGCCATGAGATGTTCCTCCTCTGGGCAAGCCCGGGTCCTGAATCCTGTTGTGCCTGTGAATAGGCTGCAGGGGAACGGTGAAGACCAGTAAAAGCTTTCAGGGCTGCCACCTTCCGTGTGGGACAAGGAGCCGGACGTGTGCCTTTCTGGAAACAGGCCGTGCCGAGGAAGATAGCCATGAGATGTTCCTCCTCTGGGCAACCCCGGTCCTGAATCCTGTTGTGCCTGTGAATAGGCTGCAGGGGGACGGTGAAGACCAGCAACAGCTTTCAGGGCTGCCACCTTCCGTGTGGGACAAGGAGCCGGACGTGTGCCTTTTCGGAATCAGGCTCTGCCGAGGACGAGAGCCATGAGATGTTCCTCCTCTGGGCAAGCCCGCGTTCAAATCCTGTTGTGCCTGTGAATAGGCTGCAGGGAGACGGTGAAGACCAGCAACAGCTTTCAGGGCTGCCACCTTCCGTGTGGGACAAGGAGCCGGACGTGTCTTTCTGGATAAAGGCTCTGCCGAGGACGAGAGCCATGAGATGTTCCTCCTCTGGGCAAGCCCGGGTCCCAGATCCTGTTGTGCCTGTGAATAGGCTGCAGGGGGACGGTGAAGACCAGCAACAGCTTTCAGGGCTGCCACCTTCCGTGTGGGACAAGGAGCCGGACGTGTGCCTTTTTGGAAAAAGGCTCTGCCGAGGACGAGAGGCATGAGATGTTCCTCCTCTGGGAAAGCCCGGGTCCCAGATCCTGTTGTGCCTGTGAATAGGCTGCAGGGGGACGGTGAAGACCAGCAACAGCTTTCAGGGTTGCCACCTTCCGTGTGGGACAAGGAGCCCTACGTGTGCCTTTCTGGAAACAGGCCGTGCCGAGGACGATAGCCATGAGATCTTCCTCCTCTGGGCAAGCCCCGGTCCTGAATCCTGTTGTGCCTGTGAATAGGCTGCAGGGGTACGTTTAAGACCAGCAACAGCTTTCAGGGCTGCCACCTTCCGTGTGGGACAAGGAGCCGGACGTGTGCCTTTTCGGAATCAGGCTCTGCCGAGGACGAGAGCCATGAGATGTTCCTCCTCTGGGCAAGCCCCGGTCCTGAATCCTGTTGTGCCTGTGAATAGGCTGCAGGGGGACGGTGAAGACCAGCAACAGCTTTCAGGGCTGCCACCTTCCGTGTGGGACAAGGAGCCGGACGTGTATTTCTGGATAAAGGCTCTGCCGAGGACGAGAGCCATGAGATGTTCCTCCTCTGGGCAAGCCCGGGTCCCAGATCCTGTTGTGCCTGTGAATAGGCTGCAGGGGGACGGTGAAGACCAGCAACAGCTTTCAGGGCTGCCACCTTCCGTGTGGGACAAGGAGCCGGATGTGTGCCTTTCTGGAAACAGGCTCTGCCGGGGACCAGAGCCATGAGATGTTCCACCTCTGGGCAAGCCCGGGTCCTGAATCCTGTTGTGCCTGTGAATAGGCTGCAGGGGGACGGTGAAGACCAGCAACAGCTTTCAGGGCTGCCACCTTCCGTGTGGGACAAGGAGCCGGACGTGTGCCTTTTCGGAATCAGGCTCTGCCGAGGACGAGAGCCATGAGATGTTCCTCCTCTGGGCAAGCCCGGGTCCTGAATCCTGTTGTGCCTGTGAATAGGCTGCAGGGCGACGGTGAAGACCAGCAACAGCTGTCAGGGCTGCCACCTTCCGTGTGGGACAAGGAGCCGGATGTGTGCCTTTCGGAAAGAGGCTCTGCCGAGGACGAGAGCCATGAGATGTTCCTCCTCTGGGCAAGGCCGCGTCCAAATCCTGTTGTGCCTGTGAATAGGCTGCAGGGGGACGGTGAAGACCAGCAACAGCTTTCACGGCTGCCACCTTCCGTGTGGGACAAGGAGCCGGACGTGTGCGTTTTCGGAAACAGGCTCTGCTGAGGACGAGAGCCATGAGATGTTCCACCTCTGGGCAAGCCCGGGTCCTGAATCCTGTTGTGCCTGTGAATAGGCTGCAGGGGGATGGTGAAGACCAGCAACAGCTTTCAGGGCTGCCACCTTCCGTGTGGGACAAGGAGCCGGACGTGTGCCTTTCTGGATAAAGGCTCTGCCGAGGACGAGAGCCATGAGATGTTCCTCCTCTGGGCAAGCCCGGGTCCCAGATCCTGTTGTGCCTGTGAATAGGCTGCAGGGGGACGGGGAAGACCAGCAACAGCTTTCTCGGCTGCCACCTTCCGTGTGGGAGAAGGAGCCGGATGTGTGCCTTTCTGGAAACAGGCCGTGCCGGGGACGAGAGCCATGAGATGTTCCTCCTCTGGGCAAGCCCGGGTCCCAGATCCTGTTGTGCCTCTGAATAGGCTGCAGGGGGACGGTGAAGACCAGCAACAGCTTTCAGGGCTGCCACCTTCCGTGTGGGACAAGGAGCCGGATGAGTGCCTTTTCGGAAACAGGATCTGCCGAGGAAGAGAGCCATGAGATGTTTCTCCTCTGGGTAAGGCCGGGTCCCAGATCTTGTTGTGCCTGTGAATAGGCTGCAGGGCGACGGTGAAGACCAGCAACAGCTTTCAGGGCTGCCACCTTCCGTTTGGGAGAAGGAGCTGGATGTGTGCCTTTCTGGAAACAGGACGTGCCGGGGACCAGAGCCATGAGATGTTCCTCCTCTGGGCAAGCCCGGGTCCCAGATCCTTTTGTGCCTGTGAATAGGCTGCAGGGGGACGGTGAAGACCAGCAACAGCTTTCAGGGCTGCCACCTTCCGTGTGGGACAAGGAGCCGGACGTGTGCCTTTTCGGAATCAGCCTCTGCCGAGGACGAGAGCCATGAGATGTTCCTCCTCTGGGCAAGCCCGGGTCCTGAATCCTGTTGTGCCTGTGAATAGGCTGCAGGGGGACGGTGAAGACCAGCAACAGCTATCAGGGCTGCCACATTCCGTGTGGGACAAGGAGCCGTACATTTGCCTATCCGGAAACAGGCTCTGCCGAGGACGAGAGCCATGAGATGTTCCACCTCTGGGCAAGCCCGGGTACTGAATCCTGTTGTGCCTGTGAATAGGCTGGAGGGGGACGGTGAAGACCAGCAACAGCTTTCATGGCTGCCACCTTCCGTGTGGGACAAGGAGCCGGACGTGTGCCTTCTCGGAAACAGGCTCTGCCGAGGACGAGAGCCATGAGATGTTCCTCCTCTGGGCAAGCCCGGGTCCCAGATCCTGTTGTGCCTGTGAATAGGCTGCAGGGGGACGGTGAAGACCAGCAACAGCTTTCAGGGCTGCCACCTTCCATGTGGGACAAGGAGCCGGATGTGTGCCTTTTCGGAAAAAGGATCTGCCGAGGAAGAGAGCCATGAGATGTTCCTCCTCTGGGCAAGCCCGGGTCCTAGATCCTGTTGTGCCTGTGAATAGGCTGCAGGGCGACGGTGAAGACCAGCAACAGCTTTCAGGGCTGCCACCTTCCGTGTGGGACAAGGAGCCGGACGTGTGCCTTTCTGGAAACAGGCCGTGCCGGGGACGAGAGCCATGAGATGTTCCTCCTCTGGGCAAGCCCGAGTCCCAGATCCTTTTGTGCCTGTGAATAGGCTGCAGGGGGACGGTGAAGACCAGCAACAGCTTTCAGGGCTGCCACCTTCCGTGTGGGACAAGGAGCCGGACGTGTGCCTTTTCGGAAACAGGCTCTGCCGAGGACGAGAGCCATGAGATGTTCCTCCTCTGGGCAAGCCCGGGTCCTGAATCCTGTTGTGCCTATGAATAGGCTGCAGAGGGACGGTGAAGACCAGCAACAGCTTTCAGGGCTGCCACCTTCCTTGTGGGACAAGGAGCCTGACGTGTGCCTTTTCGGAAACAAGTTCTGCCGAGGACGAGAGCCATGAGATGTTCCTCCTCTGGGCAAGCCCGGGTCCCAGATCCTTTTGTGCCTGTGAATAGGCTGCAGGGCGACGGTGAAGACCAGCAAGAGCTGTCAGGTCTGCCACCTTCCGTGTGGGACAAGGAGCCGGATGTGTGCCTTTTCGGAAACAGGCTCTGCCGAGGACGAGAGCCATGAGATGTTCCTCCTCTGGGCAAGGCCGGGTCCCAGATCCTGTTGTGCCTGTGAATAGGCTGCAGGGGGACGGTGAAGACCAGCAACAGCTTTCAGGGCTGCCACCTTCCGTGTGGGACAAGGAGCCGGACGTGTCTTTCTGGATACAGGCCCTGCCGAGGACGAGAGCCATGAGATGTTCCTCCTCTGGGCAAGCCCGGGTCCCAGATCCTGTTGTGCCTGTGAATAGGCTGCAGGGGGACGGTGAAGACCAGCAACAGCTTTCATGGCTGCCACCTTCCGTGTGGGACAAGGAGCCGGACGTGTGCCTTCTCGGAAACAGGATCTGCCGAGGACGAGAGCCATGAGATGTTCCTCCTCTGGGCAAGGCCGGGTCCCAGATCCTGTTGTGCCTGTGAATAGGCTGCAGGGGGACGGTGAAGACCAGCAACAGCTTTCTGGGCTGCCACCTTCCGTGTGGGAGAAGGAGCCGGATGTGTGCCTTTCTGGAAACAGGCCGTGCCGGGGACGAGAGCCATGAGATGTTCCTCCTCTGGGCAAGCCCGGGTCCCAGATCCTGTTGTGCCTGTGAATAGGCTGCAGGGGGACGGTGAAGACCAGCAACAGCTTTCAGGGCTGCCACCTTCCGTGTGGGACAAGGAGCCGGATGTGTGCCTTTTCGGAAACAGGATCTGCCGAGGAAGAGAGCCATGAGATGTTCCTCCTCTGGGCAAGGCCGGGTCCCAGATCCTGTTGTGCCTGTGAATAGGCTGCAGGGGGACGGTGAAGACCAGCAACAGCTTTCAGGGCTGCCACATTCCGTGTGGGACAAGGAGCCGGACGTGTGCCTTTTCGGAATCAGGCTCTGCCGAGGACGAGAGCCATGAGATGTTCCTCCTCTGGGCAAGCCCGCGTCCTGAATCCTGTTGTGCCTATGAATAGGCTGCAGAGGGACGGTGAAGACCAGCAACAGCTTTCAGGGCTGCCACCTTCCTTGTGGGACAAGGAGCCTGACGTGTGCCTTTTCGGAAACAAGCTCTGCCGAGGAAGAGAGCCATGAGATGTTCCTCCTCTGGGCAAGCCCGGGTCCCAGATCCTTTTGTGCCTGTGAATAGGCTGCAGGGCGACGGTGAAGACCAGCAAGAGCTGTCAGGTCTGCCACCTTCCGTGTGGGACAAGGAGCCGGATGTGTGCCTTTTCGGAAACAGGACGTGCCGGGGACCAGAGCCATGAGATGTTCCTCCTCTGGGCAAGCCCGGGTCCCAGATCCTTTTGTGCCTGTGAATAGGCTGCAGGGGGACGGTGAAGACCAGCAACAGCTGTCAGGGCTGCCACCTTCAGTGTGGGACAAGGAGCCGGATGTGTGCCGATCCGGAAACAGGCCGTGCCGGGGACGAGAGCCATGAGATGTTCCTCCTCTGGGCAAGCCCGGGTCCCAGATCCTGTTGTGCCTGTGAATAGGCTGCAGGGGGACGGTGAAGACCAGCAACAGCTTTCAGGGCTGCCACCTTCCGTGTGGGACAAGGAGCCGGACGTCTGCCTTTCTGGAAACAGGCCCTGTCGAGGACGAAAGCCGGGAGATGTTCCTCCTCTGGGCAAGCCCGGGTCCCAGATCCTGTTGTGCCTGTGAATAGGCTGCAGGGGGACGGTGAAGACCAGCAACAGCTTTCAGGGCTGCCACCTTCCGTGTGGGAGAAGGAGCCGGACGTGTGCCTTTTTGGAAAAAGGCTCTGCCGAGGACGAGAGCCATGAGATGTTCCTCCTCTGGGCAAGCCCGGGTCCCAGATCCTGTTGTGCCTGTGAATAGGCTGCAGGGGGACGGTGAAGACCAGCAACAGCTTTCAGGGCTGCCACCTTCCGTGTGGGACAAGGAGCCGGATGTGTGCCTTTTCGGAAACAGGATCTGCCGAGGAAGAGAGCCATGAGATGTTCCTCCTCTGGGCAAGGCCGGGTCCCAGATCTTGTTGTGCCTGTGAATAGGCTGCAGGGCGACGGTGAAGACCAGCAACAGCTTTCAGGGCTGCCACCTTCCGTGTGGGAGAAGGAGCCGGACGTGTGCCTTTCTGGAAACAGGACGTGCCCGGGACCAGAGCCATGAGATGTTCCTCCTCTGGGCAAGCCCGGGTCCCAGATCCTTTTGTGCCTGTGAATAGGCTGCAGGGGGACGGTGAAGACCAGCAACAGCTTTCAGGGCTGCCACCTTCCGTGTGGGACAAGGAGCCGGACGTGTGCCTTTTCGGAAACAGGCTCTGCCGAGGACGAGAGCCATGAGATGTTCCTCCTCTGGGCAAGCCCGGGTCCCAGATCCTGTTGTGCCTGTGAATAGGCTGCAGGGGGACGGTGAAGACCAGCAACAGCTTTCAGGGCTGCCACCTTCCGCGTGGGACAAGGAGCCGGACGTGTCTTAATGGATACAGGCCCTGCCGAGGACGAGAGCCATGAGATGTTCCTCCTCTGGGCAAGCCCGGGTCCCAGATCCTGTTGTGCCTGTGAATAGGCTGCAGGGGGACGGTGAAGACCAGCAACAGCTTTCAGGGCTGCCAACTTCCGTGTGGGACAAGGAGCCGGACGTGT
Organism: Astur gentilis; assembly: GCF_929443795.1. Lineage (NCBI taxonomy): Eukaryota > Metazoa > Chordata > Aves > Accipitriformes > Accipitridae > Astur > Astur gentilis. The sequence goes on from NW_026061071.1 coordinate 522,585, forward strand.
GCCTTCTCGGAAACAGGATCTGCCGAGGACGAGAGCCATGAGATGTTCCTCCTCTGGGCAAGCCCGGGTCCCAGATCCTGTTGTGCCTGTGAATAGGCTGCAGGGGGACGGTGAAGACCAGCAACAGCTTTCAGGGCTGCCACCTTCCGTGTGGGAGAAGGAGCCGGATGTGTGCCTTTCTGGAAACAGGCCGTGCCGGGGACGAGAGCCATGAGATGTTCCTCCTCTGGGCAAGCCCGGGTCCCAGATCCTTTTGTGCCTGTGAATAGGCTGCAGGGGGACGGTGAAGACCAGCAACAGCTTTCAGGGCTGCCACCTTCTGTGTGGGACAAGGAGCCGGATGTGTGCCTTTTCGGAAACAGGATCTGCCGAGGAAGAGAGCCATGAGATGTTCCTCCTCTGGGCAAGGCCGGGTCCCAGATCCTGTTGTGCCTGTGAATAGGCTGCAGGGCGACGGTGAAGACCAGCAACAGCTTTCAGGGCTGCCACCTTCCGTGTGGGACAAGGAGCCGGACGTGTGCCTTTTCGGAATCAGGCTCTGCCGAGGACGAGAGCCATGAGATGTTCCTCCTCTGGGCAAGCCCGGGTCCTGAATCCTGTTGTGCCTGTGAATAGGCTGCAGGGGGACGGTGAAGACCAGCAACAGCTTTCACAGCTGCCACCTTCCGTGTGGGACAAGGAGCCGGACGTGTCTTTCTTGATACAGGCCCTGCCGAGGAAGAGAGCCATGAGATGTTCCTCCTCTGGGCAAGCCCGGGTCTCAGATCCTGTTGTGCCTGTGAATAGGCTGCAGGGGGACGGTGAAGACCAGCAACAGCTTTCAGGGCTGCCAACTTCCGTGTGGGACAAGGAGCCGGACCTGTCTTTCTGGATACAGGATCTGCCGAGGACGAGAGCCATGAGATGTTCCTCCTCTGGGCAAGCCCGGCTCCCAGATCCTGTTGTGCCTGTGAATAGGCTGCAGGGGGACGGTGAAGACCAGCAACAGCTTTCAGGGCTGCCACCTTCCGTGTGGGAAAAGGAGCCGGATGTGTGCCTTTTCAGAAACAGGCTCTGCCGAGGACGAGAGCCATGAGATGTTCCTCCTCTGGGCAAGGCCGGGTCCCAGATCCTATTGTGCCTGTGAATAGGCTGCAGGGGGACAGTGAAGACCAGCAACAGCTTTCAGGGCTGCCACCTTCCGTGTGGGACAAGGAGCCGGATGTGTGCCTTTTCGGAAACAGGATCTGCCGAGGAAGAGAGCCATGAGATGTTCCTCCTCTGGGCAAGCCCGGGTCCCAAATCCTGTTGTGCCTGTGAATAGGCTGCAGGGCGACGGTGAAGACCAGCAACAGCTTTCAGGGCTGCCACCTTCCGTGTGGGACAAGGAGCCGGACGTGTGCCTTTTCGGAATCAGGCTCTGCCGAGGACGAGAGCCATGAGATGTTCCTCCTCTGGGCAAGCCCGCATCCAAATCCTGTTGTGCCTGTGAATAGGCTGCAGGGGGACGGTGAAGACCAGCAACAGCTTTCAGGGCTGCCACATTCCGTGTGGGACAAGGAGCCGGACGTGTGCGTTTTCGGAAACAGGCTCTACAGAGGACGAGAGCCATGAGATGTTCCACCTCTGGGCAAGCCCGGGTCCTGAATCCTGTGGTGCCTGTGAATAGGCTGCAGGGGGACGGTGAAGACCAGCAACAGCTTTCTCGGCTGCCACCATCCGTGTGGGAGAAGGAGCTGGATGTGTGCCTTTCTGGAAACAGGACGTGCCGGGGACCAGAGCCATGAGATGTTCCTCCTCTGGGCAAGCCCGGGTCCCAGATCCTTTTGTGCCTGTGAATAGGCTGCAGGGCGACGGTGAAGACCAGCAACAGCTTTCAGGGCTGCCACCTTCCGTGTGGGACAAGGAGCCTGACGTGTGCCTTTTCGGAAACAAGCTCTGCCGAGGACGAGAGCCATGAGATGTTCCTCCTCTGGGCAAGCCCGGGTCCCAGATCCTGTTGTGCCTGTGAATAGGCTGCAGGGCGACGGTGAAGACCAGCAACAGCTTTCAGGGCTGCCACCTTCCGTGTGGGAGAAGGAGCTGGATGTGTGCCTTTCTGGAAACAGGACGTGCCGGGGACCAGAGCCATGAGATGTTCCTCCTCTGGGCAAGCCCGGGTCCCAGATCCTTTTGTGCCTGTGAATAGGCTGCAGGGGGACGGTGAAGACCAGCAAGAGCTGTCAGGTCTGCCACCTTCCGTGTGGGACAAGGAGCCGGATGTGTGCCTTTTCGGAAACAGGCTCTGCCGAGGACGAGAGCCATGAGATGTTCCTCCTCTGGGCAAGCCCGCGTCCAAATCCTGTTGTGCCTGTGAATAGGCTGCAGGGGGACGGTGAAGACCAGCAACAGCTTTCAGGGCTGCCACATTCCGTGTGGGACAAGGAGCCGGACGTGTGCGTTTTCGGAAACAGGCTCTACAGAGGACGAGAGCCATGAGATGTTCCACCTCTGGGCAAGCCCGGGTCCTGAATCCTGTGGTGCCTGTGAATAGGCTGCAGGGGGACGGTGAAGACCAGCAACAGCTTTCAGGGCTGCCACCTTCCGTGTGGGACAAGGAGCCGGATGAGTGCCTTTTCGGAAACAGGCTCTGCCGAGGACGAGAGCCATGAGATGTTCCTCCTCTGGGCAAGCCCGGGTCCTAGATCCTGTTGTGCCTGTGAATAGGCTGCAGGGGGACGGTGAAGACCAGCAACAGCTGTCAGGGCTGCCACCTTCAGTGTGGGACAAGGAGCCGGATGTGTGCCGATCCGGAAACAGGCTCTGCCGAGGACGAGAGCCATGAGATGTTCCTCCTCTGGGCAAGCCCGCGTCCAAATCCTGTTGTGCCTGTGAATAGGCTGCAGGGGGACGGTGAAGACCAGCAACAGCTTTCAGGGCTGCCACATTCCGTGTGGGACAAGGAGCCGGACGTGTGCGTTTTCGGAAACAGGCTCTACAGAGGACGAGAGCCATGAGATGTTCCACCTCTGGGCAAGCCCGGGTCCTGAATCCTGTGGTGCCTGTGAATAGGCTGCAGGGGGACGGTGAAGACCAGCAACAGCTTTCTCGGCTGCCACCTTCCGTGTGGGAGAAGGAGCCGGATGTGTGCCTTTCTGGAAATAGGCCGTGCCGGGGACGAGAGCCATGAGATGTTCCTCCTCTGGGCAAGCCCGGGTCCCAGATCCTGTTGTGCCTGTGAATAGGCTGCAGGGGGACGGTGAAGACCAGCAACAGCTTTCAGGGCTGCCACCTTCCGTGTGGGACAAGGAGCTGGATGTGTGCCTTTCTTGAAACAGGACGTGCCGGGGACCAGAGCCATGAGATGTTCCTCCTCTGGGCAAGCCCGGGTCCCAGATCCTTTTGTGCCTGTGAATAGGCTGCAGGGGGACGGTGAAGACCAGCAACAGCTTTCAGGGCTGCCACCTTCCGTGTGGGACAAGGAGCCGGACGTGTGCCTTTTCGGAAACAGGCTCTGCCGAGGACGAGAGCCATGAGATGTTCCTCCTCTGGGCAAGCCCGGGTCCTGAATCCTGTTGTGCCTGTGAATAGGCTGCAGGGGGACGGTGAAGACCAGCAACAGCTTTCAGGGCTGCCACCTTCCGTGTGGGACAAGGAGCCTGACGTGTGCCTTTTCGGAAACAAGCTCTGCCGAGGACGAGAGCCATGAGATGTTCCTCCTCTGGGCAAGCCCGGGTCCCAGATCCTGTTGTGCCTGTGAATAGGCTGCAGGGCGACGGTGAAGACCAGCAAGAGCTGTCAGGTCTGCCACCTTCCGTGTGGGACAAGGAGCCGGATGTGTGCCTTTTCGGAAACAGGCTCTGCCGAGGACGAGAGCCATGAGATGTTCCTCCTCTGGGCAAGCCCGCGTCCAAATCCTGTTGTGCCTGTGAATAGGCTGCAGGGGGACGGTGAAGACCAGCAACAGCTTTCAGGGCTGCCACCTTCCATGTGGGACAAGGAGCCGGATGTGTGCCTTTACGGAAAAAGGATCTACCGAGGAAGAGAGCCATGAGATGTTCGTCCTCTGGGCAAGCCCGGGTCCTGAATCCTGTTGTGCCTGTGAATAGGCTGCAGGGCGACGGTGAAGACCAGCAACAGCTTTCAGGGCTGCCATCTTCCGTGTGGGACAAGGAGCCGGACGTGTGCCTTTCTGGAAACAGGCCGTGCCGGGGACGAGAGCCATGAGATGTCCCTCCTCTGGGCAAGCCCGAGTCCCAGATCCTTTTGTGCCTGTGAATAGGCTGCAGGGGGACGGTGAAGACCAGCAACAGCTTTCAGGGCTGCCACCTTCCGTGTGGGACAAAGAGCCGGAAGTGTGCCTTTTCGGAAACAGGTTCTGCCGAGGAAGAGAGCCATGAGATGTTCCTCCTCTGGGCAAGCCCGGGTCCTGAATCCTGTTGTGCCTGTGAATAGGCTGCAGGGCAACGGTGAAGACCAGCAAGAGCTGTCAGGTCTGCCACCTTCCGTGTGGGACAAGGAGCCGGATGTGTGCCTTTTCGGAAACAGGCTCTGCCGAGGACGAGAGCCATGAGATGTTCCTCCTCTGGGCAAGCCCGCGTCCAAATCCTGTTGTGCCTGTGAATAGGCTGCAGGGGGACGGTGAAGACCAGCAACAGCTTTCAGGGCTGCCACATTCCGTGTGGGACAAGGAGCCGGACGTGTGCGTTTTCGGAAACAGGCTCTACAGAGGACGAGAGCCATGAGATGTTCCACCTCTGGGCAAGCCCGGGTCCTGAATCCTGTGGTGCCTGTGAATAGGCTGCAGGGGGACGGTGAAGACCAGCAACAGCTTTCAGGGCTGCCACCTTCCGTGTGGGACAAGGAGCCGGATGAGTGCCTTTTCGGAAACAGGCTCTGCCGAGGACGAGAGCCATGAGATGTTCCTCCTCTGGGCAAGCCCGGGTCCTAGATCCTGTTGTGCCTGTGAATAGGCTGCAGGGGGACGGTGAAGACCAGCAACAGCTGTCAGGGCTGCCACCTTCAGTGTGGGACAAGGAGCCGGATGTGTGCCGATCCGGAAACAGGCTCTGCCGAGGACGAGAGCCATGAGATGTTCCTCCTCTGCGCAAGCCCGCGTCCAAATCCTGTTGTGCCTGTGAATAGGCTGCAGGGGGACGGTGAAGACCAGCAACAGCTTTCAGGGCTGCCACATTCCGTGTGGGACAAGGAGCCGGACGTGTGCGTTTTCGGAAACAGGCTCTACAGAGGACGAGAGCCATGAGATGTTCCACCTCTGGGCAAGCCCGGGTCCTGAATCCTGTGGTGCCTGTGAATAGGCTGCAGGGGGACGGTGAAGACCAGCAACAGCTTTCTCGGCTGCCACCTTCCGTGTGGGAGAAGGAGCCGGATGTGTGCCTTTCTGGAAATAGGCCGTGCCGGGGACGAGAGCCATGAGATGTTCCTCCTCTGGGCAAGCCCGGGTCCCAGATCCTGTTGTGCCTGTGAATAGGCTGCAGGGGGACGGTGAAGACCAGCAACAGCTTTCAGGGCTGCCACCTTCCGTGTGGGACAAGGAGCTGGATGTGTGCCTTTCTTGAAACAGGACGTGCCGGGGACCAGAGCCATGAGATGTTCCTCCTCTGGGCAAGCCCGGGTCCCAGATCCTTTTGTGCCTGTGAATAGGCTGCAGGGGGACGGTGAAGACCAGCAACAGCTTTCAGGGCTGCCACCTTCCGTGTGGGACAAGGAGCCGGACGTGTGCCTTTTCGGAAACAGGCTCTGCCGAGGACGAGAGCCATGAGATGTTCCTCCTCTGGGCAAGCCCGGGTCCTGAATCCTGTTGTGCCTGTGAATAGGCTGCAGGGGGACGGTGAAGACCAGCAACAGCTTTCAGGGCTGCCACCTTCCGTGTGGGACAAGGAGCCTGACGTGTGCCTTTTCGGAAACAAGCTCTGCCGAGGACGAGAGCCATGAGATGTTCCTCCTCTGGGCAAGCCCGGGTCCCAGATCCTGTTGTGCCTGTGAATAGGCTGCAGGGCGACGGTGAAGACCAGCAAGAGCTGTCAGGTCTGCCACCTTCCGTGTGGGACAAGGAGCCGGATGTGTGCCTTTTCGGAAACAGGCTCTGCCGAGGACGAGAGCCATGAGATGTTCCTCCTCTGGGCAAGCCCGCGTCCAAATCCTGTTGTGCCTGTGAATAGGCTGCAGGGGGACGGTGAAGACCAGCAACAGCTTTCAGGGCTGCCACCTTCCATGTGGGACAAGGAGCCGGATGTGTGCCTTTACGGAAAAAGGATCTACCGAGGAAGAGAGCCATGAGATGTTCGTCCTCTGGGCAAGCCCGGGTCCTGAATCCTGTTGTGCCTGTGAATAGGCTGCAGGGCGACGGTGAAGACCAGCAACAGCTTTCAGGGCTGCCACCTTCCGTGTGGGACAAGGAGCCGGACGTGTGCCTTTCTGGAAACAGGCCGTGCCGGGGACGAGAGCCATGAGATGTCCCTCCTCTGGGCAAGCCCGAGTCCCAGATCCTTTTGTGCCTGTGAATAGGCTGCAGGGGGACGGTGAAGACCAGCAACAGCTTTCAGGGCTGCCACCTTCGTGTGGGACAAAGAGCCGGAAGTGTGCCTTTTCGGAAACAGGTTCTGCCGAGGAAGAGAGCCATGAGATGTTCCTCCTCTGGGCAAGCCCGGGTCCTGAATCCTGTTGTGCCTGTGAATAGGCTGCAGGGCAACGGTGAAGACCAGCAAGAGCTGTCAGGTCTGCCACCTTCCGTGTGGGACAAGGAGCCGGATGTGTGCCTTTTCGGAAACAGGCTCTGCCGAGGACGAGAGCCATGAGATGTTCCTCCTCTGGGCAAGCCCGCGTCCAAATCCTGTTGTGCCTGTGAATAGGCTGCAGGGGGACGGTGAAGACCAGCAACAGCTTTCAGGGCTGCCACATTCCGTGTGGGACAAGGAGCCGGACGTGTGCGTTTTCGGAAACAGGCTCTACAGAGGACGAGAGCCATGAGATGTTCCACCTCTGGGCAAGCCCGGGTCCTGAATCCTGTGGTGCCTGTGAATAGGCTGCAGGGGGACGGTGAAGACCAGCAACAGCTTTCAGGGCTGCCACCTTCCGTGTGGGACAAGGAGCCGGACGTGTCTTTCTGGATACAGGCCCTGCCGAGGAGGAGAGCCATGAGATGTTCCTCCTCTGGGCAAGCCCGGGTCCCAGATCCTGTTGTGCCTGTGAATAGGCTGCAGGGGGACGGTGAAGACCAGCAACAGCTTTCAGGGCTGCCACCTTCCGTGTGGGACAAGGAGCCGGATGAGTGCCTTTTCGGAAACAGGCTCTGCCGAGGACGAGAGCCATGAGATGTTCCTCCTCTGGGCAAGCCCGGGTCCTAGATCCTGTTGTGCCTGTGAATAGGCTGCAGGGGGACGGTGAAGACCAGCAACAGCTGTCAGGGCTGCCACCTTCAGTATGGGACAAGGAGCCGGATGTGTGCCGATCCGGAAACAGGCTCTGCCGAGGACGAGAGCCATGAGATGTTCCTCCTCTTGGCAAGCCCGCGTCCAAATCCTGTTGTGCCTGTGAACAGGCTGCAGGGGGACGGTGAAGACCAGCAACAGCTTTCAGGGCTGCCACATTCCGTGTGGGACAAGGATCCGGACGTGTGCGTTTTCGGAAACAGGCTCTACAGAGGACGAGAGCCATGAGATGTTCCACCTCTGGGCAAGCCCGGGTCCTGAATCCTGTGGTGCCTGTGAATAGGCTGCAGGGGGACGGTGAAGACCAGCAACAGCTTTCTCGGCTGCCACCTTCCGTGTGGGAGAAGGAGCCGGATGTGTGCCTTTCTGGAAATAGGCCGTGACGGGGACGAGAGCCATGAGATGTTCCTCCTCTGGGCAAGCCCGGGTCCCAGATCCTGTTGTGCCTGTGAATAGGCTGCAGGGGGACGGTGAAGACCAGCAACAGCTTTCAGGGCTGCCACCTTCCGTGTGGGACAAGGAGCCGGATGTGTGCCTTTTCGGAAACAGGTTCTGCCGAGGAAGAGAGCCATGAGATGTTCCTCCTCTGGGCAAGCCCGGGTCCTGAATCCTGTTGTGCCTGTGAATAGGCTGCAGGGCGACGGTGAAGACCAGCAAGAGCTGTCAGGTCTGCCACCTTCCGTGTGGGACAAGGAGCCGGATGTGTGCCTTTTCGGAAACAGGCTCTGCCGAGGACGAGAGCCATGAGATGTTCCTCCTCTGGGCAAGCCCGCGTCCAAATCCTGTTTTGCCTGTGAATAGGCTGCAGGGGGACGGTGAAGACCAGCAACAGCTTTCAGGGCTGCCACATTCCGTGTGGGACAAGGAGCCGGACGTGTGCGTTTTCGGAAACAGGCTCTACAGAGGACGAGAGCCATGAGATGTTCCACCTCTGGGCAAGCCCGGGTCCAGAATCCTGTTGTGCCTGTGAATAGGCTGCAGGGGGACGGTGAAGACCAGCAACAGCTTTCAGGGCTGCCACCTTCCGTGTGGGACAAGGAGCCGGACGTGTCTTTCTGGATACAGGCCCTGCCGAGGACGAGAGCCATGAGATGTTCCTCCTCTGGGCAAGCCCGGGTCCCAGATCCTGTTGTGCCTGTGAATAGGCTGCAGGGGGACGGTGAAGACCAGCAACAGCTTTCAGGGCTGCCACCTTCCGTGTGGGACAAGGAGCCGGATGAGTGCCTTTTCGGAAACAGGCTCTGCCGAGGACGAGAGCCATGAGATGTTCCTCCTCTGGGCAAGCCCGGGTCCTAGATCCTGTTGTGCCTGTGAATAGGCTGCAGGGGGACGGTGAAGACCAGCAACAGCTGTCAGGGCTGCCACCTTCAGTATGGGACAAGGAGCCGGATGTGTGCCGATCCGGAAACAGGCTCTGCCGAGGACGAGAGCCATGAGATGTTCCTCCTCTGGGCAAGCCCGCGTCCAAATCCTGTTGTGCCTGTGAACAGGCTGCAGGGGGACGGTGAAGACCAGCAACAGCTTTCAGGGCTGCCACATTCCGTGTGGGACAAGGATCCGGACGTGTGCGTTTTCGGAAACAGGCTCTACAGAGGACGAGAGCCATGAGATGTTCCTCCTCTGGGCAAGCCCGGGTCCCAGATCCTGTTGTGCCTGTGAATAGGCTGCAGGGGGACGGTGAAGACCAGCAACAGCTTTCAGGGCTGCCACCTTCCGTGTGGGACAAGGAGCCGGATGAGTGCCTTTTCGGAAACAGGCTCTGCCGAGGACGAGAGCCATGAGATGTTCCTCCTCTGGGCAAGCCCGGGTCCTAGATCCTGTTGTGCCTGTGAATAGGCTGCAGGGGGACGGTGAAGACCAGCAACAGCTGTCAGGGCTGCCACCTTCAGTATGGGACAAGGAGCCGGATGTGTGCCGATCCGGAAACAGGCTCTGCCGAGGACGAGAGCCATGAGATGTTCCTCCTCTTGGCAAGCCCGCGTCCAAATCCTGTTGTGCCTGTGAACAGGCTGCAGGGGGACGGTGAAGACCAGCAACAGCTTTCAGGGCTGCCACATTCCGTGTGGGACAAGGATCCGGACGTGTGCGTTTTCGGAAACAGGCTCTACAGAGGACGAGAGCCATGAGATGTTCCACCTCTGGGCAAGCCCGGGTCCTGAATCCTGTGGTGCCTGTGAATAGGCTGCAGGGGGACGGTGAAGACCAGCAACAGCTTTCTCGGCTGCCACCTTCCGTGTGGGAGAAGGAGCCGGATGTGTGCCTTTCTGGAAATAGGCCGTGACGGGGACGAGAGCCATGAGATGTTCCTCCTCTGGGCAAGCCCGGGTCCCAGATCCTGTTGTGCCTGTGAATAGGCTGCAGGGGGACGGTGAAGACCAGCAACAGCTTTCAGGGCTGCCACCTTCCGTGTGGGACAAGGAGCCGGATGTGTGCCTTTTCGGAAACAGGTTCTGCCGAGGAAGAGAGCCATGAGATGTTCCTCCTCTGGGCAAGCCCGGGTCCTGAATCCTGTTGTGCCTGTGAATAGGCTGCAGGGCGACGGTGAAGACCAGCAAGAGCTGTCAGGTCTGCCACCTTCCGTGTGGGACAAGGAGCCGGATGTGTGCCTTTTCGGAAACAGGCTCTGCCGAGGACGAGAGCCATGAGATGTTCCTCCTCTGGGCAAGCCCGCGTCCAAATCCTGTTTTGCCTGTGAATAGGCTGCAGGGGGACGGTGAAGACCAGCAACAGCTTTCAGGGCTGCCACATTCCGTGTGGGACAAGGAGCCGGACGTGTGCGTTTTCGGAAACAGGCTCTACAGAGGACGAGAGCCATGAGATGTTCCACCTCTGGGCAAGCCCGGGTCCTGAATCCTGTGGTGCCTGTGAATAGGCTGCAGGGGGACGGTGAAGACCAGCAACAGCTTTCAGGGCTGCCACCTTCCGTGTGGGACAAGGAGCCGGACGTGTCTTTCTGGATACAGGCCCTGCCGAGGACGAGAGCCATGAGATGTTCCTCCTCTGGGCAAGCCCGGGTCCAAGATCCTGTTGTGCCTGTGAATAGGCTGCAGGGGGACGGTGAAGACCAGCAACAGCTTTCAGGGCTGCCACCTTCCGTGTGGGACAAGGAGCCGGATGAGTGCCTTTTCGGAAACAGGCTCTGCCGAGGACGAGAGCCATGAGATGTTCCTCCTCTGGGCAAGCCCGGGTCCTAGATCCTGTTGTGCCTGTGAATAGGCTGCAGGGGGACGGTGAAGACCAGCAACAGCTGTCAGGGCTGCCACCTTCAGTGTGGGACAAGGAGCCGGATGTGTGCCGATCCGGAAACAGGCTCTGCCGAGGACGAGAGCCATGAGATGTTCCACCTCTGGGCAAGCCCTGGTCCTGAATCCTGTGGTGCCTGTGAATAGGCTGCAGGGGGACGGTGAAGACCAGCAACAGCTTTCTCGGCTGCCACCTTCCGTGTGGGAGAAGGAGCCGGATGTGTGCCTTTCTGGAAATAGGCCGTGACGGGGACGAGAGCCATGAGATGTTCCTCCTCTGGGCAAGCCCGGGTCCCAGATCCTGTTGTGCCTGTGAATAGGCTGCAGGGCGACGGTGAAGACCAGCAAGAGCTGTCAGGTCTGCCACCTTCCGTGTGGGACAAGGAGCCGGATGTGTGCCTTTTCGGAAACAGGCTCTGCCGAGGACGAGAGCCATGAGATGTTCCTCCTCTGGGCAAGCCCGCGTCCAAATCCTGTTGTGCCTGTGAATAGGCTGCAGGGGGACGGTGAAGACCAGCAACAGCTTTCAGGGCTGCCACCTTCCATGTGGGACAAGGAGCCGGATGTGTGCCTTTACGGAAAAAGGATCTACCGAGGAAGAGAGCCATGAGATGTTCGTCCTCTGGGCAAGCCCGGGTCCTGAATCCTGTTGTGCCTGTGAATAGGCTGCAGGGGGACGGTGAAGACCAGCAACAGCTTTCAGGGCTGCCACCTTCCGTGTGGGACAAGGAGCCGGACGTGTGCCTTTCTGGAAACAGGCCGTGCCGGGGACGAGAGCCATGAGATGTCCCTCCTCTGGGCAAGCCCGAGTCCCAGATCCTTTTGTGCCTGTGAATAGGCTGCAGGGGGACGGTGAAGACCAGCAACAGCTTTCAGGGCTGCCACCTTCCGTGTGGGACAAAGAGCCGGAAGTGTGCCTTTTCGGAAACAGGTTCTGCCGAGGAAGAGAGCCATGAGATGTTCCTCCTCTGGGCAAGCCCGGGTCCTGAATCCTGTTGTGCCTGTGAATAGGCTGCAGGGCAACGGTGAAGACCAGCAAGAGCTGTCAGGTCTGCCACCTTCCGTGTGGGACAAGGAGCCGGATGTGTGCCTTTTCGGAAACAGGCTCTGCCGAGGACGAGAGCCATGAGATGTTCCTCCTCTGGGCAAGCCCGCGTCCAAATCCTGTTGTGCCTGTGAATAGGCTGCAGGGGGACGGTGAAGACCAGCAACAGCTTTCAGGGCTGCCACATTCCGTGTGGGACAAGGAGCCGGACGTGTGCGTTTTCGGAAACAGGCTCTACAGAGGACGAGAGCCATGAGATGTTCCACCTCTGGGCAAGCCCGGGTCCTGAATCCTGTGGTGCCTGTGAATAGGCTGCAGGGGGACGGTGAAGACCAGCAACAGCTTTCAGGGCTGCCACCTTCCGTGTGGGACAAGGAGCCGGACGTGTCTTTCTGGATACAGGCCCTGCCGAGGACGAGAGCCATGAGATGTTCCTCCTCTGGGCAAGCCCGGGTCCCAGATCCTGTTGTGCCTGTGAATAGGCTGCAGGGGGACGGTGAAGACCAGCAACAGCTTTCAGGGCTGCCACCTTCCGTGTGGGACAAGGAGCCGGATGAGTGCCTTTTCGGAAACAGGCTCTGCCGAGGACGAGAGCCATGAGATGTTCCTCCTCTGGGCAAGCCCGGGTCCTAGATCCTGTTGTGCCTGTGAATAGGCTGCAGGGGGACGGTGAAGACCAGCAACAGCTGTCAGGGCTGCCACCTTCAGTATGGGACAAGGAGCCGGATGTGTGCCGATCCGGAAACAGGCTCTGCCGAGGACGAGAGCCATGAGATGTTCCTCCTCTGGGCAAGCCCGCGTCCAAATCCTGTTGTGCCTGTGAACAGGCTGCAGGGGGACGGTGAAGACCAGCAACAGCTTTCAGGGCTGCCACATTCCGTGTGGGACAAGGATCCGGACGTGTGCGTTTTCGGAAACAGGCTCTACAGAGGACGAGAGCCATGAGATGTTCCACCTCTGGGCAAGCCCGGGTCCTGAATCCTGTGGTGCCTGTGAATAGGCTGCAGGGGGACGGTGAAGACCAGCAACAGCTTTCTCGGCTGCCACCTTCCGTGTGGGAGAAGGAGCCGGATGTGTGCCTTTCTGGAAATAGGCCGTGACGGGGACGAGAGCCATGAGATGTTCCTCCTCTGGGCAAGCCCGGGTCCCAGATCCTGTTGTGCCTGTGAATAGGCTGCAGGGGGACGGTGAAGACCAGCAACAGCTTTCAGGGCTGCCACCTTCCGTGTGGGACAAGGAGCCGGATGTGTGCCTTTTCGGAAACAGGTTCTGCCGAGGAAGAGAGCCATGAGATGTTCCTCCTCTGGGCAAGCCCGGGTCCTGAATCCTGTTGTGCCTGTGAATAGGCTGCAGGGCGACGGTGAAGACCAGCAAGAGCTGTCAGGTCTGCCACCTTCCGTGTGGGACAAGGAGCCGGATGTGTGCCTTTTCGGAAACAGGCTCTGCCGAGGACGAGAGCCATGAGATGTTCCTCCTCTGGGCAAGCCCGCGTCCAAATCCTGTTTTGCCTGTGAATAGGCTGCAGGGGGACGGTGAAGACCAGCAACAGCTTTCAGGGCTGCCACATTCCGTGTGGGACAAGGAGCCGGACGTGTGCGTTTTCGGAAACAGGCTCTACAGAGGACGAGAGCCATGAGATGTTCCACCTCTGGGCAAGCCCGGGTCCTGAATCCTGTGGTGCCTGTGAATAGGCTGCAGGGGGACGGTGAAGACCAGCAACAGCTTTCAGGGCTGCCACCTTCCGTGTGGGACAAGGAGCCGGACGTGTCTTTCTGGATACAGGCTCTGCCGAGGACGAGAGCCATGAGATGTTCCTCCTCTGGGCAAGCCCGGGTCCCAGATCCTGTTGTGCCTGTGAATAGGCTGCAGGGGGACGGTGAAGACCAGCAACAGCTTTCAGGGCTGCCACCTTCCGTGTGGGACAAGGAGCCGGATGAGTGCCTTTTCGGAAACAGGCTCTGCCGAGGACGAGAGCCATGAGATGTTCCTCCTCTGGGCAAGCCCGGGTCCTAGATCCTGTTGTGCCTGTGAATAGGCTGCAGGGGGACGGTGAAGACCAGCAACAGCTGTCAGGGCTGCCACCTTCAGTGTGGGACAAGGAGCCGGATGTGTGCCGATCCGGAAACAGGCTCTGCCGAGGACGAGAGCCATGAGATGTTCCACCTCTGGGCAAGCCCGGGTCCTGAATCCTGTGGTGCCTGTGAATAGGCTGCAGGGGGACGGTGAAGACCAGCAACAGCTTTCTCGGCTGCCACCTTCCGTGTGGGAGAAGGAGCCGGATGTGTGCCTTTCTGGAAATAGGCCGTGACGGGGACGAGAGCCATGAGATGTTCCTCCTCTGGGCAAGCCCGGGTCCCAGATCCTGTTGTGCCTGTGAATAGGCTGCAGGGGGACGGTGAAGACCAGCAACAGCTTTCAGGGCTGCCACCTTCCGTGTGGGACAAGGAGCCGGACGTATGCCTTTTCGGAAACAGGCTCTGCCGAGGACCAGAGCCATGAGATGTTCCTCCTCTGGGCAAGGCCGGGTCCCAGATCTTGTTGTGCCTGTGAATAGGCTGCAGGGCGACGGTGAAGACCAGCAACAGCTTTCAGGGCTGCCACCTTCCGTGTGGGAGAAGGAGCTGGATGTGTGCCTTTCTGGAAACAGGACGTGCCGGGGACCAGAGCCATGAGATGTTCCTCCTCTGGGCAAGCCCGGGTCCCAGATCCTTTTGTGCCTGTGAATAGGCTGCAGGGGGACGGTGAAGACCAGCAACAGCTTTCAGGGCTGCCACCTTCCGTGTGGGACAAGGAGCCGGACGTGTGCCTTTTCGGAAACAGGCTCTGCCGAGGACGAGAGCCATGAGATGTTCCTCCTCTGGGCAAGCCCGGGTCCTGAATCCTGTTGTGCCTATGAATAGGCTGCAGGGGGACGGTGAAGACCAGCAACAGCTTTCAGGGCTGCCACCTTCCGTGTGGGACAAGGAGCCTGACGTGTGCCTTTTCGGAAACAGGCTCTGCCGAGGACGAGAGCCATGAGATGTTCCACCTCTGGGCAAGCCCGGGTCCTGAATCCTGTGGTGCCTGTGAATAGGCTGCAGGGGGACGGTGAAGACCAGCAACAGCTTTCAGGGCTGCCACCTTCCGTGTGGGACAAGGAGCCGGACGTGTCTTTCTGGATACAGGCCCTGCCGAGGACGAGAGCCATGAGATGTTCCTCCTCTGGGCAAGCCCGCGTCCAAATCCTGTTGTGCCTGTGAATAGGCTGCAGGGGGACGGTGAAGACCAGCAACAGCTTTCAGGGCTGCCACATTCCGTGTGGGACAAGGAGCCGGACGTGTGCGTTTTCGGAAACAGGCTCTACAGAGGACGAGAGCCATGAGATGTTCCACCTCTGGGCAAGCCCGGGTCCTGAATCCTGTGGTGCCTGTGAATAGGCTGCAGGGGGACGGTGAAGACCAGCAACAGCTTTCTCGGCTGCCACCTTCCGTGTGGGAGAAGGAGCCGGATGTGTGCCTTTCTGGAAACAGGCCGTGACGGGGACGAGAGCCATGAGATGTTCCTCCTCTGGGCAAGCCCGGGTCCCAGATCCTGTTGTGCCTGTGAATAGGCTGCAGGGGGACGGTGAAGACCAGCAACAGCTTTCAGGGCTGCCACCTTCCGTGTGGGACAAGGAGCCGGATGTGTGCCTTTTCGGAAACAGGATCTGCCGAGGAAGAGAGCCATGAGATGTTCCTCCTCTGGGCAAGGCCGGGTCCCAGATCTTGTTGTGCCTGTGAATAGGCTGCAGGGCGACGGTGAAGACCAGCAACAGCTTTCAGGGCTGCCACCTTCCGTGTGGGAGAAGGAGCTGGATGTGTGCCTTTCTGGAAACAGGACGTGCCGGGGACCAGAGCCATGAGATGTTCCACCTCTGGGCAAGCCCGGGTCCTGAATCCTGTGGTGCCTGTGAATAGGCTGCAGGGGGACGGTGAAGACCAGCAACAGCTTTCAGGGCTGCCACCTTCCGTGTGGGACAAGGAGCCGGACGTGTCTTTCTGGATACAGGCCCTGCCGAGGACGAGAGCCATGAGATGTTCCTCCTCTGGGCAAGCCCGGGTCCCAGATCCTCTTGTGCCTGTGAATAGGCTGCAGGGGGACGGTGAAGACCAGCAACGGCTTTCAGGGCTGCCACCTTCCGTGTGGGACAAGGAGCCGGATGAGTGCCTTTTCGGAAACAGGCTCTGCCGAGGACGAGAGCCATGAGATGTTCCTCCTCTGGGCAAGCCCGGGTCCTAGATCCTGTTGTGCCTGTGAATAGGCTGCAGGGGGACGGTGAAGACCAGCAACAGCTGTCAGGGCTGCCACCTTCAGTGTGGGACAAGGAGCCGGATGTGTGCCGATCCGGAAACAGGCTCTGCCGAGGACGAGAGCCATGAGATGTTCCTCCTCTGCGCAAGCCCGCGTCCAAATCCTGTTGTGCCTGTGAATAGGCTGCAGGGGGACGGTGAAGACCAGCAACAGCTTTCAGGGCTGCCACATTCCGTGTGGGACAAGGAGCCGGACGTGTGCGTTTTCGGAAACAGGCTCTACAGAGGACGAGAGCCATGAGATGTTCCACCTCTGGGCAAGCCCGGGTCCTGAATCCTGTGGTGCCTGTGAATAGGCTGCAGGGGGACGGTGAAGACCAGCAACAGCTTTCTCGGCTGCCACCTTCCGTGTGGGACAAGGAGCCGGATGTGTGCCTTTTCGGAAACAGGATCTGCCGAGGAAGAGAGCCATGAGATGTTCCTCCTCTGGGCAAGGCCGGGTCCCAGATCTTGTTGTGCCTGTGAATAGGCTGCAGGGCGACGGTGAAGACCAGCAACAGCTTTCAGGGCTGTCACCTTCCGTGTGGGAGAAGGAGCTGGATGTGTGCCTTTCTGGAAACAGGACGTGCCGGGGACCAGAGCCATGAGATGTTCCTCCTCTGGGCAAGCCCGGGTCCCAGATCCTTTTGTGCCTGTGAATAGGCTGCAGGGGGACGGTGAAGACCAGCAACAGCTTTCAGGGCTGCCACCTTCCGTGTGGGACAAGGAGCCGGACGTGTGCCTTTTCGGAAACAGGCTCTGCCGAGGACGAGAGCCATGAGATGTTCCTCCTCTGGGCAAGCCCGGGTCCTGAATCCTGTTGTGCCTATGAATAGGCTGCAGGGGGACGGTGAAGACCAGCAACAGCTTTCAGGGCTGCCACCTTCCGTGTGGGACAAGGAGCCTGACGTGTGCCTTTTCGGAAACAAGCTCTGCCGAGGACGAGAGCCATGAGATGTTCCTCCTCTGGGCAAGCCCGGGTCCCAGATCCTGTTGTGCCTGTGAATAGGCTGCAGGGCGACGGTGAAGACCAGCAAGAGCTGTCAGGTCTGCCACCTTTCGTGTGGGACAAGGAGCCGGATGTGTGCCTTTTCGGAAACAAGCTCTGCCGAGGACGAGAGCCATGAGATGTTCCTCCTCTGGGCAAGCCCGCGTCCAAATCCTGTTGTGCCTGTGAATAGGCTGCAGGGGGACGGTGAAGACCAGCAACAGCTTTCAGGGCTGCCACATTCCGTGTGGGACAAGGAGCCGGACGTGTGCGTTTTCGGAAACAGGCTCTACAGAGGACGAGAGCCATGAGATGTTCCACCTCTGGGCAAGCCCGGGTCCTGAATCCTGTGGTGCCTGTGAATAGGCTGCAGGGGGACGGTGAAGACCAGCAACAGCTTTCAGGGCTGCCACCTTCCGTGTGGGACAAGGAGCCGGACGTGTCTTTCTGGATACAGGCCCTGCCGAGGACGAGAGCCATGAGATGTTCCTCCTCTGGGCAAGCCCGGGTCCCAGATCCTGTTGTGCCTGTGAATAGGCTGCAGGGGGACGGTGAAGACCAGCAACAGCTTTCAGGGCTGCCACCTTCCGTGTGGGACAAGGAGCCGGATGAGTGCCTTTTCGGAAACAGGCTCTGCCGAGGACGAGAGCCATGAGATGTTCCTCCTCTGGGCAAGCCCGGGTCCTAGATCCTGTTGTGCCTGTGAATAGGCTGCAGGGGGACGGTGAAGACCAGCAACAGCTGTCAGGGCTGCCACCTTCAGTGTGGGACAAGGAGCCGGATGTGTGCCGATCCGGAAACAGGCTCTGCCGAGGACGAGAGCCATGAGATGTTCCTCCTCTGCGCAAGCCCGCGTCCAAATCCTGTTGTGCCTGTGAATAGGCTGCAGGGGGACGGTGAAGACCAGCAACAGCTTTCAGGGCTGCCACATTCCGTGTGGGACAAGGAGCCGGACGTGTGCGTTTTCGGAAACAGGCTCTACAGAGGACGAGAGCCATGAGATGTTCCACCTCTGGGCAAGCCCGGGTCCTGAATCCTGTGGTGCCTGTGAATAGGCTGCAGGGGGACGGTGAAGACCAGCAACAGCTTTCTCGGCTGCCACCTTCCGTGTGGGACAAGGAGCCGGATGTGTGCCTTTTCGGAAACAGGATCTGCCGAGGAAGAGAGCCATGAGATGTTCCTCCTCTGGGCAAGGCCGGGTCCCAGATCTTGTTGTGCCTGTGAATAGGCTGCAGGGCGACGGTGAAGACCAGCAACAGCTTTCAGGGCTGCCACCTTCCGTGTGGGAGAAGGAGCTGGATGTGTGCCTTTCTGGAAACAGGACGTGCCGGGGACCAGAGCCATGAGATGTTCCTCCTCTGGGCAAGCCCGGGTCCCAGATCCTTTTGTGCCTGTGAATAGGCTGCAGGGGGACGGTGAAGACCAGCAACAGCTTTCAGGGCTGCCACCTTCCGTGTGGGACAAGGAGCCGGACGTGTGCCTTTTCGGAAACAGGCTCTGCCGAGGACGAGAGCCATGAGATGTTCCTCCTCTGGGCAAGCCCGGGTCCTGAATCCTGTTGTGCCTATGAATAGGCTGCAGGGGGACGGTGAAGACCAGCAACAGCTTTCAGGGCTGCCACCTTCCGTGTGGGACAAGGAGCCGGATGAGTGCCTTTTCGGAAACAGGCTCTGCCGAGGACGAGAGCCATGAGATGTTCCTCCTCTGGGCAAGCCCGGGTCCTAGATCCTGTTGTGCCTGTGAATAGGCTGCAGGGGGACGGTGAAGACCAGCAACAGCTGTCAGGGCTGCCACCTTCAGTGTGGGACAAGGAGCCGGATGTGTGCCGATCCGGAAACAGGCTCTGCCGAGGACGAGAGCCATGAGATGTTCCTCCTCTGGGCAAGCCCGCGTCCAAATCCTGTTGTGCCTGTGAACAGGCTGCAGGGGGACGGTGAAGACCAGCAACAGCTTTCAGGGCTGCCACATTCCGTGTGGGACAAGGAGCCGGACGTGTGCGTTTTCGGAAACAGGCTCTACAGAGGACGAGAGCCATGAGATGTTCCACCTCTGGGCAAGCCCGGGTCCTGAATCCTGTGGTGCCTGTGAATAGGCTGCAGGGGGACGGTGAAGACCAGCAACAGCTTTCAGGGCTGCCACCTTCCGTGTGGGAGAAGGAGCCGGATGTGTGCCTTTCTGGAAATAGGCCGTGACGGGGACGAGAGCCATGAGATGTTCCTCCTCTGGGCAAGCCCGGGTCCCAGATCCTGTTGTGCCTGTGAATAGGCTGCAGGGGGACGGTGAAGACCAGCAACAGCTTTCAGGGCTGCCACCTTCCGTGTGGGACAAGGAGCCGGATGTGTGCCTTTTCGGAAACAGGATCTGCCGAGGAAGAGAGCCATGAGATGTTCCTCCTCTGGGCAAGGCCGGGTCCCAGATCCTGTTGTGCCTGTGAATAGGCTGCAGGGGGACGGTGAAGACCAGCAACAGCTTTCAGGGCTGCCACCTTCCGTGTGGGACAAGGAGCCGGATGAGTGCCTTTTCGGAAACAGGCTCTGCCGAGGACGAGAGCCATGAGATGTTCCTCCTCTGGGCAAGCCCGGGTCCCAGATCCTGTTGTGCCTGTGAATAGGCTGCAGGGGGACGGTGAAGACCAGCAACAGCTGTCAGGGCTGCCACCTTCAGTGTGGGACAAGGAGCCGGATGTGTGCCGATCCGGAAACAGGCTCTGCCGAGGACGAGAGCCATGAGATGTTCCTCCTCTGCGCAAGCCCGCGTCCAAATCCTGTTGTGCCTGTGAATAGGCTGCAGGGGGACGGTGAAGACCAGCAACAGCTTTCAGGGCTGCCACCTTCCGTGTGGGACAAGGATCCGGACGTGTGCGTTTTCGGAAACAGGCTCTACAGAGGACGAGAGCCATGAGATGTTCCACCTCTGGGCAAGCCCGGGTCCTGAATCCTGTGGTGCCTGTGAATAGGCTGCAGGGGGACGGTGAAGACCAGCAACAGCTTTCTCGGCTGCCACCTTCCGTGTGGGAGAAGGAGCCGGATGTGTGCCTTTCTGGAAATAGGCCGTGACGGGGACGAGAGCCATGAGATGTTCCTCCTCTGGGCAAGCCCGGGTCCCAGATCCTGTTGTGCCTGTGAATAGGCTGCAGGGGGACGGTGAAGACCAGCAACAGCTTTCAGGGCTGCCACCTTCCGTGTGGGACAAGGAGCCGGATGTGTGCCTTTTCGGAAACAGGATCTGCCGAGGAAGAGAGCCATGAGATGTTCCTCCTCTGGGCAAGGCCGGGTCCCAGATCTTGTTGTGCCTGTGAATAGGCTGCAGGGCGACGGTGAAGACCAGCAACAGCTTTCAGGGCTGCCACCTTCCGTGTGGGAGAAGGAGCCGGACGTGTGCCTTTCTGGAAACAGGACGTGCCGGGGACCAGAGCCATGAGATGTTCCTCCTCTGGGCAAGCCCGGGTCCCAGATCCTTTTGTGCCTGTGAATAGGCTGCAGGGGGACGGTGAAGACCAGCAACAGCTTTCAGGGCTGCCACCTTCCGTGTGGGACAAGGAGCCGGACGTGTGCCTTTTCGGAAACAGGCTCTGCCGAGGACGAGAGCCATGAGATGTTCCTCCTCTGGGCAAGCCCGGGTCCCAGATCCTGTTGTGCCTGTGAATAGGCTGCAGGGGGACGGTGAAGACCAGCAACAGCTTTCAGGGCTGCCACCTTCCGTGTGGGACAAGGAGCCGGACGTGTCTTTCTGGATACAGGCCCTGCCGAGGACGAGAGCCATGAGATGTTCCTCCTCTGGGCAAGCCCGGGTCCCAGATCCTGTTGTGCCTGTGAATAGGCTGCAGGGGGACGGTGAAGACCAGCAACAGCTTTCAGGGCTGCCACCTTCCGTGTGGGACAAGGAGCCGGATGAGTGCCTTTTCGGAAACAGGCTCTGCCGAGGACGAGAGCCATGAGATGTTCCTCCTCTGGGCAAGCCCGGGTCCTAGATCCTGTTGTGCCTGTGAATAGGCTGCAGGGGGACGGTGAAGACCAGCAACAGCTGTCAGGGCTGCCACCTTCAGTGTGGGACAAGGAGCCGGATGTGTGCCGATCCGGAAACAGGCTCTGCCGAGGACGAGAGCCATGAGATGTTCCTCCTCTGGGCAAGCCCGCGTCCAAATCCTGTTGTGCCTGTGAATAGGCTGCAGGGGGACGGTGAAGACCAGCAACAGCTTTCAGGGCTGCCACATTCCGTGTGGGACAAGGAGCCGGACGTGTGCGTTTTCGGAAACAGGCTCTACAGAGGACGAGAGCCATGAGATGTTCCACCTCTGGGCAAGCCCGGGTCCTGAATCCTGTGGTGCCTGTGAATAGGCTGCAGGGGGACGGTGAAGACCAGCAACAGCTTTCTCGGCTGCCACCTTCCGTGTGGGACAAGGAGCCGGATGTGTGCCTTTTCGGAAACAGGATCTGCCGAGGAAGAGAGCCATGAGATGTTCCTCCTCTGGGCAAGGCCGGGTCCCAGATCTTGTTGTGCCTGTGAATAGGCTGCAGGGCGACGGTGAAGACCAGCAACAGCTTTCAGGGCTGCCACCTTCCGTGTGGGAGAAGGAGCTGGATGTGTGCCTTTCTGGAAACAGGACGTGCCGGGGACCAGAGCCATGAGATGTTCCTCCTCTGGGCAAGCCTGGGTCCCAGATCCTTTTGTGCCTGTGAATAGGCTGCAGGGGGACGGTGAAGACCAGCAACAGCTTTCAGGGCTGCCACCTTCCGTGTGGGACAAGGAGCCGGACGTGTGCCTTTTCGGAAACAGGCTCTGCCGAGGACGAGAGCCATGAGATGTTCCTCCTCTGGGCAAGCCCGGGTCCTGAATCCTGTTGTGCCTATGAATAGGCTGCAGGGGGACGGTGAAGACCAGCAACAGCTTTCAGGGCTGCCACCTTCCGTGTGGGACAAGGAGCCGGATGAGTGCCTTTTCGGAAACAGGCTCTGCCGAGGACGAGAGCCATGAGATGTTCCTCCTCTGGGCAAGCCCGGGTCCTAGATCCTGTTGTGCCTGTGAATAGGCTGCAGGGGGACGGTGAAGACCAGCAACAGCTGTCAGGGCTGCCACCTTCAGTGTGGGACAAGGAGCCGGATGTGTGCCGATCCGGAAACAGGCTCTGCCGAGGACGAGAGCCATGAGATGTTCCTCCTCTGGGCAAGCCCGCGTCCAAATCCTGTTGTGCCTGTGAACAGGCTGCAGGGGGACGGTGAAGACCAGCAACAGCTTTCAGGGCTGCCACATTCCGTGTGGGACAAGGAGCCGGACGTGTGCGTTTTCGGAAACAGGCTCTACAGAGGACGAGAGCCATGAGATGTTCCACCTCTGGGCAAGCCCGGGTCCTGAATCCTGTGGTGCCTGTGAATAGGCTGCAGGGGGACGGTGAAGACCAGCAACAGCTTTCTCGGCTGCCACCTTCCGTGTGGGAGAAGGAGCCGGATGTGTGCCTTTCTGGAAATAGGCCGTGACGGGGACGAGAGCCATGAGATGTTCCTCCTCTGGGCAAGCCCGGGTCCCAGATCCTGTTGTGCCTGTGAATAGGCTGCAGGGGGACGGTGAAGACCAGCAACAGCTTTCAGGGCTGCCACCTTCCGTGTGGGACAAGGAGCCGGATGTGTGCCTTTTCGGAAACAGGATCTGCCGAGGAAGAGAGCCATGAGATGTTCCTCCTCTGGGCAAGGCCGGGTCCCAGATCCTGTTGTGCCTGTGAATAGGCTGCAGGGGGACGGTGAAGACCAGCAACAGCTTTCAGGGCTGCCACCTTCCGTGTGGGACAAGGAGCCGGATGAGTGCCTTTTCGGAAACAGGCTCTGCCGAGGACGAGAGCCATGAGATGTTCCTCCTCTGGGCAAGCCCGGGTCCTAGATCCTGTTGTGCCTGTGAATAGGCTGCAGGGGGACGGTGAAGACCAGCAACAGCTGTCAGGGCTGCCACCTTCAGTGTGGGACAAGGAGCCGGATGTGTGCCGATCCGGAAACAGGCTCTGCCGAGGACGAGAGCCATGAGATGTTCCTCCTCTGCGCAAGCCCGCGTCCAAATCCTGTTGTGCCTGTGAATAGGCTGCAGGGGGACGGTGAAGACCAGCAACAGCTTTCAGGGCTGCCACCTTCCGTGTGGGACAAGGATCCGGACGTGTGCGTTTTCGGAAACAGGCTCTACAGAGGACGAGAGCCATGAGATGTTCCACCTCTGGGCAAGCCCGGGTCCTGAATCCTGTGGTGCCTGTGAATAGGCTGCAGGGGGACGGTGAAGACCAGCAACAGCTTTCTCGGCTGCCACCTTCCGTGTGGGAGAAGGAGCCGGATGTGTGCCTTTCTGGAAATAGGCCGTGACGGGGACGAGAGCCATGAGATGTTCCTCCTCTGGGCAAGCCCGGGTCCCAGATCCTGTTGTGCCTGTGAATAGGCTGCAGGGGGACGGTGAAGACCAGCAACAGCTTTCAGGGCTGCCACCTTCCGTGTGGGACAAGGAGCCGGATGTGTGCCTTTTCGGAAACAGGATCTGCCGAGGAAGAGAGCCATGAGATGTTCCTCCTCTGGGCAAGGCCGGGTCCCAGATCTTGTTGTGCCTGTGAATAGGCTGCAGGGCGACGGTGAAGACCAGCAACAGCTTTCAGGGCTGCCACCTTCCGTGTGGGAGAAGGAGCCGGACGTGTGCCTTTCTGGAAACAGGACGTGCCGGGGACCAGAGCCATGAGATGTTCCTCCTCTGGGCAAGCCCGGGTCCCAGATCCTTTTGTGCCTGTGAATAGGCTGCAGGGGGACGGTGAAGACCAGCAACAGCTTTCAGGGCTGCCACCTTCCGTGTGGGACAAGGAGCCGGACGTGTGCCTTTTCGGAAACAGGCTCTGCCGAGGACGAGAGCCATGAGATGTTCCTCCTCTGGGCAAGCCCGGGTCCCAGATCCTGTTGTGCCTGTGAATAGGCTGCAGGGGGACGGTGAAGACCAGCAACAGCTTTCAGGGCTGCCACCTTCCGTGTGGGACAAGGAGCCGGACGTGTCTTTCTGGATACAGGCCCTGCCGAGGACGAGAGCCATGAGATGTTCCTCCTCTGGGCAAGCCCGGGTCCCAGATCCTGTTGTGCCTGTGAATAGGCTGCAGGGGGACGGTGAAGACCAGCAACAGCTTTCAGGGCTGCCACCTTCCGTGTGGGACAAGGAGCCGGATGAGTGCCTTTTCGGAAACAGGCTCTGCCGAGGACGAGAGCCATGAGATGTTCCTCCTCTGGGCAAGCCCGGGTCCTAGATCCTGTTGTGCCTGTGAATAGGCTGCAGGGGGACGGTGAAGACCAGCAACAGCTGTCAGGGCTGCCACCTTCCGTGTGGGACAAGGAGCCGGATGTGTGCCGATCCGGAAACAGGCTCTGCCGAGGACGAGAGCCATGAGATGTTCCTCCTCTGCGCAAGCCCGCGTCCAAATCCTGTTGTGCCTGTGAATAGGCTGCAGGGGGACGGTGAAGACCAGCAACAGCTTTCAGGGCTGCCACATTCCGTGTGGGACAAGGAGCCGGACGTGTGCGTTTTCGGAAACAGGCTCTACAGAGGACGAGAGCCATGAGATGTTCCACCTCTGGGCAAGCCCGGGTCCTGAATCCTGTGGTGCCTGTGAATAGGCTGCAGGGGGACGGTGAAGACCAGCAACAGCTTTCTCGGCTGCCACCTTCCGTGTGGGACAAGGAGCCGGATGTGTGCCTTTTTGGAAACAGGATCTGCCGAGGAAGAGAGCCATGAGATGTTCCTCCTCTGGGCAAGGCCGGGTCCCAGATCTTGTTGTGCCTGTGAATAGGCTGCAGGGCGACGGTGAAGACCAGCAACAGCTTTCAGGGCTGCCACCTTCCGTGTGGGAGAAGGAGCTGGATGTGTGCCTTTCTGGAAACAGGACGTGCCGGGGACCAGAGCCATGAGATGTTCCTCCTCTGGGCAAGCCTGGGTCCCAGATCCTTTTGTGCCTGTGAATAGGCTGCAGGGGGACGGTGAAGACCAGCAACAGCTTTCAGGGCTGCCACCTTCCGTGTGGGACAAGGAGCCGGACGTGTGCCTTTTCGGAAACAGGCTCTGCCGAGGACGAGAGCCATGAGATGTTCCTCCTCTGGGCAAGCCCGGGTCCTGAATCCTGTTGTGCCTATGAATAGGCTGCAGGGGGACGGTGAAGACCAGCAACAGCTTTCAGGGCTGCCACCTTCCGTGTGGGACAAGGAGCCGGATGAGTGCCTTTTCGGAAACAGGCTCTGCCGAGGACGAGAGCCATGAGATGTTCCTCCTCTGGGCAAGCCCGGGTCCTAGATCCTGTTGTGCCTGTGAATAGGCTGCAGGGGGACGGTGAAGACCAGCAACAGCTGTCAGGGCTGCCACCTTCAGTGTGGGACAAGGAGCCGGATGTGTGCCGATCCGGAAACAGGCTCTGCCGAGGACGAGAGCCATGAGATGTTCCTCCTCTGGGCAAGCCCGCGTCCAAATCCTGTTGTGCCTGTGAACAGGCTGCAGGGGGACGGTGAAGACCAGCAACAGCTTTCAGGGCTGCCACATTCCGTGTGGGACAAGGAGCCGGACGTGTGCGTTTTCGGAAACAGGCTCTACAGAGGACGAGAGCCATGAGATGTTCCACCTCTGGGCAAGCCCGGGTCCTGAATCCTGTGGTGCCTGTGAATAGGCTGCAGGGGGACGGTGAAAACCAGCAACAGCTTTCTCGGCTGCCACCTTCCGTGTGGGAGAAGGAGCCGGATGTGTGCCTTTCTGGAAATAGGCCGTGACGGGGACGAGAGCCATGAGATGTTCCTCCTCTGGGCAAGCCCGGGTCCCAGATCCTGTTGTGCCTGTGAATAGGCTGCAGGGGGACGGTGAAGACCAGCAACAGCTTTCAGGGCTGCCACCTTCCGTGTGGGACAAGGAGCCGGATGTGTGCCTTTTCGGAAACAGGATCTGCCGAGGAAGAGAGCCATGAGATGTTCCTCCTCTGGGCAAGCCCGGGTCCTGAATCCTGTGGTGCCTGTGAATAGGCTGCAGGGGGACGGTGAAGACCAGCAACAGCTTTCAGGGCTGCCACCTTCCGTGTGGGAGAAGGAGCCGGACGTGTGCCTTTCTGGAAACAGGACGTGCCGGGGACCAGAGCCATGAGATGTTCCTCCTCTGGGCAAGCCCGGGTCCCAGATCCTTTTGTGCCTGTGAATAGGCTGCAGGGGGACGGTGAAGACCAGCAACAGCTTTCAGGGCTGCCACCTTCCGTGTGGGACAAGGAGCCGGACGTGTGCCTTTTCGGAAACAGGCTCTGCCGAGGACGAGAGCCATGAGATGTTCCTCCTCTGGGCAAGCCCGGGTCCCAGATCCTGTTGTGCCTGTGAATAGGCTGCAGGGGGACGGTGAAGACCAGCAACAGCTTTCAGGGCTGCCACCTTCCGTGTGGGACAAGGAGCCGGACGTGTCTTTCTGGATACAGGCCCTGCCGAGGACGAGAGCCATGAGATGTTCCTCCTCTGGGCAAGCCCGGGTCCCAGATCCTGTTGTGCCTGTGAATAGGCTGCAGGGGGACGGTGAAGACCAGCAACAGCTTTCAGGGCTGCCACCTTCCGTGTGGGACAAGGAGCCGGATGAGTGCCTTTTCGGAAACAGGCTCTGCCGAGGACGAGAGCCATGAGATGTTCCTCCTCTGGGCAAGCCCGGGTCCTAGATCCTGTTGTGCCTGTGAATAGGCTGCAGGGGGACGGTGAAGACCAGCAACAGCTGTCAGGGCTGCCACCTTCAGTGTGGGACAAGGAGCCGGATGTGTGCCGATCCGGAAACAGGCTCTGCCGAGGACGAGAGCCATGAGATGTTCCTCCTCTGCGCAAGCCCGCGTCCAAATCCTGTTGTGCCTGTGAATAGGCTGCAGGGGGACGGTGAAGACCAGCAACAGCTTTCAGGGCTGCCACATTCCGTGTGGGACAAGGAGCCGGACGTGTGCGTTTTCGGAAACAGGCTCTACAGAGGACGAGAGCCATGAGATGTTCCACCTCTGGGCAAGCCCGGGTCCTGAATCCTGTGGTGCCTGTGAATAGGCTGCAGGGGGACGGTGAAGACCAGCAACAGCTTTCTCGGCTGCCACCTTCCGTGTGGGACAAGGAGCCGGATGTGTGCCTTTTCGGAAACAGGATCTGCCGAGGAAGAGAGCCATGAGATGTTCCTCCTCTGGGCACGCCGGGTCCCAGATCTTGTTGTGCCTGTGAATAGGCTGCAGGGCGACGGTGAAGACCAGCAACAGCTTTCAGGGCTGCCACCTTCCGTGTGGGAGAAGGAGCTGGATGTGTGCCTTTCTGGAAACAGGACGTGCCGGGGACCAGAGCCATGAGATGTTCCTCCTCTGGGCAAGCCTGGGTCCCAGATCCTTTTGTGCCTGTGAATAGGCTGCAGGGGGACGGTGAAGACCAGCAACAGCTTTCAGGGCTGCCACCTTCCGTGTGGGACAAGGAGCCGGACGTGTGCCTTTTCGGAAACAGGCTCTGCCGAGGACGAGAGCCATGAGATGTTCCTCCTCTGGGCAAGCCCGGGTCCTGAATCCTGTTGTGCCTATGAATAGGCTGCAGGGGGACGGTGAAGACCAGCAACAGCTTTCAGGGCTGCCACCTTCCGTGTGGGACAAGGAGCCGGATGAGTGCCTTTTCGGAAACAGGCTCTGCCGAGGACGAGAGCCATGAGATGTTCCTCCTCTGGGCAAGCCCGGGTCCTAGATCCTGTTGTGCCTGTGAATAGGCTGCAGGGGGACGGTGAAGACCAGCAACAGCTGTCAGGGCTGCCACCTTCAGTGTGGGACAAGGAGCCGGATGTGTGCCGATCCGGAAACAGGCTCTGCCGAGGACGAGAGCCATGAGATGTTCCTCCTCTGGGCAAGCCCGCGTCCAAATCCTGTTGTGCCTGTGAACAGGCTGCAGGGGGACGGTGAAGACCAGCAACAGCTTTCAGGGCTGCCACATTCCGTGTGGGACAAGGAGCCGGACGTGTGCGTTTTCGGAAACAGGCTCTACAGAGGACGAGAGCCATGAGATGTTCCACCTCTGGGCAAGCCCGGGTCCTGAATCCTGTGGTGCCTGTGAATAGGCTGCAGGGGGACGGTGAAAACCAGCAACAGCTTTCTCGGCTGCCACCTTCCGTGTGGGAGAAGGAGCCGGATGTGTGCCTTTCTGGAAATAGGCCGTGACGGGGACGAGAGCCATGAGATGTTCCTCCTCTGGGCAAGCCCGGGTCCCAGATCCTGTTGTGCCTGTGAATAGGCTGCAGGGGGACGGTGAAGACCAGCAACAGCTTTCAGGGCTGCCACCTTCCGTGTGGGACAAGGAGCCGGATGTGTGCCTTTTCGGAAACAGGATCTGCCGAGGAAGAGAGCCATGAGATGTTCCTCCTCTGGGCAAGGCCGGGTCCCAGATCTTGTTGTGCCTGTGAATAGGCTGCAGGGCGACGGTGAAGACCAGCAACAGCTTTCAGGGCTGCCACCTTCCGTGTGGGAGAAGGAGCCGGACGTGTGCCTTTCTGGAAACAGGACGTGCCGGGGACCAGAGCCATGAGATGTTCCTCCTCTGGGCAAGCCCGGGTCCCAGATCCTTTTGTGCCTGTGAATAGGCTGCAGGGGGACGGTGAAGACCAGCAACAGCTTTCAGGGCTGCCACCTTCCGTGTGGGACAAGGAGCCGGACGTGTGCCTTTTCGGAAACAGGCTCTGCCGAGGACGAGAGCCATGAGATGTTCCTCCTCTGGGCAAGCCCGGGTCCCAGATCCTGTTGTGCCTGTGAATAGGCTGCAGGGGGACGGTGAAGACCAGCAACAGCTTTCAGGGCTGCCACCTTCCGTGTGGGACAAGGAGCCGGACGTGTCTTTCTGGATACAGGCCCTGCCGAGGACGAGAGCCATGAGATGTTCCTCCTCTGGGCAAGCCCGGGTCCCAGATCCTGTTGTGCCTGTGAATAGGCTGCAGGGGGACGGTGAAGACCAGCAACAGCTTTCAGGGCTGCCACCTTCCGTGTGGGACAAGGAGCCGGATGAGTGCCTTTTCGGAAACAGGCTCTGCCGAGGACGAGAGCCATGAGATGTTCCTCCTCTGGGCAAGCCCGGGTCCTAGATCCTGTTGTGCCTGTGAATAGGCTGCAGGGGGACGGTGAAGACCAGCAACAGCTGTCAGGGCTGCCACCTTCAGTGTGGGACAAGGAGCCGGATGTGTGCCGATCCGGAAACAGGCTCTGCCGAGGACGAGAGCCATGAGATGTTCCTCCTCTGCGCAAGCCCGCGTCCAAATCCTGTTGTGCCTGTGAATAGGCTGCAGGGGGACGGTGAAGACCAGCAACAGCTTTCAGGGCTGCCACATTCCGTGTGGGACAAGGAGCCGGACGTGTGCGTTTTCGGAAACAGGCTCTACAGAGGACGAGAGCCATGAGATGTTCCACCTCTGGGCAAGCCCGGGTCCTGAATCCTGTGGTGCCTGTGAATAGGCTGCAGGGGGACGGTGAAGACCAGCAACAGCTTTCTCGGCTGCCACCTTCCGTGTGGGACAAGGAGCCGGATGTGTGCCTTTTCGGAAACAGGATCTGCCGAGGAAGAGAGCCATGAGATGTTCCTCCTCTGGGCAAGGCCGGGTCCCAGATCTTGTTGTGCCTGTGAATAGGCTGCAGGGCGACGGTGAAGACCAGCAACAGCTTTCAGGGCTGCCACCTTCCGTGTGGGAGAAGGAGCTGGATGTGTGCCTTTCTGGAAACAGGACGTGCCGGGGACCAGAGCCATGAGATGTTCCTCCTCTGGGCAAGCCTGGGTCCCAGATCCTTTTGTGCCTGTGAATAGGCTGCAGGGGGACGGTGAAGACCAGCAACAGCTTTCAGGGCTGCCACCTTCCGTGTGGGACAAGGAGCCGGACGTGTGCCTTTTCGGAAACAGGCTCTGCCGAGGACGAGAGCCATGAGATGTTCCTCCTCTGGGCAAGCCCGGGTCCTGAATCCTGTGGTGCCTGTGAATAGGCTGCAGGGGGACGGTGAAGACCAGCAACAGCTTTCTCGGCTGCCACCTTCCGTGTGGGAGAAGGAGCCGGATGTGTGCCTTTCTGGAAATAGGCCGTGACGGGGACGAGAGCCATGAGATGTTCCTCCTCTGGGCAAGCCCGGGTCCCAGATCCTGTTGTGCCTGTGAATAGGCTGCAGGGGGACGGTGAAGACCAGCAACAGCTTTCAGGGCTGCCACCTTCCGTGTGGGACAAGGAGCCGGATGTGTGCCTTTTCGGAAACAGGATCTGCCGAGGAAGAGAGCCATGAGATGTTCCTCCTCTGGGCAAGGCCGGGTCCCAGATCTTGTTGTGCCTGTGAATAGGCTGCAGGGCGACGGTGAAGACCAGCAACAGCTTTCAGGGCTGCCACCTTCCGTGTGGGAGAAGGAGCCGGACGTGTGCCTTTCTGGAAACAGGACGTGCCGGGGACCAGAGCCATGAGATGTTCCTCCTCTGGGCAAGCCCGGGTCCCAGATCCTTTTGTGCCTGTGAATAGGCTGCAGGGGGACGGTGAAGACCAGCAACAGCTTTCAGGGCTGCCACCTTCCGTGTGGGACAAGGAGCCGGACGTGTGCCTTTTCGGAAACAGGCTCTGCCGAGGACGAGAGCCATGAGATGTTCCTCCTCTGGGCAAGCCCGGGTCCCAGATCCTGTTGTGCCTGTGAATAGGCTGCAGGGGGACGGTGAAGACCAGCAACAGCTTTCAGGGCTGCCACCTTCCGTGTGGGACAAGGAGCCGGACGTGTCTTTCTGGATACAGGCCCTGCCGAGGACGAGAGCCATGAGATGTTCCTCCTCTGGGCAAGCCCGGGTCCCAGATCCTGTTGTGCCTGTGAATAGGCTGCAGGGGGACGGTGAAGACCAGCAACAGCTTTCAGGGCTGCCACCTTCCGTGTGGGACAAGGAGCCGGATGAGTGCCTTTTCGGAAACAGGCTCTGCCGAGGACGAGAGCCATGAGATGTTCCTCCTCTGGGCAAGCCCGGGTCCTAGATCCTGTTGTGCCTGTGAATAGGCTGCAGGGGGACGGTGAAGACCAGCAACAGCTGTCAGGGCTGCCACCTTCAGTGTGGGACAAGGAGCCGGATGTGTGCCGATCCGGAAACAGGCTCTGCCGAGGACGAGAGCCATGAGATGTTCCTCCTCTGCGCAAGCCCGCGTCCAAATCCTGTTGTGCCTGTGAATAGGCTGCAGGGGGACGGTGAAGACCAGCAACAGCTTTCAGGGCTGCCACATTCCGTGTGGGACAAGGAGCCGGACGTGTGCGTTTTCGGAAACAGGCTCTGCCGAGGACGAGAGCCATGAGATGTTCCTCCTCTGGGCAAGCCCGGGTCCTAGATCCTGTTGTGCCTGTGAATAGGCTGCAGGGGGACGGTGAAGACCAGCAACAGCTTTCAGGGCTGCCACATTCCGTGTGGGACAAGGAGCCGGACGTGTGCGTTTTCGGAAACAGGCTCTACAGAGGACGAGAGCCATGAGATGTTCCACCTCTGGGCAAGCCCGGGTCCTGAATCCTGTGGTGCCTGTGAATAGGCTGCAGGGGGACGGTGAAAACCAGCAACAGCTTTCTCGGCTGCCACCTTCCGTGTGGGAGAAGGAGCCGGATGTGTGCCTTTCTGGAAATAGGCCGTGACGGGGACGAGAGCCATGAGATGTTCCTCCTCTGGGCAAGCCCGGGTCCCAGATCCTGTTGTGCCTGTGAATAGGCTGCAGGGGGACGGTGAAGACCAGCAACAGCTTTCAGGGCTGCCACCTTCCGTGTGGGACAAGGAGCCGGATGTGTGCCTTTTCGGAAACAGGATCTGCCGAGGAAGAGAGCCATGAGATGTTCCTCCTCTGGGCAAGGCCGGGTCCCAGATCCTGTTGTGCCTGTGAATAGGCTGCAGGGGGACGGTGAAGACCAGCAACAGCTTTCAGGGCTGCCACCTTCCGTGTGGGACAAGGAGCCGGATGAGTGCCTTTTCGGAAACAGGCTCTGCCGAGGACGAGAGCCATGAGATGTTCCTCCTCTGGGCAAGCCCGGGTCCTAGATCCTGTTGTGCCTGTGAATAGGCTGCAGGGGGACGGTGAAGACCAGCAACAGCTGTCAGGGCTGCCACCTTCAGTGTGGGACAAGGAGCCGGATGTGTGCCGATCCGGAAACAGGCTCTGCCGAGGACGAGAGCCATGAGATGTTCCTCCTCTGCGCAAGCCCGCGTCCAAATCCTGTTGTGCCTGTGAATAGGCTGCAGGGGGACGGTGAAGACCAGCAACAGCTTTCAGGGCTGCCACATTCCGTGTGGGACAAGGAGCCGGACGTGTGCGTTTTCGGAAACAGGCTCTACAGAGGACGAGAGCCATGAGATGTTCCACCTCTGGGCAAGCCCGGGTCCTGAATCCTGTGGTGCCTGTGAATAGGCTGCAGGGGGACGGTGAAGACCAGCAACAGCTTTCTCGGCTGCCACCTTCCGTGTGGGAGAAGGAGCCGGATGTGTGCCTTTCTGGAAATAGGCCGTGACGGGGACGAGAGCCATGAGATGTTCCTCCTCTGGGCAAGCCCGGGTCCCAGATCCTGTTGTGCCTGTGAATAGGCTGCAGGGGGACGGTGAAGACCAGCAACAGCTTTCAGGGCTGCCACCTTCCGTGTGGGACAAGGAGCCGGATGTGTGCCTTTTCGGAAACAGGATCTGCCGAGGAAGAGAGCCATGAGATGTTCCTCCTCTGGGCAAGGCCGGGTCCCAGATCTTGTTGTGCCTGTGAATAGGCTGCAGGGCGACGGTGAAGACCAGCAACAGCTTTCAGGGCTGCCACCTTCCGTGTGGGAGAAGGAACCGGACGTGTGCCTTTCTGGAAACAGGACGTGCCGGGGACCAGAGCCATGAGATGTTCCTCCTCTGGGCAAGCCCGGGTCCCAGATCCTTTTGTGCCTGTGAATAGGCTGCAGGGGGACGGTGAAGACCAGCAACAGCTTTCAGGGCTGCCACCTTCCGTGTGGGACAAGGAGCCGGACGTGTGCCTTTTCGGAAACAGGCTCTGCCGAGGACGAGAGCCATGAGATGTTCCTCCTCTGGGCAAGCCCGGGTCCCAGATCCTGTTGTGCCTGTGAATAGGCTGCAGGGGGACGGTGAAGACCAGCAACAGCTTTCAGGGCTGCCACCTTCCGCGTGGGACAAGGAGCCGGACGTGTCTTAATGGATACAGGCCCTGCCGAGGACGAGAGCCATGAGATGTTCCTCCTCTGGGCAAGCCCGGGTCCCAGATCCTGTTGTGCCTGTGAATAGGCTGCAGGGGGACGGTGAAGACCAGCAACAGCTTTCAGGGCTGCCAACTTCCGTGTGGGACAAGGAGCCGGACGTGTGCCTTCTCGGAAACAGGATCTGCCGAGGACGAGAGCCATGAGATGTTCCTCCTCTGGGCAAGCCCGGGTCCCAGATCCTGTTGTGCCTGTGAATAGGCTGCAGGGGGACGGTGAAGACCAGCAACAGCTTTCAGGGCTGCCACCTTCCGTGTGGGAGAAGGAGCCGGATGTGTGCCTTTCTGGAAACAGGCCGTGCCGGGGACGAGAGCCATGAGATGTTCCTCCTCTGGGCAAGCCCGGGTCCCAGATCCTTTTGTGCCTGTGAATAGGCTGCAGGGGGACGGTGAAGACCAGCAACAGCTTTCAGGGCTGCCACCTTCCGTGTGGGACAAGGAGCCGGATGTGTGCCTTTTCGGAAACAGGATCTGCCGAGGAAGAGAGCCATGAGATGTTCCTCCTCTGGGCAAGGCCGGGTCCCAGATCCTGTTGTGCCTGTGAATAGGCTGCAGGGCGACGGTGAAGACCAGCAACAGCTTTCAGGGCTGCCACCTTCCGTGTGGGACAAGGAGCCGGACGTGTGCCTTTCTGGAAACAGGCCCTGCCGAGGACGAGAGCCATGAGATGTTCCTCCTCTGGGCAAGCCCCGGTCCTGAATCCTGTTGTGCCTGTGAATAGGCTGCAGGGGGACGGTGAAGACCAGCAACAGCTTTCAGGGCTGCCACCTTCCGTGTGGGACAAGGAGCCGGACGTGTCTTTCTTGATACAGGCCCTGCCGAGGACGAGAGCCATGAGATGTTCCTCCTCTGGGCAAGCCCGGGTCTCAGATCCTGTTGTGCCTGTGAATAGTCTGCAGGGGGACGGTGAAGACCAGCAACAGCTTTCAGGGCTGCCAACTTCCGTGTGGGACAAGGAGCCGGACCTGTCTTTCTGGATACAGGATCTGCCGAGGACGAGAGCCATGAGATGTTCCTCCTCTGGGCAAGCCCGGGTCCCAGATCCTGTTGTGCCTGTGAATAGGCTGCACGGGGACGGTAAAGACCAGCAACAGCTTTCAGGGCTGCCACCTTCCGTGTGGGAAAAGGAGCCGGATGTGTGCCTTTTCAGAAACAGGCTCTGCCGAGGACGAGAGCCATGAGATGTTCCTCCTCTGGGCAAGCCCGGGTCCCAGATCCTGTTGTGCCTGTGAATAGGCTGCAGGGGGACAGTGAAGACCAGCAACAGCTTTCAGGGCTGCCACCTTCCGTGTGGGACAAGGAGCCGGATGTGTGCCTTTTCGGAAACAGGATCTGCCGAGGAAGAGAGCCATGAGATGTTCCTCCTCTGGGCAAGCCCGGGTCCCAAATCCTGTTGTGCCTGTGAATAGGCTGCAGGGCGACGGTGAAGACCAGCAACAGCTTTCAGGGCTGCCACCTTCCGTGTGGGACAAGGAGCCGGACGTGTGCCTTTTCGGAATCAGGCTCTGCCGAGGACGAGAGCCATGAGATGTTCCTCCTCTGGGCAAGCCCGCATCCAAATCCTGTTGTGCCTGTGAATAGGCTGCAGGGGGACGGTGAAGACCAGCAACAGCTATCAGGGCTGCCACATTCCGTGTGGGACAAGGAGCCGGACTTTTTCCTATCCGGAAACAGGCTCTGCCGAGGACGAGAGCCATGAGATGTTCCACCTCTGGGCAAGCCCGGGTCCTGAATCCTGTTGTGCCTGTGAATAGGCTGCAGGGGGACGGTGAAGACCAGCAACAGCTTTCAGGGCTGCCACCTTCCGTGTGGGACAAGGAGCCGGACGTGTCTTTCTTGATACAGGCCCTGCCGAGGACGAGAGCCATGAGATGTTCCTCCTCTGGGCAAGCCCGGCTCCCAGATCCTGTTGTGCCTGTGAATAGGCTGCAGGGGGACAGTGAAGACCAGCAACAGCTTTCAG
The DNA here is from genome assembly GCF_929443795.1 of Astur gentilis. Lineage (NCBI taxonomy): Eukaryota > Metazoa > Chordata > Aves > Accipitriformes > Accipitridae > Astur > Astur gentilis. The sequence continues at coordinate 557,764 of NW_026061071.1, forward strand.
GGCTGCCACCTTCCATGTGGGACAAGGAGCCGGATGTGTGCCTTTACGGAAAAAGGATCTACCGAGGAAGAGAGCCATGAGATGTTCCTCCTCTGGGCAAGCCCGGGTCCCAGATCCTGTTGTGCCTGTGAATAGGCTGCAGGGGGACGGTGAAGACCAGCAACAGCTTTCAGGGCTGCCACCTTCCGTGTGGGACAAGGAGCCGGACGTGTGCCTTTCTGGAAACAGGCCGTGCCGGGGACGAGAGCCATGAGATGTTCCTCCTCTGGGCAAGCCCGGGTCCCAGATCCTGTTGTGCCTGTGAATAGGCTGCAGGGCGACGGTGAAGACCAGTAACAGCTTTCAGGGCTGCCACCTTCCGTGTGGGACAAAGAGCCGGACGTGTGCCTTTTCGGAAACAGGTTCTGCCGAGGAAGAGAGCCATGAGATGTTCCTCCTCTGGGCAAGCCCGGGTCCTGAATCCTGTTGTGCCTGTGAATAGGCTGCAGGGCGACGGTGAAGACCAGCAAGAGCTGTCAGGTCTGCCACCTTCCGTGTGGGACAAGGAGCCGGATGTGTGCCTTTTCGGAAACAGGCTCTGCCGAGGACGAGAGCCATGAGATGTTCCTCCTCTGGGCAAGCCCGCGTCCAAATCCTGTTGTGCCTGTGAATAGGCTGCAGGGGGACGGTGAAGACCAGCAACAGCTTTCAGGGCTGCCACATTCCGTGTGGGACAAGGAGCCGGACGTGTGCGTTTTCGGAAACAGGCTCTACAGAGGACGAGAGCCATGAGATGTTCCACCTCTGGGCAAGCCCGGGTCCTGAATCCTGTGGTGCCTGTGAATAGGCTGCAGGGGGACGGTGAAGACCAGCAACAGCTTTCAGGGCTGCCACCTTCCGTGTGGGACAAGGAGCCGGACGTGTCTTTCTGGATACAGGCCCTGCCGAGGACGAGAGCCATGAGATGTTCCTCCTCTGGGCAAGCCCGGGTCCCAGATCCTGTTGTGCCTGTGAATAGGCTGCAGGGGGACGGTGAAGACCAGCAACAGCTTTCAGGGCTGCCACCTTCCGTGTGGGACAAGGAGCCGGATGAGTGCCTTTTCGGAAACAGGCTCTGCCGAGGACGAGAGCCATGAGATGTTCCACCTCTGGGCAAGCCCGGGTCCTAGATCCTGTTGTGCCTGTGAATAGGCTGCAGGGGGACGGTGAAGACCAGCAACAGCTGTCAGGGCTGCCACCTTCAGTGTGGGACAAGGAGCCGGATGTGTGCCGATCCGGAAACAGGCTCTGCCGAGGACGAGAGCCATGAGATGTTCCTCCTCTGGGCAAGCCCGCGTCCAAATCCTGTTGTGCCTGTGAATAGGCTGCAGGGGGACGGTGAAGACCAGCAACAGCTTTCAGGGCTGCCACCTTCCGTGTGGGACAAGGAGCCGGATGTGTGCGTTTTCGGAAACAGGCTCTTCAGAGGACGAGAGCCATGAGATGTTCCACCTCTGGGCAAGCCCGGGTCCTGAATCCTGTGGTGCCTGTGAATAGGCTGCAGGGGGACGGTGAAGACCAGCAACAGCTTTCTCGGCTGCCACCTTCCGTGTCGGAGAAGGAGCCGGATGTGTGCCTTTCTGGAAATAGGCCGTGACGGGGACGAGAGCCATGAGATGTTCCTCCTCTGGGCAAGCCCGGGTCCCAGATCCTGTTGTGCCTGTGAATAGGCTGCAGGGGGACGGTGAAGACCAGCAACAGCTTTCAGGGCTGCCACCTTCCGTGTGGGACAAGGAGCCGGATGTGTGCCTTTTCGGAAACAGGATCTGCCGAGGAAGAGAGCCATGAGATGTTCCTCCTCTGGGCAAGGCCGGGTCCCAGATCTTGTTGTGCCTGTGAATAGGCTGCAGGGCGACGGTGAAGACCAGCAACAGCTTTCAGGGCTGCCACCTTCCGTGTGGGACAAGGAGCTGGATGTGTGCCTTTCTGGAAACAGGACGTGCCGGGGACCAGAGCCATGAGATGTTCCTCCTCTGGGCAAGCCCGGGTCCCAGATCCTTTTGTGCCTGTGAATAGGCTGCAGGGGGACGGTGAAGACCAGCAACAGCTTTCAGGGCTGCCACCTTCCGTGTGGGACAAGGAGCCGGACGTGTGCCTTTTCGGAAACAGGCTCTGTCGAGGACGAGAGCCATGAGATGTTCCTCCTCTGGGCAAGCCCGGGTCCTGAATCCTGTTGTGCCTGTGAATAGGCTGCAGGGGGACGGTGAAGACCAGCAACAGCTTTCAGGGCTGCCACCTTCCGTGTGGGACAAGGAGCCGGACGTGTCTTTCTGGATACAGGCCCTGCCGAGGACGAGAGCCATGAGATGTTCCTCCTCTGGGCAAGCCCGGGTCCCAGATCCTGTTGTGCCTGTGATTAGGCTGCAGGGGGACGGTGAAGACCAGCAACAGCTTTCAGGGCTGCCACCTTCCGTGTGGGACAAGGAGCCGGATGAGTGCCTTTTCGGAAACAGGCTCTGCCGAGGACGAGAGCCATGAGATGTTCCTCCTCTGGGCAAGCCCGGGTCCTAGATCCTGTTGTGCCTGTGAATAGGCTGCAGGGGGACGGTGAAGACCAGCAACAGCTGTCAGGGCTGCCACCTTCAGTGTGGGACAAGGAGCCGGATGTGTGCCGATCCGGAAACAGGCCGTGCCGGGGACGAGAGCCATGAGATGTTCCTCCTCTGGGCAAGCCCGGGTCCCAGATCCTGTTGTGCCTGTGAATAGGCTGCAGGGGGACGGTGAAGACCAGCAACAGCTTTCAGGGCTGCCACCTTCCGTGTGGGACAAGGAGCCGGACGTCTGCCTTTCTGGAAACAGGCCCTGTCGAGGACGAAAGCCATGAGATGTTCCTCCTCTGGGCAAGCCCGGGTCCCAGATCCTGTTGTGCCTGTGAATAGGCTGCAGGGGGACGGTGAAGACCAGCAACAGCTGTCAGGGCTGCCACCTTCAGTGTGGGACAAGGAGCCGGATGTGTGCCGATCCGGAAACAGGCTCTGCCGAGGACGAGAGCCATGAGATGTTCCTCCTCTGGGCAAGCCCGCGTCCAAATCCTGTTGTGCCTGTGAATAGGCTGCAGGGGGACGGTGAAGACCAGCAACAGCTTTCAGGGCTGCCACCTTCCGTGTGGGACAAGGAGCCGGACGTGTGCGTTTTCGGAAACAGGCTCTACAGAGGACGAGAGCCATGAGATGTTCCACCTCTGGGCAAGCCCGGGTCCTGAATCCTGTGGTGCCTGTGAATAGGCTGCAGGGGGACGGTGAAGACCAGCAACAGCTTTCTCGGCTGCCACCTTCCGTGTCGGAGAAGGAGCCGGATGTGTGCCTTTCTGGAAATAGGCCGTGACGGGGACGAGAGCCATGAGATGTTCCTCCTCTGGGCAAGCCCGGGTCCCAGATCCTGTTGTGCCTGTGAATAGGCTGCAGGGGGACGGTGAAGACCAGCAACAGCTTTCAGGGCTGCCACCTTCCGTGTGGGACAAGGAGCCGGATGTGTGCCTTTTCGGAAACAGGATCTGCCGAGGAAGAGAGCCATGAGATGTTCCTCCTCTGGGCAAGGCCGGGTCCCAGATCTTGTTGTGCCTGTGAATAGGCTGCAGGGCGACGGTGAAGACCAGCAACAGCTTTCAGGGCTGCCACCTTCCGTGTGGGACAAGGAGCTGGATGTGTGCCTTTCGGGAAACAGGACGTGCCGGGGACCAGAGCCATGAGATGTTCCTCCTCTGGGCAAGCCCGGGTCCCAGATCCTTTTGTGCCTGTGAATAGGCTGCAGGGGGACGGTGAAGACCAGCAACAGCTTTCAGGGCTGCCACCTTCCGTGTGGGACAAGGAGCCGGACGTGTGCCTTTTCGGAAACAGGCTCTGCCGAGGACGAGAGCCATGAGATGTTCCTCCTCTGGGCAAGCCCGGGTCCTGAATCCTGTTGTGCCTGTGAATAGGCTGCAGGGGGACGGTGAAGACCAGCAACAGCTTTCAGGGCTGCCACCTTCCGTGTGGGACAAGGAGCCGGACGTGTCTTTCTGGATACAGGCCCTGCCGAGGACGAGAGCCATGAGATGTTCCTCCTCTGGGCAAGCCCGGGTCCCAGATCCTGTTGTGCCTGTGATTAGGCTGCAGGGGGACGGTGAAGACCAGCAACAGCTTTCAGGGCTGCCACCTTCCGTGTGGGACAAGGAGCCGGATGTGTGCCTTTTCGGAAACAGGCTCTGCCGAGGACGAGAGCCATGAGATGTTCCTCCTCTGGGCAAGCCCGGGTCCTAGATCCTGTTGTGCCTGTGAATAGGCTGCAGGGGGACGGTGAAGACCAGCAACAGCTGTCAGGGCTGCCACCTTCAGTGTGGGACAAGGAGCCGGATGTGTGCCGATCCGGAAACAGGCCGTGCCGGGGACGAGAGCCATGAGATGTTCCTCCTCTGGGCAAGCCCGGGTCCCAGATCCTGTTGTGCCTGTGAATAGGCTGCAGGGGGACGGTGAAGACCAGCAACAGCTTTCAGGGCTGCCACCTTCCGTGTGGGACAAGGAGCCGGACGTCTGCCTTTCTGGAAACAGGCCCTGTCGAGGACGAAAGCCATGAGATGTTCCTCCTCTGGGCAAGCCCGGGTCCCAGATCCTGTTGTGCCTGTGAATAGGCTGCAGGGGGACGGTGAAGACCAGCAACAGCTTTCAGGGCTGCCACCTTCCGTGTGGGAGAAGGAGCCGGACGTGTGCCTTTTTGGAAAAAGGCTCTGCCGAGGACGAGAGCCATGAGATGTTCCTCCTCTGGGCAAGCCCGGGTCCCAGATCCTGTTGTGCCTGTGAATAGGCTGCAGGGGGACGGTGAAGACCAGCAACAGCTTTCAGGGCTGCCACCTTCCGTGTGGGACAAGGAGCCGGATGTGTGCCTTTTCGGAAACAGGATCTGCCGAGGAAGAGAGCCATGAGATGTTCCTCCTCTGGGCAAGCCCGGGTCCCAGATCTTGTTGTGCCTGTGAATAGGCTGCAGGGCGACGGTGAAGACCAGCAACAGCTTTCAGGGCTGCCACCTTCCGTGTGGGAGAAGGAGCCGGACGTGTGCCTTTCTGGAAACAGGACGTGCCGGGGACCAGAGCCATGAGATGTTCCTCCTCTGGGCAAGCCCGGGTCCCAGATCCTTTTGTGCCTGTGAATAGGCTGCAGGGGGACAGTGAAGACCAGCAACAGCTTTCAGGGCTGCCACCTTCCGTGTGGGACAAGGAGCCGGACGTGTGCCTTTTCGGAAACAGGCTCTGCCGAGGACGAGAGCCATGAGATGTTCCTCCTCTGGGCAAGCCCGTGTCCCAGATCCTGTTGTGCCTGTGAATAGGCTGCAGGGGGACGGTGAAGACCAGCAACAGCTTTCAGGGCTGCCACCTTCCGCGTGGGACAAGGAGCCGGACGTGTCTTAATGGATACAGGCCCTGCCGAGGACGAGAGCCATGAGATGTTCCTCCTCTGGGCAAGCCCGGGTCCCAGATCCTGTTGTGCCTGTGAATAGGCTGCAGGGGGACGGTGAAGACCAGCAACAGCTTTCAGGGCTGCCAACTTCCGTGTGGGACAAGGAGCCGGACGTGTGCCTTCTCGGAAACAGGATCTGCCGAGGACGAGAGCCATGAGATGTTCCTCCTCTGGGCAAGCCCGGGTCCCAGATCCTGTTGTGCCTGTGAATAGGCTGCAGGGGGACGGTGAAGACCAGCAACAGCTTTCAGGGCTGCCACCTTCCGTGTGGGAGAAGGAGCCGGATGTGTGCCTTTCTGAAAACAGACCGTGCCGGGGACGAGAGCCATGAGATGTTCCTCCTCTGGGCAAGCCCGGGTCCCAGATCCTTTTGTGCCTGTGAATAGGCTGCAGGGGGACGGTGAAGACCAGCAACAGCTTTCAGGGCTGCCACCTTCCGTGTGGGACAAGGAGCCGGATGTGTGCCTTTTCGGAAACAGGATCTGCCGAGGAAGAGAGCCATGAGATGTTCCTCCTCTGGGCAAGCCCGGGTCCCAGATCCTGTTGTGCCTGTGAATAGGCTGCAGGGCGACGGTGAAGACCAGCAACAGCTTTCAGGGCTGCCACCTTCCGTGTGGGACAAGGAGCCGGACGTGTGCCTTTTCGGAAACAGGCTCTGCCGAGGACGAGAGCCATGAGATGTTCCTCCTCTGGGCAAGCCCGGGTCCTGAATCCTGTTGTGCCTGTGAATAGGCTGCAGGGGGACGGTGAAGACCAGCAACAGCTTTCACAGCTGCCACCTTCCGTGTGGGACAAGGAGCCGGACGTGTCTTTCTTGATACAGGCCCTGCCGAGGACGAGAGCCATGAGATGTTCCTCCTCTGGGCAAGCCCGGGTCTCAGATCCTGTTGTGACTGTGAATAGTCTGCAGGGGGACGGTGAAGACCAGCAACAGCTTTCAGGGCTGCCACATTCCGTGTGGGACAAGGAGACGGACCTGTCTTTCTGGATACAGGATCTGCCGAGGACGAGAGCCATGAGATGTTCCTCCTCTGGGCAAGCCCGGGTCCCAGATCCTGTTGTGCCTGTGAATAGGCTGCACGGGGACGGTAAAGACCAGCAACAGCTTTCAGGGCTGCCACCTTCCGTGTGGGAAAAGGAGCCGGATGTGTGCCTTTTCAGAAACAGGCTCTGCCGAGGACGAGAGCCATGAGATGTTCCTCCTCTGGGCAAGCCCGGGTCCCAGATCCTGTTGTGCCTGTGAATAGGCTGCAGGGGGACAGTGAAGACCAGCAACAGCTTTCAGGGCTGCCACCTTCCGTGTGGGACAAGGAGCCGGATGTGTGCCTTTTCGGAAACAGGATCTGCCGAGGAAGAGAGCCATGAGATGTTCCTCCTCTGGGCAAGCCCGGGTCCCAAATCCTGTTGTGCCTGTGAATAGGCTGCAGGGGGACGGTGAAGACCAGCAACAGCTTTCAGGGCTGCCACCTTCCGTGTGGGACAAGGAGCCGGACGTGTCTTTCTTGATACAGGCCCTGCCGAGGACGAGAGCCATGAGATGTTCCTCCTCTGGGCAAGCCCGGCTCCCAGATCCTGTTGTGCCTGTGAATAGGCTGCAGGGGGACGGTGAAGACCAGCAACAGCTTTCAGGGCTGCCACCTTCCGTGTGGGACAAGGAGCCGGATGTGTGCCTTTACGGAAAAAGGATCTACCGAGGAAGAGAGCCATGAGATGTTCCTCCTCTGGGCAAGCCCGGGTCCCAGATCCTGTTGTGCCTGTGAATAGGCTGCAGGGGGACGGTGAAGACCAGCAACAGCTTTCAGGGCTGCCACCTTCCGTGTGGGACAAGGAGCCGGACGTGTGCCTTTCTGGAAACAGGCCGTGCCGGGGACGAGAGCCATGAGATGTTCCTCCTCTGGGCAAGCCCGGGTCCCAGATCCTGTTGTGCCTGTGAATAGGCTGCAGGGCGACGGTGAAGACCAGTAACAGCTTTCAGGGCTGCCACCTTCCGTGTGGGACAAAGAGCCGGACGTGTGCCTTTTCGGAAACAGGTTCTGCCGAGGAAGAGAGCCATGAGATGTTCCTCCTCTGGGCAAGCCCGGGTCCTGAATCCTGTTGTGCCTGTGAATAGGCTGCAGGGCGACGGTGAAGACCAGCAAGAGCTGTCAGGTCTGCCACCTTCCGTGTGGGACAAGGAGCCGGATGTGTGCCTTTTCGGAAACAAGCTCTGCCGAGGACGAGAGCCATGAGATGTTCCTCCTCTGGGCAAGCCCGCGTCCAAATCCTGTTGTGCCTGTGAATAGGCTGCAGGGGGACGGTGAAGACCAGCAACAGCTTTCAGGGCTGCCACCTTCCGTGTGGGACAAGGAGCCGGACGTGTGCGTTTTCGGAAACAGGCTCTACAGAGGACGAGAGCCATGAGATGTTCCACCTCTGGGCAAGCCCGGGTCCTGAATCCTGTGGTGCCTGTGAATAGGCTGCAGGGGGACGGTGAAGACCAGCAACAGCTTTCAGGGCTGCCACCTTCCGTGTGGGACAAGGAGCCGGACGTGTCTTTCTGGATACAGGCCCTGCCGAGGACGAGAGCCATGAGATGTTCCTCCTCTGGGCAAGCCCGGGTCCCAGATCCTGTTGTGCCTGTGAATAGGCTGCAGGGGGACGGTGAAGACCAGCAACAGCTTTCAGGGCTGCCACCTTCCGTGTGGGACAAAGAGCCGGATGAGTGCCTTTTCGGAAACAGGCTCTGCCGAGGACGAGAGCCATGAGATGTTCCTCCTCTGGGCAAGCCCGGGTCCTAGATCCTGTTGTGCCTGTGAATAGGCTGCAGGGGGACGGTGAAGACCAGCAACAGCTGTCAGGGCTGCCACCTTCAGTGTGGGACAAGGAGCCGGATGTGTGCCGATCCGGAAACAGGCTCTGCCGAGGACGAGAGCCATGAGATGTTCCTCCTCTGGGCAAGCCCGCGTCCAAATCCTGTTGTGCCTGTGAATAGGCTGCAGGGGGACGGTGAAGACCAGCAACAGCTTTCAGGGCTGCCACATTCCGTGTGGGACAAGGAGCCGGACGTGTGCGTTTTCGGAAACAGGCTCTACAGAGGACGAGAGCCATGAGATGTTCCTCCTCTGGGCAAGCCCGGGTCCCAGATCCTTTTGTGCCTGTGAATAGGCTGCAGGGGGACGGTGAAGACCAGCAACAGCTTTCAGGGCTGCCACCTTCCGTGTGGGACAAGGAGCCGGACGTGTGCCTTTTCGGAAACAGGCTCTGCCGAGGACGAGAGCCATGAGATGTTCCTCCTCTGGGCAAGCCCGGGTCCTGAATCCTGTTGTGCCTATGAATAGGCTGCAGGGGGACGGTGAAGACCAGCAACAGCTTTCAGGGCTGCCACCTTCCGTGTGGGACAAGGAGCCTGACGTGTGCCTTTTCGGAAACAAGCTCTGCCGAGGACGAGAGCCATGAGATGTTCCTCCTCTGGGCAAGCCCAGGTCCCAGATCCTGTTGTGCCTGTGAATAGGCTGCAGGGCGACGGTGAAGACCAGCAAGAGCTGTCAGGTCTGCCACCTTCCGTGTGGGACATGGAGCCGGATGTGTGCCTTTTCGGAAACAGGCTCTGCCGAGGACGAGAGCCATGAGATGTTCCTCCTCTGGGCAAGCCCGCGTCCAAATCCTGTTGTGCCTGTGAATAGGCTGCAGGGGGACGGTGAAGACCAGCAACAGCTTTCAGGGCTGCCACATTCCGTGTGGGACAAGGAGCCGGACGTGTGCGTTTTCGGAAACAGGCTCTACAGAGGACGAGAGCCATGAGATGTTCCACCTCTGGGCAAGCCCGGGTCCTGAATCCTGTGGTGCCTGTGAATAGGCTGCAGGGGGACGGTGAAGACCAGCAACAGCTTTCAGGGCTGCCACCTTCCGTGTGGGACAAGGAGCCGGACGTGTCTTTCTGGATACAGGCCCTGCCGAGGACGAGAGCCATGAGATGTTCCTCCTCTGGGCAAGCCCGCGTCCAAATCCTGTTGTGCCTGTGAATAGGCTGCAGGGGGACGGTGAAGACCAGCAACAGCTTTCTGGGCTGCCACATTCCGTGTGGGACAAGGAGCCGGACGTGTGCGTTTTCGGAAACAGGCTCTACAGAGGACGAGAGCCATGAGATGTTCCACCTCTGGGCAAGCCCGGGTCCTGAATCCTGTGGTGCCTGTGAATAGGCTGCAGGGGGACGGTGAAGACCAGCAACAGCTTTCTCGGCTGCCACCTTCCGTGTGGGAGAAGGAGCCGGATGTGTGCCTTTCTGAAAACAGGCCATGACGGGGACGAGAGCCATGAGATGTTCCTCCTCTGGGCAAGCCCGGGTCCCAGATCCTGTTGTGCCTGTGAATAGGCTGCAGGGGGACGGTGAAGACCAGCAACAGCTTTCAGGGCTGCCACCTTCCGTGTGGGACAAGGAGCCGGATGTGTGCCTTTTCGGAAACAGGATCTGCCGAGGAAGAGAGCCATGAGATGTTCCTCCTCTGGGCAAGGCCGGGTCCCAGATCTTGTTGTGCCTGTGAATAGGCTGCAGGGCGACGGTGAAGACCAGCAACAGCTTTCAGGGCTGCCACCTTCCGTGTGGGAGAAGGAGCTGGATGTGTGCCTTTCTGGAAACAGGACGTGCCGGGGACCAGAGCCATGAGATGTTCCTCCTCTGGGCAAGCCCGGGTCCCAGATCCTTTTGTGCCTGTGAATAGGCTGCAGGGGGACGGTGAAGACCAGCAACAGCTTTCAGGGCTGCCACCTTCCGTGTGGGACAAGGAGCCGGACGTGTGCCTTTTCGGAAACAGGCTCTGCCGAGGACGAGAGCCATGAGATGTTCCTCCTCTGGGCAAGCCCGGGTCCTGAATCCTGTTGTGCCTATGAATAGGCTGCAGGGGGACGGTGAAGACCAGCAACAGCTTTCAGGGCTGCCACCTTCCGTGTGGGACAAGGAGCCTGACGTGTGCCTTTTCGGAAACAAGCTCTGCCGAGGACGAGAGCCATGAGATGTTCCTCCTCTGGGCAAGCCCGGGTCCCAGATCCTGTTGTGCCTGTGAATAGGCTGCAGGGCGACGGTGAAGACCAGCAAGAGCTGTCAGGTCTGCCACCTTCCGTGTGGGACAAGGAGCCGGATGTGTGCCTTTTCGGAAACAGGCTCTGCCGAGGACGAGAGCCATGAGATGTTCCTCCTCTGGGCAAGCCCGCGTCCAAATCCTGTTGTGCCTGTGAATAGGCTGCAGGGGGACGGTGAAGACCAGCAACAGCTTTCAGGGCTGCCACATTCCGTGTGGGACAAGGAGCCGGACGTGTGCGTTTTCGGAAACAGGCTCTACAGAGGACGAGAGCCATGAGATGTTCCACCTCTGGGCAAGCCCGGGTCCTGAATCCTGTGGTGCCTGTGAATAGGCTGCAGGGGGACGGTGAAGACCAGCAACAGCTTTCAGGGCTGCCACCTTCCGTGTGGAACAAGGAGCCGGACGTGTCTTTCTGGATACAGGCCCTGCCGAGGACGAGAGCCATGAGATGTTCCTCCTCTGGGCAAGCCCGGGTCCCAGATCCTGTTGTGCCTGTGAATAGGCTGCAGGGGGACGGTGAAGACCAGCAACAGCTTTCAGGGCTGCCACCTTCCGTGTGGGACAAGGAGCCGGATGAGTGCCTTTTCGGAATCAGGCTCTGCCGAGGACGAGAGCCATGAGATGTTCCTCCTCTGGGCAAGCCCGGGTCCTAGATCCTGTTGTGCCTGTGAATAGGCTGCAGGGGGACGGTGAAGACCAGCAACAGCTGTCAGGGCTGCCACCTTCAGTGTGGGACAAGGAGCCGGATGTGTGCCGATCCGGAAACAGGCTCTGCCGAGGACGAGAGCCATGAGATGTTCCTCCTCTGCGCAAGCCCGCGCCCAAATCCTGTTGTGCCTGTGAATAGGCTGCAGGGGGACGGTGAAGACCAGCAACAGCTTTCAGGGCTGCCACATTCCGTGTGGGACAAGGAGCCGGACGTGTGCGTTTTCGGAAACAGGCTCTACAGAGGACGAGAGCCATGAGATGTTCCACCTCTGGGCAAGCCCGGGTCCTGAATCCTGTGGTGCCTGTGAATAGGCTGCAGGGGGACGGTGAAGACCAGCAACAGCTTTCAGGGCTGCCACCTTCCGTGTGGGACAAGGAGCCGGATGTGTGCCTTTTCGGAAACAGGATCTGCCGAGGAAGAGAGCCATGAGATGTTCCTCCTCTGGGCAAGGCCGGGTCCCAGATCTTGTTGTGCCTGTGAATAGGCTGCAGGGCGACGGTGAAGACCAGCAACAGCTTTCAGGGCTGCCACCTTCCGTGTGGGAGAAGGAGCTGGATGTGTGCCTTTCTGGAAACAGGACGTGCCGGGGACCAGAGCCATGAGATGTTCCTCCTCTGGGCAAGCCCGGGTCCCAGATCCTTTTGTGCCTGTGAATAGGCTGCAGGGGGACGGTGAAGACCAGCAACAGCTTTCAGGGCTGCCACCTTCCGTGTGGGACAAGGAGCTGGACGTGTGCCTTTTCGGAAACAGGCTCTGCCGAGGACGAGAGCCATGAGATGTTCCTCCTCTGGGCAAGCCCGGGTCCTGAATCCTGTTGTGCCTATGAATAGGCTGCAGGGGGACGGTGAAGACCAGCAACAGCTTTCAGGGCTGCCACCTTCCGTGTGGGACAAGGAGCCGGATGAGTGCCTTTTCGGAAACAGGCTCTGCCGAGGACGAGAGCCATGAGATGTTCCTCCTCTGGGCAAGCCCGCATCCAAATCCTGTTGTGCCTGTGAATAGGCTGCAGGGGGACGGTGAAGACCAGCAACAGCTTTCAGGGCTGCCACATTCCGTGTGGGACAAGGAGCCGGACGTGTGCGTTTTCGGAAACAGGCTCTACAGAGGACGAGAGCCATGAGATGTTCCACCTCTGGGCAAGCCCGGGTCCTGAATCCTGTGGTGCCTGTGAATAGGCTGCAGGGGGACGGTGAAGACCAGCAACAGCTTTCTCGGCTGCCACCTTCCGTGTGGGAGAAGGAGCCGGATGTGTGCCTTTCTGAAAACAGGCCGTGACGGGGACGAGAGCCATGAGATGTTCCTCCTCTGGGCAAGCCCGGGTCCCAGATCCTGTTGTGCCTGTGAATAGGCTGCAGGGGGACGGTGAAGACCAGCAACAGCTTTCAGGGCTGCCACCTTCCGTGTGGGACAAGGAGCCGGATGTGTGCCTTTTCGGAAACAGGATCTGCCGAGGAAGAGAGCCATGAGATGTTCCTCCTCTGGGCAAGGCCGGGTCCCAGATCTTGTTGTGCCTGTGAATAGGCTGCAGGGCGACGGTGAAGACCAGCAACAGCTTTCAGGGCTGCCACCTTCCGTGTGGGAGAAGGAGCTGGATGTGTGCCTTTCTGGAAACAGGACGTGCCGGGGACCAGAGCCATGAGATGTTCCTCCTCTGGGCAAGCCCGGGTCCCAGATCCTTTTGTGCCTGTGAATAGGCTGCAGGGGGACGGTGAAGACCAGCAACAGCTTTCAGGGCTGCCACCTTCCGTGTGGGACAAGGAGCCGGACGTGTGCCTTTTCGGAAACAGGCTCTGCCGAGGACGAGAGCCATGAGATGTTCCTCCTCTGGGCAAGCCCGGGTCCTGAATCCTGTTGTGCCTATGAATAGGCTGCAGGGGGACGGTGAAGACCAGCAACAGCTTTCAGGGCTGCCACCTTCCGTGTGGGACAAGGAGCCTGACGTGTGCCTTTTCGGAAACAAGCTCTGCCGAGGACGAGAGCCATGAGATGTTCCTCCTCTGGGCAAGCCCGGGTCCCAGATCCTGTTGTGCCTGTGAATAGGCTGCAGGGCGACGGTGAAGACCAGCAAGAGCTGTCAGGTCTGCCACCTTCCGTGTGGGACAAGGAGCCGGATGTGTGCCTTTTCGGAAACAGGCTCTGCCGAGGACGAGAGCCATGAGATGTTCCTCCTCTGGGCAAGCCCGCGTCCAAATCCTGTTGTGCCTGTGAATAGGCTGCAGGGGGACGGTGAAGACCAGCAACAGCTTTCAGGGCTGCCACATTCCGTGTGGGACAAGGAGCCGGACGTGTGCGTTTTCGGAAACAGGCTCTACAGAGGACGAGAGCCATGAGATGTTCCACCTCTGGGCAAGCCCGGGTCCTGAATCCTGTGGTGCCTGTGAATAGGCTGCAGGGGGACGGTGAAGACCAGCAACAGCTTTCAGGGCTGCCACCTTCCGTGTGGAACAAGGAGCCGGACGTGTCTTTCTGGATACAGGCCCTGCCGAGGACGAGAGCCATGAGATGTTCCTCCTCTGGGCAAGCCCGGGTCCCAGATCCTGTTGTGCCTGTGAATAGGCTGCAGGGGGACGGTGAAGACCAGCAACAGCTTTCAGGGCTGCCACCTTCCGTGTGGGACAAGGAGCCGGATGAGTGCCTTTTCGGAAACAGGCTCTGCCGAGGACGAGAGCCATGAGATGTTCCTCCTCTGGGCAAGCCCGGGTCCTAGATCCTGTTGTGCCTGTGAATAGGCTGCAGGGGGACGGTGAAGACCAGCAACAGCTGTCAGGGCTGCCACCTTCAGTGTGGGACAAGGAGCCGGATGTGTGCCGATCCGGAAACAGGCTCTGCCGAGGACGAGAGCCATGAGATGTTCCTCCTCTGCGCAAGCCCGCGTCCAAATCCTGTTGTGCCTGTGAATAGGCTGCAGGGGGACGGTGAAGACCAGCAACAGCTTTCAGGGCTGCCACATTCCGTGTGGGACAAGGAGCCGGACGTGTGCGTTTTCGGAAACAGGCTCTACAGAGGACGAGAGCCATGAGATGTTCCACCTCTGGGCAAGCCCGGGTCCTGAATCCTGTGGTGCCTGTGAATAGGCTGCAGGGGGACGGTGAAGACCAGCAACAGCTTTCAGGGCTGCCACCTTCCGTGTGGGACAAGGAGCCGGATGTGTGCCTTTTCGGAAACAGGATCTGCCGAGGAAGAGAGCCATGAGATGTTCCTCCTCTGGGCAAGGCCGGGTCCCAGATCTTGTTGTGCCTGTGAATAGGCTGCAGGGCGACGGTGAAGACCAGCAACAGCTTTCAGGGCTGCCACCTTCCGTGTGGGAGAAGGAGCTGGATGTGTGCCTTTCTGGAAACAGGACGTGCCGGGGACCAGAGCCATGAGATGTTCCTCCTCTGGGCAAGCCCGGGTCCCAGATCCTTTTGTGCCTGTGAATAGGCTGCAGGGGGACGGTGAAGACCAGCAACAGCTTTCAGGGCTGCCACCTTCCGTGTGGGACAAGGAGCCGGACGTGTGCCTTTTCGGAAACAGGCTCTGCCGAGGACGAGAGCCATGAGATGTTCCTCCTCTGGGCAAGCCCGGGTCCTGAATCCTGTTGTGCCTATGAATAGGCTGCAGGGGGACAGTGAAGACCAGCAACAGCTTTCAGGGCTGCCACCTTCCGTGTGGGACAAGGAGCCGGATGAGTGCCTTTTCGGAAACAGGCTCTGCCGAGGACGAGAGCCATGAGATGTTCCTCCTCTGGGCAAGCCCGGGTCCTAGATCCTGTTGTGCCTGTGAATAGGCTGCAGGGGGACGGTGAAGACCAGCAACAGCTGTCAGGGCTGCCACCTTCAGTGTGGGACAAGGAGCCGGATGTGTGCCGATCCGGAAACAGGCTCTGCCGAGGACGAGAGCCATGAGATGTTCCTCCTCTGGGCAAGCCCGCGTCCAAATCCTGTTGTGCCTGTGAACAGGCTGCAGGGGGACGGTGAAGACCAGCAACAGCTTTCAGGGCTGCCACATTCCGTGTGGGACAAGGAGCCGGACGTGTGCGTTTTCGGAAACAGGCTCTACAGAGGACGAGAGCCATGAGATGTTCCACCTCTGGGCAAGCCCGGGTCCTGAATCCTGTGGTGCCTGTGAATAGGCTGCAGGGGGACGGTGAAGACCAGCAACAGCTTTCTCGGCTGCCACCTTCCGTGTGGGAGAAGGAGCCGGATGTGTGCCTTTCTGGAAATAGGCCGTGACGGGGACGAGAGCCATGAGATGTTCCTCCTCTGGGCAAGCCCGGGTCCCAGATCCTGTTGTGCCTGTGAATAGGCTGCAGGGGGACGGTGAAGACCAGCAACAGCTTTCAGGGCTGCCACCTTCCGTGTGGGACAAGGAGCCGGATGTGTGCCTTTTCGGAAACAGGTTCTGCCGAGGAAGAGAGCCATGAGATGTTCCTCCTCTGGGCAAGCCCGGGTCCTGAATCCTGTTGTGCCTGTGAATAGGCTGCAGGGCGACGGTGAAGACCAGCAAGAGCTGTCAGGTCTGCCACCTTCCGTGTGGGACAAGGAGCCGGATGTGTGCCTTTTCGGAAACAGGCTCTGCCGAGGACGAGAGCCATGAGATGTTCCTCCTCTGGGCAAGCCCGCGTCCAAATCCTGTTGTGCCTGTGAATAGGCTGCAGGGGGACGGTGAAGACCAGCAACAGCTTTCAGGGCTGCCACATTCCGTGTGGGACAAGGAGCCGGACGTGTGCGTTTTCGGAAACAGGCTCTACAGAGGACGAGAGCCATGAGATGTTCCACCTCTGGGCAAGCCCGGGTCCTGAATCCTGTGGTGCCTGTGAATAGGCTGCAGGGGGACGGTGAAGACCAGCAACAGCTTTCAGGGCTGCCACCTTCCGTGTGCGACAAGGAGCCGGACGTGTCTTTCTGGATACAGGCCCTGCCGAGGACGAGAGCCATGAGATGTTCCTCCTCTGGGCAAGCCCGGGTCCCAGATCCTGTTGTGCCTGTGAATAGGCTGCAGGGGGACGGTGAAGACCAGCAACAGCTTTCAGGGCTGCCACCTTCCGTGTGGGACAAGGAGCCGGATGAGTGCCTTTTCGGAAACAGGCTCTGCCGAGGACGAGAGCCATGAGATGTTCCTCCTCTGGGCAAGCCCGGGTCCTAGATCCTGTTGTGCCTGTGAATAGGCTGCAGGGGGACGGTGAAGACCAGCAACAGCTGTCAGGGCTGCCACCTTCAGTGTGGGACAAGGAGCCGGATGTGTGCCGATCCGGAAACAGGCTCTGCCGAGGACGAGAGCCATGAGATGTTCCTCCTCTGGGCAAGCCCGCGTCCAAATCCTGTTGTGCCTGTGAATAGGCTGCAGGGGGACGGTGAAGACCAGCAACAGCTTTCAGGGCTGCCACATTCCGTGTGGGACAAGGAGCCGGACGTGTGCGTTTTCGGAAACAGGCTCTACAGAGGACGAGAGCCATGAGATGTTCCACCTCTGGGCAAGCCCGGGTCCTGAATCCTGTGGTGCCTGTGAATAGGCTGCAGGGGGACGGTGAAGACCAGCAACAGCTTTCTCGGCTGCCACCTTCCGTGTGGGAGAAGGAGCCGGATGTGTGCCTTTCTGGAAATAGGCCGTGACGGGGACGAGAGCCATGAGATGTTCCTCCTCTGGGCAAGGCCGGGTCCCAGATCTTGTTGTGCCTGTGAATAGGCTGCAGGGGGACGGTGAAGACCAGCAACAGCTTTCAGGGCTGCCACCTTCCGTGTGGGACAAGGAGCCGGATGTGTGCCTTTTCGGAAACAGGATCTGCCGAGGAAGAGAGCCATGAGATGTTCCTCCTCTGGGCAAGGCCGGGTCCCAGATCTTGTTGTGCCTGTGAATAGGCTGCAGGGCGACGGTGAAGACCAGCAACAGCTTTCAGGGCTGCCACCTTCCGTGTGGGAGAAGGAGCTGGATGTGTGCCTTTCTGGAAACAGGACGTGCCGGGGACCAGAGCCATGAGATGTTCCTCCTCTGGGCAAGCCCGGGTCCCAGATCCTTTTGTGCCTGTGAATAGGCTGCAGGGGGACGGTGAAGACCAGCAACAGCTTTCAGGGCTGCCACCTTCCGTGTGGGACAAGGAGCCGGACGTGTGCCTTTTCGGAAACAGGCTCTGCCGAGGACGAGAGCCATGAGATGTTCCTCCTCTGGGCAAGCCCGGGTCCTGAATCCTGTTGTGCCTATGAATAGGCTGCAGGGGGACGGTGAAGACCAGCAACAGCTTTCAGGGCTGCCACCTTCCGTGTGGGACAAGGAGCCTGACGTGTGCCTTTTCGGAAACAAGCTCTGCCGAGGACGAGAGCCATGAGATGTTCCTCCTCTGGGCAAGGCCGGGTCCCAGATCCTGTTGTGCCTGTGAATAGGCTGCAGGGCGACGGTGAAGACCAGCAAGAGCTGTCAGGTCTGCCACCTTCCGTGTGGGACATGGAGCCGGATGTGTGCCTTTTCGGAAACAGGCTCTGCCGAGGACGAGAGCCATGAGATGTTCCTCCTCTGGGCAAGCCCGCGTCCAAATCCTGTTGTGCCTGTGAATAGGCTGCAGGGGGACGGTGAAGACCAGCAACAGCTTTCAGGGCTGCCACATTCCGTGTGGGACAAGGAGCCGGACGTGTGCGTTTTCGGAAACAGGCTCTACAGAGGACGAGAGCCATGAGATGTTCCACCTCTGGGCAAGCCCGGGTCCTGAATCCTGTGGTGCCTGTGAGTAGGCTGCAGGGGGACGGTGAAGACCAGCAACAGCTTTCAGGGCTGCCACCTTCCGTGTGGGACAAGGAGCCGGATGTGTGCCTTTTCGGAAACAGGATCTGCCGAGGAAGAGAGCCATGAGATGTTCCTCCTCTGGGCAAGGCCGGGTCCCAGATCTTGTTGTGCCTGTGAATAGGCTGCAGGGCGACGGTGAAGACCAGCAACAGCTTTCAGGGCTGCCACCTTCCGTGTGGGAGAAGGAGCTGGATGTGTGCCTTTCTGGAAACAGGACGTGCCGGGGACCAGAGCCATGAGATGTTCCTCCTCTGGGCAAGCCCGGGTCCCAGATCCTTTTGTGCCTGTGAATAGGCTGCAGGGGGACGGTGAAGACCAGCAACAGCTTTCAGGGCTGCCACCTTCCGTGTGGGACAAGGAGCCGGACGTGTGCCTTTTCGGAAACAGGCTCTGCCGAGGACGAGAGCCATGAGATGTTCCTCCTCTGGGCAAGCCCAGGTCCTGAATCCTGTTGTGCCTATGAATAGGCTGCAGGGGGACGGTGAAGACCAGCAACAGCTTTCAGGGCTGCCACCTTCCGTGTGGGACAAGGAGCCTGACGTGTGCCTTTTCGGAAACAAGCTCTGCCGAGGACGAGAGCCATGAGATGTTCCTCCTCTGGGCAAGCCCGGGTCCTGAATCCTGTTGTGCCTGTGAATAGGCTGCAGGGCGACGGTGAAGACCAGCAAGAGCTGTCAGGTCTGCCACCTTCCGTGTGGGACAAGGAGCCGGATGTGTGCCTTTTCGGAAACAGGCTCTGCCGAGGACGAGAGCCATGAGATGTTCCTCCTCTGGGCAAGCCCGCGTCCAAATCCTGTTGTGCCTGTGAATAGGCTGCAGGGGGACGGTGAAGACCAGCAACAGCTTTCAGGGCTGCCACATTCCGTGTGGGACAAGGAGCCGGACGTGTGCGTTTTCGGAAACAGGCTCTACAGAGGACGAGAGCCATGAGATGTTCCACCTCTGGGCAAGCCCGGGTCCTGAATCCTGTGGTGCCTGTGAATAGGCTGCAGGGGGACGGTGAAGACCAGCAACAGCTTTCAGGGCTGCCACCTTCCGTGTGGGACAAGGAGCCGGACGTGTCTTTCTGGATACAGGCCCTGCCGAGGACGAGAGCCATGAGATGTTCCTCCTCTGGGCAAGCCCGGGTCCCAGATCCTGTTGTGCCTGTGAATAGGCTGCAGGGGGACGGTGAAGACCAGCAACAGCTTTCAGGGCTGCCACCTTCCGTGTGGGACAAGGAGCCGGATGAGTGCCTTTTCGGAAACAGGCTCTGCCGAGGACGAGAGCCATGAGATGTTCCTCCTCTGGGCAAGCCCGGGTCCTAGATCCTGTTGTGCCTGTGAATAGGCTGCAGGGGGACGGTGAAGACCAGCAACAGCTGTCAGGGCTGCCACCTTCAGTGTGGGACAAGGAGCCGGATGTGTGCCGATCCGGAAACAGGCTCTGCCGAGGACGAGAGCCATGAGATGTTCCTCCTCTGGGCAAGCCCGGGTCCCAGATCCTGTTGTGCCTGTGAATAGGCTGCAGGGGGACGGTGAAGACCAGCAACAGCTTTCAGGGCTGCCACATTCCGTGTGGGACAAGGAGCCGGACGTGTGCGTTTTCGGAAACAGGCTCTACAGAGGACGAGAGCCATGAGATGTTCCACCTCTGGGCAAGCCCGGGTCCTGAATCCTGTGGTGCCTGTGAATAGGCTGCAGGGGGACGGTGAAGACCAGCAACAGCTTTCAGGGCTGCCACCTTCCGTGTGGGACAAGGAGCCGGATGTGTGCCTTTTCGGAAACAGGATCTGCCGAGGAAGAGAGCCATGAGATGTTCCTCCTCTGGGCAAGGCCGGGTCCCAGATCTTGTTGTGCCTGTGAATAGGCTGCAGGGCGACGGTGAAGACCAGCAACAGCTTTCAGGGCTGCCACCTTCCGTGTGGGAGAAGGAGCTGGATGTGTGCCTTTCTGGAAACAGGACGTGCCGGGGACCAGAGCCATGAGATGTTCCTCCTCTGGGCAAGCCCGGGTCCCAGATCCTTTTGTGCCTGTGAATAGGCTGCAGGGGGACGGTGAAGACCAGCAACAGCTTTCAGGGCTGCCACCTTCCGTGTGGGACAAGGAGCCGGACGTGTGCCTTTTCGGAAACAGGCTCTGCCGAGGACGAGAGCCATGAGATGTTCCTCCTCTGGGCAAGCCCGGGTCCTGAATCCTGTTGTGCCTATGAATAGGCTGCAGGGGGACGGTGAAGACCAGCAACAGCTTTCAGGGCTGCCACCTTCCGTGTGGGACAAGGAGCCTGACGTGTGCCTTTTCGGAAACAAGCTCTGCCGAGGACGAGAGCCATGAGATGTTCCTCCTCTGGGCAAGCCCGGGTCCCAGATCCTGTTGTGCCTGTGAATAGGCTGCAGGGCGACGGTGAAGACCAGCAAGAGCTGTCAGGTCTGCCACCTTCCGTGTGGGACAAGGAGCCGGATGTGTGCCTTTTCGGAAACAGGCTCTGCCGAGGACGAGAGCCATGAGATGTTCCTCCTCTGGGCAAGCCCGCGTCCAAATCCTGTTGTGCCTGTGAATAGGCTGCAGGGGGACGGTGAAGACCAGCAACAGCTTTCAGGGCTGCCACATTCCGTGTGGGACAAGGAGCCGGACGTGTGCGTTTTCGGAAACAGGCTCTACAGAGGACGAGAGCCATGAGATGTTCCACCTCTGAGCAAGCCCGGGTCCTAGATCCTGTTGTGCCTGTGAATAGGCTGCAGGGGGACGGTGAAGACCAGCAACAGCTGTCAGGGCTGCCACCTTCAGTGTGGGACAAGGAGCCGGATGTGTGCCGATCCGGAAACAGGCTCTGCCGAGGACGAGAGCCATGAGATGTTCCTCCTCTGCGCAAGCCCGGGTCCAAATCCTGTTGTGCCTGTGAATAGGCTGCAGGGGGACGGTGAAGACCAGCAACAGCTTTCAGGGCTGCCACATTCCGTGTGGGACAAGGAGCCGGACGTGTGCGTTTTCGGAAACAGGCTCTACAGAGGACGAGAGCCATGAGATGTTCCACCTCTGGGCAAGCCCGGGTCCTGAATCCTGTGGTGCCTGTGAATAGGCTGCAGGGGGACGGTGAAGACCAGCAACAGCTTTCTCGGCTGCCACCTTCCGTGTGGGAGAAGGAGCCGGATGTGTGCCTTTCTGGAAATAGGCCGTGACAGGGACGAGAGCCATGAGATGTTCCTCCTCTGGGCAAGCCCGGGTCCCAGATCCTGTTGTGCCTGTGAATAGGCTGCAGGGGGACGGTGAAGACCAGCAACAGCTTTCAGGGCTGCCACCTTCCGTGTGGGACAAGGAGCCGGATGTGTGCCTTTTCGGAAACAGGATCTGCCGAGGAAGAGAGCCATGAGATGTTCCTCCTCTGGGCAAGGCCGGGTCCCAGATCTTGTTGTGCCTGTGAATAGGCTGCAGGGCGACGGTGAAGACCAGCAACAGCTTTCAGGGCTGCCACCTTCCGTGTGGGAGAAGGAGCTGGATGTGTGCCTTTCTGGAAACAGGACGTGCCGGGGACCAGAGCCATGAGATGTTCCTCCTCTGGGCAAGCCCGGGTCCCAGATCCTTTTGTGCCTGTGAATAGGCTGCAGGGGGACGGTGAAGACCAGCAACAGCTTTCAGGGCTGCCACCTTCCGTGTGGGACAAGGAGCCGGACGTGTGCCTTTTCGGAAACAGGCTCTGCCGAGGACGAGAGCCATGAGATGTTCCTCCTCTGGGCAAGCCCGGGTCCTGAATCCTGTTGTGCCTATGAATAGGCTGCAGGGGGACGGTGAAGACCAGCAACAGCTTTCAGGGCTGCCACCTTCCGTGTGGGACAAGGAGCCTGACGTGTGCCTTTTCGGAAACATGCTCTGCCGAGGACGAGAGCCATGAGATGTTCCTCCTCTGGGCAAGCCCGGGTCCCAGATCCTGTTGTGCCTGTGAATAGGCTGCAGGGCGACGGTGAAGACCAGCAAGAGCTGTCAGGTCTGCCACCTTCCGTGTGGGACAAGGAGCCGGACGTGTGCCTTTCTGGAAACAGGCCGTGCCGGGGACGAGAGCCATGAGATGTCCCTCCTCTGGGCAAGCCCGAGTCCCAGATCCTTTTGTGCCTGTGAATAGGCTGCAGGGGGACGGTGAAGACCAGCAACAGCTTTCAGGGCTGCCACCTTCCGTGTGGGACAAAGAGCCGGAAGTGTGCCTTTTCGGAAACAGGTTCTGCCGAGGAAGAGAGCCATGAGATGTTCCTCCTCTGGGCAAGCCCGGGTCCTGAATCCTGTTGTGCCTGTGAATAGGCTGCAGGGCGACGGTGAAGACCAGCAAGAGCTGTCAGGGCTGCCACCTTCCGTGTGGGACAAGGAGCCGGATGTGTGCCTTTTCGGAAACAGGCTCTGCCGAGGACGAGAGCCATGAGATGTTCCTCCTCTGGGCAAGCCCGCGTCCAAATCCTGTTGTGCCTGTGAATAGGCTGCAGGGGGACGGTGAAGACCAGCAACAGCTTTCAGGGCTGCCACATTCCGTGTGGGACAAGGAGCCGGACGTGTGCGTTTTCGGAAACAGGCTCTACAGAGGACGAGAGCCATGAGATGTTCCACCTCTGGGCAAGCCCGGGTCCTGAATCCTGTGGTGCCTGTGAATAGGCTGCAGGGGGACGGTGAAGACCAGCAACAGCTTTCAGGGCTGCCACCTTCCGTGTGGGACAAGAGCCGGACGTGTCTTTCTGGATACAGGCCCTGCCGAGGACGAGAGCCATGAGATGTTCCTCCTCTGGGCAAGCCCGGGTCCCAGATCCTGTTGTGCCTGTGAATAGGCTGCAGGGGGACGGTGAAGACCAGCAACAGCTTTCAGGGCTGCCACCTTCCGTGTGGGAGAAGGAGCCGGATGAGTGCCTTTTCGGAAACAGGCTCTGCCGAGGACGAGAGCCATGAGATGTTCCTCCTCTGGGCAAGCCCGGGTCCTAGATCCTGTTGTGCCTGTGAATAGGCTGCAGGGGGACGGTGAAGACCAGCAACAGCTGTCAGGGCTGCCACCTTCAGTGTGGGACAAGGAGCCGGATGTGTGCCGATCCGGAAACAGGCTCTGCCGAGGACGAGAGCCATGAGATGTTCCTCCTCTGGGCAAGCCCGCGTCCAAATCCTGTTGTGCCTGTGAATAGGCTGCAGGGGGACGGTGAAGACCAGCAACAGCTTTCAGGGCTGCCACATTCCGTGTGGGACAAGGAGCCGGACGTGTGCGTTTTCGGAAACAGGCTCTACAGAGGACGAGAGCCATGAGATGTTCCACCTCTGGGCAAGCCCGGGTCCTGAATCCTGTGGTGCCTGTGAATAGGCTGCAGGGGGACGGTGAAGACCAGCAACAGCTTTCTCGGCTGCCACCTTCCGTGTCGGAGAAGGAGCCGGATGTGTGCCTTTCTGGAAATAGGCCGTGACGGGGACGAGAGCCATGAGATGTTCCTCCTCTGGGCAAGCCCGGGTCCCAGATCCTGTTGTGCCTGTGAATAGGCTGCAGGGGGACGGTGAAGACCAGCAACAGCTTTCAGGGCTGCCACCTTCCGTGTGGGACAAGGAGCCGGATGTGTGCCTTTTCGGAAACAGGATCTGCCGAGGAAGAGAGCCATGAGATGTTCCTCCTCTGGGCAAGGCCGGGTCCCAGATCTTGTTGTGCCTGTGAATAGGCTGCAGGGCGACGGTGAAGACCAGCAACAGCTTTCAGGGCTGCCACCTTCCGTGTGGGAGAAGGAGCTGGATGTGTGCCTTTCTGGAAACAGGACGTGCCGGGGACCAGAGCCATGAGATGTTCCTCCTCTGGGCAAGCCCGGGTCCCAGATCCTGTTGTGCCTGTGAATAGGCTGCAGGGGGACGGAGAAGACCAGCAACAGCTTTCAGGGCTGCCACCTTCCGTGTGGGACAAGGAGCCGGACGTGTGCCTTTTCGGAAACAGGCTCTGCCGAGGACGAGAGCCATGAGATGTTCCTCCTCTGGGCAAGCCCGGGTCCTGAATCCTGTTGTGCCTATGAATAGGCTGCAGGGGGACGGTGAAGACCAGCAACAGCTTTCAGGGCTGCCACCTTCCGTGTGGGACAAGGAGCCTGACGTGTGCCTTTTCGGAAACAAGCTCTGCCGAGGACGAGAGCCATGAGATGTTCCTCCTCTGGGCAAGCCCGGGTCCCAGATCCTGTTGTGCCTGTGAATAGGCTGCAGGGCGACGGTGAAGACCAGCAAGAGCTTTCAGGGCTGCCACCTTCCGTGTGGGACAAGGAGCCGGATGTGTGCCTTTTCGGAAACAGGCTCTGCCGAGGACGAGAGCCATGAGATGTTCCTCCTCTGGGCAAGCCCGCGTCCAAATCCTGTTGTGCCTGTGAATAGGCTGCAGGGGGACGGTGAAGACCAGCAACAGCTTTCAGGGCTGCCACCTTCCGTGTCGGACAAGGAGCCGGACGTGTGCGTTTTCGGAAACAGGCTCTACAGAGGACGAGAGCCATGAGATGTTCCACCTCTGGGCAAGCCCGCGTCCTGAATCCTGTGGTGCCTGTGAATAGGCTGCAGGGGGACGGTGAAGACCAGCAACAGCTTTCAGGGCTGCCACCTTCCGTGTGGGACAAGGAGCCGGATGTGTGCCTTTTCGGAAACAGGATCTGCCGAGGACGAGAGCCATGAGATGTTCCTCCTCTGGGCAAGGCCGGGTCCCAGATCTTGTTGTGCCTGTGAATAGGCTGCAGGGCGACGGTGAAGACCAGCAACAGCTTTCAGGGCTGCCACCTTCCGTGTGGGACAAGGAGCTGGATGTGTGCCTTTCTGGAAACAGGACGTGCCGGGGACCAGAGCCATGAGATGTTCCTCCTCTGGGCAAGCCCGGGTCCCAGATCCTTTTGTGCCTGTGAATAGGCTGCAGGGGGACGGTGAAGACCAGCAACAGCTTTCAGGGCTGCCACCTTCCGTGTGGGACAAGGAGCCGGACGTGTGCCTTTTCGGAAACAGGCTCTGCCGAGGACGAGAGCCATGAGATGTTCCTCCTCTGGGCAAGCCCGGGTCCTGAATCCTGTTGTGCCTGTGAATAGGCTGCAGGGGGACGGTGAAGACCAGCAACAGCTTTCAGGGCTGCCACCTTCCGTGTGGGACAAGGAGCCTGACGTGTGCCTTTTCGGAAACAAGCTCTGCCGAGGACGAGAGCCATGAGATGTTCCTCCTCTGGGCAAGCCCGGGTCCCAGATCCTGTTGTGCCTGTGAATAGGCTGCAGGGCGACGGTGAAGACCAGCAAGAGCTGTCAGGTCTGCCACCTTCCGTGTGGGACAAGGAGCCGGATGTGTGCCTTTTCGGAAACAGGCTCTGCCGAGGACGAGAGCCATGAGATGTTCCTCCTCTGGGCAAGCCCGCGTCCAAATCCTGTTGTGCCTGTGAATAGGCTGCAGGGGGACGGTGAAGACCAGCAACAGCTTTCAGGGCTGCCACATTCCGTGTGGGACAAGGAGCCGGACGTGTGCGTTTTCGGAATCAGGCTCTACAGAGGACGAGAGCCATGAGATGTTCCACCTCTGGGCAAGCCCGGGTCCTGAATCCTGTGGTGCCTGTGAATAGGCTGCAGGGGGACGGTGAAGACCAGCAACAGCTTTCAGGGCTGCCACCTTCCGTGTGGGACAAGGAGCCGGACCTGTCTTTCTGGATACAGGCCCTGCCGAGGACGAGAGCCATGAGATGTTCCTCCTCTGGGCAAGCCCGGGTCCCAGATCCTGTTGTGCCTGTGAATAGGCTGCAGGGGGACGGTGAAGACCAGCAACAGCTTTCAGGGCTGCCACCTTCCGTGTGGGACAAGGAGCCGGATGAGTGCCTTTTCGGAAACAGGCTCTGCCGAGGACGAGAGCCATGAGATGTTCCTCCTCTGGGCAAGCCCGGGTCCTAGATCCTGTTGTGCCTGTGAATAGGCTGCAGGGGGACGGTGAAGACCAGCAACAGCTGTCAGGGCTGCCACCTTCAGTGTGGGACAAGGAGCCGGATGTGTGCCGATCCGGAAACAGGCTCTGCCGAGGACGAGAGCCATGAGATGTTCCTCCTCTGGGCAAGCCCGCGTCCAAATCCTGTTGTGCCTGTGAATAGGCTGCAGGGGGACGGTGAGGACCAGCAACAGCTTTCAGGGCTGCCACATTCCGTGTGGGACAAGGAGCCGGACGTGTGCGTTTTCGGAAACAGGCTCTACAGAGGACGAGAGCCATGAGATGTTCCACCTCTGGGCAAGCCCGGGTCCTGAATCCTGTGGTGCCTGTGAATAGGCTGCAGGGGGACGGTGAAGACCAGCAACAGCTTTCTCGGCTGCCACCTTCCGTGTGGGAGAAGGAGCCGGATGTGTGCCTTTCTGGAAATAGGCCGTGCCGGGGACGAGAGCCATGAGATGTTCCTCCTCTGGGCAAGCCCGGGTCCCAGATCCTGTTGTGCCTGTGAATAGGCTGCAGGGGGACGGTGAAGACCAGCAACAGCTTTCAGGGCTGCCACCTTCCGTGTGGGACAAGGAGCCGGATGTGTGCCTTTTCGGAAACAGGATCTGCCGAGGAAGAGAGCCATGAGATGTTCCTCCTCTGGGCAAGGCCGGGTCCCAGATCTTGTTGTGCCTGTGAACAGGCTGCAGGGCGACGGTGAAGACCAGCAACAGCTTTCAGGGCTTCCACCTTCCGTGTGGGAGAAGGAGCTGGATGTGTGCCTTTCTGGAAACAGGACGTGCCGGGGACCAGAGCCATGAGATGTTCCTCCTCTGGGCAAGCCCGGGTCCCAGATCCTTTTGTACCTGTGAATAGGCTGCAGGGGGACGGTGAAGACCAGCAACAGCTTTCAGGGCTGCCACCTTCCGTGTGGGACAAGGAGCCGGACGTGTGCCTTTTCGGAATCAGGCTCTGCCGAGGACGAGAGCCATGAGATGTTCCTCCTCTGGGCAAGCCCGGGTCCCAGATCCTGTTGTGCCTGTGAATAGGCTGCAGGGGGACGGTGAAGACCAGCAACAGCTTTCAAGGCTGCCACCTTCCGCGTGGGACAAGGAGCCGGACGTGTCTTTCTGGATACAGGTCCTGCCGAGGACGAGAGCCATGAGATGTTCCTCCTCTGGGCAAGCCCGGGTCCCAGATCCTGTTGTGCCTGTGAATAGGCTGCAGGGGGACGGTGAAGACCAGCAACAGCTTTCAGGGCTGCCACCTTCCGTGTGGGAGAAGGAGCCGGATGTGTGCCTTTTCGGAAACAGGCCGTGCCGGGGACGAGAGCCATGAGATGTTCCTCCTCTGGGCAAGCCCGGGTCCCAGATCCTTTTGTGCCTGTGAATAGGCTGCAGGGGGACGGTGAAGACCAGCAACAGCTTTCAGGGCTGCCACCTTCCGTGTGGGACAAGGAGCCGGATGTGTGCCTTTTCGGAAACAGGATCTGCCGAGGAAGAGAGCCATGAGATGTTCCTCCTCTGGGCAAGCCCGGGTCCCAGATCCTGTTGTGCCTGTGAATAGGCTGCAGGGCGACGGTGAAGACCAGCAACAGCTTTCAGGGCTGCCACCTTCCGTGTGGGACAAGGAGCCGGACGTGTGCCTTTTCGGAATCAGGCTCTGCCGAGGACGAGAGCCATGAGATGTTCCTCCTCTGGGCAAGCCCGGGTCCTGAACCCTGTTGTGCCTGTGAATAGGCTGCAGGGGGACGGTGAAGACCAGCAACAGCTTTCAGGGCTGCCACCTTCCGTGTGGGAGAAGGAGCCGGATGTGTGCCTTTCTGGAAATAGGCCGTGCCGGGGACGAGAGCCATGAGATGTTCCTCCTTTGGGCAAGCCCGGGTCCCAGATCCTGTTGTGCCTGTGAATAGGCTGCAGGGGGACGGTGAAGACCAGCAACAGCTTTCAGGGCTGCCACCTTCCGTGTGGGACAAGGAGCCGGACGTGTGCCTTTTCGGAAACAGGCTCTGCCGAGGACGAGAGCCATGAGATGTTCCTCCTATGGGCAAGGCCGGGTCCCAGATCTTGTTGTGCCTGTGAATAGGCTGCAGGGCGACGGTGAAGACCAGCAACAGCTTTCAGGGCTGCCACCTTCCGTGTGGGACAAGGAGCCGGATGTGTGCCTTTTCGGAAACAGGATCTGCCGAGGAAGAGAGCCATGAGATGTTCCTCCTCTGGGCAAGGCCGGGTCCCAGATCTTGTTGTGCCTGTGAATAGGCTGCAGGGCGACGGTAAAGACCAGCAACAGCTTTCAGGGCTGCCACCTTCCGTGTGGGAGAAGGAGCTGGATGTGTGCCTTTCTGGAAACAGGCTCTGCCGGGGACCAGAGCCATGAGATGTTCCTCCTCTGGGCAAGCCCGGGTCCCAGATCCTTTTGTGCCTGTGAATAGGCTGCAGGGGGACGGTGAAGACCAGCAACAGCTTTCAGGGCTGCCACCTTCCGTGTGGGACAAGGAGCCGGACGTGTGCCTTTTCGGAAACAGGCTCTGCCGAGGACGAGAGCCATGAGATGTTCCTCCTCTGGGCAAGCCCGGGTCCTGAATCCTGTTGTGCCTGTGAATAGGCTGCAGGGGGACGGTGAAGACCAGCAACAGCTTTCAGGGCTGCCACCTTCCGTGTGGGACAAGGAGCCTGACGTGTGCCTTTTCGGAAACAGGCTCTGCCGAGGACGAGAGCCATGAGATGTTCCTCCTCTGGGCAAGCCCGCGTCCAAATCCTGTTGTGCCTGTGAATAGGCTGCAGGGGGACGGTGAAGACCAGCAACAGCTTTCAGGGCTGCCACCTTCCGTGTGGGACAAGGAGCCGGACGTGTGCCTTTTCGGAATCAGGCTCTGCCGAGGACGAGAGCCATGAGATGTTCCTCCTCTGGGCAAGCCCGGGTCCCATATCCTGTTGTGCCTGTGAATAGGCTGCAGGGGGACGGTGAAGACCAGCAACAGCTTTCAGGGCTGCCACCTTCCGCGTGGGACAAGGAGCCGGACGTGTCTTAATGGATACAGGCCCTGCCGAGGACGAGAGCCATGAGATGTTCCTCCTCTGGGCAAGCCCGGGTCCCAGATCCTGTTGTGCCTGTGAATAGGCTGCAGGGGGACGGTGAAGACCAGCAACAGCTTTCAGGGCTGCCAACTTCCGTGTGGGACAAGGAGCCGGACGTGTCTTTCTGGATACAGGCCCTGCCGAGGACGAGAGCCATGAGATGTTCCTCCTCTGGGCAAGCCCGGGTCCCAGATCCTGTTGTGCCTGTGAATAGGCTGCAGGGGGACGGTGAAGACCAGCAACAGCTTTCAGGGCTGCCACATTCCGTGTGGGACATGAAGCCGGACGTGTGCCTTTTCGGAATCAGGCTCTGCCGAGGACGAGAGCCATGAGATGTTCCTCCTCTGGGCAAGCCCGGGTCCCAGATCCTGTTGTGCCTGTGAATAGGCTGCAGGGGGACGGTGAAGACCAGCAACAGCTTTCAGGGCTGCCAACTTCCGTGTGGGACAAGGAGCCGGACCTGTCTTTCTGGATACAGGCCCTGCCGAGGACGAGAGCCATGAGATGTTCCTCCTCTGGGCAAGCCCGGGTCCCAGATCCTGTTGTGCCTGTGAATAGGCTGCAGGGGGACGGTGAAGACCAGCAACAGCTTTCACAGCTGCCACCTTCCGTGTGGGACAAGGAGCCGGACGTGTCTTTCTTGATACAGGCCCTGCCGAGGACGAGAGCCATGAGATGTTCCTCCTCTGGGCAAGCCCGGGTCTCAGATCCTGTTGTGCCTGTGAATAGGCTGCAGGGGGACGGTGAAGACCAGCAACAGCTTTCAGGGCTGCCAACTTCCGTGTGGGACAAGGAGCCGGACCTGTCTTTCTGGATACAGGCCCTGCCGAGGACGAGAGCCATGAGATGTTCCTCCTCTGGGCAAGCCCGGGTCCCAGATCCTGTTGTGCCTGTGAATAGGCTGCAGGGGGACGGTAAAGACCAGCAACAGCTTTCAGGGCTGCCACCTTCCGTGTGGGACAAGGAGCCGGATGTGTGCCTTTTCGGAAACAAGCTCTGCCGAGGACGAGAGCCATGAGATGTTCCTCCTCTGGGCAAGCCCGTGTCCCAGATCCTGTTGTGCCTGTGAATAGGCTGCAGGGCGACGGTGAAGACCAGCAAGAGCTGTCAGGTCTGCCACCTTCCGTGTGGGACAAGGAGCCGGATGTGTGCCTTTTCGGAAACAGGCTCTGCCGAGGACGAGAGCCATGAGATGTTCCTCCTCTGGGCAAGCCCGCGTCCATATCCTGTTGTGCCTGTGAATAGGCTGCAGGGGGACGGTGAAGACCAGCAACAGCTTTCAGGGCTGCCACCTTCCGTGTGGGACAAGGAGCCGGACGTGTCTTTCTGGATACAGGCCCTGCCGAGGACGAGAGCCATGAGATGTTCCTCCTCTGGGCAAGCCCGGGTCCCAGATCCTGTTGTGCCTGTGAATAGGCTGCAGGGGGACGGTGAAGACCAGCAACAGCTTTCAGGGCTGCCACATTCCGTGTGGGACAAGGAGCCGGACGTGTGCGTTTTCGGAAACAGGCTCTACAGAGGACGAGAGCCATGAGATGTTCCACCTCTGGGCAAGCCCGGGTCCTGAATCCTGTGGTGCCTGTGAATAGGCTGCAGGGGGACGGTGAAGACCAGCAACAGCTTTCAGGGCTGCCACCTTCCGTGTGGGACAAGGAGCCGGATGTGTGCCTTTCTGGAAATAGGCCGTGCCGGGGACGAGAGCCATGAGATGTTCCTCCTCTGGGCAAGCCCGGGTCCCAGATCCTGTTGTGCCTGTGAATAGGCTGCAGGGGGACGGTGAAGACCAGCAACAGCTTTCAGGGCTGCCACCTTCCGTGTGGGACAAGGAGCCGGATGTGTGCCTTTTCGGAAACAGGATCTGCCGAGGAAGAGAGCCATGAGATGTTCCTCCTCTGGGCAAGGCCGGGTCCCAGATCTTGTTGTGCCTGTGAATAGGCTGCAGGGCGACGGTGAAGACCAGCAACAGCTTTCAGGGCTGCCACCTTCCGTGTGGGAGAAGGAGCTGGATGTGTGCCTTTCTGGAAACAGGACGTGCCGGGGACCAGAGCCATGAGATGTTCCTCCTCTGGGCAAGCCCGGGTCCCAGATCCTTTTGTGCCTGTGAATAGGCTGCAGGGGGACGGTGAAGACCAGCAACAGCTTTCAGGGCTGCCACCTTCCGTGTGGGACAAGGAGCCGGACGTGTCTTTCTGGATACAGGCCCTGCCGAGGACGAGAGCCATGAGATGTTCCTCCTCTGGGCAAGCCCGGGTCCCAGATCCTGTTGTGCCTGTGAATAGGCTGCAGGGGGACGGTGAAGACCAGCAACAGCTTTCAGGGCTGCCACCTTCCGTGTGGGAGAAGGAGCCGGATGAGTGCCTTTTCGGAAACAGTCTCTGCCGAGGACGAGAGCCATGAGATGTTCCTCCTCTGGGCAAGCCCGCGTCCAAATCCTGTTGTGCCTGTGAATAGGCTGCAGGGGGACGGTGAAGACCAGCAACAGCTTTCAGGGCTGCCACATTCCGTGTGGGACAAGGAGCCGGACGTGTGCGTTTTCGGAAACAGGCTCTACAGAGGACGAGAGCCATGAGATGTTCCACCTCTGGGCAAGCCCGGGTCCTGAATCCTGTGGTGCCTGTGAATAGGCTGCAGGGGGACGGTGAAGACCAGCAACAGCTTTCAGGGCTGCCACCTTCCGTGTGGGACAAGGAGCCGGACGTGTCTTTCTGGATACAGGCCCTGCCGAGGACGAGAGCCATGAGATGTTCCTCCTCTGGGCAAGCCCGGGTCCCAGATCCTGTTGTGCCTGTGAATAGGCTGCAGGGGGACGGTGAAGACCAGCAACAGCTTTCAGGGCTGCCACCTTCCGTGTGGGACAAGGAGCCGGATGTGTGCCTTTCTGGAAACAGGCTCTGCCGAGGACGAGAGCCATGAGATGTTCCTCCTCTGGGCAAGCCCGGGTCCTAGATCCTGTTGTGCCTGTGAATAGGCTGCAGGGGGACGGTGAAGACCAGCAACAGCTGTCAGGGCTGCCACCTTCAGTGTGGGACAAGGAGCCGGATGTGTGCCGATCCGGAAACAGGCTCTGCCGAGGACGAGAGCCATGAGATGTTCCTCCTCTGGGCAAGCCCGCGTCCAAATCCTGTTGTGCCTGTGAATAGGCTGCAGGGGGACGGTGAAGACCAGCAACAGCTTTCAGGGCTGCCACATTCCGTGTGGGACAAGGAGCCGGACGTGTGCGTTTTCGGAAACAGGCTCTACAGAGGACGAGAGCCATGAGATGTTCCACCTCTGGGCAAGCCCGGGTCCTGAATCCTGTGGTGCCTGTGAATAGGCTGCAGGGGGACGGTGAAGACCAGCAACAGCTTTCTCGGCTGCCACCTTCCGTGTGGGAGAAGGAGCCGGATGTGTGCCTTTCTGGAAATAGGCCGTGCCGGGGACGAGAGCCATGAGATGTTCCTCCTCTGGGCAAGCCCGGGTCCCAGATCCTGTTGTGCCTGTGAATAGGCTGCAGGGGGACGGTGAAGACCAGCAACAGCTTTCAGGGCTGCCACCTTCCGTGTGGGACAAGGAGCCGGATGTGTGCCTTTTCGGAAACAGGATCTGCCGAGGAAGAGAGCCATGAGATGTTCCTCCTCTGGGCAAGGCCGGGTCCCAGATCTTGTTGTGCCTGTGAATAGGCTGCAGGGCGACGGTGAAGACCAGCAACAGCTTTCAGGGCTGCCACCTTCCGTGTGGGAGAAGGAGCTGGATGTGTGCCTTTCTGGAAACAGGACGTGCCGGGGACCAGAGCCATGAGATGTTCCTCCTCTGGGCAAGGCCGGGTCCCAGATCCTTTTGTGCCTGTGAATAGGCTGCAGGGGGACGGTGAAGACCAGCAACAGCTTTCAGGGCTGCCACCTTCCGTGTGGGACAAGGAGCCGGACGTGTGCCTTTTCGGAATCAGGCTCTGCCGAGGACGAGAGCCATGAGATGTTCCTCCTCTGGGCAAGCCCGGGTCCCAGATCCTGTTGTGCCTGTGAATAGGCTGCAGGGGGACGGTGAAGACCAGCAACAGCTTTCAGGGCTGCCACCTTCCGTGTGGGACAAGGAGCCTGACGTGTGCCTTTTCGGAAACAGGCTCTGCCGAGGACGAGAGCCATGAGATGTTCCTCCTCTGGGCAAGCCCGCGTCCAAATCCTGTTTTGCCTGTGAATAGGCTGCAGGGGGACGGTGAAGACCAGCAACAGCTTTCAGGGCTGCCACCTTCCGTGTGGGACAAGGAGCCGGACGTGTGCCTTTTCGGAATCAGGCTCTGCCGAGGACGAGAGCCATGAGATGTTCCTCCTCTGGGCAAGCCCGGGTCCCAGATCCTGTTGTGCCTGTGAATAGGCTGCAGGGGGACGGTGAAGACCAGCAACAGCTTTCAGGGCTGCCACCTTCCGCGTGGGACAAGGAGCCGGACGTGTCTTTCTGGATACAGGCCCTGCCGAGGACGAGAGCCATGAGATGTTCCTCCTCTGGGCAAGCCCGGGTCCCAGATCCTGTTGTGCCTGTGAATAGGCTGCAGGGGGACGGTGAAGACCAGCAACAGCTTTCAGGGCTGCCAACTTCCGTGTGGGACAAGGAGCCGGACCTGTCTTTCTGCATACAGGCCCTGCCGAGGACGAGAGCCATGAGATGTTCCTCCTCTGGGCAAGCCCGGGTCCCAGATCCTGTTGTGCCTGTGAATAGGCTGCAGGGCGACGGTGAAGACCAGCAACAGCTTTCAGGGCTGCCACCTTCCGTGTGGGACATGGAGCCGGACGTGTGCCTTTTCGGAATCAGGCTCTGCCGAGGACGAGAGCCATGAGATGTTCCTCCTCTGGCCAAGCCCGGGTCCCAGATCCTGTTGTGCCTGTGAATAGGCTGCAGGGGGACGGTGAAGACCAGCAACAGCTTTCAGGGCTGCCAACTTCCGTGTGGGACAAGGAGCCGGACCTGTCTTTCTGGATACAGGCCCTGCCGAGGACGAGAGCCATGAGATGTTCCTCCTCTGGGCAAGCCCGGGTCCCAGATGCTGTTGTGCCTGTGAATAGGCTGCAGGGGGACGGTGAAGACCAGCAACAGCTTTCACAGCTGCCACCTTCCGTGTGGGACAAGGAGCCGGACGTGTCTTTCTTGATACAGGCCCTGCCGAGGACGAGAGCCATGAGATGTTCCTCCTCTGGGCAAGCCCGGGTCTCAGATCCTGTTGTGCCTGTGAATAGGCTGCAGGGGGACGGTGAAGACCAGCAACAGCTTTCAGGGCTGCCAACTTCCGTGTGGGACAAGGAGCCGGACCTGTCTTTCTGGATACAGGCCCTGCCGAGGACGAGAGCCATGAGATGTTCCTCCTCTGGGCAAGCCCGGGTCCCAGATCCTGTTGTGCCTGTGAATAGGCTGCAGGGGGACGGTAAAGACCAGCAACAGCTTTCAGGGCTGCCACCTTCCGTGTGGGACAAGGAGCCGGATGTGTGCCTTTTCGGAAACAAGCTTTGCCGAGGACGAGAGCCATGAGATGTTCCTCCTCTGGGCAAGCCCGGGTCCTGAATCCTGTTGTGCCTGTGAATAGGCTGCAGGGCGACGGTGAAGACCAGCAAGAGCTGTCAGGTCTGCCACCTTCAGTGTGGGACAAGGAGCCGGATGTGTGCCTTTTCGGAAACAGGCTTTGCCGAGGACGAGAGCCATGAGATGTTCCTCCTCTGGGCAAGCCCGCGTCCAAATCCTGTTGTGCCTGTGAATAGGCTGCAGGGGGACGGTGAAGACCAGCAACAGCTTTCAGGGCTGCCACCTTCCGTGTGGGACAAGGAGCCGGACGTGTCTTTCTGGATAAAGGCTCTGCCGAGGACGAGAGCCATGAGATGTTCCTCCTCTGGGCAAGCCCGGGTCCCAGATCCTGTTGTGCCTGTGAATAGGCTGCAGGGGGACGGTGAAGACCAGCAACAGCTTTCAGGGCTGCCACATTCCGTGTGGGACAAGGAGCCGGACGTGTGCGTTTTCGGAAACAGGCTCTACAGAGGACGAGAGCCATGAGATGTTCCACCTCTGGGCAAGCCCGGGTCCTGAATCCTGTGGTGCCTGTGAATAGGCTGCAGGGGGACGGTGAAGACCAGCAACAGCTTTCTCGGCTGCCACCTTCCGTGTGGGAGAAGGAGCCGGATGTGTGCCTTTCTGAAAACAGGCCGTGACGGGGACGAGAGCCATGAGATGTTCCTCCTCTGGGCAAGCCCGGGTCCCAGATCCTGTTGTGCCTGTGAATAGGCTGCAGGGGGACGGTGAAGACCAGCAACAGCTTTCAGGGCTGCCACCTTCCGTGTGGGAGAAGGAGCTGGATGTGTGCCTTTCTGGAAACAGGACGTGCCGGGGACCAGAGCCATGAGATGTTCCTCCTCTGGGCAAGCCCGGGTCCCAGATCCTTTTGTGCCTGTGAATAGGCTGCAGGGGGACGGTGAAGACCAGCAACAGCTTTCAGGGCTGCCACCTTCCGTGTGGGACAAGGAGCCGGACGTGTGCCTTTTCGGAATCAGGCTCTGCCGAGGAAGAGAGCCATGAGATGTTCCTCCTCTGGGCAAGCCCGGGTCCTGAATCCTGTTGTGCCTGTGAATAGGCTGCAGGGGGACGGTGAAGACCAGCAACAGCTTTCAGGGCTGCCACCTTCCGTGTGGGACAAGGAGCCTGACGTGTGCCTTTTCGGAAACAAGCTCTGCCGAGGACGAGAGCCATGAGATGTTCCGCCTCTGGGCAAGCCCGGGTCCCAGATCCTGTTGTGCCTGTGAATAGGCTGCAGGGCGACGGTGAACACCAGCAAGAGCTGTCAGGTCTGCCACCTTCCGTGTGGGACAAGGAGCCGGATGTGTGCCTTTTCGGAAACAGGCTCTGCCGAGGACGAGAGCCATGAGATGTTCCTCCTCTGGGCAAGCCCGCGTCCAAATCCTGTTGTGCCTGTGAATAGGCTGCAGGGGGACGGTGAAGACCAGCAACAGCTTTCAGGGCTGCCACATTCCGTGTGGGACAAGGAGCCGGACGTGTGCGTTTTCGGAAACAGGCTCTACAGAGGACGAGAGCCATGAGATGTTCCACCTCTGGGCAAGCCCGGGTCCTGAATCCTGTGGTGCCTGTGAATAGGCTGCAGGGGGACGGTGAAGACCAGCAACAGCTTTCAGGGCTGCCACCTTCCGTGTGGGACAAGGAGCCGGACGTGTCTTTCTGGATACAGGCCCTGCCGAGGACGAGAGCCATGAGATGTTCCTCCTCTGGGCAAGCCCGGGTCCCAGATCCTGTTGTGCCTGTGAATAGGCTGCAGGGGGACGGTGAAGACCAGCAACAGCTTTCAGGGCTGCCACCTTCCGTGTGAGACAAGGAGCCGGATGAGTGCCTTTTCGGAAACAGGCTCTGCCGAGGACGAGAGCCATGAGATGTTCCTCCTCTGGGCAAGCCCGGGTCCTGAATCCTGTTGTGCCTGTGAATAGGCTGCAGGGGGACGGTGAAGACCAGCAACAGCTTTCAGGGCTGCCACCTTCCGTGTGGGACAAGGAGCCGGATTTGTGCCTTTTCAGAAACAGGCTCTGCCGAGGACGAGAGCCATGAGATGTTCCTCCTCTGGGCAAGCCCGCGTCCAAATCCTGTTGTGCCTGTGAATAGGCTGCAGGGGGACGGTGAAGACCAGCAACAGCTTTCAGGGCTGCCACCTTCCGTGTGGGACAAGGAGCCGGACGTGTGCCTTTTCGGAATCAGGCTCTGCCGAGGACGAGAGCCATGAGATGTTCCTCCTCTGGGCAAGCCCGGGTCCCAGATCCTGTTGTGCCTGTGAATAGGCTGCAGGGGGACGGTGAAGACCAGCAACAGCTTTCAGGGCTGCCACCTTCCGCGTGGGACAAGGAGCCGGACGTGTCTTTCTGGATACAGGCCGTGCCGAGGACGAGAGCCATGAGATGTTCCTCCTCTGGGCAAGCCCGGGTCCCAGATCCTGTTGTGCCTGTGAATAGGCTGCAGGGGGACGGTGAAGACCAGCAACAGCTTTCAGGGCTGCCAACTTCCGTGTGGGACAAGGAGCCGGACCTGTCTTTCTGGATACAGGCCCTGCCGAGGACGAGAGCCATGAGATGTTCCTCCTCTGGGCAAGCCCGGGTCCCAGATCCTGTTGTGCCTGTGAATAGGCTGCAGGGCGACGGTGAAGACCAGCAACAGCTTTCAGGGCTGCCACATTCCGTGTGGGACATGGAGCCGGACGTGTGCCTTTTCGGAATCAGGCTCTGCCGAGGACGAGAGCCATGAGATGTTCCTCCTCTGGGCAAGCCCGGGTCCCAGATCCTGTTGTGCCTGTGAATAGGCTGCAGGGGGACGGTGAAGACCAGCAACAGCTTTCAGGGCTGCCAACTTCCGTGTGGGACAAGGAGCCGGACCTGTCTTTCTGGATACAGGCCCTGCCGAGGACGAGAGCCATGAGATGTTCCTCCTCTGGGCAAGCCCGGGTCCCAGATCCTGTTGTGCCTGTGAATAGGCTGCAGGGGGACGGTGAAGACCAGCAACAGCTTTCACAGCTGCCACCTTCCGTGTGGGACAAGGAGCCGGACGTGTCTTTCTTGATACAGGCCCTGCCGAGGACGAGAGCCATGAGATGTTCCTCCTCTGGGCAAGCCCGGGTCTCAGATCCTGTTGTGCCTGTGAATAGGCTGCAGGGGGACGGTGAAGACCAGCAACAGCTTTCAGGGCTGCCAACTTCCGTGTGGGACAAGGAGCCGGACCTGTCTTTCTGGATACAGGCCCTGCCGAGGACGAGAGCCATGAGATGTTCCTCCTCTGGGCAAGCCCGGGTCCCAGATCCTGTTGTGCCTGTGAATAGGCTGCAGGGGGACGGTAAAGACCAGCAACAGCTTTCAGGGCTGCCACCTTCCGTGTGGGACAAGGAGCCGGATGTGTGCCTTTTCGGAAACAAGCTCTGCCGAGGACGAGAGCCATGAGATGTTCCTCCTCTGGGCAAGCCCGGGTCTCAGATCCTGTTGTGCCTGTGAATAGGCTGCAGGGCGACGGTGAAGACCAGCAAGAGCTGTCAGGTCTGCCACCTTCCGTGTGGGACAAGGAGCCGGATGTGTGCCTTTTCGGAAACAGGCTCTGCCGAGGACGAGAGCCATGAGATGTTCCTCCTCTGGGCAAGCCCGCGTCCAAATCCTGTTGTGCCTGTGAATAGGCTGCAGGGGGACGGTGAAGACCAGCAACAGCTTTCAGGGCTGCCACCTTCCGTGTGGGACAAGGAGCCGGACGTGTCTTTCTGGATACAGGCCCTGCCGAGGACGAGAGCCATGAGATGTTCCTCCTCTGGGCAAGCCCGGGTCCCAGATCCTGTTGTGCCTGTGAATAGGCTGCAGGGGGACGGTGAAGACCAGCAACAGCTTTCAGGGCTGCCACCTTCCGTGTGGGACAAGGAGCCGGACGTGTGCGTTTTCGGAAACAGGCTCTACAGAGGACGAGAGCCATGAGATGTTCCACCTCTGGGCAAGCCCGGGTCCTGAATCCTGTGGTGCCTGTGAATAGGCTGCAGGGGGACGGTGAAGACCAGCAACAGCTTTCAGGGCTGCCACCTTCCGTGTGGGACAAGGAGCCGGATGTGTGCCTTTCTGGAAATAGGCCGTGCCGGGGACGAGAGCCATGAGATGTTCCTCCTCTGGGCAAGCCCGGGTCCCAGATCCTGTTGTGCCTGTGAATAGGCTGCAGGGGGACGGTGAAGACCAGCAACAGCTTTCAGGGCTGCCACCTTCCGTGTGGGACAAGGAGCCGGATGTGTGCCTTTTCGGAAACAGGATCTGCCGAGGAAGAGAGCCATGAGATGTTCCTCCTCTGGGCAAGGCCGGGTCCCAGATCTTGTTGTGCCTGTGAATAGGCTGCAGGGCGACGGTGAAGACCAGCAACAGCTTTCAGGGCTGCCACCTTCCGTGTGGGAGAAGGAGCTGGATGTGTGCCTTTCTGGAAACAGGACGTGCCGGGGACCAGAGCCATGAGATGTTCCTCCTCTGGGCAAGCCCGGGTCCCAGATCCTTTTGTGCCTGTGAATAGGCTGCAGGGGGACGGTGAAGACCAGCAACAGCTTTCAGGGCTGCCACCTTCCGTGTGGGACAAGGAGCCGGACGTGTCTTTCTGGATACAGGCCCTGCCGAGGACGAGAGCCATGAGATGTTCCTCCTCTGGGCAAGCCCGGGTCCCAGATCCTGTTGTGCCTGTGAATAGGCTGCAGGGGGACGGTGAAGACCAGCAACAGCTTTCAGGGCTGCCACCTTCCGTGTGGGAGAAGGAGCCGGATGAGTGCCTTTTCGGAAACAGTCTCTGCCGAGGACGAGAACCATGAGATGTTCCTCCTCTGGGCAAGCCCGCGTCCAAATCCTGTTGTGCCTGTGAATAGGCTGCAGGGGGACGGTGAAGACCAGCAACAGCTTTCAGGGCTGCCACATTCCGTGTGGGACAAGGAGCCGGACGTGTGCGTTTTCGGAAACAGGCTCTACAGAGGACGAGAGCCATGAGATGTTCCACCTCTGGGCAAGCCCGGGTCCTGAATCCTGTGGTGCCTGTGAATAGGCTGCAGGGGGACGGTGAAGACCAGCAACAGCTGTCAGGGCTGCCACCTTCAGTGTGGGACAAGGAGCCGGATGTGTGCCGATCCGGAAACAGGCTCTGCCGAGGACGAGAGCCATGAGATGTTCCTCCTCTGGGCAAGCCCGCGTCCAAATCCTGTTGTGCCTGTGAATAGGCTGCAGGGGGACGGTGAAGACCAGCAACAGCTTTCAGGGCTGCCACATTCCGTGTGGGACAAGGAGCCGGACGTGTGCGTTTTCGGAAACAGGCTCTACAGAGGACGAGAGCCATGAGATGTTCCACCTCTGGGCAAGCCCGGGTCCTGAATCCTGTGGTGCCTGTGAATAGGCTGCAGGGGGACGGTGAAGACCAGCAACAGCTTTCTCGGCTGCCACCTTCCGTGTGGGAGAAGGAGCCGGATGTGTGCCTTTCTGGAAATAGGCCGTGCCGGGGACGAGAGCCATGAGATGTTCCTCCTCTGGGCAAGCCCGGGTCCCAGATCCTGTTGTGCCTGTGAATAGGCTGCAGGGGGACGGTGAAGACCAGCAACAGCTTTCAGGGCTGCCACCTTCCGTGTGGGACAAGGAGCCGGATGTGTGCCTTTTCGGAAACAGGATCTGCCGAGGAAGAGAGCCATGAGATGTTCCTCCTCTGGGCAAGGCCGGGTCCCAGATCTTGTTGTGCCTGTGAATAGGCTGCAGGGCGACGGTGAAGACCAGCAACAGCTTTCAGGGCTGCCACCTTCCGTGTGGGAGAAGGAGCTGGATGTGTGCCTTTCTGGAAACAGGACGTGCCGGGGACCAGAGCCATGAGATGTTCCTCCTCTGGGCAAGGCCGGGTCCCAGATCCTTTTGTGCCTGTGAATAGGCTGCAGGGGGACGGTGAAGACCAGCAACAGCTTTCAGGGCTGCCACCTTCCGTGTGGGACAAGGAGCCGGACGTCTGCCTTTCTGGAAACAGGCCCTGTCGAGGACGAGAGCCATGAGATGTTCCTCCTCTGGGCAAGCCCGGGTCCCAGATCCTGTTGTGCCTGTGAATAGGCTGCAGGGGGACGGTGAAGACCAGCAACAGCTTTCAGGGCTGCCACCTTCCGTGTGGGACAAGGAGCCTGACGTGTGCCTTTTCGGAAACAGGCTCTGCCGAGGACGAGAGCCATGAGATGTTCCTCCTCTGGGCAAGCCCGCGTCCAAATCCTGTTTTGCCTGTGAATAGGCTGCAGGGGGACGGTGAAGACCAGCAACAGCTTTCAGGGCTGCCACCTTCCGTGTGGGACAAGGAGCCGGACGTGTGCCTTTTCGGAATCAGGCTCTGCCGAGGACGAGAGCCATGAGATGTTCCTCCTCTGGGCAAGCCCGGGTCCCAGATCCTGTTGTGCCTGTGAATAGGCTGCAGGGGGACGGTGAAGACCAGCAACAGCTTTCAGGGCTGCCACCTTCCGCGTGGGACAAGGAGCCGGACGTGTCTTTCTGGATACAGGCCCTGCCGAGGACGAGAGCCATGAGATGTTCCTCCTCTGGGCAAGCCCGGGTCCCAGATCCTGTTGTGCCTGTGAATAGGCTGCAGGGGGACGGTGAAGACCAGCAACAGCTTTCAGGGCTGCCAACTTCCGTGTGGGACAAGGAGCCGGACCTGTCTTTCTGCATACAGGCCCTGCCGAGGACGAGAGCCATGAGATGTTCCTCCTCTGGGCAAGCCCGGGTCCCAGATCCTGTTGTGCCTGTGAATAGGCTGCAGGGGGACGGTGAAGACCAGCAACAGCTTTCAGGGCTGCCACCTTCCGTGTGGGACATGGAGCCGGACGTGTGCCTTTTCGGAATCAGGCTCTGCCGAGGACGAGAGCCATGAGATGTTCCTCCTCTGGCCAAGCCCGGGTCCCAGATCCTGTTGTGCCTGTGAATAGGCTGCAGGGGGACGGTGAAGACCAGCAACAGCTTTCAGGGCTGCCAACTTCCGTGTGGGACAAGGAGCCGGACCTGTCTTTCTGGATACAGGCCCTGCCGAGGACGAGAGCCATGAGATGTTCCTCCTCTGGGCAAGCCCGGGTCCCAGATGCTGTTGTGCCTGTGAATAGGCTGCAGGGGGACGGTGAAGACCAGCAACAGCTTTCACAGCTGCCACCTTCCGTGTGGGACAAGGAGCCGGACGTGTCTTTCTTGATACAGGCCCTGCCGAGGACGAGAGCCATGAGATGTTCCTCCTCTGGGCAAGCCCGGGTCTCAGATCCTGTTGTGCCTGTGAATAGGCTGCAGGGGGACGGTGAAGACCAGCAACAGCTTTCAGGGCTGCCACCTTCCGTGTGGGACAAGGAGCCGGACCTGTCTTTCTGGATACAGGCCCTGCCGAGGACGAGAGCCATGAGATGTTCCTCCTCTGGGCAAGCCCGGGTCCCAGATCCTGTTGTGCCTGTGAATAGGCTGCAGGGGGACGGTAAAGACCAGCAACAGCTTTCAGGGCTGCCACCTTCCGTGTGGGACAAGGAGCCGGATGTGTGCCTTTTCGGAAACAAGCTCTGCCGAGGACGAGAGCCATGAGATGTTCCTCCTCTGGGCAAGCCCGGGTCCTGAATCCTGTTGTGCCTGTGAATAGGCTGCAGGGCGACGGTGAAGACCAGCAAGAGCTGTCAGGTCTGCCACCTTCAGTGTGGGACAAGGAGCCGGATGTGTGCCTTTTCGGAAACAGGCTTTGCCGAGGACGAGAGCCATGAGATGTTCCTCCTCTGGGCAAGCCCGCGTCCAAATCCTGTTGTGCCTGTGAATAGGCTGCAGGGGGACGGTGAAGACCAGCAACAGCTTTCAGGGCTGCCACCTTCCGTGTGGGACAAGGAGCCGGACGTGTCTTTCTGGATACAGGCCCTGCCGAGGACGAGAGCCATGAGATGTTCCTCCTCTGGGCAAGCCCGGGTCCCAGATCCTGTTGTGCCTGTGAATAGGCTGCAGGGGGACGGTGAAGACCAGCAACAGCTTTCAGGGCTGCCACATTCCGTGTGGGACAAGGAGCCGGACGTGTGCGTTTTCGGAAACAGGCTCTACAGAGGACGAGAGCCATGAGATGTTCCACCTCTGGGCAAGCCCGGGTCCTGAATCCTGTGGTGCCTGTGAATAGGCTGCAGGGGGACGGTGAAGACCAGCAACAGCTTTCTCGGCTGCCACCTTCCGTGTGGGAGAAGGAGCCGGATGTGTGCCTTTCTGGAAATAGGCCGTGCCGGGGACGAGAGCCATGAGATGTTCCTCCTCTGGGCAAGCCCGGGTCCCAGATCCTGTTGTGCCTGTGAATAGGCTGCAGGGGGACGGTGAAGACCAGCAACAGCTTTCAGGGCTGCCACCTTCCGTGTGGGACAAGGAGCCGGATGTGTGCCTTTTCGGAAACAGGATCTGCCGAGGAAGAGAGCCATGAGATGTTCCTCCTCTGGGCAAGGCCGGGTCCCAGATCTTGTTGTGCCTGTGAATAGGCTGCAGGGCGACGGTGAAGACCAGCAACAGCTTTCAGGGCTGCCACCTTCCGTGTGGGAGAAGGAGCTGGATGTGTGCCTTTCTGGAAACAGGACGTGCCGGGGACCAGAGCCATGAGATGTTCCTCCTCTGGGCAAGCCCGGGTCCCAGATCCTGTTGTGCCTGTGAATAGGCTGCAGGGGGACGGTGAAGACCAGCAACAGCTTTCAGGGCTGCCACCTTCCGTGTGGGACAAGGAGCCGGACGTGTGCCTTTTCGGAATCAGGCTCTGCCGAGGAAGAGAGCCATGAGATGTTCCTCCTCTGGGCAAGCCCGGGTCCTGAATCCTGTTGTGCCTGTGAATAGGCTGCAGGGGGACGGTGAAGACCAGCAACAGCTTTCAGGGCTGCCACCTTCCGTGTGGGACAAGGAGCCTGACGTGTGCCTTTTCGGAAACAAGCTCTGCCGAGGACGAGAGCCATGAGATGTTCCGCCTCTGGGCAAGCCCGGGTCCCAGATCCTGTTGTGCCTGTGAATAGGCTGCAGGGCGACGGTGAACACCAGCAAGAGCTGTCAGGTCTGCCACCTTCCGTGTGGGACAAGGAGCCGGATGTGTGCCTTTTCGGAAACAGGCTCTGCCGAGGACGAGAGCCATGAGATGTTCCTCCTCTGGGCAAGCCCGCGTCCAAATCCTGTTGTGCCTGTGAATAGGCTGCAGGGGGACGGTGAAGACCAGCAACAGCTTTCAGGGCTGCCACATTCCGTGTGGGACAAGGAGCCGGACGTGTGCGTTTTCGGAAACAGGCTCTACAGAGGACGAGAGCCATGAGATGTTCCACCTCTGGGCAAGCCCGGGTCCTGAATCCTGTTGTGCCTGTGAATAGGCTGCAGGGGGACGGTGAAGACCAGCAACAGCTTTCAGGGCTGCCACCTTCCGTGTGGGACAAGGAGCCGGACGTGTCTTTCTGGATACAGGCCCTGCCGAGGACGAGAGCCATGAGATGTTCCTCCTCTGGGCAAGCCCGGGTCCCAGATCCTGTTGTGCCTGTGAATAGGCTGCAGGGGGACGGTGAAGACCAGCAACAGCTTTCAGGGCTGCCACCTTCCGTGTGAGACAAGGAGCCGGATGAGTGCCTTTTCGGAAACAGGCTCTGCCGAGGACGAGAGCCATGAGATGTTCCTCCTCTGGGCAAGCCC
Source organism: Astur gentilis (assembly GCF_929443795.1). Classification (NCBI taxonomy): domain Eukaryota; kingdom Metazoa; phylum Chordata; class Aves; order Accipitriformes; family Accipitridae; genus Astur; species Astur gentilis. The sequence goes on from NW_026061071.1 coordinate 601,854, forward strand.
GGGTCCTGAATCCTGTTGTGCCTGTGAATAGGCTGCAGGGGGACGGTGAAGACCAGCAACAGCTGTCAGGGCTGCCACCTTCCGTGTGGGACAAGGAGCCGGATGTGTGCCTTTTCGGAAACAGGCTCTGCCGAGGACGAGAGCCATGAGATGTTCCTCCTCTGGGCAAGCCCCGGCCCTGAATCCTGTTGTGCCTGTGAATAGGCTGCAGGGGGACGGTGAAGACCAGCAACAGCTTTCAGGGCTGCCACATTCCGTGTGGGACAAGGAGCCGGACGTGTGCGTTTTCGGAAACAGGCTCTACAGAGGACGAGAGCCATGAGATGTTCCACCTCTGGGCAAGCCCGGGTCCTGAATCCTGTGGTGCCTGTGAATAGGCTGCAGGGGGACGGTGAAGACCAGCAACAGCTTTCTCGGCTGCCACCTTCCGTGTGGGAGAAGGAGCCGGATGTGTGCCTTTCTGGAAATAGGCCGTGCCGGGGACGAGAGCCATGAGATGTTCCTCCTCTGGGCAAGCCCGGGTCCCAGATCCTGTTGTGCCTGTGAATAGGCTGCAGGGGGACGGTGAAGACCAGCAACAGCTTTCAGGGCTGCCACCTTCCGTGTGGGACAAGGAGCCGGATGTGTGCCTTTTCGGAAACAGGATCTGCCGAGGAAGAGAGCCATGAGATGTTCCTCCTCTGGGCAAGGCCGGGTCCCAGATCCTGTTGTGCCTGTGAATAGGCTGCAGGGCGACGGTGAAGACCAGCAACAGCTTTCAGGGCTGCCACCTTCCGTGTGGGAGAAGGAGCTGGATGTGTGCCTTTCTGGAAACAGGACGTGCCGGGGACCAGAGCCATGAGATGTTCCTCCTCTGGGCAAGCCCGGGTCCCAGATCCTGTTGTGCCTGTGAATAGGCTGCAGGGGGACGGTGAAGACCAGCAACAGCTTTCAGGGCTGCCACCTTCCGTGTGGGACAAGGAGCCGGACGTGTGCCTTTTCGGAAACAGGCTCTGCCGAGGACGAGAGCCATGAGATGTTCCTCCTCTGGGCAAGCCCGGGTCCCAGATCCTGTTGTGCCTGTGAATAGGCTGCAGGGGGACGGTGAAGACCAGCAACAGCTTTCAGGGCTGCCACCTTCCGCGTGGGACAAGGAGCCGGACGTGTCTTTCTGGATACAGGCCCTGCCGAGGACGAGAGCCATGAGATGTTCCTCCTCTGGGCAAGCCCGGGTCCCAGATCCTGTTGTGCCTGTGAATAGGCTGCAGGGGGACGGTGAAGACCAGCAACAGCTTTCAGGGCTGCCAACTTCCGTGTGGGACAAGGAGCCGGACGTGTGCCTTCTCGGAAACAGGATCTGCCGAGGACGAGAGCCATGAGATGTTCCTCCTCTGGGCAAGCCCGGGTCCCAGATCCTGTTGTGCCTGTGAATAGGCTGCAGGGGGACGGTGAAGACCAGCAACAGCTTTCAGGGCTGCCACCTTCCGTGTGGGAGAAGGAGCCGGATGTGTGCCTTTCAGGAAACAGGCCGTGCCGGGGACGAGAGCCATGAGATGTTCCTCCTCTGGGCAAGCCCGGGTCCCAGATCCTTTTGTGCCTGTGAATAGGCTGCAGGGGGACGGTGAAGACCAGCAACAGCTTTCAGGGCTGCCACCTTCCGTGTGGGACAAGGAGCCGGATGTGTGCCTTTTCGGAAACAGGATCTGCCGAGGAAGAGAGCCATGAGATGTTCCTCCTCTGGGCAAGGCCGGGTCCCAGATCCTGTTGTGCCTGTGAATAGGCTGCAGGGCGACGGTGAAGACCAGCAACAGCTTTCAGGGCTGCCACCTTCCGTGTGGGACAAGGAGCCGGACGTGTGCCTTTTCGGAATCAGGCTCTGCCGAGGACGAGAGCCATGAGATGTTCCTCCTCTGGGCAAGCCCGGGTCCTGAATCCTGTTGTGCCTGTGAATAGGCTGCAGGGGGACGGTGAAGACCAGCAACAGCTTTCACAGCTGCCACCTTCCGTGTGGGACAAGGAGCCGGACGTGTCTTTCTTGATACAGGCCCTGCCGAGGACGAGAGCCATGAGATGTTCCTCCTCTGGGCAAGCCCGGGTCTCAGATCCTGTTGTGCCTGTGAATAGGCTGCAGGGGGACGGTGAAGACCAGCAACAGCTTTCAGGGCTGCCACCTTCCGTGTGGGACAAGGAGCCGGACCTGTCTTTCTGGATACAGGCCCTGACGAGGACGAGAGCCATGAGATGTTCCTCCTCTGGGCAAGCCCGGGTCCCAGATCCTGTTGTGCCTGTGAATAGGCTGCAGGGGGACAGTGAAGACCAGCAACAGCTTTCAGGGCTGCCACCTTCCGTGTGGGACAAGGAGCCGGACGTGTGCCTTTTCGGAAACAGGATCTGCCGAGGAAGAGAGCCATGAGATGTTCCTCCTCTGGGCAAGCCCGGGTCCCAGATCCTGTTGTGCCTGTGAATAGGCTGCAGGGCGACGGTGAAGACCAGCAACAGCTTTCAGGGCTGCCACCTTCCGTGTGGGACAAGGAGCCGGACGTGTGCCTTTTCGGAATCAGGCTCTGCCGAGGACGAGAGCCATGAGATGTTCCTCCTCTGGGCAAGCCCGCGTCCAAATCCTGTTGTGCCTGTGAATAGGCTGCAGGGGGACGGTGAAGACCAGCAACAGCTATCAGGGCTGCCACATTCCGTGTGGGACAAGGAGCCGGACATTTTCCTATCCGGAAACAGGCTCTGCCGAGGACGAGAGCCATGAGATGTTCCACCTCTGGGCAAGACCGGGTCCTGAATCCTGTGGTGCCTGTGAATAGGCTGCAGGGGGACGGTGAAGACCAGCAACAGCTTTCAGGGCTGCCACCTTCCGTGTGGGACAAGGAGCCGGACGTGTCTTTCTTGATACAGGCCCTGCCGAGGACGAGAGCCATGAGATGTTCCTCCTCTGGGCAAGCCCGGCTCCCAGATCCTGTTGTGCCTGTGAATAGGCTGCAGGGGGACGGTGAAGACCAGCAACAGCTTTCAGGGCTGCCACCTTCCATGTGGGACAAGGAGCCGGATGTGTGCCTTTACGGAAAAAGGATCTACCGAGGAAGAGAGCCATGAGATGTTCCTCCTCTGGGCAAGGCCGGGTCCTAGATCCTGTTGTGCCTGTGAATAGGCTGCAGGGCGAAGGTGAAGACCAGCAACAGCTTTCAGGACTGCCACCTTCCGTGTGGGACAAGGAGCCGGACGTGTGCCTTTCTGGAAACAGGCCGTGCCGGGGACGAGAGCCATGAGATGTTCCTCCTCTGGGCAAGCCCGAGTCCCAGATCCTTTGTGCCTGTGAATAGGCTGCAGGGGGACGGTGAAGACCAGCAACAGCTTTCAGGGCTGCCACCTTCCGTGTGGGACAAGGAGCCGGACGTGTGCCTTTTCGGAAACAGGCTCTGCCGAGGACGAGAGCCATGAGATGTTCCTCCTCTGGGCAAGCCCGGGTCCTGAATCCTGTTGTGCCTGTGAATAGGCTGCAGGGGGACGGTGAAGACCAGCAACAGCTTTCAGGGCTGCCACCTTCCGTGTGGGACAAGGAGCCGGACGTGTGCCTTTTCGGAAACAAGCTCTGCCGAGGACGAGAGCCATGAGATGTTCCTCGTCTTGGCAAGCCCGGGTCCCAGATCCTGTTGTGCCTGTGAATAGGCTGCAGGGGGACGGTGAAGACCAGCAACAGCTTTCAGGGCTGCCACCTTCCGTGTGGGACAAGGAGCCGGACGTGTCTTTCTGGAAACAGGCCGTGCCGAGGACGAGAGCCATGAGATGTTCCTCCTCTGGGCAAGCCCGGGTCCTGAATCCTGTTGTGCCTGTGAATAGGCTGCAGGGGGACGGTGTAGACCAGCAACAGCTTTCAGAGCTGCCACCTTCCGTGTGGGACAATGAGCCGGTCTTGTGCCTTTATAGAAACAGGCCCTGCCGAGGACGAGAGCCATGAGATGTTCCTCCTCTGGGCAAGCCCGGGTCCAAATCCTGTTGTGCCTGTGAATAGGCTGCAGGGGGACGGTGAAGACCAGCAACAGCTTTCAGGGCTGCCACCTTCCGTGTGGGACAACGAGCCGGATGTGTGCCTTTCTGGAAACAGGCCCTGCCGAGGACGAGAGCCATGAGATGTTCCTCCTCTGGGCAAGCCCGGATCCCAGATCCTGTTGTGCCTGTGAATAGGCTGCAGGGGTACGTTGAAGACCAGCAACAGCTTTCAGGGCTGCCACCTTCCGTGTGGGACAAGGAGCCGGACGTGTGCCTTTTCGGAAACAAGCTCTGCCGAGGACGAGAGCCATGAGATGTTCCTCCTCTGGGCAAGCCCGGGTCCAAATCCTGTTGTGCCTGTGAATAGGCTGCAGGGGGACGGTGAAGACCAGCAACAGCTTTCAGGGCTGCCACCTTCCGTGTGAGACAAGGAGCCGGATGAGTGCCTTTTCGGAAACAGGCTCTGCCGAGGACGAGAGCCATGAGATGTTCCTCCTCTGGGCAAGCCCGGGTCCTGAATCCTGTTGTGCCTGTGAATAGGCTGCAGGGGGACGGTGAAGACCAGCAACAGCTGTCAGGGCTGCCACCTTCCGTGTGGGACAAGGAGCCGGATGTGTGCCTTTTCGGAAACAGGCTCTGCCGAGGACGAGAGCCATGAGATGTTCCTCCTCTGGGCAAGCCCGCGTCCAAATCCTGTTGTGCCTGTGAATAGGCTGCAGGGGGACTGTGAACACCAGCAACAGCTTTCACGGCTGCCACCTTCCGTGTGGGACAAGGAGCCGGACGTGTGCGTTTTCGGAAACAGGCTCTGCCGAGGACGAGAGCCATGAGATGTTCCACCTCTGGGCAAGCCCGGGTCCTGAATCCTGTTGTGCCTGTGAATAGGCTGCAGGGGGACGGTGAAGACCAGCAACAGCTTTCAGGGCTGCCACCTTCCGTGTGGGACAATGAGCCGGATGTGTGCCTTTCTGGAAACAGGCCCTGCCGAGGACGAGAGCCATGAGATGTTCCTCCTCTGGGCAAGCCCCGGCCCTGAATCCTGTTGTGCCTGTGAATAGGCTGCAGGGGGACGGTGAAGACCAGCAACAGCTTTCAGGGCTGCCACCTTCCGTGTGGGACAAGGAGCCGGACGTGTCTTTCTGGATACAGGCCCTGCCGAGGACGAGAGCCATGAGATGTTCCTCCTCTGGGCAAGCCCAGCTCCCAGATCCTGTTGTGCCTGTGAATAGGCTGTAGGGGGATGGTGAAGACCAGCAACAGCTTTCAGGGCTGCCACCTTCCGTGTGGGACAAGGAGCCGGACGTGTGCCTTCTCGGAAAGAGGCTCTGCCGAGGACGAGAGCCATGAGATGTTCCTCCTCTGGGCAAGCCCGGGTCCCAGATCCTGTTGTGCCTGTGAATAGGCTGCAGGGCGACGGTGAAGACCAGCAACAGCTTTCAGGGCTGCCACCTTCCGTGTGGGACAAGGAGCCGGATGTGTGCCTTTTCGGAAACAGGCTCTGCCGAGGACGAGAGCCATGAGATGTTCCTCCTCTGGGCAAGCCCGCGTCCAAATCCTGTTGTGCCTGTGAATAGGCTGCAGGGGGACGGTGAACACCAGCAACAGCTTTCAGGGCTGCCACCTTCCGTGTGGGACAAGGAGCCGGATGTGTGCCTTTTTGGAAACAGGCTCTGCCGAGGACGAGAGCCATGAGATGTTCCTCCTCTGGGCAAGCCCGGGTCCTGAATCCTGTTGTGCCTGTGAATAGGCTGCAGGGGGACGGTGAAGACCAGCAACAGCTGTCAGGGCTGCCACCTTCCGTGTGGGACAAGGAGCCGGATGTGTGCCTTTTCGGAAACAGGCTCTGCCGAGGACGAGAGCCATGAGATGTTCCTCCTCTGGGCAAGCCCGCGTCCAAATCCTGTTGTGCCTGTGAATAGGCTGCAGGGGGACGGTGAAGACCAGCAACAGCTTTCACGGCTGCCACCTTCCGTGTGGGACAAGGAGCCGGACGTGTGCGTTTTCGGAAACAGGCTCTGCCGAGGACGAGAGCCATGAGATGTTCCACCTCTGGGCAAGCCCGGGTCCTGAATCCTGTTGTGCCTGTGAATAGGCTGCAGGGGGACGGTGAAGACCAGCAACAGCTTTCAGGGCTGCCACCTTCCGTGTGGGACAATGAGCCGGATGTGTGCCTTTCTGGAAACAGGCCCTGCCGAGGACGAGAGCCATGAGATGTTCCTCCTCTGGGCAAGCCCCGGCCCTGAATCCTGTTGTGCCTGTGAATAGGCTGCAGGGGGACGGTGAAGACCAGCAACAGCTTTCAGGGCTGCCACCTTCCGTGTGGGACAAGGAGCCGGACGTGTCTTTCTGGATACAGGCCCTGCCGAGGACGAGAGCCATGAGATGTTCCTCCTCTGGGCAAGCCCGGGTCCCAGATCCTGTTGTGCCTGTGAATAGGCTGTAGGGGGATGGTGAAGACCAGCAACAGCTTTCAGGGCTGCCACCTTCCGTGTGGGACAAGTAGCCGGACGTGTGCCTTTTCGGAAACAGGCTCTGCCGAGGACGAGAGCCATGAGATGTTCCACCTCTGGGCAAGCCCGGGTCCTGAATCCTGTTGTGCCTGTGAATAGGCTGCAGGGGGACGGTGAAGACCAGCAACAGCTTTCAGGGCTGCCACCTTCCGTGTGGGACAAGGAGCCGGATGTGTGCCTTTTCGGAAACAGGCTCTGCCGAGGACGAGAGCCATGAGATGTTCCTCCTCTGGGCAAGCCCGCGTCCAAATCCTGTTGTGCCTGTGAATAGGCTGCAGGGGGACGGTGAAGACCAGCAACAGCTTTCACGGCTGCCACATTCCGTGTGGGACAAGGAGCCGGAAGTGTGCGTTTTCGAAAACAGGCTCTGCCGAGGACGAGAGCCATGAGATGTTCCACCTCTGGGCAAGCCCGGGTCCTGAATCCTGTTGTGCCTGTGAATAGGCTGCAGGGGGACGGTGAAGGCCAGCAACAGCTTTCATGGCTGCCACCTTCCGTGTGGGACAAGGAGCCGGACGTGTCTTTCTGGATACAGGCCCTGCCGAGGACGAGAGCCATGAGATGTTCCTCCTCTGGGCAAGCCCGGGTCCCAGATCCTGTTGTGCCTGTGAATAGGCTGCAGGGGGACGGTGAAGGCCAGCAACAGCTTTCAGGGCTGCCACCTTCCGTGTGGGACAAGGAGCCGGATGTGTGCCTTTTCGGAAACAGGATCTGCCGAGGAAGAGAGCCATGAGATGTTCCTCCTCTGGGCAAGGCCGGGTCCCAGATCTTGTTGTGCCTGTGAATAGGCTGCAGGGCGACGGTGAAGACCAGCAACAGCTTTCAGGGCTGCCACCTTCCGTGTGGGAGAAGGAGCCGGACGTGTGCCTTTCTGGAAACAGGACGTGCCGGGGACCAGAGCCATGAGATGTTCCTCCTCTGGGCAAGGCCGGGTCCCAGATCCTTTTGTGCCTGTGAATAGGCTGCAGGGGGACGGTGAAGACCAGCAACAGCTTTCAGGGCTGCCACCTTCCGTGTGGGACAAGGAGCCGGACGTGTGCCTTTTCGGAAACAGGCTCTGCCGAGGAAGAGAGCCATGAGATGTTCCTCCTCTGGGCAAGCCCGGGTCCTGAATCCTGTTGTGCCTGTGAATAGGCTGCAGGGGGACGGTGAAGACCAGCAACAGCTTTCAGGGCTGCCACCTTCCGTGTGAGACAAGGAGCCGGATGAGTGCCTTTTCGGAAACAGGCTCTGCCGAGGACGAGAGCCATGAGATGTTCCTCCTCTGGGCAAGCCCGGGTCCTGAATCCTGTTGTGCCTGTGAATAGGCTGCAGGGGGACGGTGAAGACCAGCAACAGCTGTCAGGGCTGCCACCTTCCGTGTGGGACAAGGAGCCGGATGTGTGCCTTTTCGGAAACAGGCTCTGCCGAGGACGAGAGCCATGAGATGTTCCTCCTCTGGGCAAGCCCGCGTCCAAATCCTGTTGTGCCTGTGAATAGGCTGCAGGGGGACGGTGAAGACCAGCAACAGCTTTCACGGCTGCCACCTTCCGTGTGGGACAAGGAGCCGGACGTGTGCGTTTTCGGAAACAGGCTCTGCCGAGGACGAGAGCCATGAGATGTTCCACCTCTGGGCAAGCCCGGGTCCTGAATCCTGTTGTGCCTGTGAATAGGCTGCAGGGGGACGGTGAAGGCCAGCAACAGCTTTCATGGCTGCCACCTTCCGTGTGGGACAAGGAGCCGGACGTGTCTTTCTGGATACAGGCCCTGCCGAGGACGAGAGCCATGAGATGTTCCTCCTCTGGGCAAGCCCGGGTCCCAGATCCTGTTGTGCCTGTGAATAGGCTGCAGGGGGACGGTGAAGGCCAGCAACAGCTTTCAGGGCTGCCACCTTCCGTGTGGGACAAGGAGCCGGATGTGTGCCTTTTCGGAAACAGGATCTGCCGAGGAAGAGAGCCATGAGATGTTCCTCCTCTGGGCAAGGCCGGGTCCCAGATCTTGTTGTGCCTGTGAATAGGCTGCAGGGCGACGGTGAAGACCAGCAACAGCTTTCAGGGCTGCCACCTTCCGTGTGGGAGAAGGAGCCGGACGTGTGCCTTTCTGGAAACAGGACGTGCCGGGGACGAGAGCCATGAGATGTTCCTCCTCTGGGCAAGCCCGGGTCCCAGATCCTGTTGTGCCTGTGAATAGGCTGCAGGGGGACGGTGAAGACCAGCAACAGCTTTCAGGGCTGCCACCTTCCGTGTGGGACAAGGAGCCGGACGTGTGCCTTTTCGGAAACAGGCTCTGCCGAGGAAGAGAGCCATGAGATGTTCCTCCTCTGGGCAAGCCCGGGTCCTGAATCCTGTTGTGCCTGTGAATAGGCTGCAGGGGGACGGTGAAGACCAGCAACAGCTTTCAGGGCTGCCACCTTCCGTGTGAGACAAGGAGCCGGATGAGTGCCTTTTCGGAAACAGGCTCTGCCGAGGACGAGAGCCATGAGATGTTCCTCCTCTGGGCAAGCCCGGGTCCTGAATCCTGTTGTGCCTGTGAATAGGCTGCAGGGGGACGGTGAAGACCAGCAACAGCTGTCAGGGCTGCCACCTTCCGTGTGGGACAAGGAGCCGGATGTGTGCCTTTTCGGAAACAGGCTCTGCCGAGGACGAGAGCCATGAGATGTTCCTCCTCTGGGCAAGCCCGCGTCCAAATCCTGTTGTGCCTGTGAATAGGCTGCAGGGGGACGGTGAAGACCAGCAACAGCTTTCACGGCTGCCACCTTCCGTGTGGGACAAGGAGCCGGACGTGTGCGTTTTCGGAAACAGGCTCTGCCGAGGACGAGAGCCATGAGATGTTCCACCTCTGGGCAAGCCCGGGTCCTGAATCCTGTTGTGCCTGTGAATAGGCTGCAGGGGGACGGTGAAGACCAGCAACAGCTTTCAGGGCTGCCACCTTCCGTGTGGGACAAGGAGCCGGACGTGTGCCTTTTCGGAATCAGGCTCTGCCGAGGACGAGAGCCATGAGATGTTCCTCCTCTGGGCAAGCCCGCGTCCAAATCCTGTTGTGCCTGTGAATAGGCTGCAGGGGGACGGTGAAGACCAGCAACAGCTTTCAGGGCTGCCACCTTCCGTGTGGGACAATGAGCCGGATGTGTGCCTTTCTGGAAACAGGCCCTGCCGAGGACGAGAGCCATGAGATGTTCCTCCTCTGGGCAAGCCCCGGCCCTGAATCCTGTTGTGCCTGTGAATAGGCTGCAGGGGGACGGTGAAGACCAGCAACAGCTTTCAGGGCTGCCACCTTCCGTGTGGGACAAGGAGCCGGACGTGTCTTTCTGGATACAGGCCCTGCCGAGGACGAGAGCCATGAGATGTTCCTCCTCTGGGCAAGCCCAGCTCCCAGATCCTGTTGTGCCTGTGAATAGGCTGTAGGGGGATGGTGAAGACCAGCAACAGCTTTCAGGGCTGCCACCTTCCGTGTGGGACAAGGAGCCGGACGTGTGCCTTCTCGGAAAGAGGCTCTGCCGAGGACGAGAGCCATGAGATGTTCCTCCTCTGGGCAAGCCCGGGTCCCAGATCCTGTTGTGCCTGTGAATAGGCTGCAGGGCGACGGTGAAGACCAGCAACAGCTTTCAGGGCTGCCACCTTCCGTGTGGGACAAGGAGCCGGATGTGTGCCTTTTCGGAAACAGGCTCTGCCGAGGACGAGAGCCATGAGATGTTCCTCCTCTGGGCAAGCCCGCGTCCAAATCCTGTTGTGCCTGTGAATAGGCTGCAGGGGGACGGTGAAGACCAGCAACAGCTTTCACGGCTGCCACCTTCCGTGTGGGACAAGGAGCCGGACGTGTGCGTTTTCGGAAACAGGCTCTGCCGAGGACGAGAGCCATGAGATGTTCCACCTCTGGGCAAGCCCGGGTCCTGAATCCTGTTGTGCCTGTGAATAGGCTGCAGGGGGACGGTGAAGACCAGCAACAGCTTTCAGGGCTGCCACCTTCCGTGTGGGACAATGAGCCGGATGTGTGCCTTTCTGGAAACAGGCCCTGCCGAGGACGAGAGCCATGAGATGTTCCTCCTCTGGGCAAGCCCCGGCCCTGAATCCTGTTGTGCCTGTGAATAGGCTGCAGGGGGACGGTGAAGACCAGCAACAGCTTTCAGGGCTGCCACCTTCCGTGTGGGACAAGGAGCCGGACGTGTCTTTCTGGATACAGGCCCTGCCGAGGACGAGAGCCATGAGATGTTCCTCCTCTGGGCAAGCCCGGGTCCCAGATCCTGTTGTGCCTGTGAATAGGCTGTAGGGGGATGGTGAAGACCAGCAACAGCTTTCAGGGCTGCCACCTTCCGTGTGGGACAAGTAGCCGGACGTGTGCCTTTTCGGAAACAGGCTCTGCCGAGGACGAGAGCCATGAGATGTTCCTCCTCTGGGCAAGCCCGGGTCCTGAATCCTGTTGTGCCTGTGAATAGGCTGCAGGGGGACGGTGAAGACCAGCAACAGCTTTCAGGGCTGCCACCTTCCGTGTGGGACAAGGAGCCGGATGTGTGCCTTTTCGGAAACAGGCTCTGCCGAGGACGAGAGCCATGAGATGTTCCTCCTCTGGGCAAGCCCGCGTCCAAATCCTGTTGTGCCTGTGAATAGGCTGCAGGGGGACGGTGAAGACCAGCAACAGCTTTCACGGCTGCCACATTCCGTGTGGGACAAGGAGCCGGAAGTGTGCGTTTTCGAAAACAGGCTCTGCCGAGGACGAGAGCCATGAGATGTTCCACCTCTGGGCAAGCCCGGGTCCTAAATCCTGTTGTGCCTGTGAATAGGCTGCAGGGGGACGGTGAAGGCCAGCAACAGCTTTCATGGCTGCCACCTTCCGTGTGGGACAAGGAGCCGGACGTGTCTTTCTGGATACAGGCCCTGCCGAGGACGAGAGCCATGAGATGTTCCTCCTCTGGGCAAGCCCGGGTCCCAGATCCTGTTGTGCCTGTGAATAGGCTGCAGGGGGACGGTGAAGGCCAGCAACAGCTTTCAGGGCTGCCACCTTCCCTGTGGGACAAGGAGCCGGATATGTGCCTTTTCGGAAACAGGATCTGCCGAGGAAGAGAGCCATGAGATGTTCCTCCTCTGGGCAAGGCCGGGTCCCAGATCTTGTTGTGCCTGTGAATAGGCTGCAGGGCGACGGTGAAGACCAGCAACAGCTTTCAGGGCTGCCACCTTCCGTGTGGGAGAAGGAGCCGGACGTGTGCCTTTCTGGAAACAGGACGTGCCGGGGACCAGAGCCATGAGATGTTCCTCCTCTGGGCAAGCCCGGGTCCCAGATCCTTTTGTGCCTGTGAATAGGCTGCAGGGGGACGGTGAAGACCAGCAACAGCTTTCAGGGCTGCCACCTTCCGTGTGGGACAAGGAGCCGGACGTGTGCCTTTTCGGAAACAGGCTCTGCCGAGGACGAGAGCCATGAGATGTTCCTCCTCTGGGCAAGCCCGGGTCCCAGATCCTGTTGTGCCTGTGAATAGGCTGCAGGGGGACGGTGAAGACCAGCAACAGCTTTCAGGGCTGCCACCTTCCGTGTGGGACAAGGAGCCGGACGTGTGCCTTTCTGGAAACAGACCCTGCCGAGGACGAGAGCCATGAGATGTTCCTCCTCTGGGAAAGCCCGGGTCCAAATCCTGTTGTGCCTGTGAATAGGCTGCAGGGGGACGGTGAAGACCAGCAACAGCTTTCAGGGCTGCCACCTTCCGTGTGGGACAAGGAGCCGGACGTGTGCCTTTTCGGAATCAGGCTCTGCCGAGGACGAGAGCCATGAGATGTTCCTCCTCTGGGCAAGCCCGTGTCCAAATCCTGTTGTGCCTGTGAATAGGCTGCAGGGGTACGGTGAACACCAGCAACAGCTTTCAGGGCTGGCACCTTCCGTGTGGGACAAGGAGCCGGACGTGTGCCTTTTCGGAATCAGGCTCTGCCGAGGACGAGAGCCATGAGATGTTCCTCCTCTGGGCAAGCCCGGGTCCCAGATCCTGTTGTGCCTGTGAATAGGCTGCAGGGGTACGGTGAACACCAGCAACAGCTTTCAGGGATGCCACCTTCCGTGTGGGACAAGGAGCCGGACGTGTCTTTCTGGATACAGGCCCTGCCGAGGACGAGAGCCATGAGATGTTCCTCCTCTGGGCAAGCCCGGGTCCCAGATCCTGTTGTGCCTGTGAATAGGCTGCAGGGGGACGGTGAAGACCAGCAACAGCTTTCAGGGCTGCCACCTTCCGTGTGGGACAAGGAGCCGGATGTGTGCCTTTTCGGAAACAGGATCTGCCGGGGACGAGAGCCATGAGATGTTCCTCATCTGGGCAAGCCCGGCTCCCAGATCCTGTTGTGCCTGTGAATAGGCTGCAGGGGGACGGTGAAGACCAGCAACAGCTTTCAGGGCTGCCACCTTCCGTGTGGGACAAGGAGCCGGACGTGTGCCTTTTCGGAATCAGGCTCTGCCGAGGACGAGAGCCATGAGATGTTCCTCCTCTGGGCAAGCCCGCGTCCAAATCCTGTTGTGCCTGTGAATAGGCTGCAGGGGGACGGTGAAGACCAGCAACAGCTTTCATGGCTGCCACCTTCCGTGTGGGACAAGGAGCCGGACGTGTGCCTTTCTGGAAACAGGCCGTGCCGAGGACGAGAGCCATGAGATGTTCCTCCTCTGGGCAAGCCCCGGTCCTGAATCCTGTTGTGCCTGTGAATAGGCTGCAGGGGGACGGTGAAGACCAGCAACAGCTTTCAGGGCTGCCACCTTCCGTGTGGGACAAGGAGCCGGATGTGTGCCTTTTCGGAAACAGGCTCTGCCGAGGACGAGAGCCATGAGATGTTCCTCCTCTGGGCAAGCCCGGGTCCTGAATCCTGTTGTGCCTGTGAATAGGCTGCAGGGGGACGGTGAAGACCAGCAACAGCTTTCAGAGCTGCCACCATCCGTGTGGGACAATGAGCCGGTCTTGTGCCTTTATGGAAACAGGCCCTGCCGAGGACGAGAGCCATGAGATGTTCCTCCTCTGGGCAAGCCCGGGTCCCAGATCCTGTTGTGCCTGTGAATAGGCTGCAGGGGGACGGTGAAGACCAGCAACAGCTTTCAGGGCTGCCACCTTCCGTGTGGGAGAAGGAGCCGGACGTGTGCCTTTTCGGAATCAGGCTCTGCCGAGGACGAGAGCCATGAGATGTTCCTCCTCTGGGAAAGCCCGGGTCCAAATCCTGTTGTGCCTGTGAATAGGCTGCAGGGGGACGGTGAAGACCAGCAACAGCTTTCAGGGCTGCCACCTTCCGTGTGGGACAAGGAGCCGGACGTGTGCCTTTTCGGAATCAGGCTCTGCCGAGGACGAGAGCCATGAGATGTTCCTCCTCTGGGCAAGCCCGTGTCCAAATCCTGTTGTGCCTGTGAATAGGCTGCAGGGGTACGGTGAACACCAGCAACAGCTTTCAGGGCTGCCAACTTCCGTGTGGGACAAGGAGCCGGATGTGTCTTTCTGGATACAGGACCTGCCGAGGACGAGAGCCATGAGATGTTCCTCCTCTGGGCAAGCCCGGCTCCCAGATCCTGTTGTGCCTGTGAATAGGCTGCAGGGGGACGGTGAAGACCAGCAACAGCTTTCAGGGCTGCCACCTTCCGTGTGGGACAAGGAGCCGGATGTGTGCCTTTTCGGAAACAGGCCGTGCCGAGGACGAGAGCCATGAGATGTTCCTCCTCTGGGCAAGCCCGGGTCCCAGATCCTTTTGTGCCTGTGAATAGGCTGCAGGGGGACGGTGAAGACCAGCAACAGCTTTCAGGGCTGCCACCTTCCGTGTGGGACAAGGAGCCGGACGTGTGCCTTTTCGGAATCAGGCTCTGCCGAGGACGAGAGCCATGAGATGTTCCTCCTCTGGGCAAGCCCGCGTCCAAATCCTGTTGTGCCTGTGAATAGGCTGCAGGGGGACGGTGAAGACCAGCAACAGCTTTCATGGCTGCCACCTTCCGTGTGGGACAAGGAGCCGGACGTGTGCCTTTCTGGAAACAGGCCGTGCCGAGGACGAGAGCCATGAGATGTTCCTCCTCTGGGCAAGCCCCGGTCCTGAATCCTGTTGTGCCTGTGAATAGGCTGCAGGGGGACGGTGAAGACCAGCAACAGCTTTCAGGGCTGCCACCTTCCGTGTGGGACAAGGAGCCGGATGTGTGCCTTTTCGGAAACAGGCTCTGCCGAGGACGAGAGCCATGAGATGTTCCTCCTCTGGGCAAGCCCGGGTCCTGAATCCTGTTGTGCCTGTGAATAGGCTGCAGGGGGACGGTGAAGACCAGCAACAGCTTTCAGAGCTGCCACCATCCGTGTGGGACAATGAGCCGGTCTTGTGCCTTTATGGAAACAGGCCCTGCCGAGGACGAGAGCCATGAGATGTTCCTCCTCTGGGCAAGCCCGGGTCCCAGATCCTGTTGTGCCTGTGAATAGGCTGCAGGGGGACGGTGAAGACCAGCAACAGCTTTCAGGGCTGCCACCTTCCGTGTGGGAGAAGGAGCCGGACGTGTGCCTTTTCGGAATCAGGCTCTGCCGAGGACGAGAGCCATGAGATGTTCCTCCTCTGGGAAAGCCCGGGTCCAAATCCGGTTGTGCCTGTGAATAGGCTGCAGGGGGACGGTGAAGACCAGCAACAGCTTTCAGGGCTGCCAACTTCCGTGTGGGACAAGGAGCCGGACGTGTGCCTTTTCGGAATCAGGCTCTGCCGAGGACGAGAGCCATGAGATGTTCCTCCTCTGGGCAAGCCCGTGTCCAAATCCTGTTGTGCCTGTGAATAGGCTGCAGGGGTACGGTGAACACCAGCAACAGCTTTCAGGGCTGCCAACTTCCGTGTGGGACAAGGAGCCGGATGTGTCTTTCTGGATACAGGACCTGCCGAGGACGAGAGCCATGAGATGTTCCTCCTCTGGGCAAGCCCGGCTCCCAGATCCTGTTGTGCCTGTGAATAGGCTGCAGGGGGACGGTGAAGACCAGCAACAGCTTTCAGGGCTGCCACCTTCCGTGTGGGACAAGGAGCCGGACGTGTCTTTCTGGATACAGGCCCTGCCGAGGACGAGAGCCATGAGATGTTCCTCCTCTGGGCAAGCCCGGGTCCCAGATCCTGTTGTGCCTGTGAATAGGCTGCAGGGGGACGGTGAAGACCAGCAACAGCTTTCAGGGCTGCCACCTTCCGTGTGGGACAAGGAGCCGGATGTGTGCCTTTTCGGAAACAGGATCTGCCGGGGACGAGAGCCATGAGATGTTCCTCCTCTGGGCAAGCCCGGGTCCCAGATCCTGTTGTGCCTGTGAATAGGCTGCAGGGGGACGGTGAAGACCAGCAACAGCTTTCAGGGCTGCCACCTTCCGTGTGGGACAAGGAGCCGGACGTGTGCCTTTTCGGAATCAGGCTCTGCCGAGGACGAGACCCATGAGATGTTCCTCCTCTGGGCAAGCCCGCGTCCAAATCCTGTTGTGCCTGTGAATAGGCTGCAGGGGGACGGTGAAGAGCAGCAACAGCTTTCATGGCTGCCACCTTCCGTGTGGGACAAGGAGCCGGACGTGTGCCTTTCTGGAAACAGGCCGTGCCGAGGACGAGAGCCATGAGATGTTCCTCCTCTGGGCAAGCCCCGGTCCTGAATCCTGTTGTGCCTGTGAATAGGCTGCAGGGGGACGGTGAAGACCAGCAACAGCTGTCAGGGCTGCCACCTTCCGTGTGGGACAAGGAGCCGGACGTGTCTTTCTGCATACAGGCCCTGCCGAGGACGAGAGCCATGAGATGTTCCTCGTCTGGGCAAGCCCGGGTCCCAGATCCTGTTGTGCCTGTGAATAGGCTGCAGGGGGACGGTGAAGACCAGCAACAGCTTTCACGGCTGCGACCTTCCGTGTGGGACAAGGAGCCGGACGTGTTCCTTTCTGGAAACAGGCCGTGTCGAGGACGAGAGCCATGAGATGTTCCTCCTCTGGCCAAGCCCGGGTCCCAGATCCTGTTGTGCCTGTGAATAGGCTGCAGGGGGACGGTGAAGACCAGCAACAGCTTTCAGGGCTGCCACCTTCCGTGTGGGACAAGGAGCCGGACGTGTGCCTTTTCTGAAACAGGCCATGCCGAGGACGAGAGCCATGAGATGTTCCTCCTCTGGGCAAGCCCGCGTCCAAATCCTGTTGTGCCTGTGAATAGGCTGCAGGGGGACGGTGAAGAGCAGCAACAGCTTTCATGGCTGCCACCTTCCGTGTGGGACAAGGAGCCGGACGTGTGCCTTTCTGGAAACAGGCCGTGCCGAGGACGAGAGCCATGAGATGTTCCTCCTCTGGGCAAGCCCCGGTCCTGAATCCTGTTGTGCCTGTGAATAGGCTGCAGGGGGACGGTGAAGACCAGCAACAGCTTTCAGGGCTGCCACCTTCCGTGTGGGACAAGGAGCCGGACGTGTCTTTCTGCATACAGGCCCTGCCGAGGACGAGAGCCATGAGATGTTCCTCGTCTGGGCAAGCCCGGGTCCCAGATCCTGTTGTGCCTGTGAATAGGCTGCAGGGCGACGGTGAAGACCAGCAACAGCTTTCACGGCTGCGACCTTCCGTGTGGGACAAGGAGCCGGACGTGTTCCTTTCTGGAAACAGGCCGTGTCGAGGACGAGAGCCATGAGATGTTCCTCCTCTGGCCAAGCCCGGGTCCCAGATCCTGTTGTGCCTGTGAATAGGCTGCAGGGGGACGGTGAAGACCAGCAACAGCTTTCAGGGCTGCCACCTTCCGTGTGGGACAAGGAGCCGGACGTGTGCCTTTTCGGAAACAGGATCTGCCGAGGAAGAGAGCCATGAGGTGTTCCTCCTCTGGGCAAGCCCCGGTCCCGAATCCTGTTGTGCCTGTGAATAGGCTGCAGGGCGAGGGTGAAGACCAGCAACAGCTTTCAGGGCTGCCACCTTCCGTGTTTGAGAAGGAGCCGGATGTGTGCCTTTCTGGAAACAGGCCGTGCCGGGGACGAGAGCCATGAGATGTTCCTCCTCTGGGCAAGCCCGGGTCCCAGATCCTGTTGTGCCTGTGAATAGGCTGCAGGGGGACGTTGAAGACCAGCAACAGCTTTCAGGGCTGCCACATTCCGTGTGGGACAAGGAGCCAGAATTTTGCCTATCCGGAAACAGGCTCTGCCGAGGACGAGAGCCATGAGATGTTCCACCTCTGGGCAAGCCCGTGTCCTGAATCCTGTTGTGCCTGTGAATAGGCTGCAGGGGGACGGTGAAGACCAGCAACAGCTTTCAGGGCTGCCACCTTCCGTGTGGGACAAGGAGCCGGACGTGTCTTTCTGGATACAGGCCCTGCCGAGGACGAGAGCCATGAGATGTTCCTCCTCTGGGCAAGCCCGGGTCCCAGATCCTGTTGTGCCTGTGAATAGGCTGCAGGGGGACGGTGAAGACCAGCAACAGCTTTCAGGGCTGCCACCTTCCGTGTGGGACAAGGAGCCGGATGTGTGCCTTTTCAGAAACAGGCTCTGCCGAGGACGAGAGCCATGAGATGTTCCTCCTCTGGGCAAGCCCGAGTCAAAGATCCTGTTGTGCCTGTGAAAAGGCTGCAGGGGGACGGTGAAGACCAGCAACAGCTTTCAGGGCTGCCACCTTCCTTGTGGGACAAGGAGCCGGACGTGTGCCTTTTCGGAAACAGGCTCTGCCGAGGACGAGAGCCATGAGATGTTCCTGCTCTGGGCAAGCCCGGGTCCTGAACCCTGTTGTGCCTGTGAATAGGCTGCAGGGGGACGGTGAAGACCAGCAACAGCTTTCAGGGCTGCCACCTTCCGTGTGGGACAAGGAGCCGGATGTGTGCCTTTCTGGAAACAGGCCTTGCCGGGGACGAGAGCCATGAGATGTTCCTCCTCTGGGCAAGCCCGGGTCCCAGATCCTGTTGTGCCTGTGAATAGGCTGCAGGGGGACGGTGAAGACCAGCAACAGCTTTCAGGGCTGCCACCTTCCGTGTGGGACAAGGAGCCGGATGTGTGCCTTTCTGGAAACAGGCCCTGCCGGGGACGAGAGCCATGAGATGTTCCTCCTCTGGGCAAGCCCGGGTCCCAGATCCTGTTGTGCCTGTGAATAGGCTGCAGGGGGACGGTGAAGACCAGCAACAGCTGTCAGGTCTGCCACCTTCCGTGTGGGACAAGGAGCCGGATGTGTGCCTTTTCGGAAACAGGATCTGCCGAGGACGAGAGCCATGAGATGTTCCTCCTCTGGGCAAGGCCGGGTCCCAGATCCTGTTGTGCCTGTGAATAGGCTGCAGGGGGACGGTGAAGACCAGCAACAGCTTTCAGGGCTGCCACCTTCTGTGTGGGACAAGGAGCCGGATGTGTGCCTTTCTGGAAACAGGCCGTGCCGGGGACGAGAGCCATGAGATGTTCCTCCTCTGGGCAAGCCCGGGTCCCAGATCCTGTTGTGCCTGTGAATAGGCTGCAGGGCGACGGTGAAGACCGGCAACAGCTTTCAGGGCTGCCACCTTGCGTGTGGGACAAGGAGCTGGATGTGTGCCTTTTCGGAAACAGGATCTGCCGAGGACGAGAGCCATGAGATGTTCCTCCTCTGGGCAAGCCCGGGTCCCAGATCCTGTTGTGCCTCTGAATAGGCTGCAGGGGGACGGTGAAGACCAGCAACAGCTTTCACGGCTGCGACCTTCCGTGTGGGACAAGGAGCCGGACGTGTTCCTTTCTGGAAATAGGCCGTGTCGAGGACGAGAGCCATGAGATGTTCCTCCTCTGGCCAAGCCCGGGTCCCAGATCCTGTTGTGCCTGTGAATAGGCTGCAGGGGGACGGTGAAGACCAGCAACAGCTTTCAGGGCTGCCACCTTCCGTGTGGGACAAGGAGCCGGATGTGTGCCTTTCTGGAAACAGGCCGTGCCGGGGACGAGAGCCATGAGATGTTCCTCCTCTGGGCAAGCCCGGGTCCCAGATCCTGTTGTGCCTGTGAATAGGCTGCAGGGGGACGGTGAAGACCAGCAACAGCTTTCAGGGCTGCCACATTCCGTGTGGGACAAGGAGCCAGACTTTTGCCTATCCGGAAACAGGCTATGCCGTTGACGAGAGCCATGAGATGTTCCACCTCTGGGCAAGCCCGGGTCCCAGATCCTGTTGTGCCTGTGAATAGGCTGCAGGGGGACGGTGAAGACCAGCAACAGCTTTCAGGGCTGCCACATTCCGTGTGGGACAAGGAGCCGGACGTGTCTTTCTGGATACAGGCCCTGCCGAGGACGAGAGCCATGAGATGTTCCTCCTCTGGGCAAGCCCGGGTCCCAGATCCTGTTGTGCCTGTGAATAGGCTGCAGGGGGACGGTGAAGACCAGCAACAGCTTTCAGGGCTGCCACCTTCCGTGTGGGACAAGGAGCCGGATGTGTGCCTTTTCAGAAACAGGCTCTGCCGAGGACGAGAGCCATGAGATGTTCCTCCTCTGGGCAAGCCCGGGTCCCAGATCCTGTTGTGCCTGTGAAAAGGCTGCAGGGGGACGGTGAAGACCAGCAACAGCTTTCAGGGCTGCCACCTTCCTTGTGGGACAAGTATCCGGACGTGTGCGTTTTCGGAAACAGGCTCTGCCGAGGACGAGAGCCATGAGATGTTCCTGCTCTGGGCAAGCCCGGGTCCTGAACCCTGTTGTGCCTGTGAATAGGCTGCAGGGGGACGGTGAAGACCAGCAACAGCTTTCAGGGCTGCCACCTTCCGTGTGGGACAAGGAGCCGGATGTGTGCCTTTCTGGAAACAGGCCGTGCCGGGGACGAGAGCCATGAGATGTTCCTCCTCTGGGCAAGCCCGGGTCCCAGATCCTGTTGTGCCTGTGAATAGGCTGCAGGGGGACGGTGAAGACCAGCAACAGCTTTCAGGGCTGCCACCTTCCGTGTGGGACAAGGAGCCGGATGTGTGCCTTTCTGGAAACAGGCCGTGCCGGGGACGAGAGCCATGAGATGTTCCTCCTCTGGGCAAGCCCGGGTCCCAGATCCTGTTGTGCCTGTGAATAGGCTGCAGGGGGACGGTGAAGACCAGCAACAGCTTTCAGGGCTGCCACCTTCCGTGTGGGACAAGGAGCCGGATGTGTGCCTTTTCGGAAACAGGCCGTGCCGAGGACGAGAGCCATGAGATGTTCCTCCTCTGGCCAAGCCCGGGTCCCAGATCCTGTTGTGCCTGTGAATAGGCTGCAGGGGGACGGTGAAGACCAGCAACAGCTTTCAGGGCTGCCACCTTCCGTGTGGGACAAGGAGCCGGATGTGTGCCTTTTCGGAAACAGGCCCTGCCGAGGACGAGAGCCATGAGATGTTCCTCCTCTGGGCAAGGCCGGGTCCCAGATCCTGTTGTGCCTGTGAATAGGCTGCAGGGGGACGGTGAAGACCAGCAACAGCTTTCAGGGCTGCCACCTTCTGTGTGGGACAAGGAGCCGGATGTGTGCCTTTCTGGAAACAGGCCGTGCCGGGGACGAGAGCCATGAGATGTTCCTCCTCTGGGCAAGCCCGGGTCCCAGATCCTGTTGTGCCTGTGAATAGGCTGCAGGGGGACGGTGAAGACCAGCAACAGCTTTCAGGGCTGCCACCTTGCGTGTGGGACAAGGAGCTGGATGTGTGCCTTTCTGGAAACAGGCCGTGCCGGGGACGAGAGCCATGAGATGTTCCTCCTCTGGGCAAGCCCGGGTCCCAGATCCTGTTGTGCCTGTGAATAGGCTGCAGGGGGACGGTGAAGACCAGCAACAGCTTTCAGGGCTGCCACATTCCGTGTGGGACAAGGAGCCAGACTTTTGCCTATCGGGAAACAGGCTCTGCCGAGGACGAGAGCCATGAGATGTTCCACCTCTGGGCAAGCCCGGGTCCTGAATCCTGTTGTGCCTGTGAATAGGCTGCAGGGGGACGGTGAAGACCAGCAACAGCTTTCAGGGCTGCCACCTTCCGTGTGGGACAAGGAGCCGGATGTGTGCCTTTCTGGAAACAGGCCGTGCCGGGGACGAGAGCCATGAGATGTTCCTCCTCTGGGCAAGCCCGGGTCCCAGATCCTGTTGTGCCTGTGAATAGGCTGCAGGGGGACGGTGAAGACCAGCAACAGCTTTCAGGGCTGCCACATTCCGTGTGGGACAAGGAGCCAGACTTTTGCCTATCCGGAAACAGGCTATGCCGTTGACGAGAGCCATGAGATGTTCCACCTCTGGGCAAGCCCGGGTCCCAGATCCTGTTGTGCCTGTGAATAGGCTGCAGGGGGACGGTGAAGGCCAGCAACAGCTTTCATGGCTGCCACCTTCCGTGTGGGACAAGGAGCCGGACGTGTCTTTCTGGATACAGGCCCTGCCGAGGACGAGAGCCATGAGATGTTCCTCCTCTGGGCAAGCCCGGGTCCCAGATCCTGTTGTGCCTGTGAATAGGCTGCAGGGGGACGGTGAAGGCCAGCAACAGCTTTCAGGGCTGCCACCTTCCGTGTGGGACAAGGAGCCGGATGTGTGCCTTTTCGGAAACAGGATCTGCCGAGGAAGAGAGCCATGAGATGTTCCTCCTCTGGGCAAGGCCGGGTCCCAGATCTTGTTGTGCCTGTGAATAGGCTGCAGGGCGACGGTGAAGACCAGCAACAGCTTTCAGGGCTGCCACCTTCCGTGTGGGAGAAGGAGCCGGACGTGTGCCTTTCTGGAAACAGGACGTGCCGGGGACCAGAGCCATGAGATGTTCCTCCTCTGGGCAAGCCCGGGTCCCAGATCCTTTTGTGCCTGTGAATAGGCTGCAGGGGGACGGTGAAGACCAGCAACAGCTTTCAGGGCTGCCACCTTCCGTGTGGGACAAGGAGCCGGACGTGTGCCTATTCGGAAACAGGCTCTGCCGAGGAAGAGAGCCATGAGATGTTCCTCCTCTGGGCAAGCCCGGGTCCTGAATCCTGTTGTGCCTGTGAATAGGCTGCAGGGGGACGGTGAAGACCAGCAACAGCTTTCAGGGCTGCCACCTTCCGTGTGAGACAAGGAGCCGGATGAGTGCCTTTTCGGAAACAGGCTCTGCCGAGGACGAGAGCCATGAGATGTTCCTCCTCTGGGCAAGCCCGGGTCCTGAATCCTGTTATGCCTGTGAATAGGCTGCAGGGGGACGGTGAAGACCAGCAACAGCTGTCAGGGCTGCCACTTTCCGTGTGGGACAAAGAGCCGGATGTGTGCCTTTTCGGAAACAGGCTCTGCCGAGGACGAGAGCCATGAGATGTTCCTCCTCTGGGCAAGCCCGCGTCCAAATCCTGTTGTGCCTGTGAATAGGCTGCAGGGGGACGGTGAAGACCAGCAACAGCTTTCACGGCTGCCACCTTCCGTGTGGGACAAGGAGCCGGACGTGTGCGTTTTCGGAAACAGGCTCTGCCGAGGACGAGAGCCATGAGATGTTCCACCTCTGGGCAAGCCCGGGTCCTGAATCCTGTTGTGCCTGTGAATAGGCTGCAGGGGGACGGTGAAGACCAGCAACAGCTTTCAGGGCTGCCACCTTCCGTGTGGGACAAGGAGCCGGACGTGTGCCTTTTCGGAATCAGGCTCTGCCGAGGACGAGAGCCATGAGATGTTCCTCCTCTGGGCAAGCCCGCGTCCAAATCCTGTTGTGCCTGTGAATAGGCTGCAGGGGGACGGTGAAGACCAGCAACAGCTTTCAGGGCTGCCAACTTCCGTGTGGGACAAGGAGCCGGATGTGTGCCTTTATGGAAACAGGCCCTGCCGAGGACGAGAGCCATGAGATGTTCCTCCTCTGGGCAAGCCCCGGCCCTGAATCCTGTTGTGCCTGTGAATAGGCTGCAGGGGGACGGTGAAGACCAGCAACAGCTTTCAGGGCTGCCACCTTCCGTGTGGGACAAGGAGCCGGACGTGTCTTTCTGGATACAGGCCCTGCCGAGGACGAGAGCCATGAGATGTTCCTCCTCTGGGCAAGCCCAGCTCCCAGATCCTGTTGTGCCTGTGAATAGGCTGTAGGGGGATGGTGAAGACCAGCAACAGCTTTCAGGGCTGCCACCTTCCGTGTGGGACAAGGAGCCGGACGTGTGCCTTCTCGGAAAGAGGCTCTGCCGAGGACGAGAGCCATGAGATGTTCCTCCTCTGGGCAAGCCCGGGTCCCAGATCCTGTTGTGCCTGTGAATAGGCTGCAGGGCGACGGTGAAGACCAGCAACAGCTTTCAGGGCTGCCACCTTCCGTGTGGGACAAGGAGCCGGATGTGTGCCTTTTTGGAAACAGGCTCTGCCGAGGACGAGAGCCATGAGATGTTCCTCCTCTGGGCAAGCCCGCGTCCAAATCCTGTTGTGCCTGTGAATAGGCTGCAGGGGGACGGTGAACACCAGCAACAGCTTTCAGGGCTGCCACCTTCCGTGTGGGACAAGGAGCCGGATGTGTGCCTTTTTGGAAACAGGCTCTGCCGAGGACGAGAGCCATGAGATGTTCCTCCTCTGGGCAAGCCCGGGTCCTGAATCCTGTTGTGCCTGTGAATAGGCTGCAGGGGGACGGTGAAGACCAGCAACAGCTGTCAGGGCTGCCACCTTCCGTGTGGGACAAGGAGCCGGATGTGTGCCTTTTCGGAAACAGGCTCTGCCGAGGACGAGAGCCATGAGATGTTCCTCCTCTGGGCAAGCCCGCGTCCAAATCCTGTTGTGCCTGTGAATAGGCTGCAGGGGGACGGTGAAGACCAGCAACAGCTTTCACGGCTGCCACCTTCCGTGTGGGACAAGGAGCCGGACGTGTGCGTTTTCGGAAACAGGCTCTGCCGAGGACGAGAGCCATGAGATGTTCCACCTCTGGGCAAGCCCGGGTCCTGAATCCTGTTGTGCCTGTGAATAGGCTGCAGGGGGACGGTGAAGACCAGCAACAGCTTTCAGGGCTGCCACCTTCCGTGTGGGACAATGAGCCGGATGTGTGCCTTTCTGGAAACAGGCCCTGCCGAGGACGAGAGCCATGAGATGTTCCTCCTCTGGGCAAGCCCCGGCCCTGAATCCTGTTGTGCCTGTGAATAGGCTGCAGGGGGACGGTGAAGACCAGCAACAGCTTTCAGATCTGCCACCTTCCGTGTGGGACAAGGAGCCGGACGTGTCTTTCTGGATACAGGCCCTGCCGAGGACGAGAGCCATGAGATGTTCCTCCTCTGGGCAAGCCCGGGTCCCAGATCCAGTTGTGCCTGTGAATAGGCTGTAGGGGGATGGTGAAGACCAGCAACAGCTTTCAGGGCTGCCACCTTCCGTGTGGGACAAGTAGCCGGACGTGTGCCTTTTCGGAAACAGGCTCTGCCGAGGACCAGAGCCATGAGATGTTCCTCCTCTGGGCAAGCCCGCGTCCAAATCCTGTTGTGCCTGTGAATAGGCTGCAGGGGGACGGTGAAGACCAGCAACAGCTTTCACGGCTGCCACATTCCGTGTGGGACAAGGAGCCGGAAGTGTGCGTTTTCGAAAACAGGCTCTGCCGAGGACGAGAGCCATGAGATGTTCCACCTCTGGGCAAGCCCGGGTCCTGAATCCTGTTGTGCCTGTGAATAGGCTGCAGGGGGACGGTGAAGGCCAGCAACAGCTTTCATGGCTGCCACCTTCCGTGTGGGACAAGGAGCCGGACGTGTCTTTCTGGATCCAGGCCCTGCCGAGGACGAGAGCCATGAGATGTTCCTCCTCTGGGCAAGCCCGGGTCCCAGATCCTGTTGTGCCTGTGAATAGGCTGCAGGGGGACGGTGAAGGCCAGCAACAGCTTTCAGGGCTGCCACCTTCCGTGTGGGACAAGGAGCCGGATGTGTGCCTTTTCGGAAACAGGATCTGCCGAGGAAGAGAGCCATGAGATGTTCCTCCTCTGGGCAAGGCCGGGTCCCAGATCTTGTTGTGCCTGTGAATAGGCTGCAGGGCGACGGTGAAGACCAGCAACAGCTTTCAGGGCTGCCACCTTCCGTGTGGGAGAAGGAGCCGGACGTGTGCCTTTCTGGAAACAGGACGTGCCGGGGACCAGAGCCATGAGATGTTCCTCCTCTGGGCAAGCCCGGGTCCCAGATCCTTTTGTGCCTGTGAATAGGCTGCAGGGGGACGGTGAAGACCAGCAACAGCTTTCAGGGCTGCCACCTTCCGTGTGGGACAAGGAGCCGGACGTGTGCCTTTTCGGAAACAGGCTCTGCCGAGGAAGAGAGCCATGAGATGTTCCTCCTCTGGGCAAGCCCGGGTCCTGAATCCTGTTGTGCCTGTGAATAGGCTGCAGGGGGACGGTGAAGACCAGCAACAGCTTTCAGGGCTGCCACCTTCCGTGTGGGACAAGGAGCCTGACGTGTGCCTTTTCGGAAACAAGATCTGCCGAGGACGAGAGCCATGAGATGTTCCTCCTCTGGGCAAGGCCGGGTCCCAGATCCTGTTGTGCCTGTGAATAGGCTGCAGGGCGACGGTGAAGACCAGCAAGAGCTGTCAGGTCTGCCACCTTCCGTGTGGGACAAGGAGCCGGATGTGTGCCTTTTCGGAAACAGGCTCTGCCGAGGACGAGAGCCATGAGATGTTCCTCCTCTGGGCAAGCCCGCGTCCAAATCCTGTTGTGCCTGTGAATAGGCTGCAGGGGGACGGTGAAGACCAGCAACAGCTTTCAGGGCTGCCATATTCCGTGTGGGACAAGGAGCCGGACGTGTGCGTTTTCGGAAACAGGCTCTACAGAGGACGAGAGCCATGAGATGTTCCACCTCTGGGCAAGCCCGGGTCCTGAATCCTGTGGTGCCTGTGAATAGGCTGCAGGGGGACGGTGAAGACCAGCAACAGCTTTCAGGGCTGCCACCTTCCGTGTGGGACAAGGAGCCGGATGTGTGCCTTTTCGGAAACAGGCCGTGTCGAGGACGAGAGCCATGAGATGTTCCTCCTCTGGGCAAGCCCGGGTCCCAGATCCTGTTGTGCCTGTGAATAGGCTGCAGGGGGACGGTGAAGACCAGCAACAGCTTTCAGGGCTGCCACCTTCCGTGTGGGACAAGGAGCCGGATGAGTGCCTTTTCAGAAACAGGCTCTGCCGAGGACGAGAGCCATGAGATGTTCCTCCTCTGTGCAAGCCCGGCTCCCAGATCCTGTTGTGCCTGTGAATAGGCTGCAGGGGGACGGTGAAGACCAGCAACAGCTTTCAGGGCTGCCACCTTCCGTGTGGGACAAGGAGCCGGATGTGTGCCTTTTCGGAAACAGGCTCTGCCGAGGGCGAGAGCCATGAGATGTTCCTCCTCTGGGCAAGCCCGGGTCCTGAATCCTGTTGTGCCTGTGAATAGGCTGCAGGGGGACGGTGAAGACCAGCAACAGCTTTCAGGGCTGCCACCTTCCGTGTGGGACAAGGAGCCGGACGTGTGCCTTTTCGGAATCAGGCTCTGCCGAGGACGAGAGCCATGAGATGTTCCTCCTCTGGGCAAGCCCGCGTCCAAATCCTGTTGTGCCTGTGAATAGGCTGCAGGGGGACGGTGAAGACCAGCAACAGCTTTCAGGGCTGCCAACTTCCGTGTGGGACAATGAGCCGGATGTGTGCCTTTCTGGAAACAGGCCCTGCCGAGGACGAGAGCCATGAGATGTTCCTCCTCTGGGCAAGCCCCGGCCCTGAATCCTGTTGTGCCTGTGAATAGGCTGCAGGGGGACGGTGAAGACCAGCAACAGCTTTCAGGGCTGCCACCTTCCGTGTGGGACAAGGAGCCGGACGTGTCTTTCTGGATACAGGCCCTGCCGAGGACGAGAGCCATGAGATGTTCCTCCTCTGGGCAAGCCCAGCTCCCAGATCCTGTTGTGCCTGTGAATAGGCTGTAGGGGGATGGTGAAGACCAGCAACAGCTTTCAGGGCTGCCACCTTCCGTGTGGGACAAGGAGCCGGACGTGTGCCTTCTCGGAAAGAGGCTCTGCCGAGGACGAGAGCCATGAGATGTTCCTCCTCTGGGCAAGCCCGGGTCCCAGATCCTGTTGTGCCTGTGAATAGGCTGCAGGGCGACGGTGAAGACCAGCAACAGCTTTCAGGGCTGCCACCTTCCGTGTGGGACAAGGAGCCGGATGTGTGCCTTTTTGGAAACAGGCTCTGCCGAGGACGAGAGCCATGAGATGTTCCTCCTCTGGGCAAGCCCGCGTCCAAATCCTGTTGTGCCTGTGAATAGGCTGCAGGGGGACGGTGAACACCAGCAACAGCTTTCAGGGCTGCCACCTTCCGTGTGGGACAAGGAGCCGGATGTGTGCCTTTTTGGAAACAGGCTCTGCCGAGGACGAGAGCCATGAGATGTTCCTCCTCTGGGCAAGCCCGGGTCCTGAATCCTGTTGTGCCTGTGAATATGCTGCAGGGGGACGGTGAAGACCAGCAACAGCTGTCAGGGCTGCCACCTTCCGTGTGGGACAAGGAGCCGGATGTGTGCCTTTTCGGAAACAGGCTCTGCCGAGGACGAGAGCCATGAGATGTTCCTCCTCTGGGCAAGCCCGCGTCCAAATCCTGTTGTGCCTGTGAATAGGCTGCAGGGGGACGGTGAAGACCAGCAACAGCTTTCACGGCTGCCACCTTCCGTGTGGGACAAGGAGCCGGACGTGTGCGTTTTCGGAAACAGGCTCTGCCGAGGACGAGAGCCATGAGATGTTCCACCTCTGGGCAAGCCCGGGTCCTGAATCCTGTTGTGCCTGTGAATAGGCTGCAGGGGGACGGTGAAGACCAGCAACAGCTTTCAGGGCTGCCACCTTCCGTGTGGGACAATGAGCCGGATGTGTGCCTTTCTGGAAACAGGCCCTGCCGAGGACGAGAGCCATGAGATGTTCCTCCTCTGGGCAAGCCCCGGACCTGAATCCTGTTGTGCCTGTGAATAGGCTGCAGGGGGACGGTGAAGACCAGCAACAGCTTTCAGGGCTGCCACCTTCCGTGTGGGACAAGAGCCGGACGTGTCTTTCTGGATACAGGCCCTGCCGAGGACGAGAGCCATGAGATGTTCCTCCTCTGGGCAAGCCCGGGTCCCAGATCCAGTTGTGCCTGTGAATAGGCTGTAGGGGGATGGTGAAGACCAGCAACAGCTTTCAGGGCTGCCACCTTCCGTGTGGGACAAGTAGCCGGACGTGTGCCTTTTCGGAAACAGGCCGTGCCGAGGACGAGAGCCATGAGATGTTCCTGCTCTGGGCAAGCCCGGGTCCTGAATCCTGTTGTGCCTGTGAATAGGCTGCAGGGGGACGGTGAAGACCAGCAACAGCTTTCAGGGCTGCCACCTTCCGTGTGGGACAAGGAGCCGGATGTGTGCGTTTTCGGAAACAGGCTCTGCCGAGGACGAGAGCCATGAGATGTTCCACCTCTGGGCAAGCCCGGGTCCTGAATCCTGTTGTGCCTGTGAATAGGCTGCAGGGGGACGGTGAAGACCAGCAACAGCTTTCAGGGCTGCCACCTTCCGTGTGGGACAATGAGCCGGATGTGTGCCTTTCTGGAAACAGGCCCTGCCGAGGACGAGAGCCATGAGATGTTCCTCCTCTGGGCAAGCCCCGGCCCTGAATCCTGTTGTGCCTGTGAATAGGCTGCAGGGGGACGGTGAAGACCAGCAACAGCTTTCAGATCTGCCACCTTCCGTGTGGGACAAGGAGCCGGACGTGTCTTTCTGGATACAGGCCCTGCCGAGGACGAGAGCCATGAGATGTTCCTCCTCTGGGCAAGCCCGGGTCCCAGATCCAGTTGTGCCTGTGAATAGGCTGTAGGGGGATGGTGAAGACCAGCAACAGCTTTCAGGGCTGCCACCTTCCGTGTGGGACAAGTAGCCGGACGTGTGCCTTTTCGGAAACAGGCTCTGCCGAGGACCAGAGCCATGAGATGTTCCTCCTCTGGGCAAGCCCGCGTCCAAATCCTGTTGTGCCTGTGAATAGGCTGCAGGGGGACGGTGAAGACCAGCAACAGCTTTCACGGCTGCCACATTCCGTGTGGGACAAGGAGCCGGAAGTGTGCGTTTTCGAAAACAGGCTCTGCCGAGGACGAGAGCCATGAGATGTTCCACCTCTGGGCAAGCCCGGGTCCTGAATCCTGTTGTGCCTGTGAATAGGCTGCAGGGGGACGGTGAAGGCCAGCAACAGCTTTCATGGATGCCACCTTCCGTGTGGGACAAGGAGCCGGACGTGTCTTTCTGGATACAGGCCCTGCCGAGGACGAGAGCCATGAGATGTTCCTCCTCTGGGCAAGCCCGGGTCCCAGATCCTGTTGTGCCTGTGAATAGGCTGCAGGGGGACGGTGAAGGCCAGCAACAGCTTTCAGGGCTGCCACCTTCCGTGTGGGACAAGGAGCCGGATGTGTGCCTTTTCGGAAACAGGATCTGCCGAGGAAGAGAGCCATGAGATGTTCCTCCTCTGGGCAAGGCCGGGTCCCAGATCTTGTTGTGCCTGTGAATAGGCTGCAGGGCGACGGTGAAGACCAGCAACAGCTTTCAGGGCTGCCACCTTCCGTGTGGGAGAAGGAGCCGGACGTGTGCCTTTCTGGAAACAGGACGTGCCGGGGACCAGAGCCATGAGATGTTCCTCCTCTGGGCAAGCCCGGGTCCCAGATCCTTTTGTGCCTGTGAATAGGCTGCAGGGGGACGGTGAAGACCAGCAACAGCTTTCAGGGCTGCCACCTTCCGTGTGGGACAAGGAGCCGGACGTGTGCCTTTTCGGAAACAGGCTCTGCCGAGGAAGAGAGCCATGAGATGTTCCTCCTCTGGGCAAGCCCGGGTCCTGAATCCTGTTGTGCCTGTGAATAGGCTGCAGGGGGACGGTGAAGACCAGCAACAGCTTTCAGGGCTGCCACCTTCCGTGTGGGACAAGGAGCCGGACGTGTGCCTTTTCGGAATCAGGCTCTGCCGAGGACGAGAGCCATGAGATGTTCCTCCTCTGGGCAAGCCCGGGTCCCAGATCCTGTTGTGCCTGTGAATAGGCTGCAGGGCGACGGTGAAGACCAGCAAGAGCTGTCAGGTCTGCCACCTTCCGTGTGGGACAAGGAGCCGGATGTGTGCCTTTTCGGAAACAGGCTCTGCCGAGGACGAGAGCCATGAGATGTTCCTCCTCTGGGCAAGCCCGCGTCCAAATCCTGTTGTGCCTGTGAATAGGCTGCAGGGGGACGGTGAAGACCAGCAACAGCTTTCAGGGCTGCCATATTCCGTGTGGGACAAGGAGCCGGACGTGTGCGTTTTCGGAAACAGGCTCTACAGAGGACGAGAGCCATGAGATGTTCCACCTCTGGGCAAGCCCGGGTCCTGAATCCTGTTGTGCCTGTGAATAGGCTGCAGGGGGACGGTGAAGACCAGCAACAGCTTTCAGGGCTGCCACCTTCCGTGTGGGACAAGGAGCCGGATGTGTGCCTTTTCGGAAACAGGCCGTGTCGAGGACGAGAGCCATGAGATGTTCCTCCTCTGGGCAAGCCCGGGTCCCAGATCCTGTTGTGCCTGTGAATAGGCTGCAGGGGGACGGTGAAGACCAGCAACAGCTTTCAGGGCTGCCACCTTCCGTGTGGGACAAGGAGCCGGATGAGTGCCTTTTCAGAAACAGGCTCTGCCGAGGACGAGAGCCATGAGATGTTCCTCCTCTGTGCAAGCCCGGCTCCCAGATCCTGTTGTGCCTGTGAATAGGCTGCAGGGGGACGGTGAAGACCAGCAACAGCTTTCAGGGCTGCCACCTTCCGTGTGGGACAAGGAGCCGGATGTGTGCCTTTTCGGAAACAGGCTCTGCCGAGGGCGAGAGCCATGAGATGTTCCTCCTCTGGGCAAGCCCGGGTCCTGAATCCTGTTGTGCCTGTGAATAGGCTGCAGGGGGACGGTGAAGACCAGCAACAGCTTTCAGGGCTGCCACCTTCCGTGTGGGACAAGGAGCCGGACGTGTGCCTTTTCGGAATCAGGCTCTGCCGAGGACGAGAGCCATGAGATGTTCCTCCTCTGGGCAAGCCCGCGTCCAAATCCTGTTGTGCCTGTGAATAGGCTGCAGGGGGACGGTGAAGACCAGCAACAGCTTTCAGGGCTGCCAACTTCCGTGTGGGACAATGAGCCGGATGTGTGCCTTTCTGGAAACAGGCCCTGCCGAGGACGAGAGCCATGAGATGTTCCTCCTCTGGGCAAGCCCCGGACCGGAATCCTGTTGTGCCTGTGAATAGGCTGCAGGGGGACGGTGAAGACCAGCAACAGCTTTCAGGGCTGCCACCTTCCGTGTGGGACAAGGAGCCGGACGTGTCTTTCTGGATACAGGCCCTGCCGAGGACGAGAGCCATGAGATGTTCCTCCTCTGGGCAAGCCCAGCTCCCAGATCCTGTTGTGCCTGTGAATAGGCTGTAGGGGGATGGTGAAGACCAGCAACAGCTTTCAGGGCTGCCACCTTCCGTGTGGGACAAGGAGCCGGACGTGTGCCTTCTCGGAAAGAGGCTCTGCCGAGGACGAGAGCCATGAGATGTTCCTCCTCTGGGCAAGCCCGGGTCCCAGATCCTGTTGTGCCTGTGAATAGGCTGCAGGGCGACGGTGAAGACCAGCAACAGCTTTCAGGGCTGCCACCTTCCGTGTGGGACAAGGAGCCGGATGTGTGCCTTTTTGGAAACAGGCTCTGCCGAGGACGAGAGCCATGAGATGTTCCTCCTCTGGGCAAGCCCGCGTCCAAATCCTGTTGTGCCTGTGAATAGGCTGCAGGGGGACGGTGAACACCAGCAACAGCTTTCAGGGCTGCCACCTTCCGTGTGGGACAAGGAGCCGGATGTGTGCCTTTTTGGAAACAGGCTCTGCCGAGGACGAGAGCCATGAGATGTTCCTCCTCTGGGCAAGCCCGGGTCCTGAATCCTGTTGTGCCTGTGAATAGGCTGCAGGGGGACGGTGAAGACCAGCAACAGCTGTCAGGGCTGCCACCTTCCGTGTGGGACAAGGAGCCGGATGTGTGCCTTTTCGGAAACAGGCTCTGCCGAGGACGAGAGCCATGAGATGTTCCTCCTCTGGGCAAGCCCGCGTCCAAATCCTGTTGTGCCTGTGAATAGGCTGCAGGGGGACGGTGAAGACCAGCAACAGCTTTCACGGCTGCCACCTTCCGTGTGGGACAAGGAGCCGGACGTGTGCGTTTTCGGAAACAGGCTCTGCCGAGGACGAGAGCCATGAGATGTTCCACCTCTGGGCAAGCCCGGGTCCTGAATCCTGTTGTGCCTGTGAATAGGCTGCAGGGGGACGGTGAAGACCAGCAACAGCTTTCAGGGCTGCCACCTTCCGTGTGGGACAATGAGCCGGATGTGTGCCTTTCTGGAAACAGGCCCTGCCGAGGACGAGAGCCATGAGATGTTCCTCCTCTGGGCAAGCCCCGGCCCTGAATCCTGTTGTGCCTGTGAATAGGCTGCAGGGGGACGGTGAAGACCAGCAACAGCTTTCAGGGCTGCCACCTTCCGTGTGGGACAAGGAGCCGGACGTGTCTTTCTGGATACAGGCCCTGCCGAGGACGAGAGCCATGAGATGTTCCTCCTCTGGGCAAGCCCGGGTCCCAGATCCAGTTGTGCCTGTGAATAGGCTGTAGGGGGATGGTGAAGACCAGCAACAGCTTTCAGGGCTGCCACCTTCCGTGTGGGACAAGTAGCCGGACGTGTGCCTTTTCGGAAACAGGCCGTGCCGAGGACGAGAGCCATGAGATGTTCCTGCTCTGGGCAAGCCCGGGTCCTGAATCCTGTTGTGCCTGTGAATAGGCTGCAGGGGGACGGTGAAGACCAGCAACAGCTTTCAGGGCTGCCACCTTCCGTGTGGGACAAGGAGCCGGATGTGTGCCTTTTCGGAAACAGGCTCTGCCGAGGACGAGAGCCATGAGATGTTCCTCCTCTGGGCAAGCCCGGGTCCCAGATCCTGTTGTGCCTGTGAATAGGCTGCAGGGGGACGGTGAAGACCAGCAACAGCTTTCACGGCTGCCACATTCCGTGTGGGACAAGGAGCCGGAAGTGTGCGTTTTCGAAAACAGGCTCTGCCGAGGACGAGAGCCATGAGATGTTCCACCTCTGGGCAAGCCCGGGTCCTGAATCCTGTTGTGCCTGTGAATAGGCTGCAGGGGGACGGTGAAGGCCAGCAACAGCTTTCAGGGCTGCCACCTTCCGTGTGGGACAAGGAGCCGGACGTGTCTTTCTGGATACAGGCCCTGCCGAGGACGAGAGCCATGAGATGTTCCTCCTCTGGGCAAGCCCGGGTCCCAGATCCTGTTGTGCCTGTGAATAGGCTGCAGGGGGACGGTGAAGGCCAGCAACAGCTTTCAGGGCTGCCACCTTCCGTGTGGGACAAGGAGCCGGACGTGTGCCTTCTCGGAAAGAGGCTCTGCCGAGGACGAGAGCCATGAGATGTTCCTCCTCTGGGCAAGCCCGGGTCCCAGATCCTGTTGTGCCTGTGAATAGGCTGCAGGGCGACGGTGAAGACCAGCAACAGCTTTCAGGGCTGCCACCTTCCGTGTGGGACAAGGAGCCGGATGTGTGCCTTTTTGGAAACAGGCTCTGCCGAGGACGAGAGCCATGAGATGTTCCTCCTCTGGGCAAGCCCGCGTCCAAATCCTGTTGTGCCTGTGAATAGGCTGCAGGGGGACGGTGAACACCAGCAACAGCTTTCAGGGCTGCCACCTTCCGTGTGGGACAAGGAGCCGGATGTGTGCCTTTTTGGAAACAGGCTCTGCCGAGGACGAGAGCCATGAGATGTTCCTCCTCTGGGCAAGCCCGGGTCCTGAATCCTGTTGTGCCTGTGAATAGGCTGCAGGGGGACGGTGAAGACCAGCAACAGCTGTCAGGGCTGCCACCTTCCGTGTGGGACAAGGAGCCGGATGTGTGCCTTTTCGGAAACAGGCTCTGCCGAGGACGAGAGCCATGAGATGTTCCTCCTCTGGGCAAGCCCGCGTCCAAATCCTGTTGTGCCTGTGAATAGGCTGCAGGGGGACGGTGAAGACCAGCAACAGCTTTCACGGCTGCCACCTTCCGTGTGGGACAAGGAGCCGGACGTGTGCGTTTTCGGAAACAGGCTCTGCCGAGGACGAGAGCCATGAGATGTTCCACCTCTGGGCAAGCCCGGGTCCTGAATCCTGTTGTGCCTGTGAATAGGCTGCAGGGGGACGGTGAAGACCAGCAACAGCTTTCAGGGCTGCCACCTTCCGTGTAGGACAATGAGCCGGATGTGTGCCTTTCTGGAAACAGGCCCTGCCGAGGACGAGAGCCATGAGATGTTCCTCCTCTGGGCAAGCCCCGGCCCTGAATCCTGTTGTGCCTGTGAATAGGCTGCAGGGGGACGGTGAAGACCAGCAACAGCTTTCAGGGCTGCCACCTTCCGTGTGGGACAAGGAGCCGGACGTGTCTTTCTGGATACAGGCCCTGCCGAGGACGAGAGCCATGAGATGTTCCTCCTCTGGGCAAGCCCGGGTCCCAGATCCAGTTGTGCCTGTGAATAGGCTGTAGGGGGATGGTGAAGACCAGCAACAGCTTTCAGGGCTGCCACCTTCCGTGTGGGACAAGTAGCCGGACGTGTGCCTTTTCGGAAACAGGCCGTGCCGAGGACGAGAGCCATGAGATGTTCCTGCTCTGGGCAAGCCCGGGTCCTGAATCCTGTTGTGCCTGTGAATAGGCTGCAGGGGGACGGTGAAGACCAGCAACAGCTTTCAGGGCTGCCACCTTCCGTGTGGGACAAGGAGCCGGATGTGTGCCTTTTCGGAAACAGGCTCTGCCGAGGACGAGAGCCATGAGATGTTCCTCCTCTGGGCAAGCCCGGGTCCCAGATCCTGTTGTGCCTGTGAATAGGCTGCAGGGGGACGGTGAAGACCAGCAACAGCTTTCACGGCTGCCACATTCCGTGTGGGACAAGGAGCCGGAAGTGTGCGTTTTCGAAAACAGGCTCTGCCGAGGACGAGAGCCATGAGATGTTCCACCTCTGGGCAAGCCCGGGTCCTGAATCCTGTTGTGCCTGTGAATAGGCTGCAGGGGGACGGTGAAGGCCAGCAACAGCTTTCAGGGCTGCCACCTTCCGTGTGGGACAAGGAGCCGGACGTGTCTTTCTGGATACAGGCCCTGCCGAGGACGAGAGCCATGAGATGTTCCTCCTCTGGGCAAGCCCGGGTCCCAGATCCTGTTGTGCCTGTGAATAGGCTGCAGGGGGACGGTGAAGGCCAGCAACAGCTTTCAGGGCTGCCACCTTCCGTGTGGGACAAGGAGCCGGATGTGTGCCTTTTCGGAAACAGGATCTGCCGAGGAAGAGAGCCATGAGATGTTCCTCCTCTGGGCAAGGCCGGGTCCCAGATCTTGTTGTGCCTGTGAATAGGCTGCAGGGCGACGGTGAAGACCAGCAACAGCTTTCAGGGCTGCCACCTTCCGTGTGGGAGAAGGAGCCGGACGTGTGCCTTTCTGGAAACAGGACGTGCCGGGGACCAGAGCCATGAGATGTTCCTCCTCTGGGCAAGCCCGGGTCCCAGATCCTTTTGTGCCTGTGAATAGGCTGCAGGGGGACGGTGAAGACCAGCAACAGCTTTCAGGGCTGCCACCTTCCGTGTGGGACAAGGAGCCGGACGTGTGCCTTTTCGGAAACAGGCTCTGCCGAGGAAGAGAGCCATGAGATGTTCCTCCTCTGGGCAAGCCCGGGTCCTGAATCCTGTTGTGCCTGTGAATAGGCTGCAGGGGGACGGTGAA
This sequence comes from Astur gentilis, assembly GCF_929443795.1. Lineage (NCBI taxonomy): Eukaryota > Metazoa > Chordata > Aves > Accipitriformes > Accipitridae > Astur > Astur gentilis. The sequence continues at coordinate 637,782 of NW_026061071.1, forward strand.
GACCAGCAACAGCTTTCAGGGCTGCCACCTTCCGTGTGGGACAAGGAGCCTGACGTGTGCCTTTTCGGAAACAAGATCTGCCGAGGACGAGAGCCATGAGATGTTCCTCCTCTGGGCAAGCCCGGGTCCCAGATCCTGTTGTGCCTGTGAATAGGCTGCAGGGCGACGGTGAAGACCAGCAAGAGCTGTCAGGTCTGCCACCTTCCGTGTGGGACAAGGAGCCGGATGTGTGCCTTTTCGGAAACAGGCTCTGCCGAGGACGAGAGCCATGAGATGTTCCTCCTCTGGGCAAGCCCGCGTCCAAATCCTGTTGTGCCTGTGAATAGGCTGCAGGGGGACGGTGAAGACCAGCAACAGCTTTCAGGGCTGCCATATTCCGTGTGGGACAAGGAGCCGGACGTGTGCGTTTTCGGAAACAGGCTCTACAGAGGACGAGAGCCATGAGATGTTCCACCTCTGGGCAAGCCCGGGTCCTGAATCCTGTGGTGCCTGTGAATAGGCTGCAGGGGGACGGTGAAGACCAGCAACAGCTTTCAGGGCTGCCACCTTCCGTGTGGGACAAGGAGCCGGATGTGTGCCTTTTCGGAAACAGGCCGTGTCGAGGACGAGAGCCATGAGATGTTCCTCCTCTGGGCAAGCCCGGGTCCCAGATCCTGTTGTGCCTGTGAATAGGCTGCAGGGGGACGGTGAAGACCAGCAACAGCTTTCAGGGCTGCCACCTTCCGTGTGGGACAAGGAGCCGGATGAGTGCCTTTTCAGAAACAGGCTCTGCCGAGGACGAGAGCCATGAGATGTTCCTCCTCTGTGCAAGCCCGGCTCCCAGATCCTGTTGTGCCTGTGAATAGGCTGCAGGGGGACGGTGAAGACCAGCAACAGCTTTCAGGGCTGCCACCTTCCGTGTGGGACAAGGAGCCGGATGTGTGCCTTTTCGGAAACAGGCTCTGCCGAGGGCGAGAGCCATGAGATGTTCCTCCTCTGGGCAAGCCCGGGTCCTGAATACTGTTGTGCCTGTGAATAGGCTGCAGGGGGATGGTGAAGACCAGCAACAGCTTTCAGAGCTGCCACCTTCCGTGTGGGACAAGGAGCCGGTCTTGTGCCTTTATGGAAACAGGCCCCGCCGAGGACGAGAGCCATGAGATGTTCCTCCTCTGGGCAAGCCCGGGTCCCAGATCCTGTTGTGCCTGTGAATAGGCTGCAGGGGGACGGTGAAGGCCAGCAACAGCTTTCAGGGCTGCCACCTTCCGTGTGGGACAAGGAGCCGGACGTGTGCCTTTTCGGAATCAGGCTCTGCCGAGGACGAGAGCCATGAGATGTTCCTCCTCTGGGCAAGCCCGTGTCCAAATCCTGTTGTGCCTGTGAATAGGCTGCAGGGGTACGGTGAACACCAGCAACAGCTTTCAGGGCTGGCACCTTCCGTGTGGGACAAGGAGCCGGACGTGTGCCTTTTCGGAATCAGGCTCTGCCGAGGACGAGAGCCATGAGATGTTCCTCCTCTGGGCAAGCCCGGGTCCCAGATCCTGTTGTGCCTGTGAATAGGCTGCAGGGGGACGGTGAAGACCAGCAACAGCTTTCAGGGATGCCACCTTCCGTGTGGGACAAGGAGCCGGACGTGTCTTTCTGGATACAGGCCCTGCCGAGGACGAGAGCCATGAGATGTTCCTCCTCTGGGCAAGCCCGGGTCCCAGATCCTGTTGTGCCTGTGAATAGGCTGCAGGGGGACGGTGAAGACCAGCAACAGCTTTCAGGGCTGCCACCTTCCGTGTGGGACAAGGAGCCGGATGTGTGCCTTTTCGGAAACAGGATCTGCCGGGGACGAGAGCCATGAGATGTTCCTCCTCTGGGCAAGCCCGGGTCCCAGATCCTTTTGTGCCTGTGAATAGGCTGCAGGGGGACGGTGAAGACCAGCAACAGCTTTCAGGGCTGCCACCTTCCGTGTGGGACAAGGAGCCGGACGTGTGCCTTTTCGGAATCAGGCTCTGCCGAGGACGAGAGCCATGAGATGTTCCTCCTCTGGGCAAGCCCGCGTCCAAATCCTGTTGTGCCTGTGAATAGGCTGCAGGGGGACGGTGAAGACCAGCAACAGCTTTCATGGCTGCCACCTTCCGTGTGGGACAAGGAGCCGGACGTGTGCCTTTCTGGAAACAGGCCGTGCCGAGGACGAGAGCCATGAGATGTTCCTCCTCTGGGCAAGCCCCGGTCCTGAATCCTGTTGTGCCTGTGAATAGGCTGCAGGGGGACGGTGAAGACCAGCAACAGCTTTCAGGGCTGCCACCTTCCGTGTGGGACAAGGAGCCGGATGTGTGCCTTTTCGGAAACAGGCTCTGCCGAGGACGAGAGCCATGAGATGTTCCTCCTCTGGGCAAGCCCGGGTCCTGAATCCTGTTGTGCCTGTGAATAGGCTGCAGGCGGACGGTGAAGACCAGCAACAGCTTTCAGAGCTGCCACCATCCGTGTGGGACAATGAGCCGGTCTTGTGCCTTTATGGAAACAGGCCCTGCCGAGGACGAGAGCCATGAGATGTTCCTCCTCTGGGCAAGCCCGGGTCCCAGATCCTGTTGTGCCTGTGAATAGGCTGCAGGGGGACGGTGAAGACCAGCAACAGCTTTCAGGGCTGCCACCTTCCGTGTGGGACAAGGAGCCGGACGTGTGCCTTTTCGGAATCAGGCTCTGCCGAGGACGAGAGCCATGAGATGTTCCTCCTCTGGGAAAGCCCGGGTCCAAATCCTGTTGTGCCTGTGAATAGGCTGCAGGGGGACGGTGAAGACCAGCAACAGCTTTCAGGGCTGCCACCTTCCGTGTGGGACAAGGAGCCGGACGTGTGCCTTTTCGGAATGAGGCTCTGCCGAGGACGAGAGCCATGAGATGTTCCTCCTATGGGCAAGCCCGTGTCCAAATCCTGTTGTGCCTGTGAATAGGCTGCAGGGGGACGGTGAACACCAGCAACAGCTTTCAGGGCTGCCAACTTCCGTGTGGGACAAGGAGCCGGATGTGTCTTTCTGGATACAGGACCTGCCGAGGACGAGAGCCATGAGATGTTCCTCCTCTGGGCAAGCCCGGCTCCCAGATCCTGTTGTGCCTGTGAATAGGCTGCAGGGGGACGGTGAAGACCAGCAACAGCTTTCAGGGCTGCCACCTTCCGTGTGGGACAAGGAGCCGGACGTGTCTTTCTGGATACAGGACCTGCCGAGGACGAGAGCCATGAGATGTTCCTCGTCTGGGCAAGCCCGGGTCCCAGATCCTGTTGTGCCTGTGAATAGGCTGCAGGGGGACGGTGAAGACCAGCAACAGCTTTCACGGCTGCGACCTTCCGTGTGGGACAAGGAGCCGGACGTGTTCCTTTCTGGAAACAGGCCGTGTCGAGGACGAGAGCCATGAGATGTTCCTCCTCTGGCCAAGCCCGGGTCCCAGATCCTGTTGTGCCTGTGAATAGGCTGCAGGGGGACGGTGAAGACCAGCAACAGCTTTCAGGGCTGCCACCTTCCGTGTGGGACAAGGAGCCGGACGTGTGCCTTTTCGGAAACAGGATCTGCCGAGGAAGAGAGCCATGAGGTGTTCCTCCTCTGGGCAAGGCCAGGTCCCAGATCCTGTTGTGCCTGTGAATAGGCTGCAGGGCGAGGGTGAAGACCAGCAACAGCTTTCAGGGCTGCCACCTTCCGTGTTTGAGAAGGAGCCGGATGTGTGCCTTTCTGGAAACAGGCCGTGCCGGGGACGAGAGCCATGAGATGTTCCTCCTCTGGGCAAGCCCGGGTCCCAGATCCTGTTGTGCCTGTGAATAGGCTGCAGGGGGACGGTGAAGACCAGCAACAGCTTTCAGGGCTGCCACATTCCGTGTGGGACAAGGAGCTGGATGTGTGCCTTTTCGGAAACAGGATCTGCCGAGGACGAGAGCCATGAGATGTTCCTCCTCTGGGCAAGCCCGGGTCCCAGATCCTGTTGTGCCTGTGAATAGGCTGCAGGGGGACGGTGAAGACCAGCAACAGCTTTCAGGGCTGCCACATTCCGTGTGGGACAAGGAGCCAGATTTTTGCCTATCCGGAAACAGGCTATGCCATTGACGAGAGCCATGAGATGTTCCACCTCTGAGCAAGCCCGGGTCCCAGATCCTGTTGTGCCTGTGAATAGGCTGCAGGGGGACGGTGAAGACCAGCAACAGCTTTCACGGCTGCGACCTTCCGTGTGGGACAAGGAGCCGGACGTGTTCCTTTCTGGAAATAGGCCGTGTCGAGGACGAGAGCCATGAGATGTTCCTCCTCTGGCCAAGCCCGGGTCCCAGATCCTGTTGTGCCTGTGAATAGGCTGCAGGGGGACGGTGAAGACCAGCAACAGCTTTCAGGGCTGCCACCTTCCGTGTGGGACAAGGAGCCGGATGTGTGCCTTTCTGGAAACAGGCCGTGCCGGGGACGAGAGCCATGAGATGTTCCTCCTCTGGGCAAGCCCGGGTCCCAGATCCTGTTGTGCCTGTGAATAGGCTGCAGGGCGACGGTGAAGACCAGCAACAGCTTTCAGGGCTGCCACATTCCGTGTGGGACAAGGAGCCAGACTTTTGCCTATCCGGAAACAGGCTATGCCGTTGACGAGAGCCATGAGATGTTCCACCTCTGGGCAAGCCCGGGTCCCAGATCCTGTTGTGCCTGTGAATAGGCTGCAGGGGGACGGTGAAGACCAGCAACAGCTTTCAGGGCTGCCACATTCCGTGTGGGACAAGGAGCCGGACGTGTCTTTCTGGATACAGGCCCTGCCGAGGACGAGAGCCATGAGATGTTCCTCCTCTGGGCAAGCCCGGGTCCCAGATCCTGTTGTGCCTGTGAGTAGGCTGCAGGGGGACGGTGAAGACCAGCAACAGCTTTCAGGGCTGCCACCTTCTGTGTGGGACAAGGAGCCGGATGTGTGCCTTTTCAGAAACAGGCTCTGCCGAGGACGAGAGCCATGAGATGTTCCTCCTCTGGGCAAGCCCGGGTCCCAGATCCTGTTGTGCCTGTGAAAAGGCTGCAGGGGGACGGTGAAGACCAGCAACAGCTTTCATGGCTGCCACCTTCCTTGTGGGACAAGGATCCGGACGTGTGCGTTTTCGGAAACAGGCTCTGCCGAGGACGAGAGCCATGAGATGTTCCTCCTCTGGGCAAGCCCCGGTCCTGAATCCTGTTGTGCCTGTGAATAGGCTGCAGGGGGACGGTGAAGACCAGCAACAGCTTTCAGGGCTGCCACCTTCCGTGTGGGACAAGGAGCCGGATGTGTGCCTTTTCGGAAACAGGCTCTGCCGAGGACGAGAGCCATGAGATGTTCCTCCTCTGGGCAAGCCCGGGTCCTGAATCCTGTTGTGCCTGTGAATAGGCTGCAGGGGGACGGTGAAGACCAGCAACAGCTTTCAGAGCTGCCACCATCCGTGTGGGACAATGAGCCGGTCTTGTGCCTTTATGGAAACAGGCCCTGCCGAGGACGAGAGCCATGAGATGTTCCTCCTCTGGGCAAGCCCGGGTCCCAGATCCTGTTGTGCCTGTGAATAGGCTGCAGGGGGACGGTGAAGACCAGCAACAGCTTTCAGGGCTGCCACCTTCCGTGTGGGAGAAGGAGCCGGACGTGTGCCTTTTCGGAATCAGGCTCTGCCGAGGACGAGAGCCATGAGATGTTCCTCCTCTGGGAAAGCCCGGGTCCAAATCCTGTTGTGCCTGTGAATAGGCTGCAGGGGGACGGTGAAGACCAGCAACAGCTTTCAGGGCTGCCACCTTCCGTGTGGGACAAGGAGCCGGACGTGTGCCTTTTCGGAATCAGGCTCTGCCGAGGACGAGAGCCATGAGATGTTCCTCCTCTGGGCAAGCCCGTGTCCAAATCCTGTTGTGCCTGTGAATAGGCTGCAGGGGGACGGTGAAGACCAGCAACAGCTTTCAGGGCTGCCAACTTCCGTGTGGGACAAGGAGCCGGATGTGTCTTTCTGGATACAGGACCTGCCGAGGACGAGAGCCATGAGATGTTCCTCCTCTGGGCAAGCCCGGCTCCCAGATCCTGTTGTGCCTGTGAATAGGCTGCAGGGGGACGGTGAAGACCAGCAACAGCTTTCAGGGCTGCCACCTTCCGTGTGGGACAAGGAGCCGGACGTGTCTTTCTGGATACAGGCCCTGCCGAGGACGAGAGCCATGAGATGTTCCTCGTCTGGGCAAGCCCGGGTCCCAGATCCTGTTGTGCCTGTGAATAGGCTGCAGGGGGACGGTGAAGACCAGCAACAGCTTTCACGGCTGCGACCTTCCGTGTGGGACAAGGAGCCGGACGTGTTCCTTTCTGGAAACAGGCCGTGTCGAGGACGAGAGCCATGAGATGTTCCTCCTCTGGCCAAGCCCGGGTCCCAGATCCTGTTGTGCCTGTGAATAGGCTGCAGGGGGACGGTGAAGACCAGCAACAGCTTTCAGGGCTGCCACCTTCCGTGTGGGACAAGGAGCCGGACGTGTGCCTTTTCGGAAACAGGATCTGCCGAGGAAGAGAGCCATGAGGTGTTCCTCCTCTGGGCAAGGCCAGGTCCCAGATCCTGTTGTGCCTGTGAATAGGCTGCAGGGCGAGGGTGAAGACCAGCAACAGCTTTCAGGGCTGCCACCTTCCGTGTTTGAGAAGGAGCCGGATGTGTGCCTTTCTGGAAACAGGCCGTGCCGGGGACGAGAGCCATGAGATGTTCCTCCTCTGGGCAAGCCCGGGTCCCAGATCCTGTTGTGCCTGTGAATAGGCTGCAGGGGGACGGTGAAGACCAGCAACAGCTTTCAGGGCTGCCACATTCCGTGTGGGACAAGGAGCTGGATGTGTGCCTTTTCGGAAACAGGATCTGCCGAGGACGAGAGCCATGAGATGTTCCTCCTCTGGGCAAGCCCGGGTCCCAGATCCTGTTGTGCCTGTGAATAGGCTGCAGGGGGACGGTGAAGACCAGCAACAGCTTTCAGGGCTGCCACATTCCGTGTGGGACAAGGAGCCAGATTTTTGCCTATCCGGAAACAGGCTATGCCATTGACGAGAGCCATGAGATGTTCCACCTCTGAGCAAGCCCGGGTCCCAGATCCTGTTGTGCCTGTGAATAGGCTGCAGGGGGACGGTGAAGACCAGCAACAGCTTTCACGGCTGAGACCTTCCATGTGGGACAAGGAGCCGGACGTTTTCCTTTCTAGAAATAGGCCGTGTCGAGGACGAGAGCCATGAGATGTTCCTCCTCTGGCCAAGCCCGGGTCCCAGATCCTGTTGTGCCTGTGAATAGGCTGCAGGGGGACGGTGAAGACCAGCAACAGCTTTCAGGGCTGCCACCTTCCGTGTGGGACAAGGAGCCGGATGTGTGCCTTTCTGGAAACAGGCCGTGCCGGGGACGAGAGCCATGAGATGTTCCTCCTCTGGGCAAGCCCGGGTCCCAGATCCTGTTGTGCCTGTGAATAGGCTGCAGGGCGACGGTGAAGACCAGCAACAGCTTTCAGGGCTGCCACATTCCGTGTGGGACAAGGAGCCAGACTTTTGCCTATCCGGAAACAGGCTATGCCGTTGACGAGAGCCATGAGATGTTCCACCTCTGGGCAAGCCCGGGTCCCAGATCCTGTTGTGCCTGTGAATAGGCTGCAGGGGGACGGTGAAGACCAGCAACAGCTTTCAGGGCTGCCACATTCCGTGTGGGACAAGGAGCCGGACGTGTCTTTCTGGATACAGGCCCTGCCGAGGACGAGAGCCATGAGATGTTCCTCCTCTGGGCAAGCCCGGGTCCCAGATCCTGTTGTGCCTGTGAATAGGCTGCAGGGGGACGGTGAAGACCAGCAACAGCTTTCAGGGCTGCCACCTTCTGTGTGGGACAAGGAGCCGGATGTGTGCCTTTTCAGAAACAGGCTCTGCCGAGGACGAGAGCCATGAGATGTTCCTCCTCTGGGCAAGCCCGGGTCCCAGATCCTGTTGTGCCTGTGAAAAGGCTGCAGGGGGACGGTGAAGACCAGCAACAGCTTTCATGGCTGCCACCTTCCTTGTGGGACAAGGATCCGGACGTGTGCGTTTTCGGAAACAGGATCTGCCGAGGACGAGAGCCATGAGATGTTCCTCCTCTGGGCAAGCCCGGGTCCCAGATCCTGTTGTGCCTGTGAATAGGCTGCAGGGGGACGGTGAAGACCAGCAACAGCTTTCAGGGCTGCCACATTCCGTGTGGGACAAGGAGCCAGATTTTTGCCTATCCGGAAACAGGCTATGCCATTGACGAGAGCCATGAGATGTTCCACCTCTGAGCAAGCCCGGGTCCCAGATCCTGTTGTGCCTGTGAATAGGCTGCAGGGGGACGGTGAAGACCAGCAACAGCTTTCACGGCTGCGACCTTCCGTGTGGGACAAGGAGCCGGACGTGTTCCTTTCTGGAAATAGGCCGTGTCGAGGACGAGAGCCATGAGATGTTCCTCCTCTGGCCAAGCCCGGGTCCCAGATCCTGTTGTGCCTGTGAATAGGCTGCAGGGGGACGGTGAAGACCAGCAACAGCTTTCGGGGCTGCCACCTTCCGTGTGGGACAAGGAGCCGGATGTGTGCCTTTCTGGAAACAGGCCGTGCCGGGGACGAGAGCCATGAGATGTTCCTCCTCTGGGCAAGCCCGGGTCCCAGATCCTGTTGTGCCTGTGAATAGGCTGCAGGGCGACGGTGAAGACCAGCAACAGCTTTCAGGGCTGCCACATTCCGTGTGGGACAAGGAGCCAGACTTTTGCCTATCCGGAAACAGGCTATGCCGTTGACGAGAGCCATGAGATGTTCCACCTCTGGGCAAGCCCGGGTCCCAGATCCTGTTGTGCCTGTGAATAGGCTGCAGGGGGACGGTGAAGACCAGCAACAGCTTTCAGGGCTGCCACATTCCGTGTGGGACAAGGAGCCGGACGTGTCTTTCTGGATACAGGCCCTGCCGAGGACGAGAGCCATGAGATGTTCCTCCTCTGGGCAAGCCCGGGTCCCAGATCCTGTTGTGCCTGTGAATAGGCTGCAGGGGGACGGTGAAGACCAGCAACAGCTTTCAGGGCTGCCACCTTCTGTGTGGGACAAGGAGCCGGATGTGTGCCTTTTCAGAAACAGGCTCTGCCGAGGACGAGAGCCATGAGATGTTCCTCCTCTGGGCAAGCCCGGGTCCCAGATCCTGTTGTGCCTGTGAAAAGGCTGCAGGGGGACGGTGAAGACCAGCAACAGCTTTCATGGCTGCCACCTTCCTTGTGGGACAAGGATCCGGACGTGTGCGTTTTCGGAAACAGGCTCTGCCGAGGACGAGAGCCATGAGATGTTCCTGCTCTGGGCAAGCCCGGGTCCTGAACCCTGTTGTGCCTGTGAATAGGCTGCAGGGGGACGGTGAAGGCCAGCAACAGCTTTCAGGGCTGCCACCTTCCGTGTGGGACAAGGAGCCGGACGTGTGCCTTTCTGGAAACAGGCCGTGCCGGGGACGAGAGCCATGAGATGTTCCTCCTCTGGGCAAGCCCGGGTCCCAGATCCTGTTGTGCCTGTGAATAGGCTGCAGGGGGACGGTGAAGACCAGCAACAGCTTTCAGGGCTGCCACCTTCCGTGTGGGACAAGGAGCCGGATGTGTGCCTTTTCGGAAACAGGATCTGCCGAGGACGAGAGCCATGAGATGTTCCTCCTCTGGCCAAGCCCGGGTCCCAGATCCTGTTGTGCCTGTGAATAGGCTGCAGGGGGACGGTGAAGACCAGCAACAGCTTTCAGGGCTGCCACCTTCTGTGTGGGACAAGGAGCCGGATGTGTCTTTCTGGATACAGGACCTGCCGAGGACGAGAGCCATGAGATGTTCCTCCTCTGGGCAAGCCCGGCTCCCAGATCCTGTTGTGCCTGTGAATAGGCTGCAGGGGGACGGTGAAGACCAGCAACAGCTTTCAGGGCTGCCACCTTCCGTGTGGGACAAGGAGCCGGACGTGTCTTTCTGGATACAGGCCCTGCCGAGGACGAGAGCCATGAGATGTTCCTCGTCTGGGCAAGCCCGGGTCCCAGATCCTGTTGTGCCTGTGAATAGGCTGCAGGGGGACGGTGAAGACCAGCAACAGCTTTCACGGCTGCGACCTTCCGTGTGGGACAAGGAGCCGGACGTGTTCCTTTCTGGAAACAGGCCGTGTCGAGGACGAGAGCCATGAGATGTTCCTCCTCTGGCCAAGCCCGGGTCCCAGATCCTGTTGTGCCTGTGAATAGGCTGCAGGGGGACGGTGAAGACCAGCAACAGCTTTCAGGGCTGCCACCTTCCGTGTGGGACAAGGAGCCGGACGTGTGCCTTTTCGGAAACAGGATCTGCCGAGGAAGAGAGCCATGAGGTGTTCCTCCTCTGGGCAAGGCCAGGTCCCAGATCCTGTTGTGCCTGTGAATAGGCTGCAGGGGGACGGTGAAGACCAGCAACAGCTTTCAGGGCTGCCACCTTCCGTGTTTGAGAAGGAGCCGGATGTGTGCCTTTCTGGAAACAGGCCGTGCCGGGGACGAGAGCCATGAGATGTTCCTCCTCTGGGCAAGCCCGGGTCCCAGATCCTGTTGTGCCTGTGAATAGGCTGCAGGGGGACGGTGAAGACCAGCAACAGCTTTCAGGGCTGCCACATTCCGTGTGGGACAAGGAGCTGGATGTGTGCCTTTTCGGAAACAGGATCTGCCGAGGACGAGAGCCATGAGATGTTCCTCCTCTGGGCAAGCCCGGGTCCCAGATCCTGTTGTGCCTGTGAATAGGCTGCAGGGGGACGGTGAAGACCAGCAACAGCTTTCAGGGCTGCCACATTCCGTGTGGGACAAGGAGCCAGATTTTTGCCTATCCGGAAACAGGCTATGCCATTGACGAGAGCCATGAGATGTTCCACCTCTGAGCAAGCCCGGGTCCCAGATCCTGTTGTGCCTGTGAATAGGCTGCAGGGGGACGGTGAAGACCAGCAACAGCTTTCACGGCTGCGACCTTCCGTGTGGGACAAGGAGCCGGACGTGTTCCTTTCTGGAAATAGGCCGTGTCGAGGACGAGAGCCATGAGATGTTCCTCCTCTGGCCAAGCCCGGGTCCCAGATCCTGTTGTGCCTGTGAATAGGCTGCAGGGGGACGGTGAAGACCAGCAACAGCTTTCAGGGCTGCCACCTTCCGTGTGGGACAAGGAGCCGGATGTGTGCCTTTCTGGAAACAGGCCGTGCCGGGGACGAGAGCCATGAGATGTTCCTCCTCTGGGCAAGCCCGGGTCCCAGATCCTGTTGTGCCTGTGAATAGGCTGCAGGGCGACGGTGAAGACCAGCAACAGCTTTCAGGGCTGCCACATTCCGTGTGGGACAAGGAGCCAGACTTTTGCCTATCCGGAAACAGGCTATGCCGTTGACGAGAGCCATGAGATGTTCCACCTCTGGGCAAGCCCGGGTCCCAGATCCTGTTGTGCCTGTGAATAGGCTGCAGGGGGACGGTGAAGACCAGCAACAGCTTTCAGGGCTGCCACATTCCGTGTGGGACAAGGAGCCGGACGTGTCTTTCTGGATACAGGCCCTGCCGAGGACGAGAGCCATGAGATGTTCCTCCTCTGGGCAAGCCCGGGTCCCAGATCCTGTTGTGCCTGTGAATAGGCTGCAGGGGGACGGTGAAGACCAGCAACAGCTTTCAGGGCTGCCACCTTCTGTGTGGACAAGGAGCCGGATGTGTGCCTTTTCAGAAACAGGCTCTGCCGAGGACGAGAGCCATGAGATGTTCCTCCTCTGGGCAAGCCCGGGTCCCAGATCCTGTTGTGCCTGTGAAAAGGCTGCAGGGGGACGGTGAAGACCAGCAACAGCTTTCATGGCTGCCACCTTCCTTGTGGGACAAGGATCCGGACGTGTGCGTTTTCGGAAACAGGATCTGCCGAGGACGAGAGCCATGAGATGTTCCTCCTCTGGGCAAGCCCGGGTCCCAGATCCTGTTGTGCCTGTGAATAGGCTGCAGGGGGACGGTGAAGACCAGCAACAGCTTTCAGGGCTGCCACCTTCCGTGTGGGACAAGGAGCCAGATTTTTGCCTATCCGGAAACAGGCTATGCCATTGACGAGAGCCATGAGATGTTCCACCTCTGAGCAAGCCCGGGTCCCAGATCCTGTTGTGCCTGTGAATAGGCTGCAGGGGGACGGTGAAGACCAGCAACAGCTTTCACGGCTGCGACCTTCCGTGTGGGACAAGGAGCCGGACGTGTTCCTTTCTGGAAATAGGCCGTGTCGAGGACGAGAGCCATGAGATGTTCCTCCTCTGGCCAAGCCCGGGTCCCAGATCCTGTTGTGCCTGTGAATAGGCTGCAGGGGGACGGTGAAGACCAGCAACAGCTTTCAGGGCTGCCACCTTCCGTGTGGGACAAGGAGCCGGATGTGTGCCTTTCTGGAAACAGGCCGTGCCGGGGACGAGAGCCATGAGATGTTCCTCCTCTGGGCAAGCCCGGGTCCCAGATCCTGTTGTGCCTGTGAATAGGCTGCAGGGCGACGGTGAAGACCAGCAACAGCTTTCAGGGCTGCCACATTCCGTGTGGGACAAGGAGCCAGACTTTTGCCTATCCGGAAACAGGCTATGCCGTTGACGAGAGCCATGAGATGTTCCACCTCTGGGCAAGCCCGGGTCCCAGATCCTGTTGTGCCTGTGAATAGGCTGCAGGGGGACGGTGAAGACCAGCAACAGCTTTCAGGGCTGCCACATTCCGTGTGGGACAAGGAGCCGGACGTGTCTTTCTGGATACAGGCCCTGCCGAGGACGAGAGCCATGAGATGTTCCTCCTCTGGGCAAGCCCGGGTCCCAGATCCTGTTGTGCCTGTGAATAGGCTGCAGGGGGACGGTGAAGACCAGCAACAGCTTTCAGGGCTGCCACCTTCTGTGTGGGACAAGGAGCCGGATGTGTGCCTTTTCAGAAACAGGCTCTGCCGAGGACGAGAGCCATGAGATGTTCCTCCTCTGGGCAAGCCCGGGTCCCAGATCCTGTTGTGCCTGTGAAAAGGCTGCAGGGGGACGGTGAAGACCAGCAACAGCTTTCATGGCTGCCACCTTCCTTGTGGGACAAGGATCCGGATGTGTGCGTTTTCGGAAACAGGCTCTGCCGAGGACGAGAGCCATGAGATGTTCCTGCTCTGGGCAAGCCCGGGTCCTGAACCCTGTTGTGCCTGTGAATAGGCTGCAGGGGGACGGTGAAGGCCAGCAACAGCTTTCAGGGCTGCCACCTTCCGTGTGGGACAAGGAGCCGGATGTGTGCCTTTCTGGAAACAGGCCGTGCCGGGGACGAGAGCCATGAGATGTTCCTCCTCTGGGCAAGCCCGGGTCCCAGATCCTGTTGTGCCTGTGAATAGGCTGCAGGGCGACGGTGAAGACCAGCAACAGCTTTCAGGGCTGCCACCTTGCGTGTGGGACAAGGAGCCGGACGTGTGCCTTTCTGGAAACAGGCCGTGCCGGGGACGAGAGCCATGAGATGTTCCTCCTCTGGGCAAGCCCGGGTCCCAGATCCTGTTGTGCCTGTGAATAGGCTGCAGGGGGACGGTGAAGACCAGCAACAGCTTTCAGGGCTGCCACCTTCCGTGTGGGACAAGGAGCCGGATGTGTGCCTTTTCGGAAACAGGATCTGCCGAGGACGAGAGCCATGAGATGTTCCTCCTCTGGGCAAGGCCGGGTCCCAGATCCTGTTGTGCCTGTGAATAGGCTGCAGGGGGACGGTGAAGACCAGCAACAGCTTTCAGGGCTGCCACCTTCTGTGTGGGACAAGGAGCCGGATGTGTGCCTTTCTGGAAACAGGCCGTGCCGGGGACGAGAGCCATGAGATGTTCCTCCTCTGGGCAAGCCCGGGTCCCAGATCCTGTTGTGCCTGTGAATAGGCTGCAGGGGGACGGTGAAGACCAGCAACAGCTTTCAGGGCTGCCACCTTGCGTGTGGGACAAGGAGCTGTATGTGTGCCTTTCTGGAAACAGGCCGTGCCGGGGACGAGAGCCATGAGATGTTCCTCCTCTGGGCAAGGCCGGGTCCCAGATCCTGTTGTGCCTGTGAATAGGCTGCAGGGGGACGGTGAAGACCAGCAACAGCTTTCAGGGCTGCCACATTCCGTGTGGGACAAGGAGCCAGACTTTTGCCTATCCGGAAACAGGCTCTGCCGAGGACGAGAGCCATGAGATGTTCCACCTCTGGGCAAGCCCGGGTCCTGAATCCTGTTGTGCCTGTGAATAGGCTGCAGGGGGACGGTGAAGACCAGCAACAGCTTTCACGGCTGCGACCTTCCGTGTGGGACAAGGAGCCGGACGTGTTCCTTTCTGGAAATAGGCCGTGTCGAGGACGAGAGCCATGAGATGTTCCTCCTCTGGCCAAGCCCGGGTCCCAGATCCTGTTGTGCCTGTGAATAGGCTGCAGGGGGACGGTGAAGACCAGCAACAGCTTTCAGGGCTGCCACCTTCCGTGTGGGACAAGGAGCCGGATGTGTGCCTTTCTGGAAACAGGCCGTGCCGGGGACGAGAGCCATGAGATGTTCCTCCTCTGGGCAAGCCCGGGTCCCAGATCCTGTTGTGCCTGTGAATAGGCTGCAGGGCGACGGTGAAGACCAGCAACAGCTTTCAGGGCTGCCACATTCCGTGTGGGACAAGGAGCCAGACTTTTGCCTATCCGGAAACAGGCTATGCCGTTGACGAGAGCCATGAGATGTTCCACCTCTGGGCAAGCCCGGGTCCCAGATCCTGTTGTGCCTGTGAATAGGCTGCAGGGGGACGGTGAAGACCAGCAACAGCTTTCAGGGCTGCCACATTCCGTGTGGGACAAGGAGCCGGACGTGTCTTTCTGGATACAGGCCCTGCCGAGGACGAGAGCCATGAGATGTTCCTCCTCTGGGCAAGCCCGGGTCCCAGATCCTGTTGTGCCTGTGAATAGGCTGCAGGGGGACGGTGAAGACCAGCAACAGCTTTCAGGGCTGCCACCTTCTGTGTGGGACAAGGAGCCGGATGTGTGCCTTTTCAGAAACAGGCTCTGCCGAGGACGAGAGCCATGAGATGTTCCTCCTCTGGGCAAGCCCGGGTCCCAGATCCTGTTGTGCCTGTGAAAAGGCTGCAGGGGGACGGTGAAGACCAGCAACAGCTTTCATGGCTGCCACCTTCCTTGTGGGACAAGGATCCGGACGTGTGCGTTTTCGGAAACAGGATCTGCCGAGGACGAGAGCCATGAGATGTTCCTCCTCTGGGCAAGCCCGGGTCCCAGATCCTGTTGTGCCTGTGAATAGGCTGCAGGGGGACGGTGAAGACCAGCAACAGCTTTCAGGGCTGCCACATTCCGTGTGGGACAAGGAGCCAGATTTTTGCCTATCCGGAAACAGGCTATGCCATTGACGAGAGCCATGAGATGTTCCACCTCTGAGCAAGCCCGGGTCCCAGATCCTGTTGTGCCTGTGAATAGGCTGCAGGGGGACGGTGAAGACCAGCAACAGCTTTCACGGCTGCGACCTTCCGTGTGGGACAAGGAGCCGGACGTGTTCCTTTCTGGAAATAGGCCGTGTCGAGGACGAGAGCCATGAGATGTTCCTCCTCTGGCCAAGCCCGGGTCCCAGATCCTGTTGTGCCTGTGAATAGGCTGCAGGGGGACGGTGAAGACCAGCAACAGCTTTCAGGGCTGCCACCTTCCGTGTGGGACAAGGAGCCGGATGTGTGCCTTTCTGGAAACAGGCCGTGCCGGGGACGAGAGCCATGAGATGTTCCTCCTCTGGGCAAGCCCGGGTCCCAGATCCTGTTGTGCCTGTGAATAGGCTGCAGGGCGACGGTGAAGACCAGCAACAGCTTTCAGGGCTGCCACATTCCGTGTGGGACAAGGAGCCAGACTTTTGCCTATCCGGAAACAGGCTATGCCGTTGACGAGAGCCATGAGATGTTCCACCTCTGGGCAAGCCCGGGTCCCAGATCCTGTTGTGCCTGTGAATAGGCTGCAGGGGGACGGTGAAGACCAGCAACAGCTTTCAGGGCTGCCACATTCCGTGTGGGACAAGGAGCCGGACGTGTCTTTCTGGATACAGGCCCTGCCGAGGACGAGAGCCATGAGATGTTCCTCCTCTGGGCAAGCCCGGGTCCCAGATCCTGTTGTGCCTGTGAATAGGCTGCAGGGGGACGGTGAAGACCAGCAACAGCTTTCAGGGCTGCCACCTTCTGTGTGGGACAAGGAGCCGGATGTGTGCCTTTTCAGAAACAGGCTCTGCCGAGGACGAGAGCCATGAGATGTTCCTCCTCTGGGCAAGCCCGGGTCCCAGATCCTGTTGTGCCTGTGAAAAGGCTGCAGGGGGACGGTGAAGACCAGCAACAGCTTTCATGGCTGCCACCTTCCTTGTGGGACAAGGATCCGGACGTGTGCGTTTTCGGAAACAGGCTCTGCCGAGGACGAGAGCCATGAGATGTTCCTGCTCTGGGCAAGCCCGGGTCCTGAACCCTGTTGTGCCTGTGAATAGGCTGCAGGGGGACGGTGAAGGCCAGCAACAGCTTTCAGGGCTGCCACCTTCCGTGTGGGACAAGGAGCCGGATGTGTGCCTTTCTGGAAACAGGCCGTGCCGGGGACGAGAGCCATGAGATGTTCCTCCTCTGGGCAAGCCCGGGTCCCAGATCCTGTTGTGCCTGTGAATAGGCTGCAGGGCGACGGTGAAGACCAGCAACAGCTTTCAGGGCTGCCACCTTGCGTGTGGGACAAGGAGCCGGACGTGTGCCTTTCTGGAAACAGGCCGTGCCGGGGACGAGAGCCATGAGATGTTCCTCCTCTGGGCAAGCCCGGGTCCCAGATCCTGTTGTGCCTGTGAATAGGCTGCAGGGGGACGGTGAAGACCAGCAACAGCTTTCAGGGCTGCCACCTTCCGTGTGGGACAAGGAGCCGGATGTGTGCCTTTTCGGAAACAGGATCTGCCGAGGACGAGAGCCATGAGATGTTCCTCCTCTGGGCAAGGCCGGGTCCCAGATCCTGTTGTGCCTGTGAATAGGCTGCAGGGGGACGGTGAAGACCAGCAACAGCTTTCAGGGCTGCCACCTTCTGTGTGGGACAAGGAGCCGGATGTGTGCCTTTCTGGAAACAGGCCGTGCCGGGGACGAGAGCCATGAGATGTTCCTCCTCTGGGCAAGCCCGGGTCCCAGATCCTGTTGTGCCTGTGAATAGGCTGCAGGGGGACGGTGAAGACCAGCAACAGCTTTCAGGGCTGCCACCTTGCGTGTGGGACAAGGAGCTGTATGTGTGCCTTTCTGGAAACAGGCCGTGCCGGGGACGAGAGCCATGAGATGTTCCTCCTCTGGGCAAGGCCGGGTCCCAGATCCTGTTGTGCCTGTGAATAGGCTGCAGGGGGACGGTGAAGACCAGCAACAGCTTTCAGGGCTGCCACATTCCGTGTGGGACAAGGAGCCAGACTTTTGCCTATCCGGAAACAGGCTCTGCCGAGGACGAGAGCCATGAGATGTTCCACCTCTGGGCAAGCCCGGGTCCTGAATCCTGTTGTGCCTGTGAATAGGCTGCAGGGGGACGGTGAAGACCAGCAACAGCTTTCAGGGCTGCCACCTTCCGTGTGGGACAAGGAGCCGGACGTGTCTTTCTGGATACAGGCCCTGCCGAGGACGAGAGCCATGAGATGTTCCTCCTCTGGGCAAGCCCGGGTCCCAGATCCTGTTGTGCCTGTGAATAGGCTGCAGGGGGACGGTGAAGACCAGCAACAGCTTTCAGGGCTGCCACCTTCCGTGTGGGACAAGGAGCCGGATGTGTGCCTTTTCAGAAACAGGCTCTGCCGAGGACGAGAGCCATGAGATGTTCCTCCTCTGGGCAAGCCCGAGTCCCAGATCCTGTTGTGCCTGTGAAAAGGCTGCAGGGGGACGGTGAAGACCAGCAACAGCTTTCAGGGCTGCCACCTTCCTTGTGGGACAAGGAGCCGGACGTGTGCCTTTTCGGAAACAGGCTCTGCCGAGGACGAGAGCCATGAGATGTTCCTGCTCTGGGCAATCCCGGGTCCTGAACCCTGTTGTGCCTGTGAATAGGCTGCAGGGGGACGGTGAAGACCAGCAACAGCTTTCAGGGCTGCCACCTTCCGTGTGGGACAAGGAGCCGGATGTGTGCCTTTCTGGAAACAGGCCGTGCCGGGGACGAGAGCCATGAGATGTTCCTCCTCTGGGCAAGCCCGGGTCCCAGATCCTGTTGTGCCTGTGAATAGGCTGCAGGGGGACGGTGAAGACCAGCAACAGCTTTCAGGGCTGCCACCTTCCGAGTGGGACAAGGAGCCGGATGTGTGCCTTTCTGGAAACAGGCCCTGCCGGGGACGAGAGCCATGAGATGTTCCTCCTCTGGGCAAGCCCGGGTCCCAGATCCTGTTGTGCCTGTGAATAGGCTGCAGGGGGACGGTGAAGACCAGCAACAGCTTTCAGGGCTGCCACCTTCCGTGTGGGACAAGGAGCCGGATGTGTGCCTTTTAGGAAACAGGATCTGCCGAGGACGAGAGCCATGAGATGTTCCTCCTCTGGGCAAGGCCGGGTCCCAGATCCTGTTGTGCCTGTGAATAGGCTGCAGGGGGACGGTGAAGACCAGCAACAGCTTTCAGGGCTGCCACCTTCTGTGTGGGACAAGGAGCTGGATGTGTGCCTTTTCGGAAACAGGATCTGCCGAGGACGAGAGCCATGAGATGTTCCTCCTCTGGGCAAGCCCGGGTCCCAGATCCTGTTGTGCCTGTGAATAGGCTGCAGGGGGACGGTGAAGACCAGCAACAGCTTTCAGGGCTGCCACATTCCGTGTGGGACAAGGAGCCAGATTTTTGCCTATCCGGAAACAGGCTATGCCATTGACGAGAGCCATGAGATGTTCCACCTCTGAGCAAGCCCGGGTCCCAGATCCTGTTGTGCCTGTGAATAGGCTGCAGGGGGACGGTGAAGACCAGCAACAGCTTTCACGGCTGCGACCTTCCGTGTGGGACAAGGAGCCGGACGTGTTCCTTTCTGGAAATAGGCCGTGTCGAGGACGAGAGCCATGAGATGTTCCTCCTCTGGCCAAGCCCGGGTCCCAGATCCTGTTGTGCCTGTGAATAGGCTGCAGGGGGACGGTGAAGACCAGCAACAGCTTTCAGGGCTGCCACCTTCCGTGTGGGACAAGGAGCCTGATGTGTGCCTTTCTGGAAACAGGCCGTGCCGGGGACGAGAGCCATGAGATGTTCCTCCTCTGGGCAAGCCCGGGTCCCAGATCCTGTTGTGCCTGTGAATAGGCTGCAGGGGGACGGTGAAGACCAGCAACAGCTTTCAGGGCTGCCACATTCCGTGTGGGACAAGGAGCCAGACTTTTGCCTATCCGGAAACAGGCTCTGCCGAGGACGAGAGCCATGAGATGTTCCACCTCTGGGCAAGCCCGGGTCCTGAATCCTGTTGTGCCTGTGAATAGGCTGCAGGGGGACGGTGAAGACCAGCAACAGCTTTCAGGGCTGCCACCTTCCGTGTGGGACAAGGAGCCGGACGTGTCTTTCTGGATACAGGCCCTGCCGAGGACGAGAGCCATGAGATGTTCCTCCTCTGGGCAAGCCCGGGTCCCAGATCCTGTTGTGCCTGTGAATAGGCTGCAGGGGGACGGTGAAGACCAGCAACAGCTTTCAGGGCTGCCACCTTCCGTGTGGGACAAGGAGCCGGATGTGTGCCTTTTCAGAAACAGGCTCTGCCGAGGACGAGAGCCATGAGATGTTCCTCCTCTGGGCAAGCCCGAGTCCCAGATCCTGTTGTGCCTGTGAATAGGCTGCAGGGGGACGGTGAAGACCAGCAACAGCTTTCAGGGCTGCCACCTTCCTTGTGGGACAAGGAGCCGGACGTGTGCCTTTTCGGAAACAGGCTCTGCCGAGGACGAGAGCCATGAGATGTTCCTGCTCTGGGCAAGCCCGGGTCCTGAACCCTGTTGTGCCTGTGAATAGGCTGCAGGGGGACGGTGAAGACCAGCAACAGCTTTCAGGGCTGCCACCTTCCGTGTGGGACAAGGAGCCGGATGTGTGCCTTTCTGGAAACAGGCCGTGCCGGGGACGAGAGCCATGAGATGTTCCTCCTCTGGGCAAGCCCGGGTCCCAGATCCTGTTGTGCCTGTGAATAGGCTGCAGGGGGACGGTGAAGACCAGCAACAGCTTTCAGGGCTGCCACCTTCCGTGTGGGACAAGGAGCCGGATGTGTGCCTTTCTGGAAACAGGCCCTGCCGGGGACGAGAGCCATGAGATGTTCCTCCTCTGGGCAAGCCCGGGTCCCAGATCCTGTTGTGCCTGTGAATAGGCTGCAGGGGGACGGTGAAGACCAGCAACAGCTTTCAGGGCTGCCACCTTCCGTGTGGGACAAGGAGCCGGATGTGTGCCTTTTAGGAAACAGGATCTGCCGAGGACGAGAGCCATGAGATGTTCCTCCTCTGGGCAAGGCCGGGTCCCATATCCTGTTGTGCCTGTGAATAGGCTGCAGGGGGACGGTGAAGACCAGCAACAGCTTTCAGGGCTGCCACCTTCTGTGTGGGACAAGGAGCTGGATGTGTGCCTTTTCGGAAACAGGATCTGCCGAGGACGAGAGCCATGAGATGTTCCTCCTCTGGGCAAGCCCGGGTCCCAGATCCTGTTGTGCCTGTGAATAGGCTGCAGGGGGACGGTGAAGACCAGCAACAGCTTTCAGGGCTGCCACATTCCGTGTGGGACAAGGAGCCAGATTTTTGCCTATCCGGAAACAGGCTATGCCATTGACGAGAGCCATGAGATGTTCCACCTCTGAGCAAGCCCGGGTCCCAGATCCTGTTGTGCCTGTGAATAGGCTGCAGGGGGACGGTGAAGACCAGCAACAGCTTTCACGGCTGCGACCTTCCGTGTGGGACAAGGAGCCGGACGTGTTCCTTTCTGGAAATAGGCCGTGTCGAGGACGAGAGCCATGAGATGTTCCTCCTCTGGCCAAGCCCGGGTCCCAGATCCTGTTGTGCCTGTGAATAGGCTGCAGGGGGACGGTGAAGACCAGCAACAGCTTTCAGGGCTGCCACCTTCCGTGTGGGACAAGGAGCCTGATGTGTGCCTTTCTGGAAACAGGCCGTGCCGGGGACGAGAGCCATGAGATGTTCCTCCTCTGGGCAAGCCCGGGTCCCAGATCCTGTTGTGCCTGTGAATAGGCTGCAGGGGGACGGTGAAGACCAGCAACAGCTTTCAGGGCTGCCACATTCCGTGTGGGACAAGGAGCCAGACTTTTGCCTATCCGGAAACAGGCTATGCCGTTGACGAGAGCCATGAGATGTTCCACCTCTGGGCAAGCCCGGGTCCCAGATCCTGTTGTGCCTGTGAATAGGCTGCAGGGGGACGGTGAAGACCAGCAACAGCTTTCAGGGCTGCCACATTCCGTGTGGGACAAGGAGCCGGACGTGTCTTTCTGGATACAGGCCCTGCCGAGGACGAGAGCCATGAGATGTTCCTCCTCTGGGCAAGCCCGGGTCCCAGATCCTGTTGTGCCTGTGAATAGGCTGCAGGGGGACGGTGAAGACCAGCAACAGCTTTCAGGGCTGCCACCTTCCGTGTGGGACAAGGAGCCGGATGTGTGCCTTTTCAGAAACAGGCTCTGCCGAGGACGAGAGCCATGAGATGTTCCTCCTCTGGGCAAGCCCGGGTCCCAGATCCTGTTGTGCCTGTGAAAAGGCTGCAGGGGGACGGTGAAGACCAGCAACAGCTTTCATGGCTGCCACCTTCCTTGTGGGACAAGGATCCGGACGTGTGCGTTTTCGGAAACAGGCTCTGCCGAGGACGAGAGCCATGAGATGTTCCTGCTCTGGGCAAGCCCGGGTCCTGAACCCTGTTGTGCCTGTGAATAGGCTGCAGGGGGACGGTGAAGACCAGCAACAGCTTTCAGGGCTGCCACCTTCCGTGTGGGACAAGGAGCCGGATGTGTGCCTTTCTGGAAACAGGCCGTGCCGGGGACGAGAGCCATGAGATGTTCCTCCTCTGGGCAAGCCCGGGTCCCAGATCCTGTTGTGCCTGTGAATAGGCTGCAGGGGGACGGTGAAGACCAGCAACAGCTTTCAGGGCTGCCACCTTCCGTGTGGGACAAGGAGCCGGATGTGTGCCTTTTCGGAAACAGGATCTGCCGAGGACGAGAGCCATGAGATGTTCCTCCTCTGGCCAAGCCCGGGTCCCAGATCCTGTTGTGCCTGTGAATAGGCTGCAGGGGGACGGTGAAGACCAGCAACAGCTTTCAGGGCTGCCACCTTCCGTGTGGGACAAGGAGCCGGATGTGTGCCTTTTCGGAAACAGGATCTGCCGAGGACGAGAGCCATGAGATGTTCCTCCTCTGGGCAAGGCCGGGTCCCAGATCCTGTTGTGCCTGTGAATAGGCTGCAGGGGGACGGTGAAGACCAGCAACAGCTTTCAGGGCTGCCACCTTCTGTGTGGGACAAGGAGCCGGATGTGTGCCTTTCTGGAAACAGGCCGTGCCGGGGACGAGAGCCATGAGATGTTCCTCCTCTGGGCAAGCCCGGGTCCCAGATCCTGTTGTGCCTGTGAATAGGCTGCAGGGGGCCGGGGAAGACCAGCAACAGCTTTCAGGGCTGCCACCTTGCGTGTGGGACAAGGAGCTGGATGTGTGCCTTTTCGGAAACAGGATCTGCCGAGGACGAGAGCCATGAGATGTTCCTCCTCTGGCCAAGCCCGGGTCCCAGATCCTGTTGTGCCTGTGAATAGGCTGCAGGGGGACGGTGAAGACCAGCAACAGCTTTCAGGGCTGCCACCTTGCGTGTGGGACAAGGAGCTGGATGTGTGCCTTTTCGGAAACAGGATCTGCCGAGGACGAGAGCCATGAGATGTTCCTCCTCTGGGCAAGCCCGGGTCCCAGATCCTGTTGTGCCTGTGAATAGGCTGCAGGGGGACGGTGAAGACCAGCAACAGCTTTCAGGGCTGCCACATTCCGTGTGGGACAAGGAGCCAGATTTTTGCCTATCCGGAAACAGGCTATGCCGTTGACGAGAGCCATGAGATGTTCCACCTCTGAGCAAGCCCGGGTCCCAGATCCTGTTGTGCCTGTGAATAGGCTGCAGGGGGACGGTGAAGACCAGCAACAGCTTTCACGGCTGCGACCTTCCGTGTGGTATAAGGAGCCGGACGTGTTCCTTTCTGGAAACAGGCCGTGTCGAGGACGAGAGCCATGAGATGTTCCTCCTCTGGGCAAGCCCGGGTCCCAGATCCTGTTGTGCCTGTGAATAGGCTGCAGGGGGACGGTGAAGACCAGCAACAGCTTTCAGGGCTGCCACCTTCCGTGTGGGACAAGGAGCCGGATGTGTGCCTTTTTGGAAACAGGATCTGCCGAGGAAGAGAGCCATGAGGTGTTCCTCCTCTGGGCAAGGCCGGGTCCCAGATCCTGTTGTGCCTGTGAATAGGCTGCAGGGCGAGGGTGAAGACCAGCAACAGCTTTCAGGGCTGCCACCTTCCGTGTTTGAGAAGGAGCCGGATGTGTGCCTTTCTGGAAACAGGCCGTGCCGGGGACGAGAGCCATGAGATGTTCCTCCTCTGGGCAAGCCCGGGTCCCAGATCCTGTTGTGCCTGTGAATAGGCTGCAGGGGGACGGTGAAGACCAGCAACAGCTTTCAGGGCTGCCACATTCCGTGTGGGACAAGGAGCCAGACTTTTGCCTATCCGGAAACAGGCTATGCCGTTGACGAGAGCCATGAGATGTTCCACCTCTGGGCAAGCCCGGGTCCTGAATCCTGTTGTGCCTGTGAATAGGCTGCAGGGGGACGGTGAAGACCAGCAACAGCTTTCAGGGCTGCCACCTTCCGTGTGGGACAAGGAGCCGGACGTGTCTTTCTGGATACAGGCCCTGCCGAGGACGAGAGCCATGAGATGTTCCTCCTCTGGGCAAGCCCGGGTCCCAGATCCTGTTGTGCCTGTGAATAGGCTGCAGGGGGACGGTGAAGACCAGCAACAGCTTTCAGGGCTGCCACCTTCCGTGTGGGACAAGGAGCCGGATGTGTGCCTTTTCAGAAACAGGCTCTGCCGAGGACGAGAGCCATGAGATGTTCCTCCTCTGGGCAAGCCCGGGTCCCAGATCCTGTTGTGCCTGTGAAAAGGCTGCAGGGGGACGGTGAAGACCAGCAACAGCTTTCATGGCTGCCACCTTCCTTGTGGGACAAGGATCCGGACGTGTGCGTTTTCGGAAACAGGCTCTGCCGAGGACGAGAGCCATGAGATGTTCCTGCTCTGGGCAAGCCCGGGTCCTGAACCCTGTTGTGCCTGTGAATAGGCTGCAGGGGGACGGTGAAGACCAGCAACAGCTTTCAGGGCTGCCACCTTCCGTGTGTGACAAGGAGCCGGATGTGTGCCTTTCTGGAAAAAGGCCGTGCCGGGGACGAGAGCCATGAGATGTTCCTCCTCTGGGCAAGCCCGGGTCCCAGATCCTGTTGTGCCTGTGAATAGGCTGCAGGGGGACGGTGAAGACCAGCAACAGCTTTCAGGGCTGCCACCTTCCGTGTGGGACAAGGAGCCGGATGTGTGCCTTTCTGAAACAGGCCGTGCCGGGGACGAGAGCCATGAGATGTTCCTCCTCTGGGCAAGCCCGGGTCCCAGATCCTGTTGTGCCTGTGAATAGGCTGCAGGGGGACGGTGAAGACCAGCAACAGCTTTCAGGGCTGCCACCTTCCGTGTGGGACAACGAGCCAGACTTTTGCCTATCCGGAAACAGGCTATGCCGTTGACGAGAGCCATGAGATGTTCCTCCTCTGGGCAAGCCCGGGTCCCAGATCCTGTTGTGCCTGTGAATAGGCTGCAGGGGGACGGTGAAGACCAGCAACAGCTTTCAGGGCTGCCACCTTCCGTGTGGGACAAGGAGCCGGATGTGTGCCTTTTCGGAAACAGGCCGTGCCGGGGACGAGAGCCATGAGATGTTCCTCCTCTGGGCAAGCCCGGGTCCCAGATCCTGTTGTGCCTGTGAATAGGCTGCAGGGGGACGGTGAAGACCAGCAACAGCTTTCAGGGCTGCCACATTCCGTGTGGGACAAGGAGCCAGATTTTTGCCTATCCGGAAACAGGCTATGCCGTTGACGAGAGCCATGAGATGTTCCACCTCTGAGCAAGCCCGGGTCCCAGATCCTGTTGTGCCTGTGAATAGGCTGCAGGGGGACGGTGAAGACCAGCAACAGCTTTCACGGCTGCGACCTTCCGTGTGGGACAAGGAGCCGGACGTGTTCCTTTCTGGAAACAGGCCGTGTCGAGGACGAGAGCCATGAGATGTTCCTCCTCTGGGCAAGCCCGGGTCCCAGATCCTGTTGTGCCTGTGAATAGGCTGCAGGGGGACGGTGAAGACCAGCAACAGCTTTCAGGGCTGCCACCTTCCGTGTGGGACAAGGAGCCGGATGTGTGCCTTTTCGGAAACAGGATCTGCCGAGGAAGAGAGCCATGAGGTGTTCCTCCTCTGGGCAAGGCCGGGTCCCAGATCCTGTTGTGCCTGTGAATAGGCTGCAGGGCGAGGGTGAAGACCAGCAACAGCTTTCAGGGCTGCCACCTTCCGTGTGGGACAAGGAGCCGGACGTGTTCCTTTCTGGAAACAGGCCGTGCCGGGGACGAGAGCCATGAGATGTTCCTCCTCTGGGCAAGCCCGGGTCCCAGATCCTGTTGTGCCTGTGAATAGGCTGCAGGGGGACGGTGAAGACCAGCAACAGCTTTCAGGGCTGCCACATTCCGTGTGGGACAAGGAGCCAGACTTTTGCCTATCCGGAAACAGGCTATGCCGTTGACGAGAGCCATGAGATGTTCCACCTCTGGGCAAGCCCGGGTCCTGAATCCTGTTGTGCCTGTGAATAGGCTGCAGGGGGACGGTGAAGACCAGCAACAGCTTTCAGGGCTGCCACCTTCCGTGTGGGACAAGGAGCCGGACGTGTCTTTCTGGATACAGGCCCTGCCGAGGACGAGAGCCATGAGATGTTCCTCCTCTGGGCAAGCCCGGGTCCCAGATCCTGTTGTGCCTGTGAATAGGCTGCAGGGGGACGGTGAAGACCAGCAACAGCTTTCAGGGCTGCCACCTTCCGTGTGGGACAAGGAGCCGGATGTGTGCCTTTTCAGAAACAGGCTCTGCCGAGGACGAGAGCCATGAGATGTTCCTCCTCTGGGCAAGCCCGGGTCCCAGATCCTGTTGTGCCTGTGAAAAGGCTGCAGGGGGACGGTGAAGACCAGCAACAGCTTTCATGGCTGCCACCTTCCTTGTGGGACAAGGATCCGGACGTGTGCGTTTTCGGAAACAGGCTCTGCCGAGGACGAGAGCCATGAGATGTTCCTCCTCTGGGCAAGCCCGGGTCCTGAACCCTGTTGTGCCTGTGAATAGGCTGCAGGGGGACGGTGAAGACCAGCAACAGCTTTCAGGGCTGCCACCTTCCGTGTGGGACAAGGAGCCGGATGTGTGCCTTTCTGGAAACAGGCCGTGCCGGGGACGAGAGCCATGAGATGTTCCTCCTCTGGGCAAGCCCGGGTCCCAGATCCTGTTGTGCCTGTGAATAGGCTGCAGGGGGACGGTGAAGACCAGCAACAGCTTTCAGGGCTGCCACCTTCCGTGTGGGACAAGGAGCCGGATGTGTGCCTTTCTGGAAACAGGCCGTGCCAGGGACGAGAGCCATGAGATGTTCCTCCTCTGGGCAAGCCCGGGTCCCAGATCCTGTTGTGCCTGTGAATAGGCTGCAGGGGGACGGTGAAGACCAGCAACAGCTTTCAGGGCTGCCACCTTCCGTGTGGGACAAGGAGCCGGATGTGTGCCTTTTCGGAAACAGGATCTGCCGAGGACGAGAGCCATGAGATGTTCCTCCTCTGGCCAAGCCCGGGTCCCAGATCCTGTTGTGCCTGTGAATAGGCTGCAGGGGGACGGTGAAGACCAGCAACAGCTTTCAGGGCTGCCACCTTCCGTGTGGGACAAGGAGACGGATGTGTGCCTTTTCGGAAACAGGATCTGCCGAGGACGAGAGCCATGAGATGTTCCTCCTCTGGGCAAGGCCGGGTCCCAGATCCTGTTGTGCCTGTGAATAGGCTGCAGGGGGACGGTGAAGACCAGCAACAGCTTTCAGGGCTGCCACCTTCTGTGTGGGACAAGGAGCCGGATGTGTGCCTTTCTGGAAACAGGCCGTGCCGGGGACGAGAGCCATGAGATGTTCCTCCTCTGGGCAAGCCCGGGTCCCAGATCCTGTTGTGCCTGTGAATAGGCTGCAGGGGGACGGTGAAGACCAGCAACAGCTTTCAGGGCTGCCACATTCCGTGTGGGACAAGGAGCCAGATTTTTGCCTATCCGGAAACAGGCTATGCCGTTGACGAGAGCCATGAGATGTTCCACCTCTGAGCAAGCCCGGGTCCCAGATCCTGTTGTGCCTGTGAATAGGCTGCAGGGGGACGGTGAAGACCAGCAACAGCTTTCACGGCTGCGACCTTCCGTGTGGGACAAGGAGCCGGACGTGTTCCTTTCTGGAAACAGGCCGTGTCGAGGACGAGAGCCATGAGATGTTCCTCCTCTGGCCAAGCCCAGGTCCCAGATCCTGTTGTGCCTGTGAATAGGCTGCAGGGGGACGGTGAAGACCAGCAACAGCTTTCAGGGCTGCCACCTTCCGTGTGGGACAAGGAGCCGGATGTGTGCCTTTTCGGAAACAGGATCTGCCGAGGAAGAGAGCCATGAGGTGTTCCTCCTCTGGGCAAGCCCGGGTCCCAGATCCTGTTGTGCCTGTGAATAGGCTGCAGGGGGACGGTGAAGACCAGCAACAGCTTTCAGGGCTGCCACCTTCCATGTGGGACAAGGAGCCGGATGTGTGCCTTTTCGGAAACAGGATCTGCCGAGGAAGAGAGCCATGAGGTGTTCCTCCTCTGGGCAAGGCCGGGTCCCAGATCCTGTTGTGCCTGTGAATAGGCTGCAGGGCGAGGGTGAAGACCAGCAACAGCTTTCAGGGCTGCCACCTTCCGTGTGGGACAAGGAGCCGGACGTGTTCCTTTCTGGAAACAGGCCGTGCCGGGGACGAGAGCCATGAGATGTTCCTCCTCTGGGCAAGCCCGGGTCCCAGATCCTGTTGTGCCTGTGAATAGGCTGCAGGGGGACGGTGAAGACCAGCAACAGCTTTCAGGGCTGCCACATTCCGTGTGGGACAAGGAGCCAGACTTTTGCCTATCCGGAAACAGGCTATGCCGTTGACGAGAGCCATGAGATGTTCCACCTCTGGGCAAGCCCGGGTCCTGAATCCTGTTGTGCCTGTGAATAGGCTGCAGGGGGACGGTGAAGACCAGCAACAGCTTTCAGGGCTGCCACCATCCTTGTGGGACAAGGAGCCGGACGTGTCTTTCTGGATACAGGCCCTGCCGAGGACGAGAGCCATGAGATGTTCCTCCTCTGGGCAAGCCCGGGTCCCAGATCCTGTTGTGCCTGTGAATAGGCTGCAGGGGGACGGTGAAGACCAGCAACAGCTTTCAGGGCTGCCACCTTCCGTGTGGGACAAGGAGCCGGATGTGTGCCTTTTCAGAAACAGGCTCTGCCGAGGACGAGAGCCATGAGATGTTCCTCCTCTGGGCAAGCCCGGGTCCCAGATCCTGTTGTGCCTGTGAAAAGGCTGCAGGGGGACGGTGAAGACCAGCAACAGCTTTCATAGCTGCCACCTTCCTTGTGGGACAAGGATCCGGACGTGTGCGTTTTCGGAAACAGGCTCTGCCGAGGACGAGAGCCATGAGATGTTCCTGCTCTGGGCAAGCCCGGGTCCTGAACCCTGTTGTGCCTGTGAATAGGCTGCAGGGGGACGGTGAAGACCAGCAACAGCTTTCAGGGCTGCCACCTTCCGTGTGGGACAAGGAGCCGGATGTGTGCCTTTCTGGAAACAGGCCGTGCCGGGGACGAGAGCCATGAGATGTTCCTCCTCTGGGCAAGCCCGGGTCCCAGATCCTGTTGTGCCTGTGAATAGGCTGCAGGGGGACGGTGAAGACCAGCAACAGCTTTCAGGGCTGCCACCTTCCGTGTGGGACAAGGAGCCGGATGTGTGCCTTTCTGGAAACAGGCCGTGCCAGGGACGAGAGCCATGAGATGTTCCTCCTCTGGGCAAGCCCGGGTCCCAGATCCTGTTGTGCCTGTGAATAGGCTGCAGGGGGACGGTGAAGACCAGCAACAGCTTTCAGGGCTGCCACCTTCCGTGTGGGACAAGGAGCCGGATGTGTGCCTTTTCGGAAACAGGATCTGCCGAGGACGAGAGCCATGAGATGTTCCTCCTCTGGCCAAGCCCGGGTCCCAGATCCTGTTGTGCCTGTGAATAGGCTGCAGGGGGACGGTGAAGACCAGCAACAGCTTTCAGGGCTGCCACCTTCCGTGTGGGACAAGGAGACGGATGTGTGCCTTTTCGGAAACAGGATCTGCCGAGGACGAGAGCCATGAGATGTTCCTCCTCTGGGCAAGGCCGGGTCCCAGATCCTGTTGTGCCTGTGAATAGGCTGCAGGGGGACGGTGAAGACCAGCAACAGCTTTCAGGGCTGCCACCTTCTGTGTGGGACAAGGAGCCGGATGTGTGCCTTTCTGGAAACAGGCCGTGCCGGGGACGAGAGCCATGAGATGTTCCTCCTCTGGGCAAGCCCGGGTCCCAGATCCTGTTGTGCCTGTGAATAGGCTGCAGGGGGACGGTGAAGACCAGCAACAGCTTTCAGGGCTGCCACATTCCGTGTGGGACAAGGAGCCAGATTTTTGCCTATCCGGAAACAGGCTATGCCGTTGACGAGAGCCATGAGATGTTCCACCTCTGAGCAAGCCCGGGTCCCAGATCCTGTTGTGCCTGTGAATAGGCTGCAGGGGGACGGTGAAGACCAGCAACAGCTTTCACGGCTGCGACCTTCCGTGTGGGACAAGGAGCCGGACGTGTTCCTTTCTGGAAACAGGCCGTGTCGAGGACGAGAGCCATGAGATGTTCCTCCTCTGGCCAAGCCCAGGTCCCAGATCCTGTTGTGCCTGTGAATAGGCTGCAGGGGGACGGTGAAGACCAGCAACAGCTTTCAGGGCTGCCACCTTCCGTGTGGGACAAGGAGCCGGATGTGTGCCTTTTCGGAAACAGGATCTGCCGAGGAAGAGAGCCATGAGGTGTTCCTCCTCTGGGCAAGCCCGGGTCCCAGATCCTGTTGTGCCTGTGAATAGGCTGCAGGGGGACGGTGAAGACCAGCAACAGCTTTCAGGGCTGCCACCTTCCATGTGGGACAAGGAGCCGGATGTGTGCCTTTTCGGAAACAGGATCTGCCGAGGAAGAGAGCCATGAGGTGTTCCTCCTCTGGGCAAGGCCGGGTCCCAGATCCTGTTGTGCCTGTGAATAGGCTGCAGGGCGAGGGTGAAGACCAGCAACAGCTTTCAGGGCTGCCACCTTCCGTGTGGGACAAGGAGCCGGACGTGTTCCTTTCTGGAAACAGGCCGTGCCGGGGACGAGAGCCATGAGATGTTCCTCCTCTGGGCAAGCCCGGGTCCCAGATCCTGTTGTGCCTGTGAATAGGCTGCAGGGGGACGGTGAAGACCAGCAACAGCTTTCAGGGCTGCCACATTCCGTGTGGGACAAGGAGCCAGACTTTTGCCTATCCGGAAACAGGCTATGCCGTTGACGAGAGCCATGAGATGTTCCACCTCTGGGCAAGCCCGGGTCCTGAATCCTGTTGTGCCTGTGAATAGGCTGCAGGGGGACGGTGAAGACCAGCAACAGCTTTCAGGGCTGCCACCTTCCTTGTGGGACAAGGAGCCGGACGTGTCTTTCTGGATACAGGCCCTGCCGAGGACGAGAGCCATGAGATGTTCCTCCTCTGGGCAAGCCCGGGTCCCAGATCCTGTTGTGCCTGTGAATAGGCTGCAGGGGGACGGTGAAGACCAGCAACAGCTTTCAGGGCTGCCACCTTCCGTGTGGGACAAGGAGCCGGATGTGTGCCTTTTCAGAAACAGGCTCTGCCGAGGACGAGAGCCATGAGATGTTCCTCCTCTGGGCAAGCCCGGGTCCCAGATCCTGTTGTGCCTGTGAAAAGGCTGCAGGGGGACGGTGAAGACCAGCAACAGCTTTCATGGCTGCCACCTTCCTTGTGGGACAAGGATCCGGACGTGTGCGTTTTCGGAAACAGGCTCTGCCGAGGACGAGAGCCATGAGATGTTCCTGCTCTGGGCAAGCCCGGGTCCTGAACCCTGTTGTGCCTGTGAATAGGCTGCAGGGGGACGGTGAAGACCAGCAACAGCTTTCAGGGCTGCCACCTTCCGTGTGGGACAAGGAGCCGGATGTGTGCCTTTCTGGAAACAGGCCGTGCCGGGGACGAGAGCCATGAGATGTTCCTCCTCTGGGCAAGCCCGGGTCCCAGATCCTGTTGTGCCTGTGAATAGGCTGCAGGGGGACGGTGAAGACCAGCAACAGCTTTCAGGGCTGCCACCTTCCGTGTGGGACAAGGAGCCGGATGTGTGCCTTTCTGGAAACAGGCCGTGCCAGGGACGAGAGCCATGAGATGTTCCTCCTCTGGGCAAGCCCGGGTCCCATATCCTGTTGTGCCTGTGAATAGGCTGCAGGGGGATGGTGAAGACCAGCAACAGCTTTCAGGGCTGCCACCTTCCGTGTGGGACAAGGAGCCGGATGTGTGCCTTTTCGGAAACAGGATCTGCCGAGGACGAGAGCCATGAGATGTTCCTCCTCTGGCCAAGCCCGGGTCCCAGATCCTGTTGTGCCTGTGAATAGGCTGCAGGGGGACGGTGAAGACCAGCAACAGCTTTCAGGGCTGCCACCTTCCGTGTGGGACAAGGAGACGGATGTGTGCCTTTTCGGAAACAGGATCTGCCGAGGACGAGAGCCATGAGATGTTCCTCCTCTGGGCAAGGCCGGGTCCCAGATCCTGTTGTGCCTGTGAATAGGCTGCAGGGGGACGGTGAAGACCAGCAACAGCTTTCAGGGCTGCCACCTTCTGTGTGGGACAAGGAGCCGGATGTGTGCCTTTCTGGAAACAGGCCGTGCCGGGGACGAGAGCCATGAGATGTTCCTCCTCTGGGCAAGCCCGGGTCCCAGATCCTGTTGTGCCTGTGAATAGGCTGCAGGGGGACGGTGAAGACCAGCAACAGCTTTCAGGGCTGCCACATTCCGTGTGGGACAAGGAGCCAGATTTTTGCCTATCCGGAAACAGGCTATGCCGTTGACGAGAGCCATGAGATGTTCCACCTCTGAGCAAGCCCGGGTCCCAGATCCTGTTGTGCCTGTGAATAGGCTGCAGGGGGACGGTGAAGACCAGCAACAGCTTTCACGGCTGCGACCTTCCGTGTGGGACAAGGAGCCGGACGTGTTCCTTTCTGGAAACAGGCCGTGACGAGGACGAGAGCCATGAGATGTTCCTCCTCTGGCCAAGCCCAGGTCCCAGATCCTGTTGTGCCTGTGAATAGGCTGCAGGGGGACGGTGAAGACCAGCAACAGCTTTCAGGGCTGCCACCTTCCGTGTGGGACAAGGAGCCGGATGTGTGCCTTTTCGGAAACAGGATCTGCCGAGGAAGAGAGCCATGAGGTGTTCCTCCTCTGGGCAAGGCCGGGTCCCAGATCCTGTTGTGCCTGTGAAAAGGCTGCAGGGGGACGGTGAAGACCAGCAACAGCTTTCATGGCTGCCACCTTCCTTGTGGGACAAGGATCCGGACGTGTGCGTTTTCGGAAACAGGCTCTGCCGAGGACGAGAGCCATGAGATGTTCCTGCTCTGGGCAAGCCCGGGTCCTGAACCCTGTTGTGCCTGTGAATAGGCTGCAGGGGGACGGTGAAGACCAGCAACAGCTTTCAGGGCTGCCACCTTCCGTGTGGGACAAGGAGCCGGATGTGTGCCTTTCTGGAAACAGGCCGTGCCGGGGACGAGAGCCATGAGATGTTCCTCCTCTGGGCAAGCCCGGGTCCCAGATCCTGTTGTGCCTGTGAATAGGCTGCAGGGGGACGGTGAAGACCAGCAACAGCTTTCAGGGCTGCCACCTTCCGTGTGGGACAAGGAGCCGGATGTGTGCCTTTCTGGAAACAGGCCGTGCCAGGGACGAGAGCCATGAGATGTTCCTCCTCTGGGCAAGCCCGGGTCCCAGATCCTGTTGTGCCTGTGAATAGGCTGCAGGGGGACGGTGAAGACCAGCAACAGCTTTCAGGGCTGCCACCTTCCGTGTGGGACAAGGAGCCGGATGTGTGCCTTTACGGAAACAGGATCTGCCGAGGACGAGAGCCATGAGATGTTCCTCCTCTGGCCAAGCCCGGGTCCCAGATCCTGTTGTGCCTGTGAATAGGCTGCAGGGGGACGGTGAAGACCAGCAACAGCTTTCAGGGCTGCCACCTTCCGTGTGGGACAAGGAGACGGATGTGTGCCTTTTCGGAAACAGGATCTGCCGAGGACGAGAGCCATGAGATGTTCCTCCTCTGGGCAAGGCCGGGTCCCAGATCCTGTTGTGCCTGTGAATAGGCTGCAGGGGGACGGTGAAGACCAGCAACAGCTTTCAGGGCTGCCACCTTCTGTGTGGGACAAGGAGCCGGATGTGTGCCTTTCTGGAAACAGGCCGTGCCGGGGACGAGAGCCATGAGATGTTCCTCCTCTGGGCAAGCCCGGGTCCCAGATCCTGTTGTGCCTGTGAATAGGCTGCAGGGGGACGGTGAAGACCAGCAACAGCTTTCAGGGCTGCCACATTCCGTGTGGGACAAGGAGCCAGATTTTTGCCTATCCGGAAACAGGCTATGCCGTTGACGAGAGCCATGAGATGTTCCACCTCTGAGCAAGCCCGGGTCCCAGATCCTGTTGTGCCTGTGAATAGGCTGCAGGGGGACGGTGAAGACCAGCAACAGCTTTCACGGCTGCGACCTTCCGTGTGGGACAAGGAGCCGGACGTGTTCCTTTCTGGAAACAGGCCGTGTCGAGGACGAGAGCCATGAGATGTTCCTCCTCTGGCCAAGCCCAGGTCCCAGATCCTGTTGTGCCTGTGAATAGGCTGCAGGGGGACGGTGAAGACCAGCAACAGCTTTCAGGGCTGCCACCTTCCGTGTGGGACAAGGAGCCGGATGTGTGCCTTTTCGGAAACAGGATCTGCCGAGGAAGAGAGCCATGAGGTGTTCCTCCTCTGGGCAAGCCCGGGTCCCAGATCCTGTTGTGCCTGTGAATAGGCTGCAGGGGGACGGTGAAGACCAGCAACAGCTTTCAGGGCTGCCACCTTCCGTGTGGGACAAGGAGCCGGATGTGTGCCTTTTCGGAAACAGGATCTGCCGAGGAAGAGAGCCATGAGGTGTTCCTCCTCTGGGCAAGGCCGGGTCCCAGATCCTGTTGTGCCTGTGAATAGGCTGCAGGGCGAGGGTGAAGACCAGCAACAGCTTTCAGGGCTGCCACCTTCCGTGTGGGACAAGGAGCCGGACGTGTTCCTTTCTGGAAACAGGCCGTGCCGGGGACGAGAGCCATGAGATGTTCCTCCTCTGGGCAAGCCCGGGTCCCAGATCCTGTTGTGCCTGTGAATAGGCTGCAGGGGGACGGTGAAGACCAGCAACAGCTTTCAGGGCTGCCACATTCCGTGTGGGACAAGGAGCCAGACTTTTGCCTATCCGGAAACAGGCTATGCCGTTGACGAGAGCCATGAGATGTTCCACCTCTGGGCAAGCCCGGGTCCTGAATCCTGTTGTGCCTGTGAATAGGCTGCAGGGGGACGGTGAAGACCAGCAACAGCTTTCAGGGCTGCCACCTTCCTTGTGGGAAAAGGAGCCGGACGTGTCTTTCTGGATACAGGCCCTGCCGAGGACGAGAGCCATGAGATGTTCCTCCTCTGGGCAAGCCCGGGTCCCAGATCCTGTTGTGCCTGTGAATAGGCTGCAGGGGGACGGTGAAGACCAGCAACAGCTTTCAGGGCTGCCACCTTCCGTGTGGGACAAGGAGCCGGATGTGTGCCTTTTCAGAAACAGGCTCTGCCGAGGACGAGAGCCATGAGATGTTCCTCCTCTGGGCAAGCCCGGGTCCCAGATCCTGTTGTGCCTGTGAATAGGCTGCAGGGGGACGGTGAAGACCAGCAACAGCTTTCATGGCTGCCACCTTCCTTGTGGGACAAGGATCCGGACGTGTGCGTTTTCGGAAACAGGCTCTGCCGAGGACGAGAGCCATGAGATGTTCCTGCTCTGGGCAAGCCCGGGTCCTGAACCCTGTTGTGCCTGTGAATAGGCTGCAGGGGGACGGTGAAGACCAGCAACAGCTTTCAGGGCTGCCACCTTCCGTGTGGGACAAGGAGCCGGATGTGTGCCTTTCTGGAAACAGGCCGTGCCGGGGACGAGAGCCATGAGATGTTCCTCCTCTGGGCAAGCCCGGGTCCCAGATCCTGTTGTGCCTGTGAATAGGCTGCAGGGGGTCGGTGAAGACCAGCAACAGCTTTCAGGGCTGCCACCTTCCGTGTGGGACAAGGAGCCGGATGTGTGCCTTTCTGGAAACAGGCCGTGCCAGGGACGAGAGCCATGAGATGTTCCTCCTCTGGGCAAGCCCGGGTCCCAGATCCTGTTGTGCCTGTGAATAGGCTGCAGGGGGACGGTGAAGACCAGCAACAGCTTTCAGGGCTGCCACCTTCCGTGTGGGACAAGGAGCCGGATGTGTGCCTTTTCGGAAACAGGATCTGCCGAGGACGAGAGCCATGAGATGTTCCTCCTCTGGCCAAGCCCGGGTCCCAGATCCTGTTGTGCCTGTGAATAGGCTGCAGGGGGACGGTGAAGACCAGCAACAGCTTTCAGGGCTGCCACCTTCCGTGTGGGACAAGGAGACGGATGTGTGCCTTTTCGGAAACAGGATCTGCCGAGGACGAGAGCCATGAGATGTTCCTCCTCTGGGCAAGGCCGGGTCCCAGATCCTGTTGTGCCTGTGAATAGGCTGCAGGGGGACGGTGAAGACCAGCAACAGCTTTCAGGGCTGCCACCTTCTGTGTGGGACAAGGAGCCGGATGTGTGCCTTTCTGGAAACAGGCCGTGCCGGGGACGAGAGCCATGAGATGTTCCTCCTCTGGGCAAGCCCGGGTCCCAGATCCTGTTGTGCCTGTGAATAGGCTGCAGGGGGACGGTGAAGACCAGCAACAGCTTTCAGGGCTGCCACATTCCGTGTGGGACAAGGAGCCAGATTTTTGCCTATCCGGAAACAGGCTATGCCGTTGACGAGAGCCATGAGATGTTCCACCTCTGAGCAAGCCCGGGTCCCAGATCCTGTTGTGCCTGTGAATAGGCTGCAGGGGGACGGTGAAGACCAGCAACAGCTTTCACGGCTGCGACCTTCCGTGTGGGACAAGGAGCCGGACGTGTTCCTTTCTGGAAACAGGCCGTGTCGAGGACGAGAGCCATGAGATGTTCCTCCTCTGGCCAAGCCCAGGTCCCAGATCCTGTTGTGCCTGTGAATAGGCTGCAGGGGGACGGTGAAGACCAGCAACAGCTTTCAGGGCTGCCACCTTCCGTGTGGGACAAGGAGCCGGATGTGTGCCTTTTCGGAAACAGGATCTGCCGAGGAAGAGAGCCATGAGGTGTTCCTCCTCTGGGCAAGGCCGGGTCCCAGATCCTGTTGTGCCTGTGAATAGGCTGCAGGGGGACGGTGAAGACCAGCAACAGCTTTCAGGGCTGCCACATTCCGTGTGGGACAAGGAGCCAGACTTTTGCCTCTCCGGAAACAGGCTATGCCGTTGACGAGAGCCATGAGATGTTCCACCTCTGGGCAAGCCCGGGTCTTGAATCCTGTTGTGCCTGTGAATAGGCTGCAGGGGGACGGTGAAGACCAGCAACAGCTTTCAGGGCTGCCACCTTCCTTGTGGGACAAGGAGCCGGACGTGTCTTTCTGGATACAGGCCCTGCCGAGGACGAGAGCCATGAGATGTTCCTCCTCTGGCCAAGCCCGGGTCCCAGATCCTGTTGTGCCTGTGAATAGGCTGCAGGGGGACGGTGAAGACCAGCAACAGCTTTCAGGGCTGCCACCTTCCGTGTGGGACAAGGAGCCGGATGTGTGCCTTTTCGGAAACAGGATCTGCCGAGGACGAGAGCCATGAGATGTTCCTCCTCTGGGCAAGGCCGGGTCCCAGATCCTGTTGTGCCTGTGAATAGGCTGCAGGGGGACGGTGAAGACCAGCAACAGCTTTCAGGGCTGCCACCTTCTGTGTGGGACAAGGAGCCGGATGTGTGCCTTTCTGGAAACAGGCCGTGCCGGGGACGAGAGCCATGAGATGTTCCTCCTCTGGGCAAGCCCGGGTCCCAGATCCTGTTGTGCCTGTGAATAGGCTGCAGGGGGACGGTGAAGACCAGCAACAGCTTTCAGGGCTGCCACCTTGCGTGTGGGACAAGGAGCTGGATGTGTGCCTTTTCGGAAACAGGATCTGCCGAGGACGAGAGCCATGAGATGTTCCTCCTCTGGGCAAGCCCGGGTCCCAGATCCTGTTGTGCCTGTGAATAGGCTGCAGGGGGACGGTGAAGACCAGCAACAGCTTTCAGGGCTGCCACATTCCGTGTGGGACAAGGAGCCAGATTTTTGCCTATCCGGAAACAGGCTATGCCGTTGACGAGAGCCATGAGATGTTCCACCTCTGAGCAAGCCCGGGTCCCAGATCCTGTTGTGCCTGTGAATAGGCTGCAGGGGGACGGTGAAGACCAGCAACAGCTTTCACGGCTGCGACCTTCCGTGTGGGACAAGGAGCCGGACGTGTTCCTTTCTGGAAACAGGCCGTGTCGAGGACGAGAGCCATGAGATGTTCCTCCTCTGGCCAAGCCCGGGTCCCAGATCCTGTTGTGCCTGTGAATAGGCTGCAGGGGTACGGTGAAGACCAGCAACAGCTTTCAGGGCTGCCACCTTCCGTGTGGGACAAGGAGCCGGATGTGTGCCTTTTCGGAAACAGGATCTGCCGAGGAAGAGAGCCATGAGGTGTTCCTCCTCTGGGCAAGGCCGGGTCCCAGATCCTGTTGTGCCTGTGAATAGGCTGCAGGGCGAGGGTGAAGACCAGCAACAGCTTTCAGGGCTGCCACCTTCCGTGTTTGAGAAGGAGCCGGATGTGTGCCTTTCTGGAAACAGGCCGTGCCGGGGACGAGAGCCATGAGATGTTCCTCCTCTGGGCAAGCCCGGGTCCCAGATCCTGTTGTGCCTGTGAATAGGCTGCAGGGCGACGGTGAAGACCAGCAACAGCTTTCAGGGCTGCCACATTCCGTGTGGGACAAGGAGCCAGACTTTTGCCTATCCGGAAACAGGCTATGCCGTTGACGAGAGCCATGAGATGTTCCACCTCTGGGCAAGCCCGGTTCCTGAATCCTGTTGTGCCTGTGAATAGGCTGCAGGGGGACGGTGAAGACCAGCAACAGCTTTCAGGGCTGCCACCTTCCGTGTGGGACAAGGAGCCGGACGTGTCTTTCTGGATACAGGCCCTGCCGAGGACGAGAGCCATGAGATGTTCCTCCTCTGGGCAAGCCCGGGTCCCAGATCCTGTTGTGCCTGTGAATAGGCTGCAGGGGGACGGTGAAGACCAGCAACAGCTTTCAGGGCTGCCACCTTCCGTGTGGGACAAGGAGCAGGATGTGTGCCTTTTCAGAAACAGGCTCTGCCGAGGACGAGAGCCATGAGATGTTCCTCCTCTGGGCAAGCCCGGGTCCCAGATCCTGTTGTGCCTGTGAAAAGGCTGCAGGGGGACGGTGAAGACCAGCAACAGCTTTCATGGCTGCCACCTTCCTTGTGGGACAAGGATCCGGACGTGTGCGTTTTCGGAAACAGGCTCTGCCGAGGACGAGAGCCATGAGATGTTCCTGCCCTGGGCAAGCCCGGGTCCTGAACCCTGTTGTGCCTGTGAATAGGCTGCAGGGGGACGGTGAAGACCAGCAACAGCTTTCAGGGCTGCCACCTTCCGTGTGGGACAAGGAGCCGGATGTGTGCCTTTCTGGAAACAGGCCGTGCCGGGGACGAGAGCCATGAGATGTTCCTCCTCTGGGCAAGCCCGGGTCCCAGATCCTGTTGTGCCTGTGAATAGGCTGCAGGGGGACGGTGAAGACCAGCAACAGCTTTCAGGGCTGCCACCTTCCGTGTGGGACAAGGAGCCGGATGTGTGCCTTTCTGGAAACAGGCCGTGCCGTGGACGAGAGCCATGAGATGTTCCTCCTCTGGGCAAGCCCGGGTCCCAGATCCTGTTGTGCCTGTGAATAGGCTGCAGGGGGACGGTGAAGACCAGCAACAGCTTTCAGGGCTGCCACCTTTCGTGTGGGACAACGAGCCAGACTTTTGCCTATCCGGAAACAGGCTCTGCCGAGGACGAGAACCATGAGATGTTCCTCCTCTGGGCAAGCCCGGGTCCTGAATCCTGTTGTGCCTGTGAATAGGCTGCAGGGGGACGGTGAAGACCAGCAACAGCTTTCAGGGCTGCCACCTTCCGTGTGGGACAAGGAGCCGGACGTGTCTTTCTGGATACAGGCCCTGCCGAGGACGAGAGCCATGAGATGTTCCTCCTCTGGGCAAGCCTGGGTCCCAGATCCTGTTGTGCCTGTGAATAGGCTGCAGGGGGACGGTGAAGACCAGCAACAGCTTTCAGGGCTGCCACCTTCCGTGTGGGACAAGGAGCCGGATGTGTGCCTTTTCAGAAACAGGCTCTGCCGAGGACGAGAGCCATGAGATGTTCCTCCTCTGGGCAAGCCCGAGTCCCAGATCCTGTTGTGCCTGTGAAAAGGCTGCAGGGGGACGGTGAAGACCAGCAACAGCTTTCAGGGCTGCCACCTTCCGTGTGGGACAAGGAGCCGGACGTGTGCCTTTTCGGAAACAGGCTCTGCCGAGGACGAGAGCCATGAGATGTTCCTGCTCTGGGCAAGCCCGGGTCCTGAACCCTGTTGTGCCTGTGAATAGGCTGCAGGGGGACGGTGAAGACCAGCAACAGCTTTCAGGGCTGCCACCTTCCGTGTGGGACAAGGAGCCGGATGTGTGCCTTTCTGGAAACAGGCCGTGCCGGGGACGAGAGCCATGAGATGTTCCTCCTCTGGGCAAGCCCGGGTCCCAGATCCTGTTGTGCCTGTGAATAGGCTGCAGGGGGACGGTGAAGACCAGCAACAGCTTTCAGGGCTGCCACCTTCCGTGTGGGACAAGGAGCCGGATGTGTGCCTTTCTGGAAACAGGCCGTGCCGGGGACGAGAGCCATGAGATGTTCCTCCTCTGGGCAAGCCCGGGTCCCAGATCCTGTTGTGCCTGTGAATAGGCTGCAGGGGGACGGTGAAGACCAGCAACAGCTTTCAGGGCTGCCACCTTCCGTGTGGGACAAGGAGCCGGATGTGTGCCTTTCTGGAAACAGGCCGTGCCGGGGACGAGAGCCATGAGATGTTCCTCCTCTGGGCAAGCCCGGGTCCCAGATCCTGTTGTGCCTGTGAATAGGCTGCAGGGGGACGGTGAAGACCAGCAACAGCTTTCAGGGCTGCCACCTTGCGTGTGGGACAAGGAGCTGGATGTGTGCCTTTTCGGAAACAGGATCTGCCGAGGACGAGAGCCATGAGATGTTCCTCCTCTGGGCAAGCCCGGGTCCCAGATCCTGTTTTGCCTGTGAATAGGCTGCAGGGGGACGGTGAAGACCAGCAACAGCTTTCAGGGCTGCCACATTCCGTGTGGGACAAGGAGCCAGACTTTTGCCTATCAGGAAACAGGCTATGCCGTTGACGAGAGCCATGAGATGTTCCACCTCTGGGCAAGCCCGGGTCCTGAATCCTGTTGTGCCTGTGAATAGGCTGCAGGGGGACGGTGAAGACCAGCAACAGCTTTCAGGGCTGCCACCTTCCGTGTGGGACAAGGAGCCGGACGTGTCTTTCTGGATACAGGCCCTGCCGAGGACGAGAGCCATGACATGTTCCTCCTCTGGGCAAGCCCGGGTCCCAGATCCTGTTGTGCCTGTGAATAGGCTGCAGGGGGACGGTGAAGACCAGCAACAGCTTTCAGGGCTGCCACCTTCCGTGTGGGACAAGGAGCCGGATGTGTGCCTTTCTGGAAACAGGCCGTGCCGGGGACGAGAGCCATGAGATGTTCCTCCTCTGGGCAAGGCCGGGTCCCAGATCCTGTTGTGCCTGTGAATAGGCTGCAGGGGGACGGTGAAGACCAGCAACAGCTTTCAGGGCTGCCACCTTCCGTGTGGGACAAGGAGCCGGATGTGTGCCTTTTCGGAAACAAGCTCTGCCGAGGACGAGAGCCATGAGATGTTCCTCCTCTGGGCAAGCCCGGGTCCCAGATCCTGTTTTGCCTGTGAATAGGCTGCAGGGGGACGGTGAAGACCAGCAACAGCTTTCAGGGCTGCCACATTCCGTGTGGGACAAGGAGCCAGATTTTTGACTATCCGGAAACAGGCTATGCCGTTGACGAGAGCCATGAGATGTTCCACCTCTGAGCAAGCCCGGGTCCCAGATCCTGTTGTGCCTGTGAATAGGCTGCAGGGGGACGGTGAAGACCAGCAACAGCTTTCAGGGCTGCCACCTTCCGTGTGGGACAAGGAGCCGGACGTGTTCCTTTCTGGAAACAGGCCGTGTCGAGGACGAGAGCCATGAGATGTTCCTCCTCTGGCCAAGCCCGGGTCCCAGATCCTGTTGTGCCTGTGAATAGGCTGCAGGGGGACGGTGAAGACCAGCAACAGCTTTCAGGGCTGCCACCTTCCGTGTGGGACAAGGAGCCGGATGTGTGCCTTTCTGGAAACAGGCCGTGCCGGGGACGAGAGCCATGAGATGTACCTCCTCTGGGCAAGCCCGGGTCCCAGATCCTGTTGTGCCTGTGAATAGGCTGCAGGGGGACGGTGAAGACCAGCAACAGCTTTCAGGGCTGCCACCTTCCGTGTGGGACAAGGAGCCGGATGTGTGCCTTTTCGGAAACAAGCTCTGCCGAGGAAGAGAGCCATGAGGTGTTCCTCCTCTGGGCAAGGCCGGGTCCCAGATCCTGTTGTGCCTGTGAATAGGCTGCAGGGCGAGGGTGAAGACCAGCAACAGCTTTCAGGGCTGCCACCTTCCGTGTTTGAGAAGGAGCCGGATGTGTGCCTTTCTGGAAACAGGCCGTGCCGGGGACGAGAGCCATGAGATGTTCCTCCTCTGGGCAAGCCCGGGTCCCAGATCCTGTTGTGCCTGTGAATAGGCTGCAGGGGGACGGTGAAGACCAGCAAGAGCTTTCAGGGCTGCCACATTCCGTGTGGGATAAGGAGCCAGACTTTTGCCTATCAGGAAACAGGCTATGCCGTTGACGAGAGCCATGAGATGTTCCACCTCTGGGCAAGCCCGGGTCCTGAATCCTGTTGTGCCTGTGAATAGGCTGCAGGGGGACGGTGAAGACCAGCAACAGCTTTCAGGGCTGCCACCTTCCGTGTGGGACAAGGAGCCGGACGTGTCTTTCTGGATACAGGCCCTGCCGAGGACGAGAGCCATGAGATGTTCCTCCTCTGGGCAAGCCCGGGTCCCAGATCCTGTTGTGCCTGTGAATAGGCTGCAGGGGGACGGTGAAGACCAGCAACAGCTTTCAGGGCTGCCACATTCCGTGTGGGACAAGGAGCCAGACTTTTGCCTATCAGGAAACAGGCTATGCCGTTGACGAGAGCCATGAGATGTTCCACCTCTGGGCAAGCCCGGGTCCTGAATCCTGTTGTGCCTGTGAATAGGCTGCAGGGGGACGGTGAAGACCAGCAACAGCTTTCAGGGCTGCCACCTTCCGTGTGGGACAAGGAGCCGGACGTGTCTTTCTGGATACAGGCCCTGCCGAGGACGAGAGCCATGACATGTTCCTCCTCTGGGCAAGCCCGGGTCCCAGATCCTGTTGTGCCTGTGAATAGGCTGCAGGGGGACGGTGAAGACCAGCAACAGCTTTCAGGGCTGCCACCTTCTGTGTGGGACAAGGAGCCGGATGTGTGCCTTTCTGGAAACAGGCCGTGCCGGGGACGAGAGCCATGAGATGTTCCTCCTCTGGGCAAGGCCGGGTCCCAGATCCTGTTGTGCCTGTGAATAGGCTGCAGGGGGACGGTGAAGACCAGCAACAGCTTTCAGGGCTGCCACCTTGCGTGTGGGACAAGGAGCTGGATGTGTGCCTTTTCGGAAACAGGATCTGCCGAGGACGAGAGCCATGAGATGTTCCTCCTCTGGGCAAGCCCGGGTCCCAGATCCTGTTTTGCCTGTGAATAGGCTGCAGGGGGACGGTGAAGACCAGCAACAGCTTTCAGGGCTGCCACATTCCGTGTGGGACAAGGAGCCAGATTTTTGCCTATCCGGAAACAGGCTATGCCGTTGACGAGAGCCATGAGATGTTCCACCTCTGAGCAAGCCCGGGTCCCAGATCCTGTTGTGCCTGTGAATAGGCTGCAGGGGGACGGTGAAGACCAGCAACAGCTTTCAGGGCTGCCACCTTCCGTGTGGGACAAGGAGCCGGACGTGTTCCTTTCTGGAAACAGGCCGTGTCGAGGACGAGAGCCATGAGATGTTCCTCCTCTGGCCAAGCCCGGGTCCCAGATCCTGTTGTGCCTGTGAATAGGCTGCAGGGGGACGGTGAAGACCAGCAACAGCTTTCAGGGCTGCCACCTTCCGTGTGGGACAAGGAGCCGGATGTGTGCCTTTCTGGAAACAGGCCGTGCCGGGGACGAGAGCCATGAGATGTACCTCCTCTGGGCAAGGCCGGGTCCCAGATCCTGTTGTGCCTGTGAATAGGCTGCAGGGGGACGGTGAAGACCAGCAACAGCTTTCAGGGCTGCCACCTTCCGTGTGGGACAAGGAGCCGGATGTGTGCCTTTTCGGAAACAAGCTCTGCCGAGGAAGAGAGCCATGAGGTGTTCCTCCTCTGGGCAAGGCCGGGTCCCAGATCCTGTTGTGCCTGTGAATAGGCTGCAGGGCGACGGTGAAGACCAGCAACAGCTTTCAGGGCTGCCACCTTCCGTGTTTGAGAAGGAGCCGGATGTGTGCCTTTCTGGAAACAGGCCGTGCCGGGGACGAGAGCCATGAGATGTTCCTCCTCTGGGCAAGCCCGGGTCCCAGATCCTGTTGTGCCTGTGAATAGGCTGCAGGGGGACGGTGAAGACCAGCAACAGCTTTCAGGGCTGCCACATTCCGTGTGGGATAAGGAGCCAGACTTTTGCCTATCAGGAAACAGGCTATGCCGTTGACGAGAGCCATGAGATGTTCCACCTCTGGGCAAGCCCGGGTCCTGAATCCTGTTGTGCCTGTGAATAGGCTGCAGGGGGACGGTGAAGACCAGCAACAGCTTTCAGGGCTGCCACCTTCCGTGTGGGACAAGGAGCCGGACGTGTCTTTCTGGATACAGGCCCTGCCGAGGACGAGAGCCATGAGATGTTCCTCCTCTGGGCAAGCCCGGGTCCCAGATCCTGTTGTGCCTGTGAATAGGCTGCAGGGGGACGGTGAAGACCAGCAACAGCTTTCAGGGCTGCCACCTTCCGTGTGGGACAAGGAGCCGGATGTGTGCCTTTTCAGAAACAGGCTCTGCCGAGGACGAGAGCCATGAGATGTTCCTCCTCTGGGCAAGCCCGGGTCCCAGATCCTGTTGTGCCTGTGAAAAGGCTGCAGGGGGACGGTGAAGACCAGCAACAGCTTTCATGGCTGCCACCTTCCTTGTGGGACAAGGATCCGGACGTGTGCGTTTTCGGAAACAGGCTCTGCCGAGGACGAGAGCCATGAGATGTTCCTCCTCTGGGCAAGCCCGGGTCCCAGATCCTGTTGTGCCTGTGAATAGGCTGCAGGGGGACGGTGAAGACCAGCAACAGCTTTCAGGGCTGCCACATTCCGTGTGGGACAAGGAGCCAGACTTTTGCCTATCCGGAAACAGGCTATGCCGTTGACGAGAGCCATGAGATGTTCCACCTCTGGGCAAGCCCGGGTCCTGAATCCTGTTGTGCCTGTGAATAGGCTGCAGGGGGACGGTGAAGACCAGCAACAGCTTTCAGGGCTGCCACCTTCCGTGTGGGACAAGGAGCCGGACGTGTCTTTCTGGATACAGGCCCTGCCGAGGACGAGAGCCATGAGATGTTCCTCCTCTGGGCAAGCCCGGGTCCCAGATCCTGTTGTGCCTGTGAATAGGCTGCAGGGGGACGGTGAAGACCAGCAACAGCTTTCAGGGC
Source organism: Astur gentilis (assembly GCF_929443795.1). Classification (NCBI taxonomy): domain Eukaryota; kingdom Metazoa; phylum Chordata; class Aves; order Accipitriformes; family Accipitridae; genus Astur; species Astur gentilis. The sequence goes on from NW_026061071.1 coordinate 682,715, forward strand.
TGCCACCTTGCGTGTGGGACAAGGAGCTGGATGTGTGCCTTTTCGGAAACAGGATCTGCCGAGGACGAGAGCCATGAGATGTTCCTCCTCTGGGCAAGCCCGGGTCCCAGATCCTGTTTTGCCTGTGAATAGGCTGCAGGGGGACGGTGAAGACCAGCAACAGCTTTCAGGGCTGCCACATTCCGTGTGGGACAAGGAGCCAGATTTTTGCCTATCCGGAAACAGGCTATGCCGTTGACGAGAGCCATGAGATGTTCCACCTCTGAGCAAGCCCGGGTCCCAGATCCTGTTGTGCCTGTGAATAGGCTGCAGGGGGACGGTGAAGACCAGCAACAGCTTTCACGGCTGCGACCTTCCGTGTGGGACAAGGAGCCGGACGTGTTCCTTTCTGGAAACAGGCCGTGTCGAGGACGAGAGCCATGAGATGTTCCTCCTCTGGCCAAGCCCGGGTCCCAGATCCTGTTGTGCCTGTGAATAGGCTGCAGGGGGACGGTGAAGACCAGCAACAGCTTTCAGGGCTGCCACCTTCCGTGTGGGACAAGGAGCCGGATGTGTGCCTTTTCGGAATCAGGCTCTTCCGAGGACGAGAGCCATGAGATGTTCCTCCTCTGGGCAAGGCCGGGTCCCAGATCCTGTTGTGCCTGTGAATAGGCTGCAGGGGGACGGTGAAGACCAGCAACAGCTTTCAGGGCTGCCACCTTCCGTGTGGGACAAGGAGCCGGATGTGTGCCTTTTCGGAAACAGGATCTGCCGAGGAAGAGAGCCATGAGGTGTTCCTCCTCTGGGCAAGGCCGGGTCCCAGATCCTGTTGTGCCTGTGAATAGGCTGCAGGGCGAGGGTGAAGACCAGCAACAGCTTTCAGGGCTGCCACCTTCCATGTTTGAGAAGGAGCCGGATGTGTGCCTTTCTGGAAACAGGCCGTGCCGGGGACGAGAGCCATGAGATGTTCCTCCTCTGGGCAAGCCCGGGTCCCAGATCCTGTTGTGCCTGTGAATAGGCTGCAGGGGGACGGTGAAGACCAGCAACAGCTTTCAGGGCTGCCACATTCCGTGTGGGACAAGGAGCCAGACTTTTGCCTATCAGGAAACAGGCTATGCCGTTGACGAGAGCCATGAGATGTTCCACCTCTGGGCAAGCCCGGGTCCTGAATCCTGTTGTGCCTGTGAATAGGCTGCAGGGGGACGGTGAAGACCAGCAACAGCTTTCAGGGCTGCCACCTTCCGTGTGGGACAAGGAGCCGGACGTGTCTTTCTGGATACAGGCCCTGCCGAGGACGAGAGCCATGAGATGTTCCTCCTCTGGGCAAGCCCGGGTCCCAGATCCTGTTGTGCCTGTGAATAGGCTGCAGGGGGACGGAGAAGACCAGCAACAGCTTTCAGGGCTGCCACCTTCCGTGTGGGACAAGGAGCCGGATGTGTGCGTTTTCGGAAACAGGCTCTGCCGAGGACGAGAGCCATGAGATGTTCCTCCTCTGGCCAAGCCCGGGTCCCAGATCCTGTTGTGCCTGTGAATAGGCTGCAGGGGGACGGTGAAGACCAGCAACAGCTTTCAGGGCTGCCACCTTCCGTGTGGGACAAGGAGCCGGACGTGTGCCTTTCTGGAAACAGGCCGTGTCGAGGACGAGAGCCATGAGATGTTCCTCCTCTGGCCAAGCCCGGGTCCCAGATCCTGTTGTGCCTGTGAATAGGCTGCAGGGGGACGGTGAAGACCAGCAACAGCTTTCAGGGCTGCCACCTTCCGTGTGGGACAAGGAGCCGGATGTGTGCCTTTCTGGAAACAGGCCGTGCCGGGGACGAGAGCCATGAGATGTACCTCCTCTGGGCAAGGCCGGGTCCCAGATCCTGTTGTGCCTGTGAATAGGCTGCAGGGGGACGGTGAAGACCAGCAACAGCTTTCAGGGCTGCCACCTTCCGTGTGGGACAAGGAGCCGGATGTGTGCCTTTTCGGAAACAAGCTCTGCCGAGGAAGAGAGCCATGAGGTGTTCCTCCTCTGGGCAAGGCCGGGTCCCAGATCCTGTTGTGCCTGTGAATAGGCTGCAGGGCGACGGTGAAGACCAGCAACAGCTTTCAGGGCTGCCACCTTCCGTGTTTGAGAAGGAGCCGGATGTGTGCCTTTCTGGAAACAGGCCGTGCCGGGGACGAGAGCCATGAGATGTTCCTCCTCTGGGCAAGCCCGGGTCCCAGATCCTGTTGTGCCTGTGAATAGGCTGCAGGGGGACGGTGAAGACCAGCAACAGCTTTCAGGGCTGCCACATTCCGTGTGGGATAAGGAGCCAGACTTTTGCCTATCAGGAAACAGGCTATGCCGTTGACGAGAGCCATGAGATGTTCCACCTCTGGGCAAGCCCGGGTCCTGAATCCTGTTGTGCCTGTGAATAGGCTGCAGGGGGACGGTGAAGACCAGCAACAGCTTTCAGGGCTGCCACCTTCCGTGTGGGACAAGGAGCCGGACGTGTCTTTCTGGATACAGGCCCTGCCGAGGACGAGAGCCATGAGATGTTCCTCCTCTGGGCAAGCCCGGGTCCCAGATCCTGTTGTGCCTGTGAATAGGCTGCAGGGGGACGGTGAAGACCAGCAACAGCTTTCAGGGCTGCCACCTTCCGTGTGGGACAAGGAGCCGGATGTGTGCCTTTTCAGAAACAGGCACTGCCGAGGACGAGAGCCATGAGATGTTCCTCCTCTGGGCAAGCCCGGGTCCCAGATCCTGTTGTGCCTGTGAAAAGGCTGCAGGGGGACGGTGAAGACCAGCAACAGCTTTCATGGCTGCCACCTTCCTTGTGGGACAAGGATCCGGACGTGTGCGTTTTCGGAAACAGGCTCTGCCAAGGACGAGAGCCATGAGATGTTCCTCCTCTGGGCAAGCCCGGGTCCCAGATCCTGTTGTGCCTGTGAATAGGCTGCAGGGGGACGGTGAAGACCAGCAACAGCTTTCAGGGCTGCCACCTTCCGTGTGGGACAAGGAGCCGGACGTGTGCCTTTCTGGAAACAGGCCGTGCCGGTGACGAGAGCCATGAGATGTTCCTCCTCTGGGCAAGCCCGGGTCCCAGATCCTGTTGTGCCTGTGAATAGGCTGCAGGGGGACGGTGAAGACCAGCAACAGCTTTCAGGGCTGCCACCTTCCGTGTGGGACAATGAGCCGGATGTGTGCCTTATCGGAAACAGGATCTGCCGAGGACGAGAGCCATGAGATGTTCCTCCTCTGGCCAAGCCCGGGTCCCAGATCCTGTTGTGCCTGTGAATAGGCTGCAGGGGGACGGTGAAGACCAGCAACAGCTTTCAGGGCTGCCACATTCCGTGTGGGACAAGGAGCCAGACTTTTGCCTATCCGGAAACAGGCTATGCCGTTGACGAGAGCCATGAGATGTTCCACCTCTGGGCAAGCCCGGGTCCTGAATCCTGTTGTGCCTGTGAATAGGCTGCAGGGGGACGGTGAAGACCAGCAACAGCTTTCAGGGCTGCCACCTTCCGTGTGGGACAAGGAGCCGGACGTGTCTTTCTGGATACAGGCCCTGCCGAGGACGAGAGCCATGAGATGTTCCTCCTCTGGGCAAGCCCGGGTCCCAGATCCTGTTGTGCCTGTGAATAGGCTGCAGGGGGACGGTGAAGACCAGCAACAGCTTTCAGGGCTGCCACCTTGCGTGTGGGACAAGGAGCTGGATGTGTGCCTTTTCGGAAACAGGCTCTGCCGAGGACGAGAGCCATGAGATGTTCCTCCTCTGGGCAAGCCCGGGTCCCAGATCCTGTTTTGCCTGTGAATAGGCTGCAGGGGGACGGTGAAGACCAGCAACAGCTTTCAGGGCTGCCACATTCCGTGTGGGACAAGGAGCCAGATTTTTGCCTATCCGGAAACAGGCTATGCCGTTGACGAGAGCCATGAGATGTTCCACCTCTGAGCAAGCCCGGGTCCCAGATCCTGTTGTGCCTGTGAATAGGCTGCAGGGGGACGGTGAAGACCAGCAACAGCTTTCACGGCTGCGACCTTCCGTGTGGGACAAGGAGCCGGACGTGTTCCTTTCTGGAAACAGGCCGTGTCGAGGACGAGAGCCATGAGATGTTCCTCCTCTGGCCAAGCCCGGGTCCCAGATCCTGTTGTGCCTGTGAATAGGCTGCAGGGGGACGGTGAAGACCAGCAACAGCTTTCAGGGCTGCCACCTTCCGTGTGGGACAAGGAGCCGGATGTGTGCCTTTCTGGAAACAGGCCGTGCCGGGGACGAGAGCCATGAGATGTTCCTCCTCTGGGCAAGGCCGGGTCCCAGATCCTGTTGTGCCTGTGAATAGGCTGCAGGGGGACGGTGAAGACCAGCAACAGCTTTCAGGGCTGCCACCTTCCGTGTGGGACAAGGAGCCGGATGTGTGCCTTTTCGGAAACAGGATCTGCCGAGGAAGAGAGCCATGAGGTGTTCCTCCTCTGGGCAAGGCCGGGTCCCAGATCCTGTTGTGCCTGTGAATAGGCTGCAGGGCGAGGGTGAAGACCAGCAACAGCTTTCAGGGCTGCCACCTTCCATGTTTGAGAAGGAGCCGGATGTGTGCCTTTCTGGAAACAGGCCGTGCCGGGGACGAGAGCCATGAGATGTTCCTCCTCTGGGCAAGCCCGGGTCCCAGATCCTGTTGTGCCTGTGAATAGGCTGCAGGGGGACGGTGAAGACCAGCAACAGCTTTCAGGGCTGCCACATTCCGTGTGGGACAAGGAGCCAGACTTTTGCCTATCAGGAAACAGGCTATGCCGTTGACGAGAGCCATGAGATGTTCCACCTCTGGGCAAGCCCGGGTCCTGAATCCTGTTGTGCCTGTGAATAGGCTGCAGGGGGACGGTGAAGACCAGCAACAGCTTTCAGGGCTGCCACCTTCCGTGTGGGACAAGGAGCCGGACGTGTCTTTCTGGATACAGGCCCTGCCGAGGACGAGAGCCATGAGATGTTCCTCCTCTGGGCAAGCCCGGGTCCCAGATCCTGTTGTGCCTGTGAATAGGCTGCAGGGGGACGGAGAAGACCAGCAACAGCTTTCAGGGCTGCCACCTTCCGTGTGGGACAAGGAGCCGGATGTGTGCGTTTTCGGAAACAGGCTCTGCCGAGGACGAGAGCCATGAGATGTTCCTCCTCTGGCCAAGCCCGGGTCCCAGATCCTGTTGTGCCTGTGAATAGGCTGCAGGGGGACGGTGAAGACCAGCAACAGCTTTCAGGGCTGCCACCTTCCGTGTGGGACAAGGAGCCGGACGTGTGCCTTTCTGGAAACAGGCCGTGCCGGGGACGAGAGCCATGAGATGTTCCTCCTCTGGGCAAGCCCGGGTCCCAGATCCTGTTGTGCCTGTGAATAGGCTGCAGGGGGACGGTGAAGACCAGCAACAGCTTTCAGGGCTGCCACCTTCCGTGTGGGACAAGGAGCCGGATGTGTGCCTTATCGGAAACAGGATCTGCCGAGGACGAGAGCCAAGAGATGTTCCTCCTCTGGGCAAGCCCGGGTCCCAGATCCTGTTTTGCCTGTGAATAGGCTGCAGGGGGACGGTGAAGACCAGCAACAGCTTTCAGGGCTGCCACCTTCACTGTGGGAGAAGGAGCCAGACTTTTGCCTATCCGGAAACAGGCTATGCCGTTGACGAGAGCCATGAGATGTTCCACCTCTGGGCAAGCCCGGGTCCTGAATCCTGTTGTGCCTGTGAATAGGCTGCAGGGGGACGGTGAAGACCAGCAACAGCTTTCAGGGCTGCCACCTTCCGTGTGGGACAAGGAGCCGGACGTGTCTTTCTGGATACAGGCCCTGCCGAGGACGAGAGCCATGAGATGTTCCTCCTCTGGGCAAGCCCGGGTCCCAGATCCTGTTGTGCCTGTGAATAGGCTGCAGGGGGACGGTGAAGACCAGCAACAGCTTTCAGGGCTGCCACCTTCCGTGTGGGACAAGGAGCCGGACGTGTGCCTTTTCAGAAACAGGCTCTGCCGAGGACGAGAGCCATGAGATGTTCCTCCTCTGGGCAAGCCCGGGTCCCAGATCCTGTTGTGCCTGTGAATAGGCTGCAGGGGGACGGTGAAGACCAGCAACAGCTTTCATGGCTGCCACCTTCCGTGTGGGACAAGGAGCCGGATGTGTGCCTTTTCGGAAACAGGCTCTGCCGAGGACGAGAGCCATGAGATGTTCCTCCTCTGGGCAAGCCCGGGTCCTGAATCCTGTTGTGCCTGTGAATAAGCTGCAGGGGGACGGTGAAGACCAGCAACAGCTTTCAGGGCTGCCACCTTCCGTGTGGGACAAGGAGCCGGATGTGTGCCTTTTCGGAAACAGGATCTGCCGAGGAAGAGAGCCATGAGGTGTTCCTCCTCTGGGCAAGGCCGGGTCCCAGATCCTGTTGTGCCTGTGAATAGGCTGCAGGGCGAGGGTGAAGACCAGCAACAGCTTTCAGGGCTGCCACCTTCCGTGTTTGAGAAGGAGCCGGATGTGTGCCTTTCTGGAAACAGGCCGTGCCGGGGACGAGAGCCATGAGATGTTCCTCCTCTGGGCAAGCCCGGGTCCCAGATCCTGTTGTGCCTGTGAATAGGCTGCAGGGGGACGGTGAAGACCAGCAACAGCTTTCAGGGCTGCCACCTTCCATGTGGGACAAGGAGCCGGATGTGTGCCTTTTCGGAAACAGGCTCTGCCGAGGACGAGAGCCATGAGATGTTCCTCCTCTGGGCAAGGCCGGGTCCCAGATCCTGTTGTGCCTGTGAATAGGCTGCAGGGCGACGGTGAAGACCAGCAACAGCTTTCAGGGCTGCCACCTTCAGTGTGGGACAAGGAGCCGGATGTGTGCCTTTCTGGAAACAGGCCGTGCCGGGGACGAGAGCCAAGAGATGTTCCTCCTCTGGGCAAGCCCGGGTCCCAGATCCTGTTGTGCCTGTGAATAGGCTGCAGGGGGACGGTAAAGACCAGCAACAGCTTTCAGGGCTGCCACCTTCCGTGTGGGACAAGGAGCCGGATGTGTGCCTTTTCAGAAACAGGCTCTGCCGAGGACGAGAGCCATGAGATGTTCCTCCTCTGGGCAAGCCCGGGTCCCAGATCCTGTTGTGCCTGTGAATAGGCTGCAGGGGGACGGTGAAGACCAGCAACAGCTTTCATGGCTGCCACATTCCGTGTGGGACAAAGAGCCGGACGTATCTTTCTGGATACAGGCCCTGCCGAGGACGAGAGCCATGAGATATTCCTCCTCTGGGCAAGCCCGGGTCCCAGATCCTGTTGTGCCTGTGAATAGGCTGCAGGGGGACGGTGAAGACCAGCAACAGCTTTCAGGGCTGCCACCTTCCGTGTGGGACAAGGAGCCGGACGTATCTTTCTGGATACAGGCCCTGCCGAGGACGAGAGCCATGAGATGTTCCTCCTCTGGGCAAGCCCGGGTCCCAGATCCTGTTGTGCCTGTGAATAGGCTGCAGGGGGACGGTGAAGACCAGCAACAGCTTTCAGGGCTGCCACATTCCGTGTGGGACAAGGAGCCGGACTTTTGCCTATCCGGAAACAGGCTCTGCCGAGGACGAGAGCCATGAGATGTTCCACCTCTGGGCAAGCCCGGGTCCTGAATCCTGTTGTGCCTGTGAATAGGCTGCAGGGGGACGGTGAAGACCAGCAACAGCTTTCAGGGCTGCCACCTTCCGTGTGGGACAAGGAGCCGGACCTGTCTTTCTGGATACAGGCCCTGCCGAGGACGAGAGCCATGAGATGTTCCTCCTCTGGGCAAGCCCGGGTCCCAGATCCTGTTGTGCCTGTGATTAGGCTGCAGGGGGACGGTGAAGACCAGCAACAGCTTTCAGGGCTGCCACCTTCACTGTGGGACAAGGAGCCGGGCGTGTCTTTCTGGATACAGGCCCTGCCGAGGACGAGAGCCATGAGATGTTCCTCCTCTGGGCAAGCCCGGGTCCCAGATCCTGTTGTGCCTGTGAATAGGCTGCAGGGGGATGGTGAAGACCAGCAACAGCTTTCATGTCTGCCACCTTCCTTGTGGGACAAGGAGCCGGACGTGTGCGTTTTCGGAAACAGGCTCTGCCGAGGACGAGAGCCATGAGATGTTCCTCCTCTGGGCAAGCCCGGGTCCCAGATCCTGTTGTGCCTGTGAATAGGCTGGAGGGGGACGGTGAAGACCAGCATCAGCTTTCAGGGCTGCCACCTTCCGTGTGGGACAAGGAGCCGGATGAGTGCCTTTTCAGAAACAGGCTCTGCTGAGGACGAGAGCCATGAGATGTTCCTCCTCTGGGCAAGCCCGGGTCCCAGATCCTGTTGTGCCTGTGAATAGGCTGCAGGGGGACGGTGAAGACCAGCAACAGCTTTCAGGGCTGCCACCTTCCGTGTGGGACAAGGAGCCGGATGTGTGCCTTTTCGGAAACAAGCTCTGCCGAGGACGAGAGCCATGAGATGTTCCTCCTCTGGGCAAGCCCGGGTCCCAGATCCTGTTGTGCCTGTGAATAGGCTGCAGGGGGACGGTGAAGACCAGCAACAGCTTTCAGGGCTGCCACCTTCCGTGTGGGACAAGGAGCTGGACGTGTGCCTTTTCGGAATCAGGCTCTGCCGAGGACGAGAGCCATGAGATGTTCCTCCTCTGGGCAAGCCCGGGTCCAAATCCTGTTGTGCCTGTGAATAGGCTGCAGGGGGACGGTGAAGACCAGCAACAGCTTTCAGGGCTGCCACCTTCCGTGTGGGACAATGAGCCGTATGTGTGCCTTTCTGGAAACAGGCCATGCCGAGGACGAGAGCCATGAGATGTTCCTCCTCTGGGCAAGCCCAGGTCCCAGATCCTGTTGTGCCTGTGAATAGGCTGCAGGGGGACGGTGAAGACCAGCAACAGCTTTCAGGGCTGCCACCTTCACTGTGGGACAAGGAGCCGGGCGTGTGCCTTTCTGGAAACAGGCCGTGCCGAGGACGAGAGCCATGAGATGTTCCTCCTCTGGCCAAGCCCGGGTCCAAATCCTGTTGTGCCTGTGAATAGGCTGCAGGGGGACGGTGAAGACCAGCAACAGCTTTCAGGGCTGCCACCTTCCGTGTGGGACAAGGAGCCGGATGTGTGCCTTTTCAGAAACAGGATCTGCCGAGGACCAGAGCCATGAGATGTTCCTCCTCTGGGCAAGGCCGGGTCCCAGATCCTGTTGTGCCTGTGAATAGGCTGCAGGGGGACGGTGAAGACCAGCAACAGCTTTCAGGGCTGCCACCTTCCGTGTGGGACAAGGAGCCGGACTGTTGCCTATCCGGAAACAGGCTCTGCCGAGGACGAGAGCCATGAGATGTTCCACCTCTGGGCAAGCCCGGGTCCTGAATCCTGTTGTGCCTGTGAATAGGCTGCAGGGAGACGGTGAAGACCAGCAACAGCTTTCAGGGCTGCCAACTTCCGTGTGGGACAAGGAGCCGGAAGTGTCTTTCTGGATACAGGCACTGCCGAGGACGAGAGCCATGAGATGTTCCTCCTCTGGGCAAGCCCGGGTCCCAGATCCTGTTGTGCCTGTGAATAGGCTGCAGGGGGACGGTGAAGACCAGCAACAGCTTTCAGGGCTGCCACCTTCACTGTGGGACAAGGAGCCGGGCGTGTGCCTTTCTGGAAACAGGCCGTGCCGAGGACGAGAGCCATGAGATGTTCCTCCTCTGGCCAAGCCCGGGTCCCAGATCCTGTTGTGCCTGTGAATAGGCTGCAGGGGGACGGTGAAGACCAGCAACAGCTTTCAGGGCTGCCACCTTCCGTGTGGGACAAGGAGCCGGACGTGTGCCTTTTCGGAAACAGGCTCTGCCGAGGACGAGAGCCATGAGATGTTCCTCCTCTGGGGAAGCCCGGGTCCAAATCCTGTTGTGCCTGTGAATAGGCTGCAGGGGGACGGTGAAGACCAGCAACAGCTTTCAGGGCTGCCACCTTCCGTGTGGGACAAGGAGCCGGATGTGTGCCTTTTCAGAAACAGGATCTGCCGAGGACGAGAGCCATGAGATGTTCCTCCTCTGGGCAAACCCGGGTCCCAGATCCTGTTGTGCCTGTGAATAGGCTGCAGGGGGACGGTGAAGACCAGCAACAGCTTTCAGGGCTGCCACCTTCCGTGTGGGAGAAGGAGCCGGATGTGTGCCTTTCTGGAAACAGGCCGTGCCGGGGACGAGAGCCATGAGATGTTCCTCCTCTGGGCAAGCCCGGGTCCCAGATCCTGTTGTGCCTGTGAATAGGCTGCAGGGGGACGGTGAAGACCAGCAACAGCTTTCAGGGCTGCCACCTTCCGTGTGGGACAAGGAGCCGGATGTGTGCCTTTTCGGAAACAGGATCTGCCGAGGACCAGAGCCATGAGATGTTCCTCCTCTGGGCAAGCCCGGGTCCCAGATCCTGTTGTGCCTGTGAATAGGCTGCAGGGGGACGGTGAAGACCAGCAACAGCTTTCAGGGCTGCCACCTTCCGTGTGGGACAAGGAGCCGGACGTGTGCCTTTTCGGAAACAGGCTCTGCCGAGGACGAGAGCCATGAGATGTTCCTCCTCTGGGCAAGGCCGGGTCCCAGATCCTGTTGTGCCTGTGAATAGGCTGCAGGGGGACGGTGAAGACCAGCAACAGCTTCCAGGGCTGCCACCTTCAGTGTGGGACAAGGAGCCGGATGTGTGCCTTTCTGGAAACAGGCCGTGCCGGGGACGAGAGCCATGAGATGTTCCTCCTCTGGGCAAGGCCGGGTCCCAGATCCTGTTGTGCCTGTGAATAGGCTGCAGGGCGACGGTGAAGACCAGCAACAGCTTTCAGGGCTGCCACCTTCAGTGTGGGACAAGGAGCCGGATGTGTGCCTTTCTGGAAACAGGCCGTGCCGGGGACGAGAGCCAAGAGATGTTCCTCCTCTGGGCAAGCCCGGGTCCCAGATCCTGTTGTGCCTGTGAATAGGCTGCAGGGGGACGGTAAAGACCAGCAACAGCTTTCAGGGCTGCCACCTTCCGTGTGGGACAAGGAGCCGGATGTGTGCCTTTTCAGAAACAGGCTCTGCCGAGGACGAGAGCCATGAGATGTTCCTCCTCTGGGCAAGCCCGGGTCCCAGATCCTGTTGTGCCTGTGAATAGGCTGCAGGGGGACGGTGAAGACCAGCAACAGCTTTCATGGCTGCCACATTCCGTGTGGGACAAAGAGCCGGACGTATCTTTCTGGATACAGGCCCTGCCGAGGACGAGAGCCATGAGATATTCCTCCTCTGGGCAAGCCCGGGTCCCAGATCCTGTTGTGCCTGTGAATAGGCTGCAGGGGGACGGTGAAGACCAGCAACAGCTTTCAGGGCTGCCACCTTCCGTGTGGGACAAGGAGCCGGACGTATCTTTCTGGATACAGGCCCTGCCGAGGACGAGAGCCATGAGATGTTCCTCCTCTGGGCAAGCCCGGGTCCCAGATCCTGTTGTGCCTGTGAATAGGCTGCAGGGGGACGGTGAAGACCAGCAACAGCTTTCAGGGCTGCCACATTCCGTGTGGGACAAGGAGCCGGACTTTTGCCTATCCGGAAACAGGCTCTGCCGAGGACGAGAGCCATGAGATGTTCCACCTCTGGGCAAGCCCGGGTCCTGAATCCTGTTGTGCCTGTGAATAGGCTGCAGGGGGACGGTGAAGACCAGCAACAGCTTTCAGGGCTGCCACCTTCCGTGTGGGACAAGGAGCCGGACGTGTCTTTCTGGATACAGGCCCTGCCGAGGACGAGAGCCATGAGATGTTCCTCCTCTGGGCAAGCCCGGGTCCCAGATCCTGTTGTGCCTGTGATTAGGCTGCAGGGGGACGGTGAAGACCAGCAACAGCTTTCAGGGCTGCCACCTTCACTGTGGGACAAGGAGCCGGGCGTGTCTTTCTGGATACAGGCCCTGCCGAGGACGAGAGCCATGAGATGTTCCTCCTCTGGGCAAGCCCGGGTCCCAGATCCTGTTGTGCCTGTGAATAGGCTGCAGGGGGATGGTGAAGACCAGCAACAGCTTTCATGTCTGCCACCTTCCTTGTGGGACAAGGAGCCGGACGTGTGCGTTTTCGGAAACAGGCTCTGCCGAGGACGAGAGCCATGAGATGTTCCTCCTCTGGGCAAGCCCGGGTCCCAGATCCTGTTGTGCCTGTGAATAGGCTGGAGGGGGACGGTGAAGACCAGCATCAGCTTTCAGGGCTGCCACCTTCCGTGTGGGACAAGGAGCCGGATGAGTGCCTTTTCGGAAACAGGCTCTGCTGAGGACGAGAGCCATGAGATGTTCCTCCTCTGGGCAAGCCCGGGTCCCAGATCCTGTTGTGCCTGTGAATAGGCTGCAGGGGGACGGTGAAGACCAGCAACAGCTTTCAGGGCTGCCACCTTCCGTGTGGGACAAGGAGCCGGATGTGTGCCTTTTCGGAAACAAGCTCTGCCGAGGACGAGAGCCATGAGATGTTCCTCCTCTGGGCAAGCCCGGGTCCCAGATCCTGTTGTGCCTGTGAATAGGCTGCAGGGGGACGGTGAAGGCCAGCAACAGCTTTCAGGGCTGCCACCTTCCGTGTGGGACAAGGAGCTGGACGTGTGCCTTTTCGGAATCAGGCTCTGCCGAGGACAAGAGCCATGAGATGTTCCTCCTCTGGGCAAGCCCGGGTCCAAATCCTGTTGTGCCTGTGAATAGGCTGCAGGGGGACGGTGAAGACCAGCAACAGCTTTCAGGGCTGCCACCTTCCGTGTGGGACAATGAGCCGTATGTGTGCCTTTCTGGAAACAGGCCATGCCGAGGACGAGAGCCATGAGATGTTCCTCCTCTGGGCAAGCCCAGGTCCCAGATCCTGTTGTGCCTGTGAATAGGCTGCAGGGGGACGGTGAAGACCAGCAACAGCTTTCAGGGCTGCCACCTTCACTGTGGGACAAGGAGCCGGGCGTGTGCCTTTCTGGAAACAGGCCGTGCCGAGGACGAGAGCCATGAGATGTTCCTCCTCTGGCCAAGCCCGGGTCCAAATCCTGTTGTGCCTGTGAATAGGCTGCAGGGGGACGGTGAAGACCAGCAACAGCTTTCAGGGCTGCCACCTTCCGTGTGGGACAAGGAGCCGGATGTGTGCCTTTTCAGAAACAGGATCTGCCGAGGACCAGAGCCATGAGATGTTCCTCCTCTGGGCAAGGCCGGGTCCCAGATCCTGTTGTGCCTGTGAATAGGCTGCAGGGGGACGGTGAAGACCAGCAACAGCTTTCAGGGCTGCCACCTTCCGTGTGGGACAAGGAGCCGGACTTTTGCCTATCCGGAAACAGGCTCTGCCGAGGACGAGAGCCATGAGATGTTCCACCTCTGGGCAAGCCCGGGTCCTGAATCCTGTTGTGCCTGTGAATAGGCTGCAGGGGGACGGTGAAGACCAGCAACAGCTTTCAGGGCTGCCAACTTCCGTGTGGGACAAGGAGCCGGACGTGTCTTTCTGGATACAGGCACTGCCGAGGACGAGAGCCATGAGATGTTCCTCCTCTGGGCAAGCCCGGGTCCCAGATCCTGTTGTGCCTGTGAATAGGCTGCAGGGGGACGGTGAAGACCAGCAACAGCTTTCAGGGCTGCCACCTTCACTGTGGGACAAGGAGCCGGGCGTGTGCCTTTCTGGAAACAGGCCGTGCCGAGGACGAGAGCCATGAGATGTTCCTCCTCTGGCCAAGCCCGGGTCCCAGATCCTGTTGTGCCTGTGAATAGGCTGCAGGGGGACGGTGAAGACCAGCAACAGCTTTCAGGGCTGCCACCTTCCGTGTGGGACAAGGAGCCGGACGTGTGCCTTTTCGGAAACAGGCTCTGCCGAGGACGAGAGCCATGAGATGTTCCTCCTCTGGGGAAGCCCGGGTCCAAATCCTGTTGTGCCTGTGAATAGGCTGCAGGGGGACGGTGAAGACCAGCAACAGCTTTCAGGGCTGCCACCTTCCGTGTGGGACAAGGAGCCGGATGTGTGCCTTTTCAGAAACAGGATCTGCCGAGGACGAGAGCCATGAGATGTTCCTCCTCTGGGCAAACCCGGGTCCCAGATCCTGTTGTGCCTGTGAATAGGCTGCAGGGGGACGGTGAAGACCAGCAACAGCTTTCAGGGCTGCCACCTTCCGTGTGGGAGAAGGAGCCGGATGTGTGCCTTTCTGGAAACAGGCCGTGCCGGGGACGAGAGCCATGAGATGTTCCTCCTCTGGGCAAGCCCGGGTCCCAGATCCTGTTGTGCCTGTGAATAGGCTGCAGGGGGACGGTGAAGACCAGCAACAGCTTTCAGGGCTGCCACCTTCCGTGTGGGACAAGGAGCCGGATGTGTGCCTTTTCGGAAACAGGATCTGCCGAGGACCAGAGCCATGAGATGTTCCTCCTCTGGGCAAGCCCGGGTCCCAGATCCTGTTGTGCCTGTGAATAGGCTGCAGGGGGACGGTGAAGACCAGCAACAGCTTTCAGGGCTGCCACCTTCCGTGTGGGACAAGGAGCCGGACGTGTGCCTTTTCGGAAACAGGCTCTGCCGAGGACGAGAGCCATGAGATGTTCCTCCTCTGGGCAAGGCCGGGTCCCAGATCCTGTTGTGCCTGTGAATAGGCTGCAGGGGGACGGTGAAGACCAGCAACAGCTTCCAGGGCTGCCACCTTCAGTGTGGGACAAGGAGCCGGATGTGTGCCTTTCTGGAAACAGGCCGTGCCGGGGACGAGAGCCAAGAGATGTTCCTCCTCTGGGCAAGCCCGGGTCCCAGATCCTTTTGTGCCTGTGAATAGGCTGCAGGGGGACGGTGAAGACCAGCAACAGCTTTCAGGGCTGCCACCTTCCGTGTGGGACAAAGAGCCGGACGTGTGCCTTTTCGGAATCAGGCTCTTCCGAGGACGAGAGCCATGAGATGTTCCTCCTCTGGGCAAGCCCGCGTCCAAATCCTGTTGTGCCTGTGAATAGGCTGCAGGGGGACGGTGAAGACCAGCAACAGCTTTCAGGGCTGCCACCTTCCGTGTGGGACAAGGAGCCGGACTGTTGCCTATCCGGAAACAGGCTCTGCCGAGGACGAGAGCCATGAGATGTTCCACCTCTGGGCAAGCCCGGGTCCTGAATCCTGTTGTGCCTGTGAATAGGCTGCAGGGGGACGGTGAAGACCAGCAACAGCTTTCAGGGCTGCCACCTTCCGTGTGGGACAAGGAGCCGGACCTGTCTTTCTGGATACAGGCCCTGCCGAGGACGAGAGCCATGAGATGTTCCTCCTCTGGGCAAGCCCGGGTCCCAGATCCTGTTGTGCCTGTGATTAGGCTGCAGGGGGACGGTGAAGACCAGCAACAGCTTTCAGGGCTGCCACCTTCCGTGTGGGACAAGGAGCCGG
Organism: Astur gentilis; assembly: GCF_929443795.1. Lineage (NCBI taxonomy): Eukaryota > Metazoa > Chordata > Aves > Accipitriformes > Accipitridae > Astur > Astur gentilis. The sequence continues at coordinate 697,930 of NW_026061071.1, forward strand.
ACGTGTCTTTCTGCATACAGGCCCTGCCGAGGACGAGAGCCATGAGATGTTCCTCCTCTGGGCAAGCCCGGGTCCCAGATCCTGTTGTGCCTGTGAATAGGCTGCAGGGGGACGGTGAAGACCAGCAACAGCTTTCAGGGCTGCCACCTTCCGTGTGGGACAAGGAGCCGGATCTGTGCCTTTTCGGAATCAGGCTCTGCCGAGGACGAGAGCCATGAGATGTTCCTCCTCTGGACAAGCCCGGGTCCCAGATCCTGTTGTGCCTGTGAATAGGCTGCAGGGGGACGGTGAAGACCAGCAACAGCTTTCAGAGCTGCCACCTTCCGTGTGGGACAATGAGCCGGTCTTGTGCCTTTATGGAAACAGGCCCTGCCGAGGACGAGAGCCATGAGATGTTCCTCCTCTGGGCAAGCCCGGGTCCTGAATCCTGTTGTGCCTGTGAATAGGCTGCAGGGGGACGGTGAAGACCAGCAACAGCTTTCAGGGCTGCCACCTTCCGTGTGGGACAAGGAGCCGGATGTGTGACATTTCGGAAACAAGCTCTGCCGAGGACGAGAGCCATGAGATGTTCCTCCTCTGGGCAAGCCCGGGTCCCAGATCCTGTTGTGCCTGTGAATAGGCTGCAGGGGGACGGTGAAGACCAGCAACAGCTTTCAGGGCTGCCACCTTCCGTGTGGGACAAGGAGCCGGACGTGTGCCTTTTCGGAATCAGGCTCTGCCGAGGACGAGAGCCATGAGATGTTCCTCCTCTGGGCAAGCCCGGGTCCAAATCCTGTTGTGCCTGTGAATAGGCTGCAGGGGGACGGTGAAGACCAGCAACAGCTTTCAGGGCTGCCACCTTCCGTGTGGGACAATTAGCCGGATGTGTGGCTTTCTGGAAACAGGCCATGCCGAGGAGGAGAGCCATGAGATGTTCCTCCTCTGGGCAAGCCCGGGTCCCAGATCCTGTTGTGCCTGTGAATAGGCTGCAGGGGGACGGTGAAGACCAGCAACAGCTTTCAGGGCTGCCACCTTCACTGTGGGACAAGGAGCCGGGCGTGTGCCTTTCTGGAAACAGGCCGTGCCGAGGACGAGAGCCATGAGATGTTCCTCCTCTGGCCAAGCCCGGGTCCCAGATCCTGTTGTGCCTGTGAATAGGCTGCAGGGGGACGGTGAAGACCAGCAACAGCTTTCAGGGCTGCCACCTTCCGTGTGGGACAATGAGCCGGACGTGTGCCTTTTCGGAAACAGGCTCTGCCGAGGACGAGAGCCATGAGATGTTCCTCCTCTGGGCAAGCCCGGGTCCAAATCCTGTTGTGCCTGTGAATAGGCTGTTGGGGGACGGTGAAGACCAGCAACAGCTTTCAGGGCTGCCACCTTCCGTGTGGGACAATGAGCCGGATGTGTGCCTTTCTGGAAACAGGCCCTGCTGAGGACGAGAGCCATGAGATGTTCCTCCTCTGGGCAAGCCCGGGTCCCAGATCCTGTTGTGCCTGTGAATAGGCTGCAGGGGGACGGTGAAGAACAGCAACAGCTTTCACGGCTGCTACCTTCACTGTGGGACAAGGAGCCGGACGTGTGCCTTTCTGGAAACAGGCCGTGCCGAGGACGAGAGCCATGAGATGTTCCTCCTCTGGGCAAGGCCGGGTCCCAGATCCTGTTGTGCCTGTGAATAGGCTGCAGGGGGACGGTGAAGACCAGCAACAGCTTTCAGGGCTGCCACCTTCCATGTGGGACAAGGAGCCGGACGTGTGCCTTTTCGGAATCAGGCTCTGCTGAGGACGAGAGCCATGAGATGTTCCTCCTCTGGGCAAGCCCGCGTCCAAATCCTGTTGTGCCTGTGAATAGGCTGCAGGGGGACGGTGAAGACCAGCAACAGCTTTCAGGGCTGCCACCTTCCGTGTGGGACAAGGAGCCGGATGTGTGCCTTTCTGGAAACAGACCCTGCCGAGGACGAGAGCCATGAGATGTTCCTCCTCTGGGCAAGCCCCGGTCCTGAATCCTGTTGTGCCTGTGAATAGGCTGCAGGGGGACGGTGAAGACCAGCAACAGCTTTCAGGGCTGCCACCTTCCGTGTGGGACAAGGAGCCGGACGTGTCTTTCTGGATACAGGCCCTGCCGAGGACGAGAGCCATGAGATGTTCCTCCTCTGGGCAAGCCCGGGTCCCAGATCCTGTTGTGCCTGTGAATAGGCTGCAGGGGGACGGTGAAGACCAGCAACAGCTTTCAGGGCTGCCACCTTCCGTGTGGGACAAGGAGCCGGACGTGTGCCTTTTCGGAAACAAGCTCTGCCGAGGACGAGAGCCATGAGATGTTCCTCCTCTGGGCAAGCCCGGGTCCAAATCCTGTTGTGCCTGTGAATAGGCTGCAGGGGGACGGTGAAGACCAGCAACAGCTTTCAGGGCTGCCACCTTCCGTGTGGGACAAGGAGCCGGACGTGTCTTTCTGGATACAGGCCCTGCCGAGGACGAGAGCCATGAGATGTTCCTCCTCTGGGCAAGCCCGGGTCCCAGATCCTGTTGTGCCTGTGAATAGGCTGCATGGGGACGGTGAAGACCAGCAACAGCTTTCACGGCTGCCACCTTCACTGTGGGACAAGGAGCCGGACGTGTGCCTTTCTGGAAACAGGCCGTGCCGAGGACGAGAGCCATGAGATGTTCCTCCTCTGGCCAAGCCCGGGTCCTGAATCCTGTTGTGCCTGTGAATAGGCTGCAGGGGGACGGTGAAGACCAGCAACAGCTTTCAGGGCTGCCACCTTCCGTGTGGGACAAGGAGCCGGACGTGTGCCTTTTCGGAATCAGGCTCTGCCGAGGACGAGAGCCATGAGATGTTCCTCCTCTGGGCAAGCCCGCGTCCAAATCCTGTTGTGCCTGTGAATAGGCTGCAGGGGGACGGTGAAGACCAGCAACAGCTTTCAGGGCTGCCACCTTCCGTGTGGGACAATGAGCTGGATGTGTGCCTTTCTGGAAACAGACCCTGCCGAGGACGAGAGCCATGAGATGTTCCTCCTCTGGGCAAGCCCCGGTCCTGAATCCTGTTGTGCCTGTGAATAGGCTGCAGGGGGACGGTGAAGACCAGCAACAGCTTTCAGGGCTGCCACCTTCCGTGTGGGACAAGGAGCCGGACGTGTCTTTCTGGATACAGGCCCTGCCGAGGACGAGAGCCATGAGATGTTCCTCCTCTGGGCAAGCCCGGGTCCCAGATCCTGTTGTGCCTGTGAATAGGCTGCAGGGGGACGGTGAAGACCAGCAACAGCTTTCAGGGCTGCCACCTTCCGTGTGGGACAAGGAGCCGGATGTGTCTTTCTGGATACAGGCCCTGCCGAGGACGAGAGCCATGAGATGTTCCTCCTCTGGGCAAGCCCGGGTCCCAGATCCTGTTGTGCCTGTGAATAGGCTGCAGGGGGACGGTGAAGACCAGCAACAGCTTTCAGGGCTGCCACCTTCCGTGTGGGACAAGGAGCCGGATGTGTGCCTTTTCGGAAACAGGCTCTGCCGAGGACGAGAGCCATGAGATGTTCCTCCTCTGGGCAAGCCCGGGTCCTGAATCCTGTTGTGCCTGTGAATAGGCTGCAGGGGGACGGTGAAGACCAGCAACAGCTTTCAGGGCTGCCACCTTCCGTGTGGGACAAGGAGCCGGACGTGTGCCTTTTCGGAAACAAGCTCTGCCGAGGACGAGAGCCATGAGATGTTCCTCCTCTGGGCAAGCCCGGGTCCCAGATCCTGTTGTGCCTGTGAATAGGCTGCAGGGGGACGGTGAAGACCAGCAACAGCTTTCACGGCTGCCACCTTCACTGTGGGACAAGGAGCCGGACGTGTGCCTTTCTGGAAACAGGCCGTGCCGAGGACGAGAGCCATGAGATGTTCCTCCTCTGGGCAAGGCCGGGTCCCAGATCCTGTTGTGCCTGTGAATAGGCTGCAGGGGGACGGTGAAGACCAGCAACAGCTTTCAGGGCTGCCACCTTCCATGTGGGACAAGGAGCCGGACGTGTGCCTTTTCGGAATCAGGCTCTGCCGAGGACGAGAGCCATGAGATGTTCCTCCTCTGGGCAAGCCCGGGTCCAAATCCTGTTGTGCCTGTGAATAGGCTGCAGGGGGACGGTGAAGACCAGCAACAGCTTTCAGGGCTGCCACCTTCCGTGTGGGACAAGGAGCCGGACTGTTGCCTATCCGGAAACAGGCTCTGCCGAGGACGAGAGCCATGAGATGTTCCACCTCTGGGCAAGCCCGGGTCCTGAATCCTGTTGTGCCTGTGAATAGGCTGCAGGGGGACGGTGAAGACCAGCAACAGCTTTCAGGGCTGCCACCTTCCGTGTGGGACAAGGAGCCGGACCTGTCTTTCTGGATACAGGCCCTGCCGAGGACGAGAGCCATGAGATGTTCCTCCTCTGGGCAAGCCCGGGTCCCAGATCCTGTTGTGCCTGTGATTAGGCTGCAGGGGGACGGTGAAGACCAGCAACAGCTTTCACGGCTGCCACCTTCCGTGTGGGACAAGGAGCCGGACGTGTCTTTCTGCATACAGGCCCTGCCGAGGACGAGAGCCATGAGATGTTCCTCCTCTGGGCAAGCCCGGGTCCCAGATCCTGTTGTGCCTGTGAATAGGCTGCAGGGGGACGGTGAAGACCAGCAACAGCTTTCAGGGCTGCCACCTTCCGTGTGGGACAAGGAGCCGGATCTGTGCCTTTTCGGAATCAGGCTCTGCCGAGGACGAGAGCCATGAGATGTTCCTCCTCTGGACAAGCCCGGGTCCCAGATCCTGTTGTGCCTGTGAATAGGCTGCAGGGGGACGGTGAAGACCAGCAACAGCTTTTAGAGCTGCCACCTTCCGTGTGGAACAATGAGCCGGTCTTGTGCCTTTATGGAAACAGGCCCTGCCGAGGACGAGAGCCATGAGATGTTCCTCCTCTGGGCAAGCCCGGGTCCTGAATCCTGTTGTGCCTGTGAATAGGCTGCAGGGGGACGGTGAAGACCAGCAACAGCTTTCAGGGCTGCCACCTTCCGTGTGGGACAAGGACCCGGATGTGTGACATTTCGGAAACAAGCTCTGCCGAGGACGAGAGCCATGAGATGTTCCTCCTCTGGGCAAGCCCGGGTCCCAGATCCTGTTGTGCCTGTGAATAGGCTGCAGGGGGACGGTGAAGACCAGCAACAGCTTTCAGGGCTGCCACCTTCCGTGTGGGACAAGGAGCCGGACGTGTGCCTTTTCGGAATCAGGCTCTGCCGAGGACGAGAGCCATGAGATGTTCCTCCTCTGGGCAAGCCCGGGTCCAAATCCTGTTGTGCCTGTGAATAGGCTGCAGGGGGACGATGAAGACCAGCAACAGCTTTCAGGGCTGCCACCTTCCGTGTGGGACAATTAGCCGGATGTGTGCCTTTCTGGAAACAGGCCATGCCGAGGACGAGAGCCATGAGATGTTCCTCCTCTGGGCAAGCCCGGGTCCCAGATCCTGTTGTGCCTGTGAATAGGCTGCAGGGGGACGGTGAAGACCAGCAACAGCTTTCAGGGCTGCCACCTTCACTGTGGGACAAGGAGCCGGGCGTGTGCCTTTCTGGAAACAGGCCGTGCCGAGGACGAGAGCCATGAGATGTTCCTCCTCTGGCCAAGCCCGGGTCCCAGATCCTGTTGTGCCTGTGAATAGGCTGCAGGGGGACGGTGAAGACCAGCAACAGCTTTCAGGGCTGCCACCTTCCGTGTGGGACAATGAGCCGGACGTGTGCCTTTTCGGAAACAGGCTCTGCCGAGGACGAGAGCCATGAGATGTTCCTCCTCTGGGCAAGCCCGGGTCCAAATCCTGTTGTGCCTGTGAATAGGCTGTTGGGGGACGGTGAAGACCAGCAACAGCTTTCAGGGCTGCCACCTTCCGTGTGGGACAATGAGCCGGATGTGTGCCTTTCTGGAAACAGGCCCTGCCGAGGACGAGAGCCATGAGATGTTCCTCCTCTGGGCAAGCCCGGGTCCCAGATCCTGTTGTGCCTGTGAATAGGCTGCAGGGGGACGGTGAAGACCAGCAACAGCTTTCACGGCTGCTACCTTCACTGTGGGACAAGGAGCCGGACGTGTGCCTTTCTGGAAACAGGCCGTGCCGAGGACGAGAGCCATGAGATGTTCCTCCTCTGGGCAAGGCCGGGTCCCAGATCCTGTTGTGCCTGTGAATAGGCTGCAGGGGGACGGTGAAGACCAGCAACAGCTTTCAGGGCTGCCACCTTCCGTGTGGGACAAGGAGCCGGACGTGTGCCTTTTCGGAAACAAGCTCTGCCGAGGACGAGAGCCATGAGATGTTCCTCCTCTGGGCAAGCCCGGGTCCAAATCCTGTTGTGCCTGTGAATAGGCTGCAGGGGGACGGTGAAGACCAGCAACAGCTTTCACGGCTGCCACCCTCACTGTGGGACAAGGAGCCGGACGTGTGCCTTTCTGGAAACAGGCCGTGCCGAGGACGAGAGCCATGAGATGTTCCTCCTCTGGCCAAGCCCGGGTCCTGAATCCTGTTGTGCCTGTGAATAGGCTGCAGGGGGACGGTGAAGACCAGCAACAGCTTTCAGGGCTGCCACCTTCCGTGTGGGACAAGGAGCCGGATGTGTGCCTTTTCGGAAACAGGCTCTGCCGAGGACGAGAGCCATGAGATGTTCCTCCTCTGGGCAAGCCCGGGTCCTGAATCCTGTTGTGCCTGTGAATAGGCTGCAGGGGGACGGTGAAGACCAGCAACAGCTTTCAGGGCTGCCACCTTCCGTGTGGGACAAGGAGCCGGACGTGTGCCTTTTCGGAAACAAGCTCTGCCGAGGACGAGAGCCATGAGATGTTCCTCCTCTGGGCAAGCCCGGGTCCCAGATCCTGTTGTGCCTGTGAATAGGCTGCAGGGGGACGGTGAAGACCAGCAACAGCTTTCACGGCTGCCACCTTCACTGTGGGACAAGGAGCCGGACGTGTGCCTTTCTGGAAACAGGCCGTGCCGAGGACGAGAGCCATGAGATGTTCCTCCTCTGGGCAAGGCCGGGTCCCAGATCCTGTTGTGCCTGTGAATAGGCTGCAGGGGGACGGTGAAGACCAGCAACAGCTTTCAGGGCTGCCACCTTCCATGTGGGACAAGGAGCCGGACGTGTGCCTTTTCGGAATCAGGCTCTGCCGAGGACGAGAGCCATGAGATGTTCCTCCTCTGGGCAAGCCCGGGTCCAAATCCTGTTGTGCCTGTGAATAGGCTGCAGGGGGACGGTGAAGACCAGCAACAGCTTTCAGGGCTGCCACCTTCCGTGTGGGACAAGGTGCCGGATGTGTGCCTTTCTGGAAACAGACCCTGCCGAGGACGAGAGCCATGAGATGTTCCTCCTCTGGGCAAGCCCCGGTCCTGAATCCTGTTGTGCCTGTGAATAGGCTGCAGGGGGACGGTGAAGACCAGCAACAGCTTTCAGGGCTGCCACCTTCCGTGTGGGACAAGGAGCCGGACGTGTCTTTCTGGATACAGGCCCTGCCGAGGACGAGAGCCATGAGATGTTCCTCCTCTGGGCAAGCCCGGGTCCCAGATCCTGTTGTGCCTGTGAATAGGCCGCAGGGGGACGGTGAAGACCAGCAACAGCTTTCAGGGCTGCCACCTTCCGTGTGGGACAAGGAGCCGGACGTGTGCCTTTTCGGAAACAAGCTCTGCCGAGGACGAGAGCCATGAGATGTTCCTCCTCTGGGCAAGCCCGGGTCCAAATCCTGTTGTGCCTGTGAATAGGCTGCAGGGGGACGGTGAAGACCAGCAACAGCTTTCAGGGCTGCCACCTTCCGTGTGGGACAAGGAGCCGGACGTGTCTTTCTGGATACAGGCCCTGCCGAGGACGAGAGCCATGAGATGTTCCTCCTCTGGGCAAGCCCGGGTCCCAGATCCTGTTGTGCCTGTGAATAGGCTGCAGGGGGACGGTGAAGACCAGCAACAGCTTTCACGGCTGCCACCTTCACTGTGGGACAAGGAGCCGGGCGTGTGCCTTTCTGGAAACAGGCCGTGCCGAGGACGAGAGCCATGAGATGTTCCTCCTCTGGCCAAGCCCGGGTCCTGAATCCTGTTGTGCCTGTGAATAGGCTGCAGGGGGATGGTGAAGACCAGCAACAGCTTTCAGGGCTGCCAACTTCCGTGTGGGACAAGGAGCCGGACGTGTGCCTTTTCGGAATCAGGCTCTGCCGAGGACGAGAGCCATGAGATGTTCCTCCTCTGGGCAAGCCCGCGTCCAAATCCTGTTGTGCCTGTGAATAGGCTGCAGGGGGACGGTGAAGACCAGCAACAGCTTTCAGGGCTGCCACCTTCCGTGTGGGACAATGAGCCGGATGTGTGCCTTTCTGGAAACAAACCCTGCCGAGGACGAGAGCCATGAGATGTTCCTCCTCTGGGCAAGCCCCGGTCCTGAATCCTGTTGTGCCTGTGAATAGGCTGCAGGGGGACGGTGAAGACCAGCAACAGCTTTCAGGGCTGCCACCTTCCGTGTGGGACAAGGAGCCGGACCTGTCTTTCTGGATACAGGCCCTGCCGAGGACGAGAGCCATGAGATGTTCCTCCTCTGGGCAAGCCCGGGTCCCAGATCCTGTTGTGCCTGTGAATAGGCTGCAGGGGGACGGTGAAGACCAGCAACAGCTTTCAGGGCTGCCACCTTCCGTGTGGGAGAAGGAGCCGGATGTGTGCCTTTTCGGAAACAGGCTCTGCCGAGGACGAGAGCCATGAGATGTTCCTCCTCTGGGCAAGCCCGGGTCCTGAATCCTGTTGTGCCTGTGAATAGGCTGCAGGGGGACGGTGAAGACCAGCAACAGCTTTCAGGGCTGCCACCTTCCGTGTGGGACAAGGAGCCGGACTTTTGCCTATCCGGAAACAGGCTCTGCCGAGGACGAGAGCCATGAGATGTTCCTCCTCTGGGCAAGCCCGCGTCCAAATCCTGTTGTGCCTGTGAATAGGCTGCAGGGGGACGGTGAAGACCAGCAACAGCTTTCAGGGCTGCCACCTTCCGTGTGGGACAAGGAGCCGGACGTGTCTTTCTGGATACAGGCCCTGCCGAGGACGAGAGCCATGAGATGTTCCTCCTCTGGGCAAGCCCGGGTCCCAGATATTGTTGTGCCTGTGAATAGGCTGCAGGGGGACGGTGAAGACCAGCAACAGCTTTCACGGCTGCCACCTTCACTGTGGGACAAGGAGCCGGGCGTGTGCCTTTCTGGAAACAGGCCGTGCCGAGGACGAGAGCCATGAGATGTTCCTCCTCTGGCCAAGCCCGGGTCCTGAATCCTGTTGTGCCTGTGAATAGGCTGCAGGGGGACGGTGAAGACCAGCAACAGCTTTCAGGGCTGCCAACTTCCGTGTGGGACAAGGAGCCGGACGTGTGCCTTTTCGGAATCAGGCTCTGCCGAGGACGAGAGCCATGAGATGTTCCTCCTCTGGGCAAGCCCGCGTCCAAATCCTGTTGTGCCTGTGAATAGGCTGCAGGGGGACGGTGAAGACCAGCAACAGCTTTCAGGGCTGCCACCTTCCGTGTGGGACAATGAGCCGGATGTGTGCCTTTCTGGAAACAGACCCTGCCGAGGACGAGAGCCATGAGATGTTCCTCCTCTGGGCAAGCCCCGGTCCTGAATCCTGTTGTGCCTGTGAATAGGCTGCAGGGGGACGGTGAAGACCAGCAACAGCTTTCAGGGCTGCCACCTTCCGTGTGGGACAAGGAGCCGGACGTGTCTTTCTGGATACAGGCCCTGCCGAGGACGAGAGCCATGAGATGTTCCTCCTCTGGGCAAGCCCGGGTCCCAGATCCTGTTGTGCCTGTGAATAGGCTGCAGGGGGACGGTGAAGACCAGCAACAGCTTTCAGGGCTGCCACCTTCCGTGTGGGACAAGGAGCCGGATGTGTGCCTTTTCGGAAACAGGCTCTGCCGAGGACGAGAGCCATGAGATGTTCCTCCTCTGGGCAAGCCCGGGTCCAAATCCTGTTGTGCCTGTGAATAGGCTGCAGGGGGACGGTGAAGACCAGCAACAGCTTTCAGGGCTGCCACCTTCCGTGTGGGACAAGGAGCCGGATGTGTGCCTTTCTGGAAAAAGACCCTGCCGAGGACGAGAGCCATGAGATGTTCCTCCTCTGGGCAAGCCCGGGTCCTGAATCCTGTTGTGCCTGTGAATAGGCTGCAGGGGGACGGTGAAGACCAGCAACAGCTTTCAGGGCTGCCACCTTCCGTGTGGGACAAGGAGCCGGACGTGTCTTTCTGGATACAGGCCCTGCCGAGGACGAGAGCCATGAGATGTTCCTCCTCTGGGCAAGCCCGGGTCCCAGATCCTGTTGTGCCTGTGAATAGGCTGCAGGGGGACGGTGAAGACCAGCAACAGCTTTCAGGGCTGCCACCTTCCGTGTGGGACAAGGAGCCGGACGTGTGCCTTTTCGGAAACAAGCTCTGCCGAGGACGAGAGCCATGAGATGTTCCTCCTCTGGGCAAGCCCGGGTCCAAATCCTGTTGTGCCTGTGAATAGGCTGCAGGGGGACGGTGAAGACCAGCAACAGCTTTCAGGGCTGCCACCTTCCGTGTGGGACAAGGAGCCGGACGTGTCTTTCTGGATACAGGCCCTGCCGAGGACGAGAGCCATGAGATGTTCCTCCTCTGGGCAAGCCTGGGTCCCAGATCCTGTTGTGCCTGTGAATAGGCTGCAGGGGGACGGTGAAGACCAGCAACAGCTTTCACGGCTGCCACCTTCACTGTGGGACAAGGAGCCGGACGTCTGCCTTTCTGGAAACAGGCCGTGCCGAGGACGAGAGCCATGAGATGTTCCTCCTCTGGCCAAGCCCGGGTCCTGAATCCTGTTGTGCCTGTGAATAGGCTGCAGGGGGACGGTGAAGACCAGCAACAGCTTTCAGGGCTGCCAACTTCCGTGTGGGACAAGGAGCCGGACGTGTGCCTTTTCGGAATCAGGCTCTGCCGAGGACGAGAGCCATGAGATGTTCCTCCTCTGGGCAAGCCCGCGTCCAAATCCTGTTGTGCCTGTGAATAGGCTGCAGGGGGACGGTGAAGACCAGCAACAGCTTTCAGGGCTGCCACCTTCCGTGTGGGACAAGGAGCCGGATGTGTGCCTTTCTGGAAACAGACCCTGCCGAGGACGAGAGCCATGAGATGTTCCTCCTCTGGGCAAGCCCCGGTCCTGAATCCTGTTGTGCCTGTGAATAGGCTGCAGGGGGACGGTGAAGACCAGCAACAGCTTTCAGGGCTGCCACCTTCCGTGTGGGACAAGGAGCCGGACGTGTGCCTTTTCGGAAACAGGCTCTGCCGAGGACGAGAGCCATGAGATGTTCCTCCTCTGGGCAAGCCCGGGTCCAAATCCTGTTGTGCCTGTGAATAGGCTGCAGGGGGACGGTGAAGACCAGCAACAGCTTTCAGGGCTGCCACCTTCCGTGTGGGACAAGGAGCCGGACGTGTGCCTTTTCGGAATCAGGCTCTGCCGAGGACGAGAGCCATGAGATGTTCCTCCTCTGGGCAAGCCCGCGTCCAAATCCTGTTGTGCCTGTGAATAGGCTGCAGGGGGACGGTGAAGACCAGCAACAGCTTTCAGGGCTGCCACCTTCCGTGTGGGACAATGAGCCGGATGTGTGCCTTTCTGGAAACAGGCTCTGCCGAGGACGAGAGCCATGAGATGTTCCTCCTCTGGGCAAGGCCGGGTCCCAGATCCTGTTGTGCCTGTGAATAGGCTGCAGGGCGACGGTGAAGACCAGCAACAGCTTTCAGGGCTGCCACCTTCACTGTGGGACAAGGAGCCGGATGTGTGCCTTTCTGGAAACAGGCCGTGCCGGGGACGAGAGCCAAGAGATGTTCCTCCTCTGGGCAAGCCCGGGTCCCAGATCCTTTTGTGCCTGTGAATAGGCTGCAGGGGGACGGTGAAGACCAGCAACAGCTTTCAGGGCTGCCACCTTCCGTGTGGGACAAAGAGCCGGACGTGTGCCTTTTCGGAATCAGGCTCTGCCGAGGACGAGAGCCATGAGATGTTCCTCCTCTGGGCAAGCCCGCGTCCAAATCCTGTTGTGCCTGTGAATAGGCTGCAGGGGGACGGTGAAGACCAGCAACAGCTTTCAGGGCTGCCACCTTCCGTGTGGGACAATGAGCCGGATGTGTGCCTTTCCGGAAACAGACCCTGCCGAGGACGAGAGCCATGAGATGTTCCTCCTCTGGGCAAGCCCCGGTCCTGAATCCTGTTGTGCCTGTGAATAGGCTGCAGGGGGACGGTGAAGACCAGCAACAGCTTTCAGGGCTGCCACCTTCCGTGTGGGACAAGGAGCCGGACGTGTCTTTCTGGATACAGGCCCTGCCGAGGACGAGAGCCATGAGATGTTCCTCCTCTGGGCAAGCCCGGGTCCCAGATCCTGTTGTGCCTGTGAATAGGCTGCAGGGGGACGGTGAAGACCAGCAACAGCTTTCAGGGCTGCCACCTTCCGTGTGGGACAAGGAGCCGGATGTGTGCCTTTTCGGAAACAGGCTCTGCCGAGGACGAGAGCCATGAGATGTTCCTCCTCTGGGCAAGCCCGGGTCCTGAATCCTGTTGTGCCTGTGAATAGGCTGCAGGGGGACGGTGAAGACCAGCAACAGCTTTCAGGGCTGCCACCTTCCGTGTGGGACAAGGAGCCGGACGTGTGCCTTTTCGGAAACAAGCTCTGCCGAGGACGAGAGCCATGAGATGTTCCTCCTCTGGGCAAGCCCGGGTCCCAGATCCTGTTGTGCCTGTGAATAGGCTGCAGGGGGACGGTGAAGACCAGCAACAGCTTTCACGGCTGCCACCTTCACTGTGGGACAAGGAGCCGGACGTGTGCCTTTCTGGAAACAGGCCGTGCCGAGGACGAGAGCCATGAGATGTTCCTCCTCTGGGCAAGCCCGGGTCCAAATACTGTTGTGCCTGTGAATAGGCTGCAGGGGGACGGTGAAGACCAGCAACAGCTTTCAGGGCTGCCACCTTCCGTGTGGGACAAGGAGCCGGACGTGTGCCTTTTCGGAATCAGGCTCTGCCGAGGACGAGAGCCATGAGATGTTCCTCCTCTGGGCAAGCCCGCGTCCAAATCCTGTTGTGCCTGTGAATAGGCTGCAGGGGGACGGTGAAGACCAGCAACAGCTTTCAGGGCTGCCACCTTCCGTGTGGGACAATGAGCCGGATGTGTGCCTTTCTGGAAACAGGCTCTGCCGAGGACGAGAGCCATGAGATGTTCCTCCTCTGGGCAAGGCCGGGTCCCAGATCCTGTTGTGCCTGTGAATAGGCTGCAGGGCGACGGTGAAGACCAGCAACAGCTTTCAGGGCTGCCACCTTCCGTGTGGGACAAGGAGCCGGATGTGTGCCTTTCTGGAAACAAGCCGTGCCGGGAACGAGAGCCAAGAGATGTTCCTCCTCTGGGCAAGCCCGGGTCCCAGATCCTTTTGTGCCTGTGAATAGGCTGCAGGGGGACGGTGAAGACCAGCAACAGCTTTCAGGGCTGCCACCTTCCGTGTGGGACAAAGAGCCGGACGTGTGCCTTTTCGGAATCAGGCTCTGCCGAGGACGAGAGCCATGAGATGTTCCTCCTCTGGGCAAGCCCGCGTCCAAATCCTGTTGTGCCTGTGAATAGGCTGCAGGGGGACGGTGAAGACCAGCAACAGCTTTCAGGGCTGCCACCTTCCGTGTGGGACAAGGAGCCGGACGTGTCTTTCTGGATACAGGCCCTGCCGAGGACGAGAGCCATGAGATGTTCCTCCTCTGGGCAAGCCCGGGTCCCAGATCCTGTTGTGCCTGTGAATAGGCTGCAGGGGGACGGTGAAGACCAGCAACAGCTTTCAGGGCTGCCACCTTCCGTGTGGGACAAGGAGCCGGATGTGTGCCTTTTCGGAAACAGGCTCTGCCGAGGACGAGAGCCATGAGATGTTCCTCCTCTGGGCAAGCCCGGGTCCTGAATCCTGTTGTGCCTGTGAATAGGCTGCAGGGGGACGGTGAAGACCAGCAACAGCTTTCAGGGCTGCCACCTTCCGTGTGGGACAAGGAGCCGGACGTGTGCCTTTTCGGAAACAAGCTCTGCCGAGGACGAGAGCCATGAGATGTTCCTCCTCTGGGCAAGCCCGGGTCCCAGATCCTGTTGTGCCTGTGAATAGGCTGCAGGGGGACGGTGAAGACCAGCAACAGCTTTCACGGCTGCCACCTTCACTGTGGGACAAGGAGCCGGACGTGTGCCTTTCTGGAAACAGGCCGTGCCGAGGACGAGAGCCATGAGATGTTCCTCCTCTGGCCAAGCCCGGGTCCAGAATCCTGTTGTGCCTGTGAATAGGCTGCAGGGGGACGGTGAAGACCAGCAACAGCTTTCAGGGCTGCCAACTTCCGTGTGGGACAAGGAGCCGGACGTGTGCCTTTTCGGAATCAGGCTCTGCCGAGGACGAGAGCCATGAGATGTTCCTCCTCTGGGCAAGCCCGCGTCCAAATCCTGTTGTGCCTGTGAATAGGCTGCAGGGGGACGGTGAAGAGCAGCAACAGCTTTCAGGGCTGCCACCTTCCGTGTGGGACAAGGAGCCGGATGTGTGCATTTCTGGAAACAGACCCTGCCGAGGACGAGAGCCATGAGATGTTCCTCCTCTGGGCAAGCCCCGGTCCTGAATCCTGTTGTGCCTGTGAATAGGCTGCAGGGGGACGGTGAAGACCAGCAACAGCTTTCAGGGCTGCCACCTTCCGTGTGGGACAAGGAGCCGGACGTGTGCCTTTTCGGAAACAGGCTCTGCCGAGGACGAGAGCCATGAGATGTTCCTCCTCTGGGCAAGCCCGGGTCCAAATCCTGTTGTGCCTGTGAATAGGCTGCAGGGGGACGGTGAAGACCAGCAACAGCTTTCAGGGCTGCCACCTTCCGTGTGGGACAAGGAGCCGGACGTGTGCCTTTTCGGAATCAGGCTCTGCCGAGGACGAGAGCCATGAGATGTTCCTCCTCTGGGCAAGCCCGCGTCCAAATCCTGTTGTGCCTGTGAATAGGCTGCAGGGGGACGGTGAAGACCAGCAACAGCTTTCAGGGCTGCCACCTTCCGTGTGGGACAATGAGCCGGATGTGTGCCTTTCTGGAAACAGGCTCTGCCGAGGACGAGAGCCATGAGATGTTCCTCCTCTGGGCAAGGCCGGGTCCCAGATCCTGTTGTGCCTGTGAATAGGCTGCAGGGCGACGGTGAAGACCAGCAACAGCTTTCAGGGCTGCCACCTTCAGTGTGGGACAAGGAGCCGGATGTGTGCCTTTCTGGAAACAGGCCGTGCCGGGGACGAGAGCCAAGAGATGTTCCTCCTCTGGGCAAGCCCGGGTCCCAGATCCTTTTGTGCCTGTGAATAGGCTGCAGGGGGACGGTGAAGACCAGCAACAGCTTTCAGGGCTGCCACCTTCCGTGTGGGACAAAGAGCCGGACGTGTGCCTTTTCGGAATCAGGCTCTGCCGAGGACGAGAGCCATGAGATGTTCCTCCTCTGGGCAAGCCCGCGTCCAAATCCTGTTGTGCCTGTGAATAGGCTGCAGGGGGACGGTGAAGACCAGCAACAGCTTTCAGGGCTGCCACCTTCCGTGTGGGACAATGAGCCGGATGTGTGCCTTTCTGGAAACAGACCCTGCCGAGGACGAGAGCCATGAGATGTTCCTCCTCTGGGCAAGCCCCGGTCCTGAATCCTGTTGTGCCTGTGAATAGGCTGCAGGGGGACGGTGAAGACCAGCAACAGCTTTCAGGGCTGCCACCTTCCGTGTGGGACAAGGAGCCGGACGTGTCTTTCTGGATACAGGCCCTGCCGAGGACGAGAGCCATGAGATGTTCCTCCTCTGGGCAAGCCCGGGTCCCAGATCCTGTTGTGCCTGTGAATAGGCTGCAGGGGGACGGTGAAGACCAGCAACATCTTTCAGGGCTGCCACCTTCCGTGTGGGACAAGGAGCCGGATGTGTGCCTTTTCGGAAACAGGCTCTGCCGAGGACGAGAGCCATGAGATGTTCCTCCTCTGGGCAAGCCCGGGTCCTGAATCCTGTTGTGCCTGTGAATAGGCTGCAGGGGGACGGTGAAGACCAGCAACAGCTTTCAGGGCTGCCACCTTCCGTGTGGGACAAGGAGCCGGACGTGTGCCTTTTCGGAAACAAGCTCTGCCGAGGACGAGAGCCATGAGATGTTCCTCCTCTGGGCAAGCCCGGGTCCCAGATCCTGTTGTGCCTGTGAATAG
Source organism: Astur gentilis (assembly GCF_929443795.1). Lineage (NCBI taxonomy): Eukaryota > Metazoa > Chordata > Aves > Accipitriformes > Accipitridae > Astur > Astur gentilis. Next base: position 714,060 of record NW_026061071.1, read on the forward strand.
GCTGCAGGGGGACGGTGAAGACCAGCAACAGCTTTCACGGCTGCCACCTTCACTGTGGGACAAGGAGCCGGACGTGTGCCTTTCTGGAAACAGGCCGTGCCGAGGACGAGAGCCATGAGATGTTCCTCCTCTGGGCAAGCCCGGGTCCAAATCCTGTTGTGCCTGTGAATAGGCTGCAGGGGGACGGTGAAGACCAGCAACAGCTTTCAGGGCTGCCACCTTCCGTGTGGGACAAGGAGCCGGACGTGTCTTTCTGGATACAGGCCCTGCCGAGGACGAGAGCCATGAGATGTTCCTCCTCTGGGCAAGCCCGGGTCCCAGATCCTGTTGTGCCTGTGAATAGGCTGCAGGGGGACGGTGAAGACCAGCAACAGCTTTCAGGGCTGCCACCTTCCGTGTGGGACAAGGAGCCGGACGTGTCTTTCTGGATACAGGCCCTGCCGAGGACGAGAGCCATGAGATGTTCCTCCTCTGGGCAAGCCCGGGTCCCAGATCCTGTTGTGCCTGTGAATAGGCTGCAGGGGGACGGTGAAGACCAGCAACAGCTTTCAGGGCTGCCACCTTCCGTGTGGGACAAGGAGCCGGACGTGTGCCTTTTCGGAAACAAGCTCTGCCGAGGACGAGAGCCATGAGATGTTCCTCCTCTGGGCAAGCCCGGGTCCAAATCCTGTTGTGCCTGTGAATAGGCTGCAGGGGGACGGTGAAGACCAGCAACAGCTTTCAGGGCTGCCACCTTCCGTGTGGGACAAGGAGCCGGACGTGTCTTTCTGGATACAGGCCCTGCCGAGGACGAGAGCCATGAGATGTTCCTCCTCTGGGCAAGCCTGGGTCCCAGATCCTGTTGTGCCTGTGAATAGGCTGCAGGGGGACGGTGAAGACCAGCAACAGCTTTCACGGCTGCCACCTTCACTGTGGGACAAGGAGCCGGACGTGTGCCTTTCTGGAAACAGGCCGTGCCGAGGACGAGAGCCATGAGATGTTCCTCCTCTGGCCAAGCCCGGGTCCTGAATCCTGTTGTGCCTGTGGATAGGCTGCAGGGGGACGGTGAAGACCAGCAACAGCTTTCAGGGCTGCCAACTTCCGTGTGGGACAAGGAGCCGGACGTGTGCCTTTTCGGAATCAGGCTCTGCCGAGGACGAGAGCCATGAGATGTTCCTCCTCTGGGCAAGCCCGCGTCCAAATCCTGTTGTGCCTGTGAATAGGCTGCAGGGGGACGGTGAAGACCAGCAACAGCTTTCAGGGCTGCCACCTTCCGTGTGGGACAAGGAGCCGGATGTGTGCCTTTCTGGAAACAGACCCTGCCGAGGACGAGAGCCATGAGATGTTCCTCCTCTGGGCAAGCCCCGGTCCTGAATCCTGTTGTGCCTGTGAATAGGCTGCAGGGGGACGGTGAAGACCAGCAACAGCTTTCAGGGCTGCCACCTTCCGTGTGGGACAAGGAGCCGGACGTGTGCCTTTTCGGAAACAGGCTCTGCCGAGGACGAGAGCCATGAGATGTTCCTCCTCTGGGCAAGCCCGGGTCCAAATCCTGTTGTGCCTGTGAATAGGCTGCAGGGGGACGGTGAAGACCAGCAACAGCTTTCAGGGCTGCCACCTTCCGTGTGGGACAAGGAGCCGGACGTGTGCCTTTTCGGAATCAGGCTCTGCCGAGGACGAGAGCCATGAGATGTTCCTCCTCTGGCCAAGCCCGGGTCCTGAATCCTGTTGTGCCTGTGAATAGGCTGCAGGGGGACGGTGAAGACCAGCAACAGCTTTCAGGGCTGCCACCTTCCGTGTGGGACAATGAGCCGGATGTGTGCCTTTCTGGAAACAGGCTCTGCCGAGGACGAGAGCCATGAGATGTTCCTCCTCTGGGCAAGGCCGGGTCCCAGATCCTGTTGTGCCTGTGAATAGGCTGCAGGGGGACGGTGAAGACCAGCAACAGCTTTCAGGGCTGCCACCTTCAGTGTGGGACAAGGAGACGGATGTGTGCCTTTCTGGAAACAGGCCGTGCCGGGGACGAGAGCCAAGAGATGTTCCTCCTCTGGGCAAGCCCGGGTCCCAGATCCTTTTGTGCCTGTGAATAGGCTGCAGGGGGACGGTGAAGACCAGCAACAGCTTTCAGGGCTGCCACCTTCCGTGTGGGACAAAGAGCCGGACGTGTGCCTTTTCGGAATCAGGCTCTGCCAAGGACGAGAGCCATGAGATGTTCCTCCTCTGGGCAAGCCCGCGTCCAAATCCTGTTGTGCCTGTGAATAGGCTGCAGGGGGACGGTGAAGACCAGCAACAGCTTTCAGGGCTGCCACCTTCCGTGTGGGACAATGAGCCGGATGTGTGCCTTTCTGGAAACAGACCCTGCCGAGGACGAGAGCCATGAGATGTTCCTCCTCTGGGCAAGCCCCGGTCCTGAATCCTGTTGTGCCTGTGAATAGGCTGCAGGGGGACGGTGAAGACCAGCAACAGCTTTCAGGGCTGCCACCTTCCGTGTGGGACAAGGAGCCGGACGTGTCTTTCTGGATACAGGCCCTGCCGAGGACGAGAGCCATGAGATGTTCCTCCTCTGGGCAAGCCCGGGTCCCAGATCCTGTTGTGCCTGTGAATAGGCTGCAGGGGGACGGTGAAGACCAGCAACAGCTTTCAGGGCTGCCACCTTCCGTGTGGGACAAGGAGCCGGATGTGTGCCTTTTCGGAATCAGGCTCTGCCGAGGACGAGAGCCATGAGATGTTCCTCCTCTGGGCAAGCCCGGGTCCTGAATCCTGTTGTGCCTGTGAATAGGCTGCAGGGGGACGGTGAAGACCAGCAACAGCTTTCAGGGCTGCCACCTTCCATGTGGGACAAGGAGCCGGACGTGTGCCTTTTCGGAAACAAGCTCTGCCGAGGACGAGAGCCATGAGATGTTCCTCCTCTGGGCAAGCCCGGGTCCCAGATCCTGTTGTGCCTGTGAATAGGCTGCAGGGGGACGGTGAAGACCAGCAACAGCTTTCACGGCTGCCACCTTCACTGTGGGACAAGGAGCCGGACGTGTGCCTTTCTGGAAACAGGCCGTGCCGAGGACGAGAGCCATGAGATGTTCCTCCTCTGGGCAAGCCCGGGTCCAAATCCTGTTGTGCCTGTGAATAGGCTGCAGGGGGACGGTGAAGACCAGCAACAGCTTTCAGGGCTGCCACCTTCCGTGTGGGACAAGGAGCCGGACGTGTGCCTTTTCGGAATCAGGCTCTGCCGAGGACGAGAGCCATGAGATGTTCCTCCTCTGGGCAAGCCCGCGTCCAAATCCTGTTGTGCCTGTGAATAGGCTGCAGGGGGACGGTGAAGACCAGCAACAGCTTTCAGGGCTGCCACCTTCCGTGTGGGACAATGAGCCGGATGTGTGCCTTTCTGGAAACAGGCTCTGCCGAGGACGAGAGCCATGAGATGTTCCTCCTCTGGGCAAGGCCGGGTCCCAGATCCTGTTGTGCCTGTGAATAGGCTGCAGGGCGACGGTGAAGACCAGCAACAGCTTTCAGGGCTGCCACCTTCAGTGTGGGACAAGGAGCCGGATGTGTGCCTTTCTGGAAACAAGCCGTGCCGGGAACGAGAGCCAAGAGATGTTCCTCCTCTGGGCAAGCCCGGGTCCCAGATCCTTTTGTGCCTGTGAATAGGCTGCAGGGGGACGGTGAAGACCAGCAACAGCTTTCAGGGCTGCCACCTTCCGTGTGGGACAAAGAGCCGGACGTGTGCCTTTTCGGAATCAGGCTCTGCCGAGGACGAGAGCCATGAGATGTTCCTCCTCTGGGCAAGCCCGCGTCCAAATCCTGTTGTGCCTGTGAATAGGCTGCAGGGGGACGGTGAAGACCAGCAACAGCTTTCAGGGCTGCCACCTTCCGTGTGGGACAATGAGCCGGATGTGTGCCTTTCTGGAAACAGACCCTGCCGAGGACGAGAGCCATGAGATGTTCCTCCTCTGGGCAAGCCCCGGTCCTGAATCCTGTTGTGCCTGTGAATAGGCTGCAGGGGGACGGTGAAGACCAGCAACAGCTTTCAGGGCTGCCACCTTCCGTGTGGGACAAGGAGCCGGACGTGTCTTTCTGGATACAGGCCCTGCCGAGGACGAGAGCCATGAGATGTTCCTCCTCTGGGCAAGCCCGGGTCCCAGATCCTGTTGTGCCTGTGAATAGGCTGCAGGGGGACGGTGAAGACCAGCAACAGCTTTCAATGCTGCCACCTTCCGTGTGGGACAAGGAGCCGGATGTGTGCCTTTTCGGAAACAGGCTCTGCCGAGGACGAGAGCCATGAGATGTTCCTCCTCTGGGCAAGCCCGGGTCCTGAATCCTGTTGTGCCTGTGAATAGGCTGCAGGGGGACGGTGAAGACCAGCAACAGCTTTCAGGGCTGCCACCTTCCGTGTGGGACAAGGAGCCGGATGTGTGCCTTTTCGGAAACAAGCTCTGCCGAGGACGAGAGCCATGAGATGTTCCTCCTCTGGGCAAGCCCGGGTCCCAGATCCTGTTGTGCCTGTGAATAGGCTGCAGGGGGACGGTGAAGACCAGCAACAGCTTTCACGGCTGCCACCTTCACTGTGGGACAAGGAGCCGGACGTGTGCCTTTCTGGAAACAGGCCGTGCCGAGGACGAGAGCCATGAGATGTTCCTCCTCTGGCCAAGCCCGGGTCCTGAATCCTGTTGTGCCTGTGAATAGGCTGCAGGGGGACGGTGAAGACCAGCAACAGCTTTCAGGGCTGCCAACTTCCGTGTGGGACAAGGAGCCGGACGTGTGCCTTTTCGGAATCAGACTCTGCCGAGGACGAGAGCCATGAGATGTTCCTCCTCTGGGCAAGCCCGGGTCCAAATCCTGTTGTGCCTGTGAATAGGCTGCAGGGGGACGGTGAAGACCAGCAACAGCTTTCAGGGCTGCCACCTTCCGTGTGGGACAAGGAGCCGGATGTGTGCATTTCTGGAAACAGACCCTGCCGAGGACGAGAGCCATGAGATGTTCCTCCTCTGGGCAAGCCCCGGTCCTGAATCCTGTTGTGCCTGTGAATAGGCTGCAGGGGGACGGTGAAGACCAGCAACAGCTTTCAGGGCTGCCACCTTCCGTGTGGGACAAGGAGCCGGACGTGTGCCTTTTCGGAAACAGGCTCTGCAGAGGACGAGAGCCATGAGATGTTCCTCCTCTGGGCAAGCCCGGGTCCCAGATCCTGTTGTGCCTGTGAATAGGCTGCAGGGGGACGGTGAAGACCAGCAACAGCTTTCAGGGCTGCCACCTTCCGTGTGGGACAAGGAGCCGGATGTGTGCCTTTTCGGAAACAGGCTCTGCCGAGGACGAGAGCCATGAGATGTTCCTCCTCTGGGCAAGCCCGGGTCCTGAATCCTGTTGTGCCTGTGAATAGGCTGCAGGGGGACGGTGAAGACCAGCAACAGCTTTCAGGGCTGCCACCTTCCGTGTGGGACAAGGAGCCGGACGTGTGCCTTTTCGGAAACAAGCTCTGCCGAGGACGAGAGCCATGAGATGTTCCTCCTCTGGGCAAGCCCGGGTCCCAGATCCTGTTGTGCCTGTGAATAGGCTGCAGGGGGACGGTGAAGACCAGCAACAGCTTTCACGGCTGCCACCTTCACTGTGGGACAAGGAGCCGGACGTGTGTCTTTCTGGATACAGGCCCTGCCGAGGACGAGAGCCATGAGATGTTCCTCCTCTGGGCAAGCCCGGGTCCCAGATCCTGTTGTGCCTGTGAATAGGCTGCAGGGGGACGGTGAAGACCAGCAACAGCTTTCACGGCTGCCACCTTCACTGTGGGACAAGGAGCCGGACGTGTGCCTTTCTGGAAACAGGCCGTGCCGAGGACGAGAGTCATGAGATGTTCCTCCTCTGGGCAAGCCCGGGTCCCAGATCCTGTTGTGCCTGTGAATAGGCTGCAGGGGGACGGTGAAGACCAGCAACAGCTTTCAGGGCTGCCACCTTCCATGTGGGACAAGGAGCCGGACGTGTGCCTTTTCGGAATCAGGCTCTGCCGAGGACGAGAGCCATGAGATGTTCCTCCTCTGGGCAAGCCCGGGTCCAAATCCTGTTGTGCCTGTGAATAGGCTGCAGGGGGACGGTGAAGACCAGCAACAGCTTTCAGGGCTGCCACCTTCCGTGTGGGACAAGGAGCCGGATGTGTGCCTTTCTGGAAACAGACCCTGCCGAGGACGAGAGCCATGAGATGTTCCTCCTCTGGGCAAGCCCCGGTCCTGAATCCTGTTGTGCCTGTGAATAGGTTGCAGGGGGACGGTGAAGACCAGCAACAGCTTTCAGGGCTGCCACCTTCCATGTGGGACAAGGAGCCGGACGTGTGCCTTTTCGGAAACAGGCTCTGCCGAGGACGAGAGCCATGAGATGTTCCTCCTCTGGGCAAGCCCGGGTCCAAATCCTGTTGTGCCTGTGAATAGGCTGCCGGGGGACGGTGAAGACCAGCAACAGCTTTCAGGGCTGCCACCTTCCGTGTGGGACAAGGAGCCGGACGTGTGCCTTTTCGGAATCAGGCTCTGCCGAGGACGAGAGCCATGAGATGTTCCTCCTCTGGGCAAGCCCGCGTCCAAATCCTGTTGTGCCTGTGAATAGGCTGCAGGGGGACGGTGAAGACCAGCAACAGCTTTCAGGGCTGCCACCTTCCGTGTGGGACAATGAGCCGGATGTGTGCCTTTCTGGAAACAGGCTCTGCCGAGGACGAGAGCCATGAGATGTTCCTCCTCTGGGCAAGGCCGGGTCCCAGATCCTGTTGTGCCTGTGAATAGGCTGCAGGGCGACTGTGAAGACCAGCAACAGCTTTCAGGGCTGCCACCTTCCGTGTGGGACAAGGAGCCGGACTTTTGCCTATCCGGAAACAGGCTCTGCCGAGGACGAGAGCCAAGAGATGTTCCTCCTCTGGGCAAGCCCGGGTCCCAGATCCTTTTGTGCCTGTGAATAGGCTGCAGGGGGACGGTGAAGACCAGCAACAGCTTTCAGGGCTGCCACCTTCCGTGTGGGACAAAGAGCCGGACGTGTGCCTTTTCGGAATCAGGCTCTGCCGAGGACGAGAGCCATGAGATGTTCCTCCTCTGGGCAAGCCCGGGTCCAAATCCTGTTGTGCCTGTGAATAGGCTGCAGGGGGACGGTGAAGACCAGCAACAGCTTTCAGGGCTGCCACCTTCCGTGTGGGACAAGGAGCCGGACTTTTGCCTATCCGGAAACAGGCTCTGCCGAGGACGAGAGCCATGAGATGTTCCACCTCTGGGCAAGCCCGGGTCCTGAATCCTGTTGTGCCTGTGAATAGGCTGCAGGGGGACGGTGAAGACCAGCAACAGCTTTCAGGGCTGCCACCTTCCGTGTGGGACAAGGAGCCGGACCTGTCTTTCTGGATACAGGCCCTGCCGAGGACGAGAGCCATGAGATGTTCCTCCTCTGGGCAAGCCCGGGTCCCAGATCCTGTTGTGCCTGTGATTAGGCTGCAGGGGGACGGTGAAGACCAGCAACAGCTTTCAGGGCTGCCACCTTCCGTGTGGGACAAGGAGCCGGACGTGTCTTTCTGGATACAGGCCCTGCCGAGGACGAGAGCCATGAGATGTTCCTCCTCTGGGCAAGCCCGGGTCCCAGATCCTGTTGTGCCTGTGAATAGGCTGCAGGGGGACGGTGAAGACCAGCAACAGCTTTCAGGGCTGCCACCTTCCGTGTGGGACAAGGAGCCGGATCTGTGCCTTTTCGGAATCAGGCTCTGCCGAGGACGAGAGCCATGAGATGTTCCTCCTCTGGGCAAGCCCGGGTCCCGAATCCTGTTGTGCCTGTGAATAGGCTGCAGGGGGACGTTGAAGACCAGCAACAGCTTTCAGAGCTGCCACCTTCCGTGTGGGACAATGAGCCGGTCTTGTGCCTTTATGGAAACAGGCCCTGCCGAGGACGAGAGCCATGAGATGTTCCTCCTCTGGGCAAGCCCGCGTCCAAATCCTGTTGTGCCTGTGAATAGGCTGCAGGGGGACGGTGAAGACCAGCAACAGCTTTCAGGGCTGCCACCTTCCGTGTGGGACAAGGAGCCGGATGTGTGACATTTCGGAAACAAGCTCTGCCGAGGACGAGAGCCATGAGATGTTCCTCCTCTGGGCAAGCCCGGGTCCCAGATCCTGTTGTGCCTGTGAATAGGCTGCAGGGGGATGGTGAAGACCAGCAACAGCTTTCAGGGCTGCCACCTTCCGTGTGGGACAAGGAGCCGGACGTGTGCCTTTTCGGAATCAGGCTCTGCCGAGGACGAGAGCCATGAGATGTTCCTCCTCTGGGCAAGCCCGCGTCCAAATCCTGTTGTGCCTGTGAATAGGCTGCAGGGGGACGGTGAAGACCAGCAACAGCTTTCAGGGCTGCCACCTTCCGTGTGGGACAATTAGCCGGATGTGTGCCTTTCTGGAAACAGGCCATGCCGAGGACGAGAGCCATGAGATGTTCCTCCTCTGGGCAAGCCCGGGTCCCAGATCCTGTTGTGCCTGTGAATAGGCTGCAGGGGGACGGTGAAGACCAGCAACAGCTTTCAGGGCTGCCACCTTCACTGTGGGACAAGGAGCCGGGCGTGTGCCTTTCTGGAAACAGGCCGTGCCGAGGACGAGAGCCATGAGATGTTCCTCCTCTGGCCAAGCCCGGGTCCCAGATCCTGTTGTGCCTGTGAATAGGCTGCAGGGGGACGGTGAAGACCAGCAACAGCTTTCAGGGCTGCCACCTTCCGTGTGGGACAAGGAGCCGGACGTGTGCCTTTTCGGAAACAGGCTCTGCCGAGTACGAGAGCCATGAGATGTTCCTCCTCTGGGCAAGCCCGGGTCCAAATCCTGTTGTGCCTGTGAATAGGCTGTTGGGGGACGGTGAAGACCAGCAACAGCTTTCAGGGCTGCCACCTTCCGTGTGGGACAATGAGCCGGATGTGTGCCTTTCTGGAAACAGGCTCTGCCGAGGACGAGAGCCATGAGATGTTCCTCCTCTGGGCAAGCCCGGGTCCCAGATCCTGTTGTGCCTGTGAATAGGCTGCAGGGGGACGGTGAAGACCAGCAACAGCTTTCACGGCTGCCACCTTCACTGTGGGACAAGGAGCCGGACGTGTGCCTTTCTGGAAACAGGCCGTGCCGAGGACGAGAGCCATGAGATGTTCCTCCTCTGGGCAAGGCCGGGTCCCAGATCCTGTTGTGCCTGTGAATAGGCTGCAGGGGGACGGTGAAGACCAGCAACAGCTTTCAGGGCTGCCACCTTCCATATGGGACAAGGAGCCGGACGTGTGCCTTTTCGGAATCAGGCTCTGCCGAGGATGAGAGCCATGAGATGTTCCTCCTCTGGGCAAGCCCGCGTCCAAATCCTGTTGTGCCTGTGAATAGGCTGCAGGGGGACGGTGAAGACCAGCAACAGCTTTCAGGGCTGCCACCTTCCGTGTGGGACAAGGAGCCGGATGTGTGCCTTTCTGGAAACAGACCCTGCCGAGGACGAGAGCCATGAGATGTTCCTCCTCTGGGCAAGCCCCGGTCCTGAATCCTGTTGTGCCTGTGAATAGGCTGCAGGGGGACGGTGAAGACCAGCAACAGCTTTCACGGCTGCCACCTTCCGTGTGGGACAAGGAGCCAGACGTGTCTTTCTGGATACAGGCCCTGCCGAGGACGAGAGCCATGAGATGTTCCTCCTCTGGGCAAGCCCGGGTCCCAGATCCTGTTGTGCCTGTGAATAGGCTGCAGGGGGACGGTGAAGACCAGCAACAGCTTTCAGGGCTGCCACCTTCCGTGTGGGACAAGGAGCCGGATGTGTGCCTTTTCGGAAACAGGCTCTGCCGAGGACGAGAGCCATGAGATGTTCCTCCTCTGGGCAAGCCCGGGTCCTGAATCCTGTTGTGCCTGTGAATAGGCTGCAGGGGGACGGTGAAGACCAGCAACAGCTTTCAGGGCTGCCACCTTCCGTGTGGGACAAGGAGCCGGACGTGTGCCTTTTCGGAAACAAGCTCTGCCGAGGACGAGAGCCATGAGATGTTCCTCCTCTGGGCAAGCCCGGGTCCCAGATCCTGTTGTGCCTGTGAATAGGCTGCAGGGGGACGGTGAAGACCAGCAACAGCTTTCACGGCTGCCACCTTCACTGTGGGACAAGGAGCCGGACGTGTGCCTTTCTGGAAACAGGCCGTGCCGAGGACGAGAGCCATGAGATGTTCCTCCTCTGGGCAAGGCCGGGTCCCAGATTCTGTTGTGCCTGTGAATAGGCTGCAGAGGTACGGTGAAGACCAGCAACAGCTTTCAGGGCTGCCACCTTCCATGTGGGACAAGGAGCCGGAAGTGTGCCTTTTCGGAATCAGGCTCTGCCGAGGACGAGAGCCATGAGATGTTCCTCCTCTGGGCAAGCCCGGGTCCAAATCCTGTTGTGCCTGTGAATAGGCTGCAGGGGGACGGTGAAGACCAGCAACAGCTTTCAGGGCTGCCACCTTCCGTGTGGGACAAGGAGCCGGATGTGTGCCTTTCTGGAAACAGACCCTGCCGAGGACGAGAGCCATGAGATGTTCCTCCTCTGGGCAAGCCCCGGTCCTGTATCCTGTTGTGCCTGTGAATAGGCTGCAGGGGGACGGTGAAGACCAGCAACAGCTTTCAGGGCTGCCACCTTCCGTGTGGGACAAGGAGCCGGACGTGTCTTTCTGGATACAGGCCCTGCCGAGGACGAGAGCCATGAGATGTTCCTCCTCTGGGCAAGCCCGGGTCCCAGATCCTGTTGTGCCTGTGAATAGGCTGCAGGGGGACGGTGAAGACCAGCAACAGCTTTCAGGGCTGCCACCTTCCGTGTGGGACAAGGAGCCGGATGTGTGCCTTTTCGGAAACAAGCTCTGCCGAGGACGAGAGCCATGAGATGTTCCTCCTCTGGGCAAGCCCGGGTCCAAATCCTGTTGTGCCTGTGAATAGGCTGCAGGGGGACGGTGAAGACCAGCAACAGCTTTCAGGGCTGCCACCTTCCGTGTGGGACAAGGAGCCGGACGTGTCTTTCTGGATACAGGCCCTGCCGAGGACGAGAGCCATGAGATGTTCCTCCTCTGGGCAAGCCCGGGTCCCAGATCCTGTTGTGCCTGTGAATAGGCTGCAGGGGGACGGTGAAGACCAGCAACAGCTTTCACGGCTGCCACCTTCACTGTGGGACAAGGAGCCGGACGTGTGCCTTTCTGGAAACAGGCCGTGCCGAGGACGAGAGCCATGAGATGTTCCTCCTCTGGCCAAGCCCGGGTCCTGAATCCTGTTGTGCCTGTGAATAGGCTGCAGGGGGACGGTGAAGACCAGCAACAGCTTTCAGGGCTGCCAACTTCCGTGTGGGACAAGGAGCCGGACGTGTGCCTTTTCGGAATCAGGCTCTTCCGAGGACGAGAGCCATGAGATGTTCCTCATCTGGGCAAGCCCGCGTCCAAATCCTGTTGTGCCTGTGAATAGGCTGCAGGGGGACGGTGAAGACCAGCAACAGCTTTCAGGGCTGCCACCTTCCGTGTGGGACAAGGAGCCGGATGTGTGCCTTTCTGGAAACAGACCCTGCCGAGGACGAGAGCCATGAGATGTTCCTCCTCTGGGCAAGCCCCGGTCCTGAATCCTGTTGTGCCTGTGAATAGGCTGCAGGGGGACGGTGAAGACCAGCAACAGCTTTCAGGGCTGCCACATTCCGTGTGGGACAAGGAGCCGGACGTGTCTTTCTGGATACAGGCCCTGCCGAGGACGAGAGCCATGAGATGTTCCTCCTCTGGGCAAGCCCGGGTCCCAGATCCTGTTGTGCCTGTGAATAGGCTGCAGGGGGACGGTGAAGACCAGCAACAGCTTTCAGGGCTGCCACCTTCCGTGTGGGACAAGGAGCCGGATGTGTGCCTTTTCGGAAACAGGCTCTGCCGAGGACGAGAGCCATGAGATGTTCCTCCTCTGGGCAAGCCCGGGTCCTGAATCCTGTTGTGCCTGTGAATAGGCTGCAGGGGGACGGTGAAGACCAGCAACAGCTTTCAGGGCTGCCACCTTCCGTGTGGGACAAGGAGCCGGACGTTTGCCTTTTCGGAAACAAGCTCTGCCGAGGACGAGAGCCATGAGATGTTCCTCCTCTGGGCAAGCCCGGGTCCCAGATCCTGTTGTGCCTGTGAATAGGCTGCAGGGCGACGGTGAAGACCAGCAACAGCTTTCAGGGCTGCCACCTTCCGTGTGGGACAAGGAGCCGGATGTGTGCCTTTTCGGAAACAGGCTCTGCCGAGGACGAGAGCCATGAGATGTTCCACCTCTGAGCAAGCCCGGGTCCTGAATCCTGTTGTGCCTGTGAATAGGCTGCAGGGGGACGGTGAAGACCAGCAACAGCTTTCAGGGCTGCCACCTTCAGTGTGGGACAAGGAGCCGGATGTGTGCCTTTCTGGAAACAGGCCGTGCCGGGGACGAGAGCCAAGAGATGTTCCTCCTCTGGGCAAGCCCGGGTCCCAGATCCTGTTGTGCCTGTGAATAGGCTGCAGGGGGACGGTAAAGACCAGCAACAGCTTTCAGGGCTGCCACCTTCCGTGTGGGACAATGAGCCGGACTTTTGCCTATCCGGAAACAGGCTCTGCCGAGGACGAGAGCCATGAGATGTTCCACCTCTGGGCAAGCCCGGGTCCTGAATCCTGTTGTGCCTGTGAATAGGCTGCAGGGGGACGGTGAAGACCAGCAACAGCTTTCAGGGCTGCCAACTTCCGTGTGGGACAAGGAGCCGGACCTGTCTTTCTGGATACAGGTCCTGCCGAGGACGAGAGCCATGAGATGTTCCTCCTCTGGGCAAGCCCGGGTCCCAGATCCTGTTGTGCCTGTGAATAGGCTGCAGGGGGACGGTGAAGACCAGCAACAGCTTTCAGGGCTGCCACCTTCCGTGTGGGACAAGGAGCCGGACGTGTCTTTCTGAATACAGGCCCTGCCGAGGACGAGAGCCATGAGATGTTCCTCCTCTGGGCAAGCCCGGGTCCCAGATCCTGTTGTGCCTGTGAATAGGCTGCAGGGGGATGGTGAAGACCAGCAACAGATTTCATGTCTGCAACCTTCCTTGTGGGACAAGGAGCCGGACGTGTGCGTTTTCGGAAACAGGATCTGCCGAGGACGAGAGCCATGAGATGTTCCTCCTCTGGGCAAGCCCGGGTCCCAGATCCTGTTGTGCCTGTGAATAGGCTGGAGGGGGACGGTGAAAACCAGCAACAGCTTTCAGGGCTGCCACCTTCCGTGTGGGACAAGGAGCCGGATGAGTGCCTTTTCAGAAACAGGCTCTGCTGAGGACGAGAGCCATGAGATGTTCCTCCTCTGGGCAAGCCCGGGTCCCAGATCCTGTTGTGCCTGTGAATAGGCTGCAGGGGGACGGTGAAGACCAGCAACAGCTTTCAGGGCTGCCACCTTCCGTGTGGGACAAGGAGCCGGATCTGTGCCTTTTCGGAAACAGGCTCTGCCGAGGACGAGAGCCATGAGATGTTCCTCCTCTGGGCAAGCCCGGGTCCTGAATCCTGTTGTGCCTGTGAATAGGCTGCAGGGGGACGGTGAAGACCAGCAACAGCTTTCAGGGCTGCCACCTTCCGTGTGGGACAAGGAGCCGGATGTGTGCCTTTTCGGAAACAGGATCTGCCGAGGACCAGAGCCATGAGATGTTCCTCCTCTGGGCAAGCCCGGGTCCTGAATCCTGTTGTGCCTGTGAATAGGCTGCAGGGGGACGGTGAAGACCAGCAACAGCTTTCAGGGCTGCCACCTTCCTTGTGGGACAAGGAGCCGGACGTGTGCGTTTTCGGAAACAGGCTCTGCCGAGGACGAGAGCCATGAGATGTTCCTCCTCTGGGCAAGCCCGGGTCCTGAATCCTGTTGTGCCTGTGAATAGGCTGCAGGGGGACGGTGAAAACCAGCAACAGCTTTCAGGGCTGCCACCTTCCGTGTGGGACAAGGAGCCGGATGAGTGCCTTTTCGGAAACAGGCCATGCCGAGGACGAGAGCCATGAGATGTTCCTCCTCTGGGCAAGCCCGGGTCCCAGATCCTGTTGTGCCTGTGAATAGGCTGCAGGGGGACGGTGAAGACCAGCAACAGCTTTCAGGGCTGCCACCTTCACTGTGGGACAAGGAGCCGGGCGTGTGCCTTTCTGGAAACAGGCCGTGCCGAGGACGAGAGCCATGAGATGTTCCTCCTCTGGGCAAGCCCGGGTCCCAGATCCTGTTGTGCCTGTGAATAGGCTGCAGGGGGACGGTGAAGACCAGCAACAGCTTTCAGGGCTGCCACCTTCCGTGTGGGACATGGAGCCGGACGTGTGCCTATTCAGAAACAGGCTCTGCCGAGGACGAGAGCCATGAGATGTTCCTCCTCTGGGGAAGCCCGGGTCCAAATCCTGTTGTGCCTGTGAATAGGCTGCAGGGGGACGGTGAAGACCAGCAACAGCTTTCAGGGCTGCCACCTTCCGTGTGGGACAAGGAGCCGGATGTGTGCCTTTTCAGAAACAGGATCTGCCGAGGACCAGAGCCATGAGATGTTCCTCCTCTGGGCAAGCCCGGGTCCCAGATCCTGTTGTGCCTGTGAATAGGCTGCAGGGGGACGGTGAAGACCAGCAACAGCTTTCAGGGCTGCCACCTTCCGTGTGGGACAATGAGCCGGATGTGTGCCTTTCTGGAAACAGGCCGTGCCGGGGACGAGAGCCATGAGATGTTCCTCCTCTGGGCAAGCCCGGGTCCCAGATCCTGTTGTGCCTGTGAATAGGCTGCAGGGGGACGGTGAAGACCAGCAACAGCTTTCAGGGCTGCCACCTTCCGTGTGGGACAAGGAGCCGGATGTGTGCCTTTTCGGAAACAGGATCTGCCGAGGACCAGAGCCATGAGATGTTCCTCCTCTGGGCAAGCCCGGGTCCCAGATCCTGTTGTGCCTGTGAATAGGCTGCAGGGGGACGGTGAAGACCAGCAACAGCTTTCAGGGCTGCCACCTTCCGTGTGGGACAAGGAGCCGGACGTGTGCCTTTTCGGAAACAGGCTCTGCCGAGGACGAGAGCCATGAGATGTTCCTCCTCTGGGCAAGGCCGGGTCCCAGATCCTGTTGTGCCTGTGAATAGGCTGCAGGGGGACGGTGAAGACCAGCAACAGCTTTCAGGGCTGCCACCTTCCGTGTGGGACAAGGAGCCGGATCTGTGCCTTTTCGGAAACAGGCTCTGCCGAGGACGAGAGCCATGAGATGTTCCTCCTCTGGGCAAGCCCGGGTCCTGAATCCTGTTGTGCCTGTGAATAGGCTGCAGGGGGACGGTGAAGACCAGCAACAGCTTTCAGGGCTGCCACCTTCCGTGTGGGACAAGGAGCCGGATGTGTGCCTTTTCGGAAACAGGATCTGCCGAGGACCAGAGCCATGAGATGTTCCTCCTCTGGGCAAGCCCGGGTCCTGAATCCTGTTGTGCCTGTGAATAGGCTGCAGGGGGACGGTGAAGACCAGCAACAGCTTTCAGGGCTGCCAACTTCCGTGTGGGACAAGGAGCCGGACGTGTCTTTCTGGATACAGGCCCTGCCGAGGACGAGAGCCATGAGATGTTCCTCCTCTGGGCAAGCCCGGGTCCCAGATCCTGTTGTGCCTGTGAATAGGCTGCAGGGGGATGGTGAAGACCAGCAACAGCTTTCAGGGCTGCCACCTTCCTTGTGGGACAAGGAGCCGGACGTGTGCGTTTTCGGAAACAGGCTCTGCCGAGGACGAGAGCCATGAGATGTTCCTCCTCTGGGCAAGCCCGGGTCCTGAATCCTGTTGTGCCTGTGAATAGGCTGCAGGGGGACGGTGAAGACCAGCAACAGCTTTCAGGGCTGCCACCTTCCGTGTGGGACAAGGAGCCGGATGAGTGCCTTTTCGGAAACAGGCCATGCCGAGGACGAGAGCCATGAGATGTTCCTCCTCTGGGCAAGCCCGGGTCCCAGATCCTGTTGTGCCTGTGAATAGGCTGCAGGGGGACGGTGAAGACCAGCAACAGCTTTCAGGGCTGCCACCTTCACTGTGGGACAAGGAGCCGGGCGTGTGCCTTTCTGGAAACAGGCCGTGCCGAGGACGAGAGCCATGAGATGTTCCTCCTCTGGCCAAGCCCGGGTCCCAGATCCTGTTGTGCCTGTGAATAGGCTGCAGGGGGACGGTGAAGACCAGCAACAGCTTTCAGGGCTGCCACCTTCCGTGTGGGACATGGAGCCGGACGTGTGCCTATTCAGAAACAGGCTCTGCCGAGGACGAGAGCCATGAGATGTTCCTCCTCTGGGGAAGCCCGGGTCCAAATCCTGTTGTGCCTGTGAATAGGCTGCAGGGGGACGGTGAAGACCAGCAACAGCTTTCAGGGCTGCCACCTTCCGTGTGGGACAAGGAGCCGGATGTGTGCCTTTTCAGAAACAGGATCTGCCGAGGACCAGAGCCATGAGATGTTCCTCCTCTGGGCAAGCCCGGGTCCCAGATCCTGTTGTGCCTGTGAATAGGCTGCAGGGGGACGGTGAAGACCAGCAACAGCTTTCAGGGCTGCCACCTTCCGTGTGGGACAAGGAGCCGGATGTGTGCCTTTCTGGAAACAGGCCGTGCCGGGGACGAGAGCCATGAGATGTTCCTCCTCTGGGCAAGCCCGGGTCCCAGATCCTGTTGTGCCTGTGAATAGGCTGCAGGGGGACGGTGAAGACCAGCAACAGCTTTCAGGGCTGCCACCTTCCGTGTGGGACAAGGAGCCGGATGTGTGCCTTTTCGGAAACAGGATCTGCCGAGGACCAGAGCCATGAGATGTTCCTCCTCTGGGCAAGCCCGGGTCCCAGATCCTGTTGTGCCTGTGAATAGGCTGCAGGGGGACGGTGAAGACCAGCAACAGCTTTCAGGGCTGCCACCTTCCGTGTGGGACAAGGAGCCGGACGTGTGCCTTTTCGGAAACAGGCTCTGCCGAGGACGAGAGCCATGAGATGTTCCTCCTCTGGGCAAGGCCGGGTCCCAGATCCTGTTGTGCCTGTGAATAGGCTGCAGGGCGACGGTGAAGACCAGCAACAGCTTTCAGGGCTGCCACCTTCAGTGTGGGACAAGGAGCCGGATGTGTGCCTTTCTGGAAACAGGCCGTGCCGGGGACGAGAGCCAAGAGATGTTCCTCCTCTGGGCAAGCCCGGGTCCCAGATCCTTTTGTGCCTGTGAATAGGCTGCAGGGGGACGGTGAAGACCAGCAACAGCTTTCAGGGCTGCCACCTTCCGTGTGGGACAAGGAGCCGGACGTGTGCCTTTTCGGAAACAGGCTCTGCCGAGGACGAGAGCCAGGAGATGTTCCTCCTCTGGGCAAGCCCGCGTCCAAATCCTGTTGTGCCTGTGAATAGGCTGCAGGGGGACGGTGAAGACCAGCAACAGCTTTCAGGGCTGCCACATTCCGTGTGGGACAAGGAGCCGGAGTTTTGCCTATCCGGAAACAGGCTCTGCCGAGGACCAGAGCCATGAGATGTTCCTCCTCTGGGCAAGCCCGGGTCCTGAATCCTGTTGTGCCTGTGAATAGGCTGCAGGGGGACGGTGAAGACCAGCAACAGCTTTCAGGGCTGCCACCTTCCGTGTGGGACAAGGAGCCGGATGTGTGCCTTTCTGGAAACAGGCCGTGCCGGGGACGAGAGCCATGAGATGTTCCTCCTCTGGGCAAGCCCGGGTCCCAGATCCTGTTGTGCCTGTGAATAGGCTGCAGGGGGACGGTGAAGAACAGCAACAGCTTTCAGGGCTGCCACCTTCCGTGTGGGACAAGGAGCCGGATGTGTGCCTTTTCGGAAACAGGATCTGCCGAGGACCAGAGCCATGAGATGTTCCTCCTCTGGGCAAGCCCGGGTCCCAGATCCTGTTGTGCCTGTGAATAGGCTGCAGGGGGACGGTGAAGACCAGCAACAGCTTTCAGGGCTGCCACCTTCCGTGTGGGACAAGGAGCCGGACGTGTGCCTTTCTGGAAACAGGCCGTGCCGAGGACGAGAGCCATGAGATGTTCCTCCTCTGGGCAAGGCCGGGTCCCAGATCCTGTTGTGCCTGTGAATAGGCTGCAGGGCGACGGTGAAGACCAGCAAGAGCTTTCAGGGCTGCCACCTTCCGTCTGGGACAAGGAGCCGGATGTGTGCCTTTCTGGAAACAGGCCGTGCCGGGGACGAGAGCGAAGATATGTTCCTCCTCTGGGCAAGCCCGGGTCCCAGATCCTTTTGTGCCTGTGAATAGGCTGCAGGGGGACGGTGAAGACCAGCAACAGCTTTCAGGGCTGCCACCTTCCGTGTGGGACAAAGAGCCGGACGTGTGCCTTTTCGGAATCAGGCTCTGCCGAGGACGAGAGCCATGAGATGTTCCTCCTCTGGGCAAGCCCGCGTCCAAATCCTGTTGTGCCTGTGAATAGGCTGCAGGGGGACGGTGAAGACCAGCAACAGCTTTCAGGGCTGCCACCTTCCGTGTGGGACAAGGAGCCGGACTTTTGCCTATCCGGAAACAGGCTCTGCCGAGGACGAGAGCCATGAGATGTTCCACCTCTGGGCAAGCCCGGGTCCTGAATCCTGTTGTGCCTGTGAATAGGCTGCAGGGGGATGGTGAAGACCAGCAACAGCTTTCAGGGCTGCCAACTTCCGTGTGGGACAAGGAGCCGGACGTGTCTTTCTGGATACAGGCCCTGCCGAGGACGAGAGCCATGAGATGTTCCTCCTCTGGGCAAGCCCGGGTCCCAGATCCTGTTGTGCCTGTGAATAGGCTGCAGGGGGATGGTGAAGACCAGCAACAGCTTTCAGGGCTGCCACCTTCCTTGTGGGACAAGGAGCCGGACGTGTGCGTTTTCGGAAACAGGCTCTGCCGAGGACGAGAGCCATGAGATGTTCCTCCTCTGGGCAAGCCCGGGTCCTGAATCCTGTTGTGCCTGTGAATAGGCTGCAGGGGGACGGTGAAAACCATCAACAGCTTTCAGGGCTGCCACCTTCCGTGTGGGACAAGGAGCCGGATGAGTGCCTTTTCGGAAACAAGCTCTGCCGAGGACGAGAGCCATGAGATGTTCCTCCTCTGGGCAAGCCCGGGTCCCAGATCCTGTTGTGCCTGTGAATAGGCTGCAGGGGGACGGTTAAGAACAGCAACAGCTTTCAGGGCTGCCACCTTCCGTGTGGGACAAGGAGCCGGACGTGTGCCTTTTCGGAATCAGGCCCTGCCGAGGACGAGAGCCATGAGATGTTCCTCCTCTGGGCAAGCCCGGGTCCAAATCCTGTTGTGCCTCTGAATAGGCTGCAGGGGGACGGTGAAGACCAGCAACAGCTTTCAGGGCTGCCACCTTCCGTGTGGGACAATTAGCCGGATGTGTGCCTTTCTGGAAACAGGCCATGCCGAGGACGAGAGCCATGAGATGTTCCTCCTCTGGGCAAGCCCGGGTCCCAGATCCTGTTGTGCCTGTGAATAGGCTGCAGGGGGACGGTGAAGACCAGCAACAGCTTTCAGGGCTGCCACCTTCACTGTGGGACAAGGAGCCGGGCGTGTGCCTTTCTGGAAACAGGCCGTGCCAAGGACGAGAGCCATGAGATGTTCCTCCTCTGGCCAAGCCCGGGTCCCAGAACCTGTTGTGCCTGTGAATAGGCTGCAGGGGGACGGTGAAGACCAGCAACAGCTTTCAGGGCTGCCACCTTCCGTGTGGGACAAGGAGCCGGACGTGTGCCTATTCGGAAACAGGCTCTGCCGAGGACGAGAGCCATGAGATGTTCCTCCTCTGGGGAAGCCCGGGTCCAAATCCTGTTGTGCCTGTGAATAGGCTGCAGGGGGACGGTGAAGACCAGCAACAGCTTTCAGGGCTGCCACCTTCCGTGTGGGACAAGGAGCCGGATGTGTGCCTTTTCAGAAACAGGATCTGCCGAGGACGAGAGCCATGAGATGTTCCTCCTCTGGGCAAGCCCGGGTCCCAGATCCTGTTGTGCCTGTGAATAGGCTGCAGGGGGACGGTGAAGACCAGCAACAGCTTTCAGGGCTGCCACCTTCCGTGTGGGACAAGGAGCCGGATGTGTGCCTTTTCTGAAACAGGCTCTGCCGAGGACGAGAGCCATGAGATGTTCCTCCTCTGGGCAAGCCCGGGTCCTGAATCCTGTTGTGCCTGTGAATAGGCTGCAGGGGGACGGTGAAGACCAGCAACAGCTTTCAGGGCTGCCACCTTCCGTGTGGGACAAGGAGCCGGACGTTTGCCTTTTCGGAAACAAGCTCTGCCGAGGACGAGAGCCATGAGATGTTCCTCCTCTGGGCAAGCCCGGGTCCCAGATCCTGTTGTGCCTGTGAATAGGCTGCAGGGCGACGGTGAAGACCAGCAACAGCTTTCAGGGCTGCCACCTTCCGTGTGGGACAAGGAGCCGGATGTGTGCCTTTTCGGAAACAGGCTCTGCCGAGGACGAGAGCCATGAGATGTTCCACCTCTGAGCAAGCCCGGGTCCTGAATCCTGTTGTGCCTGTGAATAGGCTGCAGGGGGACGGTGAAGACCAGCAACAGCTTTCAGGGCTGCCACCTTCCGTGTGGGACAAGGAGCCGGATGTGTGCCTTTCTGGAAACAGGCCGTGCCGGGGACGAGAGCCATGAGATGTTCCTCCTCTGGGCAAGCCCGGGTCCCAGATCCTGTTGTGCCTGTGAATAGGCTGCAGGGGGATGGTGAAGACCAGCAACAGCTTTCAGGGCTGCCACCTTCCGTGTGGGACAAGGAGCCGGATGTGTGCCTTTTCGGAAACAGGATCTGCCGAGGACCAGAGCCATGAGATGTTCCTCCTCTGGGCAAGCCCGGGTCCCAGATCCTGTTGTGCCTGTGAATAGGCTGCAGGGGGACGGTGAAGACCAGCAACAGCTTTCAAGGCTGCCACCTTCCGTGTTGGACAAGGAGCCGGACGTGTGCCTTTTCGGAAACAGGCTCTGCCGAGGACGAGAGCCATGATATGTTCCTCCTCTGGGCAAGGCCGGGTCCCAGATCCTGTTGTGCCTGTGAATAGGCTGCAGGGCGACGGTGAAGACCAGCAACAGGTTTCAGGGCTGCCACCTTCAGTGTGGGACAAGGAGCCGGATGTGTGCCTTTCTGGAAACAGGCCGTGCCGGGGACGAGAGCCAAGAGATGTTCCTCCTCTGGGCAAGCCCGGGTCCCAGATCCTGTTGTGCCTGTGAATAGGCTGCAGGGGGACGGTGAAGACCAGCAACAGCTTTCAGGGCTGCCACCTTCCGTGTGGGACAAGGAGCCGGACGTATCTTTCTGGATACAGGCCCTGCCAAGGACGAGAGCCATGAGATGTTCCTCCTCTGGGCAAGCCCGGGTCCCAGATCCTGTTGTGCCTGTGAATAGGCTGCAGGGCGACGGTGAAGACCAGCAACAGCTTTCAGGGCTGCCACCTTCAGTGTGGGACAAGGAGCCGGATGTGTGCCTTTCTGGAAACAGGCCGTGCCGGGGACGAGAGCCAAGAGATGTTCCTCCTCTGGGCAAGCCCGGGTCCCAGATCCTTTTGTGCCTGTGAATAGGCTGCAGGGGGACGGTGAAGACCAGCAACAGCTTTCAGGGCTGCCACCTTCCGTGTGGGACAAGGAGCCGGACGTGTGCCTATTCGGAAACAGGCTCTGCCGAGGACGAGAGCCAGGTGATGTTCCTCCTCTGGGCAAGCCCGCGTCCAAATCCTGTTGTGCCTGTGAATAGGCTGCAGGGGGACGGTGAAGACCAGCAACAGCTTTCAGGGCTGCCACATTCCGTGTGGGACAAGGAGCCGGACTTTTGCCTATCCGGAAACAGGCTCTGCCGAGGACCAGAGCCATGAGATGTTCCTCCTCTGGGCAAGCCCGGGTCCTGAATCCTGTTGTGCCTGTGAATAGGCTGCAGGGGGACGGTGAAGACCAGCAACAGCTTTCAGGGCTGCCACCTTCCGTGTGGGACAAGGAGCCGGATGTGTGCCTTTCTGGAAACAGGCCGTGCCGGGGACGAGAGCCATGAGATGTTCCTCCTCTGGGCAAGCCCGGGTCCCAGATCCTGTTGTGCCTGTGAATAGGCTGCAGGGGGACGGTGAAGAACAGCAACAGCTTTCAGGGCTGCCACCTTCCGTGTGGGACAAGGAGCCGTATGTGTGCCTTTTCGGAAACAGGATCTGCCGAGGACCAGAGCCATGAGATGTTCCTCCTCTGGGCAAGCCCGGGTCCCAGATCCTGTTGTGCCTGTGAATAGGCTGCAGGGGGACGGTGAAGACCAGCAACAGCTTTCAGGGCTGCCACCTTCCGTGTGGGACAAGGAGCCGGACGTGTGCCTTTCTGGAAACAGGCCGTGCCGAGGACGAGAGCCATGAGATGTTCCTCCTCTGGGCAAGGCCGGGTCCCAGATCCTGTTGTGCCTGTGAATAGGCTGCAGGGGGACGGTGAAGACCAGCAAGAGCTTTCAGGGCTGCCACCTTCCGTGTGGGACAAGGAGCCGGATGTGTGCCTTTCTGGAAACAGGCCGTGCCGGGGACGAGAGCGAAGATATGTTCCTCCTCTGGGCAAGCCCGGGTCCCAGATCCTTTTGTGCCTGTGAATAGGCTGCAGGGGGACGGTGAAGACCAGCAACAGCTTTCAGGGCTGCCACCTTCCGTGTGGGACAAAGAGCCGGACGTGTGCCTTTTCGGAATCAGGCTCTGCCGAGGACGAGAGCCATGAGATGTTCCTCCTCTGGGCAAGCCCGCGTCCAAATCCTGTTGTGCCTGTGAATAGGCTGCAGGGGGACGGTGAATACCAGCAACAGCTTTCAGGGCTGCCACCTTCCGTGTGGGACAAGGAGCCGGACTTTTGCCTATCCGGAAACAGGCTCTGCCGAGGATGAGAGCCATGAGATGTTCCACCTCTGGGCAAGCCCGGGTCCTGAATCCTGTTGTGCCTGTGAATAGGCTGCAGGGGGATGGTGAAGACCAGCAACAGCTTTCAGGGCTGCCAACTTCCGTGTGGGACAAGGAGCCGGACGTGTCTTTCTGGATACAGGCCCTGCCGAGGACGAGAGACATGAGATGTTCCTCCTCTGGGCAAGCCCGGGTCCCAGATCCTGTTGTGCCTGTGAATAGGCTGCAGGGGGATGGTGAAGACCAGCAACAGCTTTCAGGGCTGCCACCTTCCTTGTTGGACAAGGAGCCGGACGTGTGCGTTTTCGGAAACAGGCTCTGCCGAGGACGAGAGCCATGAGATGTTCCTCCTCTGGGCAAGCCCGGGTCCTGAATCCTGTTGTGCCTGTGAATAGGCTGCAGGGGGATGGTGAAGACCAGCAACAGCTTTCAGGGCTGCCACCTTCCGTGTGGGACAAGGAGCCGGATGAGTGCCTTTTCGGAAACAAGCTCTGCCGAGGACGAGAGCCATGAGATGTTCCTCCTCTGGGCAAGCCCGGGTCCCAGATCCTGTTGTGCCTGTGAATAGGCTGCAGGGGGACGGTGAAGACCAGCAACAGCTTTCAGGGCTGCCACCTTCCGTGTGGGACAAGGAGCCGGACGTGTGCCTTTTCGGAATCAGGCCCTGCCGAGGACGAGAGCCATGAGATGTTCCTCCTCTGGGCAAGCCCGGGTCCAAATCCTGTTGTGCCTGTGAATAGGCTGCAGGGGGACGGTGAAGACCAGCAACAGCTTTCAGGGCTGCCACCTTCCGTGTGGGACAATTAGCCGGATGTGTGCCTTTCTGGAAACAGGCCATGCCGAGGACGAGAGCCATGAGATGTTCCTCCTCTGGGCAAGCCCGGGTCCCAGATCCTGTTGTGCCTGTGAATAGGCTGCAGGGGGACGGTGAAGACCAGCAACAGCTTTCAGGGCTGCCACCTTCACTGTGGGACAAGGAGCCGGGCGTGTGCCTTTCTGGAAACAGGCCGTGCCGAGGACGAGAGCCATGAGATGTTCCTCCTCTGGCCAAGCCCGGGTCCCAGAACCTGTTGTGCCTGTGAATAGGCTGCAGGGGGACGGTGAAGACCAGCAACAGCTTTCAGGGCTGCCACCTTCCGTGTGGGACAAGGAGCCGGACGTGTGCCTATTCGGAAACAGGCTCTGCCGAGGACGAGAGCCATGAGATGTTCCTCCTCTGGGGAAGCCCGGGTCCAAATCCTGTTGTGCCTGTGAATAGGCTGCAGGGGGACGGTGAAGACCAGCAACAGCTTTCAGGGCTGCCACCTTCCGTGTGGGACAAGGAGCCGGATGTGTGCCTTTTCAGAAACAGGATCTGCCGAGGACCAGAGCCATGAGATGTTCCTCCTCTGGGCAAGCCCGGGTCCCAGATCCTGTTGTGCCTGTGAATAGGCTGCAGGGGGACGGTGAAGACCAGCAACAGCTTTCAGGGCTGCCACCTTCCGTGTGGGACAAGGAGCCGGATGTGTGCCTTTTCGGAAACAGGCTCTGCCGAGGACGAGAGCCATGAGATGTTCCTCCTCTGGGCAAGCCCGGGTCCTGAATCCTGTTGTGCCTGTGAATAGGCTGCAGGGGGACGGTGAAGACCAGCAACAGCTTTCAGGGCTGCCACCTTCCGTGTGGGACAAGGAGCCGGACGTTTGCCTTTTCGGAAACAAGCTCTGCCGAGGATGAGAGCCATGAGATGTTCCTCCTCTGGGCAAGCCCGGGTCCCAGATCCTGTTGTGCCTGTGAATAGGCTGCAGGGCGACGGTGAAGACCAGCAACAGCTTTCAGGGCTGCCACCTTCCGTGTGGGACAAGGAGCCGGATGTGTGCCTTTTCGGAAACAGGCTCTGCCGAGGACGAGAGCCATGAGATGTTCCACCTCTGAGCAAGCCCGGGTCCTGAATCCTGTTGTGCCTGTGAATAGGCTGCAGGGGGACGGTGAAGACCAGCAACAGCTTTCAGGGCTGCCACCTTCCGTGTGGGACAAGGAGCCGGATGTGTGCCTTTCTGGAAACAGGCCGTGCCGGGGACGAGAGCCATGAGATGTTCCTCCTCTGGGCAAGCCCGGGTCCCAGATCCTGTTGTGCCTGTGAATAGGCTGCAGGGGGACGGTGAAGACCAGCAACAGCTTTCAGGGCTGCCACCTTCCGTGTTGGACAAGGAGCCGGACGTGTGCCTTTTCGGAAACAGGCTCTGCCGAGGACGAGAGCCATGATATGTTCCTCCTCTGGGCAAGGCCGGGTCCCAGATCCTGTTGTGCCTGTGAATAGGCTGCAGGGCGACGGTGAAGACCAGCAACAGCTTTCAGGGCTGCCACCTTCAGTGTGGGACAAGGAGCCGGATGTGTGCCTTTCTGGAAACAGGCCGTGCCGGGGACGAGAGCCATGAGATGTTCCTCCTCTGGGGAAGCCCGGGTCCAAATCCTGTTGTGCCTGTGAATAGGCTGCAGGGGGACGGTGAAGACCAGCAACAGCTTTCAGGGCTGCCACCTTCCGTGTGGGACAAGGAGCCGGATGTGTGCCTTTTCAGAAACAGGCTCTGCCGAGGACGAGAGCCATGAGATGTTCCTCCTCTGGGCAAGCCCGGGTCCCAGATCCTGTTGTGCCTGTGAATAGGCTGCAGGGGGACGGTGAAGACCAGCAACAGCTTTCAGGGCTGCCACCTTCCGTGTGGGACAAGGAGCCGGATGTGTGCCTTTTCGGAAACAGGCTCTGCCGAGGACGAGAGCCATGAGATGTTCCTCCTCTGGGCAAGCCCGGGTCCTGAATCCTGTTGTGCCTGTGAATAGGCTGCAGGGGGACGGTGAAGACCAGCAACAGCTTTCAGGGCTGCCACCTTCCGTGTGGGACAAGGAGCCGGACGTTTGCCTTTTCGGAAACAAGCTCTGCCGAGGATGAGAGCCATGAGATGTTCCTCCTCTGGGCAAGCCCGGGTCCCAGATCCTGTTGTGCCTGTGAATAGGCTGCAGGGCGACGGTGAAGACCAGCAACAGCTTTCAGGGCTGCCACCTTCCGTGTGGGACAAGGAGCCGGATGTGTGCCTTTTCGGAAACAGGCTCTGCCGAGGACGAGAGCCATGAGATGTTCCACCTCTGAGCAAGCCCGGGTCCTGAATCCTGTTGTGCCTGTGAATAGGCTGCAGGGGGACGGTGAAGACCAGCAACAGCTTTCAGGGCTGCCACCTTCCGTGTGGGACAAGGAGCCGGATGTGTGCCTTTCTGGAAACAGGCCGTGCCGGGGACGAGAGCCATGAGATGTTCCTCCTCTGGGCAAGCCCGGGTCCCAGATCCTGTTGTGCCTGTGAATAGGCTGCAGGGGGACGGTGAAGACCAGCAACAGCTTTCAGGGCTGCCACCTTCCGTGTTGGACAAGGAGCCGGACGTGTGCCTTTTCGGAAACAGGCTCTGCCGAGGACGAGAGCCATGATATGTTCCTCCTCTGGGCAAGGCCGGGTCCCAGATCCTGTTGTGCCTGTGAATAGGCTGCAGGGCGACGGTGAAGACCAGCAACAGCTTTCAGGGCTGCCACCTTCAGTGTGGGACAAGGAGCGGATGTGTGCCTTTCAGGAAACAGGCCGTGCCGGGGACGAGAGCCAAGAGATGTTCCTCCTCTGGGCAAGCCCGGGTCCCAGATCCTGTTGTGCCTGTGAATAGGCTGCAGGGGGACGGTGAAGACCAGCAACAGCTTTCAGGGCTGCCACCTTCCGTGTGGGACAAGGAGCCGGATGTGTGCCTTTTCAGAAACAGGCTCTGCCGAGGACGAGAGCCATGAGATGTTCCTCCTCTGGGCAAGCCCGGGTCCCAGATCCTGTTGTGCCTGTGAATAGGCTGCAGGGGGACGGTGAAGACCAGCAACAGCTTTCAGGGCTGCCACCTTCCGTGTGGGACAAGGAGCCGGATGTGTGCCTTTTCAGAAACAGGCTCTGCCGAGGATGAGAGCCATGAGATGTTCCTCCTCTGGGCAAGCCCGGGTCCCAGATCCTGTTGTGCCTGTGAATAGGCTGCAGGGGGACGGTGAAGACCAGCAACAGCTTTCAGGGCTGCCACCTTCCGTGTGGGACAAGGAGCCGGATGTGTGCCTTTTCGGAAACAGGCTCTGCCGAGGACGAGAGCCATGAGATGTTCCTCCTCTGGGCAAGCCCGGGTCCTGAATCCTGTTGTGCCTGTGAATAGGCTGCAGGGGGACGGTGAAGACCAGCAACAGCTTTCAGGGCTGCCACCTTCCGTGTGGGACAAGGAGCCGGACGTTTGCCTTTTCGGAAACAAGCTCTGCCGAGGAAGAGAGCCATGAGATGTTCCTCCTCTGGGCAAGCCCGGGTCCCAGATCCTGTTGTGCCTGTGAATAGGCTGCAGGGCGACGGTGAAGACCAGCAACAGCTTTCAGGGCTGCCACCTTCCGTGTGGGACAAGGAGCCGGATGTGTGCCTTTTCGGAAACAGGCTCTGCCGAGGACGAGAGCCATGAGATGTTCCACCTCTGAGCAAGCCCGGGTCCTGAATCCTGTTGTGCCTGTGAATAGGCTGCAGGGGGACGGTGAAGACCAGCAACAGCTTTCAGGGCTGCCACCTTCCGTGTGGGACAAGGAGCCGGATGTGTGCCTTTCTGGAAACAGGCCGTGCCGGGGACGAGAGCCATGAGATGTTCCTCCTCTGGGCAAGGCCGGGTCCCAGATCCTGTTGTGCCTGTGAATAGGCTGCAGGGGGACGGTGAAGACCAGCAACAGCTTTCAGGGCTGCCACCTTCCGTGTTGGACAAGGAGCCGGACGTGTGCCTTTTCGGAAACAGGCTCTGCCGAGGACGAGAGCCATGATATGTTCCTCCTCTGGGCAAGGCCCGGTCCCAGATCCTGTTGTGCCTGTGAATAGGCTGCAGGGCGACGGTGAAGACCAGCAACAGCTTTCAGGGCTGCCACCTTCAGTGTGGGACAAGGAGCGGATGTGTGCCTTTCTGGAAACAGGCCGTGCCGGGGACGAGAGCCAAGAGATGTTCCTCCTCTGGGCAAGCCCGGGTCCCAGATCCTGTTGTGCCTGTGAATAGGCTGCAGGGGGACGGTGAAGACCAGCAACAGCTTTCAGGGCTGCCACCTTCCGTGTGGGACAAGGAGCCGGATGTGTGCCTTTTCGGAAACAGGCTCTGCCGAGGACGAGAGCCATGAGATGTTCCTCCTCTGGGCAAGCCCGGGTCCCAGATCCTGTTGTGCCTGTGAATAGGCTGCAGGGGGACGGTGAAGACCAGCAACAGCTTTCAGGGCTGCCACCTTCCGTGTGGGACAAGGAGCCGGACGTGTGCCTTTTCGGAATCAGGCCCTGCCGAGGACGAGAGCCATGAGATGTTCCTCCTCTGGGCAAGCCCGGGTCCAAATCCTGTTGTGCCTGTGAATAGGCTGCAGGGGGACGGTGAAGACCAGCAACAGCTTTCAGGGCTGCCACCTTCCGTGTGGGACAATTAGCCGGATGTGTGCCTTTCTGGAAACAGGCCATGCCGAGGACGAGAGCCATGAGATGTTCCTCCTCTGGGCAAGCCCGGGTCCCAGATCCTGTTGTGCCTGTGAATAGGCTGCAGGGGGACGGTGAAGACCAGCAACAGCTTTCAGGGCTGCCACCTTCACTGTGGGACAAGGAGCCGGGCGTGTGCCTTTCTGGAAACAGGCCGTGCCGAGGACGAGAGCCATGAGATGTTCCTCCTCTGGCCAAGCCCGGGTCCCAGAACCTGTTGTGCCTGTGAATAGGCTGCAGGGGGACGGTGAAGACCAGCAACAGCTTTCAGGGCTGCCACCTTCCGTGTGGGACAAGGAGCCGGACGTGTGCCTATTCGGAAACAGGCTCTGCCGAGGACGAGAGCCATGAGATGTTCCTCCTCTGGGGAAGCCCGGGTCCAAATCCTGTTGTGCCTGTGAATAGGCTGCAGGGGGACGGTGAAGACCAGCAACAGCTTTCAGGGCTGCCACCTTCCGTGTGGGACAAGGAGCCGGATGTGTGCCTTTTCAGAAACAGGATCTGTCGAGGACCAGAGCCATGAGATGTTCCTCCTCTGGGCAAGCCCGGGTCCCAGATCCTGTTGTGCCTGTGAATAGGCTGCAGGGGGACGGTGAAGACCAGCAACAGCTTTCAGGGCTGCCACCTTCCGTGTGGGACAAGGAGCCGGATGTGTGCCTTTTCGGAAACAGGCTCTGCCGAGGACGAGAGCCATGAGATGTTCCTCCTCTGGGCAAGCCCGGGTCCTGAATCCTGTTGTGCCTGTGAATAGGCTGCAGGGGGACGGTGAAGACCAGCAACAGCTTTCAGGGCTGCCACCTTCCGTGTGGGACAAGGAGCCGGACGTTTGCCTTTTCGGAAACAAGCTCTGCCGAGGACGAGAGCCATGAGATGTTCCTCCTCTGGGCAAGCCCGGGTCCCAGATCCTGTTGTGCCTGTGAATAGGCTGCAGGGCGACGGTGAAGACCAGCAACAGCTTTCAGGGCTGCCACCTTCCGTGTGGGACAAGGAGCCGGATGTGTGCCTTTTCGGAAACAGGCTCTGCCGAGGACGAGAGCCATGAGATGTTCCACCTCTGAGCAAGCCCGGGTCCTGAATCCTGTTGTGCCTGTGAATAGGCTGCAGGGGGACGGTGAAGACCAGCAACAGCTTTCAGGGCTGCCACCTTCCGTGTGGGACAAGGAGCCGGATGTGTGCCTTTCTGGAAACAGGCCGTGCCGGGGACGAGAGCCATGAGATGTTCCTCCTCTGGGCAAGCCCGGGTCCCAGATCCTGTTGTGCCTGTGAATAGGCTGCAGGGGGATGGTGAAGACCAGCAACAGCTTTCAGGGCTGCCACCTTCCGTGTGGGACAAGGAGCCGGATGTGTGCCTTTTCGGAAACAGGATCTGCCGAGGACCAGAGCCATGAGATGTTCCTCCTCTGGGCAAGCCCGGGTCCCAGATCCTGTTGTGCCTGTGAATAGGCTGCAGGGCGACGGTGAAGACCAGCAACAGCTTTCAGGGCTGCCACCTTCCGTGTTGGACAAGGAGCCGGACGTGTGCCTTTTCGGAAACAGGCTCTGCCGAGGACGAGAGCCATGATATGTTCCTCCTCTGGGCAAGGCCGGGTCCCAGATCCTGTTGTGCCTGTGAATAGGCTGCAGGGCGACGGTGAAGACCAGCAACAGCTTTCAGGGCTGCCACCTTCAGTGTGGGACAAGGAGCCGGATGTGTGCCTTTCTGGAAACAGGCCGTGCCGGGGACGAGAGCCAAGAGATGTTCCTCCTCTGGGCAAGCCCGGGTCCCAGATCCTGTTGTGCCTGTGAATAGGCTGCAGGGGGACGGTGAAGACCAGCAACAGCTTTCAGGGCTGCCACCTTCCGTGTGGGACAAGGAGCCGGATGTGTGCCTTTTCAGAAACAGGCTCTGCCGAGGACGAGAGCCATGAGATGTTCCTCCTCTGGGCAAGCCCGGGTCCCAGATCCTGTTGTGCCTGTGAATAGGCTGCAGGGGGACGGTGAAGACCAGCAACAGCTTTCAGGGCTGCCACCTTCCGTGTGGGACAAGGAGCCGGACGTATCTTTCTGGATACAGGCCCTGCCAAGGACGAGAGCCATGAGATGTTCCTCCTCTGGGCAAGCCCGGGTCCCAGATCCTGTTGTGCCTGTGAATAGGCTGCAGGGCGACGGTGAAGACCAGCAACAGCTTTCAGGGCTGCCACCTTCAGTGTGGGACAAGGAGCCGGATGTGTGCCTTTCTGGAAACAGGCCGTGCCGGGGACGAGAGCCAAGAGATGTTCCTCCTCTGGGCAAGCCCGGGTCCCAGATCCTTTTGTGCCTGTGAATAGGCTGCAGGGGGACGGTGAAGACGAGCCACAGCTTTCAGGGCTGCCACCTTCCGTGTGGGACAAGGAGCCGGATGTGTGCCTTTCTGGAAACAGGCCGTGCCGGGGACGAGAGCCAAGAGATGTTCCTCCTCTGGGCAAGCCCGGGTCCCAGATCCTGTTGTGCCTGTGAATAGGCTGCAGGGCGACGGTGAAGACCAGCAACAGCTTTCAGGGCTGCCACCTTCCGTGTGGGACAAGGAGCCGGATGTGTGCCTTTTCAGAAACAGGCTCTGCCGAGGACGAGAGCCATGAGATGTTCCTCCTCTGGGCAAGCCCGGGTCCCAGATCCTGTTGTGCCTGTGAATAGGCTGCAGGGGGACGGTGAAGACCAGCAACAGCTTTCAGGGCTGCCACCTTCCGTGTTGGACAAGGAGCCGGACGTGTGCCTTTTCGGAAACAGGCTCTGCCGAGGACGAGAGCCATGATATGTTCCTCCTCTGGGCAAGGCCGGGTCCCAGATCCTGTTGTGCCTGTGAATAGGCTGCAGGGCGACGGTGAAGACCAGCAACAGCTTTCAGGGCTGCCACCTTCAGTGTGGGACAAGGAGCCGGATGTGTGCCTTTCTGGAAACAGGCCGTGCCGGGGACGAGAGCCAAGAGATGTTCCTCCTCTGGGCAAGCCCGGGTCCCAGATCCTGTTGTGCCTGTGAATAGGCTGCAGGGGGACGGTAAAGACCAGCAACAGCTTTCAGGGCTGCCACCTTCCGTGTGGGACAAGGAGCCGGATGTGTGCCTTTTCAGAAACAGGCTATGCCGAGGACGAGAGCCATGAGATGTTCCTCCTCTGGGCAAGCCCGGGTCCCAGATCCTGTTGTGCCTGTGAATAGGCTGCAGGGGGACGGTGAAGACCAGCAACAGCTTTCAGGGCTGCCACCTTCCGTGTGGGACAAGGAGCCGGACGTGTGTCTTTTCGGAATCAGGCCCTGCCGAGGACGAGAGCCATGAGATGTTCCTCCTCTGGGCAAGCCCGGGTCCAAATCCTGTTGTGCCTGTGAATAGGCTGCAGGGGGACGGTGAAGACCAGCAACAGCTTTCAGGGCTGCCACCTTCCGTGTGGGACAATTAGCCGGATGTGTGCCTTTCTGGAAACAGGCCATGCCGAGGACGAGAGCCATGAGATGTTCCTCCTCTGGGCAAGCCCGGGTCCCAGATCCTGTTGTGCCTGTGAATAGGCTGCAGGGGGACGGTGAAGACCAGCAACAGCTTTCAGGGCTGCCACCTTCACTGTGGGACAAGGAGCCGGGCGTGTGCCTTTCTGGAAACAGGCCGTGCCGAGGACGAGAGCCATGAGATGTTCCTCCTCTGGCCAAGCCCGGGTCCCAGAACCTGTTGTGCCTGTGAATAGGCTGCAGGGGGACGGTGAAGACCAGCAACAGCTTTCAGGGCTGCCACCTTCCGTGTGGGACAAGGAGCCGGACGTGTGCCTATTCGGAAACAGGCTCTGCCGAGGACGAGAGCCATGAGATGTTCCTCCTCTGGGGAAGCCCGGGTCCAAATCCTGTTGTGCCTGTGAATAGGCTGCAGGGGGACGGTGAAGACCAGCAACAGCTTTCAGGGCTGCCACCTTCCGTGTGGGACAAGGAGCCGGATGTGTGCCTTTTCGGAAACAGGCTCTGCCGAGGACGAGAGCCATGAGATGTTCCTCCTCTGGGCAAGCCCGGGTCCTGAATCCTGTTGTGCCTGTGAATAGGCTGCAGGGGGATGGTGAAGACCAGCAACAGCTTTCAGGGCTGCCACCTTCCGTGTGGGACAAGGAGCCGGATGTGTGCCTTTTCGGAAACAGGCTCTGCCGAGGACGAGAGCCATGATATGTTCCTCCTCTGGGCAAGGCCTGGTCCCAGATCCTGTTGTGCCTGTGAATAGGCTGCAGGGGGACGGTGAAGACCAGCAACAGCTTTCAGGGCTGCCACCTTCCGTGTGGGACAAGGAGCCGGACGTATCTTTCTGGATACAGGCCCTGCCAAGGACGAGAGCCATGAGATGTTCCTCCTCTGGGCAAGCCCGGGTCCCAGATCCTGTTGTGCCTGTGAATAGGCTGCAGGGCGATGGTGAAGACCAGCAACAGCTTTCAGGGCTGCCACCTTCAGTGTGGGACAAGGAGCCGGATGTGTGCCTTTCTGGAAACAGGCCGTGCCGGGGACGAGAGCCAAGAGATGTTCCTCCTCTGGGCAAGCCCGGGTCCCAGATCCTTTTGTGCCTGTGAATAGGCTGCAGGGGGACGGTGAAGACCAGCAACAGCTTTCAGGGCTGCCACCTTCCGTGTGGGACAAGGAGCCGGATGTGTGCCTTTTCAGAAACAGGCTCTGCCGAGGACGAGAGCCATGAGATGTTCCTCCTCTGGGCAAGCCCGGGTCCCAGATCCTGTTGTGCCTGTGAATAGGCTGCAGGGGGACGGTGAAGACCAGCAACAGCTTTCAGGGCTGCCACCTTCCGTGTTGGACAAGGAGCCGGATGTGTGCCTTTTCGGAAACAGGCTCTGCCGAGGACGAGAGCCATGATATGTTCCTCCTCTGGGCAAGGCCTGGTCCCAGATCCTGTTGTGCCTGTGAATAGGCTGCAGGGCGACGGTGAAGACCAGCAACAGCTTTCAGGGCTGCCACCTTCAGTGTGGGACAAGGAGCCGGATGTGTGCCTTTCTGGAAACAGGCCGTGCCGGGGACGAGAGCCAAGAGATGTTCCTCCTCTGGGCAAGCCCGGGTCCCAGATCCTGTTGTGCCTGTGAATAGGCTGCAGGGGGACGGTGAAGACCAGCAACAGCTTTCAGGGCTGCCACCTTCCGTGTGGGACAAGGAGCCGGATGTGTGCCTTTTCAGAAACAGGCTATGCCGAGGACGAGAGCCATGAGATGTTCCTCCTCTGGGCAAGCCCGGGTCCCAGATCCTGTTGTGCCTGTGAATAGGCTGCAGGGGGACGGTGAAGACCAGCAACAGCTTTCAGGGCTGCCACCTTCCGTGTGGGACAAGGAGCCGGACGTGTGCCTTTTCGGAATCAGGCCCTGCCGAGGACGAGAGCCATGAGATGTTCCTCCTCTGGGCAAGCCCGGGTCCAAATCCTGTTGTGCCTGTGAATAGGCTGCAGGGGGACGGTGAAGACCAGCAACAGCTTTCAGGGCTGCCACCTTCCGTGTGGGACAATTAGCCGGATGTGTGCCTTTCTGGAAACAGGCCATGCCGAGGACGAGAGCCATGAGATGTTCCTCCTCTGGGCAAGCCCGGGTCCCAGATCCTGTTGTGCCTGTGAATAGGCTGCAGGGGGACGGTGAAGACCAGCAACAGCTTTCAGGGCTGCCACCTTCACTGTGGGACAAGGAGCCGGGCGTGTGCCTTTCTGGAAACAGGCCGTGCCGAGGACGAGAGCCATGAGATGTTCCTCCTCTGGCCAAGCCCGGGTCCCAGAACCTGTTGTGCCTGTGAATAGGCTGCAGGGGGACGGTGAAGACCAGCAACAGCTTTCAGGGCTGCCACCTTCCGTGTGGGACAAGGAGCCGGACGTGTGCCTATTCGGAAACAGGCTCTGCCGAGGACGAGAGCCCTGAGATGTTCCTCCTCTGGGGAAGCCCGGGTCCAAATCCTGTTGTGCCTGTGAATAGGCTGCAGGGGGACGGTGAAGACCAGCAACAGCTTTCAGGGCTGCCACCTTCCGTGTGGGACAAGGAGCCGGATGTGTGCCTTTTCGGAAACAGGCTCTGCCGAGGACGAGAGCCATGAGATGTTCCTCCTCTGGGCAAGCCCGGGTCCTGAATCCTGTTGTGCCTGTGAATAGGCTGCAGGGGGACGGTGAAGACCAGCAACAGCTTTCAGGGCTGCCACCTTCCGTGTGGGACAAGGAGCCGGACGTTTGCCTTTTCGGAAACAAGCTCTGCCGAGGACGAGAGCCATGAGATGTTCCTCCTCTGGGCAAGCCCGGGTCCCAGATCCTGTTGTGCCTGTGAATAGGCTGCAGGGCGACGGTGAAGACCAGCAACAGCTTTCAGGGCTGCCACCTTCCGTGTGGGACAAGGAGCCGGATGTGTGCCTTTTCGGAAACAGGCTCTGCCGAGGACGAGAGCCATGAGATGTTCCACCTCTGAGCAAGCCCGGGTCCTGAATCCTGTTGTGCCTGTGAATAGGCTGCAGGGGGACGGTGAAGACCAGCAACAGCTTTCAGGGCTGCCACCTTCCGTGTGGGACAAGGAGCCGGATGTGTGCCTTTCTGGAAACAGGCCGTGCCGGGGACGAGAGCCATGAGATGTTCCTCCTCTGGGCAAGCCCGGGTCCCAGATCCTGTTGTGCCTGTGAATAGGCTGCAGGGGGATGGTGAAGACCAGCAACAGCTTTCAGGGCTGCCACCTTCCGTGTGGGACAAGGAGCCGGATGTGTGCCTTTTCGGAAACAGGATCTGCCGAGGACCAGAGCCATGAGATGTTCCTCCTCTGGGCAAGCCCGGGTCCCAGATCCTGTTGTGCCTGTGAATAGGCTGCAGGGGGACGGTGAAGACCAGCAACAGCTTTCAGGGCTGCCACCTTCCGTGTTGGACAAGGAGCCGGACGTGTGCCTTTTCGGAAACAGGCTCTGCCGAGGACGAGAGCCATGATGTGTTCCTCCTCTGGGCAAGGCCGGGTCCCAGATCCTGTTGTGCCTGTGAATAGGCTGCAGGGCGACGGTGAAGACCAGCAACAGCTTTCAGGGCTGCCACCTTCAGTGTGGGACAAGGAGCCGGATGTGTGCCTTTCTGGAAACAGGCCGTGCCGGGGACGAGAGCCAAGAGATGTTCCTCCTCTGGGCAAGCCCGGGTCCCAGATCCTGTTGTGCCTGTGAATAGGCTGCAGGGGGACGGTGAAGACCAGCAACAGCTTTCAGGGCTGCCACCTTCCGTGTGGGACAAGGAGCCGGACGTGTGCCTTTTCAGAAACAGGCTCTGCCGAGGACGAGAGCCATGAGATGTTCCTCCTCTGGGCAAGCCCGGGTCCCAGATCCTGTTGTGCCTGTGAATAGGCTGCAGGGCGACGGTGAAGACCAGCAACAGCTTTCAGGGCTGCCACCTTCCGTGTGGGACAAGGAGCCGGACGTATCTTTCTGGATACAGGCCCTGCCAAGGACGAGAGCCATGAGATGTTCCTCCTCTGGGCAAGCCCGGGTCCCAGATCCTGTTGTGCCTGTGAATAGGCTGCAGGGCGACGGTGAAGACCAGCAACAGCTTTCAGGGCTGCCACCTTCAGTGTGGGACAAGGAGCCGGATGTGTGCCTTTCTGGAAACAGGCCGTGCCGGGGACGAGAGCCATGAGATGTTCCTCCTCTGGGCAAGCCCGGGTCCCAGATCCTTTTGTGCCTGTGAATAGGCTGCAGGGGGACGGTGAAGACCAGCAACAGCTTTCAGGGCTGCCACCTTCCGTGTGGGACAAGGAGCCGGACGTGTGCCTATTCGGAAACAGGCTCTGCCGAGGACGAGAGCCATGAGATGTTCCTCCTCTGGGCAAGGCCGGGTCCCAGATCCTGTTGTGCCTGTGAATAGGCTGCAGGGCGACGGTGAAGACCAGCAACAGCTTTCAGGGCTGCCACCTTCAGTGTGGGACAAGGAGCCGGATGTGTGCCTTTCTGGAAACAGGCCGTGCCGGGGACGAGAGCCAAGAGATGTTCCTCCTCTGGGCAAGCCCGGGTCCCAGATCCTGTTGTGCCTGTGAATAGGCTGCAGGGGGATGGTGAAGACCAGCAACAGCTTTCAGGGCTGCCACCTTCCGTGTGGGACAAGGAGCCGGATGTGTGCCTTTTCAGAAACAGGCTCTGCCGAGGACGAGAGCCATGAGATGTTCCTCCTCTGGGCAAGCCCGGGTCCCAGATCCTGTTGTGCCTGTGAATAGGCTGCAGGGGGACGGTGAAGACCAGCAACAGCTTTCAGGGCTGCCACCTTCCGTGTTGGACAAGGAGCCGGACGTGTGCCTTTTCGGAAACAGGCTCTGCCGAGGACGAGAGCCATGATATGTTCCTCCTCTGGGCAAGGCCGGGTCCCAGATCCTGTTGTGCCTGTGAATAGGCTGCAGGGCGACGGTGAAGACCAGCAACAGCTTTCAGGGCTGCCACCTTCAGTGTGGGACAAGGAGCCGGATGTGTGCCTTTCTGGAAACAGGCCGTGCCGGGGACGAGAGCCAAGAGATGTTCCTCCTCTGGGCAAGCCCGGGTCCCAGATCCTGTTGTGCCTGTGAATAGGCTGCAGGGGGACGGTGAAGACCAGCAACAGCTTTCAGGGCTGCCACCTTCCGTGTGGGACAAGGAGCCGGATGTGTGCCTTTTCAGAAACAGGCTCTGCCGAGGACGAGAGCCATGAGATGTTCCTCCTCTGGGCAAGCCCGGGTCCCAGATCCTGTTGTGCCTGTGAATAGGCTGCAGGGGGACGGTGAAGACCAGCAACAGCTTTCAGGGCTGCCACCTTCCGTGTGGGACAAGGAGCCGGACGTGTGCCTTTTCGGAATCAGGCCCTGCCGAGGACGAGAGCCATGAGATGTTCCTCCTCTGGGCAAGCCCGGGTCCAAATCCTGTTGTGCCTGTGAATAGGCTGCAGGGGGACGGTGAAGACCAGCAACAGCTTTCAGGGCTGCCACCTTCCGTGTGGGACAATTAGCCGGATGTGTGCCTTTCTGGAAACAGGCCATGCCGAGGACGAGAGCCATGAGATGTTCCTCCTCTGGGCAAGCCCGGGTCCCAGATCCTGTTGTGCCTGTGAATAGGCTGCAGGGGGACGGTGAAGACCAGCAACAGCTTTCAGGGCTGCCACCTTCACTGTGGGACAAGGAGCCGGGCGTGTGCCTTTCTGGAAACAGGCCGTGCCGAGGACGAGAGCCATGAGATGTTCCTCCTCTGGCCAAGCCCGGGTCCCAGAACCTGTTGTGCCTGTGAATAGGCTGCAGGGGGACGGTGAAGACCAGCAACAGCTTTCAGGGCTGCCACCTTCCGTGTGGGACAAGGAGCCGGACGTGTGCCTATTCGGAAACAGGCTCTGCCGAGGACGAGAGCCATGAGATGTTCCTCCTCTGGGGAAGCCCGGGTCCAAATCCTGTTGTGCCTGTGAATAGGCTGCAGGGGGACGGTGAAGACCAGCAACAGCTTTCAGGGCTGCCACCTTCCGTGTGGGACAAGGAGCCGGATGTGTGCCTTTTCAGAAACAGGATCTGCCGAGGACCAGAGCCATGAGATGTTCCTCCTCTGGGCAAGCCCGGGTCCCAGATCCTGTTGTGCCTGTGAATAGGCTGCAGGGGGACGGTGAAGACCAGCAACAGCTTTCAGGGCTGCCACCTTCCGTGTGGGACAAGGAGCCGGATGTGTGCCTTTTCGGAAACAGGCTCTGCCGAGGACGAGAGCCATGAGATGTTCCTCCTCTGGGCAAGCCCGGGTCCTGAATCCTGTTGTGCCTGTGAATAGGCTGCAGGGGGACGGTGAAGACCAGCAACAGCTTTCAGGGCTGCCACCTTCCGTGTGGGACAAGGAGCCGGACGTTTGCCTTTTCGGAAACAAGCTCTGCCGAGGACGAGAGCCATGAGATGTTCCTCCTCTGGGCAAGCCCGGGTCCCAGATCCTGTTGTGCCTGTGAATAGGCTGCAGGGGGACGGTGAAGACCAGCAACAGCTTTCAGGGCTGCCACCTTCCGTGTGGGACAAGGAGCCGGATGTGTGCCTTTTCGGAAACAGGCTCTGCCGAGGACGAGAGCCATGAGATGTTCCACCTCTGAGCAAGCCCGGGTCCTGAATCCTGTTGTGCCTGTGAATAGGCTGCAGGGGGACGGTGAAGACCAGCAACAGCTTTCAGGGCTGCCACCTTCCGTGTGGGACAAGGAGCCGGATGTGTGCTTTCTGGAAACAGGCCGTGCCGGGGACGAGAGCCATGAGATGTTCCTCCTCTGGGCAAGCCCGGGTCCCAGATCCTGTTGTGCCTGTGAATAGGCTGCAGGGGGATGGTGAAGACCAGCAACAGCTTTCAGGGCTGCCACCTTCCGTGTGGGACAAGGAGCCGGATGTGTGCCTTTTCGGAAACAGGATCTGCCGAGGACCAGAGCCATGAGATGTTCCTCCTCTGGGCAAGCCCGGGTCCCAGATCCTGTTGTGCCTGTGAATAGGCTGCAGGGGGACGGTGAAGACCAGCAACAGCTTTCAGGGCTGCCACCTTCCGTGTTGGACAAGGAGCCGGACGTGTGCCTTTTCGGAAACAGGCTCTGCCGAGGACGAGAGCCATGATATGTTCCTCCTCTGGGCAAGGCCGGGTCCCAGATCCTGTTGTGCCTGTGAATAGGCTGCAGGGCGACGGTGAAGACCAGCAACAGCTTTCAGGGCTGCCACCTTCCGTGTGGGACAAGGAGCCGGATGTGTGCCTTTTCAGAAACAGGCTCTGCCGAGGACGAGAGCCATGAGATGTTCCTCCTCTGGGCAAGGCCGGGTCCCAGATCCTGTTGTGCCTGTGAATAGGCTGCAGGGGGACGGTGAAGACCAGCAACAGCTTTCAGGGCTGCCACCTTCCGTGTTGGACAAGGAGCCGGACGTGTGCCTTTTCGGAAACAGGCTCTGCCGAGGACGAGAGCCATGATATGTTCCTCCTCTGGGCAAGGCCGGGTCCCAGATCCTGTTGTGCCTGTGAATAGGCTGCAGGGCGACGGTGAAGACCAGCAACAGCTTTCAGGGCTGCCACCTTCCGTGTGGGACAAGGAGCCGGATGTGTGCCTTTCTGGAAACAGGCCGTGCCGGGGACGAGAGCCAAGAGATGTTCCTCCTCTGGGCAAGCCCGGGTCCCAGATCCTGTTGTGCCTGTGAATAGGCTGCAGGGGGACGGTGAAGACCAGCAACAGCTTTCAGGGCTGCCACCTTCCGTGTGGGACAAGGAGCCGGACGTGTGACTTTTCGGAATCAGGCCCTGCCGAGGACGAGAGCCATGAGATGTTCCTCCTCTGGGCAAGCCCGGGTCCAAATCCTGTTGTGCCTGTGAATAGGCTGCAGGGGGACGGTGAAGACCAGCAACAGCTTTCAGGGCTGCCACCTTCCGTGTGGGACAATTAGCCGGATGTGTGCCTTTCTGGAAACAGGCCATGCCGAGGACGAGAGCCATGAGATGTTCCTCCTCTGGGCAAGCCCGGGTCCCAGATCCTGTTGTGCCTGTGAATAGGCTGCAGGGGGACGGTGAAGACCAGCAACAGCTTTCAGGGCTGCCACCTTCACTGTGGGACAAGGAGCCGGGCGTGTGCCTTTCTGGAAACAGGCCGTGCCGAGGACGAGAGCCATGAGATGTTCCTCCTCTGGCCAAGCCCGGGTCCCAGAACCTGTTGTGCCTGTGAATAGGCTGCAGGGGGACGGTGAAGACCAGCAACAGCTTTCAGGGCTGCCACCTTCCGTGTGGGACAAGGAGCCGGACGTGTGCCTATTCGGAAAAAGGCTCTGCCGAGGACGAGAGCCATGAGATGTTCCTCCTCTGGGGAAGCCCGGGTCCAAATCCTGTTGTGCCTGTGAATAGGCTGCAGGGGGACGGTGAAGACCAGCAACAGCTTTCAGGGCTGCCACCTTCCGTGTGGGACAAGGAGCCGGATGTGTGCCTTTTCAGAAACAGGATCTGCCGAGGACCAGAGCCATGAGATGTTCCTCCTCTGGGCAAGCCCGGGTCCCAGATCCTGTTGTGCCTGTGAATAGGCTGCAGGGGGACGGTGAAGACCAGCAACAGCTTTCAGGGCTGCCACCTTCCGTGTGGGACAAGGAGCCGGATGTGTGCCTTTTCGGAAACAGGCTCTGCCGAGGACGAGAGCCATGAGATGTTCCTCCTCTGGGCAAGCCCGGGTCCTGAATCCTGTTGTGCCTGTGAATAGGCTGCAGGGGGACGGTGAAGACCAGCAACAGCTTTCAGGGCTGCCACCTTCCGTGTGGGACAAGGAGCCGGACGTTTGCCTTTTCGGAAACAAGCTCTGCCGAGGACGAGAGCCATGAGATGTTCCTCCTCTGGGCAAGCCCGGGTCCCAGATCCTGTTGTGCCTGTGAATAGGCTGCAGGGGGACGGTGAAGACCAGCAACAGCTTTCAGGGCTGCCACCTTCCGTGTGGGACAAGGAGCCGGACGTGTGCCTTTTCGGAAACAGGCTCTGCCGAGGACGAGAGCCATGAGATGTTCCACCTCTGAGCAAGCCCGGGTCCTGAATCCTGTTGTGCCTGTGAATAGGCTGCAGGGGGACGGTGAAGACCAGCAACAGCTTTCAGGGCTGCCACCTTCCGTGTGGGACAAGGAGCCGGATGTGTGCTTTCTGGAAACAGGCCGTGCCGGGGACGAGAGCCATGAGATGTTCCTCCTCTGGGCAAGCCCGGGTCCCAGATCCTGTTGTGCCTGTGAATAGGCTGCAGGGGGATGGTGAAGACCAGCAACAGCTTTCAGGGCTGCCACCTTCCGTGTGGGACAAGGAGCCGGATGTGTGCCTTTTCGGAAACAGGATCTGCCGAGGACCAGAGCCATGAGATGTTCCTCCTCTGGGCAAGCCCGGGTCCCAGATCCTGTTGTGCCTGTGAATAGGCTGCAGGGGGACGGTGAAGACCAGCAACAGCTTTCAGGGCTGCCACCTTCCGTGTTGGACAAGGAGCCGGACGTGTGCCTTTTCGGAAACAGGCTCTGCCGAGGACGAGAGCCATGATATGTTCCTCCTCTGGGCAAGGCCGGGTCCCAGATCCTGTTGTGCCTGTGAATAGGCTGCAGGGCGACGGTGAAGACCAGCAACAGCTTTCAGGGCTGCCACCTTCCGTGTGGGACAAGGAGCCGGATGTGTGCCTTTTCAGAAACAGGCTCTGCCGAGGACGAGAGCCATGAGATGTTCCTCCTCTGGGCAAGGCCGGGTCCCAGATCCTGTTGTGCCTGTGAATAGGCTGCAGGGGGACGGTGAAGACCAGCAACAGCTTTCAGGGCTGCCACCTTCCGTGTTGGACAAGGAGCCGGACGTGTGCCTTTTCGGAAACAGGCTCTGCCGAGGACGAGAGCCATGATATGTTCCTCCTCTGGGCAAGGCCGGGTCCCAGATCCTGTTGTGCCTGTGAATAGGCTGCAGGGCGACGGTGAAGACCA
Source organism: Astur gentilis (assembly GCF_929443795.1). Classification (NCBI taxonomy): domain Eukaryota; kingdom Metazoa; phylum Chordata; class Aves; order Accipitriformes; family Accipitridae; genus Astur; species Astur gentilis. The sequence continues at coordinate 755,692 of NW_026061071.1, forward strand.
GCAACAGCTTTCAGGGCTGCCACCTTCCGTGTGGGACAAGGAGCCGGATGTGTGCCTTTCTGGAAACAGGCCGTGCCGGGGACGAGAGCCAAGAGATGTTCCTCCTCTGGGCAAGCCCGGGTCCCAGATCCTGTTGTGCCTGTGAATAGGCTGCAGGGGGACGGTGAAGACCAGCAACAGCTTTCAGGGCTGCCACCTTCCGTGTGGGACAAGGAGCCGGACGTGTGACTTTTCGGAATCAGGCCCTGCCGAGGACGAGAGCCATGAGATGTTCCTCCTCTGGGCAAGCCCGGGTCCAAATCCTGTTGTGCCTGTGAATAGGCTGCAGGGGGACGGTGAAGACCAGCAACAGCTTTCAGGGCTGCCACCTTCCGTGTGGGACAATTAGCCGGATGTGTGCCTTTCTGGAAACAGGCCATGCCGAGGACGAGAGCCATGAGATGTTCCTCCTCTGGGCAAGCCCGGGTCCCAGATCCTGTTGTGCCTGTGAATAGGCTGCAGGGGGACGGTGAAGACCAGCAACAGCTTTCAGGGCTGCCACCTTCACTGTGGGACAAGGAGCCGGGCGTGTGCCTTTCTGGAAACAGGCCGTGCCGAGGACGAGAGCCATGAGATGTTCCTCCTCTGGCCAAGCCCGGGTCCCAGAACCTGTTGTGCCTGTGAATAGGCTGCAGGGGGACGGTGAAGACCAGCAACAGCTTTCAGGGCTGCCACCTTCCGTGTGGGACAAGGAGCCGGATGTGTGCCTATTCGGAAACAGGCTCTGCCGAGGACAAGAGCCATGAGATGTTCCTCCTCTGGGGAAGCCCGGGTCCAAATCCTGTTGTGCCTGTGAATAGGCTGCAGGGGGACGGTGAAGACCAGCAACAGCTTTCAGGGCTGCCACCTTCCGTGTGGGACAAGGAGCCGGATGTGTGCCTTTTCAGAAACAGGATCTGCCGAGGACCAGAGCCATGAGATGTTCCTCCTCTGGGCAAGCCCGGGTCCTGAATCCTGTTGTGCCTGTGAATAGGCTGCAGGGGGACGGTGAAGACCAGCAACAGCTTTCAGGGCTGCCACCTTCCGTGTGGGACAAGGAGCCGGACGTTTGCCTTTTCGGAAACAAGCTCTGCCGAGGACGAGAGCCATGAGATGTTCCTCCTCTGGGCAAGCCCGGGTCCCAGATCCTGTTGTGCCTGTGAATAGGCTGCAGGGCGACGGTGAAGACCAGCAACAGCTTTCAGGGCTGCCACCTTCCGTGTGGGACAAGGAGCCGGATGTGTGCCTTTTCGGAAACAGGCTCTGCCGAGGACGAGAGCCATGAGATGTTCCACCTCTGAGCAAGCCCGGGTCCTGAATCCTGTTGTGCCTGTGAATAGGCTGCAGGGGGACGGTGAAGACCAGCAACAGCTTTCAGGGCTGCCACCTTCCGTGTGTGACAAGGAGCCGGATGTGTGCCTTTCTGGAAACAGGCCGTGCCGGGGACGAGAGCCATGAGATGTTCCTCCTCTGGGCAAGCCCGGGTCCCAGATCCTGTTGTGCCTGTGAATAGGCTGCAGGGGGATGGTGAAGACCAGCAACAGCTTTCAGGGCTGCCACCTTCCGTGTGGGACAAGGAGCCGGATGTGTGCCTTTTCGGAAACAGGATCTGCCGAGGACCAGAGCCATGAGATGTTCCTCCTCTGGGCAAGCCCGGGTCCCAGATCCTGTTGTGCCTGTGAATAGGCTGCAGGGGGACGGTGAAGACCAGCAACAGCTTTCAGGGCTGCCACCTTCCGTGTTGGACAAGGAGCCGGACGTGTGCCTTTTCGGAAACAGGCTCTGCCGAGGACGAGAGCCATGATATGTTCCTCCTCTGGGCAAGGCCGGGTCCCAGATCCTGTTGTGCCTGTGAATAGGCTGCAGGGCGACGGTGAAGACCAGCAACAGCTTTCAGGGCTGCCACCTTCACTGTGGGACAAGGAGCCGGATGTGTGCCTTTCTGGAAACAGGCCGTGCCGGGGACGAGAGCCAAGAGATGTTCCTCCTCTGGGCAAGCCCGGGTCCCAGATCCTGTTGTGCCTGTGAATAGGCTGCAGGGGGATGGTGAAGACCAGCAACAGCTTTCAGGGCTGCCACCTTCCGTGTGGGACAAGGAGCCGGATGTGTGCCTTTTCAGAAACAGGCTCTGCCGAGGACGAGAGCCATGAGATGTTCCTCCTCTGGGCAAGCCCGGGTCCCAGATCCTGTTGTGCCTGTGAATAGGCTGCAGGGGGACGGTGAAGACCAGCAACAGCTTTCAGGGCTGCCACCTTCCGTGTGGGACAAGGAGCCGGACGTATCTTTCTGGATACAGGCCCTGCCAAGGACGAGAGCCATGAGATGTTCCTCCTCTGGGCAAGCCCGGGTCCCAGATCCTGTTGTGCCTGTGAATAGGCTGCAGGGCGACGGTGAAGACCAGCAACAGCTTTCAGGGCTGCCACCTTCAGTGTGGGACAAGGAGCCGGATGTGTGCCTTTCTGGAAACAGGCCGTGCCGGGGACGAGAGCCAAGAGATGTTCCTCCTCTGGGCAAGCCCGGGTCCCAGATCCTTTTGTGCCTGTGAATAGGCTGCAGGGGGACGGTGAAGACCAGCAACAGCTTTCAGGGCTGCCACCTTCCGTGTGGGACAAGGAGCCGGACGTGTGCCTATTCGGAAACAGGCTCTGCCGAGGACGAGAGCCATGATATGTTCCTCCTCTGGGCAAGGCCGGGTCCCAGATCCTGTTGTGCCTGTGAATAGGCTGCAGGGCGACGGTGAAGACCAGCAACAGCTTTCAGGGCTGCCACCTTCAGTGTGGGACAAGGAGCCGGATGTGTGCCTTTTCAGAAACAGGCTCTGCCGAGGACGAGAGCCATGAGATGTTCCTCCTCTGGGCAAGCCCGGGTCCCAGATCCTGTTGTGCCTGTGAATAGGCTGCAGGGGGACGGTGAAGACCAGCAACAGCTTTCAGGGCTGCCACCTTCCGTGTGGGACAAGGAGCCGGACGTGTGCCTTTTCGGAATCAGGCCCTGCCGAGGACGAGAGCCATGAGATGTTCCTCCTCTGGGCAAGCCCGGGTCCAAATCCTGTTGTGCCTGTGAATAGGCTGCAGGGGGACGGTGAAGACCAGCAACAGCTTTCAGGGCTGCCACCTTCAGTGTGAGACAAGGAGCCGGATGTGTGCCTTTCTGGAAACAGGCCGTGCCGGGGACGAGAGCCAAGAGATGTTCCTCCTCTGGGTAAGCCCGGGTCCCAGATCCTGTTGTGCCTGTGAATAGGCTGCAGGGGGACGGTGAAGACCAGCAACAGCTTTCAGGGCTGCCACCTTCCGTGTGGGACAAGGAGCCGGATGTGTGCCTTTTCAGAAACAGGCTCTGCCGAGGACGAGAGCCATGAGATGTTCCTCCTCTGGGCAAGCCCGGGTCCCAGATCCTGTTGTGCCTGTGAATAGGCTGCAGGGGGACGGTGAAGACCAGCAACAGCTTTCAGGGCTGCCACCTTCCGTGTGGGACAAGGAGCCGGACGTGTGCCTTTTCGGAAACAGGCTCTGCCGAGGACGAGAGCCATGATATGTTCCTCCTCTGGGCAAGGCCGGGTCCCAGATCCTGTTGTGCCTGTGAATAGGCTGCAGGGCGACGGTGAAGACCAGCAACAGCTTTCAGGGCTGCCACCTTCCGTGTGGGACAAGGAGCCGGATGTGTGCCTTTCTGGAAACAGGCCGTGCCGGGGACGAGAGCCAAGAGATGTTCCTCCTCTGGGCAAGCCCGGGTCCCAGATCCTGTTGTGCCTGTGAATAGGCTGCAGGGGGACGGTGAAGACCAGCAACAGCTTTCAGGGCTGCCACCTTCCGTGTGGGACAAGGAGCCGGATGTGTGCCTTTTCAGAAACAGGCTCTGCCGAGGACGAGAGCCATGAGATGTTCCTCCTCTGGGCAAGCCCGGGTCCCAGATCCTGTTGTGCCTGTGAATAGGCTGCAGGGGGACGGTGAAGACCAGCAACAGCTTTCAGGGCTGCCACCTTCCGTGTGGGACAAGGAGCCGGACGTGTGCCTTTTCGGAATCAGGCCCTGCCGAGGACGAGAGCCATGAGATGTTCCTCCTCTGGGCAAGCCCGGGTCCAAATCCTGTTGTGCCTGTGAATAGGCTGCAGGGGGACGGTGAAGACCAGCAACAGCTTTCAGGGCTGCCACCTTCCGTGTGGGACAATTAGCCGGATGTGTGCCTTTCTGGAAACAGGCCATGCCGAGGACGAGAGCCATGAGATGTTCCTCCTCTGGGCAAGCCCGGGTCCCAGATCCTGTTGTGCCTGTGAATAGGCTGCAGGGGGACGGTGAAGACCAGCAACAGCTTTCAGGGCTGCCACCTTCACTGTGGGACAAGGAGCCGGGCGTGTGCCTTTCTGGAAACAGGCCGTGCCGAGGACGAGAGCCATGAGATGTTCCTCCTCTGGCCAAGCCCGGGTCCCAGAACCTGTTGTGCCTGTGAATAGGCTGCAGGGGGACGGTGAAGACCAGCAACAGCTTTCAGGGCTGCCACCTTCCGTGTGGGACAAGGAGCCGGACGTGTGCCTATTCGGAAACAGGCTCTGCCGAGGACGAGAGCCATGAGATGTTCCTCCTCTGGGGAAGCCCGGGTCCAAATCCTGTTGTGCCTGTGAATAGGCTGCAGGGGGACGGTGAAGACCAGCAACAGCTTTCAGGGCTGCCACCTTCCGTGTGGGACAAGGAGCCGGATGTGTGCCTTTTCAGAAACAGGATCTGCCGAGGACCAGAGCCATGAGATGTTCCTCCTCTGGGCAAGCCCGGGTCCCAGATCCTGTTGTGCCTGTGAATAGGCTGCAGGGGGACGGTGAAGACCAGCAACAGCTTTCAGGGCTGCCACCTTCCGTGTGGGACAAGGAGCCGGATGTGTGCCTTTTCGGAAACAGGCTCTGCCGAGGACGAGAGCCATGAGATGTTCCTCCTCTGGGCAAGCCCGGGTCCTGAATCCTGTTGTGCCTGTGAATAGGCTGCAGGGGGACGGTGAAGACCAGCAACAGCTTTCAGGGCTGCCACCTTCCGTGTGGGACAAGGAGCCGGACGTTTGCCTTTTCGGAAACAAGCTCTGCCGAGGACGAGAGCCATGAGATGTTCCTCCTCTGGGCAAGCCCGGGTCCCAGATCCTGTTGTGCCTGTGAATAGGCTGCAGGGCGACGGTGAAGACCAGCAACAGCTTTCAGGGCTGCCACCTTCCGTGTGGGACAAGGAGCCGGATGTGTGCCTTTTCGGAAACAGGCTCTGCCGAGGACGAGAGCCATGAGATGTTCCACCTCTGAGCAAGCCCGGGTCCTGAATCCTGTTGTGCCTGTGAATAGGCTGCAGGGGGACGGTGAAGACCAGCAACAGCTTTCAGGGCTGCCACCTTCCGTGTGGGACAAGGAGCCGGATGTGTGCCTTTCTGGAAACAGGCCGTGCCGGGGACGAGAGCCATGAGATGTTCCTCCTCTGGGCAAGCCCGGGTCCCAGATCCTGTTGTGCCTGTGAATAGGCTGCAGGGGGATGGTGAAGACCAGCAACAGCTTTCAGGGCTGCCACCTTCCGTGTGGGACAAGGAGCCGGATGTGTGCCTTTTCGGAAACAGGATCTGCCGAGGACCAGAGCCATGAGATGTTCCTCCTCTGGGCAAGCCCGGGTCCCAGATCCTGTTGTGCCTGTGAATAGGCTGCAGGGGGACGTGAAGACCAGCAACAGCTTTCAGGGCTGCCACCTTCCGTGTTGGACAAGGAGCCGGACGTGTGCCTTTTCGGAAACAGGCTCTGCCGAGGACGAGAGCCATGATATGTTCCTCCTCTGGGCAAGGCCGGGTCCCAGATCCTGTTGTGCCTGTGAATAGGCTGCAGGGCGACGGTGAAGACCAGCAACAGCTTTCAGGGCTGCCACCTTCAGTGTGGGACAAGGAGCCGGATGTGTGCCTTTCTGGAAACAGGCCGTGCCGGGGACGAGAGCCAAGAGATGTTCCTCCTCTGGGCAAGCCCGGGTCCCAGATCCTGTTGTGCCTGTGAATAGGCTGCAGGGGGACGGTGAAGACCAGCAACAGCTTTCAGGGCTGCCACCTTCCGTGTGGGACAAGGAGCCGGATGTGTGCCTTTTCAGAAACAGGCTCTGCCGAGGACGAGAGCCATGAGATGTTCCTCCTCTGGGCAAGCCCGGGTCCCAGATCCTGTTGTGCCTGTGAATAGGCTGCAGGGGGACGGTGAAGACCAGCAACAGCTTTCAGGGCTGCCACCTTCCGTGTGGGACAAGGAGCCGGACGTGTGCCTTTTCGTAATCAGGCCCTGCCGAGGACGAGAGCCATGAGATGTTCCTCCTATGGGCAAGCCCGGGTCCAAATCCTGTTGTGCCTGTGAATAGGCTGCAGGGGGACGGTGAAGACCAGCAACAGCTTTCAGGGCTGCCACCTTCCGTGTGGGACAATTAGCCGGATGTGTGCCTTTCTGGAAACAGGCCCTGCCGAGGACGAGAGCCATGAGATGTTCCTCCTCTGGGCAAGCCCGGGTCCCAGATCCTGTTGTGCCTGTGAATAGGCTGCAGGGGGACGGTGAAGACCAGCAACAGCTTTCAGGGCTGCCACCTTCACTGTGGGACAAGGAGCCGGGCGTGTGCCTTTCTGGAAACAGGCCGTGCCGAGGACGAGAGCCATGAGATGTTCCTCCTCTGGCCAAGCCCGGGTCCCAGAACCTGTTGTGCCTGTGAATAGGCTGCAGGGGGACGGTGAAGACCAGCAACAGCTTTCAGGGCTGCCACCTTCCGTGTGGGACAATGAGCCGGTCTTGTGCCTTTATGGAAACAGGCCCTGCCGAGGACGAGAGCCATGAGATGTTCCTCCTCTGGGGAAGCCCGGGTCCAAATCCTGTTGTGCCTGTGAATAGGCTGCAGGGGGACGGTGAAGACCAGCAACAGCTTTCAGGGCTGCCACCTTCCGTGTGGGACAAGGAGCCGGATGTGTGCCTTTTCAGAAACAGGATCTGCCGAGGACCAGAGCCATGAGATGTTCCTCCTCTGGGCAAGCCCGGGTCCCAGATCCTGTTGTGCCTGTGAATAGGCTGCAGGGGGACGGTGAAGACCAGCAACAGCTTTCAGGGCTGCCACCTTCCGTGTGGGACAAGGAGCCGGATGTGTGCCTTTTCGGAAACAGGCTCTGCCGAGGACGAGAGCCATGAGATGTTCCTCCTCTGGGCAAGCCCGGGTCCTGAATCCTGTTGTGCCTGTGAATAGGCTGCAGGGGGACGGTGAAGACCAGCAACAGCTTTCAGGGCTGCCACCTTCCGTGTGGGACAAGGAGCCGGACGTTTGCCTTTTCGGAAACAAGCTCTGCCGAGGACGAGAGCCATGAGATGTTCCTCCTCTGGGCAAGCCCGGGTCCCAGATCCTGTTGTGCCTGTGAATAGGCTGCAGGGCGACGGTGAAGACCAGCAACAGCTTTCAGGGCTGCCACCTTCCGTGTGGGACAAGGAGCCGGATGTGTGCCTTTTCGGAAACAGGCTCTGCCGAGGACGAGAGCCATGAGATGTTCCACCTCTGAGCAAGCCCGGGTCCTGAATCCTGTTGTGCCTGTGAATAGGCTGCAGGGGGACGGTGAAGACCAGCAACAGCTTTCAGGGCTGCCACCTTCCGTGTGGGACAAGGAGCCGGATGTGTGCCTTTCTGGAAACAGGCCGTGCCGGGGACGAGAGCCATGAGATGTTCCTCCTCTGGGCAAGCCCGGGTCCCAGATCCTGTTGTGCCTGTGAATAGGCTGCAGGGGGACGGTGAAGACCAGCAACAGCTTTCAGGGCTGCCACCTTCCGTGTGGGACAAGGAGCCGGACGTGTCTTTCTGGATACAGGCCCTGCCGAGGACGAGAGCCATGAGATGTTCCTCCTCTGGGCAAGCCAGGGTCCCAGATCCTGTTGTGCCTGTGAATAGGCTGCAGGGGGATGGTGAAGACCAGCAACAGCTTTCAGGGCTGCCACCTTCAGTGTGGGACAAGGAGCCGGATGTGTGCCTTTCTGGAAACAGACCGTGCCGGGGACGAGAGCCAAGAGATGTTCCTCCTCTGGGCAAGCCCGGGTCCCAGATCCTGTTGTGCCTGTGAATAGGCTGCAGGGGGACGGTGAAGACCAGCAACAGCTTTCAGGGCTGCCACCTTCCGTGTGGGACAAGGAGCCGGATGTGTGCCTTTTCAGAAACAGGCTCTGCCGAGGACGAGAGCCATGAGATGTTCCTCCTCTGGGCAAGCCCGGGTCCCAGATCCTGTTGTGCCTGTGAATAGGCTGCAGGGGGACGGTGAAGACCAGCAACAGCTTTCAGGGCTGCCACCTTCCGTGTGGGACAAGGAGCCGGACGTATCTTTCTGGATACAGCCCCTGCCAAGGACGAGAGCCATGAGATGTTCCTCCTCTGGGCAAGCCCGGGTCCCAGATCCTGTTGTGCCTGTGAATAGGCTGCAGGGCGACGGTGAAGACCAGCAACAGCTTTCAGGGCTGCCACCTTCAGTGTGGGACAAGGAGCCGGATGTGTGCCTTTCTGGAAACAGGCCGTGCCGGGGACGAGAGCCAAGAGATGTTCCTCCTCTGGGCAAGCCCGGGTCCCAGATCCTTTTGTGCCTGTGAATAGGCTGCAGGGGGACGGTGAAGACCAGCAACAGCTTTCAGGGCTGCCACCTTCCGTGTGGGACAAGGAGCCGGACGTGTGCCTTTTCGGAAACAGGCTCTGCCGAGGACGAGAGCCATGATATGTTCCTCCTCTGGGCAAGCCCGGGTCCTGAATCCTGTTGTGCCTGTGAATAGGCTGCAGGGGGACGGTGAAGACCAGCAACAGTTTTCAGGGCTGCCACCTTCAGTGTGGGACAAGGAGCCGGATGTGTGCCTTTCTGGAAACAGGCCGTGCCGGGGACGAGAGCCAAGAGATGTTCCTCCTCTGGGCAAGCCCGGGTCCCAGATCCTGTTGTGCCTGTGAATAGGCTGCAGGGGGACGGTGAAGACCAGCAACAGCTTTCAGGGCTGCCACCTTCCGTGTGGGACAAGGAGCCGGATGTGTGCCTTTTCAGAAACAGGCTCTGCCGAGGACGAGAGCCATGAGATGTTCCTCCTCTGGGCAAGGCCGGGTCCCAGATCCTGTTGTGCCTGTGAATCGGCTGCAGGGGGACGGTGAAGACCAGCAACAGCTTTCAGGGCTGCCACCTTCCGTGTTGGACAAGGAGCCGGACGTGTGCCTTTTCGGAAACAGGCTCTGCCGAGGACGAGAGCCATGATATGTTCCTCCTCTGGGCAAGGCCGCGTCCCAGATCCTGTTGTGCCTGTGAATAGGCTGCAGGGCGACGGTGAAGACCAGCAACAGCTTTCAGGGCTGCCACCTTCAGTGTGGGACAAGGAGCCGGATGTGTGCCTTTCTGGAAACAGGCCGTGCCGGGGACGAGAGCCAAGAGATGTTCCTCCTCTGGGCAAGCCCGGGTCCCAGATCCTGTTGTGCCTGTGAATAGGCTGCAGGGGGACGGTGAAGACCAGCAACAGCTTTCAGGGCTGCCACCTTCCGTGTGGGACAAGGAGCCGGATGTGTGCCTTTTCAGAAACAGGCTCTGCCGAGGACGAGAGCCATGAGATGTTCCTCCTCTGGGCAAGCCCGGGTCCCAGATCCTGTTGTGCCTGTGAATAGGCTGCAGGGGGACGGTGAAGACCAGCAACAGCTTTCAGGGCTGCCACCTTCCGTGTGGGACAAGGAGCCGGACGTGTGCCTTTTCGGAAACAGGCCCTGCCGAGGACGAGAGCCATGAGATGTTCCTCCTCTGGGCAAGCCCGGGTCCAAATCCTGTTGTGCCTGTGAATAGGCTGCAGGGGGACGGTGAAGACCAGCAACAGCTTTCAGGGCTGCCACCTTCCGTGTGGGACAATTAGCCGGATGTGTGCCTTTCTGGAAACAGGCCATGCCGAGGACGAGAGCCATGAGATGTTCCTCCTCTGGGCAAGCCCGGGTCCCAGATCCTGTTGTGCCTGTGAATAGGCTGCAGGGGGACGGTGAAGACCAGCAACAGCTTTCAGGGCTGCCACCTTCACTGTGGGACAAGGAGCCGGACGTGTGCCTTTCTGGAAACAGGCCGTGCCGAGGACGAGAGCCATGAGATGTTCCTCCTCTGGCCAAGCCCGGGTCCCAGAACCTGTTGTGCCTGTGAATAGGCTGCAGGGGGACGGTGAAGACCAGCAACAGCTTTCAGGGCTGCCACCTTCCGTGTGGGACAAGGAGCCGGACGTGTGCCTATTCGGAAACAGGCTCTGCCGAGGACGAGAGCCATGAGATGTTCCTCCTCTGGGGAAGCCCGGGTCCAAATCCTGTTGTGCCTGTGAATAGGCTGCAGGGGGACGGTGAAGACCAGCAACAGCTTTCAGGGCTGCCACCTTCCGTGTGGGACAAGGAGCCGGATGTGTGCCTTTTCAGAAACAGGATCTGCCGAGGACCAGAGCCATGAGATGTTCCTCCTCTGGGCAAGCCCGGGTCCCAGATCCTGTTGTGCCTGTGAATAGGCTGCAGGGGGACGGTGAAGACCAGCAACAGCTTTCAGGGCTGCCACCTTCCGTGTGGGACAAGGAGCCGGATGTGTGCCTTTTCGGAAACAGGCTCTGCCGAGGACGAGAGCCATGAGATGTTCCTCCTCTGGGCAAGCCCGGGTCCTGAATCCTGTTGTGCCTGTGAATAGGCTGCAGGGGGACGGTGAAGACCAGCAACAGCTTTCAGGGCTGCCACCTTCCGTGTGGGACAAGGAGCCGGACGTTTGCCTTTTCGGAAACAAGCTCTGCCGAGGAAGAGAGCCATGAGATGTTCCTCCTCTGGGCAAGCCCGGGTCCCAGATCCTGTTGTGCCTGTGAATAGGCTGCAGGGCGACGGTGAAGACCAGCAACAGCTTTCAGGGCTGCCACCTTCCGTGTGGGACAAGGAGCCGGATGTGTGCCTTTTCGGAAACAGGCTCTGCCGAGGACGAGAGCCATGAGATGTTCCACCTCTGAGCAAGCCCGGGTCCTGAATCCTGTTGTGCCTGTGAATAGGCTGCAGGGGGACGGTGAAGACCAGCAACAGCTTTCAGGGCTGCCACCTTCCGTGTGGGACAAGGAGCCGGATGTGTGCCTTTCTGGAAACAGGCCGTGCCGGGGACGAGAGCTATGAGATGTTCCTCCTCTGGGCAAGCCCGGGTCCCAGATCCTGTTGTGCCTGTGAATAGGCTGCAGGGGGATGGTGAAGACCAGCAACAGCTTTCAGGGCTGCCACCTTCCGTGTGGGACAAGGAGCCGGATGTGTGCCTTTTCGGAAACAGGATCTGCCGAGGACCAGAGCCATGAGATGTTCCTCCTCTGGGCAAGCCCGGGTCCCAGATCCTGTTGTGCCTGTGAATAGGCTGCAGGGGGACGGTGAAGACCAGCAACAGCTTTCAGGGCTGCCACCTTCCGTGTTGGACAAGGAGCCGGACGTGTGCCTTTTCGGAAACAGGCTCTGCCGAGGACGAGAGCCATGATATGTTCCTCCTCTGGGCAAGGCCGGGTCCCAGATCCTGTTGTGCCTGTGAATAGGCTGCAGGGGGACGGTGAAGACCAGCAACAGCTTTCAGGGCTGCCACCTTCCGTGTGGGACAAGGAGCCGGATGTGTGCCTTTCTGGAAACAGGCCGTGCCGGGGACGAGAGCCAAGAGATGTTCCTCCTCTGGGCAAGCCCGGGTCCCAGATCCTGTTGTGCCTGTGAATAGGCTGCAGGGGGACGGTGAAGACCAGCAACAGCTTTCAGGGCTGCCACCTTCCGTGTGGGACAAGGAGCCGGATGTGTGCCTTTTCAGAAACAGGCTCTGCCGAGGACGAGAGCCATGAGATGTTCCTCCTCTGGGCAAGCCCGGGTCCCAGATCCTGTTGTGCCTGTGAATAGGCTGCAGGGGGACGGTGAAGACCAGCAACAGCTTTCAGGGCTGCCACCTTCCGTGTGGGACAAGGAGCCGGACGTATCTTTCTGGATACAGGCCCTGCCAAGGACGAGAGCCATGAGATGTTCCTCCTCTGGGCAAGCCCGGGTCCCAGATCCTGTTGTGCCTGTGAATAGGCTGCAGGGCGACGGTGAAGACCAGCAACAGCTTTCAGGGCTGCCACCTTCAGTGTGGGACAAGGAGCCGGATGTGTGCCTTTCTGGAAACAGGCCGTGCCGGGGACGAGAGCCAAGAGATGTTCCTCCTCTGGGCAAGCCCGGGTCCCAGATCCTTTTGTGCCTGTGAATAGGCTGCAGGGGGACGGTGAAGACCAGCAACAGCTTTCAGGGCTGCCACCTTCCGTGTGGGACAAGGAGCCGGACGTGTGCCTATTCGGAAACAGGCTCTGCCGAGGACGAGAGCCAGGAGATGTTCCTCCTCTGGGCAAGCCCGCGTCCAAATCCTGTTGTGCCTGTGAATAGGCTGCAGGGGGACGGTGAAGACCAGCAACAGCTTTCAGGGCTGCCACATTCCGTGTGGGACAAGGAGCCGGACTTTTGCCTATCCGGAAACAGGCTCTGCCGAGGACCAGAGCCATGAGATGTTCCTCCTCTGGGCAAGCCCGGGTCCTGAATCCTGTTGTGCCTGTGAATAGGCTGCAGGGGGACGGTGAAGACCAGCAACAGCTTTCAGGGCTGCCACCTTCCGTGTGGGACAAGGAGCCGGATGTGTGCCTTTCTGGAAACAGGCCGTGCCGGGGACGAGAGCCATGAGATGTTCCTCCTCTGGGCAAGCCCGGGTCCCAGATCCTGTTGTGCCTGTGAATAGGCTGCAGGGGGACGGTGAAGAACAGCAACAGCTTTCAGGGCTGCCACCTTCCGTGTGGGACAAGGAGCCGGATGTGTGCCTTTTCGGAAACAGGATCTGCCGGGGACGAGAGCCATGAGATGTTCCTCCTCTGGGCAAGCCCGGGTCCCAGATCCTGTTGTGCCTGTGAATAGGCTGCAGGGGGACGGTGAAGACCAGCAACAGCTTTCAGGGCTGCCACCTTCCGTGTGGGACAAGGAGCCGGACGTGTGCCTTTCTGGAAACAGGCCGTGCCGAGGACGAGAGCCATGAGATGTTCCTCCTCTGGGCAAGGCCGGGTCCCAGATCCTGTTGTGCCTGTGAATAGGCTGCAGGGCGACGGTGAAGACCAGCAAGAGCTTTCAGGGCTGCCACCTTCCGTGTGGGACAAGGAGCCGGATGTGTGCCTTTCTGGAAACAGGCCGTGCCGGGGACGAGAGCGAAGATATGTTCCTCCTCTGGGCAAGCCCGGGTCCCAGATCCTTTTGTGCCTGTGAATAGGCTGCAGGGGGACGGTGAAGACCAGCAACAGCTTTCAGGGCTGCCACCTTCCGTGTGGGACAAAGAGCCGGACGTGTGCCTTTTCGGAATCAGGCTCTGCCGAGGACGAGAGCCATGAGATGTTCCTCCTCTGGGCAAGTCCGCGTCCAAATCCTGTTGTGCCTGTGAATAGGCTGCAGGGGGACGGTGAAGACCAGCAACAGCTTTCAGGGCTGCCACCTTCCGTGTTGGACAAGGAGCCGGACTTTTGCCTATCCGGAAACAGGCTCTGCCGAGGACGAGAGCCATGAGATGTTCCACCTCTGGGCAAGCCCGGGTCCTGAATCCTGTTGTGCCTGTGAATAGGCTGCAGGGGGATGGTGAAGACCAGCAACAGCTTTCAGGGCTGCCAACTTCCGTGTGGGACAAGGAGCCGGACGTGTCTTTCTGGATACAGGCCCTGCCGAGGACGAGAGCCATGAGATGTTCCTCCTCTGGGCAAGCCCGGGTCCCAGATACTGTTGTGCCTGTGAATAGGCTGCAGGGGGATGGTGAAGACCAGCAACAGCTTTCAGGGCTGCCACCTTCCTTGTGGGACAAGGAGCCGGACGTGTGCGTTTTCGGAAACAGGCTCTGCCGAGGACGAGAGCCATGAGATGTTCCTCCTCTGGGCAAGCCCGGGTCCTGAATCCTGTTGTGCCTGTGAATAGGCTGCAGGGGGACGGTGAAAACCATCAACAGCTTTCAGGGCTGCCACCTTCCGTGTGGGACAAGGAGCCGGATGAGTGCCGTTTCGGAAACAAGCTCTGCCGAGGACGAGAGCCATGAGATGTTCCTCCTCTGGGCAAGCCCGGGTCCCAGATCCTGTTGTGCCTGTGAATAGGCTGCAGGGGGACGGTGAAGACCAGCAACAGCTTTCAGGGCTGCCACCTTCCGTGTGGGACAAGGAGCCGGACGTGTGCCTTTTCGGAATCAGGCTCTGCCGAGGACGAGAGCCATGAGATGTTCCTCCTCTGGGCAAGCCCGGGTCCAAATCCTGTTGTGCCTGTGAATAGGCTGCAGGGGGACGGTGAAGACCAGCAACAGCTTTCAGGGCTGCCACCTTCCGTGTGGGACAATTAGCCGGATGTGTGCCTTTCTGGAAACAGGCCATGCCGAGGACGAGAGCCATGAGATGTTCCTCCTCTGGGCAAGCCCGGGTCCCAGATCCTGTTGTGCCTGTGAATAGGCTGCAGGGGGACGGTGAAGACCAGCAACAGCTTTCAGGGCTGCCACCTTCACTGTGGGACAAGGAGCCGGGCGTGTGCCTTTCTGGAAACAGGCCGTGCCGAGGACGAGAGCCATGAGATGTTCCTCCTCTGGCCAAGCCCGGGTCCCAGAACCTGTTGTGCCTGTGAATAGGCTGCAGGGGGACGGTGAAGACCAGCAACAGCTTTCAGGGCTGCCACCTTCCGTGTGGGACAAGGAGCCGGACGTGTGCCTATTCGGAAACAGGCTCTGCCGAGGACGAGAGCCATGAGATGTTCCTCCTCTGGGGAAGCCCGGGTCCAAATCCTGTTGTGCCTGTGAATAGGCTGCAGGGGGACGGTGAAGACCAGCAACAGCTTTCAGGGCTGCCACCTTCCGTGTGGGACAAGGAGCCGGATGTGTGCCTTTTCAGAAACAGGATCTGCCGAGGACCAGAGCCATGAGATGTTCCTCCTCTGGGCAAGCCCGGGTCCCAGATCCTGTTGTGCCTGTGAATAGGCTGCAGGGGGACGGTGAAGACCAGCAACAGCTTTCAGGGCTGCCACCTTCCGTGTGGGACAAGGAGCCGGATGTGTGCCTTTTCGGAAACAGGCTCTGCCGAGGACGAGAGCCATGAGATGTTCCTCCTCTGGGCAAGCCCGGGTCCTGAATCCTGTTGTGCCTGTGAATAGGCTGCAGGGGGACGGTGAAGACCAGCAACAGCTTTCAGGGCTGCCACCTTCCGTGTGGGACAAGGAGCCGGACGTTTGCCTTTTCGGAAACAAGCTCTGCCGAGGACGAGAGCCATGAGATGTTCCTCCTCTGGGCAAGCCCGGGTCCCAGATACTGTTGTGCCTGTGAATAGGCTGCAGGGCGACGGTGAAGACCAGCAACAGCTTTCAGGGCTGCCACCTTCCGTGTGGGACAAGGAGCCGGATGTGTGCCTTTTCGGAAACAGGCTCTGCCGAGGACGAGAGCCATGATATGTTCCTCCTCTGGGCAAGGCCGGGTCCCAGATCCTGTTGTGCCTGTGAATAGGCTGCAGGGCGACGGTGAAGACCAGCAACAGCTTTCAGGGCTGCCACCTTCAGTGTGGGACAAGGAGCCGGATGTGTGCCTTTCTGGAAACAGGCCGTGCCGGGGACGAGAGCCAAGAGATGTTCCTCCTCTGGGCAAGCCCGGGTCCCAGATCCTGTTGTGCCTGTGAATAGGCTGCAGGGGGACGGTGAAGACCAGCAACAGCTTTCAGGGCTGCCACCTTCCGTGTGGGACAAGGAGCCGGATGTGTGCCTTTTCAGAAACAGGCTCTGCCGAGGACGAGAGCCATGAGATGTTCCTCCTCTGGGCAAGCCCGGGTCCCAGATCCTGTTGTGCCTGTGAATAGGCTGCAGGGGGACGGTGAAGACCAGCAACAGCTTTCAGGGCTGCCACCTTCCGTGTGGGACAAGGAGCCGGACGTATCTTTCTGGATACAGGCCCTGCCAAGGACGAGAGCCATGAGATGTTCCTCCTCTGGGCAAGCCCGGGTCCCAGATCCTGTTGTGCCTGTGAATAGGCTGCAGGGGGACGGTGAAGACCAGCAACAGCTTTCAGGGCTGCCACCTTCCGTGTGGGACAAGGAGCCGGACGTTTGCCTTTTCGGAAACAAGCTCTGCCGAGGACAAGAGCCATGAGATGTTCCTCCTCTGGGCAAGCCCGGGTCCCAGATCCTGTTGTGCCTGTGAATAGGCTGCAGGGCGACGGTGAAGACCAGCAACAGCTTTCAGGGCTGCCACCTTCCGTGTGGGACAAGGAGCCGGATGTGTGCCTTTTCGGAAACAGGATCTGCCGAGGACGAGAGCCATGAGATGTTCCACCTCTGAGCAAGCCCGGGTCCTGAATCCTGTTGTGCCTGTGAATAGGCTGCAGGGGGATGGTGAAGACCAGCAACAGCTTTCAGGGCTGCCACCTTCCGTGTGGGACAAGGAGCCGGATGTGTGCCTTTCTGGAAACAGGCCGTGCCGGGGACGAGAGCCATGAGATGTTCCTCCTCTGGGCAAGCCCGGGTCCCAGATCCTGTTGTGCCTGTGAATAGGCTGCAGGGGGATGGTGAAGACCAGCAACAGCTTTCAGGGCTGCCACCTTCCGTGTGGGACAAGGAGCCGGATGTGTGCCTTTTCGGAAACAGGATCTGCCGAGGACCAGAGCCATGAGATGTTCCTCCTCTGGGCAAGCCCGGGTCCCAGATCCTGTTGTGCCTGTGAATAGGCTGCAGGGGGACGGTGAAGACCAGCAACAGCTTTCAGGGCTGCCACCTTCCGTGTGGGACAAGGAGCCGGACGTGTGCCTTTTCGGAAACAGGCTCTGCCGAGGACGAGAGCCATGAGATGTTCCTCCTCTGGGCAAGGCCGGGTCCCAGATCCTGTTGTGCCTGTGAATAGGCTGCAGGGCGACGGTGAAGACCAGCAACAGCTTTCAGGGCTGCCACCTTCAGTGTGGGACAAGGAGCCGGATGTGTGCCTTTCTGGAAACAGGCCGTGCCGCGGACGAGAGCCAAGAGATGTTCCTCCTCTGGGCAAGCCCGGGTCCCAGATCCTGTTGTGCCTGTGAATAGGCTGCAGGGGGACGGTAAAGACCAGCAACAGCTTTCAGGGCTGCCACCTTCCGTGTGGGACAAGGAGCCGGACTTTTGCCTATCCGGAAACAGGCTCTGCCGAGGACGAGAGCCATGAGATGTTCCACCTCTGGGCAAGCCCGGGTCCTGAATCCTGTTGTGCCTGTGAATAGGCTGCAGGGGGACGGTGAAGACCAGCAACAGCTTTCAGGGCTGCCAACTTCCGTGTGGGACAAGGAGCCGGACCTGTCTTTCTGGATACAGGTCCTGCCGAGGACGAGAGCCATGAGATGTTCCTCCTCTGGGCAAGCCCGGGTCCCAGATCCTGTTGTGCCTGTGAATAGGCTGCAGGGGGACGGTGAAGACTAGCAACATATTTCATGTCTGCAACCTTCCTTGTGGGACAAGGAGCCGGACGTGTGCGTTTTCGGAAACAGGATCTGCCGAGGACGAGAGCCATGAGATGTTCCTCCTCTGGGCAAGCCCGGGTCCCAGATCCTGTTGTGCCTGTGAATAGGCTGGAGGGGGACGGTGAAAACCAGCAACAGCTTTCAGGGCTGCCACCTTCCGTGTGGGACAAGGAGCCGGATGAGTGCCTTTTCAGAAACAGGCTCTGCTGAGGACGAGAGCCATGAGATGTTCCTCCTCTGGGCAAGCCCGGGTCCCAGATCCTGTTGTGCCTGTGAATAGGCTGCAGGGGGACGGTGAAGACCAGCAACAGCTTTCAGGGCTGCCACCTTCCGTGTGGGACAAGGAGCCGGATCTGTGCCTTTTCGGAAACAGGCTCTGCCGAGGACGAGAGCCATGAGATGTTCCTTCTCTGGGCAAGCCCGGGTCCTGAATCCTGTTGTGCCTGTGAATAGGCTGCAGGGGGACGGTGAAGACCAGCAACAGCTTTCAGGGCTGCCACCTTCCGTGTGGGACAAGGAGCCGGATGTGTGCCTTTTCGGAAACAGGATCTGCCGAGGACCAGAGCCATGAGATGTTCCTCCTCTGGGCAAGCCCGGGTCCTGAATCCTGTTGTGCCTGTGAATAGGCTGCAGGGGGACGGTGAAGACCAGCAACAGCTTTCAGGGCTGCCACCTTCCGTGTGGGACAAGGAGCCGGATGAGTGCCTTTTCGGAAACAGGCCATGCCGAGGACGAGAGCCATGAGATGTTCCTCCTCTGGGCAAGCCCGGGTCCCAGATCCTGTTGTGCCTGTGAATAGGCTGCAGGGGGACGGTGAAGACCAGCAACAGCTTTCAGGGCTGCCACCTTCACTGTGGGACAAGGAGCCGGGCGTGTGCCTTTCTGGAAACAGGCCGTGCCGAGGAAGAGAGCCATGAGATGTTCCTCCTCTGGCCAAGCCCGGGTCCCAGATCCTGTTGTGCCTGTGAATAGGCTGCAGGGGGACGGTGAAGACCAGCAACAGCTTTCAGGGCTGCCACCTTCCGTGTTGGACAAGGAGCCGGACGTGTGCCTTTTCGGAAACAGGCTCTGCCGAGGACGAGAGCCATGATATGTTCCTCCTCTGGGCAAGGCCGGGTCCCAGATCCTGTTGTGCCTGTGAATAGGCTGCAGGGCGACGGTGAAGACCAGCAACAGCTTTCAGGGCTGCCACCTTCCGTGTGGGACAAGGAGCCGGATGTGTGCCTTTCTGGAAACAGGCCGTGCCGGGGACGAGAGCCAAGAGATGTTCCTCCTCTGGGCAAGCCCGGGTCCCAGATCCTGTTGTGCCTGTGAATAGGCTGCAGGGGGACGGTAAAGACCAGCAACAGCTTTCAGGGCTGCCACCTTCCGTGTGGGACAAGGAGCCGGATGTGTGCCTTTTCAGAAACAGGCTCTGCCGAGGACGAGAGCCATGAGATGTTCCTCCTCTGGGCAAGCCCGGGTCCCAGATCCTGTTGTGCCTGTGAATAGGCTGCAGGGGGACGGTGAAGACCAGCAACAGCTTTCAGGGCTGCCACCTTCCGTGTGGGACAAGGAGCCGGACGTATCTTTCTGGATACAGGCCCTGCCAAGGACGAGAGCCATGAGATGTTCCTCCTCTGGGCAAGCCCGGGTCCCAGATCCTGTTGTGCCTGTGAATAGGCTGCAGGGGGACGGTGAAGACCAGCAACAGCTTTCAGGGCTGCCACCTTCCGTGTGGGACAAGGAGCCGGACGTTTGCCTTTTCGGAAACAAGCTCTGCCGAGGACGAGAGCCATGAGATGTTCCTCCTCTGGGCAAGCCCGGGTCCCAGATCCTGTTGTGCCTGTGAATAGGCTGCAGGGCGACGGTGAAGACCAGCAACAGCTTTCAGGGCTGCCACCTTCCGTGTGGGACAAGGAGCCGGATGTGTGCCTTTTCGGAAACAGGCTCTGCCGAGGACGAGAGCCATGAGATGTTCCACCTCTGAGCAAGCTCGGGTCCTGAATCCTGTTGTGCCTGTGAATAGGCTGCAGGGGGATGGTGAAGACCAGCAACAGCTTTCAGGGCTGCCACCTTCCGTGTGGGACAAGGAGCCGGATGTGTGCCTTTCTGGAAACAGGCCGTGCCGGGGACGAGAGCCATGAGATGTTCCTCCTCTGGGCAAGCCCGGGTCCCAGATCCTGTTGTGCCTGTGAATAGGCTGCAGGGGGATGGTGAAGACCAGCAACAGCTTTCAGGGCTGCCACCTTCCGTGTGGGACAAGGAGCCGGATGTGTGCCTTTTCGGAAACAGGATCTGCCGAGGACCAGAGCCATGAGATGTTCCTCCTCTGGGCAAGCCCGGGTCCCAGATCCTGTTGTGCCTGTGAATAGGCTGCAGGGGGACGGTGAAGACCAGCAACAGCTTTCACGGCTGCCACCTTCCGTGTGGGACAAGGAGCCGGACGTGTGCCTTTTCGGAAACAGGCTCTGCCGAGGACGAGAGCCATGAGATGTTCCTCCTCTGGGCAAGGCCGGGTCCCAGATCCTGTTGTGCCTGTGAATAGGCTGCAGGGCGACGGTGAAGACCAGCAACAGCTTTCAGGGCTGCCACCTTCAGTGTGGGACAAGGAGCCGGATGTGTGCCTTTCTGGAAACAGGCCGTGCCGGGGACGAGAGCCAAGAGATGTTCCTCCTCTGGGCAAGCCCGGGTCCCAGATCCTGTTGTGCCTGTGAATAGGCTGCAGGGGGACGGTAAAGACCAGCAACAGCTTTCAGGGCTGCCACCTTCCGTGTGGGACAAAGAGCCGGACTTTTGCCTATCCGGAAACAGGCTCTGCCGAGGACGAGAGCCATGAGATGTTCCACCTCTGGGCAAGCCCGGGTCCTGAATCCTGTTGTGCCTGTGAATAGGCAGCAGGGGGACGGTGAAGACCAGCAACAGCTTTCAGGGCTGCCACCTTCCGTGTGGGACAAGGAGCCGGACCTGTCTTTCTGGATACAGGTCCTGCCGAGGACGAGAGCCATGAGATGTTCCTCCTCTGGGCAAGCCCGGGTCCCAGATCCTGTTGTGCCTGTGAATAGGCTGCAGGGGGACGGTGAAGACCAGCAACAGCTTTCAGGGCTGCCACCTTCCGTGTGGGACAAGGAGCCGGACGTGTCTTTCTGGATACAGGCCCTGCCGAGGACGAGAGCCATGAGATGTTCCTCCTCTGGGCAAGCCCGGGTCCCAGATCCTGTTGTGCCTGTGAATAGGCTGCAGGGGGATGGTGAAGACCAGCAACAGATTTCATGTCTGCAACCTTCCTTGTGGGACAAGGAGCCGGACGTGTGCGTTTTCGGAAACAGGATCTGCCGAGGACGAGAGCCATGAGATGTTCCTCCTCTGGGCAAGCCCGGGTCCCAGATCCTGTTGTGCCTGTGAATAGGCTGGAGGGGGACGGTGAAAACCAGCAACAGCTTTCAGGGCTGCCACCTTCCGTGTGGGACAAGGAGCCGGATGAGTGCCTTTTCAGAAACAGGCTCTGCTGAGGACGAGAGCCATGAGATGTTCCTCCTCTGGGCAAGCCCGGGTCCCAGATCCTGTTGTGCCTGTGAATAGGCTGCAGGGGGACGGTGAAGACCAGCAACAGCTTTCAGGGCTGCCACCTTCCGTGTGGGACAAGGAGCCGGATCTGTGCCTTTTCGGAAACAGGCTCTGCCGAGGACGAGAGCCATGAGATGTTCCTTCTCTGGGCAAGCCCGGGTCCTGAATCCTGTTGTGCCTGTGAATAGGCTGCAGGGGGACGGTGAAGACCAGCAACAGCTTTCAGGGCTGCCACCTTCCGTGTGGGACAAGGAGCCGGATGTGTGCCTTTTCGGAAACAGGATCTGCCGAGGACCAGAGCCATGAGATGTTCCTCCTCTGGGCAAGCCCGGGTCCCAGATCCTGTTGTGCCTGTGAATAGGCTGCAGGGGGACGGTGAAGACCAGCAACAGCTTTCAGGGCTGCCAACTTCCGTGTGGGACAAGGAGCCGGACGTGTCTTTCTGGATACAGGCCCTGCCGAGGACGAGAGCCATGAGATGTTCCTCCTCTGGGCAAGCCCGGGTCCCAGATCCTGTTGTGCCTGTGAATAGGCTGCAGGGGGATGGTGAAGACCAGCAACAGCTTTCAGGGCTGCCACCTTCCTTGTGGGACAAGGAGCCGGACGTGTGCGTTTTCGGAAACAGGCTCTGCCGAGGACGAGAGCCATGAGATGTTCCTCCTCTGGGCAAGCCCGGGTCCTGAATCCTGTTGTGCCTGTGAATAGGCTGCAGGGGGACGGTGAAAACCAGCAACAGCTTTCAGGGCTGCCACCTTCCGTGTGGGACAAGGAGCCGGATGAGTGCCTTTTCGGAAACAGGCCATGCCGAGGACGAGAGCCATGAGATGTTCCTCCTCTGGGCAAGCCCGGGTCCCAGATCCTGTTGTGCCTGTGAATAGGCTGCAGGGGGACGGTGAAGACCAGCAACAGCTTTCAGGGCTGCCACCTTCACTGTGGGACAAGGAGCCGGGCGTGTGCCTTTCTGGAAACAGGCCGTGCCGAGGACGAGAGCCATGAGATGTTCCTCCTCTGGCCAAGCCCGGGTCCCAGATCCTGTTGTGCCTGTGAATAGGCTGCAGGGGGACGGTGAAGACCAGCAACAGCTTTCAGGGCTGCCACCTTCCGTGTGGGACATGGAGCCGGATGTGTGCCTTTTCGGAAACAGGATCTGCCGAGGACCAGAGCCATGAGATGTTCCTCCTCTGGGCAAGCCCGGGTCCCAGATCCTGTTGTGCCTGTGAATAGGCTGCAGGGGGACGGTGAAGACCAGCAACAGCTTTCAGGGCTGCCACCTTCCGTGTTGGACAAGGAGCCGGACGTGTGCCTTTTCGGAAACAGGCTCTGCCGAGGACGAGAGCCATGATATGTTCCTCCTCTGGGCAAGGCCGGGTCCCAGATCCTGTTGTGCCTGTGAATAGGCTGCAGGGCGACGGTGAAGACCAGCAACAGCTTTCAGGGCTGCCACCTTCAGTGTGGGACAAGGAGCCGGATGTGTGCCTTTCTGGAAACAGGCCGTGCCGGGGACGAGAGCCAAGAGATGTTCCTCCTCTGGGCAAGCCCGGGTCCCAGATCCTGTTGTGCCTGTGAATAGGCTGCAGGGGGACGGTGAAGACCAGCAACAGCTTTCAGGGCTGCCACCTTCCGTGTGGGACAAGGAGCCGGATGTGTGCCTTTTCAGAAACAGGCTCTGCCGAGGACGAGAGCCATGAGATGTTCCTCCTCTGGGCAAGCCCGGGTCCCAGATCCTGTTGTGCCTGTGAATAGGCTGCAGGGGGACGGTGAAGACCAGCAACAGCTTTCAGGGCTGCCACCTTCCGTGTGGGACAAGGAGCCGGACGTGACTTTCTGGATACAGGCCCTGCCAAGGACGAGAGCCATGAGATGTTCCTCCTCTGGGCAAGCCCGGGTCCCAGATCCTGTTGTGCCTGTGAATAGGCTGCAGGGGGACGGTGAAGACCAGCAACAGCTTTCAGGGCTGCCACCTTCCGTGTGGGACAAGGAGCCGGACGTTTGCCTTTTCGGAAACAAGCTCTGCCGAGGACGAGAGCCATGAGATGTTCCTCCTCTGGGCAAGCCCGGGTCCCAGATCCTGTTGTGCCTGTGAATAGGCTGCAGGGCGACGGTGAAGACCAGCAACAGCTTTCAGGGCTGCCACCTTCCGTGTGGGACAAGGAGCCGGATGTGTGCCTTTTCGGAAACAGGCTCTGCCGAGGACGAGAGCCATGAGATGTTCCACCTCTGAGCAAGCTCGGGTCCTGAATCCTGTTGTGCCTGTGAATAGGCTGCAGGGGGATGGTGAAGACCAGCAACAGCTTTCAGGGCTGCCACCTTCCGTGTGGGACAAGGAGCCGGATGTGTGCCTTTCTGGAAACAGGCCGTGCCGGGGACGAGAGCCATGAGATGTTCCTCCTCTGGGCAAGCCCGGGTCCCAGATCCTGTTGTGCCTGTGAATAGGCTGCAGGGGGATGGTGAAGACCAGCAACAGCTTTCAGGGCTGCCACCTTCCGTGTGGGACAAGGAGCCGGATGTGTGCCTTTTCGGAAACAGGATCTGCCGAGGACCAGAGCCATGAGATGTTCCTCCTCTGGGCAAGCCCGGGTCCCAGATCCTGTTGTGCCTGTGAATAGGCTGCAGGGGGACGGTGAAGACCAGCAACAGCTTTCACGGCTGCCACCTTCCGTGTGGGACAAGGAGCCGGACGTGTGCCTTTTCGGAAACAGGCTCTGCCGAGGACGAGAGCCATGAGATGTTCCTCCTCTGGGCAAGGCCGGGTCCCAGATCCTGTTGTGCCTGTGAATAGGCTGCAGGGCGACGGTGAAGACCAGCAACAGCTTTCAGGGCTGCCACCTTCAGTGTGGGACAAGGAGCCGGATGTGTGCCTTTCTGGAAACAGGCCGTGCCGGGGACGAGAGCCAAGAGATGTTCCTCCTCTGGGCAAGCCCGGGTCCCAGATCCTGTTGTGCCTGTGAATAGGCTGCAGGGGGACGGTAAAGACCAGCAACAGCTTTCAGGGCTGCCACCTTCCGTGTGGGACAAGGAGCCGGACTTTTGCCTATCCGGAAACAGGCTCTGCCGAGGACGAGAGCCATGAGATGTTCCACCTCTGGGCAAGCCCGGGTCCTGAATCCTGTTGTGCCTGTGAATAGGCTGCAGGGGGACGGTGAAGACCAGCAACAGCTTTCAGGGCTGCCACCTTCCGTGTGGGACAAGGAGCCGGACCTGTCTTTCTGGATACAGGTCCTGCCGAGGACGAGAGCCATGAGATGTTCCTCCTCTGGGCAAGCCCGGGTCCCAGATCCTGTTGTGCCTGTGAATAGGCTGCAGGGGGACGGTGAAGACCAGCAACAGCTTTCAGGGCTGCCACCTTCCGTGTGGGACAAGGAGCCGGACGTGTCTTTCTGGATACAGGCCCTGCCGAGGACGAGAGCCATGAGATGTTCCTCCTCTGGGCAAGCCCGGGTCCCAGATCCTGTTGTGCCTGTGAATAGGCTGCAGGGGGATGGTGAAGACCAGCAACAGCTTTCATGTCTGCAACCTTCCTTGTGGGACAAGGAGCCGGACTTGTGCGTTTTCGGAAACAGGATCTGCCGAGGACGAGAGCCATGAGATGTTCCTCCTCTGGGCAAGCCCGGGTCCCAGATCCTGTTGTGCCTGTGAATAGGCTGGAGGGGGACGGTGAAAACCAGCAACAGCTTTCAGGGCTGCCACCTTCCGTGTGGGACAAGGAGCCGGATGAGTGCCTTTTCAGAAACAGGCTCTGCTGAGGACGAGAGCCATGAGATGTTCCTCCTCTGGGCGAGCCCGGGTCCCAGATCCTGTTGTGCCTGTGAATAGGCTGCAAGGGGACGGTGAAGACCAGCAACAGCTTTCAGGGCTGCCACCTTCCGTGTGGGACAAGGAGCCGGATCTGTGCCTTTTCGGAAACAGGCTCTGCCGAGGACGAGAGCCATGAGATGTTCCTTCTCTGGGCAAGCCCGGGTCCTGAATCCTGTTGTGCCTGTGAATAGGCTGCAGGGGGACGGTGAAGACCAGCAACAGCTTTCAGGGCTGCCACCTTCCGTGTGGGACAAGGAGCCGGATGTGTGCCTTTTCGGAAACAGGATCTGCCGAGGACCAGAGCCATGAGATGTTCCTCCTCTGGGCAAGCCCGGGTCCTGAATCCTGTTGTGCCTGTGAATAGGCTGCAGGGGGACGGTGAAGACCAGCAACAGCTTTCAGGGCTGCCAACTTCCGTGTGGGACAAGGAGCCGGACGTGTCTTTCTGGATACAGGCCCTGCCGAGGACGAGAGCCATGAGATGTTCCTCCTCTGGGCAAGCCCGGGTCCCAGATCCTGTTGTGCCTGTGAATAGGCTGCAGGGGGATGGTGAAGACCAGCAACAGCTTTCAGGGCTGCCACCTTCCTTGTGGGACAAGGAGCCGGACGTGTGCGTTTTCGGAAACAGGCTCTGCCGAGGACGAGAGCAATGAGATGTTCCTCCTCTGGGCAAGCCCGGGTCCTGAATCCTGTTGTGCCTGTGAATAGGCTGCAGGGGGACCGTGAAAACCAGCAACAGCTTTCAGGGCTGCCACCTTCCGTGTGGGACAAGGAGCCGGATGAGTGCCTTTTCGGAAACAGGCCATGCCGAGGACGAGAGCCATGAGATGTTCCTCCTCTGGGCAAGCCCGGGTCCCAGATCCTGTTGTGCCTGTGAATAGGCTGCAGGGGGACGGTGAAGACCAGCAACAGCTTTCAGGGCTGCCACCTTCACTGTGGGACAAGGAGCCGGGCGTGTGCCTTTCTGGAAACAGGCCGTGCCGAGGACGAGAGCCATGAGATGTTCCTCCTCTGGCCAAGCCCGGGTCCCAGATCCTGTTGTGCCTGTGAATAGGCTGCAGGGGGACGGTGAAGACCAGCAACAGCTTTCAGGGCTGCCACCTTCCGTGTGGGACATGGAGCCGGACGTGTGCCTATTCGGAAACAGGCTCTGCCGAGGACGAGAGCCATGAGATGTTCCTCCTCTGGGGAAGCCCGGGTCCAAATCCTGTTGTGCCTGTGAATAGGCTGCAGGGGGACGGTGAAGACCAGCAACAGCTTTCAGGGCTGCCACCTTCCGTGTGGGACAAGGAGCCGGATGTGTGCCTTTTCAGAAACAGGATCTGCCGAGGACCAGAGCCATGAGATGTTCCTCCTCTGGGCAAGCCCGGGTCCCAGATCCTGTTGTGCCTGTGAATAGGCTGCAGGGGGACGGTGAAGACCAGCAACAGCTTTCAGGGCTGCCACCTTCCGTGTGGGACAAGGAGCCGGATGTGTGCCTTTCTGGAAACAGGCCGTGCCGGGGACGAGAGCCATGAGATGTTCCTCCTCTGGGCAAGCCCGGGTCCCAGATCCTGTTGTGCCTGTGAATAGGCTGCAGGGGGACGGTGAAGACCAGCAACAGCTTTCAGGGCTGCCACCTTCCGTGTGGGACAAGGAGCCGGATGTGTGCCTTTTCGGAAACAGGATCTGCCGAGGACCAGAGCCATGAGATGTTCCTCCTCTGGGCAAGCCCGGGTCCCAGATCCTGTTGTGCCTGTGAATAGGCTGCAGGGGGACGGTGAAGACCAGCAACAGCTTTCAGGGCTGCCACCTTCCGTGTGGGACAAGGAGCCGGACGTGTGCCTTTTCGGAAACAGGCTCTGCCGAGGACGAGAGCCATGAGATGTTCCTCCTCTGGGCAAGGCCGGGTCCCAGATCCTGTTGTGCCTGTGAATAGGCTGCAGGGCGACGGTGAAGACCAGCAACAGCTTTCAGGGCTGCCACCTTCAGTGTGGGACAAGCAGCCGGATGTGTGCCTTTCTGGAAACAGGCCGTGCCGGGGACGAGAGCCATGAGATGTTCCTCCTCTGGGCAAGGCCGGGTCCCAGATCCTTTTGTGCCTGTGAATAGGCTGCAGGGGGACGGTGAAGACCAGCAACAGCTTTCAGGGCTGCCACCTTCCGTGTGGGACAAGGAGCCGGACGTGTGCCTATTCGGAACCAGGCTCTGCCGAGGACGAGAGCCAGGAGATGTTCCTCCTCTGGGCAAGCCCGCGTCCAAATCCTGTTGTGCCTGTGAATAGGCTGCAGGGGGACGGTGAAGACCAGCAACAGCTTTCAGGGCTGCCACATTCCGTGTGGGACAAGGAGCCGGACTTTTGCCTATCCGGAAACAGGCTCTGCCGAGGACCAGAGCCATGAGATGTTCCTCCTCTGGGCAAGCCCGGGTCCTGAATCCTGTTGTGCCTGTGAATAGGCTGCAGGGGGACGGTGAAGACCAGCAACAGCTTTCAGGGCTGCCACCTTCCGTGTGGGACAAGGAGCCGGATGTGTGCCTTTCTGGAAACAGGCCGTGCCGGGGACGAGAGCCATGAGATGTTCCTCCTCTGGGCAAGCCCGGGTCCCAGATCCTGTTGTGCCTGTGAATAGGCTGCAGGGGGACGGTGAAGAACAGCAACAGCTTTCAGGGCTGCCACCTTCCGTGTGGGACAAGGAGCCGGATGTGTGCCTTTTCGGAAACAGGATCTGCCGAGGACCAGAGCCATGAGATGTTCCTCCTCTGGGCAAGCCCGGGTCCCAGATCCTGTTGTGCCTGTGAATAGGCTGCAGGGGGACGGTGAAGACCAGCAACAGCTTTCAGGGCTGCCACCTTCCGTGTGGGACAAGGAGCCGGACGTGTGCCTTTCTGGAAACAGGCCGTGCCGAGGACGAGAGCCATGAGATGTTCCTCCTCTGGGCAAGCCCGGGTCCCAGATCCTGTTGTGCCTGTGAATAGGCTGCAGGGGGACGGTGAAGACCAGCAAGAGCTTTCAGGGCTGCCACCTTCCGTGTGGGACAAGGAGCCGGATGTGTGCCTTTCTGGAAACAGGCTCTGCCGGGGACGAGAGCCATGAGATGTTCCTCCTCTGGGCAAGCCCGGGTCCCAGATCCTTTTGTGCCTGTGAATAGGCTGCAGGGGGACGGTGAAGACCAGCAACAGCTTTCAGGGCTGCCACCTTCCATGTGGGACAAAGAGCCGGACGTGTGCCTTTTCGGAATCAGGCTCTGCCGAGGACGAGAGCCATGAGATGTTCCTCCTCTGGGCAAGCCCGCGTCCAAATCCTGTTGTGCCTGTGAATAGGCTGCAGGGGGACGGTGAAGACCAGCAACAGCTTTCAGGGCTGCCACCTTCCGTGTGGGACAAGGAGCCGGACTTTTGCCTATCCGGAAACAGGCTCTGCCGAGGACGAGAGCCATGAGATGTTCCACCTCTGGGCAAGCCCGGGTCCTGAATCCTGTTGTGCCTGTGAATAGCCTGCAGGGGGATGGTGAAGACCAGCAACAGCTTTCAGGGCTGCCAACTTCCGTGTGGGACAAGGAGCCGGACGTGTCTTTCTGGATACAGGCCCTGCCGAGGACGAGAGCCATGAGATGTTCCTCCTCTGGGCAAGCCCGGGTCCCAGATCCTGTTGTGCCTGTGAATAGGCTGCAGGGGGATGGTGAAGACCAGCAACAGCTTTCAGGGCTGCCACCTTCCTTGTGGGACAAGGAGCCGGACGTGTGCGTTTTCGGAAACAGGCTCTGCTGAGGACGAGAGCCATGAGATGTTCCTCCTCTGGGCAAGCCCGGGTCCTGAATCCTGTTGTGCCTGTGAATAGGCTGCAGGGGGACGGTGAAAACCATCAACAGCTTTCAGGGCTGCCACCTTCCGTGTGGGACAAGGAGCCGGATGAGTGCCTTTTCGGAAACAAGCTCTGCCGAGGACGAGAGCCATGAGATGTTCCTCCTCTGGGCAAGCCCGGGTCCCAGATCCTGTTGTGCCTGTTAATAGGCTGCAGGGGGACGGTGAAGACCAGCAACAGCTTTCAGGGCTGCCACCTTCCGTGTGGGACAAGGAGCCGGACGTGTGCCTTTTCGGAATCAGGCCCTGCCGAGGACGAGAGCCATGAGATGTTCCTCCTCTGGGCAAGCCCGGGTCCAAATCCTGTTGTGCCTGTGAATAGGCTGCAGGGGGACGGTGAAGACCAGCAACAGCTTTCAGGGCTGCCACCTTCCGTGTGGGACAATTAGCCGGATGTGTGCCTTTCTGGAAACAGGCCATGCCGAGGACGAGAGCCATGAGATGTTCCTCCTCTGGGCAAGCCCGGGTCCCAGATCCTGTTGTGCCTGTGAATAGGCTGCAGGGGGACGGTGAAGACCAGCAACAGCTTTCAGGGCTGCCACCTTCACTGTGGGACAAGGAGCCGGGCGTGTGCCTTTCTGGAAACAGGCCGTGCCGAGGACGAGAGCCATGAGATGTTCCTCCTCTGGGCAAGCCCGGGTCCCAGAACCTGTTGTGCCTGTGAATAGGCTGCAGGGGGACGGTGAAGACCAGCAACAGCTTTCAGGGCTGCCACCTTCCGTGTGGGACAAGGAGCCGGACGTGTGCCTATTCGGAAACAGGCTCTGCCGAGGACGAGAGCCATGAGATGTTCCTCCTCTGGGGAAGCCCGGGTCCAAATCCTGTTGTGCCTGTGAATAGGCTGCAGGGGGACGGTGAAGACCAGCAACAGCTTTCAGGGCTGCCACCTTCCGTGTGGGACAAGGAGCCGGATGTGTGCCTTTTCAGAAACAGGATCTGCCGAGGACCAGAGCCATGAGATGTTCCTCCTCTGGGCAAGCCGGGTCCCAGATCCTGTTGTGCCTGTGAATAGGCTGCAGGGGGACGGTGAAGACCAGCAACAGCTTTCAGGGCTGCCACCTTCCGTGTGGGACAAGGAGCCGGATGTGTGCCTTTCTGGAAACAGGCCGTGCCGGGGACGAGAGCCATGAGATGTTCCTCCTCTGGGCAAGCCCGGGTCCCAGATCCTTTTGTGCCTGTGAATAGGCTGCAGGGGGACGGTGAAGACCAGCAACAGCTTTTAGGGCTGCCACCTTCCGTGTGGGACAAAGAGCCGGACGTGTGCCTTTTCGGAATCAGGCTCTGCCGAGGACGAGAGCCATGAGATGTTCCTCCTCTGGGCAAGCCCGCGTCCAAATCCTGTTGTGCCTGTGAATAGGCTGCAGGGGGACGGTGAAGACCAGCAACAGCTTTCAGGGCTGCCACCTTCCGTGTGGGACAAGGAGCCGGACTTTTGCCTATCCGGAAACAGGCTCTGCCGAGGACGAGAGCCATGAGATGTTCCACCTCTGGGCAAGCCCGGGTCCTGAATCCTGTTGTGCCTGTGAATAGGCCGCAGGGGGATGGTGAAGACCAGCAACAGCTTTCAGGGCTGCCAACTTCCGTGTGGGACAAGGAGCCGGACGTGTCTTTCTGGATACAGGCCCTGCCGAGGACGAGAGCCATGAGATGTTCCTCCTCTGGGCAAGCCCGGGTCCCAGATCCTGTTGTGCCTGTGAATAGGCTGCAGGGGGATGGTGAAGACCAGCAACAGCTTTCAGGGCTGCCACCTTCCTTGTGGGACAAGGAGCCGGACGTGTGCGTTTTCGGAAACAGGCTCTGCCGAGGACGAGAGCCATGAGATGTTCCTCCTCTGGGCAAGCCCGGGTCCTGAATCCTGTTGTGCCTGTGAATAGGCTGCAGGGGGACGGTGAAAACCATCAACAGCTTTCAGGGCTGCCACCTTCCGTGTGGGACAAGGAGCCGGATGAGTGCCTTTTCGGAAACAAGCTCTGCCGAGGACGAGAGCCATGAGATGTTCCTCCTCTGGGCAAGCCCGGGTCCCAGATCCTGTTGTGCCTGTGAATAGGCTGCAGGGGGACGGTGAAGACCAGCAACAGCTTTCAGGGCTGCCACCTTCCGTGTGGGACAAGGAGCCGGACGTGTGCCTTTTCGGAATCAGGCCCTGCCGAGGACGAGAGCCATGAGATGTTCCTCCTCTGGGCAAGCCCGGGTCCAAATCCTGTTGTGCCTGTGAATAGGCTGCAGGGGGACGGTGAAGACCAGCAACAGCTTTCAGGGCTGCCACCTTCCGTGTGGGACAATTAGCCGGATGTGTGCCTTTCTGGAAACAGGCCATGCCGGGGACGAGAGCCAAGAGATGTTCCTCCTCTGGGCAAGCCCGGGTCCCAGATCCTGTTGTGCCTGTGAATAGGCTGCAGGGGGACGGTGAAGACCAGCAACAGCTTTCAGGGCTGCCACCTTCACTGTGGGACAAGGAGCCGGGCGTGTGCCTTTCTGGAAACAGGCCGTGCCGAGGACGAGAGCCATGAGATGTTCCTCCTCTGGCCAAGCCCGGGTCCCAGAACCTGTTGTGCCTGTGAATAGGCTGCAGGGGGACGGTGAAGACCAGCAACAGCTTTCAGGGCTGCCACCTTCCGTGTGGGACAAGGAGCCGGACGTGTGCCTATTCGGAAACAGGCTCTGCCGAGGACGAGAGCCATGAGATGTTCCTTCTCTGGGGAAGCCCGGGTCCAAATCCTGTTGTGCCTGTGAATAGGCTGCAGGGGGACGGTGAAGACCAGCAACAGCTTTCAGGGCTGCCACCTTCCGTGTGGGACAAGGAGCCGGATGTGTGCCTTTTAAGAAACAGGATCTGCCGAGGACCAGAGCCATGAGATGTTCCTCCTCTGGGCAAGCCCGGGTCCCAGATCCTGTTGTGCCTGTGAATAGGCTGCAGGGGGACGGTGAAGACCAGCAACAGCTTTCAGGGCTGCCACCTTCCGTGTGGGACAAGGAGCCGGATGTGTGCCTTTCTGGAAACAGGCCGTGCCGGGGACGAGAGCCATGAGATGTTCCTCCTCTGGGCAAGCCCGGGTCCCAGATCCTTTTGTGCCTGTGAATAGGCTGCAGGGGGACGGTGAAGACCAGCAACAGCTTTTAGGGCTGCCACCTTCCGTGTGGGACAAGGAGCCGGACGTGTGCCTTTTCGGAATCAGGCTCTGCCGAGGACGAGAGCCATGAGATGTTCCTCCTCTGGGCAAGCCCGCGTCCAAATCCTGTTGTGCCTGTGAATAGGCTGCAGGGGGACGGTGAAGACCAGCAACAGCTTTCAGGGCTGCCACATTCCGTGTGGGACAAGGAGCCGGACTTTTGCCTATCCGGAAACAGGCTCTGCCGAGGACGAGAGCCATGAGATGTTCCACCTCTGGGCAAGCCCGGGTCCTGAACCCTGTTGTGCCTGTGAATAGGCTGCAGGGGGACGGTGAAGACCAGCAACAGCTTTCAGGGCTGCCACCTTCCGTGTGGGATAAGGAGCCGGATCTGTGCCTTTTCGGAATCAGGCTATGCCGAGGACGAGAGCCATGAGATGTTCCTCCTCTGGGCAAGCCCGGGTCCTGAATCCTGTTGTGCCTGTGAATAGGCTGCAGGGGGACGGTGAAGACCAGCAACAGCTTTCAGAGCTGCCACCTTCCGTGTGGGACAATGAGCCGGTCTTGTGCCTTTATGGAAACAGGCCCTGCCGAGGACGAGAGCCATGAGAAGTTCCTCCTCTGGGCAAGCCCGGGTCCTGAATCCTGTTGTGCCTGTGAATAGGCTGCAGGGGGACGGTGAAGACCAGCAACAGCTTTCAGGGCTGCCACCTTCCGTGTGGGACAAGGAGCCTGATGTGTGACTTTTCGGAAACAAGCTCTGCCGAGGACGAGAGCCATGAGATGTTCCTCCTCTGGGCAAGCCCGGGTCCCAGATCCTGTTGTGCCTGTGAATAGGCTGCAGGGGGACGGTGAAGACCAGCAACAGCTTTCAGGGCTGCCACCTTCCGTGTGGGACAAGGAGCCGGACGTGTGCCTTTTCGGAATCAGGCTCTGCCGAGGACGAGAGCCATGAGATGTACCTCCTCTGGGCAAGGCCGGGTCCCAGATCCTGTTGTGCCTGTGAATAGGCTGCAGGGGGACGGTGAAGACCAGCAACAGCTTTCAGGGCTGCCACCTTCCGTGTGGGACAAGGAGCCGGACGTGTGCCTTTCTGGAAACAGGCCATGCCGAGGACGAGAGCCATGAGATGTTCCTCCTCTGGGCAAGCCCGGGTCCAAATCCTGTTGTGCCTGTGAATAGGCTGCAGGGGGACGGTGAAGACCAGCAACAGCTTTCAGGGCTGCCACCTTCCGTGTGGGACAAGGAGCCGGACGTGTCTTTCTGGATACAGGCCCTGCCGAGGACGAGAGCCATGAGATGTTCCTCCTCTGGGCAAGCCCGGGTCCCAGATCCTGTTGTGCCTGTGAATAGGCTGCAGGGGGACGGTGAAGACCAGCAACAGCTTTCAGGGCTGCCACCTTCCGTGTGGGACAAGGAGCCGGACGTGTGCCTTTCTGGAAACAGGCCGTGCCGAGGACGAGAGCCATGAGATGTTCCTCCTCTGGCCAAGCCCGGGTCCAGAATCCTGTTGTGCCTGTGAATAGGCTGCAGGGGGACGGTGAAGACCAGCAACAGCTTTCAGGGCTGCCACCTTCCGTGTGGGACAAGGAGCGGGACGTGTGCCTTTTCGGAATCAGGCTCTTCCGAGGACGAGAGCCATGAGATGTTCCTCCTCTGGGCAAGCCCGCGTCCAAATCCTGTTGTGCCTGTGAATAGGCTGCAGGGGGACGGTGAAGACCAGCAACAGCTTTCAGGGCTGCCACCTTCCGTGTGGGACAATGAGCCGGATGTGTGCCTTTCTGGAAACAGACCCTGCCGAGGACGAGAGCCATGAGATGTTCCTCCTCTGGGCAAGCCCCGGTCCTGAATTCTGTTGTGCCTGTGAATAGGCTGCAGGGGGACGGTGAAGACCAGCAACAGCTTTCAGGGCTGCCACCTTCCGTGTGGGACAAGGAGCCGGACGTGTCTTTCTGGATACAGGCCCTGCCGAGGACGAGAGCCATGAGATGTTCCTCCTCTGGGCAAGCCCGGGTCCCAGATCCTGTTGTGCCTGTGAATAGGCTGCAGGGGGACGGTGAAGACCAGCAACAGCTTTCAGGTCTGCCACCTTCCGTGTGGGACAAGGAGCCGGATGTGTGCCTTTTCGGAAACAGGCTCTGCCGAGGACGAGAGCCATGAGATGTTCCTCCTCTGGGCAAGCCCGGGTCCTGAATCCTGTTGTGCCTGTGAATAGGCTGCAGGGGGACGGTGAAGACCAGCAACAGCTTTCAGGGCTGCCACATTCCGTGTGGGACAAGGAGCCGGACGTGTGCCTTTTCGGAAACAAGCTCTGCCGAGGACGAGAGCCATGAGATGTTCCTCCTCTGGGCAAGTCCGGGTCCCAGATCCTGTTGTGCCTGTGAATAGGCTGCAGGGGGACGGTGAAGACCAGCAACAGCTTTCACGGCTGCCACCTTCACTGTGGGACAAGGAGCCGGACGTGTGCCTTTCTGGAAACAGGCCGTGCCGAGGACGAGAGCCATGAGATGTTCCTCCTCTGGGCAAGGCTGGGTCCCAGATCCTGTTGTGCCTGTGAATAGGCTGCAGGGGGACGGTGAAGACCAGCAACAGCTTTCAGGGCTGCCACCTTCCATGTGGGACAAGGAGCCGGATGTGTGCCTTTTCGGAATCAGGCTCTGCCGAGGACGAGAGCCATGAGATGTTCCTCCTCTGGGAAAGCCCGGGTCCAAATCCTGTTGTGCCTGTGAATAGGCTGCAGGGGGACGGTGAAGACCAGCAACAGCTTTCAGGGCTGCCACCTTCCATGTGGGACAATTAGCCGGATGTGTGCCTTTCTGGAAACAGGCCATGCCGGGGACGAGAGCCAAGAGATGTTCCTCCTCTGGGCAAGGCCGCGTCCCAGATCCTGTTGTGCCTGTGAATAGGCTGCAGGGGGACGGTGAAGACCAGCAACAGCTTTCAGGGCTGCCACCTTCACTGTGGGACAAGGAGCCGGGCGTGTGCCTTTCTGGAAACAGGCCGTGCCGAGGACGAGAGCCATGAGATGTTCCTCCTCTGGCCAAGCCCGGGTCCCAGAACCTGTTGTGCCTGTGAATAGGCTGCAGGGGGACGGTGAAGACCAGCAACAGCTTTCAGGGCTGCCACCTTCCGTGTGGGACAAGGAGCCGGACGTGTGCCTATTCGGAAACAGGCTCTGCCGAGGACGAGAGCCATGAGATGTTCCTTCTCTGGGGAAGCCCGGGTCCAAATCCTGTTGTGCCTGTGAATAGGCTGCAGGGGGACGGTGAAGACCAGCAACAGCTTTCAGGGCTGCCACCTTCCGTGTGGGACAAGGAGCCGGATGTGTGCCTTTTCAGAAACAGGATCTGCCGAGGACCAGAGCCATGAGATGTTCCTCCTCTGGGCAAGCCCGGGTCCCAGATCCTGTTGTGCCTGTGAATAGGCTGCAGGGGGACGGTGAAGACCAGCAACAGCTTTCAGGGCTGCCACCTTCCGTGTGGGACAAGGAGCCGGATGTGTGCCTTTCTGGAAACAGGCCGTGCCGGGGACGAGAGCCATGAGATGTTCCTCCTCTGGGCAAGCCCGGGTCCCAGATCCTTTTGTGCCTGTGAATAGGCTGCAGGGGGACGGTGAAGACCAGCAACAGCTTTTAGGGCTGCCACCTTCCGTGTGGGACAAGGAGCCGGACGTGTGCCTTTTCGGAATCAGGCTCTGCCGAGGACGAGAGCCATGAGATGTTCCTCCTCTGGGCAAGCCCGCGTCCAAATCCTGTTGTGCCTGTGAATAGGCTGCAGGGGGACGGTGAAGACCAGCAACAGCTTTCAGGGCTGCCACATTCCGTGTGGGACAAGGAGCCGGACTTTTGCCTATCCGGAAACAGGCTCTGCCGAGGACGAGAGCCATGAGATGTTCCACCTCTGGGCAAGCCCGGGTCCTGAACCCTGTTGTGCCTGTGAATAGGCTGCAGGGGGACGGTGAAGACCAGCAACAGCTTTCAGGGCTGCCACCTTCCGTGTGGGACAAGGAGCCGGATCTGTGCCTTTTCGGAATCAGGCTATGCCGAGGACGAGAGCCATGAGATGTTCCTCCTCTGGGCAAGCCCGGGTCCTGAATCCTGTTGTGCCTGTGAATAGGCTGCAGGGGGACGGTGAAGACCAGCAACAGCTTTCAGAGCTGCCACCTTCCGTGTGGGACAATGAGCCGGTCTTGTGCCTTTATGGAAACAGGCCCTGCCGAGGACGAGAGCCATGAGAAGTTCCTCCTCTGGGCAAGCCCGGGTCCTGAATCCTGTTGTGCCTGTGAATAGGCTGCAGGGGGACGGTGAAGACCAGCAACAGCTTTCAGGGCTGCCACCTTCCGTGTGGGACAAGGAGCCTGATGTGTGACTTTTCGGAAACAAGCTCTGCCGAGGACGAGAGCCATGAGATGTTCCTCCTCTGGGCAAGCCCGGGTCCCAGATCCTGTTGTGCCTGTGAATAGGCTGCAGGGGGACGGTGAAGACCAGCAACAGCTTTCAGGGCTGCCACCTTCCGTGTGGGACAAGGAGCCGGACGTGTGCCTTTTCGGAATCAGGCTCTGCCGAGGACGAGAGCCATGAGATGTTCCTCCTCTGGGCAAGGCCGGGTCCCAGATCCTGTTGTGCCTGTGAATAGGCTGCAGGGGGACGGTGAAGACCAGCAACAGCTTTCAGGGCTGCCACCTTCCGTGTGGGACAAGGAGCCGGACGTGTGCCTTTCTGGAAACAGGCCATGCCGAGGACGAGAGCCATGAGATGTTCCTCCTCTGGGCAAGCCCGGGTCCAAATCCTGTTGTGCCTGTGAATAGGCTGCAGGGGGACGGTGAAGACCAGCAACAGCTTTCAGGGCTGCCACCTTCCGTGTGGGACAAGGAGCCGGACGTGTCTTTCTGGATACAGGCCCTGCCGAGGACGAGAGCCATGAGATGTTCCTCCTCTGGGCAAGCCCGGGTCCCAGATCCTGTTGTGCCTGTGAATAGGCTGCAGGGGGACGGTGAAGACCAGCAACAGCTTTCAGGGCTGCCACCTTCCGTGTGGGACAAGGAGCCGGACGTGTGCCTTTCTGGAAACAGGCCGTGCCGAGGACGAGAGCCATGAGATGTTCCTCCTCTGGCCAAGCCCGGGTCCAGAATCCTGTTGTGCCTGTGAATAGGCTGCAGGGGGACGGTGAAGACCAGCAACAGCTTTCAGGGCTGCCACCTTCCGTGTGGGACAAGGAGCGGGACGTGTGCCTTTTCGGAATCAGGCTCTTCCGAGGACGAGAGCCATGAGATGTTCCTCCTCTGGGCAAGCCCGCGTCCAAATCCTGTTGTGCCTGTGAATAGGCTGCAGGGGGACGGTGAAGACCAGCAACAGCTTTCAGGGCTGCCACCTTCCGTGTGGGACAATGAGCCGGATGTGTGCCTTTCTGGAAACAGACCCTGCCGAGGACGAGAGCCATGAGATGTTCCTCCTCTGGGCAAGCCCCGGTCCTGAATTCTGTTGTGCCTGTGAATAGGCTGCAGGGGGACGGTGAAGACCAGCAACAGCTTTCAGGGCTGCCACCTTCCGTGTGGGACAAGGAGCCGGACGTGTCTTTCTGGATACAGGCCCTGCCGAGGACGAGAGCCATGAGATGTTCCTCCTCTGGGCAAGCCCGGGTCCCAGATCCTGTTGTGCCTGTGAATAGGCTGCAGGGGGACGGTGAAGACCAGCAACAGCTTTCAGGTCTGCCACCTTCCGTGTGGGACAAGGAGCCGGATGTGTGCCTTTTCGGAAACAGGCTCTGCCGAGGACGAGAGCCATGAGATGTTCCTCCTCTGGGCAAGCCCGGGTCCTGAATCCTGTTGTGCCTGTGAATAGGCTGCAGGGGGACGGTGAAGACCAGCAACAGCTTTCAGGGCTGCCACATTCCGTGTGGGACAAGGAGCCGGACGTGTGCCTTTTCGGAAACAAGCTCTGCCGAGGACGAGAGCCATGAGATGTTCCTCCTCTGGGCAAGTCCGGGTCCCAGATCCTGTTGTGCCTGTGAATAGGCTGCAGGGGGACGGTGAAGACCAGCAACAGCTTTCACGGCTGCCACCTTCACTGTGGGACAAGGAGCCGGACGTGTGCCTTTCTGGAAACAGGCCGTGCCGAGGACGAGAGCCATGAGATGTTCCTCCTCTGGGCAAGGCAGGGTCCCAGATCCTGTTGTGCCTGTGAATAGGCTGCAGGGGGACGGTGAAGACCAGCAACAGCTTTCAGGGCTGCCACCTTCCATGTGGGACAAGGAGCCGGATGTGTGCCTTTTCGGAATCAGGCTCTGCCGAGGACGAGAGCCATGAGATGTTCCTCCTCTGGGAAAGCCCGGGTCCAAATCCTGTTGTGCCTGTGAATAGGCTGCAGGGGGACGGTGAAGACCAGCCACAGCTTTCAGGGCTGCCACCTTCCGTGTGGGACAAGGAGCCGGATGTGTGCCTTTCTGGAAACAGACCCTGCCGAGGACGAGAGCCATGAGATGTTCCTCTTCTGGGCAAGCCCCGGTCCTGAATCCTGTTGTGCCTGTGAATAGGCTGCAGGGGGACGGTGAAGACCAGCAACAGCTTTCAGGGCTGCCACCTTCCGTGTGGGACAAGGAGCCGGACGTGTCTTTCTGGATACAGGCCCTGCCGAGGACGAGAGCCATGAGATGTTCCTCCTCTGGGCAAGGCCGGGTCCCAGATCCTGTTGTGCCTGTGAATAGGCTGCAGGGGGACGGTGAAGACCAGCAACAGCTTTCAGGGCTGCCACCTTCCGTGTGGGACAAGGAGCCGGACGTGTGCCTTTTCGGAAACAAGCTCTGCCGAGGACGAGAGCCATGAGATGTTCCTCCTCTGGGCAAGCCCGGGTCCAAATCCGGTTGTGCCTGTGAATAGGCTGCAGGGGGACGGTGAAGACCAGCAACAGCTTTCAGGGCTGCCACCTTCCGTGTGGGACAAGGAGCCGGACGTGTCTTTCTGGATACAGGCCCTGCCGAGGACGAGAGCCATGAGATGTTCCTCCTCTGGGCAAGCCCGGGTCCCAGATCCTGTTGTGCCTGTGAATAGGCTGCAGGGGGACGGTGAACACCAGCAACAGCTTTCACGGCTGCCACCTTCACTGTGGGACAAGGAGCCGGACGTGTGCCTTTCTGGAAACAGGCCGTGCCGAGGACGAGAGCCATGAGATGTTCCTCCTCTGGCCAAGCCCGGGTCCAGAATCCTGTTGTGCCTGTGAATAGGCTGCAGGGGGACGGTGAAGACCAGCAACAGCTTTCAGGGCTGCCACCTTCCGTGTGGGACAAGGAGCCGGACGTGTGCCTTTTCGGAAACATGCTCTGCCGAGGACGAGAGCCATGAGATGTTCCTCCTCTGGGCAAGGCCGGGTCCCAGATCCTGTTGTGCCTGTGAATAGGCTGCAGGGGGACGGTGAAGACCAGCAACAGCTTTCAGGGCTGCCACCTTCCGTGTGGGAGAAGGAGCCGGACGTGTCTTTCTGGATACAGGCCCTGCCGAGGACGAGAGCCATGAGATGTTCCTCCTCTGGGCAAGCCCGGGTCCCAGATCCTGTTGTGCCTGTGAATAGGCTGCAGGGGGACGGTGAAGACCAGCAACAGCTTTCACGGCTGCCACCTTCACTGTGGGACAAGGAGCCGGACGTGTGCCTTTCTGGAAACAGGCCGTGCCGAGGACGAGAGCCATGAGATGTTCCTCCTCTGGGCAAGCCCGGGTCCAGAATCCTGTTGTGCCTGTGAATAGGCTGCAGGGGGACGGTGAAGACCAGCAACAGCTTTCAGGGCTGCCACCTTCCGTGTGGGACAAAGAGCCGGACGTGTGCCTTTTCGGAATCAGGCTCTGCCGAGGACGAGAGCCATGAGATGTTCCTCCTCTGGGCAAGCCCGCGTCCAAATCCTGTTGTGCCTGTGAATAGGCTGCAGGGGGACGGTGAAGACCAGCAACAGCTTTCAGGGCTGCCACCTTCCGTGTGGGACAATGAGCCGGATGTGTGCCTTTCTGGAAACAGACACTGCCGAGGACGAGAGCCATGAGATGTTCCTCCTCTGGGCAAGCCCCGGTCCTGAATCCTGTTGTGCCTGTGAATAGGCTGCAGGGGGACGGTGAAGACCAGCAACAGCTTTCAGGGCTGCCACCTTCCGTGTGGGACAAGGAGCCGGACGTGTCTTTCTGGATACAGGCCCTGCCGAGGACGAGAGCCATGAGATGTTCCTCCTCTGGGCAAGCCCGGGTCCCAGATCCTGTTGTGCCTGTGAATAGGCTGCAGGGGGACGGTGAAGACCAGCAACAGCTTTCAGGGCTGCCACCTTCCGTGTGGGACAAGGAGCAGGATGTGTGCCTTTTCGGAAACAGGCTCTGCCGAGGACGAGAGCCATGAGATGTTCCTCCTCTGGGCAAGCCCGGGTCCTGAATCCTGTTGTGCCTGTGAATAGGCTGCAGGGGGACGGTGAAGACCAGCAACAGCTTTCAGGGCTGCCACCTTCCGTGTGGGACAAGGAGCCGGACGTGTGCCTTTTCGGAAACAAGCTCTGCCGAGGACGAGAGCCATGAGATGTTCCTCCTCTGGGCAAGCCCGGGTCCCAGATCCTGTTGTGCCTGTGAATAGGCTGCAGGGGGACGGTGAAGACCAGCAACAGCTTTCACGGCTGCCACCTTCACTGTGGGACAAGGAGCCGGACGTGTGCCTTTCTGGAAACAGGCCGTGCCGAGGACGAGAGCCATGAGATGTTCCTCCTCTGGGCAAGGCCGGGTCCCAGATCCTGTTGTGCCTGTGAATAGGCTGCAGGGGGACGGTGAAGACCAGCAACAGCTTTCAGGGCTGCCACCTTCCATGTGGGACAAGGAGCCGGATGTGTGCCTTTTCGGAATCAGGCTCTGCCGAGGACGAGAGCCATGAGATGTTCCTCCTCTGGGAAAGCCCGGGTCCAAATCCTGTTGTGCCTGTGAATAGGCTGCAGGGGGACGGTGAAGACCAGCACCAGCTTTCAGGGCTGCCACCTTCCGTGTGGGACAAGGAGCCGGATGTGTGCCTTTCTGGAAACAGACCCTGCCGAGGACGAGAGCCATGAGATGTTCCTCTTCTGGGCAAGCCCCGGTCCTGAATCCTGTTGTGCCTGTGAATAGGCTGCAGGGGGACGGTGAAGACCAGCAACAGCTTTCAGGGCTGCCACCTTCCGTGTGGGACAAGGAGCCGGACGTGTCTTTCTGGATACAGGCCCTGCCGAGGACGAGAGCCATGAGATGTTCCTCCTCTGGGCAAGCCCGAGTCCCAGATCCTGTTGTGCCTGTGAATAGGCTGCAGGGGGACGGTGAAGACCAGCAACAGCTTTCAGGGCTGCCACCTTCCGTGTGGGACAAGGAGCCGGACTTGTGCCTTTTCGGAAACAAGCTCTGCCGAGGACGAGAGCCATGAGATGTTCCTCCTCTGGGCAAGCCCGGGTCCAAATCCTGTTGTGCCTGTGAATAGGCTGCAGGGCGACGGTGAAGACCAGCAACAGCTTTCAGGGCTGCCACCTTCCGTGTGGGACAAGGAGCCGGATGTGTGCCTT
This sequence comes from Astur gentilis, assembly GCF_929443795.1. Taxonomy (NCBI): domain Eukaryota; kingdom Metazoa; phylum Chordata; class Aves; order Accipitriformes; family Accipitridae; genus Astur; species Astur gentilis. The sequence goes on from NW_026061071.1 coordinate 797,009, forward strand.
TTCGGAAACAGGCTCTGCCGAGGACGAGAGCCATGAGATGTTCCACCTCTGAGCAAGCCCGGGTCCTGAATCCTGTTGTGCCTGTGAATAGGCTGCAGGGGGACGGTGAAGACCAGCAACAGCTTTCAGGGCTGCCACCTTCCGTGTGGGACAAGGAGCCGGACGTGTCTTTCTGGATACAGGCCCTGCCGAGGACGAGAGCCATGAGATGTTCCTCCTCTGGGCAAGCCCGGGTCCCAGATCCTGTTGTGCCTGTGAATAGGCTGCAGGGGGACGGTGAAGACCAGCAACAGCTTTCACGGCTGCCACCTTCCGTGTGGGACAAGGAGCCGGATGATTGCCTTTTCAGAAACAGGCTCTGCCGAGGACGAGAGCCATGAGATGTTCCTCCTCTGGGCAAGCCCGGGTCCCAGATCCTGTTGTGCCTGTGAATAGGCTGCAGGGGGACGGTGAAGACCAGCAACAGCTTTCAGGGCTGCCACCTTCCGTGTGGGACAAGGAGCCGGATGTGTGCCTTTTCGGAAACAGGCTCTGCCGAGGACGAGAGCCATGAGATGTTCCTCCTCTGGGCAAGCCCGGGTCCTGAATCCTGTTGTGCCTGTGAATAGGCTGCAGGGGGACAGTGAAGACCAGCAACAGCTTTCAGAGCTGCCACCTTCCGTGTGGGACAATGAGCCGGTCTTGTGCCTTTATGGAAACAGGCCCTGCCGAGGACGAGAGCCATGAGATGTTCCTCCTCTGGGCAAGCCCGGGTCCCAGATCCTGTTGTGCCTGTGAATAGGCTGCAGGGGGACGGTGAAGAACAGCAACAGCTTTCAGGGCTGCCACCTTCCGTGTGGGACAAGGAGCCGGACGTGTCTTTCTGGATACAGGCCCTGCCGAGGACGAGACCCATGAGATGTTCCTCCTCTGGGCAAGCCCGGGTCCCAGATCCTGTTGTGCCTGTGAATAGGCTGCAGGGGGACGGTGAAGACCAGCAACAGCTTTCACGGCTGCCACCTTCCGTGTGGGACAAGAGCCGGATGACTGCCTTTTCAGAAACAGGCTCTGCCGAGGACGAGAGCCATGAGATGTTCCTCCTCTGGGCAAGCCCGGGTCCCAGATCCTGTTGTGCCTGTGAATAGGCTGCAGGGGGACGGTGAAGACCAGCAACAGCTTTCAGGGCTGCCACCTTCCGTGTGGGACAAGGAGCCGGATGTGTGCCTTTTCGGAAACAGGCTCTGCCGAGGACGAGAGCCATGAGATGTTCCTCCTCTGGCCAAGCCCGGGTCCTGAATCCTATTGTGCCTGTGAATAGGCTGCAGGGGGACGGTGAAGACCAGCAACAGCTTTCAGGGCTGCCACCTTCCGTGTGGGACAATGAGCCGGTCTTGTGCCTTTATGGAAAAATGGCCCTGCCGAGGACGAGAGCCATGAGATGTTCCTCCTCTGGGCAAGCCTGGGTCCCAGATCCTGTTGTGCCTGTGAATAGGCTGCAGGGGGACGGTGAAGAACAGCAACAGCTTTCAGGGCTGCCACCTTCCGTGTGGGACAAGGAGCCGGACGTGTGCCTTTTCGGAAACAAGCTCTGCCGAGGACGAAAGCCATGAGATGTTCCTCCTCTGGGCAAGCCCGGGTCCCAGATCCTGTTGTGCCTGTGAATAGGCTGCAGGGGGACGGTGAACACCAGCAACAGCTTTCACGGCTGCCACCTTCACTGTGGGACAAGGAGCCGGACGTGTGCCTTTCTGGAAACAGGCCGTGCCGAGGACGAGAGCCATGAGATGTTCCTCCTCTGGCCAAGCCCGGGTCCCAGATCCTGTTGTGCCTGTGAATAGGCTGCAGGGGGACGGTGAAGACCAGCAACAGCTTTCAGGGCTGCCACCTTCCGTGTGGGACAAGGAGCCGGATGTGTGCCTTTTCGGAAACAGGCTCTGCCGAGGACGAGAGCCATGAGATGTTCCTCCTCTGGGCAAGCCCGGGTCCTTAATCCTGTTGTGCCTGTGAATAGGCTGCAGGGGGACAGTGAAGACCAGCAACAGCTTTCAGAGCTGCCACCTTCCGTGTGGGACAATGAGCCGGTCTTGTGCCTTTATGGAAACAGGCCCTGCCGAGGACGAGAGCCATGAGATGTTCCTCCTCTGGGCAAGCCCGGGTCCCAGATCCTGTTGTGCCTGTGAATAGGCTGCAGGGGGACGGTGAAGAACAGCAACAGCTTTCAGGGCTGCCACCTTCCGTGTGGGACAAGGAGCCGGACGTGTCTTTCTGGATACAGGCCCTGCCGAGGACGAGAGCCATGAGATGTTCCTCCTCTGGGCAAGCCCGGGTCCCAGATCCTGTTGTGCCTGTGAATAGGCTGCAGGGGGACGGTGAAGACCAGCAACAGCTTTCAGGGCTGCCACATTCCGTGTGGGACAAGGAGCCGGACTTTTGCCTATCCGGAAACAGGCTCTGCCGAGGACGAGAGCCATGAGATGTTCCACCTCTGGGCAAGCCCGGGTCCTGAATCCTGTTGTGCCTGTGAATAGGCTGCAGGGGGACGGTGAAGACCAGCAACAGCTTTCAGGGCTGCCACCTTCCGTGTGGGACAAGGAGCCGGATCTGTGCCTTTTCGGAATCAGGCTCTGCCGAGGACGAGAGCCATGAGATGTTCCTCCTCTGGGCAAGCCCGGGTCCTGAATCCTGTTGTGCCTGTGAATAGGCTGCAGGGGGACGGTGAAGACCAGCAACTGCTTTCAGAGCTGCCACCTTCCGTGTGGGACAATGAGCCGGTCTTGTGCCTTTATGGAAACAGGCCCTGCCGAGGACGAGAGCCATGAGATGTTCCTCCTCTGGGCAAGCCCGGGTCCTGAATCCTGTTGTGCCTGTGAATAGGCTGCAGGGGGACGGTGAAGACCAGCAACAGCTTTCAGGGCTGCCACCTTCCGTGTGGGACAAGGATCCGGACGTGTCTTTCTGGATACAGGCCCTGCCGAGGACGAGAGCCATGAGATGTTCCTCCTCTGGGCAAGCCCGAGTCCCAGATCCTGTTGTGCCTGTGAATAGGCTGCAGGGGGATGGTGAAGACCAGCAACAGCTTTCAGGGCTGCCACCTTCCGTGTGGGACAAGGAGCCGGACGTGTGCCTTTTCGGAAACAAGCTCTGCCGAGGACGAGAGCCATGAGATGTTCCTCCTCTGGGCAAGCCCGGGTCCCAGATCCTGTTGTGCCTGTGAATAGGCTGCAGGGGGACGGTGAAGACCAGCAACAGCTTTCACGGCTGCCACCTTCACTGTGGGACAAGGAGCCGGACGTGTGCCTTTCTGGAAACAGGCCGTGCCGAGGACGAGAGCCATGAGATGTTCCTCCTCTGGCCAAGCCCGGGTCCTGAATCCTGTTGTGCCTGTGAATAGGCTGCAGGGGGACGGTGAAGACCAGCAACAGCTTTCAGGGCTGCCAACTTCCGTGTGGGACAAGGAGCCGGACGTGTGCCTTTTCGGAATCAGGCTCTGCCGAGGACGAGAGCCATGAGATGTTCCTCCTCTGGGCAAGCCCGGGTCCCAGATCCTGTTGTGCCTGTGAATAGGCTGCAGGGGGACGGTGAAGACCAGCAACAGCTTTCAGGGCTGCCACCTTCCGTGTGGGACAATGAGCCGGATGTGTGCCTTTCTGGAAACAGACCCTGCCGAGGACGAGAGCCATGAGATGTTCCTCCTCTGGGCAAGCCCCGGTCCTGAATCCTGTTGTGCCTGTGAATAGGCTGCAGGGGGACGGTGAAGACCAGCAACAGCTTTCAGGGCTGCCACCTTCCGTGTGGGACAAGGAGCCGGACGTGTCTTTCTGGATACAGGCCCTGCCGAGGACGAGAGCCATGAGATGTTCCTCCTCTGGGCAAGCCCGGGTCCCAGATCCTGTTGTGCCTGTGAATAGGCTGCAGGGGGACGGTGAAGAACAGCAACAGCTTTCAGGGCTGCCACCTTCCGTGTGGGACAAGGAGCCGGATGTGTGCCTTTTCGGAAACAGGCTCTGCCGAGGACGAGAGCCATGAGATGTTCCTCCTCTGGGCAAGCCCGGGTCCTGAATCCTGTTGTGCCTGTGAATAGGCTGCAGGGGGACGGTGAAGACCAGCAACAGCTTTCAGGGCTGCCACCTTCCGTGTGGGACAAGGAGCCGGACGTTTGCCTTTTCGGAAACAAGCTCTGCCGAGGACGAGAGCCATGAGATGTTCCTCCTCTGGGCAAGCCCGGGTCCCAGATCCTTTTGTGCCTGTGAATAGGCTGCAGGGCGACGGTGAAGACCAGCAACAGCTTTCAGGGCTGCCACCTTCCGTGTGGGACAAGGAGCCGGATGTGTGCCTTTTCGGAAACAGGCTCTGCCGAGGACGAGAGCCATGAGATGTTCCACCTCTGAGCAAGCCCGGGTCCTGAATCCTGTTGTGCCTGTGAATAGGCTGCAGGGGGACGGTGAAGACCAGCAACAGCTTTCAGGGCTGCCACCTTCCGTGTGGGACAAGGAGCCGGACGTGTCTTTCTGGATACAGGCCCTGCCGAGGACGAGAGCCATGAGATGTTCCTCCTCTGGGCAAGCCCGGGTCCCAGATCCTGTTGTGCCTGTGAATAGGCTGCAGGGGGACGGTGAAGACCAGCAACAGCTTTCTCGGCTGCCACCTTCCGTGTGGGACAAGAGCCGGATGATTGCCTTTTCAGAAACAGGCTCTGCCGAGGACGAGAGCTATGAGATGTTCCTCCTCTGGGCAAGCCCGGGTCCCAGATCCTGTTGTGCCTGTGAATAGGCTGCAGGGGGACGGTGAAGACCAGCAACAGCTTCCAGGGCTGCCACCTTCCGTGTGGGACAAGGAGCCGGATGAGTGCCTTTTCGGAATCAGGCTCTGCCGAGGACGAGAGCCATGAGATGTTCCTCCTCTGGGCAAGCCCGGGTCCTGAATCCTGTTGTGCCTGTGAATAGGCTGCAGGGGGACGGTGAAGACCAGCAACAGCTTTCAGAGCTGCCACCTTCCGTGTGGGACAATGAGCCGGTCTTGTGCCTTTATGGAAACAGGCCCTGCCGAGGACGAGAGCCATGAGATGTTCCTCCTCTGGGCAAGCCCGGGTCCCAGATCCTGTTGTGCCTGTGAATAGGCTGCAGGGGGACGGTGAAGAACAGCAACAGCTTCCAGGGCTGCCACCTTCCGTGTGGGACAAGGAGCCGGACGTGTGCCTTTTCGGAAACAAGCTCTGCCGAGGACGAGAGCCATGAGATGTTCCTCCTCTGGGCAAGCCCGGGTCCCAGATCCTGTTGTGCCTGTGAATAGGCTGCAGGGGGACGGTGAACACCAGCAACAGCTTTCACGGCTGCCACCTTCACTGTGGGACAAGGAGCCGGACGTGTGCCTTTCTGGAAACAGGCCGTGCCGAGGACGAGAGCCATGAGATGTTCCTCCTCTGGGCAAGCCCGGGTCCCAGATCCTGTTGTGCCTGTGAATAGGCTGCAGGGGGATGGTGAAGACCAGCAACAGCTTTCAGGGCTGCCACCTTCCGTGTGGGACAAGGAGCTGGATGTGTGCCTTTTCGGAAACAGGCTCTGCCGAGGACGAGAGCCATGAGATGTTCCTCCTCTGGGCAAGCCCGGGTCCTGAATCCTGTTGTGCCTGTGAATAGGCTGCAGGGGGACGGTGAAGACCAGCAACAGCTTTCAGGGCTGCCACCTTCCGTGTGGGACAAGGAGCCGGACGTTTGCCTTTTCGGAAACAAGCTCTGCCGAGGACGAGAGCCATGAGATGTTCCTCCTCTGGGCAAGCCCGGGTCCCAGATCCTTTTGTGCCTGTGAATAGGCTGCAGGGCGACGGTGAAGACCAGCAACAGCTTTCAGGGCTGCCACCTTCCGTGTGGGACAAGGAGCCGGATGTGTGCCTTTTCGGAAACAGGCTCTGCCGAGGACGAGAGCCATGAGATGTTCCACCTCTGAGCAAGCCCGGGTCCTGAATCCTGTTGTGCCTGTGAATAGGCTGCAGGGGGACGGTGAAGACCAGCAACAGCTTTCAGGGCTGCCACCTTCCGTGTGGGACAAGGAGCCGGACGTGTCTTTCTGGATACAGGCCCTGCCGAGGACGAGAGCCATGAGATGTTCCTCCTCTGGGCAAGCCCGGGTCCCAGATCCTGTTGTGCCTGTGAATAGGCTGCAGGGGGACGGTGAAGACCAGCAACAGCTTTCACGGCTGCCACCTTCCGTGTGGGACAAGGAGCCGGATGATTGCCTTTTCAGAAACAGGCTCTGCCGAGGACGAGAGCCATGAGATGTTCCTCCTCTGGGCAAGCCCGGGTCCCAGATCCTGTTGTGCCTGTGAATAGGCTGCAGGGGGACGGTGAAGACCAGCAACAGCTTTCAGGGCTGCCACCTTCCGTGTGGGACAAGGAGCCGGATGTGTGCCTTTTCGGAATCAGGCTCTGCCGAGGACGAGAGCCATGAGATGTTCCTCCTCTGGGCAAGCCCGGGTCCTGAATCCTGTTGTGCCTGTGAATAGGCTGCAGGGGGACGGTGAAGAACAGCAACAGCTTTCAGGGCTGCCACCTTCCGTGTGGGACAAGGAGCCGGACGTGTCTTTCTGGATACAGGCCCTGCCGAGGACGAGAGCCATGAGATGTTCCTCCTCTGGGCAAGCCCGGGTCCCAGATCCTGTTGTGCCTGTGAATGGGCTGCAGGGGGACGGTGAAGAACAGCAACAGCTTTCAGGGCTGCCACCTTCCGTGTGGGACAAGGAGCCGGACGTGTCTTTCTGGATACAGGCCCTGCCGAGGACGAGAGCCATGAGATGTTCCTCCTCTGGGCAAGCCCGGGTCCCAGATCCTGTTGTGCCTGTGAATAGGCTGCAGGGGGACGGTGAAGACCAGCAACAGCTTTCTCGGCTGCCACCTTCCGTGTGGGACAAGAGCCGGATGATTGCCTTTTCAGAAACAGGCTCTGCCGAGGACGAGAGCTATGAGATGTTCCTCCTCTGGGCAAGCCCGGGTCCCAGATCCTGTTGTGCCTGTGAATAGGCTGCAGGGGGACGGTGAAGACCAGCAACAGCTTTCAGGGCTGCCACCTTCCGTGTGGGACAAGGAGCCGGATGTGTGCCTTTTCGGAAACAGGCTCTGCCGAGGACGAGAGCCATGAGATGTTCCTCCTCTGGGCAAGCCCGGGTCCTGAATCCTGTTGTGCCTGTGAATAGGCTGCAGGGGGACGGTGAAGACCAGCAACAGCTTTCAGAGCTGCCACCTTCCGTGTGGGACAATGAGCCGGTCTTGTGCCTTTATGGAAACAGGCCCTGCCGAGGACGAGAGCCATGAGATGTTCCTCCTCTGGGCAAGCCCGGGTCCCAGATCCTGTTGTGCCTGTGAATAGGCTGCAGGGGGACGGTGAAGAACAGCAACAGCTTCCAGGGCTGCCACCTTCCGTGTGGGACAAGGAGCCGGACGTGTGCCTTTTCGGAAACAAGCTCTGCCGAGGACGAGAGCCATGAGATGTTCCTCCTCTGGGCAAGCCCGGGTCCCAGATCCTGTTGTGCCTGTGAATAGGCTGCAGGGGGACGGTGAACACCAGCAACAGCTTTCACGGCTGCCACCTTCACTGTGGGACAAGGAGCCGGACGTGTGCCTTTCTGGAAACAGGCCGTGCCGAGGACGAGAGCCATGAGATGTTCCTCCTCTGGGCAAGCCCGGGTCCCAGATCCTGTTGTGCCTGTGAATAGGCTGCAGGGGGATGGTGAAGACCAGCAACAGCTTTCAGGGCTGCCACCTTCCGTGTGGGACAAGGAGCTGGATGTGTGCCTTTTCGGAAACAGGCTCTGCCGAGGACGAGAGCCATGAGATGTTCCTCCTCTGGGCAAGCCCGGGTCCTGAATCCTGTTGTGCCTGTGAATAGGCTGCAGGGGGACGGTGAAGACCAGCAACAGCTTTCAGGGCTGCCACCTTCCGTGTGGGACAAGGAGCCGGACGTTTGCCTTTTCGGAAACAAGCTCTGCCGAGGACGAGAGCCATGAGATGTTCCTCCTCTGGGCAAGCCCGGGTCCCAGATCCTTTTGTGCCTGTGAATAGGCTGCAGGGCGACGGTGAAGACCAGCAACAGCTTTCAGGGCTGCCACCTTCCGTGTGGGACAAGGAGCCGGATGTGTGCCTTTTCGGAAACAGGCTCTGCCGAGGACGAGAGCCATGAGATGTTCCACCTCTGAGCAAGCCCGGGTCCTGAATCCTGTTGTGCCTGTGAATAGGCTGCAGGGGGACGGTGAAGACCAGCAACAGCTTTCAGGGCTGCCACCTTCCGTGTGGGACAAGGAGCCGGACGTGTCTTTCTGGATACAGGCCCTGCCGAGGACGAGAGCCATGAGATGTTCCTCCTCTGGGCAAGCCCGGGTCCCAGATCCTGTTGTGCCTGTGAATAGGCTGCAGGGGGACGGTGAAGACCAGCAACAGCTTTCACGGCTGCCACCTTCCGTGTGGGACAAGGAGCCGGATGATTGCCTTTTCAGAAACAGGCTCTGCCGAGGACGAGAGCCATGAGATGTTCCTCCTCTGGGCAAGCCCGGGTCCCAGATCCTGTTGTGCCTGTGAATAGGCTGCAGGGGGACGGTGAAGACCAGCAACAGCTTTCAGGGCTGCCACCTTCCGTGTGGGACAAGGAGCCGGATGTGTGCCTTTTCGGAATCAGGCTCTGCCGAGGACGAGAGCCATGAGATGTTCCTCCTCTGGGCAAGCCCGGGTCCTGAATCCTGTTGTGCCTGTGAATAGGCTGCAGGGGGACGGTGAAGAACAGCAACAGCTTTCAGGGCTGCCACCTTCCGTGTGGGACAAGGAGCCGGACGTGTCTTTCTGGATACAGGCCCTGCCGAGGACGAGAGCCATGAGATGTTCCTCCTCTGGGCAAGCCCGGGTCCCAGATCCTGTTGTGCCTGTGAATGGGCTGCAGGGGGACGGTGAAGAACAGCAACAGCTTTCAGGGCTGCCACCTTCCGTGTGGGACAAGGAGCCGGACGTGTCTTTCTGGATACAGGCCCTGCCGAGGACGAGAGCCATGAGATGTTCCTCCTCTGGGCAAGCCCGGGTCCCAGATCCTGTTGTGCCTGTGAATAGGCTGCAGGGGGACGGTGAAGACCAGCAACAGCTTTCTCGGCTGCCACCTTCCGTGTGGGACAAGAGCCGGATGATTGCCTTTTCAGAAACAGGCTCTGCCGAGGACGAGAGCTATGAGATGTTCCTCCTCTGGGCAAGCCCGGGTCCCAGATCCTGTTGTGCCTGTGAATAGGCTGCAGGGGGACGGTGAAGACCAGCAACAGCTTTCAGGGCTGCCACCTTCCGTGTGGGACAAGGAGCCGGATGTGTGCCTTTTCGGAAACAGGCTCTGCCGAGGACGAGAGCCATGAGATGTTCCTCCTCTGGGCAAGCCCGGGTCCTGAATCCTGTTGTGCCTGTGAATAGGCTGCAGGGGGACGGTGAAGACCAGCAACAGCTTTCAGAGCTGCCACCTTCCGTGTGGGACAATGAGCCGGTCTTGTGCCTTTATGGAAACAGGCCCTGCCGAGGACGAGAGCCATGAGATGTTCCTCCTCTGGGCAAGCCCGGGTCCCAGATCCTGTTGTGCCTGTGAATAGGCTGCAGGGGGACGGTGAAGAACAGCAACAGCTTCCAGGGCTGCCACCTTCCGTGTGGGACAAGGAGCCGGACGTGTGCCTTTTCGGAAACAAGCTCTGCCGAGGACGAGAGCCATGAGATGTTCCTCCTCTCGCAAGCCCGGGTCCCAGATCCTGTTGTGCCTGTGAATAGGCTGCAGGGGGACGGTGAACACCAGCAACAGCTTTCACGGCTGCCACCTTCACTGTGGGACAAGGAGCCGGACGTGTGCCTTTCTGGAAACAGGCCGTGCCGAGGACGAGAGCCATGAGATGTTCCTCCTCTGGGCAAGCCCGGGTCCCAGATCCTGTTGTGCCTGTGAATAGGCTGCAGGGGGATGGTGAAGACCAGCAACAGCTTTCAGGGCTGCCACCTTCCGTGTGGGACAAGGAGCTGGATGTGTGCCTTTTCGGAAACAGGCTCTGCCGAGGACGAGAGCCATGAGATGTTCCTCCTCTGGGCAAGCCCGGGTCCTGAATCCTGTTGTGCCTGTGAATAGGCTGCAGGGGGACGGTGAAGACCAGCAACAGCTTTCAGGGCTGCCACCTTCCGTGTGGGACAATGAGCCGGTCTTGTGCCTTTATGGAAACAGGCCCTGCCGAGGACGAGAGCCATGAGATGTTCCTCCTCTGGGCAAGCCCGGGTCCCAGATCCTGTTGTGCCTGTGAATAGGCTGCAGGGGGACGGTGAAGAACAGCAACAGCTTTCAGGGCTGCCACCTTCCGTGTGGGACAAGGAGCCGGACGTGTCTTTCTGGATACAGGCCCTGCCGAGGACGAGAGCCATGAGATGTTCCTCCTCTGGGCAAGCCCGGGTCCCAGATCCTGTTGTGCCTGTGAATAGGCTGCAGGGGGACGGTGAAGACCAGCAACAGCTTTCAGGGCTGCCACATTCCGTGTGGGACAAGGAGCCGGACTTTTGCCTATCAGGAAACAGGCTCTGCCGAGGACGAGAGCCATGAGATGTTCCACCTCTGGGCAAGCCCGGGTCCTGAATCCTGTTGTGCCTGTGAATAGGCTGCAGGGGGACGGTGAAGACCAGCAACAGCTTTCAGGGCTGCCACCTTCCGTGTGGGACAAGGAGCCGGATCTGTGCCTTTTCGGAATCAGGCTCTGCCGAGGACGAGAGCCATGAGATGTTCCTCCTCTGGGCAAGCCCGGGTCCTGAATCCGGTTGTGCCTGTGAATAGGCTGCAGGGGGACGGTGAAGACCAGCAACAGCTTTCAGAGCTGCCACCTTCCGTGTGGGACAATGAGCCGGTCTTGTGCCTTTATGGAAACAGGCCCTGCCGAGGACGAGAGCCATGAGATGTTCCTCCTCTGGGCAAGCCCGGGTCCTGAATCCTGTTGTGCCTGTGAATAGGCTGCAGGGGGACGGTGAAGACCAGCAACAGCTTTCAGGGCTGCCACCTTCCGTGTGGGACAAGGAGCCGGATGTGTGACTTTTCGGAAACAAGCTCTGCCGAGGACAAGAGCCATGAGATGTTCCTCCTCTGGGCAAGCCCGGGTCCCAGATCCTGTTGTGCCTGTGAATAGGCTGCAGGGGGACGGTGAAGACCAGCAACAGCTTTCAGGGCTGCCACCTTCCGTGTGGGACAAGGAGCCGGACGTGTGCCTTTTCGGAATCAGGCTCTGCCGAGGACGAGAGCCATGAGATGTTCCTCCTCTGGGCAAGCCCGGGTCCAAATCCTGTTGTGCCTGTGAATAGGCTGCAGGGGGACGGTGAAGACCAGCAACAGCTTTCAGGGCTGCCACCTTCCGTGTGGGACAAGGAGCCGGACGTGTCTTTCTGGATACAGGCCCTGCCGAGGACGAGAGCCATGAGATGTTCCTCCTCTGGGCAAGCCCGGGTCCCAGATCCTGTTGTGCCTGTGAATAGGCTGCAGGGGGACGGTGAAGAACAGCAACAGCTTTCAGGGCTGCCACCTTCCGTGTGGGACAAGGAGCCGGATGTGTGCCTTTTCGGAAACAGGCTCTGCCGAGGACGAGAGCCATGAGATGTTCCTCCTCTGGGCAAGCCCGGGTCCTGAATCCTGTTGTGCCTGTGAATAGGCTGCAGGGGGACGGTGAAGACCAGCAACAGCTTTCAGGGCTGCCACCTTCCGTGTGGGACAAGGAGCCGGACGTTTGCCTTTTCGGAAACAAGCTCTGCCGAGGACGAGAGCCATGAGATGTTCCTCCTCTGGGCAAGCCCGGGTCCCAGATCCTTTTGTGCCTGTGAATAGGCTGCAGGGCGATGGTGAAGACCAGCAACAGCTTTCAGGGCTGCCACCTTCCGTGTGGGACAAGGAGCCGGATGTGTGCCTTTTCGGAAACAGGCTCTGCCGAGGACGAGAGCCATGAGATGTTCCACCTCTGAGCAAGCCCGGGTCCTGAATCCTGTTGTGCCTGTGAATAGGCTGCAGGGGGACGGTGAAGACCAGCAACAGCTTTCAGGGCTGCCACCTTCCGTGTGGGACAAGGAGCCGGACGTGTCTTTCTGGATACAGGCCCTGCCGAGGACGAGAGCCATGAGATGTTCCTCCTCTGGGCAAGCCCGGGTCCCAGATCCTGTTGTGCCTGTGAATAGGCTGCAGGGGGACGGTGAAGACCAGCAACAGCTTTCACGGCTGCCACCTTCCGTGTGGGACAAGGAGCCGGATGATTGCCTTTTCAGAAACAGGCTCTGCCGAGGACGAGAGCCATGAGATGTTCCTCCTCTGGGCAAGCCCGGGTCCCAGATCCTGTTGTGCCTGTGAATAGGCTGCAGGGGGACGGTGAAGACCAGCAACAGCTTTCAGGGCTGCCACCTTCCGTGTGGGACAAGGAGCCGGATGTGTGCCTTTTCGGAATCAGGCTCTGCCGAGGACGAGAGCCATGAGATGTTCCTCCTCTGGGCAAGCCCGGGTCCTGAATCCTGTTGTGCCTGTGAATAGGCTGCAGGGGGACAGTGAAGACCAGCAACAGCTTTCAGAGCTGCCACCTTCCGTGTGGGACAATGAGCCGGTCTTGTGCCTTTATGGAAACAGGCCCTGCCGAGGACGAGAGCCATGAGATGTTCCTCCTCTGGGCAAGCCCGGGTCCCAGATCCTGTTGTGCCTGTGAATAGGCTGCAGGGGGACGGTGAAGACCAGCAACAGCTTTCAGGGCTGCCACCTTCCGTGTGGGAGAAGGAGCCGGACGTGTCTTTCTGGATACAGGCCCTGCCGAGGACGAGAGCCATGAGATGTTCCTCCTCTGGGCAAGCCCGGGTCCCAGATCCTGTTGTGCCTGTGAATAGGCTGCAGGGGGACGGTGAAGACCAGCAACAGCTTTCTCGGCTGCCACCTTCCGTGTGGGACAAGGAGCCGGACTTTTGCCTATCCGGAAACAGGCTCTGCCGAGGACGAGAGCCATGAGATGTTCCACCTCTGGGCAAGCCCGGGTCCTGAATCCTGTTGTGCCTGTGAATAGGCTGCAGGGGGACGGTGAAGACCAGCAACAGCTTTCAGGGCTGCCACCTTCCGTGTGGGACAAGGAGCCGGATCTGTGCCTTTTCGGAATCAGGCTCTGCCGAGGACGAGAGCCATGAGATGTTCCTCCTCTGGGCAAGCCCGGGTCCTGAATCCGGTTGTGCCTGTGAATAGGCTGCAGGGGGACGGTGAAGACCAGCAACAGCTTTCAGGGCTGCCACCTTCACTGTGGGACAAGGAGCCGGTCTTGTGCCTTTATGGAAACAGGCCCTGCCGAGGACGAGAGCCATGAGATGTTCCTCCTCTGGGCAAGCCCGGGTCCTGAATCCTATTGTGCCTGTGAATAGGCTGCAGGGGGACGGTGAAGACCAGCAACAGCTTTCAGGGCTGCCACCTTCCGTGTGGGACAAGGAGCCGGATGTGTGACTTTTCGGAAACAAGCTCTGCCGAGGACAAGAGCCATGAGATGTTCCTCCTCTGGGCAAGCCCGGGTCCCAGATCCTGTTGTGCCTGTGAATAGGCTGCAGGGGGACGGTGAAGACCAGCAACAGCTTTCAGGGCTGCCACCTTCCGTGTGGGACAAGGAGCCGGACGTGTGCCTTTTCGGAATCAGGCTCTGCCGAGGACGAGAGCCATGAGATGTTCCTCCTCTGGGCAAGCCCGGGTCCAAATCCTGTTGTGCCTGTGAATAGGCTGCAGGGGGACGGTGAAGACCAGCAACAGCTTTCAGGGCTGCCACCTTCCGTGTGGGACAATTAGCCGGACGTGTGCCTTTCTGGAAACAGGCCATGCCGAGGACGAGAGCCATGAGATGTTCCTCCTCTGGGCAAGCCCGGGTCCCAGATCCTGTTGTGCCTGTGAATAGGCTGCAGGGGGACGGTGAAGACCAGCAACAGCTTTCAGGGCTGCCACCTTCCGTGTGGGACAAGGAGCCGGACGTGTTCCTTTCTGGAAACAGACCCTGCCGAGGACGAGAGCCATGAGATGTTCCTCCTCTGGGCAAGCCCCGGTCCTGAATCCTGTTGTGCCTGTGAATAGGCTGCAGGGGGACGGTGAAGACCAGCAACAGCTTTCAGGGCTGCCACCTTCCGTGTGGGACAAGGAGCCGGACGTGTCTTTCTGGATACAGGCCCTGCCGAGGACGAGAGCCATGAGATGTTCCTCCTCTGGGCAAGCCCGGGTCCCAGATCCTGTTGTGCCTGTGAATAGGCTGCAGGGGGACGGTGAAGACCAGCAACAGCTTTCAGGGCTGCCACCTTCCGTGTGGGACAAGGAGCCGGACGTGTGCCTTTTCGGAAACAAGCTCTGCCGAGGACGAGAGCCATGAGATGTTCCTCCTCTGGGCAAGCCCGGGTCCAAATCCTGTTGTGCCTGTGAATAGGGTGCAGGGGGACGGTGAAGACCAGCAACAGCTTTCAGGGCTGCCACCTTCCGTGTGGGACAAGGAGCCGGACGTGTCTTTCTGGATACAGGCCCTGCCGAGGACGAGAGCCATGAGATGTTCCTCCTCTGGGCAAGCCCGGGTCCCAGATCCTGTTGTGCCTGTGAATAGGCTGCAGGGGGACGGTGAAGACCAGCAACAGCTTTCACGGCTGCCACCTTCACTGTGGGACAAGGAGCCGGACGTGTGCCTTTCTGGAAACAGGCCGTGCCGAGGACGAGAGCCATGAGATGTTCCTCCTCTGGCCAAGCCCGGGTCCAGAATCCTGTTGTGCCTGTGAATAGGCTGCAGGGGGACGGTGAAGACCAGCAACAGCTTTCAGGGCTGCCAACTTCCGTGTGGGACAAGGAGCCGGACGTGTGCCTTTTCGGAATCAGGCTCTGCCGAGGACGAGAGCCATGAGATGTTCCTCCTCTGGGCAAGCCCGCGTCCAAATCCTGTTGTGCCTGTGAATAGGCTGCAGGGGGACGGTGAAGACCAGCAACAGCTTTCAGGGCTGCCACCTTCCGTGTGGGACAATGAGCCGGATGTGTGCCTTTCTGGAAACAGACCCTGCCGAGGACGAGAGCCATGAGATGTTCCTCCTCTGGGCAAGCCCCGGTCCTGAATCCTGTTGTGCCTGTGAATAGGCTGCAGGGGGACGGTGAAGACCAGCAACAGCTTTCAGGGCTGCCACCTTCCGTGTGGGACAAGGAGCCGGACGTGTCTTTCTGGATACAGGCCCTGCCGAGGACGAGAGCCATGAGATGTTCCTCCTCTGGGCAAGCCCGGGTCCCAGATCCTGTTGTGCCTGTGAATAGGCTGCAGGGGGACGGTGAAGACCAGCAACAGCTTTCAGGGCTGCCACCTTCCGTGTGGGACAAGGAGCCGGACGTGTGCCTTTTCGGAAACAGGCTCTGCCGAGGACGAGAGCCATGAGATGTTCCTCCTCTGGGCAAGCCCGGGTCCTGAATCCTGTTGTGCCTGTGAATAGGCTGCAGGGGGACGGTGAAGACCAGCAACAGCTTTCAGGGCTGCCACCTTCCGTGTGGGACAAGGAGCCGGACGTGTGCCTTTTCGGAAACAAGCTCTGCCGAGGACGAGAGCCATGAGATGTTCCTCCTCTGGGCAAGCCCGGGTCCCAGATCCTGTTGTGCCTGTGAATAGGCTGCAGGGGGACGGTGAAGACCAGCAACAGCTTTCACGGCTGCCACCTTCACTGTGGGACAAGGAGCCGGACGTGTGCCTTTCTGGAAACAGGCCGTGCCGAGGACGAGAGCCATGAGATGTTCCTCCTCTGGGCAAGGCCGGGTCCCAGATCCTGTTGTGCCTGTGAATAGGCTGCAGGGGGACGGTGAAGACCAGCAACAGCTTTCAGGGCTGCCACCTTCCATGTGGGACAAGGAGCCGGATGTGTGCCTTTTCGGAATCAGGCTCTGCCGAGGACGAGAGCCATGAGATGTTCCTCCTCTGGGCAAGCCCGGGTCCAAATCCTGTTGTGCCTGTGAATAGGCTGCAGGGGGACGGTGAAGACCAGCCACAGCTTTCAGGGCTGCCACCTTCCGTGTGGGACAAGGAGCCGGATGTGTGCCTTTCTGGAAACAGACCCTGCCGAGGACGAGAGCCATGAGATGTTCCTCCTCTGGGCAAGCCCCGGTCCTGAATCCTGTTGTGCCTGTGAATAGGCTGCAGGGGGACGGTGAAGACCAGCAACAGCTTTCAGGGCTGCCACCTTCCGTGTGGGACAAGGAGCCGGACGTGTCTTTCTGGATACAGGCCCTGCCGAGGACGAGAGCCATGAGATGTTCCTCCTCTGGGCAAGCCCGAGTCCCAGATCCTGTTGTGCCTGTGAATAGGCTGCAGGGGGACGGTGAAGACCACCAACAGCTTTCAGGGCTGCCACCTTCCGTATGGGACAAGGAGCCGGACGTGTGCCTTTTCGGAAACAAGCTCTGCCGAGGACGAGAGCCATGAGATGTTCCTCCTCTGGGCAAGCCCGGGTCCAAATCCTGTTGTGCCTGTGAATAGGCTGCAGGGGGACGGTGAAGACCAGCCACAGCTTTCAGGGCTGCCACCTTCCGTGTGGGACAAGGAGCCGGATGTGTGCCTTTCTGGATACAGGCCCTGCCGAGGACGAGAGCCATGAGATGTTCCTCCTCTGGGCAAGCCCCGGTCCTGAATCCTGTTGTGCCTGTGAATAGGCTGCAGGGGGACGGTGAAGAGCAGCAACAGCTTTCAGGGCTGCCACCTTCCGTGTGGGACAAGGAGCCGGACGTGTCTTTCTGGATACAGGCCCTGCCGAGGACGAGAGCCATGAGATGTTCCTCCTCTGGGCAAGCCCGGGTCCCAGATCCTGTTGTGCCTGTGAATAGGCTGCAGGGGGACGGTGAAGACCAGCAACAGCTTTCAGGGCTGCCACCTTCCGTGTGGGACAAGGAGCCGGACGTGTGCCTTTTCGGAAACAAGCTCTGCCGAGGACGAGAGCCATGAGATGTTCCTCCTCTGGGCAAGCCCGGGTCCAAATCCTGTTGTGCCTGTGAATAGGCTGCAGGGGGACGGTGAAGACCAGCAACAGCTTTCAGGGCTGCCACCTTCCGTGTGGGACAAGGAGCCGGACGTGTCTTTCTGGATACAGGCCCTGCCGAGGACGAGAGCCATGAGATGTTCCTCCTCTGGGCAAGCCCGGGTCCCAGATCCTGTTGTGCCTGTGAATAGGCTGCAGGGGGACGGTGAAGACCAGCAACAGCTTTCACGGCTGCCACCTTCACTGTGGGACAAGGAGCCGGACGTGTGCCTTTCTGGAAACAGGCCGTGCCGAGGACGAGAGCCATGAGATGTTCCTCCTCTGGCCAAGCCCGGGTCCAGAATCCTGTTGTGCCTGTGAATAGGCTGCAGGGGGACGGTGAAGACCAGCAACAGCTTTCAGGGCTGCCAACTTCCGTGTGGGACAAGGAGCCGGACGTGTGCCTTTTCGGAATCAGGCCCTGCCGAGGACGAGAGCCATGAGATGTTCCTCCTCTGGGCAAGCCCGCGTCCAAATCCTGTTGTGCCTGTGAATAGGCTGCAGGGGGACGGTGAAGACCAGCAACAGCTTTCAGGGCTGCCACCTTCCGTGTGGGACAATGAGCCGGATGTGTGCCTTTCTGGAAACAGACCCTGCCGAGGACGAGAGCCATGAGATGTTCCTCCTCTGGGCAAGCCCCGGTCCTGAATCCTGTTGTGCCTGTGAATAGGCTGCAGGGGGACGGTGAAGACCAGCAACAGCTTTCACGGCTGTCACCTTCCGTGTGGGACAAGGAGCCGGACGTGTCTTTCTGGATACAGGCCCTGCCGAGGACGAGAGCCATGAGATGTTCCTCCTCTGGGCAAGCCCGGGTCCCAGATCCTGTTGTGCCTGTGAATAGGCTGCAGGGGGACGGTGAAGACCAGCAACAGCTTTCACGGCTGCCACCTTCACTGTGGGACAAGGAGCCGGACGTGTGCCTTTCTGGAAACAGGCCGTGCCGAGGACGAGAGCCATGAGATGTTCCTCCTCTGGCCAAGCCCGGGTCCAGAATCCTGTTGTGCCTGTGAATAGGCTGCAGGGGGACGGTGAAGACCAGCAACAGCTTTCAGGGCTGCCAACTTCCGTGTGGGACAAGGAGCCGGACGTGTCTTTCTGGATACAGGCCCTGCCGAGGACGAGAGCCATGAGATGTTCCTCCTCTGGGCAAGCCCGGGTCCCAGATCCTGTTGTGCCTGTGAATAGGCTGCAGGGGGACGGTGAAGACCAGCAACAGCTTTCACGGCTGCCACCTTCACTGTGGGACAAGGAGCCGGACGTGTGCCTTTCTGGAAACAGGCCGTGCCGAGGACGAGAGCCATGAGATGTTCCTCCTCTGGCCAAGCCCGGGTCCAGAATCCTGTTGTGCCTGTGAATAGGCTGCAGGGGGACGGTGAAGACCAGCAACAGCTTTCAGGGCTGCCAACTTCCGTGTGGGACAAGGAGCCGGACGTGTGCCTTTTCGGAATCAGGCCCTGCCGAGGACGAGAGCCATGAGATGTTCCTCCTCTGGGCAAGCCCGCGTCCAAATCCTGTTGTGCCTGTGAATAGGCTGCAGGGGGACGGTGAAGACCAGCAACAGCTTTCAGGGCTGCCACCTTCCGTGTGGGACAATGAGCCGGATGTGTGCCTTTCTGGAAACAGACCCTGCCGAGGACGAGAGCCATGAGATGTTCCTCCTCTGGGCAAGCCCCGGTCCTGCATCCTGTTGTGCCTGTGAATAGGCTGCAGGGGGACGGTGAAGACCAGCAACAGCTTTCAGGGCTGCCACCTTCCGTGTGGGACAAGGAGCCGGATGTGTGCCTTTTCGGAAACAGGCTCTGCCGAGGACGAGAGCCATGAGATGTTCCTCCTCTGGGCAAGCCCGGGTCCTGAATCCTGTTGTGCCTGTGAATAGGCTGCAGGGGGACGGTGAAGACCAGCAACAGTTTTCAGGGCTGCCACCTTCCGTGTGGGACAAGGAGCCGGACGTGTGCCTTTTCGGAAACAAGCTCTGCCGAGGACGAGAGCCATGAGATGTTCCTCCTCTGGGCAAGCCCGGGTCCCAGATCCTGTTGTGCCTGTGAATAGGCTGCAGGGGGACGGTGAAGACCAGCAACAGCTTTCACGGCTGCCACCTTCACTGTGGGACAAGGAGCCGGACGTGTGCCTTTCTGGAAACAGGCCGTGCCGAGGACGAGAGCCATGAGATGTTCCTCCTCTGGGCAAGGCCGGGTCCCAGATCCTGTTGTGCCTGTGAATAGGCTGCAGGGGGACGGTGAAGACCAGCAACAGCTTTCAGGGCTGCCACCTTCCATGTGGGACAAGGAGCCGGATGTGTGCCTTTTCGGAATCAGGCTCTGCCGAGGACGAGAGCCATGAGATGTTCCTCCTCTGGGCAAGCCCGGGTCCAAATCCTGTTGTGCCTGTGAATAGGCTGCAGGGGGACGGTGAAGACCAGCCACAGCTTTCAGGGCTGCCACCTTCCGTGTGGGACAAGGAGCCGGATGTGTGCCTTTCTGGAAACAGACCCTGCCGAGGACGAGAGCCATGAGATGTTCCTCCTCTGGGCAAGCCCCGGTCCTGAATCCTGTTGTGCCTGTGAATAGGCTGCAGGGGGACGGTGAAGACCAGCAACAGCTTTCAGGGCTGCCACCTTCCGTGTGGGACAAGGAGCCGGACGTGTCTTTCTGGATACAGGCCCTGCCGAGGACGAGAGCCATGAGATGTTCCTCCTCTGGGCAAGCCCGAGTCCCAGATCCTGTTGTGCCTGTGAATAGGCTGCAGGGGGACGGTGAAGACCAGCAACAGCTTTCAGGGCTGCCACCTTCCGTGTGGGACAAGGAGCCGGACGTGTGCCTTTTCGGAAACAAGCTCTGCCGAGGACGAGAGCCATGAGATGTTCCTCCTCTGGGCAAGCCCGGGTCCAAATCCTGTTGTGCCTGTGAATAGGCTGCAGGGGGACGGTGAAGACCAGCAACAGCTTTCAGGGCTGCCACCTTCCGTGTGGGACAAGGAGCCGGATGTGTGCCTTTCTGGATACAGGCCCTGCCGAGGACGAGAGCCATGAGATGTTCCTCCTCTGGGCAAGCCCGGGTCCTGAATCCTGTTGTGCCTGTGAATAGGCTGCAGGGGGACGGTGAAGAGCAGCAACAGCTTTCAGGGCTGCCACCTTCCGTGTGGGACAAGGAGCCGGACGTGTCTTTCTGGATACAGGCCCTGCCGAGGACGAGAGCCATGAGATGTTCCTCCTCTGGGCAAGCCCGGGTCCCAGATCCTGTTGTGCCTGTGAATAGGCTGCAGGGGGACGGTGAAGACCAGCAACAGCTTTCAGGGCTGCCACCTTCCGTGTGGGACAAGGAGCCGGACGTGTGCCTTTTCGGAAACAAGCTCTGCCGAGGACGAGAGCCATGAGATGTTCCTCCTCTGGGCAAGCCCGGGTCCAAATCCTGTTGTGCCTGTGAATAGGCTGCAGGGGGACGGTGAAGACCAGCAACAGCTTTCAGGGCTGCCACCTTCCGTGTGGGACAAGGAGCCGGACGTGTCTTTCTGGATACAGGCCCTGCCGAGGACGAGAGCCATGAGATGTTCCTCCTCTGGGCAAGCCCGGGTCCTGAATCCTGTTGTGCCTGTGAATAGGCTGCAGGGGGACGGTGAAGACCAGCAACAGCTTTCAGGGCTGCCACCTTCCGTGTGGGACAAGGAGCCGGACGTGTGCCTTTTCGGAAACAAGCTCTGCCGAGGACGAGAGCCATGAGATGTTCCTCCTCTGGGCAAGCCCGGGTCCCAGATCCTGTTGTGCCTGTGAATAGGCTGCAGGGGGACGGTGAAGACCAGCAACAGCTTTCACGGCTGCCACCTTCACTGTGGGACAAGGAGCCGGACGTGTGCCTTTCTGGAAACAGGCCGTGCCGAGGACGAGAGCCATGAGATGTTCCTCCTCTGGGCAAGGCCGGGTCCCAGATCCTGTTGTGCCTGTGAATAGGCTGCAGGGGGACGGTGAAGACCAGCAACAGCTTTCAGGGCTGCCACCTTCCATGTGGGACAAGGAGCCGGATGTGTGCCTTTTCGGAATCAGGCTCTGCCGAGGACGAGAGCCATGAGATGTTCCTCCTCTGGGCAAGCCCGGGTCCAAATCCTGTTGTGCCTGTGAATAGGCTGCAGGGGGACGGTGAAGACCAGCCACAGCTTTCAGGGCTGCCACCTTCCGTGTGGGACAAGGAGCCGGATGTGTGCCTTTCTGGAAACAGACCCTGCCGAGGACGAGAGCCATGAGATGTTCCTCCTCTGGGCAAGCCCCGGTCCTGAATCCTGTTGTGCCTGTGAATAGGCTGCAGGGGGACGGTGAAGACCAGCAACAGCTTTCAGGGCTGCCACCTTCCGTGTGGGACAAGGAGCCGGACGTGTCTTTCTGGATACAGGCCCTGCCGAGGACGAGAGCCATGAGATGTTCCTCCTCTGGGCAAGCCCGGGTCCCAGATCCTGTTGTGCCTGTGAATAGGCTGCAGGGGGACGGTGAAGACCAGCAACAGCTTTCAGGGCTGCCACCTTCCGTGTGGGACAAGGAGCCGGACGTGTGCCTTTTCGGAAACAAGCTCTGCCGAGGACGAGAGCCATGAGATGTTCCTCCTCTGGGCAAGCCCGGGTCCAAATCCTGTTGTGCCTGTGAATAGGCTGCAGGGGGACGGTGAAGACCAGCAACAGCTTTCAGGGCTGCCACCTTCCGTGTGGGACAAGGAGCCGGACGTGTCTTTCTGGATACAGGCCCTGCCGAGGACGAGAGCCATGAGATGTTCCTCCTCTGGGCAAGCCCGGGTCCCAGATCCTGTTGTGCCTGTGAATAGGCTGCAGGGGGACGGTGAAGACCAGCAACAGCTTTCACGGCTGCCACCTTCACTGTGGGACAAGGAGCCGGACGTGTGCCTTTCTGGAAACAGGCCGTGCCGAGGACGAGAGCCATGAGATGTTCCTCCTCTGGCCAAGCCCGGGTCCAGAATCCTGTTGTGCCTGTGAATAGGCTGCAGGGGGACGGTGAAGACCAGCAACAGCTTTCAGGGCTGCCAACTTCCGTGTGGGACAAGGAGCCGGACGTGTGCCTTTTCGGAATCAGGCCCTGCCGAGGACGAGAGCCATGAGATGTTCCTCCTCTGGGCAAGCCCGCGTCCAAATCCTGTTGTGCCTGTGAATAGGCTGCAGGGGGACGGTGAAGACCAGCAACAGCTTTCAGGGCTGCCACCTTCCGTGTGGGACAATGAGCCGGATGTGTGCCTTTCTGGAAACAGACCCTGCCGAGGACGAGAGCCATGAGATGTTCCTCCTCTGGGCAAGCCCCGGTCCTGAATCCTGTTGTGCCTGTGAATAGGCTGCAGGGGGACGGTGAAGACCAGCAACAGCTTTCAGGGCTGTCACCTTCCGTGTGGGACAAGGAGCCGGACGTGTCTTTCTGGATACAGGCCCTGCCGAGGACGAGAGCCATGAGATGTTCCTCCTCTGGGCAAGCCCGGGTCCCAGATCCTGTTGTGCCTGTGAATAGGCTGCAGGGGGACGGTGAAGACCAGCAACAGCTTTCACGGCTGCCACCTTCACTGTGGGACAAGGAGCCGGACGTGTGCCTTTCTGGAAACAGGCCGTGCCGAGGACGAGAGCCATGAGATGTTCCTCCTCTGGGCAAGCCCGGGTCCAGAATCCTGTTGTGCCTGTGAATAGGCTGCAGGGGGACGGTGAAGACCAGCAACAGCTTTCAGGGCTGCCAACTTCCGTGTGGGACAAGGAGCCGGACGTGTCTTTCTGGATACAGGCCCTGCCGAGGACGAGAGCCATGAGATGTTCCTCCTCTGGGCAAGCCCGGGTCCCAGATCCTGTTGTGCCTGTGAATAGGCTGCAGGGGGACGGTGAAGACCAGCAACAGCTTTCACGGCTGCCACCTTCACTGTGGGACAAGGAGCCGGACGTGTGCCTTTCTGGAAACAGGCCGTGCCGAGGACGAGAGCCATGAGATGTTCCTCCTCTGGCCAAGCCCGGGTCCAGAATCCTGTTGTGCCTGTGAATAGGCTGCAGGGGGACGGTGAAGACCAGCAACAGCTTTCAGGGCTGCCACCTTCCGTGTGGGACAAGGAGCCGGACGTGTGCCTTTTCGGAATCAGGCCCTGCCGAGGACGAGAGCCATGAGATGTTCCTCCTCTGGGCAAGCCCGCGTCCAAATCCTGTTGTGCCTGTGAATAGGCTGCAGGGGGACGGTGAAGACCAGCAACAGCTTTCAGGGCTGCCACCTTCCGTGTGGGACAATGAGCCGGATGTGTGCCTTTCTGGAAACAGACCCTGCCGAGGACGAGAGCCATGAGATGTTCCTCCTCTGGGCAAGCCCCGGTCCTGAATCCTGTTGTGCCTGTGAATAGGCTGCAGGGGGACGGTGAAGACCAGCAACAGCTTTCAGGGCTGCCACCTTCCGTGTGGGACAAGGAGCCGGATGTGTGCCTTTTCGGAAACAGGCTCTGCCGAGGACGAGAGCCATGAGATGTTCCTCCTCTGGGCAAGCCCGGGTCCTGAATCCTGTTGTGCCTGTGAATAGGCTGCAGGGGGACGGTGAAGACCAGCAACAGTTTTCAGGGCTGCCACCTTCCGTGTGGGACAAGGAGCCGGACGTGTGCCTTTTCGGAAACAAGCTCTGCCGAGGACGAGAGCCATGAGATGTTCCTCCTCTGGGCAAGCCCGGGTCCCAGATCCTGTTGTGCCTGTGAATAGGCTGCAGGGGGACGGTGAAGACCAGCAACAGCTTTCACGGCTGCCACCTTCACTGTGGGACAAGGAGCCGGACGTGTGCCTTTCTGGAAACAGGCCGTGCCGAGGACGAGAGCCATGAGATGTTCCTCCTCTGGGCAAGGCCGGGTCCCAGATCCTGTTGTGCCTGTGAATAGGCTGCAGGGGGACGGTGAAGACCAGCAACAGCTTTCAGGGCTGCCACCTTCCATGTGGGACAAGGAGCCGGATGTGTGCCTTTTCGGAATCAGGCTCTGCCGAGGACGAGAGCCATGAGATGTTCCTCCTCTGGGCAAGCCCGGGTCCAAATCCTGTTGTGCCTGTGAATAGGCTGCAGGGGGACGGTGAAGACCAGCCACAGCTTTCAGGGCTGCCACCTTCCGTGTGGGACAAGGAGCCGGATGTGTGCCTTTCTGGAAACAGACCCTGCCGAGGACGAGAGCCATGAGATGTTCCTCCTCTGGGCAAGCCCCGGTCCTGAATCCTGTTGTGCCTGTGAATAGGCTGCAGGGGGACGGTGAAGACCAGCAACAGCTTTCAGGGCTGCCACCTTCCGTGTGGGACAAGGAGCCGGACGTGTCTTTCTGGATACAGGCCCTGCCGAGGACGAGAGCCATGAGATGTTCCTCCTCTGGGCAAGCCCGAGTCCCAGATCCTGTTGTGCCTGTGAATAGGCTGCAGGGGGACGGTGAAGACCAGCAACAGCTTTCAGGGCTGCCACCTTCCGTGTGGGACAAGGAGCCGGACGTGTGCCTTTTCGGAAACAAGCTCTGCCGAGGACGAGAGCCATGAGATGTTCCTCCTCTGGGCAAGCCCGGGTCCAAATCCTGTTGTGCCTGTGAATAGGCTGCAGGGGGACGGTGAAGACCAGCAACAGCTTTCAGGGCTGCCACCTTCCGTGTGGGACAAGGAGCCGGATGTGTGCCTTTCTGGATACAGGCCCTGCCGAGGACGAGAGCCATGAGATGTTCCTCCTCTGGGCAAGCCCGGGTCCTGAATCCTGTTGTGCCTGTGAATAGGCTGCAGGGGGACGGTGAAGAGCAGCAACAGCTTTCAGGGCTGCCACCTTCCGTGTGGGACAAGGAGCCGGACGTGTCTTTCTGGATACAGGCCCTGCCGAGGACGAGAGCCATGAGATGTTCCTCCTCTGGGCAAGCCCGGGTCCGAGATCCTGTTGTGCCTGTGAATAGGCTGCAGGGGGACGGTGAAGACCAGCAACAGCTTTCAGGGCTGCCACCTTCCGTGTGGGACAAGGAGCCGGACGTGTGCCTTTTCGGAAACAAGCTCTGCCGAGGACGAGAGCCATGAGATGTTCCTCCTCTGGGCAAGCCCGGGTCCAAATCCTGTTGTGCCTGTGAATAGGCTGCAGGGGGACGGTGAAGACCAGCAACAGCTTTCAGGGCTGCCACCTTCCGTGTGGGACAAGGAGCCGGACGTGTCTTTCTGGATACAGGCCCTGCCGAGGACGAGAGCCATGAGATGTTCCTCCTCTGGGCAAGCCCGGGTCCTGAATCCTGTTGTGCCTGTGAATAGGCTGCAGGGGGACGGTGAAGACCAGCAACAGCTTTCAGGGCTGCCACCTTCCGTGTGGGACAAGGAGCCGGACGTGTGCCTTTTCGGAAACAAGCTCTGCCGAGGACGAGAGCCATGAGATGTTCCTCCTCTGGGCAAGCCCGGGTCCCAGATCCTGTTGTGCCTGTGAATAGGCTGCAGGGGGACGGTGAAGACCAGCACCAGCTTTCACGGCTGCCACCTTCACTGTGGGACAAGGAGCCGGACGTGTGCCTTTCTGGAAACAGGCCGTGCCGAGGACGAGAGCCATGAGATGTTCCTCCTCTGGGCAAGGCCGGGTCCCAGATCCTGTTGTGCCTGTGAATAGGCTGCAGGGGGACGGTGAAGACCAGCAACAGCTTTCAGGGCTGCCACCTTCCATGTGGGACAAGGAGCCGGATGTGTGCCTTTTCGGAATCAGGCTCTGCCGAGGACGAGAGCCATGAGATGTTCCTCCTCTGGGCAAGCCCGGGTCCAAATCCTGTTGTGCCTGTGAATAGGCTGCAGGGGGACGGTGAAGACCAGCCACAGCTTTCAGGGCTGCCACCTTCCGTGTGGGACAAGGAGCCGGATGTGTGCCTTTCTGGAAACAGACCCTGCCGAGGACGAGAGCCATGAGATGTTCCTCCTCTGGGCAAGCCCCGGTCCTGAATCCTGTTGTGCCTGTGAATAGGCTGCAGGGGGACGGTGAAGACCAGCAACAGCTTTCAGGGCTGCCACCTTCCGTGTGGGACAAGGAGCCGGACGTGTCTTTCTGGATACAGGCCCTGCCGAGGACGAGAGCCATGAGATGTTCCTCCTCTGGGCAAGCCCGAGTCCCAGATCCTGTTGTGCCTGTGAATAGGCTGCAGGGGGACGGTGAAGACCACCAACAGCTTTCAGGGCTGCCACCTTCCGTATGGGACAAGGAGCCGGACGTGTGCCTTTTCGGAAACAAGCTCTGCCGAGGACGAGAGCCATGAGATGTTCCTCCTCTGGGCAAGCCCGGGTCCAAATCCTGTTGTGCCTGTGAATAGGCTGCAGGGGGACGGTGAAGACCAGCAACAGCTTTCAGGGCTGCCCCCTTCCGTGTGGGACAAGGAGCCGGATGTGTGCCTTTCTGGATACAGGCCCTGCCGAGGACGAGAGCCATGAGATGTTCCTCCTCTGGGCAAGCCCCGGTCCTGAATCCTGTTGTGCCTGTGAATAGGCTGCAGGGGGACGGTGAAGAGCAGCAACAGCTTTCAGGGCTGCCACCTTCCGTGTGGGACAAGGAGCCGGACGTGTCTTTCTGGATACAGGCCCTGCCGAGGACGAGAGCCATGAGATGTTCCTCCTCTGGGCAAGCCCGGGTCCCAGATCCTGTTGTGCCTGTGAATAGGCTGCAGGGGGACGGTGAAGACCAGCAACAGCTTTCAGGGCTGCCACCTTCCGTGTGGGACAAGGAGCCGGACGTGTGCCTTTTCGGAAACAAGCTCTGCCGAGGACGAGAGCCATGAGATGTTCCTCCTCTGGGCAAGCCCGGGTCCAAATCCTGTTGTGCCTGTGAATAGGCTGCAGGGGGACGGTGAAGACCAGCAACAGCTTTCAGGGCTGCCACCTTCCGTGTGGGACAAGGAGCCGGACGTGTCTTTCTGGATACAGGCCCTGCCGAGGACGAGAGCCATGAGATGTTCCTCCTCTGGGCAAGCCCGGGTCCCAGATCCTGTTGTGCCTGTGAATAGGCTGCAGGGGGACGGTGAAGACCAGCAACAGCTTTCACGGCTGCCACCTTCACTGTGGGACAAGGAGCCGGACGTGTGCCTTTCTGGAAACAGGCCGTGCCGAGGACGAGAGCCATGAGATGTTCCTCCTCTGGCCAAGCCCGGGTCCAGAATCCTGTTGTGCCTGTGAATAGGCTGCAGGGGGACGGTGAAGACCAGCAACAGCTTTCAGGGCTGCCAACTTCCGTGTGGGACAAGGAGCCGGACGTGTGCCTTTTCGGAATCAGGCCCTGCCGAGGACGAGAGCCATGAGATGTTCCTCCTCTGGGCAAGCCCGCGTCCAAATCCTGTTGTGCCTGTGAATAGGCTGCAGGGGGACGGTGAAGACCAGCAACAGCTTTCAGGGCTGCCACCTTCCGTGTGGGACAATGAGCCGGATGTGTGCCTTTCTGGAAACAGACCCTGCCGAGGACGAGAGCCATGAGATGTTCCTCCTCTGGGCAAGCCCCGGTCCTGAATCCTGTTGTGCCTGTGAATAGGCTGCAGGGGGACGGTGAAGACCAGCAACAGCTTTCACGGCTGCCACCTTCCGTGTGGGACAAGGAGCCGGACGTGTCTTTCTGGATACAGGCCCTGCCGAGGACGAGAGCCATGAGATGTTCCTCCTCTGGGCAAGCCCGGGTCCCAGATCCTGTTGTGCCTGTGAATAGGCTGCAGGGGGACGGTGAAGACCAGCAACAGCTTTCACGGCTGCCACCTTCACTGTGGGACAAGGAGCCGGACGTGTGCCTTTCTGGAAACAGGCCGTGCCGAGGACGAGAGCCATGAGATGTTCCTCCTCTGGCCAAGCCCGGGTCCAGAATCCTGTTGTGCCTGTGAATAGGCTGCAGGGGGACGGTGAAGACCAGCAACAGCTTTCAGGGCTGCCAACTTCCGTGTGGGACAAGGAGCCGGACGTGTCTTTCTGGATACAGGCCCTGCCGAGGACGAGAGCCATGAGATGTTCCTCCTCTGGGCAAGCCCGGGTCCCAGATCCTGTTGTGCCTGTGAATAGGCTGCAGGGGGACGGTGAAGACCAGCAACAGCTTTCACGGCTGCCACCTTCACTGTGGGACAAGGAGCCGGACGTGTGCCTTTCTGGAAACAGGCCGTGCCGAGGACGAGAGCCATGAGATGTTCCTCCTCTGGCCAAGCCCGGGTCCAGAATCCTGTTGTGCCTGTGAATAGGCTGCAGGGGGACGGTGAAGACCAGCAACAGCTTTCAGGGCTGCCAACTTCCGTGTGGGACAAGGAGCCGGACGTGTGCCTTTTCGGAATCAGGCCCTGCCGAGGACGAGAGCCATGAGATGTTCCTCCTCTGGGCAAGCCCGCGTCCAAATCCTGTTGTGCCTGTGAATAGGCTGCAGGGGGACGGTGAAGACCAGCAACAGCTTTCAGGGCTGCCACCTTCCGTGTGGGACAATGAGCCGGATGTGTGCCTTTCTGGAAACAGACCCTGCCGAGGACGAGAGCCATGAGATGTTCCTCCTCTGGGCAAGCCCCGGTCCTGAATCCTGTTGTGCCTGTGAATAGGCTGCAGGGGGACGGTGAAGACCAGCAACAGCTTTCAGGGCTGCCACCTTCCGTGTGGGACAAGGAGCCGGATGTGTGCCTTTTCGGAAACAGGCTCTGCCGAGGACGAGAGCCATGAGATGTTCCTCCTCTGGGCAAGCCCGGGTCCTGAATCCTGTTGTGCCTGTGAATAGGCTGCAGGGGGACGGTGAAGACCAGCAACAGCTTTCAGGGCTGCCACCTTCCGTGTGGGACAAGGAGCCGGACGTGTGCCTTTTCGGAAACAAGCTCTGCCGAGGACGAGAGCCATGAGATGTTCCTCCTCTGGGCAAGCCCGGGTCCCAGATCCTGTTGTGCCTGTGAATAGGCTGCAGGGGGACGGTGAAGACCAGCAACAGCTTTCACGGCTGCCACCTTCACTGTGGGACAAGGAGCCGGACGTGTGCCTTTCTGGAAACAG
Organism: Astur gentilis; assembly: GCF_929443795.1. Lineage (NCBI taxonomy): Eukaryota > Metazoa > Chordata > Aves > Accipitriformes > Accipitridae > Astur > Astur gentilis. The sequence continues at coordinate 825,978 of NW_026061071.1, forward strand.
GCCGTGCCGAGGACGAGAGCCATGAGATGTTCCTCCTCTGGGCAAGGCCGGGTCCCAGATCCTGTTGTGCCTGTGAATAGGCTGCAGGGGGACGGTGAAGACCAGCAACAGCTTTCAGGGCTGCCACCTTCCATGTGGGACAAGGAGCCGGATGTGTGCCTTTTCGGAATCAGGCTCTGCCGAGGACGAGAGCCATGAGATGTTCCTCCTCTGGGCAAGCCCGGGTCCAAATCCTGTTGTGCCTGTGAATAGGCTGCAGGGGGACGGTGAAGACCAGCCACAGCTTTCAGGGCTGCCACCTTCCGTGTGGGACAAGGAGCCGGATGTGTGCCTTTCTGGAAACAGACCCTGCCGAGGACGAGAGCCATGAGATGTTCCTCCTCTGGGCAAGCCCCGGTCCTGAATCCTGTTGTGCCTGTGAATAGGCTGCAGGGGGACGGTGAAGACCAGCAACAGCTTTCAGGGCTGCCACCTTCCGTGTGGGACAAGGAGCCGGACGTGTCTTTCTGGATACAGGCCCTGCCGAGGACGAGAGCCATGAGATGTTCCTCCTCTGGGCAAGCCCGAGTCCCAGATCCTGTTGTGCCTGTGAATAGGCTGCAGGGGGACGGTGAAGACCAGCAACAGCTTTCAGGGCTGCCACCTTCCGTGTGGGACAAGGAGCCGGACGTGTGCCTTTTCGGAAACAAGCTCTGCCGAGGACGAGAGCCATGAGATGTTCCTCCTCTGGGCAAGCCCGGGTCCAAATCCTGTTGTGCCTGTGAATAGGCTGCAGGGGGACGGTGAAGACCAGCAACAGCTTTCAGGGCTGCCACCTTCCGTGTGGGACAAGGAGCCGGATATGTGCCTTTCTGGATACAGGCCCTGCCGAGGACGAGAGCCATGAGATGTTCCTCCTCTGGGCAAGCCCGGGTCCTGAATCCTGTTGTGCCTGTGAATAGGCTGCAGGGGGACGGTGAAGAGCAGCAACAGCTTTCAGGGCTGCCACCTTCCGTGTGGGACAAGGAGCCGGACGTGTCTTTCTGGATACAGGCCCTGCCGAGGACGAGAGCCATGAGATGTTCCTCCTCTGGGCAAGCCCGGGTCCCAGATCCTGTTGTGCCTGTGAATAGGCTGCAGGGGGACGGTGAAGACCAGCAACAGCTTTCAGGGCTGCCACCTTCCGTGTGGGACAAGGAGCCGGACGTGTGCCTTTTCGGAAACAAGCTCTGCCGAGGACGAGAGCCATGAGATGTTCCTCCTCTGGGCAAGCCCGGGTCCAAATCCTGTTGTGCCTGTGAATAGGCTGCAGGGGGACGGTGAAGACCAGCAACAGCTTTCAGGGCTGCCACCTTCCGTGTGGGACAAGGAGCCGGACGTGTCTTTCTGGATACAGGCCCTGCCGAGGACGAGAGCCATGAGATGTTCCTCCTCTGGGCAAGCCCGGGTCCCAGATCCTGTTGTGCCTGTGAATAGGCTGCAGGGGGACGGTGAAGACCAGCCACAGCTTTCACGGCTGCCACCTTCACTGTGGGACAAGGAGCCGGACGTGTGCCTTTCTGGAAACAGGCCGTGCCGAGGACGAGAGCCATGAGATGTTCCTCCTCTGGCCAAGCCCGGGTCCAGAATCCTGTTGTGCCTGTGAATAGGCTGCAGGGGGACGGTGAAGACCAGCAACAGCTTTCAGGGCTGCCAACTTCCGTGTGGGACAAGGAGCCGGACGTGTGCCTTTTCGGAATCAGGCCCTGCCGAGGACGAGAGCCATGAGATGTTCCTCCTCTGGGCAAGCCCGCGTCCAAATCCTGTTGTGCCTGTGAATAGGCTGCAGGGGGACGGTGAAGACCAGCAACAGCTTTCAGGGCTGCCACCTTCCGTGTGGGACAATGAGCCGGATGTGTGCCTTTCTGGAAACAGACCCTGCCGAGGACGAGAGCCATGAGATGTTCCTCCTCTGGGCAAGCCCCGGTCCTGAATCCTGTTGTGCCTGTGAATAGGCTGCAGGGGGACGGTGAAGACCAGCAACAGCTTTCACGGCTGCCACCTTCCGTGTGGGACAAGGAGCCGGACGTGTCTTTCTGGATACAGGCCCTGCCGAGGACGAGAGCCATGAGATGTTCCTCCTCTGGGCAAGCCCGGGTCCCAGATCCTGTTGTGCCTGTGAATTGGCTGCAGGGGGACGGTGAAGACCAGCAACAGCTTTCACGGCTGCCACCTTCACTGTGGGACAAGGAGCCGGACGTGTGCCTTTCTGGAAACAGGCCGTGCCGAGGACGAGAGCCATGAGATGTTCCTCCTCTGGCCAAGCCCGGGTCCAGAATCCTGTTGTGCCTGTGAATAGGCTGCAGGGGGACGGTGAAGACCAGCAACAGCTTTCAGGGCTGCCAACTTCCGTGTGGGACAAGGAGCCGGACGTGTCTTTCTGGATACAGGCCCTGCCGAGGACGAGAGCCATGAGATGTTCCTCCTCTGGGCAAGCCCGGGTCCCAGATCCTGTTGTGCCTGTGAATAGGCTGCAGGGGGACGGTGAAGACCAGCAACAGCTTTCACGGCTGCCACCTTCACTGTGGGACAAGGAGCCGGACGTGTGCCTTTCTGGAAACAGGCCGTGCCGAGGACGAGAGCCATGAGATGTTCCTCCTCTGGCCAAGCCCGGGTCCAGAATCCTGTTGTGCCTGTGAATAGGCTGCAGGGGGACGGTGAAGACCAGCAACAGCTTTCAGGGCTGCCAACTTCCGTGTGGGACAAGGAGCCGGACGTGTGCCTTTTCGGAATCAGGCCCTGCCGAGGACGAGAGCCATGAGATGTTCCTCCTCTGGGCAAGCCCGGGTCCCAGATCCTGTTGTGCCTGTGAATAGGCTGCAGGGGGACGGTGAAGACCAGCAACAGCTTTCACGGCTGCCACCTTCCGTGTGGGACAAGGAGCCGGACGTGTGCCTTTCTGGAAACAGGCCGTGCCGAGGACGAGAGCCATGAGATGTTCCTCCTCTGGGCAAGGCCGGGTCCCAGATCCTGTTGTGCCTGTGAATAGGCTGCAGGGGGACGGTGAAGACCAGCAACAGCTTTCAGGGCTGCCACCTTCCATGTGGGACAAGGAGCCGGATGTGTGCCTTTTCGGAATCAGGCTCTGCCGAGGACGAGAGCCATGAGATGTTCCTCCTCTGGGCAAGCCCGGGTCCAAATCCTGTTGTGCCTGTGAATAGGCTGCAGGGGGACGGTGAAGACCAGCCACAGCTTTCAGGGCTGCCACCTTCCGTGTGGGACAAGGAGCCGGATGTGTGCCTTTCTGGAAACAGACCCTGCCGAGGACGAGAGCCATGAGATGTTCCTCCTCTGGGCAAGCCCCGGTCCTGAATCCTGTTGTGCCTGTGAATAGGCTGCAGGGGGACGGTGAAGACCAGCAACAGCTTTCAGGGCTGCCACCTTCCGTGTGGGACAAGGAGCCGGACGTGTCTTTCTGGATACAGGCCCTGCCGAGGACGAGAGCCATGAGATGTTCCTCCTCTGGGCAAGCCCGAGTCCCAGATCCTGTTGTGCCTGTGAATAGGCTGCAGGGGGACGGTGAAGACCAGCAACAGCTTTCAGGGCTGCCACCTTCCGTGTGGGACAAGGAGCCGGACGTGTGCCTTTTCGGAAACAAGCTCTGCCGAGGACGAGAGCCATGAGATGTTCCTCCTCTGGGCAAGCCCGGGTCCAAATCCTGTTGTGCCTGTGAATAGGCTGCAGGGGGACGGTGAAGACCAGCAACAGCTTTCAGGACTGCCACCTTCCGTGTGGGACAAGGAGCCGGATATGTGCCTTTCTGGATACAGGCCCTGCCGAGGACGAGAGCCATGAGATGTTCCTCCTCTGGGCAAGCCCGGGTCCTGAATCCTGTTGTGCCTGTGAATAGGCTGCAGGGGGACGGTGAAGAGCAGCAACAGCTTTCAGGGCTGCCACCTTCCGTGTGGGACAAGGAGCCGGACGTGTCTTTCTGGATACAGGCCCTGCCGAGGACGAGAGCCATGAGATGTTCCTCCTCTGGGCAAGCCCGGGTCCCAGATCCTGTTGTGCCTGTGAATAGGCTGCAGGGGGACGGTGAAGACCAGCAACAGCTTTCAGGGCTGCCACCTTCCGTGTGGGACAAGGAGCCGGACGTGTGCCTTTTCGGAAACAAGCTCTGCCGAGGACGAGAGCCATGAGATGTTCCTCCTCTGGGCAAGCCCGGGTCCAAATCCTGTTGTGCCTGTGAATAGGCTGCAGGGGGACGGTGAAGACCAGCAACAGCTTTCAGGGCTGCCACCTTCCGTGTGGGACAAGGAGCCGGACGTGTCTTTCTGGATACAGGCCCTGCCGAGGACGAGAGCCATGAGATGTTCCTCCTCTGGGCAAGCCCGGGTCCCAGATCCTGTTGTGCCTGTGAATAGGCTGCAGGGGGACGGTGAAGACCAGCCACAGCTTTCACGGCTGCCACCTTCACTGTGGGACAAGGAGCCGGACGTGTGCCTTTCTGGAAACAGGCCGTGCCGAGGACGAGAGCCATGAGATGTTCCTCCTCTGGCCAAGCCCGGGTCCAGAATCCTGTTGTGCCTGTGAATAGGCTGCAGGGGGACGGTGAAGACCAGCAACAGCTTTCAGGGCTGCCAACTTCCGTGTGGGACAAGGAGCCGGACGTGTGCCTTTTCGGAATCAGGCCCTGCCGAGGACGAGAGCCATGAGATGTTCCTCCTCTGGGCAAGCCCGCGTCCAAATCCTGTTGTGCCTGTGAATAGGCTGCAGGGGGACGGTGAAGACCAGCAACAGCTTTCAGGGCTGCCACCTTCCGTGTGGGACAATGAGCCGGATGTGTGCCTTTCTGGAAACAGACCCTGCCGAGGACGAGAGCCATGAGATGTTCCTCCTCTGGGCAAGCCCCGGTCCTGAATCCTGTTGTGCCTGTGAATAGGCTGCAGGGGGACGGTGAAGACCAGCAACAGCTTTCACGGCTGCCACCTTCCGTGTGGGACAAGGAGCCGGACGTGTCTTTCTGGATACAGGCCCTGCCGAGGACGAGAGCCATGAGATGTTCCTCCTCTGGGCAAGCCCGGGTCCCAGATCCTGTTGTGCCTGTGAATTGGCTGCAGGGGGACGGTGAAGACCAGCAACAGCTTTCACGGCTGCCACCTTCACTGTGGGACAAGGAGCCGGACGTGTGCCTTTCTGGAAACAGGCCGTGCCGAGGACGAGAGCCATGAGATGTTCCTCCTCTGGCCAAGCCCGGGTCCAGAATCCTGTTGTGCCTGTGAATAGGCTGCAGGGGGACGGTGAAGACCAGCAACAGCTTTCAGGGCTGCCAACTTCCGTGTGGGACAAGGAGCCGGACGTGTCTTTCTGGATACAGGCCCTGCCGAGGACGAGAGCCATGAGATGTTCCTCCTCTGGGCAAGCCCGGGTCCCAGATCCTGTTGTGCCTGTGAATAGGCTGCAGGGGGACGGTGAAGACCAGCAACAGCTTTCACGGCTGCCACCTTCACTGTGGGACAAGGAGCCGGACGTGTGCCTTTCTGGAAACAGGCCGTGCCGAGGACGAGAGCCATGAGATGTTCCTCCTCTGGCCAAGCCCGGGTCCAGAATCCTGTTGTGCCTGTGAATAGGCTGCAGGGGGACGGTGAAGACCAGCAACAGCTTTCAGGGCTGCCAACTTCCGTGTGGGACAAGGAGCCGGAGGTGTGCCTTTTCGGAATCAGGCCCTGCCGAGGACGAGAGCCATGAGATGTTCCTCCTCTGGGCAAGCCCGCGTCCAAATCCTGTTGTGCCTGTGAATAGGCTGCAGGGGGACGGTGAAGACCAGCAACAGCTTTCAGGGCTGCCACCTTCCGTGTGGGACAATGAGCCGGATGTGTGCCTTTCTGGAAACAGACCCTGCCGAGGACGAGAGCCATGAGATGTTCCTCCTCTGGGCAAGCCCCGGTCCTGAATCCTGTTGTGCCTGTGAATAGGCTGCAGGGGGACGGTGAAGACCAGCAACAGCTTTCAGGGCTGCCACCTTCCGTGTGGGACAAGGAGCCGGATGTGTGCCTTTTCGGAAACAGGCTCTGCCGAGGACGAGAGCCATGAGATGTTCCTCCTCTGGGCAAGCCCGGGTCCTGAATCCTGTTGTGCCTGTGAATAGGCTGCAGGGGGACGGTGAAGACCAGCAACAGCTTTCAGGGCTGCCACCTTCCGTGTGGGACAAGGAGCCGGACGTGTGCCTTTTCGGAAACAAGCTCTGCCGAGGACGAGAGCCATGAGATGTTCCTCCTCTGGGCAAGCCCGGGTCCCAGATCCTGTTGTGCCTGTGAATAGGCTGCAGGGGGACGGTGAAGACCAGCAACAGCTTTCACGGCTGCCACCTTCCGTGTGGGACAAGGAGCCGGACGTGTGCCTTTCTGGAAACAGGCCGTGCCGAGGACGAGAGCCATGAGATGTTCCTCCTCTGGGCAAGGCCGGGTCCCAGATCCTGTTGTGCCTGTGAATAGGCTGCAGGGGGACGGTGAAGACCAGCAACAGCTTTCAGGGCTGCCACCTTCCATGTGGGACAAGGAGCCGGATGTGTGCCTTTTCGGAATCAGGCTCTGCCGAGGACGAGAGCCATGAGATGTTCCTCCTCTGGGCAAGCCCGGGTCCAAATCCTGTTGTGCCTGTGAATAGGCTGCAGGGGGACGGTGAAGACCAGCCACAGCTTTCAGGGCTGCCACCTTCCGTGTGGGACAAGGAGCCGGATGTGTGCCTTTCTGGAAACAGACCCTGCCGAGGACGAGAGCCATGAGATGTTCCTCCTCTGGGCAAGCCCCGGTCCTGAATCCTGTTGTGCCTGTGAATAGGCTGCAGGGGGACGGTGAAGACCAGCAACAGCTTTCAGGGCTGCCACCTTCCGTGTGGGACAAGGAGCCGGACGTGTCTTTCTGGATACAGGCCCTGCCGAGGACGAGAGCCATGAGATGTTCCTCCTCTGGGCAAGCCCGAGTCCCAGATCCTGTTGTGCCTGTGAATAGGCTGCAGGGGGACGGTGAAGACCAGCAACAGCTTTCAGGGCTGCCACCTTCCGTGTGGGACAAGGAGCCGGACGTGTGCCTTTTCGGAAACAAGCTCTGCCGAGGACGAGAGCCATGAGATGTTCCTCCTCTGGGCAAGCCCGGGTCCAAATCCTGTTGTGCCTGTGAATAGGCTGCAGGGGGACGGTGAAGACCAGCAACAGCTTTCAGGGCTGCCACCTTCCGTGTGGGACAAGGAGCCGGATATGTGCCTTTCTGGATACAGGCCCTGCCGAGGACGAGAGCCATGAGATGTTCCTCCTCTGGGCAAGCCCGGGTCCTGAATCCTGTTGTGCCTGTGAATAGGCTGCAGGGGGACGGTGAAGAGCAGCAACAGCTTTCAGGGCTGCCACCTTCCGTGTGGGACAAGGAGCCGGACGTGTCTTTCTGGATACAGGCCCTGCCGAGGACGAGAGCCATGAGATGTTCCTCCTCTGGGCAAGCCCGGGTCCCAGATCCTGTTGTGCCTGTGAATAGGCTGCAGGGGGACGGTGAAGACCAGCAACAGCTTTCAGGGCTGCCACCTTCCGTGTGGGACAAGGAGCCGGACGTGTGCCTTTTCGGAAACAAGCTCTGCCGAGGACGAGAGCCATGAGATGTTCCTCCTCTGGGCAAGCCCGGGTCCAAATCCTGTTGTGCCTGTGAATAGGCTGCAGGGGGACGGTGAAGACCAGCAACAGCTTTCACGGCTGCCACCTTCACTGTGGGACAAGGAGCCGGACGTGTCTTTCTGGATACAGGCCCTGCCGAGGACGAGAGCCATGAGATGTTCCTCCTCTGGGCAAGCCCGGGTCCCAGATCCTGTTGTGCCTGTGAATAGGCTGCAGGGGGACGGTGAAGACCAGCAACAGCTTTCACGGCTGCCACCTTCACTGTGGGACAAGGAGCCGGACGTGTGCCTTTCTGGAAACAGGCCGTGCCGAGGACGAGAGCCATGAGATGTTCCTCCTCTGGCCAAGCCCGGGTCCAGAATCCTGTTGTGCCTGTGAATAGGCTGCAGGGGGACGGTGAAGACCAGCAACAGCTTTCAGGGCTGCCAACTTCCGTGTGGGACAAGGAGCCGGACGTGTGCCTTTTCGGAATCAGGCCCTGCCGAGGACGAGAGCCATGAGATGTTCCTCCTCTGGGCAAGCCCGCGTCCAAATCCTGTTGTGCCTGTGAATAGGCTGCAGGGGGACGGTGAAGACCAGCAACAGCTTTCAGGGCTGCCACCTTCCGTGTGGGACAATGAGCCGGATGTGTGCCTTTCTGGAAACAGACCCTGCCGAGGACGAGAGCCATGAGATGTTCCTCCTCTGGGCAAGCCCCGGTCCTGAATCCTGTTGTGCCTGTGAATAGGCTGCAGGGGGACGGTGAAGACCAGCAACAGCTTTCACGGCTGCCACCTTCCGTGTGGGACAAGGAGCCGGACGTGTCTTTCTGGATACAGGCCCTGCCGAGGACGAGAGCCATTAGATGTTCCTCCTCTGGGCAAGCCCGGGTCCCAGATCCTGTTGTGCCTGTGAATTGGCTGCAGGGGGACGGTGAAGACCAGCAACAGCTTTCACGGCTGCCACCTTCACTGTGGGACAAGGAGCCGGACGTGTGCCTTTCTGGAAACAGGCCGTGCCGAGGACGAGAGCCATGAGATGTTCCTCCTCTGGCCAAGCCCGGGTCCAGAATCCTGTTGTGCCTGTGAATAGGCTGCAGGGGGACGGTGAAGACCAGCAACAGCTTTCAGGGCTGCCAACTTCCGTGTGGGACAAGGAGCCGGACGTGTCTTTCTGGATACAGGCCCTGCCGAGGACGAGAGCCATGAGATGTTCCTCCTCTGGGCAAGCCCGGGTCCCAGATCCTGTTGTGCCTGTGAATAGGCTGCAGGGGGACGGTGAAGACCAGCAACAGCTTTCACGGCTGCCACCTTCACTGTGGGACAAGGAGCCGGACGTGTGCCTTTCTGGAAACAGGCCGTGCCGAGGACGAGAGCCATGAGATGTTCCTCCTCTGGCCAAGCCCGGGTCCAGAATCCTGTTGTGCCTGTGAATAGGCTGCAGGGGGACGGTGAAGACCAGCAACAGCTTTCAGGGCTGCCAACTTCCGTGTGGGACAAGGAGCCGGACGTGTGCCTTTTCGGAATCAGGCCCTGCCGAGGACGAGAGCCATGAGATGTTCCTCCTCTGGGCAAGCCCGCGTCCAAATCCTGTTGTGCCTGTGAATAGGCTGCAGGGGGACGGTGAAGACCAGCAACAGCTTTCAGGGCTGCCACCTTCCGTGTGGGACAATGAGCCGGATGTGTGCCTTTCTGGAAACAGACCCTGCCGAGGACGAGAGCCATGAGATGTTCCTCCTCTGGGCAAGCCCCGGTCCTGAATCCTGTTGTGCCTGTGAATAGGCTGCAGGGGGACGGTGAAGACCAGCAACAGCTTTCAGGGCTGCCACCTTCCGTGTGGGACAAGGAGCCGGACGTGTCTTTCTGGATACAGGCCCTGCCGAGGACGAGAGCCATGAGATGTTCCTCCTCTGGGCAAGCCCGGGTCCCAAATCCTGTTGTGCCTGTGAATAGGCTGCAGGGGGACGGTGAAGACCAGCAACAGCTTTCAGGGCTGCCACCTTCCGTGTGGGACAAGGAGCCGGATGTGTGCCTTTCTGGAAACAGACCCTGCCGAGGACGAGAGCCATGAGATGTTCCTCCTCTGGGCAAGCCCGGGTCCTGAATCCTGTTGTGCCTGTGAATAGGCTGCAGGGGGACGGTGAAGACCAGCAACAGCTTTCAGGGCTGCCACCTTCCGTGTGGGACAAGGAGCCGGACGTGTCTTTCTGGATACAGGCCCTGCCGAGGACGAGAGCCATGAGATGTTCCTCCTCTGGGCAAGGCCGGGTCCCAGATCCTGTTGTGCCTGTGAATAGGCTGCAGGGGGACGGTGAAGACCAGCAACAGCTTTCAGGGCTGCCACCTTCCATGTGGGACAAGGAGCCGGATGTGTGCCTTTTCGGAATCAGGCTCTGCCGAGGACGAGAGCCATGAGATGTTCCTCCTCTGGGCAAGCCCGGGTCCAAATCCTGTTGTGCCTGTGAATAGGCTGCAGGGGGACGGTGAAGACCAGCAACAGCTTTCAGGGCTGCCACCTTCCGTGTGGGACAAGGAGCCGGATGTGTGCCTTTATTGGAAACAGACCCTGCCGAGGACGAGAGCCATGAGATGTTCCTCCTCTGGGCAAGCCCCGGTCCTGAATCCTGTTGTGCCTGTGAATAGGCTGCAGGGGGACGGTGAAGACCAGCAACAGCTTTCAGGGCTGCCACCTTCCGTGTGGGACAAGGAGCCGGACGTGTGCCTTTTCGGAAACAAGCTCTGCCGAGGACGAGAGCCATGAGATGTTCCTCCTCTGGGCAAGCCCGGGTCCAAATCCTGTTGTGCCTGTGAATAGGCTGCAGGGGGACGGTGAAGACCAGCAACAGCTTTCAGGGCTGCCACCTTCCGTGTGGGACAAGGAGCCGGACGTGTCTTTCTGGATACAGGCCCTGCCGAGGACGAGATCCATGAGATGTTCCTCCTCTGGGCAAGCCCGGGTCCCAGATCCTGTTGTGCCTGTGAATAGGCTGCAGGGGGACGGTGAAGACCAGCAACAGCTTTCAGGGCTGCCACCTTCCGTGTGGGACAAGGAGCCGGACGTGTGCCTTTTCGGAATCAGGCTCTGCCGAGGACGAGAGCCATGAGATGTTCCTCCTCTGGGCAAGCCCGGGTCCTGAATCCTGTTGTGCCTGTGAATAGGCTGCAGGGGGACGGTGAAGACCAGCAACAGCTTTCAGGGCTGCCACCTTCCGTGTGGGACAAGGAGCCGGACGTGTCTTTCTGGATACAGGCCCTGCCGAGGACGAGAGCCATGAGATGTTCCTCCTCTGGGCAAGCCCGGGTCCCAGATCCTGTTGTGCCTGTGAATAGGCTGCAGGGGGACGGTGAAGACCAGCAACAGCTTTCAGGGCTGCCACCTTCCGTGTGGGACAAGGAGCCGGATGTGTGCCTTTTCGGAAACAGGCTCTGCCGAGGACGAGAGCCATGAGATGTTCCTCCTCTGGGCAAGCCCGGGTCCTGAATCCTGTTGTGCCTGTGAATAGGCTGCAGGGGGACGGTGAAGACCAGCAACAGCTTTCAGGGCTGCCACCTTCCGTGTGGGACAAGGAGCCGGATGTTTGCCTTTTCGGAAACAAGCTCTGCCGAGGACGAGAGCCATGAGATGTTCCTCCTCTGGGCAAGCCCGGGTCCCAGATCCTGTTGTGCCTGTGAATAGGCTGCAGGGGGACGGTGAAGACCAGCAACAGCTTTCACGGCTGCCACCTTCACTGTGGGACAAGGAGCCGGACGTGTGCCTTTCTGGAAACAGGCCGTGCCGAGGACGAGAGCCATGAGATGTTCCTCCTCTGGGCAAGGCCGGGTCCCAGATCCTGTTGTGCCTGTGAATAGGCTGCAGGGGGACGGTGAAGACCAGCAACAGCTTTCAGGGCTGCCACCTTCCATGTGGGACAAGGAGCCGGATGTGTGCCTTTTCGGAATCAGGCTCTGCCGAGGACGAGAGCCATGAGATGTTCCTCCTCTGGGCAAGCCCGGGTCCAAATCCTGTTGTGCCTGTGAATAGGCTGCAGGGGGACGGTGAAGACCAGCCACAGCTTTCAGGGCTGCCACCTTCCGTGTGGGACAAGGAGCCGGATGTGTGCCTTTCTGGAAACAGACCCTGCCGAGGACGAGAGCCATGAGATGTTCCTCCTCTGGGCAAGCCCCGGTCCTGAATCCTGTTGTGCCTGTGAATAGGCTGCAGGGGGACGGTGAAGACCAGCAACAGCTTTCAGGGCTGCCACCTTCCGTGTGGGACAATGATCCGGATGTGTGCCTTTCTGGAAACAGACCCTGCCGAGGACGAGAGCCATGAGATGTTCCTCCTCTGGGCAAGCCCGGGTCCTGAATCCTGTTGTGCCTGTGAATAGGCTGCAGGGGGACGGTGAAGACCAGCAACAGCTTTCAGGGCTGCCACCTTCCGTGTGGGACAAGGAGCCGGACGTGTCTTTCTGGATACAGGCCCTGCCGAGGACGAGAGCCATGAGATGTTCCTCCTCTGGGCAAGCCCGGGTCCCAGATCCTGTTGTGCCTGTGAATAGGCTGCAGGGGGACGGTGAAGACCAGCAACAGCTTTCAGGGCTGCCACCTTCCGTGTGGGACAAGGAGCCGGATGTGTGCCTTTAAGGAAACAGGCACTGCCGAGGACGAGAGCCATGAGATGTTCCTCCTCTGGGCAAGCCCGGGTCCTGAATCCTGTTGTGCCTGTGAATAGGCTGCAGGGGGACGGTGAAGACCAGCAACAGCTTTCACGGCTGCCACCTTCACTGTGGGACAAGGAGCCGGACGTGTGCCTTTCTGGAAACAGGCCGTGCCGAGGACGAGAGCCATGAGATGTTCCTCCTCTGGGCAAGGCCGGGTCCCAGATCCTGTTGTGCCTGTGAATAGGCTGCAGGGGGACGGTGAAGACCAGCAACAGCTTTCAGGGCTGCCACCTTCCATGTGGGACAAGGAGCCGGATGTGTGCCTTTTCGGAATCAGGCTCTGCCGAGGACGAGAGCCATGAGATGTTCCTCCTCTGGGCAAGCCCGGGTCCAAATCCTGTTGTGCCTGTGAATAGGCTGCAGGGGGACGGTGAAGACCAGCCACAGCTTTCAGGGCTGCCACCTTCCGTGTGGGACAAGGAGCCGGATGTGTGCCTTTCTGGAAACAGACCCTGCCGAGGACGAGAGCCATGAGATGTTCCTCCTCTGGGCAAGCCCGGGTCCTGAATCCTGTTGTGCCTGTGAATAGGCTGCAGGGGGACGGTGAAGACCAGCAACAGCTTTCAGGGCTGCCACCTTCCGTGTGGGACAAGGAGCCGGACGTGTGCCTTTTCGGAAACAAGCTCTGCCGAGGACGAGAGCCATGAGATGTTCCTCCTCTGGGCAAGCCCGGGTCCAAATCCTGTTGTGCCTGTGAATAGGCTGCAGGGGGACGGTGAAGACCAGCAACAGCTTTCAGGGCTGCCACCTTCCGTGTGGGACAAGGAGCCGGACGTGTCTTTCTGGATACAGGCCCTGCCGAGGACGAGAGCCATGAGATGTTCCTCCTCTGGGCAAGCCCGGGTCCCAGATCCTGTTGTGCCTGTGAATAGGCTGCAGGGGGACGGTGAAGACCAGCAACAGCTTTCACGGCTGCCACCTTCACTGTGGGACAAGGAGCCGGACGTGTGCCTTTCTGGAAACAGGCCGTGCCGAGGACGAGAGCCATGAGATGTTCCTCCTCTGGCCAAGCCCGGGTCCAGAATCCTGTTGTGCCTGTGAATAGGCTGCAGGGGGACGGTGAAGACCAGCAACAGCTTTCAGGGCTGCCACCTTCCGTGTGGGACAATGAGCCGGATGTGTGCCTTTCTGGAAACAGACCCTGCCGAGGACGAGAGCCATGAGATGTTCCTCCTCTGGGCAAGCCCGGGTCCTGAATCCTGTTGTGCCTGTGAATAGGCTGCAGGGGGACGGTGAAGACCAGCAACAGCTTTCAGGGCTGCCACCTTCCGTGTGGGACAAGGAGCCGGACGTGTCTTTCTGGATACAGGCCCTGCCGAGGACGAGAGCCATGAGATGTTCCTCCTCTGGGCAAGCCCGGGTCCCAGATCCTGTTGTGCCTGTGAATAGGCTGCAGGGGGACGGTGAAGACCAGCAACAGCTTTCAGGGCTGCCACCTTCCGTGTGGGACAAGGAGCCGGATGTGTGCCTTTTCGGAAACAGGCTCTGCCGAGGACGAGAGCCATGAGATGTTCCTCCTCTGGGCAAGCCCGGGTCCTGAATCCTGTTGTGCCTGTGAATAGGCTGCAGGGGGACGGTGAAGACCAGCAACAGCTTTCAGGGCTGCCACCTTCCGTGTGGGACAAGGAGCCGGATGTTTGCCTTTTCGGAAACAGGCTCTGCCGAGGACGAGAGCCATGAGATGTTCCTCCTCTGGGCAAGCCCGGGTCCCAGATCCTGTTGTGCCTGTGAATAGGCTGCAGGGGGACGGTGAAGACCAGCAACAGCTTTCAGGGCTGCCACCTTCCGTGTGGGACAAGGAGCCGGATGTTTGCCTTTTCGGAAACAGGCTCTGCCGAGGACGAGAGCCATGAGATGTTCCTCCTCTGGGCAAGCCCGGGTCCCAGATCCTGTTGTGCCTGTGAATAGGCTGCAGGGGGACGGTGAAGACCAGCAACAGCTTTCACGGCTGCCACCTTCACTGTGGGACAAGGAGCCGGACGTGTGCCTTTCTGGAAACAGACCCTGCCGAGGACGAGAGCCATGAGATGTTCCTCCTCTGGGCAAGCCCCGGTCCTGAATCCTGTTGTGCCTGTGAATAGGCTGCAGGGGGACGGTGAAGACCAGCAACAGCTTTCAGGGCTGCCACCTTCCGTGTGGGACAAGGAGCCGGACGTGTCTTTCTGGATACAGGCCCTGCCGAGGACGAGAGCCATGAGATGTTCCTCCTCTGGGCAAGGCCGAGTCCCAGATCCTGTTGTGCCTGTGAATAGGCTGCAGGGGGACGGTGAAGACCAGCAACAGCTTTCAGGGCAGCCACCTTCCGTGTGGGACAAGGAGCCGGACGTGTGCCTTTTCGGAAACAAGCTCTGCCGAGGACGAGAGCCATGAGATGTTCCTCCTCTGGGCAAGCCCGGGTCCAAATCCTGTTGTGCCTGTGAATAGGCTGCAGGGGGACGGTGAAGACCAGCAACAGCTTTCAGGGCTGCCACCTTCCTTGTGGGACAAGGAGCCGGACGTGTGCCTTTTCGGAATCAGGCTCTGCCGAGGACGAGAGCCATGAGATGTTCCTCCTCTGGGCAAGCCCGCGTCCAAATCCTGTTGTGCCTGTGAATAGGCTGCAGGGGGACGGTGAAGACCAGCAACAGTTTTCAGGGCTGCCACCTTCCGTGTGGGACAATGATCCGGATGTGTGCCTTTCTGGAAACAGACCCTGCCGAGGACGAGAGCCATGAGATGTTCCTCCTCTGGGCAAGCCCGGGTCCTGAATCCTGTTGTGCCTGTGAATAGGCTGCAGGGGGACGGTGAAGACCAGCAACAGCTTTCAGGGCTGCCACCTTCCGTGTGGGACAAGGAGCCGGACGTGTCTTTCTGGATACAGGCCCTGCCGAGGACGAGAGCCATGAGATGTTCCTCCTCTGGGCAAGCCCGGGTCCCAGATCCTGTTGTGCCTGTGAAAAGGCTGCAGGGGGACGGTGAAGACCAGCAACAGCTTTCAGGGCTGCCACCTTCCGTGTGGGACAAGGAGCCGGATGTGTGCCTTTTCGGAAACAGGCTCTGCCGAGGACGAGAGCCATGAGATGTTCCTCCTCTGGGCAAGCCCGGGTCCTGAATCCTGTTGTGCCTGTGAATAGGCTGCAGGGGGACGGTGAAGACCAGCAACAGCTTTCACGGCTGCCACCTTCACTGTGGGACAAGGAGCCGGACGTGTGCCTTTCTGGAAACAGGCCGTGCCGAGGACGAGAGCCATGAGATGTTCCTCCTCTGGGCAAGGCCGGGTCCCAGATCCTGTTGTGCCTGTGAATAGGCTGCAGGGGGACGGTGAAGACCAGCAACAGCTTTCAGGGCTGCCACCTTCCATGTGGGACAAGGAGCCGGATGTGTGCCTTTTCGGAATCAGGCTCTGCCGAGGACGAGAGCCATGAGATGTTCCTCCTCTGGGCAAGCCCGGGTCCAAATCCTGTTGTGCCTGTGAATAGGCTGCAGGGGGACGGTGAAGACCAGCCACAGCTTTCAGGGCTGCCACCTTCCGTGTGGGACAAGGAGCCGGATGTGTGCCTTTCTGGAAACAGACCCTGCCGAGGACGAGAGCCATGAGATGTTCCTCCTCTGGGCAAGCCCCGGTCCTGAATCCTGTTGTGCCTGTGAATAGGCTGCAGGGGGACGGTGAAGACCAGCAACAGCTTTCAGGGCTGCCACCTTCCGTGTGGGACAAGGAGCCGGACGTATCTTTCTGGATACAGGCCCTGCCGAGGACGAGAGCCATGAGATGTTCCTCCTCTGGGCAAGCCCGAGTCCCAGATCCTGTTGTGCCTGTGAATAGGCTGCAGGGGGACAGTGAAGACCAGCAACAGCTTTCAGGGCTGCCACCTTCCGTGTGGGACAAGGAGCCGGACGTGTGCCTTTTCGGAAACAAGCTCTGCCGAGGACGAGAGCCATGAGATGTTCCTCCTCTGGGCAAGCCCGGGTCCAAATCCTGTTGTGCCTGTGAATAGGCTGCAGGGGGACGGTGAAGACCAGCAACAGCTTTCAGGGCTGCCACCTTCCGTGTGGGACAAGGAGCCGGACGTGTCTTTCTGGATACAGGCCCTGCCGAGGACGAGAGCCATGAGATGTTCCTCCTCTGGGCAAGCCCGGGTCCCAGATCCTGTTGTGCCTGTGAATAGGCTGCAGGGGGACGGTGAAGACCAGCAACAGCTTTCACGGCTGCCACCTTCACTGTGGGACAAGGAGCCGGACGTGTGCCTTTCTGGAAACAGGCCGTGCCGAGGACGAGAGCCATGAGATGTTCCTCCTCTGGCCAAGCCCGGGTCCTGAATCCTGTTGTGCCTGTGAATAGGCTGCAGGGGGACGGTGAAGACCAGCAACAGCTTTCAGGGCTGCCAACTTCCGTGTGGGACAAGGAGCCGACGTGTGCCTTTTCGGAATCAGGCTCTGCCGAGGACGAGAGCCATGAGATGTTCCTCCTCTGGGCAAGCCCGCGTCCAAATCCTGTTGTGCCTGTGAATAGGCTGCAGGGGGACGGTGAAGACCAGCAACAGCTTTCAGGGCTGCCACCTTCCGTGTGGGACAATGATCCGGATGTGTGCCTTTCTGGAAACAGACCCTGCCGAGGACGAGAGCCATGAGATGTTCCTCCTCTGGGCAAGCCCGGGTCCTGAATCCTGTTGTGCCTGTGAATAGGCTGCAGGGGGACGGTGAAGACCAGCAACAGCTTTCAGGGCTGCCACCTTCCGTGTGGGACAAGGAGCCGGACGTGTCTTTCTGGATACAGGCCCTGCCGAGGACGAGAGCCATGAGATGTTCCTCCTCTGGGCAAGCCCGGGTCCCAGATCCTGTTGTGCCTGTGAATAGGCTGCAGGGGGACGGTGAAGACCAGCAACAGCTTTCAGGGCTGCCACCTTCCGTGTGGGACAAGGAGCCGGATGTGTGCCTTTTCGGAAACAGGCTCTGCCGAGGACGAGAGCCATGAGATGTTCCTCCTCTGGGCAAGCCCGGGTCCTGAATCCTGTTGTGCCTGTGAATAGGCTGCAGGGGGACGGTGAAGACCAGCAACAGCTTTCAGGGCTGCCACCTTCCGTTTGGGACAAGGAGCCGGACGTTTGCCTTTTCGGAAACAAGCTCTGCCGAGGACGAGAGCCATGAGATGTTCCTCCTCTGGGCAAGCCCGGGTCCCAGATCCTGTTGTGCCTGTGAATAGGCTGCAGGGCGACGGTGAAGACCAGCAACAGCTTTCAGGGCTGCCACCTTCCGTGTGGGACAAGGAGCCGGATGTGTGCCTTTTCGGAAACAGGCTCTGCCGAGGACGAGAGCCATGAGATGTTCCACCTCTGAGCAAGCCCGGGTCCTGAATCCTGTTGTGCCTGTGAATAGGCTGCAGGGGGACGGTGAAGACCAGCAACAGCTTTCAGGGCTGCCACCTTCCGTGTGGGACAAGGAGCCGGACGTGTCTTTCTGGATACAGGCCCTGCCGAGGACGAGAGCCATGAGATGTTCCTCCTCTGGGCAAGCCCGGGTCCCAGATCCTGTTGTGCCTGTGAATAGGCTGCAGGGGGACGGTGAAGAACAGCAACAGCTTTCAGGGCTGCCACCTTCCGTGTGGGACAAGGAGCCGGACGTGTCTTTCTGGATACAGGCCCTGCCGAGGACGAGAGCCATGAGATGTTCCTCCTCTGGGCAAGCCCGGGTCCCAGATCCTGTTGTGCCTGTGAATAGGCTGCAGGGGGACGGTGAAGACCAGCAACAGCTTTCAGGGCTGCCACCTTCCGTGTGGGACAAGAGCCGGATGATTGCCTTTTCAGAAACAGGCTCTGCCGAGGACGAGAGCCATGAGATGTTCCTCCTCTGGGCAAGCCCGGGTCCCAGATCCTGTTGTGCCTGTGAATAGGCTGCAGGGGGACGGTGAAGACCAGCAACAGCTTTCAGGGCTGCCACCTTCCGTGTGGGACAAGGAGCCGGATGTGTGCCTTTTCGGAAACAGGCTCTGCCGAGGACGAGAGCCATGAGATGTTCCTCCTCTGGCCAAGCCCGGATCCTGAATCCTGTTGTGCCTGTGAATAGGCTGCAGGGGGACGGTGAAGACCAGCAACAGCTTTCAGAGCTGCCACCTTCCGTGTGGGACAATGAGCCGGTCTTGTGCCTTTATGGAAACAGGCCCTGCCGAGGACGAGAGCCATGAGATGTTCCTCCTCTGGGCAAGCCCGGGTCCCAGAT
This sequence comes from Astur gentilis, assembly GCF_929443795.1. Lineage (NCBI taxonomy): Eukaryota > Metazoa > Chordata > Aves > Accipitriformes > Accipitridae > Astur > Astur gentilis. Next base: position 844,466 of record NW_026061071.1, read on the forward strand.
CCTGTTGTGCCTGTGAATAGGCTGCAGGGGGACGGTGAACACCAGCAACAGCTTTCACGGCTGCCACCTTCACTGTGGGACAAGGAGCCGGACGTGTGCCTTTCTGGAAACAGGCCGTGCCGAGGACGAGAGCCATGAGATGTTCCTCCTCTGGCCAAGCCCGGGTCCCAGATCCTGTTGTGCCTGTGAATAGGCTGCAGGGGGACGGTGAAGACCAGCAACAGCTTTCAGGGCTGCCACCTTCCGTGTGGGACAAGGAGCCGGATGTGTGCCTTTTCGGAATCAGGCTCTGCCGAGGACGAGAGCCATGAGATGTTCCTCCTCTGGGCAAGCCCGGGTCCTGAATCCTGTTGTGCCTGTGAATAGGCTGCAGGGGGACGGTGAAGACCAGCAACAGCTTTCAGGGCTGCCACCTTCCGTGTGGGACAATGAGCCGGTGTTGTGCCTTTATGGAAACAGGCCCTGCCGAGGACGAGAGCCATGAGATGTTCCTCCTCTGGGCAAGCCCGGGTCCCAGATCCTGTTGTGCCTGTGAATAGGCTGCAGGGGGACGGTGAAGAACAGCAACAGCTTTCAGGGCTGCCACCTTCCGTGTGGGACAAGGAGCCGGACGTGTCTTTCTGGATACAGGCCCTGCCGAGGACGAGAGCCATGAGATGTTCCTCCTCTGGGCAAGGCCGGGTCCCAGATCCTGTTGTGCCTGTGAATAGGCTGCAGGGGGACGGTGAAGACCAGCAACAGCTTTCAGGGCTGCCACCTTCCGTGTGGGACAAGGAGCCGGACGTGTGCCTTTTCGGAAACAAGCTCTGCCGAGGACGAGAGCCATGAGATGTTCCTCCTCTGGGCAAGCCCGGGTCCAAATCCTGTTGTGCCTGTGAATAGGCTGCAGGGGGACGGTGAAGACCAGCAACAGCTTTCAGGGCTGCCACCTTCCGTGTGGGACAAGGAGCAGGACGTGTCTTTCTGGATACAGGCCCTGCCGAGGACGAGAGCCATGAGATGTTCCTCCTCTGGGCAAGCCCGGGTCCCAGATCCTGTTGTGCCTGTGAATAGGCTGCAGGGGGACGGTGAAGACCAGCAACAGCTTTCACGGCTGCCACCTTCACTGTGGGACAAGGAGCCGGACGTGTGCCTTTTCGGAAACAGGCTCTGCCGAGGACGAGAGCCATGAGATGTTCCTCCTCTGGCCAAGCCCGGGTCCTGAATCCTGTTGTGCCTGTGGATAGGCTGCAGGGGGACGGTGAAGACCAGCAACAGCTTTCAGAGCTGCCACCTTCCGTGTGGGACAATGAGCCGGTCTTGTGCCTTTATGGAAACAGGCCCTGCCGAGGACGAGAGCCATGAGATGTTCCTCCTCTGGGCAAGCCCGGGTCCCAGATCCTGTTGTGCCTGTGAATAGGCTGCAGGGGGACGGTGAACACCAGCAACAGCTTTCACGGCTGCCACCTTCACTGTGGGACAAGGAGCCGGACGTGTGCCTTTCTGGAAACAGGCCGTGCCGAGGACGAGAGCCATGAGATGTTCCTCCTCTGGCCAAGCCCGGGTCCCAGATCCTGTTGTGCCTGTGAATAGGCTGCAGGGGGACGGTGAAGACCAGCAACAGCTTTCAGGGCTGCCACCTTCCGTGTGGGACAAGGAGCCGGATGTGTGCCTTTTCGGAAACAGGCTCTGCCGAGGACGAGAGCCATGAGATGTTCCTCCTCTGGGCAAGCCCGGGTCCTGAATCCTGTTGTGCCTGTGAATAGGCTGCAGGGGGACAGTGAAGACCAGCAACAGCTTTCAGAGCTGCCACCTTCCGTGTGGGACAATGAGCCGGTGTTGTGCCTTTATGGAAACAGGCCCTGCCGAGGACGAGAGCCATGAGATGTTCCTCCTCTGGGCAAGCCCGGGTCCCAGATCCTGTTGTGCCTGTGAATAGGCTGCAGGGGGACGGTGAAGAACAGCAACAGCTTTCAGGGCTGCCACCTTCCGTGTGGGACAAGGAGCCGGACGTGTCTTTCTGGATACAGGCCCTGCCGAGGACGAGAGCCATGAGATGTTCCTCCTCTGGGCAAGGCCGGGTCCCAGATCCTGTTGTGCCTGTGAATAGGCTGCAGGGGGACGGTGAAGACCAGCAACAGCTTTCAGGGCTGCCACCTTCCGTGTGGGACAAGGAGCCGGACGTGTGCCTTTTCGGAAACAAGCTCTGCCGAGGACGAGAGCCATGAGATGTTCCTCCTCTGGGCAAGCCCGGGTCCAAATCCTGTTGTGCCTGTGAATAGGCTGCAGGGGGACGGTGAAGACCAGCAACAGCTTTCAGGGCTGCCACCTTCCGTGTGGGACAAGGAGCCGGACGTGTCTTTCTGGATACAGGCCCTGCCGAGGACGAGAGCCATGAGATGTTCCTCCTCTGGGCAAGCCCGGGTCCCAGATCCTGTTGTGCCTGTGAATAGGCTGCAGGGGGACGGTGAAGACCAGCAACAGCTTTCACGGCTGCCACCTTCACTGTGGGACAAGGAGCCGGACGTGTGCCTTTCTGGAAACAGGCCGTGCCGAGGACGAGAGCCATGAGATGTTCCTCCTCTGGCCAAGCCCGGGTCCTGAATCCTGTTGTGCCTGTGAATAGGCTGCAGGGGGACGGTGAAGACCAGCAACAGCTTTCAGGGCTGCCACCTTCCGTGTGGGACAATGATCCGGATGTGTGCCTTTCTGGAAACAGACCCTGCCGAGGACGAGAGCCATGAGATGTTCCTCCTCTGGGCAAGCCCGGGTCCTGAATCCTGTTGTGCCTGTGAATAGGCTGCAGGGGGACGGTGAAGACCAGCAACAGCTTTCAGGGCTGCCACCTTCCGTGTGGGACAAGGAGCCGGACGTGTCTTTCTGGATACAGGCCCTGCCGAGGACGAGAGCCATGAGATGTTCCTCCTCTGGGCAAGCCCGGGTCCCAGATCCTGTTGTGCCTGTGAATAGGCTGCAGGGGGACGGTGAAGACCAGCAACAGCTTTCAGGGCTGCCACCTTCCGTGTGGGACAAGGAGCCGGATGTGTGCCTTTTCGGAAACAGGCTCTGCCGAGGACGAGAGCCATGAGATGTTCCTCCTCTGGGCAAGCCCGGGTCCTGAATCCTGTTGTGCCTGTGAATAGGCTGCAGGGGGACAGTGAAGACCAGCAACAGCTTTCAGGGCTGCCACCTTCCGTGTGGGACAAGGAGCCGGATGTTTGCCTTTTCGGAAACAAGCTCTGCCGAGGACGAGAGCCATGAGATGTTCCTCCTCTGGGCAAGCCCGGGTCCCAGATCCTGTTGTGCCTGTGAATAGGCTGCAGGGGGACGGTGAAGACCAGCAACAGCTTTCACGGCTGCCACCTTCACTGTGGGACAAGGAGCCGGACGTGTGCCTTTCTGGAAACAGGCCGTGCCGAGGACGAGAGCCATGAGATGTTCCTCCTCTGGGCAAGGCCGGGTCCCAGATCCTGTTGTGCCTGTGAATAGGCTGCAGGGGGACGGTGAAGACCAGCAACAGCTTTCAGGGCTGCCACCTTCCATGTGGGACAAGGAGCTGGATGTGTGCCTTTTTGGAATCAGGCTCTGCCGAGGACGAGAGCCATGAGATGTTCCTCCTCTGGGCAAGCCCGGGTCCAAATCCTGTTGTGCCTGTGAATAGGCTGCAGGGGGACGGTGAAGACCAGCCACAGCTTTCAGGGCTGCCACCTTCCGTGTGGGACAAGGAGCCGGATGTGTGCCTTTCTGGAAACAGACCCTGCCGAGGACGAGAGCCATGAGATGTTCCTCCTCTGGGCAAGCCCCGGTCCTGAATCCTGTTGTGCCTGTGAATAGGCTGCAGGGGGACGGTGAAGACCAGCAACAGCTTTCAGGGCTGCCACCTTCCGTGTGGGACAATGATCCGGATGTGTGCCTTTCTGGAAACAGACCCTGCCGAGGACGAGAGCCATGAGATGTTCCTCCTCTGGGCAAGCCCGGGTCCTGAATCCTGTTGTGCCTGTGAATAGGCTGCAGGGGGACGGTGAAGACCAGCAACAGCTTTCAGGGCTGCCACCTTCCGTGTGGGACAAGGAGCCGGACGTGTCTTTCTGGATACAGGCCCTGCCGAGGACGAGAGCCATGAGATGTTCCTCCTCTGGGCAAGCCCGGGTCCCAGATCCTGTTGTGCCTGTGAATAGGCTGCAGGGGGACGGTGAAGACCAGCAACAGCTTTCAGGGCTGCCACCTTCCGTGTGGGACAAGGAGCCGGATGTGTGCCTTTTCGGAAACAGGCTCTGCCGAGGACGAGAGCCATGAGATGTTCCTCCTCTGGGCAAGCCCGGGTCCTGAATCCTGTTGTGCCTGTGAATAGGCTGCAGGGGGACAGTGAAGACCAGCAACAGCTTTCAGGGCTGCCACCTTCCGTGTGGGACAAGGAGCCGGATGTTTGCCTTTCGGAAACAAGCTCTGCCGAGGACGAGAGCCATGAGATGTTCCTCCTCTGGGCAAGCCCGGGTCCCAGATCCTGTTGTGCCTGTGAATAGGCTGCAGGGGGACGGTGAAGACCAGCAACAGCTTTCACGGCTGCCACCTTCACTGTGGGACAAGGAGCCGGACGTGTGCCTTTCTGGAAACAGGCCGTGCCGAGGACGAGAGCCATGAGATGTTCCTCCTCTGGGCAAGGCCGGGTCCCAGATCCTGTTGTGCCTGTGAATAGGCTGCAGGGGGACGGTGAAGACCAGCAACAGCTTTCAGGGCTGCCACCTTCCATGTGGGACAAGGAGCTGGATGTGTGCCTTTTTGGAATCAGGCTCTGCCGAGGACGAGAGCCATGAGATGTTCCTCCTCTGGGCAAGCCCGGGTCCAAATCCTGTTGTGCCTGTGAATAGGCTGCAGGGGGACGGTGAAGACCAGCCACAGCTTTCAGGGCTGCCACCTTCCGTGTGGGACAAGGAGCCGGATGTGTGCCTTTCTGGAAACAGACCCTGCCGAGGACGAGAGCCATGAGATGTTCCTCCTCTGGGCAAGCCCCGGTCCTGAATCCTGTTGTGCCTGTGAATAGGCTGCAGGGGGACGGTGAAGACCAGCAACAGCTTTCAGGGCTGCCACCTTCCGTGTGGGACAAGGAGCCGGACGTGTCTTTCTGGATACAGGCCCTGCCGAGGACGAGAGCCATGAGATGTTCCTCCTCTGGGCAAGCCCGAGTCCCAGATCCTGTTGTGCCTGTGAATAGGCTGCAGGGGGACGGTGAAGACCAGCAACAGCTTTCAGGGCTGCCACCTTCCGTGTGGGACAAGGAGCCGGACGTGTGCCTTTTCGGAAACAGGCTCTGCCGAGGACGAGAGCCATGAGATGTTCCTCCTCTGGGCAAGCCCGGGTCCAAATCCTGTTGTGCCTGTGAATAGGCTGCAGGGGGACGGTGAAGACCAGCAACAGCTTTCAGGGCTGCCACCTTCCTTGTGGGACAAGGAGCCGGACGTGTGCCTTTTCGGAATCAGGCTCTGCCGAGGACGAGAGCCATGAGATGTTCCTCCTCTGGGCAAGCCCGCGTCCAAATCCTGTTGTGCCTGTGAATAGGCTGCAGGGGGACGGTGAAGACCAGCAACAGCTTTCAGGGCTGCCACCTTCCGTGTGGGACAATGATCCGGATGTGTGCCTTTCTGGAAACAGACCCTGCCGAGGACGAGAGCCATGAGATGTTCCTCCTCTGGGCAAGCCCGGGTCCTGAATCCTGTTCTGCCTGTGAATAGGCTGCAGGGGGACGGTGAAGACCAGCAACAGCTTTCAGGGCTGCCACCTTCCGTGTGGGACAAGGAGCCGGACGTGTCTTTCTGGATACAGGCCCTGCCGAGGACGAGAGCCATGAGATGTTCCTCCTCTGGGCAAGCCCGGGTCCCAGATCCTGTTGTGCCTGTGAATAGGCTGCAGGGGGACGGTGAAGACCAGCAACAGCTTTCACGGCTGCCACCTTCCGTGTGGGACAAGGAGCCGGATGTGTGCCTTTTCGGAAACAGGCTCTGCCGAGGACGAGAGCCATGAGATGTTCCTCCTCTGGGCAAGCCCGGGTCCTGAATCCTGTTGTGCCTGTGAATAGGCTGCAGGGGGACGGTGAAGACCAGCAACAGCTTTCAGGGCTGCCACCTTCACTGTGGGACAAGGAGCCGGACGTGTGCCTTTCTGGAAACAGGCCGTGCCGAGGACGAGAGCCATGAGATGTTCCTCCTCTGGGCAAGGCCGGGTCCCAGATCCTGTTGTGCCTGTGAATAGGCTGCAGGGGGACGGTGAAGACCAGCAACAGCTTTCAGGGCTGCCACCTTCCATGTGGGACAAGGAGCCGGATGTGTGCCTTTTCGGAATCAGGCTCTGCCGAGGACGAGAGCCATGAGATGTTCCTCCTCTGGGCAAGCCCGGGTCCAAATCCTGTTGTGCCTGTGAATAGGCTGCAGGGGGACGGTGAAGACCAGCCACAGCTTTCAGGGCTGCCACCTTCCGTGTGGGACAAGGAGCCGGATGTGTGCCTTTCTGGAAACAGACCCTGCCGAGGACGAGAGCCATGAGATGTTCCTCCTCTGGGCAAGCCCCGGTCCTGAATCCTGTTGTGCCTGTGAATAGGCTGCAGGGGGACGGTGAAGACCAGCAACAGCTTTCAGGGCTGCCACCTTCCGTGTGGGACAAGGAGCCGGACGTATCTTTCTGGATACAGGCCCTGCCGAGGACGAGAGCCATGAGATGTTCCTCCTCTGGGCAAGCCCGAGTCCCAGATCCTGTTGTGCCTGTGAATAGGCTGCAGGGGGACAGTGAAGACCAGCAACAGCTTTCAGGGCTGCCACCTTCCGTGTGGGACAAGGAGCCAGACGTGTGCCTTTTCGGAAACAAGCTCTGCCGAGGACGAGAGCCATGAGATGTTCCTCCTCTGGGAAAGCCCGGGTCCAAATCCTGTTGTGCCTGTGAATAGGCTGCAGGGGGACGGTGAAGACCAGCAACAGCTTTCAGGGCTGCCACCTTCCGTGTGGGACAAGGAGCCGGACGTGTCTTTCTGGATACAGGCCCTGCCGAGGACGAGAGCCATGAGATGTTCCTCCTCTGGGCAAGCCCGGGTCCCAGATCCTGTTGTGCCTGTGAATAGGCTGCAGGGGGACGGTGAAGACCAGCAACAGCTTTCACGGCTGCCACCTTCACTGTGGGACAAGGAGCCGGACGTGTGCCTTTCTGGAAACAGGCCGTGCCGAGGACGAGAGCCATGAGATGTTCCTCCTCTGGCCAAGCCCGGGTCCTGAATCCTGTTGTGCCTGTGAATAGGCTGCAGGGGGACGGTGAAGACCAGCAACAGCTTTCAGGGCTGCCACCTTCCGTGTGGGACAAGGAGCCGACGTGTGCCTTTTCGGAATCAGGCTCTGCCGAGGACGAGAGCCATGAGATGTTCCTCCTCTGGGCAAGCCCGCGTCCAAATCCTGTTGTGCCTGTGAATAGGCTGCAGGGGGACGGTGAAGACCAGCAACAGCTTTCAGGGCTGCCACCTTCCGTGTGGGACAATGATCCGGATGTGTGCCTTTCTGGAAACAGGCCCTGCCGAGGACGAGAGCCATGAGATGTTCCTCCTCTGGGCAAGCCCGGGTCCAAATCCTGTTGTGCCTGTGAAAAGGCTGCAGGGGGACGGTGAAGACCAGCCACAGCTTTCAGGGCTGCCACCTTCCGTGTGGGACAAGGAGCCGGATGTGTGCCTTTCTGGAAACAGACCCTGCCGAGGACGAGAGCCATGAGATGTTCCTCCTCTGGGCAAGCCCCGGTCCTGAATCCTGTTGTGCCTGTGAATAGGCTGCAGGGGGACGGTGAAGACCAGCAACAGCTTTCAGGGCTGCCACCTTCCGTGTGGGACAAGGAGCCGGACGTATCTTTCTGGATACAGGCCCTGCCGAGGACGAGAGCCATGAGATGTTCCTCCTCTGGGCAAGCCCGAGTCCCAGATCCTGTTGTGCCTGTGAATAGGCTGCAGGGGGACAGTGAAGACCAGCAACAGCTTTCAGGGCTGCCACCTTCCGTGTGGGACAAGGAGCCAGACGTGTGCCTTTTCGGAAACAAGCTCTGCCGAGGACGAGAGCCATGAGATGTTCCTCCTCTGGGCAAGCCCGGGTCCAAATCCTGTTGTGCCTGTGAATAGGCTGCAGGGGGACGGTGAAGACCAGCAACAGCTTTCAGGGCTGCCACCTTCCGTGTGGGACAAGGAGCCGGACGTGTCTTTCTGGATACAGGCCCTGCCGAGGACGAGAGCCATGAGATGTTCCTCCTCTGGGCAAGCCCGGGTCCCAGATCCTGTTGTGCCTGTGAATAGGCTGCAGGGGGACGGTGAAGACCAGCAACAGCTTTCACGGCTGCCACCTTCACTGTGGGACAAGGAGCCGGACGTGTGCCTTTCTGGAAACAGGCCGTGCCGAGGACGAGAGCCATGAGATGTTCCTCCTCTGGCCAAGCCCGGGTCCTGAATCCTGTTGTGCCTGTGAATAGGCTGCAGGGGGACGGTGAAGACCAGCAACAGCTTTCAGGGCTGCCACCTTCCGTGTGGGACAAGGAGCCGACGTGTGCCTTTTCGGAATCAGGCTCTGCCGAGGACGAGAGTCATGAGATGTTCCTCCTCTGGGCAAGCCCGCGTCCAAATCCTGTTGTGCCTGTGAATAGGCTGCAGGGGGACGGTGAAGACCAGCAACAGCTTTCAGGGCTGCCACCTTCCGTGTGGGACAATGATCCGGATGTGTGCCTTTCTGGAAACAGGCCCTGCCGAGGACGAGAGCCATGAGATGTTCCTCCTCTGGGCAAGCCCGGGTCCTGAATCCTGTTGTGCCTGTGAATAGGCTGCAGGGGGACGGTGAAGACCAGCAACAGCTTTCAGGGCTGCCACCTTCCGTGTGGGACAAGGAGCCGGACGTGTCTTTCTGGATACAGGCCCTGCCGAGGACGAGAGCCATGAGATGTTCCTCCTCTGGGCAAGCCCGGGTCCCAGATCCTGTTGTGCCTGTGAATAGGCTGCAGGGGGACGGTGAAGACCAGCAACAGCTTTCAGGGCTGCCACCTTCCGTGTGGGACAAGGAGCCGGATGTGTGCCTTTTCGGAAACAGGCTCTGCCGAGGACGAGAGCCATGAGATGTTCCTCCTCTGGGCAAGCCCGGGTCCTGAATCCTGTTGTGCCTGTGAATAGGCTGCAGGGGGACGGTGAAGACCAGCAACAGCTTTCAGGGCTGCCACCTTCCGTGTGGGACAAGGAGCCGGACGTTTGCCTTTTCGGAAACAAGCTCTGCCGAGGACGAGAGCCATGAGATGTTCCTCCTCTGGGCAAGCCCGGGTCCCAGATCCTGTTGTGCCTGTGAATAGGCTGCAGGGCGACGGTGAAGACCAGCAACAGCTTTCAGGGCTGCCACCTTCCGTGTGGGACAAGGAGCCGGATGTGTGCCTTTTCGGAAACAGGCTCTGCCGAGGACGAGAGCCATGAGATGTTCCACCTCTGAGCAAGCCCGGGTCCTGAATCCTGTTGTGCCTGTGAATAGGCTGCAGGGGGACGGTGAAGACCAGCAACAGCTTTCAGGGCTGCCACCTTCCGTGTGGGACAAGGAGCCGGACGTGTCTTTCTGGATACAGGCCCTGCCGAGGACGAGAGCCATGAGATGTTCCTCCTCTGGGCAAGCCCGGGTCCCAGATTCTGTTGTGCCTGTGGATAGGCTGCAGGGGGACGGTGAAGACCAGCAACAGCTTTCAGAGCTGCCACCTTCCGTGTGGGACAATGAGCCGGTCTTGTGCCTTTATGGAAACAGGCCCTGCCGAGGACGAGAGCCATGAGATGTTCCTCCTCTGGGCAAGCCCGGGTCCCAGATCCTGTTGTGCCTGTGAATAGGCTGCAGGGGGACGGTGAAGAACAGCAACAGCTTCCAGGGCTGCCACCTTCCGTGTGGGACAAGGAGCCGGACGTGTGCCTTTTCGGAAACAAGCTCTGCCGAGGACGAGAGCCATGAGATGTTCCTCCTCTGGGCAAGCCCGGGTCCCAGATCCTGTTGTGCCTGTGAATAGGCTGCATGGGGACGGTGAACACCAGCAACAGCTTTCACGGCTGCCACCTTCACTGTGGGACAAGGAGCCGGACGTGTGCCTTTCTGGAAACAGGCCGTGCCGAGGACGAGAGCCATGAGATGTTCCTCCTCTGGCCAAGCCCGGGTCCCAGATCCTGTTGTGCCTGTGAATAGGCTGCAGGGGGACGGTGAAGACCAGCAACAGCTTTCAGGGCTGCCACCTTCCGTGTGGGACAAGGAGCCGGATGTGTGCCTTTTCGGAAACAGGCTCTGCCGAGGACGAGAGCCATGAGATGTTCCTCCTCTGGGCAAGCCCGGGTCCTGAATCCTGTTGTGCCTGTGAATAGGCTGCAGGGGGACAGTGAAGACCAGCAACAGCTTTCAGAGCTGCCACCTTCCGTGTGGGACAATGAGCCGGTGTTGTGCCTTTATGGAAACAGGCCCTGCCGAGGACGAGAGCCATGAGATGTTCCTCCTCTGGGCAAGCCCGGGTCCCAGATCCTGTTGTGCCTGTGAATAGCCTGCAGGGGGACGGTGAAGAACAGCAACAGCTTTCAGGGCTGCCACCTTCCGTGTGGGACAAGGAGCCGGACGTGTCTTTCTGGATACAGGCCCTGCCGAGGACGAGAGCCATGAGATGTTCCTCCTCTGGGCAAGCCCGGGTCCCAGATCCTGTTGTGCCTGTGAATATGCTGCAGGGGGACGGTGAAGACCAGCAACAGCTTTCACGGCTGCCACCTTCCGTGTGGGACAAGGAGCCGGATGATTGCCTTTTCAGAAACAGGCTCTGCCGAGGACGAGAGCCATGAGATGTTCCTCCTCTGGCCAAGCCCGGGTCCTGAATCCTGTTGTGCCTGTGGATAGGCTGCAGGGGGACGGTGAAGACCAGCAACAGCTTTCAGAGCTGCCACCTTCCGTGTGGGACAATGAGCCGGTCTTGTGCCTTTATGGAAACAGGCCCTGCCGAGGACGAGAGCCATGAGATGTTCCTCCTCTGGGCAAGCCCGGGTCCCAGATCCTGTTGTGCCTGTGAATAGGCTGCAGGGGGACGGTGAAGAACAGCAACAGCTTCCAGGGCTGCCACCTTCCGTGTGGGACAAGGAGCCGGACGTGTGCCTTTTCGGAAACAAGCTCTGCCGAGGACGAGAGCCATGAGATGTTCCTCCTCTGGGCAAGCCCGGGTCCCAGATCCTGTTGTGCCTGTGAATAGGCTGCAGGGGGACGGTGAAGACCAGCAACAGCTTTCACGGCTGCCACCTTCACTGTGGGACAAGGAGCCGGACGTGTGCCTTTCTGGAAACAGGCCGTGCCGAGGACGAGAGCCATGAGATGTTCCTCCTCTGGCCAAGCCCGGGTCCCAGATCCTGTTGTGCCTGTGAATAGGCTGCAGGGGGACGGTGAAGACCAGCAACAGCTTTCAGGGCTGCCACCTTCCGTGTGGGACAAGGAGCCGGATGTGTGCCTTTTCGGAAACAGGCTCTGCCGAGGACGAGAGCCATGAGATGTTCCTCCTCTGGGCAAGCCCGGGTCCTGAATCCTGTTGTGCCTGTGAATAGGCTGCAGGGGGACAGTGAAGACCAGCAACAGCTTTCATGTCTGCCACCTTCCGTGTGGGACAATGAGCCGGTGTTGTGCCTTTATGGAAACAGGCCCTGCCGAGGACGAGAGCCATGAGATGTTCCTCCTCTGGGCAAGCCCGGGTCCCAGATCCTGTTGTGCCTGTGAATAGGCTGCAGGGGGACGGTGAAGAACAGCAACAGCTTTCAGGGCTGCCACCTTCCGTGTGGGACAAGGAGCCGGACGTGTCTTTCTGGATACAGGCCCTGCCGAGGACGAGAGCCATGAGATGTTCCTCCTCTGGGCAAGCCCGGGTCCCAGATCCTGTTGTGCCTGTGAATAGGCTGCAGGGGGACGGTGAAGACCAGCAACAGCTTTCAGGGCTGCCACCTTCCGTGTGGGACAAGGAGCCGGATGTGTGCCTTTTCGGAAACAGGATCTGCCGAGGACCAGAGCCATGAGATGTTCCTCCTCTGGCCAAGCCCGGGTCCTGAATCCTGTTGTGCCTGTGAATAGGCTGCAGGGGGACGGTGAAGACCAGCAACAGCTTTCAGAGCTGCCACCTTCCGTGTGGGACAATGAGCCGGTCTTGTGCCTTTATGGAAACAGGCTCTGCCGAGGACGAGAGCCATGAGATGTTCCTCCTCTGGGCAAGCCCGGGTCCCAGATCCTGTTGTGCCTGTGAATAGGCTGCAGGGGGACGGTGAAGAACAGCAACAGCTTCCAGGGCTGCCACCTTCCGTGTGGGACAAGGAGCCGGACGTGTGCCTTTTCGGAAACAAGCTCTGCCGAGGACGAGAGCCATGAGATGTTCCTCCTCTGGGCAAGCCCGGGTCCCAGATCCTGTTGTGCCTGTGAATAGGCTGCAGGGGGACGGTGAACACCAGCAACAGCTTTCACGGCTGCCACCTTCACTGTGGGACAAGGAGCCGGACGTGTGCCTTTCTGGAAACAGGCCGTGCCGAGGACGAGAGCCATGAGATGTTCCTCCTCTGGCCAAGCCCGGGTCCCAGATCCTGTTGTGCCTGTGAATAGGCTGCAGGGGGACGGTGAAGACCAGCAACAGCTTTCAGGGCTGCCACCTTCCGTGTGGGACAAGGAGCCGGATGTGTGCCTTTATGGAAACAGGCCCTGCCGAGGACGAGAGCCATGAGATGTTCCTCCTCTGTGCAAGCCCCGGTCCTGAATCCTGTTGTGCCTGTGAATAGGCTGCAGGGGGACGGTGAAGACCAGCAACAGCTTTCAGGTCTGCCACCTTCCGTGTGGGACAAGGAGCCGGACGTGTGCCTTTTCGGAATCAGGCTCTGCCGAATACGAGAGCCATGAGATGTTCCTCCTCTGGGCAAGCCCGCGTCCAAATCCTGTTGTGCCTGTGAATAGGCTGCAGGGGGACGGTGAACACCAGCAACAGCTTTCAGGGCTGCCACATTCCGTGTGGGACAAGGAGCCGGATTTTGCCTATCCGGAAACAGTCTCTGCCGAGGACGAGAGCCATGAGATGTTCCACCTCTGGGCAAGCCCGGGTCCTGAATCCTGTTGTGCCTGTGAATAGGCTGCAGGGGGACGGTGAAGACCAGCAACAGCTTTCAGGGCTGCCACCTTCCGTGTGGGACAAGGAGCCGGATGTGTGCCTTTTCAGAAACAGGCTCTGCCGAGGACGAGAGCCATGAGATGTTCCTCCTCTGGGCAAGCCCCGGTCCTGAATCCTGTTGTGCCTGTGAATAGGCTGCAGGGGGACGGTGAAGACCAGCAACAGCTTTCAGGGCTGCCACCTTCCGTGTGGGACTAGGAGCCGGACGTGTCTTTCTGGATACAGGCCCTGCCGAGGACGAGAGCCATGAGATGTTCCTCCTCTGGGCAAGCCCGGGTCCCAGATCCTGTTGTGCCTGTGAATAGGCTGCAGGGGGACGGTGAAGACCAGCAACAGCTTTCAGGGCTGCCACCTTCCGTGTGGGACAAGGAGCCGGATGTGTGCCTTTTCAGAAACAAGCTCTGCCGAGGACGAGAGCCATGAGATGTTCCTCCTCTTGCCAAGCCCGGGTCCTGAATCCTGTTGTGCCTGTGAATAGGCTGAAGGGGGACGGTGAAGACCAGCAACAGCTTTCAGGGCTGCCACCTTCCGTGTGGGACAACGAGCCGGATGTGTGCCTTTCTGGAAACAGGCCCTGCCGAGGACGAGAGCTATGAGATGTTCCTCCTCTGGGCAAGCCCGGGTCCCAGATCCTGTTGTGCCTGTGAATAGGCTGCAGGGGGACGGTGAAGACCAGCAACAGCTTTCACGGTTGCCACCTTCCGTGTGGGACAAGAGCCGGATGATTGCCTTTTCAGAAACAGGCTCTGCCGAGGACGAGAGCCATGAGATGTTCCTCCTCTGGGCAAGCCCGGGTCCCAGATCCTGTTGTGCCTGTGAATAGGCTGCAGGGGGACGGTGAAGACCAGCAACAGCTTTCAGGGCTGCCACCTTCCGTGTGGGACAAGGAGCCGGATGTGTGCCTTTTCGGAAACAGGCTCTGCCGAGGACGAGAGCCATGAGATGTTCCTCCTCTGGGCAAGCCCGGGTCCTGAATCCTGTTGTGCCTGTGAATAGGCTGCAGGGGGACAGTGAAGACCAGCAACAGCTTTCAGAGCTGCCACCTTCCGTGTGGGACAATGAGCCAGTCTTGTGCCTTTATGGAAACAGGCCCTGCCGAGGACGAGAGCCATGAGATGTTCCTCCTCTGGGCAAGCCCGGGTCCCAGATCCTGTTGTGCCTGTGAATAGGCTGCAGGGGGACGGTGAAGAACAGCAACAGCTTTCAGGGCTGCCACCTTCCGTGTGGGACAAGGAGCCGGACGTGTCTTTCTGGATACAGGCCCTGCCGAGGACGAGAGCCATGAGATGTTCCTCCTCTGGGCAAGCCCGGGTCCCAGATCCTGTTGTGCCTGTGAATAGGCTGCAGGGGGACGGTGAAGACCAGCAACAGCTTTCAGGGCTGCCACATTCCGTGTGGGACAAGGAGCCGGACTTTTGCCTATCCGGAAACAGGCTCTGCCGAGGACGAGAGCCATGAGATGTTCCACCTCTGGGCAAGCCCGGGTCCTGAATCCTGTTGTGCCTGTGAATAGGCTGCAGGGGGACGGTGAAGACCAGCAACAGCTTTCAGGGCTGTCACCTTCCGTGTGGGACAAGGAGCTGGATCTGTGCCTTTTCGGAATCAGGCTGTGCCGACGACGAGAGCCATGAGATGTTCCTCCTCTGGGCAAGCCCGGGTCCTGATTCCTGTTGTGCCTGTGAATAGGCTGCAGGGGGACGGTGAAGACCAGCAACAGCTTTCAGAGCTGCCACCTTCCGTGTGGGACAATGAGCCGGTCTTGTGCCTTTATGGAAACAGGCCCTGCCGAGGACGAGAGCCATGAGATGTTCCTCCTCTGGGCAAGCCCGGGTCCTGAATCCTGTTGTGCCTGTGAATAGGCTGCAGGGGGACGGTGAAGACCAGCAACTGCTTTCAGGGCTGCCACCTTCCGTGTGGGACAAGGAGCCGGACGTGTGCCTTTTCGGAAACAAGCTCTGCCGAGGACGAGAGCCATGAGATGTTCCTCCTCTGGGCAAGCCCGGGTCCAAATCCTGTTGTGCCTGTGAATAGGCTGCAGGGGGACGGTGAAGACCAGCAACAGCTTTCAGGGCTGCCACCTTCCGTGTGGGACAAGGAGCCGGACGTGTCTTTCTGGATACAGGCCCTGCCGAGGACGAGAGCCATGAGATGTTCCTCCTCTGGGCAAGCCCGGGTCCCAGATCCTGTTGTGCCTGTGAATAGGCTGCAGGGGGACGGTGAAGACCAGCAACAGCTTTCACGGCTGCCACCTTCACTGTGGGACAAGGAGCCGGACGTGTGCCTTTCTGGAAACAGGCCGTGCCGAGGACGAGAGCCATGAGATGTTCCTCCTCTGGGCAAGCCCGGGTCCTGAATCCTGTTGTGCCTGTGAATAGGCTGCAGGGGGACGGTGAAGACCAGCAACAGCTTTCAGGGCTGCCACCTTCCGTGTGGGACAATGAGCCGGATGTGTGCCTTTCTGGAAACAGACCCTGCCGAGGACGAGAGCCATGAGATGTTCCTCCTCTGGGCAAGCCCCGGTCCTGAATCCTGTTGTGCCTGTGAATAGGCTGCAGGGGGACGGTGAAGACCAGCAACAGCTTTCAGGGCTGCCACCTTCCGTGTGGGACAAGGAGCCGGACGTGTCTTTCTGGATACAGGCCCTGCCGAGGACGAGAGCCATGAGATGTTCCTCCTCTGGGCAAGCCCGGGTCCCAGATCCTGTTGTGCCTGTGAATAGGCTGCAGGGGGACGGTGAAGACCAGCAACAGCTTTCAGGGCTGCCACCTTCCGTGTGGGACAAGGAGCCGGATGTGTGCCTTTTCGGAAACAGGCTCTGCCGAGGACGAGAGCCATGAGATGTTCCTCCTCTGGGCAAGCCCGGGTCCTGAATCCTGTTGTGCCTGTGAATAGGCTGCAGGGGGACGGTGAAGACCAGCAACAGCTTTCAGGGCTGCCACCTTCCGTGTGGGACAAGGAGCCGGACGTTTGCCTTTCTGGAAACAAGCTCTGCCGAGGACGAGAGCCATGAGATGTTCCTCCTCTGGGCAAGCCCGGGTCCCAGATCCTGTTGTGCCTGTGAATAGGCTGCAGGGCGACGGTGAAGACCAGCAACAGCTTTCAGGGCTGCCACCTTCCGTGTGGGAAAAGGAGCCGGATGTGTGCCTTTTCGGAAACAGGCTCTGCCGAGGACGAGAGCCATGAGATGTTCCACCTCTGAGCAAGCCCGGGTCCTGAATCCTGTTGTGCCTGTGAATAGGCTGCAGGGGGACGGTGAAGACCAGCAACAGCTTTCAGGGCTGCCACCTTCCGTGTGGGACAAGGAGCCGGACGTGTCTTTCTGGATACAGGCCCTGCCGAGGACGAGAGCCATGAGATGTTCCTCCTCTGGGCAAGCCCGGGTCCCAGATCCTGTTGTGCCTGTGAATAGGCTGCAGGGGGACGGTGAAGACCAGCAACAGCTTTCACGGCTGCCACCTTCCGTGTGGGACAAGGAGCCGGATGATTGCCTTTTCAGAAACAGGCTCTGCCGAGGACGAGAGCCATGAGATGTTCCTCCTCTGGGCAAGCCCGGGTCCCAGATCCTGTTGTGCCTGTGAATAGGCTGCAGGGGGACGGTGAAGACCAGCAACAGCTTTCAGGGCTGCCACCTTCCGTGTGGGACAAGGAGCCGGATGTGTGCGTTTTCGGAAACAGGCTCTGCCGAGGACGAGAGCCATGAGATGTTCCTCCTCTGGCCAAGCCCGGGTCCTGAATCCTGTTGTGCCTGTGAATAGGCTGCAGGGGGACGGTGAAGACCAGCAACAGCTTTCAGGGCTGCCACCTTCCGTGTGGGACAAGGAGCCGGACGTTTGCCTTTATGGAAACAAGCTCTGCCGAGGACGAGAGCCATGAGATGTTCCTCCTCTGGGCAAGCCCGGGTCCCAGATCCTGTTGTGCCTGTGAATAGGCTGCAGGGCGACGGTGAAGACCAGCAACAGCTTTCAGGGCTGCCACCTTCCGTGTGGGAAAAGGAGCCGGATGTGTGCCTTTTCGGAAACAGGCTCTGCCGAGGACGAGAGCCATGAGATGTTCCACCTCTGAGCAAGCCCGGGTCCTGAATCCTGTTGTGCCTGTGAATAGGCTGCAGGGGGACGGTGAAGACCAGCAACAGCTTTCAGGGCTGCCACCTTCCGTGTGGGACAAGGAGCCGGACGTGTCTTTCTGGATACAGGCCCTGCCGAGGACGAGAGCCATGAGATGTTCCTCCTCTGGGCAAGCCCGGGTCCCAGATCCTGTTGTGCCTGTGAATAGGCTGCAGGGGGACGGTGAAGACCAGCAACAGCTTTCACGGCTGCCACCTTCCGTGTGGGACAAGGAGCCGGATGATTGCCTTTTCAGAAACAGGCTCTGCCGAGGACGAGAGCCATGAGATGTTCCTCCTCTGGGCAAGCCCGGGTCCCAGATCCTGTTGTGCCTGTGAATAGGCTGCAGGGGGACGGTGAAGACCAGCAACAGCTTTCAGGGCTGCCACCTTCCGTGTGGGACAAGGAGCCGGATGTGTGCGTTTTCGGAAACAGGCTCTGCCGAGGACGAGAGCCATGAGATGTTCCTCCTCTGGCCAAGCCCGGGTCCTGAATCCTGTTGTGCCTGTGAATAGGCTGCAGGGGGACGGTGAAGACCAGCAACAGCTTTCAGAGCTGCCACCTTCCGTGTGGGACAATGAGCCGGTCTTGTGCCTTTATGGAAACAGGCCCTGCCGAGGACGAGAGCCATGAGATGTTCCTCCTCTGGGCAAGCCCGGGTCCCAGATCCTGTTGTGCCTGTGAATAGGCTGCAGGGGGACGGTGAAGAACAGCAACAGCTTCCAGGGCTGCCACCTTCCGTGTGGGACAAGGAGCCGGACGTGTGCCTTTTCGGAAACAAGCTCTGCCGAGGACGAGAGCCATGAGATGTTCCTCCTCTGGGCAAGCCCGGGTCCCAGATCCTGTTGTGCCTGTGAATAGGCTGCAGGGGGACGGTGAACACCAGCAACAGCTTTCACGGCTGCCACCTTCACTGTGGGACAAGGAGCCGGACGTGTGCCTTTCTGGAAACAGGCCGTGCCGAGGACGAGAGCCATGAGATGTTCCTCCTCTGGCCAAGCCCGGGTCCCAGATCCTGTTGTGCCTGTGAATAGGCTGCAGGGGGATGGTGAAGACCAGCAACAGCTTTCAGGGCTGCCACCTTCCGTGTGGGACAAGGAGCCGGATGTGTGCCTTTTCGGAAACAGGCTCTGCCGAGGACGAGAGCCATGAGATGTTCCACCTCTGGGCAAGCCCGGGTCCTGAATCCTGTTGTGCCTGTGAATAGGCTGCAGGGGGACAGTGAAGACCAGCAACAGCTTTCAGGGCTGCCACCTTCCGTGTGGGACAATGAGCCGGTCATGTGCCTTTATGGAAACAGGCCCTGCCGAGGACGAGAGCCATGAGATGTTCCTCCTCTGGGCAAGCCCGGGTCCCAGATCCTGTTGTGCCTGTGAATAGGCTGCAGGGGGACGGTGAAGAACAGCAACAGCTTTCAGGGCTGCCACCTTCCGTGTGGGACAAGGAGCCGGACGTGTCTTTCTGGATACAGGCCCTGCCGAGGACGAGAGCCATGAGATGTTCCTCCTCTGGGCAAGCCCGGGTCCCAGATCCTGTTGTGCCTGTGAATAGGCTGCAGGGGGACGGTGAAGACCAGCAACAGCTTTCAGGGCTGCCACATTCCGTGTGGGACAAGGAGCCGGACTTTTGCCTATCCGGAAACAGGCTCTGCCGAGGACGAGAGCCATGAGATGTTCCACCTCTGGGCAAGCCCGGGTCCTGAATCCTGTTGTGCCTGTGAATAGGCTGCAGGGGGACGGTGAAGACCAGCAACAGCTTTCAGGGCTGCCACCTTCCGTGTGGGACAAGGAGCCGGATCTGTGCCTTTTCGGAATCAGGCTCTGCCGAGGACGAGAGCCATGAGATGTTCCTCCTCTGGGCAAGCCCGGGTCCTGAATCCTGTTGTGCCTGTGAATAGGCTGCAGGGGGACGGTGAAGACCAGCAACAGCTTTCAGAGCTGCCACCTTCCTTGTGGGACAATGAGCCGGTCTTGTGCCTTTATGGAAACAGGCCCTGCCGAGGACGAGAGCCATGAGATGTTCCTCCTCTGGGCAAGCCCGGGTCCTGAATCCTGTTGTGCCTGTGAATAGGCTGCAGGGGGACGGTGAAGACCAGCAACAGCTTTCAGGGCTGCCACCTTCCGTGTGGGACAAGGAGCCGGACGTGTGACTTTTCGGAAACAAGCTCTGCCGAGGACAAGAGCCATGAGATGTTCCTCCTCTGGGCAAGCCCGGGTCCCAGATCCTGTTGTGCCTGTGAATAGGCTGCAGGGGGACGGTGAAGACCAGCAACAGCTTTCAGGGCTGCCACCTTCCGTGTGGGACAAGGAGCCGGACGTGTGCCTTTTCGGAATCAGGCTCTGCCGAGGACGAGAGCCATGAGATGTTCCTCCTCTGGGCAAGCCCGGGTCCAAATCCTGTTGTGCCTGTGAATAGGCTGCAGGGGGACGGTGAAGACCAGCAACAGCTTTCAGGGCTGCCACCTTCCGTGTGGGACAATTAGCCGGACGTGTGCCTTTCTGGAAACAGGCCATGCCGAGGACGAGAGCCATGAGATGTTCCTCCTCTGGGCAAGCCCGGGTCCCAGATCCTGTTGTGCCTGTGAATAGGCTGCAGGGGGACGGTGAAGACCAGCAACAGCTTTCAGGGCTGCCACCTTCCGTGTGGGACAAGGAGCCGGATGTGTGCCTTTCTGGAAACAGACCCTGCCGAGGACGAGAGCCATGAGATGTTCCTCCTCTGGGCAAGCCCCGGTCCTGAATCCTGTTGTGCCTGTGAATAGGCTGCAGGGGGACGGTGAAGACCAGCAACAGCTTTCAGGGCTGCCACCTTCCGTGTGGGACAAGGAGCCGGACGTGTCTTTCTGGATACAGGCCCTGCCGAGGACGAGAGCCATGAGATGTTCCTCCTCTGGGCAAGCCCGGGTCCCAGATCCTGTTGTGCCTGTGAATAGGCTGCAGGGGGACGGTGAAGACCAGCAACAGCTTTCAGGGCTGCCACCTTCCGTGTGGGACAAGGAGCCGGACTTTTGCCTATCCGGAAACAGGCTCTGCCGAGGACGAGAGCCATGAGATGTTCCACCTCTGGGCAAGCCCGGGTCCTGAATCCTGTTGTGCCTGTGAATAGGCTGCAGGGGGACGGTGAAGACCAGCAACAGCTTTCAGGGCTGCCACCTTCCGTGTGGGACAAGGAGCCGGATGTGTGACTTTTCGGAAACAAGCTCTGCCGAGGACAAGAGCCATGAGATGTTCCTCCTCTGGGCAAGCCCGGGTCCAAATCCTGTTGTGCCTGTGAATAGGCTGCAGGGGGACGGTGAAGACCAGCAACAGCTTTCAGGGCTGCCACCTTCCGTGTGGGACAAGGAGCCGGACGTGTGCCTTTTCGGAATCAGGCTCTGCCGAGGACGAGAGCCATTAGATGTTCCTCCTCTGGGCAAGCCCGGGTCCAAATCCTGTTGTGCCTGTGAATAGGCTGCAGGGGGACGGTGAAGACCAGCAACAGCTTTCAGGGCTGCCACCTTCCGTGTGGGACAATTAGCCGGACGTGTGCCTTTCTGGAAACAGGCCATGCCGAGGACGAGAGCCATGAGATGTTCCTCCTCTGGGCAAGCCCGGGTCCCAGATCCTGTTGTGCCTGTGAATAGGCTGCAGGGGGACGGTGAAGACCAGCAACAGCTTTCAGGGCTGCCACCTTCTGTGTGGGACAAGGAGCCGGATGTGTGCCTTTCTGGAAACAGACCCTGCCGAGGACGAGAGCCATGAGATGTTCCTCCTCTGGGCAAGCCCCGGTCCTGAATCCTGTTGTGCCTGTGAATAGGCTGCAGGGGGACGGTGAAGACCAGCAACAGCTTTCAGGGCTGCCACCTTCCGTGTGGGACAAGGAGCCGGACGTGTCTTTCTGGATACAGGCCCTGCCGAGGACGAGAGCCATCCTGTTGTGCCTGTGAATAGGCTGCAGGGGGACGGTGAAGACCAGCAACAGCTTTCAGGGCTGCCACCTTCCGTGTGGGACAAGGAGCCGGACGTGTGCCTTTTCGGAAACAAGCTCTGCCGAGGACGAGAGCCATGAGATGTTCCTCCTCTGGGCAAGCCCGGGTCCAAATCCTGTTGTGCCTGTGAATAGGCTGCAGGGGGACGGTGAAGACCAGCAACAGCTTTCAGGGCTGCCACCTTCCGTGTGGGACAAGGAGCCGGACGTGTCTTTCTGGATACAGGCCCTGCCGAGGACGAGAGCCATGAGATGTTCCTCCTCTGGGCAAGCCCGGGTCCCAGATCCTGTTGTGCCTGTGAATAGGCTGCAGGGGGACGGTGAAGACCAGCAACAGCTTTCACGGCTGCCACCTTCACTGTGGGACAAGGAGCCGGACGTGTGCCTTTCTGGAAACAGGCCGTGCCGAGGACGAGAGCCATGAGATGTTCCTCCTCTGGCCAAGCCCCGGTCCAGAATCCTGTTGTGCCTGTGAATAGGCTGCAGGGGGACGGTGAAGACCAGCAACAGCTTTCAGGGCTGCCAACTTCCGTGTGGGACAAGGAGCCGGACGTGTGCCTTTTCGGAATCAGGCTCTGCCGAGGACGAGAGCCATGAGATGTTCCTCCTCTGGGCAAGCCCGCGTCCAAATCCTGTTGTGCCTGTGAATAGGCTGCAGGGGGACGGTGAAGACCAGCAACAGCTTTCAGGGCTGCCACCTTCCGTGTGGGACAATGAGCCGGATGTGTGCCTTTCTGGAAACAGACCCTGCCGAGGACGAGAGCCATGAGATGTTCCTCCTCTGGGCAAGCCCCGGTCCTGAATCCTGTTGTGCCTGTGAATAGGCTGCAGGGGGACGGTGAAGACCAGCAACAGCTTTCAGGGCTGCCACCTTCCGTGTGGGACAAGGAGCCGGACGTGTCTTTCTGGATACAGGCCCTGCCGAGGACGAGAGCCATGAGATGTTCCTCCTCTGGGCAAGCCCGGGTCCCAGATCCTGTTGTGCCTGTGAATAGGCTGCAGGGGGACGGTGAAGACCAGCAACAGCTTTCAGGGCTGCCACCTTCCGTGTGGGACAAGGAGCCGGACGTGTGCCTTTTCGGAAACAAGCTCTGCCGAGGACGAGAGCCATGAGATGTTCCTCCTCTGGGCAAGCCCGGGTCCAAATCCTGTTGTGCCTGTGAATAGGCTGCAGGGGGACGGTGAAGACCAGCAACAGCTTTCAGGGCTGCCACCTTCCGTGTGGGACAAGGAGCCGGATGTGTGCCTTTCTGGATACAGGCCCTGCCGAGGACGAGAGCCATGAGATGTTCCTCCTCTGGGCAAGCCCCGGTCCTGAATCCTGTTGTGCCTGTGAATAGGCTGCAGGGGGACGGTGAAGACCAGCAACAGCTTTCAGGGCTGCCACCTTCCGTGTGGGACAAGGAGCCGGACGTGTCTTTCTGGATACAGGCCCTGCCGAGGACGAGAGCCATGAGATGTTCCTCCTCTGGGCAAGCCCGGGTCCCAGATCCTGTTGTGCCTGTGAATAGGCTGCAGGGGGACGGTGAAGACCAGCAACAGCTTTCAGGGCTGCCACCTTCCGTGTGGGACAAGGAGCCGGACGTGTGCCTTTTCGGAAACAAGCTCTGCCGAGGACGAGAGCCATGAGATGTTCCTCCTCTGGGCAAGCCCGGGTCCAAATCCTGTTGTGCCTGTGAATAGGCTGCAGGGGGACGGTGAAGACCAGCAACAGCTTTCAGGGCTGCCACCTTCCGTGTGGGACAAGGAGCCGGATGTGTGCCTTTCTGGATACAGGCCCTGCCGAGGACGAGAGCCATGAGATGTTCCTCCTCTGGGCAAGCCCGGGTCCCAGATCCTGTTGTGCCTGTGAATAGGCTGCAGGGGGACGGTGAAGACCAGCAACAGCTTTCACGGCTGCCACCTTCACTGTGGGACAAGGAGCCGGACGTGTGCCTTTCTGGAAACAGGCCGTGCCGAGGACGAGAGCCATGAGATGTTCCTCCTCTGGCCAAGCCCGGGTCCAGAATCCTGTTGTGCCTGTGAATAGGCTGCAGGGGGACGGTGAAGACCAGCAACAGCTTTCAGGGCTGCCAACTTCCGTGTGGGACAAGGAGCCGGACATGTGCCTTTTCGGAATCAGGCTCTGCCGAGGACGAGAGCCATGAGATGTTCCTCCTCTGGGCAAGCCCGCGTCCAAATCCTGTTGTGCCTGTGAATAGGCTGCAGGGGGACGGTGAAGACCAGCAACAGCTTTCAGGGCTGCCACCTTCCGTGTGGGACAATGAGCCGGATGTGTGCCTTTCTGGAAACAGACCCTGCCGAGGACGAGAGCCATGAGATGTTCCTCCTCTGGGCAAGCCCGGGTCCCAGATCCTGTTGTGCCTGTGAATAGGCTGCAGGGGGACGGTGAAGAACAGCAACAGCTTTCAGGGCTGCCACCTTCCGTGTGGGACAAGGAGCCGGACGTGTCTTTCTGGATACAGGCCCTGCCGAGGACGAGAGCCATGAGATGTTCCTCCTCTGGGCAAGCCCGGGTCCCAGATCCTGTTGTGCCTGTGAATAGGCTGCAGGGGGACGGTGAAGACCAGCAACAGCTTTCAGGGCTGCCACCTTCCGTGTGGGACAAGGAGCCGGACGTGTGCCTTTTCGGAAACAAGCTCTGCCGAGGACGAGAGCCATGAGATGTTCCTCCTCTGGGCAAGCCCGGGTCCAAAACCTGTTGTGCCTGTGAATAGGCTGCAGGGGGACGGTGAAGACCAGCAACAGCTTTCAGGGCTGCCACCTTCCGTGTGGGACAAGGAGCCGGACGTGTCTTTCTGGATACAGGCCCTGCCGAGGACGAGAGCCATGAGATGTTCCTCCTCTGGGCAAGCCCGGGTCCCAGATCCTGTTGTGCCTGTGAATAGGCTGCAGGGGGACGGTGAAGACCAGCAACAGCTTTCACGGCTGCCACCTTCACTGTGGGACAAGGAGCCGGACGTGTGCCTTTCTGGAAACAGGCCGTGCCGAGGACGAGAGCCATGAGATGTTCCTCCTCTGGCCAAGCCCCGGTCCAGAATCCTGTTGTGCCTGTGAATAGGCTGCAGGGGGACGGTGAAGACCAGCAACAGCTTTCAGGGCTGCCAACTTCCGTGTGGGACAAGGAGCCGGACGTGTGCCTTTTCGGAATCAGGCTCTGCCGAGGACGAGAGCCATGAGATGTTCCTCCTCTGGGCAAGCCCGCGTCCAAATCCTGTTGTGCCTGTGAATAGGCTGCAGGGGGACGGTGAAGACCAGCAACAGCTTTCAGGGCTGCCACCTTCCGTGTGGGACAATGAGCCGGATGTGTGCCTTTCTGGAAACAGACCCTGCCGAGGACGAGAGCCATGAGATGTTCCTCCTCTGGGCAAGCCCCGGTCCTGAATCCTGTTGTGCCTGTGAATAGGCTGCAGGGGGACGGTGAAGACCAGCAACAGCTTTCAGGGCTGCCACCTTCCGTGTGGGACAAGGAGCCGGACGTGTCTTTCTGGATACAGGCCCTGCCGAGGACGAGAGCCATGAGATGTTCCTCCTCTGGGCAAGCCCGGGTCCCAGATCCTGTTGTGCCTGTGAATAGGCTGCAGGGGGACGGTGAAGACCAGCAACAGCTTTCAGGGCTGCCACCTTCCGTGTGGGACAAGGAGCCGGACGTGTGCCTTTTCGGAAACAAGCTCTGCCGAGGACGAGAGCCATGAGATGTTCCTCCTCTGGGCAAGCCCGCGTCCAAATCCTGTTGTGCCTGTGAATAGGCTGCAGGGGGACGGTGAAGACCAGCAACAGCTTTCAGGGCTGCCACCTTCCGTGTGGGACAAGGAGCCGGACGTGTCTTTCTGGATACAGGCCCTGCCGAGGACGAGAGCCATGAGATGTTCCTCCTCTGGGCAAGCCCGGGTCCCAGATCCTGTTGTGCCTGTGAATAGGCTGCAGGGGGACGGTGAAGACCAGCAACAGCTTTCAGGGCTGCCACCTTCCGTGTGGGACAAGGAGCCGGACGTGTGCCTTTTCGGAAACAAGCTCTGCCGAGGACGAGAGCCATGAGATGTTCCTCCTCTGGGCAAGCCCGGGTCCAAATCCTGTTGTGCCTGTGAATAGGCTGCAGGGGGACGGTGAAGACCAGCAACAGCTTTCAGGGCTGCCACCTTCCGTGTGGGACAAGGAGCCGTATGTGTGCCTTTCTGGATACAGGCCCTGCCGAGGACGAGAGCCATGAGATGTTCCTCCTCTGGGCAAGCCCGGGTCCCAGATCCTGTTGTGCCTGTGAATAGGCTGCAGGGGGACGGTGAAGACCAGCAACAGCTTTCACGGCTGCCACCTTCACTGTGGGACAAGGAGCCGGACGTGTGCCTTTCTGGAAACAGGCCGTGCCGAGGACGAGAGCCATGAGATGTTCCTCCTCTGGCCAAGCCCGGGTCCAGAATCCTGTTGTGCCTGTGAATAGGCTGCAGGGGGACGGTGAAGACCAGCAACAGCTTTCAGGGCTGCCAACTTCCGTGTGGGACAAGGAGCCGGACATGTGCCTTTTCGGAATCAGGCTCTGCCGAGGACGAGAGCCATGAGATGTTCCTCCTCTGGGCAAGCCCGCGTCCAAATCCTGTTGTGCCTGTGAATAGGCTGCAGGGGGACGGTGAAGACCAGCAACAGCTTTCAGGGCTGCCACCTTCCGTGTGGGACAATGAGCCGGATGTGTGCCTTTCTGGAAACAGACCCTGCCGAGGACGAGAGCCATGAGATGTTCCTCCTCTGGGCAAGCCCGGGTCCCAGATCCTGTTGTGCCTGTGAATAGGCTGCAGGGGGACGGTGAAGAACAGCAACAGCTTTCAGGGCTGCCACCTTCCGTGTGGGACAAGGAGCCGGACGTGTCTTTCTGGATACAGGCCCTGCCGAGGACGAGAGCCATGAGATGTTCCTCCTCTGGGCAAGCCCGGGTCCCAGATCCTGTTGTGCCTGTGAATAGGCTGCAGGGGGACGGTGAAGACCAGCAACAGCTTTCAGGGCTGCCACATTCCGTGTGGGACAAGGAGCCGGACATTTGCCTATCCGGAAACAGGCTCTGCCGAGGACGAGAGCCATGAGATGTTCCACCTCTGGGCAAGCCCGGGTCCTGAATCCTGTTGTGCCTGTGAATAGGCTGCAGGGGGACGGTGAAGACCAGCAACAGCTTTCAGGGCTGCCACCTTCCGTGTGGGACAAGGAGCCGGATCTGTGCCTTTTCGGAATCAGGCTCTGCCGAGGACGAGAGCCATGAGATGTTCCTCCTCTGGGCAAGCCCGGGTCCTGAATCCTGTTGTGCCTGTGAATAGGCTGCAGGGGGACGGTGAAGACCAGCAACAGCTTTCAGAGCTGCCACCTTCCGTGTGGGACAATGAGCCGGTCTTGTGCCTTTATGGAAACAGGCCCTGCCGAGGACGAGAGCCATGAGATGTTCCTCCTCTGGGCAAGCCCGGGTCCTGAATCCTGTTGTGCCTGTGAATAGGCTGCAGGGGGACGGTGAAGACCAGCAACAGCTTTCAGGGCTGCCACCTTCCGTGTGGGACAAGGAGCCGGATGTGTGACTTTTCGGAAAAAAGCTCTGCCGAGGACAAGAGCCATGAGATGTTCCTCCTCTGGGCAAGCCCGGGTCCCAGATCCTGTTGTGCCTGTGAATAGGCTGCAGGGGGACGGTGAAGACCAGCAACAGCTTTCACGGCTGCCACCTTCACTGTGGGACAAGGAGCCGGACGTGTGCCTTTCTGGAAACAGGCCGTGCCGAGGACGAGAGCCATGAGATGTTCCTCCTCTGGCCAAGCCCCGGTCCAGAATCCTGTTGTGCCTGTGAATAGGCTGCAGGGGGACGGTGAAGACCAGCAACAGCTTTCAGGGCTGCCAACTTCCGTGTGGGACAAGGAGCCGGACGTGTGCCTTTTCGGAATCAGGCTCTGCCGAGGACGAGAGCCATGAGATGTTCCTCCTCTGGGCAAGCCCGCGTCCAAATCCTGTTGTGCCTGTGAATAGGCTGCAGGGGGACGGTGAAGACCAGCAACAGCTTTCAGGGCTGCCACCTTCCGTGTGGGACAATGAGCCGGATGTGTGCCTTTCTGGAAACAGACCCTGCCGAGGACGAGAGCCATGAGATGTTCCTCCTCTGGGCAAGCCCCGGTCCTGAATCCTGTTGTGCCTGTGAATAGGCTGCAGGGGGACGGTGAAGACCAGCAACAGCTTTCAGGGCTGCCACCTTCCGTGTGGGACAAGGAGCCGGACGTGTCTTTCTGGATACAGGCCCTGCCGAGGACGAGAGCCATGAGATGTTCCTCCTCTGGGCAAGCCCGGGTCCCAGATCCTGTTGTGCCTGTGAATAGGCTGCAGGGGGACGGTGAAGACCAGCAACAGCTTTCAGGGCTGCCACCTTCCGTGTGGGACAAGGAGCCGGACGTGTGCCTTTTCGGAAACAAGCTCTGCCGAGGACGAGAGCCATGAGATGTTCCTCCTCTGGGCAAGCCCGGGTCCAAATCCTGTTGTGCCTGTGAATAGGCTGCAGGGGGACGGTGAAGACCAGCAACAGCTTTCAGGGCTGCCACCTTCCGTGTGGGACAAGGAGCCGGATGTGTGCCTTTCTGGATACAGGCCCTGCCGAGGACGAGAGCCATGAGATGTTCCTCCTCTGGGCAAGCCCCGGTCCTGAATCCTGTTGTGCCTGTGAATAGGCTGCAGGGGGACGGTGAAGACCAGCAACAGCTTTCAGGGCTGCCACCTTCCGTGTGGGACAAGGAGCCGGACGTGTCTTTCTGGATACAGGCCCTGCCGAGGACGAGAGCCATGAGATGTTCCTCCTCTGGGCAAGCCCGGGTCCCAGATCCTGTTGTGCCTGTGAATAGGCTGCAGGGGGACGGTGAAGACCAGCAACAGCTTTCAGGGCTGCCACCTTCCGTGTGGGACAAGGAGCCGGACGTGTGCCTTTTCGGAAACAAGCTCTGCCGAGGACGAGAGCCATGAGATGTTCCTCCTCTGGGCAAGCCCGGGTCCAAATCCTGTTGTGCCTGTGAATAGGCTGCAGGGGGACGGTGAAGACCAGCAACAGCTTTCAGGGCTGCCACCTTCCGTGTGGGACAAGGAGCCGGATGTGTGCCTTTCTGGAAACAGGCCCTGCCGAGGACGAGAGCCATGAGATGTTCCTCCTCTGGGCAAGCCCGGGTCCCAGATCCTGTTGTGCCTGTGAATAGGCTGCAGGGGGACGGTGAAGACCAGCAACAGCTTTCACGGCTGCCACCTTCACTGTGGGACAAGGAGCCGGACGTGTGCCTTTCTGGAAACAGGCCGTGCCGAGGACGAGAGCCATGAGATGTTCCTCCTCTGGCCAAGCCCGGGTCCAGAATCCTGTTGTGCCTGTGAATAGGCTGCAGGGGGACGGTGAAGACCAGCAACAGCTTTCAGGGCTGCCAACTTCCGTGTGGGACAAGGAGCCGGACATGTGCCTTTTCGGAATCAGGCTCTGCCGAGGACGAGAGCCATGAGATGTTCCTCCTCTGGGCAAGCCCGCGTCCAAATCCTGTTGTGCCTGTGAATAGGCTGCAGGGGGACGGTGAAGACCAGCAACAGCTTTCAGGGCTGCCACCTTCCGTGTGGGACAATGAGCCGGATGTGTGCCTTTCTGGAAACAGACCCTGCCGAGGACGAGAGCCATGAGATGTTCCTCCTCTGGGCAAGCCCGGGTCCCAGATCCTGTTGTGCCTGTGAATAGGCTGCAGGGGGACGGTGAAGAACAGCAACAGCTTTCAGGGCTGCCACCTTCCGTGTGGGACAAGGAGCCGGACGTGTCTTTCTGGATACAGGCCCTGCCGAGGACGAGAGCCATGAGATGTTCCTCCTCTGGGCAAGCCCGGGTCCCAGATCCTGTTGTGCCTGTGAATAGGCTGCAGGGGGACGGTGAAGACCAGCAACAGCTTTCAGGGCTGCCACATTCCGTGTGGGACAAGGAGCCGGACTTTTGCCTATCCGGAAACAGGCTCTGCCGAGGACGAGAGCCATGAGATGTTCCACCTCTGGGCAAGCCCGGGTCCTGAATCCTGTTGTGCCTGTGAATAGGCTGCAGGGGGACGGTGAAGACCAGCAACAGCTTTCAGGGCTGCCACCTTCCGTGTGGGACAAGGAGCCGGATCTGTGCCTTTTCGGAATCAGGCTCTGCCGAGGACGAGAGCCATGAGATGTTCCTCCTCTGGGCAAGCCCGGGTCCTGAATCCTGTTGTGCCTGTGAATAGGCTGCAGGGGGACGGTGAAGACCAGCAACAGCTTTCAGAGCTGCCACCTTCCGTGTGGGACAATGAGCCGGTCTTGTGCCTTTATGGAAACAGGCCCTGCCGAGGACGAGAGCCATGAGATGTTCCTCCTCTGGGCAAGCCCGGGTCCTGAATCCTGTTGTGCCTGTGAATAGGCTGCAGGGGGACGGTGAAGACCAGCAACAGCTTTCAGGGCTGCCACCTTCCGTGTGGGACAAGGAGCCGGATGTGTGACTTTTCGGAAACAAGCTCTGCCGAGGACAAGAGCCATGAGATGTTCCTCCTCTGGGCAAGCCCGGGTCCCAGATCCTGTTGTGCCTGTGAATAGGCTGCAGGGGGACGGTGAAGACCAGCAACAGCTTTCAGGGCTGCCACCTTCCGTGTGGGACAAGGAGCCGGACGTGTGCCTTTTCGGAATCAGGCTCTGCCGAGGACGAGAGCCATGAGATGTTCCTCCTCTGGGCAAGCCCGGGTCCAAATCCTGTTGTGCCTGTGAATAGGCTGCAGGGGGACGGTGAAGACCAGCAACAGCTTTCAGGGCTGCCACCTTCCGTGTGGGACAATTAGCCGGACGTGTGCCTTTCTGGAAACAGGCCATGCCGAGGACGAGAGCCATGAGATGTTCCTCCTCTGGGCAAGCCCGGGTCCCAGATCCTGTTGTGCCTGTGAATAGGCTGCAGGGGGACGGTGAAGACCAGCAACAGCTTTCAGGGCTGCCACCTTCCGTGTGGGACAAGGAGCCGGACGTGTCTTTCTGGATACAGGCCCTGCCGAGGACGAGAGCCATGAGATGTTCCTCGTCTGGGCAAGCCCGGGTCCCAGATCCTGTTGTGCCTGTGAATAGGCTGCAGGGGGACGGTGAAGACCAGCAACAGCTTTCAGGGCTGCCACCTTCCGTGTGGGACAAGGAGCCGGACGTGTGCCTTTTCGGAAACAAGCTCTGCCGAGGACGAGAGCCATGAGATGTTCCTCCTCTGGGCAAGCCCGGGTCCAAATCCTGTTGTGCCTGTGAATAGGCTGCAGGGGGACGGTGAAGACCAGCAACAGCTTTCAGGGCTGCCACCTTCCGTGTGGGACAAGGAGCCGGATGTGTCTTTCTGGATACAGGCCCTGCCGAGGACGAGAGCCATGAGATGTTCCTCCTCTGGGCAAGCCCGGGTCCCAGATCCTGTTGTGCCTGTGAATAGGCTGCAGGGGGACGGTGAAGACCAGCAACAGCTTTCACGGCTGCCACCTTCACTGTGGGACAAGGAGCCGGACGTGTGCCTTTCTGGAAACAGGCCGTGCCGAGGACGAGAGCCATGAGATGTTCCTCCTCTGGCCAAGCCCGGGTCCAGAATCCTGTTGTGCCTGTGAATAGGCTGCAGGGGGACGGTGAAGACCAGCAACAGCTTTCAGGGCTGCCAACTTCCGTGTGGGACAAGGAGCCGGACGTGTGCCTTTTCGGAATCAGGCTCTGCCGAGGACGAGAGCCATGAGATGTTCCTCCTCTGGGCAAGCCCGCGTCCAAATCCTGTTGTGCCTGTGAATAGGCTGCAGGGGGACGGTGAAGACCAGCAACAGCTTTCAGGGCTGCCACCTTCCGTGTGGGACAATGAGCCGGATGTGTGCCTTTCTGGAAACAGACCCTGCCGAGGACGAGAGCCATGAGATGTTCCTCCTCTGGGCAAGCCCCGGTCCTGAATCCTGTTGTGCCTGTGAATAGGCTGCAGGGGGACGGTGAAGACCAGCAACAGCTTTCAGGGCTGCCACCTTCCGTGTGGGACAAGGAGCCGGACGTGTCTTTCTGGATACAGGCCCTGCCGAGGACGAGAGCCATGAGATGTTCCTCCTCTGGGCAAGCCCGGGTCCCAGATCCTGTTGTGCCTGTGAATAGGCTGCAGGGGGACGGTGAAGACCAGCAACAGCTTTCAGGGCTGCCACCTTCCGTGTGGGACAAGGAGCCGGACGTGTGCCTTTTCGGAAACAGGCTCTGCCGAGGACGAGAGCCATGAGATGTTCCTCCTCTGGGCAAGCCCGGGTCCTGAATCCTGTTGTGCCTGTGAATAGGCTGCAGGGGGACGGTGAAGACCAGCAACAGCTTTCAGGGCTGCCACCTTCCGTGTGGGACAAGGAGCCGGACGTGTGCCTTTTCGGAAACAAGCTCTGCCGAGGACGAGAGCCATGAGATGTTCCTCCTCTGGGCAAGCCCGGGTCCCAGATCCTGTTGTGCCTGTGAATAGGCTGCAGGGGGACGGTGAAGACCAGCAACAGCTTTCACGGCTGCCACCTTCACTGTGGGACAAGGAGCCGGACGTGTGCCTTTCTGGAAACAGGCCGTGCCGAGGACGAGAGCCATGAGATGTTCCTCCTCTGGGCAAGGCCGGGTCCCAGATCCTGTTGTGCCTGTGAATAGGCTGCAGGGGGACGGTGAAGACCAGCAACAGCTTTCAGGGCTGCCACCTTCCATGTGGGACAAGGAGCCGGATGTGTGCCTTTTCGGAATCAGGCTCTGCCGAGGACGAGAGCCATGAGATGTTCCTCCTCTGGGCAAGCCCGGGTCCAAATCCTGTTGTGCCTGTGAATAGGCTGCAGGGGGACGGTGAAGACCAGCAACAGCTTTCAGGGCTGCCACCTTCGTGTGGGACAAGGAGCCGGATGTGTGCCTTTCTGGATACAGGCCCTGCCGAGGACGAGAGCCATGAGATGTTCCTCCTCTGGGCAAGCCCCGGTCCTGAATCCTGTTGTGCCTGTGAATAGGCTGCAGGGGGACGGTGAAGACCAGCAACAGCTTTCAGGGCTGCCACCTTCCGTGTGGGACAAGGAGCCGGACGTGTCTTTCTGGATACAGGCCCTGCCGAGGACGAGAGCCATGAGATGTTCCTCCTCTGGGCAAGCCCGGGTCCCAGATCCTGTTGTGCCTGTGAATAGGCTGCAGGGGGACGGTGAAGACCAGCAACAGCTTTCAGGGCTGCCACCTTCCGTGTGGGACAAGGAGCCGGACGTGTGCCTTTTCGGAAACAAGCTCTGCCGAGGACGAGAGCCATGAGATGTTCCTCCTCTGGGCAAGCCCGGGTCCAAATCCTGTTGTGCCTGTGAATAGGCTGCAGGGGGACGGTGAAGACCAGCAACAGCTTCCAGGGCTGCCACCTTCCGTGTGGGACAAGGAGCCGGACGTGTCTTTCTGGATACAGGCCCTGCCGAGGACGAGAGCCATGAGATGTTCCTCCTCTGGGCAAGCCCGGGTCCCAGATCCTGTTGTGCCTGTGAATAGGCTGCAGGGGGACGGTGAAGACCAGCAACAGCTTTCACGGCTGCCACCTTCACTGTGGGACAAGGAGCCGGACGTGTGCCTTTCTGGAAACAGGCCGTGCCGAGGACGAGAGCCATGAGATGTTCCTCCTCTGGCCAAGCCCGGGTCCAGAATCCTGTTGTGCCTGTGAATAGGCTGCAGGGGGACGGTGAAGACCAGCAACAGCTTTCAGGGCTGCCACCTTCCGTGTGGGACAAGGAGCCGGACGTGTGCCTTTTCGGAATCAGGCTCTGCCGAGGACGAGAGCCATGAGATGTTCCTCCTCTGGGCAAGCCCGCATCCAAATCCTGTTGTGCCTGTGAATAGGCTGCAGGGGGACGGTGAAGACCAGCAACAGCTTTCAGGGCTGCCACCTTCCGTGTGGGACAATGAGCCGGATGTGTGCCTTTCTGGAAACAGACCCTGCCGAGGACGAGAGCCATGAGATGTTCCTCCTCTGGGCAAGCCCCGGTCCTGAATCCTGTTGTGCCTGTGAATAGGCTGCAGGGGGACGGTGAAGACCAGCAACAGCTTTCAGGGCTGCCACCTTCCGTGTGGGACAAGGAGCCGGACGTGTCTTTCTGGATACAGGCACTGCCGAGGACGAGAGCCATGAGATGTTCCTCCTCTGGCCAAGCCCGGGTCCCAGATCCTGTTGTGCCTGTGAATAGGCTGCAGGGGGACGGTGAAGACCAGCAACAGCTTTCAGGGCTGCCACCTTCCGTGTGGGACAAGGAGCCGGACGTGTGCCTTTTCGGAAACAAGCTCTGTCGAGGACGAGAGCCATGAGATGTTCCTCCTCTGGGCAAGCCCGGGTCCAAATCCTGTTGTGCCTGTGAATAGGCTGCAGGGGGACGGTGAAGACCAGCAACAGCTTTCAGGGCTGCCACCTTCCGTGTGGGACAAGGAGCCGGACGTGTCTTTCTGGATACAGGCCCTGCCGAGGACGAGAGCCATGAGATGTTCCTCCTCTGGGCAAGCCCGGGTCCCAGATCCTGTTGTGCCTGTGAATAGGCTGCAGGGGGACGGTGAAGACCAGCAACAGCTTTCACGGCTGCCACCTTCACTGTGGGACAAGGAGCCGGACGTGTGCCTTTCTGGAAACAGGCCGTGCCGAGGACGAGAGCCATGAGATGTTCCTCCTCTGGCCAAGCCCGGGTCCTGAATCCTGTTGTGCCTGTGAATAGGCTGCAGGGGGACGGTGAAGACCAGCAACAGCTTTCAGGGCTGCCAACTTCCGTGTGGGACAAGGAGCCGGACGTGTGCCTTTTCGGAATCAGGCTCTGCCGAGGACGAGAGCCATGAGATGTTCCTCCTCTGGGCAAGCCCGCGTCCAAATCCTGTTGTGCCTGTGAATAGGCTGCAGGGGGACGGTGAAGACCAGCAACAGCTTTCAGGGCTGCCACCTTCCGTGTGGGACAATGATCCGGATGTGTGCCTTTCTGGAAACAGACCCTGCCGAGGACGAGAGCCATGAGATGTTCCTCCTCTGGGCAAGCCCCGGTCCTGAATCCTGTTGTGCCTGTGAATAGGCTGCAGGGGGACGGTGAAGACCAGCAACAGCTTTCACGGCTGCCACCTTCACTGTGGGACAAGGAGCCGGACGTGTCTTTCTGGATACAGGCCCTGCCGAGGACGAGAGCCATGAGATGTTCCTCCTCTGGGCAAGCCCGGGTCCCAGATCCTGTTGTGCCTGTGAATAGGCTGCAGGGGGACGGTGAAGACCAGCAACAGCTTTCAGGGCTGCCACCTTCCGTGTGGGACAAGGAGCCGGATGTGTGCCTTTTCGGAAACAGGCTCTGCCGAGGACGAGAGCCATGAGATGTTCCTCCTCTGGGCAAGCCCGGGTCCTGAATCCTGTTGTGCCTGTGAATAGGCTGCAGGGGGACGGTGAAGACCAGCAACAGCTTTCAGGGCTGCCACCTTCCGTGTGGGACAAGGAGCCGGATGTTTGCCTTTTCGGAAACAAGCTCTGCCGAGGACGAGAGCCATGAGATGTTCCTCCTCTGGGCAAGCCCGGGTCCCAGATCCTGTTGTGCCTGTGAATAGGCTGCAGGGGGACGGTGAAGACCAGCAACAGCTTTCACGGCTGCCACCTTCACTGTGGGACAAGGAGCCGGACGTGTGCCTTTCTGGAAACAGGCCGTGCCGAGGACGAGAGCCATGAGATGTTCCTCCTCTGGGCAAGCCCGGGTCCAAATCCGGTTGTGCCTGTGAATAGGCTGCAGGGGGACGGTGAAGACCAGCCACAGCTTTCAGGGCTGCCACCTTCCGTGTGGGACAAGGAGCCGGATGTGTGCCTTTCTGGAAACAGACCCTGCCGAGGACGAGTGCCATGAGATGTTCCTCCTCTGGGCAAGCCCCGGTCCTGAATCCTGTTGTGCCTGTGAATAGGCTGCAGGGGGACGGTGAAGACCAGCAACAGCTTTCAGGGCTGCCAACTTCCGTGTGGGACAAGGAGCCGGACGTGTGCCTTTTCGGAATCAGGCTCTGCCGAGGACGAGAGCCATGAGATGTTCCTCCTCTGGGCAAGCCCGGGTCCAAATCCTGTTGTGCCTGTGAATAGGCTGCAGGGGGACGGTGAAGACCAGCCACAGCTTTCAGGGCTGCCACCTTCCGTGTGGGACAAGGAGCCGGATGTGTGCCTTTCTGGAAACAGACCCTGCCGAGGACGAGAGCCATGAGATGTTCCTCCTCTGGGCAAGCCCCGGTCCTGAATCCTGTTGTGCCTGTGAATAGGCTGCAGGGGGACGGTGAAGACCAGCAACAGCTTTCAGGGCTGCCACCTTCCGTGTGGGACAAGGAGCCGGACGTATCTTTCTGGATACAGGCCCTGCCGAGGACGAGAGCCATGAGATGTTCCTCCTCTGGGCAAGCCCGAGTCCCAGATCCTGTTGTGCCTGTGAATAGGCTGCAGGGGGACGGTGAAGACCAGCAACAGCTTTCAGGGCTGCCACCTTCCGTGTGGGACAGGGAGCCGGACGTGTGCCTTTTCGGAAACAAGCTCTGCCGAGGACGAGAGCCATGAGATGTTCCTCCTCTGGGCAAGCCCGGGTCCAAATCCTGTTGTGCCTGTGAATAGGCTGCAGGGGGACGGTGAAGACCAGCAACAGCTTTCAGGGCTGCCACCTTCCGTGTGGGACAAGGAGCCGGACGTGTCTTTCTGGATACAGGCCCTGCCGAGGACGAGAGCCATGAGATGTTCCTCCTCTGGGCAAGCCCGGGTCCCAGATCCTGTTGTGCCTGTGAATAGGCTGCAGGGGGACGGTGAAGACCAGCAACAGCTTTCACGGCTGCCACCTTCACTGTGGGACAAGGAGCCGCACGTGTGCCTTTCTGGAAACAGGCCGTGCCGAGGACGAGAGCCATGAGATGTTCCTCCTCTGGGCAAGCCCCGGTCCTGAATCCTGTTGTGCCTGTGAATAGGCTGCAGGGGGACGGTGAAGACCAGCAACAGCTTTCAGGGCTGCCAACTTCCGTGTGGGACAAGGAGCCGGACGTGTGCCTTTTCGGAATCAGGCTCTGCCGAGGACGAGAGCCATGAGATGTTCCTCCTCTGGGCAAGCCCGCATCCAAATCCTGTTGTGCCTGTGAATAGGCTGCAGGGGGACGGTGAAGACCAGCAACAGCTTTCAGGGCTGCCACCTTCCGTGTGGGACAATGATCCGGATGTGTGCCTTTCTGGAAACAGACCCTGCCGAGGACGAGAGCCATGAGATGTTCCTCCTCTGGGCAAGCCCGGGTCCTGAATCCTGTTGTGCCTGTGAATAGGCTGCAGGGGGACGGTGAAGACCAGCAACAGCTTTCAGGGCTGCCACCTTCCGTGTGGGACAAGGAGCCGGACGTGTCTTTCTGGATACAGGCCCTGCCGAGGACGAGAGCCATGAGATGTTCCTCCTCTGGGCAAGCCCGGGTCCCAGATCCTGTTGTGCCTGTGAATAGGCTGCAGGGGGACGGTGAAGACCAGCAACAGCTTTCAGGGCTGCCACCTTCCGTGTGGGACAAGGAGCCGGATGTGTGCCTTTTCGGAAACAGGCTCTGCCGAGGACGAGAGCCATGAGATGTTCCTCCTCTGGGCAAGCCCGGGTCCTGAATCCTGTTGTGCCTGTGAATAGGCTGCAGGGGGACGGTGAAGACCAGCAACAGCTTTCAGGGCTGCCACCTTCCGTGTGGGACAAGGAGCCGGATGTTTGCCTTTTCGGAAACAAGCTCTGCCGAGGACGAGAGCCATGAGATGTTCCTCCTCTGGGCAAGCCCGGGTCCCAGATCCTGTTGTGCCTGTGAATAGGCTGCAGGGGGACGGTGAAGACCAGCAACAGCTTTCAGGGCTGCCACCTTCCGTGTGGGACAAGGAGCCGGACGTGTGCCTTTCTGGAAACAGGCCGTGCCGAGGACGAGAGCCATGAGATGTTCCTCCTCTGGGCAAGGCCGGGTCCAGAATCCTGTTGTGCCTGTGAATAGGCTGCAGGGGGACGGTGAAGACCAGCAACAGCTTTCAGGGCTGCCACCTTCCATGTGGGACAAGGAGCCGGATGTGTGCCTTTTCGGAATCAGGCTCTGCCGAGGACGAGAGCCATGAGATGTTCCTCCTCTGGGCAAGCCCGGGTCCAAATCCTGTTGTGCCTGTGAATAGGCTGCAGGGGGACGGTGAAGACCAGCCACAGCTTTCAGGGCTGCCACCTTCCGTGTGGGACAAGGAGCCGGATGTGTGCCTTTCTGGAAACAGACCCTGCCGAGGACGAGAGCCATGAGATGTTCCTCCTCTGGGCAAGCCCGGCCCTGAATCCTGTTGTGCCTGTGAATAGGCTGCAGGGGGACGGTGAAGACCAGCAACAGCTTTCAGGGCTGCCACCTTCCGTGTGGGACAAGGAGCCGGACGTGTCTTTCTGGATACAGGCCCTGCCGAGGACGAGAGCCATGAGATGTTCCTCCTCTGGGCAAGCCCGAGTCCCAGATCCTGTTGTGCC
Organism: Astur gentilis; assembly: GCF_929443795.1. Taxonomy (NCBI): domain Eukaryota; kingdom Metazoa; phylum Chordata; class Aves; order Accipitriformes; family Accipitridae; genus Astur; species Astur gentilis. The sequence continues at coordinate 882,180 of NW_026061071.1, forward strand.
TGTGAATAGGCTGCAGGGGGACGGTGAAGACCAGCAACAGCTTTCAGGGCTGCCACCTTCCGTGTGGGACAAGGAGCCGGACGTGTGCCTTTTCGGAAACAAGCTCTGCCGAGGACGAGAGCCATGAGATGTTCCTCCTCTGGGCAAGCCCGCGTCCAAATCCTGTTGTGCCTGTGAATAGGCTGCAGGGGGACGGTGAAGACCAGCAACAGCTTTCAGGGCTGCCACCTTCCGTGTGGGACAAGGAGCCGGACGTGTCTTTCTGGATACAGGCCCTGCCGAGGACGAGAGCCATGAGATGTTCCTCCTCTGGGCAAGCCCGGGTCCCAGATCCTGTTGTGCCTGTGAATAGGCTGCAGGGGGACGGTGAAGACCAGCAACAGCTTTCACGGCTGCCACCTTCACTGTGGGACAAGGAGCCGGACGTGTGCCTTTCTGGAAACAGGCCGTGCCGAGGACGAGAGCCATGAGATGTTCCTCCTCTGGGCAAGGCCGGGTCCAGAATCCTGTTGTGCCTGTGAATAGGCTGCAGGGGGACGGTGAAGACCAGCAACAGCTTTCAGGGCTGCCACCTTCCATGTGGGACAAGGAGCCGGATGTGTGCCTTTTCGGAATCAGGCTCTGCCGAGGACGAGAGCCATGAGATGTTCCTCCTCTGGGCAAGCCCGGGTCCAAATCCTGTTGTGCCTGTGAATAGGCTGCAGGGGGACGGTGAAGACCAGCCACAGCTTTCAGGGCTGCCACCTTCCGTGTGGGACAAGGAGCCGGATGTGTGCCTTTCTGGAAACAGACCCTGCCGAGGACGAGAGCCATGAGATGTTCCTCCTCTGGGCAAGCCCGGCCCTGAATCCTGTTGTGCCTGTGAATAGGCTGCAGGGGGACGGTGAAGACCAGCAACAGCTTTCAGGGCTGCCACCTTCCGTGTGGGACAAGGAGCCGGACGTGTCTTTCTGGATACAGGCCCTGCCGAGGACGAGAGCCATGAGATGTTCCTCCTCTGGGCAAGCCCGAGTCCCAGATCCTGTTGTGCCTGTGAATAGGCTGCAGGGGGACGGTGAAGACCAGCAACAGCTTTCAGGGCTGCCACCTTCCGTGTGGGACAAGGAGCCGGACGTGTGCCTTTTCGGAAACAAGCTCTGCCGAGGACGAGAGCCATGAGATGTTCCTCCTCTGGGCAAGCCCGCGTCCAAATCCTGTTGTGCCTGTGAATAGGCTGCAGGGGGACGGTGAAGACCAGCAACAGCTTTCAGGGCTGCCACCTTCCGTGTGGGACAAGGAGCCGGACGTGTCTTTCTGGATACAGGCCCTGCCGAGGACGAGAGCCATGAGATGTTCCTCCTCTGGGCAAGCCCGGGTCCCAGATCCTGTTGTGCCTGTGAATAGGCTGCAGGGGGACGGTGAAGACCAGCAACAGCTTTCACGGCTGCCACCTTCACTGTGGGACAAGGAGCCGGACGTGTGCCTTTCTGGAAACAGGCCGTGCCGAGGACGAGAGCCATGAGATGTTCCTCCTCTGGGCAAGCCCGCGTCCAAATCCTGTTGTGCCTGTGAATAGGCTGCAGGGGGACGGTGAAGACCAGCAACAGCTTTCAGGGCTGCCACCTTCCGTGTGGGACAATGAGCCGGATGTGTGCCTTTCTGGAAACAGACCCTGCCGAGGACGAGAGCCATGAGATGTTCCTCCTCTGGGCAAGCCCCGGTCCTGAATCCTGTTGTGCCTGTGAATAGGCTGCAGGGGGACGGTGAAGACCAGCAACAGCTTTCAGGGCTGCCACCTTCCGTGTGGGACAAGGAGCCGGACGTGTCTTTCTGGATACAGGCCCTGCCGAGGACGAGAGCCATGAGATGTTCCTCCTCTGGGCAAGCCCGGGTCCCAGATCCTGTTGTGCCTGTGAATAGGCTGCAGGGGGACGGTGAAGACCAGCAACAGCTTTCAGGGCTGCCACCTTCCGTGTGGGACAAGGAGCCGGACGTGTGCCTTTTCGGAAACAGGCTCTGCCGAGGACGAGAGCCATGAGATGTTCCTCCTCTGGGCAAGCCCGGGTCCTGAATCCTGTTGTGCCTGTGAATAGGCTGCAGGGGGACGGTGAAGACCAGCAACAGCTTTCAGGGCTGCCACCTTCCGTGTGGGACAAGGAGCCGGACGTGTGCCTTTTCGGAAACAAGCTCTGCCGAGGACGAGAGCCATGAGATGTTCCTCCTCTGGGCAAGCCCGGGTCCCAGATCCTGTTGTGCCTGTGAATAGGCTGCAGGGGGACGGTGAAGACCAGCAACAGCTTTCACGGCTGCCACCTTCACTGTGGGACAAGGAGCCGGACGTGTGCCTTTCTGGAAACAGGCCGTGCCGAGGACGAGAGCCATGAGATGTTCCTCCTCTGGGCAAGGCCGGGTCCCAGATCCTGTTGTGCCTGTGAATAGGCTGCAGGGGGACGGTGAAGACCAGCAACAGCTTTCAGGGCTGCCACCTTCCATGTGGGACAAGGAGCCGGATGTGTGCCTTTTCGGAATCAGGCTCTGCCGAGGACGAGAGCCATGAGATGTTCCTCCTCTGGGCAAGCCCGGGTCCAAATCCTGTTGTGCCTGTGAATAGGCTGCAGGGGGACGGTGAAGACCAGCAACAGCTTTCAGGGCTGCCACCTTCCGTGTGGGACAAGGAGCCGGATGTGTGCCTTTCTGGATACAGGCCCTGCCGAGGACGAGAGCCATGAGATGTTCCTCCTCTGGGCAAGCCCCGGTCCTGAATCCTGTTGTGCCTGTGAATAGGCTGCAGGGGGACGGTGAAGACCAGCAACAGCTTTCAGGGCTGCCACCTTCCGTGTGGGACAAGGAGCCGGACGTGTCTTTCTGGATACAGGCCCTGCCGAGGACGAGAGCCATGAGATGTTCCTCCTCTGGGCAAGCCCGGGTCCCAGATCCTGTTGTGCCTGTGAATAGGCTGCAGGGGGACGGTGAAGACCAGCAACAGCTTTCAGGGCTGCCACCTTCCGTGTGGGACAAGGAGCCGGACGTGTGCCTTTTCGGAAACAAGCTCTGCCGAGGACGAGAGCCATGAGATGTTCCTCCTCTGGGCAAGCCCGGGTCCAAATCCTGTTGTGCCTGTGAATAGGCTGCAGGGGGACGGTGAAGACCAGCAACAGCTTCCAGGGCTGCCACCTTCCGTGTGGGACAAGGAGCCGGACGTGTCTTTCTGGATACAGGCCCTGCCGAGGACGAGAGCCATGAGATGTTCCTCCTCTGGGCAAGCCCGGGTCCCAGATCCTGTTGTGCCTGTGAATAGGCTGCAGGGGGACGGTGAAGACCAGCAACAGCTTTCACGGCTGCCACCTTCACTGTGGGACAAGGAGCCGGTCGTGTGCCTTTCTGGAAACAGGCCGTGCCGAGGACGAGAGCCATGAGATGTTCCTCCTCTGGCCAAGCCCGGGTCCAGAATCCTGTTGTGCCTGTGAATAGGCTGCAGGGGGACGGTGAAGACCAGCAACAGCTTTCAGGGCTGCCAACTTCCGTGTGGGACAAGGAGCCGGACGTGTGCCTGTTCGGAATCAGGCTCTGCCGAGGACGAGAGCCATGAGATGTTCCTCCTCTGGGCAAGCCCGCGTCCAAATCCTGTTGTGCCTGTGAATAGGCTGCAGGGGGACGGTGAAGACCAGCAACAGCTTTCAGGGCTGCCACCTTCCGTGTGGGACAATGAGCCGGATGTGTGCCTTTCTGGAAACAGACCCTGCCGAGGACGAGAGCCATGAGATGTTCCTCCTCTGGGCAAGCCCCGGTCCTGAATCCTGTTGTGCCTGTGAATAGGCTGCAGGGGGACGGTGAAGACCAGCAACAGCTTTCAGGGCTGCCACCTTCCGTGTGGGACAAGGAGCCGGACGTGTCTTTCTGGATACAGGCACTGCCGAGGACGAGAGCCATGAGATGTTCCTCCTCTGGCCAAGCCCGGGTCCCAGATCCTGTTGTGCCTGTGAATAGGCTGCAGGGGAACGGTGAAGACCAGCAACAGCTTTCAGGGCTGCCACCTTCCGTGTGGGACAAGGAGCCGGACGTGTGCCTTTTCGGAAACAAGCTCTGTCGAGGACGAGAGCCATGAGATGTTCCTCCTCTGGGCAAGCCCGGGTCCAAATCCTGTTGTGCCTGTGAATAGGCTGCAGGGGGACGGTGAAGACCAGCAACAGCTTTCAGGGCTGCCACCTTCCGTGTGGGACAAGGAGCCGGACGTGTCTTTCTGGATACAGGCCCTGCCGAGGACGAGAGCCATGAGATGTTCCTCCTCTGGGCAAGCCCGGGTCCCAGATCCTGTTGTGCCTGTGAATAGGCTGCAGGGGGACGGTGAAGACCAGCAACAGCTTTCACGGCTGCCACCTTCACTGTGGGACAAGGAGCCGGACGTGTGCCTTTCTGGAAACAGGCCGTGCCGAGGACGAGAGCCATGAGATGTTCCTCCTCTGGCCAAGCCCGGGTCCTGAATCCTGTTGTGCCTGTGAATAGGCTGCAGGGGGACGGTGAAGACCAGCAACAGCTTTCAGGGCTGCCAACTTCCGTGTGGGACAAGGAGCCGGACGTGTGCCTTTTCGGAATCAGGCTCTGCCGAGGACGAGAGCCATGAGATGTTCCTCCTCTGGGCAAGCCCGCGTCCAAATCCTGTTGTGCCTGTGAATAGGCTGCAGGGGGACGGTGAAGACCAGCAACAGCTTTCAGGGCTGCCACCTTCCGTGTGGGACAATGATCCGGATGTGTGCCTTTCTGGAAACAGACCCTGCCGAGGACGAGAGCCATGAGATGTTCCTCCTCTGGGCAAGCCCCGGTCCTGAATCCTGTTGTGCCTGTGAATAGGCTGCAGGGGGACGGTGAAGACCAGCAACAGCTTTCAGGGCTGCCACCTTCCGTGTGGGACAAGGAGCCGGACGTGTCTTTCTGGATACAGGCCCTGCCGAGGACGAGAGCCATGAGATGTTCCTCCTCTGGGCAAGCCCGGGTCCCAGATCCTGTTGTGCCTGTGAATAGGCTGCAGGGGGACGGTGAAGACCAGCAACAGCTTTCAGGGCTGCCACCTTCCGTGTGGGACAAGGAGCCGGATGTGTGCCTTTTCGGAAACAGGCTCTGCCGAGGACAAGAGCCATGAGATGTTCCTCCTCTGGGCAAGCCCGGGTCCTGAATCCTGTTGTGCCTGTGAATAGGCTGCAGGGGGACGGTGAAGACCAGCAACAGCTTTCAGGGCTGCCACCTTCCGTGTGGGACAAGGAGCCGGATGTTTGCCTTTTCGGAAACAAGCTCTGCCGAGGACGAGAGCCATGAGATGTTCCTCCTCTGGGCAAGCCCGGGTCCCAGATCCTGTTGTGCCTGTGAATAGGCTGCAGGGGGATGGTGAAGACCAGCAACAGCTTTCACGGCTGCCACCTTCACTGTGGGACAAGGAGCCGGACGTGTGCCTTTCTGGAAACAGGCCGTGCCGAGGACGAGAGCCATGAGATGTTCCTCCTCTGGGCAAGCCCGGGTCCAAATCCTGTTGTGCCTGTGAATAGGCTGCAGGGGGACGGTGAAGACCAGCCACAGCTTTCAGGGCTGCCACCTTCCGTGTGGGACAAGGAGCCGGATGTGTGCCTTTCTGGAAACAGACCCTGCCGAGGACGAGAGCCATGAGATGTTCCTCCTCTGGGCAAGCCCCGGTCCTGAATCCTGTTGTGCCTGTGAATAGGCTGCAGGGGGACGGTGAAGACCAGCAACAGCTTTCAGGGCTGCCAACTTCCGTGTGGGACAAGGAGCCGGACGTGTGCCTTTTCGGAATCAGGCTCTGCCGAGGACGAGAGCCATGAGATGTTCCTCCTCTGGGCAAGCCCGGGTCCAAATCCTGTTGTGCCTGTGAATAGGCTGCAGGGGGACGGTGAAGACCAGCCACAGCTTTCAGGGCTGCCACCTTCCGTGTGGGACAAGGAGCCGGATGTGTGCCTTTCTGGAAACAGACCCTGCCGAGGACGAGAGCCATGAGATGTTCCTCCTCTGGGCAAGCCCCGGTCCTGAATCCTGTTGTGCCTGTGAATAGGCTGCAGGGGGACGGTGAAGACCAGCAACAGCTTTCAGGGCTGCCACCTTCCGTGTGGGACAAGGAGCCGGACGTATCTTTCTGGATACAGGCCCTGCCGAGGACGAGAGCCATGAGATGTTCCTCCTCTGGGCAAGCCCGAGTCCCAGATCCTGTTGTGCCTGTGAATAGGCTGCAGGGGGACGGTGAAGACCAGCAACAGCTTTCAGGGCTGCCACCTTCCGTGTGGGACAGGGAGCCGGACGTGTGCCTTTTCGGAAACAAGCTCTGCCGAGGACGAGAGCCATGAGATGTTCCTCCTCTGGGCAAGCCCGGGTCCAAATCCTGTTGTGCCTGTGAATAGGCTGCAGGGGGACGGTGAAGACCAGCAACAGCTTTCAGGGCTGCCACCTTCCGTGTGGGACAAGGAGCCGGACGTGTCTTTCTGGATACAGGCCCTGCCGAGGACGAGAGCCATGAGATGTTCCTCCTCTGGGCAAGCCCGGGTCCCAGATCCTGTTGTGCCTGTGAATAGGCTGCAGGGGGACGGTGAAGACCAGCAACAGCTTTCACGGCTGCCACCTTCACTGTGGGACAAGGAGCCGCACGTGTGCCTTTCTGGAAACTGGCCGTGCCGAGGACGAGAGCCATGAGATGTTCCTCCTCTGGGCAAGCCCGGGTCCCAGATCCTGTTGTGCCTGTGAATAGGCTGCAGGGGGACGGTGAAGACCAGCAACAGCTTTCAGGGCTGCCAACTTCCGTGTGGGACAAGGAGCCGGACGTGTGCCTTTTCGGAATCAGGCTCTGCCGAGGACGAGAGCCATGAGATGTTCCTCCTCTGGGCAAGCCCGCGTCCAAATCCTGTTGTGCCTGTGAATAGGCTGCAGGGGGACGGTGAAGACCAGCAACAGCTTTCAGGGCTGCCACCTTCCGTGTGGGACAATGATCCGGATGTGTGCCTTTCTGGAAACAGACCCTGCCGAGGACGAGAGCCATGAGATGTTCCTCCTCTGGGCAAGCCCGGGTCCTGAATCCTGTTGTGCCTGTGAATAGGCTGCAGGGGGACGGTGAAGACCAGCAACAGCTTTCAGGGCTGCCACCTTCCGTGTGGGACAAGGAGCCGGACGTGTCTTTCTGGATACAGGCCCTGCCGAGGACGAGAGCCATGAGATGTTCCTCCTCTGGGCAAGCCCGGGTCCCAGATCCTGTTGTGCCTGTGAATAGGCTGCAGGGGGACGGTGAAGACCAGCAACAGCTTTCAGGGCTGCCACCTTCCGTGTGGGACAAGGAGCCGGATGTGTGCCTTTTCGGAAACAGGCTCTGCCGAGGACGAGAGCCATGAGATGTTCCTCCTCTGGGCAAGCCCGGGTCCTGAATCCTGTTGTGCCTGTGAATAGGCTGCAGGGGGACGGTGAAGACCAGCAACAGCTTTCAGGGCTGCCACCTTCCGTGTGGGACAAGGAGCCGGATGTTTGCCTTTTCGGAAACAAGCTCTGCCGAGGACGAGAGCCATGAGATGTTCCTCCTCTGGGCAAGCCCGGGTCCCAGATCCTGTTGTGCCTGTGAATAGGCTGCAGGGGGACGGTGAAGACCAGCAACAGCTTTCACGGCTGCCACCTTCACTGTGGGACAAGGAGCCGGACGTGTGCCTTTCTGGAAACAGGCCGTGCCGAGGACGAGAGCCATGAGATGTTCCTCCTCTGGGCAAGGCCGGGTCCAGAATCCTGTTGTGCCTGTGAATAGGCTGCAGGGGGACGGTGAAGACCAGCAACAGCTTTCAGGGCTGCCACCTTCCATGTGGGACAAGGAGCCGGATGTGTGCCTTTTCGGAATCAGGCTCTGCCGAGGACGAGAGCCATGAGATGTTCCTCCTCTGGGCAAGCCCGGGTCCAAATCCTGTTGTGCCTGTGAATAGGCTGCAGGGGGACGGTGAAGACCAGCCACAGCTTTCAGGGCTGCCACCTTCCGTGTGGGACAAGGAGCCGGATGTGTGCCTTTCTGGAAACAGACCCTGCCGAGGACGAGAGCCATGAGATGTTCCTCCTCTGGGCAAGCCCGGCCCTGAATCCTGTTGTGCCTGTGAATAGGCTGCAGGGGGACGGTGAAGACCAGCAACAGCTTTCAGGGCTGCCACCTTCCGTGTGGGACAAGGAGCCGGACGTGTCTTTCTGGATACAGGCCCTGCCGAGGACGAGAGCCATGAGATGTTCCTCCTCTGGGCAAGCCCGAGTCCCAGATCCTGTTGTGCCTGTGAATAGGCTGCAGGGGGACGGTGAAGACCAGCAACAGCTTTCAGGGCTGCCACCTTCCGTGTGGGACAAGGAGCCGGACGTGTGCCTTTTCGGAAACAAGCTCTGCCGAGGACGAGAGCCATGAGATGTTCCTCCTCTGGGCAAGCCCGCGTCCAAATCCTGTTGTGCCTGTGAATAGGCTGCAGGGGGACGGTGAAGACCAGCAACAGCTTTCAGGGCTGCCACCTTCCGTGTGGGACAAGGAGCCGGACGTGTCTTTCTGGATACAGGCCCTGCCGAGGACGAGAGCCATGAGATGTTCCTCCTCTGGGCAAGCCCGGGTCCCAGATCCTGTTGTGCCTGTGAATAGGCTGCAGGGGGACGGTGAAGACCAGCAACAGCTTTCACGGCTGCCACCTTCACTGTGGGACAAGGAGCCGGACGTGTGCCTTTCTGGAAACAGGCCGTGCCGAGGACGAGAGCCATGAGATGTTCCTCCTCTGGGCAAGGCCGGGTCCAGAATCCTGTTGTGCCTGTGAATAGGCTGCAGGGGGACGGTGAAGACCAGCAACAGCTTTCAGGGCTGCCACCTTCCATGTGGGACAAGGAGCCGGATGTGTGCCTTTTCGGAATCAGGCTCTGCCGAGGACGAGAGCCATGAGATGTTCCTCCTCTGGGCAAGCCCGGGTCCAAATCCTGTTGTGCCTGTGAATAGGCTGCAGGGGGACGGTGAAGACCAGCCACAGCTTTCAGGGCTGCCACCTTCCGTGTGGGACAAGGAGCCGGATGTGTGCCTTTCTGGAAACAGACCCTGCCGAGGACGAGAGCCATGAGATGTTCCTCCTCTGGGCAAGCCCGGCCCTGAATCCTGTTGTGCCTGTGAATAGGCTGCAGGGGGACGGTGAAGACCAGCAACAGCTTTCAGGGCTGCCACCTTCCGTGTGGGACAAGGAGCCGGACGTGTCTTTCTGGATACAGGCCCTGCCGAGGACGAGAGCCATGAGATGTTCCTCCTCTGGGCAAGCCCGAGTCCCAGATCCTGTTGTGCCTGTGAATAGGCTGCAGGGGGACGGTGAAGACCAGCAACAGCTTTCAGGGCTGCCACCTTCCGTGTGGGACAAGGAGCCGGACGTGTGCCTTTTCGGAAACAAGCTCTGCCGAGGACGAGAGCCATGAGATGTTCCTCCTCTGGGCAAGCCCGCGTCCAAATCCTGTTGTGCCTGTGAATAGGCTGCAGGGGGACGGTGAAGACCAGCAACAGCTTTCAGGGCTGCCACCTTCCGTGTGGGACAAGGAGCCGGACGTGTCTTTCTGGATACAGGCCCTGCCGAGGACGAGAGCCATGAGATGTTCCTCCTCTGGGCAAGCCCGGGTCCCAGATCCTGTTGTGCCTGTGAATAGGCTGCAGGGGGACGGTGAAGACCAGCAACAGCTTTCACGGCTGCCACCTTCACTGTGGGACAAGGAGCCGGACGTGTGCCTTTCTGGAAACAGGCCGTGCCGAGGACGAGAGCCATGAGATGTTCCTCCTCTGGGCAAGCCCGCATCCAAATCCTGTTGTGCCTGTGAATAGGCTGCAGGGGGACGGTGAAGACCAGCAACAGCTTTCAGGGCTGCCACCTTCCGTGTGGGACAATGAGCCGGATGTGTGCCTTTCTGGAAACAGACCCTGCCGAGGACGAGAGCCATGAGATGTTCCTCCTCTGGGCAAGCCCGGGTCCCAGATCCTGTTGTGCCTGTGAATAGGCTGCAGGGGGACGGTGAAGACCAGCAACAGCTTTCAGGGCTGCCACCTTCCGTGTGGGACAAGGAGCCGGACGTGTCTTTCTGGATACAGGCCCTGCCGAGGACGAGAGCCATGAGATGTTCCTCCTCTGGGCAAGCCCGGGTCCCAGATCCTGTTGTGCCTGTGAATAGGCTGCAGGGGGACGGTGAAGACCAGCAACAGCTTTCAGGGCTGCCACCTTCCGTGTGGGACAAGGAGCCGGATGTGTGCCTTTACGGAAACAGGCTCTGCCGAGGACGAGAGCCATGAGATGTTCCTCCTCTGGGCAAGCCCGGGTCCTGAATCCTGTTGTGCCTGTGAATAGGCTGCAGGGGGACGGTGAAGACCAGCAACAGCTTTCAGGGCTGCCACCTTCCGTGTGGGACAAGGAGCCGGATGTTTGCCTTTTCGGAAACAAGCTCTGCCGAGGACGAGAGCCATGAGATGTTCCTCCTCTGGGCAAGCCCGGGTCCCAGATCCTGTTGTGCCTGTGAATAGGCTGCAGGGGGACGGTGAAGACCAGCAACAGCTTTCACGGCTGCCACCTTCACTGTGGGACAAGGAGCCGGACATGTGCCTTTCTGGAAACAGGCCGTGCCGAGGACGCGAGCCATGAGATGTTCCTCCTCTGGGCAAGCCCGGGTCCCAGATCCTGTTGTGCCTGTGAATAGGCTGCAGGGGGACGGTGAAGACCAGCAACAGCTTTCAGGGCTGCCACCTTCCGTGTGGGACAAGGAGCCGGACGTGTGCCTTTCTGGAAACAGGCCCTGCCGAGGACGAGAGCCATGAGATGTTCCTCCTCTGGGCAAGCCCGGGTCCAAATCCTGTTGTGCCTGTGAATAGGCTGCAGGGGGACGGTGAAGACCAGCCACAGCTTTCAGGGCTGCCACCTTCCGTGTGGGACAAGGAGCCGGATGTGTGCCTTTCTGGAAACAGACCCTGCCGAGGACGAGAGCCATGAGATGTTCCTCCTCTGGGCAAGCCCCGGTCCTGAATCCTGTTGTGCCTGTGAATAGGCTGCAGGGGGACGGTGAAGACCAGCAACAGCTTTCAGGGCTGCCACCTTCACTGTGGGACAAGGAGCCGGACGTGTCTTTCTGGATACAGGCCCTGCCGAGGACGAGAGCCATGAGATGTTCCTCCTCTGGGCAAGGCCGGGTCCCAGATCCTGTTGTGCCTGTGAATAGGCTGCAGGGGGACGGTGAAGACCAGCAACAGCTTTCAGGGCTGCCACCTTCCGTGTGGGACAAGGAGCCGGACGTGTGCCTTTTCGGAAACAAGCTCTGCCGAGGACGAGAGCCATGAGATGTTCCTCCTCTGGGCAAGCCCGGGTCCAAATCCTGTTGTGCCTGTGAATAGGCTGCAGGGGGACGGTGAAGACCAGCAACAGCTTTCAGAGCTGCCACCTTCCGTGTGGGACAAGGAGCCGGACGTGTGCCTTTCTGGAAACAGACCCTGCCGAGGACGAGAGCCATGAGATGTTCCTCCTCTGGGCAAGCCCGGGTCCCAGATCCTGTTGTGCCTGTGAATAGGCTGCAGGGGGACGGTGAAGACCAGCAACAGCTTTCACGGCTGCCACCTTCACTGTGGGACAAGGAGCCGGACGTGTGCCTTTCTGGAAACAGGCCCTGCCGAGGACGAGAGCCATGAGATGTTCCTCCTCTGGCCAAGCCCGGGTCCTGAATCCTGTTGTGCCTGTGAATAGGCTGCAGGGGGACGGTGAAGACCAGCAACAGCTTTCAGGGCTGCCAACTTCCGTGTGGGACAAGGAGCCGGACGTGTGCCTTTTCGAAATCAGGCTCTGCCGAGGACGAGAGCCATGAGATGTTCCTCCTCTGGGCAAGCCCGCGTCCAAATCCTGTTGTGCCTGTGAATAGGCTGCAGGGGGACGGTGAAGACCAGCAACAGCTTTCAGGGCTGCCACCTTCCGTGTGGGACAATGAGCCGAATGTGTGTCTTTCTGGATACAGGCCCTGCCGAGGACGAGAGCCATGAGATGTTCCTCCTCTGGGCAAGCCCGGGTCCCAGATCCTGTTGTGCCTGTGAATAGGCTGCAGGGGGACGGTGAAGACCAGCAACAGCTTTCAGGGCTGCCACCTTCCGTGTGGGACAAGGAGCCGGACGTGTCTTTCTGGATACAGGCTCTGCCGAGGACGAGAGCCATGAGATGTTCCTCCTCTGGGCAAGCCCGGGTCCCAGATCCTGTTGTGCCTGTGAATAGGCTGCAGGGGGACGGTGAAGACCAGCAACAGCTTTCACGGCTGCCACCTTCCGTGTGGGACAAGGAGCCGGATGATTGCGTTTTCAGAAACAGGCTCTGCCGAGGACGAGAGCCATGAGATGTTCCTCCTCTGGGCAAGCCCGGGTCCCAGATCCTGTTGTGCCTGTGAATAGGCTGCAGGGGGACGGTGAAGACCAGCAACAGCTTTCACGGCTGCCACCTTCACTGTGGGACAAGGAGCCGGACGTGTGCCTTTCTGGAAACAGGCCGTGCCGAGGACGAGAGCCATGAGATGTTCCTCCTCTGGGCAAGGCCGGGTCCCAGATCCTGTTGTGCCTGTGAATAGGCTGCAGGGGGACGGTGAAGACCAGCAACAGCTTTCAGGGCTGCCACCTTCCATGTGGGACAAGGAGCCGGATGTGTGCCTTTTCGGAATCAGGCTCTGCCGAGGACGAGAGCCATGAGATGTTCCTCCTCTGGGCAAGCCCGGGTCCAAATCCTGTTGTGCCTGTGAATAGGCTGCAGGGGGACGGTGAAGACCAGCAACAGCTTTCAGGGCTGCCACCTTCCGTGTGGGACAAGGAGCCGGATGTGTGCCTTTCTGGAAACAGACCCTGCCGAGGACGAGAGCCATGAGATGTTCCTCCTCTGGGCAAGCCCCGGTCCTGAATCCTGTTGTGCCTGTGAATAGGCTGCAGGGGGACGGTGAAGACCAGCAACAGCTTTCAGGGCTGCCACCTTCCGTGTGGGACAAGGAGCCGGACGTGTCTTTCTGGATACAGGCCCTGCCGAGGACGAGAGCCATGAGATGTTCCTCCTCTGGGCAAGCCCGAGTCCCAGATCCTGTTGTGCCTGTGAATAGGCTGCAGGGGGACGGTGAAGACCAGCAACAGCTTTCAGGGCTGCCACCTTCCGTGTGGGACAAGGAGCCGGACGTGTGCCTTTTCGGAAACAAGCTCTGCCGAGGACGAGAGCCATGAGATGTTCCTCCTCTGGGCAAGCCCGGGTCCAAATCCTGTTGTGCCTGTGAATAGGCTGCAGGGGGACGGTGAAGACCAGCAACAGCTTTCAGGGCTGCCACCTTCCGTGTGGGACAAGGAGCCGGACGTGTGCCTTTCTGGAAACAGACCCTGCCGAGGACGAGAGCCATGAGATGTTCCTCCTCTGGGCAAGCCCGGGTCCCAGATCCTGTTGTGCCTGTGAATAGGCTGCAGGGGGACGGTGAAGACCAGCAACAGCTTTCACGGCTGCCACCTTCACTGTGGGACAAGGAGCCGGACGTGTGCCTTTACGGAAACAGGCTCTGCCGAGGACGAGAGCCATGAGATGTTCCTCCTCTGGCCAAGCCCGGGTCCTGAATCCTGTTGTGCCTGTGAATAGGCTGCAGGGGGACGGTGAAGACCAGCAACAGCTTTCAGGGCTGCCAACTTCCGTGTGGGACAAGGAGCCGGACGTGTGCCTTTTCGAAATCAGGCTCTGCCGAGGACGAGAGCCATGAGATGTTCCTCCTCTGGGCAAGCCCGCGTCCAAATCCTGTTGTGCCTGTGAATAGGCTGCAGGGGGACGGTGAAGACCAGCAACAGCTTTCAGGGCTGCCACCTTCCGTGTGGGACAATGAGCCGAATGTGTGTCTTTCTGGATACAGGCCCTGCCGAGGACGAGAGCCATGAGATGTTCCTCCTCTGGGCAAGCCCGGGTCCCAGATCCTGTTGTGCCTGTGAATAGGCTGCAGGGGGACGGTGAAGACCAGCAACAGCTTTCAGGGCTGCCACCTTCCGTGTGGGACAAGGAGCCGGACGTGTCTTTCTGGATACAGGCTCTGCCGAGGACGAGAGCCATGAGATGTTCCTCCTCTGGGCAAGCCCGGGTCCCAGATCCTGTTGTGCCTGTGAATAGGCTGCAGGGGGACGGTGAAGACCAGCAACAGCTTTCAGGGCTGCCACCTTCCGTGTGGGACAATGATCCGGACGTTTGCCTTTTCGGAAACAAGCTCTGCCGAGGACGAGAGCCATGAGATGTTCCTCCTCTGGGCAAGCCCGGGTCCCAGATCCTGTTGTGCCTGTGAATAGGCTGCAGGGGGACGGTGAAGACCAGCAACAGCTTTCAGGGCTGCCACCTTCCGTGTGGGACAAGGAGCCGGACGTGTGCCTTTCTGGAAACAGGCCCTGCCGAGGACGAGAGCCATGAGATGTTCCTCCTCTGGGCAAGCCCGGGTCCAAATCCTGTTGTGCCTGTGAATAGGCTGCAGGGGGACGGTGAAGACCAGCCACAGCTTTCAGGGCTGCCACCTTCCGTGTGGGACAAGGAGCCGGATGTGTGCCTTTCTGGAAACAGACCCTGCCGAGGACGAGAGCCATGAGATGTTCCTCCTCTGGGCAAGCCCCGGTCCTGAATCCTGTTGTGCCTGTGAATAGGCTGCAGGGGGACGGTGAAGACCAGCAACAGCTTTCAGGGCTGCCACCTTCACTGTGGGACAAGGAGCCGGACGTGTCTTTCTGGATACAGGCCCTGCCGAGGACGAGAGCCATGAGATGTTCCTCCTCTGGGCAAGGCCGGGTCCCAGATCCTGTTGTGCCTGTGAATAGGCTGCAGGGGGACGGTGAAGACCAGCAACAGCTTTCAGGGCTGCCACCTTCCGTGTGGGACAAGGAGCCGGACGTGTGCCTTTTCGGAAACAAGCTCTGCCGAGGACGAGAGCCATGAGATGTTCCTCCTCTGGGCAAGCCCGGGTCCAAATCCTGTTGTGCCTGTGAATAGGCTGCAGGGGGACGGTGAAGACCAGCAACAGCTTTCAGAGCTGCCACCTTCCGTGTGGGACAAGGAGCCGGATGTGTGCCTTTCTGGAAACAGACCCTGCCGAGGACGAGAGCCATGAGATGTTCCTCCTCTGGGCAAGCCCGGGTCCCAGATCCTGTTGTGCCTGTGAATAGGCTGCAGGGGGACGGTGAAGACCAGCAACAGCTTTCACGGCTGCCACCTTCACTGTGGGACAAGGAGCCGGACGTGTGCCTTTCTGGAAACAGGCCCTGCCGAGGACGAGAGCCATGAGATGTTCCTCCTCTGGCCAAGCCCGGGTCCTGAATCCTGTTGTGCCTGTGAATAGGCTGCAGGGGGACGGTGAAGACCAGCAACAGCTTTCAGGGCTGCCAACTTCCGTGTGGGACAAGGAGCCGGACGTGTGCCTTTTCGAAATCAGGCTCTGCCGAGGACGAGAGCCATGAGATGTTCCTCCTCTGGGCAAGCCCGCGTCCAAATCCTGTTGTGCCTGTGAATAGGCTGCAGGGGGACGGTGAAGACCAGCAACAGCTTTCAGGGCTGCCACCTTCCGTGTGGGACAATGAGCCGAATGTGTGTCTTTCTGGATACAGGCCCTGCCGAGGACGAGAGCCATGAGATGTTCCTCCTCTGGGCAAGCCCGGGTCCCAGATCCTGTTGTGCCTGTGAATAGGCTGCAGGGGGACGGTGAAGACCAGCAACAGCTTTCAGGGCTGCCACCTTCCGTGTGGGACAAGGAGCCGGACGTGTCTTTCTGGATACACGCTCTGCCGAGGACGAGAGCCATGAGATGTTCCTCCTCTGGGCAAGCCCGGGTCCCAGATCCTGTTGTGCCTGTGAATAGGCTGCAGGGGGACGGTGAAGACCAGCAACAGCTTTCACGGCTGCCACCTTCCGTGTGGGACAAGGAGCCGGATGATTGCGTTTTCAGAAACAGGCTCTGCCGAGGACGAGAGCCATGAGATGTTCCTCCTCTGGGCAAGCCCGGGTCCCAGATCCTGTTGTGCCTGTGAATAGGCTGCAGGGGGACGGTGAAGACCAGCAACAGCTTTCACGGCTGCCACCTTCACTGTGGGACAAGGAGCCGGACGTGTGCCTTTCTGGAAACAGGCCGTGCCGAGGACGAGAGCCATGAGATGTTCCTCCTCTGGGCAAGGCCGGGTCCCAGATCCTGTTGTGCCTGTGAATAGGCTGCAGGGGGACGGTGAAGACCAGCAACAGCTTTCAGGGCTGCCACCTTCCATGTGGGACAAGGAGCCGGATGTGTGCCTTTTCGGAATCAGGCTCTGCCGAGGACGAGAGCCATGAGATGTTCCTCCTCTGGGCAAGCCCGGGTCCAAATCCTGTTGTGCCTGTGAATAGGCTGCAGGGGGACGGTGAAGACCAGCAACAGCTTTCAGGGCTGCCACCTTCCGTGTGGGACAAGGAGCCGGATGTGTGCCTTTCTGGAAACAGACCCTGCCGAGGACGAGAGCCATGAGATGTTCCTCCTCTGGGCAAGCCCCGGTCCTGAATCCTGTTGTGCCTGTGAATAGGCTGCAGGGGGACGGTGAAGACCAGCAACAGCTTTCAGGGCTGCCACCTTCCGTGTGGGACAAGGAGCCGGACGTGTCTTTCTGGATACAGGCCCTGCCGAGGACGAGAGCCATGAGATGTTCCTCCTCTGGGCAAGCCCGAGTCCCAGATCCTGTTGTGCCTGTGAATAGGCTGCAGGGGGACGGTGAAGACCAGCAACAGCTTTCAGGGCTGCCACCTTCCGTGTGGGACAAGGAGCCGGACGTGTGCCTTTTCGGAAACAAGCTCTGCCGAGGACGAGAGCCATGAGATGTTCCTCCTCTGGGCAAGCCCGGGTCCAAATCCTGTTGTGCCTGTGAATAGGCTGCAGGGGGACGGTGAAGACCAGCAACAGCTTTCAGGGCTGCCACCTTCCGTGTGGGACAAGGAGCCGGACGTGTGCCTTTCTGGAAACAGACCCTGCCGAGGACGAGAGCCATGAGATGTTCCTCCTCTGGGCAAGCCCGGGTCCCAGATCCTGTTGTGCCTGTGAATAGGCTGCAGGGGGACGGTGAAGACCAGCAACAGCTTTCACGGCTGCCACCTTCACTGTGGGACAAGGAGCCGGACGTGTGCCTTTACGGAAACAGGCTCTGCCGAGGACGAGAGCCATGAGATGTTCCTCCTCTGGCCAAGCCCGGGTCCTGAATCCTGTTGTGCCTGTGAATAGGCTGCAGGGGGACGGTGAAGACCAGCAACAGCTTTCAGGGCTGCCAACTTCCGTGTGGGACAAGGAGCCGGACGTGTGCCTTTTCGAAATCAGGCTCTGCCGAGGACGAGAGCCATGAGATGTTCCTCCTCTGGGCAAGCCCGCGTCCAAATCCTGTTGTGCCTGTGAATAGGCTGCAGGGGGACGGTGAAGACCAGCAACAGCTTTCAGGGCTGCCACCTTCCGTGTGGGACAATGAGCCGAATGTGTGTCTTTCTGGATACAGGCCCTGCCGAGGACGAGAGCCATGAGATGTTCCTCCTCTGGGCAAGCCCGGGTCCCAGATCCTGTTGTGCCTGTGAATAGGCTGCAGGGGGACGGTGAAGACCAGCAACAGCTTTCAGGGCTGCCACCTTCCGTGTGGGACAAGGAGCCGGACGTGTCTTTCTGGATACAGGCTCTGCCGAGGACGAGAGCCATGAGATGTTCCTCCTCTGGGCAAGCCCGGGTCCCAGATCCTGTTGTGCCTGTGAATAGGCTGCAGGGGGACGGTGAAGACCAGCAACAGCTTTCAGGGCTGCCACCTTCCGTGTGGGACAATGATCCGGACGTTTGCCTTTTCGGAAACAAGCTCTGCCGAGGACGAGAGCCATGAGATGTTCCTCCTCTGGGCAAGCCCGGGTCCCAGATCCTGTTGTGCCTGTGAATAGGCTGCAGGGCGACGGTGAAGACCAGCAACAGCTTTCAGGGCTGCCACCTTCCGTGTGGGACAAGGAGCCGGATGTGTGCCTTTTCGGAAACAGGCTCTGCCGAGGACGAGAGCCATGAGATGTTCCACCTCTGAGCAAGCCCGGGTCCCAGATCCTGTTGTGCCTGTGAATAGGCTGCAGGGGGACGGTGAAGACCAGCAACAGCTTTCAGGGCTGCCACCTACCGTGTGGGACAAGGAGCCGGACGTGTCTTTCTGGATACAGGCCCTGCCGAGGACGAGAGCCATGAGATGTTCCTCCTCTGGGCAAGCCCGGGTCCCAGATCCTGTTGTGCCTGTGAATAGGCTGCAGGGGGACGGTGAAGACCAGCAACAGCTTTCACGGCTGCCACCTTCCGTGTGGGACAAGGAGCCGGATGATTGCGTTTTCAGAAACAGGCTCTGCCGAGGACGAGAGCCATGAGATGTTCCTCCTCTGGGCAAGCCCGGGTCCCAGATCCTGTTGTGCCTGTGAATAGGCTGCAGGGGGACGGTGAAGACCAGCAACAGCTTTCACGGCTGCCACCTTCACTGTGGGACAAGGAGCCGGACGTGTGCCTTTCTGGAAACAGGCCGTGCCGAGGACGAGAGCCATGAGATGTTCCTCCTCTGGGCAAGGCCGGGTCCCAGATCCTGTTGTGCCTGTGAATAGGCTGCAGGGGGACGGTGAAGACCAGCAACAGCTTTCAGGGCTGCCACCTTCCATGTGGGACAAGGAGCCGGATGTGTGCCTTTTCGGAATCAGGCTCTGCCGAGGACGAGAGCCATGAGATGTTCCTCCTCTGGGCAAGCCCGGGTCCAAATCCTGTTGTGCCTGTGAATAGGCTGCAGGGGGACGGTGAAGACCAGCAACAGCTTTCAGGGCTGCCACCTTCCGTGTGGGACAAGGAGCCGGATGTGTGCCTTTCTGGAAACAGACCCTGCCGAGGACGAGAGCCATGAGATGTTCCTCCTCTGGGCAAGCCCCGGTCCTGAATCCTGTTGTGCCTGTGAATAGGCTGCAGGGGGACGGTGAAGACCAGCAACAGCTTTCAGGGCTGCCACCTTCCGTGTGGGACAAGGAGCCGGACGTGTCTTTCTGGATACAGGCCCTGCCGAGGACGAGAGCCATGAGATGTTCCTCCTCTGGGCAAGCCCGAGTCCCAGATCCTGTTGTGCCTGTGAATAGGCTGCAGGGGGACGGTGAAGACCAGCAACAGCTTTCAGGGCTGCCACCTTCCGTGTGGGACAAGGAGCCGGACGTGTGCCTTTTCGGAAACAAGCTCTGCCGAGGACGAGAGCCATGAGATGTTCCTCCTCTGGGCAAGCCCGGGTCCAAATCCTGTTGTGCCTGTGAATAGGCTGCAGGGGGACGGTGAAGACCAGCAACAGCTTTCAGGGCTGCCACCTTCCGTGTGGGACAAGGAGCCGGACGTGTCTTTCTGGATACAGGCCCTGCCGAGGACGAGAGCCATGAGATGTTCCTCCTCTGGGCAAGCCCGGGTCCCAGATCCTGTTGTGCCTGTGAATAGGCTGCAGGGGGACGGTGAAGACCAGCAACAGCTTTCACGGCTGCCACCTTCACTGTGGGACAAGGAGCCGGACGTGTGCCTTTCTGGAAACAGGCCGTGCCGAGGACGAGAGCCATGAGATGTTCCTCCTCTGGCCAAGCCCGGGTCCTGAATCCTGTTGTGCCTGTGAATAGGCTGCAGGGGGACGGTGAAGACCAGCAACAGCTTTCAGGGCTGCCAACTTCCGTGTGGGACAAGGAGCCGGACGTGTGCCTTTTCGGAATCAGGCTCTGCCGAGGACGAGAGCCATGAGATGTTCCTCCTCTGGGCAAGCCCGGGTCCTGAATCCTGTTGTGCCTGTGAATAGGCTGCAGGGGGACGGTGAAGACCAGCAACAGCTTTCAGGGCTGCCACCTTCCGTGTGGGACAAGGTGCCGGACGTTTCTTTCTGGATACAGGCCCTGCCGAGGACGAGAGCCATGAGATGTTCCTCCTCTGGGCAAGCCCGGGTCCCAGATCCTGTTGTGCCTGTGAATAGGCTGCAGGGGGACGGTGAAGACCAGCAACAGCTTTCAGGGCTGCCACCTTCCGTGTGGGACAAGGAGCCGGACGTGTGCCTTTTCGGAAACAGGCTCTGCCGAGGACGAGAGCCATGAGATGTTCCTCCTCTGGGCAAGCCCGGGTCCTGAATCCTGTTGTGCCTGTGAATAGGCTGCAGGGGGACGGTGAAGACCAGCAACAGCTTCCAGGGCTGCCACCTTCCGTGTGGGACAAGGAGCCGGATGTTTGCCTTTTCGGAAACAAGCTCTGCCGAGGACGAGAGCCATGAGATGTTCCTCCTCTGGGCAAGCCCGGGTCCCAGATCCTGTTGTGCCTGTGAATAGGCTGCAGGGGGACGGTGAAGACCAGCAACAGCTTTCACGGCTGCCACCTTCACTGTGGGACAAGGAGCCGGACGTGTGCCTTTCTGGAAACAGGCCGTGCCGAGGACGAGAGCCATGAGATGTTCCTCCTCTGGGCAAGCCCGGGTCCCAGATCCTGTTGTGCCTGTGAATAGGCTGCAGGGGGACGGTGAAGACCAGCAACAGCTTTCAGGGCTGCCACCTTCCATGTGGGACAAGGAGCCGGATGTGTGCCTTTTCGGAATCAGGCTCTGCCGAGGACGAGAGCCATGAGATGTTCCTCCTCTGGGCAAGCCCGGGTCCAAATCCTGTTGTGCCTGTGAATAGGCTGCAGGGGGACGGTGAAGACCAGCCACAGCTTTCAGGGCTGCCACCTTCCGTGTGGGACAAGGAGCCGGATGTGTGCCTTTCTGGAAACAGACCCTGCCGAGGACGAGAGCCATGAGATGTTCCTCCTCTGGGCAAGCCCCGGTCCTGAATCCTGTTGTGCCTGTGAATAGGCTGCAGGGGGACGGTGAAGACCAGCAACAGCTTTCAGGGCTGCCACCTTCCGTGTGGGACAAGGAGCCGGACGTGTCTTTCTGGATACAGGCCCTGCCGAGGACGAGAGCCATGAGATGTTCCTCCTCTGGGCAAGCCCGAGTCCCAGATCCTGTTGTGCCTGTGAATAGGCTGCAGGGGGACGGTGAAGACCAGCAACAGCTTTCAGGGCTGCCACCTTCCGTGTGGGACAAGGAGCCGGACGTGTGCCTTTTCGGAAACAAGCTCTGCCGAGGACGAGAGCCATGAGATGTTCCTCCTCTGGGCAAGCCCGGGTCCAAATCCTGTTGTGCCTGTGAATAGGCTGCAGGGGGACGGTGAAGACCAGCAACAGCTTTCAGGGCTGCCACCTTCCGTGTGGGACAAGGAGCCGGACGTGTCTTTCTGGATACAGGCCCTGCCGAGGACGAGAGCCATGAGATGTTCCTCCTCTGGGCAAGCCCGGGTCGTGAATCCTGTTGTGCCTGTGAATAGGCTGCAGGGGGACGGTGAAGACCAGCAACAGCTTTCACGGCTGCCACCTTCACTGTGGGACAAGGAGCCGGACGTGTGCCTTTCTGGAAACAGGCCGTGCCGAGGACGAGAGCCATGAGATGTTCCTCCTCTGGCCAAGCCCGGGTCCTGAATCCTGTTGTGCCTGTGAATAGGCTGCAGGGGGACGGTGAAGACCAGCAACAGCTTTCAGGGCTGCCAACTTCCGTGTGGGACAAGGAGCCGGATGTGTGCCTTTTCGGAATCAGGCTCTGCCGAGGACGAGAGCCATGAGATGTTCCTCCTCTGGGCAAGCCCGCGTCCAAATCCTGTTGTGCCTGTGAATAGGCTGCAGGGGGACGGTGAAGACCAGCAACAGCTTTCAGGGCTGCCACCTTCCGTGTGGGACAATGAGCCGGATGTGTGCCTTTCTGGAAACAGGCTCTGCCGAGGACGAGAGCCATGAGATGTTCCACCTCTGAGCAAGCCCGGGTCCCAGATCCTGTTGTGCCTGTGAATAGGCTGCAGGGGGACGGTGAAGACCAGCAACAGCTTTCAGGGCTGCCACCTTCCGTGTGGGACAAGGAGCCGGACGTGTCTTTCTGGATACAGGCCCTGCCGAGGACGAGAGCCATGAGATGTTCCTCCTCTGGGCAAGCCCGGGTCCCAGATCCTGTTGTGCCTGTGAATAGGCTGCAGGGGGACGGTGAAGACCAGCAACAGCTTTCACGGCTGCCACCTTCCGTGTGGGACAAGGAGCCGGATGATTGCCTTTTCAGAAACAGGCTCTGCCGAGGACGAGAGCCATGAGATGTTCCTCCTCTGGGCAAGCCCGGGTCCCAGATCCTGTTGTGCCTGTGAATAGGCTGCAGGGGGACGGTGAAGACCAGCAACAGCTTTCACGGCTGCCACCTTCACTGTGGGACAAGGAGCCGGACGTGTGCCTTTCTGGAAACAGGCCGTGCCGAGGACGAGAGCCATGAGATGTTCCTCCTCTGGGCAAGGCCGGGTCCCAGATCCTGTTGTGCCTGTGAATAGGCTGCAGGGGGACGGTGAAGACCAGCAACAGCTTTCAGGGCTGCCACCTTCCATGTGGGACAAGGAGCCGGATGTGTGCCTTTTCGGAATCAGGCTCTGCCGAGGACGAGAGCCATGAGATGTTCCTCCTCTGGGCAAGCCCGGGTCCAAATCCTGTTGTGCCTGTGAATAGGCTGCAGGGGGACGGTGAAGACCAGCCACAGCTTTCAGGGCTGCCACCTTCCGTGTGGGACAAGGAGCCGGATGTGTGCCTTTCTGGAAACAGACCCTGCCGAGGACGAGAGCCATGAGATGTTCCTCCTCTGGGCAAGCCCCGGTCCTGAATCCTGTTGTGCCTGTGAATAGGCTGCAGGGGGACGGTGAAGACCAGCAACAGCTTTCAGGGCTGCCACCTTCCGTGTGGGACAAGGAGCCGGACGTGTCTTTCTGGATACAGGCCCTGCCGAGGACGAGAGCCATGAGATGTTCCTCCTCTGGGCAAGCCCGAGTCCCAGATCCTGTTGTGCCTGTGAATAGGCTGCAGGGGGACGGTGAAGACCAGCAACAGCTTTCAGGGCTGCCACCTTCCGTGTGGGACAAGGAGCCGGACGTGTGCCTTTTCGGAAACAAGCTCTGCCGAGGACGAGAGCCATGAGATGTTCCTCCTCTGGGCAAGCCCGGGTCCAAATCCTGTTGTGCCTGTGAATAGGCTGCAGGGGGACGGTGAAGACCAGCAACAGCTTTCACGGCTGCCACCTTCACTGTGGGACAAGGAGCCGGACGTGTGCCTTTCTGGAAACAGGCCGTGCCGAGGACGAGAGCCATGAGATGTTCCTCCTCTGGCCAAGCCCGGGTCCTGAATCCTGTTGTGCCTGTGAATAGGCTGCAGGGGGACGGTGAAGACCAGCAACAGCTTTCAGGGCTGCCACCTTCCGTGTGGGACAAGGAGACGGACGTGTGCCTTTTCGGAATCAGGCTCTGCCGAGGACGAGAGCCATGAGATGTTCCTCCTCTGGGCAAGCCCGCGTCCAAATCCTGTTGTGCCTGTGAATAGGCTGCAGGGGGACGGTGAAGACCAGCAACAGCTTTCAGGGCTGCCACCTTCCGTGTGGGACAATGATCCGGATGTGTGCCTTTCTGGAAACAGACCCTGCCGAGGACGAGAGCCATGAGATGTTCCTCCTCTGGGCAAGCCCGGGTCCTGAATCCTGTTGTGCCTGTGAATAGGCTGCAGGGGGACGGTGAAGACCAGCAACAGCTTTCAGGGCTGCCACCTTCCGTGTGGGACAAGGAGCCGGACGTGTCTTTCTGGATACAGGCCCTGCCGAGGACGAGAGCCATGAGATGTTCCTCCTCTGGGCAAGCCCGGGTCCCAGATCCTGTTGTGCCTGTGAATAGGCTGCAGGGGGACGGTGAAGACCAGCAACAGCTTTCAGGGCTGCCACCTTCCGTGTGGGACAAGGAGCCGGATGTGTGCCTTTTCGGAAACAGGCTCTGCCGAGGACGAGAGCCATGAGATGTTCCTCCTCTGGGCAAGCCCGGGTCCTGAATCCTGTTGTGCCTGTGAATAGGCTGCAGGGGGACGGTGAAGACCAGCAACAGCTTTCAGGGCTGCCACCTTCCGTGTGGGACAAGGAGCCGGATGTTTGCCTTTTAGGAAACAAGCTCTGCCGAGGACGAGAGCCATGAGATGTTCCTCCTCTGGGCAAGCCCGGGTCCCAGATCCTGTTGTGCCTGTGAATAGGCTGCAGGGGGACGGTGAAGACCAGCAACAGCTTTCACGGCTGCCATCTTCACTGTGGGACAAGGAGCCGGACGTGTGCCTTTCTGGAAACAGGCCGTGCCGAGGACGAGAGCCATGAGATGTTCCTCCTCTGGGCAAGCCCGGGTCCCAGATCCTGTTATGCCTGTGAATAGGCTGCAGGGGGACGGTGAAGACCAGCAACAGCTTTCAGGGCTGCCACCTTCCATGTGGGACAAGGAGCCGGACGTGTCTTTCTGGATACAGGCCCTGCCGAGGACGAGAGCCATGAGATGTTCCTCCTCTGGGCAAGCCCGGGTCCCAGATCCTGTTGTGCCTGTGAATAGGCTGCAGGGGGACGGTGAAGACCAGCAACAGCTTTCAGGGCTGCCACCTTCCGTGTGGGACAAGGAGCCGGACGTGTGCCTTTTCGGAAACAAGCTCTGCCGAGGACGAGAGCCATGAGATGTTCCTCCTCTGGGCAAGCCCGGGTCCAAATCCTGTTGTGCCTGTGAATAGGCTGCAGGGGGACGGTGAAGACCAGCAACAGCTTTCACGGCTGCCACCTTCACTGTGGGACAAGGAGCCGGACGTGTGCCTTTCTGGAAACAGGCCGTGCCGAGGACGAGAGCCATGAGATGTTCCTCCTCTGGCCAAGCCCGGGTCCTGAATCCTGTTGTGCCTGTGAATAGGCTGCAGGGGGACGGTGAAGACCAGCAACAGCTTTCAGGGCTGCCAACTTCCGTGTGGGACAAGGAGCCGGACGTGTGCCTTTTCGGAATCAGGCTCTGCCGAGGACGAGAGCCATGAGATGTTCCTCCTCTGGGCAAGCCCGCGTCCAAATCCTGTTGTGCCTGTGAATAGGCTGCAGGGGGACGGTGAAGACCAGCAACAGCTTTCAGGGCTGCCACCTTCCGTGTGGGACAATGAGCCGGATGTGTGCCTTTCTGGAAACAGACCCTGCCGAGGACGAGAGCCATGAGATGTTCCTCCTCTGGGCAAGCCCGGGTCCTGAATCCTGTTGTGCCTGTGAATAGGCTGCAGGGGGACGGTGAAGACCAGCAACAGCTTTCAGGGCTGCCACCTTCCGTGTGGGACAAGGAGCCGGACGTGTCTTTCTGGATACAGGCCCTGCCGAGGACGAGAGCCATGAGATGTTCCTCCTCTGGGCAAGCCCGGGTCCCAGATCCTGTTGTGCCTGTGAATAGGCTGCAGGGGGACGGTGAAGACCAGCAACAGCTTTCAGGGCTGCCACCTTCCGTGTGGGACAAGGAGCCGGATGTGTGCCTTTTCGGAAACAGGCTCTGCCGAGGACGAGAGCCATGAGATGTTCCTCCTCTGGGCAAGCCCGGGTCGTGAATCCTGTTGTGCCTGTGAATAGGCTGCAGGGGGACGGTGAAGACCAGCAACAGCTTTCAGGGCTGCCACCTTCCGTGTGGGACAAGGAGCCGGACGTTTGCCTTTTCGGAAACAAGCTCTGCCGAGGACGAGAGCCATGAGATGTTCCTCCTCTGGGCAAGCCCGGGTCCCAGATCCTGTTGTGCCTGTGAATAGGCTGCAGGGCGACGGTGAAGACCAGCAACAGCTTTCAGGGCTGCCACCTTCCGTGTGGGACAAGGAGCCGGATGTGTGCCTTTTCGGAAACAGGCTCTGCCGAGGACGAGAGCCATGAGATGTTCCACCTCTGAGCAAGCCCGGGTCCCAGATCCTGTTGTGCCTGTGAATAGGCTGCAGGGGGACGGTGAAGACCAGCAACAGCTTTCAGGGCTGCCACCTTCCGTGTGGGACAAGGAGCCGGACGTGTCTTTCTGGATACAGGCCCTGCCGAGGACGAGAGCCATGAGATGTTCCTCCTCTGGGCAAGCCCGGGTCCCAGATCCTGTTGTGCCTGTGAATAGGCTGCAGGGGGACGGTGAAGACCAGCAACAGCTTTCACGGCTGCCACCTTCCGTGTGGGACGAGAAGCCGGATGATTGCCTTTTCAGAAACAGGCTCTGCCGAGGACGAGAGCCATGAGATGTTCCTCCTCTGGGCAAGCCCGGGTCCCAGATCCTGTTGTGCCTGTGAATAGGCTGCAGGGGGACGGTGAAGACCAGCAACAGCTTTCAGGGCTGCCACCTTCCGTGTGGGACAAGGAGCCGGATGTGTGCCTTTTCGGAAACAGGCTCTGCCGAGGACGAGAGCCATGAGATGTTCCTCCTCTGGGCAAGCCCGGGTCCTGAATCCTGTTGTGCCTGTGAATAGGCTGCAGGGGGACAGTGAAGACCAGCAACAGCTTTCAGAGCTGCCACCTTCCGTGTGGGACAATGAGATGGTCTTGTGCCTTTATGGAAACAGGCCCTGCCGAGGACGAGAGCCATGAGATGTTCCTCCTCTGGGCAAGCCCGGGTCCCAGATCCTGTTGTGCCTGTGAATAGGCTGCAGGGGGACGGTGAAGAACAGCAACAGCTTTCAGGGCTGCCACCTTCCGTGTGGGACAAGGAGCCGGATGTGTCTTTCTGGATACAGGCCCTGCCGAGGACGAGAGCCATGAGATGTTCCTCCTCTGGGCAAGCCCGGGTCCCAGATCCTGTTGTGCCTGTGAATAGGCTGCAGGGGGACGGTGAAGACCAGCAACAGCTTTCACGGCTGCCACCTTCCGTGTGGGACAAGAGCCGGATGATTGCCTTTTCAGAAACAGGCTCTGCCGAGGACGAGAGCCATGAGATGTTCCTCCTCTGGGCAAGCCCGGGTCCCAGATCCTGTTGTGCCTGTGAATAGGCTGCAGGGGGACGGTGAAGACCAGCAACAGCTTTCACGGCTGCCACCTTCACTGTGGGACAAGGAGCCGGATGTGTGCCTTTTCGGAAACAGGCTCTGCCGAGGACGAGAGCCATGAGATGTTCCTCCTCTGGCCAAGCCCGGGTCCTGAATCCTGTTGTGCCTGTGGATAGGCTGCAGGGGGACGGTGAAGACCAGCAACAGCTTTCAGAGCTGCCACCTTCCGTGTGGGACAATGAGCCGGTCTTGTGCCTTTATGGAAACAGGCCCTGCCGAGGACGAGAGCCATGAGATGTTCCTCCTCTGGGCAAGCCCGGGTCCCAGATCCTGTTGTGCCTGTGAATAGGCTGCAGGGGGACGGTGAAGAACAGCAACAGCTTCCAGGGCTGCCACCTTCCGTGTGGGACAAGGAGCCGGACGTGTGCCTTTTCGGAAACAAGCTCTGCCGAGGACGAGAGCCATGAGATGTTCCTCCTCTGGGCAAGCCCGGGTCCCAGATCCTGTTGTGCCTGTGAATAGGCTGCAGGGGGACGGTGAACACCAGCAACAGCTTTCACGGCTGCCACCTTCACTGTGGGACAAGGAGCCGGACGTGTGCCTTTCTGGAAACAGGCCGTGCCGAGGACGAGAGCCATGAGATGTTCCTCCTCTGGCCAAGCCCGGGTCCCA
Organism: Astur gentilis; assembly: GCF_929443795.1. NCBI lineage: Eukaryota > Metazoa > Chordata > Aves > Accipitriformes > Accipitridae > Astur > Astur gentilis. The sequence continues at coordinate 909,726 of NW_026061071.1, forward strand.
GATCCTGTTGTGCCTGTGAATAGGCTGCAGGGGGACGGTGAAGACCAGCAACAGCTTTCAGGGCTGCCACCTTCCGTGTGGGACAAGGAGCCGGATGTGTGCCTTTTCGGAAACAGGCTCTGCCGAGGACGAGAGCCATGAGATGTTCCTCCTCTGGGCAAGCCCGGGTCCTGAATCCTGTTGTGCCTGTGAATAGGCTGCAGGGGGACAGTGAAGACCAGCAACAGCTTTCAGAGCTGCCACCTTCCGTGTGGGACAATGAGCCGGTGTTGTGCCTTTATGGAAACAGGCCCTGCCGAGGACGAGAGCCATGAGATGTTCCTCCTCTGGGCAAGCCCGGGTCCCAGATCCTGTTGTGCCTGTGAATAGGCTGCAGGGGGACGGTGAAGAACAGCAACAGCTTTCAGGGCTGCCACCTTCCGTGTGGGACAAGGAGCCGGATGATTGCCTTTTCAGAAACAGGCTCTGCCGAGGACGAGAGCCATGAGATGTTCCTCCTCTGGGCAAGCCCGGGTCCCAGATCCTGTTGTGCCTGTGAATAGGCTGCAGGGGGACGGTGAAGAACAGCAACAGCTTCCAGGGCTGCCACCTTCCGTGTGGGACAAGGAGCCGGACGTGTGCCTTTTCGGAAACAAGCTCTGCCGAGGACGAGAGCCATGAGATGTTCCTCCTCTGGGCAAGCCCGGGTCCCAGATCCTGTTGTGCCTGTGAATAGGCTGCAGGGGGACGGTGAACACCAGCAACAGCTTTCACGGCTGCCACCTTCACTGTGGGACAAGGAGCCGGACGTGTGCCTTTCTGGAAACAGGCCGTGCCGAGGACGAGAGCCATGAGATGTTCCTCCTCTGGCCAAGCCCGGGTCCCAGATCCTGTTGTGCCTGTGAATAGGCTGCAGGGGGACGGTGAAGACCAGCAACAGCTTTCAGGGCTGCCACCTTCCGTGTGGGACAAGGAGCCGGATGTGTGCCTTTTCGGAAACAGGCTCTGCCGAGGACGAGAGCCATGAGATGTTCCTCCTCTGGGCAAGCCCGGGTCCTGAATCCTGTTGTGCCTGTGAATAGGCTGCAGGGGGACAGTGAAGACCAGCAACAGCTTTCAGAGCTGCCACCTTCCGTGTGGGACAATGAGCCGGTGTTGTGCCTTTATGGAAACAGGCCCTGCCGAGGACGAGAGCCATGAGATGTTCCTCCTCTGGGCAAGCCCGGGTCCCAGATCCTGTTGTGCCTGTGAATAGGCTGCAGGGGGACGGTGAAGAACAGCAACAGCTTTCAGGGCTGCCACCTTCCGTGTGGGACAAGGAGCCGGACGTGTCTTTCTGGATACAGGCCCTGCCGAGGACGAGAGCCATGAGATGTTCCTCCTCTGGGCAAGCCCGGGTCCCAGATCCTGTTGTGCCTGTGAATAGGCTGCAGGGGGACGGTGAAGACCAGCAACAGCTTTCAGGGCTGCCACCTTCCGTGTGGGACAAGGAGCCGGATGTGTGCCTTTTCGGAAACAGGCTCTGCCGAGGACGAGAGCCATGAGATGTTCCTCCTCTGGCCAAGCCCGGGTCCTGAATCCTGTTGTGCCTGTGAATAGGCTGCAGGGGGACGGTGAAGACCAGCAACAGCTTTCAGAGCTGCCACCTTCCGTGTGGGACAATGAGCCGGTCTTGTGCCTTTATGGAAACAGGCCCTGCCGAGGACGAGAGCCATGAGATGTTCCTCCTCTGGGCAAGCCCGGGTCCCAGATCCTGTTGTGCCTGTGAATAGGCTGCAGGGGGACGGTGAAGAACAGCAACAGCTTCCAGGGCTGCCACCTTCCTTGTGGGACAAGGAGCCGGACGTGTGCCTTTTCGGAAACAAGCTCTGCCGAGGACGAGAGCCATGAGATGTTCCTCCTCTGGGCAAGCCCGGGTCCCAGATCCTGTTGTGCCTGTGAATAGGCTGCAGGGGGACGGTGAACACCAGCAACAGCTTTCACGGCTGCCACCTTCACTGTGGGACAAGGAGCCGGACGTGTGCCTTTCTGGAAACAGGCCGTGCCGAGGACGAGAGCCATGAGATGTTCCTCCTCTGGCCAAGCCCGGGTCCCAGATCCTGTTGTGCCTGTGAATAGGCTGCAGGGGGACGGTGAAGACCAGCAACAGCTTTCAGGGCTGCCACCTTCCGTGTGGGACAATGAGCCGGATGTGTGCCTTTCTGGAAACAGGCCCTGCCGAGGACGAGAGCCATGAGATGTTCCTCCTCTGTGCAAGCCCCGGTCCTGAATCCTGTTGTGCCTGTGAATAGGCTGCAGGGGGACGGTGAACACCAGCAACAGCTTTCAGGGCTACCACATTCCGTGTGGGACAAGGAGCCGGATTTTGCCTATCCGGAAACAGTCTCTGCCGAGGACGAGAGCCATGAGATGTTCCACCTCTGGGCAAGCCCGGGTCCCAGATCCTGTTGTGCCTGTGAATAGGCTGCAGGGGGACGGTGAACACCAGCAACAGCTTTCACGGCTGCCACCTTCACTGTGGGACAAGGAGCCGGACGTGTGCCTTTCTGGAAACAGGCCGTGCCGAGGACGAGAGCCATGAGATGTTCCTCCTCTGGGCAAGCCCCGGTCCCGAATCCTGTTGTGCCTGTGAATAGGCTGCAGGGGGACGGTGAAGACCAGCAACAGCTTTCAAGGGCTGCCACCTTCCGTGTGGGACAAGGAGCCGGACGTGTCTTTCTGGATACAGACCCTGCCGAGGACGAGAGCCATGAGATGTTCCTCCTCTGGGCAAGCCCGGGTCCCAGATCCTGTTGTGCCTGTGAATAGGCTGCAGGGGGACGGTGAAGAACAGCAACAGCTTCCAGGGCTGCCACCTTCCGTGTGGGACAAGGAGCCGGACGTGTGCCTTTTCGGAAACAAGCTCTGCCGAGGACGAGAGCCATGAGATGTTCCTCCTCTGGGCAAGCCCGGGTCCCAGATCCTGTTGTGCCTGTGAATAGGCTGCAGGGGGACGGTGAACACCAGCAACAGCTTTCACGGCTGCCACCTTCACTGTGGGACAAGGAGCCGGACGTGTGCCTTTCTGGAAACAGGCCGTGCCGAGGACGAGAGCCATGAGATGTTCCTCCTCTGGCCAAGCCCGGGTCCCAGATCCTGTTGTGCCTGTGAATAGGCTGCAGGGGGACGGTGAAGACCAGCAACAGCTTTCAGGGCTGCCACCTTCCGTGTGGGACAAGGAGCCGGATGTGTGCCTTTTCGGAAACAGGCTCTGCCGAGGACGAGAGCCATGAGATGTTCCTCCTCTGGGCAAGCCCGGGTCCTGAATCCTGTTGTGCCTGTGAATAGGCTGCAGGGGGACGGTGAAGACCAGCAACAGCTTTCAGAGCTGCCACCTTCCGTGTGGGACAATGAGCCGGTGTTGTGCCTTTATGGAAACAGGCCCTGCCGAGGACGAGAGCCATGAGATGTTCCTCCTCTGGGCAAGCCCGGGTCCCAGATCCTGTTGTGCCTGTGAATAGGCTGCAGGGGGACGGTGAAGAACAGCAACAGCTTTCAGGGCTGCCACCTTCCGTGTGGGACAAGGAGCCGGATGATTGCCTTTTCAGAAACAGGCTCTGCCGAGGACGAGAGCCATGAGATGTTCCTCCTCTGGGCAAGCCCGGGTCCCAGATCCTGTTGTGCCTGTGAATAGGCTGCAGGGGGACGGTGAAGAACAGCAACAGCTTCCAGGGCTGCCACCTTCCGTGTGGGACAAGGAGCCGGACGTGTGCCTTTTCGGAAACAAGCTCGGCCGAGGACGAGAGCCATGAGATGTTCCTCCTCTGGGCAAGCCCGGGTCCCAGATCCTGTTGTGCCTGTGAATAGGCTGCAGGGGGACGGTGAACACCAGCAACAGCTTTCACGGCTGCCACCTTCACTGTGGGACAAGGAGCCGGACGTGTGCCTTTCTGGAAACAGGCCGTGCCGAGGACGAGAGCCATGAGATGTTCCTCCTCTGGCCAAGCCCGGGTCCCAGATCCTGTTGTGCCTGTGAATAGGCTGCAGGGGGACGGTGAAGACCAGCAACAGCTTTCAGGGCTGCCACCTTCCGTGTGGGACAAGGAGCCGGATGTGTGCCTTTTCGGAAACAGGCTCTGCCGAGGACGAGAGCCATGAGATGTTCCTCCTCTGGGCAAGCCCGGGTCCTGAATCCTGTTGTGCCTGTGAATAGGCTGCAGGGGGACAGTGAAGACCAGCAACAGCTTTCAGAGCTGCCACCTTCCGTGTGGGACAATGAGCCGGTGTTGTGCCTTTATGGAAACAGGCCCTGCCGAGGACGAGAGCCATGAGATGTTCCTCCTCTGGGCAAGCCCGGGTCCCAGATCCTGTTGTGCCTGTGAATAGGCTGCAGGGGGACGGTGAAGAACAGCAACAGCTTTCAGGGCTGCCACCTTCCGTGTGGGACAAGGAGCCGGACGTGTCTTTCTGGATACAGGCCCTGCCGAGGACGAGAGCCATGAGATGTTCCTCCTCTGGGCAAGCCCGGGTCCCAGATCCTGTTGTGCCTGTGAATAGGCTGCAGGGGGACGGTGAAGACCAGCAACAGCTTTCAGGGCTGCCACCTTCCGTGTGGGACAAGGAGCCGGATGTGTGCCTTTTCGGAAACAGGCTCTGCCGAGGACGAGAGCCATGAGATGTTCCTCCTCTGGCCAAGCCCGGGTCCTGAATCCTGTTGTGCCTGTGAATAGGCTGCAGGGGGACGGTGAAGACCAGCAACAGCTTTCAGAGCTGCCACCTTCCGTGTGGGACAATGAGCCGGTCTTGTGCCTTTATGGAAACAGGCCCTGCCGAGGACGAGAGCCATGAGATGTTCCTCCTCTGGGCAAGCCCGGGTCCCAGATCCTGTTGTGCCTGTGAATAGGCTGCAGGGGGACGGTGAAGAACAGCAACAGCTTCCAGGGCTGCCACCTTCCTTGTGGGACAAGGAGCCGGACGTGTGCCTTTTCGGAAACAAGCTCTGCCGAGGACGAGAGCCATGAGATGTTCCTCCTCTGGGCAAGCCCGGGTCCCAGATCCTGTTGTGCCTGTGAATAGGCTGCAGGGGGACGGTGAACACCAGCAACAGCTTTCACGGCTGCCACCTTCACTGTGGGACAAGGAGCCGGACGTGTGCCTTTCTGGAAACAGGCCGTGCCGAGGACGAGAGCCATGAGATGTTCCTCCTCTGGCCAAGCCCGGGTCCCAGATCCTGTTGTGCCTGTGAATAGGCTGCAGGGGGACGGTGAAGACCAGCAACAGCTTTCAGGGCTGCCACCTTCCGTGTGGGACAATGAGCCGGATGTGTGCCTTTCTGGAAACAGGCCCTGCCGAGGACGAGAGCCATGAGATGTTCCTCCTCTGTGCAAGCCCCGGTCCTGAATCCTGTTGTGCCTGTGAATAGGCTGCAGGGGGACGGTGAAGACCAGCAACAGCTTTCAGGTCTGCCACCTTCCGTGTGGGACAAGGAGCCGGACGTGTGCCTTTTCGGAATCAGGCTCTGCCGAATACGAGAGCCATGAGATGTTCCTCCTCTGGGCAAGCCCGGGTCCAAATCCTGTTGTGCCTGTGAATAGGCTGCAGGGCGACGGTGAAGACCAGCAACAGCTTTCAGGGCTGCCACATTCCGTGTGGGACAAGGAGCCGGATTTTGCCTATCCGGAAACAGTCTCTGCCGAGGACGAGAGCCATGAGATGTTCCACCTCTGGGCAAGCCCGGGTCCCAGATCCTGTTGTGCCTGTGAATAGGCTGCAGGGGGACGGTGAACACCAGCAACAGCTTTCACGGCTGCCACCTTCACTGTGGGACAAGGAGCCGGACGTGTGCCTTTCTGGAAACAGGCCGTGCCGAGGACGAGAGCCATGAGATGTTCCTCCTCTGGGCAAGCCCCGGTCCCGAATCCTGTTGTGCCTGTGAATAGGCTGCAGGGGGACGGTGAAGACCAGCAACAGCTTTCAAGGGCTGCCACCTTCCGTGTGGGACAAGGAGCCGGACGTGTCTTTCTGGATACAGGCCCTGCCGAGGACGAGAGCCATGAGATGTTCCTCCTCTGGGCAAGCCCGGGTCCCAGATCCTGTTGTGCCTGTGAATAGGCTGCAGGGGGACGGTGAAGACCAGCAAGAGCTTTCAGGGCTGCCACCTTCCGTGTGGGACAAGGAGCCGGATGTGTGCCTTTTCGGAAACAGGACCTGCCGAGGACGAGAGCCATGAGATGTTCCTCCTCTGGGCAAGCCCGGGTCCTGAATCCTGTTGTGCCTGTGAATAGGCTGCAGGGGGACGGTGAAGACCAGCAACAGCTTTCAGGGCTGCCACCTTCCGTGTGGGACAAGGAGCCGGACGTGTGCCTTTTCGGAAACAGGCTCTGCCGAGGACGAGAGCCATGAGATGTTCCTCCTCTGGGCAAGCCCGCGTCCAAATCCTGTTGTGCCTGTGAATAGGCTGCAGGGGGATGGTGAAGACCAGCAACAGCTTTCAGGGCTGCCACCTTCCGTGTGGGACAAGGAGCCGGACGTGTCTTTCTGGATACAGGCCCTGCCGAGGACGAGAGCCATGAGATGTTCCTCCTCTGGGCAAGCCCGGGTCCCAGATCCTGTTGTGCCTGTGAATAGGCTGCAGGGGGACGGTGAAGACCAGCAACAGCTTTCAGGGCTGCCACCTTCCGTGTGGGACAAGGAGCCGGATGTGTGCCTTTTCGGAAACAGGCTCTGCCGAGGACGAGAGCCATGAGATGTTCCTCCTCTGGGCAAGCCCGGGTCCCAGATCCTGTTGTGCCTGTGAATAGGCTGCAGGGGGACGGTGAAGACCAGCAACAGCTTTCAGGGCTGCCACCTTCCGTGTGGGACAAGGAGCCGGATGTGTGCCTTTTCGGAAACAGGCTCTGCCGAGGACGAGAGCCATGAGATGTTCCTCCTCTGGCCAAGCCCGGGTCCTGAATCCTGTTGTGCCTGTGAATAGGCTGCAGGGGGACAGTGAAGACCAGCAACAGCTTTCAGAGCTGCCACCTTCCGTGTGGGACAATGAGCCGGTACTGTGCCTTTATGGAAACAGGCCCTGCCGAGGACGAGAGCCATGAGATGTTCCTCCTCTGGGCAAGCCCGGGTCCCAGATCCTGTTGTGCCTGTGAATAGGCTGCAGGGGGACGGTGAAGAACAGCAACAGCTTCCAGGGCTGCCACCTTCCGTGTGGGACAAGGAGCCGGATGTGTGCCTTTTCGGAAACAAGCTCTGCCGAGGACGAGAGCCATGAGATGTTCCTCCTCTGGGCAAGCCCGGGTCCCAGATCCTGTTGTGCCTGTGAATAGGCTGCAGGGGGACGGTGAACACCAGCAACAGCTTTCACGGCTGCCACCTTCACTGTGGGACAAGGAGCCGGACGTGTGCCTTTCTGGAAACAGGCCGTGCCGAGGACGAGAGCCATGAGATGTTCCTCCTCTGGGCAAGCCCGCGTCCAAATCCTGTTGTGCCTGTGAATAGGCTGCAGGGGGATGGTGAAGACCAGCAACAGCTTTCAGGGCTGCCACCTTCCGTGTGGGACAAGGAGCCGGACGTGTCTTTCTGGATACAGGCCCTGCCGAGGACGAGAGCCATGAGATGTTCCTCCTCTGGGCAAGCCCGGGTCCCAGATCCTGTTGTGCCTGTGAATAGGCTGCAGGGGGACGGTGAAGACCAGCAACAGCTTTCAGGGCTGCCACCTTCCGTGTGGGACAAGGAGCCGGATGTGTGCCTTTTCGGAAACAGGCTCTGCCGAGGACGAGAGCCATGAGATGTTCCTCCTCTGGGCAAGCCCGGGTCCCAGATCCTGTTGTGCCTGTGAATAGGCTGCAGGGGGACGGTGAAGAGCAGCAACAGCTTTCAGGGCTGCCACCTTCCGTGTGGGACAAGGAGCCGGATGTGTGCCTTTTCGGAAACAGGCTCTGCCGAGGACGAGAGCCATGAGATGTTCCTCCTCTGGCCAAGCCCGGGTCCTGAATCCTGTTGTGCCTGTGAATAGGCTGCAGGGGGACAGTGAAGACCAGCAACAGCTTTCAGAGCTGCCACCTTCCGTGTGGGACAATGAGCCGGTATTGTGCCTTTATGGAAACAGGCCCTGCCGAGGACGAGAGCCATGAGATGTTCCTCCTCTGGGCAAGCCCGGGTCCCAGATCCTGTTGTGCCTGTGAATAGGCTGCAGGGGGACGGTGAAGAACAGCAACAGCTTCCAGGGCTGCCACCTTCCGTGTGGGACAAGGAGCCGGATGTGTGCCTTTTCGGAAACAAGCTCTGCCGAGGACGAGAGCCATGAGATGTTCCTCCTCTGGGCAAGCCCGGGTCCCAGATCCTGTTGTGCCTGTGAATAGGCTGCAGGGGGACGGTGAACACCAGCAACAGCTTTCACGGCTGCCACCTTCACTGTGGGACAAGGAGCCGGACGTGTGCCTTTCTGGAAACAGGCCGTGCCGAGGACGAGAGCCATGAGATGTTCCTCCTCTGGGCAAGCCCGGGTCCCAGATCCTGTTGTGCCTGTGAATAGGCTGCAGGGGGACGGTGAAGACCAGCAACAGCTTTCAGGGCTGCCACCTTCCGTGTGGGACAAGGAGCCGGATGTGTGCCTTTTCGGAAACAGGCTCTGCCGAGGACGAGAGCCGTGAGATGTTCCTCCTCTGGGCAAGCCCGGGTCCTGAATCCTGTTGTGCCTGTGAATAGGCTGCAGGGGGACAGTGAAGACCAGCAACAGCTTTCAGAGCTGCCACCTTCCGTGTGGGACAATGAGCCGGTCTTGTGCCTTTATGGAAACAGGCCCTGCCGAGGACGAGAGCCATGAGATGTTCCTCCTCTGGGCAAGCCCGGGTCCCAGATCCTGTTGTGCCTGTGAATAGGCTGCAGGGGGACGGTGAAGAACAGCAACAGCTTTCAGGGCTGCCACCTTCCGTGTGGGACAAGGAGCCGGACGTGTCTTTCTGGATACAGGCCCTGCCGAGGACGAGAGCCATGAGATGTTCCTCCTCTGGGCAAGCCCGGGTCCCAGATCCTGTTGTGCCTGTGAATAGGCTGCAGGGGGACGGTGAAGACCAGCAACAGCTTTCAGGGCTGCCACATTCCGTGTGGGACAAGGAGCCGGACTTTTGCCTATCCGGAAACAGGCTCTGCCGAGGACGAGAGCCATGAGATGTTCCACCTCTGGGCAATCCCAGGTCCTGAATCCTGTTGTGCCTGTGAATAGGCTGCAGGGGGACGGTGAAGACCAGCAACAGCTTTCAGGGCTGCCACCTTCCGTGTGGGACAAGGAGCCGGATCTGTGCCTTTTCGGAATCAGGCTCTGCCGAGGACGAGAGCCATGAGATGTTCCTCCTCTGGCCAAGCCCGGGTCCTGAATCCTGTTGTGCCTGTGAATAGGCTGCAGGGGGACGGTGAAGACCAGCAACAGCTTTCAGAGCTGCCACCTTCCGTGTGGGACAATGAGCCGGTCTTGTGCCTTTATGGAAACAGGCCCTGCCGAGGACGAGAGCCATGAGATGTTCCTCCTCTGGGCAAGCCCGGGTCCTGAATCCTGTTGTGCCTGTGAATAGGCTGCAGGGGGACGGTGAAGACCAGCAACTGCTTTCAGGGCTGCCACCTTCCGTGTGGGACAAGGAGCCGGACGTGTGCCTTTTCGGAAACAAGCTCTGCCGAGGACGAGAGCCATGAGATGTTCCTCCTCTGGGCAAGCCCGGGTCCAAATCCTGTTGTGCCTGTGAATAGGCTGCAGGGGGACGGTGAAGACCAGCAACAGCTTTCAGGGCTGCCACCTTCCGTGTGGGACAAGGAGCCGGACGTGTCTTTCTGGATACAGGCCCTGCCGAGGACGAGAGCCATGAGATGTTCCACCTCTGGGCAAGCCCGTGTCCCAGATCCTGTTGTGCCTGTGAATAGGCTGCAGGGGGACGGTGAAGACCAGCAACAGCTTTCACGGCTGCCACCTTCACTGTGGGACAAGGAGCCGGGCGTGTGCCTTTCTGGAAACAGGCCGTGCCGAGGACGAGAGCCATGAGATGTTCCTCCTCTGGCCAAGCCCGGGTCCTGAATCCTGTTGTGCCTGTGAATAGGCTGCAGGGGGACGGGGAAGACCAGCCACAGCTTTCAGGGCTGCCAACTTCCGTGTGGGACAAGGAGCCGGACGTGTGCCTTTTCGGAATCAGGCTCTGCCGAGGACGAGAGCCATGAGATGTTCCTCCTCTGGGCAAGCCCGGGTCCTGAATCCTGTTGTGCCTGTGAATAGGCTGCAGGGGGACGGTGAAGACCAGCAACAGCTTTCAGGGCTGCCACCTTCCGTGTGGGACAATGAGCCGGATGTGTGCCTTTCTGGAAACAGACCCTGCCGAGGACGAGAGCCATGAGATGTTCCTCCTCTGGGCAAGCCCGGGTCCTGAATCCTGTTGTGCCTGTGAATAGGCTGCAGGGGGACGGTGAAGACCAGCAACAGCTTTCAGGGCTGCCACCTTCCGTGTGGGACAAGGAGCCGGACGTGTCTTTCTGGATACAGGCCCTGCCGAGGACGAGAGCCATGAGATGTTCCTCCTCTGGGCAAGCCCGGGTCCCAGATCCTGTTGTGCCTGTGAATAGGCTGCAGGGGGACGGTGAAGACCAGCAACAGCTTTCAGGGCTGCCACCTTCCGTGTAGGACAAGGAGCCGGATGTGTGCCTTTTCGGAAACAGGCTCTGCCGAGGACGAGAGCCATGAGATGTTCCTCCTCTGGCCAAGCCCGGGTCCTGAATCCTGTTGTGCCTGTGAATAGGCTGCAGGGGGACAGTGAAGACCAGCAACAGCTTTCAGAGCTGCCACCTTCCGTGTGGGACAATGAGCCGGTACTGTGCCTTTATGGAAACAGGCCCTGCCGAGGACGAGAGCCATGAGATGTTCCTCCTCTGGGCAAGCCCGGGTCCCAGATCCTGTTGTGCCTGTGAATAGGCTGCAGGGGGACGGTGAAGAACAGCAACAGCTTCCAGGGCTGCCACCTTCCGTGTGGGACAAGGAGCCGGATGTGTGCCTTTTCGGAAACAAGCTCTGCCGAGGACGAGAGCCATGAGATGTTCCTCCTCTGGGCAAGCCCGGGTCCCAGATCCTGTTGTGCCTGTGAATAGGCTGCAGGGGGACGGTGAACACCAGCAACAGCTTTCACGGCTGCCACCTTCACTGTGGGACAAGGAGCCGGACGTGTGCCTTTCTGGAAACAGGCCGTGCCGAGGACGAGAGCCATGAGATGTTCCTCCTCTGGGCAAGCCCGCGTCCAAATCCTGTTGTGCCTGTGAATAGGCTGCAGGGTGATGGTGAAGACCAGCAACAGCTTTCAGGGCTGCCACCTTCCGTGTGGGACAAGGAGCCGGACGTGTCTTTCTGGATACAGGCCCTGCCGAGGACGAGAGCCATGAGATGTTCCTCCTCTGGGCAAGCCCGGGTCCCAGATCCTGTTGTGCCTGTGAATAGGCTGCAGGGGGACGGTGAAGACCAGCAACAGCTTTCAGGGCTGCCACCTTCCGTGTGGGACAAGGAGCCGGATGTGTGCCTTTTCGGAAACAGGCTCTGCCGAGGACGAGAGCCATGAGATGTTCCTCCTCTGGGCAAGCCCGGGTCCCAGATCCTGTTGTGCCTGTGAATAGGCTGCAGGGGGACGGTGAAGAACAGCAACAGCTTTCAGGGCTGCCACCTTCCGTGTGGGACAAGGAGCCGGACGTGTCTTTCTGGATACAGGCCCTGCCGAGGACGAGAGCCATGAGATGTTCCTCCTCTGGGCAAGCCCGGGTCCCAGATCCTGTTGTGCCTGTGAATAGGCTGCAGGGGGACGGTGAAGACCAGCAACAGCTTTCAGGGCTGCCACATTCCGTGTGGGACAAGGAGCCGGACTTTTGCCTATCCGGAAACAGGCTCTGCCGAGGACGAGAGCCATGAGATGTTCCACCTCTGGGCAATCCCAGGTCCTGAATCCTGTTGTGCCTGTGAATAGGCTGCAGGGGGACGGTGAAGACCAGCAACAGCTTTCAGGGCTGCCACCTTCCGTGTGGGACAAGGAGCCGGATCTGTGCCTTTTCGGAATCAGGCTCTGCCGAGGACGAGAGCCATGAGATGTTCCTCCTCTGGCCAAGCCCGGGTCCTGAATCCTGTTGTGCCTGTGAATAGGCTGCAGGGGGACGGTGAAGACCAGCAACAGCTTTCAGAGCTGCCACCTTCCGTGTGGGACAATGAGCCGGTCTTGTGCCTTTATGGAAACAGGCCCTGCCGAGGACGAGAGCCATGAGATGTTCCTCCTCTGGGCAAGCCCGGGTCCTGAATCCTGTTGTGCCTGTGAATAGGCTGCAGGGGGACGGTGAAGACCAGCAACTGCTTTCAGGGCTGCCACCTTCCGTGTGGGACAAGGAGCCGGACGTGTGCCTTTTCGGAAACAAGCTCTGCCGAGGACGAGAGCCATGAGATGTTCCTCCTCTGGGCAAGCCCGGGTCCAAATCCTGTTGTGCCTGTGAATAGGCTGCAGGGGGACGGTGAAGACCAGCAACAGCTTTCAGGGCTGCCACCTTCCGTGTGGGACAAGGAGCCGGACGTGTCTTTCTGGATACAGGCCCTGCCGAGGACGAGAGCCATGAGATGTTCCTCCTCTGGGCAAGCCCGTGTCCCAGATCCTGTTGTGCCTGTGAATAGGCTGCAGGGGGACGGTGAAGACCAGCAACAGCTTTCACGGCTGCCACCTTCACTGTGGGACAAGGAGCCGGACGTGTGCCTTTCTGGAAACAGGCCGTGCCGAGGACGAGAGCCATGAGATGTTCCTCCTCTGGCCAAGCCCGGGTCCTGAATCCTGTTGTGCCTGTGAATAGGCTGCAGGGGGACGGTGAAGACCAGCAACAGCTTTCAGGGCTGCCAACTTCCGTGTGGGACAAGGAGCCGGACGTGTGCCTTTTCGGAATCAGGCTCTGCCGAGGACGAGAGCCATGAGATGTTCCTCCTCTGGGCAAGCCCGGGTCCTGAATCCTGTTGTGCCTGTGAATAGGCTGCAGGGGGACGGTGAAGACCAGCAACAGCTTTCAGGGCTGCCACCTTCCGTGTGGGACAATGAGCCGGATGTGTGCCTTTCTGGAAACAGACCCTGCCGAGGACGAGAGCCATGAGATGTTCCTCCTCTGGGCAAGCCCCGGTCCTGAATCCTGTTGTGCCTGTGAATAGGCTGCAGGGGGACGGTGAAGACCAGCAACAGCTTTCAGGGCTGCCACCTTCCGTGTGGGACAAGGAGCCGGACGTGTCTTTCTGGATACAGGCCCTGCCGAGGACGAGAGCCATGAGATGTTCCTCCTCTGGGCAAGCCCGGGTCCCAGATCCTGTTGTGCCTGTGAATAGGCTGCAGGGGGACGGTGAAGACCAGCAACAGCTTTCAGGGCTGCCACCTTCCGTGTGGGACAAGGAGCCGGATGTGTGCCTTTTCGGAAACAGGCTCTGCCGAGGACGAGAGCCATGAGATGTTCCTCCTCTGGGCAAGCCCGGGTCCTGAATCCTGTTGTGCCTGTGAATAGGCTGCAGGGGGACGGTGAAGACCAGCAACAGCTTTCAGGGCTGCCACCTTCCGTGTGGGACAAGGAGCCGGAAGTTTGCCTTTTCAGAAACAAGCTCTGCCGAGGACGAGAGCCATGAGATGTTCCTCCTCTGGGCAAGCCCGGGTCCCAGATCCTGTTGTGCCTGTGAATAGGCTGCAGGGGGACGGTGAAGACCAGCAACAGCTTTCAGGGCTGCCACCTTCCGTGTGGGACAAGGAGCCGGATGTGTGCCTTTTCGGAAACAGGCTCTGCCGAGGACGAGAGCCATGAGATGTTCCACCTCTGAGCAAGCCCGGGTCCTGAATCCTGTTGTGCCTGTGAATAGGCTGCAGGGGGACGGTGAAGACCAGCAACAGCTTTCAGGGCTGCCACCTTCCGTGTGGGACAAGGAGCCGGACGTGTCTTTCTGGATACAGGCCCTGCCGAGGACGAGAGCCATGAGATGTTCCTCCTCTGGGCAAGCCCGGGTCCCAGATCCTGTTGTGCCTGTGAATAGGCTGCAGGGGGACGGTGAAGACCAGCAACAGCTTTCACGGCTGCCACCTTCCGTGTGGGACAAGGAGCCGGATGATTGCCTTTTCAGAAACAGGCTCTGCCGAGGACGAGAGCCATGAGATGTTCCTCCTCTGGGCAAGCCCGGGTCCCAGATCCTGTTGTGCCTGTGAATAGGCTGCAGGGGGACGGTGAAGACCAGCAACAGCTTTCAGGGCTGCCACCTTCCGTGTGGGACAAGGAGCCGGATGTGTGCGTTTTCGGAAACAGGCTCTGCCGAGGACGAGAGCCATGAGATGTTCCTCCTCTGGGCAAGCCCGGGTCCTGAATCCTGTTGTGCCTGTGAATAGGCTGCAGGGGGACAGTGAAGACCAGCAACAGCTTTCAGAGCTGCCACCTTCCGTGTGGGACAATGAGCCGGTCTTGTGCCTTTATGGAAACAGGCCCTGCCGAGGACGAGAGCCATGAGATGTTCCTCCTCTGGGCAAGCCCGGGTCCCAGATCCTGTTGTGCCTGTGAATAGGCTGCAGGGGGACGGTGAAGAACAGCAACAGCTTTCAGGGCTGCCACCTTCCGTGTGGGACAAGGAGCCGGATGTGTGCCTTTTCGGAAACAGGCTCTGCCGAGGACGAGAGCCATGAGATGTTCCTCCTCTGGGCAAGCCCGGGTCCCAGATCCTGTTGTGCCTGTGAATAGGCTGCAGGGGGACGGTGAACACCAGCAACAGCTTTCAGGGCTGCCACCTTCCGTGTGGGACAAGGAGCCGGAAGTTTGCCTTTTCGGAAACAAGCTCTGCCGAGGACGAGAGCCATGAGATGTTCCTCCTCTGGGCAAGCCCGGGTCCCAGATCCTGTTGTGCCTGTGAATAGGCTGCAGGGGGACGGTGAAGACCAGCAACAGCTTTCAGGGCTGCCACCTTCCGTGTGGGACAAGGAGCCGGATGTGTGCCTTTTCGGAAACAGGCTCTGCCGAGGACGAGAGCCATGAGATGTTCCACCTCTGAGCAAGCCCGGGTCCTGAATCCTGTTGTGCCTGTGAATAGGCTGCAGGGGGACGGTGAAGACCAGCAACAGCTTTCAGGGCTGCCACCTTCCGTGTGGGACAAGGAGCCGGACGTGTCTTTCTGGATACAGGCCCTGCCGAGGACGAGAGCCATGAGATGTTCCTCCTCTGGGCAAGCCCGGGTCCCAGATCCTGTTGTGCCTGTGAATAGGCTGCAGGGGGACGGTGAAGACCAGCAACAGCTTTCAGGGCTGCCACCTTCCGTGTGGGACAAGGAGCCGGATGATTGCCTTTTCAGAAACAGGCTCTGCCGAGGACGAGAGCCATGAGATGTTCCTCCTCTGGGCAAGCCCGGGTCCCAGATCCTGTTGTGCCTGTGAATAGGCTGCAGGGGGACGGTGAAGACCAGCAACAGCTTTCAGGGCTGCCACCTTCCGTGTGGGACAAGGAGCCGGATGTGTGCGTTTTCGGAAACAGGCTCTGCCGAGGACGAGAGCCATGAGATGTTCCTCCTCTGGGCAAGCCCGGGTCCTGAATCCTGTTGTGCCTGTGAATAGGCTGCAGGGGGACAGTGAAGACCAGCAACAGCTTTCAGAGCTGCCACCTTCCGTGTGGGACAATGAGCCGGTCTTGTGCCTTTATGGAAACAGGCCCTGCCGAGGACGAGAGCCATGAGATGTTCCTCCTCTGGGCAAGCCCGGGTCCCAGATCCTGTTGTGCCTGTGAATAGGCTGCAGGGGGACGGTGAAGAACAGCAACAGCTTTCAGTGCTGCCACCTTCCGTGTGGGACAAGGAGCCGGATGTGTGCCTTTTCGGAAACAGGCTCTGCCGAGGACGAGAGCCATGAGATGTTCCTCCTCTGGGCAAGCCCGGGTCCCAGATCCTGTTGTGCCTGTGAATAGGCTGCAGGGGGACGGTGAACACCAGCAACAGCTTTCACGGCTGCCACCTTCACTGTGGGACAAGGAGCCGGACGTGTGCCTTTCTGGAAACAGGCCGTGCCGAGGACGAGAGCCATGAGATGTTCCTCCTCTGGCCAAGCCCGGGTCCCAGATCCTGTTGTGCCTGTGAATAGGCTGCAGGGGGACGGTGAAGACCAGCAACAGCTTTCAGGGCTGCCACCTTCCGTGTGGGACAAGGAGCCGGATGTGTGCCTTTTCGGAAACAGGCTCTGCCGAGGACGAGAGCCATGAGATGTTCCTCCTCTGGCCAAGCCCGGGTCCTGAATCCTGTTGTGCCTGTGAATAGGCTGCAGGGGGACAGTGAAGACCAGCAACAGCTTTCAGAGCTGCCACCTTCCGTGTGGGACAATGAGCCGGTCTTGTGCCTTTATGGAAACAGGCCCTGCCGAGGACGAGAGCCATGAGATGTTCCTCCTCTGGGCAAGCCCGGGTCCCAGATCCTGTTGTGCCTGTGAATAGGCTGCAGGGGGACGGTGAAGAACAGCAACAGCTTTCAGGGCTGCCACCTTCCGTGTGGGACAAGGAGCCGGACGTGTCTTTCTGGATACAGGCCCTGCCGAGGACGAGAGCCATGAGATGTTCCTCCTCTGGGCAAGCCCGGGTCCCAGATCCTGTTGTGCCTGTGAATAGGCTGCAGGGGGACGGTGAAGACCAGCAACAGCTTTCAGGGCTGCCACATTCCGTGTGGGACAAGGAGCCGGACTTTTGCCTATCCGGAAACAGGCTCTGCCGAGGACGAGAGCCATGAGATGTTCCACCTCTGGGCAAGCCCGGGTCCTGAATCCTGTTGTGCCTGTGAATAGGCTGCAGGGGGACGGTGAAGACCAGCAACAGCTTTCAGGGCTGCCACCTTCCGTGTGGGACAAGGAGCCGGATCTGTGCCTTTTCGGAATCAGGCTCTGCCGAGGACGAGAGCCATGAGATGTTCCTCCTCTGGGCAAGCCCGGGTCCTGAATCCTGTTGTGCCTGTGAATAGGCTGCAGGGGGACGGTGAAGACCAGCAACAGCTTTCAGAGCTGCCACCTTCCGTGTGGGACAATGAGCCGGTCTTGTGCCTTTATGGAAACAGGCCCTGCCGAGGACGAGAGCCATGAGATGTTCCTCCTCTGGGCAAGCCCGGGTCCTGAATCCTGTTGTGCCTGTGAATAGGCTGCAGGGGGACGGTGAAGACCAGCAACTGCTTTCAGGGCTGCCACCTTCCGTGTGGGACAAGGAGCCGGACGTGTGCCTTTTCGGAAACAAGCTCTGCCGAGGACGAGAGCCATGAGATGTTCCTCCTCTGGGCAAGCCCGGGTCCAAATCCTGTTGTGCCTGTGAATAGGCTGCAGGGGGACGGTGAAGACCAGCAACAGCTTTCAGGGCTGCCACCTTCCGTGTGGGACAAGGAGCCGGACGTGTCTTTCTGGATACAGGCCCTGCCGAGGACGAGAGCCATGAGATGTTCCTCCTCTGGGCAAGCCCGTGTCCCAGATCCTGTTGTGCCTGTGAATAGGCTGCAGGGGGACGGTGAAGACCAGCAACAGCTTTCACGGCTGCCACCTTCACTGTGGGACAAGGAGCCGGGCGTGTGCCTTTCTGGAAACAGGCCGTGCCGAGGACGAGAGCCATGAGATGTTCCTCCTCTGGCCAAGCCCGGGTCCTGAATCCTGTTGTGCCTGTGAATAGGCTGCAGGGGGACGGTGAAGACCAGCAACATCTTTCAGGGCTGCCAACTTCCGTGTGGGACAAGGAGCCGGACGTGTGCCTTTTCGGAATCAGGCTCTGCCGAGGACGAGAGCCATGAGATGTTCCTCCTCTGGGCAAGCCCGGGTCCTGAATCCTGTTGTGCCTGTGAATAGGCTGCAGGGGGACGGTGAAGACCAGCAACAGCTTTCAGGGCTGCCACCTTCCCTGTGGGACAATGTACCGAATGTGTGCCTTTCTGGAAACAGACCCTGCCGAGGACGAGAGCCATGAGATGTTCCTCCTCTGGGCAAGCCCCGGTCCTGAATCCTGTTGTGCCTGTGAATAGGCTGCAGGGGGACGGTGAAGACCAGCAACAGCTTTCAGGGCTGCCACCTTCCGTGTGGGACAAGGAGCCGGACGTGTCTTTCTGGATACAGGCCCTGCCGAGGACGAGAGCCATGAGATGTTCCTCCTCTGGGCAAGCCCGGGTCCCAGATCCTGTTGTGCCTGTGAATAGGCTGCAGGGGGACGGTGAAGACCAGCAACAGCTTTCAGGGCTGCCACCTTCCGTGTGGGACAAGGAGCCGGATGTGTGCCTTTTAGGAAACAGGCTCTGCCGAGGACGAGAGCCATGAGATGTTCCTCCTCTGGGCAAGCCCGGGTCCTGAATCCTGTTGTGCCTGTGAATAGGCTGCAGGGGGACGGTGAAGACCAGCAACAGCTTTCAGGGCTGCCACCTTCCGTGTGGGACAAGGAGCCGGACGTTTGCCTTTTCGGAAACAAGCTCTGCCGAGGATGAGAGCCATGAGATGTTCCTCCTCTGGGCAAGCCCGGGTCCCAGATCCTGTTGTGCCTGTGAATAGGCTGCAGGGCGACGGTGAAGACCAGCAACAGCTTTCAGGGCTGCCACCTTCCGTGTGGGACAAGGAGCCGGATGTGTGCCTTTTCGGAAACAGGCTCTGCCGAGGACGAGAGCCATGAGATGTTCCACCTCTGAGCAAGCCCGGGTCCTGAATCCTGTTGTGCCTGTGAATAGGCTGCAGGGGGACGGTGAAGACCAGCAACAGCTTTCAGGGCTGCCACCTTCCGTGTGGGACAAGGAGCCGGACGTGTCTTTCAGGATACAGGCCCTGCCGAGGACGAGAGCCATGAGATGTTCCTCCTCTGGGCAAGCCCGGGTCCCAGATCCTGTTGTGCCTGTGAATAGGCTGCAGGGGGACGGTGAAGACCAGCAACAGCTTTCACGGCTGCCACCTTCCGTGTGGGACAAGGAGCCGGATGATTGCCTTTTCAGAAACAGGCTCTGCCGAGGACGAGAGCCATGAGATGTTCCTCCTCTGGGCAAGCCCGGGTCCCAGATCCTGTTGTGCCTGTGAATAGGCTGCAGGGGGACGGTGAAGACCAGCAACAGCTTTCAGGGCTGCCACCTTCCGTGTGGGACAAGGAGCCGGATGTGTGCCTTTTCGGAAACAGGCTCTGCCGAGGACGAGAGCCATGAGATGTTCCTCCTCTGGGCAAGCCCGGGTCCTGAATCCTGTTGTGCCTGTGAATAGGCTGCAGGGGGACAGTGAAGACCAGCAACAGCTTTCAGAGCTGCCACCTTCCGTGTGGGACAATGAGATGGTCTTGTGCCTTTATGGAAACAGGCCCTGCCGAGGACGAGAGCCATGAGATGTTCCTCCTCTGGGCAAGCCCGGGTCCCAGATCCTGTTGTGCCTGTGAATAGGCTGCAGGGGGACGGTGAAGAACAGCAACAGCTTTCAGGGCTGCCACCTTCCGTGTGGGACAAGGAGCCGGATGTGTGCCTTTTCGGAAACAGGCTCTGCCGAGGACGAGAGCCATGAGATGTTCCACCTCTGAGCAAGCCCGGGTCCTGAATCCTGTTGTGCCTGTGAATAGGCTGCAGGGGGACGGTGAAGAACAGCAACAGCTTTCAGGGCTGCCACCTTCCGTGTGGGACAAGGAGCCGGACGTGTCTTTCTGGATACAGGCCCTGCCGAGGACGAGAGCCATGAGATGTTCCTCCTCTGGGCAAGCCCGGGTCCCAGATCCTGTTGTGCCTGTG
The DNA here is from genome assembly GCF_929443795.1 of Astur gentilis. Lineage (NCBI taxonomy): Eukaryota > Metazoa > Chordata > Aves > Accipitriformes > Accipitridae > Astur > Astur gentilis. The sequence goes on from NW_026061071.1 coordinate 929,419, forward strand.
AATAGGCTGCAGGGGGACGGTGAAGACCAGCAACAGCTTTCACGGCTGCCACCTTCCGTGTGGGACAAGGAGCCGGATGATTGCCTTTTCAGAAACAGGCTCTGCCGAGGACGAGAGCCATGAGATGTTCCTCCTCTGGGCAAGCCCGGGTCCCAGATCCTGTTGTGCCTGTGAATAGGCTGCAGGGGGACGGTGAAGACCAGCAACAGCTTTCAGGGCTGCCACCTTCCGTGTGGGACAAGGAGCCGGATGTGTGCCTTTTCGGAAACAGGCTCTGCCGAGGACGAGAGCCATGAGATGTTCCTCCTCTGGGCAAGCCCGGGTCCTGAATCCTGTTGTGCCTGTGAATAGGCTGCAGGGGGACAGTGAAGACCAGCAACAGCTTTCAGAGCTGCCACCTTCCGTGTGGGACAATGAGATGGTCTTGTGCCTTTATGGAAACAGGCCCTGCCGAGGACGAGAGCCATGAGATGTTCCTCCTCTGGGCAAGCCCGGGTCCCAGATCCTGTTGTGCCTGTGAATAGGCTGCAGGGGGACGGTGAAGAACAGCAACAGCTTTCAGGGCTGCCACCTTCCGTGTGGGACAAGGAGCCGGATGTGTCTTTCTGGATACAGGCCCTGCCGAGGACGAGAGCCATGAGATGTTCCTCCTCTGGGCAAGCCCGGGTCCCAGATCCTGTTGTGCCTGTGAATAGGCTGCAGGGGGACGGTGAAGACCAGCAACAGCTTTCACGGCTGCCACCTTCCGTGTGGGACAAGAGCCGGATGATTGCCTTTTCAGAAACAGGCTCTGCCGAGGACGAGAGCCATGAGATGTTCCTCCTCTGGGCAAGCCCGGGTCCCAGATCCTGTTGTGCCTGTGAATAGGCTGCAGGGGGACGGTGAAGACCAGCAACAGCTTTCAGGGCTGCCACCTTCCGTGTGGGACAAGGAGCCGGATGTGTGCCTTTTCGGAAACAGGCTCTGCCGAGGACGAGAGCCATGAGATGTTCCTCCTCTGGCCAAGCCCGGGTCCTGAATCCTGTTGTGCCTGTGGATAGGCTGCAGGGGGACGGTGAAGACCAGCAACAGCTTTCAGAGCTGCCCCCTTCCGTGTGGGACAATGAGCCGGTCTTGTGCCTTTATGGAAACAGGCCCTGCCGAGGACGAGAGCCATGAGATGTTCCTCCTCTGGGCAAGCCCGGGTCCCAGATCCTGTTGTGCCTGTGAATAGGCTGCAGGGGGACGGTGAAGAACAGCAACAGCTTCCAGGGCTGCCACCTTCCGTGTGGGACAAGGAGCCGGACGTGTGCCTTTTCGGAAACAAGCTCTGCCGAGGACGAGAGCCATGAGATGTTCCTCCTCTGGGCAAGCCCGGGTCCCAGATCCTGTTGTGCCTGTGAATAGGCTGCAGGGGGACGGTGAACACCAGCAACAGCTTTCACGGCTGCCACCTTCACTGTGGGACAAGGAGCCGGACGTGTGCCTTTCTGGAAACAGGCCGTGCCGAGGACGAGAGCCATGAGATGTTCCTCCTCTGGCCAAGCCCGGGTCCCAGATCCTGTTGTGCCTGTGAATAGGCTGCAGGGGGACGGTGAAGACCAGCAACAGCTTTCAGGGCTGCCACCTTCCGTGTGGGACAAGGAGCCGGATGTGTGCCTTTTCGGAAACAGGCTCTGCCGAGGACGAGAGCCATGAGATGTTCCTCCTCTGGGCAAGCCCGGGTCCTGAATCCTGTTGTGCCTGTGAATAGGCTGCAGGGGGACAGTGAAGACCAGCAACAGCTTTCAGGGCTGCCACCTTCCGTGTGGGACAATGAGCCGGTGTTGTGCCTTTATGGAAACAGGCCCTGCCGAGGACGAGAGCCATGAGATGTTCCTCCTCTGGGCAAGCCCGGGTCCCAGATCCTGTTGTGCCTGTGAATAGGCTGCAGGGGGACGGTGAAGAACAGCAACAGCTTTCAGGGCTGCCACCTTCCGTGTGGGACAAGGAGCCGGACGTGTCTTTCTGGATACAGGCCCTGCCGAGGACGAGAGCCATGAGATGTTCCTCCTCTGGGCAAGCCCGGGTCCCAGATCCTGTTGTGCCTGTGAATATGCTGCAGGGGGACGGTGAAGACCAGCAACAGCTTTCACGGCTGCCACCTTCCGTGTGGGACAAGGAGCCGGATGATTGCCTTTTCAGAAACAGGCTCTGCCGAGGACGAGAGCCATGAGATGTTCCTCCTCTGGGCAAGCCCGGGTCCCAGATCCTGTTGTGCCTGTGAATAGGCTGCAGGGGGACGGTGAAGAACAGCAACAGCTTCCAGGGCTGCCACCTTCCGTGTGGGACAAGGAGCCGGACGTGTGCCTTTTCGGAAACAAGCTCTGCCGAGGACGAGAGCCATGAGATGTTCCTCCTCTGGGCAAGCCCGGGTCCCAGATCCTGTTGTGCCTGTGAATAGGCTGCAGGGGGACGGTGAACACCAGCAACAGCTTTCACGGCTGCCACCTTCACTGTGGGACAAGGAGCCGGACGTGTGCCTTTCTGGAAACAGGCCGTGCCGAGGACGAGAGCCATGAGATGTTCCTCCTCTGGCCAAGCCCGGGTCCCAGATCCTGTTGTGCCTGTGAATAGGCTGCAGGGGGACGGTGAAGACCAGCAACAGCTTTCAGGGCTGCCACCTTCCGTGTGGGACAAGGAGCCGGATGTGTGCCTTTTCGAAACAGGCTCTGCCGAGGACGAGAGCCATGAGATGTTCCTCCTCTGGGCAAGCCCGGGTCCTGAATCCTGTTGTGCCTGTGAATAGGCTGCAGGGGGACAGTGAAGACCAGCAACAGCTTTCAGAGCTGCCACCTTCCGTGTGGGACAATGAGCCGGTGTTGTGCCTTTATGGAAACAGGCCCTGCCGAGGACGAGAGCCATGAGATGTTCCTCCTCTGGGCAAGCCCGGGTCCCAGATCCTGTTGTGCCTGTGAATAGGCTGCAGGGGGACGGTGAAGAACAGCAACAGCTTTCAGGGCTGCCACCTTCCGTGTGGGACAAGGAGCCGGACGTGTCTTTCTGGATACAGGCCCTGCCGAGGACGAGAGCCATGAGATGTTCCTCCTCTGGGCAAGCCCGGGTCCCAGATCCTGTTGTGCCTGTGAATAGGCTGCAGGGGGACGGTGAAGACCAGCAACAGCTTTCAGGGCTGCCACCTTCCGTGTGGGACAAGGAGCCGGATGTGTGCCTTTTCGGAAACAGGCTCTGCCGAGGACGAGAGCCATGAGATGTTCCTCCTCTGGCCAAGCCCGGGTCCTGAATCCTGTTGTGCCTGTGAATAGGCTGCAGGGGGACGGTGAAGACCAGCAACAGCTTTCAGAGCTGCCACCTTCCGTGTGGGACAATGAGCCGGTCTTGTGCCTTTATGGAAACAGGCCCTGCCGAGGACGAGAGCCATGAGATGTTCCTCCTCTGGGCAAGCCCGGGTCCCAGATCCTGTTGTGCCTGTGAATAGGCTGCAGGGGGACGGTGAAGAACAGCAACAGCTTCCAGGGCTGCCACCTTCCTTGTGGGACAAGGAGCCGGACGTGTGCCTTTTCGGAAACAAGCTCTGCCGAGGACGAGAGCCATGAGATGTTCCTCCTCTGGGCAAGCCCGGGTCCCAGATCCTGTTGTGCCTGTGAATAGGCTGCAGGGGGACGGTGAACACCAGCAACAGCTTTCACGGCTGCCACCTTCACTGTGGGACAAGGAGCCGGACGTGTGCCTTTCTGGAAACAGGCCGTGCCGAGGACGAGAGCCATGAGATGTTCCTCCTCTGGCCAAGCCCGGGTCCCAGATCCTGTTGTGCCTGTGAATAGGCTGCAGGGGGACGGTGAAGACCAGCAACAGCTTTCAGGGCTGCCACCTTCCGTGTGGGACAATGAGCCGGATGTGTGCCTTTCTGGAAACAGGCCCTGCCGAGGACGAGAGCCATGAGATGTTCCTCCTCTGTGCAAGCCCCGGTCCTGAATCCTGTTGTGCCTGTGAATAGGCTGCAGGGGGACGGTGAAGACCAGCAACAGCTTTCAGGTCTGCCACCTTCCGTGTGGGACAAGGAGCCGGACGTGTGCCTTTTCGGAATCAGGCTCTGCCGAATACGAGAGCCATGAGATGTTCCTCCTCTGGGCAAGCCCGCGTCCAAATCCTGTTGTGCCTGTGAATAGGCTGCAGGGGGACGGTGAAGACCAGCAACAGCTTTCAGGGCTGCCACATTCCGTGTGGGACAAGGAGCCGGATTTTGCCTATCCGGAAACAGTCTCTGCCGAGGACGAGAGCCATGAGATGTTCCACCTCTGGGCAAGCCCGGGTCCCAGATCCTGTTGTGCCTGTGAATAGGCTGCAGGGGGACGGTGAACACCAGCAACAGCTTTCACGGCTGCCACCTTCCGTGTGGGACAAGGAGCCGGACGTGTGCCTTTCTGGAAACAGGCCGTGCCGAGGACGAGAGCCATGAGATGTTCCTCCTCTGGGCAAGCCCCGGTCCCGAATCCTGTTGTGCCTGTGAATAGGCTGCAGGGGGACGGTGAAGACCAGCAACAGCTTTCAAGGGCTGCCACCTTCCGTGTGGGACAAGGAGCCGGACGTGTCTTTCTGGATACAGACCCTGCCGAGGACGAGAGCCATGAGATGTTCCTCCTCTGGGCAAGCCCGGGTCCCAGATCCTGTTGTGCCTGTGAATAGGCTGCAGGGGGACGGTGAAGACCAGCAAGAGCTTTCAGGGCTGCCACCTTCCGTGTGGGACAAGGAGCCGGATGTGTGCCTTTTCGGAAACAGGACCTGCCGAGGACGAGAGCCATGAGATGTTCCTCCTCTGGGCAAGCCCGGGTCCTGAATCCTGTTGTGCCTGTGAATAGGCTGCAGGGGGACGGTGAAGACCAGCAACAGCTTTCAGGGCTGCCACCTTCCGTGTGGGACAAGGAGCCGGACGTGTGCCTTTTCGGAAACAGGCTCTGCCGAGGACGAGAGCCATGAGATGTTCCTCCTCTGGGCAAGCCCGCGTCCAAATCCTGTTGTGCCTGTGAATAGGCTGCAGGGGGATGGTGAAGACCAGCAACAGCTTTCAGGGCTGCCACCTTCCGTGTGGGACAAGGAGCCGGACGTGTCTTTCTGGATACAGGCCCTGCCGAGGACGAGAGCCATGAGATGTTCCTCCTCTGGGCAAGCCCGGGTCCCAGATCCTGTTGTGCCTGTGAATAGGCTGCAGGGGGACGGTGAAGACCAGCAACAGCTTTCAGGGCTGCCACCTTCCGTGTGGGACAAGGAGCCGGATGTGTGCCTTTTCGGAAACAGGCTCTGCCGAGGACGAGAGCCATGAGATGTTCCTCCTCTGGGCAAGCCCGGGTCCCAGATCCTGTTGTGCCTGTGAATAGGCTGCAGGGGGACGGTGAAGACCAGCAACAGCTTTCAGGGCTGCCACCTTCCGTGTGGGACAAGGAGCCGGATGTGTGCCTTTTCGGAAACAGGCTCTGCCGAGGACGAGAGCCATGAGATGTTCCTCCTCTGGCCAAGCCCGGGTCCTGAATCCTGTTGTGCCTGTGAATAGGCTGCAGGGGGACGGTGAAGACCAGCAACAGCTTTCAGAGCTGCCACCTTCCGTGTGGGACAATGAGCCGGTATTGTGCCTTTATGGAAACAGGCCCTGCCGAGGACGAGAGCCATGAGATGTTCCTCCTCTGGGCAAGCCCGGGTCCCAGATCCTGTTGTGCCTGTGAATAGGCTGCAGGGGGACGGTGAAGAACAGCAACAGCTTCCAGGGCTGCCACCTTCCGTGTGGGACAAGGAGCCGGATGTGTGCCTTTTCGGAAACAGGCTCTGCCGAGGACGAGAGCCATGAGATGTTCCTCCTCTGGGCAAGCCCGGGTCCCAGATCCTGTTGTGCCTGTGAATAGGCTGCAGGGGGACGGTGAACACCAGCAACAGCTTTCACGGCTGCCACCTTCACTGTGGGACAAGGAGCCGGACGTGTGCCTTTCTGGAAACAGGCCGTGCCGAGGACGAGAGCCATGAGATGTTCCTCCTCTGGGCAAGCCCGGGTCCCAGATCCTGTTGTGCCTGTGAATAGGCTGCAGGGGGACGGTGAAGACCAGCAACAGCTTTCAGGGCTGCCACCTTCCGTGTGGGACAAGGAGCCGGATGTGTGCCTTTTCGGAAACAGGCTCTGCCGAGGACGAGAGCCATGAGATGTTCCTCCTCTGGGCAAGCCCGGGTCCTGAATCCTGTTGTGCCTGTGAATAGGCTGCAGGGGGACAGTGAAGACCAGCAACAGCTTTCAGAGCTGCCACCTTCCGTGTGGGACAATGAGCCGGTCTTGTGCCTTTATGGAAACAGGCCCTGCCGAGGACGAGAGCCATGAGATGTTCCTCCTCTGGGCAAGCCCGGGTCCCAGATCCTGTTGTGCCTGTGAATAGGCTGCAGGGGGACGGTGAAGAACAGCAACAGCTTTCAGGGCTGCCACCTTCCGTGTGGGACAAGGAGCCGGACGTGTCTTTCTGGATACAGGCCCTGCCGAGGACGAGAGCCATGAGATGTTCCTCCTCTGGGCAAGCCCGGGTCCCAGATCCTGTTGTGCCTGTGAATAGGCTGCAGGGGGACGGTGAAGACCAGCAACAGCTTTCAGGGCTGCCACATTCCGTGTGGGACAAGGAGCCGGACTTTTGCCTATCCGGAAACAGGCTCTGCCGAGGACGAGAGCCATGAGATGTTCCTCCTCTGGCCAAGCCCGGGTCCCAGATCCTGTTGTGCCTGTGAATAGGCTGCAGGGGGACGGTGAAGACCAGCAACAGCTTTCAGGGCTGCCACCTTCCGTGTGGGACAATGAGCCGGATGTGTGCCTTTCTGGAAACAGGCCCTGCCGAGGACGAGAGCCATGAGATGTTCCTCCTCTGTGCAAGCCCCGGTCCTGAATCCTGTTGTGCCTGTGAATAGGCTGCAGGGGGACGGTGAAGACCAGCAACAGCTTTCAGGTCTGCCACCTTCCGTGTGGGACAAGGAGCCGGACGTGTGCCTTTTCGGAATCAGGCTCTGCCGAATACGAGAGCCATGAGATGTTCCTCCTCTGGGCAAGCCCGCGTCCAAATCCTGTTGTGCCTGTGAATAGGCTGCAGGGGGACGGTGAAGACCAGCAACAGCTTTCAGGGCTGCCACATGCCGTGTGGGACAAGGAGCCGGATTTTGCCTATCCGGAAACAGTCTCTGCCGAGGACGAGAGCCATGAGATGTTCCACCTCTGGGCAAGCCCGGGTCCCAGATCCTGTTGTGCCTGTGAATAGGCTGCAGGGGGACGGTGAACACCAGCAACAGCTTTCACGGCTGCCACCTTCCGTGTGGGACAAGGAGCCGGACGTGTGCCTTTCTGGAAACAGGCCGTGCCGAGGACGAGAGCCATGAGATGTTCCTCCTCTGGGCAAGCCCCGGTCCCGAATCCTGTTGTGCCTGTGAATAGGCTGCAGGGGGACGGTGAAGACCAGCAACAGCTTTCAAGGGCTGCCACCTTCCGTGTGGGACAAGGAGCCGGACGTGTCTTTCTGGATACAGACCCTGCCGAGGACGAGAGCCATGAGATGTTCCTCCTCTGGGCAAGCCCGGGTCCCAGATCCTGTTGTGCCTGTGAATAGGCTGCAGGGGGACGGTGAAGACCAGCAAGAGCTTTCAGGGCTGCCACCTTCCGTGTGGGACAAGGAGCCGGATGTGTGCCTTTTCGGAAACAGGACCTGCCGAGGACGAGAGCCATGAGATGTTCCTCCTCTGGGCAAGCCCGGGTCCTGAATCCTGTTGTGCCTGTGAATAGGCTGCAGGGGGACGGTGAAGACCAGCAACAGCTTTCAGGGCTGCCACCTTCCGTGTGGGACAAGGAGCCGGACGTGTGCCTTTTCGGAAACAGGCTCTGCCGAGGACGAGAGCCATGAGATGTTCCTCCTCTGGGCAAGCCCGCGTCCAAATCCTGTTGTGCCTGTGAATAGGCTGCAGGGGGATGGTGAAGACCAGCAACAGCTTTCAGGGCTGCCACCTTCCGTGTGGGACAAGGAGCCGGACGTGTCTTTCTGGATACAGGCCCTGCCGAGGACGAGAGCCATGAGATGTTCCTCCTCTGGGCAAGCCCGGGTCCCAGATCCTGTTGTGCCTGTGAATAGGCTGCAGGGGGACGGTGAAGACCAGCAACAGCTTTCAGGGCTGCCACCTTCCGTGTGGGACAAGGAGCCGGATGTGTGCCTTTTCGGAAACAGGCTCTGCCGAGGACGAGAGCCATGAGATGTTCCTCCTCTGGGCAAGCCCGGGTCCCAGATCCTGTTGTGCCTGTGAATAGGCTGCAGGGGGACGGTGAAGACCAGCAACAGCTTTCAGGGCTGCCACCTTCCGTGTGGGACAAGGAGCCGGATGTGTGCCTTTTCGGAAACAGGCTCTGCCGAGGACGAGAGCCATGAGATGTTCCTCCTCTGGCCAAGCCCGGGTCCTGAATCCTGTTGTGCCTGTGAATAGGCTGCAGGGGGACAGTGAAGACCAGCAACAGCTTTCAGAGCTGCCACCTTCCGTGTGGGACAATGAGCCGGTATTGTGCCTTTATGGAAACAGGCCCTGCCGAGGACGAGAGCCATGAGATGTTCCTCCTCTGGGCAAGCCCGGGTCCCAGATCCTGTTGTGCCTGTGAATAGGCTGCAGGGGGACGGTGAAGAACAGCAACAGCTTCCAGGGCTGCCACCTTCCGTGTGGGACAAGGAGCCGGATGTGTGCCTTTTCGGAAACAAGCTCTGCCGAGGACGAGAGCCATGAGATGTTCCTCCTCTGGGCAAGCCCGGGTCCCAGATCCTGTTGTGCCTGTGAATAGGCTGCAGGGGGACGGTGAACACCAGCAACAGCTTTCACGGCTGCCACCTTCACTGTGGGACAAGGAGCCGGACGTGTGCCTTTCTGGAAACAGGCCGTGCCGAGGACGAGAGCCATGAGATGTTCCTCCTCTGGGCAAGCCCGGGTCCCAGATCCTGTTGTGCCTGTGAATAGGCTGCAGGGGGACGGTGAAGACCAGCAACAGCTTTCAGGGCTGCCACCTTCCGTGTGGGACAAGGAGCCGGATGTGTGCCTTTTCGGAAACAGGCTCTGCCGAGGACGAGAGCCATGAGATGTTCCTCCTCTGGGCAAGCCCGGGTCCTGAATCCTGTTGTGCCTGTGAATAGGCTGCAGGGGGACAGTGAAGACCAGCAACAGCTTTCAGAGCTGCCACCTTCCGTGTGGGACAATGAGCCGGTCTTGTGCCTTTATGGAAACAGGCCCTGCCGAGGACGAGAGCCATGAGATGTTCCTCCTCTGGGCAAGCCCGGGTCCCAGATCCTGTTGTGCCTGTGAATAGGCTGCAGGGGGACGGTGAAGAACAGCAACAGCTTTCAGGGCTGCCACCTTCCGTGTGGGACAAGGAGCCGGACGTGTCTTTCTGGATACAGGCCCTGCCGAGGACGAGAGCCATGAGATGTTCCTCCTCTGGGCAAGCCCGGGTCCCAGATCCTGTTGTGCCTGTGAATAGGCTGCAGGGGGACGGTGAAGACCAGCAACAGCTTTCAGGGCTGCCACATTCCGTGTGGGACAAGGAGCCGGACTTTTGCCTATCCGGAAACAGGCTCTGCCGAGGACGAGAGCCATGAGATGTTCCACCTCTGGGCAATCCCAGGTCCTGAATCCTGTTGTGCCTGTGAATAGGCTGCAGGGGGACGGTGAAGACCAGCAACAGCTTTCAGGGCTGCCACCTTCCGTGTGGGACAAGGAGCCGGATCTGTGCCTTTTCGGAATCAGGCTCTGCCGAGGACGAGAGCCATGAGATGTTCCTCCTCTGGCCAAGCCCGGGTCCTGAATCCTGTTGTGCCTGTGAATAGGCTGCAGGGGGACGGTGAAGACCAGCAACAGCTTTCAGAGCTGCCACCTTCCGTGTGGGACAATGAGCCGGTATTGTGCCTTTATGGAAACAGGCCCTGCCGAGGACGAGAGCCATGAGATGTTCCTCCTCTGGGCAAGCCCGGGTCCTGAATCCTGTTGTGCCTGTGAATAGGCTGCAGGGGGACGGTGAAGACCAGCAACTGCTTTCAGGGCTGCCACCTTCCGTGTGGGACAAGGAGCCGGACGTGTGCCTTTTCGGAAACAAGCTCTGCCGAGGACGAGAGCCATGAGATGTTCCTCCTCTGGGCAAGCCCGGGTCCAAATCCTGTTGTGCCTGTGAATAGGCTGCAGGGGGACGGTGAAGACCAGCAACAGCTTTCAGGGCTGCCACCTTCCGTGTGGGACAAGGAGCCGGACGTGTCTTTCTGGATACAGGCCCTGCCGAGGACGAGAGCCATGAGATGTTCCTCCTCTGGGCAAGCCCGTGTCCCAGATCCTGTTGTGCCTGTGAATAGGCTGCAGGGGGACGGTGAAGACCAGCAACAGCTTTCACGGCTGCCACCTTCACTGTGGGACAAGGAGCCGGACGTGTGCCTTTCTGGAAACAGGCCGTGCCGAGGACGAGAGCCATGAGATGTTCCTCCTCTGGCCAAGCCCGGGTCCTGAATCCTGTTGTGCCTGTGAATAGGCTGCAGGGGGACGGTGAAGACCAGCAACAGCTTTCAGGGCTGCCAACTTCCGTGTGGGACAAGGAGCCGGACGTGTGCCTTTTCGGAATCAGGCTCTGCCGAGGACGAGAGCCATGAGATGTTCCTCCTCTGGGCAAGCCCGGGTCCTGAATCCTGTTGTGCCTGTGAATAGGCTGCAGGGGGACGGTGAAGACCAGCAACAGCTTTCAGGGCTGCCACCTTCCGTGTGGGACAATGAGCCGGATGTGTGCCTTTCTGGAAACAGACCCTGCCGAGGACGAGAGCCATGAGATGTTCCTCCTCTGGGCAAGCCCCGGTCCTGAATCCTGTTGTGCCTGTGAATAGGCTGCAGGGGGACGGTGAAGACCAGCAACAGCTTTCAGGGCTGCCACCTTCCGTGTGGGACAAGGAGCCGGACGTGTCTTTCTGGATACAGGCCCTGCCGAGGACGAGAGCCATGAGATGTTCCTCCTCTGGGCAAGCCCGGGTCCCAGATCCTGTTGTGCCTGTGAATAGGCTGCAGGGGGACGGTGAAGACCAGCAACAGCTTTCAGGGCTGCCACCTTCCGTGTGGGACAAGGAGCCGGATGTGTGCCTTTTCGGAAACAGGCTCTGCCGAGGACGAGAGCCATGAGATGTTCCTCCTCTGGGCAAGCCCGGGTCCTGAATCCTGTTGTGCCTGTGAATAGGCTGCAGGGGGACGGTGAAGACCAGCAACAGCTTTCAGGGCTGCCACCTTCCGTGTGGGACAAGGAGCCGGAAGTTTGCCTTTTCGGAAACAAGCTCTGCCGAGGACGAGAGCCATGAGATGTTCCTCCTCTGGGCAAGCCCGGGTCCCAGATCCTGTTGTGCCTGTGAATAGGCTGCAGGGGGACGGTGAAGACCAGCAACAGCTTTCAGGGCTGCCACCTTCCGTGTGGGACAAGGAGCCGGATGTGTGCCTTTTCGGAAACAGGCTCTGCCGAGGACGAGAGCCATGAGATGTTCCACCTCTGAGCAAGCCCGGGTCCTGAATCCTGTTGTGCCTGTGAATAGGCTGCAGGGGGACGGTGAAGACCAGCAACAGCTTTCAGGGCTGCCACCTTCCGTGTGGGACAAGGAGCCGGACGTGTCTTTCTGGATACAGGCCCTGCCGAGGACGAGAGCCATGAGATGTTCCTCCTCTGGGCAAGCCCGGGTCCCAGATCCTGTTGTGCCTGTGAATAGGCTGCAGGGGGACGGTGAAGACCAGCAACAGCTTTCACGGCTGCCACCTTCCGTGTGGGACAAGGAGCCGGATGATTGCCTTTTCAGAAACAGGCTCTGCCGAGGACGAGAGCCATGAGATGTTCCTCCTCTGGGCAAGCCCGGGTCCCAGATCCTGTTGTGCCTGTGAATAGGCTGCAGGGGGACGGTGAAGACCAGCAACAGCTTTCAGGGCTGCCACCTTCCGTGTGGGACAAGGAGCCGGATGTGTGCGTTTTCGGAAACAGGCTCTGCCGAGGACGAGAGCCATGAGATGTTCCTCCTCTGGGCAAGCCCGGGTCCTGAATCCTGTTGTGCCTGTGAATAGGCTGCAGGGGGACAGTGAAGACCAGCAACAGCTTTCAGAGCTGCCACCTTCCGTGTGGGACAATGAGCCGGTCTTGTGCCTTTATGGAAACAGGCCCTGCCGAGGACGAGAGCCATGAGATGTTCCTCCTCTGGGCAAGCCCGGGTCCCAGATCCTGTTGTGCCTGTGAATAGGCTGCAGGGGGACGGTGAAGAACAGCAACAGCTTTCAGGGCTGCCACCTTCCGTGTGGGACAAGGAGCCGGATGTGTGCCTTTTCGGAAACAGGCTCTGCCGAGGACGAGAGCCATGAGATGTTCCTCCTCTGGGCAAGCCCGGGTCCCAGATCCTGTTGTGCCTGTGAATAGGCTGCAGGGGGACGGTGAACACCAGCAACAGCTTTCACGGCTGCCACCTTCCGTGTGGGACAATTAGCCGGACGTGTGCCTTTCTGGAAACAGGCCGTGCCGAGGACGAGAGCCATGAGATGTTCCTCCTCTGGCCAAGCCCGGGTCCCAGATCCTGTTGTGCCTGTGAATAGGCTGCAGGGGGACGGTGAAGACCAGCAACAGCTTTCAGGGCTGCCACCTTCCGTGTGGGACAAGGAGCCGGATGTGTGCCTTTTCGGAAACAGGCTCTGCCGAGGACGAGAGCCATGAGATGTTCCTCCTCTGGCCAAGCCCGGGTCCTGAATCCTGTTGTGCCTGTGAATAGGCTGCAGGGGGACAGTGAAGACCAGCAACAGCTTTCAGAGCTGCCACCTTCCGTGTGGGACAATGAGCCGGTCTTGTGCCTTTATGGAAACAGGCCCTGCCGAGGACGAGAGCCATGAGATGTTCCTCCTCTGGGCAAGCCGGGGTCCCAGATCCTGTTGTGCCTGTGAATAGGCTGCAGGGGGACGGTGAAGAACAGCAACAGCTTTCAGGGCTGCCACCTTCCGTGTGGGACAAGGAGCCGGACGTGTCTTTCTGGATACAGGCCCTGCCGAGGACGAGAGCCATGAGATGTTCCTCCTCTGGGCAAGCCCGGGTCCCAGATCCTGTTGTGCCTGTGAATAGGCTGCAGGGGGACGGTGAAGACCAGCAACAGCTTTCAGGGCTGCCACATTCCGTGTGGGACAAGGAGCCGGACTTTTGCCTATCCGGAAACAGGCTCTGCCGAGGACGAGAGCCATGAGATGTTCCACCTCTGGGCAAGCCCGGGTCCTGAATCCTGTTGTGCCTGTGAATAGGCTGCAGGGGGACGGTGAAGACCAGCAACAGCTTTCAGGGCTGCCACCTTCCGTGTGGGACAAGGAGCCGGATCTGTGCCTTTTCGGAATCAGGCTCTGCCGAGGACGAGAGCCATGAGATGTTCCTCCTCTGGGCAAGCCCGGGTCCTGAATCCTGTTGTGCCTGTGAATAGGCTGCAGGGGGACGGTGAAGACCAGCAACTGCTTTCAGGGCTGCCACCTTCCGTGTGGGACAAGGAGCCGGACGTGTGCCTTTTCGGAAACAAGCTCTGCCGAGGACGAGAGCCATGAGATGTTCCTCCTCTGGGCAAGCCCGGGTCCAAATCCTGTTGTGCCTGTGAATAGGCTGCAGGGGGACGGTGAAGACCAGCAACAGCTTTCAGGGCTGCCACCTTCCGTGTGGGACAAGGAGCCGGACGTGTCTTTCTGGATACAGGCCCTGCCGAGGACGAGAGCCATGAGATGTTCCTCCTCTGGGCAAGCCCGTGTCCCAGATCCTGTTGTGCCTGTGAATAGGCTGCAGGGGGACGGTGAAGACCAGCAACAGCTTTCAGGGCTGCCACCTTCACTGTGGGACAAGGAGCCGGACGTGTGCCTTTCTGGAAACAGGCCGTGCCGAGGACGAGAGCCATGAGATGTTCCTCCTCTGGCCAAGCCCGGGTCCTGAATCCTGTTGTGCCTGTGAATAGGCTGCAGGGGGACGGTGAAGACCAGCAACAGCTTTCAGGGCTGCCAACTTCCGTGTGGGACAAGGAGCCGGACGTGTGCCTTTTCGGAATCAGGCTGTGCCGAGGACGAGAGCCATGAGATGTTCCTCCTCTGGGCAAGCCCGGGTCCTGAATCCTGTTGTGCCTGTGAATAGGCTGCAGGGGGACGGTGAAGACCAGCAACAGCTTTCAGGGCTGCCACCTTCCCTGTGGGACAATGTACCGGATGTGTGCCTTTCTGGAAACAGACCCTGCCGAGGACGAGAGCCATGAGATGTTCCTCCTCTGGGCAAGCCCCGGTCCTGAATCCTGTTGTGCCTGTGAATAGGCTGCAGGGGGACGGTGAAGACCAGCAACAGCTTTCAGGGCTGCCACCTTCCGTGTGGGACAAGGAGCCGGACGTGTCTTTCTGGATACAGGCCCTGCCGAGGACGAGAGCCATGAGATGTTCCTCCTCTGGGCAAGCCCGGGTCCCAGATCCTGTTGTGCCTGTGAATAGGCTGCAGGGGGACGGTGAAGACCAGCAACAGCTTTCAGGGCTGCCACCTTCCGTGTGGGACAAGGAGCCGGATGTGTGCCTTTTAGGAAACAGGCTCTGCCGAGGACGAGAGCCATGAGATGTTCCTCCTCTGGGCAAGCCCGGGTCCTGAATCCTGTTGTGCCTGTGAATAGGCTGCAGGGGGACGGTGAAGACCAGCAACAGCTTTCAGGGCTGCCACCTTCCGTGTGGGACAAGGAGCCGGACGTTTGCCTTTTCGGAAACAAGCTCTGCCGAGGATGAGAGCCATGAGATGTTCCTCCTCTGGGCAAGCCCGGGTCCCAGATCCTGTTGTGCCTGTGAATAGGCTGCAGGGCGATGGTGAAGACCAGCAACAGCTTTCAGGGCTGCCACCTTCCGTGTGGGACAAGGAGCCGGATGTGTGCCTTTTCGGAAACAGGCTCTGCCGAGGACGAGAGCCATGAGATGTTCCACCTCTGAGCAAGCCCGGGTCCTGAATCCTGTTGTGCCTGTGAATAGGCTGCAGGGGGACGGTGAAGACCAGCAACAGCTTTCAGGGCTGCCACCTTCCGTGTGGGACAAGGAGCCGGACGTGTCTTTCTGGATACAGGCCCTGCCGAGGACGAGAGCCATGAGATGTTCCTCCTCTGGGCAAGCCCGGGTCCCAGATCCTGTTGTGCCTGTGAATAGGCTGCAGGGGGACGGTGAAGACCAGCAACAGCTTTCACGGCTGCCACCTTCCGTGTGGGACAAGGAGCCGGATGATTGCCTTTTCAGAAACAGGCTCTGCCGAGGACGAGAGCCATGAGATGTTCCTCCTCTGGGCAAGCCCGGGTCCCAGATCCTGTTGTGCCTGTGAATAGGCTGCAGGGGGACGGTGAAGACCAGCAACAGCTTTCAGGGCTGCCACCTTCCGTGTGGGACAAGGAGCCGGATGTGTGCGTTTTCGGAAACAGGCTCTGTCGAGGACGAGAGCCATGAGATGTTCCTCCTCTGGGCAAGCCCGGGTCCTGAATCCTGTTGTGCCTGTGAATAGGCTGCAGGGGGACAGTGAAGACCAGCAACAGCTTTCAGAGCTGCCACCTTCCGTGTGGGACAATGAGCCGGTCTTGTGCCTTTATGGAAACAGGCCCTGCCGAGGACGAGAGCCATGAGATGTTCCTCCTCTGGGCAAGCCCGGGTCCCAGATCCTGTTGTGCCTGTGAATAGGCTGCAGGGGGACGGTGAAGAACAGCAACAGCTTTCAGGGCTGCCACCTTCCGTGTGGGACAAGGAGCCGGACGTGTCTTTCTGGATACAGGCCCTGCCGAGGACGAGAGCCATGAGATGTTCCTCCTCTGGGCAAGCCCGGGTCCCAGATCCTGTTGTGCCTGTGAATAGGCTGCAGGGGGACGGTGAAGACCAGCAACAGCTTTCACGGCTGCCACCTTCCGTGTGGGACAAGAGCCGGATGATTGCCTTTTCAGAAACAGGCTCTGCCGAGGACGAGAGCCATGAGATGTTCCTCCTCTGGGCAAGCCCGGGTCCCAGATCCTGTTGTGCCTGTGAATAGGCTGCAGGGGGACGGTGAAGACCAGCAACAGCTTTGAGGGCTGCCACCTTCCGTGTGGGACAAGGAGCCGGATGTGTGCCTTTTCGGAAACAGGCTCTGCCGAGGACGAGAGCCATGAGATGTTCCTCCTCTGGCCAAGCCCGGGTCCTGAATCCTGTTGTGCCTGTGAATAGGCTGCAGGGGGACGGTGAAGACCAGCAACAGCTTTCAGAGCTGCCACCTTCCGTGTGGGACAATGAGCCGGTCTTGTGCCTTTATGGAAACAGGCCCTGCCGAGGACGAGAGCCATGAGATGTTCCTCCTCTGGGCAAGCCCGGGTCCCAGATCCTGTTGTGCCTGTGAATAGGCTGCAGGGGGACGGTGAAGTCCAGCAACAGCTTCCAGGGCTGCCACCTTCCGTGTGGGACAAGGAGCCGGACGTGTGCCTTTTCGGAAACAAGCTCTGCCGAGGACGAGAGCCATGAGATGTTCCTCCTCTGGGCAAGCCCGGGTCCCAGATCCTGTTGTGCCTGTGAATAGGCTGCAGGGGGACGGTGAAGACCAGCAACAGCTTTCACGGCTGCCACCTTCACTGTGGGACAAGGAGCCGGACGTGTGCCTTTCTGGAAACAGGCCGTGCCGAGGACGAGAGCCATGAGATGTTCCTCCTCTGGGCAAGCCCGGGTCCCAGATCCTGTTGTGCCTGTGAATAGGCTGCAGGGGGACGGTGAAGTCCAGCAACAGCTTTCACGGCTGCCACCTTCCGTGTGGGACAAGGAGCCGGATGATTGCCTTTTCAGAAACAGGCTCTGCCGAGGACGAGAGCCATGAGATGTTCCTCCTCTGGGCAAGCCCGGGTCCCAGATCCTGTTGTGCCTGTGAATAGGCTGCAGGGGGACGGTGAAGACCAGCAACAGCTTTCAGGGCTGCCACCTTCCGTGTGGGACAAGGAGCCGGATGTGTGCGTTTTCGGAAACAGGCTCTGTCGAGGACGAGAGCCATGAGATGTTCCTCCTCTGGGCAAGCCCGGGTCCTGAATCCTGTTGTGCCTGTGAATAGGCTGCAGGGGGACAGTGAAGACCAGCAACAGCTTTCAGAGCTGCCACCTTCCGTGTGGGACAATGAGCCGGTCTTGTGCCTTTATGGAAACAGGCCCTGCCGAGGACGAGAGCCATGAGATGTTCCTCCTCTGGGCAAGCCCGGGTCCCAGATCCTGTTGTGCCTGTGAATAGGCTGCAGGGGGACGGTGAAGAACAGCAACAGCTTTCAGGGCTGCCACCTTCCGTGTGGGACAAGGAGCCGGACGTGTCTTTCTGGATACAGGCCCTGCCGAGGACGAGAGCCATGAGATGTTCCTCCTCTGGGCAAGCCCGGGTCCCAGATCCTGTTGTGCCTGTGAATAGGCTGCAGGGGGACGGTGAAGACCAGCAACAGCTTTCACGGCTGCCACCTTCCGTGTGGGACAAGAGCCGGATGATTGCCTTTTCAGAAACAGGCTCTGCCGAGGACGAGAGCCATGAGATGTTCCTCCTCTGGGCAAGCCCGGGTCCCAGATCCTGTTGTGCCTGTGAATAGGCTGCAGGGGGACGGTGAAGACCAGCAACAGCTTTGAGGGCTGCCACCTTCCGTGTGGGACAAGGAGCCGGATGTGTGCCTTTTCGGAAACAGGCACTGCCGAGGACGAGAGCCATGAGATGTTCCTCCTCTGGCCAAGCCCGGGTCCTGAATCCTGTTGTGCCTGTGAATAGGCTGCAGGGGGACGGTGAAGACCAGCAACAGCTTTCAGAGCTGCCACCTTCCGTGTGGGACAATGAGCCGGTCTTGTGCCTTTATGGAAACAGGCCCTGCCGAGGACGAGAGCCATGAGATGTTCCTCCTCTGGGCAAGCCCGGGTCCCAGATCCTGTTGTGCCTGTGAATAGGCTGCAGGGGGACGGTGAAGAACAGCAACAGCTTCCAGGGCTGCCACCTTCCGTGTGGGACAAGGAGCCGGACGTGTGCCTTTTCGGAAACAAGCTCTGCCGAGGACGAGAGCCATGAGATGTTCCTCCTCTGGGCAAGCCCGGGTCCCAGATCCTGTTGTGCCTGTGAATAGGCTGCAGGGGGACGGTGAAGACCAGCAACAGCTTTCACGGCTGCCACCTTCACTGTGGGACAAGGAGCCGGACGTGTGCCTTTCTGGAAACAGGCCGTGCCGAGGACGAGAGCCATGAGATGTTCCTCCTCTGGGCAAGCCCGGGTCCCAGATCCTGTTGTGCCTGTGAATAGGCTGCAGGGGGACGGTGAAGTCCAGCAACAGCTTTCACGGCTGCCACCTTCCGTGTGGGACAAGGAGCCGGATGATTGCCTTTTCAGAAACAGGCTCTGCCGAGGACGAGAGCCATGAGATGTTCCTCCTCTGGGCAAGCCCGGGTCCCAGATCCTGTTGTGCCTGTGAATAGGCTGCAGGGGGACGGTGAAGACCAGCAACAGCTTTCAGGGCTGCCACATTCCGTGTGGGACAAGGAGCCGGATGTGTGCGTTTTCGGAAACAGGCTCTGTCGAGGACGAGAGCCATGAGATGTTCCTCCTCTGGGCAAGCCCGGGTCCTGAATCCTGTTGTGCCTGTGAATAGGCTGCAGGGGGACAGTGAAGACCAGCAACAGCTTTCAGAGCTGCCACCTTCCGTGTGGGACAATGAGCCGGTCTTGTGCCTTTATGGAAACAGGCCCTGCCGAGGACGAGAGCCATGAGATGTTCCTCCTCTGGGCAAGCCCGGGTCCCAGATCCTGTTGTGCCTGTGAATAGGCTGCAGGGGGACGGTGAAGAACAGCAACAGCTTTCAGGGCTGCCACCTTCCGTGTGGGACAAGGAGCCGGACGTGTCTTTCTGGATACAGGCCCTGCCGAGGACGAGAGCCATGAGATGTTCCTCCTCTGGGCAAGCCCGGGTCCCAGATCCTGTTGTGCCTGTGAATAGGCTGCAGGGGGACGGTGAAGACCAGCAACAGCTTTCACGGCTGCCACCTTCCGTGTGGGACAAGAGCCGGATGATTGCCTTTTCAGAAACAGGCTCTGCCGAGGACGAGAGCCATGAGATGTTCCTCCTCTGGGCAAGCCCGGGTCCCAGATCCTGTTGTGCCTGTGAATAGGCTGCAGGGGGACGGTGAAGACCAGCAACAGCTTTGAGGGCTGCCACCTTCCGTGTGGGACAAGGAGCCGGATGTGTGCCTTTTCGGAAACAGGCTCTGCCGAGGACGAGAGCCATGAGATGTTCCTCCTCTGGCCAAGCCCGGGTCCTGAATCCTGTTGTGCCTGTGAATAGGCTGCAGGGGGACGGTGAAGACCAGCAACAGCTTTCAGAGCTGCCACCTTCCGTGTGGGACAATGAGCCGGTCTTGTGCCTTTATGGAAACAGGCCCTGCCGAGGACGAGAGCCATGAGATGTTCCTCCTCTGGGCAAGCCCGGGTCCCAGATCCTGTTGTGCCTGTGAATAGGCTGCAGGGGGACGGTGAAGAACAGCAACAGCTTCCAGGGCTGCCACCTTCCGTGTGGGACAAGGAGCCGGACGTGTGCCTTTTCGGAAACAAGCTCTGCCGAGGACGAGAGCCATGAGATGTTCCTCCTCTGGGCAAGCCCGGGTCCCAGATCCTGTTGTGCCTGTGAATAGGCTGCAGGGGGACGGTGAAGACCAGCAACAGCTTTCACGGCTGCCACCTTCACTGTGGGACAAGGAGCCGGACGTGTGCCTTTCTGGAAACAGGCCGTGCCGAGGACGAGAGCCATGAGATGTTCCTCCTCTGGCCAAGCCCGGGTCCCAGATCCTGTTGTGCCTGTGAATAGGCTGCAGGGGGATGGTGAAGACCAGCAACAGCTTTCAGGGCTGCCACCTTCCGTGTGGGACAAGGAGCCGGATGTGTGCCTTTTCGGAAACAGGCTCTGCCGAGGACGAGAGCCATGAGATGTTCCTCCTCTGGGCAAGCCCGGGTCCCAGATCCTGTTGTGCCTGTGAATAGGCTGCAGGGCGACGGTGAAGACCAGCAACAGCTTTCAGGGCTGCCACCTTCCGTGTGGGACAAGGAGCCGGACGTGTGCCTTTTGGGAAACAGGCTCTGCCGAGGTCGAGAGCCATGAGATGTTCCTCCTCTGGGCAAGCCCGGGTCCCAGATCCTGTTGTGCCTGTGAATAGGCTGCAGGGGGACGGTGAAGAACAGCAACAGCTTTCAGGGCTGCCACCTTCCGTGTGGGACAAGGAGCCGGACGTGTCTTTCTGGATACAGGCCCTGCCGAGGACGAGAGCCATGAGATGTTCCTCCTCTGGGCAAGCCCGGGTCCCAGATCCTGTTGTGCCTGTGAATAGGCTGCAGGGGGACGGTGAAGACCAGCAACAGCTTTCAGGGCTGCCACATTCCGTGTGGGACAAGGAGCCGGACTTTTGCCTATCCGGAAACAGGCTCTGCCGAGGACGAGAGCCATGAGATGTTCCACCTCTGGGCAAGCCCGGGTCCTGAATCCTGTTGTGCCTGTGAATAGGCTGCAGGGGGACGGTGAAGACCAGCAACAGCTTTCAGGGCTGCCACCTTCCGTGTGGGACAAGGAGCCGGACGTGTGCCTTTTCGGAATCAGGCTCTGCCGAGGACGAGAGCCATGAGATGTTCCTCCTCTGGGCAAGCCCGGGTCCTGAATCCTGTTGTGCCTGTGAATAGGCTGCAGGGGGACGGTGAAGACCAGCAACAGCTTTCAGGGCTGCCACCTTCCGTGTGGGACAAGGAGCCGGACGTGTGCCTTTTCGGAATCAGGCTCTGCCGAGGACGAGAGCCATGACATGTTCCTCCTCTGGGCAAGCCCCGGTCCTGAATCCTGTTGTGCCTGTGAATAGGCTGCAGGGGGACGGTGAAGACCAGCAACAGCTTTCAGGGCTGCCACCTTCCGTGTGGGACAATTAGCCGGACGTGTGCCTTTCTGGAAACAGGCCATGCCGAGGACGAGAGCCATGAGATGTTCCTCCTCTGGGCAAGCCCGGGTCCCAGATCCTGTTGTGCCTGTGAATAGGCTGCAGGGGGACGGTGAAGACCAGCAACAGCTTTCAGGGCTGCCACCTTCCGTGTGGGACAAGGAGCCGGATGTGTGCCTTTCTGGAAACAGACCCTGCCGAGGACGAGAGCCATGAGATGTTCCTCCTCTGGGCAAGCCCGGGTCCTGAATCCTGTTGTGCCTGTGAATAGGCTGCAGGGGGACGGTGAAGACCAGCAACAGCTTTCAGGGCTGCCACCTTCCGTGTGGGACAAGGAGCCGGACGTGTCTTTCTGGATACAGGCCCTGCCGAGGACGAGAGCCATGAGATGTTCCTCCTCTGGGCAAGCCCGGGTCCCAGATCCTGTTGTGCCTGTGAATAGGCTGCAGGGGGACGGTGAAGACCAGCAACAGCTTTCAGGGCTGCCACCTTCCGTGTGGGACAAGGAGCCGGACGTGTGCCTTTTCGGAAACAAGCTCTGCCGAGGACGAGAGCCATGAGATGTTCCTCCTCTGGGCAAGCCCGGGTCCAAATCCTGTTGTGCCTGTGAATAGGCTGCAGGGGGACGGTGAAGACCAGCAACAGCTTTCAGGGCTGCCACCTTCCGTGTGGGACAAGGAGCCGGACGTGTCTTTCTGGATACAGGCCCTGCCGAGGACGAGAGCCATGAGATGTTCCTCCTCTGGGCAAGCCCGGGTCCCAGATCCTGTTGTGCCTGTGAATAGGCTGCAGGGGGACGGTGAAGACCAGCAACAGCTTTCACGGCTGCCACCTTCACTGTGGGACAAGGAGCCGGACGTGTGCCTTTCTGGAAACAGGCCGTGCCGAGGACGAGAGCCATGAGATGTTCCTCCTCTGGGCAAGCCCGGGTCCTGAATCCTGTTGTGCCTGTGAATAGGCTGCAGGGGGACGGTGAAGACCAGCAACAGCTTTCAGGGCTGCCAACTTCCGTGTGGGACAAGGAGCCGGACGTGTGCCTTTTCGGAATCAGGCTCTGCCGAGGACGAGAGCCATGAGATGTTCCTCCTCTGGGCAAGCCCGCGTCCAAATCCTGTTGTGCCTGTGAATAGGCTGCAGGGGGACGGTGAAGACCAGCAACAGCTTTCAGGGCTGCCACCTTCCGTGTGGGACAATGAGCCGGATGTGTGCCTTTCTGGAAACAGACCCTGCCGAGGACGAGAGCCATGAGATGTTCCTCCTCTGGGCAAGCCCCGGTCCTGAATCCTGTTGTGCCTGTGAATAGGCTGCAGGGGGACGGTGAAGACCAGCAACAGCTTTCAGGGCTGCCACCTTCCGTGTGGGACAAGGAGCCGGACGTGTCTTTCTGGATACAGGCCCTGCCGAGGACGAGAGCCATGAGATGTTCCTCCTCTGGGCAAGCCCGGGTCCCAGATCCTGTTGTGCCTGTGAATAGGCTGCAGGGGGACGGTGAAGACCAGCAACAGCTTTCAGGGCTGCCACCTTCCGTGTGGGACAAGGAGCCGGATGTGTGCCTTTTCGGAAACAGGCTCTGCCGAGGACGAGAGCCATGAGATGTTCCTCCTCTGGGCAAGCCCGGGTCCTGAATCCTGTTGTGCCTGTGAATAGGCTGCAGGGGGACGGTGAAGACCAGCAACAGCTTTCAGGGCTGCCACCTTCCGTGTGGGACAAGGAGCCGGACGTGTGCCTTTTCGGAAACAAGCTCTGCCGAGGACGAGAGCCATGAGATGTTCCTCCTCTGGGCAAGCCCGGGTCCCAGATCCTGTTGTGCCTGTGAATAGGCTGCAGGGGGACGGTGAAGACCAGCAACAGCTTTCACGGCTGCCACCTTCACTGTGGGACAAGGAGCCGGACGTGTGCCTTTCTGGAAACAGGCCGTGCCGAGTACGAGAGCCATGAGATGTTCCTCCTCTGGGCAAGGCCGGGTCCCAGATCCTGTTGTGCCTGTGAATAGGCTGCAGGGGGACGGTCAAGACCAGCAACAGCTTTCAGGGCTGCCACCTTCCATGTGGGACAAGGAGCCGGATGTGTGCCTTTTAGGAATCAGGCTCTGCCGAGGACGAGAGCCATGAGATGTTCCTCCTCTGGGCAAGCCCGGGTCCAAATCCTGTTGTGCCTGTGAATAGGCTGCAGGGGGACGGTGAAGACCAGCCACAGCTTTCAGGGCTGCCACCTTCCGTGTGGGACAAGGAGCCGGATGTGTGCCTTTCTGGAAACAGACCCTGCCGAGGACGAGAGCCATGAGATGTTCCTCCTCTGGGCAAGCCCCGGTCCTGAATCCTGTTGTGCCTGTGAATAGGCTGCAGGGGGACGGTGAAGACCAGCAACAGCTTTCAGGGCTGCCACCTTCCGTGTGGGACAAGGAGCCGGACGTCTCTTTCTGGATACAGGCCCTGCCGAGGACGAGAGCCATGAGATCTTCCTCCTCTGGGCAAGCCCGAGTCCCAGATCCTGTTGTGCCTGTGAATAGGCTGCAGGGGGACGGTGAAGACCAGCAACAGCTTTCAGGGCTGCCACCTTCCGTGTGGGACAAGGAGCCGGACGTGTGCCTTTTCGGAAACAAGCTCTGCCGAGGACGAGAGCCATGAGATGTTCCTCCTCTGGGCAAGCCCGGGTCCAAATCCTGTTGTGCCTGTGAATAGGCTGCAGGGGGACGGTGAAGACCAGCAACAGCTTTCAGGGCTGCCACCTTCCGTGTGGGACAAGGAGCCGGATGTGTGCCTTTCTGGATACAGGCCCTGCCGAGGACGAGAGCCATGAGATGTTCCTCCTCTGGGCAAGCCCCGGTCCTGAATCCTGTTGTGCCTGTGAATAGGCTGCAGGGGGACGGTGAAGACCAGCAACAGCTTTCAGGGCTGCCACCTTCCGTGTGGGACAAGGAGCCGGACGTGTCTTTCTGGATACAGGCCCTGCCGAGGACGAGAGCCATGAGATGTTCCTCCTCTGGGCAAGCCCGGGTCCCAGATCCTGTTGTGCCTGTGAATAGGCTGCAGGGGGACGGTGAAGACCAGCAACAGCTTTCAGGGCTGCCACCTTCCGTGTGGGACAAGGAGCCGGACGTGTGCCTTTTCGGAAACAAGCTCTGCCGAGGACGAGAGCCATGAGATGTTCCTCCTCTGGGCAAGCCCGGGTCCAAATCCTGTTGTGCCTGTGAATAGGCTGCAGGGGGACGGTGAAGACCAGCAACAGCTTTCAGGGCTGCCACCTTCCGTGTGGGACAAGGAGCCGGACGTGTCTTTCTGGATACAGGCCCTGCCGAGGACGAGAGCCATGAGATGTTCCTCCTCTGGGCAAGCCCGGGTCCCAGATCCTGTTGTGCCTGTGAATAGGCTGCAGGGGGACGGTGAAGACCAGCAACAGCTTTCACGGCTGCCACCTTCACTGTGGGACAAGGAGCCGAACGTGTGCCTTTCTGGAAACAGGCCGTGCCGAGGACGAGAGCCATGAGATGTTCCTCCTCTGGCCAAGCCCGGGTCCAGAATCCTGTTGTGCCTGTGAATAGGCTGCAGGGGGACGGTGAAGACCAGCAACAGCTTTCAGGGCTGCCACCTTCCGTGTGGGACAAGGAGCCGGACGTGTCTTTCTGGATACAGGCCCTGCCGAGGACGAGAGCCATGAGATGTTCCTCCTCTGGGCAAGCCCGCGTCCAAATCCTGTTGTGCCTGTGAATAGGCTGCAGGGGGACGGTGAAGACCAGCAACAGCTTTCAGGGCTGCCACCTTCCGTGTGGGACAATGAGCCGGATGTGTGCCTTTCTGGAAACAGACCCTGCCGAGGACGAGAGCCATGAGATGTTCCTCCTCTGGGCAAGCCCCGGTCCTGAATCCTGTTGTGCCTGTGAATAGGCTGCAGGGGGACGGTGAAGACCAGCAACAGCTTTCAGGGCTGCCACCTTCCGTGTGGGACAAGGAGCCGGACGTGTCTTTCTGGATACAGGCCCTGCCGAGGACGAGAGCCATGAGATGTTCCTCCTCTGGGCAAGCCCGGGTCCCAGATCCTGTTGTGCCTGTGAATAGGCTGCAGGGCGACGGTGAAGACCAGCAACAGCTTTCAGGGCTGCCACCTTCCGTGTGGGACAAGGAGCCGGATGTGTGCCTTTTTGGAAACAGGCTCTGCCGAGGACGAGAGCCATGAGATGTTCCTCCTCTGGGCAAGCCCGGGTCCTGAATCCTGTTGTGCCTGTGAATAGGCTGCAGGGGGACGGTGAAGACCAGCAACAGCTTTCAGGGCTGCCACCTTCCGTGTGGGACAAGGAGCCGGACGTGTGCCTTTTCGGAAACAAGCTCTGCCGAGGACGAGAGCCATGAGATGTTCCTCCTCTGGGCAAGCCCGGGTCCCAGATCCTGTTGTGCCTGTGAATAGGCTGCAGGGGGACGGTGAAGACCAGCAACAGCTTTCACGGCTGCCACCTTCACTGTGGGACAAGGAGCCGGTCGTGTGCCTTTTCGGAAACAAGCTCTGCCGAGGACGAGAGCCATGAGATGTTCCTCCTCTGGGCAAGCCCGGGTCCAAATCCTGTTGTGCCTGTGAATAGGCTGCAGGGGGACGGTGGAGACCAGCAACAGCTTTCAGGGCTGCCACCTTCCGTGTGGGACAAGGAGCCGGATGTGTGCCTTTCTGGATACAGGCCCTGCCGAGGACGAGAGCCATGAGATGTTCCTCCTCTGGGCAAGCCCCGGTCCTGAATCCTGTTGTGCCTGTGAATAGGCTGCAGGGGGACGGTGAAGACCAGCAACAGCTTTCAGGGCTGCCACCTTCCGTGTGGGACAAGGAGCCGGACGTGTCTTTCTGGATACAGGCCCTGCCGAGGACGAGAGCCATGAGATGTTCCTACTCTGGGCAAGCCCGGGTCCCAGATCCTGTTGTGCCTGTGAATAGGCTGCAGGGGGACGGTGAAGACCAGCAACAGCTTTCAGGGCTGCCACCTTCCGTGTGGGACAAGGAGCCGGACGTGTGCCTTTTCGGAAACAAGCTCTGCCGAGGACGAGAGCCATGAGATGTTCCTCCTCTGGGCAAGCCCGGGTCCAAATCCTGTTGTGCCTGTGAATAGGCTGCAGGGGGACGGTGAAGACCAGCAACAGCTTTCAGGGCTGCCACCTTCCGTGTGGGACAAGGAGCCGGACGTGTCTTTCTGGATACAGGCCCTGCCGAGGACGAGAGCCATGAGATGTTCCTCCTCTGGGCAAGCCCGGGTCCCAGATCCTGTTGTGCCTGTGAATAGGCTGCAGGGGGACGGTGAAGACCAGCAACAGCTTTCACGGCTGCCACCTTCACTGTGGGACAAGGAGCCGGACGTGTGCCTTTCTGGAAACAGGCCGTGCCGAGGACGAGAGCCATGAGATGTTCCTCCTCTGGCCAAGCCCGGGTCCAGAATCCTGTTGTGCCTGTGAATAGGCTGCAGGGGGACGGTGAAGACCAGCAACAGCTTTCAGGGCTGCCAACTTCCGTGTGGGACAAGGAGCCGGACGTGTGCCTTTTCGGAATCAGGCTCTGCCGAGGACGAGAGCCATGAGATGTTCCTCCTCTGGGCAAGCCCGCGTCCAAATCCTGTTGTGCCTGTGAATAGGCTGCAGGGGGACGGTGAAGACCAGCAACAGCTTTCAGGGCTGCCACCTTCCGTGTGGGACAATGAGCCGGATGTGTGCCTTTCTGGAAACAGACCCTGCCGAGGACGAGAGCCATGAGATGTTCCTCCTCTGGGCAAGCCCCGGTCCTGAATCCTGTTGTGCCTGTGAATAGGCTGCAGGGGGACGGTGAAGACCAGCAACAGCTTTCAGGGCTGCCACCTTCCGTGTGGGACAAGGAGCCGGACGTGTCTTTCTGGATACAGGCCCTGCCGAGGACGAGAGCCATGAGATGTTCCTCCTCTGGGCAAGCCCGGGTCCCAGATCCTGTTGTGCCTGTGAATAGGCTGCAGGGGGACGGTGAAGACCAGCAACAGCTTTCAGGGCTGCCACCTTCCGTGTGGGACAAGGAGCCGGATGTGTGCCTTTTCGGAAACAGGCTCTGCCGAGGACGAGAGCCATGAGATGTTCCTCCTCTGGGCAAGCCCGGGTCCTGAATCCTGTTGTGCCTGTGAATAGGCTGCAGGGGGACGGTGAAGACCAGCAACAGCTTTCAGGGCTGCCACCTTCCGTGTGGGACAAGGAGCCGGACGTGTGCCTTTTCGGAAACAAGCTCTGCCGAGGACGAGAGCCATGAGATGTTCCTCCTCTGGGCAAGCCCGGGTCCCAGATCCTGTTGTGCCTGTGAATAGGCTGCAGGGGGACGGTGAAGACCAGCAACAGCTTTCACGGCTGCCACCTTCACTGTGGGACAAGGAGCCGGACGTGTGCCTTTCTGGAAACAGGCCGTGCCGAGGACGAGAGCCATGAGATGTTCCTCCTCTGGGCAAGGCCGGGTCCCAGATCCTGTTGTGCCTGTGAATAGGCTGCAGGGGGACGGTGAAGACCAGCAACAGCTTTCAGGGCTGCCACCTTCCATGTGGGACAAGGAGCCGGATGTGTGCCTTTTCGGAATCAGGCTCTGCCGAGGACGAGAGCCATGAGATGTTCCTCCTCTGGGCAAGCCCGGGTCCAAATCCTGTTGTGCCTGTGAATAGGCTGCAGGGGGACGGTGAAGACCAGCCACAGCTTTCAGGGCTGCGACCTTCCGTGTGGGACAAGGAGCCGGATGTGTGCCTTTCTGGAAACAGACCCTGCCGAGGACGAGAGCCATGAGATGTTCCTCCTCTGGGCAAGCCCCGGTCCTGAATCCTGTTGTGCCTGTGAATAGGCTGCAGGGGGACGGTGAAGACCAGCAACAGCTTTCAGGGCTGCCACCTTCCGTGTGGGACAAGGAGCCGGACGTGTCTTTCTGGATACAGGCCCTGCCGAGGACGAGAGCCATGAGATGTTCCTCCTCTGGGCAAGCCCGAGTCCCAGATCCTGTTGTGCCTGTGAATAGGCTGCAGGGGGACGGTGAAGACCAGCAACAGCTTTCAGGGCTGCCACCTTCCGTGTGGGACAAGGAGCCGGACGTGTGCCTTTTCGGAAACAAGCTCTGCCGAGGACGAGAGCCATGAGATGTTCCTCCTCTGGGCAAGCCCGGGTCCAAATCCTGTTGTGCCTGTGAATAGGCTGCAGGGGGACGGTGAAGACCAGCAACAGCTTTCAGGGCTGCCACCTTCCGTGTGGGACAAGGAGCCGGACGTGTCTTTCTGGATACAGGCCCTGCCGAGGACGAGAGCCATGAGATGTTCCTCCTCTGGGCAAGCCCGGGTCCCAGATCCTGTTGTGCCTGTGAATAGGCTGCAGGGGGACGGTGAAGACCAGCAACAGCTTTCACGGCTGCCACCTTCACTGTGGGACAAGGAGCCGGACGTGTGCCTTTCTGGAAACAGGCCGTGCCGAGGACGAGAGCCATGAGATGTTCCTCCTCTGGCCAAGCCCGGGTCCTGAATCCTGTTGTGCCTGTGAATAGGCTGCAGGGGGACGGTGAAGACCAGCAACAGCTTTCAGGGCTGCCAACTTCCGTGTGGGACAAGGAGCCGGATGTGTGCCTTTTCGGAATCAGGCTCTGCCGAGGACGAGAGCCATGAGATGTTCCTCCTCTGGGCAAGCCCGCGTCCAAATCCTGTTGTGCCTGTGAATAGGCTGCAGGGGGATGGTGAAGACCAGCAACAGCTTTCAGGGCTGCCACCTTCCGTGTGGGACAATGATCCGGATGTGTGCCTTTCTGGAAACAGACCCTGCCGAGGACGAGAGCCATGAGATGTTCCTCCTCTGGGCAAGCCCGGGTCCTGAATCCTGTTGTGCCTGTGAATAGGCTGCAGGGGGACGGTGAAGACCAGCAACAGCTTTCAGGGCTGCCACCTTCCGTGTGGGACAAGGAGCCGGACGTGTCTTTCTGGATACAGGCCCTGCCGAGGACGAGAGCCATGAGATGTTCCTCCTCTGGGCAAGCCCGGGTCCCAGATCCTGTTGTGCCTGTGAATAGGCTGCAGGGGGACGGTGAAGACCAGCAACAGCTTTCAGGGCTGCCACCTTCCGTGTGGGACAAGGAGCCGGATGTGTGCGTTTTCGGAAACAGGCTCTGCCGAGGACGAGAGCCATGAGATGTTCCTCCTCTGGGCAAGCCCGGGTCCTGAATCCTGTTGTGCCTGTGAATAGGCTGCAGGGGGACAGTGAAGACCAGCAACAGCTTTCAGAGCTGCCACCTTCCGTGTGGGACAATGAGCCGGTCTTGTGCCTTTATGGAAACAGGCCCTGCCGAGGACGAGAGCCATGAGATGTTCCTCCTCTGGGCAAGCCCGGGTCCCAGATCCTGTTGTGCCTGTGAATAGGCTGCAGGGGGACGGTGAACACCAGCAACAGCTTTCACGGCTGCCACCTTCCGTGTGGGATAAGGAGCCGGACGTGTGCCTTTCTGGAAACAGGCCGTGCCGAGGACGAGAGCCATGAGATGTTCCTCCTCTGGGCAAGCCCCGGTCCCGAATCCTGTTGTGCCTGTGAATAGGCTGCAGGGGGACGGTGAAGACCAGCAACAGCTTTCAGGGCTGCCACCTTCCGTGTGGGACAAGGAGCCGGACGTGTCTTTCTGGATACAGGCCCTGCCGAGGACGAGAGCCATGAGATGTTCCTCCTCTGGGCAAGCCCGGGTCCCAGATCCTGTTGTGCCTGTGAATAGGCTGCAGGGGGACGGTGAAGACCAGCAACAGCTTTCACGGCTGCCACCTTCACTGTGGGACAAGGAGCCGGACGTTTGCCTTTTCGGAAACAAGCTCTGCCGAGGACGAGAGCCATGAGATGTTCCTCCTCTGGGCAAGCCCGGGTCCCAGATCCTGTTGTGCCTGTGAATAGGCTGCAGGGCGACGGTGAAGACCAGCAACAGCTTTCAGGGCTGCCACCTTCCGTGTGGGACAAGGAGCCGGACGTGTGCCTTTTGGGAAACAGGCTCTGCCGAGGTCGAGAGCCATGAGATGTTCCACCTCTGAGCAAGCCCGGGTCCTGAATCCTGTTGTGCCTGTGAATAGGCTGCAGGGGGACGGTGAAGACCAGCAACAGCTTTCAGGGCTGCCACCTTCCGTGTGGGACAAGGAGCCGGACGTGTCTTTCTGGATACAGGCCCTGCCGAGGACGAGAGCCATGAGATGTTCCTCCTCTGGGCAAGCCCGGGTCCCAGATCCTGTTGTGCCTGTGAATAGGCTGCAGGGGGACGGTGAAGACCAGCAACAGCTTTCAGGGCTGCCACCTTCCGTGTGGGACAAGGAGCCGGATGTGTGCCTTTTCGGAAACAGGCTCTGCCGAGGACGAGAGCCATGAGATGTTCCTCCTCTGGGCAAGCCCGGGTCCTGAATCCTGTTGTGCCTGTGAATAGGCTGCAGGGGGACGGTGAAGACCAGCAACAGCTTTCTGGGCTGCCACCTTCCGTGTGGGACAAGGAGCCGGACGTGTGCATTTTCGGAAACAAGCTCTGCCGAGGACGAGAGCCATGAGATGTTCCTCCTCTGGGCAAGCCCGGGTCCCAGATCCTGTTGTGCCTGTGAATAGGCTGCAGGGGGACGGTGAAGACCAGCAACAGCTTTCACGGCTGCCACCTTCACTGTGGGACAAGGAGCCGGACGTGTGCCTTTCTGGAAACAGGCCGTGCCGAGGACGAGAGCCATGAGATGTTCCTCCTCTGGGCAAGCCCGGGTCCCAGATCCTGTTGTGCCTGTGAATAGGCTGCAGGGGGACGGTGAAGACCAGCAACAGCTTTCAGGGCTGCCACCTTCCATGTGGGACAAGGAGCCGGATGTGTGCCTTTTCGGAATCAGGCTCTGCCGAGGACGAGAGCCATGAGATGTTCCTCCTCTGGGCAAGCCCGGGTCCAAATCCTGTTGTGCCTGTGAATAGGCTGCAGGGGGACGGTGAAGACCAGCCACAGCTTTCAGGGCTGCCACCTTCCGTGTGGGACAAGGAGCCGGATGTGTGCCTTTCTGGAAACAGACCCTGCCGAGGACGAGAGCCATGAGATGTTCCTCCTCTGGGCAAGCCCATGTCCTGAATCCTGTTGTGCCTGTGAATAGGCTGCAGGGGGACGGTGAAGACCAGCAACAGCTTTCAGGGCTGCCACCTTCCGTGTGGGACAAGGAGCCGGACGTGTCTTTCTGGATACAGGCCCTGCCGAGGACGAGAGCCATGAGATGTTCCTCCTCTGGGCAAGCCCGAGTCCCAGATCCTGTTGTGCCTGTGAATAGGCTGCAGGGGGACGGTGAAGACCAGCAACAGCTTTCAGGGCTGCCACCTTCCGTGTGGGACAAGGAGCCGGACGTGTGCCTTTTCGGAAACAAGCTCTGCCGAGGACGAGAGCCATGAGATGTTCCTCCTCTGGGCAAGCCCGGGTCCCAGATCCTGTTGTGCCTGTGAATAGGCTGCAGGGGGACGGTGAAGACCAGCAACAGCTTTCAGGGCTGCCACCTTCCATGTGGGACAAGGAGCCGGATGTGTGCCTTTTCGGAATCAGGCTCTGCCGAGGACGAGAGCCATGAGATGTTCCTCCTCTGGGCAAGCCCGGGTCCAAATCCTGTTGTGCCTGTGAATAGGCTGCAGGGGGACGGTGAAGACCAGCCACAGCTTTCAGGGCTGCCACCTTCCGTGTGGGACAAGGAGCCGGATGTGTGCCTTTCTGGAAACAGACCCTGCCGAGGACGAGAGCCATGAGATGTTCCTCCTCTGGGCAAGCCCATGTCCTGAATCCTGTTGTGCCTGTGAATAGGCTGCAGGGGGACGGTGAAGACCAGCAACAGCTTTCAGGGCTGCCACCTTCCGTGTGGGACAAGGAGCCGGACGTGTCTTTCTGGATACAGGCCCTGCCGAGGACGAGAGCCATGAGATGTTCCTCCTCTGGGCAAGCCCGAGTCCCAGATCCTGTTGTGCCTGTGAATAGGCTGCAGGGGGACGGTGAAGACCAGCAACAGCTTTCAGGGCTGCCACCTTCCGTGTGGGACAAGGAGCCGGACGTGTGCCTTTTCGGAAACAAGCTCTGCCGAGGACGAGAGCCATGAGATGTTCCTCCTCTGGGCAAGCCCGGGTCCAAATCCTGTTGTGCCTGTGAATAGGCTGCAGGGGGACGGTGAAGACCAGCAACAGCTTTCAGGGCTGCCACCTTCCGTGTGGGACAAGGAGCCGGACGTGTCTTTCTGGATACAGGCCCTGCCGAGGACGAGAGCCATGAGATGTTCCTCCTCTGGGCAAGCCCGGGTCCCAGATCCTGTTGTGCCTGTGAATAGGCTGCAGGGGGACGGTGAAGACCAGCAACAGCTTTCACGGCTGCCACCTTCACTGTGGGACAAGGAGCCGGACGTTTGCCTTTCTGGAAACAGGCCGTGCCGAGGACGAGAGCCATGAGATGTTCCTCCTCTGGCCAAGCCCGGGTCCTGAATCCTGTTGTGCCTGTGAATAGGCTGCAGGGGGACGGTGAAGACCAGCAACAGCTTTCAGGGCTGCCGCCTTCCGTGTGGGACAAGGAGCCGGACGTTTGCCTTTTCGGAAACAAGCTCTGCCGAGGACGAGAGCCATGAGATGTTTCTCATCTGGGCAAGCCCGGGTCCCAGATCCTGTTGTGCCTGTGAATAGGCTGCAGGGCGACGGTGAAGACCAGCAACAGCTTTCAGGGCTGCCACCTTCCGTGTGGGACAAGGAGCCGGATGTGTGCCTTTTCGGAAACAGGCTCTGCCGAGGACGAGAGCCATGAGATGTTCCACCTCTGAGCAAGCCCGGGTCCTGAATCCTGTTGTGCCTGTGAATAGGCTGCAGGGGGACGGTGAAGACCAGCAACAGCTTTCAGGGCTGCCACCTTCCGTGTGGGACAAGGAGCCGGACGTGTCTTTCTGGATACAGGCCCTGCCGAGGACGAGAGCCATGAGATGTTCCTCCTCTGGGCAAGCCCGGGTCCCAGATCCTGTTGTGCCTGTGAATAGGCTGCAGGGGGACGGTGAAGACCAGCAACAGCTTTCACGGCTGCCACCTTCCGTGTGGGACAAGGAGCCGGATGATTGCCTTTTCAGAAACAGGCTCTGCCGAGGACGAGAGCCATGAGATGTTCCTCCTCTGGGCAAGCCCGGGTCCCAGATCCTGTTGTGCCTGTGAATAGGCTGCAGGGGGACGGTGAAGACCAGCAACAGCTTTCAGGGCTGCCACCTTCCGTGTGGGACAAGGAGCCGGATGTGTGCCTTTTCGGAAACAGGCTCTGCCGAGGACGAGAGCCATGAGATGTTCCTCCTCTGGGCAAGCCCGGGTCCTGAATCCTGTTGTGCCTGTGAATAGGCTGCAGGGGGACGGTGAAGACCAGCAACAGCTTTCAGAGCTGCCACCTTCCGTGTGGGACAATGAGATGGTCTTGTGCCTTTATGGAAACAGGCCCTGCCGAGGACGAGAGCCATGAGATGTTCCTCCTCTGGGCAAGCCCGGGTCCCAGATCCTGTTGTGCCTGTGAATAGGCTGCAGGGGGACGGTGAAGACCAGCAACAGCTTTCAGGGCTGCCACCTTCACTGTGGGACAAGGAGCCGGACGTGTCTTTCTGGATACAAACCCTGCCGAGGACGAGAGCCATGAGATGTTCCTCCTCTGGGCAAGCCCGGGTCCCAGATCCTGTTGTGCCTGTGAATAGGCTGCAGGGGGACGGTGAAGACCAGCAACAGCTTTCACGGCTGCCACCTTCCGTGTGGGACAAGAGCCGGATGATTGCCTTTTCAGAAACAGGCTCTGCCGAGGACGAGAGCCATGAGATGTTCCTCCTCTGGGCAAGCCCGGTTCCCAGATCCTGTTGTGCCTGTGAATAGGCTGCAGGGGGACGGTGAAGACCAGCAACAGCTTTCAGGGCTGCCACCTTCCGTGTGGGACAAGGAGCCGGATGTGTGCCTTTTCGGAAACAGGCTCTGCCGAGGACGAGAGCCATGAGATGTTCCTCCTCTGGCCAAGCCCGGGTCCTGAATCCTGTTGTGCCTGTGGATAGGCTGCAGGGGGACGGTGAAGACCAGCAACAGCTTTCAGAGCTGCCACCTTCCGTGTGGGACAATGAGCCGGTCTTGTGCCTTTATGGAAACAGGCCCTGCC
This sequence comes from Astur gentilis, assembly GCF_929443795.1. Lineage (NCBI taxonomy): Eukaryota > Metazoa > Chordata > Aves > Accipitriformes > Accipitridae > Astur > Astur gentilis. Next base: position 963,497 of record NW_026061071.1, read on the forward strand.
GAGGACGAGAGCCATGAGATGTTCCTCCTCTGGGCAAGCCCGGGTCCCAGATCCTGTTGTGCCTGTGAATAGGCTGCAGGGGGACGGTGAAGAACAGCAACAGCTTCCAGGGCTGCCACCTTCCGTGTGGGACAAGGAGCCGGACGTGTGCCTTTTCGGAAACAAGCTCTGCCGAGGACGAGAGCCATGAGATGTTCCTCCTCTGGGCAAGCCCGGGTCCCAGATCCTGTTGTGCCTGTGAATAGGCTGCAGGGGGACGGTGAACACCAGCAACAGCTTTCACGGCTGCCACCTTCACTGTGGGACAAGGAGCCGGACGTGTGCCTTTCTGGAAACAGGCCGTGCCGAGGACGAGAGCCATGAGATGTTCCTCCTCTGGCCAAGCCCGGGTCCCAGATCCTGTTGTGCCTGTGAATAGGCTGCAGGGGGACGGTGAAGACCAGCAACAGCTTTCAGGGCTGCCACCTTCCGTGTGGGACAAGGAGCCGGATGTGTGCCTTTTCGGAAACAGGCTCTGCCGAGGACGAGAGCCATGAGATGTTCCTCCTCTGGGCAAGCCCGGGTCCTGAATCCTGTTGTGCCTGTGAATAGGCTGCAGGGGGACAGTGAAGACCAGCAACAGCTTTCAGAGCTGCCACCTTCCGTGTGGGACAATGAGCCGGTCTTGTGGCTTTATGGAAACAGGCCCTGCCGAGGACGAGAGCCATGAGATGTTCCTCCTCTGGGCAAGCCCGGGTCCCAGATCCTGTTGTGCCTGTGAATAGGCTGCAGGGGGACGGTGAAGACCAGCAACAGCTTTCACGGCTGCCACCTTCCGTGTGGGACAAGGAGCCGGATGATTGCCTTTTCAGAAACAGGCTCTGCCGAGGACGAGAGTCATGAGATGTTCCTCCTCTGGGCAAGCCCGGGTCCCAGATCCTGTTGTGCCTGTGAATAGGCTGCAGGGGGACGGTGAAAACCAGCAATAGCTTTCAGGGCTGCCACCTTCCGTGTGGGACAAGGAGCCGGATGTGTGCCTTTTCGGAAACAGGCTCTGCCGAGGACGAGAGCCATGAGATGTTCCTCCTCTGGGCATGCCCGGGTCCTGAATCCTGTTGTGCCTCTGAATAGGCTGCAGGGGGACGGTGAAGACCAGCAACAGCTTTCAGAGCTGCCACCTTCCGTGTGGGACAATGAGCCGGTCTTGTGCCTTTATGGAAACAGGCCCTGCCGAGGACGAGAGCCATGAGATGTTCCTCCTCTGGGCAAGCCCGGGTCCCAGATCCTGTTGTGCCTGTGAATAGGCTGCAGGGGGACGGTGAAGAACAGCAACAGCTTCCAGGGCTGCCACCTTCCGTGTGGGACAAGGAGCCGGACGTGTGCCTTTTCGGAAACAAGCTCTGCCGAGGACGAGAGCCATGAGATGTTCCTCCTCTGGGCAAGCCCGGGTCCCAGATCCTGTTGTGCCTGTGAATAGGCTGCAGGGGGACGGTGAAGACCAGCAACAGCTTTCACGGCTGCCACCTTCACTGTGGGACAAGGAGCCGGACGTGTGCCTTTCTGGAAACAGGCCGTGCCGAGGACGAGAGCCATGAGATGTTCCTCCTCTGGCCAAGCCCGGGTCCCAGATCCTGTTGTGCCTGTGAATAGGCTGCAGGGGGATGGTGAAGACCAGCAACAGCTTTCAGGGCTGCCACCTTCCGTGTGGGACAAGGAGCCGGACGTGTGCCTTTTCGGAATCAGGCTCTGCCGAATACGAGAGCCATGAGATGTTCCTCCTCTGGGCAAGCCCGCGTCCAAATCCTGTTGTGCCTGTGAATAGGCTGCAGGGGGACGGTGAACACCAGCAACAGCTTTCAGGGCTGCCACATTCCGTGTGGGACAAGGAGCCGGATTTTGCCTATCCGGAAACAGTCTCTGCCGAGGACGAGAGCCATGAGATGTTCCACCTCTGGGCAAGCCCGGGTCCTGAATCCTGTTGTGCCTGTGAATAGGCTGCAGGGGGACGGTGAAGACCAGCAACAGCTTTCAGGGCTGCCACCTTCACTGTGGGACAAGGAGCCGGACGTGTGCCTTTCTGGAAACAGGCCGTGCCGAGGACGAGAGCCATGAGATGTTCCTCCTCTGGCCAAGCCCGGGTCCCAGATCCTGTTGTGCCTGTGAATAGGCTGCAGGGGGACGGTGAAGACCAGCAACAGCTTTCAGGGCTGCCACCTTCCGTGTGGGACAAGGAGCCGGACGTGTCTTTCTGGATACAGGCCCTGCCGAGGACGAGAGCCATGAGATGTTCCTCCTCTGGGCAAGGCCGGGTCCCAGATCCTGTTGTGCCTGTGAATAGGCTGCAGGGGGACGGTGAAGACCAGCAACAGCTTTCAGGGCTGCCACCTTCCGTGTGGGACAAGGAGCCGGATGTGTACCTTTTCGGAAACAGGACCTGCCGAGGACGAGAGCCATGAGATGTTCCTCCTCTGGGCAAGCCCGGGTCCTGAATCCTGTTGTGCCTGTGAATAGGCTGCAGGGGGACGGTGAAGACCAGCAACAGCTTTCAGGGCTGCCACCTTCCGTGTGGGACAAGGAGCCGGACGTGTGCCTTTTCGGAAACAGGCTCTGCCGAGGAAGAGAGCCATGAGATGTTCCTCCTCTGGGCAAGCCCGCGTCCAAATCCTGTTGTGCCTGTGAATAGGCTGCAGGGGGATGGTGAAGACCAGCAACAGCTTTCAGGGCTGCCACCTTCCGTGTGGGACAAGGAGCCGGACGTGTGCGTTTTCGGAAACAGGCTCTGCCGAGGACGAGAGCCATGAGATGTTCCACCTCTGGGCAAGCCCGGGTCCTGAATCCTGTTGTGCCTGTGAATAGGCTGCAGGGGGACGGTGAAGACCAGCAACAGCTTTCAGGGCTGCCACCTTCCGTGTGGGACAAGGAGCCGGACGTGTCTTTCTGGATACAGGCCCTGCCGAGGACGAGAGCCATGAGATGTTCCTCCTCTGGGCAAGCCCGGGTCCCAGATCCTGTTGTACCTGTGAATAGGCTGCAGGGGGACGGTGAAGACCAGCAACAGCTTTCAGGGCTGCCACCTTCCGTGTGGGACAAGGAGCCGGATGAGTGCCTTTTCAGAAACAGGCTCTGCCGAGGACGAGAGCCATGAGATGTTCCTCCTCTGGGCAAGCCCGGGTCCCAGATCCTGTTGTGCCTGTGAATAGGCTGCAGGGGGACGGTGAAGACCAGCAACAGCTTTCAGGGCTGCCACCTTCCGTGTGGGACAAGGAGCCGGATGTGTGCCTTTTCGGAAACAGGCTCTGCCGAGGACGAGAGCCATGAGATGTTCCTCCTCTGGGCAAGCCCGGGTCCTGAATCCTGTTGTGCCTGTGAATAGGCTGCAGGGGGACGGTGAAGACCAGCAACAGCTTTCAGAGCTGCCACCTTCCGTGTGGGACAATGATCCGGTCTTGTACCTTTATGGAAACAGGCCCTGCCGAGGACAAGAGCCATGAGATGTTCCTCCTCTGGGCAAGCCCGGGTCCCAGATCCTGTTGTGCCTGTGAATAGGCTGCAGGGGGACGGTGAAGACCAGCAACAGCTTCCAGGGCTGCCACCTTCAGTGTGGGACAAGGAGCCGGACGTGTGCCTTTTCGGAAACAAGCTCTGCCGAGGAAGAGAGCCATGAGATGTTCCTCCTCTGGGCAAGCCCGGGTCCCAGATCCTGTTGTGCCTGTGAATAGGCTGCAGGGGGACGGTGAAGACCAGCAACAGCTTTCAGGGCTGCCACCTTCCATGTGGGACAAGGAGCCGGACGTGTGCCTTTCTGGAAACAGGCCGTGCCGAGGACGAGAGCCATGAGATGTTCCTCCTCTGGGCAAGCCCGGGTCCCAGATCCTGTTGTGCCTGTGAATAGGCTGCAGGGGGACGGTGAAGACCAGCAACAGCTTTCAGGGCTGCCACCTTCCGTGTGGGAGAAGGAGCCGGACGTGTGCCTTTTCGGAATCAGGCTCTGCCGAAGACGAGAGCCATGAGATGTTCCTCCTCTGGGCAAGCCCGCGTCCAAATCCTGTTGTGCCTGTGAATAGGCTGCAGGGGGACGGTGAAGACCAGCAACAGCTTTCAGGGCTTCCAAATTCCGTGTGGGACAAGGAGCCGGATTTTGCCTATCCGGAAACAGGCTCTGCCGAGGACGAGAGCCATGAGATGTTCCACCTCTGGGCAAGCCCGGGTCCTGAATCCTGTTGTGCCTGTGAATAGGCTGCAGGGGGACGGTGAAGACCAGCAACAGCTTTCAGGGCTGCCACCTTCCGTGTGGGACAAGTAGCCGGACATGTCTTTCTGGAAACAGGCCGTGCCGAGGACGAGAGCCATGAGATGTTCCTCCTCTGGGCAAGCCTGGCTCCCAGATCCTGTTGTGCCTGTGAATAGGCTGCAGGGGGACGGTGAAGACCAGCAACAGCTTTCAGAGCTGCCACCTTCCGTGTGGGACAATGATCCGGTCTTGTGCCTTTATGGAAACAGGCCCTGCCGAGGACGAGTGCCATGAGATGTTCCTCCTCTGGGCAAGCCCGGGTCCTGAATCCTGTTGTGCCTGTGAATAGGCTGCAGGGGGACGGTGAAGACCAGCAACAGCTTTCAGGGCTGCCACCTTCCGTGTGGGACAAGGAGCCGGATGTGTGACTTTTCGGAAACAAGCTCTGCCGAGGACGAGAGCCATGAGATGTTCCTCCTCTGGGCAAGCCCGGGTCCCAGATCCTGTTGTGCCTGTGAATAGGCTGCAGGGGGACGGTGAAGACCAGCAACAGCTTTCAGGGCTGCCACCTTCCGTGTGGGACAAGGAGCCGGACGTGTGCCTTTTCGGAAACAGGCTCTGCCGAGGACGAGAGCCATGAGATGTTCCACCTCTGGGCAAGCCCGGGTCCTGAATCCTGTTGTGCCTGTGAATAGGCTGCAGGGGGACGGTGAACACCAGCAACAGCTTTCAGGGCTTCCAAATTCCGTGTGGGACAAGGAGCCGGATTTTGCCTATCCGGAAACAGGCTCTGCCGAGGACGAGAGCCATGAGATGTTCCACCTCTGGGCAAGCCCGGGTCCTGAATCCTGTTGTGCCTGTGAATAGGCTGCAGGGGGACGGTGAAGACCAGCAACAGCTTTCAGGGCTGCCACCTTCCGTGTGGGACAATTAGCCGGATGTGTGCCTTTCTGGAAACATGCCCTGCCGAGGACGAGAGCCATGAGATGTTCCTCCTCTGGGCAAGCCCGGGTCCCAGATCCTGTTGTGCCTGTGAATAGGCTGCAGGGGGACGGTGAAGACCAGCAACAGCTTTCACGGCTGCCACCTTCCGTGTGGGACAAGGAGCCGGACGTGTGCCTTTCTGGAAACAGGCCGTGCCGAGGACGAGAGCCATGAGATGTTCCTCCTCTGGGCAAGGCCGGGTCCCAGATCCTGTTGTGCCTGTGAATAGGCTGCAGGGGGACGGTGAAGACCAGCAACAGCTTTCAGGGCTGCCACCTTCCATGTGGGACAAGGAGCCGGACGTGTGCCTTTTCGGAATCAGGCTCTGCCGAGGACGAGAGCCATGAGATGTTCCTCCTCTGGGCAAGCCCGCGTCCAAATCCTGTTGTGCCTGTGAATAGGCTGCAGGGGGACGGTGAAGACCAGCAACAGCTTTCAGGGCTGCCACCTTCCGTGTGGGACAAGGAGCCGGATGTGTGCCTTTCTGGAAACAGACCCTGCCGAGGACGAGAGCCATGAGATGTTCCTCCTCTGGGCAAGCCCCGGTCCTGAATCCTGTTGTGCCTGTGAATAGGCTGCAGGGGGACGGTGAAGACCAGCAACAGCTTTCAGGGCTGCCACCTTCCGTGTGGGACAAGGAGCCGGACGTGTCTTTCTGGATACAGGCCCTGCCGAGGACGAGAGCCATGAGATGTTCCTCCTCTGGGAAAGCCCGGGTCCCAGATCCTGTTGTGCCTGTGAATAGGCTGCAGGGGGACGGTGAAGACCAGCAACAGCTTTCAGGGCTGCCACCTTCCGTGTGGGACAAGGAGCCGGACGTGTGCCTTTTCGGAATCAGGCTCTGCCGAAGACGAGAGCCATGAGATGTTCCTCCTCTGGGCAAGCCCGCGTCCAAATCCTGTTGTGCCTGTGAATAGGCTGCAGGGGGACGGTGAACACCAGCAACAGCTTTCAGGGCTTCCAAATTCCGTGTGGGACAAGGAGCCGGATTTTGCCTATCCGGAAACAGGCTCTGCCGAGGACGAGAGCCATGAGATGTTCCACCTCTGGGCAAGCCCGGGTCCTGAATCCTGTTGTGCCTGTGAATAGGCTGCAGGGGGACGGTGAAGACCAGCAACAGCTTTCAGGGCTGCCACCTTCCGTGTGGGACAAGGAGCCGGACATGTCTTTCTGGAAACAGGCCGTGCCGAGGACGAGAGCCATGAGATGTTCCTCCTCTGGGCAAGCCTGGCTCCCAGATCCTGTTGTGCCTGTGAATAGGCTGCAGGGGGACGGTGAAGACCAGCAACAGCTTTCAGAGCTGCCACCTTCCGTGTGGGACAATGAGCCGGTCTTGTGCCTTTATGGAAACAGGCCCTGCCGAGGACGAGAGCCATGAGATGTTCCTCCTCCGGGCAAGCCCGGATCCTGAATCCTGTTGTGCCTGTGAATAGGCTGCAGGGGGACGGTGAAGACCAGCAACAGCTTTCAGGGCTGCCACCTTCCGTGTGGGACAAGGAGCCGGATGTGTGACTTTTCGGAAACAAGCTCTGCCGAGGACGAGAGCCATGAGATGTTCCTCCTCTGGGCAAGCCCGGGTCCCAGATCCTGTTGTGCCTGTGAATAGGCTGCAGGGGGACGGTGAAGACCAGCAACAGCTTTCAGGGCTGCCACCTTCCGTGTGGGACAAGGAGCCGGACGTGTGCCTTTTCGGAAACAGGCTCTGCCGAGGACGAGAGCCATGAGATGTTCCTCCTCTGGGCAAGCCCGGGTCCAAATCCTGTTGTGCCTGTGAATAGGCTGCAGGGGGACGGTGAAGACCAGCAACAGCTTTCAGGGCTGCCACCTTCCGTGTGGGACAATTAGCCGGATGTGTGCCTTTCTGGAAACAGGCCATGCCGAGGACGAGAGCCATGAGATGTTCCTCCTCTGGGCAAGCCCGGGTCCCAGATCCTGTTGTGCCTGTGAATAGGCTGCAGGGGGACGGTGAAGACCAGCAACAGCTTTCACGGCTGCCACCTTCACTGTGGGACAAGGAGCCGGACGTGTGCCTTTCTGGAAACAGGCCGTGCCGAGGACGAGAGCCATGAGATGTTCCTCCTCTGGGCAAGGCCGGGTCCCAGATCCTGTTGTGCCTGTGAATAGGCTGCAGGGGGACGGTGAAGACCAGCAACAGCTTTCAGGGCTGCCACCTTCCATGTGGGACAAGGAGCCGGACGTGTGCCTTTTCGGAATCAGGCTCTGCCGAGGACGAGAGCCATGAGATGTTCCTCCTCTGGGTAAGCCCGCGTCCAAATCCTGTTGTGCCTGTGAATAGGCTGCAGGGGGACGGTGAAGACCAGCAACAGCTTTCAGGGCTGCCACCTTCCGTGTGGGACAAGGAGTCGGATGTGTGCCTTTCTGGAAACAGACCCTGCCGAGGACGAGAGCCATGAGATGTTCCTCCTCTGGGCAAGCCCCGGTCCTGAATCCTGTTGTGCCTGTGAATAGGCTGCAGGGGGACGGTGAAGACCAGCAACAGCTTTCAGGGCTGCCACCTTCCGTGTGGGACAAGGAGCCGGACGTGTCTTTCTGGATACAGGCCCTGCCGAGGACGAGAGCCATGAGATGTTCCTCCTCTGGGCAAGCCCGGGTCCCAGATCCTGTTGTGCCTGTGAATAGGCTGCAGGGGGACGGTGAAGACCAGCAACAGCTTTCAGGGCTGCCACCTTCCGTGTGGGACAAGGAGCCGGACGTGTGCCTTTTCGGAAACAAGCTCTGCCGAGGACGAGAGCCATGAGATGTTCCTCCTCTGGGCAAGCCCGGGTCCAAATCCTGTTGTGCCTGTGAATAGGCTGCAGGGGGACGGTGAAGACCAGCAACAGCTTTCAGGGCTGCCACCTTCCGTGTGGGACAAGGAGCCGGACGTGTCTTTCTGGATACAGGCCCTGCCGAGGACGAGAGCCATGAGATGTTCCTCCTCTGGGCAAGCCCGGGTCCCAGATCCTGTTGTGCCTGTGAATAGGCTGCAGGGGGACGGTGAAGACCAGCAACAGCTTTCAGGGCTGCCACCTTCCGTGTGGGACAAGGAGCCGGATGTGTGCCTTTTCGGAAACAGGCTCTGCCGAGGACGAGAGCCATGAGATGTTCCTCCTCTGGGCAAGCCCGGGTCCTGAATCCTGTTGTGCCTGTGAATAGGCTGCAGGGGGACGGTGAAGACCAGCAACAGCTTTCAGGGCTGCCACCTTCCGTGTGGGACAAGGAGCCGGACGTGTGCCTTTTCGGAAACAAGCTCTGCCGAGGACGAGAGCCATGAGATGTTCCTCCTCTGGGCAAGCCCGGGTCCCAGATCCTGTTGTGCCTGTGAATAGGCTGCAGGGGGACGGTGAAGACCAGCAACAGCTTTCACGGCTGCCACCTTCACTGTGGGACAAGGAGCCGGACGTGTCTTTCTGGATACAGGCCCTGCCGAGGACGAGAGCCATGAGATGTTCCTCCTCTGGGCAAGCCCGGGTCCCAGATCCTGTTGTGCCTGTGAATAGGCTGCAGGGGGACGGTGAAGAACAGCAACAGCTTTCAGGGCTGCCACCTTCCGTGTGGGACAAGGAGCCGGACGTGTGCCTTTTCGGAAACAAGCTCTGCCGAGGACGAGAGCCATGAGATGTTCCTCCTCTGGGCAAGCCCGGGTCCAAATCCTGTTGTGCCTGTGAATAGGCTGCAGGGGGACGGTGAAGACCAGCAACAGCTTTCAGGGCTGCCACCTTCCGTGTGGGACAAGGAGACGGACGTGTCTTTCTGGATACAGACCCTGCCGAGGACGAGAGCCATGAGATGTTCCTACTCTGGGCAAGCCCGGCTCCCAGATCCTGTTGTGCCTGTGAATAGGCTGCAGGGGGACGGTGAAGACCAGCAACAGCTTTCACGGCTGCCACCTTCACTGTGGGACAAGGAGCCGGACGTGTGCCTTTCTGGAAACAGGTCGTGCCGAGGACGAGAGCCATGAGATGTTCCTCCTCTGGCCAAGCCCGGGTCCAGAATCCTGTTGTGCCTGTGAATAGGCTGCAGGGGGACGGTGAAGACCAGCAACAGCTTTCAGGGCTGCCAACTTCCGTGTGGCACAAGGAGCCGGACGTGTGCCTTTTCGGAATCAGGCTCTGCCGAGGACGAGAGCCATGAGATGTTCCTCCTCTGGGCAAGCCCGCGTCCAAATCCTGTTGTGCCTGTGAATAGGCTGCACGGGGACGGTGAAGACCAGCAACAGCTTTCAGGGCTGCCACCTTCCGTGTGGGACAATGAGCCGGATGTGTGCCTTTCTGGAAACAGACCCTGCCGAGGACGAGAGCCATGAGATGTTCCTCCTCTGGGCAAGCCCCGGTCCTGAATCCTGTTGTGCCTGTGAATTGGCTGCAGGGGGACGGTGAAGACCAGCAACAGCTTTCAGGGCTGCCACCTTCCGTGTGGGACAAGGAGCCGGACGTGTCTTTCTGGATACAGGCCCTGCCGAGGACGAGAGCCATGAGATGTTCCTCCTCTGGGCAAGCCCGGGTCCCAGATCCTGTTGTGCCTGTGAATAGGCTGCAGGGGGACGGTGAAGACCAGCAACAGCTTTCAGGGCTGCCACCTTCCGTGTGGGACAAGGAGCCGGATGTGTGCCTTTTCGGAAACAGGCTCTGCCGAGGACGAGAGCCATGAGATGTTCCTCCTCTGGGCAAGCCCGGGTCCTGAATCCTGTTGTGCCTGTGAATAGGCTGCAGGGGGACGGTGAAGACCAGCAACAGCTTTCAGGGCTGCCACCTTCCGTGTGGGACAAGGAGCCGGACGTGTGCCTTTTCGGAAACAAGCTCTGCCGAGGACGAGAGCCATGAGATGTTCCTCCTCTGGGCAAGCCCGGGTCCCAGATCCTGTTGTGCCTGTGAATAGGCTGCAGGGGGACGGTGAAGACCAGCAACAGCTTTCAGGGCTGCCACCTTCACTGTGGGACAAGGAGCCGGACGTGTGCCTTTCTGGAAACAGGCCGTGCCGAGGACGAGAGCCATGAGATGTTCCTCCTCTGGGCAAGCCCGGGTCCTGAATCCTGTTGTGCCTGTGAATAGGCTGCAGGGGGACGGTGAAGACCAGCAACAGCTTTCAGGGCTGCCACCTTCCATGTGGGACAAGGAGCCGGACGTGTGCCTTTTCGGAATCAGGCTCTGCCGAGGACAAGAGCCATGAGATGTTCCTCCTCTGGGCAAGCCCGCGTCCAAATCCTGTTGTGCCTGTGAATAGGCTGCAGGGGGACGGTGAAGACCAGCAACAGCTTTCAGGGCTGCCACCTTCCATGTGGGACAAGGAGCCGGATGTGTGCCTTTCTGTAAACAGACCCTTCCGAGGACGAGAGCCATGAGATGTTCCTCCTCTGGGCAAGCCCCGGTCCTGAATCCTGTTGTGCCTGTGAATAGGCTGCAGGGGGACGGTGAAGACCAGCAACAGCTTTCAGGGCTGCCACCTTCCGTGTGGGACAAGGAGCCGGACGTGTCTTTCTGGATACAGGCCCTGCCGAGGACGAGAGCCATGAGATGTTCCTCCTCTGGGCAAGCCCGCGTCCCAGATCCTGTTGTGCCTGTGAATAGGCTGCAGGGGGACGGTGAAGACCAGCAACAGCTTTCAGGGCTGCCACCTTCCGTGTGGGACAAGGAGCCGGACGTGTGCCTTTTCGGAAACAAGCTCTGCCGAGGACGAGAGCCATGAGATGTTCCTCCTCTGGGCAAGCCCGGGTCCAAATCCTGTTGTGCCTGTGAATAGGCTGCAGGGGGACGGTGAAGACCAGCAACAGCTTTCAGGGCTGCCACCTTCCGTGTGGGACAAGGAGCCGGACGTGTCTTTCTGGATACAGGCCCTGCCGAGGACGAGAGCCATGAGATGTTCCTCCTCTGGGCAAGCCCGGGTCCCAGATCCTGTTGTGCCTGTGAATAGGCTGCATGGGGACGGTGAAGACCAGCAACAGCTTTCACGGCTGCCACCTTCACTGTGGGACAAGGAGGCGGACGTGTGCCTTTCTGGAAACAGGCCGTGCCGAGGACGAGAGCCATGAGATGTTCCTCCTCTGGCCAAGCCCGGGTCCTGAATCCTGTTGTGCCTGTGAATAGGCTGCAGGGGGACGGTGAAGACCAGCAACAGCTTTCAGAGCTGCCACCTTCCGTGTGGGACAATGAGCCGGTCTTGTGCCTTTATGGAAACAGGCCCTGCCGAGGACTAGAGCCATGAGATGTTCCTCCTCTGGGCAAGCCCGGGTCCCAGATCCTGTTGTGCCTGTGAATAGGCTGCAGGGGGACGGTGAAGACCAGCAACAGCTTCCAGGGCTGCCACCTTCCGTGTGGGACAAGGAGCCGGACGTGTGCCTTTTCGGAAACAAGCTCTGCCGAGGACGAGAGCCATGAGATGTTCCTCCTCTGGGCAAGCCCGGGTCCCAGATCCTGTTGTGCCTGTGAATAGGCTGCAGGGGGACGGTGAACACCAGCAACAGCTTTCACGGCTGCCACCTTCACTGTGGGACAAGGAGCCGGACGTGTGCCTTTCTGGAAACAGGCCGTGCCGACGACGAGAGCCATGAGATGTTCCTCCTCTGGCCAAGCCCGGGTCCCAGATCCTGTTGTGCCTGTGAATAGGCTGCAGGGGGACGGTGAAGACCAGCAACAGCTTTCAGGGCTGCCACCTTCCATGTGGGACAAGGAGCCGGACGTGTCTTTCTGGATACAGGCCCTGCCGAGGACGAGAGCCATGAGATGTTCCTCCTCTGGGCAAGCCCGGGTCCCAGATCCTGTTGTGCCTGTGAATAGGCTGCAGGGGGACGGTGAAGACCAGCAACAGCTTTCACGGCTGCCACCTTCCGTGTGGGACAAGGAGCCGGATGATTGCCTTTTCAGAAACAGGCTCTGCCGAGGACGAGAGCCATGAGATGTTCCTCCTCTGGCCAAGCCCGGGTCCCAGATCCTGTTGTGCCTGTGAATAGGCTGCAGGGGGACGGTGAAGACCAGCAACAGCTTTCAGGGCTGCCACCTTCCGTGTGGGACAAGGAGCCGGATGTGTGCCTTTTCGGAAACAGGCTCTGCCGAGGACGAGAGCCATGAGATGTTCCTCCTCTGGCCAAGCCCGGGTCCTGAATCCTGTTGTGCCTGTGAATAGGCTGCAGGGGGACGGTGAAGACCAGCAACAGCTTTCAGAGCTGCCACCTTCCGTGTGGGACAATGAGCCGGTCTTGTGCTTTTATGGAAACAGGCCCTGCCGAGGACGAGAGCCATGAGATGTTCCTCCTCTGGGCAAGCCCGGGTCCCAGATCCTGTTGTGCCTGTGAATAGGCTGCAGGGGGACGGTGAAGAACAGCAACAGCTTCCAGGGCTGCCACCTTCCGTGTGGGACAAGGAGCCTTACGTGTGCCTTTTCGGAAACAAGCTCTGCCGAGGACGAGAGCCATGAGATGTTCCTCCTCTGGGCAAGCCCGGGTCCCAGATCCTGTTGTGCCTGTGAATAGGCTGCAGGGGGACGGTGAACACCAGCAACAGCTTTCACGGCTGCCACCTTCCGTGTGGGACAAGGAGCCGGACGTGTGCCTTTCTGGAAACAGGCCGTGCCGAGGACAAGAGCCATGAGATGTTCCTCCTCTGGGCAAGGCCGGGTCCCAGATCCTGTTGTGCCTGTGAATAGGCTGCAGGGGGACGGTGAAGACCAGCAACAGCTTTCAGGGCTGCCACCTTCCGTGTGGGACAATGAGCCGGATTTTGCCTATCCGGAAACAGTCTCTGCCGAGGACGAGAGCCATGAGATGTTCCACCTCTGGGACAAGCCCGGGTCCTGAATCCTGTTGTGCCTGTGAATAGGCTGCAGGGGGACGGTGAAGACCAGCAACAGCTTTCAGGGCTGCCACCTTCCGTGTGGGACAAGGAGCCGGATGTGTGCCTTTTCAGAAACAGGCTCTGCCGAGGACGAGAGCCATGAGATGTTCCTCCTCTGGGCAAGCCTGGCTCCCAGATCCTGTTGTGCCAGTGAATAGGCTGCAGGGGGACGGTGAAGACCAGCAACAGCTTTCAGGGCTGCCACCTTCCGTGTGGGACAAGGAGCCGGACGTGTCTTTCTGGATACAGGCCCTGCCGAGGACGAGAGCCATGAGATGTTCCTCCTCTGGGCAAGCCCGGGTCCCAGATCCTGTTGTGCCTGTGAATAGGCTGCAGGGGGACGGTGAAGACCAGCAACAGCTTTCAGGGCTGCCACCTTCCGTGTGGGACAAGGAGCCGGATGTGTGCCTTTTCAGAAAAAGGCTCTGCCGAGGACGAGAGCCATGAGATGTTCCTCCTCTGGGCAAGCCCGCGTCCAAATCCTGTTGTGCCTGTGAATAGGCTGCAGGGGGACGGTGAAGACCAGCAACAGCTTTCAGGGCTGCCACCTTCCGTGTGGGACAACGAGCCGGATGTGTGCCTTTCTGGAAACAGGCCCTGCCGAGGACGAGAGCCATGAGATGTTCCTCCTCTGGGCAAGCCCGGATCCCAGATCCTGTTGTGCCTGTGAATAGGCTGCAGGGGGACGGTGAACACCAGCAACAGCTTTCACGGCTGCCACCTTCACTGTGGGACAAGGAGCCGGACGTGTGCCTTTCTGGAAACAGGCCGTGCCGAGGACGAGAGCCATGAGATGTTCCTCCTCTGGGCAAGCCCCGGTCCCGAATCCTGTTGTGCCTGTGAATAGGCTGCAGGGGGACGGTGAAGACCAGCAACAGCTTTCAAGGGCTGCCACCTTCCGTGTGGGACAAGGAGCCGGACGTGTCTTTCTGGATACAGGCCCTGACGAGGACGAGAGCCATGAGATGTTCCTCCTCTGGGCAAGGCCGGGTCCCAGATCCTGTTGTGCCTGTGAATAGGCTGCAGGGGGACGGTGAAGACCAGCAAGAGCTTTCAGGGCTGCCACCTTCCGTGTGGGACAAGGAGCCGGACGTGTGCCTTTTCGGAAACAGGCTCTGCCGAGGACGAGAGCCATGAGATGTTCCTCCTCTGGGCAAGCCCGGGTCCTGAATCCTGTTGTGCCTGTGAATAGGCTGCAGGGGGACTGTGAAGACCAGCAACAGCTTTCAGGGCTGCCACCTTCCGTGTGGGACAAGGAGCCGGACGTGTGCCTTTTCGGAAACAGGCTCTGCCGAGGACGAGAGCCATGAGATGTTCCTCCTCTGGGCAAGCCCGCGTCCAAATCCTGTTGTGCCTGTGAATAGGCTGCAGGGGGACGGTGAAGACCAGCAACAGCTTTCAGGGCTGCCACCTTCCGTGTGGGACAAGGAGCCGGACGTGTGCGTTTTCGGAAACAGGCTCTGCCGAGGACGAGAGCCATGAGATGTTCCACCTCTGGGCAAGCCCGGATCCTGAATCCTGTTGTGCCTGTGAATAGGCTGCAGGGGGACGGTGAAGACCAGCAACAGCTTTCAGGGCTGCCACCTTCCGTGTGGGACAAGGAGCCGGACGTGTCTTTCTGGATACAGGCCCTGCCGAGGACGAGAGCCATGAGATGTTCCTCCTCTGGCCAAGCCCGGGTCCCAGATCCTGTTGTGCCTGTGAATAGGCTGCAGGGGGACGGTGAAGACCAGCAACAGCTTTCAGGGCTGCCACCTTCCGTGTGGGACAAGGAGCCGGATGAGTGCCTTTTCAGAAACAGGCTCTGCCGAGGACGAGAGCCATGAGATGTTCCTCCTCTGGGCAAGCCCGGGTCCCAGATCCTGTTGTGCCTGTGAATAGGCTGCAGGGGGACGGTGAAGAACAGCAACAGCTTTCAGGGCTGCCACCTTCCGTGTGGGACAAGGAGCCGGATGTGTGCCTTTTCGGAAACAGGCTCTGCCGAGGACGAGAGCCATGAGATGTTCCTCCTCTGGGCAAGCCCGGGTCCTGAATCCTGTTGTGCCTGTGAATAGGCTGCAGGGGGACGGTGAAGACCAGCAACAGCTTCCAGGGCTGCCACCTTCCGTGTGGGACAAGGAGCCGGACGTGTGCCTTTTCGGAAACAAGCTCTGCCGAGGAAGAGAGCCATGAGATGTTCCTCCTCTGGGCAAGCCCGGGTCCCAGATCCTGTTGTGCCTGTGAATAGGCTGCAGGGGGACGGTGAACACCAGCAACAGCTTTCACGGCTGCCACCTTCACTGTGGGACAAGGAGCCGGACGTGTGCCTTTCTGGAAACAGGCCGTGCCGAGGACGAGAGCCATGAGATGTTCCTCCTCTGGGCAAGCCCGGGTCCCAGATCCTGTTGTGCCTGTGAATAGGCTGCAGGGGGACGGTGAAGACCAGCAACAGCTTTCAGGGCTGCCACCTTCCGTGTGGGACAAGGAGCCGGACGTGTGCCTTTTCGGAATCAGGCTCTGCCGAAGACGAGAGCCATGAGATGTTCCTCCTCTGGGCAAGCCCGCGTCCAAATCCTGTTGTGCCTGTGAATAGGCTGCAGGGGGACGGTGAACACCAGCAACAGCTTTCAGGGCTTCCAAATTCCGTGTGGGACAAGGAACCGGATTTTGCCTATCCGGAAACAGGCTCTGCCGAGGACGAGAGCCATGAGATGTTCCACCTCTGGGCAAGCCCGGGTCCTGAATCCTGTTGTGCCTGTGAATAGGCTGCAGGGGGACGGTGAAGACCAGCAACAGCTTTCACGGCTGCCACCTTCCGTGTGGGACAAGGAGCCGGACATGTCTTTCTGGAAACAGGCCGTGCCGAGGACGAGAGCCATGAGATGTTCCTCCTCTGGGCAAGCCTGGCTCCCAGATCCTGTTGTGCCTGTGAATAGGCTGCAGGGGGACGGTGAAGACCAGCAACAGCTTTCAGAGCTGCCACCTTCCGTGTGGGACAATGACCCGGTCTTGTGCCTTTATGGAAACAGGCCCTGCCGAGGACGAGAGCCATGAGATGTTCCTCCTCTGGGCAAGCCAGGGTCCAAATCCTGTTGTGCCTGTGAATAGGCTGCAGGGGGACGGTGAAGACCAGCAACAGCTTTCAGGGCTGCCACCTTCCGTGTGGGACAACGAGCCGGATGTGTGCCTTTCTGGAAACAGGCCCTGCCGAGGACGAGAGCCATGAGATGTTCCTCTTCTGGGCAAGCCCGGATCCCAGATCCTGTTGTGCCTGTGAATAGGCTGCAGGGGGACGGTGAAGACCAGCAACAGCTTTCACGGCTGCCACCTTCACTGTGGGACAAGGAGCCAGACGTGTGCCTTTCTGGAAACAGGCCGTGCCGAGGACGAGAGCCATGAGATGTTCCTCCTCTGGCCAAGCCCGGGTCCCAGATCCTGTTGTGCCTGTGAATAGGCTGCAGGGGGACGGTGAAGACCAGCAACAGCTTTCAGGGCTGCCACCTTCCGTGTGGGACAAGGAGCCGGACGTGTGCCTTTTCGGAATCAGGCTCTGCCGAGGACGAGAGCCATGAGATGTTCCTCTTCTGGGCAAGCCCGCGTCCAAATCCTGTTGTGCCTGTGAATAGGCTGCAGGAGGACGGTGAAGACCAGCAACAGCTTTCAGGGCTGCCACCTTCCGTGTGGGACAAGGAGCCGGATGTGTGCCTTTCTGGAAACAGGCCCTGCCGAGGACGAGAGCCATGAGATGTTCCTCCTCTGGGCAAGCCCCGGTCCTGAATCCTGTTGTGCCTGTGAATAGGCTGCAGGGGGACGGTGAAGACCAGCAACAGCTTTCAAGGGCTGCCACCTTCCGTGTGGGACAAGGAGCCGGACGTGTCTTTCTAGATACAGGCCCTGCCGAGGACGAGAGCCATGAGATGTTCCTCCTCTGGGCAAGCCCGGGTCCCAGATCCTGTTGTGCCTGTGAATAGGCTGCAGGGGGACGGTGAAGACCAGCAAGAGCTTTTAGGGCTGCCACCTTCCGTGTGGGACAAGGAGCCGGATGTGTGCCTTTTCGGAAACAGGCTCTGCCGAGGACGAGAGCCATGAGATGTTCCTCCTCTGGGCAAGCCCGGGTCCTGAATCCTGTTGTACCTGTGAATAGGCTGCAGGGGGACGGTGAAGACCAGCAACAGCTTTCAGGGCTGCCACCTTCCGTGTGGGACAAGGAGCCGGACGTGTGCCTTTTCGGAAACAAGCACTGCCGAGGACGAGAGCCATGAGATGTTCCTCCTCTGGGCAAGCCCGGGTCCCAGATCCTGTTGTGCCTGTGAATAGGCTGCAGGGGGACGGTGAAGACCAGCAACAGCTTTCAGGGCTGCCACCTTCCGTGTGGGACAAGGAGCCGTACGTGTGCCTTTTCGGAAACAGGCTCTGCCGAGGACGAGAGCCATGAGATGTTCCTCCTCTGGGCAAGCCCGCGTCCAAATCCTGTTGTGCCTGTGAATAGGCTGCAGGGGGACGGTGAAGACCAGCAACAGCTTTCAGGGCTGCCACCTTCCGTGTGGGACAAGGAGCCGGACGTGTGCCTTTTCGGAATCAGGCTCTGCCGAGGACGAGAGCCATGAGATGTTCCTCCTCTGGGCAAGCCCGGGTCCTGAATCCTGTTGTGCCTGTGAATAGGCTGCAGGGGGATGGTGAAGACCAGCAACAGCTTTCAGGGCTGCCACCTTCCGTGTGGGAGAAGGAGACGGACGTGTGCCTTTTCGGAATCAGGCTCTGCCGAGGACGAGAGCCATGAGATGTTCCTCCTCTGGGCAAGCCCGGGTCCCAGATCCTGTTGTGCCTGTGAATAGGCTGCAGGGGGACGGTGAAGACCAGCAACAGCTTTCAGAGCTGCCACCTTCCGTGTGGGACACTGAGCCGGTTTTGTGCCTTTATGGAAACAGGCCCTGCCGAGGACGAGAGCCATGAGATGTTCCTCCTCTGGGCAAGCCCGGGTCCCAGATCCTGTTGTGCCTGTGAATAGGCTGCAGGGGGACGGTGAAGACCAGCAACAGCTTTCAGGGCTGCCACCTTCCGTGTGGGACAAGGAGCCGGACGTGTGCCTTTTCGGAATCAGGCTCTGCCGAGGACGAGAGCCATGAGATGTTCCTCCTCTGGGCAAGCCCGGGTCCAAATCCTGTTGTGCCTGTGAATAGGCTGCAGGGGGACGGTGAAGACCAGCAACAGCTTTCAGGGCTGCCACCTTCCGTGTGGGACAAGGAGCCGGATGTGTGCCTTTCTGGAAACAGGCTCTGCCGAGGACGAGAGCCATGAGATGTTCCTCCTCTGGGCAAGCCCCGGTCCTGAATCCTTTTGTGCCTGTGAATACGCTGCAGGGGGACGGTGAAGACCAGCAACAGCTTTCAGGGCTGCCACCTTCCGTGTGGGACAAGGAGCCGGATGTGTCTTTCTGGATACAGGACCTGCCGAGGACGAGAGCCATGAGATGTTCCTCCTCTGGGCAAGCCCGGCTCCCAGATCCTGTTGTGCCTGTGAATAGGCTGCAGGGGGACGGTGAAGACCAGCAACAGCTTTCAGGGCTGCCACCTTCCGTGTGGGACAAGGAGCCGGACGTGTGCCTTTTCGGAAACAAGCTCTGCCGAGGACGAGAGCCATGAGATGTTCCTCCTCTGGGCAAGCCCGGGTCCCAGATCCTGTTGTGCCTGTGAATAGGCTGCAGGGGGACGGTGAAGACCAGCAACAGCTTTCAGGGCTGCCACCTTCCGTGTGGGACAAGGAGCCGGACGTGTGCCTTTTCGGAAACAGGCTCTGCCGAGGACGAGAGCCATGAGATGTTCCTCCTCTGGGCAAGCCCGCGTCCAAATCCTGTTGTGCCTGTGAATAGGCTGCAGGGGGACGGTGAAGACCAGCAACAGCTTTCAGGGCTGCCACCTTCCGTGTGGGACAAGGAGCCGGACGTGTGCCTTTTCGGAATCAGGCTCTGCCGAGGACGAGAGCCATGAGATGTTCCTCCTCTGGGCAAGCCCGGGTCCTGAATCCTGTTGTGCCTGTGAATAGGCTGCAGGGGGATGGTGAAGACCAGCAACAGCTTTCAGGGCTGCCACCTTCCGTGTGGGACAAGGAGCCGGACGTGTCTTTCTGGATACAGGCCCTGCCGAGGACGAGAGCCATGAGATGTTCCTCCTCTGGGCAAGCCCGGGTCCCAGATCCTATTGTGCCTGTGAATAGGCTGCAGGGGGACGGTGAAGACCAGCAACAGCTTTCAGGGCTGCCACCTTCCGTGTGGGACAAGGAGCCGGATGAGTGCCTTTTCAGAAACAGGCTCTGCCGAGGACGAGAGCCATGAGATGTTCCTCCTCTGGGCAAGCCCGGGTCCCAGATCCTGTTGTGCCTGTGAATAGGCTGCAGGGGGACGGTGAAGACCAGCAACAGCTTTCAGGGCTGCCACCTTCCGTGTGGGACAAGGAGCCGGATGAGTGCCTTTTCGGAAACAGGCTCTGCCGAGGACGAGAGCCATGAGATGTTCCTCCTCTGGGAAAGCCCGGGTCCCAGATCCTGTTGTGCCTGTGAATAGGCTGCAGGGGGACGGTGAAGACCAGCAACAGCTTTCAGAGCTGCCACCTTCCGTGTGGGACAATGAGCCGGTTTTGTGCCTTTATGGAAACAGGCCCTGCCGAGGACGAGAGCCATGAGATGTTCCTCCTCTGGGCAAGCCCGGGTCCCAGATCCTGTTGTGCCTGTGAATAGGCTGCAGGGGGACGGTGAAGACCAGCAACAGCTTTCAGGGCTGCCACCTTCCGTGTGGGACAAGGAGCCGGACGTGTGCCTTTTCGGAATCAGGCTCTGCCGAGGACGAGAGCCATGAGATGTTCCTCCTCTGGGCAAGCCCGGGTCCAAATCCTGTTGTGCCTGTGAATAGGCTGCAGGGGGACGGTGAAGAACAGCAACAGCTTTCAGGGCTGCCACCTTCCGTGTGGGACAAGGAGCCGGATGTGTGCCTTTCTGGAAACAGGCTCTGCCGAGGACGAGAGCCATGAGATGTTCCTCCTCTGGGCAAGCCCCGGTCCTGAATCCTTTTGTGCCTGTGAATAGGCTGCAGGGGGACGGTGAAGACCAGCAACAGCTTTCAGGGCTGCCACCTTCCGTGTGGGACAAGGAGCCGGACGTGTCTTTCTGGATACAGGCCCTGCCGAGGACGAGAGCCATGAGATGTTCCTCCTCTGGGCAAGCCCGGGTCCCAGATCCTGTTGTGCCTGTGAATAGGCTGCAGGCGGACGGTGAAGACCAGCAACAGCTTTCAGGGCTGCCACCTTCCGTGTGGGACAAGGAGCCGGATGAGTGCCTTTTCAGAAACAGGCTCTGCCGAGGACGAGAGCCATGAGATGTTCCTCCTCTGGGCAAGCCCGGGTCCCAGATCCTGTTGTGCCTGTGAATAGGCTGCAGGGGGACGGTGAAGACCAGCAACAGCTTTCAGGGCTGCCACCTTCCGTGTGGGACAAGGAGCCGGATGAGTGCCTTTTCGGAAACAGGCTCTGCCGAGGACGAGAGCCATGAGATGTTCCTCCTCTGGGCAAGCCCGGGTCCCAGATCCTGTTGTGCCTGTGAATAGGCTGCAGGGGGACGGTGAAGACCAGCAACAGCTTTCAGAGCTGCCACCTTCCGTGTGGGACAATGAGCCGGTTTTGTGCCTTTATGGAAACAGGCCCTGCCGAGGACGAGAGCCATGAGATGTTCCTCCTCTGGGCAAGCCCGGGTCCCAGATCCTGTTGTGCCTGTGAATAGGCTGCAGGGGGATGGTGAAGACCAGCAACAGCTTTCAGGGCTGCCACCTTCCGTGTGGGACAAGGAGCCGGACGTGTGCCTTTTCGGAATCAGGCTCTGCCGAGGACGAGAGCCATGAGATGTTCCTCCTCTGGGCAAGCCCGGGTCCAAATCCTGTTGTGCCTGTGAATAGGCTGCAGGGGGACGGTGAAGACCAGCAACAGCTTTCAGGGCTGCCACCTTCCGTGTGGGACAAGGAGCCGGATGTGTGCCTTTCTGGAAACAGGCTCTGCCGAGGACGAGAGCCATGAGATGTTCCTCCTCTGGGCAAGCCCCGGTCCTGAATCCTTTTGTGCCTGTGAATACGCTGCAGGGGGACGGTGAAGACCAGCAACAGCTTTCAGGGCTGCCACCTTCCGTGTGGGAGAAGGAGACGGACGTGTGCCTTTTCGGAATCAGGCTCTGCCGAGGACGAGAGCCATGAGATGTTCCTCCTCTGGGCAAGCCCGTGTCCAAATCCTGTTGTGCCTGTGAATAGGCTGCAGGGGGACGGTGAAGACCAGCAACAGCTTTCAGGGCTGCCACCTTCCGTGTGGGACAAGGAGCCGGATGTGTCTTTCTGGATACAGGCCCTGCCGAGGACGAGAGCCATGAGATGTTCCTCCTCTGGGCAAGCCCGGGTCCCAGATCCTGTTGTGCCTGTGAATAGGCTGCAGGGGGACGGTGAAGACCAGCAACAGCTTTCAGGGCTGCCACCTTCCGTGTGGGACAAGGAGCCGGACGTGTGCCTTTTCGGAAACAAGCTCTGCCGAGGACGAGAGCCATGAGATGTTCCTCCTCTGGGCAAGCCCGGGTCCCAGATCCTGTTGTGCCTGTGAATAGGCTGCAGGGGGACGGTGAAGACCAGCAACAGCTTTCAGGGCTGCCACCTTCCGTGTGGGACAAGGAGCCGGACGTGTGCCTTTTCGGAAACAGGCTCTGCCGAGGACGAGAGCCATGAGATGTTCCTCCTCTGGGCAAGCCCACGTCCAAATCCTGTTGTGCCTGTGAATAGGCTGCAGGGGGACGGTGAAGACCAGCAACAGCTTTCAGGGCTGCCACCTTCCGTGTGGGACAAGGAGCCAGACGTGTGCCTTTTCGGAATCAGGCTCTGCCGAGGACGAGAGCCATGAGATGTTCCTCCTCTGGGCAAGCCCGGGTCCTGAATCCTGTTGTGCCTGTGAATAGGCTGCAGGGGGATGGTGAAGACCAGCAACAGCTTTCAGGGCTGCCACCTTCCGTGTGGGACAAGGAGCCGGACGTGTCTTTCTGGATACAGGCCCTGCCGAGGACGAGAGCCATGAGATGTTCCTCCTCTGGGCAAGCCCGGGTCCCAGATCCTGTTGTGCCTGTGAATAGGCTGCAGGGGGACGGTGAAGACCAGCAACAGCTTTCAGGGCTGCCACCTTCCGTGTGGGACAAGGAGCCGGATGAGTGCCTTTTCAGAAACAGGCTCTGCCGAGGACGAGAGCCATGAGATGTTCCTCCTCTGGGCAAGCCCGGGTCCCAGATCCTGTTGTGCCTGTGAATAGGCTGCAGGGGGACGGTGAAGAACAGCAACAGCTTTCAGGGCTGCCACCTTCCGTGTGGGACAAGGAGCCGGATGTGTGCCTTTTCGGAAACAGGCTCTGCCGAGGACGAGAGCCATGAGATGTTCCTCCTCTGGGCAAGCCCGGGTCCTGAATCCTGTTGTGCCTGTGAATAGGCTGCAGGGGGACGGTGAAGACCAGCAACAGCTTTCAGGGCTGCCACCTTCCGTGTGGGACAAGGAGCCGGACGTGTGCCTTTTCGGAAACAAGCTCTGCCGAGGAAGAGAGCCATGAGATGTTCCTCCTCTGGGCAAGCCCGGGTCCCAGATCCTGTTGTGCCTGTGAATAGGCTGCAGGGGGACGGTGAACACCAGCAACAGCTTTCACGGCTGCCACCTTCACTGTGGGACAAGGAGCCGGACGTGTGCCTTTTCGGAATCAGGCTCTGCCGAAGACGAGAGCCATGAGATGTTCCTCCTCTGGGCAAGCCCGCGTCCAAATCCTGTTGTGCCTGTGAATAGGCTGCAGGGGGACGGTGAACACCAGCAACAGCTTTCAGGGCTGCCACATTCCGTGTGGGACAAGGAACCGGATTTTGCCTATCCGGAAACAGGCTCTGCCGAGGACGAGAGCCATGAGATGTTCCACCTCTGGGCAAGCCCGGGTCCTGAATCCTGTTGTGCCTGTGAATAGGCTGCAGGGGGACGGTGAAGACCAGCAACAGCTTTCACGGCTGCCACCTTCCGTGTGGGACAAGGAGCCGGACGTGTCTTTCTGGAAACAGGCCGTGCCGAGGACGAGAGCCATGAGATGTTCCTCCTCTGGGCAAGCCTGGCTCCCAGATCCTGTTGTGCCAGTGAATAGGCTGCAGGGGGACGGTGAAGACCAGCAACAGCTTTCAGGGCTGCCACCTTCCGTGTGGGACAATGACCCGGTCTTGTGCCTTTATGGAAACAGGCCCTGCCGAGGACGAGAGCCATGAGATGTTCCTCCTCTGGGCAAGCCAGGGTCCAAATCCTGTTGTGCCTGTGAATAGGCTGCAGGGGGACGGTGAAGACCAGCAACAGCTTTCAGGGCTGCCACCTTCCGTGTGGGACAACGAGCCGGATGTGTGCCTTTCTGGAAACAGGCCCTGCCGAGGACGAGAGCCATGAGATGTTCCTCTTCTGGGCAAGCCCGGATCCCAGATCCTGTTGTGCCTGTGAATAGGCTGCAGGGGGACGGTGAAGACCAGCAACAGCTTTCACGGCTGCCACCTTCACTGTGGGACAAGGAGCCAGACGTGTGCCTTTCTGGAAACAGGCCGTGCCGAGGACGAGAGCCATGAGATGTTCCTCCTCTGGCCAAGCCCGGGTCCCAGATCCTGTTGTGCCTGTGAATAGGCTGCAGGGGGACGGTGAAGACCAGCAACAGCTTTCAGGGCTGCCACCTTCCGTGTGGGACAAGGAGCCGGACGTGTGCCTTTTCGGAATCAGGCTCTGCCGAGGACGAGAGCCATGAGATGTTCCTCTTCTGGGCAAGCCCGCGTACAAATCCTGTTGTGCCTGTGAATAGGCTGCAGGAGGACGGTGAAGACCAGCAACAGCTTTCAGGGCTGCCACCTTCCGTGTGGGACAAGGAGCCGGATGTGTGCCTTTCTGGAAACAGGCCCTGCCGAGGACGAGAGCCATGAGATGTTCCTCCTCTGGGCAAGCCCCGGTCCTGAATCCTGTTGTGCCTGTGAATACGCTGCAGGGGGACGGTGAAGACCAGCAACAGCTTTCAAGGGCTGCCACCTTCCGTGTGGGACAAGGAGCCGGACGTGTCTTTCTAGATACAGGCCCTGCCGAGGACGAGAGCCATGAGATGTTCCTCCTCTGGGCAAGCCCGGGTCCCAGATCCTGTTGTGCCTGTGAATAGGCTGCAGGGGGACGGTGAAGACCAGCAAGAGCTTTTAGGGCTGCCACCTTCCGTGTGGGACAAGGAGCCGGATGTGTGCCTTTTCGGAAACAGGCTCTGCCGAGGACGAGAGCCATGAGATGTTCCTCCTCTGGGCAAGCCCGGGTCCTGAATCCTGTTGTGCCTGTGAATAGGCTGCAGGGGGACGGTGAAGACCAGCAACAGCTTTCAGGGCTGCCACCTTCCGTGTGGGACAAGGAGCCGGACGTGTGCCTTTTCGGAAACAAGCTCTGCCGAGGACGAGAGCCATGAGATGTTCCTCCTCTGGGCAAGCCCGGGTCCCAGATCCTGTTGTGCCTGTGAATAGGCTGCAGGGGGACGGTGAAGACCAGCAACAGCTTTCAGGGCTGCCACCTTCCGTGTGGGACAAGGAGCCGGACGTGTGCCTTTTCGGAAACAGGCTCTGCCGAGGACGAGAGCCATGAGATGTTCCTCCTCTGGGCAAGCCCGCGTCCAAATCCTGTTGTGCCTGTGAATAGGCTGCAGGGGGACGGTGAAGACCAGCAACAGCTTTCAGGGCTGCCACCTTCCGTGTGGGACAAGGAGCCGGACGTGTGCCTTTTCGAAAATAGCCCCTGCCGAGGACGAGAGCCATGAGATGTTCCTCCTCTGGGCAAGCCCGGGTCCTGAATCCTGTTGTGCCTGTGAATAGGCTGCAGGGGGACGGTGAAGACCAGCAACAGCTTTCAGGGCTGCCACCTTCCGTGTGGGACAAGGAGCCGGACGTGTCTTTCTGGATACAGGCCCTGCCGAGGACGAGAGCCATGAGATGTTCCTCCTCTGGGCAAGCCCGGGTCCCAGATCCTGTTGTGCCTGTGAATAGGCTGCAGGGGGACGGTGAAGACCAGCAACAGCTTTCAGGGCTGCCACCTTCCGTGTGGGACAAGGAGCCGGACGTGTGCCTTTTCGGAAACAAGCTCTGCCGAGGACGAGAGCCATGAGATGTTCCTCCTCTGGGCAAGCCCGGGTCCCAGATCCTGTTGTGCCTGTGAATAGGCTGCAGGGGGACGGTGAAGACCAGCAACAGCTTTCAGGGCTGCCACCTTCCGTGTGGGACAAGGAGCCGTACGTGTGCCTTTTCGGAAACAGGCTCTGCCGAGGACGAGAGCCATGAGATGTTCCTCCTCTGGGCAAGCCCGCGTCCAAATCCTGTTGTGCCTGTGAATAGGCTGCAGGGGGACGGTGAAGACCAGCAACAGCTTTCAGGGCTGCCACCTTCCGTGTGGGACAAGGAGCCGGACGTGTGCCTTTTCGGAATCAGGCTCTGCCGAGGACGAGAGCCATGAGATGTTCCTCCTCTGGGCAAGCCCGGGTCCTGAATCCTGTTGTGCCTGTGAATAGGCTGCAGGGGGATGGTGAAGACCAGCAACAGCTTTCAGGGCTGCCACCTTCCGTGTGGGAGAAGGAGACGGACGTGTGCCTTTTCGGAATCAGGCTCTGCCGAGGACGAGAGCCATGAGATGTTCCTCCTCTGGGCAAGCCCGGGTCCCAGATCCTGTTGTGCCTGTGAATAGGCTGCAGGGGGACGGTGAAGACCAGCAACAGCTTTCAGAGCTGCCACCTTCCGTGTGGGACAATGAGCCGGTTTTGTGCCTTTATGGAAACAGGCCCTGCCGAGGACGAGAGCCATGAGATGTTCCTCCTCTGGGCAAGCCCGGGTCCCAGATCCTGTTGTGCCTGTGAATAGGCTGCAGGGGGACGGTGAAGACCAGCAACAGCTTTCAGGGCTGCCACCTTCCGTGTGGGACAAGGAGCCGGACGTGTGCCTTTTCGGAATCAGGCTCTGCCGAGGACGAGAGCCATGAGATGTTCCTCCTCTGGGCAAGCCCGGGTCCAAATCCTGTTGTGCCTGTGAATAGGCTGCAGGGGGACGGTGAAGACCAGCAACAGCTTTCAGGGCTGCCACCTTCCGTGTGGGACAAGGAGCCGGATGTGTGCCTTTCTGGAAACAGGCTCTGCCGAGGACGAGAGCCATGAGATGTTCCTCCTCTGGGCAAGCCCCGGTCCTGAATCCTTTTGTGCCTGTGAATACGCTGCAGGGGGACGGTGAAGACCAGCAACAGCTTTCAGGGCTGCCACCTTCCGTGTGGGAGAAGGAGACGGACGTGTGCCTTTTCGGAATCAGGCTCTGCCGAGGACGAGAGCCATGAGATGTTCCTCCTCTGGGCAAGCCCGTGTCCAAATCCTGTTGTGCCTGTGAATAGGCTGCAGGGGGACGGTGAAGACCAGCAACAGCTTTCAGGGCTGCCAACTTCCGTGTGGGACAAGGAGCCGGATGTGTCTTTCTGGATACAGGACCTGCCGAGGACGAGAGCCATGAGATGTTCCTCCTCTGGGCAAGCCCGGCTCCCAGATCCTGTTGTGCCTGTGAATAGGCTGCAGGGGGACGGTGAAGACCAGCAACAGCTTTCAGGGCTGCCACCTTCCGTGTGGGACAAGGAGCCGGACGTGTGCCTTTTCGGAAACAAGCTCTGCCGAGGACGAGAGCCATGAGATGTTCCTCCTCTGGGCAAGCCCGGGTCCCAGATCCTGTTGTGCCTGTGAATAGGCTGCAGGGGGACGGTGAAGACCAGCAACAGCTTTCAGGGCTGCCACCTTCCGTGTGGGACAAGGAGCCGGACGTGTGCCTTTTCGGAAACAGGCTCTGCCGAGGACGAGAGCCATGAGATGTTCCTCCTCTGGGCAAGCCCGCGTCCAAATCCTGTTGTGCCTGTGAATAGGCTGCAGGGGGACGGTGAAGACCAGCAACAGCTTTCAGGGCTGCCACCTTCCGTGTGGGACAAGGAGCCGGACGTGTGCCTTTTCGGAATCAGGCTCTGCCGAGGACGAGAGCCATGAGATGTTCCTCCTCTGGGCAAGCCCGGGTCCTGAATCCTGTTGTGCCTGTGAATAGGCTGCAGGGGGATGGTGAAGACCAGCAACAGCTTTCAGGGCTGCCACCTTCCGTGTGGGACAAGGAGCCGGACGTGTCTTTCTGGATACAGGCCCTGCCGAGGACGAGAGCCATGAGATGTTCCTCCTCTGGGCAAGCCCGGGTCCCAGATCCTATTGTGCCTGTGAATAGGCTGCAGGGGGACGGTGAAGACCAGCAACAGCTTTCAGGGCTGCCACCTTCCGTGTGGGACAAGGAGCCGGATGAGTGCCTTTTCAGAAACAGGCTCTGCCGAGGACGAGAGCCATGAGATGTTCCTCCTCTGGGCAAGCCCGGGTCCCAGATCCTGTTGTGCCTGTGAATAGGCTGCAGGGGGACGGTGAAGACCAGCAACAGCTTTCAGGGCTGCCACCTTCCGTGTGGGACAAGGAGCCGGATGAGTGCCTTTTCGGAAACAGGCTCTGCCGAGGACGAGAGCCATGAGATGTTCCTCCTCTGGGCAAGCCCGGGTCCCAGATCCTGTTGTGCCTGTGAATAGGCTGCAGGGGGACGGTGAAGACCAGCAACAGCTTTCAGAGCTGCCACCTTCCGTGTGGGACAATGAGCCGGTTTTGTGCCTTTATGGAAACAGGCCCTGCCGAGGACGAGAGCCATGAGATGTTCCTCCTCTGGGCAAGCCCGGGTCCCAGATCCTGTTGTGCCTGTGAATAGGCTGCAGGGGGACGGTGAAGACCAGCAACAGCTTTCAGGGCTGCCACCTTCCGTGTGGGACAAGGAGCCGGACGTGTGCCTTTTCGGAATCAGGCTCTGCCGAGGACGAGAGCCATGAGATGTTCCTCCTCTGGGCAAGCCCGGGTCCAAATCCTGTTGTGCCTGTGAATAGGCTGCAGGGGGACAGTGAAGAACAGCAACAGCTTTCAGGGCTGCCACCTTCCGTGTGGGACAAGGAGCCGGATGTGTGCCTTTCTGGAAACAGGCTCTGCCGAGGACGAGAGCCATGAGATGTTCCTCCTCTGGGCAAGCCCCGGTCCTGAATCCTTTTGTGCCTGTGAATAGGCTGCAGGGGGACGGTGAAGACCAGCAACAGCTTTCAGGGCTGCCACCTTCCGTGTGGGACAAGGAGCCGGACGTGTCTTTCTGGATACAGGCCCTGCCGAGGACGAGAGCCATGAGATGTTCCTCCTCTGGGCAAGCCCGGGTCCCAGATCCTGTTGTGCCTGTGAATAGGCTGCAGGGGGACGGTGAAGACCAGCAACAGCTTTCAGGGCTGCCACCTTCCGTGTGGGACAAGGAGCCGGATGAGTGCCTTTTCAGAAACAGGCTCTGCCGAGGACGAGAGCCATGAGATGTTCCTCCTCTGGGCAAGCCCGTGTCCCAGATCCTGTTGTGCCTGTGAATAGGCTGCAGGGGGACGGTGAAGACCAGCAACAGCTTTCAGGGCTGCCACCTTCCGTGTGGGACAAGGAGCCGGATGAGTGCCTTTTCGGAAACAGGCTCTGCCGAGGACGAGAGCCATGAGATGTTCCTCCTCTGGGCAAGCCCGGGTCCCAGATCCTGTTGTGCCTGTGAATAGGCTGCAGGGGGACGGTGAAGACCAGCAACAGCTTTCAGGGCTGCCACCTTCCGTGTGGGACAAGGAGCCGGATGTGTGCCTTTATGGAAACAGGCCCTGCCGAGGACGAGAGCCATGAGATGTTCCTCCTCTGGGCAAGCCCGGGTCCCAGATCCTGTTGTGCCTGTGAATAGGCTGCAGGGGGACGGTGAAGACCAGCAACAGCTTTCAGGGCTGCCACCTTCCGTGTGGGACAAGGAGCCGGACGTGTGCCTTTTCGGAATCAGGCTCTGCCGAGGACGAGAGCCATGAGATGTTCCTCCTCTGGCCAAGCCCGGGTCCCAGAACCTGTTGTGCCTGTGAATAGGCTGCAGGGGGACGGTGAAGACCAGCAACAGCTTTCAGGGCTGCCACCTTCCGTGTGGGACAAGGAGCCGGATGTGTGCCTTTCTGGAAACAGGCTCTGCCGAGGACGAGAGCCATGAGATGTTCCTCCTCTGGGCAAGCCCCGGTCCTGAATCCTTTTGTGCCTTTGAATACGCTGCAGGGGGACGGTGAAGACCAGCAACAGCTTTCAGGGCTGCCACCTTCCGTGTGGGAGAAGGAGACGGACGTGTGCCTTTTCGGAATCAGGCTCTGCCGAGGACGAGAGCCATGAGATGTTCCTCCTCTGGGCAAGCCCGTGTCCAAATCCTGTTGTGCCTGTGAATAGGCTGCAGGGGGACGGTGAAGACCAGCAACAGCTTTCAGGGCTGCCACCTTCCGTGTGGGACAAGGAGCCGGATGTGTCTTTCTGGATACAGGACCTGCCGAGGACGAGAGCCATGAGATGTTCCTCCTCTGGGCAAGCCCGGCTCCCAGATCCTGTTGTGCCTGTGAATAGGCTGCAGGGGGACGGTGAAGACCAGCAACAGCTTTCAGGGCTGCCACCTTCCGTGTGGGACAAGGAGCCGGACGTGTGCCTTTTCGGAAACAAGCTCTGCCGAGGACGAGAGCCATGAGATGTTCCTCCTCTGGGCAAGCCCGGGTCCCAGATCCTGTTGTGCCTGTGAATAGGCTGCAGGGGGACGGTGAAGACCAGCAACAACTTTCAGGGCTGCCACCTTCCGTGTGGGACAAGGAGCCGGACGTGTGCATTTTCGGAATCAGGCTCTGCCGAGGACGAGAGCCATGAGATGTTCCTCCTCTGGGCAAGCCCGCGTCCAAATCCTGTTGTGCCTGTG
Organism: Astur gentilis; assembly: GCF_929443795.1. NCBI lineage: Eukaryota > Metazoa > Chordata > Aves > Accipitriformes > Accipitridae > Astur > Astur gentilis. Next base: position 993,395 of record NW_026061071.1, read on the forward strand.
AATAGGCTGCAGGGGGACGGTGAAGACCAGCAACAGCTTTCAGGGCTGCCACCTTCCGTGTGGGACAAGGAGCCGGACGTGTGCCTTTTCGGAATCAGGCTCTGCCGAGGACGAGAGCCATGAGATGTTCCTCCTCTGGGCAAGCCCGGGTCCTGAATCCTGTTGTGCCTGTGAATAGGCTGCAGGGGGATGGTGAAGACCAGCAACAGCTTTCAGGGCTGCCACCTTCCGTGTGGGACAAGGAGCCGGACGTGTCTTTCTGGATACAGGCCCTGCCGAGGACGAGAGCCATGAGATGTTCCTCCTCTGGGCAAGCCCGGGTCCCAGATCCTGTTGTGCCTGTGAATAGGCTGCAGGGGGACGGTGAAGACCAGCAACAGCTTTCAGGGCTGCCACCTTCCGTGTGGGACAAGGAGCCGGATGAGTGCCTTTTCAGAAACAGGCTCTGCCGAGGACGAGAGCCATGAGATGTTCCTCCTCTGGGCAAGCCCGGGTCCCAGATCCTGTTGTGCCTGTGAATAGGCTGCAGGGGGACGGTGAAGACCAGCAACAGCTTTCAGGGCTGCCACCTTCCGTGTGGGACAAGGAGCCGGATGAGTGCCTTTTCGGAAACAGGCTCTGCCGAGGACGAGAGCCATGAGATGTTCCTCCTCTGGGCAAGCCCGGGTCCCAGATCCTGTTGTGCCTGTGAATAGGCTGCAGGGGGACGGTGAAGACCAGCAACAGCTTTCAGAGCTGCCACCTTCCGTGTGGGACAATGAGCCGGTTTTGTGCCTTTATGGAAACAGGCCCTGCCGAGGACGAGAGCCATGAGATGTTCCTCCTCTGGGCAAGCCCGGGTCCCAGATCCTGTTGTGCCTGTGAATAGGCTGCAGGGGGACGGTGAAGACCAGCAACAGCTTTCAGGGCTGCCACCTTCCGTGTGGGACAAGGAGCCGGACGTGTGCCTTTTCGGAATCAGGCTCTGCCGACAACGAGAGCCATGAGATGTTCCTCCTCTGGGCAAGCCCGGGTCCAAATCCTGTTGTGCCTGTGAATAGGCTGCAGGGGGACGGTGAAGACCAGCAACAGCTTTCAGGGCTGCCACCTTCCGTGTGGGACAAGGAGCCGGATGTGTGCCTTTCTGGAAACAGGCTCTGCCGAGGACGAGAGCCATGAGATGTTCCTCCTCTGGGCAAGCCCCGGTCCTGAATCCTTTTGTGCCTGTGAATACGCTGCAGGGGGACGGTGAAGACCAGCAACAGCTTTCAGGGCTGCCACCTTCCGTGTGGGACAAGGAGCCGGACGTGTGCCTTTTCGGAATCAGGCTCTGCCGAGGACGAGAGCCATGAGATGTTCCTCCTCTGGGCAAGCCCGTGTCCAAATCCTGTTGTGCCTGTGAATAGGCTGCAGGGGGACGGTGAAGACCAGCAACAGCTTTCAGGGCTGCCACCTTCCGTGTGGGACAAGGAGCCGGATGTGTCTTTCTGGATACAGGACCTGCCGAGGACGAGAGCCATGAGATGTTCCTCCTCTGGGCAAGCCCGGCTCCCAGATCCTGTTGTGCCTGTGAATAGGCTGCAGGGGGACGGTGAAGACCAGCAACAGCTTTCAGGGCTGCCACCTTCCGTGTGGGACAAGGAGCCGGACGTGTGCCTTTCTGGAAACAGGCCGTGCCGAGGACGAGAGCCATGAGATGTTCCTCCTCTGGGCAAGCCCCGGTCCCGAATCCTGTTGTGCCTGTGAATAGGCTGCAGGGGGACGGTGAAGACCAGCAACAGCTTTCAAGGGCTGCCACCTTCCGTGTGGGACAAGGAGCCGGACGTGTCTTTATGGATACAGGCCCTGCCGAGGACGAGAGCCATGAGATGTTCCTCCTCTGGGCAAGGCCGGGTCCTGAATCCTGTTGTGCCTGTGAATAGGCTGCAGGGGGACGGTGAAGACCAGCAAGAGCTTTCAGGGCTGCCACCTTCCGTGTGGGACAAGGAGCCGGATGAGTGCCTTTTCAGAAACAGGCTCTGCCGAGGACGAGAGCCATGAGATGTTCCTCCTCTGGGCAGCCCGGGTCCCAGATCCTGTTGTGCCTGTGAATAGGCTGCAGGGGGACGGTGAAGACCAGCAACAGCTTTCAGGGCTGCCAACTTCCGTGTGGGACAAGGAGCTGGATGTGTGCCTTTTCGGAAACAGGCTCTGCCGAGGACGAGAGCCATGAGATGTTCCTCCTCTGGGCAAGCCCGGGTCCTGAATCCTGTTGTGCCTGTGAATAGGCTGCAGGGGGACGGTGAAGACCAGCAACAGCTTTCAGAGCTGCCACCTTCCGTGTGGGACAATGATCCGGTCTTGTGCCTTTATGGAAACAGGCCCTGCCGAGGACAAGAGCCATGAGATGTTCCTCCTCTGGGCAAGCCCGGGTCCCAGATCCTGTTGTGCCTGTGAATAGGCTGCAGGGGGACGGTGAAGACCAGCAACAGCTTCCAGGGCTGCCACCTTCCGTGTGGGACAAGGAGCCGGACGTGTGCCTTTTCGGAAAAAAGCTCTGCCGAGGAAGAGAGCCATGAGATGTTCCTCCTCTGGGCAAGCCCGGGTCCCAGATCCTGTTGTGCCTGTGAATAGGCTGCAGGGGGACGGTGAACACCAGCAACAGCTTTCACGGCTGCCACCTTCACTGTGGGACAAGGAGCCGGATGTGTGCCTTTCTGGATACAGGCCCTGCCGAGGACGAGAGCCATGAGATGTTCCTCCTCTGGGCAAGCCCCGGTCCTGAATCCTGTTGTGCCTGTGAATAGGCTGCAGGGGGACGGTGAAGACCAGCAACAGCTTTCAAGGGCTGCCACCTTCCGTGTGGGACAAGGAGCCGGACGTGTCTTTCTAGATACAGGCCCTGCCGAGGACGAGAGCCATGAGATGTTCCTCCTCTGGGCAAGCCCGGGTCCCAGATCCTGTTGTGCCTGTGAATAGGCTGCAGGGGGACGGTGAAGACCAGCAACAGCTTTTAGGGCTGCCATCTTCCGTGTGGGACAAGGAGCCGGATGTGTGCCTTTTCGGAAACAGGCTCTGCCGAGGACGAGAGCCATGAGATGTTCCTCCTCTGGGCAAGCCCGGGTCCTGAATCCTGTTGTGCCTGTGAATAGGCTGCAGGGGGACGGTGAAGACCAGCAACAGCTTTCAGGGCTGCCACCTTCCGTGTGGGACAAGGAGCCGAACGTGTGCCTTTTCGGAAACAAGCTCTGCCGAGGACGAGAGCCATGAGATGTTCCTCCTCTGGGCAAGCCCGGGTCCCAGATCCTGTTGTGCCTGTGAATAGGCTGCAGGGGGACGGTGAAGACCAGCAACAGCTTTCAGGGCTGCCACCTTCCGTGTGGGACAAGGAGCCGGACGTGTGCCTTTTCGGAAACAGGCTCTGCCGAGGACGAGAGCCATGAGATGTTCCTCCTCTGGGCAAGCCCGCGTCCAAATCCTGTTGTGCCTGTGAATAGGCTGCAGGGGGACGGTGAAGACCAGCAACAGCTTTCAGGGCTGCCACCTTCCGTGTGGGACAAGGAGCCGGACGTGTGCCTTTTCGGAATCAGGCTCTGCCGAGGACGAGAGCCATGAGATGTTCCTCCTCTGGGCAAGGCCGGGTCCTGAATCCTGTTGTGCCTGTGAATAGGCTGCAGGGGGACGGTGAAGACCAGCAACAGCTTTCAGGGCTGCCACCTTCCGTGTGGGACAAGGAGCCGGATGAGTGCCTTTTCAGAAACAGGTTTTGCCGAGGACTAGAGCCATGAGATGTTCCTCCTCTGGGCAAGCCCGGCTCCCAGATCCTGTTGTGCCTGTGAATAGGCTGCAGGGGGACGGTGAAGACCAGCAACAGCTTTCAGGGCTGCCACCTTCCGTGTGGGACAAGGTGCCGGACGTGTCTTTCTGGATACAGGCCCTGCCGAGGACGAGAGCCATGAGATGTTCCTCCTCTGGGCAAGCCCGGGTCCCAGATCCTGTTGTGCCTGTGAATAGGCTGCAGGGGGACGGTGAAGACCAGCAACAGCTTTCAGGGCTGCCACCTTCCGTGTGGGACAAGGAGCCGGATGTGTGCCTTTTCGGAAACAGGATCTGCCGGGGACGAGAGCCATGAGATGTTCCTCCTCTGGGCAAGCCCGGGTCCCAGATCCTTTTGTGCCTGTGAATAGGCTGCAGGGGGACGGTGAAGACCAGCAACAGCTTTCAGGGCTGCCACCTTCCGTGTGGGACAAGGAGCCGGACGTGTGCCTTTTCGGAATCAGGCTCTGCCGAGGACGAGAGCCATGAGATGTTCCTCCTCTGGGCAAGGCCGGGTCCAAATCCTGTTGTGCCTGTGAATAGGCTGCAGGGGGACGGTGAAGAGCAGCAACAGCTTTCATGGCTGCCACCTTCCGTGTGGGACAAGGAGCCGGACGTGTGCCTTTCTGGAAACAGGCCGTACCGAGGACGAGAGCCATGAGATGTTCCTCCTCTGGGCAAGCCCCGGTCCTGAATCCTGTTGTGCCTGTGAATAGGCTGCAGGGGGACGGTGAAGACCAGCAACAGCTTTCAGGGCTGCCACCTTCCGTGTGGGACAAGGAGCCGGACGTGTGCCTTTTCGGAATCAGGCTCTGCCGAGGACGAGAGCCATGAGATGTTCCTCCTCTGGGCAAGCCCGGGTCCTGAATCCTGTTGTGCCTGTGAATAGGCTGCAGGGGGATGGTGAAGACCAGCAACAGCTTTCAGGGCTGCCACCTTCCGTGTGGGACAAGGAGCCGGACGTGTCTTTCTGGATACAGGCCCTGCCGAGGACGAGAGCCATGAGATGTTCCTCCTCTGGGCAAGCCCGGGTCCCAGATCCTGTTGTGCCTGTGAATAGGCTGCAGGGGGACGGTGAAGACCAGCAACAGCTTTCAGGGCTGCCACCTTCCGTGTGGGACAAGGAGCCGGATGAGTGCCTTTTCAGAAACAGGCTCTGCCGAGGACGAGAGCCATGAGATGTTCCTCCTCTGGGCAAGCCCGGGTCCCAGATCCTGTTGTGCCTGTGAATAGGCTGCAGGGGGACGGTGAAGACCAGCAACAGCTTTCAGTGCTGCCACCTTCCGTGTGGGACAAGGAGCCGGATGAGTGCCTTTTCGGAAACAGGCTCTGCCGAGGACGAGAGCCATGAGATGTTCCTCCTCTGGGCAAGCCCGGGTCCCAGATCCTGTTGTGCCTGTGAATAGGCTGCAGGGGGACGGTGAAGACCAGCAACAGCTTTCAGAGCTGCTACCTTCCGTGTGGGACAATGAGCCGGTTTTGTGCCTTTATGGAAACAGGCCCTGCCGAGGACGAGAGCCATGAGATGTTCCTCCTCTGGGCAAGCCCGGGTCCCATATCCTGTTGTGCCTGTGAATAGGCTGCAGGGGGACGGTGAAGACCAGCAACAGCTTTCAGGGCTGCCACCTTCCGTGTGGGACAAGGAGCCGGACGTGTGCCTTTTCGGAATCAGGCTCTGCCGAGGACGAGAGCCATGAGATGTTCCTCCTCTGGGCAAGCCCGGGTCCAAATCCTGTTGTGCCTGTGAATAGGCTGCAGGGGGACGGTGAAGACCAGCAACAGCTTTCAGGGCTGCCACCTTCCGTGTGGGACAAGGAGCCGGATGTGTGCGTCTCTGGAAACAGGCTCTGCCGAGGACGAGAGCCATGAGATGTTCCTCCTCTGGGCAAGCCCCGGTCCTGAATCCTTTTGTGCCTGTGAATACGCTGCAGGGGGACGGTGAAGACCAGCAACAGCTTTCAGGGCTGCCACCTTCCGTGTGGGAGAAGGAGACGGACGTGTGCCTTTTCGGAATCAGGCTCTGCCGAGGACGAGAGCCATGAGATGTTCCTCCTCTGGGCAAGCCCGTGTCCAAATCCTGTTGTGCCTGTGAATAGACTGCAGGGGGACGGTGAAGACCAGCAACAGCTTTCAGGGCTGCCACCTTCCGTGTGGGACAAGGAGCCGGATGTGTCTTTCTGGATACAGGACCTGCCGAGGACGAGAGCCATGAGATGTTCCTCCTCTGGGCAAGCCCGGCTCCCAGATCCTGTTGTGCCTGTGAATAGGCTGCAGGGGGACGGTGAAGACCAGCAACAGCTTTCAGGGCTGCCACCTTCCGTGTGGGACAAGGAGCCGGACGTGTGCCTTTCTGGAAACAGGCCGTGCCGAGGACGAGAGCCATGAGATGTTCCTCCTCTGGGCAAGCCCCGGTCCCGAATCCTGTTGTGCCTGTGAATAGGCTGCAGGGGGACGGTGAAGACCAGCAACAGCTTTCAAGGGCTGCCACCTTCCGTGTGGGACAAGGAGCCGGACGTGTCTTTATGGATACAGGCCCTGCCGAGGACGAGAGCCATGAGATGTTCCTCCTCTGGGCAAGGCCGGGTCCTGAATCCTGTTGTGCCTGTGAATAGGCTGCAGGGGGACGGTGAAGACCAGCAAGAGCTTTCAGGGCTGCCACCTTCCGTGTGGGACAAGGAGCCGGATGTGTGCCTTTTCGGAAACAGGACCTGCCGAGGACGAGAGCCATGAGATGTTCCTCCTCTGGGCAAGCCCGGGTCCTGAATCCTGTTGTGCCTGTGAATAGGCTGCAGGGGGACGGTGAAGACCAGCAACAGCTTTCAGGGCTGCCACCTTCCGTGTGGGACAAGGAGCCGGACGTGTGCCTTTTCGGAAACAGGCTCTGCCGAGGACGAGAGCCATGAGATGTTCCTCCTCTGGGCAAGCCCGCGTCCAAATCCTGTTGTGCCTGTGAATAGGTTGCAGGGGGATGGTGAAGACCAGCAACAGCTTTCAGGGCTGCCACCTTCCGTGTGGGACAAGGAGCCGGACGTGTGCGTTTTCGGAAACAGGCTCTGCCGAGGACGAGAGCCATGAGATGTTCCACCTCTGGGCAAGCCCGGGTCCTGAATCCTGTTGTGCCTGTGGATAGGCTGCAGGGGGACGGTGAAGACCAGCAACAGCTTTCAGGGCTGCCACCTTCCGTGTGGGACAAGGAGCCGGACGTGTCTTTCTGGATACAGGCCCTGCCGAGGACGAGAGCCATGAGATGTTCCTCCTCTGGGCAAGCCCGGGTCCCAGATCCTGTTGTGCCTGTGAATAGGCTGCAGGGGGACGGTGAAGACCAGCAACAGCTTTCAGGGCTGCCACCTTCCGTGTGGGACAAGGAGCCGGATGAGTGCCTTTTCAGAAACAGGCTCTGCCGAGGACGAGAGCCATGAGATGTTCCTCCTCTGGGCAGCCCGGGTCCCAGATCCTGTTGTGCCTGTGAATAGGCTGCAGGGGGACGGTGAAGACCAGCAACAGCTTTCAGGGCTGCCAACTTCCGTGTGGGACAAGGAGCTGGATGTGTGCCTTTTCGGAAACAGGCTCTGCCGAGGACGAGAGCCATGAGATGTTCCTCCTCTGGGCAAGCCCGGGTCCTGAATCCTGTTGTGCCTGTGAATAGGCTGCAGGGGGACGGTGAAGACCAGCAACAGCTTTCAGAGCTGCCACCTTCCGTGTGGGACAATGATCCGGTCTTGTGCCTTTATGGAAACAGGCCCTGCCGAGGACAAGAGCCATGAGATGTTCCTCCTCTGGGCAAGCCCGGGTCCCAGATCCTGTTGTGCCTGTGAATAGGCTGCAGGGGGACGGTGAAGACCAGCAACAGCTTCCAGGGCTGCCACCTTCCGTGTGGGACAAGGAGCCGGACGTGTGCCGTTTCGGAAAAAAGCTCTGCCGAGGAAGAGAGCCATGAGATGTTCCTCCTCTGGGCAAGCCCGGGTCCCAGATCCTGTTGTGCCTGTGAATAGGCTGCAGGGGGACGGTGAACACCAGCAACAGCTTTCACGGCTGCCACCTTCACTGTGGGACAAGGAGCCGGACGTGTGCCTTTCTGGAAACAGGCCGTGCTGAGGACGAGAGCCATGAGATGTTCCTCCTCTGGGCAAGCCCGGGTCCCAGATCCTGTTGTGCCTGTGAATAGGCTGCAGGGGGACGGTGAAGACCAGCAACAGCTTTCAGGGCTGCCACCTTCCGTGTGGGACAAGGAGCCGGACGTGTGCCTTTTCGGAAACAGTCTCTGCCGAGGACGAGAGCCATGAGATGTTCCTCCTCTGGGCAAGCCCGCGTCCAAATCCTGTTGTGCCTGTGAATAGGCTGCAGGGGGACGGTGAAGACCAGCAACAGCTTTCAGGGCTGCCACCTTCCGTGTGGGACAAGGAGCCGGATGTGTGCCTTTCTGGATACAGGCCCTGCCGAGGACGAGAGCCATGAGATGTTCCTCCTCTGGGCAAGCCCGGGTCCCAGATCCTGTTGTGCCTGTGAATAGGCTGCAGGGGGACGGTGAAGACCAGCAACAGCTTTTAGGGCTGCCATCTTCCGTGTGGGACAAGGAGCCGGATGTGTGCCTTTTCGGAAACAGGCTCTGCCGAGGACGAGAGCCATGAGATGTTCCTCCTCTGGGCAAGCCCGGGTCCTGAATCCTGTTGTGCCTGTGAATAGGCTGCAGGGGGACGGTGAAGACCAGCAACAGCTTTCAGGGCTGCCACCTTCCGTGTGGGACAAGGAGCCGGACGTGTGCCTTTTCGGAAACAAGCTCTGCCGAGGACGAGAGCCATGAGATGTTCCTCCTCTGGGCAAGCCCGGCTCCCAGATCCTGTTGTGCCTGTGAATAGGCTGCAGGGGGACGGTGAAGACCAGCAACAGCTTTCAGGGCTGCCACCTTCCGTGTGGGACAAGGAGCCGGACGTGTGCCTTTTCGGAAACAGGCTCTGCCGAGGACGAGAGCCATGAGATGTTCCTCCTCTGGGCAAGCCCGCGTCCAAATCCTGTTGTGCCTGTGAATAGGCTGCAGGGGGACGGTGAAGACCAGCAACAGCTTTCAGGGCTGCCACCTTCCGTGTGGGACAAGGAGCCGGACGTGTGCCTTTTCGGAATCAGGCTCTGCCGAGGACGAGAGCCATGAGATGTTCCTCCTCTGGGCAAGGCCGGGTCCTGAATCCTGTTGTGCCTGTGAATAGGCTGCAGGGGGACGGTGAAGACCAGCAACAGCTTTCAGGGCTGCCACCTTCCGTGTGGGACAAGGAGCCGGACGTGTCTTTCTGGATACAGGCCCTGCCGAGGACGAGAGCCATGAGATGTTCCTCCTCTGGGCAAGCCCGGGTCCCAGATCCTGTTGTGCCTGTGAATAGGCTGCAGGGGGACGGTGAAGACCAGCAACAGCTTTCAGGGCTGCCACCTTCCGTGTGGGACAAGGAGCCGGATGAGTGCCTTTTCAGAAACAGGTTCTGCCGAGGACGAGAGCCATGAGATGTTCCTCCTCTGGGCAAGCCCGGGTCCCAGATCCTGTTGTGCCTGTGAATAGGCTGCAGGGGGACGGTGAAGACCAGCAACAGCTTTCAGGGCTGCCACCTTCCGTGTGGGACAAGGAGCCGGATGAGTGCCTTTTCGGAAACAGGCTCTGCCGAGGACGAGAGCCATGAGATGTTCCTCCTCTGGGCAAGGCCGGGTCCCAGATCCTGTTGTGCCTGTGAATAGGCTGCAGGGGGACGGTGAAGACCAGCAACAGCTTTCAGGGCTGCCACCTTCCGTGTGGGACAAGGAGCCGGATGAGTGCCTTTTCAGAAACAGGTTTTGCCGAGGACGAGAGCCATGAGATGTTCCTCCTCTGGGCAAGCCCGGGTCCCAGATCCTGTTGTGCCTGTGAATAGGCTGCAGGGGGACGGTGAAGACCAGCAACAGCTTTCAGGGCTGCCACCTTCCGTGTGGGACAAGGAGCCGGATGAGTGCCTTTTCGGAAACAGGCTCTGCCGAGGACGAGAGCCATGAGATGTTCCTCCTCTGGGCAAGCCCGGGTCCCAGATCCTGTTGTGCCTGTGAATAGGCTGCAGGGGGACGGTGAAGACCAGCAACAGCTTTCAGAGCTGCCACCTTCCGTGTGGGACAATGAGCCGGTCTTGTGCCTTTATGGAAACAGGCCCTGCCGAGGACGAGAGCCATGAGATGTTCCTCCTCTGGGCAAGCCCGGCTCCCAGATCCTGTTGTGCCTGTGAATAGGCTGCAGGGGGACGGTGAAGACCAGCAACAGCTTTCAGGGATGCCACCTTCCGTGTGGGACAAGGAGCCGGACGTGTCTTTCTGGATACAGGCCCTGCCGAGGACGAGAGCCATGAGATGTTCCTCCTCTGGGCAAGCCCGGGTCCCAGATCCTGTTGTGCCTGTGAATAGGCTGCAGGGGGACGGTGAAGACCAGCAACAGCTTTCAGGGCTGCCACCTTCCGTGTGGGACAAGGAGCCGGATGTGTGCCTTTTCGGAAACAGGCCCTGCCGAGGACGAGAGCCATGAGATGTTCCTCCTCTGGGCAAGCCCCGGTCCTGAATCCTGTTGTGCCTGTGAATAGGCTGCAGGGGGACGGTGAAGACCAGCAACAGCTTTCAGGGCTGCCACCTTCCGTGTGGGACAAGGAGCCGGACGTGTCTTTCTGCATATAGGCCCTGCCGAGGACGAGAGCCATGAGATGTTCCTCCTCTGGGCAAGGCCGGGTCCCAGATCCTGTTGTGCCTGTGAATAGGCTGCAGGGCGACGGTGAAGACCAGCAACAGCTTTCAGGGCTGCCACCTTCTGTGTGGGACAAGGAGCCGGATGTGTGCCTTTCTGGAAACAGGCCGTGCCGGGGACGAGAGCCATGAGATGTTCCTCCTCTGGGCAAGCCCGGGTCCCAGATCCTGTTGTGCCTGTGAATAGGCTGCAGGGGGACGGTGAAGACCAGCAACAGCTTTCAGGGCTGCCACATTCCGTGTGGGACAAGGAGCCAGACTTTTGCCTATCCGGAAACAGGCTATGCCGTTGACGAGAGCCATGAGATGTTCCACCTCTGGGCAAGCCCGGTTCCTGAATCCTGTTGTGCCTGTGAATAGGCTGCAGGGGGACGGTGAAGACCAGCAACAGCTTTCAGGGCTGCCACCTTCCGTGTGGGACAAGGAGCCGGACGTGTCTTTCTGGATACAGGCCCTGCCGAGGACGAGAGCCATGAGATGTTCCTCCTCTGGGCAAGCCCGGGTCCCAGATCCTGTTGTGCCTGTGAATAGGCTGCAGGGGGACGGTGAAGACCAGCAACAGCTTTCAGGGCTGCCACCTTCCGTGTGGGACAAGGAGCCGGATGCGTGCCTTTTAAGAAACAGGCTCTGCCGAGGACGAGAGCCATGAGATATTCCTCCTCTGGGCAAGCCCGGGTCCCAGATCCTGTTGTGCCTGTGAATAGGCTGCAGGGGGACGGTGAAGACCAGCAACTGCTTTCATGGCTGCCACCTTCCTTGTGGGACAAGGAGCGGGATGTGTGCCTTTTCGGAAACAGGCTCTGCCGAGGACGAGAGCCATGAGATGTTCCTCCTCTGGGCAAGCCCGGGTCCTGAATCCTGTTGTGCCTGTGAATAGGCTGCAGGGGGACGGTGAAGACCAGCAACAGCTTTCAGGGCTGCCACCTTCCGTGTGGGACAAGGAGCCGGATGTGTGCCTTTCTGGAAACAGGCCCTGCCGGGGACGAGAGCCATGAGATGTTCTTCCTCTGGGCAAGCCCGGGTCCCAGATTCTGTTGTGCCTGTGAATAGGCTGCAGGGGGACGGTGAAGACCAGCAACAGCTTTCAGGGCTGCCACCTTCCGTGTGGGACAAGGAGCCGGACGTGTGCCTTTTCGGAAACAGGATCTGCCGAGGACCAGAGCCATGAGATGTTTCTCCTCTGGGCAAGCCCGGGTCCCAGATCCTGTTGTGCCTGTGAATAGGCTGCAGGGGGATGGTGAAGACCAGCAACAGCTTTCAGGGCTGCCACCTTCCGTGTGGGACAAGGAGCCGGACTTTTTCCTATCCGGAAACAGGCTCTGCCGAGGACGAGAGCCATGAGATGTTCCTCCTCTGGGCAAGCCCGGGTCCTGAATCCTGTTGTGCCTGTGAATAGGCTGCAGGGGGACGGTAAAGACCAGCAACAGCTTTCAGGGCTGCCACCTTCCGTGTGGGACAAGGAGCCGGATGTGTGCCTTTTCAGAAACAGGCTCTGCCGAGGACGAGAGCCATGAGATGTTCCTCCTCTGGGTAAGCCCGGGTCCCAGATCCTGTTGTGCCTGTGAATAGGCTGCAGGGGGACGGTGAAGACCAGCAACACCTTTCAGGGCTGCCACCTTCCGTGTGGGACAAGGAGCCGGACGTGTGCCTTTTCAGAAAGAGGCCCTGCCGAGGACGAGAGCCATGAGATGTTCCTCCTCTGGGCAAGGCCGGGTCCTGAATCCTGTTGTGCCTGTGAATAGGCTGCAGGGGGACGGTGAAGACCAGCAACAGCTTTCAGGGCTGCCACCTTCCGTGTGGGACAAGGAGCCGGATGTGTGCCTTTTCGGAAACAGGATCTGCCGAGGAAGAGAGCCATGAGGTGTTCCTCCTCTGGGCAAGCCCGGATCCCAGATCCTGTTGTGCCTGTGAATAGGCTGCAGGGCGAGGGTGAAGACCAGCAACAGCTTTCAGGGCTGCCACCTTCCGTGTGGGAGAAGGAGCCGGATGTGTGCCTTTCTGGAAACTGGCCGTGCCGGGGACGAGAGCCATGAGATGTTCCTCCTCTGGGCAAGCCCGGGTCCCAGATCCTGTTGTGCCTGTGAATAGGCTGCAGGGGGACGGTGAAGACCAGCAACAGCTTTCAGGGCTGCCACCTTCCTTGTGGGACAAGGAGCCGGACGTGTGCCTTTTCGGAAACAGGCTCTGCCGAGGACGAGAGCCATGAGATGTTCCTCCTCTGGGCAAGCCCGGGTCCTGAACCCTGTTGTGCCTGTGAATAGGCTGCAGGGGGACGGTGAAGACCAGCAACATCTTTCAGGGCTGCCACCTTCCGTGTGGGACAAGGAGCCGGATGTGTGCCTTTCTGGAAACAGGCCGTGCTGGGGACGAGAGCCATGAGATGTTCCTCCTCTGGGCAAGCCCGGCTCCCAGATCCTGTTGTGCCTGTGAAGAGGCTGCAGGGGGACGGTGAAGACCAGCAACAGCTTTCAGGGCTGCCACCTTCCGTGTGGGACAAGGAGCCGGATGAGTGCCTTTTCGGAAACAGGCTCTGCCGAGGACGAGAGCCATGAGATGTTCCTCCTCTGGGCAAGCCCGGCTCCCAGATCCTGTTGTGCCTGTGAATAGGCTGCAGGGGGACGGTGAAGACCAGCAACAGCTTTCAGGGCTGCCACCTTCCGTGTGGGACAAGGAGCCGGACGTGTCTTTCTGGATACAGGCCCTGCCGAGGACGAGAGCCATGAGATGTTCCTCCTCTGGGCAAGCCCGGGTCCCAGATCCTGTTGTGCCTGTGAATAGGCTGCAGGGGGACGGTGAAGACCAGCAACAGCTTTCAGGGCTGCCACCTTCCGTGTGGGAGAAGGAGCCGGACGTGTGCCTTTTCGGAAACAGGCTCTGCCGAGGACGAGAGCCATGAGATGTTCCTCCTCTGGGCAAGCCCGGGTCCAAATCCTGTTGTGCCTGTGAATAGGCTGCAGGGGGATGGTGAAGACCAGCAACAGCTTTCAGGGCTGCCACCTTCCGTGTGGGACAAGGAGCCGGATGTGTGCCTTTCTGGAAACAGGCCCTGCCGAGGACGAGAGCCATGAGAAGTTCCTCCTCTGTGCAAGCCCCGGTCCTGAATCCTGTTGAGCCTGTGAATACGCTGCAGGGGGACGGTGAAGACCAGCAACAGCTTTCAGGGCTGCCACCTTCCGTGTGGGACAAGGAGCCGGACGTGTGCCTTTTCGGAATCAGGCTCTGCCGAGGACGAGAGCCATGAGATGTTCCTCCTCTGGGCAAGCCCGGGTCCCAGATCCTGTTGTGCCTGTGAATAGGCTGCAGGGGGACGGTGAAGACCAGCAACATCTTTCAGGGCTGCCACCTTCCGTGTGGGACAAGGAGCCGGATGTGTGCCTTTCTGGAAACAGGCCGTGCTGGGGACGAGAGCCATGAGATGTTCCTCCTCTGGGCAAGCCCGGCTCCCAGATCCTGTTGTGCCTGTGAAGAGGCTGCAGGGGGACGGTGAAGACCAGCAACAGCTTTCAGGGCTGCCAACTTCCGTGTGGGACAAGGAGCCGGATGAGTGCCTTTTCGGAAACAGGCTCTGCCGAGGACGAGAGCCATGAGATGTTCCTCCTCTGGGCAAGCCCGGCTCCCAGATCCTGTTGTGCCTGTGAATAGGCTGCAGGGGGACGGTGAAGACCAGCAACAGCTTTCAGGGCTGCCACCTTCCGTGTGGGACAAGGAGCCGGACGTGTCTTTCTGGATACAGGCCCTGCCGAGGACGAGAGCCATGAGATGTTCCTCCTCTGGGCAAGCCCGGGTCCCAGATCCTGTTGTGCCTGTGAATAGGCTGCAGGGGGACGGTGAAGACCAGCAACAGCTTTCAGGGCTGCCACCTTCCGTGTGGGACAAGGAGCCGGATGTGTGCCTTTTCGGAAACAGGATCTGCCGGGGACGAGAGCCATGAGATGTTCCTCCTCTGGGCAAGCCCGGGTCCCAGATCCTTTTGTGCCTGTGAATAGGCTGCAGGGGGACGGTGAAGACCAGCAACAGCTTTCAGGGCTGCCACCTTCCGTGTGGGACAAGGAGCCGGACGTGTGCCTTTTCGGAATCAGGCTCTGCCGAGGACGAGAGCCATGAGATGTTCCTCCTCTGGGCAAGGCCGGGTCCTGAATCCTGTTGTGCCTGTGAATAGGCTGCAGGGGGACGGTGAAGACCAGCAACAGCTTTCAGGGCTGCCACCTTCCGTGTGGGACAAGGAGCCGGACGTGTCTTTCTGGATACAGGCCCTGCCGAGGACGAGAGCCATGAGATGTTCCTCCTCTGGGCAAGCCCGGGTCCCAGATCCTGTTGTGCCTGTGAATAGGCTGCAGGGGGACGGTGAAGACCAGCAACAGCTTTCAGGGCTGCCACCTTCCGTGTGGGACAAGGAGCCGGATGAGTGCCTTTTCAGAAACAGGTTTTGCCGAGGACGAGAGCCATGAGATGTTCCTCCTCTGGGCAAGCCCGGGTCCCAGATCCTGTTGTGCCTGTGAATAGGCTGCAGGGGGACGGTGAAGACCAGCAACAGCTTTCAGGGCTGCCACCTTCCGTGTGGGACAAGGAGCCGGATGAGTGCCTTTTCGGAAACAGGCTCTGCCGAGGACGAGAGCCATGAGATGTTCCTCCTCTGGGCAAGGCCGGGTCCCAGATCCTGTTGTGCCTGTGAATAGGCTGCAGGGGGACGGTGAAGACCAGCAACAGCTTTCAGGGCTGCCACCTTCCGTGTGGGACAAGGAGCCGGATGAGTGCCTTTTCAGAAACAGGTTCTGCCGAGGACGAGAGCCATGAGATGTTCCTCCTCTGGGCAAGCCCGGGTCCCAGATCCTGTTGTGCCTGTGAATAGGCTGCAGGGGGACGGTGAAGACCAGCAACAGCTTTCAGGGCTGCCACCTTCCGTGTGGGACAAGGAGCCGGATGAGTGCCTTTTCGGAAACAGGCTCTGCCGAGGACGAGAGCCATGAGATGTTCCTCCTCTGGGCAAGCCCGGGTCCCAGATCCTGTTGTGCCTGTGAATAGGCTGCAGGGGGACGGTGAAGACCAGCAACAGCTTTCAGAGCTGCCACCTTCCGTGTGGGACAATGAGCCGGTCTTGTGCCTTTATGGAAACAGGCCCTGCCGAGGACGAGAGCCATGAGATGTTCCTCCTCTGGGCAAGCCCGGCTCCCAGATCCTGTTGTGCCTGTGAATAGGCTGCAGGGGGACGGTGAAGACCAGCAACAGCTTTCAGGGCTGCCACCTTCCGTGTGGGACAAGGAGCCGGACGTGTCTTTCTGGATACAGGCCCTGCCGAGGACGAGAGCCATGAGATGTTCCTCCTCTGGGCAAGCCCGGGTCCCAGATCCTGTTGTGCCTGTGAATAGGCTGCAGGGGGACGGTGAAGACCAGCAACAGCTTTCAGGGCTGCCACCTTCCGTGTGGGACAAGGAGCCGGATGTGTGCCTTTTCGGAAACAGGCCCTGCCGAGGACGAGAGCCATGAGATGTTCCTCCTCTGGGCAAGCCCCGGTCCTGAATCCTGTTGTGCCTGTGAATAGGCTGCAGGGGGACGGTGAAGACCAGCAACAGCTTTCAGGGCTGCCACCTTCCGTGTGGGACAAGGAGCCGGACGTGTCTTTCTGCATATAGGCCCTGCCGAGGACGAGAGCCATGAGATGTTCCTCCTCTGGGCAAGGCCGGGTCCCAGATCCTGTTGTGCCTGTGAATAGGCTGCAGGGCGACGGTGAAGACCAGCAACAGCTTTCAGGGCTGCCACCTTCTGTGTGGGACAAGGAGCCGGATGTGTGCCTTTCTGGAAACAGGCCGTGCCGGGGACGAGAGCCATGAGATGTTCCTCCTCTGGGCAAGCCCGGGTCCCAGATCCTGTTGTGCCTGTGAATAGGCTGCAGGGGGACGGTGAAGACCAGCAACAGCTTTCAGGGCTGCCACATTCCGTGTGGGACAAGGAGCCAGACTTTTGCCTATCCGGAAACAGGCTATGCCGTTGACGAGAGCCATGAGATGTTCCACCTCTGGGCAAGCCCGGTTCCTGAATCCTGTTGTGCCTGTGAATAGGCTGCAGGGGGACGGTGAAGACCAGCAACAGCTTTCAGGGCTGCCACCTTCCGTGTGGGACAAGGAGCCGGACGTGTCTTTCTGGATACAGGCCCTGCCGAGGACGAGAGCCATGAGATGTTCCTCCTCTGGGCAAGCCCGGGTCCCAGATCCTGTTGTGCCTGTGAATAGGCTGCAGGGGGACGGTGAAGACCAGCAACAGCTTTCAGGGCTGCCACCTTCCGTGTGGGACAAGGAGCCGGATGCGTGCCATTTCAGAAACAGGCCCTGCCGAGGACGAGAGCCATGAGATATTCCTCCTCTGGGCAAGCCCGGGTCCCAGATCCTGTTGTGCCTGTGAATAGGCTGCAGGGGGACGGTGAAGACCAGCAACTGCTTTCATGGCTGCCACCTTCCTTGTGGGACAAGGAGCGGGATGTGTGCCTTTTCGGAAACAGGCTCTGCCGAGGACGAGAGCCATGAGATGTTCCTCCTCTGGGCAAGCCCGGGTCCTGAATCCTGTTGTGCCTGTGAATAGGCTGCAGGGGGACGGTGAAGACCAGCAACAGCTTTCAGGGCTGCCACCTTCCGTGTGGGACAAGGAGCCGGATGTGTGCCTTTCTGGAAACAGGCCCTGCCGGGGACGAGAGCCATGAGATGTTCTTCCTCTGGGCAAGCCCGGGTCCCAGATCCTGTTGTGCCTGTGAATAGGCTGCAGGGGGACGGTGAAGACCAGCAACAGCTTTCAGGGCTGCCACCTTCCGTGTGGGACAAGGAGCCGGACGTGTGCCTTTTCGGAAACAGGATCTGCCGAGGACCAGAGCCATGAGATGTTCCTCCTCTGGGCAAGCCCGGGTCCCAGATCCTGTTGTGCCTGTGAATAGGCTGCAGGGGGATGGTGAAGACCAGCAACAGCTTTCAGGGCTGCCACCTTCCGTGTGGGACAAGGAGCCGGACTTTTTCCTATCCGGAAACAGGCTCTGCCGAGGACGAGAGCCATGAGATGTTCCTCCTCTGGGCAAGCCCGGGTCCTGAATCCTGTTGTGCCTGTGAATAGGCTGCAGGGGGACGGTAAAGACCAGCAACAGCTTTCAGGGCTGCCACCTTCCGTGTGGGACAAGGAGCCGGATGTGTGCCTTTTCAGAAACAGGCTCTGCCGAGGACGAGAGCCATGAGATGTTCCTCCTCTGGGTAAGCCCGGGTCCCAGATCCTGTTGTGCCTGTGAATAGGCTGCAGGGGGACGGTGAAGACCAGCAACACCTTTCAGGGCTGCCACCTTCCGTGTGGGACAAGGAGCCGGACGTGTGCCTTTTCAGAAAGAGGCCTTGCCGAGGACGAGAGCCATGAGATGTTCCTCCTCTGGGCAAGGCCGGGTCCTGAATCCTGTTGTGCCTGTGAATAGGCTGCAGGGGGACGGTGAAGACCAGCAACAGCTTTCAGGGCTGCCACCTTCCGTGTGGGACAAGGAGCCGGATGTGTGCCTTTTCGGAAACAGGATCTGCCGAGGAAGAGAGCCATGAGGTGTTCCTCCTCTGGGCAAGCCCGGATCCCAGATCCTGTTGTGCCTGTGAATAGGCTGCAGGGCGAGGGTGAAGACCAGCAACAGCTTTCAGGGCTGCCACCTTCCGTGTGGGAGAAGGAGCCGGATGTGTGCCTTTCTGGAAACAGGCCGTGCCGGGGACGAGAGCCATGAGATGTTCCTCCTCTGGGCAAGCCCGGGTCCCGGATCCTGTTGTGCCTGTGAATAGGCTGCAGGGGGACGGTGAAGACCAGCAACAGCTTTCAGGGCTGCCACCTTCCTTGTGGGACAAGGAGCCGGACGTGTGCCTTTTCGGAAACAGGCTCTGCCGAGGACGAGAGCCATGAGATGTTCCTCCTCTGGGCAAGCCCGGGTCCTGAACCCTGTTGTGCCTGTGAATAGGCTGCAGGGGGACGGTGAAGACCAGCAACATCTTTCAGGGCTGCCACCTTCCGTGTGGGACAAGGAGCCGGATGTGTGCCTTTCTGGAAACAGGCCGTGCTGGGGACGAGAGCCATGAGATGTTCCTCCTCTGGGCAAGCCCGGCTCCCAGATCCTGTTGTGCCTGTGAAGAGGCTGCAGGGGGACGGTGAAGACCAGCAACAGCTTTCAGGGCTGCCACCTTCCGTGTGGGACAAGGAGCCGGATGAGTGCCTTTTCGGAAACAGGCTCTGCCGAGGACGAGAGCCATGAGATGTTCCTCCTCTGGGCAAGCCCGGCTCCCAGATCCTGTTGTGCCTGTGAATAGGCTGCAGGGGGACGGTGAAGACCAGCAACAGCTTTCAGGGCTGCCACCTTCCGTGTGGGACAAGGAGCCGGACGTGTCTTTCTGGATACAGGCCCTGCCGAGGACGAGAGCCATGAGATGTTCCTCCTCTGGGCAAGCCCGGGTCCCAGATCCTGTTGTGCCTGTGAATAGGCTGCAGGGGGACGGTGAAGACCAGCAACAGCTTTCAGGGCTGCCACCTTCCGTGTGGGAGAAGGAGCCGGACGTGTGCCTTTTCGGAAACAGGCTCTGCCGAGGACGAGAGCCATGAGATGTTCCTCCTCTGGGCAAGCCCGGGTCCAAATCCTGTTGTGCCTGTGAATAGGCTGCAGGGGGATGGTGAAGACCAGCAACAGCTTTCAGGGCTGCCACCTTCCGTGTGGGACAAGGAGCCGGATGTGTGCCTTTCTGGAAACAGGCCCTGCCGAGGACGAGAGCCATGAGATGTTCCTCCTCTGGGCAAGCCCCGGTCCTGAATCCTGTTGTGCCTGTGAATAGGCTGCAGGGGGACGGTGAAGACCAGCAACAGCTTTCAGGGCTGCCACCTTCCGTGTGGGACAAGGAGCCGGACGTGTGCCTTTTCGGAATCAGGCTCTGCCGAGGACGAGAGCCATGAGATGTTCCTCCTCTGGGCAAGCCCGGGTCCCAGATCCTGTTGTGCCTGTGAATAGGCTGCAGGGGGACGGTGAAGACCAGCAACATCTTTCAGGGCTGCCACCTTCCGTGTGGGACAAGGAGCCGGATGTGTGCCTTTCTGGAAACAGGCCGTGCTGGGGACGAGAGCCATGAGATGTTCCTCCTCTGGGCAAGCCCGGCTCCCAGATCCTGTTGTGCCTGTGAAGAGGCTGCAGGGGGACGGTGAAGACCAGCAACAGCTTTCAGGGCTGCCACCTTCCGTGTGGGACAAGGAGCCGGATGAGTGCCTTTTTGGAAACAGGCTCTGCCGAGGACGAGAGCCATGAGATGTTCCTCCTCTGGGCAAGCCCGGCTCCCAGATCCTGTTGTGCCTGTGAATAGGCTGCAGGGGGACGGTGAAGACCAGCAACAGCTTTCAGGGCTGCCACCTTCCGTGTGGGACAAGGAGCCGGACGTGTCTTTCTGGATACAGGCCCTGCCGAGGACGAGAGCCATGAGATGTTCCTCCTCTGGGCAAGCCCGGGTCCCAGATCCTGTTGTGCCTGTGAATAGGCTGCAGGGGGACGGTGAAGACCAGCAACAGCTTTCAGGGCTGCCACCTTCCGTGTGGGACAAGGAGCCGGATGTGTGCCTTTTCGGAAACAGGATCTGCCGGGGACGAGAGCCATGAGATGTTCCTCCTCTGGGCAAGCCCGGGTCCCAGATCCTTTTGTGCCTGTGAATAGGCTGCAGGGGGACGGTGAAGACCAGCAACAGCTTTCAGGGCTGCCACCTTCCGTGTGGGACAAGGAGCCGGACGTGTGCCTTTTCGGAATCAGGCTCTGCCGAGGACGAGAGCCACGAGATGTTCCTCCTCTGGGCAAGGCCGGGTCCAAATGCTGTTGTGCCTGTGAATAGGCTGCAGGGGGACGGTGAAGAGCAGCAACAGCTTTCAGGGCTGCCACCTTCCGTGTGGGACAAGGAGCCGGACGTGTGCCTTTCTGGAAACAGGCCGTACCGAGGACGAGAGCCATGAGATGTTCCTCCTCTGGGCAAGCCCCGGTCCTGAATCCTGTTGTGCCTGTGAATAGGCTGCAGGGGGACGGTGAAGACCAGCAACAGCTTTCAGGGCTGCCACCTTCCGTGTGGGACAAGGAGCCGGACGTGTCTTTCTGCATACAGGCCCTGCCGAGGACGAGAGCCATGAGATGTTCATCCTCTGGGCAAGGCCGGGTCCCAGATCCTGTTGTGCCTGTGAATAGGCTGCAGGGCGACGGTGAAGACCAGCAACAGCTTTCAGGGCTGCCACCTTCTGTGTGGGACAAGGAGCCGGATGTGTGCCTTTTCGGAAACAGGCTCTGCCGAGGACGAGAGCCATGAGATGTTCCTCCTCTGGGCAAGCCCGGGTCCAAATCCTGTTGTGCCTGTGAATAGGCTGCAGGGGGACGGTGAACACCAGCAACAGCTTTCAGGGCTGCCAACTTCCGTGTGGGACAAGGAGCCGGATGTGTCTTTCTGGATACAGGACCTGCCGAGGACGAGAGCCATGAGATGTTCCTCCTCTGGGCAAGCCCGGCTCCCAGATCCTGTTGTGCCTGTGAAGAGGCTGCAGGGGGACGGTGAAGACCAGCAACAGCTTTCAGGGCTGCCACCTTCCGTGTGGGACAAGGAGCCGGATGAGTGCCTTTTCGGAAACAGGCTCTGCCGAGGACGAGAGCCATGAGATGTTCCTCCTCTGGGCAAGCCCGGCTCCCAGATCCTGTTGTGCCTGTGAATAGGCTGCAGGGGGACGGTGAAGACCAGCAACAGCTTTCAGGGATGCCACCTTCCGTGTGGGACAAGGAGCCGGACGTGTCTTTCTGGATACAGGCCCTGCCGAGGACGAGAGCCATGAGATGTTCCTCCTCTGGGCAAGCCCGGGTCCCAGATCCTGTTGTGCCTGTGAATAGGCTGCAGGGGGACGGTGAAGACCAGCAACAGCTTTCAGGGCTGCCACCTTCCGTGTGGGACAAGGAGCCGGATGTGTGCCTTTTCGGAATCAGGCTCTGCCGAGGACGAGAGCCATGAGATGTTCCTCCTCTGGGCAAGCCCGGGTCCCAGATCCTGTTGTGCCTGTGAATAGGCTGCAGGGGGACGGTGAAGACCAGCAACATCTTTCAGGGCTGCCACCTTCCGTGTGGGACAAGGAGCCGGATGTGTGCCTTTCTGGAAACAGGCCGTGCTGGGGACGAGAGCCATGAGATGTTCCTCCTCTGGGCAAGCCCGGCTCCCAGATCCTGTTGTGCCTGTGAAGAGGCTGCAGGGGGACGGTGAAGACCAGCAACAGCTTTCAGGGCTGCCACCTTCCGTGTGGGACAAGGAGCCGGATGAGTGCCTTTTCGGAAACAGGCTCTGCCGAGGACGAGAGCCATGAGATGTTCCTCCTCTGGGCAAGCCCGGCTCCCAGATCCTGTTGTGCCTGTGAATAGGCTGCAGGGGGACGGTGAAGACCAGCAACAGCTTTCAGGGCTGCCACCTTCCGTGTGGGACAAGGAGCCGGACGTGTCTTTCTGGATACAGGCCCTGCCGAGGACGAGAGCCATGAGATGTTCCTCCTCTGGGCAAGCCCGGGTCCCAGATCCTGTTGTGCCTGTGAATAGGCTGCAGGGGGACGGTGAAGACCAGCAACAGCTTTCAGGGCTGCCACCTTCCGTGTGGGACAAGGAGCCGGATGTGTGCCTTTTCGGAAACAGGATCTGCCGGGGACGAGAGCCATGAGATGTTCCTCCTCTGGGCAAGCCCGGGTCCCAGATCCTTTTGTGCCTGTGAATAGGCTGCAGGGGGACGGTGAAGTCCAGCAACAGCTTTCAGGGCTGCCACCTTCCGTGTGGGACAAGGAGCCGGACGTGTGCCTTTTCGGAATCAGGCTCTGCCGAGGACGAGAGCCATGAGATGTTCCTCCTCTGGGCAAGGCCGGGTCCAAATCCTGTTGTGCCTGTGAATAGGCTGCAGGGGGACGGTGAAGAGCAGCAACAGCTTTCAGGGCTGCCACCTTCCGTGTGGGACAAGGAGCCGGACGTGTGCCTTTCTGGAAACAGGCCGTACCGAGGACGAGAGCCATGAGATGTTCCTCCTCTGGGCAAGCCCCGGTCCTGAATCCTGTTGTGCCTGTGAATAGGCTGCAGGGGGACGGTGAAGACCAGCAACAGCTTTCAGGGCTGCCACCTTCCGTGTGGGACAAGGAGCCGGACGTGTCTTTCTGCATACAGGCCCTGCCGAGGACGAGAGCCATGAGATGTTCATCCTCTGGGCAAGGCCGGGTCCCAGATCCTGTTGTGCCTGTGAATAGGCTGCAGGGCGACGGTGAAGACCAGCAACAGCTTTCAGGGCTGCCACCTTCTGTGTGGGACAAGGAGCCGGATGTGTGCCTTTTCGGAAACAGGCTCTGCCGAGGACGAGAGCCATGAGATGTTCCTCCTCTGGGCAAGCCCGGGTCCAAATCCTGTTGTGCCTGTGAATAGGCTGCAGGGGGACGGTGAACACCAGCAACAGCTTTCAGGGCTGCCAACTTCCGTGTGGGACAAGGAGCCGGATGTGTCTTTCTGGATACAGGACCTGCCGAGGACGAGAGCCATGAGATGTTCCTCCTCTGGGCAAGCCCGGCTCCCAGATCCTGTTGTGCCTGTGAATAGGCTGCAGGGGGACGGTGAAGACCAGCAACAGCTTTCAGGGCTGCCACCTTCCGTGTGGGACAATGAGCCGGATGTGTGCCTTTCTGGAAACAGGCCGTGCCGGGGACGAGAGCCATGAGATGTTCCTCCTCTGGGCAAGCCCGGGTCCCATATCCTGTTGTGCCTGTGATTAGGCTGCAGGGGGACGGTGAAGACCAGCAACAGCTTTCAGGGCTGCCACCTTCCGTGTGGGACAAGGAGCCGGATGTGTGCCTTTTCGGAAACAGGATCTGCCGAGGACCAGAGCCATGAGATGTTCCTCCTCTGGGCAAGCCCGGGTCCCAGATCCTGTTGTGCCTGTGAATAGGCTGCAGGGGGACGGTGAAGACCAGCAACACCTTTCAGGGCTGCCAACTTCCGTGTGGGACAAGGAGCCGGACCTGTCTTTCTGGATACAGGCCCTGCCGAGGACGAGAGCCATGAGATGTTCCTCCTCTGGGCAAGCCCGGGTCCTGAATCCTGTTGTGCCTGTGAATAGGCTGCAGGGGGACGGTAAAGACCAGCAACAGCTTTCAGGGCTGCCACCTTCCGTGTGGGACAAGGAGCCGGATGTGTGCCTTTTCAGAAACAGGCCCTGCCGAGGACGAGAGCCATGAGATGTTCCTCCTCTGGGCAAGCCCGGGTCCCAGATCCTGTTGTGCCTGTGAATAGGCTGCAGGGGGACGGTGAAGACCAGCAACAGCTTTCAAGGCTGCCACCTTCCGTGTGGGACAAGGAGCCGGACGTGTGCCTTCTCGGAAACAGGCTCTGCCGAGGACGAGAGCCATGAGATGTTCCTCCTCTGGGCAAGGCCGGGTCCTGAATCCTGTTGTGCCTGTGAATAGGCTGCAGGGGGACGGTGAAGACCAGCAACAGCTTTCAGGGCTGCCACCTTCCGTGTGGGACAAGGAGCCGGATGTGTGCCTTTTCGGAAACAGGATCTGCCGAGGAAGAGATCCATGAGGTGTTCCTCCTCTGGGCAAGCCCGGATCCCAGATCCTGTTGTGCCTGTGAAAAGGCTGCAGGGGGACGGTGAAGACCAGCAACAGCTTTCAGGGCTGCCACCTTCCGTGTGGGACAAGGAGCCGGACGTGTGCCTTTTCGGAAACAGGCTCTGCCGAGGACGAGAGCCATGAGATGTTCCTCCTCTGGGCAAGCCCGGGTCCAAATCCTGTTGTGCCTGTGAATAGGCTGCAGGGGGACGGTGAACACCAGCAACAGCTTTCAGGGCTGCCAACTTCCGTGTGGGACAAGGAGCCGGATGTGTCTTTCTGGATACAGGACCTGCCGAGGACGAGAGCCATGAGATGTTCCTCCTCTGGGCAAGCCCGGCTCCCAGATCCTGTTGTGCCTGTGAATAGGCTGCAGGGCGACGGTGAAGACCAGCAACAGCTTTCAGGGCTGCCACCTTCCGTGTGGGACAAGGAGCCGGACGTGTCTTTCTGGATACAGGCCCTGCCGAGGACGAGAGCCATGAGATGTTCCTCCTCTGGGCAAGCCCGGGTCCCAGATCCTGTTGTGCCTGTGAATAGGCTGCAGGGGGACGGTGAAGACCAGCAACAGCTTTCAGGGCTGCCACCTTCCGTGTGGGATAAGGAGCCGGACGTGTGCCTTTTCGGAATCAGGCTCTGCCGAGGACGAGAGCCATGAGATGTTCCTCCTCTGGGCAAGGCCGGGTCCAAATCCTGTTGTGCCTGTGAATAGGCTGCAGGGGGACGGTGAAGAGCAGCAACAGCTTTCATGGCTGCCACCTTCACTGTGGGACAAGGAGCTGGACGTGTGCCTTTCTGGAAACAGCCGTGCCGAGGACGAGAGCCATGAGATGTTCCTCCTCTGGGCAAGCCCCGGTCCTGAATCCTGTTGTGCCTGTGAATAGGCTGCAGGGGGACGGTGAAGACCAGCAACAGCTTTCAGGGCTGCCACCTTCTGTGTGGGACAAGGAGCCGGATGTGTGCCTTTTCGGAAACAGGATCTGCCGAGGACGAGAGCCATGAGATGTTCCTCCTCTGGGCAAGCCCGGGTCCCAGATCCTGTTGTGCCTGTGAATAGGCTGCAGGGGGACGGTGAAGACCAGCAACAGCTTTCAGGGCTGCCACATTCCGTGTGGGACAAGGAGCCAGACTTTTGCCTATGCGGAAACAGGCTATGCCGTTGACGAGAGCCATGAGATGTTCCACCTCTGGGCAAGCCCGGGTCCTGAATCCTGTTGTGCCTGTGAATAGGCTGCAGGGGGACGGTGAAGACCAGCAACAGCTTTCAGGGCTGCCACCTTCCGTGTGGGACAAGGAGCCGGACGTGTGCCTTTTCAGAAACAGGCTCTGCCGAGGACGAGAGCCATGAGATATTCCTCCTCTGGGCAAGCCCGGGTCCCAGATCCTGTTGTGCCTGTGAATAGGCTGCAGGGGGACGGTGAAGACCAGCAACAGCTTTCATGGCTGCCACTTCCTTGTGGGACAAGGAGCGGGATGTGTGCCTTTTCGGAAACAGGCTCTGCCGAGGACGAGAGCCATGAGATGTTCCTCCTCTGGGCAAGCCCGGGTCCTGAATCCTGTTGTGCCTGTGAATAGGCTGCAGGGGGACGGTGAAGACCAGCAACAGCTTTCAGGGCTGCCACCTTCCGTGTGGGACAATGAGCCGGATGTGTGCCTTTCTGGAAACAGGCCGTGCCGGGGACGAGAGCCATGAGATGTTCCTCCTCTGGGCAAGCCCGGGTCCCAGATCCTGTTGTGCCTGTGAATAGGCTGCAGGGGGACGGTGAAGACCAGCAACAGCTTTCAGGGCTGCCACCTTCACTGTGGGACAAGGAGCCGGGCGTGTGCCTTTTCGGAAACAGGATCTGCCGAGGACCAGAGCCATGAGATGTTCCTCCTCTGGGCAAGCCCGGGTCCCAGATCCTGTTGTGCCTGTGAATAGGCTGCAGGGGGATGGTGAAGACCAGCAACAGCTTTCAGGGGTGCCACCTTCCGTGTGGGACAAGGAGCCGGACTTTTTCCTATCCGGAAACAGGCTCTGCCGAGGACGAGAGCCATGAGATGTTCCTCCTCTGGGCAAGCCCGGGTCCCAGATCCTGTTGTGCCTGTGAATAGGCTGCAGGGCGACGGTGAAGACCAGCAACAGCTTTCAGGGCTGCCAACTTCCGTGTGGGACAAGGAGCCGGACCTGTCTTTCTGGATACAGGCCCTGCCGAGGACGAGAGCCATGAGATGTTCCTCCTCTGGGCAAGCCCGGGTCCCAGATCCTGTTGTGCCTGTGAATAGGCTGCAGGGGGACGGTAAAGACCAGCAACAGCTTTCAGGGCTGCCACCTTCCGTGTGGGACAAGGAGGCGGATGTGTGCCTTTTCAGAAACAGGCTCTGCCGAGGACGAGAGCCATGAGATGTTCCTCCTCTGGGCAAGCCCGGGTCCCAGATCCTGTTGTGCCTGTGAATAGGCTGCAGGGCGACGGTGAAGACCAGCAACAGCTTTCAGGGCTGCCACCTTCCGTGTGGGACAAGGAGCCGGATGTGTGCCTTTTCGGAAACAGGATCTGCCGAGGAAGAGAGCCATGAGGTGTTCCTCCTCTGGGCAAGCCCGGATCCCAGATCCTGTTGTGCCTGTGAATAGGCTGCAGGGCGAGGGTGAAGACCAGCAACAGCTTTCAGGGCTGCCACCTTCCGTGTGGGAGAAGGAGCCGGATGTGTGCCTTTTCAGAAACAGGCTCTGCCGAGGACGAGAGCCATGAGATGTTCCTCCTCTGGGCAAGCCCGGGTCCCAGATCCTGTTGTGCCTGTGAAAAGGCTGCAGGGGGACGGTGAAGACCAGCAACAGCTTTCATGGCTGCCACCTTCCTTGTGGGACAAGGAGCCGGACGTGTGCCTTTTCGGAAACAGGCTCTGCCGAGGACGAGAGCCATGAGATGTTCCTCCTCTGGGCAAGCCCGGGTCCTGAACCCTGTTGTGCCTGTGAATAGGCTGCAGGGGGACGGTGAAGACCAGCAACAGCTTTCAGGGCTGCCACCTTCCGTGTGGGACAAGGAGCCGGATGTGTGCCTTTCTGGAAACAGGCCGTGCTGGGGACGAGAGCCATGAGATGTTCCTCCTCTGGGCAAGCCCGGGTCCCAGATCCTGTTGTGCCTGTGAATAGGCTGCAGGGGGACGGTGAACACCAGCAACAGCTTTCAGGGCTGCCACCTTCCGTGTGGGACAAGGAGCCGGACGTGTGCCTTTTCGGAATCAGGCTCTGCCGAGGACGAGAGCCATGAGATGTTCCTCCTCTGGGCAAGCCCGGGTCCTGAATCCTGTTGTGCCTGTGAATAGGCTGCAGGGGGACGGTGAAGACCAGCAACAGCTTTCAGGGCTGCCACCTTCCGTGTGGGACAAGGAGCCGGACGTGTCTTTCTGGATACAGGCCCTGCCGAGGACGATAGCCATGAGATGTTCCTCCTCTGGGCAAGCCCGGGTCCCAGATCCTGTTGTGCCTGTGAATAGGCTGCAGGGGGACGGTGAAGACCAGCAACAGCTTTCAGGGCTGCCACCTTCCGTGTGGGACAAGGAGCCGGTCTTGTGCCTTTATGGAAACAGGCCCTGCCGAGGACGAGAGCCATGAGATGTTCCTCCTCTGGGCAAGCCCGGGTCCCAGATCCTGTTGTGCCTGTGAATAGGCTGCAGGGGGACGGTGAAGACCAGCAACAGCTTTCAGGGCTGCCACCTTCCGTGTGGGAGAAGGAGCCGGACGTGTGCCTTTTCGGAAACAGGCTCTGCCGAGGACGAGAGCCATGAGATGTTCCTCCTCTGGGCAAGCCCGGGTCCAAATCCTGTTGTGCCTGTGAATAGGCTGCAGGGGGACGGTGAACACCAGCAACAGCTTTCAGGGCTGCCAACTTCCGTGTGGGACAAGGAGCCGGATGTGTGCCTTTCTGGAAACAGGCCCTGCCGAGGACGAGAGCCATGAGATGTTCCTCCTCTGGGCAAGCCCCGGTCCTGAATCCTGTTGTGCCTGTGAATAGGCTGCAGGGGGACGGTGAAGACCAGCAACAGCTTTCAGGGCTGCCACCTTCCGTGTGGGACAAGGAGCCGGATGTGTCTTTCTGGATACAGGACCTGCCGAGGACGAGAGCCATGAGATGTTCCTCCTCTGGGCAAGCCCGGCTCCCAGATCCTGTTGTGCCTGTGAATAGGCTGCAGGGGGACAGTGAAGACCAGCAACAGCTTTCAGGGCTGCCACCTTCCGTGTGGGACAAGGAGCCGGACGTGTCTTTCTGGATACAGGCCCTGCCGAGGACGAGAGCCATGAGATGTTCCTCCTCTGGGCAAGCCCGGGTCCCAGATCCTGTTGTGCCTGTGAATAGGCTGCAGGGGGACGGTGAAGACCAGCAACAGCTTTCAGGGCTGCCACCTTCCGTGTGGGACAAGGAGCCGGATGTGTGCCTTTTCGGAAACAGGATCTGCCGGGGACGAGAGCCATGAGATGTTCCTCCTATGGGCAAGCCCGGGTCCCAGATCCTTTTGTGCCTGTGAATAGGCTGCAGGGGGACGGTGAAGACCAGCAACAGCTTTCAGGGCTGCCACCTTCCGTGTGGGACAAGGAGCCGGACGTGTGCCTTTTCGGAATCAGGCTCTGCCGAGGACGAGAGCCATGAGATGTTCCTCCTCTGGGCAAGCCACGGTCCTGAATCCTGTTGTGCCTGTGAATAGGCTGCAGGGGGACGGTGAAGACCAGCAACAGCTTTCAGGGCTGCCACCTTCCGTGTGGGACAAGGAGCCGGACGTGTCTTTCTGCATACAGGCCATGCCAAGGACGAGAGCCATGAGATGTTCCTCCTCTGGGCAAGGCCGGGTCCCAGATCCTGTTGTGCCTGTGAATAGGCTGCAGGGGGACGGTGAAGACCAGCAACAGCTTTCAGGGCTGCCACCTTCTGTGTGGGACAAGGAGCCGGATGTGTGCCTTTCTGGAAACAGGCCGTGCCGGGGACGAGAGCCATGAGATGTTCCTCCTGTGGGCAAGCCCGGGTCCCAGATCCAGTTGTGCCTGTGAATAGGCTGCAGGGGGACGGTGAAGACCAGCAACAGCTTTCAGGGCTGCCACCTTCCGTGTGGGACAAGAGCTGGATGTGTGCCTTTTCGGAAACAGGCTCTGCCGAGGACGAGAGCCATGAGATGTTCCTCCTCTGGGCAAGCCCGGGTCCCAGATCCTGTTGTGCCTGTGAATAGGCTGCAGGGGGACGGTGAAGACCAGCAACAGCTTTCAGGGCTGCCACCTTCCGTGTGGGACAAGGAGCCGGTCTTGTGCCTTTATGGAAACAGGCCCTGCCGAGGACGAGAGCCAAGAGATGTTCCTCCTCTGGGCAAGCCCGGGTCCCAGATCCTGTTGTGCCTGTGAATAGGCTGCAGGGGGACGGTGAAGACCAGCAACAGCTTTCAGGGCTGCCACCTTCCGTGTGGGACAATGAGCCGGATGTGTGCCTTTCTGGAAACAGGCCGTGCCGGGGACGAGAGCCATGAGATGTTCCTCCTCTGGGCAAGCCCGGGTCCCAGATCCTGTTGTGCCTGTGAATAGGCTGCAGGGGGACGGTGAAGACCAGCAACAGCTTTCAGGGCTGCCACCTTCCGTGTGGGACAAGGAGCCGGATGTGTGCCTTTTCGGAAACAGGATCTGCCGAGGACCAGAGCCATGAGATGTTCCTCCTCTGGGCAAGCCCGGGTCCCAGATCCTGTTGTGCCTGTGAATAGGCTGCAGGGGGATGGTGAAGACCAGCAAAAGCTTTCAGGGCTGCCACCTTCCGTGTGGGACAAGGAGCCGGACATTTTCCTATCCGGAAACAGGCTCTGCCGAGGACGAGAGCCATGAGATGTTCCTCCTCTGGGCAAGCCCGGGTCCCAGATCCTGTTGTGCCTGTGAATAGGCTGCAGGGCGACGGTGAAGACCAGCAACAGCTTTCAGGGCTGCCAACTTCCGTGTGGGACAAGGAGCCGGACCTGTCTTTCTGGATACAGGCCCTGCCGAGGACGAGAGCCATGAGATGTTCCTCCTCTGGGCAAGCCCGGGTCCCAGATCCTGTTGTGCCTGTGAATAGGCTGCAGGGGGACGGTAAAGACCAGCAACAGCTTTCAGGGCTGCCACCTTCCGTGTGGGACAAGGAGGCGGATGTGTGCCTTTTCAGAAACAGGCTCTGCCGAGGACGAGAGCCATGAGATGTTCCTCCTCTGGGCAAGCCCGGGTCCCAGATCCTGTTGTGCCTGTGAATAGGCTGCAGGGGGACGGTGAAGAGCAGCAACAGCTTTCAGGGCTGCCACCTTCCGTGTGGGACAAGGAGCCGGACGTGTGCCTTCTCGGAAACAGGCTCTGCCGAGGACGAGAGCCATGAGATGTTCCTCCTCTGGGCAAGGCCGGGTCCCAGATCCTGTTGTGCCTGTGAATAGGCTGCAGGGGGACGGTGAAGACCAGCAACAGCTTTCAGGGCTGCCACCTTCCGTGTGGGACAAGGAGCCGGATGTGTGCCTTTTCGGAAACAGGATCTGCCGAGGAAGAGAGCCATGAGGTGTTCCTCCTCTGGGCAAGCCCGGATCCCAGATCCTGTTGTGCCTGTGAATAGGCTGCAGGGCGAGGGTGAAGACCAGCAACAGCTTTCAGGGCTGCCACCTTCCGTGTGGGAGAAGGAGCCGGACGTGTGCCTTTTCGGAAACAAGCTCTGCCGAGGACGAGAGCCATGAGATGTTCCTCCTCTGGGCAAGCCCGGGTCCCAGATCCTGTTGTGCCTGTGAATAGGCTGCAGGGGGACGGTGAAGACCAGCAACAGCTTTCAGGGCTGCCACCTTCCGTGTGGGACAAGGAGCCGGATGTGTGCCTTTTCAGAAACAGGCTCTGCCGAGGACGAGAGCCATGAGATGTTCCTCCTCTGGGCAAGCCCGGGTCCCAGATCCTGTTGTGCCTGTGAAAAGGCTGCAGGGGGACGGTGAAGACCAGCAACAGCTTTCATGGCTGCCACCTTCCTTGTGGGACAAGGAGCCGGACGTGTGCCTTTTCGGAA
Source organism: Astur gentilis (assembly GCF_929443795.1). Taxonomy (NCBI): domain Eukaryota; kingdom Metazoa; phylum Chordata; class Aves; order Accipitriformes; family Accipitridae; genus Astur; species Astur gentilis. The sequence goes on from NW_026061071.1 coordinate 1,024,537, forward strand.
ACAGGCTCTGCCGAGGACGAGAGCCATGAGATGTTCCTCCTCTGGGCAAGCCAGGGTCCTGAACCCTGTTGTGCCTGTGAATAGGCTGCAGGGGGACGGTGAAGACCAGCAACAGCTTTCAGGGCTGCCACCTTCCGTGTGGGACAAGGAGCCGGATGTGTGCCTTTCTGGAAACAGGCCGTGCTGGGGACGAGAGCCATGAGATGTTCCTCCTCTGGGCAAGCCCGGGTCCCAGATCCTGTTGTGCCTGTGAATAGGCTGCAGGGGGACGGTGAAGACCAGCAACAGCTTTCAGGGCTGCCACCTTCCGTGTGGGACAAGGAGCCGGACGTGTGCCTTTTCGGAATCAGGCTCTGCCGAGGACGAGAGCCATGAGATGTTCCTCCTCTGGGCAAGCCCGGGTCCTGAATCCTGTTGTGCCTGTGAATAGGCTGCAGGGGGACGGTGAAGACCAGCAACAGCTTTCAGGGCTGCCACCTTCCGTGTGGGACAAGGAGCCGGACGTGTCTTTCTGGATACAGGCCCTGCCGAGGACGATAGCCATGAGATGTTCCTCCTCTGGGCAAGCCCGGTCCCAGATCCTGTTGTGCCTGTGAATAGGCTGCAGGGGGACGGTGAAGACCAGCAACAGCTTTCAGGGCTGCCACCTTCCGTGTGGGACAAGGAGCCGGTCTTGTGCCTTTATGGAAACAGGCCCTGCCGAGGACGAGAGCCATGAGATGTTCCTCCTCTGGGCAAGCCCGGGTCCCAGATCCTGTTGTGCCTGTGAATAGGCTGCAGGGGGACGGTGAAGACCAGCAACAGCTTTCAGGGCTGCCACCTTCCGTGTGGGACAAGGAGCCGGACGTGTGCCTTTTCGGAAACAGGCTCTGCCGAGGACGAGAGCCATGAGATGTTCCTCCTCTGGGCAAGCCCGGGTCCAAATCCTGTTGTGCCTGTGAATAGGCTGCAGGGGGACGGTGAAGACCAGCAACAGCTTTCAGGGCTGCCACCTTCCGTGTGGGACAAGGAGCCGGATGTGTGCCTTTCTGGAAACAGGCCCTGCCGAGGACGAGAGCCATGAGATGTTCCTCCTCTGGGCAAGCCCCGGTCCTGAATCCTGTTGTGCCTGTGAATAGGCTACAGGGGGACGGTGAACACCAGCAACAGCTTTCAGGGCTGCCACCTTCCGTGTGGGACAAGGAGCCGGATGTGTCTTTCTGGATACAGGACCTGCCGAGGACGAGAGCCATGAGATGTTCCTCCTCTGGGCAAGCCCGGCTCCCAGATCCTGTTGTGCCTGTGAATAGGCTGCAGGGGGACAGTGAAGACCAGCAACAGCTTTCAGGGCTGCCACCTTCCGTGTGGGACAAGGAGCCGGACGTGTCTTTCTGGATACAGGCCCTGCCGAGGACGAGAGCCATGAGATGTTCCTCCTCTGGGCAAGCCCGGGTCCCAGATCCTGTTGTGCCTGTGAATAGGCTGCAGGGGGACGGTGAAGACCAGCAACAGCTTTCAGGGCTGCCACCTTCCGTGTGGGACAAGGAGCCGGATGTGTGCCTTTTCGGAAACAGGATCTGCCGGGGACGAGAGCCATGAGATGTTCCTCCTATGGGCAAGCCCGGGTCCCAGATCCTTTTGTGCCTGTGAATAGGCTGCAGGGGGACGGTGAAGACCAGCAACAGCTTTCAGGGCTGCCACCTTCCGTGTGGGACAAGGAGCCGGACGTGTGCCTTTTCGGAATCAGGCTCTGCCGAGGACGAGAGCCATGAGATGTTCCTCCTCTGGGCAAGCCACGGTCCTGAATCCTGTTGTGCCTGTGAATAGGCTGCAGGGGGACGGTGAAGACCAGCAACAGCTTTCAGGGCTGCCACCTTCCGTGTGGGACAAGGAGCCGGACGTGTCTTTCTGCATACAGGCCATGCCAAGGACGAGAGCCATGAGATGTTCCTCCTCTGGGCAAGGCCGGGTCCCAGATCCTGTTGTGCCTGTGAATAGGCTGCAGGGCGACGGTGAAGACCAGCAACAGCTTTCAGGGCTGCCACCTTCTGTGTGGGACAAGGAGCCGGATGTGTGCCTTTCTGGAAACAGGCCGTGCCGGGGACGAGAGCCATGAGATGTTCCTCCTCTGGGCAAGCCCGGGTCCCAGATCCTGTTGTGCCTGTGAATAGGCTGCAGGGGGACGGTGAAGACCAGCAACAGCTTTCAGGGCTGCCACCTTCCGTGTGGGACAAGAGCTGGATGTGTGCCTTTTCGGAAACAAGCTCTGCCGAGGACGAGAGCCATGAGATGTTCCTCCTCTGGGCAAGCCCGGGTCCCAGATCCTGTTGTGCCTGTGAATAGGCTGCAGGGGGACGGTGAAGACCAGCAACAGCTTTCAGGGCTGCCACCTTCACTGTGGGACAAGGAGCCAGACTTTTGCCTATCCGGAAACAGGCTATGCCGTTGACGAGAGCCATGAGATGTTCCACCTCTGGGCAAGCCCGGGTCCTGAATCCTGTTGTGCCTGTGAATAGGCTGCAGGGGGACGGTGAACACCAGCAACAGCTTTCAGGGCTGCCACCTTCCGTGTGGGACAAGGAGCCGGACGTGTCTTTCTGGATACAGGCCCTGCCGAGGACGAGAGCCATGAGATGTTCCTCCTCTGGGCAAGCCCGGGTCCCAGATCCTGTTGTGCCTGTGAATAGGCTGCAGGGGGACGGTGAAGACCAGCAACAGCTTTCAGGGCTGCCACCTTCCGTGTGGGACAAGGAGCCGGATGTGTGCCTTTTCAGAAACAGGCTCTGCCGAGGACGAGAGCCATGAGATATTCCTCCTCTGGGCAAGCCCGGGTCCCAGATCCTGTTGTGCCTGTGAATAGGCTGCAGGGGGACGGTGAAGACCAGCAACAGCTTTCATGGCTGCCACCTTCCTTGTGGGACAAGGAGCGGGATGTGTGCCTTTTCGGAAACAGGCTCTGCCGAGGACGAGAGCCATGAGATGTTCCTCCTCTGGGCAAGCCCGGGTCCTGAATCCTGTTGTGCCTGTGAATAGGCTGCAGGGGGACGGTAAAGACCAGCAACAGCTTTCAGGGCTGCCACCTTCCGTGTGGGACAATGAGCCGGATGTGTGCCTTTTCGGAAACAGGATCTGCCGAGGAAGAGAGCCATGAGGTGTTCCTCCTCTGGGCAAGGCCGGGTCCCAGATCCTGTTGTGCCTGTGAATAGGCTGCAGGGCGAGGGTGAAGACCAGCAACAGCTTTCAGGGCTGCCACCTTTCGTGTGGGACAAGGAGCCGGATGTGTGCCTTTCTGGAAACAGGCCGTGACGGGGACGAGAGCCATGAGATGTTCCTCCTCTGGGCAAGCCCGGGTCCCAGATCCTGTTGTGCCTGTGAATAGGCTGCAGGGGGACGGTGAAGACCAGCAACAGCTTTCAGGGCTGCCACCTTCCGTGTGGGACAAGGAGCCGGATGTGTGCCTTTTCGGAAACAGGATCTGCCGAGGAAGAGAGCCATGAGGTGTTCCTCCTCTGGGCAAGGCCGGGTCCCAGATCCTGTTGTGCCTGTGAATAGGCTGCAGGGCGAGGGTGAAGACCAGCAACAGCTTTCAGGGCTGCCACCTTTCGTGTGGGACAAGGAGCCGGATGTGTGCCTTTCTGGAAACAGGCCGTGACGGGGACGAGAGCCATGAGATGTTCCTCCTCTGGGCAAGCCCGGGTCCCAGATCCTGTTGTGCCTGTGAATAGGCTGCAGGGGGACGGTGAAGACCAGCAACAGCTTTCAGGGCTGCCACCTTCCGTGTGGGACAATGAGCCGGTCTTGTCCCTTTATGGAAACAGGCTCTGCCGAGGACGAGAGCCATGAGATGTTCCTCCTCTGGGCAAGCCCGGGTCCCAGATCCTGTTGTGCCTGTGAATAGGCTGCAGGGGGACGGTGAAGACCAGCAACAGCTTTCATGGCTGCCACCTTCCTTGTGGGACAAGGAGCCGGACGTGTGCCTTTTCGGAAACAGGCTCTGCCGAGGACGAGAGCCATGAGATGTTCCTCCTCTGGGCAAGCCCGGGTCCTGAACCCTGTTGTGCCTGTGAATAGGCTGCAGGGGGACGGTGAAGACCAGCAACAGCTTTCAGGGCTGCCACCTTCCGTGTGGGACAAGGAGCCGGATGTGTGCCTTTCTGGAAACAGGCCGTGCTGGGGACGAGAGCCATGAGATGTTCCTCCTCTGGGCAAGCCCGGGTCCCAGATCCTGTTGTGCCTGTGAATAGGCTGCAGGGGGACGGTGAAGACCAGCAACAGCTTTCAGGGCTGCCACCTTCCGTGTGGGACAAGGAGCCGGATGTGTGCCTTTTCGGAAACAGGATCTGCCGAGGACGAGAGCCATGAGATGTTCCTCCTCTGGGCAAGGCCGGGTCCCAGATCCTGTTGTGCCTGTGAATAGGCTGCAGGGGGACGGTGAAGACCAGCAACAGCTTTCAGGGCTGCCACCTTCTGTGTGGGACAAGGAGCCGGATGTGTGCCTTTCTGGAAACAGGCCGTGCCGGGGACGAGAGCCATGAGATGTTCCTCCTCTGGGCAAGCCCGGGTCCCAGATCCTGTTGTGCCTGTGAATAGGCTGCAGGGGGACGGTGAAGACCAGCAACAGCTTTCAGGGCTGCCACCTTCCGTGTGGGACAATGAGCCGGTCTTGTGCCTTTAAGGAAACAGGCTCTGCCGAGGACGAGAGCCATGAGATGTTCCTCCTCTGGGCAAGCCCGGGTCCCAGATCCTGTTGTGCCTGTGAATAGGCTGCAGGGGGACGGTGAAGACCAGCAACAGCTTTCATGTCTGCAACCTTCCTTGTGGGACAAGGAGCCGGACGTGTGCCTTTTCGGAAAGAGGCTCTGCCGAGGACGAGAGCCATGAGATGTTCCTCCTCTGGGCAAGCCCGGGTCCTGAACCCTGTTGTGCCTGTGAATAGGCTGCAGGGGGACGGTGAAGACCAGCAACAGCTTTCAGGGCTGCCACCTTCCGTGTGGGACAAGGAGCCGGACTTTTTCCTATCCGGAAACAGGCTCTGCCGAGGACGAGAGCCATGAGATGTTCCACCTCTGGGCAAGCCCGGGTCCTGAATCCTGTTGTGCCTGTGAATAGGCTGCAGGGGGACGGTGAAGACCAGCAACACCTTTCAGGGCTGCCAACTTCCGTGTGGGACAAGGAGCCGGACCTGTCTTTCTGGATACAGGCCCTGCCGAGGACGAGAGCCATGAGATGTTCCTCCTCTGGGCAAGCCCGGGTCCTGAATCCTGTTGTGCCTGTGAATAGGCTGCAGGGGGACGGTAAAGACCAGCAACAGCTTTCAGGGCTGCCACCTTCCGTGTGGGACAAGGAGCCGGATGTGTGCCTTTTCAGAAACAGGCTCTGCCGAGGACGAGAGCCATGAGATGTTCCTCCTCTGGGCAAGCCCGGGTCCCAGATCCTGTTGTGCCTGTGAATAGGCTGCAGGGGGACGGTGAAGACCAGCAACAGCTTTCAGGGCTGCCACCTTCCGTGTGGGACAAGGAGCCGGACGTGTCTTTCTGGATACAGGCCCTGCCGAGGACGCGAGCCATGAGATGTTCCTCCTCTGGGCAAGCCCGGGTCCCAGATCCTGTTGTGCCTGTGAATAGGCTGCAGGGGGACGGTGAAGACCAGCAACAGCTTTCAGGGCTGCCACCTTCCGTGTGGGACAAGGAGCCGGACGTGTGCCTTTCTGGAAACAGGCCCTGCCGAGGACGAGAGCCATGAGATGTTCCTCCTCTGGGCAAGGCCGGGTCCCAGATCCTGTTGTGCCTGTGAATAGGCTGCAGGGGGACGGTGAAGACCAGCAACAGCTTTCAGGGCTGCCACATTCCGTGTGGGAGAAGGAGCCGGATGTGTGCCTTTCTGGAAACAGGCCGTGCCGGGGACGAGAGCCATGAGATGTTCCTCCTCTGGGCAAGCCCGGGTCCCAGATCCTGTTGTGCCTGTGAATAGGCTGCAGGGCGACGGTGAAGACCAGCAACAGCTTTCAGGGCTGCCACCTTCCGTGTGGGACAAGGAGCCGGATGTGTGCCTTTTCGGAAACAGGATCTGCCGAGGACGAGAGCCATGAGATGTTCCTCCTCTCGGCAAGCCCGGGTCCCAGATCCTGTTGTGCCTGTGAATAGGCTGCAGGGGGACGGTGAAGACCAGCAACAGCTTTCAGGGCTGCCACATTCCGTGTGGGACAAGGAGCCAGACTTTTGCCTATGCGGAAACAGGCTATGCCGTTGACGAGAGCCATGAGATGTTCCACCTCTGGGCAAGCCCGGGTCCTGAATCCTGTTGTGCCTGTGAATAGGCTGCAGGGGGACGGTGAAGACCAGCAACAGCTTTCAGGGCTGCCACCTTCCGTGTGGGACAAGGAGCCGGACGTGTCTTTCTGGATACAGGCCCTGCCGAGGACGATAGCCATGAGATGTTCCTCCTCTGGGCAAGCCCGGGTCCCAGATCCTGTTGTGCCTGTGAATAGGCTGCAGGGGGACGGTGAAGACCAGCAACAGCTTTCAGGGCTGCCACCTTCCGTGTGGGACAAGGAGCCGGACGTGTGCCTTTTCAGAAACAGGCTCTGCCGAGGACGAGAGCCATGAGATATTCCTCCTCTGGGCAAGCCCGGGTCCCAGATCCTGTTGTGCCTGTGAATAGGCTGCAGGGGGACGGTGAAGACCAGCAACAGCTTTCATGGCTGCCACCTTCCTTGTGGGACAAGGAGCGGGATGTGTGCCTTTTCGGAAACAGGCTCTGCCGAGGACGAGAGCCATGAGATGTTCCTCCTCTGGGCAAGCCCGGGTCCTGAATCCTGTTGTGCCTGTGAATAGGCTGCAGGGGGACGGTGAAGACCAGCAACAGCTTTCAGGGCTGCCACCTTCCGTGTGGGACAATGAGCCGGATGTGTGCCTTTCTGGAAACAGGCCGTGCCGGGGACGAGAGCCATGAGATGTTCCTCCTCTGGGCAAGCCCGGGTCCCAGATCCTGTTGTGCCTGTGAATAGGCTGCAGGGGGACGGTGAAGACCAGCAACAGCTTTCAGGGCTGCCACCTTCCGTGTGGGACAAGGAGCCGGATGTGTGCCTTTTCGGAAACAGGATCTGCCGAGGACCAGAGCCATGAGATGTTCCTCCTCTGGGCAAGCCCGGGTCCCAGATCCTGTTGTGCCTGTGAATAGGCTGCAGGGGGATGGTGAAGACCAGCAACAGCTTTCAGGGCTGCCACCTTCCGTGTGGGACAAGGAGCCGGACTTTTTCCTATCCGGAAACAGGCTCTGCCGAGGACGAGAGCCATGAGATGTTCCTCCTCTGGGCAAGCCCGGGTCCCAGATCCTGTTGTGCCTGTGAATAGGCTGCAGGGCGACGGTGAAGACCAGCAACAGCTTTCAGGGCTGCCAACTTCCGTGTGGGACAAGGAGCCGGACCTGTCTTTCTGGATACAGGCCCTGCCGAGGACGAGAGCCATGAGATGTTCCTCCTCTGGGCAAGCCCGGGTCCCAGATCCTGTTGTGCCTGTGAATAGGCTGCAGGGGGACGGTAAAGACCAGCAACAGCTTTCAGGGCTGCCACCTTCCGTGTGGGACAAGGAGGCGGATGTGTGCCTTTTCAGAAACAGGCTCTGCCGAGGACGAGAGCCATGAGATGTTCCTCCTCTGGGCAAGCCCGGGTCCCAGATCCTGTTGTGCCTGTGAATAGGCTGCAGGGGGACGGTGAAGACCAGCAACAGCTTTCAGGGCTGCCACCTTCCGTGTGGGACAAGGAGCCGGACGTGTGCCTTCTCGGAAACAGGCTCTGCCGAGGACGAGAGCCATGAGATGTTCCTCCTCTGGGCAAGGCCGGGACCCAGATCCTGTTGTGCCTGTGAATAGGCTGCAGGGGGACGGTGAAGACCAGCAACAGCTTTCAGGGCTGCCACCTTCCGTGTGGGACAAGGAGCCGGATGTGTGCCTTTTCGGAAACAGGATCTGCCGAGGAAGAGAGCCATGAGGTGTTCCTCCTCTGGGCAAGCCCGGATCCCAGATCCTGTTGTGCCTGTGAATAGGCTGCAGGGCGAGGGTGAAGACCAGCAACAGCTTTCAGGGCTGCCACCTTCCGTGTGGGAGAAGGAGCCGGATGTGTGCCTTTCTGGAAACAGGCCGTGCCGGGGACGAGAGCCATGAGATGTTCCTCCTCTGGGCAAGCCCGGGTCCCAGATCCTGTTGTGCCTGTGAATAGGCTGCAGGGGGACGGTGAAGACCAGCAACAGCTTTCAGGGCTGCCACCTTCCGTGTGGGACAAGGAGCCGGATGTGTGCCTTTTCAGAAACAGGCTCTGCCGAGGACGAGAGCCATGAGATGTTCCTCCTCTGGGCAAGCCCGGGTCCCAGATCCTGTTGTGCCTGTGAATAGGCTGCAGGGGGACGGTGAAGACCAGAAACAGCTTTCAGGGCTGCCACCTTCCGTGTGGGACAAGGAGCCGGATGTGTGCCTTTCTGGAAACAGGCCGTGCTGGGGACGAGAGCCATGAGATGTTCCTCCTCTGGGCAAGCCCGGGTCCCAGATCCTGTTGTGCCTGTGAATAGGCTGCAGGGGGACGGTGAAGACCAGCAACAGCTTTCAGGGCTGCCACCTTCCGTGTGGGACAAGGAGCCGGACGTGTGCCTTTTCGGAATCAGACTCTGCCGAGGACGAGAGCCATGAGATGTTCCTCCTCTGGGCAAGCCCGGGTCCTGAATCCTGTTGTGCCTGTGAATAGGCTGCAGGGGGACGGTGAAGACCAGCAACAGCTTTCAGGGCTGCCACCTTCCGTGTGGGACAAGGAGCCGGACGTGTCTTTCTGGATACAGGCCCTGCCGAGGACGATAGCCATGAGATGTTCCTCCTCTGGGCAAGCCCGGGTCCCAGATCCTGTTGTGCCTGTGAATAGGCTGCAGGGGGACGGTGAAGACCAGCAACAGCTTTCAGGGCTGCCACCTTCCGTGTGGGACAAGGAGCCGGTCTTGTGCCTTTATGGAAACAGGCCCTGCCGAGGACGAGAGCCATGAGATGTTCCTCCTCTGGGCAAGCCCGGGTCCCAGATCCTGTTGTGCCTGTGAATAGGCTGCAGGGGGACGGTGAAGACCAGCAACAGCTTTCAGGGCTGCCACCTTCCGTGTGGGAGAAGGAGCCGGACGTGTGCCTTTTCGGAAACAGGCTCTGCCGAGGACGAGAGCCATGAGATGTTCCTCCTCTGGGCAAGCCCGGGTCCAAATCCTGTTGTGCCTGTGAATAGGCTGCAGGGGGACGGTGAAGACCAGCAACAGCTTTCAGGGCTGCCACCTTCCGTGTGGGACAAGGAGCCGGATGTGTGCCTTTCTGGAAACAGGCCCTGCCGAGGACGAGAGCCATGAGATGTTCCTCCTCTGGGCAAGCCCCGGTCCTGAATCCTGTTGTGCCTGTGAATAGGCTACAGGGGGACGGTGAACACCAGCAACAGCTTTCAGGGCTGCCACCTTCCGTGTGGGAGAAGGAGACGGACGTGTGCCTTTTCGGAATCAGGCTCTGCCGAGGCCGAGAGCCATGAGGTGTTCCTCCTCTGGGCAAGCCCGTGTCCAAATCCTGTTGTGCCTGTGAATAGGCTGCAGGGGGACGGTGAACACCAGCAACAGCTTTCAGGGCTGCCACCTTCCGTGTGGGACAAGGAGCCGGATGTGTCTTTCTGGATACAGGACCTGCCGAGGACGAGAGCCATGAGATGTTCCTCCTCTGGGCAAGCCCGGCTCCCAGATCCTGTTGTGCCTGTGAATAGGCTGCAGGGGGACAGTGAAGACCAGCAACAGCTTTCAGGGCTGCCACCTTCCGTGTGGGACAAGGAGCCGGACGTGTCTTTCTGGATACAGGCCCTGCCGAGGACGAGAGCCATGAGATGTTCCTCCTCTGGGCAAGCCCGGGTCCCAGATCCTGTTGTGCCTGTGAATAGGCTGCAGGGGGACGGTGAAGACCAGCAACAGCTTTCAGGGCTGCCACCTTCCGTGTGGGACAAGGAGCCGGATGTGTGCCTTTTCGGAAACAGGATCTGCCGGGGACGAGAGCCATGAGATGTTCCTCCTATGGGCAAGCCCGGGTCCCAGATCCTTTTGTGCCTGTGAATAGGCTGCAGGGGGACGGTGAAGACCAGCAACAGCTTTCAGGGCTGCCACCTTCTGTGTGCGACAAGGAGCCGGACGTGTGCCTTTTCGGAATCAGGCTCTGCCGAGGACGAGAGCCATGAGATGTTCCTCCTCTGGGCAAGCCACGGTCCTGAATCCTGTTGTGCCTGTGAATAGGCTGCAGGGCGACGGTGAAGACCAGCAACAGCTTTCAGGGCTGCCACCTTCAGTGTGGGACAAGGAGACTAATGTGTGCCTTTTCGGAAACAGGCCGTGCCGGGGACGAGAGCCAAGAGATGTTCCTCCTCTGGGCAAGCCCGGGTCCCAGATCCTTTTGTGCCTGTGAATAGGCTGCAGGGGGACGGTGAAGACCAGCAACAGCTTTCAGGGCTGCCACCTTCCGTGTGGGACAAGGAGCCGGACGTGTGCCTTTTCGGAATCAGGCTCTGCCGAGGACGAGAGCCATGAGATGTTCCTCCTCTGGGCAAGCCCGCGTCCAAATCCTGTTGTGCCTGTGAATAGGCTGCAGGGGGACGGTGAAGACCAGCAACAGCTTTCAGGGCTGCCACATTCCGTGTGGGACAAGGAGCCGGACTTTTTCCTATCCGGAAACAGGCTCTGCCGAGGACGAGAGCCATGAGATGTTCCTCCTCTGGGCAAGCCCGGGTCCTGAATCCTGTTGTGCCTGTGAATAGGCTGCAGGGGGACGGTAAAGACCAGCAACAGCTTTCAGGGCTGCCACATTCCGTGTGGGACAAGGAGCCAGACATTTGCCTATCCGGAAACAGGCTATGCCGTTGACGAGAGCCATGAGATGTTCCACCTCTGGGCAAGCCCGGGTCCTGAATCCTGTTGTGCCTGTGAATAGGCTGCAGGGGGACGGTGAACACCAGCAACAGCTTTCAGGGCTGCCACCTTCCGTGTGGGACAAGGAGCCGGACGTGTCTTTCTGGATACAGGCCCTGCCGAGGACGAGAGCCATGAGATGTTCCTCCTCTGGGCAAGCCCGGGTCCCAGATCCTGTTGTGCCTGTGAATAGGCTGCAGGGGGACGGTGAAGACCAGCAACAGCTTTCAGGGCTGCCACCTTCCGTGTGGGACAAGGAGCCGGATGTGTGCCTTTTCAGAAACAGGCTCTGCCGAGGACGAGAGCCATGAGATATTCCTCCTCTGGGCAAGCCCGGGTCCCAGATCCTGTTGTGCCTGTGAATAGGCTGCAGGGGGACGGTGAAGACCAGCAACAGCTTTCATGGCTGCCACCTTCCTTGTGGGACAAGGAGCGGGATGTGTGCCTTTTCGGAAACAGGCTCTGCCGAGGACGAGAGCCATGAGATGTTCCTACTCTGGGCAAGCCCGGGTCCTGAATCCTGTTGTGCCTGTGAATAGGCTGCAGGGGGACGGTAAAGACCAGCAACAACTTTCAGGGCTGCCACCTTCCGTGTGGGACAATGAGCCGGATGTTTGCCTTTCTGGAAACAGGCCGTGCCGGGGACGAGAGCCATGAGATGTTCCTCCTCTGGGCAAGCCCGGGTCCCAGATCCTGTTGTGCCTGTGAATAGGCTGCAGGGGGACGGTGAAGACCAGCAACAGCTTTCAGGGCTGCCACCTTCCGTGTGGGACAAGGAGCCGGATGTGTGCCTTTTCGGAAACAGGATCTGCCGAGGACCAGAGCCATGAGATGTTCCTCCTCTGGGCAAGCCCGGGTCCCAGATCCTGTTGTGCCTGTGAATAGGCTGCAGGGGGACGGTGAAGACCAGCAACAGCTTTCAGGGCTGCCACCTTCCGTGTGGGACAAGGAGCCGGACGTGTGCCTTTTCGGAAACAAGCTCTGCCGAGGACGAGAGCCATGAGATGTTCCACCTCTGGGCAAGCCCGGGTCCTGAATCCTGTTGTGCCTGTGAATAGGCTGCAGGGGGACGGTGAAGACCAGCAACACCTTTCAGGGCTGCCAACTTCCGTGTGGGACAAGGAGCCGGACCTGTCTTTCTGGATACAGGCCCTGCCGAGGACGAGAGCCATGAGATGTTCCTCCTCTGGGCAAGCCCGGGTCCCAGATCCTGTTGTGCCTGTGAATAGGCTGCAGGGGGACGGTAAAGACCAGCAACAGCTTTCAGGGCTGCCACCTTCCGTGTGGGACAAGGAGCCGGATGTGTGCCTTTTAGGAAACAGGCTCTGCCGAGGACGAGAGCCATGAGATGTTCCTCCTCTGGGCAAGCCCGGGTCCCAGATCCTGTTGTGCCTGTGAATAGGCTGCAGGGGGACGGTGAAGACCAGCAACAGCTTTCAGGGCTGCCACCTTCCGTGTGGGACAAGGAGCCGGACGTGTGCCTTCTCGGAAACAGGCTCTGCCGAGGACGAGAGCCATGAGATGTTCCTCCCCTGGGCAAGCCCGGGTCCTGAATCCTGTTGTGCCTGTGAATAGGCTGCAGGGGGACGGTGAAGACCAGCAACAGCTTTCAGGGCTGCCACCTTCCGTGTGGGACAAGGAGCCGGATGTGTGCCTTTTCGGAAACAGGATCTGCCGAGGAAGAGAGCCATGAGGTGTTCCTCCTCTGGGCAAGGCCGGGTCCCAGATCCTGTTGTGCCTGTGAATAGGCTGCAGGGGGACGGTGAAGACCAGCAACAGCTTTCAGGGCTGCCACCTTCCGTGTGGGACAAGGAGCCGGATGTGTGCCTTTCTGGAAACAGGCCGTGCCGGGGACGAGAGCCATGAGATGTTCCTCCTCTGGGCAAGCCCGGGTCCCAGATCCTGTTGTGCCTGTGAATAGGCTGCAGGGGGACGGTGAAGACCAGCAACAGCTTTCAGGGCTGCCACCTTCCGTGTGGGACAATGAGCCGGTCTTGTCCCTTTATGGAAACAGGCTCTGCCGAGGACGAGAGCCATGAGATGTTCCTCCTCTGGGCAAGCCCGGGTCCTGAATCCTGTTGTGCCTGTGAATAGGCTGCAGGGGGACGGTAAAGACCAGCAACAGCTTTCAGGGCTGCCACATTCCGTGTGGGACAAGGAGCCAGACATTTGCCTATCCGGAAACAGGCTATGCCGTTGACGAGAGCCATGAGATGTTCCACCTCTGGGCAAGCCCGGGTCCTGAATCCTGTTGTGCCTGTGAATAGGCTGCAGGGGGACGGTGAAGACCAGCAACAGCTTTCAGGGCTGCCACCTTCCGTGTGGGACAAGGAGCCGGATGTGTGCCTTTTCAGAAACAGGCTCTGCCGAGGACGAGAGCCATGAGATATTCCTCCTCTGGGCAAGCCCGGGTCCCAGATCCTGTTGTGCCTGTGAATAGGCTGCAGGGGGACGGTGAAGACCAGCAACAGCTTTCATGGCTGCCACCTTCCTTGTGGGACAAGGAGCGGGATGTGTGCCTTTTCGGAAACAGGCTCTGCCGAGGACGAGAGCCATGAGATGTTCCTACTCTGGGCAAGCCCGGGTCCTGAATCCTGTTGTGCCTGTGAATAGGCTGCAGGGGGACGGTAAAGACCAGCAACAGCTTTCAGGGCTGCCACCTTCCGTGTGGGACAATGAGCCGGATGTGTGCCTTTCTGGAAACAGGCCGTGCCGGGGACGAGAGCCATGAGATGTTCCTCCTCTGGGCAAGCCCGGGTCCCAGATCCTGTTGTGCCTGTGAATAGGCTGCAGGGGGACGGTGAAGACCAGCAACAGCTTTCAGGGCTGCCACCTTCCGTGTGGGACAAGGAGCCGGATGTGTGCCTTTTCGGAAACAGGATCTGCCGAGGACCAGAGCCATGAGATGTTCCTCCTCTGGGCAAGCCCGGGTCCCAGATCCTGTTGTGCCTGTGAATAGGCTGCAGGGGGACGGTGAAGACCAGCAACAGCTTTCAGGGCTGCCACCTTCCGTGTGGGACAAGGAGCCGGACGTGTGCCTTTTCGGAAACAAGCTCTGCCGAGGACGAGAGCCATGAGATGTTCCACCTCTGGGCAAGCCCGGGTCCTGAATCCTGTTGTGCCTGTGAATAGGCTGCAGGGGGACGGTGAAGACCAGCAACACCTTTCAGGGCTGCCAACTTCCGTGTGGGACAAGGAGCCGGACCTGTCTTTCTGGATACAGGCCCTGCCGAGGACGAGAGCCATGAGATGTTCCTCCTCGGGGCAAGCCCGGGTCCCAGATCCTGTTGTGCCTGTGAATAGGCTGCAGGGGGACGGTAAAGACCAGCAACAGCTTTCAGGGCTGCCACCTTCCGTGTGGGACAAGGAGCCGGATGTGTGCCTTTTATGAAACAGGCTCTGCCGAGGACGAGAGCCATGAGATGTTCCTCCTCTGGGCAAGCCCGGGTCCCAGATCCTGTTGTGCCTGTGAATAGGCTGCAGGGGGACGGTGAAGACCAGCAACAGCTTTCAGGGCTGCCACCTTCCGTGTGGGACAAGGAGCCGGACGTGTGCCTTCTCGGAAACAGGCTCTGCCGAGGACGAGAGCCATGAGATGTTCCTCCCCTGGGCAAGCCCGGGTCCTGAATCCTGTTGTGCCTGTGAATAGGCTGCAGGGGGACGGTGAAGACCAGCAACAGCTTTCAGGGCTGCCACCTTCCGTGTGGGACAAGGAGCCGGATGTGTGCCTTTTCGGAAACAGGATCTGCCGAGGAAGAGAGCCATGAGGTGTTCCTCCTCTGGGCAAGGCCGGGTCCCAGATCCTGTTGTGCCTGTGAATAGGCTGCAGGGCGAGGGTGAAGACCAGCAACAGCTTTCAGGGCTGCCACCTTCCGTGTGGGACAAGGAGCCGGACGTGTGCCTTTTCGGAAACAAGCTCTGCCGAGGACGAGAGCCATGAGATGTTCCACCTCTGGGCAAGCCCGTGTCCTGAATCCTGTTGTGCCTGTGAATAGGCTGCAGGGGGACGGTGAAGACCAGCAACACCTTTCAGGGCTGCCAACTTCCGTGTGGGACAAGGAGCCGGACCTGTCTTTCTGGATACAGGCCCTGCCGAGGACGAGAGCCATGAGATGTTCCTCCTCTGGGCAAGCCCGGGTCCCAGATCCTGTTGTGCCTGTGAATAGGCTGCAGGGGGACGGTAAAGACCAGCAACAGCTTTCAGGGCTGCCACCTTCCGTGTGGGACAAGGAGCCGGATGTGTGCCTTTTAGGAAACAGGCTCTGCCGAGGACGAGAGCCATGAGATGTTCCTCCTCTGGGCAAGCCCGGGTCCCAGATCCTGTTGTGCCTGTGAATAGGCTGCAGGGGGACGGTGAAGACCAGCAACAGCTTTCAGGGCTGCCACCTTCCGTGTGGGACAAGGAGCCGGACGTGTGCCTTCTCGGAAACAGGCTCTGCCGAGGACGAGAGCCATGAGATGTTCCTCCCCTGGGCAAGCCCGGGTCCTGAATCCTGTTGTGCCTGTGAATAGGCTGCAGGGGGACGGTGAAGACCAGCAACAGCTTTCAGGGCTGCCACCTTCCGTGTGGGACAAGGAGCCGGATGTGTGCCTTTTCGGAAACAGGATCTGCCGAGGAAGAGAGCCATGAGGTGTTCCTCCTCTGGGCAAGGCCGGGTCCCAGATCCTGTTGTGCCTGTGAATAGGCTGCAGGGCGAGGGTGAAGACCAGCAACAGCTTTCAGGGCTGCCACCTTCCGTGTGGGACAAGGAGCCGGATGTGTGCCTTTCTGGAAACAGGCCGTGCCGGGGACGAGAGCCATGAGATGTTCCTCCTCTGGGCAAGCCCGGGTCCCAGATCCTGTTGTGCCTGTGAATAGGCTGCAGGGGGACGGTGAAGACCAGCAACAGCTTTCAGGGCTGCCACCTTCCGTGTGGGACAATGAGCCGGTCTTGTCCCTTTATGGAAACAGGCTCTGCCGAGGACGAGAGCCATGAGATGTTCCTCCTCTGGGCAAGCCCGGGTCCCAGATCCTGTTGTGCCTGTGAATAGGCTGCAGGGGGACGGTGAAGACCAGCAACAGCTTTCATGGCTGCCACCTTCCTTGTGGGACAAGGAGCCGGACGTGTGCCTTTTTGGAAACAGGCTCTGCCGAGGACGAGAGCCATGAGATGTTCCTCCTCTGGGCAAGCCCGGGTCCTGAACCCTGTTGTGCCTGTGAATAGGCTGCAGGGGGACGGTGAAGACCAGCAACAGCTTTCAGGGCTGCCACCTTCCGTGTGGGACAAGGAGCCGGATGTGTGCCTTTCTGGAAACAGGCCGTGCTGGGGACGAGAGCCATGAGATGTTCCTCCTCTGGGCAAGCCCGGGTCCCAGATCCTGTTGTGCCTGTGAATAGGCTGCAGGGGGACGGTGAAGACCAGCAACAGCTTTCAGGGCTGCCACCTTCCGTGTGGGACAAGGAGCCGGTCTTGTGCCTTTTCGGAAACAGGATCTGCCGAGGACGAGAGCCATGACATGTTCCTCCTCTGGGCAAGGCCGGGTCCCAGATCCTGTTGTGCCTGTGAATAGGCTGCAGGGGGACGGTGAAGACCAGCAACAGCTTTCAGGGCTGCCACCTTCTGTGTGGGACAAGGAGCCGGATGTGTGCCTTTCTGGAAACAGGCCGTGCCGGGGACGAGAGCCATGAGATGTTCCTCCTCTGGGCAAGCCCGGGTCCCAGATCCTGTTGTGCCTGTGAATAGGCTGCAGGGGGACGGTGAAGACCAGCAACAGCTTTCAGGGCTGCCACCTTCCGTGTGGGACAATGAGCCGGTCTTGTGCCTTTATGGAAACAGGCTCTGCCGAGGACGAGAGCCATGAGATGTTCCTCCTCTGGGCAAGCCCGGGTCCCAGATCCTGTTGTGCCTGTGAATAGGCTGCAGGGGGACGGTGAAGACCAGCAACAGCTTTCATGGCTGCCACCTTCCTTGTGGGACAAGGAGCCGGACGTGTGCCTTTTCGGAAACAGGCTCTGCCGAGGACGAGAGCCATGAGATGTTCCTCCTCTGGGCAAGCCCGGGTCCTGAACCCTGTTGTGCCTGTGAATAGGCTGCAGGGGGACGGTGAAGACCAGCAACACCTTTCAGGGCTGCCACATTCCGTGTGGGACAAGGAGCCGGACCTGTCTTTCTGGATACAGGCCCTGCCGAGGACGAGAGCCATGAGATGTTCCTCCTCTGGGCAAGCCCGGGTCCTGAATCCTGTTGTGCCTGTGAATAGGCTGCAGGGGGACGGTAAAGACCAGCAACAGCTTTCAGGGCTGCCACCTTCCGTGTGGGACAAGGAGCCGGATGTGTGCCTTTTCAGAAACAGGCTCTGCCGAGGACGAGAGCCATGAGATGTTCCTCCTCTGGGCAAGGCCGGGTCCCAGATCCTGTTGTGCCTGTGAATAGGCTGCAGGGGGACGGTGAAGACCAGCAACAGCTTTCAGGGCTGCCACCTTCCGTGTGGGACAAGGAGCCGGACGTATCTTTCTGGATACAGGCCCTGCCGAGGACGCGAGCCATCAGATGTTCCTCCTCTGGGCAAGCCCGGGTCCCAGATCCTGTTGTGCCTGTGAATAGGCTGCAGGGGGACGGTGAAGACCAGCAACAGCTTTCAGGGCTGCCACCTTCCGTGTGGGACAAGGAGCCGGACGTGTGCCTTTCTGGAAACAGGCCCTGCCGAGGACGAGAGCCATGAGATGTTCCTCCTCTGGGCAAGGCCGGGTCCCAGATCCTGTTGTGCCTGTGAATAGGCTGCAGGGGGACGGTGAAGACCAGCAACAGCTTTCTGGGCTGCCACCTTCCGTGTGGGAGAAGGAGCCGGATGTGTGCCTTTCTGGAAACAGGCCGTGCCGGGGACGAGAGCCATGAGATGTTCCTCCTCTGGGCAAGCCCGGGTCCCAGATCCTGTTGTGCCTGTGAATAGGCTGCAGGGCGACGGTGAAGACCAGCAACAGCTTTCAGGGCTGCCACCTTCCGTGTGGGACAAGGAGCCGGATGTGTGCCTTTTCGGAAACAGGATCTGCCGAGGAAGAGAGCCATGAGATGTTCCTCCTCTAGGCAAGCCCGGGTCCCAGATCCTGTTGTGCCTGTGAATAGGCTGCAGGGCGACGGTGAAGACCAGCAACAGCTTTCAGGGCTGCCACCTTCCGTGTGGGACAAGGAGCCGGATGTGTGCCTTTCTGGAAACAGGCCGTGCCGGGGACGAGAGCCATGAGATGTTCCTCCTCTGGGCAAGCCCGGGTCCCAGATCCTTTTGTGCCTGTGAATAGGCTGCAGGGGGACGGTGAAGACCAGCAACAGCTTTCAGGGCTGCCACCTTCCGTGTGGGACAAGGAGCCGGACGTGTGCCTTTTCGGAATCAGGCTCTGCCGAGGACGAGAGCCATGAGATGTTCCTCATCTGGGCAAGCCCGCGCACAAATCCTGTTGTGCCTGTGAATAAGCTGCAGGGGGACGGTGAAGACCAGCAACAGCTTTCAGGGCTGCCACATTCCGTGTGGGACAAGGAGCCGGACTTTTGCCTATCCGGAAACAGGCTCTGCCGAGGACGAGAGCCATGAGATGTTCCACCTCTGGGCAACCCCGGGTCCTGAATCCTGTTGTGCCTGTGAATAGGCTGCAGGGGGACGGTGAAGACCAGCAACATCTTTCAGGGCTGCCAACTTCCGTGTGGGACAAGGAGCCGGACCTGTCTTTCTGGATACAGGCCCTGCCGAGGACGAGAGCCATGAGATGTTCCTCCTCTGGGCAAGCCCGGGTCCCAGATCCTGTTGTGCCTGTGATTAGGCTGCAGAGGGACGGTGAAGACCAGCAACAGCTTTCAGGGCTGCCACCTTCCGTGTGGGACAAGGAGCCGGACGTGTCTTTCTGGATACAGGCCCTGCCGAGGACGAGAGCCATGAGATGTTCCTCCTCTGGGCAAGCCCGGGTCCCAGATCCTGTTGTGCCTGTGAATAGGCTGCAGGGGGATGGTGAAGACCAGCAACAGCTTTCATGTCTGCCACCTTCCTTGTGGGACAAGGAGCCGGACGTGTGCGTTTTCGGAAACAGGCTCTGCCGAGGACGAGAGCCATGAGATGTTCCTCCTCTGGGCAAGGCCGGGTCCCAGATCCTGTTGTGCCTGTGAATAGGCTGCAGGGGGACGGTGAAGACCAGCAACAGCTTTCAGGGCTGCCACGTTCCGTGTGGGACAAGGAGCCGGACGTGTGCCTTTTCGGAAACAGGATCTGCCGAGGAAGAGAGCCATGAGATGTTCCTCCTCTGGGCAAGCCCGGGTCCCAGATCCTGTTGTGCCTGTGAATAGGCTGCAGGGGGACGGTGAAGACCAGCAACAGCTTTCAGGGCTGCCACCTTCCGTGTGGGACAATGAGCCGGTCTTGTCCCTTTATGGAAACAGGCTCTGCCGAGGACGAGAGCCATGAGATGTTCCTCCTCTGGGCAAGCCCGGGTCCCAGATCCTGTTGTGCCTGTGAATAGGCTGCAGGGGGACGGTGAAGACCAGCAACAGCTTTCATGGCTGCCACCTTCCTTGTGGGACAAGGAGCCGGACGTGTGCCTTTTCGGAAACAGGCTCTGCCGAGGACGAGAGCCATGAGATGTTCCTCCTCTGGGCAAGCCCGGGTCCTGAACCCTGTTGTGCCTGTGAATAGGCTGCAGGGGGACGGTGAAGACCAGCAACAGCTTTCAGGGCTGCCACCTTCCGTGTGGGACAAGGAGCCGGATGTGTGCCTTTCTGGAAACAGGCCGTGCTGGGGACGAGAGCCATGAGATGTTCCTCCTCTGGGCAAGCCCGGGTCCCAGATCCTGTTGTGCCTGTGAATAGGCTGCAGGGGGACGGTGAAGACCAGCAACAGCTTTCAGGGCTGCCACCTTCCGTGTGGGACAAGGAGCCGGATGTGTGCCTTTTCGGAAACAGGATCTGCCGAGGACGAGAGCCATGAGATGTTCCTCCTCTGGGCAAGGCCGGGTCCCAGATCCTGTTGTGCCTGTGAATAGGCTGCAGGGGGACGGTGAAGACCAGCAACAGCTTTCAGGGCTGCCACCTTCTGTGTGGGACAAGGAGCCGGATGTGTGCCTTTCTGGAAACAGGCCGTGCCGGGGACGAGAGCCATGAGATGTTCCTCCTCTGGGCAAGCCCGGGTCCCAGATCCTGTTGTGCCTGTGAATAGGCTGCAGGGGGACGGTGAAGACCAGCAACAGCTTTCAGGGCTGCCACCTTCCGTGTGGGACAATGAGCCGGACGTATCTTTCTGGATACAGGCCCTGCCGAGGACGAGAGCCATGAGATGTTCCTCCTCTGGGCAAGCCCGGGTCCCAGATCCTGTTGTGCCTGTGAATAGGCTGCAGGGGGACGGTGAAGACCAGCAACAGCTTTCAGGGCTGCCACCTTCCGTGTGGGACAAGGAGCCGGACGTGTGCCTTTCTGGAAACAGGCCCTGCCGAGGACGAAAGCCATGAGATGTTCCTCCTCTGGGCAAGCCCGGGTCCCAGATCCTGTTGTGCCTGTGAATAGGCTGCAGGGGGACGGTGAAGACCAGCAACAGCTTTCAGGGCTGCCACCTTCCGTGTGGGAGAAGGAGCCGGATGTGTGCCTTTCTGGAAACAGGCCGTGCCGGGGACGAGAGCCAAGAGATGTTCCTCCTCTGGGCAAGCCCGGGTCCCAGATCCTGTTGTGCCTGTGAATAGGCTGCAGGGGGACGGTGAAGACCAGCAACAGCTTTCAGGGCTGCCACCTTCCGTGTGGGACAAGGAGCCGGACGTGTGCCTTTTCGGAATCAGGCTCTGCCGAGGACGAGAGCCATGAGATGTTCCTCATCTGGGCAAGCCCGCGCACAAATCCTGTTGTGCCTGTGAATAGGCTGCAGGGGGACGGTGAAGACCAGCAACAGCTTTCAGGGCTGCCAACTTCCGTGTGGGACAAGGAGCCGGACCTGTCTTTCTGGATACAGGCCCTGCCGAGGACGAGAGCCATGAGATGTTCCTCCTCTGGGCAAGCCCGGGTCCCAGATCCTGTTGTGCCTGTGATTAGGCTGCAGAGGGACGGTGAAGACCAGCAACAGCTTTCAGGGCTGCCACCTTCCGTGTGGGACAAGGAGCCGGATGTGTGCCTTTCTGGAAACAGGCCGTGCCGGGGACGACAGCCATGAGATGTTCCTCCTCTGGGCAAGCCCGGGTCCCAGATCCTGTTGTGCCTGTGAATAGGCTGCAGGGGGACGGTGAAGACCAGCAACAGCTTTCAGGGCTGCCACCTTCCGTGTGGGACAATGAGCCGGTCTTGTGCCTTTATGGAAACAGGCTCTGCCGAGGACGAGAGCCATGAGATGTTCCTCCTCTGGGCAAGCCCGGGTCCCAGATCCTGTTGTGCCTGTGAATAGGCTGCAGGGGGACGGTGAAGACCAGCAACAGCTTTCATGGCTGCCACCTTCCTTGTGGGACAAGGAGCCGGACGTGTGCCTTTTCAGAAACAGGATCTGCCGAGGAAGAGAGCCATGAGGTGTTCCTCCTCTGGGCAAGCCCGGGTCCTGAACCCTGTTGTGCCTGTGAATAGGCTGCAGGGGGACGGTGAAGACCAGCAACAGCTTTCAGGGCTGCCACCTTCCGTGTGGGACAAGGAGCCGGATGTGTGCCTGTCTGGAAATAGGCCGTGCTGGGGACGAGAGCCATGAGATGTTCCTCCTCTGGGCAAGCCCGGGTCCCAGATCCTGTTGTGCCTGTGAATAGGCTGCAGGGGGACGGTGAAGACCAGCAACAGCTTTCAGGGCTGCCACCTTCCGTGTGGGACAAGGAGCCGGATGTGTGCCTTTTCGGAAACAGGATCTGCCGAGGACGAGAGCCATGAGATGTTCCTCCTCTGGGCAAGGCCGGGTCCCAGATCCTGTTGTGCCTGTGAATAGGCTGCAGGGGGACGGTGAAGACCAGCAACAGCTTTCAGGGCTGCCACCTTCTGTGTGGGACAAGGAGCCGGATGTGTGCCTTTCTGGAAACAGGCCGTGCCGGGGACGAGAGCCATGAGATGTTCCTCCTCTGGGCAAGCCCGGGTCCCAGATCCTGTTGTGCCTGTGAATAGGCTGCAGGGGGACGGTGAAGACCAGCAACAGCTTTCAGGGCTGCCACCTTCCGTGTGGGACAAGGAGCTGGATGTGTGCCTTTTCGGAAACAGGATCTGCCGAGGACGAGAGCCATAAGATGTTCCTCCTCTGGGCAAGCCCGGGTCCCAGATCCTGTTGTGCCTGTGAATAGGCTGCAGGGGGACGGTGAAGACCAGCAACAGCTTTCAGGGCTGCCACCTTCCGTGTGGGACAAGGAGCCAGATTTTGCCTATCCGGAAACAGGCTATGCCGTTGACGAGAGCCATGAGATGTTCCACCTCTGGGCAAGCCCGTGTCCTGAATCCTGTTGTGCCTGTGAATAGGCTGCAGGGGGACGGTGAAGACCAGCAACAGCTTTCAGGGCTGCCACCTTCCGTGTGGGACAAGGAGCCGGACGTGTCTTTCTGGATACAGGCCCTGCCGAGGACGAGAGCCATGAGATGTTCCTCCTCTGGGCAAGGCCGGGTCCCAGATCCTGTTGTGCCTGTGAATAGGCTGCAGGGGGACGGTGAAGACCAGCAACAGCTTTCAGGGCTGCCACCTTCCGTGTGGGACAAGGAGCCGGATGTGTGCCTTTTCAGAAACAGGCTCTGCCGAGGACGAGAGCCATGAGATATTCCTCCTTTGGGCTAGCCCGGGTCCCAGATCCTGTTGTGCCTGTGAATAGGCTGCAGGGGGACGGTGAAGACCAGCAACAGCTTTCATGGCTGCCACCTTCCTTGTGGGACAAGGAGCGGGATGTGTGCCTTTTCGGAAACAGGCTCTGCCGAGGACGAGAGCCATGAGATGTTCCTCCTCTGGGCAAGCCCGGGTCCTGAATCCTGTTGTGCCTGTGAATAGGCTGCAGGGGGACGGTGAAGACCAGCAACAGCTTTCAGGGCTGCCACGTTCCGTGTGGGACAAGGAGCCGGACGTGTGCCTTTTCGGAAACAGGATCTGCCGAGGAAGAGAGCCATGAGATGTTCCTCCTCTGGGCAAGCCCGGGTCCCAGATCCTGTTGTGCCTGTGAATAGGCTGCAGGGGGACGGTGAAGACCAGCAACAGCTTTCAGGGCTGCCACCTTCCGTGTGGGACAAGGAGCCGGATGTGTGCCTTTCTGGAAACAGGCCGTGCTGGGGACGAGAGCCATGAGATGTTCCTCCTCTGGGCAAGCCCGGGTCCCAGATCCTGTTGTGCCTGTGAATAGGCTGCAGGGGGACGGTGAAGACCAGCAACAGCTTTCAGGGCTGCCACCTTCCGTGTGGGACAAGGAGCCGGATGTGTGCCTTTTCGGAAACAGGATCTGCCGAGGACGAGAGCCATGAGATGTTCCTCCTCTGGGCAAGGCCGGGTCCCAGATCCTGTTGTGCCTGTGAATAGGCTGCAGGGGGACGGTGAAGACCAGCAACAGCTTTCAGGGCTGCCACCTTCTGTGTGGGACAAGGAGCCGGATGTGTGCCTTTCTGGAAACAGGCCGTGCCGGGGACGAGAGCCATGAGATGTTCCTCCTCTGGGCAAGCCCGGGTCCCAGATCCTGTTGTGCCTGTGAATAGGCTGCAGGGGGACGGTGAAGACCAGCAACAGCTTTCAGGGCTGCCACCTTCCGTGTGGGACAAGGAGCCGGACGTATCTTTCTGGATACAGGCCCTGCCGAGGACGAGAGCCATGAGATGTTCCTCCTCTGGGCAAGCCCGGGTCCCAGATCCTGTTGTGCCTGTGAATAGGCTGCAGGGGGACGGTGAAGACCAGCAACAGCTTTCAGGGCTGCCACCTTCCGTGTGGGACAAGGAGCCGGACGTGTGCCTTTCTGGAAACAGGCCCTGCCGAGGACGAAAGCCATGAGATGTTCCTCCTCTGGGCAAGCCCGGGTCCCAGATCCTGTTGTGCCTGTGAATAGGCTGCAGGGGGACGGTGAAGACCAGCAACAGCTTTCTGGGCTGCCACCTTCCGTGTGGGAGAAGGAGCCGGATGTGTGCCTTTCTGGAAACAGGCCGTGCCGGGGACGAGAGCCATGAGATGTTCCTCCTCTGGGCAAGCCCGGGTCCCAGATCCTGTTGTGCCTGTGAATAGGCTGCAGGGGGACGGTGAAGACCAGCAACAGCTTTCAGGGCTGCCACCTTCCGTGTGGGACAAGGAGCCGGATGTGTGCCTTTTCGGAAACAGGATCTGCCGAGGAAGAGAGCCATGAGATGTTCCTCCTCTAGGCAAGCCCGGGTCCCAGATCCTGTTGTGCCTGTGAATAGGCTGCAGGGCGACGGTGAAGACCAGCAACAGCTTTCAGGGCTGCCACCTTCCGTGTGGGACAAGGAGCCGGATGTGTGCCTTTCTGGAAACAGGCCGTGCCGGGGACGAGAGCCAAGAGATGTTCCTCCTCTGGGCAAGCCCGGGTCCCAGATCCTGTTGTGCCTGTGAATAGGCTGCAGGGGGACGGTGAAGACCAGCAACAGCTTTCAGGGCTGCCACCTTCCGTGTGGGACAAGGAGCCGGACGTGTGCCTTTTCGGAATCAGGCTCTGCCGAGGACGAGAGCCATGAGATGTTCCTCATCTGGGCAAGCCCGCGCACAAATCCTGTTGTGCCTGTGAATAGGCTGCAGGGGGACGGTGAAGACCAGCAACAGCTTTCAGGGCTGCCAACTTCCGTGTGGGACAAGGAGCCGGACCTGTCTTTCTGGATACAGGCCCTGCCGAGGACGAGAGCCATGAGATGTTCCTCCTCTGGGCAAGCCCGGGTCCCAGATCCTGTTGTGCCTGTGATTAGGCTGCAGAGGGACGGTGAAGACCAGCAACAGCTTTCAGGGCTGCCACCTTCCGTGTGGGACAAGGAGCCGGATGTGTGCCTTTCTGGAAACAGGCCGTGCCGGGGACGAGAGCCATGAGATGTTCCTCCTCTGGGCAAGCCCGGGTCCCAGATCCTGTTGTGCCTGTGAATAGGCTGCAGGGGGACGGTGAAGACCAGCAACAGCTTTCAGGGCTGCCACCTTCCGTGTGGGACAATGAGCCGGTCTTGTGCCTTTATGGAAACAGGCTCTGCCGAGGACGAGAGCCATGAGATGTTCCTCCTCTGGGCAAGCCCGGGTCCCAGATCCTGTTGTGCCTGTGAATAGGCTGCAGGGGGACGGTGAAGACCAGCAACAGCTTTCATGGCTGCCACCTTCCTTGTGGGACAAGGAGCCGGACGTGTGCCTTTTCGGAAACAGGATCTGCCGAGGAAGAGAGCCATGAGGTGTTCCTCCTCTGGGCAAGCCCGGGTCCTGAACCCTGTTGTGCCTGTGAATAGGCTGCAGGGGGACGGTGAAGACCAGCAACAGCTTTCAGGGCTGCCACCTTCCGTGTGGGACAAGGAGCCGGATGTGTGCCTGTCTGGAAATAGGCCGTGCTGGGGACGAGAGCCATGAGATGTTCCTCCTCTGGGCAAGCCCGGGTCCCAGATCCTGTTGTGCCTGTGAATAGGCTGCAGGGGGACGGTGAAGACCAGCAACAGCTTTCAGGGCTGCCACCTTCCGTGTGGGACAAGGAGCCGGATGTGTGCCTTTTCGGAAACAGGATCTGCCGAGGACGAGAGCCATGAGATGTTCCTCCTCTGGGCAAGGCCGGGTCCCAGATCCTGTTGTGCCTGTGAATAGGCTGCAGGGGGACGGTGAAGACCAGCAACAGCTTTCAGGGCTGCCACCTTCTGTGTGGGACAAGGAGCCGGATGTGTGCCTTTCTGGAAACAGGCCGTGCCGGGGACGAGAGCCATGAGATGTTCCTCCTCTGGGCAAGCCCGGGTCCCAGATCCTGTTGTGCCTGTGAATAGGCTGCAGGGGGACGGTGAAGACCAGCAACAGCT
The DNA here is from genome assembly GCF_929443795.1 of Astur gentilis. NCBI lineage: Eukaryota > Metazoa > Chordata > Aves > Accipitriformes > Accipitridae > Astur > Astur gentilis. The sequence goes on from NW_026061071.1 coordinate 1,050,371, forward strand.
TTCAGGGCTGCCACCTTCCGTGTGGGACAAGGAGCTGGATGTGTGCCTTTTCGGAAACAGGATCTGCCGAGGACGAGAGCCATGAGATGTTCCTCCTCTGGGCAAGCCCGGGTCCCAGATCCTGTTGTGCCTGTGAATAGGCTGCAGGGGGACGGTGAAGACCAGCAACAGCTTTCAGGGCTGCCACCTTCCGTGTGGGACAAGGAGCCAGATTTTGCCTATCCGGAAACAGGCTATGCCGTTGACGAGAGCCATGAGATGTTCCACCTCTGGGCAAGCCCGTGTCCTGAATCCTGTTGTGCCTGTGAATAGGCTGCAGGGGGACGGTGAAGACCAGCAACAGCTTTCAGGGCTGCCACCTTCCGTGTGGGACAAGGAGCCGGACGTGTCTTTCTGGATACAGGCCCTGCCGAGGACGAGAGCCATGAGATGTTCCTCCTCTGGGCAAGGCCGGGTCCCAGATCCTGTTGTGCCTGTGAATAGGCTGCAGGGGGACGGTGAAGACCAGCAACAGCTTTCAGGGCTGCCACCTTCCGTGTGGGACAAGGAGCCGGATGTGTGCCTTTTCAGAAACAGGCTCTGCCGAGGACGAGAGCCATGAGATGTTCCTCCTCTGGGCAAGCCCGGGTCCCAGATCCTGTTGTGCCTGTGAATAGGCTGCAGGGGGACGGTAAAGACCAGCAACAGCTTTCAGGGCTGCCACCTTCCGTGTGGGACAAGGAGCCGGATGTGTGCCTTTTCAGAAACAGGCTCTGCCGAGGACGAGAGCCATGAGATGTTCCTCCTCTGGGCAAGCCCGGGTCCCAGATCCTGTTGTGCCTGTGAATAGGCTGCAGGGGGACGGTGAAGACCAGCAACAGCTTTCAGGGCTGCCACCTTCCGTGTGGGACAAGAAGCCGGACGTATCTTTCTGGATACAGGCCCTGCCGAGGACGAGAGCCATGAGATGTTCCTCCTCTGGGCAAGCCCGGGTCCCAGATCCTGTTGTGCCTGTGAATAGGCTGCAGGGGGACGGTGAAGACCAGCAACAGCTTTCAGGGCTGCCACCTTCCGTGTGGGATAAGGAGCCGGACGTGTGCCTTTCTGGAAACAGGCCCTGCCGAGGACGAGAGCCATGAGATGTTCCTCCTCTGGGCAAGGCCGGGTCCCAGATCCTGTTGTGCCTGTGAATAGGCTGCAGGGGGACGGTGAAGACCAGCAACAGCTTTCTGGGCTGCCACCTTCCGTGTGGGAGAAGGAGCCGGATGTGTGCCTTTCTGGAAACAGGCCGTGCCGGGGACGAGAGCCATGAGATGTTCCTCCTCTGGGCAAGCCCAGGTCCCAGATCCTGTTGTGCCTGTGAATAGGCTGCAGGGGGACGGTGAAGACCAGCAACAGCTTTCAGGGCTGCCACCTTCCGTGTGGGACAAGGAGCCGGATGTGTGCCTTTTCGGAAACAGGATCTGCCGAGGAAGAGAGCCATGAGATGTTCCACCTCTGGGCAAGCCCGGGTCCCAGATCCTGTTGTGCCTGTGAATAGGCTGCAGGGCGACGGTGAAGACCAGCAACAGCTTTCAGGGCTGCCACCTTCCGTGTGGGACAAGGAGCCGGATGTGTGCCTTTCTGGAAACAGGCCGTGCCGGGGACGAGAGCCATGAGATGTTCCTCCTCTGGGCAAGCCCGGGTCCCAGATCCTTTTGTGCCTGTGAATAGGCTGCAGGGGGACGGTGAAGACCAGCAACAGCTTTCAGGGCTGCCACCTTCCGTGTGGGACAAGGAGCCGGACGTGTGCCTTTTCGGAATCAGGCTCTGCCGAGGACGAGAGCCATGAGATGTTCCTCATCTGGGCAAGCCCGCGCACAAATCCTGTTGTGCCTGTGAATAGGCTGCAGGGGGACGGTGAAGACCAGCAACAGCTTTCAGGGCTGCCAACTTCCGTGTGGGACAAGGAGCCGGACCTGTCTTTCTGGATACAGGCCCTGCCGAGGACGAGAGCCATGAGATGTTCCTCCTCTGGGCAAGCCCGGGTCCCAGATCCTGTTGTGCCTGTGATTAGGCTGCAGAGGGACGGTGAAGACCAGCAACAGCTTTCAGGGCTGCCACCTTCCGTGTGGGACAAGGAGCCGGACGTGTCTTTCTGGATACAGGCCCTGCCGAGGACGAGAGCCATGAGATGTTCCTCCTCTGGGCAAGCCCGGGTCCCAGATCCTGTTGTGCCTGTGAATAGGCTGCAGGGGGATGGTGAACACCAGCAACAGCTTTCAGGGCTGCCACCTTCCGTGTGGGACAAGGAGCCGGATGTGTGCCTTTTCGGAAACAGGATCTGCCGAGGAAGAGAGCCATGAGATGTTCCTCCTCTGGGCAAGCCCGGGTCCCAGATCCTGTTGTGCCTGTGAATAGGCTGCAGGGGGACGGTGAAGACCAGCAACAGCTTTCAGGGCTGCCACCTTCCGTGTGGGACAATGAGCCGGTCTTGTCCCTTTATGGAAACAGGCTCTGCCGAGGACGAGAGCCATGAGATGTTCCTCCTCTGGGCAAGCCCGGGTCCCAGATCCTGTTGTGTCTGTGAATAGGCTGCAGGGGGACGGTGAAGACCAGCAACAGCTTTCAGGGCTGCCACCTTCCGTGTGGGACAAGGAGCCGGACGTGTGCCTTTTCGGAAACAGGATCTGCCGAGGACGAGAGCCATGAGATGTTCCTCCTCTGGGCAAGGCCGGGTCCCAGATCCTGTTGTGCCTGTGAATAGGCTGCAGGGGGACGGTGAAGACCAGCAACAGCTTTCAGGGCTGCCACCTTCTGTGTGGGACAAGGAGCCGGATGTGTGCCTTTCTGGAAACAGGCCGTGCCGGGGACGAGAGCCATGAGATGTTCCTCCTCTGGGCAAGCCCGGGTCCCAGATCCTGTTGTGCCTGTGAATAGGCTGCAGGGGGACGGTGAAGACCAGCAACAGCTTTCAGGGCTGCCACCTTCCGTGTGGGACAATGAGCCGGTCTTGTGCCTTTATGGAAACAGGCTCTGCCGAGGACGAGAGCCATGAGATGTTCCTCCTCTGGGCAAGCCCGGGTCCCAGATCCTGTTGTGCCTGTGAATAGGCTGCAGGGGGACGGTGAAGACCAGCAACAGCTTTCATGGCTGCCACCTTCCTTGTGGGACAAGGAGCCGGACGTGTGCCTTTTCGGAAACAGGATCTGCCGAGGAAGAGAGCCATGAGGTGTTCCTCCTCTGGGCAAGCCCGGGTCCTGAACCCTGTTGTGCCTGTGAATAGGCTGCAGGGGGACGGTGAAGACCAGCAACAGCTTTCAGGGCTGCCACCTTCCGTGTGGGACAAGGAGCCGGATGTGTGCCTTTCTGGAAATAGGCCGTGCTGGGGACGAGAGACATGAGATGTTCCTCCTCTGGGCAAGCCCGGGTCCCAGATCCTGTTGTGCCTGTGAATAGGCTGCAGGGGGACGGTGAAGACCAGCAACAGCTTTCAGGGCTGCCACCTTCCGTGTGGGACAAGGAGCCGGATGTGTGCCTTTTCGGAAACAGGATCTGCCGAGGACGAGAGCCATGAGATGTTCCTCCTCTGGGCAAGGCCGGGTCCCAGATCCTGTTGTGCCTGTGAATAGGCTGCAGGGGGACGGTGAAGACCAGCAACAGCTTTCAGGGCTGCCACCTTCTGTGTGGGACAAGGAGCCGGATGTGTGCCTTTCTGGAAACAGGCCGTGCCGGGGACGAGAGCCATGAGATGTTCCTCCTCTGGGCAAGCCCGGGTCCCAGATCCTGTTGTGCCTGTGAATAGGCTGCAGGGGGACGGTGAAGACCAGCAACAGCTTTCAGGGCTGCCACCTTCCGTGTGGGACAAGGAGCTGGATGTGTGCCTTTTCGGAAACAGGATCTGCCGAGGACGAGAGCCATGAGATGTTCCTCCTCTGGGCAAGCCCGGGTCCCAGATCCTGTTGTGCCTGTGAATAGGCTGCAGGGGGACGGTGAAGACCAGCAACAGCTTTCAGGGCTGCCACCTTCCGTGTGGGACAAGGAGCCAGATTTTGCCTATCCGGAAACAGGCTATGCCGTTGACGAGAGCCATGAGATGTTCCACCTCTGGGCAAGCCCGTGTCCTGAATCCTGTTGTGCCTGTGAATAGGCTGCAGGGGGACGGTGAAGACCAGCAACAGCTTTCAGGGCTGCCACCTTCCGTGTGGGACAAGGAGCCGGACGTGTCTTTCTGGATACAGGCCCTGCCGAGGACGAGAGCCATGAGATGTTCCTCCTCTGGGCAAGCCCGGGTCCCAGATCCTGTTGTGCCTGTGAATAGGCTGCAGGGGGACGGTGAAGACCAGCAACAGCTTTCAGGGCTGCCACCTTCCGTGTGGGACAAGGAGCCGGATGTGTGCCTTTTCAGAAACAGGCTCTGCCGAGGACGAGAGCCATGAGATATTCCTCCTTTGGGCTAGCCCGGGTCCCAGATCCTGTTGTGCCTGTGAATAGGCTGCAGGGGGACGGTGAAGACCAGCAACAGCTTTCATGGCTGCCACCTTCCTTGTGGGACAAGGAGCGGGATGTGTGCCTTTTCGGAAACAGGCTCTGCCGAGGACGAGAGCCATGAGATGTTCCTCCTCTGGGCAAGCCCGGGTCCTGAATCCTGTTGTGCCTGTGAATAGGCTGCAGGGGGACGGTGAAGACCAGCAACAGCTTTCAGGGCTGCCACCTTCCGTGTGGGAGAAGGAGCCGGATGTGTGCCTTTCTGGAAACAGGCCGTGCCGAGGACCAGAGCCATGAGATGTTCCTCCTCTGGGCAAGCCCGGGTCCCAGATCCTGTTGTGCCTGTGATTAGGCTGCAGAGGGACGGTGAAGACCAGCAACAGCTTTCAGGGCTGCCACCTTCCGTGTGGGACAAGGAGCCGGACGTGTCTTTCTGGATACAGGCCCTGCCGAGGACGAGAGCCATGAGATGTTCCTCCTCTGGGCAAGCCCGGGTCCCAGATCCTGTTGTGCCTGTGAATAGGCTGCAGGGGGATGGTGAACACCAGCAACAGCTTTCATGTCTGCCACCTTCCTTGTGGGACAAGGAGGCGGACGTGTGCGTTTTCGGAAACAGGCTCTGCCGAGGACGAGAGCCATGAGATGTTCCTCCTCTGGGCAAGGCCGGGTCCCAGATCCTGTTGTGCCTGTGAATAGGCTGCAGGGGGACGGTGAAGACCAGCAACAGCTTTCAGGGCTGCCACGTTCCGTGTGGGACAAGGAGCCGGATGTGTGCCTTTTCGGAAACAGGATCTGCCGAGGAAGAGAGCCATGAGATGTTCCTCCTCTGGGCAAGCCCGGGTCCCAGATCCTGTTGTGCCTGTGAATAGGCTGCAGGGGGACGGTGAAGACCAGCAACAGCTTTCAGGGCTGCCACCTTCCGTGTGGGACAATGAGCCGGTCTTGTCCCTTTATGGAAACAGGCTCTGCCGAGGACGAGAGCCATGAGATGTTCCTCCTCTGGGCAAGCCCGGGTCCCAGATCCTGTTGTGTCTGTGAATAGGCTGCAGGGGGACGGTGAAGACCAGCAACAGCTTTCAGGGCTGCCACCTTCCGTGTGGGACAAGGAGCCGGACGTGTGCCTTTTCGGAAACAGGCTCTGCCGAGGACGAGAGCCATGAGATGTTCCTCCTCTGGGCAAGCCCGGGTCCTGAACCCTGTTGTGCCTGTGAATAGGCTGCAGGGGGACGGTGAAGACCAGCAACAGCTTTCAGGGCTGCCAACTTCCGTGTGGGACAAGGAGCCGGATGTGTGCCTTTCTGGAAACAGGCCGTGCTGGGGACGAGAGCCATGAGATGTTCCTCCTCTGGGCAAGCCCGGGTCCCAGATCCTGTTGTGCCTGTGAATAGGCTGCAGGGGGACGGTGAAGACCAGCAACAGCTTTCAGGGCTGCCACCTTCCGTGTGGGACAAGGAGCCGGATGTGTGCCTTTTCGGAAACAGGATCTGCCGAGGACGAGAGCCATGAGATGTTCCTCCTCTGGGCAAGGCCGGGTCCCAGATCCTGTTGTGCCTGTGAATAGGCTGCAGGGGGACGGTGAAGACCAGCAACAGCTTTCAGGGCTGCCACCTTCTGTGTGGGACAAGGAGCCGGATGTGTGCCTTTCTGGAAACAGGCCGTGCCGGGGACGAGAGCCATGAGATGTTCCTCCTCTGGGCAAGCCCGGGTCCCAGATCCTGTTGTGCCTGTGAATAGGCTGCAGGGGGACGGTGAAGACCAGCAACAGCTTTCAGGGCTGCCACCTTCCGTGTGGGACAATGAGCCGGTCTTGTGCCTTTATGGAAACAGGCTCTGCCGAGGACGAGAGCCATGAGATGTTCCTCCTCTGGGCAAGCCCGGGTCCCAGATCCTGTTGTGCCTGTGAATAGGCTGCAGGGGGACGGTGAAGACCAGCAACAGCTTTCATGGCTGCCACCTTCCTTGTGGGACAAGGAGCAGGACGTGTGCCTTTTCGGAAACAGGATCTGCCGAGGAAGAGAGCCATGAGGTGTTCCTCCTCTGGGCAAGCCCGGGTCCCAGATCCTGTTGTGCCTGTGAATAGGCTGCAGGGGGACGGTGAAGACCAGCAACAGCTTTCAGGGCTGCCACCTTCCGTGTGGGACAAGGAGCCGGATGTGTGCCTTTCTGGAAATAGGCCGTGCTGGGGACGAGAGCCATGAGATGTTCCTCCTCTGGGCAAGCCCGGGTCCCAGATCCTGTTGTGCCTGTGAATAGGCTGCAGGGGGACGGTGAAGACCAGCAACAGCTTTCAGGGCTGCCACCTTCCGTGTGGGACAAGGAGCCGGATGTGTGCCTTTTCGGAAACAGGATCTGCCGAGGACGAGAGCCATGAGATGTTCCTCCTCTGGGCAAGGCCGGGTCCCAGATCCTGTTGTGCCTGTGAATAGGCTGCAGGGGGACGGTGAAGACCAGCAACAGCTTTCAGGGCTGCCACCTTCTGTGTGGGACAAGGAGCCGGATGTGTGCCTTTCTGGAAACAGGCCGTGCCGGGGACGAGAGCCATGAGATGTTCCTCCTCTGGGCAAGCCCGGGTCCCAGATCCTGTTGTGCCTGTGAATAGGCTGCAGGGGGACGGTGAAGACCAGCAACAGCTTTCAGGGCTGCCACCTTCCGTGTGGGACAAGGAGCTGGATGTGTGCCTTTTCGGAAACAGGATCTGCCGAGGACGAGAGCCATGAGATGTTCCTCCTCTGGGCAAGCCCGGGTCCCAGATCCTGTTGTGCCTGTGAATAGGCTGCAGGGGGACGGTGAAGACCAGCAACAGCTTTCAGGGCTGCCACCTTCCGTGTGGGACAAGGAGCCAGATTTTGCCTATCCGGAAACAGGCTATGCCGTTGACGAGAGCCATGAGATGTTCCACCTCTGGGCAAGCCCGTGTCCTGAATCCTGTTGTGCCTGTGAATAGGCTGCAGGGGGACGGTGAAGACCAGCAACAGCTTTCAGGGCTGCCACCTTCCGTGTGGGACAAGGAGCCGGACGTGTCTTTCTGGATACAGGCCCTGCCGAGGACGAGAGCCATGAGATGTTCCTCCTCTGGGCAAGCCCGGGTCCCAGATCCTGTTGTGCCTGTGAATAGGCTGCAGGGGGACGGTGAAGACCAGCAACAGCTTTCAGGGCTGCCACCTTCCGTGTGGGACAAGGAGCCGGACGTGTGCCTTTTCAGAAACAGGCTCTGCCGAGGACGAGAGCCATGAGATATTCCTCCTTTGGGCTAGCCCGGGTCCCAGATCCTGTTGTGCCTGTGAATAGGCTGCAGGGGGACGGTGAAGACCAGCAACAGCTTTCATGGCTGCCACCTTCCTTGTGGGACAAGGAGCGGGATGTGTGCCTTTTCGGAAACAGGCTCTGCCGAGGACGAGAGCCATGAGATGTTCCTCCTCTGGGCAAGCCCGGGTCCTGAATCCTGTTGTGCCTGTGAATAGGCTGCAGGGGGACGGTGAAGACCAGCAACAGCTTTCAGGGCTGCCACCTTCCGTGTGGGAGAAGGAGCCGGATGTGTGACTTTCTGGAAACAGGCCGTGCCGAGGACCAGAGCCATGAGATGTTCCTCCTCTGGGCAAGCCCGGGTCCCAGATCCTGTTGTGCCTGTGAATAGGCTGCAGGGGGACGGTGAAGACCAGCAACAGCATCCAGGGCTGCCACCTTCCGTGTGGGACAAGGAGCCGGACGTGTGCCTTTTCGGAAACAAGCTCTGCCGAGGACGAGAGCCATGAGATGTTCCTCCTCTGGGCAAGGCCGGGCCCCAGATCCTGTTGTGCCTGTGAATAGGCTGCAGGGCGACGGTGAAGACCAGCAACAGCTTTCAGGGCTGCCACCTTCAGTGTGGGACAAGGAGCCGGATGTGTGCCTTTCTGGAAACAGGCCGTGCCGGGGACGAGAGCCAAGAGATGTTCCTCCTCTGGGCAAGCCCGGGTCCAAATCCTGTTGTGCCTGTGAATAGGCTGCAGGGGGACGGTGAAGACCAGCAACAGCTTTCAGGGCTGCCACATTCCGTGTGGGACAAGGAGCCGGACTTTTTCCTATCCGGAAACAGGCTCTGCCGAGGACGAGAGCCATGAGATGTTCCTCCTCTGGGCAAGCCCGGGTCCTGAATCCTGTTGTGCCTGTGAATAGGCTGCAGGGGGACGGTAAAGACCAGCAACAGCTTTCAGGGCTGCCACCTTCCGTGTGGGACAAGGAGCCGGATGTGTGCCTTTTCAGAAACAGGCTCTGCCGAGGACGAGAGCCATGAGATGTTCCTCCTCTGGGCAAGCCCGGGTCCCAGATCCTGTTGTGCCTGTGAATAGGCTGCAGGGGGACGGTGAAGACCAGCAACAGCTTTCAGGGCTGCCACCTTCCGTGTGGGACAAGTAGCCGGACGTATCTTTCTGGATACAGGCCCTGCCGAGGACGAGAGCCATGAGATGTTCCTCCTCTGGGCAAGCCCGGGTCCCAGATCCTGTTGTGCCTGTGAATAGGCTGCAGGGGGACGGTGAAGACCAGCAACAGCTTTCAGGGCTGCCACCTTCCGTGTGGGACAAGGAGCCGGACTTGTGCCTTTCTGGAAACAGGCCCTGCCGAGGACGAGAGCCATGAGATGTTCCTCCTCTGGGCAAGGCCGGGTCCCAGATCCTGTTGTGCCTGTGAATAGGCTGCAGGGGGACGGTGAAGACCAGCAACAGCTTTCTGGGCTGCCACCTTCCGTGTGGGACAAGGAGCCGGATGTGTGCCTTTCTGGAAACAGGCCGTGCCGGGGACGAGAGCCATGAGATGTTCCTCCTCTGGGCAAGCCCGGGTCCCAGATCCTGTTGTGCCTGTGAATAGGCTGCAGGGGGACGGTGAAGACCAGCAACAGCTTTCAGGGCTGCCACCTTCCGTGTGGGACAAGGAGCCGGATGTGTGCCTTTTCGGAAACAGGATCTGCCGAGGAAGAGAGCCATGAGATGTTCCACCTCCGGGCAAGCCCGGGTCCTGAATCCTGTTGTGCCTGTGAATAGGCTGCAGGGGGACGGTGAAGACCAGCAACAGCTTTCAGGGCTGCCAACTTCCGTGTGGGACAAGGAGCCGGACCTGTCTTTCTGAATACAGGCCCTGCCGAGGACGAGAGCCATGAGATGTTCCTCCTCTGGGCAAGCCCGGGTCCCAGATCCTGTTGTGCCTGTGATTAGGCTGCAGAGGGACGGTGAAGACCAGCAACAGCTTTCAGGGCTGCCACCTTCCGTGTGGGACAAGGAGCCGGACGTGTCTTTCTGGATACAGGCCCTGCCGAGGACGAGAGCCATGAGATGTTCCTCCTCTGGGCAAGCCCGTGTCCTGAATCCTGTTGTGCCTGTGAATAGGCTGCAGGGGGACGGTGAAGACCAGCAACAGCTTTCAGGGCTGCCACCTTCCGTGTGGGACAAGGAGCCGGATGTGTGCGTTTTCGGAAACAGGCTCTGCCGAGGACGAGAGCCATGAGATGTTCCTCCTCTGGGCAAGGCCGGGTCCCAGATCCTGTTGTGCCTGTGAATAGGCTGCAGGGGGACGGTGAAGACCAGCAACAGCTTTCAGGGCTGCCACCTTCCGTGTGGGACAAGGAGCCGGACGTGTGCCTTTTCGGAATCAGGCTCTGCCGAGGACGAGAGCCATGAGATGTTCCTCCTCTGGGCAAGCCCGCGTCCAAATCCTGTTGTGCCTGTGAATAGGCTGCAGGGGGACGGTGAAGACCAGCAACAGCTTTCAGGGCTGCCACATTCCGTGTGGGACAAGGAGCCGGACTTTTTCCTATCCGGAAACAGGCTCTGCCGAGGACGAGAGCCATGAGATGTTCCTCCTCTGGGCAAGCCCGGGTCCTGAATCCTGTTGTGCCTGTGAATAGGCTGCAGGGGGACGGTAAAGACCAGCAACAGCTTTCAGGGCTGCCACCTTCCGTGTGGGACAAGGAGCCGGATGTGTGCCTTTTCAGAAACAGGCTCTGCCGAGGACGAGAGCCATGAGATGTTCCTCCTCTGGGCAAGCCCGGGTCCCAGATCCTGTTGTGCCTGTGATTAGGCTGCAGGGGGACGGTGAAGACCAGCAACAGCTTTCAGGGCTGCCACCTTCCGTGTGGGACAAGGAGCCGGACGTGTCTTTCTGGATACAGGCCGTGCCGAGGACGAGAGCCATGAGATGTTCCTCCTCTGGGCAAGCCCGGGTCCCAGATCCTGTTGTGCCTGTGATTAGGCTGCAGAGGGACGGTGAAGACCAGCAACAGCTTTCAGGGCTGCCACCTTCCGTGTGGGACAAGGAGCCGGACGTGTCTTTCTGGATACAGGCCCTGCCGAGGACGAGAGCCATGAGATGTTCCTCCTCTGGGCAAGCCCGGGTCCCAGATCCTGTTGTGCCTGTGAATAGGCTGCAGGGGGATGGTGAACACCAGCAACAGCTTTCATGTCTGCCACCTTCCTTGTGGGACAAGGAGGCGGACGTGTGCGTTTTCGGAAACAGGCTCTGCCGAGGACGAGAGCCATGAGATGTTCCTCCTCTGGGCAAGGCCGGGTCCCAGATCCTGTTGTGCCTGTGAATAGGCTGCAGGGGGACGGTGAAGACCAGCAACAGCTTTCAGGGCTGCCACGTTCCGTGTGGGCCAAGGAGCCGGATGTGTGCCTTTTCGGAAACAGGATCTGCCGAGGAAGAGAGCCATGAGATGTTCCTCCTCTGGGCAAGCCCGGGTCCCAGATCCTGTTGTGCCTGTGAATAGGCTGCAGGGGGACGGTGAAGACCAGCAACAGCTTTCAGGGCTGCCACCTTCCGTGTGGGACAATGAGCCGGACGTGTGCCTTTTCGGAAACAGGCTCTGCCGAGGACGAGAGCCATGAGATGTTCCTCCTCTGGGCAAGCCCGGGTCCTGAACCCTGTTGTGCCTGTGAATAGGCTGCAGGGGGACGGTGAAGACCAGCAACAGCTTTCAGGGCTGCCACCTTCCGTGTGGGACAAGGAGCCGGATGTGTGCCTTTCTGGAAACAGGCCGTGCTGGGGACGAGAGCCATGAGATGTTCCTCCTCTGGGCAAGCCCGGGTCCCAGATCCTGTTGTGCCTGTGAATAGGCTGCAGGGGGACGGTGAAGACCAGCAACAGCTTTCAGGGCTGCCACCTTCCGTGTGGGACAAGGAGCCGGATGTGTGCCTTTTCGGAAACAGGATCTGCCGAGGACGAGAGCCATGAGATGTTCCTCCTCTGGGCAAGGCCGGGTCCCAGATCCTGTTGTGCCTGTGAATAGGCTGCAGGGGGACGGTGAAGACCAGCAACAGCTTTCAGGGCTGCCACCTTCTGTGTGGGACAAGGAGCCGGATGTGTGCCTTTCTGGAAACAGGCCGTGCCGGGGACGAGAGCCATGAGATGTTCCTCCTCTGGGCAAGCCCGGGTCCCAGATCCTGTTGTGCCTGTGAATAGGCTGCAGGGGGACGGTGAAGACCAGCAACAGCTTTCAGGGCTGCCACCTTCCGTGTGGGACAATGAGCCGGTCTTGTGCCTTTTCGGAAACAGGCTCTGCCGAGGACGAGAGCCATGAGATGTTCCTCCTCTGGGCAAGCCCGGGTCCCAGATCCTGTTGTGCTTGTGAATAGGCTGCAGGGGGACGGTGAAGACCAGCAACAGCTTTCATGGCTGCCACCTTCCTTGTGGGACAAGGAGCCGGACGTGTGCCTTTTCGGAAACAGGCTCTGCCGAGGACGAGAGCCATGAGATGTTCCTCCTCTGGGCAAGCCCGGGTCCTGAACCCTGTTGTGCCTGTGAATAGGCTGCAGGGGGACGGTGAAGACCAGCAACAGCTTTCAGGGCTGCCACCTTCCGTGTGGGACAAGGAGCCGGATGTGTGCCTTTCTGGAAACAGGCCGTGCTGGGGACGAGAGCCATGAGATGTTCCTCCTCTGGGCAAGCCCGGGTCCCAGATCCTGTTGTGCCTGTGAATAGGCTGCAGGGCGACGGTGAAGACCAGCAACAGCTTTCAGGGCTGCCACCTTCCGTGTGGGACAAGGAGCCGGATGTGTGCCTTTTCGGAAACAGGATCTGCCGAGGACGAGAGCCATGAGATGTTCCTCCTCTGGGCAAGGCCGGGTCCCAGATCCTGTTGTGCCTGTGAATAGGCTGCAGGGGGACGGTGAAGACCAGCAACAGCTTTCAGGGCTGCCACCTTCTGTGTGGGACAAGGAGCCGGATGTGTGCCTTTCTGGAAACAGGCCGTGCCGGGGACGAGAGCCATGAGATGTTCCTCCTCTGGGCAAGCCCGGGTCCCAGATCCTGTTGTGCCTGTGAATAGGCTGCAGGGGGACGGTGAAGACCAGCAACAGCTTTCAGGGCTGCCACCTTCCGTGTGGGACAAGGAGCCAGATTTTGCCTATCCGGAAACAGGCTATGCCGTTGACGAGAGCCATGAGATGTTCCACCTCTGGGCAAGCCCGTGTCCTGAATCCTGTTGTGCCTGTGAATAGGCTGCAGGGGGACGGTGAAGACCAGCAACAGCTTTCAGGGCTGCCACCTTCCGTGTGGGACAAGGAGCCGGACGTGTCTTTCTGGATACAGGCCCTGCCGAGGACGAGAGCCATGAGATGTTCCTCCTCTGGGCAAGCCCGGGTCCCAGATCCTGTTGTGCCTGTGAATAGGCTGCAGGGGGACGGTGAAGACCAGCAACAGCTTTCAGGGCTGCCACCTTCCGTGTGGGACAAGGAGCCGGATGTGTGCCTTTTCAGAAACAGGATCTGCCGAGGAAGAGAGCCATGAGATGTTCCTCCTCTGGGCAAGCCCGGGTCCCAGATCCTGTTGTGCCTGTGAATAGGCTGCAGGGGGACGGTGAAGACCAGCAACAGCTTTCAGGGCTGCCACCTTCCGTGTGGGACAATGAGCCGGACGTGTGCCTTTTCGGAAACAGGCTCTGCCGAGGACGAGAGCCATGAGATGTTCCTCCTCTGGGCAAGCCCGGGTCCTGAACCCTGTTGTGCCTGTGAATAGGCTGCAGGGGGACGGTGAAGACCAGCAACAGCTTTCAGGGCTGCCACCTTCCGTGTGGGACAAGGAGCCGGATGTGTGCCTTTCTGGAAACAGGCCGTGCTGGGGACGAGAGCCATGAGATGTTCCTCCTCTGGGCAAGCCCGGGTCCCAGATCCTGTTGTGCCTGTGAATAGGCTGCAGGGGGACGGTGAAGACCAGCAACAGCTTTCAGGGCTGCCACCTTCCGTGTGGGACAAGGAGCCGGATGTGTGCCTTTTCGGAAACAGGATCTGCCGAGGACGAGAGCCATGAGATGTTCCTCCTCTGGGCAAGGCCGGGTCCCAGATCCTGTTGTGCCTGTGAATAGGCTGCAGGGGGACGGTGAAGACCAGCAACAGCTTTCAGGGCTGCCACCTTCTGTGTGGGACAAGGAGCCGGATGTGTGCCTTTCTGGAAACAGGCCGTGCCGGGGACGAGAGCCATGAGATGTTCCTCCTCTGGGCAAGCCCGGGTCCCAGATCCTGTTGTGCCTGTGAATAGGCTGCAGGGGGACGGTGAAGACCAGCAACAGCTTTCAGGGCTGCCACCTTCCGTGTGGGACAATGAGCCGGTCTTGTGCCTTTTCGGAAACAGGCTCTGCCGAGGACGAGAGCCATGAGATGTTCCTCCTCTGGGCAAGCCCGGGTCCCAGATCCTGTTGTGCTTGTGAATAGGCTGCAGGGGGACGGTGAAGACCAGCAACAGCTTTCATGGCTGCCACCTTCCTTGTGGGACAAGGAGCCGGACGTGTGCCTTTTCGGAAACAGGCTCTGCCGAGGACGAGAGCCATGAGATGTTCCTCCTCTGGGCAAGCCCGGGTCCTGAACCCTGTTGTGCCTGTGAATAGGCTGCAGGGGGACGGTGAAGACCAGCAACAGCTTTCAGGGCTGCCACCTTCCGTGTGGGACAAGGAGCCGGATGTGTGCCTTTCTGGAAACAGGCCGTGCTGGGGACGAGAGCCATGAGATGTTCCTCCTCTGGGCAAGCCCGGGTCCCAGATCCTGTTGTGCCTGTGAATAGGCTGCAGGGCGACGGTGAAGACCAGCAACAGCTTTCAGGGCTGCCACCTTCCGTGTGGGACAAGGAGCCGGATGTGTGCCTTTTCGGAAACAGGATCTGCCGAGGACGAGAGCCATGAGATGTTCCTCCTCTGGGCAAGGCCGGGTCCCAGATCCTGTTGTGCCTGTGAATAGGCTGCAGGGGGACGGTGAAGACCAGCAACAGCTTTCAGGGCTGCCACCTTCTGTGTGGGACAAGGAGCCGGATGTGTGCCTTTCTGGAAACAGGCCGTGCCGGGGACGAGAGCCATGAGATGTTCCTCCTCTGGGCAAGCCCGGGTCCCAGATCCTGTTGTGCCTGTGAATAGGCTGCAGGGGGACGGTGAAGACCAGCAACAGCTTTCAGGGCTGCCACCTTCCGTGTGGGACAAGGAGCCAGATTTTGCCTATCCGGAAACAGGCTATGCCGTTGACGAGAGCCATGAGATGTTCCACCTCTGGGCAAGCCCGTGTCCTGAATCCTGTTGTGCCTGTGAATAGGCTGCAGGGGGACGGTGAAGACCAGCAACAGCTTTCAGGGCTGCCACCTTCCGTGTGGGACAAGGAGCCGGACGTGTCTTTCTGGATACAGGCCCTGCCGAGGACGAGAGCCATGAGATGTTCCTCCTCTGGGCAAGCCCGGGTCCCAG
Source organism: Astur gentilis (assembly GCF_929443795.1). Taxonomy (NCBI): domain Eukaryota; kingdom Metazoa; phylum Chordata; class Aves; order Accipitriformes; family Accipitridae; genus Astur; species Astur gentilis. Next base: position 1,065,504 of record NW_026061071.1, read on the forward strand.
ATCCTGTTGTGCCTGTGAATAGGCTGCAGGGGGACGGTGAAGACCAGCAACAGCTTTCAGGGCTGCCACCTTCCGTGTGGGACAAGGAGCCGGATGTGTGCCTTTTCAGAAACAGGCTCTGCCGAGGACGAGAGCCATGAGATATTCCTCCTTTGGGCAAGCCCGGGTCCCAGATCCTGTTGTGCCTGTGAATAGGCTGCAGGGGGACGGTGAAGACCAGCAACAGCTTTCATGGCTGCCACCTTCCTTGTGGGACAAGGAGCGGGATGTGTGCCTTTTCGGAAACAGGCTCTGCCGAGGACGAGAGCCATGAGATGTTCCTCCTCTGGGCAAGCCCGGGTCCTGAATCCTGTTGTGCCTGTGAATAGGCTGCAGGGGGACGGTGAAGACCAGCAACAGCTTTCAGGGCTGCCACCTTCCGTGTGGGAGAAGGAGCCGGATGTGTGCCTTTCTGGAAACAGGCCGTGCCGAGGACGAGAGCCATGAGATGTTCCTCCTCTGGGCAAGCCCGGGTCCCAGATCCTGTTGTGCCTGTGAATAGGCTGCAGGGGGACGGTGAAGACCAGCAACAGCATCCAGGGCTGCCACCTTCCGTGTGGGACAAGGAGCCGGACGTGTGCCTTTTCGGAAACAAGCTCTGCCGAGGACGAGAGCCATGAGATGTTCCTCCTCTGGGCAAGGCCGGGCCCCAGATCCTGTTGTGCCTGTGAATAGGCTGCAGGGCGACGGTGAAGACCAGCAACAGCTTTCAGGGCTGCCACCTTCAGTGTGGGACAAGGAGCCGGATGTGTGCCTTTATGGAAACAGGCCGTGCCGGGGACGAGAGCCAAGAGATGTTCCTCCTCTGGGCAAGCCCGGGTCCCAGATCCTGTTGTGCCTGTGAATAGGCTGCAGGGGGACGGTGAAGACCAGCAACAGCTTTCAGGGCTGCCACCTTCCGTGTGGGACAAGGAGCCGGACGTGTGCCTTTTCGGAATCAGGCTCTGCCGAGGACGAGAGCCATGAGATGTTCCTCCTCTGGGCAAGCCCGCGTCCAAATCCTGTTGTGCCTGTGAATAGGCTGCAGGGGGACGGTGAAGACCAGCAACAGCTTTCAGGGCTGCCACCTTCCGTGTGGGACAAGGAGCCGGACGTGTGCCTTTTCGGAATCAGGCTCTGCCGAAGACGAGAGCCATGAGATGTTCCTCCTCTGGGCAAGCCCGGGTCCCAGATCCTGTTGTGCCTGTGAATAGGCTGCAGGGGGACGGTGAAGACCAGCAACAGCTTTCAGGGCTGCCACCTTCCGTGTGGGACAAGGAGCCGGATGTGTGCCTTTTCGGAAACAGGATCTGCCGAGGACGAGAGCCATGAGATGTTCCTCCTCTGGGCAAGGCCGGGTCCCAGATCCTGTTGTGCCTGTGAATAGGCTGCAGGGGGACGGTGAAGACCAGCAACAGCTTTCAGGGCTGCCACCTTCTGTGTGGGACAAGGAGCCGGATGTGTGCCTTTCTGGAAACAGGCCGTGCCGGGGACGAGAGCCATGAGATGTTCCTCCTCTGGGCAAGCCCGGGTCCCAGATCCTGTTGTGCCTGTGAATAGGCTGCAGGGGGACGGTGAAGACCAGCAACAGCTTTCAGGGCTGCCACCTTCCGTGTGGGACAATGAGCCGGTCTTGTGCCTTTATGGAAACAGGCTCTGCCGAGGACGAGAGCCATGAGATGTTCCTCCTCTGGGCAAGCCCGGGTCCCAGATCCTGTTGTGCCTGTGAATAGGCTGCAGGGGGACGGTGAAGACCAGCAACAGCTTTCATGGCTGCCACCTTCCTTGTGGGACAAGGAGCCGGACGTGTGCCTTTTCGGAAACAGGCTCTGCCGAGGACGAGAGCCATGAGATGTTCCTCCTCTGGGCAAGCCCGGGTCCTGAACCCTGTTGTGCCTGTGAATAGGCTGCAGGGGGACGGTGAAGACCAGCAACAGCTTTCAGGGCTGCCACCTTCCGTGTGGGACAAGGAGCCGGACGTGTGCCTTTTCGGAATCAGGCTCTGCCGAGGACGAGAGCCATGAGATGTTCCTCCTCTGGGCAAGCCCGGGTCCCAGATCCTGTTGTGCCTGTGAATAGGCTGCAGGGGGACGGTGAAGACCAGCAACAGCTTTCAGGGCTGCCACCTTCCGTGTGGGACAAGGAGCCGGATGTGTGCCTTTTCGGAAACAGGATCTGCCGAGGACGAGAGCCATGAGATGTTCCTCCTCTGGGCAAGGCCGGGTCCCAGATCCTGTTGTGCCTGTGAATAGGCTGCAGGGGGACGGTGAAGACCAGCAACAGCTTTCAGGGCTGCCACCTTCTGTGTGGGACAAGGAGCCGGATGTGTGCCTTTCTGGAAACAGGCCGTGCCGGGGACGAGAGCCATGAGATGTTCCTCCTCTGGGCAAGCCCGGGTCCCAGATCCTGTTGTGCCTGTGAATAGGCTGCAGGGGGACGGTGAAGACCAGCAACAGCTTTCAGGGCTGCCACCTTCCGTGTGTGACAAGGAGCTGGATGTGTGCCTTTTCGGAAACAGGATCTGCCGAGGACGAGAGCCATAAGATGTTCCTCCTCTGGGCAAGCCCGGGTCCCAGATCCTGTTGTGCCTGTGAATAGGCTGCAGGGGGACGGTGAAGACCAGCAACAGCTTTCAGGGCTGCCACCTTCCGTGTGGGACAAGGAGCCAGATTTTGCCTATCCGGAAACAGGCTATGCCGTTGACGAGAGCCATGAGATGTTCCACCTCTGGGCAAGCCCGTGTCCTGAATCCTGTTGTGCCTGTGAATAGGCTGCAGGGGGACGGTGAAGACCAGCAACAGCTTTCAGGGCTGCCACCTTCCGTGTGGGACAAGGAGCCGGACGTGTCTTTCTGGATACAGGCCCTGCCGAGGACGAGAGCCATGAGATGTTCCTCCTCTGGGCAAGCCCGGGTCCCAGATCCTGTTGTGCCTGTGAATAGGCTGCAGGGGGACGGTGAAGACCAGCAACAGCTTTCAGGGCTGCCACCTTCCGTGTGGGACAAGGAGCCGGATGTGTGCCTTTTCAGAAACAGGCTCTGCCGAGGACGAGAGCCATGAGATATTCCTCCTTTGGGCAAGCCCGGGTCCCAGATCCTGTTGTGCCTGTGAATAGGCTGCAGGGGGACGGTGAAGACCAGCAACAGCTTTCAGGGCTGCCACCTTCCGTGTGGGACAAGGAGCCGGATGTGTGCCTTTTCGGAAACAGGATCTGCCGAGGACGAGAGCCATGAGATGTTCCTCCTCTGGGCAAGGCCGGGTCCCAGATCCTGTTGTGCCTGTGAATAGGCTGCAGGGGGACGGTGAAGACCAGCAACAGCTTTCAGGGCTGCCACCTTCTGTGTGGGACAAGGAGCCGGATGTGTGCCTTTCTGGAAACAGGCCGTGCCGGGGACGAGAGCCATGAGATGTTCCTCCTCTGGGCAAGCCCGGGTCCCAGATCCTGTTGTGCCTGTGAATAGGCTGCAGGGGGACGGTGAAGACCAGCAACAGCTTTCAGGGCTGCCACCTTCCGTGTGTGACAAGGAGCTGGATGTGTGCCTTTTCGGAAACAGGATCTGCCGAGGACGAGAGCCATAAGATGTTCCTCCTCTGGGCAAGCCCGGGTCCCAGATCCTGTTGTGCCTGTGAATAGGCTGCAGGGGGACGGTGAAGACCAGCAACAGCTTTCAGGGCTGCCACCTTCCGTGTGGGACAAGGAGCCAGATTTTGCCTATCCGGAAACAGGCTATGCCGTTGACGAGAGCCATGAGATGTTCCACCTCTGGGCAAGCCCGTGTCCTGAATCCTGTTGTGCCTGTGAATAGGCTGCAGGGGGACGGTGAAGACCAGCAACAGCTTTCAGGGCTGCCACCTTCCGTGTGGGACAAGGAGCCGGATGTGTGCCTTTCTGGATACAGGCCCTGCCGAGGACGAGAGCCATGAGATGTTCCTCCTCTGGGCAAGCCCGGGTCCCAGATCCTGTTGTGCCTGTGAATAGGCTGCAGGGGGACGGTGAAGACCAGCAACAGCTTTCAGGGCTGCCACCTTCCGTGTGTGACAAGGACCTGCATGTGTGTCTTTTCGGAAACAGAATCTGCCGAGGACGAGAGCCATAAGATGTTCCTCCTCTGGGCAAGCCCGGGTCCCAGATCCTGTTGTGCCTGTGAATAGGCTGCAGGGGGACGGTGAAGACCAGCAACAGCTTTCAGGGCTGCCACCTTCCGTGTGGGACAAGGAGCCAGATTTTGCCTATCCGGAAACAGGCTATGCCGTTGACGAGAGCCATGAGATGTTCCACCTCTGGGCAAGCCCGTGTCCTGAATCCTGTTGTGCCTGTGAATAGGCTGCAGGGGGACGGTGAAGACCAGCAACAGCTTTCAGGGCTGCCACCTTCCGTGTGGGACAAGGAGCCGGACGTGTCTTTCTGGATACAGGCCCTGCCGAGGACGAGAGCCATGAGATGTTCCTCCTCTGGGCAAGCCCGGGTCCCAGATCCTGTTGTGCCTGTGAATAGGCTGCAGGGGGACGGTGAAGACCAGCAACAGCTTTCAGGGCTGCCACCTTCCGTGTGGGACAAGGAGCCGGATGTGTGCCTTTTCAGAAACAGGCTCTGCCGAGGACGAGAGCCATGAGATATTCCTCCTTTGGGCAAGCCCGGGTCCCAGATCCTGTTGTGCCTGTGAATAGGCTGCAGGGGGACGGTGAAGACCAGCAACAGCTTTCATGGCTGCCACCTTCCTTGTGGGACAAGGAGCGGGATGTGTGCCTTTTCGGAAACAGGCTCTGCCGAGGACGAGAGCCATGAGATGTTCCTCCTCTGGGCAAGCCCGGGTCCTGAATCCTGTTGTGCCTGTGAATAGGCTGCAGGGGGACGGTGAAGACCAGCAACAGCTTTCAGGGCTGCCACCTTCCGTGTGGGAGAAGGAGCCGGATGTGTGCCTTTCTGGAAACAGGCCGTGCCGAGGACGAGAGCCATGAGATGTTCCTCCTCTGGGCAAGCCCGGGTCCCAGATCCTGTTGTGCCTGTGAATAGGCTGCAGGGGGACGGTGAAGACCAGCAACAGCTTCCAGGGCTGCCACCTTCCGTGTGGGACAAGGAGCCGGACGTGTGCCTTTTCGGAAACAAGCTCTGCCGAGGACGAGAGCCATGAGATGTTCCTCCTCTGGGCAAGGCCGGGCCCCAGATCCTGTTGTGCCTGTGAATAGGCTGCAGGGCGACGGTGAAGACCAGCAACAGCTTTCAGGGCTGCCACCTTCAGTGTGGGACAAGGAGCCGGATGTGTGCCTTTCTGGAAACAGGCCGTGCCGGGGACGAGAGCCAAGAGATGTTCCTCCTCTGGGCAAGCCCGGGTCCCAGATCCTGTTGTGCCTGTGAATAGGCTGCAGGGGGACGGTGAAGACCAGCAACAGCTTTCAGGGCTGCCACCTTCCGTGTGGGACAAGGAGCCGGACGTGTGCCTTTTCGGAATCAGGCTCTGCCGAGGACGAGAGCCATGAGATGTTCCTCCTCTGGGCAAGCCCGCGTCCAAATCCTGTTGTGCCTGTGAATAGGCTGCAGGGGGACGGTGAAGACCAGCAACAGCTTTCAGGGCTGCCACCTTCCGTGTGGGACAAGGAGCCGGACGTGTGCCTTTTCGGAATCAGGCTCTGCCGAAGACGAGAGCCATGAGATGTTCCTCCTCTGGGCAAGCCCGGGTCCCAGATCCTGTTGTGCCTGTGAATAGGCTGCAGGGGGACGGTGAAGACCAGCAACAGCTTTCAGGGCTGCCACCTTCCGTGTGGGACAAGGAGCCGGATGTGTGCCTTTTCGGAAACAGGATCTGCCGAGGACGAGAGCCATGAGATGTTCCTCCTCTGGGCAAGGCCGGGTCCCAGATCCTGTTGTGCCTGTGAATAGGCTGCAGGGGGACGGTGAAGACCAGCAACAGCTTTCAGGGCTGCCACCTTCTGTGTGGGACAAGGAGCCGGATGTGTGCCTTTCTGGAAACAGGCCGTGCCGGGGACGAGAGCCATGAGATGTTCCTCCTCTGGGCAAGCCCGGGTCCCAGATCCTGTTGTGCCTGTGAATAGGCTGCAGGGGGACGGTGAAGACCAGCAACAGCTTTCAGGGCTGCCACCTTCCGTGTGGGACAATGAGCCGGTCTTGTGCCTTTATGGAAACAGGCTCTGCCGAGGACGAGAGCCATGAGATGTTCCTCCTCTGGGCAAGCCCGGGTCCCAGATCCTGTTGTGCCTGTGAATAGGCTGCAGGGGGACGGTGAAGACCAGCAACAGCTTTCATGGCTGCCACCTTCCTTGTGGGACAAGGAGCCGGACGTGTGCCTTTTCGGAAACAGGCTCTGCCGAGGACGAGAGCCATGAGATGTTCCTCCTCTGGGCAAGCCCGGGTCCTGAACCCTGTTGTGCCTGTGAATAGGCTGCAGGGGGACGGTGAAGACCAGCAACAGCTTTCAGGGCTGCCACCTTCCGTGTGGGACAAGGAGCCGGACGTGTGCCTTTTCGGAAACAGGCTCTGCCGAAGACGAGAGCCATGAGATGTTCCTCCTCTGGGCAAGCCCGGGTCCCAGATCCTGTTGTGCCTGTGAATAGGCTGCAGGGGGACGGTGAAGACCAGCAACAGCTTTCAGGGCTGCCACCTTCCGTGTGGGACAAGGAGCCGGATGTGTGCCTTTTCGGAAACAGGATCTGCCGAGGACGAGAGCCATGAGATGTTCCTCCTCTGGGCAAGGCCGGGTCCCAGATCCTGTTGTGCCTGTGAATAGGCTGCAGGGGGACGGTGAAGACCAGCAACAGCTTTCAGGGCTGCCACCTTCTGTGTGGGACAAGGAGCCGGATGTGTGCCTTTCTGGAAACAGGCCGTGCCGGGGACGAGAGCCATGAGATGTTCCTCCTCTGGGCAAGCCCGGGTCCCAGATCCTGTTGTGCCTGTGAATAGGCTGCAGGGGGACGGTGAAGACCAGCAACAGCTTTCAGGGCTGCCACCTTCCGTGTGTGACAAGGAGCTGGATGTGTGCCTTTTCGGAAACAGGATCTGCCGAGGACGAGAGCCATAAGATGTTCCTCCTCTGGGCAAGCCCGGGTCCCAGATCCTGTTGTGCCTGTGAATAGGCTGCAGGGGGACGGTGAAGACCAGCAACAGCTTTCAGGGCTGCCACCTTCCGTGTGGGACAAGGAGCCAGATTTTGCCTATCCGGAAACAGGCTATGCCGTTGACGAGAGCCATGAGATGTTCCACCTCTGGGCAAGCCCGTGTCCTGAATCCTGTTGTGCCTGTGAATAGGCTGCAGGGGGACGGTGAAGACCAGCAACAGCTTTCAGGGCTGCCACCTTCCGTGTGGGACAAGGAGCCGGACGTGTCTTTCTGGATACAGGCCCTGCCGAGGACGAGAGCCATGAGATGTTCCTCCTCTGGGCAAGCCCGGGTCCCAGATCCTGTTGTGCCTGTGAATAGGCTGCAGGGGGACGGTGAAGACCAGCAACAGCTTTCAGGGCTGCCACCTTCCGTGTGGGACAAGGAGCCGGATGTGTGCCTTTTCAGAAACAGGCTCTGCCGAGGACGAGAGCCATGAGATATTCCTCCTTTGGGCAAGCCCGGGTCCCAGATCCTGTTGTGCCTGTGAATAGGCTGCAGGGGGACGGTGAAGACCAGCAACAGCTTTCAGGGCTGCCACCTTCCGTGTGGGACAAGGAGCCGGATGTGTGCCTTTTCGGAAACAGGATCTGCTGAGGACGAGAGCCATGAGATGTTCCTCCTCTGGGCAAGGCCGGGTCCCAGATCCTGTTGTGCCTGTGAATAGGCTGCAGGGGGACGGTGAAGACCAGCAACAGCTTTCAGGGCTGCCACCTTCTGTGTGGGACAAGGAGCCGGATGTGTGCCTTTCTGGAAACAGGCCGTGCCGGGGACGAGAGCCATGAGATGTTCCTCCTCTGGGCAAGCCCGGGTCCCAGATCCTGTTGTGCCTGTGAATAGGCTGCAGGGGGACGGTGAAGACCAGCAACAGCTTTCAGGGCTGCCACCTTCCGTGTGTGACAAGGAGCTGGATGTGTGCCTTTTCGGAAACAGGATCTGCCGAGGACGAGAGCCATAAGATGTTCCTCCTCTGGGCAAGCCCGGGTCCCAGATCCTGTTGTGCCTGTGAATAGGCTGCAGGGGGACGGTGAAGACCAGCAACAGCTTTCAGGGCTGCCACCTTCCGTGTGGGACAAGGAGCCAGATTTTGCCTATCCGGAAACAGGCTATGCCGTTGACGAGAGCCATGAGATGTTCCACCTCTGGGCAAGCCCGTGTCCTGAATCCTGTTGTGCCTGTGAATAGGCTGCAGGGGGACGGTGAAGACCAGCAACAGCTTTCAGGGCTGCCACCTTCCGTGTGGGACAAGGAGCCGGACGTGTCTTTCTGGATACAGGCCCTGCCGAGGACGAGAGCCATGAGATGTTCCTCCTCTGGGCAAGCCCGGGTCCCAGATCCTGTTGTGCCTGTGAATAGGCTGCAGGGGGACGGTGAAGACCAGCAACAGCTTTCAGGGCTGCCACCTTCCGTGTGGGACAAGGAGCCGGATGTGTGCCTTTTCAGAAACAGGCTCTGCCGAGGACGAGAGCCATGAGATATTCCTCCTTTGGGCAAGCCCGGGTCCCAGATCCTGTTGTGCCTGTGAATAGGCTGCAGGGGGACGGTGAAGACCAGCAACAGCTTTCATGGCTGCCACCTTCCTTGTGGGACAAGGAGCGGGATGTGTGCCTTTACGGAAACAGGCACTGCCGAGGACGAGAGCCATGAGATGTTCCTCCTCTGGGCAAGCCCGGGACCTAAATCCTGTTGTGCCTGTGAATAGGCTGCAGGGGGACGGTGAAGACCAGCAACAGCTTTCAGGGCTGCCACCTTCCGTGTGGGAGAAGGAGCCGGATGTGTGCCTTTCTGGAAACAGGCCGTGCCGAGGACCAGAGCCATGAGATGTTCCTCCTCTGGGCAAGCCCGGGTCCCAGATCCTGTTGTGCCTGTGAATAGGCTGCAGGGGGACGGTGAAGACCAGCAACAGCATCCAGGGCTGCCACCTTCCGTGTGGGACAAGGAGCCGGACGTGTGCCTTTTCGGAAACAAGCTCTGCCGAGGACGAGAGCCATGAGATGTTCCTCCTCTGGGCAAGGCCGGGCCCCAGATCCTGTTGTGCCTGTTAATAGGCTGCAGGGCGACGGTGAAGACCAGCAACAGCTTTCAGGGCTGCCACCTTCAGTGTGGGACAAGGAGCCGGATGTGTGCCTTTCTGGAAACAGGCCGTGCCGGGGACGAGAGCCAAGAGATGTTCCTCCTCTGGGCAAGCCCGGGTCCCAGATCCTGTTGTGCCTGTGAATAGGCTGCAGGGGGACGGTGAAGACCAGCAACAGCTTTCAGGGCTGCCACCTTCCGTGTGGGACAAGGAGCCGGACGTGTGCCTTTTCGGAATCAGGCTCTGCCGAGGACGAGAGCCATGAGATGTTCCTCCTCTGGGCAAGCCCGCGTCCAAATCCTGTTGTGCCTGTGAATAGGCTGCAGGGGGACGGTGAAGACCAGCAACAGCTTTCAGGGCTGCCACATTCCGTGTGGGACAAGGAGCCGGACTTTTTCCTATCCGGAAACAGGCTCTGCCGAGGACGAGAGCCATGAGATGTTCCTCCTCTGGGCAAGCCCGGGTCCTGAATCCTGTTGTGCCTGTGAATAGGCTGCAGGGGGACGGTAAAGACCAGCAACAGCTTTCAGGGCTGCCACCTTCCGTGTGGGACAAGGAGCCGGATGTGTGCCTTTTCAGAAACAGGCTCTGCCGAGGACGAGAGCCATGAGATGTTCCTCCTCTGGGCAAGCCCGGGTCCCAGATCCTGTTGTGCCTGTGAATAGGCTGCAGGGGGACGGTGAAGACCAGCAACAGCTTTCAGGGCTGCCACCTTCCGTGTGGGACAAGGAGCCGGACGTGTGCCTTTTCGGAATCAGGCTCTGCCGAAGACGAGAGCCATGAGATGTTCCTCCTCTGGGCAAGCCCGGGTCCCAGATCCTGTTGTGCCTGTGAATAGGCTGCAGGGGGACGGTGAAGACCAGCAACAGCTTTCAGGGCTGCCACCTTCCGTGTGGGACAAGGAGCCGGATGTGTGCCTTTTCGGAAACAGGATCTGCCGAGGACGAGAGCCATGAGATGTTCCTCCTCTGGGCAAGCCCGGGTCCCAGATCCTGTTGTGCCTGTGAATAGGCTGCAGGGGGACGGTGAAGACCAGCAACAGCTTTCAGGGCTGCCACCTTCTGTGTGGGACAAGGAGCCGGATGTGTGCCTTTCTGGAAACAGGCCGTGCCGGGGACGAGAGCCATGAGATGTTCCTCCTCTGGGCAAGCCCGGGTCCCAGATCCTGTTGTGCCTGTGAATAGGCTGCAGGGGGACGGTGAAGACCAGCAACAGCTTTCAGGGCTGCCACCTTCCGTGTGGGACAATGAGCCGGTCTTGTGCCTTTATGGAAACAGGCTCTGCCGAGGACGAGAGCCATGAGATGTTCCTCCTCTGGGCAAGCCCGGGTCCCAGATCCTGTTGTGCCTGTGAATAGGCTGCAGGGGGACGGTGAAGACCAGCAACAGCTTTCATGGCTGCCACCTTCCTTGTGGGACAAGGAGCCGGACGTGTGCCTTTTCGGAAACAGGCTCTGCCGAGGACGAGAGCCATGAGATGTTCCTCCTCTGGGCAAGCCCGGGTCCTGAACCCTGTTGTGCCTGTGAATAGGCTGCAGGGGGACGGTGAAGACCAGCAACAGCTTTCAGGGCTGCCACCTTCCGTGTGGGACAAGGAGCCGGACGTGTGCCTTTTCGGAATCAGGCTCTGCCGAAGACGAGAGCCATGAGATGTTCCTCCTCTGGGCAAGCCCGGGTCCCAGATCCTGTTGTGCCTGTGAATAGGCTGCAGGGGGACGGTGAAGACCAGCAACAGCTTTCAGGGCTGCCACCTTCCGTGTGGGACAAGGAGCCGGATGTGTGCCTTTTCGGAAACAGGATCTGCCGAGGACGAGAGCCATGAGATGTTCCTCCTCTGGGCAAGGCCGGGTCCCAGATCCTGTTGTGCCTGTGAATAGGCTGCAGGGGGACGGTGAAGACCAGCAACAGCTTTCAGGGCTGCCACCTTCTGTGTGGGACAAGGAGCCGGATGTGTGCCTTTCTGGAAACAGGCCGTGCCGGGGACGAGAGCCATGAGATGTTCCTCCTCTGGGCAAGCCCGGGTCCCAGATCCTGTTGTGCCTGTGAATAGGCTGCAGGGGGACGGTGAAGACCAGCAACAGCTTTCAGGGCTGCCACCTTCCGTGTGTGACAAGGAGCTGGATGTGTGCCTTTTCGGAAACAGGATCTGCCGAGGACGAGAGCCATAAGATGTTCCTCCTCTGGGCAAGCCCGGGTCCCAGATCCTGTTGTGCCTGTGAATAGGCTGCAGGGGGACGGTGAAGACCAGCAACAGCTTTCAGGGCTGCCACCTTCCGTGTGGGACAAGGAGCCAGATTTTGCCTATCCGGAAACAGGCTATGCCGTTGACGAGAGCCATGAGATGTTCCACCTCTGGGCAAGCCCGTGTCCTGAATCCTGTTGTGCCTGTGAATAGGCTGCAGGGGGACGGTGAAGACCAGCAACAGCTTTCAGGGCTGCCACCTTCCGTGTGGGACAAGGAGCCGGACGTGTCTTTCTGGATACAGGCCCTGCCGAGGACGAGAGCCATGAGATGTTCCTCCTCTGGGCAAGCCCGGGTCCCAGATCCTGTTGTGCCTGTGAATAGGCTGCAGGGGGACGGTGAAGACCAGCAACAGCTTTCAGGGCTGCCACCTTCCGTGTGGGACAAGGAGCCGGATGTGTGCCTTTTCAGAAACAGGCTCTGCCGAGGACGAGAGCCATGAGATATTCCTCCTTTGGGCAAGCCCGGGTCCCAGATCCTGTTGTGCCTGTGAATAGGCTGCAGGGGGACGGTGAAGACCAGCAACAGCTTTCAGGGCTGCCACCTTCCGTGTGGGACAAGGAGCCGGATGTGTGCCTTTTCGGAAACAGGATCTGCCGAGGACGAGAGCCATGAGATGTTCCTCCTCTGGGCAAGGCCGGGTCCCAGATCCTGTTGTGCCTGTGAATAGGCTGCAGGGGGACGGTGAAGACCAGCAACAGCTTTCAGGGCTGCCACCTTCTGTGTGGGACAAGGAGCCGGATGTGTGCCTTTCTGGAAACAGGCCGTGCCGGGGACGAGAGCCATGAGATGTTCCTCCTCTGGGCAAGCCCGGGTCCCAGATCCTGTTGTGCCTGTGAATAGGCTGCAGGGGGACGGTGAAGACCAGCAACAGCTTTCAGGGCTGCCACCTTCCGTGTGTGACAAGGAGCTGGATGTGTGCCTTTTCGGAAACAGGATCTGCCGAGGACGAGAGCCATAAGATGTTCCTCCTCTGGGCAAGCCCGGGTCCCAGATCCTGTTGTGCCTGTGAATAGGCTGCAGGGGGACGGTGAAGACCAGCAACAGCTTTCAGGGCTGCCACCTTCCGTGTGGGACAAGGAGCCAGATTTTGCCTATCCGGAAACAGGCTATGCCGTTGACGAGAGCCATGAGATGTTCCACCTCTGGGCAAGCCCGTGTCCTGAATCCTGTTGTGCCTGTGAATAGGCTGCAGGGGGACGGTGAAGACCAGCAACAGCTTTCAGGGCTGCCACCTTCCGTGTGGGACAAGGAGCCGGATGTGTGCCTTTCTGGATACAGGCCCTGCCGAGGACGAGAGCCATGAGATGTTCCTCCTCTGGGCAAGCCCGGGTCCCAGATCCTGTTGTGCCTGTGAATAGGCTGCAGGGGGACGGTGAAGACCAGCAACAGCTTTCAGGGCTGCCACCTTCCGTGTGTGACAAGGACCTGCATGTGTGTCTTTTCGGAAACAGAATCTGCCGAGGACGAGAGCCATAAGATGTTCCTCCTCTGGGCAAGCCCGGGTCCCAGATCCTGTTGTGCCTGTGAATAGGCTGCAGGGGGACGGTGAAGACCAGCAACAGCTTTCAGGGCTGCCACCTTCCGTGTGGGACAAGGAGCCAGATTTTGCCTATCCGGAAACAGGCTATGCCGTTGACGAGAGCCATGAGATGTTCCACCTCTGGGCAAGCCCGTGTCCTGAATCCTGTTGTGCCTGTGAATAGGCTGCAGGGGGACGGTGAAGACCAGCAACAGCTTTCAGGGCTGCCACCTTCCGTGTGGGACAAGGAGCCGGACGTGTCTTTCTGGATACAGGCCCTGCCGAGGACGAGAGCCATGAGATGTTCCTCCTCTGGGCAAGCCCGGGTCCCAGATCCTGTTGTGCCTGTGAATAGGCTGCAGGGGGACGGTGAAGACCAGCAACAGCTTTCAGGGCTGCCACCTTCCGTGTGGGACAAGGAGCCGGATGTGTGCCTTTTCAGAAACAGGCTCTGCCGAGGACGAGAGCCATGAGATATTCCTCCTTTGGGCAAGCCCGGGTCCCAGATCCTGTTGTGCCTGTGAATAGGCTGCAGGGGGACGGTGAAGACCAGCAACAGCTTTCATGGCTGCCACCTTCCTTGTGGGACAAGGAGCGGGATGTGTGCCTTTTCGGAAACAGGCTCTGCCGAGGACGAGAGCCATGAGATGTTCCTCCTCTGGGCAAGCCCGGGTCCTGAATCCTGTTGTGCCTGTGAATAGGCTGCAGGGGGACGGTGAAGACCAGCAACAGCTTTCAGGGCTGCCACCTTCCGTGTGGGAGAAGGAGCCGGATGTGTGCCTTTCTGGAAACAGGCCGTGCCGAGGACGAGAGCCATGAGATGTTCCTCCTCTGGGCAAGCCCGGGTCCCAGATCCTGTTGTGCCTGTGAATAGGCTGCAGGGGGACGGTGAAGACCAGCAACAGCATCCAGGGCTGCCACCTTCCGTGTGGGACAAGGAGCCGGACGTGTGCCTTTTCGGAAACAAGCTCTGCCGAGGACGAGAGCCATGAGATGTTCCTCCTCTGGGCAAGGCCGGGCCCCAGATCCTGTTGTGCCTGTGAATAGGCTGCAGGGCGACGGTGAAGACCAGCAACAGCTTTCAGGGCTGCTTCCTTCAGTGTGGGACAAGGAGCCGGATGTGTGCCTTTCTGGAAACAGGCCGTGCCGGGGACGAGAGCCAAGAGATGTTCCTCCTCTGGGCAAGCCCGGGTCCCAGATCCTGTTGTGCCTGTGAATAGGCTGCAGGGCGACGGTGAAGACCAGCAACAGCTTTCAGGGCTGCCACCTTCCGTGTGGGACAAGGAGCCGGACGTGTGCCTTTTCGGAATCAGGCTCTGCCGAGGACGAGAGCCATGAGATGTTCCTCCTCTGGGCATGCCCGCGTCCAAATCCTGTTGTGCCTGTGAATAGGCTGCAGGGGGACGGTGAAGACCAGCAACAGCTTTCAGGGCTGCCACCTTCCGTGTGGGACAAGGAGCCGGACGTGTGCCTTTTCGGAATCAGGCTCTGCCGAAGACGAGAGCCATGAGATGTTCCTCCTCTGGGCAAGCCCGGGTCCCAGATCCTGTTGTGCCTGTGAATAGGCTGCAGGGGGACGGTGAAGACCAGCAACAGCTTTCAGGGCTGCCACCTTCCGTGTGGGACAAGGAGCCGGATGTGTGCCTTTTCGGAAACAGGATCTGCCGAGGACGAGAGCCATGAGATGTTCCTCCTCTGGGCAAGGCCGGGTCCCAGATCCTGTTGTGCCTGTGAATAGGCTGCAGGGGGACGGTGAAGACCAGCAACAGCTTTCAGGGCTGCCACCTTCTGTGTGGGACAAGGAGCCGGATGTGTGCCTTTCTGGAAACAGGCCGTGCCGGGGACGAGAGCCATGAGATGTTCCTCCTCTGGGCAAGCCCGGGTCCCAGATCCTGTTGTGCCTGTGAATAGGCTGCAGGGGGACGGTGAAGACCAGCAACAGCTTTCAGGGCTGCCACCTTCCGTGTGGGACAATGAGCCGGTCTTGTGCCTTTATGGAAACAGGCTCTGCCGAGGACGAGAGCCATGAGATGTTCCTCCTCTGGGCAAGCCCGGGTCCCAGATCCTGTTGTGCCTGTGAATAGGCTGCAGGGGGACGGTGAAGACCAGCAACAGCTTTCATGGCTGCCACCTTCCTTGTGGGACAAGGAGCCGGACGTGTGCCTTTTCGGAAACAGGCTCTGCCGAGGACGAGAGCCATGAGATGTTCCTCCTCTGGGCAAGCCCGGGTCCTGAACCCTGTTGTGCCTGTGAATAGGCTGCAGGGGGACGGTGAAGACCAGCAACAGCTTTCAGGGCTGCCACCTTCCGTGTGGGACAAGGAGCCGGACGTGTGCCTTTTCGGAATCAGGCTCTGCCGAAGACGAGAGCCATGAGATGTTCCTCCTCTGGGCAAGCCCGGGTCCCAGATCCTGTTGTGCCTGTGAATAGGCTGCAGGGGGACGGTGAAGACCAGCAACAGCTTTCAGGGCTGCCACCTTCCGTGTGGGACAAGGAGCCGGATGTGTGCCTTTTCGGAAACAGGATCTGCCGAGGACGAGAGCCATGAGATGTTCCTCCTCTGGGCAAGGCCGGGTCCCAGATCCTGTTGTGCCTGTGAATAGGCTGCAGGGGGACGGTGAAGACCAGCAACAGCTTTCAGGGCTGCCACCTTCTGTGTGGGACAAGGAGCCGGATGTGTGCCTTTCTGGAAACAGGCCGTGCCGGGGACGAGAGCCATGAGATGTTCCTCCTCTGGGCAAGCCCGGGTCCCAGATCCTGTTGTGCCTGTGAATAGGCTGCAGGGGGACGGTGAAGACCAGCAACAGCTTTCAGGGCTGCCACCTTCCGTGTGTGACAAGGAGCTGGATGTGTGCCTTTTCGGAAACAGGATCTGCCGAGGACGAGAGCCATAAGATGTTCCTCCTCTGGGCAAGCCCGGGTCCCAGATCCTGTTGTGCCTGTGAAT
Source organism: Astur gentilis (assembly GCF_929443795.1). Classification (NCBI taxonomy): domain Eukaryota; kingdom Metazoa; phylum Chordata; class Aves; order Accipitriformes; family Accipitridae; genus Astur; species Astur gentilis. The sequence goes on from NW_026061071.1 coordinate 1,081,416, forward strand.
AGGCTGCAGGGGGACGGTGAAGACCAGCAACAGCTTTCAGGGCTGCCACCTTCCGTGTGGGACAAGGAGCCAGATTTTGCCTATCCGGAAACAGGCTATGCCGTTGACGAGAGCCATGAGATGTTCCACCTCTGGGCAAGCCCGTGTCCTGAATCCTGTTGTGCCTGTGAATAGGCTGCAGGGGGACGGTGAAGACCAGCAACAGCTTTCAGGGCTGCCACCTTCCGTGTGGGACAAGGAGCCGGACGTGTCTTTCTGGATACAGGCCCTGCCGAGGACGAGAGCCATGAGATGTTCCTCCTCTGGGCAAGCCCGGGTCCCAGATCCTGTTGTGCCTGTGAATAGGCTGCAGGGGGACGGTGAAGACCAGCAACAGCTTTCAGGGCTGCCACCTTCCGTGTGGGACAAGGAGCCGGATGTGTGCCTTTTCAGAAACAGGCTCTGCCGAGGACGAGAGCCATGAGATATTCCTCCTTTGGGCAAGCCCGGGTCCCAGATCCTGTTGTGCCTGTGAATAGGCTGCAGGGGGACGGTGAAGACCAGCAACAGCTTTCAGGGCTGCCACCTTCCGTGTGGGACAAGGAGCCGGATGTGTGCCTTTTCGGAAACAGGATCTGCCGAGGACGAGAGCCATGAGATGTTCCTCCTCTGGGCAAGCCCGGGTCCCAGATCCTGTTGTGCCTGTGAATAGGCTGCAGGGGGACGGTGAAGACCAGCAACAGCTTTCAGGGCTGCCACCTTCTGTGTGGGACAAGGAGCCGGATGTGTGCCTTTCTGGAAACAGGCCGTGCCGGGGACGAGAGCCATGAGATGTTCCTCCTCTGGGCAAGCCCGGGTCCCAGATCCTGTTGTGCCTGTGAATAGGCTGCAGGGGGACGGTGAAGACCAGCAACAGCTTTCAGGGCTGCCACCTTCCGTGTGTGACAAGGAGCTGGATGTGTGCCTTTTCGGAAACAGGATCTGCCGAGGACGAGAGCCATAAGATGTTCCTCCTCTGGGCAAGCCCGGGTCCCAGATCCTGTTGTGCCTGTGAATAGGCTGCAGGGGGACGGTGAAGACCAGCAACAGCTTTCAGGGCTGCCACCTTCCGTGTGGGACAAGGAGCCAGATTTTGCCTATCCGGAAACAGGCTATGCCGTTGACGAGAGCCATGAGATGTTCCACCTCTGGGCAAGCCCGTGTCCTGAATCCTGTTGTGCCTGTGAATAGGCTGCAGGGGGACGGTGAAGACCAGCAACAGCTTTCAGGGCTGCCACCTTCCGTGTGGGACAAGGAGCCGGACGTGTCTTTCTGGATACAGGCCCTGCCGAGGACGAGAGCCATGAGATGTTCCTCCTCTGGGCAAGCCCGGGTCCCAGATCCTGTTGTGCCTGTGAATAGGCTGCAGGGGGACGGTGAAGACCAGCAACAGCTTTCAGGGCTGCCACCTTCCGTGTGGGACAAGGAGCCGGATGTGTGCCTTTTCAGAAACAGGCTCTGCCGAGGACGAGAGCCATGAGATATTCCTCCTTTGGGCAAGCCCGGGTCCCAGATCCTGTTGTGCCTGTGAATAGGCTGCAGGGGGACGGTGAAGACCAGCAACAGCTTTCAGGGCTGCCACCTTCCTTGTGGGACAAGGAGCGGGATGTGTGCCTTTTCGGAAACAGGCTCTGCCGAGGACGAGAGCCATGAGATGTTCCTCCTCTGGGCAAGCCCGGGTCCTGAATCCTGTTGTGCCTGTGAATAGGCTGCAGGGGGACGGTGAAGACCAGCAACAGCTTTCAGGGCTGCCACCTTCCGTGTGGGAGAAGGAGCCGGATGTGTGCCTTTCTGGAAACAGGCCGTGCCGAGGACCAGAGCCATGAGATGTTCCTCCTCTGGGCAAGCCCGGGTCCCAGATCCTGTTGTGCCTGTGAATAGGCTGCAGGGGGACGGTGAAGACCAGCAACAGCATCCAGGGCTGCCACCTTCCGTGTGGGACAAGGAGCCGGACGTGTGCCTTTTCGGAAACAAGCTCTGCCGAGGACGAGAGCCATGAGATGTTCCTCCTCTGGGCAAGGCCGGGCCCCAGATCCTGTTGTGCCTGTTAATAGGCTGCAGGGCGACGGTGAAGACCAGCAACAGCTTTCAGGGCTGCCACCTTCAGTGTGGGACAAGGAGCCGGATGTGTGCCTTTCTGGAAACAGGCCGTGCCGGGGACGAGAGCCAAGAGATGTTCCTCCTCTGGGCAAGCCCGGGTCCCAGATCCTGTTGTGCCTGTGAATAGGCTGCAGGGGGACGGTGAAGACCAGCAACAGCTTTCAGGGCTGCCACCTTCCGTGTGGGACAAGGAGCCGGACGTGTGCCTTTTCGGAATCAGGCTCTGCCGAGGACGAGAGCCATGAGATGTTCCTCCTCTGGGCAAGCCCGCGTCCAAATCCTGTTATGCCTGTGAATAGGCTGCAGGGGGACGGTGAAGACCAGCAACAGCTTTCAGGGCTGCCACATTCCGTGTGGGACAAGGAGACGGACTTTTTCCTATCCGGAAACAGGCTCTGCCGAGGACGAGAGCCATGAGATGTTCCTCCTCTGGGCAAGCCCGGGTCCTGAATCCTGTTGTGCCTGTGAATAGGCTGCAGGGGGACGGTAAAGACCAGCAACAGCTTTCAGGGCTGCCACCTTCCGTGTGGGACAAGGAGCCGGATGTGTGCCTTTTCAGAAACAGGCTCTGCCGAGGACGAGAGCCATGAGATGTTCCTCCTCTGGGCAAGCCCGGGTCCCAGATCCTGTTGTGCCTGTGAATAGGCTGCAGGGGGACGGTGAAGACCAGCAACAGCTTTCAGGGCTGCCACCTTCCGTGTGGGACAAGTAGCCGGACGTATCTTTCTGGATACAGGCCCTGCCGAAGACGAGAGCCATGAGATGTTCCTCCTCTGGGCAAGCCCGGGTCCCAGATCCTGTTGTGCCTGTGAATAGGCTGCAGGGGGACGGTGAAGACCAGCAACAGCTTTCAGGGCTGCCACCTTCCGTGTGGGACAAGGAGCCGGACGTGTGCCTTTCTGGAAACAGGCCCTGCCGAGGACGAGAGCCATGAGATGTTCCTCCTCTGGGCAAGGCCGGGTCCCAGATCCTGTTGTGCCTGTGAATAGGCTGCAGGGGGACGGTGAAGACCAGCAACAGCTTTCTGGGCTGCCACCTTCCGTGTGGGAGAAGGAGCCGGATGTGTGCCTTTCTGGAAACAGGCCGTGCCGGGGACGAGAGCCATGAGATGTTCCTCCTCTGGGCAAGCCCGGGTCCCAGATCCTGTTGTGCCTGTGAATAGGCTGCAGGGCGATGGTGAAGACCAGCAACAGCTTTCAGGGCTGCCACCTTCCGTGTGGGACAAGGAGCCGGATGTGTGCCTTTTCGGAAACAGGATCTGCCGAGGAAGAGAGCCATGAGATGTTCCTCCTCTAGGCAAGCCCGGGTCCCAGATCCTGTTGTGCCTGTGAATAGGCTGCAGGGGGACGGTGAAGACCAGCAACAGCTTTCAGGGCTGCCACCTTCCGTGTGGGACAAGGAGCCGGATGTGTGCCTTTCTGGAAACAGGCCGTGCCGGGGACGAGAGCCATGAGATGTTCCTCCTCTGGGCAAGCCCGGGTCCCAGATCCTTTTGTGCCTGTGAATAGGCTGCAGGGGGACGGTGAAGACCAGCAACAGCTTTCAGGGCTGCCACCTTCCGTGTGGGACAAGGAGCCGGACGTGTGCCTTTTCGGAATCAGGCTCTGCCGAGGACGAGAGCCATGAGATGTTCCTCATCTGGGCAAGCCCGCGCACAAATCCTGTTGTGCCTGTGAATAGGCTGCAGGGGGACGGTGAAGACCAGCAACAGCTTTCAGGGCTGCCACATTCCGTGTGGGACAAGGAGCCGGACTTTTGCCTATCCGGAAACAGGCTCTGCCGAGGACGAGAGCCATGAGATGTTCCACCTCTGGGCAAGCCCGGGTCCTGAATCCTGTTGTGCCTGTGAATAGGCTGCAGGGGGACGGTGAAGACCAGCAACAGCTTTCAGGGCTGCCAACTTCCGTGTGGGACAAGGAGCCGGACCTGTCTTTCTGGATACAGGCCCTGCCGAGGACGAGAGCCATGAGATGTTCCTCCTCTGGGCAAGCCCGGGTCCCAGATCCTGTTGTGCCTGTGATTAGGCTGCAGAGGGACGGTGAACACCAGCAACAGCTTTCAGGGCTGCCACCTTCCGTGTGGGACAAGGAGCCGGATGTGTGCCTTTTCAGAAACAGGCTCTGCCGAGGACGAGAGCCATGAGATGTTCCTCCTCTGGGCAAGCCCGGGTCCCAGATCCTGTTGTGCCTGTGAATAGGCTGCAGGGCGACGGTGAAGACCAGCAACAGCTTTCAGGGCTGCCACCTTCAGTGTGGGACAAGGAGCCGGATGTGTGCCTTTCTGGAAACAGGTCGTGCCGGGGACGAGAGCCAAGAGATGTTCCTCCTCTGGGCAAGCCCGGGTCCCAGATCCTTTTGTGCCTGTGAATAGGCTGCAGGGGGACGGTGAAGACCAGCAACAGCTTTCAGGGCTGCCACCTTCCGTGTGGGACAAGGAGCCGGACGTGTGCCTTTTCGGAATCAGGCTCTGCCGAGGACGAGAGCCATGAGATGTTCCTCCTCTGGGCAAGCCCGCGTCCAAATCCTGTTGTGCCTGTGAATAGGCTGCAGGGGGACGGTGAAGACCAGCAACAGCTTTCAGGGCTGCCACATTCCGTGTGGGACAAGGAGCCGGACTTTTTCCTATCCGGACACAGGCTCTGCCGAGGACGAGAGCCATGAGATGTTCCACCTCTGGGCAAGCCCGGGTCCTGAATCCTGTTGTGCCTGTGAATAGGCTGCAGGGGGACGGTAAAGACCAGCAACAGCTTTCAGGGCTGCCACCTTCCGTGTGGGACAAGGAGGCGGATGTGTGCCTTTTCAGAAACAGGCTCTGCCGAGGACGAGAGCCATGAGATGTTCCTCCTCTGGGCAAGGCCGGGTCCCAGATCCTGTTGTGCCTGTGATTAGCCTGCAGGGGGACGGTGAAGACCAGCAACAGCTTTCAGGGCTGCCACCTTCCGTGTGGGACAAGGAGCCGGACGTATCTTTCTGGATACAGGCCCTGCCGAGGACGAGAGCCATGAGATGTTCCTCCTCTGGGCAAGCCCGGGTCCCAGATCCTGTTGTGCCTGTGAATAGGCTGCAGGGGGACGGTAAAGACCAGCAACAGCTTTCAGGGCTGCCACCTTCCGTGTTGGACAAGGAGCCGGACGTGTGCCTTTTCAGAAACAGGCTCTGCCGAGGACGAGGGCCATGAGATGTTCCTCCTCTGGGCAAGCCCGGGTCCCAGATCCTGTTGTGCCTGTGATTAGGCTGCAGGGGGACGGTGAAGACCAGCAACAGCTTTCAGGGCTGCCACCTTCCGTGTGGGACATAGAGCCGGACGTGTCTTTCTGGATAGAGGCCCTGCCGAGGACGAGAGCCATGAGATGTTCCTCCTCTGGGCAAGCCCGGGTCCCAGATCCTGTTGTGCCTGTGAATAGGCTGCAGGGGGACGGTAAAGACCAGCAACAGCTTTCATGTCTGCCACCTTCCTTGTGGGACTAGGAGCCGGACGTGTGCGTTTTCGGAAACAGGCTCTGCCGAGGACGAGAGCCATGAGATGTTCCTCCTCTGGGCAAGCCCGGGTCCCAGATCCTGTTGTGCCTGTGAATAGGCTGCAGGGGGACGGTGAAGACCAGCAACAGCTTTCAGGGCTGCCACCTTCCGTGTGGGACAAGGAGACGGATGTGTGCCTTTTCGGAAACAGGCTCTGCCGAGGACGAGAGCCATGAGATGTTCCTCCTCTGGGCAAGGCCGGGTCCTAGATCCTGTTGTGCCTGTGAATAGGCTGCAGGGGGACGGTGAAGACCAGCAACAGCTTTCAGGGCTGCCACCTTCCGTGTGGGACAAGGAGCCGGATGTGTGCCTTTCTGGAAACAGGCCGTGCCGGGGACGAGAGCCATGAGATGTTCCTCCTCTGGGCAAGCCCGGGTCCTGAATCCTGTTGTGCCTGTGAATAGGCTGCAGGGGGACGGTGAAGACCAGCAACAGCTTTCAGGGCTGCCACCTTCCGTGTGGGACAAGGAGCCGGACGTGTGCCTTTTCGGAAACAGGCTCTGCCGAGGACGAGAGCCATGAGATGTTCCTCCTCTGGGCAAGCCCGCGTCCAAATCCTGTTGTGCCTGTGAAAAGGCTGCAGGGGAACGGTGAAGACCAGCAACAGCTTTCAGGGCTGCCACCTTCCGTGTGGGACAAGGAGCCGGACTTTGGCCTATCCGGAAACAGGCTCTGCCGAGGACGAGAGCCATGAGATGTTCCTCCTCTGGGCAAGCCCGGGTCCTGAATCCTGTTGTGCCTGTGAATAGGCTGCAGGGGGACGGTGAAGACCAGCAACAGCTTTCAGGGCTGCCAACTTCCGTGTGGGACAAGGAGCCGGACCTGTCTTTCTGGATACAGGCCCTGCCGAGGACGAGAGCCATGAGATGTTCCTCCTCTGGGCAAGCCCGGGTCCCAGATCCTGTTGTGCCTGTGATTAGGCTGCAGGGGGACGGTGAAGACCAGCAACAGCTTTCAGGGCTGCCACCGTCCGTGTGGGACAAGGAGCCGGACGTGTCTTTCTGGATACAGGCCCTGCCGAGGACGAGAGCCATGAGATGTTCCTCCTCTGGGCAAGCCCGGGTCCTGAATCCTGTTGTGCCTGTGAATAGGCTGCAGGGGGACGGTGAAGACCAGCAACAACTTTCAGGGCTGCCACCTTCCGTGTGGGACAAGGATCCTGACGTGTGCCTTCTCGGAAACAAGCTCTAACGAGGACGAGAGCCATTAGATGTTCCTCCTCTGGGCAAGCCCGGCTCCCAGATCCTGTTGTGCTTGTGAATAGGCTGCAGGGCGACGGTGAAGACCAGCAACAGCTGTCAGGGCTGCCACCTTCCGTGTGGGACAAGGAGCCGGATGTGTGCCTTTTCCGAAACAGGCTCTGCCGAGGACGAGAGCCATGAGATGTTCCTCCTCTGGGCAAGCCCGCGTCCAAATCCTGTTGTGCCTGTGAATAGGCTGCAGGGCGACGGTGAAGACCAGCAACAGCTTTCACGGCTGCCACATTCCGTGTGGGACAAGGAGCTGGACGTGTGCGTTTTCGGAAACAGGCTCTGCCGAGGACGAGAGCCATGAGATGTTCCACCTCTGGGCAAGCCCGGGTCCTGAATCCTGTTGTGCCTGTGAATAGGCTGCAGGGGGACGGTGAAGACCAGCAACAGCTTTCAGGGCTGCCACCTTCCGTGTGGGACAAGGAGCCGGACGTGTCTTTCTGGATACAGGCCCTGCCGAGGACGAGAGCCATGAGATGTTCCTCCTCTGGGCAAGCCCGGGTCCCAGATCCTGTTGTGCCTGTGAATAGGCTGCAGGGGGACGGTGAAGACCAGCAACAGCTTTCAGGGCTGCCACCTTCCGTGTGGGACAAGGAGCCGGACTTGTGCCTTTATGGAAACAGGCCCTGCCGAGGACGAGAGCCATGAGATGTTCCTCCTCTGGGCAAGGCCGGGTCCCAGATCCTGTTGTGCCTGTGAATAGGCTGCAGGGGGACGGTGAAGACCAGCAACAGCTTCCAGGGCTGCCACCTTCCGTGTGGGACAAGGAGACGGATGTGTGCCTTTTCGGAAACAGGCTCTGCCGAGGACGAGAGCCATGAGATGTTCCTCCTCTGGGCAAGGCCGGGTCCTAGATCCTGTTGTGCCTGTGAATAGGCTGCAGGGGGACGGTGAAGACCAGCAACAGCTTTCAGGGCTGCCACCTTCCGTGTGGGACAAGGAGCCGGATGTGTGCCTTTCTGGAAACAGGCCGTGCCGGGGACGAGAGCCATGAGATGTTCCTCCTCTGGGCAAGCCCGGGTCCCAGATCCTTTTGTGCCTGTGAATAGGCTGCAGGGGGACGGTGAAGACCAGCAACAGCTTTCAGGGCTGCCACCTTCCGTGTGGGACAAGGAGCCGGACGTGTGCCTTTTCGGAAACAGGCTCTGCCGAGGACGAGAGCCATGAGATGTTCCTCCTCTGGGCAAGCCCGCGTCCAAATCCTGTTGTGCCTGTGAAAAGGCTGCAGGGGGACGGTGAAGACCAGCAACAGCTTTCAGGGCTGCCACCTTCCGTGTGGGACAAGGAGCCGGACTTTGGCCTATCCGGAAACAGGCTCTGCCGAGGACGAGAGCCATGAGATGTTCCTCCTCTGGGCAAGCCCGGGTCCTGAATCCTGTTGTGCCTGTGAATAGGCTGCAGGGGGACGGTGAAGACCAGCAACAGCTTTCAGGGCTGCCAACTTCCGTGTGGGACAAGGAGCCGGACCTGTCTTTCTGGATACAGGCCCTGCCGAGGACGAGAGCCATGAGATGTTCCTCCTCTGGGCAAGCCCGGGTCCCAGATCCTGTTGTGCCTGTGATTAGGCTGCAGGGGGACGGTGAAGACCAGCAACAGCTTTCAGGGCTGCCACCGTCCGTGTGGGACAAGGAGCCGGACGTGTCTTTCTGGATACAGGCCCTGCCGAGGACGAGAGCCATGAGATGTTCCTCCTCTGGGCAAGCCCGGGTCCTGAATCCTGTTGTGCCTGTGAATAGGCTGCAGGGGGACGGTGAAGACCAGCAACAACTTTCAGGGCTGCCACCTTCCGTGTGGGACAAGGATCCTGACGTGTGCCTTCTCGGAAACAAGCTCTAACGAGGACGAGAGCCATTAGATGTTCCTCCTCTGGGCAAGCCCGGCTCCCAGATCCTGTTGTGCTTGTGAATAGGCTGCAGGGCGACGGTGAATACCAGCAACAGCTGTCAGGGCTGCCACCTTCCGTGTGGGACAAGGAGCCGGATGTGTGCCTTTTCCGAAACAGGCTCTGCCGAGGACGAGAGCCATGAGATGTTCCTCCTCTGGGCAAGCCCGCGTCCAAATCCTGTTGTGCCTGTGAATAGGCTGCAGGGCGACGGTGAAGACCAGCAACAGCTTTCACGGCTGCCACATTCCGTGTGGGACAAGGAGCTGGACGTGTGCGTTTTCGGAAACAGGCTCTGCCGAGGACGAGAGCCATGAGATGTTCCACCTCTGGGCAAGCCCGGGTCCTGAATCCTGTTGTGCCTGTGAATAGGCTGCAGGGGGACGGTGAAGACCAGCAACAGCTTTCAGGGCTGCCACCTTCCGTGTGGGACAAGGAGCCGGATGTGTCTTTCTGGATACAGGCCCTGCCGAGGACGAGAGCCATGAGATGTTCCTCCTCTGGGCAAGCCCGGGTCCCAGATCCTGTTGTGCCTGTGAATAGGCTGCAGGGGGACGGTGAAGACCAGCAACAGCTTTCAGGGCTGCCACCTTCCGTGTGGGACAAGGAGCCGGACTTGTGCCTTTATGGAAACAGGCCCTGCCGAGGACGAGAGCCATGAGATGTTCCTCCTCTGGGCAAGGCCGGGTCCCAGATCCTGTTGTGCCTGTGAATAGGCTGCAGGGGGACGGTGAAGACCAGCAACAGCTTCCAGGGCTGCCACCTTCCGTGTGGAACAAGGAGCCGGACGTGTGCCTTTTCGGAAACAAGCTCTGCCGAGGACGAGAGCCATGAGATGTTCCTCCTCTGGCCAAGCCCGGGTCTCAGATCCTGTTGTGCCTGTGAATAGGCTGCAGGGGGACGGTGAACACCAGCAACAGCTTTCACGGCTGCCACCTTCACTGTGGGACAAGGAGCCGGACGTGTGCCTTTCTGGAAACAGGCCGTGCCGAGGACGAGAGCCATGAGATGTTCCTCCTCTGGGCAAGCCCGGGTCCCAGATCCTGTTGTGCCTGTGAATAGGCTGCAGGGGGACGGTGAAGACCAGCAACAGCTTTCATGGCTGCCACCTTCCTTGTGGGACAAGGAGCCGGACGTGTGCCTTTTCGGAATCAGGCTCTGCCGAGGACGAGAGCCATGAGATGTTCCTCCTCTGGGCAAGCCCGCGTACAAATCCTGTTGTGCCTGTGAATAGGCTGCAGGGGGACGGTGAAGACCAGCAACAGCTTTCAGGGCTGCCAACTTCCGTGTGGGACAAGGAGCCGGATGTGTGCCTTTTCGGAAACAGGCTCTGCCGAGGACGAGAGCCATGAGATGTTCCTCCTCTGGGCAAGCCCGGGTCCTGAATCCTGTTGTGCCTGTGAATAGGCTGCAGGGGGACGGTGAAGACCAGCAACAGCTTTCAGGGCTGCCACCTTCCGTGTGGGACAATGAGCCGGTCTTGTGCCTTTATGGAAACAGGCCCTGCCGAGGACGAGAGCCATGAGATGTTCCTCCTCTGGGCAAGGCCGGGTCCCAGATCCTGTTGTGCCTGTGAATAGGCTGCAGGGGGACGGTGAAGACCAGCAACAGCTTCCAGGGCTGCCACCTTCCGTGTGGGACAAGGAGCCGGACGTGTGCCTTTTCGGAAACAAGCTATGCCGAGGACGAGAGCCATGAGATGTTCCTCCTCTGGGCAAGCCCGGGTCTCAGATCCTGTTGTGCCTGTGAATAGGCTGCAGGGGGACGGTGAACACCAGCAACAGCTTTCACGGCTGCCACCTTCACTCTGGGACAAGGAGCCGGATGTGTGCCTCTCTGGAAACAGGCCGTGCCGAGGATGAGAGCCATGAGATGTTCCTCCTCTGGCCAAGCCCGGGTCCCAGATCCTGTTGTGCCTGTGAATAGGCTGCAGGGGGACGGTGAACACCAGCAACAGCTTTCAGAGCTGCCACCTTCCGTGTGGGACAATGAGCCGGTCTTGTGCCTTTATGGAAACAGGCCCTGCCGAGGACGAGAGCCATGAGATGTTCCTCCTCTGGGCAAGCCCGGGTCCCAGATCCTGTTGTGCCTGTGAATAGGCTGCAGGGGGACGGTGAAGACCAGCAACAGCTTTCAGGGCTGCCACCTTCCGTGTGGGAAAAGGAGCCGGACGTGTGCCTTTTCGGAAACAAGCTCTGCCGAGGACGAGAGCCATGAGATGTTCCTCCTCTGGGCAAGCCCGGGTCCCAGATCCTGTTGTGCCTGTGAATAGGCTGCAGGGGGACGGTGAACACCAGCAACAGCTTTCACGGCTGCCACCTTCACTGTGGGAGAAGGAGCCGGACGTGTGCCTTTCTGGAAACAGGCCGTGCCGAGGACGAGAGCCAAGAGATGTACCTCCTCTGGCAAGCCCGGGTCCCAGATCCTGTTGTGCCTGTGAATAGGCTGCAGGGGGACGGTGAAGACCAGCAACAGCTTTCAGGGCTGCCACCTTCCGTGTGGGAAAAGGAGCCGGACGTGTGCCTTTTTGGAATCAGGCTCTGCCGAGGACGAGAGCCATGAGATGTTCCTCCTCTGGGCAAGCCCGGGTCCCAGATCCTGTTGTGCCTGTGAATAGGCTGCAGGGGGACGGTGAAGACCAGCAACAGCTTTCAGGGCTGCCACCTTCCGTGTGGGACAAGGAGCCGGACGTGTGCCTTTTCGGAAACAGGCTCTGCCGAGGACGAGAGCCATGAGATGTTCCTCCTCTGGGCAAGCCCGGGTCCCAGATCCTGTTGTGCCTGTGAATAGGCTGCAGGGCGACGGTGAAGACCAGCAACAGCTTTCAGGGCTCCACCTTCAGTGTGGGACAAGGAGCCGGATGTGTGCCTTTCTGGAAACAGGCCGTGCCGGGGACGAGAGCCAAGAGATGTTCCTCCTCTGGGCAAGCCCGGGTCCCAGATCCTTTTGTGCCTGTGAATAGGCTGCAGGGGGACGGTGAAGACCAGCAACAGCTTTCAGGGCTGCCACCTTCCGTGTGGGACAAGGAGCCGGACGTGTGCCTTTTCGGAATCAGGCTCTGCCGAGGACGAGAGCCATGAGATGTTCCTCCTCTGGGCAAGCCCGCGTCCAAATCCTGTTGTGCCTGTGAATAGGCTGCAGGGGGACGGTGAAGACCAGCAACAGCTTTCAGGGCTGCCACATTCCGTGTGGGACAAGGAGCCGGATGTGTGCCTTTTCAGAAACAGGCTCTGCCGAGGACGAGAGCCATGAGATGTTCCTCCTCTGGGCAAGCCCGGGTCCCAGATCCTGTTGTGCCTGTGAATAGGCTGCAGGGGGACGGTGAAGACCAGCAACAGCTTTCAGGGCTGCCACCTTCCGTGTGGGACAAGGAGCCGGACGTGTCTTTCTGGATACAGGCCCTGCCGAGGACGAGAGCCATGAGATGTTCCTCCTCTGGGCAAGCCCGGGTCCCAGATCCTGTTGTGCCTGTGAATAGGCTGCAGGGCGACGGTGAAGACCAGCAACAGCTTTCAGGGCTGCCACCTTCCGTGTGGGACAAGGAGCCGGACGTGTGCCTTTTCGGAAACAGGCTCTGCCGAGGACGAGAGCCATGAGATGTTCCTCCTCTGGGCAAGCCCGGGTCCCAGATCCTGTTGTGCCTGTGAATAGGCTGCAGGGCGACGGTGAAGACCAGCAACAGCTTTCAGGGCTCCACCTTCAGTGTGGGACAAGGAGCCGGATGTGTGCCTTTCTGGAAACAGGCCGTGCCGGGGACGAGAGCCAAGAGATGTTCCTCCTCTGGGCAAGCCCGGGTCCCAGATCCTTTTGTGCCTGTGAATAGGCTGCAGGGGGACGGTGAAGACCAGCAACAGCTGTCAGGGCTGCCACCTTCCGTGTGGGACAAGGAGCCGGACGTGTGCCTTTTCGGAATCAGGCTCTGCCGAGGACGAGAGCCATGAGATGTTCCTCCTCTGGGCAAGCCCGCGTCCAAATCCTGTTGTGCCTGTGAATAGGCTGCAGGGGGACGGTGAAGACCAGCAACAGCTTTCAGGGCTGCCACATTCCGTGTGGGACAAGGAGCCGGATGTGTGCCTTTTCAGAAACAGGCTCTGCCGAGGACGAGAGCCATGAGATGTTCCTCCTCTGGGCAAGCCCGGGTCCCAGATCCTGTTGTGCCTGTGATTAGGCTGCAGGGGGACGGTGAAGACCAGCAACAGCTTTCAGGGCTGCCACCTTCCGTGTGGGACAAGGAGCCGGACGTGTCTTTCTGGATACAGGCCCTGCCGAGGACGAGAGCCATGAGATGTTCCTCCTCTGGGCAAGCCCGGGTCCCAGATCCTGTTGTGCCTGTGAATAGGCTGCAGGGCGACGGTGAAGACCAGCAACAGCTTTCAGGGCTGCCACCTTCAGTGTGGGACAAGGAGCCGGATGTGTGCCTTTCTGGAAACAGGCCGTGCCGAGGACGAGAGCCAAGAGATGTTCCTCCTCTGGGCAAGCCCGGGTCCCAGATCCTTTTGTGCCTGTGAATAGGCTGCAGGGGGACGGTGAAGACCAGCAACAGCTTTCAGGGGTGCCACCTTCCGTGTGGGACAAGGAGCCGGACGTGTGCCTTTTCGGAATCAGGCTCTGCCGAGGACGAGAGCCATGAGATGTTCCTCCTCTGGGCAAGCCCGCGTCCAAATCCTGTTGTGCCTGTGAATAGGCTGCAGGGGGACGGTGAAGACCAGCAACAGCTTTCAGGGCTGCCACATTCCGTGTGGGACAAGGAGCCGGACTTTTTCCTATCCGGAAACAGGCTCTGCCGAGGACGAGAGCCATGAGATGTTCCACCTCTGGGCAAGCCCGGGTCCTGAATCCTGTTGTGCCTGTGAATAGGCTGCAGGGGGACGGTAAAGACCAGCAACAGCTTTCAGGGCTGCCACCTTCCGTGTGGGACAAGGAGGCGGATGTGTGCCTTTTCAGAAACAGGCTCTGCCGAGGACGAGAGCCATGAGATGTTCCTCCTCTGGGCAAGGCCGGGTCCCAGATCCTGTTGTGCCTGTGATTAGCCTGCAGGGGGACGGTGAAGACCAGCAACAGCTTTCAGGGCTGCCACCTTCCGTGTGGGACAAGGAGCCGGACGTATCTTTCTGGATACAGGCCCTGCCGAGGACGAGAGCCATGAGATGTTCCTCCTCTGGGCAAGCCCGGGTCCCAGATCCTGTTGTGCCTGTGAATAGGCTGCAGGGGGACGGTAAAGACCAGCAACAGCTTTCAGGGCTGCCACCTTCCGTGTTGGACAAGGAGCCGGACGTGTGCCTTTTCAGAAACAGGCTCTGCCGAGGACGAGGGCCATGAGATGTTCCTCCTCTGGGCAAGCCCGGGTCCCAGATCCTGTTGTGCCTGTGATTAGGCTGCAGGGGGACGGTGAAGACCAGCAACAGCTTTCAGGGCTGCCACCTTCCATGTGGGACATAGAGCCGGACGTGTCTTTCTGGATAGAGGCCCTGCCGAGGACGAGAGCCATGAGATGTTCCTCCTCTGGGCAAGCCCGGGTCCCAGATCCTGTTGTGCCTGTGAATAGGCTGCAGGGGGACGGTAAAGACCAGCAACAGCTTTCATGTCTGCCACCTTCCTTGTGGGACTAGGAGCCGGACGTGTGCGTTTTCGGAAACAGGCTCTGCCGAGGACGAGAGCCATGAGATGTTCCTCCTCTGGGCAAGCCCGGGTCCCAGATCCTGTTGTGCCTGTGAATAGGCTGCAGGGGGACGGTGAAGACCAGCAACAGCTTTCAGGGCTGCCACCTTCCGTGTGGGACAAGGAGACGGATGTGTGCCTTTTCGGAAACAGGCTCTGCCGAGGACGAGAGCCATGAGATGTTCCTCCTCTGGGCAATGCCGGGTCCTAGATCCTGTTGTGCCTGTGAATAGGCTGCAGGGGGACGGTGAAGACCAGCAACAGCTTTCAGGGCTGCCACCTTCCGTGTGGGACAAGGAGCCGGACGTGTGCCTTTTCGGAAACAGGCTCTGCCGAGGACGAGAGCCATGAGATGTTCCTCCTCTGGGCAAGCCCGGGTCCTGAATCCTGTTGTGCCTGTGAATAGGCTGCAGGGGGACGGTGAAGACCAGCAACAGCTTTCAGGGCTGCCACCTTCCGTGTGGGACAAGGAGCCGGATTTTGGCCTATCCGGAAACAGGCTCTGCCGAGGACGAGAGCCATGAGATGTTCCTCCTCTGGGCAAGCCCGGGTCCTGAATCCTGTTGTGCCTGTGAATAGGCTGCAGGGGGACGGTGAAGACCAGCAACAGCTTTCAGGGCTGCCAACTTCCGTGTGGGACAAGGAGCCGGACCTGTCTTTCTGGATACAGGCCCTGCCGAGGACGAGAGCCATGAGATGTTCCTCCTCTGGGCAAGCCCGGGTCCCAGATCCTGTTGTGCCTGTGATTAGGCTGCAGGGGGACGGTGAAGACCAGCAACAGCTTTCAGGGCTGCCACCGTCCGTGTGGGACAAGGAGCCGGACGTGTCTTTCTGGATACAGGCCCTGCCGAGGACGAGAGCCATGAGATGTTCCTCCTCTGGGCAAGCCCGGGTCCTGAATCCTGTTGTGCCTGTGAATAGGCTGCAGGGGGACGGTGAAGACCAGCAACAACTTTCAGGGCTGCCACCTTCCGTGT
The DNA here is from genome assembly GCF_929443795.1 of Astur gentilis. Taxonomy (NCBI): domain Eukaryota; kingdom Metazoa; phylum Chordata; class Aves; order Accipitriformes; family Accipitridae; genus Astur; species Astur gentilis. The sequence goes on from NW_026061071.1 coordinate 1,096,819, forward strand.
GGGACAAGGATCCTGACGTGTGCCTTCTCGGAAACAAGCTCTAACGAGGACGAGAGCCATTAGATGTTCCTCCTCTGGGCAAGCCCGGGTCCCAGATCCTGTTGTGCCTGTGAATAGGCTGCAGGGCGACGGTGAAGACCAGCAACAGCTTTCAGGGCTGCCACCTTCCGTGTGGGACAAGGAGCCGGACGTGTGCCTTTTCGGAAACAGGCTCTGCCGAGGACGAGAGCCATGAGATGTTCCTCCTCTGGGCAAGCCCGGGTCCCAGATCCTGTTGTGCCTGTGAATAGGCTGCAGGGCGACGGTGAAGACCAGCAACAGCTTTCAGGGCTCCACCTTCAGTGTGGGACAAGGAGCCGGATGTGTGCCTTTCTGGAAACAGGCCGTGCCGGGGACGAGAGCCAAGAGATGTTCCTCCTCTGGGCAAGCCCGGGTCCCAGATCCTTTTGTGCCTGTGAATAGGCTGCAGGGGGACGGTGAAGACCAGCAACAGCTGTCAGGGCTGCCACCTTCCGTGTGGGACAAGGAGCCGGACGTGTGCCTTTTCGGAATCAGGCTCTGCCGAGGACGAGAGCCATGAGATGTTCCTCCTCTGGGCAAGCCCGCGTCCAAATCCTGTTGTGCCTGTGAATAGGCTGCAGGGGGACGGTGAAGACCAGCAACAGCTTTCAGGGCTGCCACATTCCGTGTGGGACAAGGAGCCGGATGTGTGCCTTTTCAGAAACAGGCTCTGCCGAGGACGAGAGCCATGAGATGTTCCTCCTCTGGGCAAGCCCGGGTCCCAGATCCTGTTGTGCCTGTGATTAGGCTGCAGGGGGACGGTGAAGACCAGCAACAGCTTTCAGGGCTGCCACCTTCCGTGTGGGACAAGGAGCCGGACGTGTCTTTCTGGATACAGGCCCTGCCGAGGACGAGAGCCATGAGATGTTCCTCCTCTGGGCAAGCCCGGGTCCCAGATCCTGTTGTGCCTGTGAATAGGCTGCAGGGCGACGGTGAAGACCAGCAACAGCTTTCAGGGCTGCCACCTTCAGTGTGGGACAAGGAGCCGGATGTGTGCCTTTCTGGAAACAGGCCGTGCCGGGGACGAGAGCCAAGAGATGTTCCTCCTCTGGGCAAGCCCGGGTCCCAGATCCTTTTGTGCCTGTGAATAGGCTGCAGGGGGACGGTGAAGACCAGCAACAGCTTTCAGGGCTGCCACCTTCCGTGTGGGACAAGGAGCCGGACGTGTGCCTTTTCGGAATCAGGCTCTGCCGAGGACGAGAGCCATGAGATGTTCCTCCTCTGGGCAAGCCCGCGTCCAAATCCTGTTGTGCCTGTGAATAGGCTGCAGGGGGACGGTGAAGACCAGCAACAGCTTTCAGGGCTGCCACATTCCGTGTGGGACAAGGAGCCGGACTTTTTCCTATCCGGAAACAGGCTCTGCCGAGGACGAGAGCCATGAGATGTTCCACCTCTGGGCAAGCCCGGGTCCTGAATCCTGTTGTGCCTGTGAATAGGCTGCAGGGGGACGGTAAAGACCAGCAACAGCTTTCAGGGCTGCCACCTTCCGTGTGGGACAAGGAGGCGGATGTGTGCCTTTTCAGAAACAGGCTCTGCCGAGGACGAGAGCCATGAGATGTTCCTCCTCTGGGCAAGGCCGGGTCCCAGATCCTGTTGTGCCTGTGATTAGCCTGCAGGGGGACGGTGAAGACCAGCAACAGCTTTCAGGGCTGCCACCTTCCGTGTGGGACAAGGAGCCGGACGTATCTTTCTGGATACAGGCCCTGCCGAGGACGAGAGCCATGAGATGTTCCTCCTCTGGGCAAGCCCGGGTCCCAGATCCTGTTGTGCCTGTGAATAGGCTGCAGGGGGACGGTAAAGACCAGCAACAGCTTTCAGGGCTGCCACCTTCCGTGTTGGACAAGGAGCCGGACGTGTGCCTTTTCAGAAACAGGCTCTGCCGAGGACGAGGGCCATGAGATGTTCCTCCTCTGGGCAAGCCCGGGTCCCAGATCCTGTTGTGCCTGTGATTAGGCTGCAGGGGGACGGTGAAGACCAGCAACAGCTTTCAGGGCTGCCACCTTCCATGTGGGACATAGAGCCGGACGTGTCTTTCTGGATAGAGGCCCTGCCGAGGACGAGAGCCATGAGATGTTCCTCCTCTGGGCAAGCCCGGGTCCCAGATCCTGTTGTGCCTGTGAATAGGCTGCAGGGGGACGGTAAAGACCAGCAACAGCTTTCATGTCTGCCACCTTCCTTGTGGGACTAGGAGCCGGACGTGTGCGTTTTCGGAAACAGGCTCTGCCGAGGACGAGAGCGATGAGATGTTCCTCCTCTGGGCAAGCCCGGGTCCCAGATCCTGTTGTGCCTGTGAATAGGCTGCAGGGGGACGGTGAAGACCAGCAACAGCTTTCAGGGCTGCCACCTTCCGTGTGGGACAAGGAGACGGATGTGTGCCTTTTCGGAAACAGGCTCTGCCGAGGACGAGAGCCATGAGATGTTCCTCCTCTGGGCAATGCCGGGTCCTAGATCCTGTTGTGCCTGTGAATAGGCTGCAGGGGGACGGTGAAGACCAGCAACAGCTTTCAGGGCTGCCACCTTCCGTGTGGGACAAGGAGCCGGACGTGTGCCTTTTCGGAAACAGGCTCTGCCGAGGACGAGAGCCATGAGATGTTCCTCCTCTGGGCAAGCCCGGGTCCTGAATCCTGTTGTGCCTGTGAATAGGCTGCAGGGGGACGGTGAAGACCAGCAACAGCTTTCAGGGCTGCCACCTTCCGTGTGGGACAAGGAGCCGGATTTTGGCCTATCCGGAAACAGGCTCTGCCGAGGACGAGAGCCATGAGATGTTCCTCCTCTGGGCAAGCCCGGGTCCTGAATCCTGTTGTGCCTGTGAATAGGCTGCAGGGGGACGGTGAAGACCAGCAACAGCTTTCAGGGCTGCCAACTTCCGTGTAGGACAAGGAGCCGGACCTGTCTTTCTGGATACAGGCCCTGCCGAGGACGAGAGCCATGAGATGTTCCTCCTCTGGGCAAGCCCGGGTCCCAGATCCTGTTGTGCCTGTGATTAGGCTGCAGGGGGACGGTGAAGACCAGCAACAGCTTTCAGGGCTGCCACCGTCCGTGTGGGACAAGGAGCCGGACGTGTCTTTCTGGATACAGGCCCTGCCGAGGACGAGAGCCATGAGATGTTCCTCCTCTGGGCAAGCCCGGGTCCTGAATCCTGTTGTGCCTGTGAATAGGCTGCAGGGGGACGGTGAAGACCAGCAACAACTTTCAGGGCTGCCACCTTCCGTGTGGGACAAGGATCCTGACGTGTGCCTTCTCGGAAACAAGCTCTAACGAGGACGAGAGCCATTAGATGTTCCTCCTCTGGGCAAGCCCGGCTCCCAGATCCTGTTGTGCTTGTGAATAGGCTGCAGGGCGACGGTGAATACCAGCAACAGCTGTCAGGGCTGCCACCTTCCGTGTGGGACAAGGAGCCGGATGTGTGCCTTTTCCGAAACAGGCTCTGCCGAGGACGAGAGCCATGAGATGTTCCTCCTCTGGGCAAGCCCGCGTCCAAATCCTGTTGTGCCTGTGAATAGGCTGCAGGGCGACGGTGAAGACCAGCAACAGCTTTCACGGCTGCCACATTCCGTGTGGGACAAGGAGCTGGACGTGTGCGTTTTCGGAAACAGGCTCTGCCGAGGACGAGAGCCATGAGATGTTCCACCTCTGGGCAAGCCCGGGTCCTGAATCCTGTTGTGCCTGTGAATAGGCTGCAGGGGGACGGTGAAGACCAGCAACAGCTTTCAGGGCTGCCACCTTCCGTGTGGGACAAGGAGCCGGACGTGTCTTTCTGGATACAGGCCCTGCCGAGGACGAGAGCCATGAGATGTTCCTCCTCTGGGCAAGCCCGGGTCCCAGATCCTGTTGTGCCTGTGAATAGGCTGCAGGGGGACGGTGAAGACCAGCAACAGCTTTCAGGGCTGCCACCTTCCGTGTGGGACAAGGAGCCGGACTTGTGCCTTTATGGAAACAGGCCCTGCCGAGGACGAGAGCCATGAGATGTTCCTCCTCTGGGCAAGGCCGGGTCCCAGATCCTGTTGTGCCTGTGAATAGGCTGCAGGGGGACGGTGAAGACCAGCAACAGCTTCCAGGGCTGCCACCTTCCGTGTGGGACAAGGAGACGGATGTGTGCCTTTTCGGAAACAGGCTCTGCCGAGGACGAGAGCCATGAGATGTTCCTCCTCTGGGCAAGGCCGGGTCCTAGATCCTGTTGTGCCTGTGAATAGGCTGCAGGGGGACGGTGAAGACCAGCAACAGCTTTCAGGGCTGCCACCTTCCGTGTGGGACAAGGAGCCGGATGTGTGCCTTTCTGGAAACAGGCCGTGCCGGGGACGAGAGCCATGAGATGTTCCTCCTCTGGGCAAGCCCGGGTCCCAGATCCTGTTGTGCCTGTGAATAGGCTGCAGGGGGACGGTGAAGACCAGCAACAGCTTTCAGGGCTGCCACCTTCCGTGTGGGACAAGGAGCCGGACGTGTGCCTTTTCGGAAACAGGCTCTGCCGAGGACGAGAGCCATGAGATGTTCCTCCTCTGGGCAAGCCCGCGTCCAAATCCTGTTGTGCCTGTGAAAAGGCTGCAGGGGGACGGTGAAGACCAGCAACAGCTTTCAGGGCTGCCACCTTCCGTGTGGGACAAGGAGCCGGACTTTGGCCTATCCGGAAACAGGCTCTGCCGAGGACGAGAGCCATGAGATGTTCCTCCTCTGGGCAAGCCCGGGTCCTGAATCCTGTTGTGCCTGTGAATAGGCTGCAGGGGGACGGTGAAGACCAGCAACAGCTTTCAGGGCTGCCAACTTCCGTGTGGGACAAGGAGCCGGACCTGTCTTTCTGGATACAGGCCCTGCCGAGGACGAGAGCCATGAGATGTTCCTCCTCTGGGCAAGCCCGGGTCCCAGATCCTGTTGTGCCTGTGATTAGGCTGCAGGGGGACGGTGAAGACCAGCAACAGCTTTCAGGGCTGCCACCGTCCGTGTGGGACAAGGAGCCGGACGTGTCTTTCTGGATACAGGCCCTGCCGAGGACGAGAGCCATGAGATGTTCCTCCTCTGGGCAAGCCCGGGTCCTGAATCCTGTTGTGCCTGTGAATAGGCTGCAGGGGGACGGTGAAGACCAGCAACAACTTTCAGGGCTGCCACCTTCCGTGTGGGACAAGGATCCTGACGTGTGCCTTCTCGGAAACAAGCTCTAACGAGGACGAGAGCCATTAGATGTTCCTCCTCTGGGCAAGCCCGGCTCCCAGATCCTGTTGTGCTTGTGAATAGGCTGCAGGGCGACGGTGAATACCAGCAACAGCTGTCAGGGCTGCCACCTTCCGTGTGGGACAAGGAGCCGGATGTGTGCCTTTTCCGAAACAGGCTCTGCCGAGGACGAGAGCCATGAGATGTTCCTCCTCTGGGCAAGCCCGCGTCCAAATCCTGTTGTGCCTGTGAATAGGCTGCAGGGCGACGGTGAAGACCAGCAACAGCTTTCACGGCTGCCACATTCCGTGTGGGACAAGGAGCTGGACGTGTGCGTTTTCGGAAACAGGCTCTGCCGAGGACGAGAGCCATGAGATGTTCCACCTCTGGGCAAGCCCGGGTCCTGAATCCTGTTGTGCCTGTGAATAGGCTGCAGGGGGACGGTGAAGACCAGCAACAGCTTTCAGGGCTGCCACCTTCCGTGTGGGACAAGGAGCCGGACGTGTCTTTCTGGATACAGGCCCTGCCGAGGACGAGAGCCATGAGATGTTCCTCCTCTGGGCAAGCCCGGGTCCCAGATCCTGTTGTGCCTGTGAATAGGCTGCAGGGGGACGGTGAAGACCAGCAACAGCTTTCAGGGCTGCCACCTTCCGTGTGGGACAAGGAGCCGGACTTGTGCCTTTATGGAAACAGGCCCTGCCGAGGACGAGAGCCATGAGATGTTCCTCCTCTGGGCAAGGCCGGGTCCCAGATCCTGTTGTGCCTGTGAATAGGCTGCAGGGGGACGGTGAAGACCAGCAACAGCTTCCAGGGCTGCCACCTTCCGTGTGGAACAAGGAGCCGGACGTGTGCCTTTTCGGAAACAAGCTCTGCCGAGGACGAGAGCCATGAGATGTTCCTCCTCTGGCCAAGCCCGGGTCTCAGATCCTGTTGTGCCTGTGAATAGGCTGCAGGGGGACGGTGAACACCAGCAACAGCTTTCACGGCTGCCACCTTCACTGTGGGACAAGGAGCCGGACGTGTGCCTTTCTGGAAACAGGCCGTGCCGAGGACGAGAGCCATGAGATGTTCCTCCTCTGGGCAAGCCCGGGTCCCAGATCCTGTTGTGCCTGTGAATAGGCTGCAGGGGGACGGTGAAGACCAGCAACAGCTTTCATGGCTGCCACCTTCCTTGTGGGACAAGGAGCCGGACGTGTGCCTTTTCGGAATCAGGCTCTGCCGAGGACGAGAGCCATGAGATGTTCCTCCTCTGGGCAAGCCCGCGTACAAATCCTGTTGTGCCTGTGAATAGGCTGCAGGGGGACGGTGAAGACCAGCAACAGCTTTCAGGGCTGCCAACTTCCGTGTGGGACAAGGAGCCGGATGTGTGCCTTTTCGGAAACAGGCTCTGCCAAGGACGAGAGCCATGAGATGTTCCTCCTCTGGGCAAGCCCGGGTCCTGAATCCTGTTGTGCCTGTGAATAGGCTGCAGGGGGACGGTGAAGACCAGCAACAGCTTTCAGGGCTGCCACCTTCCGTGTGGGACAAGGAGCCGGTCTTGTGCCTTTATGGAAACAGGCCCTGCCGAGGACGAGAGCCATGAGATGTTCCTCCTCTGGGCAAGGCCGGGTCCCAGATCCTGTTGTGCCTGTGAATAGGCTGCAGGGGGACGGTGAAGACCAGCAACAGCTTCCAGGGCTGCCACCTTCCGTGTGGGACAAGGAGCCGGACGTGTGCCTTTTCGGAAACAAGCTATGCCGAGGACGAGAGCCATGAGATGTTCCTCCTCTGGGCAAGCCCGGGTCTCAGATCCTGTTGTGCCTGTGAATAGGCTGCAGGGGGACGGTGAACACCAGCAACAGCTTTCACGGCTGCCACCTTCACTGTGGGACAAGGAGCCGGATGTGTGCCTCTCTGGAAACAGGCCGTGCCGAGGATGAGAGCCATGAGATGTTCCTCCTCTGGCCAAGCCCGGGTCCCAGATCCTGTTGTGCCTGTGAATAGGCTGCAGGGGGACGGTGAAGACCAGCAACAGCTTTCAGAGCTGCCACCTTCCGTGTGGGACAATGAGCCGGTCTTGTGCCTTTATGGAAACAGGCCCTGCCGAGGACGAGAGCCATGAGATGTTCCTCCTCTGGGCAAGCCCGGGTCCCAGATCCTGTTGTGCCTGTGAATAGGCTGCAGGGGGACGGTGAAGACCAGCAACAGCTTTCAGGGCTGCCACCTTCCGTGTGGGACAAGGAGCCGGACGTGTGCCTTTTCGGAAACAAGCTCTGCCGAGGACGAGAGCCATGAGATGTTCCTCCTCTGGGCAAGCCCGGGTCCCAGATCCTGTTGTGCCTGTGAATAGGCTGCAGGGGGACGGTGAACACCAGCAACAGCTTTCACGGCTGCCACCTTCACTGTGGGAGAAGGAGCCGGACGTGTGCCTTTCTGGAAACAGGCCGTGCCGAGGACGAGAGCCAAGAGATGTACCTCCTCTGGCAAGCCCGGGTCCCAGATCCTGTTGTGCCTGTGAATAGGCTGCAGGGGGACGGTGAAGACCAGCAACAGCTTTCAGGGCTGCCACCTTCCGTGTGGGAAAAGGAGCCGGACGTGTGCCTTTTTGGAATCAGGCTCTGCCGAGGACGAGAGCCATGAGATGTTCCTCCTTTGGGCAAGCCCGGGTCCCAGATCCTGTTGTGCCTGTGAATAGGCTGCAGGGGGACGGTGAAGACCAGCAACAGCTTTCAGGGCTGCCACCTTCCGTGTGGGACAATGAGCCGGATGTGTGCCTTTCTGGAAACAGGCCCTGCCGAGGACGAGAGCCATGAGATGTTCCTCCTCTGGGCAAGCCCGGGTCCCAGATCCTGTTGTGCCTGTGAATAGGCTGCAGGGGGACGGTGAACACCAGCAACAGCTTTCACGGCTGCCACCTTCACTGTGGGACAAGGAGCCGGACGTGTGCCTTTCTGGAAACAGGCCCTGCCGAGGACGAGAGCCATGAGATGTTCCTCCTCTGGCCAAGCCCGGGTCCCAGATCCTGTTGTGCCTGTGAATAGGCTGCAGGGGGACGGTGAACACCAGCAACAGCTTTCAGAGCTGCCACCTTCCGTGTGGGACAATGAGCCGGTCTTGTGCCTTTATGGAAACAGGCCCTGCCGAGGACGAGAGCCATGAGATGTTCCTCCTCTGGGCAAGCCCGGGTCCCAGATCCTGTTGTGCCTGTGAATAGGCTGCAGGGGGACGGTGAAGACCAGCAACAGCTTCCAGGGCTGCCACCTTCCGTGTGGGACAAGGAGCCGGACGTGTGCCTTTTCGGAAACAAGCTCTGCCGAGGACGAGAGCCATGAGATGTTCCTCCTCTGGGCAAGCCCGGGTCCCAGATCCTGTTGTGCCTGTGAATAGGCTGCAGGGGGACGGTGAACACCAGCAACAGCTTTCACGGCTGCCACCTTCACTGTGGGACAAGGAGCCGGACGTGTGCCTTTCTGGAAACAGGCCGTGCCGAGGACGAGAGCCAAGAGATGTACCTCCTCTGGCAAGCCCGGGTCCCAGATCCTGTTGTGCCTGTGAATAGGCTGCAGGGGGACGGTGAAGACCAGCAACAGCTTTCAGGGCTGCCACCTTCCGTGTGGGACAAGGAGCCGGACGTGTGCCTTTTCGGAAACAGGCTCTGCCGAGGACGAGAGCCATGAGATGTTCCTCCTCTGGGCAAGCCCGGGTCCTGAATCCTGTTGTGCCTGTGAATAGGCTGCAGGGGGACGGTGAAGACCAGCAACAGCTTTCAGGGCTGCCACCTTCCGTGTGGGACAAGGAGCCGGATGTGTGCCTTTCTGGAAACAGGCCCTGCCGAGGACGAGAGCCATGAGATGTTCCTCCTCTGGGCAAGCCCCGGTCCTGAATCCTGTTGTGCCTGTGAATAGGCTGCAGGGCGACGGTGAAGACCAGCAACAGCTTTCAGGGCTGCCACCTTCCGTGTGGGACTAGGAGCCGGACGTGTCTTTCTGGATACAGGCCCTGCCGAGGACGAGAGCCATGAGATGTTCCTCCTCTGGGCAAGCCCGGGTCCTGAATCCTGTTGTGCCTGTGAATAGGCTGCAGGGGGACGGTGAAGACCAGCAACAGCTTTCAGGGCTGCCACCTTCCGTGTGGGACAAGGAGCCGGATGTGTGCCTTTTCGGAAACAGGCTCTGCCGAGGAAGAGAGCCATGAGATGTTCCTCCTCTGGGCAAGCCCGGGTCCCAGATCCTGTTGTGCCTGTGAATAGGCTGCAGGGGGACGGTGAAGACCAGCAACAGCTTTCAGGGCTGCCACCTTCCGTGTTGGACAAGGAGCCGGACGTGTGCCTTTTCGGAAACAAGCTCTGCCGAGGACGAGAGCCATTAGATGTTCCTCCTCTGGGCAAGCCCGGGTCCCAGATCCTGTTGTGCCTGTGAATAGGCTGCAGGGGGACGGTGAAGACCAGCAACAGCTTTCAGGGCTGCCACCATCCGTGTGGGACAAGGAGCAGGACGTGTGCCTTTTCGGAATCAGTCCGTGCCGGGGACGAGAGCCATGAGATGTTCCTCCTCTGGGCAAGCCCGGGTCCCAGATCCTGTTGTGCCTGTGAATAGGCTGCAGGGGGATGGTGAAGACCAGCAACAGCTTTCAGGGCTGCCACCTTCCGTGTGGGACAAGGAGCCGGACGTGTGCCTTTTCGGAAACAGGCTCTGCCGAGGACGAGAGCCATGAGATGTTCCTCCTCTGGGCAAGCCCGGGTCCCAGATCCTGTTGTGCCTGTGAATAGGCTGCAGGGGGACGGTGATGACCAGCAACAGCTTTCAGGGCTGCCACCTTCAGTGTGGGACAAGGAGCCGGATGTGTGCCTTTCTGGAAACAGGCCGTGCCGGGGACGAGAGCCAAGAGATGTTCCTCCTCTGGGCAAGCCCGGGTCCCAGATCCTTTTGTGCCTGTGAATAGGCTGCAGGGGGACGGTGAAGACCAGCAACAGCTTTCAGGGCTGCCACCTTCCGTGTGGGACAAGGAGCCGGACGTGTGCCTTTTCGGAAACAGGCTCTGCCGAGGACGAGAGCCATGAGATGTTCCTCCTCTGGGCAAGCCCGGGTCCTGAATCCTGTTCTGCCTGTGAATAGGCTGCAGGGGGACGGTGAAGACCAGCAACAGCTTTCAGGGCTGCCACCTTCCGTGTGGGACAAGGAGCCGGATGTGTGCCTTTCTGGAATCAGGCCCTGCCGAGGACGAGAGCCATGAGATGTTCCTCCTCTGGGCAAGCCCCGGTCCCAGATCCTTTTGTGCCTGTGAATAGGCTGCAGGGGGACGGTGAAGACCAGCAACAGCTTTCAGGGCTGCCACCTTCCGTGTGGGACAAGGAGCCGGACGTGTGCCTTTTCGGAAACAAGCTCTGCCGAGGACGAGAGCCATGAGATGTTCCTCCTCTGGGCAAGCCCGGGTCCCAGATCCTGTTGTGCCTGTGAATAGGCTGCAGGGGGACGGTGAACACCAGCAACAGCTTTCACGGCTGCCACCTTCACTGTGGGACAAGGAGCCGGACGTGTGCCTTTCAGGAAACAGGCCGTGCCGAGGACGAGAGCCAAGAGATGTACCTCCTCTGGCAAGCCCGGGTCCCAGATCCTGTTGTGCCTGTGAATAGGCTGCAGGGGGACGGTGAAGACCAGCAACAGCTTTCAGGGCTGCCACCTTCCGTGTGGGAAAAGGAGCCGGACGTGTGCCTTTTCGGAATCAGGCTCTGCCGAGGACGAGAGCCATGAGATGTTCCTCCTCTGGGCAAGCCCGGGTCCCAGATCCTGTTGTGCCTGTGAATAGGCTGCAGGGGGACGGTGATGACCAGCAACAGCTTTCAGGGCTGCCACCTTCCGTGTGGGAGAAGGAGCCGGACGTGTGCCTTTCTGGAAACAGGCCGTGCCGAGGACGAGAGCCATGAGATGTTCCTCCTCTGGGCAAGCCCGGGTCCCAGATCCTGTTGTGCCTGTGAATAGGCTGCAGGGGGACGGTGAAGACCAGCAACAGCTTTCACGGCTGCCACCTTCCGTGTGGGACAAAGAGCCGGACGTGTGCCTTTCTGGAAACAGGTCGTGCCGAGGACGAGAGCCATGAGATGTTCCTCCTCTGGGCAAGCCCGGGTCCTGAATCCTGTTGTGCCTGTGAATAGGCTGCAGGGGGACGGTGAAGACCAGCAACAGCTTTCAGGGCTGCCACCTTCCGTGTGGGACAAGGAGCCGGATGTGTGCCTTTTCGGAATCAGGCTCTGCCGAGGACGAGAGCCATGAGATGTTCCTCCTCTGGGCAAGCCCGCGTCCAAATCCTGTTGTGCCTGTGAATAGGCTGCAGGGGGACGGTGAAGACCAGCAACAGCTTTCAGGGCTGCCACCTTCCGTGTGGGACAAGGAGCCGGATGTGTGCCTTTCTGGAAACAGGCCCTGCCGAGGACGAGAGCCATGAGATGTTCCTCCTCTGGGCAAGCCCCGGTCCTGAATCCTGTTGTGCCTGTGAATAGGCTGCAGTGGGACGGTGAAGACCAGCAACAGCTTTCAGGGCTGCCACCTTCCGTGTGGGTCAAGGAGCCGGACGTGTCTTTCTGGATACAGGCCCTGCCGAGGACGAGAGCCATGAGATGTTCCTCCTCTGGGCAAGCCCGGGTCCCAGATCCTGTTGTGCCTGTGAATAGGCTGCAGGGGGACGGTGAAGACCAGCAACAGCTTTCAGGGCTGCCACCTTCCGTGTGGGACAAGGAGCCGGATGTGTGCCTTTTCGGAAACAGGCTCTGCCGAGGACGAGAGCCATGAGATGTTCCTCCTCTGGGCAAGCCCGGGTCCTGAATCCTGTTGTGCCTGTGAATAGGCTGCAGGGGGATGGTGAAGACCAGCAACAGCTTTCAGGGCTGCCACCTTCCGTGTGGGAAAATGAGCCGGACGTGTGCCTTTTCGGAAACAAGCTCTGCCGAGGACGAGAGCCAAGAGATGTTCCTCCTCTGGGCAAGCCCGGGTCCCAGATCCTGTTGTGCCTGTGAACAGGCTGCAGGGGGACGGTGAAGACCAGCAACAGCTTTCAGGGCTGCCACCTTCCGTGTGGGAGAAGGAGCCGGATTTGTGCCTTTCTGGAAACAGGCCGTGCCGGGGACGAGAGCCATGAGATGTTCCTCCTCTGGGCAAGCCCGGGTCCCAGATCCTGTTGTGCCTGTGAATAGGCTGCAGGGGGACGGTGAAGACCAGCAACAGCTTTCAGGGCTGCCACCTTCCGTGTGGGACAAGGAGCCGGACTTGTGCCTTTATGGAAACAGGCCCTGCCGAGGACGAGAGCCATGAGATGTTCCTCCTCTGGGCAAGGCCGGGTCCCAGATCCTGTTGTGCCTGTGAATAGGCTGCAGGGGGACGGTGAAGACCAGCAACAGCTTCCAGGGCTGCCACCTTCCGTGTGGGACAAGGAGACGGATGTGTGCCTTTTCGGAAACAGGCTCTGCCGAGGACGAGAGCCATGAGATGTTCCTCCTCTGGGCAAGGCCGGGTCCTAGATCCTGTTGTGCCTGTGAATAGGCTGCAGGGGGACGGTGAAGACCAGCAACAGCTTTCAGGGCTGCCACCTTCCGTGTGGGACAAGGAGCCGGATGTGTGCCTTTCTGGAAACAGGCCGTGCCGGGGACGAGAGCCATGAGATGTTCCTCCTCTGGGCAAGCCCGGGTCCCAGATCCTTTTGTGCCTGTGAATAGGCTGCAGGGGGACGGTGAAGACCAGCAACAGCTTTCAGGGCTGCCACCTTCCGTGTGGGACAAGGAGCCGGACGTGTGCCTTTTCGGAAACAGGCTCTGCCGAGGACGAGAGCCATGAGATGTTCCTCCTCTGGGCAAGCCCGCGTCCAAATCCTGTTGTGCCTGTGAAAAGGCTGCAGGGGGACGGTGAAGACCAGCAACAGCTTTCAGGGCTGCCACCGTCCGTGTGGGACAAGGAGCCGGACGTGTGCCTTCTCGGAAACAAGCTCTAACGAGGACGAGAGCCATTAGATGTTCCTCCTCTGGGCAAGCCCGGCTCCCAGATCCTGTTGTGCTTGTGAATAGGCTGCAGGGCGACGGTGAATACCAGCAACAGCTGTCAGGGCTGCCACCTTCCGTGTGGGACAAGGAGCCGGATGTGTGCCTTTTCCGAAACAGGCTCTGCCGAGGACGAGAGCCATGAGATGTTCCTCCTCTGGGCAAGCCCGCGTCCAAATCCTGTTGTGCCTGTGAATAGGCTGCAGGGCGACGGTGAAGACCAGCAACAGCTTTCACGGCTGCCACATTCCGTGTGGGACAAGGAGCTGGACGTGTGCGTTTTCGGAAACAGGCTCTGCCGAGGACGAGAGCCATGAGATGTTCCACCTCTGGGCAAGCCCGGGTCCTGAATCCTGTTGTGCCTGTGAATAGGCTGCAGGGGGACGGTGAAGACCAGCAACAGCTTTCAGGGCTGCCACCTTCCGTGTGGGACAAGGAGCCGGACGTGTCTTTCTGGATACAGGCCCTGCCGAGGACGAGAGCCATGAGATGTTCCTCCTCTGGGCAAGCCGGGGTCCCAGATCCTGTTGTGCCTGTGAATAGGCTGCAGGGGGACGGTGAAGACCAGCAACAGCTTTCAGGGCTGCCACCTTCCGTGTGGGACAAGGAGCCGGACTTGTGCCTTTATGGAAACAGGCCCTGCCGAGGACGAGAGCCATGAGATGTTCCTCCTCTGGGCAAGGCCGGGTCCCAGATCCTGTTGTGCCTGTGAATAGGCTGCAGGGGGACGGTGAAGACCAGCAACAGCTTCCAGGGCTGCCACCTTCCGTGTGGAACAAGGAGCCGGACGTGTGCCTTTTCGGAAACAAGCTCTGCCGAGGACGAGAGCCATGAGATGTTCCTCCTCTGGCCAAGCCCTGGTCTCAGATCCTGTTGTGCCTGTGAATAGGCTGCAGGGGGACGGTGAACACCAGCAACAGCTTTCACGGCTGCCACCTTCACTGTGGGACAAGGAGCCGGACGTGTGCCTTTCTGGAAACAGGCCGTGCCGAGGACGAGAGCCATGAGATGTTCCTCCTCTGGGCAAGCCCGGGTCCCAGATCCTGTTGTGCCTGTGAATAGGCTGCAGGGGGACGGTGAAGACCAGCAACAGCTTTCATGGCTGCCACCTTCCTTGTGGGACAAGGAGCCGGACGTGTGCCTTTTCGGAATCAGGCTCTGCCGAGGACGAGAGCCATGAGATGTTCCTCCTCTGGGCAAGCCCGCGTACAAATCCTGTTGTGCCTGTGAATAGGCTGCAGGGGGACGGTGAAGACCAGCAACAGCTTTCAGGGCTGCCAACTTCCGTGTGGGACAAGGAGCCGGATGTGTGCCTTTTCGGAAACAGGCTCTGCCGAGGACGAGAGCCATGAGATGTTCCTCCTCTGGGCAAGCCCGGGTCCTGAATCCTGTTGTGCCTGTGAATAGGCTGCAGGGGGACGGTGAAGACCAGCAACAGCTTTCAGGGCTGCCACCTTCCGTGTGGGACAAGGAGCCGGTCTTGTGCCTTTATGGAAACAGGCCCTGCCGAGGACGAGAGCCATGAGATGTTCCTCCTCTGGGCAAGGCCGGGTCCCAGATCCTGTTGTGCCTGTGAATAGGCTGCAGGGGGACGGTGAAGACCAGCAACAGCTTTCAGGGCTGCCACCTTCCGTGTGGGACAAGGAGCCGGACGTGTGCCTTTTCGGAAACAAGCTATGCCGAGGACGAGAGCCATGAGATGTTCCTCCTCTGGGCAAGCCCGGGTCTCAGATCCTGTTGTGCCTGTGAATAGGCTGCAGGGGGACGGTGAACACCAGCAACAGCTTTCACGGCTGCCACCTTCACTGTGGGACAAGGAGCCGGATGTGTGCCTCTCTGGAAACAGGCCGTGCCGAGGATGAGAGCCATGAGATGTTCCTCCTCTGGCCAAGCCCGGGTCCCAGATCCTGTTGTGCCTGTGAATAGGCTGCAGGGGGACGGTGAACACCAGCAACAGCTTTCAGAGCTGCCACCTTCCGTGTGGGACAATGAGCCGGTCTTGTGCCTTTATGGAAACAGGCCCTGCCGAGGACGAGAGCCATGAGATGTTCCTCCTCTGGGCAAGCCCGGGTCCCAGATCCTGTTGTGCCTGTGAATAGGCTGCAGGGGGACGGTGAAGACCAGCAACAGCTTTCAGGGCTGCCACCTTCCGTGTGGGACAAGGAGCCGGACGTGTGCCTTTTCGGAAACAAGCTCTGCCGAGGACGAGAGCCATGAGATGTTCCTCCTCTGGGCAAGCCCGGGTCCCAGATCCTGTTGTGCCTGTGAATAGGCTGCAGGGGGACGGTGAACACCAGCAACAGCTTTCACGGCTGCCACCTTCACTGTGGGAGAAGGAGCCGGACGTGTGCCTTTCTGGAAACAGGCCGTGCCGAGGACGAGAGCCAAGAGATGTACCTCCTCTGGCAAGCCCGGGTCCCAGATCCTGTTGTGCCTGTGAATAGGCTGCAGGGGGACGGTGAAGACCAGCAACAGCTTTCAGGGCTGCCACCTTCCGTGTGGGAAAAGGAGCCGGACGTGTGCCTTTTTGGAATCAGGCTCTGCCGAGGACGAGAGCCATGAGATGTTCCTCCTTTGGGCAAGCCCGGGTCCCAGATCCTGTTGTGCCTGTGAATAGGCTGCAGGGGGACGGTGAAGACCAGCAACAGCTTTCAGGGCTGCCACCTTCCGTGTGGGACAATGAGCCGGATGTGTGCCTTTCTGGAAACAGGCCCTGCCGAGGACGAGAGCCATGAGATGTTCCTCCTCTGGGCAAGCCCGGGTCCCAGATCCTGTTGTGCCTGTGAATAGGCTGCAGGGGGACGGTGAACACCAGCAACAGCTTTCACGGCTGCCACCTTCACTGTGGGACAAGGAGCCGGACGTGTGCCTTTCTGGAAACAGGCCCTGCCGAGGACGAGAGCCATGAGATGTTCCTCCTCTGGCCAAGCCCGGGTCCCAGATCCTGTTGTGCCTGTGAATAGGCTGCAGGGGGACGGTGAACACCAGCAACAGCTTTCAGAGCTGCCACCTTCCGTGTGGGACAATGAGCCGGTCTTGTGCCTTTATGGAAACAGGCCCTGCCGAGGACGAGAGCCATGAGATGTTCCTCCTCTGGGCAAGCCCGGGTCCCAGATCCTGTTGTGCCTGTGAATAGGCTGCAGGGGGACGGTGAAGACCAGCAACAGCTTTCAGGGCTGCCACCTTCCGTGTGGGACAAGGAGCCGGACGTGTGCCTTTTCGGAAACAAGCTCTGCCGAGGACGAGAGCCATGAGATGTTCCTCCTCTGGGCAAGCCCGGGTCCCAGATCCTGTTGTGCCTGTGAATAGGCTGCAGGGGGACGGTGAACACCAGCAACAGCTTTCACGGCTGCCACCTTCACTGTGGGACAAGGAGCCGGACGTGTGCCTTTCTGGAAACAGGCCGTGCCGAGGACGAGAGCCAAGAGATGTTCCTCCTCTGGCAAGCCCGGGTCCCAGATCCTGTTGTGCCTGTGAATAGGCTGCAGGGGGACGGTGAAGACCAGCAACAGCTTTCAGGGCTGCCACCTTCCGTGTGGGACAAGGAGCCGGACGTGTGCCTTTTCGGAAACAGGCTCTGCCGAGGACGAGAGCCATGAGATGTTCCTCCTCTGGGCAAGCCCGGGTCCTGAATCCTGTTGTGCCTGTGAATAGGCTGCAGGGGGACGGTGAAGACCAGCAACAGCTTTCAGGGCTGCCACCTTCCGTGTGGGACAAGGAGCCGGATGTGTGCCTTTCTGGAAACAGGCCCTGCCGAGGACGAGAGCCATGAGATGTTCCTCCTCTGGGCAAGCCCCGGTCCTGAATCCTGTTGTGCCTGTGAATAGGCTGCAGGGCGACGGTGAAGACCAGCAACAGCTTTCAGGGCTGCCACCTTCCGTGTGGGACTAGGAGCCGGACGTGTCTTTCTGGATACAGGCCCTGCCGAGGACGAGAGCCATGAGATGTTCCTCCTCTGGGCAAGCCCGGGTCCTGAATCCTGTTGTGCCTGTGAATAGGCTGCAGGGGGACGGTGAAGACCAGCAACAGCTTTCAGGGCTGCCACCTTCCGTGTGGGACAAGGAGCCGGATGTGTGCCTTTTCGGAAACAGGCTCTGCCGAGGAAGAGAGCCATGAGATGTTCCTCCTCTGGGCAAGCCCGGGTCCCAGATCCTGTTGTGCCTGTGAATAGGCTGCAGGGGGACGGTGAAGACCAGCAACAGCTTTCAGGGCTGCCACCTTCCGTGTTGGACAAGGAGCCGGACGTGTGCCTTTTCGGAAACAAGCTCTGCCGAGGACGAGAGCCATGAGATGTTCCTCCTCTGGGCAAGCCCGGGTCCCAGATCCTGTTGTGCCTGTGAATAGGCTGCAGGGGGACGGTGAAGACCAGCAACAGCTTTCAGGGCTGCCACCATCCGTGTGGGACAAGGAGCAGGACGTGTGCCTTTTCGGAATCAGTCCGTGCCGGGGACGAGAGCCATGAGATGTTCCTCCTCTGGGCAAGCCCGGGTCCCAGATCCTGTTGTGCCTGTGAATAGGCTGCAGGGGGATGGTGAAGACCAGCAACAGCTTTCAGGGCTGCCACCTTCCGTGTGGGACAAGGAGCCGGACGTGTGCCTTTTCGGAAACAGGCTCTGCCGAGGACGAGAGCCATGAGATGTTCCTCCTCTGGGCAAGCCCGGGTCCCAGATCCTGTTGTGCCTGTGAATAGGCTGCAGGGGGACGGTGATGACCAGCAACAGCTTTCAGGGCTGCCACCTTCAGTGTGGGACAAGGAGCCGGATGTGTGCCTTTCTGGAAACAGGCCGTGCCGGGGACGAGAGCCAAGAGATGTTCCTCCTCTGGGCAAGCCCGGGTCCCAGATCCTTTTGTGCCTGTGAATAGGCTGCAGGGGGACGGTGAAGACCAGCAACAGCTTTCAGGGCTGCCACCTTCCGTGTGGGACAAGGAGCCGGACGTGTGCCTTTTCGGAAACAGGCTCTGCCGAGGACGAGAGCCATGAGATGTTCCTCCTCTGGGCAAGCCCGGGTCCTGAATCCTGTTCTGCCTGTGAATAGGCTGCAGGGGGACGGTGAAGACCAGCAACAGCTTTCAGGGCTGCCACCTTCCGTGTGGGACAAGGAGCCGGATGTGTGCCTTTCTGGAATCAGGCCCTGCCGAGGACGAGAGCCATGAGATGTTCCTCCTCTGGGCAAGCCCCGGTCCCAGATCCTGTTGTGCCTGTGAATAGGCTGCAGGGGGACGGTGAAGACCAGCAACAGCTTTCAGGGCTGCCACCTTCCGTGTGGGACAAGGAGCCGGACGTGTGCCTTTTCGGAAACAAGCTCTGCCGAGGACGAGAGCCATGAGATGTTCCTCCTCTGGGCAAGCCCGGGTCCCAGATCCTGTTGTGCCTGTGAATAGGCTGCAGGGGGACGGTGAACACCAGCAACAGCTTTCACGGCTGCCACCTTCACTGTGGGACAAGGAGCCGGACGTGTGCCTTTCTGGAAACAGGCCGTGCCGAGGACGAGAGCCAAGAGATGTACCTCCTCTGGCAAGCCCGGGTCCCAGATCCTGTTGTGCCTGTGAATAGGCTGCAGGGGGACGGTGAAGACCAGCAACAGCTTTCAGGGCTGCCACCTTCCGTGTGGGAAAAGGAGCCGGACGTGTGCCTTTTCGGAATCAGGCTCTGCCGAGGACGAGAGCCATGAGATGTTCCTCCTCTGGGCAAGCCCGGGTCCCAGATCCTGTTGTGCCTGTGAATAGGCTGCAGGGGGACGGTGAAGACCAGCAACAGCTTTCAGGGCTGCCACCTTCCGTGTGGGAGAAGGAGCCGGACGTGTGCCTTTCTGGAAACAGGCCGTGCCGAGGACGAGAGCCATGAGATGTTCCTCCTCTGGGCAAGCCCGGGTCCCAGATCCTGTTGTGCCTGTGAATAGGCTGCAGGGGGACGGTGAAGACCAGCAACAGCTTTCACGGCTGCCACCTTCCGTGTGGGACAAAGAGCCGGACGTGTGCCTTTCTGGAAACAGGTCGTGCCGAGGACGAGAGCCATGAGATGTTCCTCCTCTGGGCAAGCCCGGGTCCTGAATCCTGTTGTGCCTGTGAATAGGCTGCAGGGGGACGGTGAAGACCAGCAACAGCTTTCAGGGCTGCCACCTTCCGTGTGGGACAAGGAGCCGGATGTGTGCCTTTTCGGAATCAGGCTCTGCCGAGGACGAGAGCCATGAGATGTTCCTCCTCTGGGCAAGCCCGCGTCCAAATCCTGTTGTGCCTGTGAATAGGCTGCAGGGGGACGGTGAAGACCAGCAACAGCTTTCAGGGCTGCCACCTTCCGTGTGGGACAAGGAGCCGGATGTGTGCCTTTCTGGAAACAGGCCCTGCCGAGGACGAGAGCCATGAGATGTTCCTCCTCTGGGCAAGCCCCGGTCCTGAATCCTGTTGTGCCTGTGAATAGGCTGCAGTGGGACGGTGAAGACCAGCAACAGCTTTCAGGGCTGCCACCTTCCGTGTGGGTCAAGGAGCCGGACGTGTCTTTCTGGATACAGGCCCTGCCGAGGACGAGAGCCATGAGATGTTCCTCCTCTGGGCAAGCCCGGGTCCCAGATCCTGTTGTGCCTGTGAATAGGCTGCAGGGGGACGGTGAAGACCAGCAACAGCTTTCAGGGCTGCCACCTTCCGTGTGGGACAAGGAGCCGGATGTGTGCCTTTTCGGAAACAGGCTCTGCCGAGGACGAGAGCCATGAGATGTTCCTCCTCTGGGCAAGCCCGGGTCCTGAATCCTGTTGTGCCTGTGAATAGGCTGCAGGGGGATGGTGAAGACCAGCAACAGCTTTCAGGGCTGCCACCTTCCGTGTGGGAAAATGAGCCGGACGTGTGCCTTTTCGGAAACAAGCTCTGCCAAGGACGAGAGCCAAGAGATGTTCCTCCTCTGGGCAAGCCCGGGTCCCAGATCCTGTTGTGCCTGTGAACAGGCTGCAGGGGGACGGTGAAGACCAGCAACAGCTTTCAGGGCTGCCACCTTCCGTGTGGGAGAAGGAGCCGGATTTGTGCCTTTCTGGAAACAGGCCGTGCCGGGGACGAGAGCCATGAGATGTTCCTCCTCTGGGCAAGCCCGGGTCCCAGATCCTGTTGTGCCTGTGAATAGGCTGCAGGGGGATGGTGAAGACCAGCAACAGCTTTCAGGGCTGCCACCTTCCGTGTGGGACAAGGAGCCGGACGTGTGCCTTTTCGGAAACAGGCTCTGCCGAGGACGAGAGCCATGAGATGTTCCTCCTCTGGGCAAGCCCGGGTCCCAGATCCTGTTGTGCCTGTGAATAGGCTGCAGGGGGACGGTGATGACCAGCAACAGCTTTCAGGGCTGCCACCTTCAGTGTGGGACAAGGAGCCGGATGTGTGCCTTTCTGGAAACAGGCCGTGCCGGGGACGAGAGCCAAGAGATGTTCCTCCTCTGGGCAAGCCCGGGTCCCAGATCCTTTTGTGCCTGTGAATAGGCTGCAGGGGGACGGTGAAGACCAGCAACAGCTTTCAGGGCTGCCACCTTCCGTGTGGGACAAGGAGCCGGACGTGTGCCTTTTCGGAAACAGGCTCTGCTGAGGACGAGAGCCATGAGATGTTCCTCCTCTGGGCAAGCCCGGGTCCTGAATCCTGTTGTGCCTGTGAATAGGCTGCAGGGGGACGGTGAAGACCAGCAACAGCTTTCAGGGCTGCCAACTTCCGTGTGGGACAAGTTGCCGGACCTGTCTTTCTGGACACAGGCCCTGCCGAGGACGAGAGCCATGAGATGTTCCTCATCTGGGCAAGCCCGGGTCCTGGATCCTGTTGTGCCTGTGAATAGGCTGCAGGGGGACGGTAAAGACCAGCAACAGCTTTCAGGGCTGCCACCTTCCGTGTGGGAGAAGGAGCCGGATGTGTGCCTTTCTGGAAACAGGCCGTGCCGGGGACGAGAGCCATGAGATGTTCCTCCTCTGGGCAAGCCCCGGTCCCAGATCCTGTTGTGCCTGTGAATAGGCTGCAGGGGGACGGTGAAGACCAGCAACAGCTTTCAGGGCTGCCACCTTCCGTGTGGGACAAGGAGCCGGACTTTTGCCTTTTCGGAAACAGGCTCTGCCGAGGACGAGAGCCATGAGATGTTCCTCCTCTGGGCAAGCCCGGGTCCTGAATCCTGTTGTGCCTGTGAATAGGCTGCAGGGGGACGGTGAAGACCAGCAACAGCTTTCAGAGCTGCCACCTTCCGTGTGGGACAATGAGCCGGTCTTGTGCCTTTATGGAAACAGGCCCTGCCGAGGACGAGAGCCATGAGATGTTCCTCCTCTGGGCAAGCCCGGGTCCCAGATCCTGTTGTGCCTGTGAATAGGCTGCAGGGGGACGGTGAAGACCAGCAACAGCTTTCAGGGCTGCCACCTTCCGTGTGGGACAAGGAGCCGGATGTGTGCCTTTTCGGAAACAGGCTCTGCCGAGGACGAGAGCCATGAGATGTTCCTCCTCTGGGCAAGCCCGGGTCCTGAATCCTGTTGTGCCTGTGAATAGGCTGCAGGGGGACGGTGAAGACCAGCAACAGCTTTCAGAGCTGCCACCTTCCGTGTGGGACAATGAGCCGGTCTTGTGCCTTTATGGAAACAGGCCCTGCCGAGGACGAGAGCCATGAGATGTTCCTCCTCTGGGCAAGCCCGGGTCCCAGATCCTGTTGTGCCTGTGAATAGGCTGCAGGGGGACGGTGAAGACCAGCAACAGCTTTCAGGGCTGCCACCTTCCGTGTGGGACAAGGAGCCGGACATGTGCCTTTTCGGAAACAAGCTCTGCCGAGGACGAGAGCCATGAGATGTTCCTCCTCTGGGCAAGCCCGGGTCTCAGATCCTGTTGTGCCTGTGAATAGGCTGCAGGGGGACGGTGAACACCAGCAACAGCTTTCACGGCTGCCACCTTCACTGTGGGACAAGGAGCCGGACGTGTGCCTTTCTGGAAACAGGCCGTGCCGAGGACGAGAGCCATGAGATGTTCCTCCTCTGGGCAAGCCCGGGTCCCAGATCCTGTTGTGCCTGTGAATAGGCTGCAGGGGGACGGTGAAGACCAGCAACAGCTTTCAGGGCTGCCACCTTCCGTGTGGGACAAGGAGCCGGACGTGTGCCTTTTCGGAATCAGGCTCTGCCGAGGACGAGAGCCATGAGATGTTCCTCCTCTGGGCAAGCCCGCGTCCAAATCCTGTTGTGCCTGTGAATAGGCTGCAGGGGGACGGTGAAGACCAGCAACAGCTTTCAGGGCTGCCAACTTCCGTGTGGGACAAGGAGCCGGATGTGTGCCTTTTCGGAAACAGGCTCTGCCGAGGACGAGAGCCATGAGATGTTCCTCCTCTGGGCAAGGCCGGGTCCTGAATCCTGTTGTGCCTGTGAATAGGCTGCAGGGGGACGGTGAAGACCAGCAACAGCTTTCAGGGCTGCCACCTTCCGTGTGGGACAAGGAGCCGGACGTGTGCCTTTTCGGAAACAAGCTCTGCCGAGGACGAGAGCCATGAGATGTTCCTCCTCTGGGCAAGCCCGGGTCTCAGATCCTGTTGTGCCTGTGAATAGGCTGCAGGGGGACGGTGAACACCAGCAACAGCTTTCACGGCTGCCACCTTCACTGTGGGACAAGGAGCCGGACGTGTGCCTTTCTGGAAACAGGCCGTGCCGAGGACGAGAGCCATGAGATGTTCCTCCTCTGGCCAAGCCCGGGTCCCAGATCCTGTTGTGCCTGTGAATAGGCTGCAGGGGGACGGTGAACACCAGCAACAGCTTTCAGAGCTGCCACCTTCCGTGTGGGACAATGAGCCGGTCTTGTGCCTTTATGGAAACAGGCCCTGCCGAGGACGAGAGCCATGAGATGTTCCTCCTCTGGGCAAGCCCGGGTCCCAGATCCTGTTGTGCCTGTGAATAGGCTGCAGGGGGACGGTGAAGACCAGCAACAGCTTTCAGGGCTGCCACCTTCCGTGTGGGACAAGGAGCCGGACGTGTGCCTTTTCGGAAACAAGCTCTGCCGAGGACGAGAGCCATGAGATGTTCCTCCTCTGGGCAAGCCCGGGTCCCAGATCCTGTTGTGCCTGTGAATAGGCTGCAGGGGGACGGTGAACACCAGCAACAGCTTTCACGGCTGCCACCTTCACTGTGGGACAAGGAGCCGGACGTGTGCCTTTCTGGAAACAGGCCGTGCCGAGGACGAGAGCCATGAGATGTTCCTCCTCTGGGCAAGCCCGGGTCCCAGATCCTGTTGTGCCTGTGAATAGGCTGCAGGGGGACGGTGAAGACCAGCAACAGCTTTCAGGGCTGCCACCTTCCGTGTGGGACAATGAGCCGGATGTGTGCCTTTCTGGAAACAGGCCCTGCCGAGGACGAGAGCCATGAGATGTTCCTCCTCTGGGCAAGCCCGGGTCCCAGATCCTGTTGTGCCTGTGAATAGGCTGCAGGGGGACGGTGAACACCAGCAACAGCTTTCACGGCTGCCACCTTCACTGTGGGACAAGGAGCCGGACGTGTGCCTTTCTGGAAACAGGCCCTGGCGAGGACGAGAGCCATGAGATGTTCCTCCTCTGGGTAAGCCCGGGTCCTGAATCCTGTTGTGCCTGTGAATAGGCTGCAGGGGGACGGTGAAGACCAGCAACAGCTTTCAGGGCTGCCACCTTCCGTGTGGGACAAGGAGCCGGATGTGTGCCTTTTCGGAAACAGGATCTGCCGAGGACCAGAGCCATGAGATGTTCCTCCTCTGGGCAAGCCCGGGTCCTGAATCCTGTTGTGCCTGTGAATAGGCTGCAGGGGGACGGTGAAGACCAGCAACAGCTTTCAGGGCTGCCACCTTCCGTGTTGGACAAGGAGCCGGACGTGTGCCTTTTCGGAAAAAAGCTCTGCCGAGGACGAGAGCCATTAGATGTTCCTCCTCTGGGCAAGCCCGGGTCCCAGATCCTGTTGTGCCTGTGAATAGGCTTCAGGGGGACGGTGAAGACCAGCAACAGCTTTCAGGGCTGCCACCTTCCGTGTGGGAGAAGGAGCCGGACGTGTGCCTTTCTGGAAACAGGCCGTGCCGGGGACGAGAGCCATGAGATGTTCCTCCTCTGGCCAAGCCCGGGTCCCAGATCCTGTTGTGCCTGTGAATAGGCTGCAGGGGGACGGTGAACACCAGCAACAGCTTTCACGGCTGCCACCTTCAGTGTGGGACAAGGAGCCGGACGTGTGCCTTTCTGGAAACAGGCCGTGCCGAGGACGAGAGCCATGAGATGTTCCTCCTCTGGGCAAGCCCGGGTCCTGAATCCTGTTGTGCCTGTGAATAGGCTGCAGGGGGACGGTGAAGACCAGCAACAGCTTTCAGGGCTGCCACCTTCCGAGTGGGTCAAGGAGCCGGACGTGTCTTTCTGGATACAGGCCCTGCCGAGGACGAGAGCCATGAGATGTTCCTCCTCTGGGCAAGCCCGGGTCCCAGATCCTGTTGTGCCTGTGAATAGGCTGCAGGGGGACGGTGAAGACCAGCAACAGCTTTCAGGGCTGCCACCTTCCGTGTGGGACAAGGAGCCGGATGTGTGCCTTTTCGGAAACAGGCTCTGCCGAGGACGAGAGCCATGAGATGTTCCTCCTCTGGGCAAGCCCGGGTCCTGAATCCTGTTGTGCCTGTGAATAGGCTGCAGGGGGACGGTGAAGACCAGCAACAGCTTTCAGGGCTGCCACCTTCCGTGTGGGAAAATGAGCCGGACGTGTGCCTTTTCGGAAACAAGCTCTGCCGAGGACGAGAGCCAAGAGATGTTCCTCCTCTGGGCAAGCCCGGGTCCCAGATCCTGTTGTGCCTGTGAATAGGCTGCAGGGGGACGGTGAAGACCAGCAACAGCTTTCAGGGCTGCCACCTTCCGTGTGGGACAAGGAGCCGGATGTGTGCCTTTCTGGAAACAGGCCGTGCCGGGGACGAGAGCCATGAGATGTTCCTCCTCTGGGCAAGCCCGGGTCCCAGATCCTGTTGTGCCTGTGAATAGGCTGCAGGGGGATGGTGAAGACCAGCAACAGCTTTCAGGGCTGCCACCTTCCGTGTGGGACAAGGAGCCGGACGTGTGCCTTTTCGGAAACAGGCTCTGCCGAGGACGAGAGCCATGAGATGTTCCTCCTCTGGGCAAGCCCGAGTCCCAGATCCTGTTGTGCCTGTGAATAGGCTGCAGGGGGACGGTGATGACCAGCAACAGCTTTCAGGGCTGCCACCTTCCGTGTGGGACAAGGAGCCGGATGTGTGCCTTTCTGGAAACAGGCCGTGCCGGGGACGAGAGCCAAGAGATGTTCCTCCTCTGGGCAAGCCCGGGTCCCAGATCCTTTTGTGCCTGTGAATAGGCTGCAGGGGGACGGTGAAGACCAGCAACAGCTTTCAGGGCTGCCACCTTCCGTATGGGACAAGGAGCCGGACGTGTGCCTTTTCGGAATCAGGCTCTGCTGAGGACGAGAGCCATGAGATGTTCCTCCTCTGGGCAAGCCCGGGTCCTGAATCCTGTTGTGCCTGTGAATAGGCTGCAGGGGGACGGTGAAGACCAGCAACAGCTTTCAGGGCTGCCAACTTCCGTGTGGGACAAGGATCCTGACGTGTCCCTTCTCGGAAACAAGCTCTGCCGAGGACGAGAGCCATGAGATGTTCCTCCTCTGGGCAAGCCCGGGTCCCAGATCCTGTTGTGCCTGTGAATAGGCTGCAGGGGGACGGTGAAGACCAGCAACAGCTTTCAGGGCTGCCACCTTCCGTGTGGGACAAGTTGCCGGACCTGTCTTTCTGGACACAGGCCCTGCCGAGGACGAGAGCCATGAGATGTTCCTCCTCTGGGCAAGCCCGGGTCCTGAATCCTGTTGTGCCTGTGAATAGGCTGCAGGGGGACGGTGAAGACCAGCAACAGCTTTCAGGGCTGCCACCTTCCGAGTGGGTCAAGGAGCCGGACGTGTCTTTCTGGATACAGGCCCTGCCGAGGACGAGAGCCATGAGATGTTCCTCCTCTGGGCAAGCCCGGGTCCCAGATCCTGTTGTGCCTGTGAATAGGCTGCAGGGGGACGGTGAAGACCAGCAACAGCTTTCAGGGCTGCCACCTTCCGTGTGGGACAAGGAGCCGGATGTGTGCCTTTTCGGAAACAGGCTCTGCCGAGGACGAGAGCCATGAGATGTTCCTCCTCTGGGCAAGCCCGGGTCCTGAATCCTGTTGTGCCTGTGAATAGGCTGCAGGGGGACGGTGAAGACCAGCAACAGCTTTCAGGGCTGCCACCTTCCGTGTGGGAAAATGAGCCGGACGTGTGCCTTTTCGGAAACAAGCTCTGCCGAGGACGAGAGCCAAGAGATGTTCCTCCTCTGGGCAAGCCCGGGTCCCAGATCCTGTTGTGCCTGTGAATAGGCTGCAGGGGGACGGTGAAGACCAGCAACAGCTTTCAGGGCTGCCACCTTCCGTGTGGGAGAAGGAGCCGGATGTGTGCCTTTCTGGAAACAGGCCGTGCCGGGGACGAGAGCCATGAGATGTTCCTCCTCTGGGCAAGCCCGGGTCCCAGATCCTGTTGTGCCTGTGAATAGGCTGCAGGGGGATGGTGAAGACCAGCAACAGCTTTCAGGGCTGCCACCTTCCGTGTGGGACAAGGAGCCGGACGTGTGCCTTTTCGGAAACAGGCTCTGCCGAGGACGAGAGCCATGAGATGTTCCTCCTCTGGGCAAGCCCGAGTCCCAGATCCTGTTGTGCCTGTGAATAGGCTGCAGGGGGACGGTGATGACCAGCAACAGCTTTCAGGGCTGCCACCTTCCGTGTGGGACAAGGAGCCGGATGTGTGCCTTTCTGGAAACAGGCCGTGCCGGGGACGAGAGCCAAGAGATGTTCCTCCTCTGGGCAAGCCCGGGTCCCAGATCCTTTTGTGCCTGTGAATAGGCTGCAGGGGGACGGTGAAGACCAGCAACAGCTTTCAGGGCTGCCACCTTCCGTATGGGACAAGGAGCCGGACGTGTGCCTTTTCGGAATCAGGCTCTGCTGAGGACGAGAGCCATGAGATGTTCCTCCTCTGGGCAAGCCCGGGTCCTGAATCCTGTTGTGCCTGTGAATAGGCTGCAGGGGGACGGTGAAGACCAGCAACAGCTTTCAGGGCTGCCAACTTCCGTGTGGGACAAGGATCCTGACGTGTCCCTTCTCGGAAACAAGCTCTGCCGAGGACGAGAGCCATGAGATGTTCCTCCTCTGGGCAAGCCCGGGTCCCAGATCCTGTTGTGCCTGTGAATAGGCTGCAGGGGGACGGTGAAGACCAGCAACAGCTTTCAGGGCTGCCACCTTCCGTGTGGGACAAGTTGCCGGACCTGTCTTTCTGGACACAGGCCCTGCCGAGGACGAGAGCCATGAGATGTTCCTCCTCTGGGCAAGCCCGGGTCCTGGATCCTGTTGTGCCTGTGAATAGGCTGCAGGGGGACGGTAAAGACCAGCAACAGCTTTCAGGGCTGCCACCTCCCGTGTGGGACAAGGAGCCGGATGTGTGCCTTTTCAGAAACAGGCTCTGCCGAGGACGAGAGCCATGAGATGTTCCTCCTCTGGGCAAGCCCGGGTCCCAGATCCTGTTGTGCCTGTGAATAGGCTGCAGGGGGACGGTGAAGACCAGCAACAGCTTTCATGGCTGCCACCTTCTGTGTGGGACAAGGAGCCGGACGTGTGCCTTCTCGGAAACAGGCTCTGCCGAGGACGAGAGCCATGAGATGATCCTCCTCTGGGCAAGGCCGGGTCCCAGATCCTGTTGTGCCTGTGAATAGGCTGCAGGGGGACGGTTAAGACCAGCAACAGCTTTCTGGGCTGCCACCTTCCGTGTGGGAGAAGGAGCCGGATGTGTGCCTTTCTGGAAACAGGCCGTGCCGGGGACGAGAGCCATGAGATGTTCCTCCTCTGGGCAAGCCCGGGTACCAGATCCTGTAGTGCCTGTGAATAGGCTGCAGGGGGACGGTGAAGACCAGCAACAGCTTTCTGGGCTGCCACCTTCCGTGTGGGAGAAGGAGCCGGATGTGTGCCTTTCTGGAAACAGGCCGTGCCGGGGACGAGAGCCATGAGATGTTCCTCCTCTGGGCAAGCCCCGGTCCCAGATCCTGTTGTGCCTGTGAATAGGCTGCAGGGGGACGGTGAAGACCAGCAACAGCTTTCAGGGCTGCCACCTTCCGTGTGGGACAAGGAGCCGGACTTTTGCCTATCCGGAAACAAGCTCTGCCGAGGACGAGAGCCATGAGATGTTCCACCTCTGGGCAAGCCCGGGTCCTGAATCCTGTTGTGCCTGTGAATAGGCTGCAGGGGGACGGTGAAGACCAGCAACAGCTTTCAGGGCTGCCACCTTCCGTGTGGGACAAGGAGCCGGACGTGTCTTTCTGGATACAGGCCCTGCCGAGGACGAGAGCCATGAGATGTTCCTCCTCTGGGCAAGCCCGGGTCCCAGATCCTGTTGTGCCTGTGAATAGGCTGCAGGGGGATGGTGAAGACCAGCAACAGCTTTCATGTCTGCCACCTTCCTTGTGGGACAAGGAGCCGGACGTGTGCCTTCTCGGAAACAGGATCTGCCGAGGACGAGAGCCATGAGATGTTCCTCCTCTGGGCAAGCCCGGGTCCCAGATCCTGTTGTGCCTGTGAATAGGCTGCAGGGGGACGGTGAAGACCAGCAACAGCTTTCAGGGCTGCCACCTTCCGTGTGTGACAAGGAACCGGATGAGTGCCTTTTCAGAAACAGGCTCTGCTGAGGACGAGAGCCATGAGATGTTCCTCCTCTGGGCAAGCCCGGGTCCCAGATCCTGTTGTGCCTGTGAATAGGCTGCAGGGGGACGGTGAAGACCAGCAACAGCTTTCAGGGCTGCCACCTTCCGTGTGGGACAAGGAGCCGGACGTGTGCCTTTTCGGAAACAGGCTCTGCCGAGGACGAGAGCCATGAGATGTTCCTCCTCTGGGCAAGCCCGGGTCCTGAATCCTGTTGTGCCTGTGAATAGGCTGCAGGGGGACGGTGAAGACCAGCAACAGCTTTCACGGCTGCCACCTTCCGTGTGGGACAAGGAGCCGGATGAGTGCCTTTTCAGAAACAGGCTCTGCTGAGGACGAGAGCCATGAGATGTTCCTCCTCTGGGCAAGCCCGGGTCCCAGATCCTGTTGTGCCTGTGAATAGGCTGCAAGGGGACAGTGAACACCAGCAACAGCTTTCACGGCTGCCACCTTCACTGTGGGAGAAGGAGCCGGACGTGTGCCTTTCTGGAAACAGGCCGTGCCGAGGACGAGAGCCATGAGATGGTCCTCCTCTGGCCAAGCCCGGGTCCCAGATCCTGTTGTGCCTGTGAATAGGCTGCAGGGGGACGGTGAAGACCAGCAACAGCTTTCAGGGCTGCCACCTTCCGTGTGGGACAAGGAGCCGGACGTGTGCCTTTTCGGAATCAGGCTCTGCCGAGGACGAGAGCCATGAGATGTTCCTCCTCTGGGCAAGCCCGGGTCCCAGATCCTGTTGTGCCTGTGAATAGGCTGCAGGGGGACGGTGAAGACCAGCAACAGCTTTCAGGGCTGCCACCTTCCGTGTGGGACAAGGAGCCGGATGTGTGCCTTTTCGGAAACAGGCTCTGCCGAGGACGAGAGCCATGAGATGTTCCTCCTCTGGGCAAGCCCGGGTCCTGAATCCTGTTGTGCCTGTGAATAGGCTGCAGGGGGACGGTGAAGACCAGCAACAGCTTTCAGGGCTGCCACCTTCCGTGTGGGACAAGGAGCCGGACGTGTGCCTTTTCGGAAACAAGCTCTGCCGAGGACGAGAGCCATTAGATGTTCCTCCTCTGGGCAAGCCCGGCTCCCAGATCCTGTTGTGCCTGTGAATAGGCTGCAGGGGGACGGTGAAGACCAGCAACAGCTTTCAGGGCTGCCACCTTCCGTGTGGGAGAAGGAGCCGGACGTGTGCCTTTCTGGAAACAGGCCCTGCCGAGGACGAGAGCCATGAGATGTTCCTCCTCTGGGCAAGCCCGGGTCCCAGATCCTGTTGTGCCTGTGAATAGGCTGCAGGGGGACGGTGAACACCAGCAACAGCATTCACGGCTGCCTCCTTCAGTGTGGGACAAGGAGCCGGACGTGTGCCTTTCTGGAAACAGGCTCTGCCGAGGACGAGAGCCATGAGATGTTCCTCCTCTGGGCAAGCCCGGGTCCTGAATCCTGTTGTGCCTGTGAATAGGCTGCAGGGGGACGGTGAAGACCAGCAACAGCTTTCAGGGCTGCCACCTTCCGTGTGGGACAAGGAGCCGGACGTGTGCCTTTTCGGAATCAGGCTCTGCCGAGGACGAGAGCCATGAGATGTTCCTCCTCTGGGCAAGCCCGCGTCCAAATCCTGTTGTGCCTGTGAATAGGCTGCAGGGGGACGGTGAAGACCAGCAACAGCTTTCAGGGCTGCCACCTTCCGTGTGGGACAAGGAGCCGGACGTGTGCCTTTTCGGAAACAGGCTCTGCCGAGGACGAGAGCCATGAGATGTTCCTCCTCTGGGCAAGCCCGGGTCCCAGATCCTGTTGTGCCTGTGAATAGGCTGCAGGGGGACGGTGAAGACCAGCAACAGCTTTCAGGGCTGCCACCTTCAGTGTGGGACAAGGAGCCGGATGTGTGCCTTTCTGGAAACAGGCCGTGCCGGGGACGAGAGCCAAGAGATGTTCCTCCTCTGGGCAAGCCCGGGTCCCAGATCCTTTTGTGCCTGTGAATAGGCTGCAGGGGGACGGTGAAGACCAGCAACAGCTTTCAGGGCTGCCACCTTCCGTGTGGGACAAGGAGCCGGACGTGTGCCTTTTCGGAATCAGGCTCTGCCGAGGACGAGAGCCATGAGATGTTCCTCCTCTGGGCAAGCCCGGGTCCCAGATCCTGTTGTGCCTGTGAATAGGCTGCAGGGGGACGGTGAAGACCAGCAACAGCTTTCAGGGCTGCCACCTTCCGTGTGTGAGAAGGAGCCGGAAGTGTGCCTTTCTGGAAACAGGCCGTGCCGGGGACGAGAGCCATGAGATGTTCCTCCTCTGGGCAAGCCCCGGTCCTGAATCCTGTTGTGCCTGTGAATAGGCTGCAGGGGGATGGTGAAGACCAGCAACAGCTTTCAGGGCTGCCACCTTCCGTGTGGGACAAGGAGCCGGACTTTTCCCTATCCGGAAACAAGCTCTGCCGAGGACGAGAGCCATGAGATGTTCCTCCTCTGGGCAAGCCCGGGTCCTGAATCCTGTTGTGCCTGTGAATAGGCTGCAGGGGGACTGTGAACACCAGCAACAGCTTTCACGGCTGCAACCTTCCGTGTGGGACAAGGAGCCGGACGTGTCTTTCTGGATACAGGCCCTGCCGAGGACGAGAGCCATGAGATGTTCCTCCTCTGGGCAAGGCCGGGTCCCAGATCCTGTTGTGCCTGTGAATAGGCTGCAGGGCGACGGTGAAGACCAGCAACAGCTTTCAGGGCTGCCACCTTCCGTGTGGGACAAGGAGCCGGATGTGTGCCTTTCTGGAAACAGGCCGTGCCGGGGACGAGAGCCATGAGATGTTCCTCCTCTGGGCAAGCCCGGGTCCCAGATCCTTTTGTGCCTGTGAATAGGCTGCAGGGGGACGGTGAAGACCAGCAACAGCTTTCAGGGCTGCCACCTTCCGTGTGGGACAAGGAGCCGGACGTGTGCCTTTTCGGAATCAGGCTCTGCCGAGGACGAGAGCCATGAGATGTTCCTCCTCTGGGCAAGCCCGCGTCCAAATCCTGTTGTGCCTGTGAATAGGCTGCAGGGGGACGGTGAAGACCAGCAACAGCTTTCAGGGCTGCCACATTCCGTGTGGGACAAGGAGCCGAACTTTTGCCTATCCGGAAAAAGGCTCTGCCGAGGACGAGAGCCATGAGATGTTCCAACTCTGGGCAAGCCCGGGTCCTGAATCCTGTTGTGCCTGTGAATAGGCTGCAGGGGGACGGTGAAGACCAGCAACAGCTTTCAGGGCTGCCACCTTCCGTGTGGGACAAGGAGCCGGACGCGTCTTTCTGGATACAGGCCCTGCCGAGGACGAGAGCCATGAGATGTTCCTCCTCTGGGCAAGCCCGGGTCCCAGATCCTGTTGTGCCTGTGAATAAGCTGCAGGTGGACAGTGAAGACCAGCAACAGCTTTCAGGGCTGCCACCTTCGTGTGGGACAAGGAGCCGGATGTGTGCCTTTTCGGAAACAGGCTGTGCCGAGGACGAGAGCCATGAGATGTTCCTCCTCTGGGCAAGCCCGGGTCCCAGATCCTGTTGTGCCTGTGAATAGGCTGCAGGGGGACGGTGAAGACCAGCAACAGCTTTCAGGGCTGCCACCTTCCGTGTGTGACAAGGAACCGGATGAGTGCCTTTTCAGAAACAGGCTCTGCTGAGGACGAGAGCCATGAGATGTTCCTCCTC
The DNA here is from genome assembly GCF_929443795.1 of Astur gentilis. Classification (NCBI taxonomy): domain Eukaryota; kingdom Metazoa; phylum Chordata; class Aves; order Accipitriformes; family Accipitridae; genus Astur; species Astur gentilis. Next base: position 1,129,352 of record NW_026061071.1, read on the forward strand.
TGGGCAAGCCCGGGTCCCAGATCCTGTTGTGCCTGTGAATAGGCTGCAGGGGGACGGTGAAGACCAGCAACAGCTTTCAGGGCTGCCACCTTCCGTGTGGGACAAGGAGCCGGACGTGTGCCTTTTCGGAAACAGGCTCTGCCGAGGACGAGAGCCATGAGATGTTCCTCCTCTGGGCAAGCCCGGGTCCTGAATCCTGTTGTGCCTGTGAATAGGCTGCAGGGGGACGGTGAAGACCAGCAACAGCTTTCACGGCTGCCACCTTCCGTGTGGGACAAGGAGCCGGATGAGTGCCTTTTCAGAAACAGGCTCTGCTGAGGACGAGAGCCATGAGATGTTCCTCCTCTGGGCAAGCCCGGGTCCCAGATCCTGTTGTGCCTGTGAATAGGCTGCAGGGGGACAGTGAACACCAGCAACAGCTTTCACGGCTGCCACCTTCACTGTGGGAGAAGGAGCCGGACGTGTGCCTTTCTGGAAACAGGCCGTGCCGAGGACGAGAGCCATGAGATGTTCCTCCTCTGGCCAAGCCCGGGTCCCAGATCCTGTTGTGCCTGTGAATAGGCTGCAGGGGGACGGTGAAGACCAGCAACAGCTTTCAGGGCTGCCACCTTCCGTGTGGGACAAGGAGCCGGACGTGTGCCTTTTCGGAATCAGGCTCTGCCGAGGACGAGAGCCATGAGATGTTCCTCCTCTGGGCAAGCCCGGGTCCCAGATCCTGTTGTGCCTGTGAATAGGCTGCAGGGGGACGGTGAAGACCAGCAACAGCTTTCAGGGCTGCCACCTTCCGTGTGGGACAAGGAGCCGGATGTGTGCCTTTTCGGAAACAGGCTCTGCCGAGGACGAGAGCCATGAGATGTTCCTCCTCTGGGCAAGCCCGGGTCCTGAATCCTGTTGTGCCTGTGAATAGGCTGCAGGGGGACGGTGAAGACCAGCAACAGCTTTCAGGGCTGCCACCTTCCGTGTGGGACAAGGAGCCGGACGTGTGCCTTTTCGGAAACAAGCTCTGCCGAGGACGAGAGCCATTAGATGTTCCTCCTCTGGGCAAGCCCGGCTCCCAGATCCTGTTGTGCCTGTGAATAGGCTGCAGGGGGACGGTGAAGACCAGCAACAGCTTTCAGGGCTGCCACCTTCCGTGTGGGAGAAGGAGCCGGACGTGTGCCTTTCTGGAAACAGGCCCTGCCGAGGACGAGAGCCATGAGATGTTCCTCCTCTGGGCAAGCCCGGGTCCCAGATCCTGTTGTGCCTGTGAATAGGCTGCAGGGGGACGGTGAACACCAGCAACAGCATTCACGGCTGCCTCCTTCAGTGTGGGACAAGGAGCCGGACGTGTGCCTTTCTGGAAACAGGCTCTGCCGAGGACGAGAGCCATGAGATGTTCCTCCTCTGGGCAAGCCCGGGTCCTGAATCCTGTTGTGCCTGTGAATAGGCTGCAGGGGGACGGTGAAGACCAGCAACAGCTTTCAGGGCTGCCACCTTCCGTGTGGGACAAGGAGCCGGACGTGTGCCTTTTCGGAATCAGGCTCTGCCGAGGACGAGAGCCATGAGATGTTCCTCCTCTGGGCAAGCCCGCGTCCAAATCCTGTTGTGCCTGTGAATAGGCTGCAGGGGGACGGTGAAGACCAGCAACAGCTTTCAGGGCTGCCACCTTCCGTGTGGGACAAGGAGCCGGACGTGTGCCTTTTCGGAAACAGGCTCTGCCGAGGACGAGAGCCATGAGATGTTCCTCCTCTGGGCAAGCCCGGGTCCCAGATCCTGTTGTGCCTGTGAATAGGCTGCAGGGGGACGGTGAAGACCAGCAACAGCTTTCAGGGCTGCCACCTTCAGTGTGGGACAAGGAGCCGGATGTGTGCCTTTCTGGAAACAGGCCGTGCCGGGGACGAGAGCCAAGAGATGTTCCTCCTCTGGGCAAGCCCGGGTCCCAGATCCTTTTGTGCCTGTGAATAGGCTGCAGGGGGACGGTGAAGACCAGCAACAGCTTTCAGGGCTGCCACCTTCCGTGTGGGACAAGGAGCCGGACGTGTGCCTTTTCGGAATCAGGCTCTGCCGAGGACGAGAGCCATGAGATGTTCCTCCTCTGGGCAAGCCCGGGTCCCAGATCCTGTTGTGCCTGTGAATAGGCTGCAGGGGGACGGTGAAGACCAGCAACAGCTTTCAGGGCTGCCACCTTCCGTGTGTGAGAAGGAGCCGGAAGTGTGCCTTTCTGGAAACAGGCCGTGCCGGGGACGAGAGCCATGAGATGTTCCTCCTCTGGGCAAGCCCGGGTCCTGAATCCTGTTGTGCCTGTGAATAGGCTGCAGGGGGATGGTGAAGACCAGCAACAGCTTTCAGGGCTGCCACCTTCCGTGTGGGACAAGGAGCCGGACTTTTCCCTATCCGGAAACAAGCTCTGCCGAGGACGAGAGCCATGAGATGTTCCTCCTCTGGGCAAGCCCGGGTCCTGAATCCTGTTGTGCCTGTGAATAGGCTGCAGGGGGACTGTGAACACCAGCAACAGCTTTCACGGCTGCAACCTTCCGTGTGGGACAAGGAGCCGGACGTGTCTTTCTGGATACAGGCCCTGCCGAGGACGAGAGCCATGAGATGTTCCTCCTCTGGGCAAGGCCGGGTCCCAGATCCTGTTGTGCCTGTGAATAGGCTGCAGGGCGACGGTGAAGACCAGCAACAGCTTTCAGGGCTGCCACCTTCCGTGTGGGACAAGGAGCCGGATGTGTGCCTTTCTGGAAACAGGCCGTGCCGGGGACGAGAGCCATGAGATGTTCCTCCTCTGGGCAAGCCCGGGTCCCAGATCCTTTTGTGCCTGTGAATAGGCTGCAGGGGGACGGTGAAGACCAGCAACAGCTTTCAGGGCTGCCACCTTCCGTGTGGGACAAGGAGCCGGACGTGTGCCTTTTCGGAATCAGGCTCTGCCGAGGACGAGAGCCATGAGATGTTCCTCCTCTGGGCAAGCCCGCGTCCAAATCCTGTTGTGCCTGTGAATAGGCTGCAGGGGGACGGTGAAGACCAGCAACAGCTTTCAGGGCTGCCACATTCCGTGTGGGACAAGGAGCCGAACTTTTGCCTATCCGGAAAAAGGCTCTGCCGAGGACGAGAGCCATGAGATGTTCCTCCTCTGGGCAAGCCCGGGTCCCAGATCCTGTTGTGCCTGTGAATAAGCTGCAGGTGGACAGTGAAGACCAGCAACAGCTTTCAGGGCTGCCACCTTCGTGTGGGACAAGGAGCCGGATGTGTGCCTTTTCGGAAACAGGCTGTGCCGAGGACGAGAGCCATGAGATGTTCCTCCTCTGGGCAAGCCCGGGTCCCAGATCCTGTTGTGCCTGTGAATAGGCTGCAGGGGGACGGTGAAGACCAGCAACAGCTTTCAGGGCTGCCACCTTCCGTGTGGGACAAGGAGCCGGACGTGTGCCTTTTCGGAAACAAGCTCTTCCGAGGACGAGAGCCATTAGATGTTCCTCCTCTGGGCAAGCCCGGGTCCTGAATCCTGTTGTGCCTGTGAATAGGCTGCAGGGGGACGGTGAAGACCAGCAACAGCTTTCAGGGCTGCCACCTTCCGTGTGGGACAAGGAGCCGGTCTTGTGCCTTTATGGAAACAGGCCCTGCCGAGGACGAGAGCCATGAGATGTTCCTCCTCTGGGCAACCCCGGGTCCCAGATCCTGTTGTGCCTGTGAATAGGCTGCAGGGGGACGGTGAAGACCAGCAACAGCTTTCAGGGCTGCCACCTTCTGTGTGGGACAAGGAGCCGGATGTGTGCCTTTCTGGAAACAGGCCGTGCCGGGGACGAGAGCCATGAGATGTTCCTCCTCTGGGCAAGCCCGGGTCCCAGATCCTGTTGTGCCTGTGAATAGGCTGCAGGGGGACGGTGAAGACCAGCAACAGCTTTCAGGGCTGCCACCTTCCGTGTGGGACAAGGAGCCGGACGTGTGCCTTTTCGGAATCAGGCTCTGCCGAGGACGAGAGCCATGAGATGTTCCTCCTCTGGGCAAGCCCGCGTCCAAATCCTGTTGTGCCTGTGAATAGGCTGCAGGGGGACGGTGAAGACCAGCAACAGCTTTCAGAGCTGCCACCTTCCGTGTGGGACAAGGAGCCGGATGTGTGCCTTTTCGGAAACAGGCCCTGCCGAGGACGAGAGCCATGAGATGTTCCTCCTCTGGGCAAGCCCGGGTCCCAGATCCTGTTGTGCCTGTGAATAGGCTTCAGGGGGACGGTGAAGACCAGCAACAGCTTTCAGGGCTGCCACCTTCCGTGTGGGACAAGGAGCCGGATGTGTGCCTTTTCGGAAACAGGCTCTGCCGAGGACGAGAGCCATGAGATGTTCCACCTCTGGGCAAGCCCGGATCCTGAATCCTGTTGTGCCTGTGAATAGGCTGCAGGGGGACGGTGAAGACCAGCAACTGCTTTCAGGGCTGCCACCTTCCGTGTGGGACAAGGAGCCGGACGTGTCTTTCTGGATACAGGCCCTGCCGAGGACGAGAGCCATGAGATGTTCCTCCTCTGGGCAAGCCCGGGTCCCAGATCCTGTTGTGCCTGTGAATAGGCTGCAGGGGGACGGTGAAGACCAGCAACAGCTTTCAGGGCTGCCACCTTCCGTGTGGGACAAGGAGCCGGATGTGTGCCTTTCTGGATACAGGCCCTGCCGAGGACGAGAGCCATGAGATGTTCCTCCTCGGGGCAAGCCCGGGTCCTGAATCCTGTTGTGCCTGTGAATAGGCTGCAGGGGGACGGTGAAGACCAGCAACAGCTTTCAGGGCTGCCACCTTCCGTGTGGGACAAGGAGCCGGATGTGTGCCTTTCTGGATACAGGCCCTGCCGAGGACGAGAGCCATGAGATGTTCCTCCTCTGGGCAAGCCCGGGTCCCAGATCCTGTTGTGCCTGTGAATAGGCTGCAGGGGGACGGTGAAGACCAGCAACAGCTTTCAGGGCTGCCACCTTCCGTGTGGGTCAAGGAGCCGGACGTGTGCATTTTCGGAAACAGGATCTGCCGAGGATGAGAGCCATGAGATGTTCCTCCTCTGGGCAAGCCCGGGTCCCAGATCCTGTTGTGCCTGTGAATAGGCTTCAGGGGGACGGTGAAGACCAGCAACAGCTTTCAGGGCTGCCACTTTCCGTGTGGGACAAGGAGCCGGACGTGTGCCTTTTCGGAAACAGGCTCTGCCGAGGACGAGAGCCATGAGATGTTCCTCCTCTTGGCAAGCCCGGGTCCTGAATACTGTTGTGCCTGTGAATAGGCTGCAGGGGGACGGTGAAGACCAGCAACAGCTTTCAGGGCTGCCACCTTCCGTGTGGGACAAGGAGCCGGACGTGTCTTTCTGGATACAGGCCCTGCCGAGGACGAGAGCCATGAGATGTTCCTCCTCTGGGCAAGCCCGGGTCCCAGATCCTGTTGTGCCTGTGAATAGGCTGCAGGGGGACGGTGAAGACCAGCAACAGCTTTCAGGGCTGCCACCTTCCGTGTGGGACAAGGAGCCGGACGTGTGCATTTTCGGAATCAGGCTCTGCCGAGGACGAGATCCATGAGATGTTCCTCCTCTGGGCAAGCCCGGGTCCCAGATCCTGTTGTGCCTGTGAATAGGCTGCAGGGGGACGGTGAAGACCAGCAACAGCTTTCAGGGCTGCCACCTTCCGTGTGGGACAAGGAGCCGGATGTGTGCCTTTTCGGAAACAGGCTCTGCCGAGGACGAGAGCCATGAGATGTTCCTCCTCTGGGCAAGCCCGGGTCCTGAATCCTGTTGTGCCTGTGAATAGGCTGCAGGGGGACGCTGAAGACCAGCAACAGCTTTCAGGGCTGCCACCTTCCGTGTGGGACAAGGAGCCGGACGTGTCTTTCTTGATACAGGCCCTGCCGAGGACGAGAGCCATGAGATGTTCCTCCTCTGGGCAAGCCCGGGTCCCAGATCCTGTTGTGCCTGTGAATAGGCTGCAGGGGGACGGTGAAGACCAGCAACAGCTTTCAGGGCTGCCAACTTCCGTGTGGGACAAGGAGCCGGACGTGTGCCTTTTCGGAAACAGGATCTGCCGAGGACGAGAGCCATGAGATGTTCCTCCTCTGGGCAAGGCTGGGTCCCAGATCCTGTTGTGCCTGTGAATAGGCTGCAGGGGGACGGTGAAGACCAGCAACAGCTTCCAGGGCTGCCACCTTCCGTTTGGGACAATGAGCCGGTCTTGTGCCTTTATGGAAACAGGCCCTGCCGAGGACGAGAGCCATGGGATGTTCCTCCTCTGGGCAAGCCCCGGTTCTGAATCCTGTTGTGCCTGTGAATAGGCTGCAGGGGGACGGTGAAGACCAGCAACAGCTTTCAGGGCTCCCACCTTCCGTGTGGGACAATGAGCCGGATGTGTGCCTTTCTGGAAACAGGCCCTGCCGAGGACGAGAGCCATGAGATGTTCCTCCTCTGGGCAAGCCCCGGTCCTGAATCCTGTTGTGCCTGTGAATAGGCTGCAGGGGGACGGTGAAGACCAGCAACAGCTTTCAGGGCTGCCACCTTCCGTGTGGGACAAGGAGCTGGACGTGTGCCTTTTCGGAATCAGGCTCTGCCGAGGACGAGAGCCATGAGATGTTCCTCCTCTGGGCAAGCCCGGGTCCCAGATCCTGTTGTGCCTGTGAATAGGCTGCAGGGGGACAGTGAAGACCAGCAACAGCTTTCAGGGCTGCCACCTTCCGTGTGGGACAAGGAGCTGGACGTGTCTTTCTGGATACAGGCCCTGCCGAGGACGAGAGCCATGAGATGTTCCTCCTCTGGGCAAGCCCGGGTCCTGAATCCTGTTGTGCCTGTGAATAGGCTGCAGGGGGACGGTGAAGACCAGCAACATCTTTCAGGGCTGCCACCTTCCGTGTGGGACAAGGAGCCAGATGTGTGCATTTTCGGAAACAGGCTCTGACGAGGACGAGAGCCATGAGATGTTCCTCCTCTGGGCAAGCCCGGGTCCTGAATCCTGTTGTGCCTGTGAATAGGCTGCAGGGGGACGGTGAAGACCAGCAACAGCTTCCAGGGCTGCCACCTTCCGTGTGGGACAAGGAGCCGGACATGTGCCTTTTCGGAAACAAGCTCTGCCGAGGACGAGAGCCATGAGATGTTCCTCCTCTGGGCAAGCCCGGGTCCCAGATCCTGTTGTGCCTGTGAATAGGCTGCAGGGGGACGGTGAAGACCAGCAACAGCTTTCACGGCTGCCACCTTCACTGTGGGACAAGGAGCCGGACGTGTGCCTTTCTGGAAACAGGCCGTGCCGAGGACGAGAGCCATGAGATGTTCCTCCTCTGGGCAAGCCCGCATCCAAATCCTGTTGTGCCTGTGAATAGGCTGCAGGGGGACGGTGAAGACCAGCAACAGCTTTCAGGGCTGCCACCTTCCGTGTGGGACAAGGAGCCGGACGCGTCTTTCTGGATACAGGCCCTGTCGAGGACGAGAGCCATGAGATGTTCCTCCTCTGGGCAAGCCCGGGTCCCAGATCCTGTTGTGCCTGTGAATAGGCTGCAGGGGGACGGTGAAGACCAGCAACAGCTTTCAGAGCTGCCACCTTCCGTGTGGGACAATGAGCCGGTCTTGTGCCTTTATTGAAACAGGCCCTGCCGAGGACGAGAGCCATGAGATGTTCCTCCTCTGTGCAAGCCCGGGTCCCAGATCCTGTTGTGTCTGTGAATAGGCTGCAGGGGGACGGTGAAGACCAGCAACAGCTTTCAGGGCTGCCACCTTCCGTGTGGGACAAGGAGCCGGATGAGTGCCTTTTCAGAAACAGGCTCTGCTGAGGACGAGAGCCATGAGATGTTCCTCCTCTGGGCAAGCCCGGGTCCCAGATCCTGTTGTGCCTGTGAATAGGCTGCAGGGGGACAGTGAACACCAGCAACAGCTTTCACGGCTGCCACCTTCACTGTGGGAGAAGGAGCCGGACGTGTGCCTTTCTGGAAACAGGCCCTGCCGAGGACGAGAGCCATGAGATGTTCCTCCTCTGGGCAAGCCCGGGTCCCAGATCCTGTTGTGCCTGTGAATAGGCTGCAGGGGGACGGTGAAGACCAGCAACAGCTTTCAGGGCTGCCACCTTCCGTGTGGGACAAGGAGCCGGACGTGTGCCTTTTCGGAATCAGGCTCTGCCGAGGACGAGAGCCATGAGATGTTCCTCCTCTGGGCAAGCCCGGGTCCCAGATCCTGTTGTGCCTGTGAATAGGCTGCAGGGGGACGGTGAAGACCAGCAACAGCTTTCAGGGCTGCCACCTTCCGTGTGGGACAAGGAGCCGGATGTGTGCCTTTTCGGAAACAGGCTCTGCCGAGGACGAGAGCCATGAGATGTTCCTCCTCTGGGCAAGCCCGGGTCCTGAATCCTGTTGTGCCTGTGAATAGGCTGCAGGGGGACGGTGAAGACCAGCAACAGCTTTCAGGGCTGCCACCTTCCGTGTGGGACAAGGAGCCGGACGTGTGCCTTTTCGGAAACAAGCTCTGCCGAGGACGAGAGCCATTTAGATGTTCCTCCTCTGGGCAAGCCCGGCTCCCAGATCCTGTTGTGCCTGTGAATAGGCTGCAGGGGGACGGTGAAGACCAGCAACAGCTTTCAGGGCTGCCACCTTCCGTGTGGGAGAAGGAGCCGGACGTGTGCCTTTCTGGAAACAGGCCGTGCCGAGGACGAGAGCCATGAGATGTTCCTCCTCTGGGCAAGCCCGGGTCCTGAATCCTGTTGTGCCTGTGAATAGGCTGCAGGGGGACGGTGAAGACCAGCAACAGCTTTCAGAGCTGCCACCTTCCGTGTGGGACAATGAGCCGGTCTTGTGCCTTTATGGAAACAGGCCCTGCCGAGGACGAGAGCCATGAGATGTTCCTCCTCTGGGCAAGGCCGGGTCCCAGATCCTGTTGTGCCTGTGAATAGGCTGCAGGGGGACGGTGAAGACCAGCAACAGCTTTCAGGGCTGCCACCTTCCGTGTGGGACAAGGAGCCGGATGTGTGCCTTTTCGGAAACAGGCTCTGCCGAGGACGAGAGCCATGAGATGTTCCTCCTCTGGGCAAGCCCGGGTCCTGAATCCTGTTGTGCCTGTGAATAGGCTGCAGGGGGACGGTGAAGACCAGCAACAGCTTTCAGAGCTGCCACCTTCCGTGTGGGACAATGAGCCGGTCTTGTGCCTTTCTGGAAACAGGCCCTGCCGAGGACGAGAGCCATGAGATGTTCCTCCTCTGGGCAAGCCCGGGTCCCAGATCCTGTTGTGCCTGTGAATAGGCTGCAGGGGGACGGTGAAGACCAGCAACAGCTTTCAGGGCTGCCACCTTCCGTGTGGGACAAGGAGCCGGATGAGTGCCCTTTCAGAAACAGGCTCTGCTGAGGACGAGAGCCATGAGATGTTCCTCCTCTGGGCAAGCCCGGGTCCCAGATCCTGTTGTGCCTGTGAATAGGCTGCAGGGGGACAGTGAACACCAGCAACAGCTTTCACGGCTGCCACCTTCACTGTGGGAGAAGGAGCCGGACGTGTGCCTTTCTGGAAACAGGCCGTGCCGAGGACGAGAGCCATGAGATGTTCCTCCTCTGGCCAAGCCCGGGTCCCAGATCCTGTTGTGCCTGTGAATAGGCTGCAGGGGGACGGTGAAGACCAGCAACAGCTTTCAGGGCTGCCACCTTCCGTGTGGGACAAGGAGCCGGACGAGTGCCTTTTCGGAATCAGGCTCTGCCGAGGACGAGAGCCATGAGATGTTCCTCCTCTGGGCAAGCCCGGGTCCCAGATCCTGTTGTGCCTGTGAATAGGCTGCAGGGGGACGGTGAAGACCAGCAACAGCTTTCAGGGCTGCCACCTTCCGTGTGGGACAAGGAGCCGGATGTGTGCCTTTTCGGAAACAGGCTCTGCCGAGGACGAGAGCCATGAGATGTTCCTCCTCTGGGCAAGCCCGGGTCCTGAATCCTGTTGTGCCTGTGAATAGGCTGCAGGGGGACGGTGAAGACCAGCAACAGCTTTCAGGGCTGCCACCTTCCGTGTGGGACAAGGAGCCGGACGTGTGCCTTTTCGGAAACAAGCTCTGCCGAGGACGAGAGCCATGAGATGTTCCTCCTCTGGGCAAGCCCGGCTCCCAGATCCTGTTGTGCCTGTGAATAGGCTGCAGGGGGACGGTGAAGACCAGCAACAGCTTTCAGGGCTGCCACCTTCCGTGTGGGAGAAGGAGCCGGACGTGTGCCTTTCTGGAAACAGGCCCTGCCGAGGACGAGAGCCATGAGATGTTCCTCCTCTGGGCAAGCCCGGGTCCCAGATCCTGTTGTGCCTGTGAATAGGCTGCAGGGGGACGGTGAACACCAGCAACAGCATTCACGGCTGCCTCCTTCAGTGTGGGACAAGGAGCCGGACGTGTGCCTTTCTGGAAACAGGCTCTGCCGAGGACGAGAGCCATGAGATGTTCCTCCTCTGGGCAAGCCCGGGTCCTGAATCCTGTTGTGCCTGTGAATAGGCTGCAGGGGGACGGTGAAGACCAGCAACAGCTTTCAGGGCTGCCACCTTCCGTGTGGGACAAGGAGCCGGACGTGTGCCTTTTCGGAATCAGGCTCTGCCGAGGACGAGAGCCATGAGATGTTCCTCCTCTGGGCAAGCCCGCGTCCAAATCCTGTTGTGCCTGTGAATAGGCTGCAGGGGGACGGTGAAGACCAGCAACAGCTTTCAGGGCTGCCACCTTCCGTGTGGGACAAGGAGCCGGACGTGTGCCTTTTCGGAAACAGGCTCTGCCGAGGACGAGAGCCATGAGATGTTCCTCCTCTGGGCAAGCCCGGGTCCCAGATCCTGTTGTGCCTGTGAATAGGCTGCAGGGGGACGGTGAAGACCAGCAACAGCTTTCAGGGCTGCCACCTTCAGTGTGGGACAAGGAGCCGGATGTGTGCCTTTCTGGAAACAGGCCGTGCCGGGGACGAGAGCCAAGAGATGTTCCTCCTCTGGGCAAGCCCGGGTCCCAGATCCTGTTGTGCCTGTGAATAGGCTGCAGGGGGACGGTGAAGACCAGCAACAGCTTTCAGGGCTGCCACCTTCCGTGTGGGACAAGGAGCCGGACGTGTGCCTTTTCGGAATCAGGCTCTGCCGAGGACGAGAGCCATGAGATGTTCCTCCTCTGGGCAAGCCCGGGTCCCAGATCCTGTTGTGCCTGTGAATAGGCTGCAGGGGGACGGTGAAGACCAGCAACAGCTTTCAGGGCTGCCACCTTCCGTGTGTGAGAAGGAGCCGGAAGTGTGCCTTTCTGGAAACAGGCCGTGCCGGGGACGAGAGCCATGAGATGTTCCTCCTCTGGGCAAGCCCCGGTCCTGAATCCTGTTGTGCCTGTGAATAGGCTGCAGGGGGATGGTGAAGACCAGCAACAGCTTTCAGGGCTGCCACCTTCCGTGTGGGACAAGGAGCCGGACTTTTCCCTATCCGGAAACAAGCTCTGCCGAGGACGAGAGCCATGAGATGTTCCTCCTCTGGGCAAGCCCGGGTCCTGAATCCTGTTGTGCCTGTGAATAGGCTGCAGGGGGACTGTGAACACCAGCAACAGCTTTCACGGCTGCCACCTTCCGTGTGGGACAAGGAGCCGGATGTGTGCCTTTCTGGAAACAGGCCGTGCCGGGGACGAGAGCCATGAGATGTTCCTCCTCTGGGCAAGCCCGGGTCCCAGATCCTTTTGTGCCTGTGAATAGGCTGCAGGGGGACGGTGAAGACCAGCAACAGCTTTCAGGGCTGCCACCTTCCGTGTGGGACAAGGAGCCGGACGTGTGCCTTTTCGGAATCAGGCTCTGCCGAGGACGAGAGCCATGAGATGTTCCTCCTCTGGGCAAGCCCGCGTCCAAATCCTGTTGTGCCTGTGAATAGGCTGCAGGGGGACGGTGAAGACCAGCAACAGCTTTCAGGGCTGCCACATTCCGTGTGGGACAAGGAGCCGAACTTTTGCCTATCCGGAAAAAGGCTCTGCCGAGGACGAGAGCCATGAGATGTTCCAACTCTGGGCAAGCCCGGGTCCTGAATCCTGTTGTGCCTGTGAATAGGCTGCAGGGGGACGGTGAAGACCAGCAACAGCTTTCAGGGCTGCCACCTTCCGTGTGGGACAAGGAGCCGGACGCGTCTTTCTGGATACAGGCCCTGCCGAGGACGAGAGCCATGAGATGTTCCTCCTCTGGGCAAGCCCGGGTCCCAGATCCTGTTGTGCCTGTGAATAAGCTGCAGGTGGACAGTGAAGACCAGCAACAGCTTTCAGGGCTGCCACCTTCGTGTGGGACAAGGAGCCGGATGTGTGCCTTTTCGGAAACAGGCTGTGCCGAGGACGAGAGCCATGAGATGTTCCTCCTCTGGGCAAGCCCGGGTCCCAGATCCTGTTGTGCCTGTGAATAGGCTGCAGGGGGACGGTGAAGACCAGCAACAGCTTTCAGGGCTGCCACCTTCCGTGTGGGACAAGGAGCCGGACGTGTGCCTTTTCGGAAACAAGCTCTTCCGTGGACGAGAGCCATTAGATGTTCCTCCTCTGGGCAAGCCCGGGTCCTGAATCCTGTTGTGCCTGTGAATAGGCTGCAGGGGGACGGTGAAGACCAGCAACAGCTTTCAGGGCTGCCACCTTCCGTGTGGGACAAGGAGCCGGTCTTGTGCCTTTATGGAAACAGGCCCTGCCGAGGACGAGAGCCATGAGATGTTCCTCCTCTGGGCAACCCCGGGTCCCAGATCCTGTTGTGCCTGTGAATAGGCTGCAGGGGGACGGTGAAGACCAGCAACAGCTTTCAGGGCTGCCACCTTCTGTGTGGGACAAGGAGCCGGATGTGTGCCTTTCTGGAAACAGGCCGTGCCGGGGACGAGAGCCATGAGATGTTCCTCCTCTGGGCAAGCCCGGGTCCCAGATCCTGTTGTGCCTGTGAATAGGCTGCAGGGGGACGGTGAAGACCAGCAACAGCTTTCAGGGCTGCCACCTTCCGTGTGGGACAAGGAGCCGGACGTGTGCCTTTTCGGAATCAGGCTCTGCCGAGGACGAGAGCCATGAGATGTTCCTCCTCTGGGCAAGCCCGGGTCCCAGATCCTGTTGTGCCTGTGAATAGGCTGCAGGGGGACGGTGAAGACCAGCAACAGCTTTCAGGGCTGCCACCTTCCGTGTGGGACAAGGAGCCGGATGTGTGCCTTTTCGGAAACAGGCTCTGCCGAGGACGAGAGCCATGAGATGTTCCTCCTCTGGGCAAGCCCGGGTCCTGAATCCTGTTGTGCCTGTGAATAGGCTGCAGGGGGACGGTGAAGACCAGCAACAGCTTTCAGGGCTGCCACCTTCCGTGTGGGACAAGGAGCCGGACGTGTGCCTTTTCGGAAACAAGCTCTGCCGAGGACGAGAGCCATTAGATGTTCCTCCTCTGGGCAAGCCCGGCTCCCAGATCCTGTTGTGCCTGTGAATAGGCTGCAGGGGGACGGTGAAGACCAGCAACAGCTTTCAGGGCTGCCACCTTCCGTGTGGGAGAAGGAGCCGGACGTGTGCCTTTCTGGAAACAGGCCCTGCCGAGGACGAGAGCCATGAGATGTTCCTCCTCTGGGCAAGCCCGGGTCCCAGATCCTGTTGTGCCTGTGAATAGGCTGCAGGGGGACGGTGAACACCAGCAACAGCATTCACGGCTGCCTCCTTCAGTGTGGGACAAGGAGCCGGACGTGTGCCTTTCTGGAAACAGGCTCTGCCGAGGACGAGAGCCATGAGATGTTCCTCCTCTGGGCAAGCCCGGGTCCTGAATCCTGTTGTGCCTGTGAATAGGCTGCAGGGGGACGGTGAAGACCAGCAACAGCTTTCAGGGCTGCCACCTTCCGTGTGGGACAAGGAGCCGGACGTGTGCCTTTTCGGAATCAGGCTCTGCCGAGGACGAGAGCCATGAGATGTTCCTCCTCTGGGCAAGCCCGCGTCCAAATCCTGTTGTGCCTGTGAATAGGCTGCAGGGGGACGGTGAAGACCAGCAACAGCTTTCAGGGCTGCCACATTCCGTGTGGGACAAGGAGCCGAACTTTTGCCTATCCGGAAAAAGGCTCTGCCGAGGACGAGAGCCATGAGATGTTCCAACTCTGGGCAAGCCCGGGTCCTGAATCCTGTTGTGCCTGTGAATAGGCTGCAGGGGGACGGTGAAGACCAGCAACAGCTTTCAGGGCTGCCACCTTCCGTGTGGGACAAGGAGCCGGACGCGTCTTTCTGGATACAGGCCCTGCCGAGGACGAGAGCCATGAGATGTTCCTCCTCTGGGCAAGCCCGGGTCCCAGATCCTGTTGTGCCTGTGAATAAGCTGCAGGTGGACAGTGAAGACCAGCAACAGCTTTCAGGGCTGCCACCTTCGTGTGGGACAAGGAGCCGGATGTGTGCCTTTTCGGAAACAGGCTGTGCCGAGGACGAGAGCCATGAGATGTTCCTCCTCTGGGCAAGCCCGGGTCCCAGATCCTGTTGTGCCTGTGAATAGGCTGCAGGGGGACGGTGAAGACCAGCAACAGCTTTCAGGGCTGCCACCTTCCGTGTGGGACAAGGAGCCGGACGTGTGCCTTTTCGGAAACAAGCTCTTCCGAGGACGAGAGCCATTAGATGTTCCTCCTCTGGGCAAGCCCGGGTCCTGAATCCTGTTGTGCCTGTGAATAGGCTGCAGGGGGACGGTGAAGACCAGCAACAGCTTTCAGGGCTGCCACCTTCCGTGTGGGACAAGGAGCCGGTCTTGTGCCTTTATGGAAACAGGCCCTGCCGAGGACGAGAGCCATGAGATGTTCCTCCTCTGGGCAACCCCGGGTCCCAGATCCTGTTGTGCCTGTGAATAGGCTGCAGGGGGACGGTGAAGACCAGCAACAGCTTTCAGGGCTGCCACCTTCTGTGTGGGACAAGGAGCCGGATGTGTGCCTTTCTGGAAACAGGCCGTGCCGGGGACGAGAGCCATGAGATGTTCCTCCTCTGGGCAAGCCCGGGTCCCAGATCCTGTTGTGCCTGTGAATAGGCTGCAGGGGGACGGTGAAGACCAGCAACAGCTTTCAGGGCTGCCACCTTCCGTGTGGGACAAGGAGCCGGACGTGTGCCTTTTCGGAATCAGGCTCTGCCGAGGACGAGAGCCATGAGATGTTCCTCCTCTGGGCAAGCCCGCGTCCAAATCCTGTTGTGCCTGTGAATAGGCTGCAGGGGGACGGTGAAGACCAGCAACAGCTTTCAGAGCTGCCACCTTCCGTGTGGGACAAGGAGCCGGATGTGTGCCTTTCTGGAAACAGGCCCTGCCGAGGACGAGAGCCATGAGATGTTCCTCCTCTGGGCAAGCCCGGGTCCCAGATCCTGTTGTGCCTGTGAATAGGCTTCAGGGGGACGGTGAAGACCAGCAACAGCTTTCAGGGCTGCCACCTTCCGTGTGGGACAAGGAGCCGGATGTGTGCCTTTTCGGAAACAGGCTCTGCCGAGGACGAGAGCCATGAGATGTTCCACCTCTGGGCAAGCCCGGGTCCTGAATCCTGTTGTGCCTGTGAATAGGCTGCAGGGGGACGGTGAAGACCAGCAACTGCTTTCAGGGCTGCCACCTTCTGTGTGGGACAAGGAGCCGGACGTGTCTTTCTGGATACAGGCCCTGCCGAGGACGAGAGCCATGAGATGTTCCTCCTCTGGGCAAGCCCGGGTCCCAGATCCTGTTGTGCCTGTGAATAGGCTGCAGGGGGACGGTGAAGACCAGCAACAGCTTTCAGGGCTGCCACCTTCCGTGTGGGACAAGGAGCCGGATGTGTGCCTTTCTGGATACAGGCCCTGCCGAGGACGAGAGCCATGAGATGTTCCTCCTCGGGGCAAGCCCGGGTCCTGAATCCTGTTGTGCCTGTGAATAGGCTGCAGGGGGACGGTGAAGACCAGCAACAGCTTTCAGGGCTGCCACCTTCCGTGTGGGACAAGGAGCCGGATGTGTGCCTTTCTGGATACAGGCCCTGCCGAGGACGAGAGCCATGAGATGTTCCTCCTCTGGGCAAGCCCGGGTCCCAGATCCTGTTGTGCCTGTGAATAGGCTGCAGGGGGACGGTGAAGACCAGCAACAGCTTTCAGGGCTGCCACCTTCCGTGTGGGACAAGGAGCCGGACGTGTCTTTCTGGATACAGGCCCTGCCGAGGACGAGAGCCATGAGATGTTCCTCCTCTGGGCAAGCCCGGGTCCCAGATCCTGTTGTGCCTGTGAATAGGCTGCAGGGGGACGGTGAAGACCAGCAACAGCTTTCAGGGCTGCCACCTTCCGTGTGGGTCAAGGAGCCGGACGTGTGCATTTTCGGAAACAGGATCTGCCGAGGATGAGAGCCATGAGATGTTCCTCCTCTGGGCAAGCCCGGGTCCCAGATCCTGTTGTGCCTGTGAATAGGCTTCAGGGGGACGGTGAAGACCAGCAACAGCTTTCAGGGCTGCCACTTTCCGTGTGGGACAAGGAGCCGGACGTGTGCCTTTTCGGAAACAGGCTATGCCGAGGACGAGAGCCATGAGATGTTCCTCCTCTGGGCAAGCCCGGGTCCTGAATACTGTTGTGCCTGTGAATAGGCTGCAGGGGGACGGTGAAGACCAGCAACAGCTTTCAGGGCTGCCACCTTCCGTGTGGGACAAGGAGCCGGACGTGTCTTTCTTGATACAGGCCCTGCCGAGGACGAGAGCCATGAGATGTTCCTCCTCTGGGCAAGCCCGGGTCCCAGATCCTGTTGTGCCTGTGAATAGGCTGCAGGGGGACGGTGAAGACCAGCAACAGCTTTCAGGGCTGCCACCTTCCGTGTGGGACAAGGAGCCGGACGTGTGCATTTTCGGAAACAGGATCTGCCGAGGACGAGAGCCATGAGATGTTCCTCCTCTGGGCAAGGCCGGGTCCCAGATCCTGTTGTGCCTGTGAATAGGCTGCAGGGGGACGGTGAAGACCAGCAACAGCTTCCAGGGCTGCCACCTTCCGTGTGGGACAATGAGCCGGTCTTGTGCCTTTATGGAAACAGGCCCTGCCGAGGACGAGAGCCATGAGATGTTCCTCCTCTGGGCAAGCCCAGGTCCCAGATCCTGTTGTGCCTGTGAATAGGCTGCAGGGGGACGGTGAAGACCAGCAACAGCTTTCAGGGCTGCCACCTTCCGTGTGGGACAAGGAGCCGGATGAGTGCATTTTCGGAAACAGGATCTGCCGAGGACGAGAGCCATGAGATGTTCCTCCTCTGGGCAAGGCCGGGTCCCAGATCCTGTTATGCCTGTGAATAGGCTGCAAGGGGACGGTGAAGACCAGCAACAGCTTTCAGGGCTGCCACCTTCCGTGTGGGACAAGGAGCCGGACGTGTCTTTCTGGATACAGGCCCTGCCGAGGACGAGAGCCATGAGATGTTCCTCCTCTGGGCAAGCCCGGGTCCCAGATCCTGTTGTGCCTGTGAATAGGCTGCAGGGGGACGGTGAAGACCAGCAACAGCTTTCAGGGCTGCCACCTTCCGTGTGGGACAAGGAGCCGGATGTGTGCCTTTCTGGATACAGGCCCTGCCGAGGACGAGAGCCATGAGATGTTCCTCCTCTGGGCAAGCCCAGGTCCCAGATCCTGTTGTGCCTGTGAATAGGCTGCAGGGGGACGGTGAAGACCAGCAACAGCTTTCAGGGCTGCCACCTTCCGTGTGGGACAAGGAGCCGGACGTGTCTTTCTGGATACAGGCCCTGCCGAGGACGAGAGCCATGAGATGTTCCTCCTCTGGGCAAGCCCGGGTCCCAGATCCTGTTGTGCCTGTGAATAGGCTGCAGGGGGACGGTGAAGACCAGCAACAGCTTTCAGGGCTGCCACCTTCCGTGTGGGACAAGGAGCCGGACGTGTGCATTTTCGGAATCAGGCTCTGCCGAGGACGAGATCCATGAGATGTTCCTCCTCTGGGCAAGCCCGGGTCCCAGATCCTGTTGTGCCTGTGAATAGGCTTCAGGGGGACGGTGAAGACCAGCAACAGCTTTCAGGGCTGCCACCTTCCATGTGGGACAAGGAGCCGGAAGTGTGCCTTTTCGGAAAAAGGCTCTGCCGAGGACGAGAGCCATGAGATGTTCCTCCTCTGGGCAAGCCCGGGTCCTGAATCCTGTTGTGCCTGTGAATAGGCTGCAGGGGGACGGTGAAGACCAGCAACAGCTTTCAGGGCTGCCACCTTCCGTGTGGGAGAAGGAGCCGGACGTGTCTTTCTTGATACAGGCCCTGCCGAGGACGAGAGCCATGAGATGTTCCTCCTCTGGGCAAGGCCGGGTCCCAGATCCTGTTGTGCCTGTGAATAGGCTGCAGGGGGACGGTGAAGACCAGCAACAGCTTTCAGGGCTGCCAACTTCCGTGTGGGACAAGGAGCCGGACGTGTGCCTTTTCGGAAACAGGATCTGCCGAGGACGAGAGCCATGAGATGTTCCTCCTCTGGGCAAGGCTGGGTCCCAGATCCTGTTGTGCCCGTGAATAGGCTGCAGGGGGACGGTGAAGACCAGCAACAGCTTCCAGGGCTGCCACCTTCCGTTTGGGACAATGAGCCGGTCTTGTGCCTTTATGGAAACAGGCCCTGCCGAGGACGAGAGCCATGGGATGTTCCTCCTCTGGGCAAGCCCCGGTTCTGAATCCTGTTGTGCCTGTGAATAGGCTGCAGGGGGACGGTGAAGACCAGCAACAGCTTTCAGGGCTCCCACCTTCCGTGTGGGACAATGAGCCGGATGTGTGCCTTTCTGGAAACAGGCTCTGACGAGGACGAGAGCCATGAGATGTTCCTCCTCTGGGCAAGCCCGGGTCCTGAATCCTGTTGTGCCTGTGAATAGGCTGCAGGGGGACGGTGAAGACCAGCAACAGCTTCCAGGGCTGCCACCTTCCGTGTGGGACAAGGAGCCGGACGTGTGCCTTTTCGGAAACAAGCTCTGCCGAGGACGAGAGCCATGAGATGTTCCTCCTCTGGGCAAGCCCGGGTCCCAGATCCTGTTGTGCCTGTGAATAGGCTGCAGGGGGACGGTGAAGACCAGCAACAGCTTTCACGGCTGCCACCTTCACTGTGGGACAAGGAGCCGGACGTGTGCCTTTCTGGAAACAGGCCGTGCCGAGGACGAGAGCCATGAGATGTTCCTCCTCTGGGCAAGCCCGCATCCAAATCCTGTTGTGCCTGTGAATAGGCTGCAGGGGGACGGTGAAGACCAGCAACAGCTTTCAGGGCTGCCACCTTCCGTGTGGGACAAGGAGCCGGACGCGTCTTTCTGGATACAGGCCCTGTCGAGGACCAGAGCCATGAGATGTTCCTCCTCTGGGCAAGCCCGGGTCCCAGATCCTGTTGTGCCTGTGAATAGGCTGCAGGGGGACGGTGAAGACCAGCAATAGCTTTCAGAGCTGCCACCTTCCGTGTGGGACAATGAGCCGGTCTTGTGCCTTTATGGAAACAGGCCCTGCCGAGGACGAGAGCCATGAGATGTTCCTCCTCTGTGCAAGCCCGGGTCCCAGATCCTGTTGTGTCTGTGAATAGGCTGCAGGGGGACGGTGAAGACCAGCAACAGCTTTCATGTCTGCCACCTTCCTTGTGGGACAAGGAGCCGGATGAGTGCCTTTTCAGGAACAGGCTCTGCTGAGGACGAGAGCCATGAGATGTTCCTCCTCTGGGCAAGCCCGGGTCCCAGATCCTGTTGTGCCTGTGAATAGGCTGCAGGGGGACAGTGAACACCAGCAACAGCTTTCACGGCTGCCACCTTCACTGTGGGAGAAGGAGCCGGACGTGTGCCTTTCTGGAAACAGGCTCTGCCGAGGACGAGAGCCATGAGATGTTCCTCCTCTGGGCAAGCCCGGCTCCCAGATCCTGTTGTGCCTGTGAATAGGCTGCAGGGGGACGGTGAAGACCAGCAACAGCTTTCAGGGCTGCCACCTTCCGTGTGGGAGAAGGAGCCGGACGTGTGCCTTTCTGGAAACAGGCCCTGCCGAGGACGAGAGCCATGAGATGTTCCTCCTCTGGGCAAGCCCGGGTCCCAGATCCTGTTGTGCCTGTGAATAGGCTGCAGGGGGACGGTGAACACCAGCAACAGCATTCACGGCTGCCTCCTTCAGTGTGGGACAAGGAGCCGGACGTGTGCCTTTCTGGAAACAGGCCGTGCCGAGGACGAGAGCCATGAGATGTTCCTCCTCTGGGCAAGCCCGGGTCCTGAATCCTGTTGTGCCTGTGAATAGGCTGCAGGGGGACGGTGAAGACCAGCAACAGCTTTCAGGGCTGCCACCTTCCGTGTGGGACAAGGAGCCGGACGTGTGCCTTTTCGGAATCAGGCTCTGCCGAGGACGAGAGCCATGAGATGTTCCTCCTCTGGGCAAGCCCGCGTCCAAATCCTGTTGTGCCTGTGAATAGGCTGCAGGGGGACGGTGAAGACCAGCAACAGCTTTCAGGGCTGCCACCTTCCGTGTGGGACAAGGAGCCGGACGTGTGCCTTTTCGGAAACAGGCTCTGCCGAGGACGAGAGCCATGAGATGTTCCTCCTCTGGGCAAGCCCGGGTCCCAGATCCTGTTGTGCCTGTGAATAGGCTGCAGGGGGACGGTGAAGACCAGCAACAGCTTTCAGGGCTGCCACATTCAGTGTGGGACAAGGAGCCGGATGTGTGCCTTTCTGGAAACAGGCCGTGCCGGGGACGAGAGCCAAGAGATGTTCCTCCTCTGGGCAAGCCCGGGTCCCAGATCCTTTTGTGCCTGTGAATAGGCTGCAGGGGGACGGTGAAGACCAGCAACAGCTTTCAGGGCTGCCACCTTCCGTGTGGGACAAGGAGCCGGACGTGTGCCTTTTCGGAATCAGGCTCTGCCGAGGACGAGAGCCATGAGATGTTCCTCCTCTGGGCAAGCCCGGGTCCCAGATCCTGTTGTGCCTGTGAATAGGCTGCAGGGGGACGGTGAAGACCAGCAACATCTTTCAGGGCTGCCACCTTCCGTGTGTGAGAAGGAGCCGGAAGTGTGCCTTTCTGGAAACAGGCCGTGCCGGGGACGAGAGCCATGAGATGTTCCTCCTCTGGGCAAGCCCCGGTCCTGAATCCTGTTGTGCCTGTGAATAGGCTGCAGGGGGATGGTGAAGACCAGCAACAGCTTTCAGGGCTGCCACCTTCCGTGTGGGACAAGGAGCCGGACTTTTCCCTATCCGGAAACAAGCTCTGCCGAGGACGAGAGCCATGAGATGTTCCTCCTCTGGGCAAGCCCGGGTCCTGAATCCTGTTGTGCCTGTGAATAGGCTGCAGGGGGACGGTGAACACCAGCAACAGCTTTCACGGCTGCAACCTTCCGTGTGGGAAAAGGAGCCGGACGTGTCTTTCTGGATACAGGCCCTGCCGAGGACGAGAGCCATGAGATGTTCCTCCTCTGGGCAAGGCCGGGTCCCAGATCCTGTTGTGCCTGTGAATAGGCTGCAGGGGGATGGTGAAGACCAGCAACAGCTTTCATGTCTGCCACCTTCCTTGTGGGACAAGGAGCCGGACGTGTGCCTTCTCGGAAACAGGATCTGCCGAGGACGAGAGCCATGAGATGTGCCTCCTCTGGGCAAGCCCGGGTCCTAGATCCTGTTGTGCCTGTGAATAGGCTGCAGGGCGACGGTGAAGACCAGCAACAGCTTTCAGGGCTGCCACCTTCCGTGTGGGACAAGGAGCCGGATGTGTGCCTTTCTGGAAACAGGCCGTGCCGGGGACGAGAGCCATGAGATGTTCCTCCTCTGGGCAAGCCCGGGTCCCAGTTCCTTTTGTGCCTGTGAATAGGCTGCAGGGGGACGGTGAAGACCAGCAACAGCTTTCAGGGCTGCCACCTTCCGTGTGGGACAAGGAGCCGGACGTGTGCCTTTTCGGAATCAGGCTCTGCCGAGGACGAGAGCCATGAGATGTTCCTCCTCTGGGCAAGCCCGCGTCCAAATCCTGTTGTGCCTGTGAATAGGCTGCAGGGGGACGGTGAAGACCAGCAACAGCTTTCAGGGCTGCCACATTCCGTGTGGGACAAGGAGCCGAACTTTTGCCTATCCGGAAAAAGGCTCTGCCGAGGACGAGAGCCATGAGATGTTCCAACTCTGGGCAAGCCCGGGTCCTGAATCCTGTTGTGCCTGTGAATAGGCTGCAGGGGGACGGTGAAGACCAGCAACAGCTTTCAGGGCTGCCACCTTCCGTGTGGGACAAGGAGCCGGACGCGTCTTTCTGGATACAGGCCCTGCCGAGGACGAGAGCCATGAGATGTTCCTCCTCTGGGCAAGCCCGGGTCCCAGATCCTGTTGTGCCTGTGAATAAGCTGCAGGTGGACAGTGAAGACCAGCAACAGCTTTCAGGGCTGCCACCTTCGTGTGGGACAAGGAGCCGGATGTGTGCCTTTTCGGAAACAGGCTGTGCCGAGGACGAGAGCCATGAGATGTTCCTCCTCTGGGCAAGCCCGGGTCCTGAATCCTGTTGTGCCTGTGAATAGGCTGCAGGGGGACGGTGAAGACCAGCAACAGCTTTCAGGGCTGCCACCTTCCGTGTGGGAAAAGGAGCCGGTCTTGTGCCTTTTCGGAAACAAGCTCTGCCGAGGACGAGAGCCATTAGATGTTCCTCCTCTGGGCAAGCCCGGGTCCTGAATCCTGTTGTGCCTGTGAATAGGCTGCAGGGGGACGGTGAAGACCAGCAACAGCTTTCAGGGCTGCCACCTTCCGTGTGGGACAAGGAGCCGGTCTTGTGCCTTTATGGAAACAGGCCCTGCCGAGGACGAGAGCCATGAGATGTTCCTCCTCTGGGCAACCCCGGGTCCCAGATCCTGTTGTGCCTGTGAATAGGCTGCAGGGGGACGGTGAAGACCAGCAACAGCTTTCAGGGCTGCCACCTTCTGTGTGGGACAAGGAGCCGGATGTGTGCCTTTCTGGAAACAGGCCGTGCCGGGGACGAGAGCCATGAGATGTTCCTCCTCTGGGCAAGCCCGGGTCCCAGATCCTGTTGTGCCTGTGATTAGGCTGCAGGGGGACGGTGAAGACCAGCAACAGCTTTCAGGGCTGCCACCTTCCGTGTGGGACAAAGAGCCGGACGTGTGCCTTTTCGGAATCAGGCTCTGCCGAGGACGAGAGCCATGAGATGTTCCTCCTCTGGGCAAGCCCGCGTCCAAATCCTGTTGTGCCTGTGAATAGGCTGCAGGGGGATGGTGAAGACCAGCAACAGCTTTCAGAGCTGCCACCTTCCGTGTGGGACAAGGAGCCGGATGTGTGCCTTTCTGGAAACAGGCCCTGCCGAGGACGAGAGCCATGAGATGTTCCTCCTCTGGGCAAGCCCGGGTCCCAGATCCTGTTGTGCCTGTGAATAGGCTTCAGGGGGACGGTGAAGACCAGCAACAGCTTTCAGGGCTGCCACCTTCCGTGTGGGACAAGGAGCCGGATGTGTGCCTTTTCGGAAACAGGCTCTGCCGAGGACGAGAGCCATGAGATGTTCCACCTCTGGGCAAGCCCGGGTCCTGAATCCTGTTGTGCCTGTGAATAGGCTGCAGGGGGACGGTGAAGACCAGCAACAGCTTTCAGGGCTGCCACCTTACGTGTGGGACAAGGAGCCGGACGTGTCTTTCTGGATACAGGCCCTGCCGAGGACGAGAGCCATGAGATGTTCCTCCTCTGGGCAAGCCCGGGTCCAAATCCTGTTGTGCCTGTGAATAGGCTGCAGGGGGACGGTGAAGACCAGCAACAGCTTTCAGGGCTGCCACCTTCCGTGTGGGACAAGGAGCCGGATGTGTGCCTTTCTGGATACAGGCCCTGCCGAGGACGAGAGCCATGAGATGTTCCTCCTCGGGGCAAGCCCGGGTCCTGAATCCTGTTGTGCCTGTGAATAGGCTGCAGGGGGACGGTGAAGACCAGCAACAGCTTTCAGGGCTGCCACCTTCCGTGTGGGACAAGGAGCCGGACGTGTCTTTCTGGATACAGGCCCTGCCGAGGACGAGAGCCATGAGATGTTCCTCCTCTGGGCAAGCCCGGGTCCCAGATCCTGTTGTGCCTGTGAATAGGCTGCAGGGGGACGGTGAAGACCAGCAACAGCTTTCAGGGCTGCCACCTTCCGTGTGGGACAAGGAGCCGGACGTGTGCATTTTCGGAATCAGGCTCTGCCGAGGACGAGATCCATGAGATGTTCCTCCTCTGGGCAAGCCCGGGTCCCAGATCCTGTTGTGCCTGTGAATAGGCTTCAGGGGGACGGTGAAGACCAGCAACAGCTTTCAGGGCTGCCACCTTCCGTGTGGGACAAGGAGCCGGATGTGTGCCTTTTCGGAAACAGGCTCTGCCGAGGACGAGAGCCATGAGATGTTCCTCCTCTGGGCAAGCCCGGGTCCTGAATCCTGTTGTGCCTGTGAATAGGCTGCAGGGGGACGGTGAAGACCAGCAACAGCTTTCAGGGCTGCCACCTTCCGTGTGTGAGAAGGAGCCGGACGTGTCTTTCTTGATACAGGCCCTGCCGAGGACGAGAGCCATGAGATGTTCCTCCTCTGGGCAAGGCCGGGTCCCAGATCCTGTTGTGCCTGTGAATAGGCTGCAGGGGGACGGTGAAGACCAGCAACAGCTTTCAGGGCTGCCAACTTCCGTGTGGGACAAGGAGCCGGACGTGTGCCTTTTCGGAAACAGGATCTGCCGAGGACGAGAGCCATGAGATGTTCCTCCTCTGGGCAAGGCTGGGTCCCAGATCCTGTTGTGCCTGTGAATAGGCTGCAGGGGGACGGTGAAGACCAGCAACAGCTTCCAGGGCTGCCACCTTCCGTTTGGGACAATGAGCCGGTCTTGTGCCTTTATGGAAACAGGCCCTGCCGAGGACGAGAGCCATGGGATGTTCCTCCTCTGGGCAAGCCCCGGTTCTGAATCCTGTTGTGCCTGTGAATAGGCTGCAGGGGGACGGTGAAGACCAGCAACAGCTTTCAGGGCTCCCACCTTCCGTGTGGGACAATGAGCCGGATGTGTGCCTTTCTGGAAACAGGCCCTGCCGAGGAAGAGAGCCATGAGATGTTCCTCCTCTGGGCAAGCCCCGGTCCTGAATCCTGTTGTGCCTGTGAATAGGCTGCAGGGGGACGGTGAAGACCAGCAACAGCTTTCAGGGCTGCCACCTTCCGTGTGGGACAAGGAGCTGGACGTGTGCCTTTTCGGAATCAGGCTCTGCCGAGGACGAGAGCCATGAGATGTTCCTCCTCTGGGCAAGCCCGGGTCCCAGATCCTGTTGTGCCTGTGAATAGGCTGCAGGGGGACAGTGAAGACCAGCAACAGCTTTCAGGGCTGCCACCTTCCGTGTGGGACAAGGAGCTGGACGTGTCTTTCTGGATACAGGCCCTGCCGAGGACGAGAGCCATGAGATGTTCCTCCTCTGGGCAAGCCCGGGTCCTGAATCCTGTTGTGCTTGTGAATAGGCTGCAGGGGGACGGTGAAGACAGGCAACATCTTTCAGGGCTGCCACCTTCCGTGTGGGACAAGGAGCCGGATGTGTGCATTTTCGGAAACAGGCTCTGACGAGGACGAGAGCCATGAGATGTTCCTCCTCTGGGCAAGCCCGGGTCCTGAATCCTGTTGTGCCTGTGAATAGGCTGCAGGGGGACGGTGAAGACCAGCAACAGCTTCCAGGGCTGCCACCTTCCGTGTGGGACAAGGAGCCGGACGTGTGCCTTTTCGGAAACAAGCTCTGCCGAGGACGAGAGCCATGAGATGTTCCTCCTCTGGGCAAGCCCGGGTCCCAGATCCTGTTGTGCCTGTGAATAGGCTGCAGGGGGACGGTGAAGACCAGCAACAGCTTTCACGGCTGCCACCTTCACTGTGGGACAAGGAGCCGGACGTGTGCCTTTCTGGAAACAGGCCGTGCCGAGGACGAGAGCCATGAGATGTTCCTCCTCTGGGCAAGCCCGCATCCAAATCCTGTTGTGCCTGTGAATAGGCTGCAGGGGGACGGTGAAGACCAGCAACAGCTTTCAGGGCTGCCACCTTCCGTGTGGGACAAGGAGCCGGACGCGTCTTTCTGGATACAGGCCCTGTCGAGGACCAGAGCCATGAGATGTTCCTCCTCTGGGCAAGCCCGGGTCCCAGATCCTGTTGTGCCTGTGAATAGGCTGCAGGGGGACGGTTAAGAACAGCAACAGCTTTCAGGGCTGCCACCTTCCGTGTGGGACAATGAGCCGGTCTTGTGCCTTTATGGAAACAGGCCCTGCCGAGGACGAGAGCCATGAGATGTTCCTCCTCTGTGCAAGCCCGGGTCCCAGATCCTGTTGTGTCTGTGAATAGGCTGCAGGGGGACGGTGAAGACCAGCAACAGCTTTCAGGGCTGCCACCTTCCGTGTGGGACAAGGAGCCGGATGAGTGCCTTTTCAGAAACAGGCTCTGCTGAGGACGAGAGCCATGAGATGTTCCTCCTCTGGGCAAGCCCGGGTCCCAGATCCTGTTGTGCCTGTGAATAGGCTGCAGGGGGACAGTGAACACCAGCAACAGCTTTCACGGCTGCCACCTTCACTGTGGGAGAAGGAGCCGGATGTGTGCCTTTCTGGAAACAGGCCCTGCCGAGGACGAGAGCCATGAGATGTTCCTCCTCTGGGCAAGCCCGGGTCCCAGATCCTGTTGTGCCTGTGAATAGGCTGCAGGGGGACGGTGAAGACCAGCAACAGCTTTCAGGGCTGCCACCTTCCGTGTGGGACAAGGAGCCGGACGTGTGCCTTTTCGGAATCAGGCTCTGCCGAGGACGAGAGCCATGAGATGTTCCTCCTCTGGGCAAGCCCGGGTCCCAGATCCTGTTGTGCCTCTGAATAGGCTGCAGGGGGACGGTGAAGACCAGCAACAGCTTTCAGGGCTGCCACCTTCCGTGTGGGAGAAGGAGCCGGACGTGTGCCTTTCTGGAAACAGGCCCTGCCGAGGACGAGAGCCATGAGATGTTCCTCCTCTGGGCAAGCCCGGGTCCCAGATCCTGTTGTGCCTGTGAATAGGCTGCAGGGGGACGGTGAACACCAGCAACAGCATTCACGGCTGCCTCCTTCAGTGTGGGACAAGGAGCCGGACGTGTGCCTTTCTGGAAACAGGCTGTGCCGAGGACGAGAGCCATGAGATGTTCCTCCTCTGGGCAAGCCCGGGTCCTGAATCCTGTTGTGCCTGTGAATAGGCTGCAGGGGGACGGTGAAGACCAGCAACAGCTTTCAGGGCTGCCACCTTCCGTGTGGGACAAGGAGCCGGACGTGTGCCTTTTCGGAATCAGGCTCTGCCGAGGACGAGAGCCATGAGATGTTCCTCCTCTGGGCAAGCCCGCGTCCAAATCCTGTTGTGCCTGTGAATAGGCTGCAGGGGGACGGTGAAGACCAGCAACAGCTTTCAGGGCTGCCACCTTCCGTGTGGGACAAGGAGCCGGACGTGTGCCTTTTCGGAAACAGGCTCTGCCGAGGACGAGAGCCATGAGATGTTCCTCCTCTGGGCAAGCCCGGGTCCCAGATCCTGTTGTGCCTGTGAATAGGCTGCAGGGGGACGGTGAAGACCAGCAACATCTTTCAGGGCTGCCACCTTCAGTGTGGGACAAGGAGCCGGATGTGTGCCTTTCTGGAAACAGGCCGTGCCGGGGACGAGAGCCAAGAGATGTTCCTCCTCTGGGCAAGCCCGGGTCCCAGATCCTTTTGTGCCTGTGAATAGGCTGCAGGGGGACGGTGAAGACCAGCAACAGCTTTCAGGGCTGCCACCTTCCGTGTGGGACAAGGAGCCGGACGTGTGCCTTTTCGGAATCAGGCTCTGCCGAGGACGAGAGCCATGAGCTGTTCCTCCTCTGGGCAAGCCCGGGTCCCAGATCCTGTTGTGCCTGTGAATAGGCTGCAGGGGGACGGTGAAGACCAGCAACATCTTTCAGGGCTGCCACCTTCCGTGTGTGAGAAGGAGCCGGAAGTGTGCCTTTCTGGAAACAGGCCGTGCCGGGGACGAGAGCCATGAGATGTTCCTCCTCTGGGCAAGCCCCGGTCCTGAATCCTGTTGTGCCTGTGAATAGGCTGCAGGGGGATGGTGAAGACCAGCAACAGCTTTCAGGGCTGCCACCTTCCGTGTGGGACAAGGAGCCGGACTTTTCCCTATCCGGAAACAAGCTCTGCCGAGGACGAGAGCCATGAGATGTTTCTCCTCTGGGCAAGCCCGGGTCCTGAATCCTGTTGTGCCTGTGAATAGGCTGCAGGGGGACGGTGAACACCAGCAACAGCTTTCACGGCTGCAACCTTCCGTGTGGGAAAAGGAGCCGGACGTGTCTTTCTGGATACAGGCCCTGCCGAGGACGAGAGCCATGAGATGTTCCTCCTCTGGGCAAGGCCGGGTCCCAGATCCTGTTGTGCCTGTGAATAGGCTGCAGGGGGATGGTGAAGACCAGCAACAGCTTTCATGTCTGCCACCTTCCTTGTGGGACAAGGAGCCGGACGTGTGCCTTCTCGGAAACAGGATCTGCCGAGGACGAGAGCCATGAGATGTTCCTCCTCTGGGCAAGCCCGCGTCCAAATCCTGTTGTGCCTGTGAATAGGCTGCAGGGGGACGGTGAAGACCAGCAACAGCTTTCAGGGCTGCCACATTCCGTGTGGGACAAGGAGCCGAACTTTTGCCTATCCGGAAAAAGGCTCTGCCGAGGACGAGAGCCATGAGATGTTCCAACTCTGGGCAAGCCCGGGTCCTGAATCCTGTTGTGCCTGTGAATAGGCTGCAGGGGGACGGTGAAGACCAGCAACAGCTTTCAGGGCTGCCACCTTCCGTGTGGGACAAGGAGCCGGACGCGTCTTTCTGGATACAGGCCCTGCCGAGGACGAGAGCCATGAGATGTTCCTCCTCTGGGCAAGCCCGGGTCCCAGATCCTGTTGTGCCTGTGAATAAGCTGCAGGTGGACAGTGAAGACCAGCAACAGCTTTCAGGGCTGCCACCTTCGTGTGGGACAAGGAGCCGGATGTGTGCCTTTTCGGAAACAGGCTGTGCCGAGGACGAGAGCCATGAGATGTTCCTCCTCTGGGCAAGCCCGGGTCCTGAATCCTGTTGTGCCTGTGAATAGGCTGCAGGGGGACGGTGAAGACCAGCAACAGCTTTCAGGGCTGCCACCTTCCGTGTGGGACAAGGAGCCGGACGTGTGCCTTTTCGGAAACAAGCTCTGCCGAGGACGAGAGCCATTAGATGTTTCTCCTCTGGGCAAGCCCGGGTCCTGAATCCTGTTGTGCCTGTGAATAGGCTGCAGGGGGACGGTGAAGACCAGCAACAGCTTTCAGGGCTGCCACCTTCCGTGTGGGACAAGGAGCCGGTCTTGTGCCTTTATGGAAACAGGCCCTGCCGAGGACGAGAGCCATGAGATGTTCCTCCTCTGGGCAAGCCCGGGTCCTGAATCCTGTTGTGCCTGTGAATAGGCTGCAGGGGGACGGTGAAGACCAGCAACAGCTTTCAGGGCTGCCACCTTCCGTGTGGGACAAGGAGCCGGACGTGTGCCTTTTCGGAATCAGGCTCTGCCGAGGACGAGAGCCATGAGATGTTCCTCCTCTGGGCAAGCCCGGGTCCCAGATCCTGTTGTGCCTGTGATTAGGCTGCAGGGGGACGGTGAAGACCAGCAACTGCTTTCAGGGCTGCCACCTTCCGTGTGGGACAAGGAGCCGGACGTGTGCCTTTTCGGAATCAGGCTCTGCCGAGGACGAGAGCCATGAGATGTTCCTCCTCTGGGCAAGCCCGCGTCCAAATCCTGTTGTGCCTGTGAATAGGCTGCAGGGGGACGGTGAAGACCAGCAACAGCTTTCAGAGCTGCCACCTTCCGTGTGGGACAAGGAGCCGGATGTGTGCCTTTCTGGAAACAGGCCCTGCCGAGGACGAGAGCCATGAGATGTTCCTCCTCTGGGCAAGCCCGGGTCCCAGATCCTGTTGTGCCTGTGAATAGGCTTCAGGGGGACGGTGAAGACCAGCAACAGCTTTCAGGGCTGCCACCTTCCGTGTGGGACAAGGAGCCGGATGTGTGCCTTTTCGGAAACAGGCTCTGCCGAGGACGAGAGCCATGAGATGTTCCAACTCTGGGCAAGCCCGGGTCCTGAATCCTGTTGTGCCTGTGAATAGGCTGCAGGGGGACGGTGAAGACCAGCAACAGCTTTCAGGGCTGCCACCTTCCGTGTGGGACAAGGAGCCGGTCGTGTCTTTCTGGATACAGGCCCTGCCGAGGACGAGAGCCATGAGATGTTCCTCCTCTGGGCAAGCCCGGGTCCAAATCCTGTTGTGCCTGTGAATAGGCTGCAGGGGGACGGTGAAGACCAGCAACAGCTTTCAGGGCTGCCACCTTCCGTGTGGGACAAGGAGCCGGATGTGTGCCTTTCTGGATACAGGCCCTGCCGAGGACGAGAGCCATGAGATGTTCCTCCTCGGGGCAAGCCCGGGTCCTGAATCCTGTTGTGCCTGTGAATAGGCTGCAGGGGGACGGTGAAGACCAGCAACAGCTTTCAGGGCTGCCACCTTCCGTGTGGGACAAGGAGCCGGACGTGTGCATTTTCGGAATCAGGCTCTGCCGAGGACGAGATCCATGAGATGTTCCTCCTCTGGGCAAGCCCGGGTCCCAGATCCTGTTGTGCCTGTGAATAGGCTGCAGGGGGACGGTGAAGACCAGCAACAGCTTTCAGGGCTGCCACCTTCCGTGTGGGACAAGGAGCCGGATGTGTGCCTTTTCGGAAACAGGCTCTGCCGAGGATGAGAGCCATGAGATGTTCCTCCTCTGGGCAAGGCTGGGTCCCAGATCCTGTTGTGCCTGTGAATAGGCTGCAGGGGGACGGTGAAGACCAGCAACAGCTTCCAGGGCTGCCACCTTCCGTTTGGGACAATGAGCCGGTCTTGTGCCTTTATGGAAACAGGCCCTGCCGAGGACGAGAGCCATGGGATGTTCCTCCTCTGGGCAAGCCCCGGTTCTGAATCCTGTTGTGCCTGTGAATAGGCTGCAGGGGGACGGTGAAGACCAGCAACAGCTTTCAGGGCTCCCACCTTCCGTGTGGGACAATGAGCCGGATGTGTGCCTTTCTGGAAACAGGCCCTGCCGAGGACGAGAGCCATGAGATGTTCCTCCTCTGGGCAAGCCCCGGTCCTGAATCCTGTTGTTCCTGTGAATAGGCTGCAGGGGGACGGTGAAGACCAGCAACAGCTTTCAGGGCTGCCACCTTCCGTGTGGGACAAGGAGCTGGACGTGTGCCTTTTCGGAATCAGGCTCTGCCGAGGACGAGAGCCATGAGATGTTCCTCCTCTGGGCAAGCCCGGGTCCCAGATCCTGTTGTGCCTGTGAATAGGCTGCAGGGGGACAGTGAAGACCAGCAACAGCTTTCAGGGCTGCCACCTTCCGTGTGGGACAAGGAGCTGGACGTGTCTTTCTGGATACAGGCCCTGCCGAGGACGAGAGCCATGAGATGTTCCTCCTCTGGGCAAGCCCGGGTCCTGAATCCTGTTGTGCTTGTGAATAGGCTGCAGGGGGACGGTGAAGACAGGCAACATCTTTCAGGGCTGCCACCTTCCGTGTGGGACAAGGAGCCGGATGTGTGCATTTTCGGAAACAGGCTCTGACGAGGACGAGAGCCATGAGATGTTCCTCCTCTGGGCAAGCCCGGGTCCTGAATCCTGTTGTGCCTGTGAATAGGCTGCAGGGGGACGGTGAAGACCAGCAACAGCTTCCAGGGCTGCCACCTTCCGTGTGGGACAAGGAGCCGGACGTGTGCCTTTTCGGAAACAAGCTCTGCCGAGGACGAGAGCCATGAGATGTTCCTCCTCTGGGCAAGCCCGCATCCAAATCCTGTTGTGCCTGTGAATAGGCTGCAGGGGGACGGTGAAGACCAGCAACAGCTTTCAGGGCTGCCACCTTCCGTGTGGGACAAGGAGCCGGACGCGTCTTTCTGGATACAGGCCCTGTCGAGGACGAGAGCCATGAGATGTTCCTCCTCTGGGCAAGCCCGGGTCCCAGATCCTGTTGTGCCTGTGAATAGGCTGCAGGGGGACGGTTAAGAACAGCAACAGCTTTCAGGGCTGCCACCTTCCGTGTGGGACAATGAGCCGGTCTTGTGCCTTTATGGAAACAGGCCCTGCCGAGGACGAGAGCCATGAGATGTTCCTCCTCTGTGCAAGCCCGGGTCCCAGATCCTGTTGTGTCTGTGAATAGGCTACAGGGGGACGGTGAAGACCAGCAACAGCTTTCAGGGCTGCCACCTTCCGTGTGGGACAAGGAGCCGGATGAGTGCCTTTTCAGAAACAGGCTCTGCTGAGGACGAGAGCCATGAGATGTTCCTCCTCTGGGCAAGCCCGGGTCCCAGATCCTGTTGTGCCTGTGAATAGGCTGCAGGGGGACAGTGAACACCAGCAACAGCTTTCACGGCTGCCACCTTCACTGTGGGAGAAGGAGCCGGACGTGTGCCTTTCTGGAAACAGGCCCTGCCGAGGACGAGAGCCATGAGATGTTCCTCCTCTGGGCAAGCCCGGGTCCCAGATCCTGTTGTGCCTGTGAATAGGCTGCAGGGGGACGGTGAAGACCAGCAACAGCTTTCAGGGCTGCCACCTTCCGTGTGGGACAAGGAGCCGGACGTGTGCCTTTTCGGAATCAGGCTCTGCCGAGGACGAGAGCCATGAGATGTTCCTCCTCTGGGCAAGCCCGGGTCCCAGATCCTGTTGTGCCTGTGAATAGGCTGCAGGGGGACGGTGAAGACCAGCAACAGCTTTCAGGGCTGCCACCTTCCGTGTGGGACAAGGAGCCGGATGTGTGCCTTTTCGGAAACAGGCTCTGCCGAGGACGAGAGCCATGAGATGTTCCTCCTCTGGGCAAGCCCGGGTCCCAGATCCTGTTGTGCCTGTGAATAGGCTGCAGGGGGACGGTGAAGACCAGCAACAGCTTTCAGGGCTGCCACCTTCCGTGTGGGACAAGGAGCCGGACGTGTGCCTTTTCGGAAACAAGCTCTGCCGAGGACGAGAGCCATTTAGATGTTCCTCCTCTGGGCAAGCCCGGCTCCCAGATCCTGTTGTGCCTGTGAATAGGCTGCAGGGGGACGGTGAAGACCAGCAACAGCTTTCAGGGCTGCCACCTTCCGTGTGGGAGAAGGAGCCGGACGTGTGCCTTTCTGGAAACAGGCCCTGCCGAGGACGAGAGCCATGAGATGTTCCTCCTCTGGGCAAGCCCGGGTCCCAGATCCTGTTGTGCCTGTGAATAGGCTGCAGGGGGACGGTGAACACCAGCAACAGCATTCACGGCTGCCTCCTTCAGTGTGGGACAAGGAGCCGGACGTGTGCCTTTCTGGAAACAGGCCGTGCCGAGGACGAGAGCCATGAGATGTTCCTCCTCTGGGCAAGCCCGGGTCCTGAATCCTGTTGTGCCTGTGAATAGGCTGCAGGGGGACGGTGAAGACCAGCAACAGCTTTCAGGGCTGCCACCTTCCGTGTGGGACAAGGAGCCGGACGTGTGCCTTTTCGGAATCAGGCTCTGCCGAGGACGAGAGCCATGAGATGTTCCTCCTCTGGGCAAGCCCGCGTCCAAATCCTGTTGTGCCTGTGAATAGGCTGCAGGGGGACGGTGAAGACCAGCAACAGCTTTCAGGGCTGCCACCTTCCGTGTGGGACAAGGAGCCGGACGTGTGCCTTTTCGGAAACAAGCTCTGCCGAGGACGAGAGCCATGAGATGTTCCTCCTCTGGGCAAGCCCGGGTCCCAGATCCTGTTGTGCCTGTGAATAGGCTGCAGGGGGACGGTGAAGACCAGCAACATCTTTCAGGGCTGCCACCTTCCGTGTGTGAGAAGGAGCCGGAAGTGTGCCTTTCTGGAAACAGGCCGTGCCGGGGACGAGAGCCATGAGATGTTCCTCCTCTGGGCAAGCCCCGGTCCTGAATCCTGTTGTGCCTGTGAATAGGCTGCAGGGGGATGGTGAAGACCAGCAACAGCTTTCAGGGCTGCCACCTTCCGTGTGGGACAAGGAGCCGGACTTTTCCCTATCCGGAAACAAGCTCTGCCGAGGACGAGAGCCATGAGATGTTCCTCCTCTGGGCAAGCCCGGGTCCTGAATCCTGTTGTGCCTGTGAATAGGCTGCAGGGGGACGGTGAAGACCAGCAACAGCTTTCAGGGCTGCCACCTTCCGTGTGGGACAAGGAGCCGGACGTGTCTTTCTGGATACAGGCCCTGCCGAGGACGAGAGCCATGAGATGTTCCTCCTCTGGGCAAGGCCGGGTCCCAGATCCTGTTGTGCCTGTGAATAGGCTGCAGGGGGATGGTGAAGACCAGCAACAGCTTTCATGTCTGCCACCTTCCTTGTGGGACAAGGAGCCGGACGTGTGCCTTCTCGGAAACAGGATCTGCCGAGGACGAGAGCCATGAGATGTGCCTCCTCTGGGCAAGCCCGGGTCCTAGATCCTGTTGTGCCTGTGAATAGGCTGCAGGGCGACGGTGAAGACCAGCAACAGCTTTCAGGGCTGCCACCTTCCGTGTGGGACAAGGAGCCGGATGTGTGCCTTTCTGGAAACAGGCCGTGCCGGGGACGAGAGCCATGAGATGTTCCTCCTCTGGGCAAGCCCGGGTCCCAGTTCCTTTTGTGCCTGTGAATAGGCTGCAGGGGGACGGTGAAGACCAGCAACAGCTTTCAGGGCTGCCACCTTCCGTGTGGGACAAGGAGCCGGACGTGTGCCTTTTCGGAATCAGGCTCTGCCGAGGACGAGAGCCATGAGATGTTCCTCCTCTTGGCAAGCCCGCGTCCAAATCCTGTTGTGCCTGTGAATAGGCTGCAGGGGGACGGTGAAGACCAGCAACAGCTTTCAGGGCTGCCACATTCCGTGTGGGACAAGGAGCCGAACTTTTGCCTATCCGGAAAAAGGCTCTGCCGAGGACGAGAGCCATGAGATGTTCCAACTCTGGGCAAGCCCGGGTCCTGAATCCTGTTGTGCCTGTGAATAGGCTGCAGGGGGACGGTGAAGACCAGCAACAGCTTTCAGGGCTGCCACCTTCCGTGTGGGACAAGGAGCCGGACGCGTCTTTCTGGATACAGGCCCTGCCGAGGACGAGAGCCATGAGATGTTCCTCCTCTGGGCAAGCCCGGGTCCCAGATCCTGTTGTGCCTGTGAATAAGCTGCAGGTGGACAGTGAAGACCAGCAACAGCTTTCAGGGCTGCCACCTTCGTGTGGGACAAGGAGCCGGATGTGTGCCTTTTCGGAAACAGGCTGTGCCGAGGACGAGAGCCATGAGATGTTCCTCCTCTGGGCAAGCCCGGGTCCTGAATCCTGTTGTGCCTGTGAATAGGCTGCAGGGGGACGGTGAAGACCAGCAACAGCTTTCAGGGCTGCCACCTTCCGTGTGGGACAAGGAGCCGGACGTGTGCCTTTTCGGAAACAAGCTCTGCCGAGGACGAGAGCCATTAGATGTTCCTCCTCTGGGCAAGCCCGGGTCCTGAATCCTGTTGTGCCTGTGAATAGGCTGCAGGGGGACGGTGAAGACCAGCAACAGCTTTCAGGGCTGCCACCTTCCGTGTGGGACAAGGAGCCGGTCTTGTGCCTTTATGGAAACAGGCCCTGCCGAGGACGAGAGCCATGAGATGTTCCTCCTCTGGGCAAGCCCGGGTCCCAGATCCTGTTGTGTCTGTGAATAGGCTGCAGGGGGACGGTGAAGACCAGCAACAGCTTTCAGGGCTGCCACCTTCTGTGTGGGACAAGGAGCCGGATGTGTGCCTTTCTGGAAACAGGCCGTGCCGGGGACGAGAGCCATGAGATGTTCCTCCTCTGGGCAAGCCCGGGTCCCAGATCCTG
Source organism: Astur gentilis (assembly GCF_929443795.1). Classification (NCBI taxonomy): domain Eukaryota; kingdom Metazoa; phylum Chordata; class Aves; order Accipitriformes; family Accipitridae; genus Astur; species Astur gentilis. The sequence continues at coordinate 1,164,933 of NW_026061071.1, forward strand.
TTGTGCCTGTGATTAGGCTGCAGGGGGACGGTGAAGACCAGCAACAGCTTTCAGGGCTGCCACCTTCCGTGTGGGACAAGGAGCCGGACGTGTGCCTTTTCGGAATCAGGCTCTGCCGAGGACGAGAGCCATGAGATGTTCCTCCTCTGGGCAAGCCCGCGTCCAAATCCTGTTGTGCCTGTGAATAGGCTGCAGGGGGACGGTGAAGACCAGCAACAGCTTTCAGAGCTGCCACCTTCCTTGTGGGACAAGGAGCCGGATGTGTGCCTTTCTGGAAACAGGCCCTGCCGAGGACGAGAGCCATGAGATGTTCCTCCTCTGGGCAAGCCCGGGTCCCAGAACCTGTTGTGCCTGTGAATAGGCTTCAGGGGGACGGTGAAGACCAGCAACAGCTTTCAGGGCTGCCACCTTCCGTGTGGGACAAGGAGCCGGATGTGTGCCTTTTCGGAAACAGGCTCTGCCGAGGACGAGAGCCATGAGATGTTCCACCTCTGGGCAAGCCCGGGTCCTGAATCCTGTTGTGCCTGTGAATAGGCTGCAGGGGGACGGTGAAGACCAGCAACAGCTTTCAGGGCTGCCACCTTCCGTGTGGGACAAGGAGCCGGACGTGTCTTTCTGGATACAGGCCCTGCCGAGGACGAGAGCCATGAGATGTTCCTCCTATGGGCAAGCCCGGGTCCAAATCCTGTTGTGCCTGTGAATAGGCTGCAGGGGGACGGTGAAGACCAGCAACAGCTTTCAGGGCTGCCACCTTCCGTGTGGGACAAGGAGCCGGATGTGTGCCTTTCTGGATACAGGCCCTGCCGAGGACGAGAGCCATGAGATGTTCCTCCTCGGGGCAAGCCCGGGTCCTGAATCCTGTTGTGCCTGTGAATAGGCTGCAGGGGGACGGTGAAGACCAGCAACAGCTTTCAGGGCTGCCACCTTCCGTGTGGGACAAGGAGCCGGATGTGTGCCTTTCTGGATACAGGCCCTGCCGAGGACGAGAGCCATGAGATGTTCCTCCTCTGGGCAAGGCCGGGTCCCAGATCCTGTTGTGCCTGTGAATAGGCTGCAGGGGGACGGTGAAGACCAGCAACAGCTTTCAGGGCTGCCACCTTCCGTGTGGGACAAGGAGCCGGACGTGTCTTTCTGGATACAGGCCCTGCCGAGGACGAGAGCCATGAGATGTTCCTCCTCTGGGCAAGCCCGGGTCCCAGATCCTGTTGTGCCTGTGAATAGGCTGCAGGGGGACGGTGAAGACCAGCAACAGCTTTCAGGGCTGCCACCTTCCGTGTGGGTCAAGGAGCCGGACGTGTGCATTTTCGGAAACAGGATCTGCCGAGGACGAGAGCCATGAGATGTTCCTCCTCTGGGCAAGCCCGGGTCCCAGATCCTGTTGTGCCTGTGAATAGGCTTCAGGGGGACGGTGAAGACCAGCAACAGCTTTCAGGGCTGCCACTTTCCGTGTGGGACAAGGAGCCGGACGTGTGCCTTTTCGGAAACAGGCTCTGCCGAGGACGAGAGCCATGAGATGTTCCTCCTCTGGGCAAGCCCGGGTCCTGAATACTGTTGTGCCTGTGAATAGGCTGCAGGGGGACGGTGAAGACCAGCAACAGCTTTCAGGGCTGCCACCTTCCGTGTGGGACAAGGAGCCGGACGTGTCTTTCTTGATACAGGCCCTGCCGAGGACGAGAGCCATGAGATGTTCCTTCTCTGGGCAAGCCCGGGTCCCAGATCCTGTTGTGCCTGTGAATAGGCTGCAGGGGGACGGTGAAGACCAGCAACAGCTTTCAGGGCTGCCACCTTCCGTGTGGGACAAGGAGCCGGACGTGTGCATTTTCGGAAACAGGATCTGCCGAGGACGAGAGCCATGAGATGTTCCTCCTCTGGGCAAGGCCGGGTCCCAGATCCTGTTGTGCCTGTGAATAGGCTGCAGGGGGACGGTGAAGACCAGCAACAGCTTCCAGGGCTGCCACCTTCCGTGTGGGACAATGAGCCGGTCTTGTGCCTTTATGGAAACAGGCCCTGCCGAGGACGAGAGCCATGAGATGTTCCTCCTCTGGGCAAGCCCAGGTCCCAGATCCTGTTGTGCCTGTGAATAGGCTGCAGGGGGACGGTGAAGACCAGCAACAGCTTTCAGGGCTGCCACCTTCCGTGTGGGACAAGGAGCCGGATGAGTGCATTTTCGGATACAGGATCTGCCGAGGACGAGAGCCATGAGATGTTCCTCCTCTGGGCAAGGCCGGGTCCCAGATCCTGTTGTGCCTGTGAATAGGCTGCAGGGGGACGGTGAAGACCAGCAACAGCTTTCAGGGCTGCCACCTTCCGTGTGGGACAAGGAGCCGGACGTGTCTTTCTGGATACAGGCCCTGCCGAGGACGAGAGCCATGAGATGTTCCTCCTCTGGGCAAGCCCGGGTCCCAGATCCTGTTGTGCCTGTGAATAGGCTTCAGGGGGACGGTGAAGACCAGCAACAGCTTTCAGGGCTGCCACCTTCCGTGTGGGACAAGGAGCCGGATGTGTGCCTTTTCGGAAACAGGCTCTGCCGAGGACGAGAGCCATGAGATGTTCCTCCTCTGGGCAAGCCCGGGTCCCAGATCCTGTTGTGCCTGTGAATAGGCTGCAGGGGGACGGTGAAGACCAGCAACAGCTTTCAGGGCTGCCACCTTCCGTGTGGGACAAGGAGCCGGATGTGTGCCTTTCTGGATACAGGCCCTGCCGAGGACGAGAGCCATGAGATGTTCCTCCTCTGGGCAAGCCCAGGTCCCAGATCCTGTTGTGCCTGTGAATAGGCTGCAGGGGGACGGTGAAGACCAGCAACAGCTTTCAGGGCTGCCACCTTCCGTGTGGGACAAGGAGCCGGACGTGTCTTTCTGGATACAGGCCCTGCCGAGGACGAGAGCCATGAGATGTTCCTCCTCTGGGCAAGGCCGGGTCCCAGATCCTGTTGTGCCTGTGAATAGGCTGCAGGGGGACGGTGAAGACCAGCAACAGCTTTCAGGGCTGCCACCTTCCGTGTGGGACAAGGAGCCGGACGTGTGCATTTTCGGAATCAGGCTCTGCCGAGGACGAGATCCATGAGATGTTCCTCCTCTGGGCAAGCCCGGGTCCCAGATCCTGTTGTGCCTGTGAATAGGCTTCAGGGGGACGGTGAAGACCAGCAACAGCTTTCAGGGCTGCCACCTTCCGTGTGGGACAAGGAGCCGGATGTGTGCCTTTTCGGAAACAGGCTCTGCCGAGGACGAGAGCCATGAGATGTTCCTCCTCTGGGCAAGCCCGGGTCCTGAATCCTGTTGTGCCTGTGAATAGGCTGCAGGGGGACGGTGAAGACCAGCAACAGCTTTCAGGGCTGCCACCTTCCGTGTGGGAGAAGGAGCCGGACGTGTCTTTCTTGATACAGGCCCTGCCGAGGACGAGAGCCATGAGATGTTCCTCCTCTGGGCAAGGCCGGGTCCTGAATCCTGTTGTGCCTGTGAATAGGCTGCAGGGGGACGGTGAAGACCAGCAACAGCTTTCAGGGCTGCCAACTTCCGTGTGGGACAAGGAGCCGGACGTGTGCCTTTTCGGAAACAGGATCTGCCGAGGACGAGAGCCATGAGATGTTCCTCCTCTGGGCAAGGCTGGGTCCTGAATCCTGTTGTGCCTGTGAATAGGCTGCAGGGGGACGGTGAAGACCAGCAACAGCTTTCAGGGCTGCCACCTTCCGTGTGGGACAAGGAGCCGGACGTGTGCCTTTTCGGAAACAAGCTCTGCCGAGGACGAGAGCCATTAGATGTTCCTCCTCTGGGCAAGCCCGGGTCCTGAATCCTGTTGTGCCTGTGAATAGGCTGCAGGGGGACGGTGAAGACCAGCAACAGCTTCCAGGGCTGCCACCTTCCGTGTGGGACAAGGAGCCGGACGTGTGCCTTTTCGGAAACAAGCTCTGCCGAGGACGAGAGCCATGAGATGTTCCTCCTCTGGGCAAGCCCGGGTCCCAGATCCTGTTGTGCCTGTGAATAGGCTGCAGGGGGACGGTGAAGACCAGCAACAGCTTTCACGGCTGCCACCTTCACTGTGGGACAAGGAGCCGGACGTGTGCCTTTCTGGAAACAGGCCGTGCCGAGGACGAGAGCCATGAGATGTTCCTCCTCTGGGCAAGCCCGCATCCAAATCCTGTTGTGCCTGTGAATAGGCTGCAGGGGGACGGTGAAGACCAGCAACAGCTTTCAGGGCTGCCACCTTCCGTGTGGGACAAGGAGCCGGACGTGTCTTTCTGGATACAGGCCCTGTCGAGGACGAGAGCCATGAGATGTTCCTCCTCTGGGCAAGCCCGGGTCCCAGATCCTGTTGTGCCTGTGAATAGGCTGCAGGGGGACGGTGAAGACCAGCAACAGCTTTCAGGGCTGCCACCTTCCGTGTGGGACAAGGAGCCGGACGTGTCTTTCTGGATACAGGCCCTGCCGAGGACGAGAGCCATGAGATGTTCCTCCTCTGGGCAAGCCCGGGTCCTGAATCCTGTTGTGCCTGTGAATAGGCTGCAGGGGGACGGTGAAGACCAGCAACAGCTTTCAGGGCTGCCCCCTTCCGTGTGGGACAAGGAGCCGGACGTGTGCATTTTCGGTAACAGGCTCTGACGAGGACGAGAGCCATGAGATGTTCCTCCTCTGGGCAAGCCCGGGTCCTGAATCCTGTTGTGCCTGTGAATAGGCTGCAGGGGGACGGTGAAGACCAGCAACAGCTTCCAGGGCTGCCACCTTCCGTGTGGGACAAGGAGCCGGACGTGTGCCTTTTCGGAAACAAGCTCTGCCGAGGACGAGAGCCATGAGATGTTCCTCCTCTGGGCAAGCCCGGGTCCCAGATACTGTTGTGCCTGTGAATAGGCTGCAGGGGGACGGTGAAGACCAGCAACAGCTTTCAAGGCTGCCACCTTCACTGTGGGACAAGGAGCCGGACGTGTGCCTTTCTGGAAACAGGCCCTGTCGAGGACGAGAGCCATGAGATGTTCCTCCTCTGGGCAAGCCCAGGTCCCAGATCCTGTTGTGCCTGTGAATAGGCTGCAGGGGGACGGTGAAGACCAGCAACAGCTTCCAGGGCTGCCACCTTCCGTGTGGGACAATGAGCCGGTCTTGTGCCTTTATGGAAACAGGCCCTGCCGAGGACGAGAGCCATGAGATGTTCCTCCTCTGGGCAAGCCCGGGTCCTGAATCCTGTTGTGCCTGTGAATAGGCTGCAGGGGGACGGTGAAGACCAGCAACAGCTTTCAGGGCTGCCACCTTCCGTGTGGGACAAGGAGCCGGACGTGTCTTTCTGGATACAGGCCCTGTCGAGGACGAGAGCCATGAGATGTTCCTCCTCTGGACAAGCCCGGTCCCAGATCCTGTTGTGCCTGTGAATAGGCTGCAGGGGGACGGTGAAGACCAGCAACAGCTTCCAGGGCTGCCACCTTCCGTGTGGGAGAAGGAGCCGGATGAGTGCCTTTTCGGAAACAGTCTCTGCCGAGGACGAGAGCCATGAGATGTTCCTCCTCTGGGCAAGCCCGGGTCCCAGATCCTGTTGTGCCTGTGAATAGGCTGCAGGGGGACGGTGAAGACCAGCAACAGCTTTCAGGGCTGCCACCTTCCGTGTGGGACAAGGAGCCGGATGTGTGCCTTTCTGGATACAGGCCCTGCCGAGGACGAGAGCCATGAGATGTTCCTCCTCGGGGCAAGCCCGGGTCCTGAATCCTGTTGTGCCTGTGAATAGGCTGCAGGGGGACGGTGAAGACCAGCAACAGCTTTCAGGGCTGCCACCTTCCGTGTGGGACAAGGAGCCGGATGTGTGCCTTTCTGGATACAGGCCCTGCCGAGGACGAGAGCCATGAGATGTTCCTCCTCTGGGCAAGCCCGGGTCCCAGATCCTGTTGTGCCTGTGAATAGTCTGCAGGGGGACGGTGAAGACCAGCAACAGCTTTCAGGGCTGCCACCTTCCGTGTGGGACAAGGAGCCGGACGTGTCTTTCTGGATACAGGCCCTGCCGAGGACGAGAGCCATGAGATGTTCCTCCTCTGGGCAAGCCCGGGTCCCAGATCCTGTTGTGCCTGTGAATAGGCTGCAGGGGGACGGTGAAGACCAGCAACAGCTTTCAGGGCTGCCACCTTCCGTGTGGGACAAGGAGCCGGACGTGTGCATTTTCCCAAACAGGATCTGCCGAGGACGAGAGCCATGAGATGTTCCTCCTCTGGGCAAGCCCGGGTCCCAGATCCTGTTGTGCCTGTGAATAGGCTTCAGGGGGACGGTGAAGACCAGCAACAGCTTTCAGGGCTGCCACTTTCCGTGTGGGACAAGGAGCCGGATGTGTGCCTTTTCGGAAACAGGCTCTGCCGAGGACGAGAGCCATGAGATGTTCCTCCTCTGGGCAAGCCCGGGTCCTGAATACTGTTGTGCCTGTGAATAGGCTGCAGGGGGACGGTGAAGACCAGCAACAGCTTTCAGGGCTGCCACCTTCCGTGTGGGACAAGGAGCCGGACGTGTCTTTCTTGATACAGGCCCTGCCGAGGACGAGAGCCATGAGATGTTCCTCCTCTGGGCAAGGCCGGGTCCCAGATCCTGTTGTGCCTGTGAATAGGCTGCAGGGGGACGGTGAAGACCAGCAACAGCTTTCAGGGCTGCCACCTTCCGTGTGGGACAAGGAGCCGGACGTGTGCATTTTCGGAAACAGGATCTGCCGAGGACGAGAGCCATGAGATGTTCCTCCTCTGGGCAAGGCCGGGTCCCAGATCCTGTTGTGCCTGTGAATAGGCTGCAGGGGGACGGTGAAGACCAGCAACAGCTTCCAGGGCTGCCACCTTCCGTGTGGGACAATGAGCCGGTCTTGTGCCTTTATGGAAACAGGCCCTGCCGAGGACGAGAGCCATGAGATGTTCCTCCTCTGGGCAAGCCCAGGTCCCAGATCCTGTTGTGCCTGTGAATAGGCTGCAGGGGGACGGTGAAGACCAGCAACAGCTTTCAGGGCTGCCACCTTCCGTGTGGGACAAGGAGCCGGATGAGTGCATTTTCGGAAACAGGATCTGCCGAGGACGAGAGCCATGAGTTGTTCCTCCTCTGGGCAAGCCCGGGTCCCAGATCCTGTTGTGCCTGTGAATAGGCTGCAGGGGGACGGTGAAGACCAGCAACAGCTTTCAGGGCTGCCACTTTCCGTGTGGGACAAGGAGCCGGATGCGTGCCTTTTCGGAAACAGGCTCTGCCGAGGACGAGAGCCATGAGATGTTCCTCCTCTGGGCAAGCCCGGGTCCCAGATCCTGTTGTGCCTGTGAATAGGCTGCAGGGGGACGGTGAAGACAAGCAACAGCTTTCAGGGCTGCCACCTTCCGTGTGGGACAAGGAGCCGGATGTGTGCCTTTCTGGATACAGGCCCTGCCGAGGACGAGAGCCATGAGATGTTCCTCCTCTGGGCAAGCCCGGGTCCCAGATCCTGTTGTGCCTGTGAATAGGCTGCAGGGGGACGGTGAAGACCAGCAACAGCTTTCAGGGCTGCCACCTTCCGTGTGGGACAAGGAGCCGGACGTGTCTTTCTGGATACAGGCCCTGCCGAGGACGAGAGCCATGAGATGTTCCTCCTCTGGGCAAGCCCGGGTCCCAGATCCTGTTGTGCCTGTGAATAGGCTGCAGGGGGACGGTGAAGACCAGCAACAGCTTTCAGGGCTGCCACCTTCCGTGTGGGACAAGGAGCCGGACGTGTGCCTTTCTGGAAACATGCCCTGCCGAGGACGAGAGCCATGAGATGTTCCTCCTCTGGGCAAGCCCAGGTCCCAGATCCTGTTGTGCCTGTGAATAGGCTGCAGGGGGACGGTGAAGACCAGCAACAGCTTCCAGGGCTGCCACCTTCCGTGTGGGACAATGAGCCGGTCTTGTGCCTTTATGTAAACAGGCCCTGCCGAGGACGAGAGCCATGAGATGTTCCTCCTCTGGGCAAGCCCGGGTCCTGAATCCTGTTGTGCCTGTGAATAGGCTGCAGGGGGACGGTGAAGACCAGCAACAGCTTTCAGGGCTGCCACCTTCCGTGTGGGACAAGGAGCCGGACGTGTCTTTCTGGATACAGGCCCTATCGAGGACGAGAGCCATGAGATGTTCCTCCTCTGGACAAGCCCGGTCCCAGATCCTGTTGTGCCTGTGAATAGGCTGCAGGGGGACGGTGAAGACCAGCAACAGCTTCCAGGGCTGCCACCTTCCGTGTGGGAGAAGGAGCCGGATGTGTGCCTTTTCGGAAACAGTCTCTGCCGAGGACGAGAGCCATGAGATGTTCCTCCTCTGGGCAAGCCCGGGTCCCAGATCCTGTTGTGCCTGTGAATAGGCTGCAGGGGGACGGTGAAGACCAGCAACAGCTTTCAGGGCTGCCACCTTCCGTGTGGGACAAGGAGCCGGATGTGTGCCTTTCTGGATACAGGCCCTGCCGAGGACGAGAGCCATGAGATGTTCCTCCTCGGGGCAAGCCCGGGTCCTGAATCCTGTTGTGCCTGTGAATAGGCTGCAGGGGGACGGTGAAGACCAGCAACAGCTTTCAGGGCTGCCACCTTCCGTGTGGGACAAGGAGCAGGATGTGTGCCTTTCTGGATACAGGCCCTGCCGAGGACGAGAGCCATGAGATGTTCCTCCTCTGGGCAAGCCCGGGTCCCAGATCCTGTTGTGCCTGTGAATAGGCTGCAGGGGGACGGTGAAGACCAGCAACAGCTTTCAGGGCTGCCACCTTCCGTGTGGGACAAGGAGCCGGACGTGTCTTTCTGGATACAGGCCCTGCCGAGGACGAGAGCCATGAGATGTTCCTCCTCTGGGCAAGCCCGGGTCCCAGATCCTGTTGTGCCTGTGAATAGGCTGCAGGGGGACGGTGAAGACCAGCAACAGCTTTCAGGGCTGCCACCTTCCGTGTGGGACAAGGAGCCGGACGTGTGCATTTTCGGAAACAGGATCTGCCGAGGACGAGAGCCATGAGATGTTCCTCCTCTGGGCAAGCCCGGGTCCCAGATCCTGTTGTGCCTGTGAATAGGCTTCAGGGGGACGGTGAAGACCAGCAACAGCTTTCAGGGCTGCCACTTTCCGTGTGGGACAAGGAGCCGGATGTGTGACTTTTCGGAAACAGGCTCTGCCGAGGACGAGAGCCATGAGATGTTCCTCCTCTGGGCAAGCCCGGGTCCTGAATACTGTTGTGCCTGTGAATAGGCTGCAGGGGGACGGTGAAGACCAGCAACAGCTTTCAGGGCTGCCACCTTCCGTGTGGGACAAGGAGCCGGACGTGTCTTTCTTGATACAGGCCCTGCCGAGGACGAGAGCCATGAGATGTTCCTCCTCTGGGCAAGGCCGGGTCCCAGATCCTGTTGTGCCTGTGAATAGGCTGCAGGGGGACGGTGAAGACCAGCAACAGCTTTCAGGGCTGCCACCTTCCGTGTGGGACAAGGAGCCGGACGTGTGCATTTTCGGAAACAGGATCTGCCGAGGACGAGAGCCATGAGATGTTCCTCCTCTGGGCAAGGCCGGGTCCCAGATCCTGTTGTGCCTGTGAATAGGCTGCAGGGGGACGGTGAAGACCAGCAACAGCTTCCAGGGCTGCCACCTTCCGTGTGGGACAATGAGCCGGTCTTGTGCCTTTATGGAAACAGGCCCTGCCGAGGACGAGAGCCATGAGATGTTCCTCCTCTGGGCAAGCCCAGGTCCCAGATCCTGTTGTGCCTGTGAATAGGCTGCAGGGGGACGGTGAAGACCAGCAACAGCTTTCAGGGCTGCCACCTTCCGTGTGGGACAAGGAGCCGGATGAGTGCATTTTCGGAAACAGGATCTGCCGAGGACGAGAGCCATGAGTTGTTCCTCCTCTGGGCAAGCCCGGGTCCCAGATCCTGTTGTGCCTGTGAATAGGCTGCAGGGGGACGGTGAAGACCAGCAACAGCTTTCAGGGCTGCCACCTTCCGTGTGGGACAAGGAGCCGGATGCGTGCCTTTTCGGAAACAGGCTCTGCCGAGGACGAGAGCCATGAGATGTTCCTCCTCTGGGCAAGCCCGGGTCCCAGATCCTGTTGTGCCTGTGAATAGGCTGCAGGGGGACGGTGAAGACAAGCAACAGCTTTCAGGGCTGCCACCTTCCGTGTGGGACAAGGAGCCGGATGTGTGCCTTTCTGGATACAGGCCCTGCCGAGGACGAGAGCCATGAGATGTTCCTCCTCTGGGCAAGCCCGGGTCCCAGATCCTGTTGTGCCTGTGAATAGGCTGCAGGGGGACGGTGAAGACCAGCAACAGCTTTCAGGGCTGCCACCTTCCGTGTGGGACAAGGAGCCGGACGTGTCTTTCTGGATACAGGCCCTGCCGAGGACGAGAGCCATGAGATGTTCCTCCTCTGGGCAAGCCCGGGTCCCAGATCCTGTTGTGCCTGTGAATAGGCTGCAGGGGGACGGTGAAGACCAGCAACAGCTTTCAGGGCTGCCACCTTCCGTGTGGGACAAGGAGCCGGACGTGTGCCTTTCTGGAAACATGCCCTGCCGAGGACGAGAGCCATGAGATGTTCCTCCTCTGGGCAAGCCCAGGTCCCAGATCCTGTTGTGCCTGTGAATAGGCTGCAGGGGGACGGTGAAGACCAGCAACAGCTTCCAGGGCTGCCACCTTCCGTGTGGGACAATGAGCCGGTCTTGTGCCTTTATGTAAACAGGCCCTGCCGAGGACGAGAGCCATGAGATGTTCCTCCTCTGGGCAAGCCCGGGTCCTGAATCCTGTTGTGCCTGTGAATAGGCTGCAGGGGGACGGTGAAGACCAGCAACAGCTTTCAGGGCTGCCACCTTCCGTGTGGGACAAGGAGCCGGACGTGTCTTTCTGGATACAGGCCCTGTCGAGGACGAGAGCCATGAGATGTTCCTCCTCTGGACAAGCCCGGTCCCAGATCCTGTTGTGCCTGTGAATAGGCTGCAGGGGGACGGTGAAGACCAGCAACAGCTTCCAGGGCTGCCACCTTCCGTGTGGGAGAAGGAGCCGGATGTGTGCCTTTTCGGAAACAGTCTCTGCCGAGGACGAGAGCCATGAGATGTTCCTCCTCTGGGCAAGCCCGGGTCCCAGATCCTGTTGTGCCTGTGAATAGGCTGCAGGGGGACGGTGAAGACCAGCAACAGCTTTCAGGGCTGCCACCTTCCGTGTGGGACAAGGAGCCGGATGTGTGCCTTTCTGGATACAGGCCCTGCCGAGGACGAGAGCCATGAGATGTTCCTCCTCGGGGCAAGCCCGGGTCCTGAATCCTGTTGTGCCTGTGAATAGGCTGCAGGGGGACGGTGAAGACCAGCAACAGCTTTCAGGGCTGCCACCTTCCGTGTGGGACAAGGAGCAGGATGTGTGCTTTTCTGGATACAGGCCCTGCCGAGGACGAGAGCCATGAGATGTTCCTCCTCTGGGCAAGCCCGGGTCCCAGATCCTGTTGTGCCTGTGAATAGGCTGCAGGGGGACGGTGAAGACCAGCAACAGCTTTCAGGGCTGCCACCTTCCGTGTGGGACAAGGAGCCGGACGTGTGCATTTTCGGAAACAGGATCTGCCGAGGACGAGAGCCATGAGATGTTCCTCCTCTGGGCAAGCCCGGGTCCCAGATCCTGTTGTGCCTGTGAATAGGCTTCAGGGGGACGGTGAAGACCAGCAACAGCTTCCAGGGCTGCCACCTTCCGTGTGGGACAAGGAGCCGGAAGTGTGCCTTTTCGGAAACAGGCTCTGCCGAGGACGAGAGCCATGAGATGTTCCTCCTCTGGGCAAGCCCGGGTCCTGAATACTGTTGTGCCTGTGAATAGGCTGCAGGGGGACGGTGAAGACCAGCAACAGCTTTCAGGGCTGCCACCTTCCGTGTGGGACAAGGAGCCGGACGTGTCTTTCTTGATACAGGCCCTGCCGAGGACGAGAGCCATGAGATGTTCCTCCTCTGGGCAAGGCCGGGTCCCAGATCCTGTTGTGCCTGTGAATAGGCTGCAGGGGGACGGTGAAGACCAGCAACAGCTTTCAGGGCTGCCACCTTCCGTGTGGGACAAGGAGCCGGACGTGTGCATTTTCGGAAACAGGATCTGCCGAGGACGAGAGCCATGAGATGTTCCTCCTCTGGGCAAGGCCGGGTCCCAGATCCTGTTGTGCCTGTGAATAGGCTGCAGGGGGACGGTGAAGACCAGCAACAGCTTCCAGGGCTGCCACCTTCCGTGTGGGACAATGAGCCGGTCTTGTGCCTTTATGGAAACAGGCCCTGCCGAGGACGAGAGCCATGAGATGTTCCTCCTCTGGGCAAGCCCAGGTCCCAGATCCTGTTGTGCCTGTGAATAGGCTGCAGGGGGACGGTGAAGACCAGCAACAGCTTTCAGGGCTGCCACCTTCCGTGTGGGACAAGGAGCCGGATGAGTGCATTTTCGGAAACAGGATCTGCCGAGGACGAGAGCCATGAGATGTTCCTCCTCTGGGCAAGCCCGGGTCCCAGATCCTGTTGTGCCTGTGAATAGGCTGCAGGGGGACGGTGAAGACCAGCAACAGCTTTCAGGGCTGCCACTTTCCGTGTGGGACAAGGAGCCGGATGCGTGCCTTTTCGGAAACAGGCTCTGCCGAGGACGAGAGCCATGAGATGTTCCTCCTCTGGGCAAGCCCGGGTCCCAGATCCTGTTGTGCCTGTGAATAGGCTGCAGGGGGACGGTGAAGACAAGCAACAGCTTTCAGGGCTGCCACCTTCCGTGTGGGACAAGGAGCCGGATGTGTGCCTTTCTGGATACAGGCCCTGCCGAGGACGAGAGCCATGAGATGTTCCTCCTCTGGGCAAGCCCGGGTCCCAGATCCTGTTGTGCCTGTGAATAGGCTGCAGGGGGACGGTGAAGACCAGCAACAGCTTTCAGGGCTGCCACCTTCCGTGTGGGACAAGGAGCCGGACGTGTCTTTCTGGATACAGGCCCTGCCGAGGACGAGAGCCATGAGATGTTCCTCCTCTGGGCAAGCCCGGGTCCCAGATCCTGTTGTGCCTGTGAATAGGCTGCAGGGGGACGGTGAAGACCAGCAACAGCTTTCAGGGCTGCCACCTTCCGTGTGGGACAAGGAGCCGGACGTGTGCCTTTCTGGAAACATGCCCTGCCGAGGACGAGAGCCATGAGATGTTCCTCCTCTGGGCAAGCCCCGGTCCTGAATCCTGTTGTGCCTGTGAATAGGCTTCAGGGGGACGGTGAAGACCAGCAACAGCTTTCAGGGCTGCCACTTTCCGTGTGGGACAAGGAGCCGGATGTGTGCCTTTTCGGAAACAGGCTCTGCCGAGGACGAGAGCCATGAGATGTTCCTCCTCTGGGCAAGCCCGGGTCCTGAATCCTGTTGTGCCTGTGAATAGGCTGCAGGGGGACGGTGAAGACCAGCAACAGCTTTCAGGGCTGCCACCTTCCGTGTGGGACAAGGAGCCGGACGTGTCTTTCTTGATACAGGCCCTGCCGAGGACGAGAGCCATGAGATGTTCCTCCTCTGGGCAAGGCCGGGTCCCAGATCCTGTTGTGCCTGTGAATAGGCTGCAGGGGGACGGTGAAGACCAGCAACAGCTTTCAGGGCTGCCAACTTCCGTGTGGGACAAGGAGCCGGACGTGTGCCTTTTCGGAAACAGGATCTGCCGAGGACGAGAGCCATGAGATGTTCCTCCTCTGGACAAGCCCGGTCCCAGATCCTGTTGTGCCTGTGAATAGGCTGCAGGGGGACGGTGAAGACCAGCAACAGCTTCCAGGGCTGCCACCTTCCGTTTGGGACAATGAGCCGGTCTTGTGCCTTTATGGAAACAGGCCCTGCCGAGGACGAGAGCCATGGGATGTTCCTCCTCTGGGCAAGCCCCGGTTCTGAATCCTGTTGTGCCTGTGAATAGGCTGCAGGGGGACGGTGAAGACCAGCAACAGCTTTCAGGGCTGCCACCTTCCGTGTGGGACAAGGAGCCGGATGTGTGCTTTTCTGGAAACAGGCCCTGCCGAGGACGAGAGCCATGAGATATTCCTCCTCTGGGCAAGCCCCGGTCCTGAATCCGGTTGTGCCTGTGAATAGGCTGCAGGGGGACGGTGAAGACCAGCAACAGCTTTCAGGGCTGCCACCTTCCGTGTGGGACAAGGAGCTGGACGTGTCTTTCTGGATACAGGCCCTGCCGAGGACGAGAGCCATGAGATGTTCCTCCTCTGGGCAAGCCCGGGTCCTGAATCCTGTTGTGCCTGTGAATAGGCTGCAGGGGGACGGTGAAGACCAGCAACAGCTTTCAGGGCTGCCACCTTCCGTGTGGGACAAGGAGCCGGACGTGTGCATTTTCGGAAACAGGCCCTGACGAGGACGAGAGCCATGAGATGTTCCTCCTCTGGGCAAGCCCGGGTCCTGAATCCTGTTGTGCCTGTGAATAGGCTGCAGGGGGACGGTGAAGACCAGCAACAGCTTCCAGGGCTGCCACCTTCCGTGTGGGACAAGGAGCCGGACGTGTGCCTTTTCGGAAACAAGCTCTGCCGAGGACGAGAGCCATGAGATGTTCCTCCTCTGGGCAAGCCCGGGTCCCAGATCCTGTTGTGCCTGTGAATAGGCTGCAGGGGGACGGTGAAGACCAGCAACAGCTTTCACGGCTGCCACCTTCACTGTGGGACAAGGAGCCGGACGTGTGCCTTTCTGGAAACAGGCCGTGCCGAGGACGAGAGCCATGAGATGTTCCTCCTCTGGGCAAGCCCGCATCCAAATCCTGTTGTGCCTGTGAATAGGCTGCAGGGGGACGGTGAAGACCAGCAACAGCTTTCAGGGCTGCCACCTTCCGTGTGGGACAAGGAGCCGGACTTGTCTTTCTGGATACAGGCCCTGTCGAGGACGAGAGCCATGAGATGTTCCTCCTCTGGGCAAGCCCGGGTCCCAGATCCTGTTGTGCCTGTGAATAGGCTGCAGGGGGACGGTGAAGACCAGCAACAGCTTTCAGGGCTGCCACCTTCCGTGTGGGACAAGGAGCCGGACGTGTCTTTCTGGATACAGGCCCTGCCGAGGACGAGAGCCATGAGATGTTCCTCCTCTGGGCAAGCCCGGGTCCTGAATCCTGTTGTGCCTGTGAATAGGCTGCAGGGGGACGGTGAAGACCAGCAACAGCTTTCAGGGCTGCCACCTTCCGTGTGGGACAAGGAGCCGGACGTGTGCATTTTCGGAAACAGGCTCTGACGAGGACGAGAGCCATGAGATGTTCCTCCTCTGGGCAAGCCCGGGTCCTGAATCCTGTTGTGCCTGTGAATAGGCTGCAGGGGGACGGTGAAGACCAGCAACAGCTTCCAGGGCTGCCACCTTCCGTGTGGGACAAGGAGCCGGACGTGTGCCTTTTCGGAAACAAGCTCTGCCGAGGACGAGAGCCATGAGATGTTCCTCCTCTGGGCAAGCCCGGGTCCCAGATCCTGTTGTGCCTGTGAATAGGCTGCAGGGGGACGGTGAAGACCAGCAACAGCTTTCAGGGCTGCCACCTTCCGTGTGGGACAAGGAGCCGGATGTGTGCCTTTCTGGATACAGGCCCTGCCGAGGACGAGAGCCATGAGATGTTCCTCCTCGGGGCAAGCCCGGGTCCTGAATCCTGTTGTGCCTGTGAATAGGCTGCAGGGGGACGGTGAAGACCAGCAACAGCTTTCAGGGCTGCCACCTTCCGTGTGGGACAAGGAGCAGGATGTGTGCCTTTCTGGATACAGGCCCTGCCGAGGACGAGAGCCATGAGATGTTCCTCCTCTGGGCAAGCCCGGGTCCCAGATCCTGTTGTGCCTGTGAATAGGCTGCAGGGGGACGGTGATGACCAGCAACAGCTTTCAGGGCTGCCACCTTCCGTGTGGGACAAGGAGCCGGACGTGTGCATTTTCGGAAACAGGATCTGCCGAGGACGAGAGCCATGAGATGTTCCTCCTCTGGGCAAGCCCGGGTCCCAGATCCTGTTGTGCCTGTGAATAGGCTTCAGGGGGACGGTGAAGACCAGCAACAGCTTCCAGGGCTGCCACCTTCCGTGTGGGACAAGGAGCCGGAAGTGTGCCTTTTCGGAAACAGGCTCTGCCGAGGACGAGAGCCATGAGATGTTCCTCCTCTGGGCAAGCCCGGGTCCTGAATACTGTTGTGCCTGTGAATAGGCTGCAGGGGGACGGTGAAGACCAGCAACAGCTTTCAGGGCTGCCACCTTCCGTGTGGGACAAGGAGCCGGACGTGTCTTTCTTGATACAGGCCCTGCCGAGGACGAGAGCCATGAGATGTTCCTCCTCTGGGCAAGGCCGGGTCCCAGATCCTGTTGTGCCTGTGAATAGGCTGCAGGGGGACGGTGAAGACCAGCAACAGCTTTCAGGGCTGCCACCTTCCGTGTGGGACAAGGAGCCGGACGTGTGCATTTTCGGAAACAGGATCTGCCGAGGACGAGAGCCATGAGATGTTCCTCCTCTGGGCAAGCCCGGGTCCCAGATCCTGTTGTGCCTGTGAATAGGCTGCAGGGGGACGGTGAAGACCAGCAACAGCTTCCAGGGCTGCCACCTTCCGTGTGGGACAATGAGCCGGTCTTGTGCCTTTATGGAAACAGGCCCTGCCGAGGACGAGAGCCATGAGATGTTCCTCCTCTGGGCAAGCCCAGGTCCCAGATCCTGTTGTGCCTGTGAATAGGCTGCAGGGGGACGGTGAAGACCAGCAACAGCTTTCAGGGCTGCCACCTTCCGTGTGGGACAAGGAGCCGGATGAGTGCATTTTCGGAAACAGGATATGCCGAGGACGAGAGCCATGAGATGTTCCTCCTCTGGGCAAGCCCGGGTCCCAGATCCTGTTGTGCCTGTGAATAGGCTGCAGGGGGACGGTGAAGACCAGCAACAGCTTTCAGGGCTGCCACTTTCCGTGTGGGACAAGGAGCCGGATGCGTGCCTTTTCGGAAACAGGCTCTGCCGAGGACGAGAGCCATGAGATGTTCCTCCTCTGGGCAAGCCCGGGTCCCAGATCCTGTTGTGCCTGTGAATAGGCTGCAGGGGGACGGTGAAGACAAGCAACAGCTTTCAGGGCTGCCACCTTCCGTGTGGGACAAGGAGCCGGATGTGTGCCTTTCTGGATACAGGCCCTGCCGAGGACGAGAGCCATGAGATGTTCCTCCTCTGGGCAAGCCCGGGTCCCAGATCCTGTTGTGCCTGTGAATAGGCTGCAGGGGGACGGTGAAGACCAGCAACAGCTTTCAGGGCTGCCACCTTCCGTGTGGGACAAGGAGCCGGACGTGTCTTTCTGGATACAGGCCCTGCCGAGGACGAGAGCCATGAGATGTTCCTCCTCTGGGCAAGCCCGGGTCCCAGATCCTGTTGTGCCTGTGAATAGGCTGCAGGGGGACGGTGAAGACCAGCAACAGCTTTCAGGGCTGCCACCTTCCGTGTGGGACAAGGAGCCGGACGTGTGCCTTTCTGGAAACATGCCCTGCCGAGGACGAGAGCCATGAGATGTTCCTCCTCTGGGCAAGCCCCGGTCCTGAATCCTGTTGTGCCTGTGAATAGGCTTCAGGGGGACGGTGAAGACCAGCAACAGCTTTCAGGGCTGCCACTTTCCGTGTGGGACAAGGAGCCGGATGTGTGCCTTTTCGGAAACAGGCTCTGCCGAGGACGAGAGCCATGAGATGTTCCTCCTCTGGGCAAGCCCGGGTCCTGAATCCTGTTGTGCCTGTGAATAGGCTGCAGGGGGACGGTGAAGACCAGCAACAGCTTTCAGGGCTGCCACCTTCCGTGTGGGACAAGGAGCCGGACGTGTCTTTCTTGATACAGGCCCTGCCGAGGACGAGAGCCATGAGATGTTCCTCCTCTGGGCAAGGCCGGGTCCCAGATCCTGTTGTGCCTGTGAATAGGCTGCAGGGGGACGGTGAAGACCAGCAACAGCTTTCAGGGCTGCCAACTTCCGTGTGGGACAAGGAGCCGGACGTGTGCCTTTTCGGAAACAGGATCTGCCGAGGACGAGAGCCATGAGATGTTCCTCCTCTGGACAAGCCCGGTCCCAGATCCTGTTGTGCCTGTGAATAGGCTGCAGGGGGACGGTGAAGACCAGCAACAGCTTCCAGGGCTGCCACCTTCCGTTTGGGACAATGAGCCGGTCTTGTGCCTTTATGGAAACAGGCCCTGCCGAGGACGAGAGCCATGGGATGTTCCTCCTCTGGGCAAGCCCCGGTTCTGAATCCTGTTGTGCCTGTGAATAGGCTGCAGGGGGACGGTGAAGACCAGCAACAGCTTTCAGGGCTGCCACCTTCCGTGTGGGACAAGGAGCCGGATGTGTGCTTTTCTGGAAACAGGCCCTGCCGAGGACGAGAGCCATGAGATATTCCTCCTCTGGGCAAGCCCCGGTCCTGAATCCGGTTGTGCCTGTGAATAGGCTGCAGGGGGACGGTGAAGACCAGCAACAGCTTTCAGGGCTGCCACCTTCCGTGTGGGACAAGGAGCTGGACGTGTCTTTCTGGATACAGGCCCTGCCGAGGACGAGAGCCATGAGATGTTCCTCCTCTGGGCAAGCCCGGGTCCTGAATCCTGTTGTGCCTGTGAATAGGCTGCAGGGGGACGGTGAAGACCAGCAACAGCTTTCAGGGCTGCCACCTTCCGTGTGGGACAAGGAGCCGGACGTGTGCATTTTCGGAAACAGGCCCTGACGAGGACGAGAGCCATGAGATGTTCCTCCTCTGGGCAAGCCCGGGTCCAGAATCCTGTTGTGCCTGTGAATAGGCTGCAGGGGGACGGTGAAGACCAGCAACAGCTTCCAGGGCTGCCACCTTCCGTGTGGGACAAGGAGCCGGACGTGTGCCTTTTCGGAAACAAGCTCTGCCGAGGACGAGAGCCATGAGATGTTCCTCCTCTGGGCAAGCCCGGGTCCCAGATCCTGTTGTGCCTGTGAATAGGCTGCAGGGGGACGGTGAAGACCAGCAACAGCTTTCACGGCTGCCACCTTCACTGTGGGACAAGGAGCCGGACGTGTGCCTTTCTGGAAACAGGCCGTGCCGAGGACGAGAGCCATGAGATGTTCCTCCTCTGGGCAAGCCCGCATCCAAATCCTGTTGTGCCTGTGAATAGGCTGCAGGGGGACGGTGAAGACCAGCAACAGCTTTCAGGGCTGCCACCTTCCGTGTGGGACAAGGAGCCGGACTTGTCTTTCTGGATACAGGCCCTGTCGAGGACGAGAGCCATGAGATGTTCCTCCTCTGGGCAAGCCCGGGTCCCAGATCCTGTTGTGCCTGTGAATAGGCTGCAGGGGGACGGTGAAGACCAGCAACAGCTTTCAGGGCTGCCACCTTCCGTGTGGGACAAGGAGCCGGACGTGTCTTTCTGGATACAGGCCCTGCCGAGGACGAGAGCCATGAGATGTTCCTCCTCTGGGCAAGCCCGGGTCCTGAATCCTGTTGTGCCTGTGAATAGGCTGCAGGGGGACGGTGAACACCAGCAACAGCTTTCAGGGCTGCCACCTTCCGTGTGGGACAAGGAGCCGGACGTGTGCATTTTCGGAAACAGGCTCTGACGAGGACGAGAGCCATGAGATGTTCCTCCTCTGGGCAAGCCCGGGTCCTGAATCCTGTTGTGCCTGTGAATAGGCTGCAGGGGGACGGTGAAGACCAGCAACAGCTTCCAGGGCTGCCACCTTCCGTGTGGGACAAGGAGCCGGACGTGTGCCTTTTCGGAAACAAGCTCTGCCGAGGACGAGAGCCATGAGATGTTCCTCCTCTGGGCAAGCCCGGGTCCCAGATCCTGTTGTGCCTGTGAATAGGCTGCAGGGGGACGGTGAAGACCAGCAACAGCTTTCAAGGCTGCCACCTTCACTGTGGGACAAGGAGCTGGACGTGTGCCTTTCTGGAAACAGGCCGTGCCGAGGACGAGAGCCATGAGATGTTCCTCCTTTGGGCAAGCCCGCATCCAAATCCTGTTGTGCCTGTGAATAGGCTGCAGGGGGACGGTGAAGACCAGCAACAGCTTTCAGGGCTGCCACCTTCCGTGTGGGACAAGGAGCCGGACGTGTCTTTCTGGATACAGGCCCTGTCGAGGACGAGAGCCATGAGATGTTCCTCCTCTGGGCAAGCCCGGGTCCCAGATCCTGTTGTGCCTGTGAATAGGCTGCAGGGGGACGGTGAAGACCAGCAACAGCTTCCAGGGCTGCCACCTTCCGTGTGGGAGAAGGAGCCGGATGTGTGCCTTTTCGGAAACAGTCTCTGCCGAGGACGAGAGCCATGAGATGTTCCTCCTCTGGGCAAGCCCGGGTCCCAGATCCTGTTGTGCCTGTGAATAGGCTGCAGGGGGACGGTGAAGACCAGCAACAGCTTCCAGGGCTGCCACCTTCCGTGTGGGACAATGAGCCGGTCTTGTGCCTTTATGGAAACAGGCCCTGCCGAGGACGAGAGCCATGAGATGTTCCTCCTCTGGGCAAGCCCGGTTCCTGAATCCTGTTGTGCCTGTGAATAGGCTGCAGGGGGACGGTGAAGACCAGCAACAGCTTTCAGGGCTGCCACCTTCCGTGTGGGACAAGGAGCCGGACGTGTGCATTTTCGGAAACAGGATCTGCCGTGGACGAGAGCCATGAGATGTTCCTCCTCTGGGCAAGGCCGGCTCCCAGATCCTGTTGTGCCTGTGAATAGGCTGCAGGGGGACGGTGAAGACCAGCAACAGCTTTCAGGGCTGCCACCTTCCGTGTGGGACAAGGAGCCGGACGTGTGCATTTTCGGAAACAGGATCTGCCGTGGACGAGAGCCATGAGATGTTCCTCCTCTGGGCAAGCCCAGGTCCCAGATCCTGTTGTGCCTGTGAATAGGCTGCAGGGGGACGGTGAAGACCAGCAACAGCTTTCAGGGCTGCCACCTTCCGTGTGGGACAAGGAGCCGGACGTGTCTTTCTGGATACAGGCCCTGCCGAGGACGAGAGCCATGAGATGTTCCTCCTCTGGGCAAGCCCGGGTCCCAGATCCTGTTGTGCCTGTGAATAGGCTGCAGGGGGACGGTGAAGACCAGCAACAGCTTTCAGGGCTGCCACCTTCCGTGTGGGACAAGGAGCCGGACGTGTGCCTTTTCGGAATCAGGCTCTGCCGAGGACGAGAGCCATGAGATGTTCCTCCTCTGGGCAAGCCCGCGTCCAAATCCTGTTGTGCCTGTGAATAGGCTACAGGGGGACGGTGAAGACCAGCAACAGCTTTCAGGGCTGCCACCTTCCGTGTGGGACAATGAGCCGGATGTGTGCCTTTCTGGAAACAGGCCCTGCCGAGGACGAGAGCCATGAGATGTTCCTCCTCTGGGCAAGCCCGGGTCCCAGATCCTGTTGTGCCTGTGAATAGGCTGCAGGGGGACGGTGAAGACCAGCAACAGCTTTCAGGGCTGCCACCTTCCGTGTGGGACAAGGAGCCGGACGTGTGCCTTTTCGGAAACAAGCTCTGCCGAGGACGAGAGCCATGAGATGTTCCTCCTCTGGGCAAGCCCGGGTCCCAGATCCTGTTGTGCCTGTGAATAGGCTGCAGGGGGACGGTGAAGACCAGCAACAGCTTTCAGGGCTGCCACCTTCCGTGTGGGACAAGGAGCCGGATGTGTGCCTTTTCGGAAACAGGCCCTGCCGAGGACGAGAGCCATGAGATGTTCCTCCTCTGAGCAAGCCCGGGTCCTGAATCCTGTTGTGCCTGTGAATAGGCTGCAGGGGGACGGTGAAGACCAGCAACAGCTTTCAGGGCTGCCACCTTCCGTGTGGGACAAGGAGCCGGACGTGTGCCTTTCTGGAAACATGCCCTGCCGAGGACGAGAGCCATGAGATGTTCCTCCTCTGGGCAAGCCCGGGTCCTGAATCCTGTTGTGCCTGTGAATAGGCTGCAGGGGGACGGTGAAGACCAGCAACAGCTTTCAGGGCTGCCACCTTCCGTGTGGGACAAGGAGCTGGACGTGTGCCTTTTCGGAATCAGGCTCTGCCTTGGACGAGAGCCATGAGATGTTCCTCCTCTGGGCAAGGCCGGCTCCCAGATCCTGTTGTGCCTGTGAATAGGCTGCAGGGGGACGGTGAAGACCAGCAACAGCTTCCAGGGCTGCCACCTTCCGTGTGGGACAAGGAGCCGGACGTGTGCATTTTCGGAAACAGGATCTGCCGAGGACGAGAGCCATGAGATGTTCCTCCTCTGGGCAAGCCCGGGTCCCAGATCCTGTTGTGCCTGTGAATAGGCTGCAGGGGGACGGTGAAGACCAGCAACAGCTTTCAGGGCTGCCACCTTCCGTGTGGGACAAGGAGCCGGACGTGTGCCTTTTCGGAAACAAGCTCTGCCGAGGACGAGAGCCATGAGATGTTCCTCCTCTGGGCAAGCCCGGGTCCCAGATCCTGTTGTGCCTGTGAATAGGCTGCAGGGCGACGGTGAAGACCAGCAACAGCTTTCAGGGCTGCCACCTTCCGTGTGGGACAAGGAGCCGGACGTGTCTTTCTGGATACAGGCCCTGTCGAGGACGAGAGCCATGAGATGTTCCTCCTCTGGGCAAGCCCGGGTCCCAGATCCTGTTGTGCCTGTGAATAGGCTGCAGGGGGACGGTGAAGACCAGCAACAGCTTCCAGGGCTGCCACCTTCCGTGTGGGACAATGAGCCGGTCTTGTGCCTTTATGGAAACAGGCCCTGCCGAGGACGAGAGCCATGAGATGTTCCTCCTCTGGGCAAGCCCGGGTCCTGAATCCTGTTGTGCCTGTGAATAGGCTGCAGGGGGACGGTGAAGACCAGCAACAGCTTTCAGGGCTGCAACCTTCCGTGTGGGACAAGGAGCCGGACGTGTCTTTCTGGATACAGGCCCTGTCGAGGACGAGAGCCATGAGATGTTCCTCCTCTGGACAAGCCCGGTCCCAGATCCTGTTGTGCCTGTGAATAGGCTGCAGGGGGACGGTGAAGACCAGCAACATCTTTCAGGGCTGCCACCTTCCGTGTGGGAGAAGGAGCCGGATGTGTGCCTTTTCGGAAACAGTCTCTGCCGAGGACGAGAGCCATGAGATGTTCCTCCTCTGGGCAAGCCCGGGTCCCAGATCCTGTTGTGCCTGTGAATAGGCTGCAGGGGGACGGTGAAGACCAGCAACAGCTTTCAGGGCTGCCACCTTCCGTATGGGAGAAGGAGCCGGATGTGTGCCTTTTCGGAAACAGGCTCTGCCGAGGACGAGAGCCATGAGATGTTCCTCCTCTGGGCAAGCCCGGGTCCTGAATCCTGTTGTGCCTGTGAATAGGCTGCAGGGGGACGGTGAAGACCAGCAACAGCTTTCAGGGCTGCCACCTTCCGTGTGGGACAAGGATCCGGACGTGTCTTTCTGGATACAGGCCCTGCCGAGGACGAGAGCCATGAGATGTTCCTCCTCTGGGCAAGCCCGGGTCCCAGATCCTGTTGTGCCTGTGAATAGGCTGCAGGGGGACGGTGAAGACCAGCAACAGCTTTCAGGGCTGCAACCTTCCGTGTGGGACAAGGAGCCGGACGTGTGCATTTCGGAAACAGGCCCTGCCGAGGACGAGAGCCATGAGATGTTCCTCCTCTGGGCAAGCCCGGGTCCCAGATCCTGTTGTGCCTGTGAATAGGCTGCAGGGGGACGGTGAAGACCAGCAACAGCTTCCAGGGCTGCCACCTTCCGTGTGGGACAATGAGCCGGTCTTGTGCCTTTATGGAAACAGGCCCTGCCGAGGACGAGAGCCATGAGATGTTCCTCCTCTGGGCAAGCCCGGTTCCTGAATCCTGTTGTGCCTGTGAATAGGCTGCAGGGGGACGGTGAAGACCAGCAACAGCTTTCAGGGCTGCCACCTTCCGTGTGGGACAAGGAGCCGGACGTGTGCATTTTCGGAAACAGGATCTGCCGTGGACGAGAGCCATGAGATGTTCCTCCTCTGGGCAAGGCCGGCTCCCAGATCCTGTTGTGCCTGTGAATAGGCTGCAGGGGGACGGTGAAGACCAGCAACAGCTTCCAGGGTTGCCACCTTCCGTGTGGGACAAGGAGCCGGATGTGTGCATTTTCGGAAACAGGATCTGCCGAGGACGAGAGCCATGAGATGTTCCTCCTCTGGGCAAGCCCAGGTCCCAGATCCTGTTGTGCCTGTGAATAGGCTGCAGGGGGACGGTGAAGACCAGCAACAGCTTTCAGGGCTGCCACCTTCCGTGTGGGACAAGGAGCCAGACGTGTCTTTCTGGATACAGGCCCTGCCGAGGACGAGAGCCATGAGATGTTCCTCCTCTGGGCAAGCCCGGGTCCCAGATCCTGTTGTGCCTGTGAATAGGCTGCAGGGGGACGGTGAAGACCAGCAACAGCTTTCAGGGCTGCCACCTTCCGTGTGGGACAAGGAGCCGGACGTGTGCCTTTTCGGAATCAGGCTCTGCCGAGGACGAGAGCCATGAGATGTTCCTCCTCTGGGCAAGCCCGCGTCCAAATCCTGTTGTGCCTGTGAATAGGCTACAGGGGGACGGTGAAGACCAGCAACAGCTTTCAGGGCTGCCACCTTCCGTGTGGGACAATGAGCCGGATGTGTGCCTTTCTGGAAACAGGCCCTGCCGAGGACGAGAGCCATGAGATGTTCCTCCTCTGGGCAAGCCCGGGTCCCAGATCCTGTTGTGCCTGTGAATAGGCTGCAGGGGGACGGTGAAGACCAGCAACAGCTTTCAGGGCTGCCACCTTCCGTGTGGGACAAGGAGCCGGACGTGTGCCTTTTCGGAAACAAGCTCTGCCGAGGACGAGAGCCATGAGATGTTCCTCCTCTGGGCAAGCCCGGGTCCCAGATCCTGTTGTGCCTGTGAATAGGCTGCAGGGGGACGGTGAAGACCAGCAACAGCTTTCAGGGCTGCCACCTTCCGTGTGGGACAAGGAGCCGGATGTGTGCCTTTTCGGAAACAGGCTCTGCCGAGGACGAGAGCCATGAGATGTTCCTCCTCTGAGCAAGCCCGGGTCCTGAATCCTGTTGTGCCTGTGAATAGGCTGCAGGGGGACGGTGAAGACCAGCAACAGCTTTCAGGGCTGCCACCTTCCGTGTGGGACAAGGAGCCGGACGTGTGCCTTTTCGGAAACAGGCTCTGCCGAGGACGAGAGCCATTAGATGTTCCTCCTCTGGGCAAGCCCGGGTCCCAGATCCTGTTGTGCCTGTGAATAGGCTGCAGGGGGACGGTGAAGACCAGCAACAGCTTTCAGGGCTGCCACCTTCCGTGTGGGACAAGGAGCCGGACGTGTGCCTTTCTGGAAACATGCCCTGCCGAGGACGAGAGCCATGAGATGTTCCTCCTCTGGGCAAGCCCGGGTCCTGAATCCTGTTGTGCCTGTGAATAGGCTGCAGGGGGACGGTGAAGACCAGCAACAGCTTTCAGGGCTGCCACCTTCCGTGTGGGACAAGGAGCTGGACGTGTGCCTTTTCGGAATCAGGCTCTGCCGTGGACGAGAGCCATGAGATGTTCCTCCTCTGGGCAAGGCCGGCTCCCAGATCCTGTTGTGCCTGTGAATAGGCTGCAGGGGGACGGTGAAGACCAGCAACAGCTTCCAGGGCTGCCACCTTCCGTGTGGGACAAGGAGCCGGACGTGTGCATTTTCGGAAACAGGATCTGCCGAGGACGAGAGCCATGAGATGTTCCTCCTCTGGGCAAGCCCGGGTCCCAGATCCTGTTGTGCCTGTGAATAGGCTGCAGGGGGACGGTGAAGACCAGCAACAGCTTTCAGGGCTGCCACCTTCCGTGTGGGACAAGGAGCCGGACGTGTGCCTTTTCGGAAACAAGCTCTGCCGAGGACGAGAGCCATTAGATGTTCCTCCTCTGGGCAAGCCCGGGTCCCAGATCCTGTTGTGCCTGTGAATAGGCTGCAGGGGGACGGTGAAGACCAGCAACAGCTTTCAGGGCTGCCACCTTCCGTGTGGGACAAGGAGCCGAATGTGTGCCTTTTCGGAAACAGGCTCTGCCGAGGACGAGAGCCATGAGATGTTCCTCCTCTGGGCAAGCCCGCGTCCAAATCCTGTTGTGCCTGTGAATAGGCTGCAGGGGGACGGTGAAGACCAGCAACAGCTTTCACGGCTGCCACATTCCGTGTGGGACAAGGAGCCGGACGTGTGCGTTTTCGGAAACAGGCTCTGACGAGGACGAGAGCCATGAGATGTTCCACCTCTGGGCAAGCCCGGGTCCTGAATCCTGTTGTGCCTGTGAATAGGCTGCAGGGGGACGGTGAAGACCAGCAACAGCTTTCAGGGCTGCCACCTTCCGTGTGGGACAAGGAGCCGGACGTGTGCCTTTCTGGAAACATGCCCTGCCGAGGACGAGAGCCATGAGATGTTCCTCCTCTGGGCAAGCCCGGGTCCTGAATCCTGTTGTGCCTGTGAATAGGCTGCAGGGGGACTGTGAAGACCAGCAACAGCTTTCAGGGCTGCCACCTTCCGTGTGGGACAAGGAGCCGGACGTGTGCCTTTTCGGAATCAGGCTCTGCCGTGGACGAGAGCCATGAGATGTTCCTCCTCTGGGCAAGCCCGGGTCCTGAATCCTGTTGTGCCTGTGAATAGGCTGCAGGGGGACGGTGAAGACCAGCAACAGCTTCCAGGGCTGCCACCTTCCGTGTGGGACAAGGAGCCGGACGTGTGCATTTTCGGAAACAGGATCTGCCGAGGACGAGAGCCATGAGATGTTCCTCCTCTGGGCAAGCCCGGGTCCCAGATCCTGTTGTGCCTGTGAATAGGCTGCAGGGGGACGGTGAAGACCAGCAACAGCTTTCAGGGCTGCCACCTTCCGTGTGGGACAAGGAGCCGGACGTGTCTTTCTGGATACAGGCCCTGCCGAGGACGAGAGCCATGAGATGTTCCTCCTCTGGGCAAGCCCGGGTCCCAGATCCTGTTGTGCCTGTGAATAGGCTGCAGGGGGACGGTGAAGACCAGCAACAGCTTCCAGGGCTGCCACCTTCCGTGTGGGACAAGGAGCCGGACGTGTGCCTTTTCGGAATCAGGCTCTGCCGAGGACGAGAGCCATGAGATGTTCCTCCTCTGGGCAAGCCCGCGTCCAAATCCTGTTGTGCCTGTGAATAAGCTGCAGGGGGACGGTGAAGACCAGCAACAGCTTTCAGGGCTGCCACCTTCCGTGTGGGACAAGGAGCCGGATGTGTGCCTTTCTGGAAACAGGCCCTGCCGAGGACGAGAGCCATGAGATGTTCCTCCTCTGGGCAAGCCCCGGTCCTGAATCCTGTTGTGCCTGTGAATAGGCTGCAGGGGGACGGTGAAGACCAGCAACAGCTTTCAGGGCTGCCACCTTCCGTGTGGGACAAGGATCCGGACGTGTGCCTTTTCGGAATCAGGCTCTGCCGAGGACGAGAGCCATGAGATGTTCCTCCTCTGGGCAAGCCCGGGTCCCAGATCCTGTTGTGCCTGTGAATAGGCTGCAGGGGGACGGTGAAGACCAGCAACAGCTTTCAGGGCTGCCACCTTCCGTGTGGGACAAGGAGCCGGATGTGTGCCTTTTCAGAAACAGGCTCTGCCGAGGACGAGAGCCATGAGATGTTCCTCCTCTGGGCAAGCCCGGGTCCTGAATCCTGTTGTGCCTGTGAATAGGCTGCAGGGGGACGGTGAAGACCAGCAACAGCTTCCAGGGCTGCCACCTTCCGTGTGGGACAAGGAGCCGGACGTGTGCCTTTTCGGAAACAAGCTCTGCCGAGGACGAGAGCCATTAGATGTTCCTCCTCTGGGCAAGCCCGGGTCCCAGATCCTGTTGTGCCTGTGAATAGGCTGCAGGGCGACGGTGAAGACCAGCAACAGCTTTCAGGGCTGCCACCTTCCGTGTGGGACAAGGAGCCGGACGTGTGCCTTTTCGGAATCAGGCTCTGCCGAGGACGAGAGCCATGAGATGTTCCTCCTCTGGGCAAGCCCGCGTCCAAATCCTGTTGTGCCTGTGAATAGGCTGCAGGGGGACGGTGAAGACCAGCAACAGCTTTCACGGCTGCCACATTCCGTGTGGGACAAGGAGTCGGACGTGTGCGTTTTCGGAAACAGGCTCTGCCGAGGACGAGAGCCATGAGATGTTCCACCTCTGGGCAAGCCCGGGTCCTGAATCCTGTTGTGCCTGTGAATAGGCTGCAGGGGGACGGTGAAGACCAGCAACAGCTTTCAGGGCTGCCACCTTCCGTGTGGGACAAGGAGCCGGACGTGTGCCTTTTCGGAAACAAGCTCTGCCGAGGACGAGAGCCATTAGATGTTCCTCCTCTGGGCAAGCCCGGGTCCCAGATCCTGTTGTGCCTGTGAATAGGCTGCAGGGGGACGGTGAAGACCAGCAACAGCTTTCAGGGCTGCCACCTTCCGTGTGGGACAAGGAGCCGGACGTGTGCCTTTCTGGAAACATGCCCTGCCGAGGACGAGAGCCATGAGATGTTCCTCCTCTGGGCAAGCCCGGGTCCTGAATCCTGTTGTGCCTGTGAATAGGCTGCAGGGGGACGGTGAAGACCAGCAACAGCTTTCAGGGCTGCCACCTTCCGTGTGGGACAAGGAGCCGGACGTGTGCCTTTTCGGAATCAGGCTCTGCCGTGGACGAGAGCCATGAGATGTTCCTCCTCTGGGCAAGGCCGGCTCCCAGATCCTGTTGTGCCTGTGAATAGGCTGCAGGGGGACGGTGAAGACCAGCAACAGCTTCCAGGGCTGCCACCTTCCGTGTGGGACAAGGAGCCGGACGTGTGCATTTTCGGAAACAGGATCTGCCGAGGACGAGAGCCATGAGATGTTCCTCCTCTGGGCAAGCCCGGGTCCCAGATCCTGTTGTGCCTGTGAATAGGCTGCAGGGGGACGGTGAAGACCAGCAACAGCTTTCAGGGCTGCCACCTTCCGTGTGGGACAAGGAGCCGGACGTGTGCCTTTTCGGAAACAAGCTCTGCCGAGGACGAGAGCCATTAGATGTTCCTCCTCTGGGCAAGCCCGGGTCCCAGATCCTGTTGTGCCTGTGAATAGGCTGCAGGGCGACGGTGAAGACCAGCAACAGCTTTCAGGGCTGCCACCTTCCGTGTGGGACAAGGAGCCGAATGTGTGCCTTTTCGGAAACAGGCTCTGCCGAGGACGAGAGCCATGAGATGTTCCTCCTCTGGGCAAGCCCGCGTCCAAATCCTGTTGTGCCTGTGAATAGGCTGCAGGGGGACGGTGAAGACCAGCAACAGCTTTCACGGCTGCCACATTCCGTGTGGGACAAGGAGCCGGACGTGTGCGTTTTCGGAAACAGGCTCTGACGAGGACGAGAGCCATGAGATGTTCCACCTCTGGGCAAGCCCGGGTCCTGAATCCTGTTGTGCCTGTGAATAGGCTGCAGGGGGACGGTGAAGACCAGCAACAGCTTTCAGGGCTGCCACCTTCCGTGTGGGACAAGGAGCCGGACGTGTGCCTTTCTGGAAACATGCCCTGCCGAGGACGAGAGCCATGAGATGTTCCTCCTCTGGGCAAGCCCGGGTCCTGAATCCTGTTGTGCCTGTGAATAGGCTGCAGGGGGACGGTGAAGACCAGCAACAGCTTTCAGGGCTGCCACCTTCCGTGTGGGACAAGGAGCCGGACGTGTGCCTTTTCGGAATCAGGCTCTGCCGTGGACGAGAGCCATGAGATGTTCCTCCTCTGGGCAAGCCCGGGTCCTGAATCCTGTTGTGCCTGTGAATAGGCTGCAGGGGGACGGTGAAGACCAGCAACAGCTTCCAGGGCTGCCACCTTCCGTGTGGGACAAGGAGCCGGACGTGTGCATTTTCGGAAACAGGATCTGCCAAGGACGAGAGCCATGAGATGTTCCTCCTCTGGGCAAGCCCGGGTCCCAGATCCTGTTGTGCCTGTGAATAGGCTGCAGGGGGACGGTGAAGACCAGCAACAGCTTTCAGGGCTGCCACCTTCCGTGTGGGACAAGGAGCCGGACGTGTCTTTCTGGATACAGGCCCTGCCGAGGACGAGAGCCATGAGATGTTCCTCCTCTGGGCAAGCCCGGGTCCCAGATCCTGTTGTGCCTGTGAATAGGCTGCAGGGGGACGGTGAAGACCAGCAACAGCTTCCAGGGCTGCCACCTTCCGTGTGGGACAAGGAGCCGGACGTGTGCCTTTTCGGAATCAGGCTCTGCCGAGGACGAGAGCCATGAGATGTTCCTCCTCTGGGCAAGCCCGCGTCCAAATCCTGTTGTGCCTGTGAATAAGCTGCAGGGGGACGGTGAAGACCAGCAACAGCTTTCAGGGCTGCCACCTTCCGTGTGGGACAAGGAGCCGGATGTGTGCCTTTCTGGAAACAGGCCCTGCCGAGGACGAGAGCCATGAGATGTTCCTCCTCTGGGCAAGCCCCGGTCCTGAATCCTGTTGTGCCTGTGAATAGGCTGCAGGGGGACGGTGAAGACCAGCAACAGCTTTCAGGGCTGCCACCTTCCGTGTGGGACAAGGAGCCGGACGTGTGCCTTTTCGGAATCAGGCTCTGCCGAGGACGAGAGCCATGAGATGTTCCTCCTCTGGGCAAGCCCGGGTCCCAGATCCTGTTGTGCCTGTGAATAGGCTGCAGGGGGACGGTGAAGACCAGCAACAGCTTTCAGGGCTGCCACCTTCCGTGTGGGAAAAGGAGCCGGATGTGTGCCTTTTCAGAAACAGGCTCTGCCGAGGACGAGAGCCATGAGATGTTCCTCCTCTGGGCAAGCCCGGGTCCTGAATCCTGTTGTGCCTGTGAATAGGCTGCAGGGGGACGGTGAAGACCAGCAACAGCTTCCAGGGCTGCCACCTTCCGTGTGGGACAAGGAGCCGGACGTGTGCCTTTTCGGAAACAAGCTCTGCCGAGGACGAGAGCCATTAGATGTTCCTCCTCTGGGCAAGCCCGGGTCCCAGATCCTGTTGTGCCTGTGAATAGGCTGCAGGGCGACGGTGAAGACCAGCAACAGCTTTCAGGGCTGCCACCTTCCGTGTGGGACAAGGAGCCGGATGTGTGCCTTTTCGGAAACAGGCTCTGCCGAGGACGAGAGCCATGAGATGTTCCTCCTCTGGGCAAGCCCGCGTCCAAATCCTGTTGTGCCTGTGAATAGGCTGCAGGGGGACGGTGAAGACCAGCAACAGCTTTCACGGCTGCCACATTCCGTGTGGGACAAGGAGCCGGACGTGTGCGTTTTCGGAAACAGGCTCTGCCGAGGACGAGAGCCATGAGATGTTCCACCTCTGGGCAAGCCCGGGTCCTGAATCCTGTTGTGCCTGTGAATAGGCTGCAGGGGGACGGTGAAGACCAGCAACAGCTTTCAGGGCTGCCACCTTCCGTGTGGGACAAGGAGCCGGACGTGTGCCTTTCTGGAAACATGCCCTGCCGAGGACGAGAGCCATGAGATGTTCCTCCTCTGGGCAAGCCCGGGTCCTGAATCCTGTTGTGCCTGTGAATAGGCTGCAGGGGGACGGTGAAGACCAGCAACAGCTTTCAGGGCTGCCACCTTCCGTGTGGGACAAGGAGCCGGACGTGTGCCTTTTCGGAATCAGGCTCTGCCGAGGACGAGAGCCATGAGATGTTCCTCCTCTGGACAAGCCCGGGTCCCAGATCCTGTTGTGCCTGTGAATAGGCTGCAGGGGGACGGTGAAGACCAGCAACAGCTTTCAGGGCTGCCACCTTCCGTGTGGGACAAGGATCCGGACGTGTCTTTCTGGATACAGGCCCTGCCGAGGACGAGAGCCATGAGATGTTCCTCCTCTGGGCAAGCCCGGGTCCCAGATCCTGTTGTGCCTGTGAATAGGCTGCAGGGGGACGGTGAAGACCAGCAACAGCTTTCAGGGCTGCAACCTTCCGTGTGGGACAAGGAGCCGGACGTGTGCATTTCGGAAACAGGCCCTGCCGAGGACGAGAGCCATGAGATGTTCCTCCTCTGGGCAAGGCCGGGTCCCAGATCCTGTTGTGCCTGTGAATAGGCTGCAGGGGGACGGTGAAGACCATCAACAGCTTCCAGGGCTGCCACCTTCCGTGTGGGACAATGAGCCGGTCTTGTGCCTTTATGGAAACAGGCCCTGCCGAGGACGAGAGCCATGAGATGTTCCTCCTCTGGGCAAGCCCGGTTCCTGAATCCTGTTGTGCCTGTGAATAGGCTGCAGGGGGACGGTGAAGACCAGCAACAGCTTTCAGGGCTGCCACCTTCCGTGTGGGACAAGGAGCCGGACGTGTGCATTTTCGGAAACAGGATCTGCCGAGGACGAGAGCCATGAGATGTTCCTCCTCTGGGCAAGGCCGGCTCCCAGATCCTGTTGTGCCTGTGAATAGGCTGCAGGGGGACGGTGAAGACCAGCAACAGCTTCCAGGGCTGCCACCTTCCGTGTGGGACAAGGAGCCGCACGTGTGCATTTTCGGAAACAGGATCTGCCGAGGACGAGAGCCATGAGATGTTCCTCCTCTGGGCAAGCCCAGGTCCCAGATCCTGTTGTGCCTGTGAATAGGCTGCAGGGGGACGGTGAAGACCAGCAACAGCTTTCAGGGCTGCCACCTTCCGTGTGGGACAAGGAGCCGGACGTGTCTTTCTGGATACAGGCCCTGCCGAGGACGAGAGCCATGAGATGTTCCTCCTCTGGGCAAGCCCGGGTCCCAGATCCTGTTGTGCCTGTGAATAGGCTGCAGGGGGACGGTGAAGACCAGCAACAGCTTTCAGGGCTGCCACCTTCCGTGTGGGACAAGGAGCCGGACGTGTGCCTTTTCGGAATCAGGCTCTGCCGAGGACGAGAGCCATGAGATGTTCCTCCTCTGGGCAAGCCCGCGTCCAAATCCTGTTGTGCCTGTGAATAGGCTACAGGGGGACGGTGAAGACCAGCAACAGCTTTCAGGGCTGCCACCTTCCGTGTGGGACAATGAGCCGGATGTGTGCCTTTCTGGAAACAGGCCCTGCCGAGGACGAGAGCCATGAGATGTTCCTCCTCTGGGCAAGCCCGGGTCCCAGATCCTGTTGTGCCTGTGAATAGGCTGCAGGGGGACGGTGAAGTCCAGCAACAGCTTTCAGGGCTGCCACCTTCCGTGTGGGACAAGGAGCCGGACGTGTGCCTTTTCGGAAACAAGCTCTGCCGAGGACGAGAGCCATGAGATGTTCCTCCTCTGGGCAAGGCCGGGTCCCAGATCCTGTTGTGCCTGTGAATAGGCTGCAGGGGGACGGTGAAGACCAGCAACAGCTTTCAGGGCTGCCACCTTCCGTGTGGGACAAGGAGCCGGATGTGTGCCTTTTCGGAAACAGGCTCTGCCGAGGACGAGAGCCATGAGATGTTCCTCCTCTGGGCAAGCCCGGGTCCTGAATCCTGTTGTGCCTGTGAATAGGCTGCAGGGGGACGGTGAAGACCAGCAACAGCTTTCAGGGCTGCCACCTTCCGTGTGGGACAAGGAGCCGGACGTGTGCCTTTTCGGAATCAGGCTCTGCCGAGGACGAGAGCCATTAGATGTTCCTCCTCTGGGCAAGCCCGGGTCCTGAATCCTGTTGTGCCTGTGAATAGGCTGCAGGGGGACGGTGAAGACCAGCAACAGCTTTCAGGGCTGCCACCTTCCGTGTGGGACAAGGAGCCGGACGTGTGCCTTTAGGGAAACATGCCCTGCCGAGGACGAGAGCCATGAGATGTTCCTCCTCTGGGCAAGCCCGGGTCCTGAATCCTGTTGTGCCTGTGAATAGGCTGCAGGGGGACGGTGAAGACCAGCAACAGCTTTCAGGGCTGCCACCTTCCGTGTGGGACAAGGAGCTGGACGTGTGCCTTTTCGGAATCAGGCTCTGCCGTGGACGAGAGCCATGAGATGTTCCTCCTCTGGGCAAGGCCGGCTCCCAGATCCTGTTGTGCCTGTGAATAGGCTGCAGGGGGACGGTGAAGACCAGCAACAGCTTCCAGGGCTGCCACCTTCCGTGTGGGACAAGGAGCCGGACGTGTGCATTTTCGGAAACAGGATCTGCCGAGGACGAGAGCCATGAGATGTTCCTCCTCTGGGCAAGCCCGGGTCCCAGATCCTGTTGTGCCTGTGAATAGGCTGCAGGGGGACGGTGAAGACCAGCAACAGCTTTCAGGGCTGCCACCTTCCGTGTGGGACAAGGAGCCGGACGTGTGCCTTTTCGGAAACAAGCTCTGCCGAGGACGAGAGCCATTAGATGTTCCTCCTCTGGGCAAGCCCGGGTCCCAGATCCTGTTGTGCCTGTGAATAGGCTGCAGGGCGACGGTGAAGACCAGCAACAGCTTTCAGGGCTGCCACCTTCCGTGTGGGACAAGGAGCCGAATGTGTGCCTTTTCGGAAACAGGCTCTGCCGAGGACGAGAGCCATGAGATGTTCCTCCTCTGGGCAAGCCCGCGTCCAAATCCTGTTGTGCCTGTGAATAGGCTGCAGGGGGACGGTGAAGACCAGCAACAGCTTTCACGGCTGCCACATTCCGTGTGGGACAAGGAGCCGGACGTGTGCGTTTTCGGAAACAGGCTCTGACGAGGACGAGAGCCATGAGATGTTCCACCTCTGGGCAAGCCCGGGTCCTGAATCCTGTTGTGCCTGTGAATAGGCTGCAGGGGGACGGTGAAGACCAGCAACAGCTTTCAGGGCTGCCACCTTCCGTGTGGGACAAGGAGCCGGACGTGTGCCTTTCTGGAAACATGCCCTGCCGAGGACGAGAGCCATGAGATGTTCCTCCTCTGGGCAAGCCCGGGTCCTGAATCCTGTTGTGCCTGTGAATAGGCTGCAGGGGGACGGTGAAGACCAGCAACAGCTTTCAGGGCTGCCACCTTCCGTGTGGGACAAGGAGCCGGACGTGTGCCTTTTCGGAATCAGGCTCTGCCGTGGACGAGAGCCATGAGATGTTCCTCCTCTGGGCAAGCCCGGGTCCTGAATCCTGTTGTGCCTGTGAATAGGCTGCAGGGGGACGGTGAAGACCAGCAACAGCTTCCAGGGCTGCCACCTTCCGTGTGGGACAAGGAGCCGGACGTGTGCATTTTCGGAAACAGGATCTGCCGAGGACGAGAGCCATGAGATGTTCCTCCTCTGGGCAAGCCCGGGTCCCAGATCCTGTTGTGCCTGTGAATAGGCTGCAGGGGGACGGTGAAGACCAGCAACAGCTTTCAGGGCTGCCACCTTCCGTGTGGGACAAGGAGCCGGACGTGTCTTTCTGGATACAGGCCCTGCCGAGGACGAGAGCCATGAGATGTTCCTCCTCTGGGCAAGCCCGGGTCCCAGATCCTGTTGTGCCTGTGAATAGGCTGCAGGGGGACGGTGAAGACCAGCAACAGCTTCCAGGGCTGCCACCTTCCGTGTGGGACAAGGAGCCG
Source organism: Astur gentilis (assembly GCF_929443795.1). Lineage (NCBI taxonomy): Eukaryota > Metazoa > Chordata > Aves > Accipitriformes > Accipitridae > Astur > Astur gentilis. Next base: position 1,200,034 of record NW_026061071.1, read on the forward strand.
GACGTGTGCCTTTTCGGAATCAGGCTCTGCCGAGGACGAGAGCCATGAGATGTTCCTCCTCTGGGCAAGCCCGCGTCCAAATCCTGTTGTGCCTGTGAATAAGCTGCAGGGGGACGGTGAAGACCAGCAACAGCTTTCAGGGCTGCCACCTTCCGTGTGGGACAATGAGCCGGATGTGTGCCTTTCTGGAAACAGGCCCTGCCGAGGACGAGAGCCATGAGATGTTCCTCCTCTGGGCAAGCCCCGGTCCTGAATCCTGTTGTGCCTGTGAATAGGCTGCAGGGGGACGGTGAAGACCAGCAACAGCTTTCAGGGCTGCCACCTTCCGTGTGGGACAAGGAGCCGGACGTGTGCCTTTTCGGAAACAAGCTCTGCCGAGGACGAGAGCCATGAGATGTTCCTCCTCTGGGCAAGGCCGGGTCCCAGATCCTGTTGTGCCTGTGAATAGGCTGCAGGGGGACGGTGAAGACCAGCAACAGCTTTCAGGGCTGCCACCTTCCGTGTGGGACAAGGAGCCGGATGTGTGCCTTTTCGGAAACAGGCTCTGCCGAGGACGAGAGCCATGAGATGTTCCTCCTCTGGGCAAGCCCGGGTCCTGAATCCTGTTGTGCCTGTGAATAGGCTGCAGGGGGACGGTGAAGACCAGCAACAGCTTTCAGGGCTGCCACCTTCCGTGTGGGACAAGGAGCCGGACGTGTGCCTTTTCGGAATCAGGCTCTGCCGAGGACGAGAGCCATTAGATGTTCCTCCTCTGGGCAAGCCCGGGTCCCAGATCCTGTTGTGCCTGTGAATAGGCTGCAGGGGGACGGTGAAGACCAGCAACAGCTTTCAGGGCTGCCACCTTCCGTGTGGGACAAGGAGCCGGACGTGTGCCTTTTCGGAAACAGGCTCTGCCGTGGACGAGAGCCATGAGATGTTCCTCCTCTGGGCAAGGCCGGCTCCCAGATCCTGTTGTGCCTGTGAATAGGCTGCAGGGGGACGGTGAAGACCAGCAACAGCTTCCAGGGCTGCCACCTTCCGTGTGGGACAAGGAGCCGGACGTGTGCATTTTCGGAAACAGGATCTGCCGAGGACGAGAGCCATGAGATGTTCCTCCTCTGGGCAAGCCCGGGTCCCAGATCCTGTTGTGCCTGTGAATAGGCTGCAGGGGGACGGTGAAGACCAGCAACAGCTTTCACGGCTGCCACCTTCACTGTAGGACAAGGAGCCGGACGTGTGCCTTTTCGGAAACAAGCTCTGCCGAGGACGAGAGCCATTAGATGTTCCTCCTCTGGGCAAGCCCGGGTCCCAGATCCTGTTGTGCCTGTGAATAGGCTGCAGGGCGACGGTGAAGACCAGCAACAGCTTTCAGGGCTGCCACCTTCCGTGTGGGACAAGGAGCCGAATGTGTGCCTTTTCGGAAACAGGCTCTGCCGAGGACGAGAGCCATGAGATGTTCCTCCTCTGGGCAAGCCCGCGTCCAAATCCTGTTGTGCCTGTGAATAGGCTGCAGGGGGACGGTGAAGACCAGCAACAGCTTTCACGGCTGCCACATTCCGTGTGGGACAAGGAGCCGGACGTGTGCGTTTTCGGAAACAGGCTCTGACGAGGACGAGAGCCATGAGATGTTCCACCTCTGGGCAAGCCCGGGTCCTGAATCCTGTTGTGCCTGTGAATAGGCTGCAGGGGGACGGTGAAGACCAGCAACAGCTTTCAGGGCTGCCACCTTCCGTGTGGGACAAGGAGCCGGACGTGTGCCTTTCTGGAAACATGCCCTGCCGAGGACGAGAGCCATGAGATGTTCCTCCTCTGGGCAAGCCCGGGTCCTGAATCCTGTTGTGCCTGTGAATAGGCTGCAGGGGGACGGTGAAGACCAGCAACAGCTTTCAGGGCTGCCACCTTCCGTGTGGGACAAGGAGCCGGACGTGTGCCTTTTCGGAATCAGGCTCTGCCGTGGACGAGAGCCATGAGATGTTCCTCCTCTGGGCAAGCCCGGGTCCTGAATCCTGTTGTGCCTGTGAATAGGCTGCAGGGGGACGGTGAAGACCAGCAACAGCTTCCAGGGCTGCCACCTTCCGTGTGGGACAAGGAGCCGGACGTGTGCATTTTCGGAAACAGGATCTGCCGAGGACGAGAGCCATGAGATGTTCCTCCTCTGGGCAAGCCCGGGTCCCAGATCCTGTTGTGCCTGTGAATAGGCTGCAGGGGGACGGTGAAGACCAGCAACAGCTTTCAGGGCTGCCACCTTCCGTGTGGGACAAGGAGCCGGACGTGTCTTTCTGGATACAGGCCCTGCCGAGGACGAGAGCCATGAGATGTTCCTCCTCTGGGCAAGCCCGGGTCCCAGATCCTGTTGTGCCTGTGAATAGGCTGCAGGGGGACGGTGAAGACCAGCAACAGCTTCCAGGGCTGCCACCTTCCGTGTGGGACAAGGAGCCGGACGTGTGCCTTTTCGGAATCAGGCTCTGCCGAGGACGAGAGCCATGAGATGTTCCTCCTCTGGGCAAGCCCGCGTCCAAATCCTGTTGTGCCTGTGAATAAGCTGCAGGGGGACGGTGAAGACCAGCAACAGCTTTCAGGGCTGCCACCTTCCGTGTGGGACAATGAGCCGGAAGTGTGCCTTTCTGGAAACAGGCCCTGCCGAGGACGAGAGCCATGAGATGTTCCTCCTCTGGGCAAGCCCCGGTCCTGAATCCTGTTGTGCCTGTGAATAGGCTGCAGGGGGACGGTGAAGACCAGCAACAGCTTTCAGGGCTGCCACCTTCCGTGTGGGACAAGGAGCCGGACGTGTGCCTTTTCGGAATCAGGCTCTGCCGAGGACGAGAGCCATGAGATGTTCCTCCTCTGGGCAAGCCCGGGTCCCAGATCCTGTTGTGCCTGTGAATAGGCTGCAGGGGGACGGTGAAGACCAGCAACAGCTTTCAGGGCTGCCACCTTCCGTGTGGGACAAGGAGCCGGATGTGTGCCTTTTCAGAAACAGGCTCTGCCGAGGACGATAGCCATGAGATGTTCCTCCTCTGGGCAAGCCCGGGTCCTGAATCCTGTTGTGCCTGTGAATAGGCTGCAGGGGGACGGTGAAGACCAGCAACAGCTTCCAGGGCTGCCACCTTCCGTGTGGGACAAGGAGCCGGACGTGTGCCTTTTCGGAAACAAGCTCTGCCGAGGACGAGAGCCATTAGATGTTCCTCCTCTGGGCAAGCCCGGCTCCCAGATCCTGTTGTGCCTGTGAATAGGCTGCAGGGGGACGGTGAAGACCAGCAACAGCTTTCAGGGCTGCCACCTTCCGTGTGGGACAAGGAGCCGGATGTGTGCCTTTTCGGAAACAGGCTCTGCCGAGGACGAGAGCCATGAGATGTTCCTCCTCTGGGCAAGCCCGCGTCCAAATCCTGTTGTGCCTGTGAATAGGCTGCAGGGGGACGGTGAAGACCAGCAACAGCTTTCACGGCTGCCACATTCCGTGTTGGACAAGGAGCCGGACGTGTGCGTTTTCGGAAACAGGCTCTGCCGAGGACGAGAGCCATGAGATGTTCCACCTCTGGGCAAGCCCGGGTCCTGAATCCTGTTGTGCCTGTGAATAGGCTGCAGGGGGACGGTGAAGACCAGCAACAGCTTTCAGGGCTGCCACCTTCCGTGTGGGACAAGGTGCCGGACGTGTGCCTTTCTGGAAACATGCCCTGCCGAGGACGAGAGCCATGAGATGTTCCTCCTCTGGGCAAGCCCGGGTCCTGAATCCTGTTGTGCCTGTGAATAGGCTGCAGGGGGACGGTGAAGACCAGCAACAGCTTTCAGGGCTGCCACCTTCCGTGTGGGACAAGGAGCCGGACGTGTGCCTTTTCGGAATCAGGCTCTGCCGAGGACGAGAGCCATGAGATGTTCCTCCTCTGGGCAAGCCCGGGTCCCAGATCCTGTTGTGCCTGTGAATAGGCTGCAGGGGGACGGTGAAGACCAGCAACAGCTTTCAGGGCTGCCACCTTCCGTGTGGGACAAGGAGCCGGACGTATGCCTTTCTGGAAACAGGCCCTGCCGAGGACGAGAGCCATGAGATGTTCCTCCTCTGGGCAAGCCCGGGTCCCAGATCCTGTTGTGCCTGTGAATAGGCTGCAGGGGGACGGTGAAGACCAGCAACAGCTTTCAGGGCTGCCACCTTCCGTGTGGGACAAGGAGCCGGACGTGTGCCTTTCTGGAAACAGGCCCTGCCGAGGACGAGAGCCATGAGATGTTCCTCCTCTGGGCAAGCCCGGGTCCTGAATCCTGTTGTGCCTGTGAATAGGCTGCAGGGGGACGGTGAAGACCAGCAACAGCTTTCAGGGCTGCCACCTTCCGTGTGGGACAAGGAGCCGGACGTGTGCCTTTTCGGAATCAGGCTCTGCCGAGGACGAGAGCCATGAGATGTTCCTCCTCTGGGCAAGCCCGGGTCCTGAATCCTGTTGTGCCTGTGAATAGGCTGCAGGGGGACGGTGAAGACCAGCAACAGCTTTCAGGGCTGCCACCTTCCGTGTGGGACAAGGAGCCGGACGTGTGCCTTTTCGGAATCAGGCTCTGCCGAGGACGAGAGCCATGAGATGTTCCTCCTCTGGGCAAGCCCGGGTCCTGAATCCTGTTGTGCCTGTGAATAGGCTGCAGGGGGACGGTGAAGACCAGCAACAGCTTTCACGGCTGCCACCTTCACTGTGGGACAAGGAGCCGGACGTGTGCCTTTCAGGAAACAGGCCCTGCAGAGGACGAGAGCCATGAGATGTTCCTCCTCTGGGCAAGCCCGGGTCCTGAATCCTGTTGTGCCTGTGAATAGGCTGCAGGGGGACGGTGAAGACCAGCAACAGCTTTCAGGGCTGCCACCTTCCGTGTGGGACAAGGAGCTGGACGTGTGCCTTTTCGGAATCAGGCTCTGCCGAGGACGAGAGCCATGAGATGTTCCTCCTCTGGGCAAGCCCGGGTCCCAGATCCTGTTGTGCCTGTGAATAGGCTGCAGGGGGACGGTGAAGACCAGCAACAGCTTTCAGGGCTGCCACCTTCCGTGTGGGAGAAGGAGCCGGACGTGTGCCTTTTCGGAAACAAGCTCTGCCGAGGACGAGAGCCATTAGATGTTCCTCCTCTGGGCAAGCCCGGGTCCCAGATCCTGTTGTGCCTGTGAATAGGCTGCAGGGGGACGGTGAAGACCAGCAACAGCTTTCAGGGCTGCCACCTTCCGTGTGGGACAAGGAGCCGGACGTGTCTTTCTGGATACAGGCCCTTCCGAGGACGAGAGCCATGAGATGTTCCTCCTCTGGGCAAACCCGGGTCCCAGATCCTGTTGTGCCTGTGAATAGGCTTCAGGGGGACGGTGAAGACCAGCAACAGCTTTCAGGGCTGCCACCTTCCGTGTGGGACAATGAGCCGGATGTGTGCCTTTCTGGAAACAGGCCCTGCCGAGGACGAGAGCCATGAGATGTTCCTCCTCTGGGCAAGCCCCGGTCCTGAATCCTGTTGTGCCTGTGAATAGGCTGCAGGGGGACGGTGAAGACCAGCAACAGCTTTCAGGGCTGCCACCTTCCGTGTGGGACAAGGAGCCGGACGTGTGCCTTTTCGGAATCAGGCTCTGCCGAGGACGAGAGCCATGAGATGTTCCTCCTCTGGGCAAGCCCGGGTCCCAGATCCTGTTGTGCCTGTGACTAGGCCACAGGGGGACGGTGAAGACCAGCAACTGCTTTCAGGGCTGCCACCTTCCGTGTGGGACAAGGAGCCGGACGTGTGCCTTTTCGGAAACAAGCTCTGCCAAGGACGAGAGCCATGAGATGTTCCTCCTCTGGGCAAGCCCGGGTCCCAGATCCTGTTGTGCCTGTGAATAGGCTGCAGGGGGATGGTGAACATCAGCAACAGCTTTCACGGCTGCCACCTTCACTGTGGGACAAGGAGCCGGACGTGTGCCTTTCTGGAAACAGGCCCTGCCGAGGACGAGAGCCATGAGATGTTCCTCCTCTGGGCAAGCCCGGGTCCTGAATCCTGTTGTGCCTGTGAATAGGCTGCAGGGGGACGGTGAAGACCAGCAACAGCTTTCAGGGCTGCCACCTTCCGTGTGGGACAAGGAGCCGGACGTGTGCCTTTTCGGAAACAGGCTCTGATTAGGACGAGAGCCATGAGATTTCCACCTCTGGGCAAGCCCGGGTCCTGAATCCTGTTGTGCCTGTGAATAGGCTGCAGGGGGACGGTGAAGACCAGCAACAGCTTTCACGGCTGCCACCTTCACTGTGGGACAAGGAGCCGGACGTGTGCCTTTCTGGAAACAGGCCCTGCCGAGGACGAGAGCCATGAGATGTTCCTCCTCTGGGCAAGCCCGGGTCCTGAATCCTGTTGTGCCTGTGAATAGGCTGCAGGGGGACGGTGAAGACCAGCAACAGCTTTCAGGGCTGCCACCTTCCGTGTGGGACAAGGAGCCGGACGTGTGCCTTTTCGGAATCAGGCTCTGCCGAGGACGAGATCCATGAGATGTTCCTCCTCTGGGCAAGCCCGGGTCCCAGATCCTGTTGTGCCTGTGAATAGGCTGCAGGGGGACGGTGAAGACCAGCAACAGCTTTCAGGGCTGCCACCTTCCGTGTGGGAGAAGGAGCCGGATGTGTGCCTTTTCGGAAACAGGCTCTGCCGAGGACGAGAGCCATGAGATGTTCCTCCTCGGGGCAAGCCCGGGTCCTGAATCCTGTTGTGCCTGTGAATAGGCTGCAGGGGGACGGTGAAGACCAGCAACAGCTTTCAGGGCTGCCACCTTCCGTGTGGGACAAGGAGCCGGACGTGTGCCTTTTCGGAATCAAGCTCTGCCGAGGACGAGAGCCATTAGATGTTCCTCCTCTGGGCAAGCCCGGGTCCCAGATCCTGTTGTGCCTGTGAACAGGCTGCAGGGGGACGGTGAAGACCAGCAACAGCTTTCAGGGCTGCCACCTTCCGTGTGGGACAAGGAGCCGGATGTGTGCCTTTTCGGAAACAGGCTCTGCCGAGGACGAGAGCCATGAGATGTTCCTCCTCTGGGCAAGCCCGCGTCCCAGATCCTGTTGTGCCTGTGAATAGGCTGCAGGGGGACGGTGAAGACCAGCAACAGCTTTCAGGGCTGCCACCTTCCGTGTGGGACAATGAGCCGGATGTGTGCCTTTCTGGAAACAGGCCCTGCCGAGGACGAGAGCCATGAGATGTTCCTCCTCTGGGCAAGCCCGGGTCCCAGATCCTGTTGTGCCTGTGAATAGGCTGCAGGGGGACGCTGAAGACCAGCAACAGCTTTCAGGGCTGCCACCTTCCGTGTGGGACAAGGAGCCGGACGTGTGCCTTTTCGGAATCAGGGTCTGCCGAGGACGAGAGCCATGAGATGTTACTCCTCTGGGCAAGCCCGGGTCCCAGATCCTGTTGTGCCTGTGAATAGGCCGCAGGGGGACGGTGAAGACCAGCAACTGCTTTCAGGGCTGCCACCTTCCGTGTGGGACAAGGAGCCGGACGTGTGCCTTTTCGGAATCAAGCTCTGCCAAGGACGAGAGCCATGAGATGTTCCTCCTCTGGGCAAGCCCGGGTCCCAGATCCTGTTGTGCCTGTGAATAGGCTGCAGGGGGATGGTGAACACCAGCAACAGCTTTCACGGCTGCCACCTTCACTGTGGGACAAGGAGCCGGACGTGTGCCTTTCTGGAAACAGGCCCTGCCGAGGACGAGAGCCATGAGATGTTCCTCCTCTGGGCAAGCCCGGGTCCTGAATCCTGTTGTGCCTGTGAATAGGCTGCAGGGGGACGGTGAAGACCAGCAACAGCTTTCAGGGCTGCCACCTTCCGTGTGGGACAAGGAGCTGGACGTGTGCCTTTTCGGAAACAGGCTCTGCCGAGGACGAGAGCCATGAGATGTTCCTCCTCTGGGCAAGCCCGGGTCCCAGATCCTGTTGTGCCTGTGAATAGGCTGCAGGGGGACGGTGAAGACCAGCAACAGCTTTCAGGGCTGCCACCTTCCGTGTGGGAGAAGGAGCCGGATGTGTGCCTTTTCTGAAACAGGCTCTGCCGAGGACGAGAGCGATGAGATGTTCCTCCTCGGGGCAAGCCCGGGTCCTGAATCCTGTTGTGCCTGTGAATAGGCTGCAGGGGGACGGTGAAGACCAGCAACAGCTTTCACGGCTGCCACCTTCACTGTGGGACAAGGAGCCGGACGTGTGCCTTTTCGGAAACAAGCTCTGCCGAGGACGAGAGCCATTAGATGTTCCTCCTCTGGGCAAGCCCGGGTCCCAGATCCTGTTGTGCCTGTGAACAGGCTGCAGGGGGACGGTGAACACCAGCAACAGCTTTCAGGGCTGTCACCTTCCGTGTGGGACAAGGAGCTGGACGTGTGCCTTTTCGGAAACAGGCTCTGCCGAGGACGAGAGCCATGAGATGTTCCTCCTCTGGGCAAGCCCGGGTCCCAGATCCTGTTGTGCCTGTGAATAGGCTGCAGGGGGACGGTGAAGACCAGCAACAGCTTTCAGGGCTGCCACCTTCCGTGTGGGAGAAGGAGCCGGATGTGTGCCTTTTCTGAAACAGGCTCTGCCGAGGACGAGAGCGATGAGATGTTCCTCCTCTGGGCAAGCCCGCGTCCAAATCCTGTTGTGCCTGTGAATAAGCTGCAGGGGGACGGTGAAGACCAGCAACTGCTTTCAGGGCTGCCACCTTCCGTGTGGGACAAGGAGCCGGACGTGTCTTTCTGGATACAGGCCCTGCCGAGGACGAGAGCCATGAGATGTTCCTCCTCTGGGCAAGCCCGGGTCCCAGATCCTGTTGTGCCTGTGAATAGGCTGCAGGGGGACGGTGAAGACCAGCAACAGCTTTCAGGGCTGCCACCTTCCGTGTGGGACAAGGAGTCGGACGTGTGCCTTTTCGGAAACAAGCTCTGCCGAGGACGAGAGCCATGAGATGTTCCTCCTCTGGGCAAGCCCGAGTCCCAGATCCTGTTGTGCCTGTGAATAGGCTGCAGGGGGACGGTGAAGACCAGCAACAGCTTTCACGGCTGCCACCTTCACTGTGGGACAAGGAGCCGGACGTGTGCCTTTCTGGAAACAGGCCGTGCCGAGGACGAGAGCCATGAGATGTTCCTCCTCTGGGCAAGCCCGGGTCCCAGATCCTGTTGTGCCTCTGAATAGGCTGCAGGGGGACGGTGAAGACCAGCAACAGCTTTCAGGGCTGCCACCTTCCGTGTGGGACAAGGAGCCGGACGTGTGCCTTTTCGGAATCAGGCTCTGCCGAGGACGAGAGCCATGAGATGTTCCTCCTCTGGGCAAGCCCGGGTCCAAATCCTGTTGTGCCTGTGAATAGGCTGCAGGGGGACGGTGAAGACCAGCAACAGCTTTCAGGGCTGCCACCTTCCGTGTGGGACAAGGAGCCGGACGTGTGCCTTTTCGGAAACAGGCTCTGCCGAGGACGAGAGCCATGAGATGTTCCTCCTCTGGGCAAGCCCGGGTCCTGAATCCTGTTGTGCCTGTGAATAGGCTGCAGGGGGACGGTGAAGACCAGCAACAGCTTTCAGGGCTGCCACCTTCCGTGTGGGACAAGGAGCCGGACGTGTGCCTTTTCGGAAACAGGCTCTGCCGAGGACGAGAGCCATGAGATGTTCCTCCTCTGGGCAAGCCCGGGTCCCAGATCCTGTTGTGCCTGTGAATAGGCTGCAGGGGGACGGTGAAGACCAGCAACAGCTTTCAAGGCTACCACCTTCCGTGTGGGACAAGGAGCCGGACGTGTGCGTTTTCGGAAACAGGCCCTGCCGAGGACGAGAGCCATGAGATGTTCCTCCTCTGGGCAAGCCCGGGTCCTGAATCCTGTTGTGCCTGTGAATAGGCTGCAGGGGGACGGTGAAGACCAGCAACAGCTTTCAGGGCTGCCACCTTCCGTGTGGGACAAGGAGCCGGACGTGTCTTTCTGGATACAGGCCCTGCCGAGGACGAGAGCCATGAGATGTTCCTCCTCTGGGCAAGCCCGGGTCCAAATCCTGTTGTGCCTGTGAATAGGCTGCAGGGGGACGGTGAAGACCAGCAACAGCTTTCAGGGCTGCCACCTTCCGTGTGGGACAAGGAGCCGGATGAGTGCCTTTTCAGAAACAGGCTCTGCTGAGGACGAGAGCCATGAGATGTTCCTCCTCTGGGCAAGCCCCGGTCCTGAATCCTGTTGTGCCTGTGAATAGGCTGCAGGGGGACGGTGAAGACCAGCAACAGCTTTCAGGGCTGCCACCTTCCGTGTGGGACAAGGAGCCGGACGTGTGCCTTTATGGAAACAGGCTCTGCCGAGGACGAGAGCCATGAGATGTTCCTCCTCTGGGCAAGCCCGGGTCCCAGATCCTGTTGTGCCTGTGAATAGGCCGCAGGGGGACGGTGAAGACCAGCAACAGCTTCCAGGGCTGCCACCTTCCGTGTGGGACAAGGAGCCGGACGTGTGCCTTTTCGGAAACAAGCTCTGCCGAGGACGAGAGCCATGAGATGTTCCTCCTCTGGGCAAGCCCGGGTCCCAGATCCTGTTGTGCCTGTGAATAGGCTGCAGGGGGATGGTGAACACCAGCAACAGCTTTCACTGCTGCCACCTTCCGTGTGGGACAAGGAGCCGGACGTGTGCCTTTCTGGAAACAGGCCCTGCCGAGGACGAGAGCCATGAGATGTTCCTCCTCTGGGCAAGCCCGGGTCCTGAATCCTGTTGTGCCTGTGAATAGGCTGCAGGGGGACGGTGAAGACCAGCAACAGCTTTCAGGGCTGCCACCTTCCGTGTGGGACAAGGAGCCGGATGTGTGCCTTTTCGGAAAAAGGCTCTGCCGAGGACGAGAGCCATGAGATGTTCCTCCTCTGGGCAAGCCCGCGTCCAAATCCTGTTGTGCCTGTGAATAGGCTGCAGGGGGACGGTGAAGACCAGCAACAGCTTTCACGGCTGCCACATTCCGTGTGGGACAAGGAGCCGGACGTGTGCGTTTTCGGAAACAGGCTCTGCCGAGGACGAGAGCCATGAGATGTTCCACCTCTGGGCAAGCCCGGGTCCTGAATCCTGTTGTGCCTGTGAATAGGCTGCAGGGGGACGGTGAAGACCAGCAACAGCTTTCAGGGCTGCCACCTTCCGTGTGGGACAAGGTGCCGGACGTGTGCCTTTCTGGAAACATGCCCTGCCGAGGACGAGAGCCATGAGATGTTCCTCCTCTGGGCAAGCCCGGGTCCTGAATCCTGTTGTGCCTGTGAATAGGCTGCAGGGGGACGGTGAAGACCAGCAACAGCTTTCAGGGCTGCCACCTTCCGTGTGGGACAAGGAGCCGGATGTGTGCCTTTTCGGAATCAGGCTCTGCCGAGGACGAGAGCCATGAGATGTTCCTCCTCTGGACAAGCCCGGGTCCCAGATCCTGTTGTGCCTGTGAATAGGCTGCAGGGGGACGGTGAAGACCAGCAACAGCTTTCAGGGCTGCCACCTTCCATGTGGGACAAGGAGCCGGACGTATGCCTTTCTGGAAACAGGCCCTGCCGAGGACGAGAGCCATGAGATGTTCCTCCTCTGGGCAAGCCCGGGTCCCAGATCCTGTTGTGCCTGTGAATAGGCTGCAGGGGGACGGTGAAGACCAGCAACAGCTTTCAGGGCTGCCACCTTCCGTGTGGGACAAGGAGCCGGACGTGTGCCTTTCTGGAAACAGGCCCTGCCGAGGACGAGAGCCATGAGATGTTCCTCCTCTGGGCAAGCCCGGGTCCCAGATCCTGTTGTGCCTGTGAATAGGCTGCAGGGGGACGGTGAAGACCAGCAACAGCTTTCAGGGCTGCCACCTTCCGTGTGGGACAAGGAGCCGGACGTGTGCCTTTTCGGAATCAGGCTCTGCCGAGGACGAGAGCCATGAGATGTTCCTCCTCTGGGCAAGCCCGGGTCCTGAATCCTGTTGTGCCTGTGAATAGGCTGCAGGGGGACGGTGAAGACCAGCAACAGCTTTCAGGGCTGCCACCTTCCGTGTGGGACAAGGAGCCGGACGTGTGCCTTTTCGGAATCAGGCTCTGCCGAGGACGAGAGCCATGAGATGTTCCTCCTCTGGGCAAGCCCGGGTCCTGAATCCTGTTGTGCCTGTGAATAGGCTGCAGGGGGACGGTGAAGACCAGCAACAGCTTTCACGGCTGCCACCTTCACTGTGGGACAAGGAGCCGGACGTGTGCCTTTCTGGAAACAGGCCCTGCAGAGGACGAGAGCCATGAGATGTTCCTCCTCTGGGCAAGCCCGGGTCCTGAATCCTGTTGTGCCTGTGAATAGGCTGCAGGGGGACGGTGAAGACCAGCAACAGCTTTCACGGCTGCCACCTTCACTGTGGGACAAGGAGCCGGACGTGTGCCTTTTCGGAAACAAGCTCTGCCGAGGACGAGAGCCATTAGATGTTCCTCCTCTGGGCAAGCCCGGGTCCCAGATCCTGTTGTGCCTGTGAATAGGCTGCAGGGGGACGGTGAAGACCAGCAACAGCTTTCAGGGCTGCCACCTTCCGTGTGGGAGAAGGAGCCGGACGTGTGCCTTTTCGGAAACAAGCTCTGCCGAGGACGAGAGCCATTAGATGTTCCTCCTCTGGGCAAGCCCGGGTCCCAGATCCTGTTGTGCCTGTGAATAGGCTGCAGGGGGACGGTGAAGACCAGCAACAGCTTTCAGGGCTGCCACCTTCCGTGTGGGACAAGGAGCCGGACGTGTCTTTCTGGATACAGGCCCTTCCGAGGACGAGAGCCATGAGATGTTCCTCCTCTGGGCAAACCCGGGTCCCAGATCCTGTTGTGCCTGTGAATAGGCTTCAGGGGGACGGTGAAGACCAGCAACAGCTTTCAGGGCTGCCACCTTCCGTGTGGGACAATGAGCCGGATGTGTGCCTTTCTGGAAACAGGCCCTGCCGAGGACGAGAGCCATGAGATGTTCCTCCTCTGGGCAAGCCCCGGTCCTGAATCCTGTTGTGCCTGTGAATAGGCTGCAGGGGGACGGTGAAGACCAGCAACAGCTTTCAGGGCTGCCACCTTCCGTGTGGGACAAGGAGCCGGACGTGTGCCTTTTCGGAATCAGGCTCTGCCGAGGACGAGAGCCATGAGATGTTCCTCCTCTGGGCAAGCCCGGGTCCCAGATCCTGTTGTGCCTGTGACTAGGCCACAGGGGGACGGTGAAGACCAGCAACAGCTTTCAGGGCTGCCACCTTCCGTGTGGGACAAGGAGCCGGACGTGTGCCTTTTCGGAAACAAGCTCTGCCAAGGACGAGAGCCATGAGATGTTCCTCCTCTGGGCAAGCCCGGGTCCCAGATCCTGTTGTGCCTGTGAATAGGCTGCAGGGGGATGGTGAACACCAGCAACAGCTTTCACGGCTGCCACCTTCACTGTGGGACAAGGAGCCGGACGTGTGCCTTTCTGGAAACAGGCCCTGCCGAGGACGAGAGCCATGAGATGTTCCTCCTCTGGGCAAGCCCGGGTCCTGAATCCTGTTGTGCCTGTGAATAGGCTGCAGGGGGACGGTGAAGACCAGCAACAGCTTTCAGGGCTGCCACCTTCCGTGTGGGACAAGGAGCCGGACGTGTGCCTTTTCGGAAACAGGCTCTGACGAGGACGAGAGCCATGAGATGTTCCACCTCTGGGCAAGCCCGGGTCCTGAATCCTGTTGTGCCTGTGAATAGGCTGCAGGGGGACGGTGAAGACCAGCAACAGCTTTCACGGCTGCCACCTTCCGTGTGGGACAAGGAGCCGGACGTGTGCCTTTCTGGAAACAGGCCCTGCCGAGGACGAGAGCCATGAGATGTTCCTCCTCTGGGCAAGCCCGGGTCCTGAATCCTGTTGTGCCTGTGAATAGGCTGCAGGGGGACGGTGAAGACCAGCAACAGCTTTCAAGGCTGCCACCTTCCGTGTGGGACAAGGAGCCGGACGTGTGCCTTTTCGGAATCAGGCTCTGCCGAGGACGAGATCCATGAGATGTTCCTCCTCTGGGCAAGCCCGGGTCCCAGATCCTGTTGTGCCTGTGAATAGGCTGCAGGGGGACGGTGAAGACCAGCAACAGCTTTCAGGGCTGCCACCTTCCGTGTGGGAGAAGGAGCCGGATGTGTGCCTTTTCGGAAACAGGCTCTGCCGAGGACGAGAGCCATGAGATGTTCCTCCTCGGGGCAAGCCCGGGTCCTGAATCCTGTTGTGCCTGTGAATAGGCTGCAGGGGGACGGTGAAGACCAGCAACAGCTTTCAGGGCTGCCACCTTCCGTGTGGGACAAGGAGCCGGACGTGTGCCTTTTCGGAATCAAGCTCTGCCGAGGACGAGAGCCATTAGATGTTCCTCCTCTGGGCAAGCCCGGGTCCCAGATCCTGTTGTGCCTGTGAACAGGCTGCAGGGGGACGGTGAAGACCAGCAACAGCTTTCAGGGCTGCCACCTTCCGTGTGGGACAAGGAGCCGGATGTGTGCCTTTTCGGAAACAGGCTCTGCCGAGGACGAGAGCCATGAGATGTTCCTCCTCTGGGCAAGCCCGCGTCCCAGATCCTGTTGTGCCTGTGAATAGGCTGCAGGGGGACGGTGAAGACCAGCAACAGCTTTCAGGGCTGCCACCTTCCGTGTGGGACAATGAGCCGGATGTGTGCCTTTCTGGAAACAGGCCCTGCCGAGGACGAGAGCCATGAGATGTTCCTCCTCTGGGCAAGCCCCGGTCCTGAATCCTGTTGTGCCTGTGAATAGGCTGCAGGGGGACGCTGAAGACCAGCAACAGCTTTCAGGGCTGCCACCTTCCGTGTGGGACAAGGAGCCGGACGTGTGCCTTTTCGGAATCAGGCTCTGCCGAGGACGAGAGCCATGAGATGTTACTCCTCTGGGCAAGCCCGGGTCCCAGATCCTGTTGTGCCTGTGAATAGGCCGCAGGGGGACGGTGAAGACCAGCAACTGCTTTCAGGGCTGCCACCTTCCGTGTGGGACAAGGAGCCGGACGTGTGCCTTTTCGGAAACAAGCTCTGCCAAGGACGAGAGCCATGAGATGTTCCTCCTCTGGGCAAGCCCGGGTCCCAGATCCTGTTGTGCCTGTGAATAGGCTGCAGGGGGATGGTGAACACCAGCAACAGCTTTCACGGCTGCCACCTTCACTGTGGGACAAGGAGCCGGACGTGTGCCTTTCTGGAAACAGGCCCTGCCGAGGACGAGAGCCATGAGATGTTCCTCCTCTGGGCAAGCCCGGGTCCCAGATCCTGTTGTGCCTGTGAATAGGCTGCAGGGGGACGGTGAAGACCAGCAACAGCTTTCAGGGCTGCCACCTTCCGTGTGGGAGAAGGAGCCGGATGTGTGCCTTTTCTGAAACAGGCTCTGCCGAGGACGAGAGCGATGAGATGTTCCTCCTCGGGGCAAGCCCGGGTCCTGAATCCTGTTGTGCCTGTGAATAGGCTGCAGGGGGACGGTGAAGACCAGCAACAGCTTTCACGGCTGCCACCTTCACTGTGGGACAAGGAGCCGGACGTGTGCCTTTTCGGAAACAAGCTCTGCCGAGGACAAGAGCCATTAGATGTTCCTCCTCTGGGCAAGCCCGGGTCCCAGATCCTGTTGTGCCTGTGAACAGGCTGCAGGGGGACGGTGAAGACCAGCAACAGCTTTCAGGGCTGTCACCTTCCGTGTGGGACAAGGAGCCGGATGTGTGCCTTTTCGGAAACAGGCTCTGCCGAGGACGAGAGCCATGAGATGTTCCTCCTCTGGGCAAGCCCGCGTCCAAATCCTGTTGTGCCTGTGAATAAGCTGCAGGGGGACGGTGAAGACCAGCAACTGCTTTCAGGGCTGCCACCTTCCGTGTGGGACAAGGAGCCGGACGTGTCTTTCTGGATACAGGCCCTGCCGAGGACGAGAGCCATGAGATGTTCCTCCTCTGGGCAAGCCCGGGTCCCAGATCCTGTTGTGCCTGTGAATAGGCTGCAGGGGGACGATGAAGACCAGCAACAGCTTTCAGGGCTGCCACCTTCCGTGTGGGACAAGGAGTCGGACGTGTGCCTTTTCGGAAACAAGCTCTGCCGAGGACGAGAGCCATGAGATGTTCCTCCTCTGGGCAAGCCCGGGTCCCAGATCCTGTTGTGCCTGTGAATAGGCTGCAGGGGGACGGTGAAGACCAGCAACAGCTTTCACGGCTGCCACCTTCACTGTGGGACAAGGAGCCGGACGTGTGCCTTTCTGGAAACAGGCCGTGCCGAGGACGAGAGCCATGAGATGTTCCTCCTCTGGCCAAGCCCGGGTCCCAGATCCTGTTGTGCCTCTGAATAGGCTGCAGGGGGACGGTGAAGACCAGCAACAGCTTTCAGGGCTGCCACCTTCCGTGTGGGACAAGGAGCCGGACGTGTGCCTTTTCGGAATCAGGCTCTGCCGAGGATGAGAGCCATGAGATGTTCCTCCTCTGGGCAAGCCCGGGTCCAAATCCTGTTGTGCCTGTGAATAGGCTGCAGGGGGACGGTGAAGACCAGCAACAGCTTTCAGGGCTGCCACCTTCCGTGTGGGACAATGAGCCGGATGTGTGCCTTTCTGGAAACAGGCCCTGCCGAGGACGAGAGCCATGAGATGTTCCTCCTCTGGGCAAGCCCCGGTCCTGAATCCTGTTGTGCCTGTGAATAGGCTGCAGGGGGACGGTGAAGACCAGCAACAGCTTTCAGGGCTGCCACCTTCCGTGTGGGACAAGGAGCCGGACGGGTGCCTTTTCGGAAACAGGCTCTGCCGAGGACGAGAGCCATGAGATGTTCCTCCTCTGGGCAAGCCCGGGTCCTGAATCCTGTTGTGCCTGTGAATAGGCTGCAGGGGGACGGTGAAGACCAGCAACAGCTTTCAAGGCTACCACCTTCCGTGTGGGACAAGGAGCCGGACGTGTGCGTTTTCGGAAACAGGCCCTGCCGAGGACGAGAGCCATGAGATGTTCCTCCTCTGGGCAAGCCCGGGTCCTGAATCCTGTTGTGCCTGTGAATAGGCTGCAGGGGGACGGTGAAGACCAGCAACAGCTTTCAGGGCTGCCACCTTCCGTGTGGGACAAGGAGCCGGACGTGTCTTTCTGGATACAGGCCCTGCCGAGGACGAGAGCCATGAGATGTTCCTCCTCTGGGCAAGCCCGGGTCCAAATCCTGTTGTGCCTGTGAATAGGCTGCAGGGGGACGGTGAAGACCAGCAACAGCTTTCAGGGCTGCCACCTTCCGTGTGGGACAAGGAGCCGGATGAGTGCCTTTTCGGAAACAGGCTCTGCTGAGGACGAGAGCCATGAGATGTTCCTCCTCTGGGCAAGCCCCGGTCCTGAATCCTGTTGTGCCTGTGAATAGGCTGCAGGGGGACGGTGAAGACCAGCAACAGCTTTCAGGGCTGCCACCTTCCGTGTGGGACAAGGAGCCGGACGTGTGCCTTTATGGAAACAGGCTCTGCCGAGGACGAGAGCCATGAGATGTTCCTCCTCTGGGCAAGCCCGGGTCCCAGATCCTGTTGTGCCTGTGAATACGCCGCAGGGGGACGGTGAAGACCAGCAACAGCTTCCAGGGCTGCCACCTTCCGTGTGGGACAAGGAGCCGGACGTGTGCCTTTTCGGAAACAAGCTCTGCCGAGGACGAGAGCCATGAGATGTTCCTCCTCTGGGCAAGCCCGGGTCCCAGATCCTGTTGTGCCTGTGAATAGGCTGCAGGGGGATGGTGAACACCAGCAACAGCTTTCACGGCTGCCACCTTCCGTGTGGGACAAGGAGCCGGACGTGTGCCTTTCTGGAAACAGGCCCTGCCGAGGACGAGAGCCATGAGATGTTCCTCCTCTGGGCAAGCCCGGCTCCCAGATCCTGTTGTGCCTGTGAATAGGCTGCAGGGGGACGGTGAAGACCAGCAACAGCTTTCAGGGCTGCCACCTTCCGTGTGGGAGAAGGAGCCGGATGTGTGCCTTTTCGGAAACAGGCTCTGCCGAGGACGAGAGCCATGAGATGTTCCTCCTCGGGGCAAGCCCGGGTCCTGAATCCTGTTGTGCCTGTGAATAGGCTGCAGGGGGACGGTGAAGACCAGCAACAGCTTTCACGGCTGCCACCTTCACTGTGGGACAAGGAGCCGGACGTGTGCCTTTTCGGAAACAAGCTCTGCCGAGGACGAGAGCCATTAGATGTTCCTCCTCTGGGCAAGCCCGGGTCCCAGATCCTGTTGTGCCTGTGAACAGGCTGCAGGGGGACGGTGAAGACCAGCAACAGCTTTCAGGGCTGCCACCTTCCGTGTGGGACAAGGAGCCGGATGTGTGCCTTTTCGGAAACAGGCTCTGCCGAGGACGAGAGCCATGAGATGTTCCTCCTCTGGGCAAGCCCGCGTCCAAATCCTGTTGTGCCTGTGAATAGGCTGCAGGGGGACGGTGAAGACCAGCAACAGCTTTCAGGGCTGCCACCTTCCGTGTGGGACAAGGAGCCGGACGTGTCTTTCTGGATACAGGCCCTGCCGAGGACGAGAGCCATTAGATGTTCCTCCTCTGGGCAAGCCCGGGTCCCAGATCCTGTTGTGCCTGTGAATAGGCTGCAGGGGGACGGTGAAGACCAGCAACAGCTTTCAGGGCTGCCACCTTCCGTGTGGGACAATGAGCCGGATGTGTGCCTTTCTGGAAACAGGCCCTGCCGAGGACGAGAGCCATGAGATGTTCCTCCTCTGGGCAAGCCCCGGTCCTGAATCCTGTTGTGCCTGTGAATAGGCTGCAGGGGGACGGTGAAGACCAGCAACAGCTTTCAGGGCTGCCACCTTCCGTGTGGGACAAGGAGCCGGACGTGTGCCTTTTCGGAATCAGGCTCTGCCGAGGACGAGAGCCATTAGATGTTCCTCCTCTGGGCAAGCCCGGGTCCCAGATCCTGTTGTGCCTGTGAATAGGCTGCAGGGGGACGGTGAAGACCAGCAACAGCTTTCAGGGCTGCCACCTTCCGTGTGGGACAAGGAGCCGGACGTGTGCCTTTTCGGAATCAGGCTCTGCCGAGGACGAGAGCCATGAGATGTTCCTCCTCTGGGCAAGCCCGGGTCCCAGATCCTGTTGTGCCTGTGAATAGGCTGCAGGGGGACGGTGAAGACCAGCAACAGCTTTCAGGGCTGCCACCTTCCGTGTGAGACAAGGAGCCGGATGTGTCTTTCTGGATACAGGCCCTGCCGAGGACGAGAGCCATGAGATGTTCCTCCTCTGGGCAAGCCCGGGTCCAAATCCTGTTGTGCCTGTGAATAGGCTGCAGGGGGACGGTGAAGACCAGCAACAGCTTTCAGGGCTGCCACCTTCCGTGTGGGACAAGGAGCCGGATGAGTGCCTTTTCGGAAACAAGCTCTGCCGAGGACGAGAGCCATTAGGTGTTCCTCCTCTGGGCAAGCCCGCGTCCAAATCCTGTTGTGCCTGTGAATAGGCTGCAGGGGGACGGTGAAGACCAGCAACAGCTTTCAGGGCTGCCACCTTCCGTGTGGGACAAGGAGCCGGATGAGTGCCTTTTCGGAAACAGGCTCTGCTGAGGACGAGAGCCATGAGATGTTCCTCCTCTGGGCAAGCCCGGGTCCCAGATCCTGTTGTGCCTGTGAATAGGCTGCAGGGGGACGGTGAAGACCAGCAACAGCTTTCAGGGCTGCCACCTTCCGTGTGGGACAAGGAGCCGGACGTGTGCCTTTCTGGAAACATGCCCTGCCGAGGACGAGAGCCATTAGATGTTCCTCCTCTGGGCAAGCCCGGGTCCCAGATCCTGTTGTGCCTGTGAACAGGCTGCAGGGGGACGGTGAAGACCAGCAACAGCTTTCAGGGCTGCCACCTTCCGTGTGGGACAAGGAGCCGGATGTGTGCCTTTTCGGAAACAGGCTCTGCCGAGGACGAGAGCCATGAGATGTTCCTCCTCGGGGCAAGCCCGCGTCCCAGATCCTGTTGTGCCTGTGAATAGGCTGCAGGGGGACGGTGAAGACCAGCAACAGCTTTCAGGGCTGCCACCTTCCGTGTGGGACAATGAGCCGGATGTGTGCCTTTCTGGAAACAGGCCCTGCCGAGGACGAGAGCCATGAGATGTTCCTCCTCTGGGCAAGCCCGGGTCCTGAATCCTGTTGTGCCTGTGAATAGGCTGCAGGGGGACGCTGAAGACCAGCAACAGCTTTCAGGGCTGCCACCTTCCGTGTGGGACAAGGAGCCGGACGTGTGCCTTTTCGGAATCAGGCTCTGCCGAGGACGAGAGCCATGAGATGTTCCTCCTCTGCGCAACCCCGGGTCCCAGATCCTGTTGTGCCTGTGAATAGGCCGCAGGGGGACGGTGAAGACCAGCAACTGCTTTCAGGGCTGCCACCTTCCGTGTGGGACAAGGAGCCGGACGTGTGCCTTTTCGGAAACAAGCTCTGCCAAGGACGAGAGCCATGAGATGTTCCTCCTCTGGGCAAGCCCGGGTCCCAGATCCTGTTGTGCCTGTGAATAGGCTGCAGGGGGACGGTGAAGACCAGCAACAGCTTTCAGGGCTGCCACCTTCCGTGTGGGACAAGGAGCCGGACGGGTGCCTTTTCGGAAACAGGCTCTGCCGAGGACGAGAGCCATGAGATGTTCCTCCTCTGGGCAAGCCCGGGTCCTGAATCCTGTTGTGCCTGTGAATAGGCTGCAGGGGGACGGTGAAGACCAGCAACAGCTTTCAAGGCTACCACCTTCCGTGTGGGACAAGGAGCCGGACGTGTGCGTTTTCGGAAACAGGCCCTGCCGAGGACGAGAGCCATGAGATGTTCCTCCTCTGGGCAAGCCCGGGTCCTGAATCCTGTTGTGCCTGTGAATAGGCTGCAGGGGGACGGTGAAGACCAGCAACAGCTTTCAGGGCTGCCACCTTCCGTGTGGGACAAGGAGCCGGACGTG
This sequence comes from Astur gentilis, assembly GCF_929443795.1. Classification (NCBI taxonomy): domain Eukaryota; kingdom Metazoa; phylum Chordata; class Aves; order Accipitriformes; family Accipitridae; genus Astur; species Astur gentilis. Next base: position 1,220,767 of record NW_026061071.1, read on the forward strand.
TCTTTCTGGATACAGGCCCTGCCGAGGACGAGAGCCATGAGATGTTCCTCCTCTGGGCAAGCCCGGGTCCAAATCCTGTTGTGCCTGTGAATAGGCTGCAGGGGGACGGTGAAGACCAGCAACAGCTTTCAGGGCTGCCACCTTCCGTGTGGGACAAGAAGCCGGATGAGTGCCTTTTCGGAAACAGGCTCTGCTGAGGACGAGAGCCATGAGATGTTCCTCCTCTGGGCAAGCCCCGGTCCTGAATCCTGTTGTGCCTGTGAATAGGCTGCAGGGGGACGGTGAAGACCAGCAACAGCTTTCAGGGCTGCCACCTTCCGTGTGGGACAAGGAGCCGGACGTGTGCCTTTATGGAAACAGGCTCTGCCGAGGACGAGAGCCATGAGATGTTCCTCCTCTGGGCAAGCCCGGGTCCCAGATCCTGTTGTGCCTGTGAATAGGCCGCAGGGGGACGGTGAAGACCAGCAACAGCTTCCAGGGCTGCCACCTTCCGTGTGGGACAAGGAGCCGGACGTGTGCCTTTTCGGAAACAGGCTCTGCCGAGGACGAGAGCCATGAGATGTTCCTCCTCTGGGCAAGCCCGGGTCCCAGATCCTGTTGTGCCTGTGAATAGGCTGCAGGGGGATGGTGAACACCAGCAACAGCTTTCACGGCTGCCACCTTCCGTGTGGGACAAGGAGCCGGACGTGTGCCTTTCTGGAAACAGGCCCTGCCGAGGACGAGAGCCATGAGATGTTCCTCCTCTGGGCAAGCCCGGGTCCTGAATCCTGTTGTGCCTGTGAATAGGCTGCAGGGGGACGGTGAAGACCAGCAACAGCTTTCAGGGCTGCCACCTTCCGTGTGGGAGAAGGAGCCGGATGTGTGCCTTTTCGGAAACAGGCTCTGCCGAGGACGAGAGCCATGAGATGTTCCTCCTCGGGGCAAGCCCGGGTCCTGAATCCTGTTGTGCCTGTGAATAGGCTGCAGGGGGACGGTGAAGACCAGCAACAGCTTTCACGGCTGCCACCTTCACTGTGGGACAAGGAGCCGGACGTGTGCCTTTTCGGAAACAAGCTCTGCCGAGGACGAGAGCCATGAGATGTTCCTCCTCTGGGCAAGCCCGGGTCCCAGATCCTGTTGTGCCTGTGAACAGGCTGCAGGGGGACGGTGAAGACCAGCAACAGCTTTCAGGGCTGCCACCTTCCGTGTGGGACAAGGAGCCGGATGTGTGCCTTTTCGGAAACAGGCTCTGCCGAGGACGAGAGCCATGAGATGTTCCTCCTCTGGGCAAGCCCGCGTCCAAATCCTGTTGTGCCTGTGAATAGGCTGCAGGGGGACGGTGAAGACCAGCAACAGCTTTCAGGGCTGCCACCTTCCGTGTGGGACAAGGAGCCGGACGTGTCTTTCTGGATACAGGCCCTGCCGAGGACGAGAGCCATTAGATGTTCCTCCTCTGGGCAAGCCCGGGTCCCAGATCCTGTTGTGCCTGTGAATAGGCTGCAGGGGGACGGTGAAGACCAGCAACAGCTTTCAGGGCTGCCACCTTCCGTGTGGGACAATGAGCCGGATGTGTGCCTTTCTGGAAACAGGCCCTGCCGAGGACGAGAGCCATGAGATGTTCCTCCTCTGGGCAAGCCCCGGTCCTGAATCCTGTTGTGCCTGTGAATAGGCTGCAGGGGGACGGTGAAGACCAGCAACAGCTTTCAGGGCTGCCACCTTCCGTGTGGGACAAGGAGCCGGACGTGTGCCTTTTCGGAATCAGGCTCTGCCGAGGACGAGAGCCATTAGATGTTCCTCCTCTGGGCAAGCCCGGGTCCCAGATCCTGTTGTGCCTGTGAATAGGCTGCAGGGGGACGGTGAAGACCAGCAACAGCTTTCAGGGCTGCCACCTTCCGTGTGGGACAAGGAGCCGGACGTGTGCCTTTTCGGAATCAGGCTCTGCCGAGGACGAGAGCCATGAGATGTTCCTCCTCTGGGCAAGCCCGGGTCCCAGATCCTGTTGTGCCTGTGAATAGGCTGCAGGGGGACGGTGAAGACCAGCAACAGCTTTCAGGGCTGCCACCTTCCGTGTGGGACAAGGAGCCGGACGTGTCTTTCTGGATACAGGCCCTGCCGAGGACGAGAGCCATGAGATGTTCCTCCTCTGGGCAAGCCCGGGTCCAAATCCTGTTGTGCCTGTGAATAGGCTGCAGGGGGACGGTGAAGACCAGCAACAGCTTTCAGGGCTGCCACCTTCCGTGTGGGACAAGGAGCCGGATGAGTGCCTTTTCGGAAACAAGCTCTGCCGAGGACGAGAGCCATTAGGTGTTCCTCCTGTGGGCAAGCCCGCGTCCAAATCCTGTTGTGCCTGTGAATAGGCTGCAGGGGGACGGTGAAGACCAGCAACAGCTTTCAGGGCTGCCACCTTCCGTGTGGGACAAGGAGCCGGATGAGTGCCTTTTCGGAAACAGGCTCTGCTGAGGACGAGAGCCATGAGATGTTCCTCCTCTGGGCAAGCCCGGGTCCCAGATCCTGTTGTGCCTGTGAATAGGCTGCAGGGGGACGGTGAAGACCAGCAACAGCTTTCAGGGCTGCCACCTTCCGTGTGGGACAAGGAGCCGGACGTGTGCCTTTCTGGAAACATGCCCTGCCGAGGACGAGAGCCATTAGATGTTCCTCCTCTGGGCAAGCCCGGGTCCCAGATCCTGTTGTGCCTGTGAACAGGCTGCAGGGGGACGGTGAAGACCAGCAACAGCTTTCAGGGCTGCCACCTTCCGTGTGGGACAAGGAGCCGGATGTGTGCCTTTTCGGAAACAGGCTCTGCCGAGGACGAGAGCCATGAGATGTTCCTCCTCGGGGCAAGCCCGCGTCCCAGATCCTGTTGTGCCTGTGAATAGGCTGCAGGGGGACGGTGAAGACCAGCAACAGCTTTCAGGGCTGCCACCTTCCGTGTGGGACAATGAGCCGGATGTGTGCCTTTCTGGAAACAGGCCCTGCCGAGGACGAGAGCCATGAGATGTTCCTCCTCTGGGCAAGCCCGGGTCCTGAATCCTGTTGTGCCTGTGAATAGGCTGCAGGGGGACGCTGAAGACCAGCAACAGCTTTCAGGGCTGCCACCTTCCGTGTGGGACAAGGAGCCGGACGTGTGCCTTTTCGGAATCAGGCTCTGCCGAGGACGAGAGCCATGAGATGTTCCTCCTCTGGGCAACCCCGGGTCCCAGATCCTGTTGTGCCTGTGAATAGGCCGCAGGGGGACGGTGAAGACCAGCAACTGCTTTCAGGGCTGCCACCTTCCGTGTGGGACAAGGAGCCGGACGTGTGCCTTTTCGGAAACAAGCTCTGCCAAGGACGAGAGCCATGAGATGTTCCTCCTCTGGGCAAGCCCGGGTCCCAGATCCTGTTGTGCCTGTGAATAGGCTGCAGGGGGATGGTGAACACCAGCAACAGCTTTCACGGCTGCCACCTTCACTGTGGGACAAGGAGCCGGACGTGTGCCTTTTCGGAATCAGGCTCTGCCGAGGACGAGAGCCATGAGATGTTCCTCCTCTGGGCAAGCCCGGGTCCTGAATCCTGTTGTGCCTGTGAATAGGCTGCAGGGGGACGGTGAAGACCAGCAACAGCTTTCAGGGCTGCCACCTTCCGTGTGGGACAAGGAGCTGGACGTGTGCCTTTTCGGAAACAGGCTCTGCCGAGGACGAGAGCCATGAGATGTTCCTCCTCTGGGCAAGCCCGGGTCCCAGATCCTGTTGTGCCTGTGAATAGGCTGCAGGGGGACGGTGAAGACCAGCAACAGCTTTCAGGGCTGCCACCTTCCGTGTGGGAGAAGGAGCCGGATGTGTGCCTTTTCTGAAACAGGCTCTGCCGAGGACGAGAGCGATGAGATGTTCCTCCTCTGGGCAAGCCCGGGTCCTGAATCCTGTTGTGCCTGTGAATAGGCTGCAGGGGGACGGTGAAGACCAGCAACAGCTTTCACGGCTGCCACCTTCACTGTGGGACAAGGAGCCGGACGTGTGCCTTTTCGGAAACAAGCTCTGCCGAGGACGAGAGCCATTAGATGTTCCTCCTCTGGGCAAGCCCGGGTCCCAGATCCTGTTGTGCCTGTGAACAGGCTGCAGGGGGACGGTGAAGACCAGCAACAGCTTTCAGGGCTGCCACCTTCCGTGTGGGACAAGGAGCCGGATGTGTGCCTTTTCGGAAACAGGCTCTGCCGAGGACGAGAGCCATGAATGTTCCTCCTCTGGGCAAGCCCGCGTCCAAATCCTGTTGTGCCTGTGAACAGGCTGCAGGGGGACGGTGAAGACCAGCAACAGCTTTCAGGGCTGCCACCTTCCGTGTGGGACAAGGAGCCGGATGTGTGCCTTTTCGGAAACAGGCTCTGCCGAGGACGAGAGCCATGAGATGTTCCTCCTCGGGGCAAGCCCGCGTCCCAGATCCTGTTGTGCCTGTGAATAGGCTGCAGGGGGACGGTGAAGACCAGCAACAGCTTTCAGGGCTGCCACCTTCCGTGTGGGACAATGAGCCGGATGTGTGCCTTTCTGGAAACAGGCCCTGCCGAGGACGAGAGCCATGAGATGTTCCTCCTCTGGGCAAGCCCGGGTCCTGAATCCTGTTGTGCCTGTGAATAGGCTGCAGGGGGACGCTGAAGACCAGCAACAGCTTTCAGGGCTGCCACCTTCCGTGTGGGACAAGGAGCCGGACGTGTGCCTTTTCGGAATCAGGCTCTGCCGAGGACGAGAGCCATGAGATGTTCCTCCTCTGGGCAACCCCGGGTCCCAGATCCTGTTGTGCCTGTGAATAGGCCGCAGGGGGACGGTGAAGACCAGCAACTGCTTTCAGGGCTGCCACCTTCCGTGTGGGACAAGGAGCCGGACGTGTGCCTTTTCGGAAACAAGCTCTGCCAAGGACGAGAGCCATGAGATGTTCCTCCTCTGGGCAAGCCCGGGTCCCAGATCCTGTTGTGCCTGTGAATAGGCTGCAGGGGGATGGTGAACACCAGCAACAGCTTTCACGGCTGCCACCTTCACTGTGGGACAAGGAGCCGGACGTGTGCCTTTTCGGAATCAGGCCCTGCCGAGGACGAGAGCCATGAGATGTTCCTCCTCTGGGCAAGCCCGGGTCCTGAATCCTGTTGTGCCTGTGAATAGGCTGCAGGGGGACGGTGAAGACCAGCAACAGCTTTCAGGGCTGCCACCTTCCGTGTGGGACAAGGAGCTGGACGTGTGCCTTTTCGGAAACAGGCTCTGCCGAGGACGAGAGCCATGAGATGTTCCTCCTCTGGGCAAGCCCGGGTCCCAGATCCTGTTGTGCCTGTGAATAGGCTGCAGGGGGACGGTGAAGACCAGCAACAGCTTTCAGGGCTGCCACCTTCCGTGTGGGAGAAGGAGCCGGATGTGTGCCTTTTCTGAAACAGGCTCTGCCGAGGACGAGAGCGATGAGATGTTCCTCCTCTGGGCAAGCCCGGGTCCTGAATCCTGTTGTGCCTGTGAATAGGCTGCAGGGGGACGGTGAAGACCAGCAACAGCTTTCACGGCTGCCACCTTCACTGTGGGACAAGGAGCCGGACGTGTGCCTTTTCGGAAACAAGCTCTGCCGAGGACGAGAGCCATTAGATGTTCCTCCTCTGGGCAAGCCCGGGTCCCAGATCCTGTTGTGCCTGTGAACAGGCTGCAGGGGGACGGTGAAGACCAGCAACAGCTTTCAGGGCTGCCACCTTCCGTGTGGGACAAGGAGCCGGATGTGTGCCTTTTCGGAAACAGGCTCTGCCGAGGACGAGAGCCATGAATGTTCCTCCTCTGGGCAAGCCCGCGTCCAAATCCTGTTGTGCCTGTGAATAAGCTGCAGGGGGACGGTGAAGACCAGCAACTGCTTTCAGGGCTGCCACCTTCCGTGTGGGACAAGGAGCCGGACGTGTCTTTCTGGATACAGGCCCTGCCGAGGACGAGAGCCATGAGATGTTCCTCCTCTGGGCAAGCCCGGGTCCCAGATCCTGTTGTGCCTGTGAATAGGCTTCAGGGGGACGGTGAAGACCAGCAACAGCTTTCAGGGCTGCCACCTTCCGTGTGGGACAAGGAGCCGGACGTGTGCCTTTTCGGAAACAGGCTCTGCCGAGGACGAGAGCCATGAGATGTTCCTCCTCTGGGCAAGCCCGGGTCCAAATCCTGTTGTGCCTGTGAATAGGCTGCAGGGGGACGGTGAAGACCAGCAACAGCTTTCAGGGCTGCCACCTTCCGTGTGGGACAATGAGCCGGATGTGTGCCTTTCTGGAAACAGGCCCTGCCGAGGACGAGAGCCATGAGATGTTCCTCCTCTGGGCAAGCCCGGGTCCCAGATCCTGTTGTGCCTGTGAATAGGCTGCAGGGGGACGGTGAAGACCAGCAACAGCTTTCAGGGCTGCCACCTTCCGTGTGGGACAAGGAGACGGACGTGTGCCTTTTCGGAAACAGGCTCTGCCGAGGACGAGAGCCATGAGATGTTCCTCCTCTGGGCAAGCCCGGGTCCTGAATCCTGTTGTGCCTGTGAATAGGCTGCAGGGGGACGGTGAAGACCAGCAACAGCTTTCAAGGCTGCCACCTTCCGTGTGGGACAAGGAGCCGGACGTGTGCGTTTTCGGAAACAGGCCCTGCCGAGGACGAGAGCCATGAGATGTTCCTCCTCTGGGCAAGCCCAGGTCCTGAATCCTGTTGTGCCTGTGAATAGGCTGCAGGGGGACGGTGAAGACCAGCAACAGCTTTCAGGGCTGCCACCTTCCGTGTGGGACAAGGAGCCGGACGTGTCTTTCTGGATGCAGGCCCTGCCGAGGACGAGAGCCATGAGATGTTCCTCCTCTGGGCAAGCCCGGGTCCAAATCCTGTTGTGCCTGTGAATAGGCTGCAGGGGGACGGTGAAGACCAGCAACAGCTTTCAGGGCTGCCACCTTCCGTGTGGGACAAGGAGCCGGACGTGTGCCTTTTCGGAATCAGGCTCTGCCGAGGACGAGAGCCATGAGATGTTCCTCCTCTGGGCAAGCCCGGGTCCTGAATCCTGTTGTGCCTGTGAATAGGCTGCAGGGGGACGGTGAAGACCAGCAACAGCTTTCAGGGCTGCCACCTTCCATGTGGGACAAGGAGCCGGACGTGTGCCTTTTCGGAAACAGGCTCTGACGAGGACGAGAGCCATGAGATGTTCCACCTCTGGGCAAGCCCGGGTCCTGAATCCTGTTGTGCCTGTGAATAGGCTGCAGGGGGACGGTGAAGACCAGCAACAGCTTTCACGGCTGCCACCTTCACTGTGGGACAAGGAGCCGGACGTGTGCCTTTCTGGAAACAAGCTCTGCCGAGGACTAGAGCCATTAGATGTTCCTCCTCTGGGCAAGCCCGGGTCCCAGATCCTGTTGTGCCTGTGAACAGGCTGCAGGGGGACGGTGAAGACCAGCAACAGCTTTCAGGGCTGCCACCTTCCGTGTGGGACAAGGAGCCGGATGTGTGCCTTTTCGGAAACAGGCTCTGCCGAGGACGAGAGCCATGAGATGTTCCTCCTCTGGGCAAGCCCGCGTCCAAATCCTGTTGTGCCTGTGAATAGGCTGCAGGGGGACGGTGAAGACCAGCAACAGCTTTCAGGGCTGCCACCTTCCGTGTGGGACAAGGATCCGGACTTGTCTTTCTGGATACAGGCCCTGCCGAGGACGAGAGCCATGAGATGTTCCTCCTCTGGGCAAGCCCGGGTCCCAGATCCTGTTGTGCCTGTGAATAGGCTGCAGGGGGACGGTGAAGACCAGCAACAGCTTTCAGGGCTGCCACTTTCCGTGTGGGACAATGAGCCGGATGTGTGCCTTTCTGGAAACAGGCCCTGCCGAGGACGAGAGCCATGAGATGTTCCTCCTCTGGGCAAGCCCCGGTCCTGAATCCTGTTGTGCCTGTGAATAGGCTGCAGGGGGACGGTGAAGACCAGCAACAGCTTTCAGGGCTGCCACCTTCCGTGTGGGACAAGGAGCCGGACGTGTGCCTTTTCGGAATCAGGCTCTGCCGAGGACGAGAGCCATGAGATGTTCCTCCTCTGGGCAAGCCCGGGTCCCAGATCCTGTTGTGCCTGTGAATAGGCCGCAGGGGGACGGTGAAGACCAGCAACTGCTTTCAGGTCTGCCACCTTCCGTGTGGGACAAGGAGCCGGACGTGTGTCTTTTCGGAAACAAGCTCTGCCAAGGACGAGAGCCATGAGATGTTCCTCCTCTGGGCAAGCCCGGGTCCCAGATCCTGTTGTGCCTGTGAATAGGCTGCAGGGGGATGGTGAACACCAGCAACAGCTTTCACGGCTGCCACCTTCACTGTGGGACAAGGAGCCGGACGTGTGCCTTTCTGGAAACAGGCCGTGCCGAGGACAAGAGCCATGAGATGTTCCTCCTCTGGGCAAGCCCGGGTCCTGAATCCTGTTGTGCCTGTGAATAGGCTGCAGGGGGACGGTGAAGACCAGCAACTGCTTCCAGGGCTGCCACCTTCCGTGTGGGACAAGGAGCCGGACGTGTCTTTATGGATACAGGCCCTGCCGAGGACGAGAGCCATGAGATGTTCCTCCTCTGGGCAAGCCCGGGTCCCAGATCCTGTTGTGCCTGTGAATAGGCTGCAGGGGGACGGTGAAGACCAGCAACAGCTTTCAGGGCTGCCACCTTCCGTGTGGGACAAGGAGTCGGACGTGTGCCTTTTCGGAAACAAGCTCTGCCGAGGACGAGAGCCATGAGATGTTCCTCCTCTGGGCAAGCCTGGGTCCCAGATCCTGTTGTGCCTGTGAATAGGCTGCAGGGGGACGGTGAACACCAGCAACAGCTTTCACGGCTGCCACCTTCACTGTGGGACAAGGAGCCGGACGTGTGCCTTTCTGGAAACAGGCCGTGCCGAGGACGAGAGCCATGAGATGTTCCTCCTCTGGCCAAGCCCGGGTCCCAGATCCTGTTGTGCCTGTGAATAGGCTGCAGGGGGACGGTGAAGACCAGCAACAGCTTTCAGGGCTGCCACCTTCCGTGTGGGACAATGAGCCGGATGTGTGCCTTTCTGGAAACAGGCCCTGCCGAGGACGAGAGCCATGAGATGTTCCTCCTCTGGGCAAGCCCCGGTCCTGAATCCTGTTGTGCCTGTGAATAGGCTGCAGGGGGACGGTGAAGACCAGCAACAGCTTTCAGGGCTGCCACCTTCCGTGTGGGACAAGGAGCCGGACGTGTGCCTTTTCGGAAACAGGCTCTGCCAAGGACGAGAGCCATGAGATGTTCCTCCTCTGGGCAAGCCCGGGTCCTGAATCCTGTTGTGCCTGTGAATAGGCTGCAGGGGGACGGTGAAGACCAGCAACAGCTTTCAAGGCTGCCACCTTCCGTGTGGGACAAGGAGCCGGACGTGTGCCTTTTCGGAAACAAGCTCTGCCGAGGACGAGAGCCATTAGATGTTCCTCCTCTGGGCAAGCCCGGGTCCTGAATCCTGTTGTGCCTGTGAATAGGCTGCAGGGGGACGGTGAAGACCAGCAACAGCTTTCACGGCTGCCACCTTCCGTGTGGGACAAGGAGCCGGACGTTTGCGTTTTCGGAAACAGGCTCTGACGAGGACGAGAGCCATGAGATGTTCCACCTCTGGGCAAGCCCGGGTCCTGAATCCTGTTGTGCCTGTGAATAGGCTGCAGGGGGACGGTGAAGACCAGCAACAGCTTTCAGGGCTGCCACCTTCCGTGTGGGACAAGGAGCCGGACGTGTCTTTCTGGATACAGGCCCTGCCGAGGACGAGAGCCATGAGATGTTCCTCCTCTGGGCAAGCCCGGGTCCCAGATCCTGTTGTGCCTGTGAATAGGCTGCAGGGGGACGGTGAAGACCAGCAACAGCTTTCAGGGCTGCCACCTTCCGTGTGGGACAAGGAGCCGGATGAGTGCCTTTTCGGAAACAGGCTCTGCTGAGGACGAGAGCCATGAGATGTTCCTCCTCTGGGCAAGCCCGGGTCCCAGATCCTGTTGTGCCTGTGAATAGGCTGCAGGGGGACGGTGAAGACCAGCAACAGCTTTCAGGGCTGCCACCTTCCGTGTGGGACAAGAGGCCGGACATGTGCGTTTTCGGAAACAGGCTCTGACGAGGACGAGAGCCATGAGATGTTCCACCTCTGGGCAAGCCCGGGTCCTGAATCCTGTTGTGCCTGTGAATAGGCTGCAGGGGGACGGTGAAGACCAGCAACAGCTTTCAGGGCTGCCACCTTCCGTGTGGGACAAGGAGCCGGACGTGTCTTTCTGGATACAGGCCCTGCCGAGGACGAGAGCCATGAGATGTTCCTCCTCTGGGCAAGCCCGGGTCCCAGATCCTGTTGTGCCTGTGAATAGGCTGCAGGGGGACGGTGAAGACCAGCAACAGCTTTCAGGGCTGCCACCTTCCGTGTGGGACAAGGAGCCTGATGAGTGCCTTTTCGGAAACAGGCTCTGCTGAGGACGAGAGCCATGAGATGTTCCTCCTCTGGGCAAGCCCGGGTCCCAGATCCTGTTGTGCCTGTGAATAGGCTGCAGGGGGACGGTGAAGACCAGCAACAGCTTTCAGGGCTGCCACCTTCCGTGTGGGACAAGGAGCCGGACGTGTGCCTTTCTGGAAACATGCCCTGCCGAGGACGAGAGCCATGAGATGTTCCTCCTCTGGCCAAGCCCCGGTCCTGAATCCTGTTGTGCCTGTGAATAGGCTGCAGGGGGATGGTGAAGACCAGCAACAGCTTTCAGGGCTGCCACCTTCCGTGTGGGACAAGGAGCCGGACGTGTGCCTTTTCGGAATCAGGCTCTGCCGAGGACGAGAGCCATGAGATGTTCCTCCTCTGGGCAAGCCCGGGTCCCAGATCCTGTTGTGCCTGTGAATAGGCCGCAGGGGGACGGTGAAGACCAGCAACAGCTTCCAGGGCTGCCACCTTCCGTGTGGGAGAAGGAGCCGGACGTGTGCCTTTTCGGAAACAAGCTCTGCCGAGGACGAGAGCCATGAGATGTTCCTCCTCTGGGCAAGCCCGGGTCCCAGATCCTGTTGTGCCTGTGAATAGGCTGCAGGGGGATGGTGAACACCAGCAACAGCTTTCACGGCTGCCACCTTCCGTGTGGGACAAGGAGCCGGACGTGTGCCTTTCTGGAAACAGGCCCTGCCGAGGACGAGAGCCATGAGATGTTCCTCCTCTGGGCAAGCCCGGGTCCTGAATCCTGTTGTGCGTGTGAATAGGCTGCAGGGGGACGGTGAAGACCAGCAACAGCTTTCAGGGCTGCCACCTTCCGTGTGGGACAAGGAGCCGGACGTGTGCCTTTTCGGAAACAAGCTCTGCCGAGGACGAGAGCCATGAGATGTTCCTCCTCTGGGCAAGCCCGGGTCCCAGATCCTGTTGTGCCTGTGAATAGGCTGCAGGGGGATGGTGAACACCAGCAACAGCTTTCACGGCTGCCACCTTCCGTGTGGGACAAGGAGCCGGACGTGTGCCTTTCTGGAAACAGGCCCTGCCGAGGACGAGAGCCATGAGATGTTCCTCCTCTGGGCAAGCCCGGGTCCTGAATCCTGTTGTGCCTGTGAATAGGCTGCAGGGGGACGGTGAAGACCAGCAACAGCTTTCAGGGCTGCCACCTTCACTGTGGGACAAGGAGCCGGACGTGTGCCTTTTCGGAATCAGGCTCTGCCGAGGACGAGAGCCATGAGATGTTCCTCCTCTGGGCAAGCCCGGGTCCCAGATCCTGTTGTGCCTGTGAATAGGCTGCAGGGGGACGGTGAAGACCAGCAACAGCTTTCAGGGCTGCCACCTTCCGTGTGGGAGAAGGAGCCGGATGTGTGCCTTTTCGGAAACAGGCTCTGCCGAGGACGAGAGCCATGAGATGTTCCTCCTCGGGGCAAGCCCGGGTCCTGAATCCTGTTGTGCCTGTGAATAGGCTGCAGGGGGACGGTGAAGACCAGCAACAGCTTTCACGGCTGCCACCTTCACTGTGGGACAAGGAGCCGGACGTGTGCCTTTTCGGAAACAAGCTCTGCCGAGGACGAGAGCCATTAGATGTTCCTCCTCTGGGCAAGCCCGGGTCCCAGATCCTGTTGTGCCTGTGAACAGGCTGCAGGGGGACGGTGAAGACCAGCAACAGCTTTCAGGGCTGCCACCTTCCGTGTGGGACAAGGAGCCGGATGTGTGCCTTTTCGGAAACAGGCTCTGCCGAGGACGAGAGCCATGAGATGTTCCTCCTCTGGGCAAGCCCGCGTCCAAATCCTGTTGTGCCTGTGAATAGGCTGCAGGGGGACGGTGAAGACCAGCAACAGCTTTCAGGACTGCCACCTTCCGTGTGGGACAAGGAGCCGGACGTGTCTTTCTGGATACAGGCCCTGCCGAGGACGAGAGCCATTAGATGTTCCTCCTCTGGGCAAGCCCGGGTCCCAGATCCTGTTGTGCCTGTGAATAGGCTGCAGGGGGACGGTGAAGACCAGCAACAGCTTTCAGGGCTGCCACCTTCCGTGTGGGACAATGAGCCGGATGTGTGCCTTTCTGGAAACAGGCCCTGCCGAGGACGAGAGCCATGAGATGTTCCTCCTCTGGGCAAGCCCCGGTCCTGAATCCTGTTGTGCCTGTGAATAGGCTGCAGGGGGACGGTGAAGACCAGCAACAGCTTTCAGGGCTGCCACCTTCCGTGTGGGACAAGGAGCCGGACGTGTGCCTTTTCGGAATCAGGCTCTGCCGAGGACGAGAGCCATGAGATGTTCCTCCTCTGGGCAAGCCCGGGTCCCAGATCCTGTTGTGCCTGTGAATAGGCTGCAGGGGGACGGTGAAGACCAGCAACAGCTTTCAGGGCTGCCACCTTCCGTGTGGGACAAGGAGCCGGACGTGTGCCTTTTCGGAATCAGGCTCTGCCGAGGACGAGAGCCATGAGATGTTCCTCCTCTGGGCAAGCCCGGGTCCCAGATCCTGTTGTGCCTGTGAATAGGCTGCAGGGGGACGGTGAAGACCAGCAACAGCTTTCAGGGCTGCCACCTTCCGTGTGGGACAAGGAGCCGGATGTGTGCCTTTTCGGAAACAGGCTGTGCCGAGGACGAGAGCCATGAGATGTTCCTCCTCTGGGCAAGCCCGGGTCCTGAATCCTGTTGTGCCTGTGAATAGGCTGCAGGGGGACGGTGAAGACCAGCAACAGCTTTCAAGGCTGCCACCTTCCGTGTGGGACAAGGAGCCGGACGTGTGCCTTTTCGGAAACAAGCTCTGCCGAGGACGAGAGCCATTAGATGTTCCTCCTCTGGGCAAGCCCGCGTCCAAATCCTGTTGTGCCTGTGAATAGGCTGCAGGGGGACGGTGAAGACCAGCAACAGCTTTCACGGCTGCCACATTCCGTGTGGGACAAGGAGCCGGACGTGTGCGTTTTCGGAAACAGGCTCTGACGAGGACGAGAGCCATGAGATGTTCCACCTCTGGGCAAGCCCGGGTCCTGAATCCTGTTGTGCCTGTGAATAGGCTGCAGGGGGACGGTGAAGACCAGCAACAGCTTTCAGGGCTGCCACCTTCCGTGTGGGACAAGGAGCCGGTCGTGTCTTTCTGGATACAGGCCCTGCCGAGGACGAGAGCCATGAGATGTTCCTCCTCTGGGCAAGCCCGGGTCCAAATCCTGTTGTGCCTGTGAATAGGCTGCAGGGGGACGGTGAAGACCAGCAACAGCTTTCAGGGCTGCCACCTTCCGTGTGGGACAAGGAGCCGGATGAGTGCCTTTTCGGAAACAGGCTCTGCTGAGGACGAGAGCCATGAGATGTTCCTCCTCTGGGCAAGCCCGGGTCCCAGATCCTGTTGTGCCTGTGAATAGGCTGCAGGGGGACGGTGAAGACCAGCAACAGCTTTCAGGGCTGCCACCTTCCGTGTGGGACAAGGAGCCGGACGTGTGCCTTTCTGGAAACATGCCCTGCCGAGGACGAGAGCCATGAGATGTTCCTCCTCTGGGCAAGCCCCGGTCCTGAATCCTGTTGTGCCTGTGAATAGGCTGCAGGGGGACGGTGAAGACCAGCAACAGTTTTCAGGGCTGCCACCTTCCGTGTGGGACAAGGAGCCGGACGTGTGCCTTTTCGGAATCAGGCTCTGCCGAGGACGAGAGCCATGAGATGTTCCTCCTCTGAGCAAGCCCGGGTCCCAGATCCTGTTGTGCCTGTGAATAGGCCGCAGGGGGACGGTGAAGACCAGCAACAGCTTCCAGGGCTGCCACCTTCCGTGTGGGACAAGGAGCCGGACGTGTGCCTTTTCGGAAACAAGCTCTGCCGAGGACGAGAGCCATTAGATGTTCCTCCTCTGGGCAAGCCCGGGTCCCAGATCCTGTTGTGCCTGTGAATAGGCTGCAGGGGCATGGTGAACACCAGCAACAGCTTTCACGGCTGCCACCTTCCGTGTGGGACAAGGAGCCGGACGTGTGCCTTTATGGAAACAGGCCCTGCCGAGGACGAGAGCCATGAGATGTTCCTCCTCTGGGGAAGCCCCGGTCCTGAATCCTGTTGTGCCTGTGAATAGGCTGCAGGGGGACGGTGAAGAACAGCAACAGCTTTCAGGGCTGCCACCTTCCGTGTGGGACAAGGAGCCGGACGTGTGCCTTTTCGGAATCACGCTCTGCCGAGGACGAGAGCCATGAGATGTTCCTCCTCTGGGCAAGCCCGGGTTCCAGATCCTGTTATGCCTGTGAATAGGCTGCAGGGGGACGGTGAAGACCAGCAACAGCTTTCAGGGCTGCCACCTTCCGTGTGGGAGAAGGAGCCGGACGTGTGCCTTTTCGGAAACAGGCTCTGCCGAGGACGAGAGCCATGAGATGTTCCTCCTCGGGGCAAGCCCGGGTCCTGAATCCTGTTGTGCCTGTGAATAGGCTGCAGGGGACGGTGAAGACCAGCAACAGCTTTCACGGCTGCCACCTTCCGTGTGGGACAAGGAGCCGGACGTGTCTTTCTGGATACAGGCCCTGCCGAGGACGAGAGCCATTAGATGTTCCTCCTCTGGGCAAGCCCGCGTCCAAATCCTGTTGTGCCTGTGAATAGGCTGCAGGGGGACGGTGAAGACCAGCAACAGCTTTCAGGACTGCCACCTTCCGTGTGGGACAAGGAGCCGGACGTGTCTTTCTGGATACAGGCCCTGCCGAGGACGAGAGCCATTAGATGTTCCTCCTCTGGGCAAGCCCGGGTCCCAGATCCTGTTGTGCCTGTGAATAGGCTGCAGGGGGACGGTGAAGACCAGCAACAGCTTTCAGGGCTGCCACCTTCCGTGTGGGACAAGGAGCCGGATGTGTGCCTTTCTGGAAACAGGCCCTGCCGAGGACGAGAGCCATGAGATGTTCCTCCTCTGGGCAAGCCCCGGTCCTGAATCCTGTTGTGCCTGTGAATAGGCTGCAGGGGGACGGTGAAGACCAGCAACAGCTTTCAGGGCTGCCACCTTCCGTGTGGGACAAGGAGCCGGACGTGTGCCTTTTCGGAATCAGGCTCTGCCGAGGACGAGAGCCATGAGATGTTCCTCCTCTGGGCAAGCCCGGGTCCCAGATCCTGTTGTGCCTGTGAATAGGCTGCAGGGGGACGGTGAAGACCAGCAACAGCTTTCAGGGCTGCCACCTTCCGTGTGGGACAAGGAGCCGGACGTGTGCCTTTTCGGAATCAGGCTCTGCCGAGGACGAGAGCCATGAGATGTTCCTCCTCTGGGCAAGCCCGGGTCCCAGATCCTGTTGTGCCTGTGAATAGGCTGCAGGGGGACGGTGAAGACCAGCAACAGCTTTCAGGGCTGCCACCTTCCGTGTGGGACAAGGAGCCGGATGTGTGCCTTTTCGGAAACAGGCTCTGCCGAGGACGAGAGCCATGAGATGTTCCTCCTCTGGGCAAGCCCGGGTCCCAGATCCTGTTGTGCCTGTGAATAGGCTGCAGGGGGACGGTGAAGACCAGCAACAGCTTTCAAGGCTGCCACCTTCCGTGTGGGACAAGGAGCCGGACGTGTGCCTTTTCGGAAACAAGCTCTGCCGAGGACGAGAGCCATTAGATGTTCCTCCTCTGGGCAAGCCCGCGTCCAAATCCTGTTGTGCCTGTGAATAGGCTGCAGGGGGACGGTGAAGACCAGCAACAGCTTTCACGGCTGCCACATTCCGTGTGGGACAAGGAGCCGGACGTGTGCGTTTTCGGAAACAGGCTCTGACGAGTACGAGAGCCATGAGATGTTCCACCTCTGGGCAAGCCCGGGTCCTGAATCCTGTTGTGCCTGTGAATAGGCTGCAGGGGGACGGTGAAGACCAGCAACAGCTTTCAGGGCTGCCACCTTCCGTGTGGGACAAGGAGCCGGACGTGTGCCTTTCTGGAAACATGCCCTGCCGAGGACGAGAGCCATGACATGTTCCTCCTCTGGGCAAGCCCCGGTCCTGAATCCTGTTGTGCCTGTGAATAGGCTGCAGGGGGACGGTGAAGACCAGCAACAGTTTTCAGGGCTGCCACCTTCCGTGTGGGACAAGGAGCCGGACGTGTGCCTTTTCGGAATCAGGCTCTGCCGAGGACGAGAGCCATGAGATGTTCCTCCTCTGGGCAAGCCCGGGTCCCAGATCCTGTTGTGCCTGTGAATAGGCCGCAGGGGGACGGTGAAGACCAGCAACAGCTTCCAGGGCTGCCACCTTCCGTGTGGGACAAGGAGCCGGACGTGTGCCTTTTCGGAAACAAGCTCTGCCGAGGACGAGAGCCATTAGATGTTCCTCCTCTGGGCAAGCCCGGGTCCCAGATCCTGTTGTGCCTGTGAATAGGCTGCAGGGGCATGGTGAACACCAGCAACAGCTTTCACGGCTGCCACCTTCCGTGTGGGACAAGGAGCCGGACGTGTGCCTTTCTGGAAACAGGCCCTGCCGAGGACGAGAGCCATGAGATGTTCCTCCTCTGGGGAAGCCCGGGTCCTGAATCCTGTTGTGCCTGTGAAT
Source organism: Astur gentilis (assembly GCF_929443795.1). Lineage (NCBI taxonomy): Eukaryota > Metazoa > Chordata > Aves > Accipitriformes > Accipitridae > Astur > Astur gentilis. Next base: position 1,237,600 of record NW_026061071.1, read on the forward strand.
AGGCTGCAGGGGGACGGTGAAGACCAGCAACAGCTTTCAGGGCTGCCACCTTCCGTGTGGGACAAGGAGCCGGACGTGTGCCTTTTCGGAATCACGCTCTGCCGAGGACGAGAGCCATGAGATGTTCCTCCTCTGGGCAAGCCCGGGTCCCAGATCCTGTTATGCCTGTGAATAGGCTGCAGGGGGACGGTGAAGACCAGCAACAGCTTTCAGGGCTGCCACCTTCCATGTGGGAGAAGGAGCCGGACGTGTGCCTTTTCGGAAACAGGCTCTGCCGAGGACGAGAGCCATGAGATGTTCCTCCTCGGGGCAAGCCCGGGTCCTGAATCCTGTTGTGCCTGTGAATAGGCTGCAGGGGACGGTGAAGACCAGCAACAGCTTTCACGGCTGCCACCTTCCGTGTGGGACAAGGAGCCGGACGTGTGCCTTTTCGGAAACAAGCTCTGCCGAGGACGAGAGCCATTAGATGTTCCTCCTCTGGGCAAGCCCGGGTCCCAGATCCTGTTGTGCCTGTGAATAGGCTGCAGGGGCATGGTGAACACCAGCAACAGCTTTCACGGCTGCCACCTTCCGTGTGGGACAAGGAGCCGGACGTGTGCCTTTCTGGAAACAGGCCCTGCCGAGGACGAGAGCCATGAGATGTTCCTCCTCTGGGGAAGCCCGGGTCCTGAATCCTGTTGTGCCTGTGAATAGGCTGCAGGGGGACGGTGAAGACCAGCAACAGCTTTCAGGGCTGCCACCTTCCGTGTGGGACAAGGAGCCGGACGTGTGCCTTTTCGGAATCACGCTCTGCCGAGGACGAGAGCCATGAGATGTTCCTCCTCTGGGCAAGCCCGGGTCCCAGATCCTGTTATGCCTGTGAATAGGCTGCAGGGGGACGGTGAAGACCAGCAACAGCTTTCAGGGCTGCCACCTTCCATGTGGGAGAAGGAGCCGGACGTGTGCCTTTTCGGAAACAGGCTCTGCCGAGGACGAGAGCCATGAGATGTTCCTCCTCGGGGCAAGCCCGGGTCCTGAATCCTGTTGTGCCTGTGAATAGGCTGCAGGGGACGGTGAAGACCAGCAACAGCTTTCACGGCTGCCACCTTCCGTGTGGGACAAGGAGCCGGACGTGTGCCTTTTCGGAAACAGGCCCTGCCGAGGACGAGAGCCATGAGATGTTCCTCCTCTGGGGAAGCCCGGGTCCTGAATCCTGTTGTGCCTGTGAATAGGCTGCAGGGGGACGGTGAAGACCAGCAACAGCTTTCAGGGCTGCCACCTTCCGTGTGGGACAAGGAGCCGGACGTGTGCCTTTTCGGAATCACGCTCTGCCAAGGACGAGAGCCATGAGATGTTCCTCCTCTGGGCAAGCCCGGGTTCCAGATCCTGTTATGCCTGTGAATAGGCTGCAGGGGGACGGTGAAGACCAGCAACAGCTTTCAGGGCTGCCACCTTCCGTGTGGGACAAGGAGCCGGACGTGTGCCTTTTCGGAAACAAGCTCTGCCGAGGACGACAGCCATTAGATGTTCCTCCTCTGGGCAAGCCCGGGTCCCAGATCCTGTTGTGCCTGTGAATAGGCTGCAGGGGGACGGTGAAGACCAGCAACAGCTTTCAGGGCTGCCACCTTCCGTGTGGGACAAGGAGCCGGATGTGTGCCTTTTCGGAAACAGGCTCTTCCGAGGACGAGAGCCATGAGATGTTCCTCCTCTGGGCAAGCCCGGGTCCTGAATCCTGTTGTGCCTGTGAATAGGCTGCAGGGGGACGGTGAAGACCAGCAACAGCTTTCAGGGCTGCCACCTTCCGTGTGGGACAAGGAGCCGGACGTGTGCGTTTTCGGAAACAGGCTCTGCCGAGGACGAGAGCCATGAGATGTTCCACCTCTGGGCAAGCCCGGGTCCCAGATCCTGTTGTGCCTGTGAATAGGCTGCAGGGGGACGGTGAAGACCAGCAACAGCTTTCAGGGCTGCCACCTTCCGTGTGGGACAAGGAGCCGGACGTGTGCCTTTCTGGAAACATGCCCTGCCGAGGACGAGAGCCATGAGATGTTCCTCCTCTGGGCAAGCCCGGGTCCTGAATCCTGTTGTGCCTGTGAATAGGCTGCAGGGGGACGGTGAAGACCAGCAACAGCTTCCAGGGCTGCCACCTTCCGTGTGGGACAAGGAGCCGGACGTGTGCCTTTTCGGAATCAGGCTCTGCCGAGGACGAGAGCCATGAGATGTTCCTCCTCTGGGCAAGCCCGGGTCCCAGATCCTGTTGTGCCTGTGAATAGGCTGCAGGGGGACGGTGAAGACCAGCAACAGCTTTCAGGGCTGCCACCTTCCGTGTGGGAGAAGGAGCCGGATGTGTGCCTTTTCGGAATCAGGCTCTGCCGAGGACGAGAGCCATGAGATGTTCCTCCTCTGGGCAAGCCCGCGTCCAAATCCTGTTGTGCCTGTGAATAGGCTGCAGGGGGACGGTGAAGACCAGCAACAGCTTCCAGGGCTGCCACCTTCCGTGTGGGACAATGAGCCGGTCTTGTGCCTTTATGGAAACAGGCCCTGCCGAGGACGAGAGCCATGAGATGTTCCTCCTCTGGGCAAGCCCCGGTCCTGAATCCTGTTGTGCCTGTGAATAGGCTGCAGGGGGACGGTGAAGACCAGCAACAGCTTTCAGGGCTGCCACCTTCCGTGTGGGACAAGGAGCCGGACGTGTGCCTTTTCGTTATCAGGCTCTGCCGAGGACGAGAGCCATGAGATGTTCCTCCTCTGGGCAAGCCCGGGTCCCAGATCCTGTTGTGCCTGTGAATAGGCCGCAGGGGGACGGTGAAGACCAGCAACAGCTTCCAGGGCTGCCACCTTCCGTGTGGGACAAGGAGCCGGACGTGTGCCTTTTCGGAAACAAGCTCTGCCGAGGACGAGAGCCATGAGATGTTCCTCCTCTGGGCAAGCCCGGGTCCTGAATCCTGTTGTGCCTGTGAATAGGCTGCAGGGGGACGGTGAAGACCAGCAACAGCTTTCAGGGCTGCCACCTTCCGTGTGGGACAAGGAGCCGGACGTGTGCCTTTTCGGAATCAGGCTCTGCCGAGGACGAGAGCCATGAGATGTTCCTCCTCTGGGCAAGCCCGGGTCCCAGATCCTGTTATGCCTGTGAATAGGCTGCAGGGGGACGGTGAAGACCAGCAACAGCTTTCAGGGCTGCCACCTGCCGTGTGGGAGAAGGAGCCGGACGTGTGCCTTTTCGGAAACAGGCTCTGCCGAGGACGAGAGCCATGAGATGTTCCTCCTCGGGGCAAGCCCGGGTCCTGAATCCTGTTGTGCCTGTGAATAGGCTGCAGGGGGACGGTGAAGACCAGCAACAGCTTTCACGGCTGCCACCTTCCGTGTGGGACAAGGAGCCGGACGTGTGCCTTTTCGGAAACAAGCTCTGCCGAGGACGAGAGCCATTAGATGTTCCTCCTCTGGGCAAGCCCGGGTCCCAGATCCTTTTGTGCCTGTGAACAGGCTGCAGGGGGACGGTGAAGACCAGCAACAGCTTTCAGGGCTGCCACCTTCTGTGTGGGACAAGGAGCCGGACGTGTGCCTTTTCGGAAACAGGCTCTGCCGAGGACGAGAGCCATGAGATGTTCCTCCTCTGGGCAAGCCCGCGTCCAAATCCTGTTGTGCCTGTGAATAGGCTGCAGGGGGACGGTGAAGACCAGCAACAGCTTTCAGGGCTGCCACCTTCCGTGTGGGACAAGGAGCCGGACGTGTCTTTCTGGATACAGGCCCTGCCGAGGACGAGAGCCATTAGATGTTCCTCCTCTGGGCAAGCCCGGGTCCCAGATCCTGTTGTGCCTGTGAATAGGCTGCAGGGGGACGGTGAAGACCAGCAACAGCTTTCACGGCTGCCACCTTCCGTGTGGGACAATGAGCCGGATGTGTGCCTTTCTGGAAACAGGCCCTGCCGAGGACGAGAGCCATGAGATGTTCCTCCTCTGGGCAAGCCCGGGTCCCAGATCTTGTTGTGCCTGTGAATAGGCTGCAGGGGGACGGTGAAGACCAGCAACAGCTTTCAGGGCTGCCACCTTCCGTGTGGGACAAGGAGCCGGATGTGTGCCTTTTCGGAAACAGGCTCTGCCGAGGACGAGAGCCATGAGATGTTCCTCCTCTGGGCAAGCCCGCGTCCAAATCCTGTTGTGCCTGTGAATAGGCTGCAGGGGGACGGTGAAGACCAGCAACAGCTTTCACGGCTGCCACATTCCGTGTGGGACAAGGAGCCGGACGTGTGCCTTTTCGGAAACAGGCTCTGCCGAGGACAAGAGCCATGAGATGTTCCACCTCTGGGCAAGCCCGTGTCCTGAATCCTGTTGTGCCTGTGAATAGGCTGCAGGGGGACGGTGAAGACCAGCAACAGCTTTCAGGGCTGCCACCTTCCGTGTGGGACAAGGAGCCGGATGTGTGCCTTTCTGGAAACATGCCCTGCCGAGGACGAGAGCCATGAGATGTTCCTCCTCTGGGCAAGCCCGGGTCCTGAATCCTGTTGTGCCTGTGAATAGGCTGCAGGGGGACGGTGAACACCAGCAACAGCTTTCAGGGCTGCCACCTTCCGTGTGGGACAAGGAGCCGGACGTGTGCCTTTTCGGAATCAGGCTCTGCCGAGGACGAGAGCCATGAGATGTTCCTCCTCTGGGCAAGCCCGGGTCCCAGATCCTGTTGTGCCTGTGAATAGGCTGCAGGGGGACGGTGAAGACCAGCAACAGCTTTCAGGGCTGCCACCTTCCGTGTGGGAGAAGGAGCCGGATGTGTGCCTTTTCGGAATCAGGCTCTGCCGAGGACGAGAGCCATGAGATGTTCCTCCTCTGGGCAAGCCCGCGTCCAAATCCTGTTGTGCCTGTGAATAGGCTGCAGGGGGACGGTGAAGACCAGCAACAGCTTCCAGGGCTGCCACCTTCCGTGTGGGACAATGAGCCGGTCTTGTGCCTTTATGGAAACAGGCCCTGCCGAGGACGAGAGCCATGAGATGTTCCTCCTCTGGGCAAGCCCCGGTCCTGAATCCTGTTGTGCCTGTGAATAGGCTGCAGGGGGACGGTGAAGACCAGCAACAGCTTTCAGGGCTGCCACCTTCTGTGTGGGACAAGGAGACGGACGTGTGCCTTTTCGGAAACAGGCTCTGCCGAGGACGAGAGCCATGAGATGTTCCTCCTCTGGGCAAGCCCGCGTCCAAATCCTGTTGTGCCTGTGAATAGGCTGCAGGGGGACGGTGAAGACCAGCAACAGCTTTCAGGGCTGCCACCTTCCGTGTGGGACAAGGAGCCGGACGTGTCTTTCTGGATACAGGCCCTGCCGAGGACGAGAGCCATGAGATGTTCCTCCTCTGGGCAAGCCCGGGTCCCAGATCCTGTTGTGCCTGTGAATAGGCTGCAGGGGGACGGTGAAGACCAGCAACAGCTTTCACGGCTGCCACCTTCCGTGTGGGACAATGAGCCGGATGTGTGCCTTTCTGGAAACAGGCCCTGCCGAGGACGAGAGCCATGAGATGTTCCTCCTCTGGGCAAGCCCCGGTCCTGAATCCTGTTGTGCCTGTGAATAGGCTGCAGGGGGACGGTGAAGACCAGCAACAGCTTTCAGGGCTGCCACCTTCCGTGTGGGACAAGGAGCCGGACGTGTGCCTTTTCGGAAACAAGCTCTGCCGAGGACGAGAGCCATTAGATGTTCCTCCTCTGGGCAAGCCCGGGTCCCAGATCTTGTTGTGCCTGTGAATAGGCTGCAGGGGGACGGTGAAGACCAGCAACAGCTTTCAGGGCTGCCACCTTCCGTGTGGGACAAGGAGCCGGATGTGTGCCTTTTCGGAAACAGGCTCTGACGAGGACGAGAGCCATGAGATGTTCCTCCTCTGGGCAAGCCCGCGTCCAAATCCTGTTGTGCCTGTGAATAGGCTGCAGGGGGACGGTGAAGACCAGCAACAGCTTTCACGGCTGCCACATTCCGTGTGGGACAAGGAGCCGGACGTGTGCGTTTTCGGAAACAGGCTCTGCCGAGGACAAGAGCCATGAGATGTTCCACCTCTGGGCAAGCCCGGGTCCTGAATCCTGTTGTGCCTGTGAATAGGCTGCAGGGGGACGGTGAAGACCAGCAACAGCTTTCAGGGCTGCCACCTTCCGTGTGGGACAAGGAGCCGGATGTGTGCCTTTCTGGAAACATGCCCTGCCGAGGACGAGAGCCATGAGATGTTCCTCCTCTGGGCAAGCCCGGGTCCTGAATCCTGTTGTGCCTGTGAATAGGCTGCAGGGGGACGGTGAACACCAGCAACAGCTTTCAGGGCTGCCACCTTCCGTGTGGGACAAGGAGCCGGACGTGTGCCTTTTCGGAATCAGGCTCTGCCGAGGACGAGAGCCATGAGATGTTCCTCCTCTGGGCAAGCCCGGGTCCCAGATCCTGTTGTGCCTGTGAATAGGCTGCAGGGGGACGGTGAAGACCAGCAACAGCTTTCAGGGCTGCCACCTTCCGTGTGGGAGAAGGAGCCGGATGTGTGCCTTTTCGGAATCAGGCTCTGCCGAGGACGAGAGCCATGAGATGTTCCTCCTCTGGGCAAGCCCGCGTCCAAATCCTGTTGTGCCTGTGAATAGGCTGCAGGGGGACGGTGAAGACCAGCAACAGCTTCCAGGGCTGCCACCTTCCGTGTGGGACAATGAGCCGGTCTTGTGCCTTTATGGAAACAGGCCCTGCCGAGGACGAGAGCCATGAGATGTTCCTCCTCTGGGCAAGCCCCGGTCCTGAATCCTGTTGTGCCTGTGAATAGGCTGCAGGGGGACGGTGAAGACCAGCAACAGCTTTCAGGGCTGCCACCTTCCGTGTGGGACAAGGAGCCGGACGTGTGCCTTTTCGGAATCAGGCTCTGCCGAGGACGAGAGCCATGAGATGTTCCTCCTCTGGGCAAGCCCGGGTCCCAGATCCTGTTGTGCCTGTGAATAGGCTGCAGGGGGACGGTGAAGACCAGCAACAGCTTTCAGGGCTGCCACCTTCCGTGTGGGACAAGGAGCCGGACGTGTGCCTTTTCGGAATCAGGCTCTGCCGAGGACGAGAGCCATGAGATGTTCCTCCTCTGGGCAAGCCCGGGTCCCAGATCCTGTTGTGCCTGTGAATAGGCTGCAGGGGGACGGTGAAGACCAGCAACAGCTTTCAGGGCTGCCACCTTCCGTGTGGGACAAGGAGCCGGATGTGTGCCTTTTCGGAAACAGGCTCTGCCGAGGACGAGAGCCATGAGATGTTCCTCCTCTGGGCAAGCCCGGGTCCTGAATCCTGTTGTGCCTGTGAATAGGCTGCAGGGGGACGGTGAAGACCAGCAACAGCTTTCAGGGCTGCCACCTTCCGTGTGGGACAAGGAGCCGGACGTGTGCCTTTTCGGAAACAAGCTCTGCCGAGGACGAGAGCCATTAGATGTTCCTCCTCTGGGCAAGCCCGCGTCCAAATCCTGTTGTGCCTGTGAATAGGCTGCAGGGGGACGGTGAAGACCAGCAACAGCTTTCACGGCTGCCACATTCCGTGTGGGACAAGGAGCCGGACGTCTGCGTTTTCGGAAACAGGCTCTGACGAGGACGAGAGCCATGAGATGTTCCAACTCTGGGCAAGCCCGGGTCCTGAATCCTGTTGTGCCTGTGAATAGGCTGCAGGGGGACGGTGAAGACCAGCAACAGCTTTCAGGGCTGCCACCTTCCGTGTGGGACAAGGAGCCGGTCGTGTCTTTCTGGATACAGGCCCTGCCGAGGACGAGAGCCATGAGATGTTCCTCCTCTGGGCAAGCCCGGGTCCAAATCCTGTTGTGCCTGTGAATAGGCTGCAGGGGGACGGTGAAGACCAGCAACAGCTTTCAGGGCTGCCACCTTCCGTGTGGGACAAGGAGCCGGATGAGTGCCTTTTCGGAAACAGGCTCTGCTGAGGACGAGAGCCATGAGATGTTCCTCCTCTGGGCAAGCCCGGGTCCCAGATCCTGTTGTGCCTGTGAATAGGCTGCAGGGGGACGGTGAAGACCAGCAACAGCTTCCAGGGCTGCCACCTTCCGTGTGGGACAAGGAGCCGGACGTGTGCCTTTTCGGAAACAAGCTCTGCCGAGGACGAGAGCCATTAGATCTTCCTCCTCTGGGCAAGCCCGGGTCCCAGATCCTGTTGTGCCTGTGAATAGGCTGCAGGGGCATGGTGAACACCAGCAACAGCTTTCACGGCTGCCACCTTCCGTGTGGGACAAGGAGCCGGACGTGTGCCTTTCTGGAAACAGGCCCTGCCGAGGACGAGAGCCATGAGATGTTCCTCCTCTGGGGAAGCCCGGGTCCTGTATCCTGTTGTGCCTGTGAATAGGCTGCAGGGGGACGGTGAAGACCAGCAACAGCTTTCAGGGCTGCCACCTTCCGTGTGGGACAAGGAGCCGGACGTGTGCCTTTTCGGAATCACGCTCTGCCGAGGACGAGAGCCATGAGATGTTCCTCCTCTGGGCAAGCCCGGGTCCCAGATCCTGTTATGCCTGTGAATAGGCTGCAGGGGGACGGTGAAGACCAGCAACAGCTTTCAGGGCTGCCACCTTCCGTGTGGGAGAAGGAGCCGGACGTGTGCCTTTTCGGAAACAGGCTCTGCTGAGGACGAGAGCCATGAGATGTTCCTCCTCGGGGCAAGCCCGGGTCCTGAATCCTGTTGTGCCTGTGAATAGGCTGCAGGGGACGGTGAAGACCAGCAACAGCTTTCACGGCTGCCACCTTCCGTGTGGGACAAGGAGCCGGACGTGTGCCTTTTCGGAAACAAGCTCTGCCGAGGACGAGAGCCATTAGATGTTCCTCCTCTGGGCAAGCCCGGGTCCCAGATCCTTTTGTGCCTGTGAACAGGCTGCAGGGGGACGGTGAAGACCAGCAACAGCTTTCAGGGCTGCCACCTTCCGTGTGGGACAAGGAGCCGGATGTGTGCCTTTTCGGAAACAAGCTCTGCCGAGGACGAGAGCCATGAGATGTTCCTCCTCTGGGCAAGCCCGCGTCCAAATCCTGTTGTGCCTGTGAATAGGCTGCAGGGGGACGGTGAAGACCAGCAACAGCTTTCAGGGCTGCCACCTTCCGTGTGGGACAAGTAGCCGGACGTGTTTTTCTGGATACAGGCCCTGCCGAGGACGAGAGCCATGAGATGTTCCTCCTCTGGGCAAGCCCGGGTCCCAGATCCTGTTGTGCCTGTGAATAGGCTGCAGGGGGACGGTGAAGACCAGCAACAGCTTTCAGGGCTGCCACCTTCCGTGTGGGACAATGAGCCGGATGTGTGCCTTTCTGGAAACAGGCCCTGCCGAGGACGAGAGCCATGAGATGTTCCTCCTCTGGGCAAGCCCGGGTCCTGAATCCTGTTGTGCCTGTGAATAGGCTGCAGGGGGACGGTGAAGACCAGCAACAGCTTTCAGGGCTGCCACCTTCCGTGTGGGACAAGGAGCCGGACGTGTGCCTTTCTGGAAACATGCCCTGCCGAGGACGAGAGCCATGAGATGTTCCTCCTCTGGGCAAGCCCGGGTCCTGAATCCTGTTGTGCCTGTGAATAGGCTGCAGGGGGACGGTGAAGACCAGCAACAGCTTTCAGGGCTGCCACCTTCCGTGTGGGAGAAGGAGCCGGACGTGTGCCTTTTCGGAAACAGGCTCTGCCGAGGACGAGAGCCATGAGATGTTCCTCCTCTGGGCAAGCCCGGGTCCCAGATCCTGTTGTGCCTGTGAATAGGCTGCAGGGGGACGGTGAAGACCAGCAACAGCTTTCAGGGCTGCCACCTTCCGTGTGGGAGAAGGAGCCGGATGTGTGCCTTTTCGGAATCAGGCTCTGCCGAGGACGAGAGCCATGAGATGTTCCTCCTCTGGGCAAGCCCGCGTCCAAATCCTGTTGTGCCTGTGAATAGGCTGCAGGGGGACGGTGAAGACCAGCAACAGCTTTCAGGGCTGCCACCTTCCTTGTGGGACAATGAGCCGGTCTTGTGCCTTTATGGAAACAGGCTCTGCCGAGGACGAGAGCCATGAGATGTTCCTCCTCTGGGCAAGCCCCGGTCCTGAATCCTGTTGTGCCTGTGAATAGGCTGCAGGGGGACGGTGAAGACCAGCAACAGCTTTCAGGGCTGCCACCTTCCGTGTGGGACAATGAGCCGGATATGTGCCTTTCTGGAAACAGGCCCTGCCGAGGACGAGAGCCATGAGATGTTCCTCTTCTGGGCAAGCCCGGGTCCCAGATCCTGTTGTGCCTGTGAATAGGCTGCAGGGGGACGGTGAAGACCAGCAACAGCTTCCAGGGCTGCCACCTTCCGTGTGGGACAAGGAGCCGGACGTGTGCCTTTTCGGAAACAAGCTCTGCCGAGGACGAGAGCCATGAGATGTTCCTCCTCTGGGCAAGCCCGGGTCCCAGATCCTGTTGTGCCTGTGAATAGGCTGCAGGGGGATGGTGAACACCAGCAACAGCTTTCACGGCTGCCACCTTCACTGTGGGACAAGGAGCCGGACGTGTGCCTTTCTGGAAACAGGCCCTGCCGAGGACGAGAGCCATGAGATGTTCCTCCTCTGGGCAAGCCCGGGTCCTGAATCCTGTTGTGCCTGTGAATAGGCTGCAGGGGGACGGTGAAGACCAGCAACAGCTTTCAGGGCTGCCACCTTCCGTGTGGGACAAGGAGCCGGACGTGTGCATTTTCGGAAACAAGCTCTGCCGAGGACGAGAGCCATTAGATGTTCCTCCTCTGGGCAAGCCCGGGTCCCAGATCCTGTTGTGCCTGTGAACAGGCTGCAGGGGGACGGTGAAGACCAGCAACAGCTTTCAGGGCTGCCACCTTCCGTGTGGGAGAAGGAGCCGGATGTGTGCCTTTTCGGAAACAGGCTCTGCCGAGGACGAGAGCCATGAGATGTTCCTCCTCTGGGCAAGCCCGCGTCCAAATCCTGTTGTGCCTGTGAATAGGCTGCAGGGGGACGGTGAAGACCAGCAACAGCTTTCAGGGCTGCCACCTTCCGTGTGGGACAAGGAGCCGGATGTGTGCCTTTTCGGAAACAGGCTCTGCCGAGGACGAGAGCCATGAGATGTTCCTCCTCTGGGCAAGCCCGCGTCCAAATCCTGTTGTGCCTGTGAATAGGCTGCAGGGGGACGGTGAAGACCAGCAACAGCTTTCAGGGCTGCCACCTTCCGTGTGGGACAAGGAGCCGGATGTGTGCCTTTTCGGAAACAGGCTCTGCCGAGGATGAGAGCCATGAGATGTTCCTCCTCTGGGCAAGCCCGGGTCCTGAATCCTGTTGTGCCTGTGAATAGGCTGCAGGGGGACGGTGAAGACCAGCAACAGCTTTCAAGGCTGCCACCTTCCGTGTTGGACAAGGAGCCGGACGTGTGCCTTTTCGGAAACAAGCTCTGCCGAGGACGAGAGCCATGAGATGTTCCTCCTCTGGGCAAGCCCGGGTCCAAATCCTGTTGTGCCTGTGAATAGGCTGCAGGGGGACGGTGAAGACCAGCAACAGCTTTCAGGGCTGCCACCTTCCGTGTGGGACAAGGAGCCGGATGAGTGCCTTTTCGGAAACAGGCTCTGCTGAGGACGAGAGCCATGAGATGTTCCTCCTCTGGGCAAGCCCGGGTCCCAGATCCTGTTGTGCCTGTGAATAGGCTTCAGGGGGACGGTGAAGACCAGCAACAGCTTTCAGGGCTGCCACTTTCCGTGTGGGACAATGAGCCGGATGTGTGCCTTTCTGGAAACAGGCCCTGCCGAGGACGAGAGCCATGAGATGTTCCTCCTCTGGGCAAGCCCCGGTCCTGAATCCTGTTGTGCCTGTGAATAGGCTGCAGGGGGAAGGTGAAGACCAGCAACAGCTTCCAGGGCTGCCACCTTCCGTGTGGGACAAGGAGCCGGACGTGTGTCTTTTCGGAATCAGGCTCTGCCGAGGACGAGAGCCATGAGATGTTCCTCCTCTGGGCAAGCCCGGGTCCCATATCCTGTTGTGCCTGTGAATAGGCTGCAGGGGGACGGTGAAGACCAGCAACTGCTTTCAGGGCTGCCACCTTCCGTGTGGGACAAGGAGCCGGACGTGTGCCTTTTCGGAAACAAGCTCTGCCAAGGACGAGAGCCATGAGATGTTCCTCCTCTGGGCAAGCCCGGGTCCCAGATCCTGTTGTGCCTGTGAATAGGCTGCAGGGGGACGGTGAACACCAGCAACAGCTTTCACGGCTGCCACCTTCACTGTGGGACAATGAGCCGGACGTGTGCCTTTCTGGAAACAGGCCCTGCCGAGGACGAGAGCCATGAGATGTTCCTCCTCTGGGCAAGCCCGGGTCCTGAATCCTGTTGTGCCTGTGAATAGGCTTCAGGGGGACGGTGAAGACCAGCAACAGCTTTCAGGGCTGCCACCTTCCGTGTGGGACAAGGAGCCGGACGTGTGCCTTTTCGGAAACAGGCTCTGCCGAGGACGAGAGCCATGAGATGTTCCTCCTCTGGGCAAGCCCGGGTCCCAGATCCTGTTGTGCCTGTGAATAGGCTGCAGGGGGACGGTGAAGACCAGCAACAGCTTTCAGGGCTGCCACCTTCCGTGTGGGAGAAGGAGCCGGATGTGTGCCTTTTCGGAAACAGGCTCTGCCGAGGACGAGAGCCATGAGATGTTCCTCCTCGGGGCAAGCCCGGGTCCTGAATCCTGTTGTGCCTGTGAATAGGCTGCAGGGGGACGGTGAAGACCAGCAACAGCTTTCACGGCTGCCACCTTCACTGTGGGACAAGGAGCCGGACGTGTGCCTTTTCGGAAACAAGCTCTGCCGAGGACGAGAGCCATTAGATGTTCCTCCTCTGGGCAAGCCCGGGTCCCAGATCCTGTTGTGCCTGTGAACAGGCTGCAGGGGGACGGTGAAGACCAGCAACAGCTTTCAGGGCTGCCACCTTCCGTGTGGGACAAGGAGCCGGATGTGTGCCTTTTCGGAAACAGGCTCTGCCGAGGACGAGAGCCATGAGATGTTCCTCCTCTGGGCAAGCCCGCGTCCAAATCCTGTTGTGCCTGTGAATAAGCTGCAGGGGGACGGTGAAGACCAGCAACAGCTTTCAGGGCTGCCACCTTCCGTGTGGGACAAGGAGCCGGACGTGTCTTTCTGGATACAGGCCCTGCCGAGGACGACAGCCATGAGATGTTCCTCCTCTGGGCAAGCCCGGGTCCCAGATCCTGTTGTGCCTGTGAATAGGCTGCAGGGGGACGGTGAAGACCAGCAACAGCTTTCAGGGCTGCCACCTTCCGTGTGGGACAAGGAGTCGGACGTGTGCCTTTTCGGAAACAAGCTCTGCCGAGGACGAGAGCCAGGAGATGTTCCTCCTCTGGGCAAGCCCGGGTCCCAGATCCTGTTGTGCCTGTGAATAGGCTGCAGGGGGACGGTGAAGACCAGCAACAGCTTCCAGGGCTGCCACCTTCCGTGTGGGACAAGGAGCCGGACGTGTGCCTTTCTGGAAACAGGCCGTGCCGAGGACGAGAGCCATGAGATGTTCCTCCTCTGGGCAAGCCCGGGACCCAGATCCTGTTGTGCCTGTGAATAGGCTGCAGGGGGACGGTGAAGACCAGCAACAGCTTTCAGGGCTGCCACCTTCCGTGTGGGACAAGGAGCCGGACGTGTGCCTTTTCGGAATCAGGCTCTGCCGAGGACGAGAGCCATGAGATGTTCCTCCTCTGGGCAAGCCCGCGTCCAAATCCTGTTGTGCCTGTGAATAGGCTGCAGGGGGACGGTGAAGACCAGCAACAGCTTTCAGGGCTGCCACCTTCCGTGTGGGACAATGAGCCGGATGTGTGCCTTTCTGGAATCAGGCTCTGCCGAGGACGAGAGCCATGAGATGTTCCTCCTCTGGGCAAGCCCGGGTCCTGAATCCTGTTGTGCCTGTGAATAGGCTGCAGGGGGACGGTGAAGACCAGCAACAGCTTTCACGGCTGCCACCTTCCGTGTGGGACAAGGAGCCGGACATGTGCCTTTTCGGAAACAAGCTCTGCCGAGGACGAGAGCCATTAGATGTTCCTCCTCTGGGCAAGCCCGCGTCCAAATCCTTTTGTGCCTGTGAATAGGCTGCAGGGGGACGGTGAAGACCAGCAACAGCTTTCACGGCTGCCACATTCCGTGTGGGACAAGGAGCCGGACGTGTGCGTTTTCGGAAACAGGCTCTGACGAGGACGAGAGCCATGAGATGTTCCACCTCTGGGCAAGCCCGGGTCCTGAATCCTGTTGTGCCTGTGAATAGGCTGCAGGGGGACGGTGAAGACCAGCAACAGCTTTCAGGGCTGCCACCTTCCGTGTGGGACAAGGAGCCGGACGTGTCTTTCTGGATACAGGCCCTGCCGAGGACGAGAGCCATGAGATGTTCCTCCTCTGGGCAAGCCCGGGTCCAAATCCTGTTGTGCCTGTGAATAGGCTTCAGGGGGACGGTGAAGACCAGCAACAGCTTTCAGGGCTGCCACTTTCCGTGTGGGACAATGAGCCGGATGTGTGCCTTTCTGGAAACAGGCCCTGCCGAGGACGAGAGCCATGAGATGTTCCTCCTCTGGGCAAGCCCCGGTCCTGAATCCTGTTGTGCCTGTGAATAGGCTGCAGGGGGACGGTGAAGACCAGCAACAGCTTCCAGGGCTGCCACCTTCCGTGTGGGACAAGGAGCCGGACGTGTGTCTTTTCGGAATCAGGCTCTGCCGAGGACGAGAGCCATGAGATGTTCCTCCTCTGGGCAAGCCCGGGTCCCAGATCCTGTTGTGCCTGTGAATAGGCTGCAGGGGGACGGTGAAGACCAGCAACTGCTTTCAGGGCTGCCACCTTCCGTGTGGGACAAGGAGCCGGACGTGTGCCTTTTCGGAAACAAGCTCTGCCAAGGACGAGAGCCATGAGATGTTCCTCCTCTGGGCAAGGCCGGGTCCCAGATCCTGTTGTACCTGTGAATAGGCTGCAGGGGGACGGTGAACACCAGCAACAGCTTTCACGGCTGCCACCTTCACTGTGGGACAAGGAGCCGGACGTGTGCCTTTCTGGAAACAGGCCCTGCCGAGGACGAGAGCCATGAGATGTTCCTCCTCTGGGCAAGCCCGGGTCCTGAATCCTGTTGTGCCTGTGAATAGGCTGCAGGGGGACGGTGAAGACCAGCAACAGCTTTCAGGGCTGCCACCTTCCGTGTGGGACAAGGAGCCGGACGTGTGCCTTTTCGGAAACAGGCTCTGCCGAGGACGAGAGCCATGAGATGATCCTCCTCTGGGCAAGGCCGGGTCCCAGATCCTGTTGTACCTGTGAATAGGCTGCAGGGGGACGGTGAAGACCAGCAACAGCTTTCAGGGCTGCCACCTTCCGTGTGGGAGAAGGAGCCGGATGTGTGCCTTTTCGGAAACAGGCTCTGCCGAGGACGAGAGCCATGAGATGTTCCTCCTCGGGGCAAGCCCGGGTCCTGAATCCTGTTGTGCCTGTGAATAGGCTGCAGGGGGACGGTGAAGACCAGCAACAGCTTTCACGGCTGCCACCTTCACTGTGGGACAAGGAGCCGGACGTGTGCCTTTTCGGAAACAAGCTCTGCCGAGGACGAGAGCCATTAGATGTTCCTCCTCTGGGCAAGCCCGGGTCCCAGATCCTGTTGTGCCTGTGAACAGGCTGCAGGGGGACGGTGAAGACCAGCAACAGCTTTCAGGGCTGCCACCTTCCGTGTGGGAGAAGGAGCCGGATGTGTGCCTTTTCGGAAACAGGCTCTGCCGAGGACGAGAGCCATGAGATGTTCCTCCTCTGGGCAAGCCCGCGTCCATATCCTGTTGTGCCTGTGAATAAGCTGCAGGGGGACGGTGAAGACCAGCAACAGCTTTCAGGGCTGCCACCTTCCGTGTGGGACAAGGAGCCGGACGTGTCTTTCTGGATACAGGCCCTGCCGAGGACGAGAGCCATGAGATGTTCCTCCTCTGGGCAAGCCCGGGTCCCAGATCCTGTTGTGCCTGTGAATAGGCTGCAGGGGGACGGTGAAGACCAGCAACAGCTTTCAGGGCTGCCACCTTCCGTGTGGGACAAGGAGTCGGACGTGTGCCTTTTCGGAAACAAGCTCTGCCGAGGACGAGAGCCAGGAGATGTTCCTCCTCTGGGCAAGCCCGGGTCCCAGATCCTGTTGTGCCTGTGAATAGGCTGCAGGGGGACGGTGAACACCAGCAACAGCTTTCACGGCTGCCACCTTCACTGTGGGACAAGGAGCCGGACGTGTGCCTTTCTGGAAACAGGCCGTGCCGAGGACGAGAGCCATGAGATGTTCCTCCTCTGGGCAAGCCCGGGACCCAGATCCTGTTGTGCCTGTGAATAGGCTGCAGGGGGACGGTGAAGACCAGCAACAGCTTTCAGGGCTGCCACCTTCCGTGTGGGACAAGGAGCCGGACGTGTGCCTTTTCGGAATCAGGCTCTGCCGAGGACGAGAGCCATGAGATGTTCCTCCTCTGGGCAAGCCCGCGTCCAAATCCTGTTGTGCCTGTGAATAGGCTGCAGGGGGACGGTGAAGACCAGCAACAGCTTTCAGGGCTGCCACCTTCCGTGTGGGACAATGAGCCGGATGTGTGCCTTTCTGGAATCAGGCTCTGCCGAGGACGAGAGCCATGAGATGTTCCTCCTCTGGGCAAGCCCGGGTCCCAGATCCTGTTATGCCTGTGAATAGGCTGCAGGGGGACGGTGAAGACCAGCAACAGCTTTCAGGGCTGCCACCTTCCGTGTGGGACAAGGAGCCAGATGTGTGCCTTTTCGGAAACAGGCTCTGCCGAGGACGAGAGCCATGAGATGTTCCTCCTCTGGGCAAGCCCGGGTCCTGAATCCTGTTGTGCCTGTGAATAGGCTGCAGGGGGACGGTGAAGACCAGCAACAGCTTTCAAGGCTGCCACCTTCCGTGTGGGACAAGGAGCCGGACATGTGCCTTTTCGGAAACAAGCTCTGCCGAGGACGAGAGCCATTAGATGTTCCTCCTCTGGGCAAGCCCGCGTCCAAATCCTTTTGTGCCTGTGAATAGGCTGCAGGGGGACGGTGAAGACCAGCAACAGCTTTCACGGCTGCCACATTCCGTGTGGGACAAGGAGCCGGACGTGTGCGTTTTCGGAAACAGGCTCTGACGAGGACGAGAGCCATGAGATGTTCCACCTCTGGGCAAGCCCGGGTCCTGAATCCTGTTGTGCCTGTGAATAGGCTGCAGGGGGACGGTGAAGACCAGCAACAGCTTTCAGGGCTGCCACCTTCCGTGTGGGACAAGGAGCCGGACGTGCCTTTCTGGATACAGGCACTGCCGAGGACGAGAGCCATGAGATGTTCCTCCTCTGGGCAAGCCCGGGTCCAAATCCTGTTGTGCCTGTGAATAGGCTGCAGGGGGACGGTGAAGACCAGCAACAGCTTTCAGGGCTGCCACCTTCCGTGTGGGACAAGGAGCCGGATGAGTGCCTTTTCGGAAACAGGCTCTGCTGAGGACGGGAGCCATGAGATGTTCCTCCTCTGGGCAAGCCCGGGTCCCAGATCCTGTTGTGCCTGTGAATAGGCTGCAGGGGGACGGTGAAGACCAGCAACAGCTTTCAGGGCTGCCACCTTCCGTGTGGGACAAGGAGCCGGACGTGTGCCTTTCTGGAAACATGCCCTGCCGAGGACGAGAGCCATGAGATGTTCCTCCTCTGGGCAAGCCCCGGTCCTGAATCCTGTTGTGCCTGTGAATAGGCTGCAGGGGGACGGTGAAGACCAGCAACAGCTTTCAGGGCTGCCACCTTCCGTGTGGGACAAGGAGCCGGACGTGTGCCTTTTCGGAAACAGGCTCTGCCGAGGACGAGAGCCATGAGATGTTCCTCCTCTGGGCAAGCCCGGGTCCCAGATCCTGTTGTGCCTGTGAATAGGCCGCAGGGGGACGGTGAAGACCAGCAACAGCTTCCAGGGCTGCCACCTTCCGTGTGGGACAAGGAGCCGGACGTTTGCCTTTTCGGAAACAAGCTCTGCCGAGGACGAGAGCCATGAGATGTTCCTCCTCTGGGCAAGCCCGGGTCCCAGATCCTGTTGTGCCTGTGAATAGGCTGCAGGGGGATGGTGAACACCAGCAACAGCTTTCACGGCTGCCACCTTCCGTGTGGGACAAGGAGCCGGACGTGTGCCTTTCTGGAAACAGGCCCTGCCGAGGACGAGAGCCATGAGATGTTCCTCCTCTGGGCAAGCCCGGGTCCTGAATCCTGTTGTGCCTGTGAATAGGCTGCAGGGGGACGGTGAAGACCAGCAACAGCTTTCAGGGCTGCCACCTTCCGTGTGGGACAAGGAGCCGGACGTGTGCCTTTTCGGAATCAGGCTCTGCCGAGGACGAGAGCCATGAGATGTTCCTCCTCTGGGCAAGCCCCGGTCCTGAATCCTGTTGTGCCTGTGAATAGGCTGCAGGGGGACGGTGAAGACCAGCAACAGCTTTCAGGGCTGCCACCTTCCGTGTGGGAGAAGGAGCCGGACGTGTGCCTTTTCGGAAACAGGCTCTGCCGAGGACGAGAGCCATGAGATGTTCCTCCTCGGGGCAAGCCCGGGTCCTGAATCCTGTTGTGCCTGTGAACAGGCTGCAGGGGGACGGTGAAGACCAGCAACAGCTTTCAGGGCTGCCACCTTCCGTGTGGGACAATGAGCCGGATGTGTGCCTTTTCGGAAACAGGCTCTGCCGAGGACGAGAGCCATGAGATGTTCCTCCTCTGGGCAAGCCCGCGTCGAAATACTGTTGTGCCTGTGAATAGGCTGCAGGGGGACGGTGAAGACCAGCAACAGCTTTCAGGGCTGACACCTTCCGTGTGGGACAAGGAGCCGGACGTGTCTTTCTGGATACAGGCCCTGCCGAGGACGAGAGCCATGAGATGTTCCTCCTCTGGGCAAGCCCGGGTCCCAGATCCTGTTGTGCCTGTGAATAGGCTGCAGGGGGACGGTGAAGACCAGCAACAGCTTTCAGGGCTGCCACCTTCCGTGTGGGACAAGGAGCCGGACGTGTGCCTTTTCGGAATCAGGCTCTGCCGAGGACGAGAGCCATGAGATGTTCCTCCTCTGGGCAAGCCCGGGTCCCAGATCCTGTTGTGCCTGTGAATAGGCTGCAGGGGGACGGTGAAGACCAGCAACAGCTTTCAGGGCTGCCACCTTCACTGTGGGACAAGGAGCCGGACGTGTGCCTTTTCGGAATCAGGCTCTGCCGAGGACGAGAGCCATGAGATGTTCCTCCTCTGGGCAAGCCCGGGTCCTGAATCCTGTTGTGCCTGTGAATAGGCTGCAGGGGGACGGTGAAGACCAGCAACAGCTTTCAGGGCTGCCACCTTCCGTGTGGGACAAGGAGCCGGATGTGTGCCTTTTCGGAAACAGGCTCTGCCGAGGACGAGAGCCATGAGATGTTCCTCCTCTGGGCAAGCCCGGGTCCTGAATCCTGTTGTGCCTGTGAATAGGCTGCAGGGGGACGGTGAAGACCAGCAACAGCTTTCACGGCTGCCACATTCCGTGTGGGACAAGGAGCCGGACGTGTGCGTTTTCGGAAACAGGCTCTAACGAGGACGAGAGCCATGAGATGTTCCACCTCGGGGCAAGCCCGGGTCCTGAATCCTGTTGTGCCTGTGAATAGGCTGCAGGGGGACGGTGAAGACCAGCAACAGCTTTCAGGGCTGCCACCTTCCGTGTGGGACAAGGAGCCGGACGTGTCTTTCTGGATACAGGCCCTGCCGAGGACGAGAGCCATGAGATGTTCCTCCTCTGGGCAAGCCCGGGTCCAAATCCTGTTGTGCCTGTGAATAGGCTGCAGGGGGACGGTGAAGACCAGCAACAGCTTTCAGGGCTGCCACCTTCCGTGTGGGACAAGGAGCCGGATGAGTGCCTTTTCGGAAACAGGCTCTGCTGAGGACTGGAGCCATGAGATGTTCCTCCTCTGGGCAAGCCCGGGTCCCAGATCCTGTTGTGCCTGTGAATAGGCTGCAGGGGGACGGTGAAGACCAGCAACAGCTTTCAGGGCTGCCACCTTCCGTGTGGGACAAGGAGCCGGACGTGTGCCTTTTCGGAATCAGGCTCTGCCGAGGACGAGAGCCATGAGATGTTCCTCCTCTGGGCAAGCCCGGGTCCCAGATCCTGTTGTGCCTGTGAATAGGCCGCAGGGGGACGGTGAAGACCAGCAACAGCTTCCAGGGCTGCCACCTTCCGTGTGGGACAAGGAGCCGGACGTGTGCCTTTTCGGAAACAAGCTCTGCCGAGGACGAGAGCCATTAGATGTTCCTCCTCTGGGCAAGCCCGGGTCCCAGATCCTGTTGTGCCTGTGAATAGGCTGCAGGGGCATGGTGAACACCAGCAACAGCTTTCACGGCTGCCACCTTCCGTGTGGGACAAGGAGCCGGACGTGTGCCTTTCTGGAAACAGGCCGTGCCGAGGACGAGAGCCATGAGATGTTCCTCCTCTGGGCAAGCCCGGGTCCTGAATCCTGTTGTGCCTGTGAATAGGCTGCAGGGGGACGGTGAAGACCAGCAACAGCTTTCAGGGCTGCCACCTTCCGTGTGGGACAAGGAGCCGGACGTGTCTTTCTGGATACAGACCCTGCCGAGGACGAGAGCCATTAGATATTCCTCCTCTGGGCAAGCCCGGGTCCCAGATCCTGTTGTGCCTGTGAATAGGCTGCAGGGGGACGGTGAAGACCAGCAACAGCTTTCAGGGCTGCCACCTTCCGTGTGGGACAAGGAGCCGGACGTGTGCCATTTCGGAAACAAGCTCTGCCGAGGACGAGAGCCATTAGATGTTCCTCCTCTGGGCAAGCCCGCGTCCAAATCCTGTTGTGCCTGTGAATAGGCTGCAGGGGGACGGTGAAGACCAGCAACAGCTTTCAGGGCTGCCACCTTCCGTGTGGGACAAGGAGCCGGACGTGTGCCTTTTCGGAATCAGGCTCTGCCGAGGACGAGAGCCATGAGATGTTCCTCCTCTGGGCAAGCCCGGGTCCCAGATCCTGTTGTGCCTGTGAATAGGCCGCAGGGGGACGGTGAAGACCAGCAACAGCTTCCAGGGCTGCCACCTTCCGTGTGGGACAAGGAGCCGGACGTGTGCCTTTTCGGAAACAAGCTCTGCCGAGGACGAGAGCCATGAGATGTTCCTCCTCTGGGCAAGGCCGGTTCCCAGATCCTGTTGTGCCTGTGAATAGGCTGCAGGGGGACGGTGAAGACCAGCAACAGCTTTCAGGGCTGCCACCTTCCGTGTGGGACAAGGAGCCGGACGTGTGCCTTTCTGGAAACAGGCCCTGCCGAGGACGAGAGCCATGAGATGTTCCTCCTCTGGGCAAGCCCGGGTCCTGAATCCTGTTGTGCCTGTGAATAGGCTGCAGGGGGACGGTGAAGACCAGCAACAGCTTTCAGGGCTGCCACCTACCGTGTGGGAGAAGGAGCCGGACGTGTGCCTTTTCGGAAACAGGCTCTGCCGAGGACGAGAGCCATGAGATGTTCCTCCTCGGGGCAAGCCCGGGTCCTGAATCCTGTTGTGCCTGTGAATAGGCTGCAGGGGGACGGTGAAGACCAGCAACAGCTTTCACGGCTGCCACCTTCACTGTGGGACAAGGAGCCGGACGTGTGCCTTTTCGGAAACAAGCTCTGCCGAGGACGAGAGCCATTAGATGTTCCTCCTCTGGGCAAGCCCGGGTCCCAGATCCTTTTGTGCCTGTGAACAGGCTGCAGGGGGACGGTGAAGACCAGCAACAGCTTTCAGGGCTGCCACCTTCCGTGTGGGACAAGGAGCCGGATGTGTGCCTTTTCGGAAACAGGATCTGCCGAGGACGAGAGCCATAAGATGTTCCTCCTCTGGGCAAGCCCGGGTCCCAGATCCTGTTGTGCCTGTGAATAGGCTGCAGGGGGACGGTGAAGACCAGCAACAGCTTTCAGGGCTGCCACCTTCCGTGTGGGACAAGGAGCCGGATGTGTGCCTTTCTGGAAACAGGCTCTGCCGAGGACGAGAGCCATGAGATGTTCCTCCTCTGGGCAAGCCCGCGTCCAAATCCTGTTGTGCCTGTGAATAGGCTGCAGGGGGACGGTGAAGACCAGCAACAGCTTTCAGGGCTGCCACCTTCCGTGTGGGACAAGGAGCCGGACGTGTCTTTCTGGATACAGGCCCTGCCGAGGACGAGAGCCATTAGATGTTCCTCCTCTGGGCAAGCCCGGGTCCCAGATCCTGTTGTGCCTGTGAATAGGCTGCAGGGGGACGGTGAAGACCAGCAACAGCTTTCAGGGCTGCCACCTTCCGTGTGGGACAATGAGCCGGATGTGTGCCTTTCTGGAAACAGGCCCTGCCGAGGACGAGAGCCATGAGATGTTCCTCCTCTGGGCAAGCCCCGGTCCTGAATCCTGTTGTGCCTGTGAATAGGCTGCAGGGGGACGGTGAAGACCAGCAACAGCTTTCAGGGCTGCCACCTTCCGTGTGGGACAAGGAGCCGGACGTGTGCCTTTTCGGAATCAGGCTCTGCCGAGGACGAGAGCCATGAGATGTTCCTCCTCTGGGCAAGCCCGGGTCCCAGATCCTGTTGTGCCTGTGAATAGGCCGCAGGGGGATGGTGAAGACCAGCAACAGCTTCCAGGGCTGCCACCTTCCGTGTGGGACAAGGAGCCGGACGTGTGCCTTTTCGGAAACAAGCTCTGCCGAGGACGAGAGCCATGAGATGTTCCTCCTCTGGGCAAGCCCGGGTCCCAGATCCTGTTGTGCCTGTGAATAGGCTGCAGGGGGATGGTGAACACCAGCAACAGCTTTCACGGCTGCCACCTTCACTGTGGGACAAGGAGCCGGACGTGTGCCTTTCTGGAAACAGGCCGTGCCGAGGACGAGAGCCATGAGATGTTCCTCCTCTGGGCAAGCCCGGGTCCTGAATCCTGTTGTGCCTGTGAATAGGCTGCAGGGGGACGGTGAAGACCAGCAACAGCTTTCAGGGCTGCCACCTTCCGTGTGGGACAATGAGCCGGATGTGTGCCTTTCTGGAAACAGGCCCTGCCGAGGACGAGAGCCATGAGATGTTCCTCCTCTGGGCAAGCCCCGGTCCTGAATCCTGTTGTGCCTGTGAATAGGCTGCAGGGGGACGGTGAAGACCAGCAACAGCTTTCACGGCTGCCACCTTCACTGTGGGACAAGGAGCCGGACGTGTGCCTTTTCGGAAACAAGCTCTGCCGAGGACGAGAGCCATTAGATGTTCCTCCTCTGGGCAAGCCCGGGTCCCAGATCCTGTTGTGCCTGTGAACAGGCTGCAGGGGGACGGTGAAGACCAGCAACAGCTTTCAGGGCTGCCACCTTCCGTGTGGGACAAGGAGCCGGATGTGTGCCTTTTCGGAAACAGGATCTGCCGAGGACGAGAGCCATAAGATGTTCCTCCTCTGGGCAAGCCCGGGTCCCAGATCCTGTTGTGCCTGTGAATAGGCTGCAGGGGGACGGTGAAGACCAGCAACAGCTTTCAGGGCTGCCACCTTCCGTGTGGGACAATGAGCCGGATGTGTGCCTTTCTGGAAACAGGCTCTGCCGAGGACGAGAGCCATGAGATGTTCCTCCTCTGGGCAAGCCCGCGTCCAAATCCTGTTGTGCCTGTGAATAGGCTGCAGGGGGACGGTGAAGACCAGCAACAGCTTTCAGGGCTGCCACCTTCCGTGTGGGACAAGGAGCCGGACGTGTCTTTCTGGATACAGGCCCTGCCGAGGACGAGAGCCATGAGATGTTCCTCCTCTGGGCAAGCCCGGGTCCCAGATCCTGTTGTGCCTGTGAATAGGCCGCAGGGGGACGGTGAAGACCAGCAACAGCTTCCAGGGCTGCCACCTTCCGTGTGGGACAAGGAGCCGGACGTTTGCCTTTTCGGAAACAAGCTCTGCCGAGGACGAGAGCCATGAGATGTTCCTCCTCTGGGCAAGCCCGGGTCCCAGATCCTGTTGTGCCTGTGAATAGGCTGCAGGGGGATGGTGAACACCAGCAACAGCTTTCACGGCTGCCACCTTCACTGTGGGACAAGGAGCCGGACGTGTGCCTTTCTGGAAACAGGCCGTGCCGAGGACGAGAGCCATGAGATGTTCCTCCTCTGGGCAAGCCCGGGTCCTGAATCCTGTTGTGCCTGTGAATAGGCTGCAGGGGGACGGTGAAGACCAGCAACAGCTTTCAGGGCTGCCACCTTCCGTGTGGGACAAGGAGCCGGACGTGTCTTTCTGGATACAGGCCCTGCCGAGGACGAGAGCCATTAGATATTCCTCCTCTGGGCAAGCCCGGGTCCCAGATCCTGTTGTGCCTGTGAATAGGCTGCAGGGGGACGGTGAAGACCAGCAACAGCTTTCAGGGCTGCCACCTTCCGTGTGGGACAAGGAGCCGGACGTGTGCCATTTCGGAAACAAGCTCTGCCGAGGACGAGAGCCATTAGATGTTCCTCCTCTGGGCAAGCCCGCGTCCAAATCCTGTTGTGCCTGTGAATAGGCTGCAGGGGGACGGTGAAGACCAGCAACAGCTTTCACGGCTGCCACCTTCCGTGTGGGACAAGGAGCCGGACGTGTCTTTCTGGATACAGGCCCTGCCGAGGACGAGAGCCATGAGATGTTCCTCCTCTGGGCAAGCCCGGGTCCAAATCCTGTTGTGCCTGTGAATAGGCTGCAGGGGGACGGTGAAGACCAGCAACAGCTTTCAGGGCTGCCACCTTCCGTGTGGGACAAGGAGCCGGATGAGTGCCTTTTCGGAAACAGGCTCTGCTGAGGACGAGAGCCATGAGATGTTCCTCCTCTGGGCAAGCCCGGGTCCCAGATCCTGTTGTGCCTGTGAATAGGCTGCAGGGGGACGGTGAAGACCAGCAACAGCTTTCAGGGCTGCCACCTTCCGTGTGGGACAAGGAGCCGGACGTGTGCCTTTCTGGAAACAGGCCCTGCCGAGGACGAGAGCCATGAGATGTTCCTCCTCTGGGCAAGCCCCGGTCCTGAATCCTGTTGTGCCTGTGAATAGGCTGCAGGGGGATGGTGAAGACCAGCAACAGCTTTCAGGGCTGCCACCTTCCGTGTGGGACAAGGAGCCGGACGTGTGCCTTTTCGGAATCAGGCTCTGCCGAGGACGAGAGCCATGAGATGTTCCTCCTCTGGGCAAGCCCGGGTCCCAGATCCTGTTGTGCCTGTGAATAGGCCGCAGGGGGACGGTGAAGACCAGCAACAGCTTCCAGGGCTGCCACCTTCCGTGTGGGACAAGGAGCCGGACGTGTGCCTTTTCGGAAACAAGCTCTGCCGAGGACGAGAGCCATGAGATGTTCCTCCTCTGGGCAAGGCCGGGTCCCAGATCCTGTTGTGCCTGTGAATAGGCTGCAGGGGGATGGTGAACACCAGCAACAGCTTTCACGGCTGCCACCTTCCGTGTGGGACAAGGAGCCGGACGTGTGCCTTTCTGGAAACAGGCCCTGCCGAGGACGAGAGCCATGAGATGTTCCTCCTCTGGGCAAGCCCGGGTCCTGAATCCTGTTGTGCCTGTGAATAGGCTGCAGGGGGACGGTGAAGACCAGCAACAGCTTTCAGGGCTGCCACCTTCCGTGTGGGAGAAGGAGCCGGACGTGTGCCTTTTCGGAAACAGGCTCTGCCGAGGACGAGAGCCATGAGATGTTCCTCCTCGGGGCAAGCCCGGGTCCTGAATCCTGTTGTGACTGTGAATAGGCTGCAGGGGGACGGTGAAGACCAGCAACAGATTTCACGGCTGCCACCTTCACTGTGGGACAAGGAGCCGGACGTGTGCCTTTTCGGAAACAAGCTCTGCCGAGGACGAGAGCCATTAGATGTTCCTCCTCTGGGCAAGCCCGGGTCCCAGATCCTTTTGTGCCTGTGAACAGGCTGCAGGGGGACGGTGAAGACCAGCAACAGCTTTCAGGGCTGCCACCTTCCGTGTGGGACAAGGAGCCGGATGTGTGCCTTTTCGGAAACAGGATCTGCCGAGGACGAGAGCCATAAGATGTTCCTCCTCTGGGCAAGCCCGGGTCCCAGATCCTGTTGTGCCTGTGAATAGGCTGCAGGGGGACGGTGAAGACCAGCAACAGCTTTCAGGGCTGCCACCTTCCGTGTGGGACAATGAGCCGGATGTGTGCCTTTCTGGAAACAGGCCCTGCCGAGGACGAGAGCCATGAGATGTTCCTCCTCTGGGCAAGCCCGGGTCCTGAATCCTGTTGTGCCTGTGAATAGGCTGCAGGGGGACGGTGAAGACCAGCAACAGCTTCCAGGGCTGCCACCTTCCGTGTGGGACAAGGAGCCGGACGTGTGCCTTTTCGGAAACAAGCTCTGCCGAGGACGAGAGCCATGAGATGTTCCTCCTCTGGGCAAGCCCGGGTCCCAGATCCTGTTGTGCCTGTGAATAGGCTGCAGGGGGATGGTGAACACCAGCAACAGCTTTCACGGCTGCCACCTTCACTGTGGGACAAGGAGCCGGACGTGTGCCTTTCTGGAAACAGGCCCTGCCGAGGACGAGAGCCATGAGATGTTCCTCCTCTGGGCAAGCCCGGGTCCTGAATCCTGTTGTGCCTGTGAATAGGCTGCAGGGGGACGGTGAAGACCAGCAACAGCTTTCAGGGCTGCCACCTTCCGTGTGGGACAAGGAGCCGGACGTGTGCCTTTTCGGAATCAGGCTCTGCCGAGGACGAGAGCCATGAGATGTTCCTCCTCTGGGCAAGCCCGGGTCCCAGATCCTGTTGTGCCTGTGAATAGGCTGCAGGGGGACGGTGAAGACCAGCAACAGCTTTCAGGGCTGCCACCTTCCGTGTGGGACAAGGAGCCGGATGTGTGCCTTTTCGGTAACAGGCTCTGCCTAGGACGAGAGCGATGAGATGTTCCTCCTCGGGGCAAGCCCGGGTCCTGAATCCTTTTGTGCCTGTGAATAGGCTGCAGGGGGACGGTGAAGACCAGCAACAGCTTTCACGGCTGCCACCTTCACTGTGGGACAAGGAGCCGGTGGTGTGCCTTTTCGGAAACAAGATCTGCCGAGGACGAGAGCCATTAGATGTTCCTCCTCTGGGCAAGCCCGGGTCCCAGATCCTGTTGTGCCTGTGAACAGGCTGCAGGGGGACGGTGAAGACCAGCAACAGCTTTCAGGGCTGCCACCTTCCGTGTGGGACAAGGAGCCGGATGTGTGCCTTTTCGGAAACAGGCTCTGCCGAGGACGAGAGCCATGAGATGTTCCTCCTCTGGGCAAGCCCGCGTCCAAATCCTGTTGTGCCTGTGATAAGGCTGCAGGGGGACGGTGAAGACCAGCAACAGCTTTCAGGGCTGCCACCTTCCGTGTGGGACAAGGAGCCGGACGTGTCTTTCTGGATACAGGCCCTGCCGAGGACGAGAGCCATTAGATATTCCTCCTCTGGGCAAGCCCGGGTCCCAGATCCTGTTGTGCCTGTGAACAGGCTGCAGGGGGACGGTGAAGACCAGCAACAGCTTTCAGGGCTGCCACCTTCCGTGTGGGACAAGGAGCCGGACGTGTCTTTCTGGATACAGGCCCTGCCGAGGACGAGAGCCATGAGATGTTCCTCCTCTGGGCAAGCCCGGGTCCCAGATCCTGTTGTGCCTGTGAATAGGCTGCAGGGGGACGGTGAAGACCAGCAACAGCTTTCAGGGCTGCCACCTTCCGTGTGGGACAAGGAGCCAGACGTGTGCATTTTCGGAAACAGGATCTGCCGAGGACGAGAGCCATGAGATGTTCCTCCTCTGGGCAAGGCCGGGTCCCAGATCCTGTTGTGCCTGTGAATAGGCTGCAGGGGGACGGTGAAGACCAGCAACAGCTTTCAGGGCTGCCACCTTCCGTGTGGGACAAGGAGCCGGACGTTTGCCTTTTCGGAAACAGGCTCTGCCGAGGACGAGAGCCATGAGATGTTCCTCCTCTGGGCAAGCCCGGGTCCTGAATCCTGTTGTGCCTGTGAATAGGCTGCAGGGGGACGGTGAAGACCAGCAACAGCTTTCAGGGCTGCCACCTTCCGTGTGGGACAAGGAGCCGAACGTGTGCCTTTTCGGAAACAAGCTCTGCCGAGGACGAGAGCCATGAGATGTTCCTCCTCTGGGCAAGCCCACGTCCAGATCCTGTTGTGCCTGTGAATAGGCTGCAGGGCGACGGTGAAGACCAGCAACAGCTTTCAGGGCTGCCACCTTCCGTGTGGGACAAGGAGCCGGACGTGTGCATTTTCGGAAACAGGATCTGCCGAGGACGAGAGCCATGAGATGTTCCTCCTCTGGGCAAGCTCGCGTCCAAATCCTGTTGTGCCTGTGAATAGGCTGCAGGGGGACGGTGAAGACCAGCAACAGCTTTCAGGGCTGCCACCTTCCAAGTGGGACAATGAGCGGGTCTTGTGCCTTTATGGAAACAGGCCCTGCCGAGGACGAGAGCCATGAGATGTTCCTCCTCTGGGCAAGCCCGGGTCCCAGATCCTGTTGTGCCTGTGAATAGGCCGCAGGGGGACGGTGAAGACCAGCAACAGCTTCCAGGGCTGCCACCTTCCGTGTGGGACAAGGAGCCGGACGTGTGCCTTTTCGGAAACAAGCTCTGCCGAGGACGAGAGCCATGAGATGTTCCTCCTCTGGGCAAGCCCGGGTCCCAGATCCTGTTGTGCCTGTGAATAGGCTGCAGGGGGACGGTGAACACCAGCAACAGCTTTCACGGCTGCCACCTTCACTGTGGGACAAGGAGCCGGACGTGTGCCTTTTCGGAATCAGGCTCTGCCGAGGACGAGAGCCATGAGATGTTCCTCCTCTGGGCAAGCCCGGGTCCCAGATCCTGTTGTGCCTGTGAATAGGCTGCAGGGGGACGGTGAAGACCAGCAACAGCTTTCAGGGCTGCCACCTTCCGTGTGGGACAAGGAGCCGGATGTGTGCCTTTTCGGAAACAGGCTCTGCCGAGGACGAGAGCCATGAGATGTTCCTCCTCTGGGCAAGCCCGGGTCCTGAATCCTGTTGTGCCTGTGAATAGGCTGCAGGGGGACGGTGAAGACCAGCAACAGCTTTCAGGGCTGCCACCTTCACTGTGGGACAAGGAGCCGGACGTGTGCCTTTTCGGAAACAAGCTCTGCCGAGGACGAGAGCCATTAGATGTTCCTCCTCTGGGCAAGCCCGGGTCCCAGATCCTGTTGTGCCTGTGAACAGGCGGCAGGGGGACGGTGAAGACCAGCAACAGCTTTCAGGGCTGCCACCTTCCGTGTGGGACAAGGAGCCGGATGTGTGCCTTTTCGGAAACAGGCTCTGCCGAGGACGAGAGCCATGAGATGTTCCTCCTCTGGGCAAGCCCGCGTCCAAAAACTGTTGTGCCTGTGAATATGCTGCAGGGGGACCGTGAAGACCAGCAACAGCTTTCAGGGCTGCCACCTTCCGTGTGGGACAAGGAGCCGGACGTGTCTTTCTGGATACAGGCCCTGCCGAGGACGAGAGCCATGAGATGTTCCTCCTCTGGGCAAGCCCGGGTCCCAGATCCTGTTGTGCCTGTGAATAGGCTGCAGGGGGACGGTGAAGACCAGCAACAGCTTTCAGGGCTGCCACCTTCCGTGTGGGACAAGGAGCCGGACGTGTGCATTTTCGGAAACAGGATCTGCCGAGGACGAGAGCCATGAGATGTTCCTCCTCTGGGCAAGGCCGGGTCCCAGATCCTGTTGTGCCTGTGAATAGGCTGCAGGGGGACGGTGAAGACCAGCAACAGCTTTCAGGGCTGCCACCTTCCGTGTGGGACAAGGAGCCGGACGTGTGCCTTTTAGGAAACAAGCTCTGCCGAGGACGAGAGCCATGAGATGTTCCTCCTCTGGGCAAGCCCGGGTCCTGAATCCTGTTGTGCCTGTGAATAGGCTGCAGGGGGACGGTGAAGACCAGCAACAGCTTTCAGGGCTGCCACCTTCCGTGTGGGACAAGGAGTCGAACGTGTGCCTTTTCGGAAACAAGCTCTGCCGAGGACGAGAGCCATTAGATGTTCCTCCTCTGGGCAAGCCCGGGTCCCAGATCCTGTTGTGCCTGTGAATAGGCTGCAGGGGGACGGTGAACACCAGCAACAGCTTTCACGGCTGCCACCTTCACTGTAGGACAAGGAGCCGGACGTGTGCCTTTTCGGAATCAGGCCGTGCCGAGGACGAGAGCCATGAGATGTTCCTCCTCTGGGCAAGCCCGGGTCCCAGATCCTGTTGTGCCTGTGAATAGGCTGCAGGGGGACGGTGAAGACCAGCAACAGCTTTCAGGGCTGCCACCTTCCGTGTGGGACAATGAGCCGGATGTGTGCCTTTCTGGAAACAGGCCCTGCCGAGGACGAGAGCCATGAGATGTTCCTCCTCTGGGCAAGCCCGGGTCCTGAATCCTGTTGTGCCTGTGAATAGGCTGCAGGGGGACGGTGAAGACCAGCAACAGCTTCCAGGGCTGCCACCTTCCGTGTGGGACAAGGAGCCGGACGTGTGCCTTTTCGGAAACAAGCTCTGCCGAGGACGAGAGCCATGAGATGTTCCTCCTCTGGGCAAGCCCGGGTCCCAGATCCTGTTGTGCCTGTGAATAGGCTGCAGGGGGATGGTGAACACCAGCAACAGCTTTCACGGCTGCCACCTTCACTGTGGGACAAGGAGCCGGACGTGTGCCTTTCTGGAAACAGGCCCTGCCGAGGACGAGAGCCATGAGATGTTCCTCCTCTGGGCAAGCCCGGGTCCTGAATCCTGTTGTGCCTGTGAATAGGCTGCAGGGGGACGGTGAAGACCAGCAACAGCTTTCAGGGCTGCCACCTTCCGTGTGGGACAAGGAGCCGGACGTGTGCCTTTTCGGAATCAGGCTCTGCCGAGGACGAGAGCCATGAGATGTTCCTCCTCTGGGCAAGCCCGGGTCCCAGATCCTGTTGTGCCTGTGAATAGGCTGCAGGGGGACGGTGAAGACCAGCAACAGCTTTCAGGGCTGCCACCTTCCGTGTGGGACAAGGATCCGGATGTGTGCCTTTTCGGTAACAGGCTCTGCCGAGGACGAGAGCGATGAGATGTTCCTCCTCGGGGCAAGCCCGGGTCCTGAATCCTTTTGTGCCTGTGAATAGGCTGCAGGGGGACGGTGAAGACCAGCAACAGCTTTCACGGCTGCCACCTTCACTGTGGGACAAGGAGCCGGTGGTGTGCCTTTTCGGAAACAAGATCTGCCGAGGACGAGAGCCATTAGATGTTCCTCCTCTGGGCAAGCCCGGGTCCCAGATCCTGTTGTGCCTGTGAACAGGCTGCAGGGGGACGGTGAAGACCAGCAACAGCTTTCAGGGCTGCCACCTTCCGTGTGGGACAAGGAGCCGGATGTGTGCCTTTTCGGAAACAGGCTCTGCCGAGGACGAGAGCCATGAGATGTTCCTCCTCTGGGCAAGCCCGCGTCCAAATCCTGTTGTGCCTGTGATAAGGCTGCAGGGGGACGGTGAAGACCAGCAACAGCTTTCAGGGCTGCCACCTTCCGTGTGGGACAAGGAGCCGGACGTGTCTTTCTGGATACAGGCCCTGCCGAGGACGAGAGCCATTAGATATTCCTCCTCTGGGCAAGCCCGGGTCCCAGATCCTGTTGTGCCTGTGAACAGGCTGCAGGGGGACGGTGAAGACCAGCAACAGCTTTCAGGGCTGCCACCTTCCGTGTGGGACAAGGAGTCGGACGTGTCTTTCTGGATACAGGCCCTGCCGAGGACGAGAGCCATGAGATGTTCCTCCTCTGGGCAAGCCCGGGTCCCAGATCCTGTTGTGCCTGTGAATAGGCTGCAGGGGGACGGTGAAGACCAGCAACAGCTTTCAGGGCTGCCACCTTCCGTGTGGGACAAGGAGCCAGACGTGTGCATTTTCGGAAACAGGCCCTGCCGAGGACGAGAGCCATGAGATGTTCCTCCTCTGGGCAAGGCCGGGTCCCAGATCCTGTTGTGCCTGTGAATAGGCTGCAGGGGGACGGTGAAGACCAGCAACAGCTTTCAGGGCTGCCACCTTCCGTGTGGGACAAGGAGCCGGACGTTTGCCTTTTCGGAATCAGGCTCTGCCGAGGACGAGAGCCATGAGATGTTCCTCCTCTGGGCAAGCCCGGGTCCTGAATCCTGTTGTGCCTGTGAATAGGCTGCAGGGGGACGGTGAAGACCAGCAACAGCTTTCAGGGCTGCCACCTTCCGTGTGGGACAAGGAGCCGAACGTGTGCCTTTTCGGAAACAGGCTCTGCCGAGGACGAGAGCCATGAGATGTTCCTCCTCTGGGCAAGCCCACGTCCAGATCCTGTTGTGCCTGTGAATAGGCTGCAGGGCGACGGTGAAGACCAGCAACAGCTTTCAGGGCTGCCACCTTCCGTGTGGGACAAGGAGCCGGACGTGTGCATTTTCGGAAACAGGATCTGCCGAGGACGAGAGCCATGAGATGTTCCTCCTCTGGGCAAGCTCGCGTCCAAATCCTGTTGTGCCTGTGAATAGGCTGCAGGGGGACGGTGAAGACCAGCAACAGCTTTCAGGGCTGCCACCTTCCAAGTGGGACAATGAGCGGGTCTTGTGCCTTTATGGAAACAGGCCCTGCCGAGGACGAGAGCCATGAGATGTTCCTCCTCTGGGCAAGCCCGGGTCCCAGATCCTGTTGTGCCTGTGAATAGGCCGCAGGGGGACGGTGAAGACCAGCAACAGCTTCCAGGGCTGCCACCTTCCGTGTGGGACAAGGAGCCGGACGTGTGCCTTTTCGGAAACAAGCTCTGCCGAGGACGAGAGCCATGAGATGTTCCTCCTC
Source organism: Astur gentilis (assembly GCF_929443795.1). Lineage (NCBI taxonomy): Eukaryota > Metazoa > Chordata > Aves > Accipitriformes > Accipitridae > Astur > Astur gentilis. Next base: position 1,270,178 of record NW_026061071.1, read on the forward strand.
TGGGCAAGCCCGGGTCCCAGATCCTGTTGTGCCTGTGAATAGGCTGCAGGGGGACGGTGAACACCAGCAACAGCTTTCACGGCTGCCACCTTCACTGTGGGACAAGGAGCCGGACGTGTGCCTTTTCGGAATCAGGCTCTGCCGAGGACGAGAGCCATGAGATGTTCCTCCTCTGGGCAAGCCCGGGTCCCAGATCCTGTTGTGCCTGTGAATAGGCTGCAGGGGGACGGTGAAGACCAGCAACAGCTTTCAGGGCTGCCACCTTCACTGTGGGACAAGGAGCCGGATCTGTGCCTTTTCGGAAACAGGCTCTGCCGAGGACGAGAGCCATTAGATGTTCCTCCTCTGGGCAAGCCCGCGTCCAAATCCTGTTGTGCCTGTGAATAGGCTGCAGGGGGACGGTGAAGACCAGCAACAGCTTTCAGGGCTGCCACCTTCCGTGTGGGACAAGGAGCCGGACGTGTGCCTTTCTGGAAACAGGCCGTGCCGAGGACGAGAGCCATGAGATGTTCCTCCTCTGGGCAAGCCCCGGTCCTGAATCCTGTTGTGCCTGTGAATAGGCTGCAGGGGGACGGTGAAGACCAGCAACAGCTTTCAGGGCTGCCACCTTCCGTGTGGGACAAGGAGCCGGACGTGTCTTTCTGGATACAGGCCCTGCCGAGGACGAGAGCCATGAGATGTTCCTCCTCTGGGCAAGGCCGGGTCCCAGATCCTGTTGTGCCTGTGAATAGGCTGCAGGGGGACGGTGAAGACCAGCAACAGCTTTCAGGGCTGCCACCTTCCGTGTGGGACAAGGAGCTGGACGTGTGCATTTTCGGAAACAGGATCTGCCGAGGACGAGAGCCATGAGATGTTCCTCCTCTGGGCAAGCCCGGGTCCCAGATCCTGTTGTGCCTGTGAATAGGCTGCAGGGGGACGGTGAAGACCAGCAACAGCTTTCAGGGCTGCCACCTTCACTGTAGGACAAGGAGCCGGACGTGTGCCTTTTCGGAATCAGGCCGTGCCGAGGACGAGAGCCATGAGATGTTCCTCCTCTGGGCAAGCCCGGGTCCCAGATCCTGTTGTGCCTGTGAATAGGCTGCAGGGGGACGGTGAAGACCAGCAACAGCTTTCAGGGCTGCCACCTTCCGTGTGGGACAAGGAGCCGGACGTGTGCCTTTCTGGAAACAGGCCCTGCCGAGGACGAGAGCCATGAGATGTTCCTCCTCTGGGCAAGCCCCGGTCCTGAATCCTGTTGTGCCTGTGAATAGGCTGCAGGGGGACGGTGAAGACCAGCAACAGCTTTCAGGGCTGCCACCTTCCGTGTGGGACAAGGAGCCGGATGTGTGCCTTTCTGGAAACAGGCCCTGCCGAGGACGAGAGCCATGAGATGTTCCTCCTCTGGGCAAGCCCCGGTCCTGAATCCTGTTGTGCCTGTGAATAGGCTGCAGGGGGACGGTGAAGACCAGCAACAGCTTTCAGGGCTGCCACCTTCCGTGTGGGACAAGGAGCCGCACGTGTCTTTCTGGATACAGGCCCTGCCGAGGACGAGAGCCATGAGATCTTCCTCCTCTGGGCAAGGCCGGGTCCCAGATCCTGTTGTGCCTGTGAATAGGCTGCAGGGGGACGGTGAAGACCAGCAACAGCTGTCAGGGCTGCCACCTTCCGTGTGGGACAAGGAGCCGGACGTGTCTTTCTGGATACAGACCCTGCCGAGGACGAGAGCCATTAGATATTCCTCCTCTGGGCAAGCCCGGGTCCCAGATCCTGTTGTGCCTGTGAATAGGCTGCAGGGGGACGGTGAAGACCAGCAACAGCTTTCAGGGCTGCCACCTTCCGTGTGGGACAAGGAGCCGGACGTGTGCCATTTCGGAAACAAGCTCTGCCGAGGACGAGAGCCATTAGATGTTCCTCCTCTGGGCAAGCCCGCGTCCAAATCCTGTTGTGCCTGTGAATAGGCTGCAGGGGGACGGTGAAGACCAGCAACAGCTTTCAGGGCTGCCACCTTCCGTGTGGGACAAGGAGCCGGACGTGTGCCTTTTCGGAATCAGACTCTGCCGAGGACGAGAGCCATGAGATGTTCCTCCTCTGGGCAAGCCCGGGTCCCAGATCCTGTTGTGCCTGTGAATAGGCCGCAGGGGGACGGTGAAGACCAGCAACAGCTTCCAGGGCTGCCACCTTCCGTGTGGGACAAGGAGCCGGACGTGTGCCTTTTCGGAAACAAGCTCTGCCGAGGACGAGAGCCATGAGATGTTCCTCCTCTGGGCAAGGCCGGTTCCCAGATCCTGTTGTGCCTGTGAATAGGCTGCAGGGGGACGGTGAAGACCAGCAACAGCTTTCAGGGCTGCCACCTTCCGTGTGGGACAAGGAGCCGGACGTGTGCCTTTCTGGAAACAGGCCCTGCCGAGGACGAGAGCCATGAGATGTTCCTCCTCTGGGCAAGCCCGGGTCCTGAATCCTGTTGTGCCTGTGAATAGGCTGCAGGGGGACGGTGAAGACCAGCAACAGCTTTCAGGGCTGCCACCTACCGTGTGGGACAAGGAGCCGGACGTGTGCCTTTTCGGAAACAGGCTCTGCCGAGGACGAGAGCCATGAGATGTTCCTCCTCGGGGCAAGCCCGGGTCCTGAATCCTGTTGTGCCTGTGAATAGGCTGCAGGGGGACGGTGAAGACCAGCAACAGCTTTCACGGCTGCCACCTTCACTGTGGGACAAGGAGCCGGACGTGTGCCTTTTCGGAAACAAGCTCTGCCGAGGACGAGAGCCATTAGATGTTCCTCCTCTGGGCAAGCCCGGGTCCCAGATCCTTTTGTGCCTGTGAACAGGCTGCAGGGGGACGGTGAAGACCAGCAACAGCTTTCAGGGCTGCCACCTTCCGTGTGGGACAAGGAGCCGGATGTGTGCCTTTTCGGAAACAGGATCTGCCGAGGACGAGAGCCATAAGATGTTCCTCCTCTGGGCAAGCCCGGGTCCCAGATCCTGTTGTGCCTGTGAATAGGCTGCAGGGGGACGGTGAAGACCAGCAACAGCTTTCAGGGCTGCCACCTTCCGTGTGGGACAATGAGCCGGATGTGTGCCTTTCTGGAAACAGGCTCTGCCGAGGACGAGAGCCATGAGATGTTCCTCCTCTGGGCAAGCCCGCGTCCAAATCCTGTTGTGCCTGTGAATAGGCTGCAGGGGGACGGTGAAGACCAGCAACAGCTTTCAGGGCTGCCACCTTCCGTGTGGGACAAGGAGCCGGACGTGTCTTTCTGGATACAGGCCCTGCCGAGGACGAGAGCCATTAGATGTTCCTCCTCTGGGCAAGCCCGGGTCCCAGATCCTGTTGTGCCTGTGAATAGGCTGCAGGGGGACGGTGAAGACCAGCAACAGCTTTCAGGGCTGCCACCTTCCGTGTGGGACAATGAGCCGGATGTGTGCCTTTCTGGAAACAGGCCCTGCCGAGGACGAGAGCCATGAGATGTTCCTCCTCTGGGCAAGCCCGGGTCCTGAATCCTGTTGTGCCTGTGAATAGGCTGCAGGGGGACGGTGAAGACCAGCAACAGCTTTCAGGGCTGCCACCTTCCGTGTGGGACAAGGAGCCGGACGTGTGCCTTTTCGGAATCAGGCTCTGCCGAGGACGAGAGCCATGAGATGTTCCTCCTCTGGGCAAGCCCGGGTCCCAGATCCTGTTGTGCCTGTGAATAGGCCGCAGGGGGACGGTGAAGACCAGCAACAGCTTCCAGGGCTGCCACCTTCCGTGTGGGACAAGGAGCCGGACGTGTGCCTTTTCGGAAACAAGCTCTGCCGAGGACGAGAGCCATGAGATGTTCCTCCTCTGGGCAAGCCCGGGTCCCAGATCCTGTTGTGCCTGTGAATAGGCTGCAGGGGGATGGTGAACACCAGCAACAGCTTTCACGGCTGCCACCTTCACTGTGGGACAAGGAGCCGGACGTGTGCCTTTCTGGAAACAGGCCGTGCCGAGGACGAGAGCCATGAGATGTTCCTCCTCTGGGCAAGCCCGGGTCCTGAATCCTGTTGTGCCTGTGAATAGGCTGCAGGGGGACGGTGAAGACCAGCAACAGCTTTCAGGGCTGCCACCTTCCGTGTGGGACAATGAGCCGGATGTGTGCCTTTCTGGAAACAGGCCCTGCCGAGGACGAGAGCCATGAGATGTTCCTCCTCTGGGCAAGCCCCGGTCCTGAATCCTGTTGTGCCTGTGAATAGGCTGCAGGGGGACGGTGAAGACCAGCAACAGCTTTCACGGCTGCCACCTTCACTGTGGGACAAGGAGCCGGACGTGTGCCTTTTCGGAAACAAGCTCTGCCGAGGACGAGAGCCATTAGATGTTCCTCCTCTGGGCAAGCCCGGGTCCCAGATCCTGTTGTGCCTGTGAATAGGCTGCAGGGGGACGGTGAAGACCAGCAACAGCTTTCAGGGCTGCCACCTTCCGTGTGGGACAAGGAGCCGGATGTGTGCCTTTTCGGAAACAGGATCTGCCGAGGACGAGAGCCATAAGATGTTCCTCCTCTGGGCAAGCCCGGGTCCCAGATCCTGTTGTGCCTGTGAATAGGCTGCAGGGGGACGGTGAAGACCAGCAACAGCTTTCAGGGCTGCCACCTTCCGTGTGGGACAATGAGCCGGATGTGTGCCTTTCTGGAAACAGGCTCTGCCGAGGACGAGAGCCATGAGATGTTCCTCCTCTGGGCAAGCCCGCGTCCAAATCCTGTTGTGCCTGTGAATAGGCTGCAGGGGGACGGTGAAGACCAGCAACAGCTTTCAGGGCTGCCACCTTCCGTGTGGGACAAGGAGCCGGACGTGTCTTTCTGGATACAGGCCCTGCCGAGGACGAGAGCCATGAGATGTTCCTCCTCTGGGCAAGCCCGGGTCCCAGATCCTGTTGTGCCTGTGAATAGGCCGCAGGGGGACGGTGAAGACCAGCAACAGCTTCCAGGGCTGCCACCTTCCGTGTGGGACAAGGAGCCGGACGTTTGCCTTTTCGGAAACAAGCTCTGCCGAGGACGAGAGCCATGAGATGTTCCTCCTCTGGGCAAGCCCGGGTCCCAGATCCTGTTGTGCCTGTGAATAGGCTGCAGGGGGATGGTGAACACCAGCAACAGCTTTCACGGCTGCCACCTTCACTGTGGGACAAGGAGCCGGACGTGTGCCTTTCTGGAAACAGGCCGTGCCGAGGACGAGAGCCATGAGATGTTCCTCCTCTGGGCAAGCCCGGGTCCTGAATCCTGTTGTGCCTGTGAATAGGCTGCAGGGGGACGGTGAAGACCAGCAACAGCTTTCAGGGCTGCCACCTTCCGTGTGGGACAAGGAGCCGGACGTGTCTTTCTGGATACAGGCCCTGCCGAGGACGAGAGCCATTAGATATTCCTCCTCTGGGCAAGCCCGGGTCCCAGATCCTGTTGTGCCTGTGAATAGGCTGCAGGGGGACGGTGAAGACCAGCAACAGCTTTCAGGGCTGCCACCTTCCGTGTGGGACAAGGAGCCGGACGTGTGCCATTTCGGAAACAAGCTCTGCCGAGGACGAGAGCCATTAGATGTTCCTCCTCTGGGCAAGCCCGCGTCCAAATCCTGTTGTGCCTGTGAATAGGCTGCAGGGGGACGGTGAAGACCAGCAACAGCTTTCACGGCTGCCACCTTCCGTGTGGGACAAGGAGCCGGACGTGTCTTTCTGGATACAGGCCCTGCCGAGGACGAGAGCCATGAGATGTTCCTCCTCTGGGCAAGCCCGGGTCCAAATCCTGTTGTGCCTGTGAATAGGCTGCAGGGGGACGGTGAAGACCAGCAACAGCTTTCAGGGCTGCCACCTTCCGTGTGGGACAAGGAGCCGGATGAGTGCCTTTTCGGAAACAGGCTCTGCTGAGGACGAGAGCCATGAGATGTTCCTCCTCTGGGCAAGCCCGGGTCCCAGATCCTGTTGTGCCTGTGAATAGGCTGCAGGGGGACGGTGAAGACCAGCAACAGCTTTCAGGGCTGCCACCTTCCGTGTGGGACAAGGAGCCGGACGTGTGCCTTTCTGGAAACATGCCCTGCCGAGGACGAGAGCCATGAGATGTTCCTCCTCTGGGCAAGCCCCGGTCCTGAATCCTGTTGTGCCTGTGAATAGGCTGCAGGGGGATGGTGAAGACCAGCAACAGCTTTCAGGGCTGCCACCTTCCGTGTGGGACAAGGAGCCGGACGTGTGCCTTTTCGGAATCAGGCTCTGCCGAGGACGAGAGCCATGAGATGTTCCTCCTCTGGGCAAGCCCGGGTCCCAGATCCTGTTGTGCCTGTGAATAGGCCGCAGGGGGACGGTGAAGACCAGCAACAGCTTCCAGGGCTGCCACCTTCCGTGTGGGACAAGGAGCCGGACGTGTGCCTTTTCGGAAACAAGCTCTGCCGAGGACGAGAGCCATGAGATGTTCCTCCTCTGGGCAAGGCCGGGTCCCAGATCCTGTTGTGCCTGTGAATAGGCTGCAGGGGGACGGTGAAGACCAGCAACAGCTTTCACGGCTGCCACCTTCCGTGTGGGACAAGGAGCCGGACGTGTGCCTTTCTGGAAACAGGCCCTGCCGAGGACGAGAGCCATGAGATGTTCCTCCTCTGGGCAAGCCCGGGTCCTGAATCCTGTTGTGCCTGTGAATAGGCTGCAGGGGGACGGTGAAGACCAGCAACAGCTTTCAGGGCTGCCACCTTCCGTGTGGGAGAAGGAGCCGGACGTGTGCCTTTTCGGAAACAGGCTCTGCCGAGGACGAGAGCCATGAGATGTTCCTCCTCGGGGCAAGCCCGGGTCCTGAATCCTGTTGTGACTGTGAATAGGCTGCAGGGGGACGGTGAAGACCAGCAACAGATTTCACGGCTGCCACCTTCACTGTGGGACAAGGAGCCGGACGTGTGCCTTTTCGGAAACAAGCTCTGCCGAGGACGAGAGCCATTAGATGTTCCTCCTCTGGGCAAGCCCGGGTCCCAGATCCTTTTGTGCCTGTGAACAGGCTGCAGGGGGACGGTGAAGACCAGCAACAGCTTTCAGGGCTGCCACCTTCCGTGTGGGACAAGGAGCCGGATGTGTGCCTTTTCGGAAACAGGATCTGCCGAGGACGAGAGCCATAAGATGTTCCTCCTCTGGGCAAGCCCGGGTCCCAGATCCTGTTGTGCCTGTGAATAGGCTGCAGGGGGACGGTGAAGACCAGCAACAGCTTTCAGGGCTGCCACCTTCCGTGTGGGACAATGAGCCGGATGTGTGCCTTTCTGGAAACAGGCCCTGCCGAGGACGAGAGCCATGAGATGTTCCTCCTCTGGGCAAGCCCGGGTCCTGAATCCTGTTGTGCCTGTGAATAGGCTGCAGGGGGACGGTGAAGACCAGCAACAGCTTCCAGGGCTGCCACCTTCCGTGTGGGACAAGGAGCCGGACGTGTGCCTTTTCGGAAACAAGCTCTGCCGAGGACGAGAGCCATGAGATGTTCCTCCTCTGGGCAAGCCCGGGTCCCAGATCCTGTTGTGCCTGTGAATAGGCTGCAGGGGGATGGTGAACACCAGCAACAGCTTTCACGGCTGCCACCTTCACTGTGGGACAAGGAGCCGGACGTGTGCCTTTCTGGAAACAGGCCCTGCCGAGGACGAGAGCCATGAGATGTTCCTCCTCTGGGCAAGCCCGGGTCCTGAATCCTGTTGTGCCTGTGAATAGGCTGCAGGGGGACGGTGAAGACCAGCAACAGCTTTCAGGGCTGCCACCTTCCGTGTGGGACAAGGAGCCGGACGTGTGCCTTTTCGGAATCAGGCTCTGCCGAGGACGAGAGCCATGAGATGTTCCTCCTCTGGGCAAGCCCGGGTCCCAGATCCTGTTGTGCCTGTGAATAGGCTGCAGGGGGACGGTGAAGACCAGCAACAGCTTTCAGGGCTGCCACCTTCCGTGTGGGACAAGGAGCCGGATGTGTGCCTTTTCGGTAACAGGCTCTGCCTAGGACGAGAGCGATGAGATGTTCCTCCTCGGGGCAAGCCCGGGTCCTGAATCCTTTTGTGCCTGTGAATAGGCTGCAGGGGGACGGTGAAGACCAGCAACAGCTTTCACGGCTGCCACCTTCACTGTGGGACAAGGAGCCGGTGGTGTGCCTTTTCGGAAACAAGATCTGCCGAGGACGAGAGCCATTAGATGTTCCTCCTCTGGGCAAGCCCGGGTCCCAGATCCTGTTGTGCCTGTGAACAGGCTGCAGGGGGACGGTGAAGACCAGCAACAGCTTTCAGGGCTGCCACCTTCCGTGTGGGACAAGGAGCCGGATGTGTGCCTTTTCGGAAACAGGCTCTGCCGAGGACGAGAGCCATGAGATGTTCCTCCTCTGGGCAAGCCCGCGTCCAAATCCTGTTGTGCCTGTGATAAGGCTGCAGGGGGACGGTGAAGACCAGCAACAGCTTTCAGGGCTGCCACCTTCCGTGTGGGACAAGGAGCCGGACGTGTCTTTCTGGATACAGGCCCTGCCGAGGACGAGAGCCATTAGATATTCCTCCTCTGGGCAAGCCCGGGTCCCAGATCCTGTTGTGCCTGTGAACAGGCTGCAGGGGGACGGTGAAGACCAGCAACAGCTTTCAGGGCTGCCACCTTCCGTGTGGGACAAGGAGCCGGACGTGTCTTTCTGGATACAGGCCCTGCCGAGGACGAGAGCCATGAGATGTTCCTCCTCTGGGCAAGCCCGGGTCCCAGATCCTGTTGTGCCTGTGAATAGGCTGCAGGGGGACGGTGAAGACCAGCAACAGCTTTCAGGGCTGCCACCTTCCGTGTGGGACAAGGAGCCAGACGTGTGCATTTTCGGAAACAGGATCTGCCGAGGACGAGAGCCATGAGATGTTCCTCCTCTGGGCAAGGCCGGGTCCCAGATCCTGTTGTGCCTGTGAATAGGCTGCAGGGGGACGGTGAAGACCAGCAACAGCTTTCAGGGCTGCCACCTTCCGTGTGGGACAAGGAGCCGGACGTTTGCCTTTTCGGAAACAGGCTCTGCCGAGGACGAGAGCCATGAGATGTTCCTCCTCTGGGCAAGCCCGGGTCCTGAATCCTGTTGTGCCTGTGAATAGGCTGCAGGGGGACGGTGAAGACCAGCAACAGCTTTCAGGGCTGCCACCTTCCGTGTGGGACAAGGAGCCGAACGTGTGCCTTTTCGGAAACAAGCTCTGCCGAGGACGAGAGCCATGAGATGTTCCTCCTCTGGGCAAGCTCGCGTCCAAATCCTGTTGTGCCTGTGAATAGGCTGCAGGGGGACGGTGAAGACCAGCAACAGCTTTCAGGGCTGCCACCTTCCAAGTGGGACAATGAGCGGGTCTTGTGCCTTTATGGAAACAGGCCCTGCCGAGGACGAGAGCCATGAGATGTTCCTCCTCTGGGCAAGCCCGGGTCCCAGATCCTGTTGTGCCTGTGAATAGGCCGCAGGGGGACGGTGAAGACCAGCAACAGCTTCCAGGGCTGCCACCTTCCGTGTGGGACAAGGAGCCGGACGTGTGCCTTTTCGGAAACAAGCTCTGCCGAGGACGAGAGCCATGAGATGTTCCTCCTCTGGGCAAGCCCGGGTCCCAGATCCTGTTGTGCCTGTGAATAGGCTGCAGGGGGACGGTGAACACCAGCAACAGCTTTCACGGCTGCCACCTTCACTGTGGGACAAGGAGCCGGACGAGTGCCTTTTCGGAATCAGGCTCTGCCGAGGACGAGAGCCATGAGATGTTCCTCCTCTGGGCAAGCCCGGGTCCCAGATCCTGTTGTGCCTGTGAATAGGCTGCAGGGGGACGGTGAAGACCAGCAACAGCTTTCAGGGCTGCCACCTTCCGTGTGGGACAAGGAGCCGGATGTGTGCCTTTTCGGAAACAGGCTCTGCCGAGGACGAGAGCCATGAGATGTTCCTCCTCTGGGCAAGCCCGGGTCCTGAATCCTGTTGTGCCTGTGAATAGGCTGCAGGGGGACGGTGAAGACCAGCAACAGCTTTCAGGGCTGCCACCTTCACTGTGGGACAAGGAGCCGGACGTGTGCCTTTTCGGAAACAAGCTCTGCCGAGGACGAGAGCCATTAGATGTTCCTCCTCTGGGCAAGCCCGGGTCCCAGATCCTGTTGTGCCTGTGAACAGGCGGCAGGGGGACGGTGAAGACCAGCAACAGCTTTCAGGGCTGCCACCTTCCGTGTGGGACAAGGAGCCGGATGTGTGCCTTTTCGGAAACAGGCTCTGCCGAGGACGAGAGCCATGAGATGTTCCTCCTCTGGGCAAGCCCGCGTCCAAATCCTGTTGTGCCTGTGAATAGGCTGCAGGGGGACCGTGAAGACCAGCAACAGCTTTCAGGGCTGCCACCTTCCGTGTGGGACAAGGAGCCGGACGTGTCTTTCTGGATACAGGCCCTGCCGAGGACGAGAGCCATGAGATGTTCCTCCTCTGGGCAAGCCCGGGTCCCAGATCCTGTTGTGCCTGTGAATAGGCTGCAGGGGGACGGTGAAGACCAGCAACAGCTTTCAGGGCTGCCACCTTCCGTGTGGGACAAGGAGCCGGACGTGTGCATTTTCGGAAACAGGATCTGCCGAGGACGAGAGCCATGAGATGTTCCTCCTCTGGGCAAGGCCGGGTCCCAGATCCTGTTGTGCCTGTGAATAGGCTGCAGGGGGACGGTGAAGACCAGCAACAGCTTTCAGGGCTGCCACCTTCCGTGTGGGACAAGGAGCCGGACGTGTGCCTTTTAGGAAACAAGCTCTGCCGAGGACGAGAGCCATGAGATGTTCCTCCTCTGGGCAAGCCCGGGTCCTGAATCCTGTTGTGCCTGTGAATAGGCTGCAGGGGGACGGTGAAGACCAGCAACAGCTTTCAGGGCTGCCACCTTCCGTGTGGGACAAGGAGTCGAACGTGTGCCTTTTCGGAAACAAGCTCTGCCGAGGACGAGAGCCATTAGATGTTCCTCCTCTGGGCAAGCCCGGGTCCCAGATCCTGTTGTGCCTGTGAATAGGCTGCAGGGGGACGGTGAACACCAGCAACAGCTTTCACGGCTGCCACCTTCACTGTAGGACAAGGAGCCGGACGTGTGCCTTTTCGGAATCAGGCCGTGCCGAGGACGAGAGCCATGAGATGTTCCTCCTCTGGGCAAGCCCGGGTCCCAGATCCTGTTGTGCCTGTGAATAGGCTGCAGGGGGACGGTGAAGACCAGCAACAGCTTTCAGGGCTGCCACCTTCCGTGTGGGACAATGAGCCGGATGTGTGCCTTTCTGGAAACAGGCCCTGCCGAGGACGAGAGCCATGAGATGTTCCTCCTCTGGGCAAGCCCGGGTCCTGAATCCTGTTGTGCCTGTGAATAGGCTGCAGGGGGACGGTGAAGACCAGCAACAGCTTCCAGGGCTGCCACCTTCCGTGTGGGACAAGGAGCCGGACGTGTGCCTTTTCGGAAACAAGCTCTGCCGAGGACGAGAGCCATGAGATGTTCCTCCTCTGGGCAAGCCCGGGTCCCAGATCCTGTTGTGCCTGTGAATAGGCTGCAGGGGGATGGTGAACACCAGCAACAGCTTTCACGGCTGCCACCTTCACTGTGGGACAAGGAGCCGGACGTGTGCCTTTCTGGAAACAGGCCCTGCCGAGGACGAGAGCCATGAGATGTTCCTCCTCTGGGCAAGCCCGGGTCCTGAATCCTGTTGTGCCTGTGAATAGGCTGCAGGGGGACGGTGAAGACCAGCAACAGCTTTCAGGGCTGCCACCTTCCGTGTGGGACAAGGAGCCGGACGTGTGCCTTTTCGGAATCAGGCTCTGCCGAGGACGAGAGCCATGAGATGTTCCTCCTCTGGGCAAGCCCGGGTCCCAGATCCTGTTGTGCCTGTGAATAGGCTGCAGGGGGACGGTGAAGACCAGCAACAGCTTTCAGGGCTGCCACCTTCCGTGTGGGACAAGGATCCGGATGTGTGCCTTTTCGGTAACAGGCTCTGCCGAGGACGAGAGCGATGAGATGTTCCTCCTCGGGGCAAGCCCGGGTCCTGAATCCTTTTGTGCCTGTGAATAGGCTGCAGGGGGACGGTGAAGACCAGCAACAGCTTTCACGGCTGCCACCTTCACTGTGGGACAAGGAGCCGGTGGTGTGCCTTTTCGGAAACAAGATCTGCCGAGGACGAGAGCCATTAGATGTTCCTCCTCTGGGCAAGCCCGGGTCCCAGATCCTGTTGTGCCTGTGAACAGGCTGCAGGGGGACGGTGAAGACCAGCAACAGCTTTCAGGGCTGCCACCTTCCGTGTGGGACAAGGAGCCGGATGTGTGCCTTTTCGGAAACAGGCTCTGCCGAGGACGAGAGCCATGAGATGTTCCTCCTCTGGGCAAGCCCGCGTCCAAATCCTGTTGTGCCTGTGATAAGGCTGCAGGGGGACGGTGAAGACCAGCAACAGCTTTCAGGGCTGCCACCTTCCGTGTGGGACAAGGAGCCGGACGTGTCTTTCTGGATACAGGCCCTGCCGAGGACGAGAGCCATTAGATATTCCTCCTCTGGGCAAGCCCGGGTCCCAGATCCTGTTGTGCCTGTGAACAGGCTGCAGGGGGACGGTGAAGACCAGCAACAGCTTTCAGGGCTGCCACCTTCCGTGTGGGACAAGGAGTCGGACGTGTCTTTCTGGATACAGGCCCTGCCGAGGACGAGAGCCATGAGATGTTCCTCCTCTGGGCAAGCCCGGGTCCCAGATCCTGTTGTGCCTGTGAATAGGCTGCAGGGGGACGGTGAAGACCAGCAACAGCTTTCAGGGCTGCCACCTTCCGTGTGGGACAAGGAGCCAGACGTGTGCATTTTCGGAAACAGGCCCTGCCGAGGACGAGAGCCATGAGATGTTCCTCCTCTGGGCAAGGCCGGGTCCCAGATCCTGTTGTGCCTGTGAATAGGCTGCAGGGGGACGGTGAAGACCAGCAACAGCTTTCAGGGCTGCCACCTTCCGTGTGGGACAAGGAGCCGGACGTTTGCCTTTTCGGAATCAGGCTCTGCCGAGGACGAGAGCCATGAGATGTTCCTCCTCTGGGCAAGCCCGGGTCCTGAATCCTGTTGTGCCTGTGAATAGGCTGCAGGGGGACGGTGAAGACCAGCAACAGCTTTCAGGGCTGCCACCTTCCGTGTGGGACAAGGAGCCGAACGTGTGCCTTTTCGGAAACAGGCTCTGCCGAGGACGAGAGCCATGAGATGTTCCTCCTCTGGGCAAGCCCACGTCCAGATCCTGTTGTGCCTGTGAATAGGCTGCAGGGCGACGGTGAAGACCAGCAACAGCTTTCAGGGCTGCCACCTTCCGTGTGGGACAAGGAGCCGGACGTGTGCATTTTCGGAAACAGGATCTGCCGAGGACGAGAGCCATGAGATGTTCCTCCTCTGGGCAAGCTCGCGTCCAAATCCTGTTGTGCCTGTGAATAGGCTGCAGGGGGACGGTGAAGACCAGCAACAGCTTTCAGGGCTGCCACCTTCCAAGTGGGACAATGAGCGGGTCTTGTGCCTTTATGGAAACAGGCCCTGCCGAGGACGAGAGCCATGAGATGTTCCTCCTCTGGGCAAGCCCGGGTCCCAGATCCTGTTGTGCCTGTGAATAGGCCGCAGGGGGACGGTGAAGACCAGCAACAGCTTCCAGGGCTGCCACCTTCCGTGTGGGACAAGGAGCCGGACGTGTGCCTTTTCGGAAACAAGCTCTGCCGAGGACGAGAGCCATGAGATGTTCCTCCTCTGGGCAAGCCCGGGTCCCAGATCCTGTTGTGCCTGTGAATAGGCTGCAGGGGGACGGTGAACACCAGCAACAGCTTTCACGGCTGCCACCTTCACTGTGGGACAAGGAGCCGGACGTGTGCCTTTTCGGAATCAGGCTCTGCCGAGGACGAGAGCCATGAGATGTTCCTCCTCTGGGCAAGCCCGGGTCCCAGATCCTGTTGTGCCTGTGAATAGGCTGCAGGGGGACGGTGAAGACCAGCAACAGCTTTCAGGGCTGCCACCTTCACTGTGGGACAAGGAGCCGGATCTGTGCCTTTTCGGAAACAGGCTCTGCCGAGGACGAGAGCCATTAGATGTTCCTCCTCTGGGCAAGCCCGCGTCCAAATCCTGTTGTGCCTGTGAATAGGCTGCAGGGGGACGGTGAAGACCAGCAACAGCTTTCAGGGCTGCCACCTTCCGTGTGGGACAAGGAGCCGGACGTGTGCCTTTCTGGAAACAGGCCGTGCCGAGGACGAGAGCCATGAGATGTTCCTCCTCTGGGCAAGCCCCGGTCCTGAATCCTGTTGTGCCTGTGAATAGGCTGCAGGGGGACGGTGAAGACCAGCAACAGCTTTCAGGGCTGCCACCTTCCGTGTGGGACAAGGAGCCGGACGTGTCTTTCTGGATACAGGCCCTGCCGAGGACGAGAGCCATGAGATGTTCCTCCTCTGGGCAAGGCCGGGTCCCAGATCCTGTTGTGCCTGTGAATAGGCTGCAGGGGGACGGTGAAGACCAGCAACAGCTTTCAGGGCTGCCACCTTCCGTGTGGGACAAGGAGCTGGACGTGTGCATTTTCGGAAACAGGATCTGCCGAGGACGAGAGCCATGAGATGTTCCTCCTCTGGGCAAGCCCGGGTCCCAGATCCTGTTGTGCCTGTGAATAGGCTGCAGGGGGACGGTGAAGACCAGCAACAGCTTTCAGGGCTGCCACCTTCACTGTAGGACAAGGAGCCGGACGTGTGCCTTTTCGGAATCAGGCCGTGCCGAGGACGAGAGCCATGAGATGTTCCTCCTCTGGGCAAGCCCGGGTCCCAGATCCTGTTGTGCCTGTGAATAGGCTGCAGGGGGACGGTGAAGACCAGCAACAGCTTTCAGGGCTGCCACCTTCCGTGTGGGACAAGGAGCCGGACGTGTGCCTTTCTGGAAACAGGCCCTGCCGAGGACGAGAGCCATGAGATGTTCCTCCTCTGGGCAAGCCCCGGTCCTGAATCCTGTTGTGCCTGTGAATAGGCTGCAGGGGGACGGTGAAGACCAGCAACAGCTTTCAGGGCTGCCACCTTCCGTGTGGGACAAGGAGCCGGATGTGTGCCTTTCTGGAAACAGGCCCTGCCGAGGACGAGAGCCATGAGATGTTCCTCCTCTGGGCAAGCCCCGGTCCTGAATCCTGTTGTGCCTGTGAATAGGCTGCAGGGGGACGGTGAAGACCAGCAACAGCTTTCAGGGCTGCCACCTTCCGTGTGGGACAAGGAGCCGCACGTGTCTTTCTGGATACAGGCCCTGCCGAGGACGAGAGCCATGAGATCTTCCTCCTCTGGGCAAGGCCGGGTCCCAGATCCTGTTGTGCCTGTGAATAGGCTGCAGGGGGACGGTGAAGACCAGCAACAGCTGTCAGGGCTGCCACCTTCCGTGTGGGACAAGGAGCCGGACGTGTGCATTTTCGGAAACAGGATCTGCCGAGGACGAGAGCCATGAGATGTTCCTCCTCTGGGCAAGGCCGGGTCCCAGATCCTGTTGTGCCTGTGAATAGGCTGCAGGGGGACGGTGAAGACCAGCAACAGCTTTCACGGCTGCCACCTTCACTGTGGGACAAGGAGCCGGACGTGTGCCTTTTCGGAATCAAGCTCTGCCGAGGACGAGAGCCATGAGATGTTCCTCCTCTGGGCAAGCCCGGGTCCCAAATCCTGTTGTGCCTGTGAACAGGCTGCAGAGGGACGGTGAAGACCAGCAACAGCTTTCAGGGCTGCCACCTTCCGTGTGGGACAAGGAGCCGGATGTGTGCCTTTTCGGAAACAGGCTCTGCCGAGGACGAGAGCGATGAGATGTTCCTCCTCTGGCAAGCCCGCGTCCAAATCCTGTTGTGCCTGTGAATAGGCTGCAGGGGGACGGTGAAGACCAGCAACAGCTTTCAGGGCTGCCACATTCAGTGTGGGACAAGGAGCCGGATGAGTGCCTTTTCGGAAACAGGCTCTGCTGAGGACGAGAGCCATGAGATGTTCCTCCTCTGGGCAAGCCCGGGTCCCAGATCCTGTTGTGCCTGTGAATAGGCTGCAGGGGGACGGTGAAGACCAGCAACAGCTTTCAGGGCTGCCACCTTCCGTGTGGGACAAGGAGCCGGATCTGTGCCTTTTCGGAAACAGGCTCTGCCGAGGACGAGAGCCATGAGATGTTCCTCCTCTGGGCAAGCCCGCGTCCAAATCCTGTTGTGCCTGTGAATAGGCTGCAGGGGGACGGTGAAGACCAGCAACAGCTTTCAGGGCTGCCACCTTCCGTGTGGGACAAGGAGCCGGACGTGTGCCTTTCTGGAAACAGGCCGTGCCGAGGACGAGAGCCATGAGATGTTCCTCCTCTGGGCAAGCCCCGGTCCTGAATCCTGTTGTGCCTGTGAATAGGCTGCAGGGGGACGGTGAAGACCAGCAACAGCTTTCAGGGCTGCCACCTTCCGTGTGGGACAAGGAGCCGGACGTGTCTTTCTGGATACAGGCCCTGCCGAGGACGAGAGCCATGAGATGTTCCTCCTCTGGGCAAGGCCGGGTCCCAGATCCTGTTGTGCCTGTGAATAGGCTGCAGGGGGACGGTGAAGACCAGCAACAGCTTTCAGGGCTGCCACCTTCCGTGTGGGACAAGGAGCTGGACGTGTGCATTTTCGGAAACAGGATCTGCCGAGGACGAGAGCCATGAGATGTTCCTCCTCTGGGCAAGGCCGGGTCCCAGATCCTGTTGTGCCTGTGAATAGGCTGCAGGGGGACGGTGAAGACCAGCAACAGCTTTCAGGGCTGCCATCTTCCGTGTGGGACAAGGAGCCGAACGTGTGCCTTTTCGGAAACAAGCTCTGCCGAGGACGAGAGCCATTAGATGTTCCTCCTCTGGGCAAGCCCGGGTCCCAGATCCTGTTGTGCCTGTGAATAGGCTGCAGGGGGACGGTGAACACCAGCAACAGCTTTCACGGCTGCCACCTTCACTGTAGGACAAGGAGCCGGACGTGTGCCTTTTCGGAATCAGGCCGTGCCGAGGACGAGAGCCATGAGATGTTCCTCCTCTGGGCAAGCCCGGGTCCCAGATCCTGTTGTGCCTGTGAATAGGCTGCAGGGGGACGGTGAAGACCAGCAACAGCTTTCAGGGCTGCCACCTTCCGTGTGGGAGAAGGAGCCGGACGTGTGCCTTTTCGGAAACAGGCTCTGCCGAGGACGAGAGCCATGAGATGTTCCTCCTCGGGGCAAGCCCGGGTCCTGAATCCTGTTGTGCCTGTGAATAGGCTGCAGGGGGACGGTGAAGACCAGCAACAGCTTTCACGGCTGCCACCTTCACTGTGGGACAAGGAGCCGGACGTGTGCCTTTTCGGAAACAAGCTCTGCCGAGGACGAGAGCCATTAGATGTTCCTCCTCTGGGCAAGCCCGGGTCCCAGATCCTTTTGTGCCTGTGAACAGGCTGCAGGGGGACGGTGAAGACCAGCAACAGCTTTCAGGGCTGCCACCTTCCGTGTGGGACAAGGAGCCGGATGTGTGCCTTTTCGGAAACAGGCTCTGCCGAGGACGAGAGCCATAAGATGTTCCTCCTCTGGGCAAGCCCGGGTCCCAGATCCTGTTGTGCCTGTGAATAGGCTGCAGGGGGACGGTGAAGACCAGCAACAGCTTTCAGGGCTGCCACCTTCCGTGTGGGACAATGAGCCGGATGTGTGCCTTTCTGGAAACAGGCCCTGCCGAGGACGAGAGCCATGAGATGTTCCTCCTCTGGGCAAGCCCGGGTCCTGAATCCTGTTGTGCCTGTGAATAGGCTGCAGGGGGACGGTGAAGACCAGCAACAGCTTCCAGGGCTGCCACCTTCCGTGTGGGACAAGGAGCCGGATGTGTGCCTTTTCGGAAACAAGCTCTGCCGAGGACGAGAGCCATGAGATGTTCCTCCTCTGGGCAAGCCCGGGTCCCAGATCCTGTTGTGCCTGTGAATAGGCTGCAGGGGGATGGTGAACACCATCAACAGCTTTCACGGCTGCCACCTTCACTGTGGGACAAGGAGCCGGACGTGTGCCTTTCTGGAAACAGGCCCTGCCGAGGACGAGAGCCATGAGATGTTCCTCCTCTGGGCAAGCCCGGGTCCTGAATCCTGTTGTGCCTGTGAATAGGCTGCAGGGGGACGGTGAAGACCAGCAACAGCTTTCAGGGCTGCCACCTTCCGTGTGGGACAAGGAGCCGGACGTGTGCCTTTTCGGAATCAGGCTCTGCCGAGGACGAGAGCCATGAGATGTTCCTCCTCTGGGCAAGCCCGGGTCCCAGATCCTGTTGTGCCTGTGAATAGGCTGCAGGGGGACGGTGAAGACCAGCAACAGCTTTCAGGGCTGCCACCTTCCGTGTGGGACAAGGAGCCGGATGTGTGCCTTTTCGGAAACAGGCTCTGCCGAGGACGAGAGCGATGAGATGTTCCTCCTCGGGGCAAGCCCGGGTCCTGAATCCTTTTGTGCCTGTGAATAGGCTGCAGGGGGACGGTGAAGACCAGCAACAGCTTTCACGGCTGCCACCTTCACTGTGGGACAAGGAGCCGGTGGTGTGCCTTTTCGGAAACAAGATCTGCCGAGGACGAGAGCCATTAGATGTTCCTCCTCTGGGCAAGCCCGGGTCCCAGATCCTGTTGTGCCTGTGAACAGGCTGCAGGGGGACGGTGAAGACCAGCAACAGCTTTCAGGGCTGCCACCTTCCGTGTGGGACAAGGAGCCGGATGTGTGCCTTTTCGGAAACAGGCTCTGCCGAGGACGAGAGCCATGAGATGTTCCTCCTCTGGGCAAGCCCGCGTCCAAATCCTGTTGTGCCTGTGATAAGGCTGCAGGGGGACGGTGAAGACCAGCAACAGCTTTCAGGGCTGCCACCTTCCGTGTGGGACAAGGAGCCGGACGTGTCTTTCTGGATACAGGCCCTGCCGAGGACGAGAGCCATTAGATATTCCTCCTCTGGGCAAGCCCGGGTCCCAGATCCTGTTGTGCCTGTGAACAGGCTGCAGGGGGACGGTGAAGACCAGCAACAGCTTTCAGGGCTGCCACCTTCCGTGTGGGACAAGGAGCCGGACGTGTCTTTCCGGATACAGGCCCTGCCGAGGACGAGAGCCATGAGATGTTCCTCCTCTGGGCAAGCCCGGGTCCCAGATCCTGTTGTGCCTGTGAATAGGCTGCAGGGGGACGGTGAAGACCAGCAACAGCTTTCAGGGCTGCCACCTTCCGTGTGGGACAAGGAGCCGGACGTGTGCATTTTCGGAAACAGGATCTGCCGAGGACGAGAGCCATGAGATGTTCCTCCTCTGGGCAAGGCCGGGTCCCAGATCCTGTTGTGCCTGTGAATAGGCTGCAGGGGGACGGTGAAGACCAGCAACAGCTTTCAGGGCTGCCACCTTCCGTGTGGGACAAGGAGCCGGACGTTTGCCTTTTCGGAATCAGGCTCTGCCGAGGACGAGAGCCATGAGATGTTCCTCCTCTGGGCAAGCCCGGGTCCTGAATCCTGTTGTGCCTGTGAATAGGCTGCAGGGGGACGGTGAAGACCAGCAACAGCTTTCAGGGCTGCCACCTTCCGTGTGGGACAAGGAGCCGAACGTGTGCCTTTTCGGAAACAAGCTCTGCCGAGGACGAGAGCCATGAGATGTTCCTCCTCTGGGCAAGCCCACGTCCAGATCCTGTTGTGCCTGTGAATAGGCTGCAGGGCGACGGTGAAGACCAGCAACAGCTTTCAGGGCTGCCACCTTCCGTGTGGGACAAGGAGCCGGACGTGTGCATTTTCGGAAACATGATCTGCCGAGGACGAGAGCCATGAGATGTTCCTCCTCTGGGCAAGCTCGCGTCCAAATCCTGTTGTGCCTGTGAATAGGCTGCAGGGGGACGGTGAAGACCAGCAACAGCTTTCAGGGCTGCCACCTTCCGTGTGGGACAATGAGCGGGTCTTGTGCCTTTATGGAAACAGGCCCTGCCGAGGACGAGAGCCATGAGATGTTCCTCCTCTGGGCAAGGCCGGGTCCCAGATCCTGTTGTGCCTGTGAATAGGCCGCAGGGGGACGGTGAAGACCAGCAACAGCTTCCAGGGCTGCCACCTTCCGTGTGGGACAAGGAGCCGGACGTGTGCCTTTTCGGAAACAAGCTCTGCCGAGGACGAGAGCCATGAGATGTTCCTCCTCTGGGCAAGCCCGGGTCCCAGATCCTGTTGTGCCTGTGAATAGGCTGCAGGGGGACGGTGAACACCAGCAACAGCTTTCACGGCTGCCACCTTCACTGTGGGACAAGGAGCCGGACGTGTGCCTTTTCGGAATCAGGCTCTGCTGAGGACGAGAGCCATGAGATGTTCCTCCTCTGGGCAAGCCCGGGTCCCAGATCCTGTTGTGCCTGTGAATAGGCTGCAGGGGGACGGTGAAGACCAGCAACAGCTTTCAGGGCTGCCACCTTCCGTGTGGGACAAGGAGCCGGATGTGTGCCTTTTCGGAAACAGGCTCTGCCGAGGACGAGAGCCATGAGATGTTCCTCCTCTGGGCAAGCCCGGGTCCTGAATCCTGTTGTGCCTGTGAATAGGCTGCAGGGGGACGGTGAAGACCAGCAACAGCTTTCACGGCTGCCACCTTCACTGTGGGACAAGGAGTCGGACGTGTGCCTTTTCGGAAACAAGCTCTGCCGAGGACGAGAGCCATGAGATGTTCCTCCTCTGGGCAAGCCCGGGTCCCAGATCCTGTTGTGCCTGTGAACAGGCGGCAGGGGGACGGTGAAGACCAGCAACAGCTTTCAGGGCTGCCACCTTCCGTGTGGGACAAGGAGCCGGATGTGTGCCTTTTCGGAAACAGGCTCTGCCGAGGACGAGAGCCATGAGATGTTCCTCCTCTGGGCAAGCCCGCGTCCAAATCCTGTTGTGCCTGTGAATAGGCTGCAGGGGGACCGTGAAGACCAGCAACAGCTTTCAGGGCTGCCACCTTCCGTGTGGGACAAGGAGCCGGACGTGTCTTTCTGGATACAGGCCCTGCCGAGGACGAGAGCCATGAGATGTTCCTCCTCTGGGCAAGCCCGGGTCCCAGATCCTGTTGTGCCTGTGAATAGGCTGCAGGGGGACGGTGAAGACCAGCAACAGCTTTCAGGGCTGCCACCTTCCGTGTGGGACAAGGAGCCGGACGTGTGCATTTTCGGAAACAGGATCTGCCGAGGACGAGAGCCATGAGATGTTCCTCCTCTGGGCAAGGCCGGGTCCCAGATCCTGTTGTGCCTGTGAATAGGCTGCAGGGGGACGGTGAAGACCAGCAACAGCTTTCAGGGCTGCCACCTTCCGTGTGGGACAAGGAGCCGGACGTGTGCCTTTTCGGAAACAAGCTCTGCCGAGGACGAGAGCCATGAGATGTTCCTCCTCTGGGCAAGCCCGGGTCCTGAATCCTGTTGTGCCTGTGAATAGGCTGCAGGGGGACGGTGAAGACCAGCAACAGCTTTCAGGGCTGCCACCTTCCGTGTGGGACAAGGAGCCGAACGTGTGCCTTTTCGGAAACAAGCTCTGCCGAGGACGAGAGCCATTAGATGTTCCTCCTCTGGGCAAGCCCGGGTCCCAGATCCTGTTGTGCCTGTGAATAGGCTGCAGGGGGACGGTGAACACCAGCAACAGCTTTCACGGCTGCCACCTTCACTGTAGGACAAGGAGCCGGACGTGTGCCTTTTCGGAATCAGGCCGTGCCGAGGACGAGAGCCATGAGATGTTCCTCCTCTGGGCAAGCCCGGGTCCCAGATCCTGTTGTGCCTGTGAATAGGCTGCAGGGGGACGGTGAAGACCAGCAACAGCTTTCAGGGCTGCCACCTTCCGAGTGGGACAAGGAGCCGGACGTGTGCCTTTCTGGAAACAGGCCCTGCCGAGGACGAGAGCCATGAGATGTTCCTCCTCTGGGCAAGCCCCGGTCCTGAATCCTGTTGTGCCTGTGAATAGGCTGCAGGGGGACGGTGAAGACCAGCAACAGCTTTCAGGGCTGCCACCTTCCGTGTGGGACAAGGAGCCGGATGTGTGCCTTTCTGGAAACAGGCCCTGCCGAGGACGAGAGCCATGAGATGTTCCTCCTCTGGGCAAGCCCCGGTCCTGAATCCTGTTGTGCCTGTGAATAGGCTGCAGGGGGACGGTGAAGACCAGCAACAGCTTTCAGGGCTGCCACCTTCCGTGTGGGACAAGGAGCCGGACGTGTCTTTCTGGATACAGGCCCTGCCGAGGACGAGAGCCATGAGATGTTCCTCCTCTGGGCAAGGCCGGGTCCCAGATCCTGTTGTGCCTGTGAATAGGCTGCAGGGGGACGGTGAAGACCAGCAACAGCTTTCAGGGCTGCCACCTTCCGTGTGGGACAAGGAGCCGGACGTGTGCATTTTCGGAAACAGGATCTGCCGAGGACGAGAGCCATGAGATGTTCCTCCTCTGGGCAAGGCCGGGTCCCAGATCCTGTTGTGCCTGTGAATAGGCTGCAGGGGGACGGTGAAGACCAGCAACAGCTTTCAGGGCTGCCACCTTCCGTGTGGGACAAGGAGCCGGACGTGTGCATTTTCGGAAACAGGATCTGCCGAGGACGAGAGCCATGAGATGTTCCTCCTCTGGGCAAGGCCGGGTCCCAGATCCTGTTGTGCCTGTGAATAGGCTGCAGGGGGACGGTGAAGACCAGCAACAGCTTTCACGGCTGCCACCTTCACTGTGGGACAAGGAGCCGGACGTGTGCCTTTTCGGAAACAAGCTCTGCCGAGGACGAGAGCCATGAGATGTTCCTCCTCTGGGCAAGCCCGGGTCCCAAATCCTGTTGTGCCTGTGAACAGGCTGCAGAGGGACGGTGAAGACCAGCAACAGCTTTCAGGGCTGCCACCTTCCGTGTGGGACAAGGAGCCGGATGTGTGCCTTTTCGGAAACAGGCTCTGCCGAGGACGAGAGCCATGAGATGTTCCTCCTCTGGCAAGCCCGCGTCCAAATCCTGTTGTGCCTGTGAATAGGCTGCAGGGGGACGGTGAAGACCAGCAACAGCTTTCAGGGCTGCCACCTTCCGTGTGGGACAAGGAGCCGGATGAGTGCCTTTTCGGAAACAGGCTCTGCTGAGGACGAGAGCCATGAGATGTTCCTCCTCTGGGCAAGCCCGGGTCCCAGATCCTGTTGTGCCTGTGAATAGGCTGCAGGGGGACGGTGAAGACCAGCAACAGCTTTCAGGGCTGCCACCTTCCGTGTGGGACAAGGAGCCGGATCTGTGCCTTTTCGGAAACAGGCTCTGCCGAGGACGAGAGCCATGAGATGTTCCTCCTCTGGGCAAGCCCGCGTCCAAATCCTGTTGTGCCTGTGAATAGGCTGCAGGGGGACGGTGAAGACCAGCAACAGCTTTCAGGGCTGCCACCTTCCGTGTGGGACAAGGAGCCGGACGTGTGCCTTTCTGGAAACAGGCCGTGCCGAGGACGAGAGCCATGAGATGTTCCTCCTCTGGGCAAGCCCCGGTCCTGAATCCTGTTGTGCCTGTGAATAGGCTGCAGGGGGACGGTGAAGACCAGCAACAGCTTTCAGGGCTGCCACCTTCCGTGTGGGACAAGGAGCCGGACGTGTCTTTCTGGATACAGGCCCTGCCGAGGACGAGAGCCATGAGATGTTCCTCCTCTGGGCAAGGCCGGGTCCCAGATCCTGTTGTGCCTGTGAATAGGCTGCAGGGGGACGGTGAAGACCAGCAACAGCTTTCAGGGCTGCCACCTTCCGTGTGGGACAAGGAGCTGGACGTGTGCATTTTCGGAAACAGGATCTGCCGAGGACGAGAGCCATGAGATGTTCCTCCTCTGGGCAAGGCCGGGTCCCAGATCCTGTTGTGCCTGTGAATAGGCTGCAGGGGGACGGTGAAGACCAGCAACAGCTTTCAGGGCTGCCACCTTCCGTGTGGGACAAGGAGCCGAACGTGTGCCTTTTCGGAAACAAGCTCTGCCGAGGACGAGAGCCATGAGATGTTCCTCCTCTGGGCAAGCCCGGGTCCCAGATCCTGTTGTGCCTGTGAATAGGCTGCAGGGGGACGGTGAACACCAGCAACAGCTTTCACGGCTGCCACCTTCACTGTAGGACAAGGAGCCGGACGTGTGCCTTTTCGGAATCAGGCCGTGCCGAGGACGAGAGCCATGAGATGTTCCTCCTCTGGGCAAGCCCGGGTCCCAGATCCTGTTGTGCCTGTGAATAGGCTGCAGGGGGACGGTGAAGACCAGCAACAGCTTTCAGGGCTGCCACCTTCCGAGTGGGACAAGGAGCCGGACGTGTGCATTTCCGGAAACAGGCTCTGCCGAGGACGAGAGCCATGAGATGTTCCTCCTCTGGGCAAGCCCGGGTCCAAATCCTGTTGTGCCTGTGAATAGGCTGCAGGGGGACGGTGAAGACCAGCAACAGCTTTCAGGGCTGCCACCTTCCGTGTGGGACAAGGAGCCGGACGTGTGCCTTTCAGGAAACATGCCCTGCCGAGGACGAGAGCCATGAGATGTTCCTCCTCTGGGCAAGCCCCGGTCCTGAATCCTGTTGTGCCTGTGAATAGGCTGCAGGGGGACGGTGAAGACCAGCAACAGCTTTCAGGGCTGCCACCTTCCGTGTGGGACAAGGAGCCGGACGTGTCTTTCTGGATACAGGCCCTGCCGAGGACGAGAGCCATGAGATGTTCCTCCTCTGGGCAAGGCCGGGTCCCAGATCCTGTTGTGCCTGTGAATAGGCTGCAGGGGGACGGTGAAGACCAGCAACAGCTTTCAGGGCTGCCACCTTCCGTGTGGGACAAGGAGCCGGACGTGTGCCTTTTCGGAAACAGGCTCTGCTGAGGACGAGAGCCATGAGATGTTCCTCCTCTGGGCAAGCCCGGGTCCCAGATCCTGTTGTGCCTGTGAATAGGCTGCAGGGGGACGGTGAAGACCAGCAACAGCTTTCAGGGCTGCCACCTTCCGTGTGGGACAAGGAGCCGGACGTGTGCATTTTCGGAAACATGATCTGCCGAGGACGAGAGCCATGAGATGTTCCTCCTCTGGGCAAGCTCGCGTCCAAATCCTGTTGTGCCTGTGAATAGGCTGCAGGGGGACGGTGAAGACCAGCAACAGCTTTCAGGGCTGCCACCTTCCGTGTGGGACAATGAGCGGGTCTTGTGCCTTTATGGAAACAGGCCCTGCCGAGGACGAGAGCCATGAGATGTTCCTCCTCTGGGCAAGCCCGGGTCCCAGATCCTGTTGTGCCTGTGAATAGGCCGCAGGGGGACGGTGAAGACCAGCAACAGCTTCCAGGGCTGCCACCTTCCGTGTGGGACAAGGAGCCGGACGTGTGCCTTTTCGGAATCAGGCTCTGCCGAGGACGAGAGCCATGAGATGTTCCTCCTCTGGGCAAGCCCGGGTCCCAGATCCTGTTGTGCCTGTGAATAGGCTGCAGGGGGACGGTGAAGACCAGCAACAGCTTTCAGGGCTGCCACCTTCCGTGTGGGACAAGGAGCCGGATGTGTGCCTTTTCGGAATCAGGCTCTGCCGAGGACGAGAGCGATGAGATGTTCCTCCTCGGGGCAAGCCCGGGTCCTGAATCCTTTTGTGCCTGTGAATAGGCTGCAGGGGGACGGTGAAGACCAGCAACAGCTTTCACGGCTGCCACCTTCACTGTGGGACAAGGAGCCGGTGGTGTGCCTTTTCGGAAACAAGATCTGCCGAGGACGAGAGCCATTAGATGTTCCTCCTCTGGGCAAGCCCGGGTCCCAGATCCTGTTGTGCCTGTGAACAGGCTGCAGGGGGACGGTGAAGACCAGCAACAGCTTTCAGGGCTGCCACCTTCCGTGTGGGACAAGGAGCCGGATGTGTGCCTTTTCGGAAACAGGCTCTGCCGAGGACGAGAGCCATGAGATGTTCCTCCTCTGGGCAAGCCCGCGTCCAAATCCTGTTGTGCCTGTGATAAGGCTGCAGGGGGACGGTGAAGACCAGCAACAGCTTTCAGGGCTGCCACCTTCCGTGTGGGACAAGGAGCCGGACGTGTCTTTCTGGATACAGGCCCTGCCGAGGACGAGAGCCATTAGATATTCCTCCTCTGGGCAAGCCCGGGTCCCAGATCCTGTTGTGCCTGTGAACAGGCTGCAGGGGGACGGTGAAGACCAGCAACAGCTTTCAGGGCTGCCACCTTCCGTGTGGGACAAGGAGCCGGACGTGTCTTTCCGGATACAGGCCCTGCCGAGGACGAGAGCCATGAGATGTTCCTCCTCTGGGCAAGCCCGGGTCCCAGATCCTGTTGTGCCTGTGAATAGGCTGCAGGGGGACGGTGAAGACCAGCAACAGCTTTCAGGGCTGCCACCTTCCGTGTGGGACAAGGAGCCGGACGTGTGCATTTTCGGAAACAGGATCTGCCGAGGACGAGAGCCATGAGATGTTCCTCCTCTGGGCAAGGCCGGGTCCCAGATCCTGTTGTGCCTGTGAATAGGCTGCAGGGGGACGGTGAAGACCAGCAACAGCTTTCAGGGCTGCCACCTTCCGTGTGGGACAAGGAGCCGGACGTTTGCCTTTTCGGAATCAGGCTCTGCCGAGGACGAGAGCCATGAGATGTTCCTCCTCTGGGCAAGCCCGGGTCCTGAATCCTGTTGTGCCTGTGAATAGGCTGCAGGGGGACGGTGAAGACCAGCAACAGCTTTCAGGGCTGCCACCTTCCGTGTGGGACAAGGAGCCGAACGTGTGCCTTTTCGGAAACAAGCTCTGCCGAGGACGAGAGCCATGAGATGTTCCTCCTCTGGGCAAGCCCACGTCCAGATCCTGTTGTGCCTGTGAATAGGCTGCAGGGCGACGGTGAAGACCAGCAACAGCTTTCAGGGCTGCCACCTTCCGTGTGGGACAAGGAGCCGGACGTGTGCATTTTCGGAAACATGATCTGCCGAGGACGAGAGCCATGAGATGTTCCTCCTCTGGGCAAGCTCGCGTCCAAATCCTGTTGTGCCTGTGAATAGGCTGCAGGGGGACGGTGAAGACCAGCAACAGCTTTCAGGGCTGCCACCTTCCGTGTGGGACAATGAGCGGGTCTTGTGCCTTTATGGAAACAGGCCCTGCCGAGGACGAGAGCCATGAGATGTTCCTCCTCTGGGCAAGGCCGGGTCCCAGATCCTGTTGTGCCTGTGAATAGGCCGCAGGGGGACGGTGAAGACCAGCAACAGCTTCCAGGGCTGCCACCTTCCGTGTGGGACAAGGAGCCGGACGTGTGCCTTTTCGGAAACAAGCTCTGCCGAGGACGAGAGCCATGAGATGTTCCTCCTCTGGGCAAGCCCGGGTCCCAGATCCTGTTGTGCCTGTGAATAGGCTGCAGGGGGACGGTGAACACCAGCAACAGCTTTCACAGCTGCCACCTTCACTGTGGGACAAGGAGCCGGACGTGTGCCTTTTCGGAATCAGGCTCTGCTGAGGACGAGAGCCATGAGATGTTCCTCCTCTGGGCAAGCCCGGGTCCCAGATCCTGTTGTGCCTGTGAATAGGCTGCAGGGGGACGGTGAAGACCAGCAACAGCTTTCAGGGCTGCCACCTTCCGTGTGGGACAAGGAGCCGGATGTGTGCCTTTTCGGAAACAGGCTCTGCCGAGGACGAGAGCCATGAGATGTTCCTCCTCTGGGCAAGCCCGGGTCCTGAATCCTGTTGTGCCTGTGAATAGGCTGCAGGGGGACGGTGAAGACCAGCAACAGCTTTCACGGCTGCCACCTTCACTGTGGGACAAGGAGTCGGACGTGTGCCTTTTCGGAAACAAGCTCTGCCGAGGACGAGAGCCATGAGATGTTCCTCCTCTGGGCAAGCCCGGGTCCCAGATCCTGTTGTGCCTGTGAACAGGCGGCAGGGGGACGGTGAAGACCAGCAACAGCTTTCAGGGCTGCCACCTTCCGTGTGGGACAAGGAGCCGGATGTGTGCCTTTTCGGAAACAGGCTCTGCCGAGGACGAGAGCCATGAGATGTTCCTCCTCTGGGCAAGCCCGCGTCCAAATCCTGTTGTGCCTGTGAATAGGCTGCAGGGGGACCGTGAAGACCAGCAACAGCTTTCAGGGCTGCCACCTTCCGTGTGGGACAAGGAGCCGGACGTGTCTTTCTGGATACAGGCCCTGCCGAGGACGAGAGCCATGAGATGTTCCTCCTCTGGGCAAGCCCGGGTCCCAGATCCTGTTGTGCCTGTGAATAGGCTGCAGGGGGACGGTGAAGACCAGCAACAGCTTTCAGGGCTGCCACCTTCCGTGTGGGACAAGGAGCCGGACGTGTGCATTTTCGGAAACAGGATCTGCCGAGGACGAGAGCCATGAGATGTTCCTCCTCTGGGCAAGGCCGGGTCCCAGATCCTGTTGTGCCTGTGAATAGGCTGCAGGGGGACGGTGAAGACCAGCAACAGCTTTCAGGGCTGCCACCTTCCGTGTGGGACAAGGAGCCGGACGTGTGCCTTTTCGGAAACAAGCTCTGCCGAGGACGAGAGCCATGAGATGTTCCTCCTCTGGGCAAGCCCGGGTCCTGAATCCTGTTGTGCCTGTGAATAGGCTGCAGGGGGACGGTGAAGACCAGCAACAGCTTTCAGGGCTGCCACCTTCCGTGTGGGACAAGGAGCCGAACGTGTGCCTTTTCGGAAACAAGCTCTGCCGAGGACGAGAGCCATTAGATGTTCCTCCTCTGGGCAAGCCCGGGTCCCAGATCCTGTTGTGCCTGTGAATAGGCTGCAGGGGGACGGTGAACACCAGCAACAGCTTTCACGGCTGCCACCTTCACTGTAGGACAAGGAGCCGGACGTGTGCCTTTTCGGAAACAGGCCGTGCCGAGGACGAGAGCCATGAGATGTTCCTCCTCTGGGCAAGCCCGGGTCCCAGATCCTGTTGTGCCTGTGAATAGGCTGCAGGGGGACGGTGAAGACCAGCAACAGCTTTCAGGGCTGCCACCTTCCGAGTGGGACAAGGAGCCGGACGTGTGCCTTTCTGGAAACAGGCCCTGCCGAGGACGAGAGCCATGAGATGTTCCTCCTCTGGGCAAGCCCCGGTCCTGAATCCTGTTGTGCCTGTGAATAGGCTGCAGGGGGACGGTGAAGACCAGCAACAGCTTTCAGGGCTGCCACCTTCCGTGTGGGACAAGGAGCCGGATGTGTGCCTTTCTGGAAACAGGCCCTGCCGAGGACGAGAGCCATGAGATGTTCCTCCTCTGGGCAAGCCCCGGTCCTGAATCCTGTTGTGCCTGTGAATAGGCTGCAGGGGGACGGTGAAGACCAGCAACAGCTTTCAGGGCTGCCACCTTCCGTGTGGGACAAGGAGCCGGACGTGTCTTTCTGGATACAGGCCCTGCCGAGGACGAGAGCCATGAGATGTTCCTCCTCTGGGCAAGGCCGGGTCCCAGATCCTGTTGTGCCTGTGAATAGGCTGCAGGGGGACGGTGAAGACCAGCAACAGCTTTCAGGGCTGCCACCTTCCGTGTGGGACAAGGAGCCGGACGTGTGCATTTTCGGAAACAGGATCTGCCGAGGACGAGAGCCATGAGATGTTCCTCCTCTGGGCAAGGCCGGGTCCCAGATCCTGTTGTGCCTGTGAATAGGCTGCAGGGGGACGGTGAAGACCAGCAACAGCTTTCAGGGCTGCCACCTTCCGTGTGGGACAAGGAGCCGGACGTGTGCATTTTCGGAAACAGGATCTGCCGAGGACGAGAGCCATGAGATGTTCCTCCTCTGGGCAAGGCCGGGTCCCAGATCCTGTTGTGCCTGTGAATAGGCTGCAGGGGGACGGTGAAGACCAGCAACAGCTTTCACGGCTGCCACCTTCACTGTGGGACAAGGAGCCGGACGTGTGCCTTTTCGGAAACAAGCTCTGCCGAGGACGAGAGCCATTAGATGTTCCTCCTCTGGGCAAGCCCGGGTCCCAAATCCTGTTGTGCCTGTGAACAGGCTGCAGAGGGACGGTGAAGACCAGCAACAGCTTTCAGGGCTGCCACCTTCCGTGTGGGACAAGGAGCCGGATGTGTGCCTTTTCGGAAACAGGCTCTGCCGAGGACGAGAGCCATGAGATGTTCCTCCTCTGGCAAGCCCGCGTCCAAATCCTGTTGTGCCTGTGAATAGGCTGCAGGGGGACGGTGAAGACCAGCAACAGCTTTCAGGGCTGCCACCTTCCGTGTGGGACAAGGAGCCGGATGAGTGCCTTTTCGGAAACAGGCTCTGCTGAGGACGAGAGCCATGAGATGTTCCTCCTCTGGGCAAGCCCGGGTCCCAGATCCTGTTGTGCCTGTGAATAGGCTGCAGGGGGACGGTGAAGACCAGCAACAGCTTTCAGGGCTGCCACCTTCCGTGTGGGACAAGGAGCCGGATGTGTGCCTTTTCGGAAACAGGCTCTGCCGAGGACAAGAGCCATGAGATGTTCCTCCTCTGGGCAAGCCCGCGTCCAAATCCTGTTGTGCCTGTGAATAGGCTGCAGGGGGACGGTGAAGACCAGCAACAGCTTTCAGGGCTGCCACCTTCCGTGTGGGACAAGGAGCCGGACGTGTGCCTTTCTGGAAACAGGCCGTGCCGAGGACGAGAGCCATGAGATGTTCCTCCTCTGGGCAAGCCCCGGTCCTGAATCCTGTTGTGCCTGTGAATAGGCTGCAGGGGGACGGTGAAGACCAGCAACAGCTTTCAGGGCTGCCACCTTCCGTGTGGGACAAGGAGCCGGACGTGTCTTTCTGGATACAGGCCCTGCCGAGGACGAGAGCCATGAGATGTTCCTCCTCTGGGCAAGGCCGGGTCCCAGATCCTGTTGTGCCTGTGAATAGGCTGCAGGGGGACGGTGAAGACCAGCAACAGCTTTCAGGGCTGCCACCTTCCGTGTGGGACAAGGAGCCGGACGTGTGCATTTTCGGAAACAGGATCTGCCGAGGACGAGAGCCATGAGATGTTCCTCCTCTGGGCAAGGCCGGGTCCCAGATCCTGTTGTGCCTGTGAATAGGCTGCAGGGGGACGGTGAAGACCAGCAACAGCTTTCAGGGCTGCCACCTTCCGTGTGGGACAAGGAGCCGAACGTGTGCCTTTTCGGAAACAAGCTCTGCCGAGGACGAGAGCCATGAGATGTTCCTCCTCTGGGCAAGCCCGGGTCCCAGATCCTGTTGTGCCTGTGAATAGGCTGCAGGGGGACGGTGAACACCAGCAACAGCTTTCACGGCTGCCACCTTCACTGTAGGACAAGGAGCCGGACGTGTGCCTTTTCGGAATCAGGCCGTGCCGAGGACGAGAGCCATGAGATGTTCCTCCTCTGGGCAAGCCCGGGTCCCAGATCCTGTTGTGCCTGTGAATAGGCTGCAGGGGGACGGTGAAGACCAGCAACAGCTTTCAGGGCTGCCACCTTCCGAGTGGGACAAGGAGCCGGACGTGTGCATTTTCGGAAACAGGCTCTGCCGAGGACGAGAGCCATGAGATGTTCCTCCTCTGGGCAAGCCCGGGTCCAAATCCTGTTGTGCCTGTGAATAGGCTGCAGGGGGACGGTGAAGACCAGCAACAGCTTTCAGGGCTGCCACCTTCCGTGTGGGACAAGGAGCCGGACGTGTGCCTTTCTGGAAACAGGCCCTGCCGAGGACGAGAGCCATGAGATGTTCCTCCTCTGGGCAAGCCCCGGTCCTGAATCCTGTTGTGCCTGTGAATAGGCTGCAGGGGGACGGTGAAGACCAGCAACAGCTTTCAGGGCTGCCACCTTCCGTGTGGGACAAGGACCCGGACGTGTCTTTCTGGATACAGGCCCTGCCGAGGACGAGAGCCATGAGATGTTCCTCCTCTGGGCAAGGCCGGGTCCCAGATCCTGTTGTGCCTGTGAATAGGCTGCAGGGGGACGGTGAAGACCAGCAACAGCTTTCAGGGCTGCCACCTTCCGTGTGGGACAAGGAGCCGGACGTGTGCATTTTCGGAAACAGGCTCTGCCGAGGACGAGAGCCATGAGATGTTCCTCCTCTGGGCAAGGCCGGGTCCCAGATCCTGTTGTGCCTGTGAATAGGCTGCAGGGGGACGGTGAAGACCAGCAACAGCTTTCAGGGCTGCCACCTTCCGTGTGGGACAAGGAGCCGGACGTGTGCATTTTCGGAAACAGGATCTGCCGAGGACGAGAGCCATGAGATGTTCCTCCTCTGGGCAAGGCCGGGTCCCAGATCCTGTTGTGCCTGTGAATAGGCTGCAGGGGGACGGTGAAGACCAGCAACAGCTTTCACGGCTGCCACCTTCACTGTGGGACAAGGAGCCGGACGTGTGCCTTTTCGGAAACAAGCTCTGCCGAGGACGAGAGCCATTAGATGTTCCTCCTCTGGGCAAGCCCGGGTCCCAAATCCTGTTGTGCCTGTGAACAGGCTGCAGAGGGACGGTGAAGACCAGCAACAGCTTTCAGGGCTGCCACCTTCCGTGTGGGACAAGGAGCCGGATGTGTGCCTTTTCGGAAACAGGCTCTGCCGAGGACGAGAGCCATGAGATGTTCCTCCTCTGGCAAGCCCGCGTCCAAATCCTGTTGTGCCTGTGAATAGGCTGCAGGGGGACGGTGAAGACCAGCAACAGCTTTCAGGGCTGCCACCTTCCGTGTGGGACAAGGAGCCGGATGAGTGCCTTTTCGGAAACAGGCTCTGCTGAGGACGAGAGCCATGAGATGTTCCTCCTCTGGGCAAGCCCGGGTCCCAGATCCTGTTGTGCCTGTGAATAGGCTGCAGGGGGACGGTGAAGACCAGCAACAGCTTTCAGGGCTGCCACCTTCCGTGTGGGACAAGGAGCCGGACGTGTGCATTTTCGGAAACATGATCTGCCGAGGACGAGAGCCATGAGATGTTCCTCCTCTGGGCAAGCTCGCGTCCAAATCCTGTTGTGCCTGTGAATAGGCTGCAGGGGGACGGTGAAGACCAGCAACAGCTTTCAGGGCTGCCACCTTCCGTGTGGGACAATGAGCGGGTCTTGTGCCTTTATGGAAACAGGCCCTGCCGAGGACGAGAGCCATGAGATGTTCCTCCTCTGGGCAAGCCCGGGTCCCAGATCCTGTTGTGCCTGTGAATAGGCCGCAGGGGGACGGTGAAGACCAGCAACAGCTTCCAGGGCTGCCACCTTCCGTGTGGGACAAGGAGCCGGACGTGTGCCTTTTCGGAATCAGGCTCTGCCGAGGACGAGAGCCATGAGATGTTCCTCCTCTGGGCAAGCCCGGGTCCCAGATCCTGTTGTGCCTGTGAATAGGCTGCAGGGGGACGGTGAAGACCAGCAACAGCTTTCAGGGCTGCCACCTTCCGTGTGGGACAAGGAGCCGGATGTGTGCCTTTTCGGAATCAGGCTCTGCCGAGGACGAGAGCCATGAGATGTTCCTCCTCTGGGCAAGCCCGGGTCCTGAATCCTGTTGTGCCTGTGAATAGGCTGCAGGGGGACGGTGAAGACCAGCAACAGCTTTCAGGGCTGCCACCTTCACTGTGGTACAAGGAGCCGGACGTGTGCCTTTTCGGAAACAAGCTCTGCCGAGGACGAGAGCCATTAGATGTTCCTCCTCTGGGCAAGCCCGGGTCCCAGATCCTGTTGTGCCTGTGAACAGGCGGCAGGGGGACGGTGAAGACCAGCAACAGCTTTCAGGGCTGCCACCTTCCGTGTGGGACAAGGAGCCGGATGTGTGCCTTTTCGGAAACAGGCTCTGCCGAGGACGAGAGCCATGAGATGTTCCTCCTCTGGGCAAGCCCGCGTCCAAATCCTGTTGTGCCTGTGAATAGGCTGCAGGGGGACCGTGAAGACCAGCAACAGCTTTCAGGGCTGCCACCTTCCGTGTGGGACAAGGAGCCGGACGTGTCTTTCTGGATACAGGCCCTGCCGAGGACGAGAGCCATGAGATGTTCCTCCTCTGGGCAAGCCCGGGTCCCAGATCCTGTTGTGCCTGTGAATAGGCTGCAGGGGGACGGTGAAGACCAGCAACAGCTTTCAGGGCTGCCACCTTCCGTGTGGGACAAGGAGCCGGACGTGTGCATTTTCGGAAACAGGATCTGCCGAGGACGAGAGCCATGAGATGTTCCTCCTCTGGGCAAGGCCGGGTCCCAGATCCTGTTGTGCCTGTGAATAGGCTGCAGGGGGACGGTGAAGACCAGCAACATCTTTCAGGGCTGCCACCTTCCGTGTGGGACAAGGAGCCGGACGTGTGCCTTTTCGGAAACAAGCTCTGACGAGGACGAGAGCCATGAGATGTTCCTCCTCTGGGCAAGCCCGGGTCCTGAATCCTGTTGTGCCTGTGAATAGGCTGCAGGGGGACGGTGAAGACCAGCAACAGCTTTCAGGGCTGCCACCTTCCGTGTGGGACAAGGAGCCGGACGTGTGCCTTTTCGGAAACAAGCTCTGCCGAGGACGAGAGCCATTAGATGTTCCTCCTCTGGGCAAGCCCGGGTCCCAGATCCTGTTGTGCCTGTGAATAGGCTGCAGGGGGACGGTGAACACCAGCAACAGCTTTCACGGCTGCCACCTTCACTGTAGGACAAGGAGCCGGACGTGTGCCTTTTCGGAATCAGGCCGTGCCGAGGACGAGAGCCATGAGATGTTCCTCCTCTGGGCAAGCCCGGGTCCCAGATCCTGTTGTGCCTGTGAATAGGCTGCAGGGGGACGGTGAAGACCAGCAACAGCTTTCAGGGCTGCCACCTTCCGAGTGGGACAAGGAGCCGGACGTGTGCCTTTCTGGAAACAGGCCCTGCCGAGGACGAGAGCCATGAGATGTTCCTCCTCTGGGCAAGCCCCGGTCCTGAATCCTGTTGTGCCTGTGAATAGGCTGCAGGGGGACGGTGAAGACCAGCAACAGCTTTCAGGGCTGCCACCTTCCGTGTGGGACAAGGATCCGGATGTGTGCCTTTCTGGAAACAGGCCCTGCCGAGGACGAGAGCCATGAGATGTTCCTCCTCTGGGCAAGCCCCGGTCCTGAATCCTGTTGTGCCTGTGAATAGGCTGCAGGGGGACGGTGAAGACCAGCAACAGCTTTCAGGGCTGCCACCTTCCGTGTGGGACAAGGAGCCGGACGTGTCTTTCTGGATACAGGCCCTGCCGAGGACGAGAGCCATGAGATGTTCCTCCTCTGGGCAAGGCCGGGTCCCAGATCCTGTTGTGCCTGTGAATAGGCTGCAGGGGGACGGTGAAGACCAGCAACAGCTTTCAGGGCTGCCACCTTCCGTGTGGGACAACGAGCCGGACGTGTGCCTTTTCGGAAACAAGCTCTGCCGAGGACGAGAGCCATGAGATGTTCCTCCTCTGGGCAAGGCCGGGTCCCAGATCCTGTTGTGCCTGTGAATAGGCTGCAGGGGGACGGTGAAGACCAGCAACAGCTTTCACGGCTGCCACCTGCACTGTGGGACAAGGAGCCGGACGTGTGCCTTTTCGGAAACAAGCTCTGCCGAGGACGAGAGCCATTAGATGTTCCTCCTCTGGGCAAGCCCGGGTCCCAAATCCTGTTGTGCCTGTGAACAGGCTGCAGAGGGACGGTGAAGACCAGCAACAGCTTTCAGGGCTGCCACCTTCCGTGTGGGACAAGGAGCCGGATGTGTGCCTTTTCGGAAACAGGCTCTGCCGAGGACGAGAGCCATGAGATGTTCCTCCTCTGGCAAGCCCGCGTCCAAATCCTGTTGTGCCTGTGAATAGGCTGCAGGGGGACGGTGAAGACCAGCAACAGCTTTCAGGGCTGCCACCTTCCGTGTGGGACAAGGAGCCGGATGAGTGCCTTTTCGGAAACAGGCTCTGCTGAGGACGAGAGCCATGAGATGTTCCTCCTCTGGGCAAGCCCGGGTCCCAGATCCTGTTGTGCCTGTGAATAGGCTGCAGGGGGACGGTGAAGACCAGCAACAGCTTTCAGGGCTGCCACCTTCCGTGTGGGACAAGGAGCCGGATCTGTGCCTTTTCGGAAACAGGCTCTGCCGAGGACGAGAGCCATGAGATGTTCCTCCTCTGGGCAAGCCCGCGTCCAAATCCTGTTGTGCCTGTGAATAGGCTGCAGGGGGACGGTGAAGACCAGCAACAGCTTTCAGGGCTGCCACCTTCCGTGTGGGACAAGGAGCCGGACGTGTGCCTTTCTGGAAACAGGCCGTGCCGAGGACGAGAGCCATGAGATGTTCCTCCTCTGGGCAAGCCCCGGTCCTGAATCCTGTTGTGCCTGTGAATAGGCTGCAGGGGGACGGTGAAGACCAGCAACAGCTTTCAGGGCTGCCACCTTCCGTGTGGGACAAGGAGCCGGACGTGTCTTTCTGGATACAGGCCCTGCCGAGGACGAGAGCCATGAGATGTTCCTCCTCTGGGCAAGGCCGGGTCCCAGATCCTGTTGTGCCTGTGAATAGGCTGCAGGGGGACGGTGAAGACCAGCAACAGCTTTCAGGGCTGCCACCTTCCGTGTGGGACAAGGAGCTGGACGTGTGCATTTTCGGAAACAGGATCTGCCGAGGACGAGAGCCATGAGATGTTCCTCCTCTGGGCAAGGCCGGGTCCCAGATCCTGTTGTGCCTGTGAATAGGCTGCAGGGGGACGGTGAAGACCAGCAACAGCTTTCAGGGCTGCCACCTTCCGTGTGGGACAAGGAGCCGAACGTGTGCCTTTTCGGAAACAAGCTCTGCCGAGGACGAGAGCCATTAGATGTTCCTCCTCTGGGCAAGCCCGGGTCCCAGATCCTGTTGTGCCTGTGAATAGGCTGCAGGGGGACGGTGAACACCAGCAACAGCTTTCACGGCTGCCACCTTCACTGTAGGACAAGGAGCCGGACATGTGCCTTTTCGGAATCAGGCCGTGCCGAGGACGAGAGCCATGAGATGTTCCTCCTCTGGGCAAGCCCGGGTCCCAGATCCTGTTGTGCCTGTGAATAGGCTGCAGGGGGACGGTGAAGACCAGCAACAGCTTTCAGGGCTGCCACCTTCCGAGTGGGACAAGGAGCCGGACGTGTGCATTTTCGGAAACAGGCTCTGCCGAGGACGAGAGCCATGAGATGTTCCTCCTCTGGGCAAGCCCGGGTCCAAATCCTGTTGTGCCTGTGAATAGGCTGCAGGGGGACGGTGAAGACCAGCAACAGCTTTCAGGGCTGCCACCTTCCGTGTGGGACAAGGAGCCGGACGTGTGCCTTTCTGGAAACAGGCCCTGCCGAGGACGAGAGCCATGAGATGTTCCTCCTCTGGGCAAGCCCCGGTCCTGAATCCTGTTGTGCCTGTGAATAGGCTGCAGGGGGACGGTGAAGACCAGCAACAGCTTTCAGGGCTGCCACCTTCCGTGTGGGACAAGGAGCCGGATGTGTGCCTTTCTGGAAACAGGCCCTGCCGAGGACGAGAGCCATGAGATGTTCCTCCTCTGGGCAAGCCCCGGTCCTGAATCCTGTTGTGCCTGTGAATAGGCTGCAGGGGCATGGTGAACACCAGCAACAGCTTTCACGGCTGCCACCTTCCGTGTGGGACAAGGAGCCGGACGTGTCTTTCTGGATACAGGCCCTGCCGAGGACGAGAGCCATGAGATGTTCCTCCTCTGGGCAAGGCCGGGTCCCAGATCCTGTTGTGCCTGTGAATAGGCTGCAGGGGGACGGTGAAGACCAGCAACAGCTTTCAGGGCTGCCACCTTCCGTGTGGGACAAGGAGCCGGACGTGTGCATTTTCGGAAACAGGATCTGCCGAGGACGAGAGCCATGAGATGTTCCTCCTCTGGGCAAGGCCGGGTCCCAGATCCTGTTGTGCCTGTGAATAGGCTGCAGGGGGACGGTGAAGACCAGCAACAGCTTTCAGGGCTGCCACCTTCCGTGTGGGACAAGGAGCCGGACGTGTGCATTTTCGGAAACAGGATCTGCCGAGGACGAGAGCCATGAGATGTTCCTCCTCTGGGCAAGGCCGGGTCCCAGATCCTGTTGTGCCTGTGAATAGGCTGCAGGGGGACGGTGAAGACCAGCAACAGCTTTCACGGCTGCCACCTTCACTGTGGGACAAGGAGCCGGACGTGTGCCTTTTCGGAAACAAGCTCTGCCGAGGACGAGAGCCATTAGATGTTCCTCCTCTGGGCAAGCCCGGGTCCCAAATCCTGTTGTGCCTGTGAACAGGCTGCAGAGGGACGGTGAAGACCAGCAACAGCTTTCAGGGCTGCCACCTTCCGTGTGGGACAAGGAGCCGGATGTGTGCCTTTTCGGAAACAGGCTCTGCCGAGGACGAGAGCCATGAGATGTTCCTCCTCTGGCAAGCCCGCGTCCAAATCCTGTTGTGCCTGTGAATAGGCTGCAGGGGGACGGTGAAGACCAGCAACAGCTTTCAGGGCTGCCACCTTCCGTGTGGGACAAGGAGCCGGACGTGTCTTTCTGGATATAGGCCCTGCCGAGGACGAGAGCCATGAGATGTTCCTCCTCTGGGTAAGGCCGGGTCCCAGATCCTGTTGTGCCTGTGAATAGGCTGCAGGGGGACGGTGAAGACCAGCAACAGCTTCCAGGGCTGCCACCTTCCGTGTGGGACAAGGAGCCGGACGTGTGCCTTTTCGGAAACAAGCTCTGCCGAGGACGAGAGCCATGAGATGTTCCTCCTCTGGGCAAGCCCGGGTCCCAGATCCTGTTGTGCCTGTGAATAGGATGCAGGGGGACGGTGAACACCAGTAACAGCTTTCACGGCTGCCACCTTCACTGTAGGACAAGGAGCCGGACGTGTGCCTTTCTGGAAACAGGCCGTGCCGAGGACGAGAGCCATGAGATATTCCTCCTCTGGCCAAGCCCGGGTCCCAGATCCTGTTGTGCCTGTGAATAGGCTGCAGGGGGACGGTGAAGACCAGCAACAGCTTTCAGGGCTGCCACCTTCCGTGTGGGACAAGGAGCCGGATGTGTGCCTTTTCGGAAACAGGCTCTGCCGAGGACGAGAGCCATGAGATGTTCCTCCTCTGGGCAAGCCCGCGTCCAAATCCTTTTGTGCCTGTGAATAGGCTGCAGGGGGACGGTGAAGACCAGCAACAGCTTTCAGGGCTGCCACCTTCCGTGTGGGACAAGGAGCCGGATGTGTGCCTTTTCGGAAACAGGCTCTGCCGAGGACGAGAGCCATGAGATGTTCCTCCTCTGGGCAAGCCCGGGTCCTGAATCCTGTTGTGCCTGTGAATAGGCTGCAGGGGGACGGTGAAGACCAGCAACAGCTTTCAGGGCTGCCACCTTCACTGTGGGACAAGGAGCCGGACGTGTGCCTTTTCGGAAACAAGCTCTGCCGAGGACGAGAGCCATTAGATGTTCCTCCTCTGGGCAAGCCCGGGTCCCAGATCCTGTTGTGCCTGTGAACAGGCGGCAGGGGGACGGTGAAGACCAGCAACAGCTTTCAGGGCTGCCACCTTCCGTGTGGGACAAGGAGCCGGATGTGTGCCTTTTCGGAAACAGGCTCTGCCGAGGACGAGAGCCATGAGATGTTCCTCCTCTGGGCAAGCCCGCGTCCAAATCCTGTTGTGCCTGTGAATAGGCTGCAGGGGGACCGTGAAGACCAGCAACAGCTTTCAGGGCTGCCACCTTCCGTGTGGGACAAGGAGCCGGACGTGTCTTTCTGGATACAGGCCCTGCCGAGGACGAGAGCCATGAGATGTTCCTCCTCTGGGCAAGCCCGGGTCCCAGATCCTGTTGTGCCTGTGAATAGGATGCAGGGGGACGGTGAACACCAGCAACAGCTTTCACGGCTGCCACCTTCACTGTAGGACAAGGAGCCGGACGTGTGCCTTTCTGGAAACAGGCCGTGCCGAGGACGAGAGCCATGAGATGTTCCTCCTCTGGGCAAGCCCGGGTACCAGATCCTGTTGTGCCTGTGAATAGGCTGCAGGGGGACGGTGAAGACCAGCAACAGCTTTCAGGGCTGCCACCTTCCGAGTGGGACAAGGAGCCGGACGTGTGCCTTTTCGGAATCAGGCTCTGCCGAGGACGAGAGCCATGAGATGTTCCTCCTCTGGGCAAGCCCGGGTCCAAATCCTGTTGTGCCTGTGAATAGGCTGCAGGGGGACGGTGAAGACCAGCAACAGCTTTCAGGGCTGCCACCTTCCGTGTGGGACAAGGAGCCGGATGTGTGCCTTTCTGGAAACAGGCCCTGCCGAGGACGAGAGCCATGAGATGTTCCTCCTCTGGGCAAGCCCCGGTCCTGAATCCTGTTGTGCCTGTGAATAGGCTGCAGGGGGACGGTGAAGACCAGCAACAGCTTTCAGGGCTGCCACCTTCCGTGTGGGACAAGGAGCCGGACGTGTCTTTCTGGATACAGGCCCTGCCGAGGACGAGAGCCATGAGATGTTCCTCCTCTGGGCAAGGCCGGGTCCCAGATCCTGTTGTGCCTGTGAATAGGCTGCAGGGGGACGGTGAAGACCAGCAACAGCTTTCAGGGCTGCCACCTTCCGTGTGGGACAAGGAGCCGGACGTGTGCCTTTTC
This sequence comes from Astur gentilis, assembly GCF_929443795.1. Classification (NCBI taxonomy): domain Eukaryota; kingdom Metazoa; phylum Chordata; class Aves; order Accipitriformes; family Accipitridae; genus Astur; species Astur gentilis. The sequence goes on from NW_026061071.1 coordinate 1,310,327, forward strand.
GGAAACAAGCTCTGCCGAGGACGAGAGCCATGAGATGTTCCTCCTCTGGGCAAGGCCGCGTCCCAGATCCTGTTGTGCCTGTGAATAGGCTGCAGGGGGACGGTGAAGACCAGCAACAGCTTTCAGGGCTGCCACCTTCCGTGTGGGACAAGGAGCCGGACGTGTGCATTTTCGGAAACAGGATCTGCCGAGGACGAGAGCCATGAGATGTTCCTCCTCTGGGCAAGGCCGGGTCCCAGATCCTGTTGTGCCTGTGAATAGGCTGCAGGGGGACGGTGAAGACCAGCAACAGCTTTCACGGCTGCCACCTTCACTGTGGGACAAGGAGCCGGACGTGTGCCTTTTCGGAAACAAGCTCTGCCGAGGACGAGAGCCATTAGATGTTCCTCCTCTGGGCAAGCCCGGGTCCCAAATCCTTTTGTGCCTGTGAACAGGCTGCAGAGGGACGGTGAAGACCAGCAACAGCTTTCAGGGCTGCCACCTTCCGTGTGGGACAAGGAGCCGGATGTGTGCCTTTTCGGAAACAGGCTCTGCCGAGGACGAGAGCCATGAGATGTTCCTCCTCTGGGCAAGCCCGCGTCCAAATCCTGTTGTGCCTGTGAATAGGCTGCAGGGGGACGGTGAAGACCAGCAACAGCTTTCAGGGCTGCCACCTTCCGTGTGGGACAAGGAGCCGGACGTGTCTTTCTGGAAACAGGCCCTGCCGAGGACGAGAGCCATGAGATGTTCCTCCTCTGGGCAAGCCCGGGTCCCAGATCCTGTTGTGCCTGTGAATAGGCTGCAGGGGGACGGTGAAGACCAGCAACAGCTTTCAGGGCTGCCACCTTCCGTGTGGGACAAGGAGCCGGACGTGTGCCTTTTCGGAATCAGGCTCTGCCGAGGACGAGAGCCATGAGATGTTCCTCCTCTGGGCAAGCCCGGGTCGAAATCCTGTTGTGCCTGTGAATAGGCTGCAGGGGGACGGTGAAGACCAGCAACAGCTTTCAGGGCTGCCACCTTCCGTGTGGGACAAGGAGCCGGACGTGTCTTTCTGGATACAGGCCCTGCCGAGGACGAGAGCCATGAGATGTTCCTCCTCTGGGCAAGCCCGGGTCCCAGATCCTGTTGTGCCTGTGAATAGGCTGCAGGGGGACGGTGAAGACCAGCAACAGCTTTCAGGGCTGCCACCTTCCGTGTGGGACAATGAGCCGGACGTGTGCATTTTCGGAAACAGGATCTGCCGAGGACGAGAGCCATGAGATGTTCCTCCTCTGGGCAAGGCCGGGTCCCAGATCCTGTTGTGCCTGTGAATAGGCTGCAGGGGGACGGTGAAGACCAGCAACAGCTTTCAGGGCTGCCACCTTCCGTGTGGGACAAGGAGCCGGACGTGTGCCTTTTCGGAAACAAGCTCTGCCGAGGACGAGAGCCATGAGATGTTCCTCCTCTGGGCAAGCCCGGGTCCTGAATGCTGTTGTGCCTGTGAATAGGCTGCAGGGGGACGGTGAAGACCAGCAACAGCTTTCAGGGCTGCCACCTTCCGTGTGGGACAAGGAGCCGAACGTGTGCTTTTTCGGAAACAAGCTCTGCCGAGGACGAGAGCCATTAGATGTTCCTCCTCTGGGCAAGCCCGCGTCCAGATACTGTTGTGACTGTGAATAGGCTGCAGGGCGACGGTGAAGACCAGCAACAGCTTTCAGGGCTGCCACCTTCCGTGTGGGACAAGGAGCCGGATGAGTGCCTTTTCGGAAACAGGCTCTGCTGAGGACGAGAGCCATGAGATGTTCCTCCTCTGGGCAAGCCCGGGTCCCAGATCCTGTTGTGCCTGTGAATAGGCTGCAGGGGGACGGTGAAGACCAGCAACAGCTTTCAGGGCTGCCACCTTCCGTGTGGGACAAGGAGCCGGATGTGTGCCTTTTGGGAAACAGGCTCTGCCGAGGACGAGAGCCATGAGATGTTCCTCCTCTGGGCAAGCCCGCGTCCAAATCCTGTTGTGCCTGTGAATAGGCTGCAGGGGGACGGTGAAGACCAGCAACAGCTTTCAGGGCTGCCACCTTCCGTGTGGGACAAGGAGCCGGACGTGTGCCTTTTCGGAATCAGGCTCTGCCGAGGACGAGAGCCATGAGATGTTCCTCCTCTGGGCAAACCCCGGTCCAAATCCTGTTGTGCGTGTGAATAGGCTGCAGGGGGACGGTGAAGACCAGCAACAGCTTTCAGGGCTGCCACCTTCCGTGTGGGAGAAGGAGCCGGATGTGTGCCTTTTCGGAATCAGGCTCTGCCGAGGACGAGAGCCATGAGATGTTCCTCCTCTGGGCAAGGCCGGGTCCCAGATCCTGTTGTGCCTGTGAATAGGCTGCAGGGGGACGGTGAAGACCAGCAACAGCTTTCAGGGCTGCCACCTTCCGTGTGGGACAAGGAGCCGGACGTGTCTTTCTGGATACAGGCCCTGCCGAGGACGAGAGCCATGAGATGTTCCTCCTCTGGGCAAGCCCGCGTCCAAATCCTGTTGTGCCTGTGAATAGGCTGCAGGGGGACGGTGAAGACCAGCAACAGCTTTCAGGGCTGCCACCTTCCGTGTGGGACAAGGAGCCGGATGAGTGCCTTTTCGGAAACAGGCTCTGCTGAGGACGAGAGCCATGAGATGTTCCTCCTCTGGGCAAGCCCGGGTCCCAGATCCTGTTGTGCCTGTGAATAGGCTGCAGGGGGACGGTGAAGACCAGCAACAGCTTTCAGGGCTGCCACCTTCCGTGTGGGACAAGGAGCCGGATGTGTGCCTTTTCGGAAACAGGCTCTGCCGAGGACGAGAGCCATGAGATGTTCCTCCTCTGGGCAAGCCCGCGTCCAAATCCTGTTGTGCCTGTGAATAGGCTGCAGGGGGACGGTGAACACCAGCAACAGCTTTCACGGCTGCCACCTTCCGTGTGGGACAAGGAGCCGGACGTGTGCCTTTCTGGAAACAGGCCGTGCCGAGGACGAGAGCCATGAGATGTTCCTCCTCTGGGCAAGCCCGGGTCCCAGATCCTGTTGTGCCTGTGAATAGGCTGCAGGGGGACGGTGAAGACCATCAACAGCTTTCAGGGCTGCCACCTTCCGAGTGGGACAAGGAGCCGGACGTGTGCCTTTTCGGAATCAGGCTCTGCCGAGGACGAGAGCCATGAGATGTTCCTCCTCTGGGCAAGCCCGGGTCCAAATCCTGTTGTGCCTGTGAATAGGCTGCAGGGGGACGGTGAAGACCAGCAACAGCTTTCAGGGCTGCCACCTTCCGTGTGGGACAAGGAGCCGGATGTGTGCCTTTCTGGAAACAGGCCCTGCCGAGGACGAGAGCCATGAGATGTTCCTACTCTGGGCAAGCCCCGGTCCTGAATCCTGTTGTGCCTGTGAATAGGCTGCAGGGGGACGGTGAACACCAGCAACAGCTTTCACGGCTGCCACCTTCACTGTGGGACAAGGAGCCGGACGTGTGCCTTTCTGGAAACAGGCCGTGCCGAGGACGAGAGCCATGAGATGTTCCTCCTCTGGCCAAGCCCGGGTCCCAGATCCTGTTGTGCCTGTGAATAGGCTGCAGGGGGACGGTGAAGACCAGCAACAGCTTTCAGGGCTGCCACCTTCCGTGTGGGACAAGGATCCGGATGAGTGCCTTTTCGGAAACAGGCTCTGCTGAGGACGAGAGCCATGAGATGTTCCTCCTCTGGGCAAGCCCGGGTCCCAGATCCTGTTGTGCCTGTGAATAGGCTGCAGGGGGACGGTGAAGACCAGCAACAGCTTTCAGGGCTGCCACCTTCCGTGTGGGACAAGGAGCCGGATGTGTGCCTTTTGGGAAACAGGCTATGCCGAGGACGAGAGCCATGAGATGTTCCTCCTCTGGGCAAGCCCGCGTCCAAATCCTGTTGTGCCTGTGAATAGGCTGCAGGGGGACGGTGAAGACCAGCAACAGCTTTCAGGGCTGCCACCTTCCGTGTGGGACAAGGAGCCGGACGTGTGCCTTTTCGGAATCAGGCTCTGCCGAGGACGAGAGCCATGAGATGTTCCTCCTCTGGGCAAGCCCCGGTCCAAATCCTGTTGTGCCTGTGAATAGGCTGCAGGGGGACGGTGAAGACCAGCAACAGCTTTCAGGGCTGCCACCTTCCGTGTGGGACAAGGAGCCGGATGAGTGCCTTTTCGGAAACAGGCTCTGCTGAGGACGAGAGCCATGAGATGTTCCTCCTCTGGGCAAGCCCGGGTCCCAGATCCTGTTGTGCCTGTGAATAGGCTGCAGGGGGACGGTGAAGACCAGCAACAGCTTTCAGGGCTGCCACCTTCCGTGTGGGACAAGGAGCCGGATGTGTGCCTTTTCGGAATCAGGCTCTGCCGAGGACGAGAGCCATGAGATGTTCCTCCTCTGGGCAAGCCCGCGTCCAGATCCTGTTGTGCCTGTGAATAGGCTGCAGGGGGACGGTGAAGACCAGCAACAGCTTTCAGGGCTGCCACCTTCCGTGTGGGACAAGGAGCCGGACGTGTCTTTCTGGATACAGGCCCTGCCGAGGACGAGAGCCATGAGATGTTCCTCCTCTGGGTAAGGCCGGGTCCCAGATCCTGTTGTGCCTGTGAATAGGCTGCAGGGGGACGGTGAAGACCAGCAACAGCTTCCAGGGCTGCCACCTTCCGTGTGGGACAAGGAGCCGGACGTGTGCCTTTTCGGAAACAAGCTCTGCCGAGGACGAGAGCCATTAGATGTTCCTCCTCTGGGCAAGCCCGGGTCCCAGATCCTGTTGTGCCTGTGAATAGGCTGCAGGGGGACGGTGAACACCAGCAACAGCTTTCACGGCTGCCACCTTCACTGTGGGACAAGGAGCCGGACGTGTGCCTTTCTGGAAACAGGCCGTGCCGAGGACGAGAGCCAAGAGATGTTCCTCCTCTGGCCAAGCCCGGGTCCCAGATCCTGTTGTGCCTGTGAATTGGCTGCAGGGGGACGGTGAAGACCAGCAACAGCTTTCAGGGCTGCCACCTTCCGTGTGGGAAAAGGAGCCGGACGTGTGCCTTTTCGGAAACAAGCTCTGCCGAGGACGAGAGCCATGAGATGTTCCTCCTCTGGGCAAGGCCGGGTCCCAGATCCTGTTGTGCCTGTGAATAGGCTGCAGGGGGACGGTGAAGACCAGCAACAGCTTTCAGGGCTGCCACCTTCCGTGTGGGACAAGGAGCCGGACGTGTGCATTTTCGGAAACAGGATCTGCCGAGGACGAGAGCCATGAGATGTTCCTCCTCTGGGCAAGGCCGGGTCCCAGATCCTGTTGTGCCTCTGAATAGGCTGCAGGGGGACGGTGAAGACCAGCAACAGCTTTCAGGGCTGCCACCTTCCGTGTGGGACAAGGAGCCGGATGTGTGCCTTTTCGGAAACAGGCTCTGCCGAGGACGAGAGCCATGAGATGTTCCTCCTCTGGGCAAGCCCGCGTCCAAATCCTTTTGTGCCTGTGAATAGGCTGCAGGGGGACGGTGAACACCAGCAACAGCTTTCACGGCTGCCACCTTCACTGTAGGACAAGGAGCCGGACGTGTGCCTTTCTGGAAACAGGCCGTGCCGAGGACGAGAGCCATGAGATGTTCCTCCTCTGGGCAAGCCCGGGTCCCAGATCCTGTTGTGCCTGTGAATAGGCTGCAGGGGGACGGTGAAGACCATCAACAGCTTTCAGGGCTGCCACCTTCCGAGTGGGACAAGGAGCCGGACGTGTGCCTTTTCGGAATCAGGCTCTGCCGAGGACGAGAGCCATGAGATGTTCCTCCTCTGGGCAAGCCCGGGTCCAAATCCTGTTGTGCCTGTGAATAGGCTGCAGGGGGACGGTGAAGACCAGCAACAGCTTTCAGGGCTGCCACCTTCCGTGTGGGACAAGGAGCCGGATGTGTGCCTTTCTGGAAACAGGCCCTGCCGAGGACGAGAGCCATGAGATGTTCCTCCTCTGGGCAAGCCCCGGTCCTGAATCCTGTTGTGCCTGTGAATAGGCTGCAGGGGGACGGTGAACACCAGCAACAGCTTTCACGGCTGCCACCTTCACTGTGGGACAAGGAGCCGGACGTGTGCCTTTCTGGAAACAGGCCGTGCCGAGGACGAGAGCCAAGAGATGTTCCTCCTCTGGCCAAGCCCGGGTCCCAGATCCTGTTGTGCCTGTGAATTGGCTGCAGGGGGACGGTGAAGACCAGCAACAGCTTTCAGGGCTGCCACCTTCCGTGTGGGAAAAGGAGCCGGACGTGTGCCTTTTCGGAAACAAGCTCTGCCGAGGACGAGAGCCATGAGATGTTCCTCCTCTGGGCAAGGCCGGGTCCCAGATCCTGTTGTGCCTGTGAATAGGCTGCAGGGGGACGGTGAAGACCAGCAACAGCTTTCAGGGCTGCCACCTTCCGTGTGGGACAAGGAGCCGGACGTGTGCAGTTTCGGAAACAGGATCTGCCGAGGACGAGAGCCATGAGATGTTCCTCCTCTGGGCAAGGCCGGGTCCCAGATCCTGTTGTGCCTGTGAATAGGCTGCAGGGGGACGGTGAAGACCAGCAACAGCTTTCACGGCTGCCACCTTCACTGTGGGACAAGGAGCCGGACGTGTCTTTCCGGATACAGGCCCTGCCGAGGACGAGAGCCATGAGATGTTCCTCCTCTGGGCAAGCCCGGGTCCCAGATCCTGTTGTGCCTGTGAACAGGCTGCAGAGGGACGGTGAAGACCAGCAACAGCTTTCAGGGCTGCCACCTTCCGTGTGGGACAAGGAGCCGGATGTGTGCCTTTTCGGAAACAGGCTCTGCCGAGGACGAGAGCCATGAGATGTTCCTCCTCTGGGCAAGCCCGGGTCCCAGATCCTGTTGTGCCTGTGAATAGGCTGCAGGGGGACGGTGAAGACCAGCAACAGCTTTCAGGGCTGCCACCTTCCGTGTGGGACAAGGAGCCGGATGTGTGCCTTTTGGGAAACAGGCTCTGCCGAGGACGAGAGCCATGAGATGTTCCTCCTCTGGGCAAGCCCGCGTCCAAATCCTGTTGTGCCTGTGAATAGGCTGCAGGGGGACGGTGAAGACCAGCAACAGCTTTCAGGGCTGCCACCTTCCGTGTGGGACAAGGAGCCGGACGTGTGCCTTTTCGGAATCAGGCTCTGCCGAGGACGAGAGCCATGAGATGTTCCTCCTCTGGGCAAGCCCCGGTCCAAATCCTGTTGTGCGTGTGAATAGGCTGCAGGGGGACGGTGAAGACCAGCAACAGCTTTCAGGGCTGCCACCTTCCGTGTGGGACAAGGAGCCGGATGTGTGCCTTTTCGGAATCAGGCTCTGCCGAGGACGAGAGCCATGAGATGTTCCTCCTCTGGGCAAGGCCGGGTCGCAGATCCTGTTGTGCCTGTGAATAGGCTGCAGGGGGACGGTGAAGACCAGCAACAGCTTTCAGGGCTGCCACCTTCCGTGTGGGACAAGGAGCCGGACGTGTCTTTCTGGATACAGGCCCTGCCGAGGACGAGAGCCATGAGATGTTCCTCCTCTGGGCAAGCCCGCGTCCAAATCCTGTTGTGCCTGTGAATAGGCTGCAGGGGGACGGTGAAGACCAGCAACAGCTTTCAGGGCTGCCACCTTCCGTGTGGGACAAGGAGCCGGATGAGTGCCTTTTCGGAAACAGGCTCTGCTGAGGACGAGAGCCATGAGATGTTCCTCCTCTGGGCAAGCCCGGGTCCCAGATCCTGTTGTGCCTGTGAATAGGCTGCAGGGGGACGGTGAAGACCAGCAACAGCTTTCAGGGCTGCCACCTTCCGTGTGGGACAAGGAGCCGGATGTGTGCCTTTTCGGAAACAGGCTCTGACGAGGACGAGAGCCATGAGATGTTCCTCCTCTGGGCAAGCCCGCATCCAAATCCTGTTGTGCCTGTGAATAGGCTGCAGGGGGACGGTGAAGACCAGCAACAGCTTTCAGGGCTGCCACCTTCCGTGTGGGACAAGGAGCCGGACGTGTCTTTCTGGATACAGGCCCTGCCGAGGACGAGAGCCATGAGATGTTCCTCCTCTGGGTAAGGCCGGGTCCCAGATCCTGTTGTGCCTGTGAATAGGCTGCAGGGGGACGGTGAAGACCAGCAACAGCTTTCAGGGCTGCCACCTTCCGTGTGGGACAAGGAGCCGGATGTGTGCCTTTTTGGAAACAGGCTCTGCCGAGGACGAGAGCCATGAGATGTTCCTCCTCTGGGCAAGCCCGCGTCCAAATCCTTTTGTGCCTGTGAATAGGCTGCAGGGGGACGGTGAACACCAGCAACAGCTTTCACGGCTGCCAGCTTCACTGTAGGACAAGGAGCCGGACGTGTGCCTTTCTGGAAACAGGCCGTGCCGAGGACGAGAGCCATGAGATGTTCCTCCTCTGGGCAAGCCCGGGTCCCAGATCCTGTTGTGCCTGTGAATAGGCTGCAGGGGGACGGTGAAGACCATCAACAGCTTTCAGGGCTGCCACCTTCCGAGTGGGACAAGGAGCCGGACGTGTGCCTTTTCGGAATCAGGCTCTGCCGAGGACGAGAGCCATGAGATGTTCCTCCTCTGGGCAAGGCCGGGTCCCAGATCCTGTTGTGCCTGTGAATAGGCTGCAGGGGGACGGTGAAGACCAGCAACAGCTTTCAGGGCTGCCACCTTCCGTGTGGGACAAGGAGCCGGACGTGTGCATTTTCGGAAACAGGATCTGCCGAGGACGAGAGCCATGAGATGTTCCTCCTCTGGGCAAGGCCGGGTCCCAGATCCTGTTGTGCCTGTGAATAGGCTGCAGGGGGACGGTGAAGACCAGCAACAGCTTTCACGGCTGCCACCTTCCGTGTGGGACAAGGAGCCGGACGTGTGCCTTTTCGGAAACAAGCTCTGCCGAGGACGAGAGCCATTAGATGTTCCTCCTCTGGGCAAGCCCGGGTCCCAGATCCTGTTGTGCCTGTGAACAGGCTGCAGAGGGACGGTGAAGACCAGCAACAGCTTTCAGGGCTGCCACCTTCCGTGTGGGACAAGGAGCCGGATGTGTGCCTTTTCGGAAACAGGCTCTGCCGAGGACGAGAGCCATGAGATGTTCCTCCTCTGGGCAAGCCCGGGTCCCAGATCCTGTTGTGCCTGTGAATAGGCTGCAGGGGGACGGTGAAGACCAGCAACAGCTTTCAGGGCTGCCACCTTCCGTGTGGGACAAGGAGCCGGATGTGTGCCTTTTGGGAAACAGGCTCTGCCGAGGACGAGAGCCATGAGATGTTCCTCCTCTGGGCAAGCCCGCGTCCAAATCCTGTTGTGCCTGTGAATAGGCTGCAGGGGGACGGTGAAGACCAGCAACAGCTTTCAGGGCTGCCACCTTCCGTGTGGGACAAGGAGCCGGACGTGTGCCTTTTCGGAATCAGGCTCTGCCGAGGACGAGAGCCATGAGATGTTCCTCCTCTGGGCAAGCCCCGGTCCAAATCCTGTTGTGCGTGTGAATAGGCTGCAGGGGGACGGTGAAGACCAGCAACAGCTTTCAGGGCTGCCACCTTCCGTGTGGGACAAGGAACCGGATGTGTGCCTTTTCGGAATCAGGCTCTGCCGAGGACGAGAGCCATGAGATGTTCCTCCTCTGGGCAAGCCCGCGTCCAAATCCTGTATTGCCTGTGAATAGGCTGCAGGGGGACGGTGAAGACCAGCAACAGCTTTCAGGGCTGCCACCTTCCGTGTGGGACAAGGAGCCGGACGTGTCTTTCTGGATACAGGCCCTGCCGAGGACGAGAGCCATGAGATGTTCCTCCTCTGGACAAGCCCGCGTCCAAATCCTGTTGTGCCTGTGAATAGGCTGCAGGGGGACGGTGAAGACCAGCAACAGCTTTCAGGGCTGCCACCTTCCGTGTGGGACAAGGAGCCGGATGAGTGCCTTTTCGGAAACAGGCTCTGCTGAGGACGAGAGCCATGAGATGTTCCTCCTCTGGGCAAGCCCGGGTCCCAGATCCTGTTGTGCCTGTGAATAGGCTGCAGGGGGACGGTGAAGACCAGCAACAGCTTTCAGGGCTGCCACCTTCCGTGTGGGACAAGGAGCCGGATGTGTGCCTTTTCGGAAACAGGCTCTGCCGAGGACGAGAGCCATGAGATGTTCCTCCTCTGGGCAAGCCCGCGTCCAAATCCTGTTGTGCCTGTGAATAGGCTGCAGGGGGACGGTGAAGACCAGCAACAGCTTTCAGGGCTGCCACCTTCCGTGTGGGACAAGGAGCCGGACGTGTCTTTCTGGATACAGGCCCTGCCGAGGACGAGAGCCATGAGATGTTCCTCCTCTGGGTAAGGCCGGGTCCCAGATCCTGTTGTGCCTGTGAATAGGCTGCAGGGGGACGGTGAAGACCAGCAACAGCTTCCAGGGCTGCCACCTTCCGTGTGGGACAAGGAGCCGGACGTGTGCCTTTTCGGAAACAAGCTCTGCCGAGGACGAGAGCCATGAGATGTTCCTCCTCTGGGCAAGCCCGGGTCCCAGATCCTGTTGTGCCTGTGAATAGGCTGCAGGGGGACGGTGAACACCAGCAACAGCTTTCACGGCTGCCACCTTCAGTGTAGGACAAGGAGCCGGACGTGTGCCTTTCTGGAAACAGGCCGTGCCGAGGACGAGAGCCATGAGATGTTCCTCCTCTGGCCAAGCCCGGGTCCCAGATCCTGTTGTGCCTCTGAATAGCCTGCAGGGGGACGGTGAAGACCAGCAACAGCTTTCAGGGCTGCCACCTTCCGTGTGGGACAAGGAGCCGGATGTGTGCCTTTTTGGAAACAGGCTCTGCCGAGGACGAGAGCCATGAGATGTTCCTCCTCTGGGCAAGCCCGCGTCCAAATCCTTTTGTGCCTGTGAATAGGCTGCAGGGGGACGGTGAACACCAGCAACAGCTTTCACGGCTGCCACCTTCACTGTAGGACAAGGAGCCGGACGTGTGCCTTTCTGGAAACAGGCCGTGCCGAGGACGAGAGCCATGAGATGTTCCTCCTCTGGGCAAGCCCGGGTCCCAGATCCTGTTGTGCCTGTGAATAGGCTGCAGGGGGACGGTGAAGACCATCAACAGCTTTCAGGGCTGCCACCTTCCGAGTGGGACAAGGAGCCGGACGTGTGCCTTTTCGGAATCAGGCTCTGCCGAGGACGAGAGCCATGAGATGTTCCTCCTCTGGGCAAGCCCGGGTCCAAATCCTGTTGTGCCTGTGAATAGGCTGCAGGGGGACGGTGAAGACCAGCAACAGCTTTCAGGGCTGCCACCTTCCGTGTGGGACAAGGAGCCGGATGTGTGCCTTTCTGGAAACAGGCCCTGCCGAGGACGAGAGCCATGAGATGTTCCTCCTCTGGGCAAGCCCCGGTCCTGAATCCTGTTGTGCCTGTGAATAGGCTGCAGGGGGACGGTGAACACCAGCAACAGCTTTCTCTTCTGCCACCTTCACTGTGGGACAAGGAGCCGGACGTGTGCCTTTCTGGAAACAGGCCGTGCCGAGGACGAGAGCCAAGAGATGTTCCTCCTCTGGGCAAGCCCGGGTCCCAGATCCTGTTGTGCCTGTGAATTGGCTGCAGGGGGACGGTGAAGACCAGCAACAGCTTTCAGGGCTGCCACCTTCCGTGTGGGAAAAGGAGCCGGACGTGTGCCTTTTCGGAAACAAGCTCTGCCGAGGACGAGAGCCATGAGATGTTCCTCCTCTGGGCAAGGCCGGGTCCCAGATCCTGTTGTGCCTGTGAATAGGCTGCAGGGGGACGGTGAGACCAGCAACAGCTTTCAGGGCTGCCACCTTCCGTGTGGGACAAGGAGCCGGACGTGTGCATTTTCGGAAACAGGATCTGCCGAGGACGAGAGCCATGAGATGTTCCTCCTCTGGGCAAGGCCGGGTCCCAGATCCTGTTGTGCCTGTGAATAGGCTGCAGGGGGACGGTGAAGACCAGCAACAGCTTTCACGGCTGCCACCTTCACTGTGGGACAAGGAGCCGGACGTGTGCCTTTTCGGAAACAAGCTCTGCCGAGGACGAGAGCCATTAGATGTTCCTCCTCTGGGCAAGGCCGGGTCCCAGATCCTGTTGTGCCTGTGAACAGGCTGCAGAGGGACGGTGAAGACCAGCAACAGCTTTCAGGGCTGCCACCTTCCGTGTGGGACAAGGAGCCGGACGTGTGCCTTTTCGGAATCAGGCTCTGCCGAGGACGAGAGCCATGAGATGTTCCTCCTCTGGGCAAGCCCGCGTCCAAATCCTGTATTGCCTGTGAATAGGCTGCAGGGGGACGGTGAAGACCAGCAACAGCTTTCAGGGCTGCCACCTTCCGTGTGGGACAAGGAGCCGGACGTGTCTTTCTGGATACAGGCCCTGCCGAGGACGAGAGCCATGAGATGTTCCTCCTCTGGACAAGCCCGCGTCCAAATCCTGTTGTGCCTGTGAATAGGCTGCAGGGGGACGGTGAAGACCAGCAACAGCTTTCAGGGCTGCCACCTTCCGTGTGGGACAAGGAGCCGGATGAGTGCCTTTTCGGAAACAGGCTCTGCTGAGGACGAGAGCCATGAGATGTTCCTCCTCTGGGCAAGCCCGGGTCCCAGATCCTGTTGTGCCTGTGAATAGGCTGCAGGGGGACGGTGAAGACCAGCAACAGCTTTCAGGGCTGCCACCTTCCGTGTGGGACAAGGAGCCGGATGTGTGCCTTTTCGGAAACAGGCTCTGCCGAGGACGAGAGCCATGAGATGTTCCTCCTCTGGGCAAGCCCGCGTCCAAATCCTGTTGTGCCTGTGAATAGGCTGCAGGGGGACGGTGAAGACCAGCAACAGCTTTCAGGGCTGCCACCTTCCGTGTGGGACAAGGAGCCGGACGTGTCTTTCTGGATACAGGCCCTGCCGAGGACGAGAGCCATGAGATGTTCCTCCTCTGGGTAAGGCCGGGTCCCAGATCCTGTTGTGCCTGTGAATAGGCTGCAGGGGGACGGTGAAGACCAGCAACAGCTTCCAGGGCTGCCACCTTCCGTGTGGGACAAGGAGCCGGACGTGTGCCTTTTCGGAAACAAGCTCTGCCGAGGACGAGAGCCATGAGATGTTCCTCCTCTGGGCAAGCCCGGGTCCCAGATCCTGTTGTGCCTGTGAATAGGCTGCAGGGGGACGGTGCACACCAGCAACAGCTTTCACGGCTGCCACCTTCAGTGTAGGACAAGGAGCCGGACGTGTGCCTTTCTGGAAACAGGCCGTGCCGAGGACGAGAGCCATGAGATGTTCCTCCTCTGGCCAAGCCCGGGTCCCAGATCCTGTTGTGCCTCTGAATAGGCTGCAGGGGGACGGTGAAGACCAGCAACAGCTTTCAGGGCTGCCACCTTCCGTGTGGGACAAGGAGCCGGATGTGTGCCTTTTTGGAAACAGGCTCTGCCGAGGACGAGAGCCATGAGATGTTCCTCCTCTGGGCAAGCCCGCGTCCAAATCCTTTTGTGCCTGTGAATAGGCTGCAGGGGGACGGTGAACACCAGCAACAGCTTTCACGGCTGCCACCTTCACTGTAGGACAAGGAGCCGGACGTGTGCCTTTCTGGAAACAGGCCGTGCCGAGGACGAGAGCCATGAGATGTTCCTCCTCTGGGCAAGCCCGGGTCCCAGATCCTGTTGTGCCTGTGAATAGGCTGCAGGGGGACGGTGAAGACCATCAACAGCTTTCAGGGCTGCCACCTTCCGAGTGGGACAAGGAGCCGGACGTGTGCCTTTTCGGAATCAGGCTCTGCCGAGGACGAGAGCCATGAGATGTTCCTCCTCTGGGCAAGCCCGGGTCCAAATCCTGTTGTGCCTGTGAATAGGCTGCAGGGGGACGGTGAAGACCAGCAACAGCTTTCAGGGCTGCCACCTTCCGTGTGGGACAAGGAGCCGGATGTGTGCCTTTCTGGAAACAGGCCGTGCCGAGGACGAGAGCCAAGAGATGTTCCTCCTCTGGCCAAGCCCGGGTCCCAGATCCTGTTGTGCCTGTGAATTGGCTGCAGGGGGACGGTGAAGACCAGCAACAGCTTTCAGGGCTGCCACCTTCCGTGTGGGAAAAGGAGCCGGACGTGTGCCTTTTCGGAAACAAGCTCTGCCGAGGACGAGAGCCATGAGATGTTCCTCCTCTGGGCAAGGCCGGGTCCCAGATCCTGTTGTGCCTGTGAATAGGCTGCAGGGGGACGGTGAAGACCAGCAACAGCTTTCAGGGCTGCCACCTTCCGTGTGGGACAAGGAGCCGGACGTGTGCATTTTCGGAAACAGGATCTGCCGAGGACGAGAGCCATGAGATGTTCCTCCTCTGGGCAAGGCCGGGTCCCAGATCCTGTTGTGCCTGTGAATAGGCTGCAGGGGGACGGTGAAGACCAGCAACAGCTTTCACGGCTGCCACCTTCACTGTGGGACAAGGAGCCGGACGTGTGCCTTTTCGGAAACAAGCTCTGCCGAGGACGAGAGCCATTAGATGTTCCTCCTCTGGGCATGGCCGGGTCCCAGATCCTGTTGTGCCTGTGAACAGGCTGCAGAGGGACGGTGAAGACCAGCAACAGCTTTCAGGGCTGCCACCTTCCGTGTGGGACAAGGAGCCGGACGTGTGCCTTTTCGGAATCAGGCTCTGCCGAGGACGAGAGCCATGAGATGTTCCTCCTCTGGGCAAGCCCGCGTCCATATCCTGTATTGCCTGTGAATAGGCTGCAGGGGGACGGTGAAGACCAGCAACAGCTTTCAGGGCTGCCACCTTCCGTGTGGGACAAGGAGCCGGACGTGTCTTTCTGGATACAGGCCCTGCCGAGGACGAGAGCCATGAGATGTTCCTCCTCTGGACAAGCCCGCGTCCAAATCCTGTTGTGCCTGTGAATAGGCTGCAGGGGGACGGTGAAGACCAGCAACAGCTTTCAGGGCTGCCACCTTCCGTGTGGGACAAGGAGCCGGATGAGTGCCTTTTCGGAAACAGGCTCTGCTGAGGACGAGAGCCATGAGATGTTCCTCCTCTGGGCAAGCCCGGGTCCCAGATCCTGTTGTGCCTGTGAATAGGCTGCAGGGGGACGGTGAAGACCAGCAACAGCTTTCAGGGCTGCCACCTTCCGTGTGGGACAAGGAGCCGGATGTGTGCCTTTTCGGAAACAGGCTCTGCCGAGGACGAGAGCCATGAGATGTTCCTCCTCTGGGCAAGCCCGCGTCCAAATCCTGTTGTGCCTGTGAATAGGCTGCAGGGGGACGGTGAAGACCAGCAACAGCTTTCAGGGCTGCCACCTTCCGTGTGGGACAAGGAGCCGGACGTGTCTTTCTGGATACAGGCCCTGCCGAGGACGAGAGCCATGAGATGTTCCTCCTCTGGGTAAGGCCGGGTCCCAGATCCTGTTGTGCCTGTGAATAGGCTGCAGGGGGACGGTGAAGACCAGCAACAGCTTCCAGGGCTGCCACCTTCCGTGTGGGACAAGGAGCCGGACGTGTGCCTTTTCGGAAACAAGCTCTGCCGAGGACGAGAGCCATGAGATGTTCCTCCTCTGGGCAAGCCCGGGTCCCAGATCCTGTTGTGCCTGTGAATAGGCTGCAGGGGGACGGTGCACACCAGCAACAGCTTTCACGGCTGCCACCTTCAGTGTAGGACAAGGAGCCGGACGTGTGCCTTTCTGGAAACAGGCCGTGCCGAGGACGAGAGCCATGAGATGTTCCTCCTCTGGCCAAGCCCGGGTCCCAGATCCTGTTGTGCCTCTGAATAGGCTGCAGGGGGACGGTGAAGACCAGCAACAGCTTTCAGGGCTGCCACCTTCCGTGTGGGACAAGGAGCCGGATGTGTGCCTTTTTGGAAACAGGCTCTGCCGAGGACGAGAGCCATGAGATGTTCCTCCTCTGGGCAAGCCCGCGTCCAAATCCTTTTGTGCCTGTGAATAGGCTGCAGGGGGACGGTGAACACCAGCAACAGCTTTCACGGCTGCCACCTTCACTGTAGGACAAGGAGCCGGACGTGTGCCTTTCTGGAAACAGGCCGTGCCGAGGACGAGAGCCATGAGATGTTCCTCCTCTGGGCAAGCCCGGGTCCCAGATCCTGTTGTGCCTGTGAATAGGCTGCAGGGGGACGGTGAAGACCATCAACAGCTTTCAGGGCTGCCACCTTCCGAGTGGGACAAGGAGCCGGACGTGTGCCTTTTCGGAAACAGGCTCTGCCGAGGACGAGAGCCATGAGATGTTCCTCCTCTGGGCAAGCCCGGGTCCAAATCCTGTTGTGCCTGTGAATAGGCTGCAGGGGGACGGTGAAGACCAGCAACAGCTTTCAGGGCTGCCACCTTCCGTGTGGGACAAGGAGCCGGATGTGTGCCTTTCTGGAAACAGGCCCTGCCGAGGACGAGAGCCATGAGATGTTCCTCCTCTGGGCAAGCCCCGGTCCTGATTCCTGTTGTGCCTGTGAATAGGCTGCAGGGGGACGGTGAACACCAGCAACAGCTTTCTCTTCTGCCACCTTCACTGTGGGACAAGGAGCCGGACGTGTGCCTTTCTGGAAACAGGCCGTGCCGAGGACGAGAGCCAAGAGATGTTCCTCCTCTGGCCAAGCCCGGGTCCCAGATCCTGTTGTGCCTGTGAATTGGCTGCAGGGGGACGGTGAAGACCAGCAACAGCTTTCAGGGCTGCCACCTTCCGTGTGGGAAAAGGAGCCGGACGTGTGCCTTTTCGGAAACAAGCTCTGCCGAGGACGAGAGCCATGAGATGTTCCTCCTCTGGGCAAGGCCGGGTCCCAGATCCTGTTGTGCCTGTGAATAGGCTGCAGGGGGACGGTGAAGACCAGCAACAGCTTTCAGGGCTGCCACCTTCCGTGTGGGACAAGGAGCCGGACGTGTGCATTTTCGGAAACAGGATCTGCCGAGGACGAGAGCCATGAGATGTTCCTCCTCTGGGCAAGGCCGGGTCCCAGATCCTGTTGTGCCTGTGAATAGGCTGCAGGGGGACGGTGAAGACCAGCAACAGCTTTCACGGCTGCCACCTTCACTGTGGGACAAGGAGCCGGACGTGTGCCTTTTCGGAAACAAGCTCTGCCGAGGACGAGAGCCATTAGATGTTCCTCCTCTGGGCAAGGCCGGGTCCCAGATCCTGTTGTGCCTGTGAACAGGCTGCAGAGGGACGGTGAAGACCAGCAACAGCTTTCAGGGCTGCCACCTTCCGTGTGGGACAAGGAGCCGGACGTGTGCCTTTTAGGAAACAGGCTCTGCCGAGGACGAGAGCCATGAGATGTTCCTCCTCTGGGCAAGCCCGGGTCGAAATCCTGTTGTGCCTGTGAATAGGCTGCAGGGGGACGGTGAAGACCAGCAACAGCTTTCAGGGCTGCCACCTTCCGTGTGGGACAAGGAGCCGGATGTGTGCCTTTCTGGAAACAGGCCCTGCCGAGGACGAGAGCCATGAGATGTTCCTCCTCTGGGCAAGCCCCGGTCCTGAATCCTGTTGTGCCTGTGAATAGGCTGCAGGGGGACGGTGAAGACCAGCAACAGCTTTCAGGGCTGCCACCTTCCGTGTGGGACAAGGAGCCGGACGTGTCTTTCTGGATACAGGCCCTGCCGAGGACGAGAGCCATGAGATGTTCCTCCTCTGGGCAAGCCCGGGTCCCAGATCCTGTTGTGCCTGTGAATAGGCTGCAGGGGGACGGTGAAGACCAGCAACAGCTTTCAGGGCTGCCACCTTCCGTGTGGGACAAGGAGCCGGACGTGTGCATTATCGGAAACAGGATCTGCCGAGGACGAGAGCCATGAGATGTTCCTCCTCTGGGCAAGGCCGGGTCCCAGATCCTGTTGTGCCTGTGAATAGGCTGCAGGGGGACGGTGAAGACCAGCAACAGCTTTCAGGGCTGCCACCTTCCGTGTGGGACAAGGAGCCGGACGTGTGCCTTTTCGGAAACAAGCTCTGCCGAGGACGAGAGCCATGAGATGTTCCTCCTCTGGGCAAGCCCGCGTCCAAATCCTGTTGTGCCTGTGAATAGGCTGCAGGGGGACGGTGAAGACCAGCAACAGCTTTCAGGGCTGCCACCTTCCGTGTGGGACAAGGATCCGGATGAGTGCCTTTTCGGAAACAGGCTCTGCTGAGGACGAGAGCCATGAGATGTTCCTCCTCTGGGCAAGCCCGGGTCCCAGATCCTGTTGTGCCTGTGAATAGGCTGCAGGGGGACGGTGAAGACCAGCAACAGCTTTCAGGGCTGCCACCTTCCGTGTGGGACAAGGAGCCGGACGTTTGCCTTTTCGGAAACAGGCTCTGCCGAGGACGAGAGCCATGAGATGTTCCTCCTCTGGGCAAGCCCGCGTCCAAATCCTGTTGTGCCTGTGAATAGGCTGCAGGGGGACGGTGAAGACCAGCAACAGCTTTCAGGGCTGCCACCTTCCGTGTGGGACAAGGAGCCGGATGTGTGCCTTTTCGGAAACAGGCTCTGCCGAGGACGAGAGCCATGAGATGTTCCTCCTCTGGGCAAGCCCGGGTCCCAGATCCTGTTGTGCCTGTGAATAGGCTGCAGGGGGACGGTGAAGACCAGCAACAGCTTCCAGGGCTGCCACCTTCCGTGTGGGAGAAGGAGCCGGACGTGTGCCTTTTCGGAAACAAGCTCTGCCGAGGACGAGAGCCATGAGATGTTCCTCCTCTGGGCAAGCCCGGGTCCCAGATACTGTTGTGCCTGTGAACAGGCTGCAGGGGGACGGTGAAGACCAGCAACAGCTTTCAGGGCTGCCACCTTCCGTGTGGGACAAGGAGCCGGATGTGTGCCTTTTCGGAAACAGGCTCTGCCGAGGACGAGAGCCATGAGATGTTCCTCCTCTGGGCAAGCCCGCGTCCAAATCCTGTTGTGCCTGTGAATAGGCTGCAGGGGGACGGTGAAGACCAGCAACAGCTTCCAGGGCTGCCACCTTCCGTGTGGGACAAGGAGCCGGACGTGTGCCTTTTCGGAAACAAGCTCTGCCGAGGACGAGAGCCATGAGATGTTCCTCCTCTGGGCAAGCCCGGGTCCCAGATCCTGTTGTGCCTGTGAATAGGCTGCAGGGGGACGGTGAACACCAGCAACAGCTTTCACGGCTGCCACCTTCCGTGTGGGACAAGGAGCCGGACGTGTGCCTTTCTGGAAACAGGCCGTGCCGAGGACGAGAGCCATGAGATGTTCCTCCTCTGGCCAAGCCCGGGTCCCAGATCCTGTTGTGCCTGTGAATAGGCTGCAGGGGGACGGTGAAGACCAGCAACAGCTTTCAGGGCTGCCACCTTCCGTGTGGGACAAGGAGCCGGATGTGTGCCTTTTCGGAAACAGGCTCTGCCGAGGACGAGAGCCATGAGATGTTCCTCCTCTGGGCAAGCCCGCGTCCAAATCCTGTTGTGCCTGTGAATAGGCTGCAGGGGGACGGTGAAGACCAGCAACAGCTTTCAGGGCTGCCACCTTCCGTGTGGGACAAGGAGCCGGACGTGTCTTTCTGGATACAGGCCCTGCCGAGGACGAGAGCCATGAGATGTTCCTCCTCTGGGTAAGGCCGGGTCCCAGATCCTGTTGTGCCTGTGAATAGGCTGCAGGGGGACGGTGAAGACCAGCAACAGCTTCCAGGGCTGCCACCTTCCGTGTGGGACAAGGAGCCGGACGTGTGCCTTTTCGGAAACAAGCTCTGCCGAGGACGAGAGCCATGAGATGTTCCTCCTCTGGGCAAGCCCGGGTCCCAGATCCTGTTGTGCCTGTGAATAGGCTGCAGGGGGACGGTGCACACCAGCAACAGCTTTCACGGCTGCCACCTTCAGTGTAGGACAAGGAGCCGGACGTGTGCCTTTCTGGAAACAGGCCGTGCCGAGGACGAGAGCCATGAGATGTTCCTCCTCTGGCCAAGCCCGGGTCCCAGATCCTGTTGTGCCTCTGAATAGGCTGCAGGGGGACGGTGAAGACCAGCAACAGCTTTCAGGGCTGCCACCTTCCGTGTGGGACAAGGAGCCGGATGTGTGCCTTTTTGGAAACAGGCTCTGCCGAGGACGAGAGCCATGAGATGTTCCTCCTCTGGGCAAGCCCGCGTCCAAATCCTTTTGTGCCTGTGAATAGGCTGCAGGGGGACGGTGAACACCAGCAACAGCTTTCACGGCTGCCACCTTCACTGTAGGAAAAGGAGCCGGACGTGTGCCTTTCTGGAAACAGGCCGTGCCGAGGACGAGAGCCATGAGATGTTCCTCCTCTGGGCAAGCCCGGGTCCCAGATCCTGTTGTGCCTGTGAATAGGCTGCAGGGGGACGGTGAAGACCAGCAACAGCTTTCAGGGCTGCCACCTTCCGAGTGGGACAAGGAGCCGGACGTGTGCCTTTTCGGAATCAGGCTCTGCCGAGGACGAGAGCCATGAGATGTTCCTCCTCTGGGCAAGCCCGGGTCCAAATCCTGTTGTGCCTGTGAATAGGCTGCAGGGGGACGGTGAAGACCAGCAACAGCTTTCAGGGCTGCCACCTTCCGTGTGGGACAAGGAGCCGGATGTGTGCCTTTCTGGAAACAGGCCCTGCCGAGGACGAGAGCCATGAGATGTTCCTCCTCTGGGCAAGCCCCGGTCCTGAATCCTGTTGTGCCTGTGAATAGGCTGCAGGGGGACGGTGAACACCAGCAACAGCTTTCTCTTCTGCCACCTTCACTGTGGGACAAGGAGCCGGACGTGTGCCTTTCTGGAAACAGGCCGTGCCGAGGACGAGAGCCAAGAGATGTTCCTCCTCTGGCCAAGCCCGGGTCCCAGATCCTGTTGTGCCTGTGAATTGGCTGCAGGGGGACGGTGAAGACCAGCAACAGCTTTCAGGGCTGCCACCTTCCGTGTGGGAAAAGGAGCCGGACGTGTGCCTTTTCGGAAACAAGCTCTGCCGAGGACGAGAGCCATGAGATGTTCCTCCTCTGGGCAAGGCCGGGTCCCAGATCCTGTTGTGCCTGTGAATAGGCTGCAGGGGGACGGTGAAGACCAGCAACAGCTTTCAGGGCTGCCACCTTCCGTGTGGGACAAGGAGCCGGACGTGTGCATTTTCGGAAACAGGATCTGCCGAGGACGAGAGCCATGAGATGTTCCTCCTCTGGGCAAGGCCGGGTCCCAGATCCTGTTGTGCCTGTGAATAGGCTGCAGGGGGACGGTGAAGACCAGCAACAGCTTTCACGGCTGCCACCTTCACTGTGGGACAAGGAGCCGGACGTGTGCCTTTTCGGAAACAAGCTCTGCCGAGGACGAGAGCCATTAGATGTTCCTCCTCTGGGCAAGGCCGGGTCCCAGATCCTGTTGTGCCTGTGAACAGGCTGCAGAGGGACGGTGAAGACCAGCAACAGCTTTCAGGGCTGCCACCTTCCGTGTGGGACAAGGAGCCGGACGTGTGCCTTTTCGGAATCAGGCTCTGCCGAGGACGAGAGCCATGAGATGTTCCTCCTCTGGGCAAGCCCGGGTCGAAATCCTGTTGTGCCTGTGAATAGGCTGCAGGGGGACGGTGAAGACCAGCAACAGCTTTCAGGGCTGCCACCTTCCGTGTGGGACAAGGAGCCGGATGTGTGCCTTTCTGGAAACAGGCCCTGCCGAGGACGAGAGCCATGAGATGTTCCTCCTCTAGGCAAGCCCCGGTCCTGAATCCTGTTGTGCCTGTGAATAGGCTGCAGGGGGACGGTGAAGACCAGCAACAGCTTTCAGGGCTGCCACCTTCCGTGTGGGACAAGGAGCCGGACGTGTCTTTCTGGATACAGGCCCTGCCGAGGACGAGAGCCATGAGATGTTCCTCCTCTGGGCAAGCCCGGGTCCCAGATCCTGTTGTGCCTGTGAATAGGCTGCAGGGGGACGGTGAAGACCAGCAACAGCTTTCAGGGCTGCCACCTTCCGTGTGGGACAAGGAGCCGGACGTGTGCATTATCGGAAACAGGATCTGCCGAGGACGAGAGCCATGAGATGTTCCTCCTCTGGGCAAGGCCGGGTCCCAGATCCTGTTGTGCCTGTGAATAGGCTGCAGGGGGACGGTGAAGACCAGCAACAGCTTTCAGGGCTGCCACCTTCCGTGTGGGACAAGGAGCCGGACGTGTGCCTTTTCGGAAACAAGCTCTGCCGAGGACGAGAGCCATGAGATGTTCCTCCTCTGGGCAAGCCCGCGTCCAAATCCTGTTGTGCCTGTGAATAGGCTGCAGGGGGACGGTGAAGACCAGCAACAGCTTTCAGGGCTGCCACCTTCCGTGTGGGACAAGGAGCCGGACGTGTGCATTTTCGGAAACAGGATCTGCCGAGGACGAGAGCCATGAGATGTTCCTCCTCTGGGCAAGGCCGGGTCCCAGATCCTGTTGTGCCTGTGAATAGGCTGCAGGGGGACGGTGAAGACCAGCAACAGCTTTCACGGCTGCCACCTTCACTGTGGGACAAGGAGCCGGACGTGTGCCTTTTCGGAAACAAGCTCTGCCGAGGACGAGAGCCATTAGATGTTCCTCCTCTGGGCAAGGCCGGGTCCCAGATCCTGTTGTGCCTGTGAACAGGCTGCAGAGGGACGGTGAAGACCAGCAACAGCTTTCAGGGCTGCCACCTTCCGTGTGGGACAAGGAGCCGGACGTGTGCCTTTTCGGAATCAGGCTCTGCCGAGGACGAGAGCCATGAGATGTTCCTCCTCTGGGCAAGCCCGGGTCGAAATCCTGTTGTGCCTGTGAATAGGCTGCAGGGGGACGGTGAAGACCAGCAACAGCTTTCAGGGCTGCCACCTTCAGTGTGGGACAAGGAGCCGGATGTGTGCCTTTCTGGAAACAGGCCCTGCCGAGGACGAGAGCCATGAGATGTTCCTCCTCTGGGCAAGCCCCGGTCCTGAATCCTGTTGTGCCTGTGAATAGGCTGCAGGGGGACGGTGAAGACCAGCAACAGCTTTCAGGGCTGCCACCTTCCGTGTGGGACAAGGAGCCGGACGTGTCTTTCTGGATACAGGCCCTGCCGAGGACGAGAGCCATGAGATGTTCCTCCTCTGGGCAAGCCCGGGTCCCAGATCCTGTTGTGCCTGTGAATAGGCTGCAGGGGGACGGTGAAGACCAGCAACAGCTTTCAGGGCTGCCACCTTCCGTGTGGGACAAGGAGCCGGACGTGTGCATTATCGGAAACAGGATCTGCCGAGGACGAGAGCCATGAGATGTTCCTCCTCTGGGCAAGCCCGGGTCCCAGATCCTGTTGTGCCTGTGAATAGGCTGCAGGGGGACGGTGAAGACCAGCAACAGCTTTCAGGGCTGCCACCTTCCGTGTGGGACAAGGAGCCGGACGTGTGCCTTTTCGGAAACAAGCTCTGCCGAGGACGAGAGCCATGAGATGTTCCTCCTCTGGGCAAGCCCGCGTCCAAATCCTGTTGTGCCTGTGAATAGGCTGCAGGGGGACGGTGAAGACCAGCAACAGCTTTCAGGGCTGCCACCTTCCGTGTGGGACAAGGATCCGGATGAGTGCCTTTTCGGAAACAGGCTCTGCTGAGGACGAGAGCCATGAGATGTTCCTCCTCTGGGCAAGCCCGGGTCCCAGATCCTATTGTGCCTGTGAATAGGCTGCAGGGGGACGGTGAAGACCAGCAACAGCTTTCAGGGCTGCCACCTTCCGTGTGGGACAAGGAGCCGGACGTTTGCCTTTTCGGAAACAGGCTCTGCCGAGGACGAGAGCCATGAGATGTTCCTCCTCTGGGCAAGCCCGCGTCCAAATCCTGTTGTGCCTGTGAATAGGCTGCAGGGGGACGGTGAAGACCAGCAACAGCTTTCAGGGCTGCCACCTTCCGTGTGGGACAAGGAGCCGGATGTGTGCCTTTTCGGAAACAGGCTCTGCCGAGGACGAGAGCCATGAGATGTTCCTCCTCTGGGCAAGCCCGGGTCCCAGATCCTGTTGTGCCTGTGAATAGGCTGCAGGGGGACGGTGAAGACCAGCAACAGCTTTCAGGGCTGCCACCTTCCGTGTGGGAGAAGGAGCCGGACGTGTGCCTTTTCGGAAACAAGCTCTGCCGAGGACGAGAGCCATGAGATGTTCCTCCTCTGGGCAAGCCCGGGTCCCAGATACTGTTGTGCCTGTGAACAGGCTGCAGGGGGACGGTGAAGACCAGCAACAGCTTTCAGGGCTGCCACCTTCCGTGTGGGACAAGGAGCCGGATGTGTGCCTTTTCGGAAACAGGCTCTGCCGAGGACGAGAGCCATGAGATGTTCCTCCTCTGGGCAAGCCCGCGTCCAAATCCTGTTGTGCCTGTGAATAGGCTGCAGGGGGACGGTGAAGACCAGCAACAGCTTCCAGGGCTGCCACCTTCCGTGTGGGACAAGGAGCCGGACGTGTGCCTTTTCGGAAACAAGCTCTGCCGAGGACGAGAGCCATGAGATGTTCCTCCTCTGGGCAAGCCCGGGTCCCAGATCCTGTTGTGCCTGTGAATAGGCTGCAGGGGGACGGTGAACACCAGCAACAGCTTTCACGGCTGCCACCTTCCGTGTGGGACAAGGAGCCGGACGTGTGCCTTTCTGGAAACAGGCCGTACCGAGGACGAGAGCCATGAGATGTTCCTCCTCTGGCCAAGCCCGGGTCCCAGATCCTGTTGTGCCTGTGAATAGGCTGCAGGGGGACGGTGAAGACCAGCAACAGCTTTCAGGGCTGCCACCTTCCGTGTGGGACAAGGAGCCGGACATGTGCCTTTTCGGAATCAGGCTCTGCCGAGGACGAGAGCCATGAGATGTTCCTCCTCTGGGCAAGCCCCGGTCCAAATCCTGTTGTGCGTGTGAATAGGCTGCAGGGGGACGGTGAAGACCAGCAACAGCTTTCAGGGCTGCCACCTTCCGTGTGGGACAAGGAGCCGGATGTGTGCCTTTCTGGAAACAGGCCCTGCCGAGGACGAGAGCCATGAGATGTTCCTCCTCTGGGCAAGGCCGGGTCCCAGATCCTGTTGTGCCTGTGAATAGGCTGCAGGGGGACAGTGAAGACCAGCAACAGCTTTCAGGGCTGCCACCTTCCCTGTGGGACAAGGAGCCGGACGTGTCTTTCTGGATACAGGCCCTGCCGAGGACGAGAGCCATGAGATGTTCCTCCTCTGGGCAAGCCCGGGTCCCAGATCCTGTTGTGCCTGTGAATAGGCTGCAGGGGGACGGTGAAGACCAGCAACAGCTTTCAGGGCTGCCACCTTCCGTGTGGGACAAGGAGCCGGACGTGTGCATTTTCGGAAACAGGATCTGCCGAGGACGAGAGCCATGAGATGTTCCTCCTCTGGGCAAGGCCGGGTCCCAGATCCTGTTGTGCCTGTGAATAGGCTGCAGGGGGACGGTGAAGACCAGCAACAGCTTTCAGGGCTGCCACCTTCCGTGTGGGACAAGGAGCCGGACGTGTGCCTTTTCGGAAACAAGCTCTGCCGAGGACGAGAGCCATGAGATGTTCCTCCTCTGGGCAAGCCCGGGTCCTGAATCCTGTTGTGCCTGTGAATAGGCTGCAGGGGGACGGTGAAGACCAGCAACAGCTTTCAGGGCTGCCACCTTCCGTGTGGGACAAGGAGCCGGACGTGTGCCTTTTCGGAAACAAGCTCTGCCGAGGACGAGAGCCATTAGATGTTCCTCCTCTGGGCAAGCCCGCGTCCAGATCCTGTTGTGCCTGTGAATAGGCTGCAGGGGGACGGTGAAGACCAGCAACAGCTTCCAGGGCTGCCACCTTCCGTGTGGGACAAGGAGCCGGACGTGTGCCTTTTCGGAAACAAGCTCTGCCGAGGACGAGAGCCATGAGATGTTCCTCCTCTGGGCAAGCCCGGGTCCCAGATCCTGTTGTGCCTGTGAATAGGCTGCAGGGGGACGGTGAAGACCAGCAACAGCTTTCAGGGCTGCCACCTTCCGTGTGGGACAAGGAGCCGGATGTGTGCCTTTTCGGAAACAGGCTCTGCCGAGGACGAGAGCCATGAGATGTTCCTCCTCTGGGCAAGCCCGCGTCCAAATCCTGTTATGCCTGTGAATAGGCTGCAGGGGGACGGTGAAGACCAGCAACAGCTTTCAGGGCTGCCACCTTCCGTGTGGGACAAGGAGCCGGACGTGTGCCTTTTCGGAAACAGGCTCTGCTGAGGACGAGAGCCATGAGATGTTCCTCCTCTGGGCAAGCCCGGGTCCCAGATCCTGTTGTGCCTGTGAATAGGCTGCAGGGGGACGGTGAAGACCAGCAACAGCTTTCAGGGCTGCCACCTTCCGTGTGGGACAAGGAGCCGGATGTGTGCCTTTTCGGAAACAGGCTGTGCCGAGGACGAGAGCCATGAGATGTTCCTCCTCTGGGCAAGCCCGGGTCCCACATCCTGTTGTGCGTGTGAATAGGCTGCAGGGGGACGGTGAACACCAGCAACTGCTTTCAGGGCTGCCACCTTCCGTGTGGGACAATGAGCCGGTCTTGTGCCTTTCTGGAAACAGGCCCTGCCGAGGACGAGAGCCATGAGATGTTCCTCCTCTGGGCAAGGCCGCGTCCCAGATCCTGTTGTGCCTGTGAATAGGCTGCAGGGGGACGGTGAAGACCAGCAACAGCTTTCAGGGCTGCCACCTTCCGTGTGGGACAAGGAGCCGGACGTGTGCCTTTTCGGAATCAGGCTCTGCCGAGGACGAGAGCCATGAGATGTTCCTCCTTTGGGCAAGCCCCGGTCCTGAATCCTGTTGTGCCTGTGAATAGGCTGCAGGGGGACGGTGAAGACCAGCAACAGCTTTCAGGGCTACCACCTTCCGTGTGGGACAAGGAGCCGGACGTGTCTTTCTGGATACAGGCCCTGCCGAGGACGAGAGCCATGAGATGTTCCTCCTCTGGGCAAGCCCGGGTCCTGAATCCTGTTGTGCCTGTGAATAGGCTGCAGGGGGACGGTGAAGACCAGCAACAGCTTTCAGGGCTGCCACCTTCCGTGTGGGACAAGGAGCCGGACGTGTGCCTTTTCGGAAACAAGCTCTGCCGAGGACGAGAGCCATGAGATGTTCCTCCTCTGGGCAAGCCCGGGTCCCAGATCCTGTTGTGCCTGTGAACAGGCTGCAGGGGGACGGTGAAGACCAGCAACAGCTTTCAGGGCTGCCACCTTCCGTGTGGGACAAGGAGCCGGACGTGTCTTTCTGGATACAGGCTCTGCCGAGGACGAGAGCCATGAGATGTTCCTCCTCTGGGCAAGCCCGGGTCCCAGATCCTGTTGTGCCTGTGAATAGGCTGCAGGGGGACGGTGAACACCAGCAACAGCTTTCACGGCTGCCACCTTCACTGTAGGACAAGGAGCCGGACGTGTGCCTTTTCGGAATCAGGCCGTGCCGAGGACGAGAGCCATGAGATGTTCCTCCTCTGGGCAAGCCCGGGTCCCAGATCCTGTTGTGCCTGTGAATAGGCTGCAGGGGGACGGTGAAGACCAGCAACAGCTTTCAGGGCTGCCACCTTCCGAGTGGGACAAGGAGCCGGACGTGTGCATTTTCGGAAACAGGCTCTGCCGAGGACGAGAGCCATGAGATGTTCCTCCTCTGGGCAAGCCCGGGTCCAAATCCTGTTGTGCCTGTGAATAGGCTGCAGGGGGACGGTGAAGACCAGCAACAGCTTTCAGGGCTGCCACCTTCCGTGTGGGACAAGGAGCCGGACGTGTGCCTTTCTGGAAACAGGCCCTGCCGAGGACGAGAGCCATGAGATGTTCCTCCTCTGGGCAAGCCCCGGTCCTGAATCCTGTTGTGCCTGTGAATAGGCTGCAGGGGGACGGTGAAGACCAGCAACAGCTTTCAGGGCTGCCACCTTCCGTGTGGGACAAGGAGCCGGATGTGTGCCTTTCTGGAAAC
The DNA here is from genome assembly GCF_929443795.1 of Astur gentilis. Taxonomy (NCBI): domain Eukaryota; kingdom Metazoa; phylum Chordata; class Aves; order Accipitriformes; family Accipitridae; genus Astur; species Astur gentilis. Next base: position 1,337,920 of record NW_026061071.1, read on the forward strand.
AGGCCCTGCCGAGGACGAGAGCCATGAGATGTTCCTCCTCTGGGCAAGCCCGGGTCCTGAATCCTGTTGTGCCTGTGAATAGGCTGCAGGGGGACGGTGAAGACCAGCAACAGCTTTCAGGGCTGCCACCTTCCGTGTGGGACAAGGAGCCGGACGTGTGCCTTTTCGGAAACAAGCTCTGCCGAGGACGAGAGCCATTAGATGTTCCTCCTCTGGGCAAGCCCGCGTCCAGATCCTGTTGTGCCTGTGAATAGGCTGCAGGGGGACGGTGAAGACCAGCAACAGCTTCCAGGGCTGCCACCTTCCGTGTGGGACAAGGAGCCGGACGTGTGCCTTTTCGGAAACAAGCTCTGCCGAGGACGAGAGCCATGAGATGTTCCTCCTCTGGGCAAGCCCGGGTCCCAGATCCTGTTGTGCCTGTGAATAGGCTGCAGGGGGACGGTGAAGACCAGCAACAGCTTTCAGGGCTGCCACCTTCCGTGTGGGACAAGGAGCCGGATGTGTGCCTTTTCGGAAACAGGCTCTGCCGAGGACGAGAGCCATGAGATGTTCCTCCTCTGGGCAAGCCCGCGTCCAAATCCTGTTATGCCTGTGAATAGGCTGCAGGGGGACGGTGAAGACCAGCAACAGCTTTCAGGGCTGCCACCTTCCGTGTGGGACAAGGAGCCGGACGTGTGCCTTTTCGGAAACAGGCTCTGCTGAGGACGAGAGCCATGAGATGTTCCTCCTCTGGGCAAGCCCGGGTCCCAGATCCTGTTGTGCCTGTGAATAGGCTGCAGGGGGACGGTGAAGACCAGCAACAGCTTTCAGGGCTGCCACCTTCCGTGTGGGACAAGGAGCCGGATGTGTGCCTTTTCGGAAACAGGCTGTGCCGAGGACGAGAGCCATGAGATGTTCCTCCTCTGGGCAAGCCCGGGTCCCACATCCTGTTGTGCGTGTGAATAGGCTGCAGGGGGACGGTGAACACCAGCAACTGCTTTCAGGGCTGCCACCTTCCGTGTGGGACAATGAGCCGGTCTTGTGCCTTTCTGGAAACAGGCCCTGCCGAGGACGAGAGCCATGAGATGTTCCTCCTCTGGGCAAGGCCGCGTCCCAGATCCTGTTGTGCCTGTGAATAGGCTGCAGGGGGACGGTGAAGACCAGCAACAGCTTTCAGGGCTGCCACCTTCCGTGTGGGACAAGGAGCCGGACGTGTGCCTTTTCGGAATCAGGCTCTGCCGAGGACGAGAGCCATGAGATGTTCCTCCTTTGGGCAAGCCCCGGTCCTGAATCCTGTTGTGCCTGTGAATAGGCTGCAGGGGGACGGTGAAGACCAGCAACAGCTTTCAGGGCTACCACCTTCCGTGTGGGACAAGGAGCCGGACGTGTCTTTCTGGATACAGGCCCTGCCGAGGACGAGAGCCATGAGATGTTCCTCCTCTGGGCAAGCCCGGGTCCTGAATCCTGTTGTGCCTGTGAATAGGCTGCAGGGGGACGGTGAAGACCAGCAACAGCTTTCAGGGCTGCCACCTTCCGTGTGGGACAAGGAGCCGGACGTGTGCCTTTTCGGAAACAAGCTCTGCCGAGGACGAGAGCCATGAGATGTTCCTCCTCTGGGCAAGCCCGGGTCCCAGATCCTGTTGTGCCTGTGAACAGGCTGCAGGGGGACGGTGAAGACCAGCAACAGCTTTCAGGGCTGCCACCTTCCGTGTGGGACAAGGAGCCGGACGTGTCTTTCTGGATACAGGCCCTGCCGAGGACGAGAGCCATTAGATGTTCCTCCTCTGGGCAAGCCCGGGTCCCAGATCCTGTTGTGCCTGTGAATAGGCTGCAGGGGGACGGTGAACACCAGCAACAGCTTTCACGGCTGCCACCTTCACTGTAGGACAAGGAGCCGGACGTGTGCCTTTTCGGAATCAGGCCGTGCCGAGGACGAGAGCCATGAGATGTTCCTCCTCTGGGCAAGCCCGGGTCCCAGATCCTGTTGTGCCTGTGAATAGGCTGCAGGGGGACGGTGAAGACCAGCAACAGCTTTCAGGGCTGCCACCTTCCGAGTGGGACAAGGAGCCGGACGTGTGCATTTTCGGAAACAGGCTCTGCCGAGGACGAGAGCCATGAGATGTTCCTCCTCTGGGCAAGCCCGGGTCCAAATCCTGTTGTGCCTGTGAATAGGCTGCAGGGGGACGGTGAAGACCAGCAACAGCTTTCAGGGCTGCCACCTTCCGTGTGGGACAAGGAGCCGGACGTGTGCCTTTCTGGAAACAGGCCCTGCCGAGGACGAGAGCCATGAGATGTTCCTCCTCTGGGCAAGCCCCGGTCCTGAATCCTGTTGTGCCTGTGAATAGGCTGCAGGGGGACGGTGAAGACCAGCAACAGCTTTCAGGGCTGCCACCTTCCGTGTGGGACAAGGAGCCGGATGTGTGCCTTTCTGGAAACAGGCCCTGCCGAGGACGAGAGCCATGAGATGTTCCTCCTCTGGGCAAGCCCCGGTCCTGAATCCTGTTGTGCCTGTGAATAGGCTGCAGGGGGACGGTGAAGACCAGCAACAGCTTTCAGGGCTGCCACCTTCCGTGTGGGACAAGGAGCCGGACGTGTCTTTCTGGATACAGGCCCTGCCGAGGACGAGAGCCATGAGATGTTCCTCCTCTGGGCAAGGCCGGGTCCCAGATCCTGTTGTGCCTGTGAATAGGCTGCAGGGGGACGGTGAAGACCAGCAACAGCTTTCAGGGCTGCCACCTTCCGTGTGGGACAAGGAGCCGGACGTGTGCATTTTCGGAAACAGGATCTGCCGAGGACGAGAGCCATGAGATGTTCCTCCTCTGGGCAAGGCCGGGTCCCAGATCCTGTTGTGCCTGTGAACAGGCTGCAGAGGGACGGTGAAGACCAGCAACAGCTTTCAGGGCTGCCACCTTCCGTGTGGGACAAGGAGCCGGATGTGTGCCTTTTCGGAAACAGGCTCTGCCGAGGACGAGAGCCATGAGATGTTCCTCCTCTGGCAAGCCCGCGTCCAAATCCTGTTGTGCCTGTGAATAGGCTGCAGGGGGACGGTGAAGACCAGCAACAGCTTTCAGGGCTGCCACCTTCCGTGTGGGACAAGGAGCCGCATGAGTGCCTTTTCGGAAACAGGCTCTGCTGAGGACGAGAGCCATGAGATGTTCCTCCTCTGGGCAAGCCCGTGTCCCAGATCCTGTTGTGCCTGTGAATAGGCTGCAGGGGGACGGTGAAGACCAGCAACAGCTTTCAGGGCTGCCACCTTCCGTGTGGGACAAGGAGCCGGACGTGTGCCTTTTCGGAAACAGGCTCTGCTGAGGACGAGAGCCATGAGATGTTCCTCCTCTGGGCAAGCCCGGGTCCCAGATCCTGTTGTGCCTGTGAATAGGCTGCAGGGGGACGGTGAAGACCAGCAACAGCTTTCAGGGCTGCCACCTTCCGTGTGGGACAAGGAGCCGGACGTGTGCCTTTTCGGAAACAGGCTGTGCCGAGGACGAGAGCCATGAGATGTTCCTCCTCTGGGCAAGCCCGGGTCCCACATCCTGTTGTGCGTGTGAATAGGCTGCAGGGGGACGGTGAACACCAGCAACTGCTTTCAGGGCTGCCACCTTCCGTGTGGGACAATGAGCCGGTCTTGTGCCTTTCTGGAAACAGGCCCTGCCGAGGACGAGAGCCATGAGATGTTCCTCCTCTGGGCAAGGCCGCGTCCCAGATCCTGTTGTGCCTGTGAATAGGCTGCAGGGGGACGGTGAAGACCAGCAACAGCTTTCAGGGCTGCCACCTTCCGTGTGGGACAAGGAGCCGGACGTGTGCCTTTTCGGAATCAGGCTCTGCCGAGGACGAGAGCCATGAGATGTTCCTCCTCTGGGCAAGCCCCGGTCCTGAATCCTGTTGTGCCTGTGAATAGGCTGCAGGGGGACGGTGAAGACCAGCAACAGCTTTCAGGGCTACCACCTTCCGTGTGGGACAAGGAGCCGGACGTGTCTTTCTGGATACAGGCCCTGCCGAGGACGAGAGCCATGAGATGTTCCTCCTCTGGGCAAGCCCGGGTCCTGAATCCTGTTGTGCCTGTGAATAGGCTGCAGGGGGACGGTGAAGACCAGCAACAGCTTTCAGGGCTGCCACCTTCCGTGTGGGACAAGGAGCCGGACGTGTGCCTTTTCGGAAACAAGCTCTGCCGAGGACGAGAGCCATGAGATGTTCCTCCTCTGGGCAAGCCCGGGTCCCAGATCCTGTTGTGCCTGTGAACAGGCTGCAGGGGGACGGTGAAGACCAGCAACAGCTTTCAGGGCTGCCACCTTCCGTGTGGGACAAGGAGCCGGACGTGTCTTTCTGGATACAGGCCCTGCCGAGGACGAGAGCCATTAGATGTTCCTCCTCTGGGCAAGCCCGGGTCCCAGATCCTGTTGTGCCTGTGAATAGGCTGCAGGGGGACGGTGAACACCAGCAACAGCTTTCACGGCTGCCACCTTCACTGTAGGACAAGGAGCCGGACGTGTGCCTTTTCGGAATCAGGCCGTGCCGAGGACGAGAGCCATGAGATGTTCCTCCTCTGGGCAAGCCCGGGTCCCAGATCCTGTTGTGCCTGTGAATAGGCTGCAGGGGGACGGTGAAGACCAGCAACAGCTTTCAGGGCTGCCACCTTCCGAGTGGGACAAGGAGCCGGACGTGTGCATTTTCGGAAACAGGCTCTGCCGAGGACGAGAGCCATGAGATGTTCCTCCTCTGGGCAAGCCCGGGTCCAAATCCTGTTGTGCCTGTGAATAGGCTGCAGGGGGACGGTGAAGACCAGCAACAGCTTTCAGGGCTGCCACCTTCCGTGTGGGACAAGGAGCCGGACGTGTGCCTTTCTGGAAACAGGCCCTGCCGAGGACGAGAGCCATGAGATGTTCCTCCTCTGGGCAAGCCCCGGTCCTGAATCCTGTTGTGCCTGTGAATAGGCTGCAGGGGGACGGTGAAGACCAGCAACAGCTTTCAGGGCTGCCACCTTCCGTGTGGGACAAGGAGCCGGATGTGTGCCTTTCTGGAAACAGGCCCTGCCGAGGACGAGAGCCATGAGATGTTCCTCCTCTGGGCAAGCCCCGGTCCTGAATCCTGTTGTGCCTGTGAATAGGCTGCAGGGGGACGGTGAAGACCAGCAACAGCTTTCAGGGCTGCCACCTTCCGTGTGGGACAAGGAGCCGGACGTGTCTTTCTGGATACAGGCCCTGCCGAGGACGAGAGCCATGAGATGTTCCTCCTCTGGGCAAGGCCGGGTCCCAGATCCTGTTGTGCCTGTGAATAGGCTGCAGGGGGACGGTGAAGACCAGCAACAGCTTTCAGGGCTGCCACCTTCCGTGTGGGACAAGGAGCCGGACGTGTGCATTTTCGGAAACAGGATCTGCCGAGGACGAGAGCCATGAGATGTTCCTCCTCTGGGCAAGGCCGGGTCCCAGATCCTGTTGTGCCTGTGAATAGGCTGCAGGGGGACGGTGAAGACCAGCAACAGCTTTCACGGCTGCCACCTTCACTGTGGGACAAGGAGCCGGACGTGTGCCTTTTCGGAAACAAGCTCTGCCGAGGACGAGAGCCATTAGATGTTCCTCCTCTGGGCAAGCCCGGGTCCCAAATCCTGTTGTGCCTGTGAACAGGCTGCAGAGGGACGGTGAAGACCAGCAACAGCTTTCAGGGCTGCCACCTTCCGTGTGGGACAAGGAGCCGGATGTGTGCCTTTTCGGAAACAGGCTCTGCCGAGGACGAGAGCCATGAGATGTTCCTCCTCTGGCAAGCCCGCGTCCAAATCCTGTTGTGCCTGTGAATAGGCTGCAGGGGGACGGTGAAGACCAGCAACAGCTTTCAGGGCTGCCACCTTCCGTGTGGGACAAGGAGCCGCATGAGTGCCTTTTCGGAAACAGGCTCTGCTGAGGACGAGAGCCATGAGATGTTCCTCCTCTGGGCAAGCCCGGGTCCCAGATCCTGTTGTGCCTGTGAATAGGCTGCAGGGGGACGGTGAAGACCAGCAACAGCTTTCAGGGCTGCCACCTTCCGTGTGGGACAAGGAGCCGGATCTGTGCCTTTTCGGAAACAGGCTCTGCCGAGGACGAGAGCCATGAGATGTTCCTCCTCTGGGCAAGCCCGCGTCCAAATCCTGTTGTGCCTGTGAATAGGCTGCAGGGGGACGGTGAAGACCAGCAACAGCTTTCAGGGCTGCCACCTTCCGTGTGGGACAAGGAGCCGGACGTGTCTTTCTGGATATAGGCCCTGCCGAGGACGAGAGCCATGAGATGTTCCTCCTCTGGGCAAGGCCGGGTCCCAGATCCTGTTGTGCCTGTGAATAGGCTGCAGGGGGACGGTGAAGACCAGCAACAGCTTTCAGGGCTGCCACCTTCCGTGTGGGACAAGGAGCCGGACGTGTGCCTTTTCGGAATCAGGCTCTGCCGAGGACGAGAGCCATGAGATGTTCCTCCTCTGGGCAAGCCCCGGTCCTGAATCCTGTTGTGCCTGTGAATAGGCTGCAGGGGGACGGTGAAGACCAGCAACAGCTTTCAGGGCTACCACCTTCCGTGTGGGACAAGGAGCCGGACGTGTCTTTCTGGATACAGGCCCTGCCGAGGACGAGAGCCATGAGATGTTCCTCCTCTGGGCAAGCCCGGGTCCTGAATCCTGTTGTGCCTGTGAATAGGCTGCAGGGGGACGGTGAAGACCAGCAACAGCTTTCAGGGCTGCCACCTTCCGTGTGGGACAAGGAGCCGGACGTGTGCCTTTTCGGAAACAAGCTCTGCCGAGGACGAGAGCCATGAGATGTTCCTCCTCTGGGCAAGCCCGGGTCCCAGATCCTGTTGTGCCTGTGAACAGGCTGCAGGGGGACGGTGAAGACCAGCAACAGCTTTCAGGGCTGCCACCTTCCGTGTGGGACAAGGAGCCGGACGTGTCTTTCTGGATACAGGCCCTGCCGAGGACGAGAGCCATTAGATGTTCCTCCTCTGGGCAAGCCCGGGTCCCAGATCCTGTTGTGCCTGTGAATAGGCTGCAGGGGGACGGTGAACACCAGCAACAGCTTTCACGGCTGCCACCTTCACTGTAGGACAAGGAGCCGGACGTGTGCCTTTTCGGAATCAGGCCGTGCCGAGGACGAGAGCCATGAGATGTTCCTCCTCTGGGCAAGCCCGGGTCCCAGATCCTGTTGTGCCTGTGAATAGGCTGCAGGGGGACGGTGAAGACCAGCAACAGCTTTCAGGACTGCCACCTTCCGTGTGGGACAAGGAGCCGGACGTGTGCCTTTCTGGAAACAGGCCCTGCCGAGGACGAGAGCCATGAGATGTTCCTCCTCTAGGCAAGCCCCGGTCCTGAATCCTGTTGTGCCTGTGAATAGGCTGCAGGGGGACGGTGAAGACCAGCAACAGCTTTCAGGGCTGCCACCTTCCGTGTGGGACAAGGAGCCGGATGTGTGCCTTTCTGGAAACAGGCCCTGCCGAGGACGAGAGCCATGAGATGTTCCTCCTCTGGGCAAGCCCCGGTCCTGAATCCTGTTGTGCCTGTGAATAGGCTGCAGGGGGACGGTGAAGACCAGCAACAGCTTTCAGGGCTGCCACCTTCCGTGTGGGACAAGGAGCCGGACGTGTCTTTCTGGATACAGGCCCTGCCGAGGACGAGAGCCATGAGATGTTCCTCCTCTGGGCAAGGCCGGGTCCCAGATCCTGTTGTGCCTGTGAATAGGCTGCAGGGGGACGGTGAAGACCAGCAACAGCTTTCAGGGCTGCCACCTTCCGTGTGGGACAAGGAGCCGGACGTGTGCATTTTCGGAAACAGGATCTGCCGAGGACGAGAGCCATGAGATGTTCCTCCTCTGGGCAAGCCCGGGTCCCAGATCCTGTTGTGCCTGTGAATAGGCTGCAGGGGGACGGTGAAGACCAGCAACAGCTTTCACGGATGCCACCTTCACTGTGGGACAAGGAGCCGGACGTGTGCCTTTTCGGAAACAAGCTCTGCCGAGGACGAGAGCCATTAGATGTTCCTCCTCTGGGCAAGCCCGGGTCCCAAATCCTGTTGTGCCTGTGAACAGGCTGCAGAGGGACGGTGAAGACCAGCAACAGCTTTCAGGGCTGCCACCTTCCGTCTGGGACAAGGAGCCGGATGTGTGCCTTTTCGGAAACAGGCTCTGCCGAGGACGAGAGCCATGAGATGTTCCTCCTCTGGCAAGCCCGCGTCCAAATCCTGTTGTGCCTGTGAATAGGCTGCAGGGGGACGGTGAAGACCAGCAACAGCTTTCAGGGCTGCCACCTTCCGTGTGGGACAAGGAGCCGGATGAGTGCCTTTTCGGAAACAGGCTCTGCTGAGGACGAGAGCCATGAGATGTTCCTCCTCTGGGCAAGCCCGGGTCCCAGATCCTGTTGTGCCTGTGAATAGGCTGCAGGGGGACGGTGAAGACCAGCAACAGCTATCAGGGCTGCCACCTTCCGTGTGGGACAAGGAGCCGGATCTGTGCCTTTTCGGAAACAGGCTCTGCCGAGGACGAGAGCCATGAGATGTTCCTCCTCTGGGCAAGCCCGCGTCCAAATCCTGTTGTGCCTGTGAATAGGCTGCAGGGGGACGGTGAAGACCAGCAACAGCTTTCAGGGCTGCCACCTTCCGTGTGGGACAAGGAGCCGGACGTGTCTTTCTGGATATAGGCCCTGCCGAGGACGAGAGCCATGAGATGTTCCTCCTCTGGGCAAGGCCGGGTCCCAGATCCTGTTGTGCCTGTGAATAGGCTGCAGGGGGACGGTGAAGACCAGCAACAGCTTTCAGGGCTGCCACCTTCCGTGTGGGACAAGGAGCCGGACGTGTGCATTTTCGGAAACAGGATCTGCCGAGGACGAGAGCCATGAGATGTTCCTCCTCTGGGCAAGGCCGGGTCCCAGATCCTGTTGTGCCTGTGAATAGGCTGCAGGGGGACGGTGAAGACCAGCAACAGCTTTCACGGCTGCCACCTTCACTGTGGGACAAGGAGCCGGACGTGTGCCTTTTCGGAAACAAGCTCTGCCGAGGACGAGAGCCATTAGATGTTCCTCCTCTGGGCAAGCCCGGGTCCCAAATCCTGTTGTGCCTGTGAACAGGCTGCAGAGGGACGGTGAAGACCAGCAACAGCTTTCAGGGCTGCCACCTTCCGTGTGGGACAAGGAGCCGGATCTGTGCCTTTTCGGAAACAGGCTCTGCCGAGGACGAGAGCCATGAGATGTTCCTCCTCTGGGCAAGCCCGCGTCCAAATCCTGTTGTGCCTGTGAATAGGCTGCAGGGGGACGGTGAAGACCAGCAACAGTTTTCAGGGCTGCCACCTTCCGTGTGGGACAAGGAGCCGGACGTGTCTTTCTGGATATAGGCCCTGCCGAGGACGAGAGCCATGAGATGTTCCTCCTCTGGGTAAGGCAGGGTCCCAGATCCTGTTGTGCCTGTGAATAGGCTGCAGGGGGACGGTGAAGACCAGCAACAGCTTCCAGGGCTGCCACCTTCCGTGTGGGACAAGGAGCCGGACGTGTGCCTTTTCGGAAACAAGCTCTGCCGAGGACGAGAGCCATGAGATGTTCCTCCTCTGGGCAAGCCCGGGTCCCAGATCCTGTTGTGCCTGTGAATAGGATGCAGGGGGACGGTGAACACCAGTAACAGCTTTCACGGCTGCCACCTTCACTGTAGGACAAGGAGCCGGACGTGTGCCTTTCTGGAAACAGGCCGTGCCGAGGACGAGAGCCATGAGATGTTCCTCCTCTGGGCAAGCCCGGGTCCCAGATCCTGTTGTGCCTGTGAATAGGCTGCAGGGGGACGGTGAAGACCAGCAACAGCTTTCAGGGCTGCCACCTTCCGTGTGGGACAAGGAGCCGGATGTGTGCCTTTTCGGAAACAGGCTCTGCCGAGGACGAGAGCCATGAGATGTTCCTCCTCTGGGCAAGCCCGGGTCCTGAATCCTGTTGTGCCTGTGAATAGGCTGCAGGGGGACGGTGAAGACCAGCAACAGCTTTCAGGGCTGCCACCTTCACTGTGGGACAAGGAGCCGGACGTGTGCCTTTTCGGAAACAAGCTCTGCCGAGGACGAGAGCCATTAGATGTTCCTCCTCTGGGCAAGCCCGGGTCCCAGATCCTGTTGTGCCTGTGAACAGGCGGCAGGGGGACGGTGAAGACCAGCAACAGCTTTCAGGGCTGCCACCTTCCGTGTGGGACAAGGAGCCGGATGTGTGCCTTTTCGGAAAAAGGCTCTGCCGAGGACGAGAGCCATGAGATGTTCCTCCTCTGGGCAAGCCCGCGTCCAAATCCTGTTGTGCCTGTGAATAGGCTGCAGGGGGACCGTGAAGACCAGCAACAGCTTTCAGGGCTGCCACCTTCACTGTGGGACAAGGAGCCGGACGTGTCTTTCTGGATACAGGCCCTGCCGAGGACGAGAGCCATGAGATGTTCCTCCTCTGGGCAAGCCCGGGTCCCAGATCCTGTTGTGCCTGTGAATAGGCTGCAGGGGGACGGTGAAGACCAGCAACAGCTTTCAGGGCTGCCACCTTCCGAGTGGGACAAGGAGCCGGACGTGTGCCTTTTCGGAATCAGGCTCTGCCGAGGACGAGAGCCATGAGATGTTCCTCCTCTGGGCAAGCCCGGGTCCAAATCCTGTTGTGCCTGTGAATAGGCTGCAGGGGGACGGTGAAGACCAGCAACAGCTTTCAGGGCTGCCACCTTCCGTGTGGGACAAGGAGCCGGATGTGTGCCTTTCTGGAAACAGGCCCTGCCGAGGACGAGAGCCATGAGATGTTCCTCCTCTGGGCAAGCCCCGGTCCTGAATCCTGTTGTGCCTGTGAATAGGCTGCAGGGGGACGGTGAAGACCAGCAACAGCTTTCAGGGCTGCCACCTTCCGTGTGGGACAAGGAGCCGGACGTGTCTTTCTGGATACAGGCCCTGCCGAGGACGAGAGCCATGAGATGTTCCTCCTCTGGGCAAGGCCGGGTCCCAGATCCTGTTGTGCCTGTGAATAGGCTGCAGGGGGACGGTGAAGACCAGCAACAGCTTTCAGGGCTGCCACCTTCCGTGTGGGACAAGGAGCCGGACGTGTGCCTTTTCGGAAACAAGCTCTGCCGAGGACGAGAGCCATGAGATGTTCCTCCTCTGGGCAAGGCCGCGTCCCAGATCCTGTTGTGCCTGTGAATAGGCTGCAGGGGGACGGTGAAGACCAGCAACAGCTTTCAGGGCTGCCACCTTCCGTGTGGGACAAGGAGCCGGACGTGTGCATTTTCGGAAACAGGATCTGCCGAGGACGAGAGCCATGAGATGTTCCTCCTCTGGGCAAGGCCGGGTCCCAGATCCTGTTGTGCCTGTGAATAGGCTGCAGGGGGACGGTGAAGACCAGCAACAGCTTTCACGGCTGCCACCTTCACTGTGGGACAAGGAGCCGGACGTGTGCCTTTTCGGAAACAAGCTCTGCCGAGGACGAGAGCCATTAGATGTTCCTCCTCTGGGCAAGCCCGGGTCCCAAATCCTTTTGTGCCTGTGAACAGGCTGCAGAGGCACGGTGAAGACCAGCAACAGCTTTCAGGGCTGCCACCTTCCGTGTGGGACAAGGAGCCGGATGTGTGCCTTTTCGGAAACAGGCTCTGCCGAGGACGAGAGCCATGAGATGTTCCTCCTCTGGGCAAGCCCGCGTCCAAATCCTGTTGTGCCTGTGAATAGGCTGCAGGGGGACGGTGAAGACCAGCAACAGCTTTCAGGGCTGCCACCTTCCGTGTGGGACAAGGAGCCGGACGTGTCTTTCTGGATACAGGCCCTGCCGAGGACGAGAGCCATTAGATGTTCCTCCTCTGGGCAAGCCCGGGTCCCAGATCCTGTTGTGCCTGTGAATAGGCTGCAGGGGGTCAGTGAAGACCAGCAACAGCTTTCAGGGCTGCCACCTTCCGTGTGGGAAAAGGAGCCGGACGTGTGCCTTTTCGGAATCAGGCTCTGCCGAGGACGAGAGCCATGAGATGTTCCTCCTCTGGGCAAGCCCGGGTCGAAATCCTGTTGTGCCTGTGAATAGGCTGCAGGGGGACGGTGAAGACCAGCAACAGCTTTCAGGGCTGCCACCTTCCGTGTGGGACAAGGAGCCGGATGTGTGCCTTTCTGGAAACAGGCCCTGCCGAGGACGAGAGCCATGAGATGTTCCTCCTCTGGGCAAGCCCCGGTCCTGAATCCTGTTGTGCCTGTGAATAGGCTGCAGGGGGACGGTGAAGACCAGCAACAGCTTTCAGGGCTGCCACCTTCCGTGTGGGACAAGGAGCCGGACGTGTCTTTCTGGATACAGGCCCTGCCGAGGACGAGAGCCATGAGATGTTCCTCCTCTGGGCAAGCCCGGGTCCCAGATCCTGTTGTGCCTGTGAATAGGCTGCAGGGGGACGGTGAAGACCAGCAACAGCTTTCAGGGCTGCCACCTTCCGTGTGGGACAAGGAGCCGGACGTGTGCATTTTCGGAAACAGGATCTGCCGAGGACGAGAGCCATGAGATGTTCCTCCTCTGGGCAAGGCCGGGTCCCAGATCCTGTTGTGCCTGTGAATAGGCTGCAGGGGGACGGTGAAGACCAGCAACAGCTTTCAGGGCTGCCACCTTCCGTGTGGGACAAGGAGCCGGACGTGTGCCTTTTCGGAAACAAGCTCTGCCGAGGACGAGAGCCATGAGATGTTCCTCCTCTGGGCAAGCCCGGGTCCTGAATCCTGTTGTGCCTGTGAATAGGCTGCAGGGGGACGGTGAAGACCAGCAACAGCTTTCAGGGCTGCCACCTTCCGTGTGGGACAAGGAGCCGAACGTGTGCTTTTTCGGAAACAAGCTCTGCCGAGGACGAGAGCCATTAGATGTTCCTCCTCTGGGCAAGCCCGCGTCCAGATACTGTTGTGACTGTGAATAGGCTGCAGGGGGACGGTGAAGACCAGCAACAGCTTTCAGGGCTGCCACCTTCCGTGTGGGACAAGGAGCCGGATGTGTGCCTTTTCGGAAACAGGCTCTGCCGAGGACGAGAGCCATGAGATGTTCCTCCTCTGGGCAAGCCCGCGTCCAAATCCTGTTGTGCCTGTGAATAGGCTGCAGGGGGACGGTGAAGACCAGCAACAGCTTTCAGGGCTGCCACCTTCCGTGTGGGACAAGGATCCGGATGAGTGCCTTTTCGGAAACAGGCTCTGCTGAGGACGAGAGCCATGAGATGTTCCTCCTCTGGGCAAGCCCGGGTCCCAGATCCTGTTGTGCCTGTGAATAGGCTGCAGGGGGACGGTGAAGACCAGCAACAGCTTTCAGGGCTGCCACCTTCCGTGTGGGACAAGGAGCCGGATGTGTGCCTTTTGGGAAACAGGCTCTGCCGAGGACGAGAGCCATGAGATGTTCCTCCTCTGGGCAAGCCCGCGTCCAAATCCTGTTGTGCCTGTGAATAGGCTGCAGGGGGACGGTGAAGACCAGCAACAGCTTTCAGGGCTGCCACCTTCCGTGTGGGACAAGGAGCCGGATGAGTGCCTTTTCGGAATCAGGCTCTGCCGAGGACGAGAGCCATGAGATGTTCCTCCTCTGGGCAAGCCCCGGTCCAAATCCTGTTGTGTGTGTGAATAGGCTGCAGGGGGACGGTGAAGACCAGCAACAGCTTTCAGGGCTGCCACCTTCCGTGTGGGAGAAGGAGCCGGATGTGTGCCTTTTCGGAATCAGGCTCTGCCGAGGACGAGAGCCATGAGATGTTCCTCCTCTGGGCAAGCCCGGGTCGCAGATCCTGTTGTGCCTGTGAATAGGCTGCAGGGGGACGGTGAAGACCAGCAACAGCTTTCAGGGCTGCCACCTTCCGTGTGGGACAAGGAGCCGGACGTGTCTTTCTGGATACAGGCCCTGCCGAGGACGAGAGCCATGAGATGTTCCTCCTCTGGCCAAGCCCGCGTCCAAATCCTGTTGTGCCTGTGAATAGGCTGCAGGGGGACGGTGAAGACCAGCAACAGCTTTCAGGGCTGCCACCTTCACTGTGGGACAAGGAGCCGGATGAGTGCCTTTTCGGAAACAGGCTCTGCTGAGGACGAGAGCCATGAGATGTTCCTCCTCTGGGCAAGCCCGGGTCCCAGATCCTGTTGTGCCTGTGAATAGGCTGCAGGGGGACGGTGAAGACCAGCAACAGCTTTCAGGGCTGCCACCTTCCGAGTGGGACAAGGAGCCGGACGTGTGCCTTTTCGGAATCAGGCTCTGCCGAGGACGAGAGCCATGAGATGTTCCTCCTCTGGGCAAGCCCGGGTCCAAATCCTGTTGTGCCTGTGAATAGGCTGCAGGGGGACGGTGAAGACCAGCAACAGCTTTCAGGGCTGCCACCTTCCGTGTGGGACAAGGAGCCGGATGTGTGCCTTTCTGGAAACAGGCCCTGCCGAGGACGAGAGCCATGAGATGTTCCTCCTCTGGGCAAGCCCGGGTCCCAGATCCTGTTGTGCCTGTGAACAGGCTGCAGGGGGACGGTGAAGACCAGCAACAGCTTTCAGGGCTGCCACCTTCCGTGTGGGACAAGGAGCCGGACGTGTCTTTCTGGATACAGGCCCTGCCGAGGACGAGAGCCATGAGATGTTCCTCCTCTGGGCAAGGCCGGGTCCCAGATCCTGTTGTGCCTGTGAATAGGCTGCAGGGGGACGGTGAAGACCAGCAACAGCTTTCAGGGCTGCCACCTTCCGTGTGGGACAAGGAGCCGGACGTGTGCCTTTTCGGAATCAGGCTCTGCCGAGGACGAGAGCCATGAGATGTTCCTCCTCTGGGCAAGCCCCGGTCCTGAATCCTGTTGTGCCTGTGAATAGGCTGCAGGGGGACGGTGAAGACCAGCAACAGCTTTCAGGGCTACCACCTTCCGTGTGGGACAAGGAGCCGGACGTGTCTTTCTGGATACAGGCCCTGCCGAGGACGAGAGCCATGAGATGTTCCTCCTCTGGGCAAGCCCGGGTCCCAGATCCTGTTGTGCCTGTGAACAGGCTGCAGGGGGACGGTGAAGACCAGCAACAGCTTTCAGGGCTGCCACCTTCCGTGTGGGACAAGGAGCCGGACGTGTCTTTCTGGATACAGGCCCTGCCGAGGACGAGAGCCATTAGATGTTCCTCCTCTGGGCAAGCCCGGGTCCCAGATCCTGTTGTGCCTGTGAATAGGCTGCAGGGGGACGGTGAACACCAGCAACAGCTTTCACGGCTGCCACCTTCACTGTAGGACAAGGAGCCGGACGTGTGCCTTTTCGGAATCAGGCCGTGCCGAGGACGAGAGCCATGAGATGTTCCTCCTCTGGGCAAGCCCGGGTCCCAGATCCTGTAGTGCCTGTGAATAGGCTGCAGGGGGACGGTGAAGACCAGCAACAGCTTTCAGGGCTGCCACCTTCCGAGTGGGACAAGGAGCCGGACGTGTGCATTTTCGGAAACAGGCTCTGCCGAGGACGAGAGCCATGAGATGTTCCTCCTCTGGGCAAGCCCGGGTCCAAATCCTGTTGTGCCTGTGAATAGGCTGCAGGGGGACGGTGAAGACCAGCAACAGCTTTCAGGGCTGCCACCTTCCGTGTGGGACAAGGAGCCGGACGTGTGCCTTTCTGGAAACAGGCCCTGCCGAGGACGAGAGCCATGAGATGTTCCTCCACTGGGCAAGCCCCGGTCCTGAATCCTGTTGTGCCTGTGAATAGGCTGCAGGGGGACGGTGAAGACCAGCAACAGCTTTCAGGGCTGCCACCTTCCGTGTGGGACAAGGAGCCGGATGTGTGCCTTTCTGGAAACAGGCCCTGCCGAGGACGAGAGCCATGAGATGTTCCTCCTCTGGGCAAGCCCCGGTCCTGAATCCTGTTGTGCCTGTGAATAGGCTGCAGGGGGACGGTGAAGACCAGCAACAGCTTTCAGGGCTGCCACCTTCCGTGTGGGACAAGGAGCCGGACGTGTCTTTCTGGATACAGGCCCTGCCGAGGACGAGAGCCATGAGATGTTCCTCCTCTGGGCAAGGCCGGGTCCCAGATCCTGTTGTGCCTGTGAATAGGCTGCAGGGGGACGGTGAAGACCAGCAACAGCTTTCAGGGCTGCCACCTTCCGTGTGGGACAAGGAGCCGGACGTGTGCATTTTCGGAAACAGGATCTGCCGAGGACGAGAGCCATGAGATGTTCCTCCTCTGGGCAAGGCCGGGTCCCAGATCCTGTTGTGCCTGTGAATAGGCTGCAGGGGGACGGTGAAGACCAGCAACAGCTTTCACGGCTGCCACCTTCACTGTGGGACAAGGAGCCGGACGTGTGCCTTTTCGGAAACAAGCTCTGCCGAGGACGAGAGCCATTAGATGTTCCTCCTCTGGGCAAGCCCGGGTCCCAAATCCTGTTGTGCCTGTGAACAGGCTGCAGAGGGACGGTGAAGACCAGCAACAGCTTTCAGGGCTGCCACCTTCCGTGTGGGACAAGGAGCCGGATGTGTGCCTTTTCGGAAACAGGCTCTGCCGAGGACGAGAGCCATGAGATGTTCCTCCTCTGGCAAGCCCGCGTCCAAATCCTGTTGTGCCTGTGAATAGGCTGCAGGGGGACGGTGAAGACCAGCAACAGCTTTCAGGGCTGCCACCTTCCGTGTGGGACAAGGAGCCGGATGAGTGCCTTTTCGGAAACAGGCTCTGCTGAGGACGAGAGCCATGAGATGTTCCTCCTCTGGGCAAGCCCGGGTCCCAGATCCTGTTGTGCCTGTGAATAGGCTGCAGGGGGACGGTGAAGACCAGCAACAGCTTTCAGGGCTGCCACCTTCCGTGTGGGACAAGGAGCCGGATCTGTGCCTTTTCGGAAACAGGCTCTGCCGAGGACGAGAGCCATGAGATGTTCCTCCTCTGGGCAAGCCCGCGTCCAAATCCTGTTGTGCCTGTGAATAGGCTGCAGGGGGACGGTGAAGACCAGCAACAGTTTTCAGGGCTGCCACCTTCCGTGTGGGACAAGGAGCCGGACGTGTCTTTCTGGATATAGGCCCTGCCGAGGACGAGAGCCATGAGATGTTCCTCCTCTGGGTAAGGCAGGGTCCCAGATCCTGTTTTGCCTGTGAATAGGCTGCAGGGGGACGGTGAAGACCAGCAACAGCTTCCAGGGCTGCCACCTTCCGTGTGGGACAAGGAGCCGGACGTGTGCCTTTTCGGAAACAAGCTCTGCCGAGGACGAGAGCCATTAGATGTTCCTCCTCTGGGCAAGCCCGGGTCCCAGATCCTGTTGTGCCTGTGAATAGGATGCAGGGGGACGGTGAACACCAGTAACAGCTTTCACGGCTGCCACCTTCACTGTAGGACAAGGAGCCGGACGTGTGCCTTTCTGGAAACAGGCCGTGCCGAGGACGAGAGCCATGAGATGTTCCTCCTCTGGCCAAGCCCGGGTCCCAGATCCTGTTGTGCCTGTGAATAGGCTGCAGGGGGACGGTGAAGACCAGCAACAGCTTTCAGGGCTGCCACCTTCCGTGTGGGACAAGGAGCCGGATGTGTGCCTTTTCGGAAACAGGCTCTGCCGAGGACGAGAGCCATGAGATGTTCCTCCTCTGGGCAAGCCCGCGTCCAAATCCTTTTGTGCCTGTGAATAGGCTGCAGGGGGACGGTGAAGACCAGCAACAGCTTTCAGGGCTGCCACCTTCCGTGTGGGACAAGGAGCCGGATGTGTGCCTTTTCGGAAACAGGCTCTGCCGAGGACGAGAGCCATGAGATGTTCCTCCTCTGGGCAAGCCCGGGTCCTGAATCCTGTTGTGCCTGTGAATAGGCTGCAGGGGGACGGTGAAGACCAGCAACAGCTTTCAGGGCTGCCACCTTCCGTGTGGGACAAGGAGCCGGACGTGTGCCTTTTCGGAAACAAGCTCTGCCGAGGACGAGAGCCATTAGATGTTCCTCCTCTGGGCAAGCCCGGGTCCCAGATCCTGTTGTGCCTGTGAACAGGCGGCAGGGGGACGGTGAAGACCAGCAACAGCTTTCAGGGCTGCCACCTTCCGTGTGGGACAAGGAGCCGGATGTGTGCCTTTTCGGAAAAAGGCTCTGCCGAGGACGAGAGCCATGAGATGTTCCTCCTCTGGGCAAGCCCGCGTCCAAATCCTGTTGTGCCTGTGAATAGGCTGCAGGGGGACCGTGAAGACCAGCAACAGCTTTCAGGGCTGCCACCTTCACTGTGGGACAAGGAGCCGGACGTGTCTTTCTGGATACAGGCCCTGCCGAGGACGAGAGCCATGAGATGTTCCTCCTCTGGGCAAGCCCGGGTCCCAGATCCTGTTGTGCCTGTGAATAGGCTGCAGGGGGACGGTGAAGACCAGCAACAGCTTTCAGGGCTGCCACCTTCCGAGTGGGACAAGGAGCCGGACGTGTGCCTTTTCGGAATCAGGCTCTGCCGAGGACGAGAGCCATGAGATGTTCCTCCTCTGGGCAAGCCCGGGTCCAAATCCTGTTGTGCCTGTGAATAGGCTGCAGGGGGACGGTGAAGACCAGCAACAGCTTTCAGGGCTGCCACCTTCCGTGTGGGACAAGGAGCCGGATGTGTGCCTTTCTGGAAACAGGCCCTGCCGAGGACGAGAGCCATGAGATGTTCCTCCTCTGGGCAAGCCCCGGTCCTGAATCCTGTTGTGCCTGTGAATAGGCTGCAGGGGGACGGTGAAGACCAGCAACAGCTTTCAGGGCTGCCACCTTCCGTGTGGGACAAGGAGCCGGACGTGTCTTTCTGGATACAGGCCCTGCCGAGGACGAGAGCCATGAGATGTTCCTCCTCTGGGCAAGGCCGGGTCCCAGATCCTGTTGTGCCTGTGAATAGGCTGCAGGGGGACGGTGAAGACCAGCAACAGCTTTCAGGGCTGCCACCTTCCTTGTGGGACAAGGAGCCGGACGTGTGCCTTTTCGGAATCAGGCTCTGCCGAGGACGAGAGCCATGAGATGTTCCTCCTCTGGGCAAGCCCTTTCCTGAATCCTGTTGTGCCTGTGAATAGGCTGCAGGGGGACGGTGAAGACCAGCAACAGCTTTCAGGGCTACCACCTTCCGTGTGGGACAAGGAGCCGGACGTGTCTTTCTGGATACAGGCCCTGCCGAGGACGAGAGCCATGAGATGTTCCTCCTCTGGGCAAGCCCGGGTCCTGAATCCTGTTGTGCCTGTGAATAGGCTGCAGGGGGACGGTGAAGACCAGCAACAGCTTTCAGGGCTGCCACCTTCCGTGTGGGACAAGGAGCCGGACGTGTGCCTTTTCGGAAACAAGCTCTGCCGAGGACGAGAGCCATGAGATGTTCCTCCTCTGGGCAAGCCCGGGTCCCAGATCCTGTTGTGCCTGTGAACAGGCTGCAGGGGGACGGTGAAGACCAGCAACAGCTTTCAGGGCTGCCACCTTCCGTGTGGGACAAGGAGCCGGACGTGTCTTTCTGGATACAGGCTCTGCCGAGGACGAGAGCCATGAGATGTTCCTCCTCTGGGCAAGCCCGGGTCCCAGATCCTGTTGTGCCTGTGAATAGGCTGCAGGGGGACGGTGAAGACCAGCAACAGCTTTCAGGGCTGCCACCTTCCGAGTGGGACAAGGAGCCGGACGTGTGCCTTTTCGGAATCAGGCCCTGCCGAGGACGAGAGCCATGAGATGTTCCTCCTCTGGGCAAGCCCCGGTCCTGAATCCTGTTGTGCCTGTGAATAGGCTGCAGGGGGACGGTGAAGACCAGCAACAGCTTTCAGGGCTGCCACCTTCCGTGTGGGACAAGGAGCCGGACGTGTCTTTCTGGATACAGGCCCTGCCGAGGACGAGAGCCATGAGATGTTCCTCCTCTGGGCAAGGCCGGGTCCCAGATCCTGTTGTGCCTGTGAATAGGCTGCAGGGGGACGGTGAAGACCAGCAACAGCTTTCAGGGCTGCCACCTTCCGTGTGGGACAAGGAGCCGGACGTGTGCCTTTTCGGAATCAGGCTCTGCCGAGGACGAGAGCCATGAGATGTTCCTCCTCTGGGCAAGCCCTGTCCTGAATCCTGTTGTGCCTGTGAATAGGCTGCAGGGGGACGGTGAAGACCAGCAACAGCTTTCAGGGCTACCACCTTCCGTGTGGGACAAGGAGCCGGACGTGTCTTTCTGGATACAGGCCCTGCCGAGGACGAGAGCCATGAGATGTTCCTCCTCTGGGCAAGCCCGGGTCCTGAATCCTGTTGTGCCTGTGAATAGGCTGCAGGGGGACGGTGAAGACCAGCAACAGCTTTCAGGGCTGCCACCTTCCGTGTGGGACAAGGAGCCGGACGTGTGCCTTTTCGGAAACAAGCTCTGCCGAGGACGAGAGCCATGAGATGTTCCTCCTCTGGGCAAGCCCGGGTCCCAGATCCTGTTGTGCCTGTGAACAGGCTGCAGGGGGACGGTGAAGACCAGCAACAGCTTTCAGGGCTGCCACCTTCCGTGTGGGACAAGGAGCCGGACGTGTCTTTCTGGATACAGGCCCTGCCGAGGACGAGAGCCATGAGATGTTCCTCCTCTGGGCAAGCCCGGGTCCCAGATCCTGTTGTGCCTGTGAATAGGCTGCAGGGGGACGGTGAAGACCAGCAACAGCTTTCAGGGCTGCCACCTTCCGAGTGGGACAAGGAGCCGGACGTGTGCCTTTTCGGAATCAGGCTCTGCCGAGGACGAGAGCCATGAGATGTTCCTCCTCTGGGCAAGCCCGGGTCCAAATCCTGTTGTGCCTGTGAATAGGCTGCAGGGGGACGGTGAAGACCAGCAACAGCTTTCAGGGCTGCCACCTTCCGTGTGGGACAAGGAGCCGGATGTGTGCCTTTCTGGAAACAGGCCCTGCCGAGGACGAGAGCCATGAGATGTTCCTCCTCTGGGCAAGCCCCGGTCCTGAATCCTGTTGTGCCTGTGAATAGGCTGCAGGGGGACGGTGAAGACCAGCAACAGCTTTCAGGGCTGCCACCTTCCGTGTGGGACAAGGAGCCGGACGTGTCTTTCTGGATACAGGCCCTGCCGAGGACGAGAGCCATGAGATGTTCCTCCTCTGGGCAAGGCCGGGTCCCAGATCCTGTTGTGCCTGTGAATAGGCTGCAGGGGGACGGTGAAGACCAGCAACAGCTTTCAGGGCTGCCACCTTCCGTGTGGGACAAGGAGCCGGACGTGTGCCTTTTCGGAAACAAGCTCTGCCGAGGACGAGAGCCATGAGATGTTCCTCCTCTGGGCAAGGCCGCGTCCCAGATCCTGTTGTGCCTGTGAATAGGCTGCAGGGGGACGGTGAAGACCAGCAACAGCTTTCAGGGCTGCCACCTTCCGTGTGGGACAAGGAGCCGGACGTGTGCATTTTCGGAAACAGGATCTGCCGAGGACGAGAGCCATGAGATGTTCCTCCTCTGGGCAAGGCCGGGTCCCAGATCCTGTTGTGCCTGTGAATAGGCTGCAGGGGGACGGTGAAGACCAGCAACAGCTTTCACGGCTGCCACCTTCACTGTGGGACAAGGAGCCGGACGTGTGCCTTTTCGGAAACAAGCTCTGCCGAGGACGAGAGCCATTAGATGTTCCTCCTCTGGGCAAGCCCGGGTCCCAAATCCTTTTGTGCCTGTGAACAGGCTGCAGAGGGACGGTGAAGACCAGCAACAGCTTTCAGGGCTGCCACCTTCCGTGTGGGACAAGGAGCCGGATGTGTGCCTTTTCGGAAACAGGCTCTGCCGAGGACGAGAGCCATGAGATGTTCCTCCTCTGGGCAAGCCCGCGTCCAAATCCTGTTGTGCCTGTGAATAGGCTGCAGGGGGACGGTGAAGACCAGCAACAGCTTTCAGGGCTGCCACCTTCCGTGTGGGACAAGGAGCCGGATGTGTGCCTTTCTGGATACAGGCCCTGCCGAGGACGAGAGCCATTAGATGTTCCTCCTCTGGGCAAGCCCCGGTCCTGAATCCTGTTGTGCCTGTGAATAGGCTGCAGGGGGACGGTGAAGACCAGCAACAGCTTTCAGGGCTGCCACCTTCCGTGTGGGACAAGGAGCCGGACGTGTCTTTCTGGATACAGGCCCTGCCGAGGACGAGAGCCATGAGATGTTCCTCCTCTGGGCAAGCCCGGGTCCCAGATCCTGTTGTGCCTGTGAATAGGCTGCAGGGGGACGGTGAAGACCAGCAACAGCTTTCAGGGCTGCCACCTTCCGTGTGGGACAAGGAGCCGGACGTGTGCATTTTCGGAAACAGGATCTGCCGAGGACGAGAGCCATGAGATGTTCCTCCTCTGGGCAAGGCCGGGTCCCAGATCCTGTTGTGCCTGTGAATAGGCTGCAGGGGGACGGTGAAGACCAGCAACAGCTTTCAGGGCTGCCACCTTCCGTGTGGGACAAGGAGCCGGACGTGTGCCTTTTCAGAAACAAGCTCTGCCGAGGACGAGAGCCATGAGATGTTCCTCCTCTGGGCAAGCCCGGGTCCTGAATCCTGTTGTGCCTGTGAATAGGCTGCAGGGGGACGGTGAAGACCAGCAACAGCTTTCAGGGCTGCCACCTTCCGTGTGGGACAAGGAGCCGAACGTGTGCTTTTTCGGAAACAAGCTCTGCCGAGGACGAGAGCCATTAGATGTTCCTCCTCTGGGCAAGCCCGCGTCCAGATACTGTTGTGACTGTGAATAGGCTGCAGGGCGACGGTGAAGACCAGCAACAGCTTTCAGGGCTGCCACCTTCCGTGTGGGACAAGGAGCCGGATGTGTGCCTTTTCGGAAACAGGCTCTGCCGAGGACGAGAGCCATGAGATGTTCCTCCTCTGGGCAAGCCCGCGTCCAAATCCTGTTGTGCCTGTGAATAGGCTGCAGGGGGACGGTGAAGACCAGCAACAGCATTCAGGGCTGCCACCTTCCGTGTGGGACAAGGATCCGGATGAGTGCCTTTTCGGAAACAGGCTCTGCTGAGGACGAGAGCCATGAGATGTTCCTCCTCTGGGCAAGCCCGGGTCCCAGATCCTGTTGTGCCTGTGAATAGGCTGCAGGGGGACGGTGAAGACCAGCAACAGCTTTCAGGGCTGCCACCTTCCGTGTGGGACAAGGAGCCGGATGTGTGCCTTTTGGGAAACAGGCTCTGCCGAGGACGAGAGCCATGAGATGTTCCTCCTCTGGGCAAGCCCGCGTGCAAATCCTGTTGTGCCTGTGAATAGGCTGCAGGGGGACGGTGAAGACCAGCAACAGCTTTCAGGGCTGCCACCTTCCGTGTGGGACAAGGATCCGGATGAGTGCCTTTTCGGAATCAGGCTCTGCCGAGGACGAGAGCCATGAGATGTTCCTCCTCTGGGCAAGCCCCGGTCCAAATCCTGTTGTGCGTGTGAATAGGCTGCAGGGGGACGGTGAAGACCAGCAACAGCTTTCAGGGCTGCCACCTTCCGTGTGGGAGAAGGAGCCGGATGTGTGCCTTTTCGGAATCAGGCTCTGCCGAGGACGAGAGCCATGAGATGTTCCTCCTCTGGGCAAGCCCGGGTCGCAGATCCTGTTGTGCCTGTGAATAGGCTGCAGGGGGACGGTGAAGACCAGCAACAGCTTTCAGGGCTGCCACCTTCCGTGTGGGACAAGGAGCCGGACGTGTCTTTCTGGATACAGGCCCTGCCGAGGACGAGAGCCATGAGATGTTCCTCCTCTGGCCAAGCCCGCGTCCAAATCCTGTTGTGCCTGTGAATAGGCTGCAGGGGGACGGTGAAGACCAGCAACAGCTTTCAGGGCTGCCACCTTCCGTGTGGGACAAGGAGCCGGATGAGTGCCTTTTCGGAAACAGGCTCTGCTGAGGACGAGAGCCATGAGATGTTCCTCCTCTGGGCAAGCCCGGGTCCCAGATCCTGTTGTGCCTGTGAATAGGCTGCAGGGGGACGGTGAAGACCAGCAACAGCTTTCAGGGCTGCCACCTTCCGTGTGGGACAAGGAGCCGGATGTGTGCCTTTTCGGAAACAGGCTCTGCCGAGGACGAGAGCCATGAGATGTTCCTCCTCTGGGCAAGCCCGCGTCCAAATCCTGTTGTGCCTGTGA
This sequence comes from Astur gentilis, assembly GCF_929443795.1. Taxonomy (NCBI): domain Eukaryota; kingdom Metazoa; phylum Chordata; class Aves; order Accipitriformes; family Accipitridae; genus Astur; species Astur gentilis. The sequence continues at coordinate 1,361,768 of NW_026061071.1, forward strand.
ATAGGCTGCAGGGGGACGGTGAAGACCAGCAACAGCTTTCAGGGCTGCCACCTTCCGTGTGGGACAAGGAGCCGGACGTGTCTTTCTGGATACAGGCCCTGCCGAGGACGAGAGCCATGAGATGTTCCTCCTCTGGGTAAGGCCGGGTCCCAGATCCTGTTGTGCCTGTGAATAGGCTGCAGGGGGACGGTGAAGACCAGCAACAGCTTCCAGGGCTGCCACCTTCCGTGTGGGACAAGGAGCCGGACGTGTGCGTTTTCGGAAACAAGCTCTGCCGAGGACGAGAGCCATGAGATGTTCCACCTCTGGGCAAGCCCGGGTCCCAGATCCTGTTGTGCCTGTGAATAGGCTGCAGGGGGACGGTGAACACCAGCAACAGCTTTCACGGCTGCCACCTTCAGTGTAGGACAAGGAGCCGGACGTGTGCCTTTCTGGAAACAGGCCGTGCCGAGGACGAGAGCCATGAGATGTTCCTCCTCTGGCCAAGCCCGGGTCCCAGATCCTGTTGTGCCTCTGAATAGGCTGCAGGGGGACGGTGAAGACCAGCAACAGCTTTCAGGGCTGCCACCTTCCGTGTGGGACAAGGAGCCGGATGTGTGCCTTTTCGGAAACAGGCTCTGCCGAGGACGAGAGCCATGAGATGTTCCTCCTCTGGGCAAGCCCGCGTCCAAATCCTTTTGTGCCTGTGAATAGGCTGCAGGGGGACGGTGAACACCAGCAACAGCTTTCACGGCTGCCACCTTCACTGTAGGACAAGGAGCCGGACGTGTGCCTTTCTGGAAACAGGCCGTGCCGAGGACGAGAGCCATGAGATGTTCCTCCTCTGGGCAAGCCCGGGTCCCAGATCCTGTTGTGCCTGTGAATAGGCTGCAGGGGGACGGTGAAGACCATCAACAGCTTTCAGGGCTGCCACCTTCCGAGTGGGACAAGGAGCCGGACGTGTGCCTTTTCGGAATCAGGCTCTGCCGAGGACGAGAGCCATGAGATGTTCCTCCTCTGGGCAAGCCCGGGTCCAAATCCTGTTGTGCCTGTGAATAGGCTGCAGGGGGACGGTGAAGACCAGCAACAGCTTTCAGGGCTGCCACCTTCACTGTGGGACAAGGAGCCGGATGTGTGCCTTTCTGGAAACAGGCCCTGCCGAGGACGAGAGCCATGAGATGTTCCTCCTCTGGGCAAGCCCCGGTCCTGAATCCTGTTGTGCCTGTGAATAGGCTGCAGGGGGACGGTGAACACCAGCAACAGCTTTCAGGGCTGCCACCTTCCCTGTGGGACAAGGAGCCGGACGTGTGCCTTTCTGGAAACAGGCCGTGCCGAGGACGAGAGCCAAGAGATGTTCCTCCTCTGGCCAAGCCCGGGTCCCAGATCCTGTTGTGCCTGTGAATTGGCTGCAGGGGGACGGTGAAGACCAGCAACAGCTTTCAGGGCTGCCACCTTCCGTGTGGGAAAAGGAGCCGGACGTGTGCCTTTTCGGAAACAAGCTCTGCCGAGGACGAGAGCCATGAGATGTTCCTCCTCTGGGCAAGGCCGGGTCCCAGATCCTGTTGTGCCTGTGAATAGGCTGCAGGGGGACGGTGAAGACCAGCAACAGCTTTCAGGGCTGCCACCTTCCGTGTGGGACAAGGAGCCGGACGTGTGCATTTTCGGAAACAGGATCTGCCGAGGACGAGAGCCATGAGATGTTCCTCCTCTGGGCAAGGCCGGGTCCCAGATCCTGTTGTGCCTGTGAATAGGCTGCAGGGGGACGGTGAAGACCAGCAACAGCTTTCACGGCTGCCACCTTCACTGTGGGACAAGGAGCCGGACGTGTGCCTTTTCGGAAACAAGCTCTGCCGAGGACGAGAGCCATTAGATGTTCCTCCTCTGGGCAAGCCCGGGTCCCAGATCCTGTTGTGCCTGTGAACAGGCTGCAGAGGGACGGTGAAGACCAGCAACAGCTTTCAGGGCTGCCACCTTCCGTGTGGGACAAGGAGCCGGATGTGTGCCTTTTGGGAAACAGGCTCTGCCGAGGACGAGAGCCATGAGATGTTCCTCCTCTGGGCAAGCCCGGGTCCTGAATCCTGTTGTGCCTGTGAATAGGCTGCAGGGGGACGGTGAAGACCAGCAACAGCTTTCAGGGCTGCCACCTTCCGTGTGGGACAAGGAGCTGGACGTGTCTTTCTGGATACAGGCCCTGCCGAGGACGAGAGCCATTAGATGTTCCTCCTCTGGGCAAGCCCGGGTCCCAGATCCTGTTGTGCCTGTGAATAGGCTGCAGGGGGACGGTGAAGACCAGCAACAGCTTTCAGGGCTGCCACCTTCCGTGTGGGACAAGGAGCCGGACGTGTGCCTTTTCGGAATCAGGCTCTGCCGAGGACGAGAGCCATGAGATGTTCCTCCTCTGGGCAAGCCCGGGTCGAAATCCTGTTGTGCCTGTGAATAGGCTGCAGGGGGACGGTGAAGACCAGCAACAGCTTTCAGGGCTGCCACCTTCCGTGTGGGACAAGGAGCCGGATGTGTGCCTTTCTGGAAACAGGCCCTGCCGAGGACGAGAGCCATGAGATGTTCCTCCTCTGGGCAAGCCCCGGTCCTGAATCCTGTTGTGCCTGTGAATAGGCTGCAGGGGGACGGTGAAGACCAGCAACAGCTTTCAGGGCTGCCACCTTCCGTGTGGGACAAGGAGCCGGACGTGTCTTTCTGGATACAGGCCCTGTCGAGGACGAGAGCCATGAGATGTTCCTCCTCTGGGCAAGCCCGGGTCCCAGATCCTGTTGTGCCTGTGAATAGGCTGCAGGGGGACGGTGAAGACCAGCAACAGCTTTCAGGGCTGCCACCTTCCGTGTGGGACAAGGAGCCGGACGTGTGCATTATCGGAAACAGGATCTGCCGAGGACGAGAGCCATGAGATGTTCCTCCTCTGGGCAAGGCCGGGTCCCAGATCCTGTTGTGCCTGTGAATAGGCTGCAGGGGGACGGTGAAGACCAGCAACAGCTTTCAGGGCTGCCACCTTCCGTGTGGGACAAGGAGCCGGACGTGTGCCTTTTCGGAAACAAGCTCTGCCGAGGACGAGAGCCATGAGATGTTCCTCCTCTGGGCAAGCCCGGGTCCTGAATCCTGTTGTGCCTGTGAATAGGCTGCAGGGGGACGGTGAAGACCAGCAACAGCTTTCAGGGCTGCCAACTTCCGTGTGGGACAAGGAGCCGGATGTGTGCCTTTTCGGAAACAGGCTCTGCCGAGGACGAGAGCCATGAGATGTTCCTCCTCTGGGCAAGCCCGCGTCCAAATCCTGTTGTGCCTGTGAATAGGCTGCAGGGGGACGGTGAAGACCAGCAACAGCTTTCAGGGCTGCCACCTTCCGTGTGGGACAAGGATCCGGATGAGTGCCTTTTCGGAAACAGGCTCTGCTGAGGACGAGAGCCATGAGATGTTCCTCCTCTGGGCAAGCCCGGGTCCCAGATCCTGTTGTGCCTGTGAATAGGCTGCAGGGGGACGGTGAAGACCAGCAACAGCTTTCAGGGCTGCCACCTTCCGTGTGGGACAAGTAGCCGGATGTGTGCCTTTTCGGAAACAGGCTCTGCCGAGGACGAGAGCCATGAGATGTTCCTCCTCTGGGCAAGCCCGCGTCCAAATCCTGTTGTGCCTGTGAATAGGCTGCAGGGGGACGGTGAAGACCAGCAACAGCTTTCAGGGCTGCCACCTTCCGTGTGGGACAAGGAGCCGGATGTGTGCCTTTTCGGAAACAGGCTCTGCCGAGGACGAGAGCCATGAGATGTTCCTCCTCTGGGCAAGCCCGGGTCCCAGATCCTGTTGTGCCTGTGAATAGGCTGCAGGGGGACGGTGAAGACCAGCAACAGCTTCCAGGGCTGCCACCTTCCGTGTGGGACAAGGAGCCGGACGTGTGCCTTTTCGGAAACAAGCTCTGCCGAGGACGAGAGCCATGAGATCTTCCTCCTCTGGGCAAGCCCGGGTCCCAGATCCTGTTGTGCCTGTGAATAGGCTGCAGGGGGACGGTGAACACCAGCAACAGCTTTCACGGCTGCCACCTTCACTGTGGGACAAGGAGCCGGACGTGTGCCTTTCTGGAAACAGGCCGTGCCGAGGACGAGAGCCATGAGATGTTCCTCCTCTGGCCAAGCCCGGGTCCCAGATCCTGTTGTGCCTGTGAATAGGCTGCAGGGGGACGGTGAAGACCAGCAACAGCTTTCAGGGCTGCCACCTTCCGTGTGGGACAAGGAGCCGGACGTGTGCCTTTTCGGAATCAGGCTCTGCCGAGGACGAGAGCCATGAGATGTTCCTCCTCTGGGCAAGCCCCGGTCCAAATCCTGTTGTGCGTGTGAATAGGCTGCAGGGGGACGGTGAAGACCAGCAACAGCTTTCAGGGCTGCCACCTTCCGTGTGGGACAAGGAGCCGGATGTGTGCCTTTCTGGAAACAGGCCCTGCCGAGGACGAGAGCCATGAGATGTTCCTCCTCTGGGCAAGGCCGGGTCCCAGATCCTGTTGTGCCTGTGAATAGGCTGCAGGGGGACAGTGAAGACCAGCAACAGCTTTCAGGGCTGCCACCTTCCCTGTGGGACAAGGAGCCGGACGTGTCTTTCTGGATACAGGCCCTGCCGAGGACGAGAGCCATGAGATGTTCCTCCTCTGGGCAAGCCCGGGTCCCAGATCCTGTTGTGCCTGTGAATAGGCTGCAGGGGGACGGTGAAGACCAGCAACAGCTTCCAGGGCTGCCACCTTCCGTGTGGGACAAGGAGCCGGACGTGTGCCTTTTCGGAAACAAGCTCTGCCGAGGACGAGAGCCATGAGATGTTCCTCCTCTGGGCAAGCCCGGGTCCCAGATCCTGTTGTGCCTGTGAATAGGCTGCAGGGGGACGGTGAAGACCAGCAACAGCTTTCAGGGCTGCCACCTTCCGTGTGGGACAAGGAGCCGGATGTGTGCCTTTTCGGAAACAGGCTCTGCCGAGGACGAGAGCCATTAGATGTTCCTCCTCTGGGCAAGCCCGCGTCCAGATCCTGTTGTGCCTGTGAATAGGCTGCAGGGGGACGGTGAAGACCAGCAACAGCTTCCAGGGCTGCCACCTTCCGTGTGGGACAAGGAGCCGGACGTGTGCCTTTTCGGAAACAAGCTCTGCCGAGGACGAGAGCCATGAGATGTTCCTCCTCTGGGCAAGCCCGGGTCCCAGATCCTGTTGTGCCTGTGAATAGGCTGCAGGGGGACGGTGAAGACCAGCAACAGCTTTCAGGGCTGCCACCTTCCGTGTGGGACAAGGAGCCGGATGTGTGCCTTTTCGGAAACAGGCTCTGCCGAGGACGAGAGCCATGAGATGTTCCTCCTCTGGGCAAGCCCGCGTCCAAATCCTGTTATGCCTGTGAATAGGCTGCAGGGGGACGGTGAAGACCAGCAACAGCTTTCAGGGCTGCCACCTTCCGTGTGGGACAAGGAGCCGGACGTGTGCCTTTTCGGAAACAGGCTCTGCTGAGGACGAGAGCCATGAGATGTTCCTCCTCTGGGCAAGCCCGGGTCCCAGATCCTGTTGTGCCTGTGAATAGGCTGCAGGGGGACGGTGAAGACCAGCAACAGCTTTCAGGGCTGCCACCTTCCGTGTGGGACAGGGAGCCGGATGTGTGCCTTTTCGGAAACAGGCTGTGCCGAGGACGAGAGCCATGAGATGTTCCTCCTCTGGGCAAGCCCGGGTCCCACATCCTGTTGTGCCTGTGAATAGGCTGCAGGGGGACGGTGAACACCAGCAACTGCTTTCAGGGCTGCCACCTTCCGTGTGGGACAATGAGCCGGTCTTGTGCCTTTCTGGAAACAGGCCCTGCCGAGGACGAGAGCCATGAGATGTTCCTCCTCTGGGCAAGGCCGCGTCCCAGATCCTGTTGTGCCTGTGAATAGGCTGCAGGGGGACGGTGAAGACCAGCAACAGCTTTCAGGGCTGCCACCTTCCGTGTGGGACAAGGAGCCGGACGTGTGCCTTTTCGGAATCAGGCTCTGCCGAGGACGAGAGCCATGAGATGTTCCTCCTCTGGGCAAGCCCCGGTCCTGAATCCTGTTGTGCCTGTGAATAGGCTGCAGGGGGACGGTGAAGACCAGCAACAGCTTTCAGGGCTACCACCTTCCGTGTGGGACAAGGAGCCGGACGTGTCTTTCTGGATACAGGCCCTGCCGAGGACGAGAGCCATGAGATGTTCCTCCTCTGGGCAAGCCCGGGTCCTGAATCCTGTTGTGCCTGTGAATAGGCTGCAGGGGGACGGTGAAGACCAGCAACAGCTTTCAGGGCTGCCACCTTCCGTGTGGGACAAGGAGCCGGACGTGTGCCTTTTCGGAAACAAGCTCTGCCGAGGACGAGAGCCATGAGATGTTCCTCCTCTGGGCAAGCCCGGGTCCCAGATCCTGTTGTGCCTGTGAACAGGCTGCAGGGGGACGGTGAAGACCAGCAACAGCTTTCAGGGCTGCCACCTTCCGTGTGGGACAAGGAGCCGGACGTGTCTTTCTGGATACAGGCACTGCCGAGGACGAGAGCCATTAGATGTTCCTCCTCTGGGCAAGCCCGGGTCCCAGATCCTGTTGTGCCTGTGAATAGGCTGCAGGGGGACGGTGAAGACCAGCAACAGCTTCCAGGGCTGCCACCTTCCATGTGGGACAAGGAGCCGGACGTGTGCCTTTTCGGAAACAAGCTCTGCCGAGGACGAGAGCCATGAGATGTTCCTCCTCTGGGCAAGCCCGGGTCCCAGATCCTGTTGTGCCTGTGAATAGGCTGCAGGGGGACGGTGAACACCAGCAACAGCTTTCACGGCTGCCACCTTCACTGTGGGACAAGGAGCCGGACGTGTGCCTTTCTGGAAACAGGCCGTGCCGAGGACGAGAGCCATGAGATGTTCCTCCTCTGGCCAAGCCCGGGTCCCAGATCCTGTTGTGCCTCTGAATAGGCTGCAGGGGGACGGTGAAGACCAGCAACAGCTTTCAGGGCTACCACCTTCCGTGTGGGACAAGGAGCCGGACGTGTCTTTCTGGATACAGGCCCTGCCGAGGACGAGAGCCATGAGATGTTCCTCCTCTGGGCAAGCCCGGGTCCTGAATCCTGTTGTGCCTGTGAATAGGCTGCAGGGGGACGGTGAAGACCAGCAACAGCTTTCAGGGCTGCCACCTTCCGTGTGGGACAAGGAGCCGGACGTGTGCCTTTTCGGAAACAAGCTCTGCCGAGGACGAGAGCCATGAGATGTTCCTCCTCTGGGCAAGCCCGGGTCCCAGATCCTGTTGTGCCTGTGAACAGGCTGCAGGGGGACGGTGAAGACCAGCAACAGCTTTCAGGGCTGCCACCTTCCGTGTGGGACAAGGAGCCGGACGTGTCTTTCTGGATACAGGCACTGCCGAGGACGAGAGCCATTAGATGTTCCTCCTCTGGGCAAGCCCGGGTCCCAGATCCTGTTGTGCCTGTGAATAGGCTGCAGGGGGACGGTGAAGACCAGCAACAGCTTCCAGGGCTGCCACCTTCCATGTGGGACAAGGAGCCGGACGTGTGCCTTTTCGGAAACAAGCTCTGCCGAGGACGAGAGCCATGAGATGTTCCTCCTCTGGGCAAGCCCGGGTCCCAGATCCTGTTGTGCCTGTGAATAGGCTGCAGGGGGACGGTGAAGACCAGCAACATCTTTCAGGGCTGCCACCTTCCGTGTGGGACAAGGAGCCGGACGTGTGCATTTTCGGAAACAGGATCTGCCGAGGACGAGAGCCATGAGATGTTCCTCCTCTGGGCAAGCCCGGGTCCAAATCCTGTTGTGCCTGTGAATAGGCTGCAGGGGGACGGTGAAGACCAGCAACAGCTTTCAGGGCTGCCACCTTCCGTGTGGGACAAGGAGCCGGACGTGTGCCTTTTCGGAAACAAGCTCTGCCGAGGACGAGAGCCATTAGATGTTCCTCCTCTGGGCAAGCCCGGGTCCCAGATCCTGTTGTGCCTGTGAATAGGCTGCAGGGGGACGGTGAAGACCAGCAACAGCTTTCAGGGCTGCCACCTTCCGTGTGGGACAAGGAGCCGGATGTGTGCCTTTTCGGAAACAGGCTCTGCCGAGGACGAGAGCCATGAGATGTTCCTCCTCTGGGCAAGCCCGCGTCCAAATCCTGTTGTGCCTGTGAATAGGCTGCAGGGGGACAGTGAAGACCAGCAACAGCTTTCACGGCTGCCACATTCCGTGTGGGACAAGGAGCCGGACGTGTGCGTTTTCGGAAACAGGCCCTGCCGAGGACGAGAGCCATGAGATGTTCCTCCTCTGGGCAAGCCCGGGTCCTGAATCCTGTTGTGCCTGTGAATAGGCTGCAGGGGGACGGTGAAGACCAGCAACAGCTTCCAGGGCTGCCACCTTCCGTGTGGGACAAGGAGCCGGACGTGTGCCTTTTCGGAAACAAGCTCTGCCGAGGACGAGAGCCATGAGATGTTCCTCCTCTGGGCAAGCCCGGGTCCCAGATCCTGTTGTGCCTGTGAATAGGCTGCAGGGGGACGGTGAAGACCAGCAACAGCTTTCAGGGCTGCCACCTTCCGTGTGGGACAAGGAGCCGGATGTGTGCCTTTTCGGAAACAGGCTCTGCCGAGGACGAGAGCCATGAGATGTTCCTCCTCTGGGCAAGCCCTGTCCTGAATCCTGTTGTGCCTGTGAATAGGCTGCAGGGGGATGGTAAAGACCAGCAACAGCTTTCAGGGCTGCCACATTCCGTGTGGGACAAGTAGCCAGACGTGTGCCTTTTCGGAAACAAGCTCTGCCGAGGACGAGAGCCATTAGATGTTCCTCCTCTGGGCAAGCCCGGGTCCCAGATCCTGTTGTGCCTGTGAATAGGCCGCAGGGGGACGGTGAAGACCAGCAACAGCTTTCAGGGCTGCCACCTTCCGTGTGGGAGAAGGAGCCGGATGTGTGCCTTTTCGGAAACAGGCTCTGCCGAGGACGAGAGCCATGAGATGTTCCTCCTCTGGGCAAGCCCGGGTCCTGAATCCTGTTGTGCCTGTGAATAGGCTGCAGGGGGACGGTGAAGACCAGCAACAACTTTCAGGGCTGCCACCTTCCGTGTGGGACAATGAGCCGGTCTTGTGCCTTTATGGAAACAGGCCCTGCCGAGGACGAGAGCCATGAGATGTTCCTCCTCTGGGCAAGCCCGGGTCCCAGATCCTGTTGTGCCTGTGAATAGGCTGCAGGGGGACGGTGAAGACCAGCAACAGCTTTCAGGGCTGCCACCTTCCGTGTGGGACAAGGAGCCGGATGTGTGCCTTTTCGGAATCAGGCTCTGCCGAGGACGAGAGCCATGAGATGTTCCTCCTCTGGGCAAGCCCGGGTCCCAGATCCTGTTGTGCCTGTGAATAGGCTGCAGGGGGACGGTGAAGACCAGCAACAGCTTTCAGGGCTGCCACCTTCCGTGTGGGACAAGGAGCCGGATGTGTGCCTTTTCGGAAACAGGCTCTGCCGAGGACGAGAGCCATGAGATGTTCCTCCTCTGGGCAAGCCCGGGTCCTGAATCCTGTTGTGCCTGTGAATAGGCTGCAGGGGGACGGTGAAGACCAGCAACAGCTTTCAGGGCTGCCACCTTCCGTGTGGGACAAGGAGCCGGACGTGTCTTTCTGGATACAGGCCCTGCCGAGGACGAGAGCCATGAGATGTTCCTCCTCTGGGCAAGCCCCGGTCCTGAATCCTGTTGTGCCTGTGAATAGGCTGCAGGGGGACGGTGAAGACCAGCAACAGCTTTCAGGGCTGCCACCTTCTGTGTGGGACAAGGAGCCGGACGTGTGCCTTTTCGGAATCAGGCTCTGCCGAGGACGAGAGCCATGAGATGTTCCTCCTCTGGGCAAGCCCGGGTCCCAGATCCTGTTGTGCCTGTGAATAGGCTGCAGGGGGACGGTGAAGACCAGCAACAGCTTTCAGGGCTGCCACCTTCCGTGTGGGACAAGGAGACGCATGAGTGCCTTTTCGGAAACAGGCTCTGCCGAGGACGAGAGCCATGAGATGTTCCTCCTCTGGGCAAGCCCAGGTCCCAGATCCTGTTGTGCCTGTGAATAGGCTGCAGGGGGACGGTGAAGACCAGCAACATCTTTCAGGGCTGCCACCTTCCGTGTGGGACAAGGAGCCGGATGTGTGCCTTTTCGGAAACAGGATCTGCCGAGGACGAGAACCATGAGATGTTCCTCCTCTGGGCAAGCCCGGGTCCCAGATCCTGTTGTGCCTGTGAATAGGCTGCAGGGGGACGGTGAAGACCAGCAACAGCTTCCAGGGCTGCCACCTTCACTGTGGGACAATGAGCCGGTCTTGTGCCTTTATGGAAACAGGCCCTGCCGAGGACGAGAGCCATGAGATGTTCCTCCTCTGGGCAAGCCCGGGTCCCAGATCCTGTTGTGCCTGTGAATAGGCTGCAGGGGGACGGTGAAGACCAGCAACAGCTTTCAGGGCTGCCACCTTCCGTGTGGGACAAGGAGCCGGACGTGTGCCTTTTCGGAAACAAGCTCTGCCGAGGACGAGAGCCATGAGATGTTCCTCCTCTGGGCAAGCCCGGGTCCTGAATCCTGTTGTGCCTGTGAATAGGCTGCAGGGGGACGGTGAAGACCAGCAACAGCTTTCAGGGCTGCCACCTTCCGTGTTGGACAAGGAGCTGGATGTGTGCCTTTTCGGAAACAGGCTCTGCCGAGGACGAGAGCCATGAGATGTTCCTCCTCTGGGCAAGCCCCGGTCCTGAATCCTGTTGTGCCTGTGAATAGGCTGCAGGGGGACGGTGAAGACCAGCAACAGCTTTCAGGGCTGCCACCTTCCGTGTGGGACAAGGAGCCGGACGTGTCTTTCTGGATACAGGCCCTGCCGAGGACGAGAGCCATGAGATGTTCCTCCTCTGGGCAAGCCCGGGTCCCAGATCCTGTTGTGCCTGTGAATAGGCTGCAGGGGGACGGTGAAGACCAGCAACAGCTTCCAGGGCTGCCACCTTCCGTGTGGGACAATGAGCCGGTCTTGTGCCTTTATGGAAACAGGCCCTGCCGAGGACGAGAGCCATGAGATGTTCCTCCTCTGGGCAAGCCCGGGTCCCAGATCCTGTTGTGCCTGTGAATAGGCTGCAGGGGGACGGTGAAGACCAGCAACAGCTTTCAGGGCTGCCACCTTCCGTGTGGGACAAGGAGCCGCATGAGTGCCTTTTCGGAAACAGGCTCTGCCGAGGACGAGAGCCATGAGATGTTCCTCCTCTGGGCAAGCCCAGGTCCCAGATACTGTTGTGCCTGTGAATAGGCTGCAGGGGGACGGTGAAAACCAGCAACATCTTTCAGGGCTGCCACCTTCCGTGTGGGACAAGGAGCCGGATGTGTGCCTTTTCGGAAACAGGATCTGCCGAGGACGAGAGCCATGAGATGTTCCTCCTCTGGGCAAGCCCGGGTCCCAGATCCTGTTGTGCCTGTGAATAGGCTGCAGGGGGACGGTGAAGACCAGCAACAGCTTCCAGGGCTGCCACCTTCACTGTGGGACAATGAGCCGGTCTTGTGCCTTTATGGAAACAGGCCCTGCCGAGGACGAGAGCCATGAGATGTTCCTCCTCTGGGCAAGCCCGGGTCCCAGATCCTGTTGTGCCTGTGAATAGGCTGCAGGGGGACGGTGAAGACCAGCAACAGCTTCCAGGGCTGCCACCTTCCGTGTGGGACAAGGAGCTGGACGTGTGCCTTTTCGGAAACAAGCTCTGCCGAGGACGAGAGCCATGAGATGTTCCTCCTCTGGGCAAGCCCGGGTCCTGAATCCTGTTGTGCCTGTGAATAGGCTGCAGGGGGACGGTGAAGACCAGCAACAGCTTTCACGGCTGCCACCTTCACTGTGGGACAAGGAGCCGGACGTGTGCCTTTCTGGAAAAAGGCCGTGCCGAGGACGAGAGCCATGAGATGTTCCTCCTCTGGGCAAGCCCGGGTCCCAGATCCTGTTGTGCCTGTGAATAGGCTGCAGGGGGACGGTGAAGACCAGCAACATCTTTCAGGGCTGCCACCTTCCGTGTGGGACAAGGAGCCGGATGTGTGCCTTTCTGGAAACATGCCCTGCCGAGGACGAGAGCCATGAGATGTTCCTCCTCTGGGCAAGCCCGGGTCCTGAATCCTGTTGTGCCTGTGAATAGGCTGCAGGGGGACGGTGAAGACCAGCAACAGCTTCCAGGGCTGCCACCTTCCGTGTGGGACAAGGAGCCGGACGTGTGCCTTTTCGGAAACAAGCTCTGCCGAGGACGAGAGCCATGAGATGTTCCTCCTCTGGGCAAGCCCGGGTCCCAGATCCTGTTGTGCCTGTGAATAGGCTGCAGGGGGACGGTGAAGACCAGCAACAGCTTTCAGGGCTGCCACCTTCCGTGTGGGACAAGGAGCCGGATGTGTGCCTTTTCGGAAACAGGCTCTGCCGAGGACGAGAGCCATGAGATGTTCCTCCTCTGGGCAAGCCCGGGTCCTGAATCCTGTTGTGCCTGTGAATAGGCTGCAGGGGGATGGTAAAGACCAGCAACAGCTTTCAGGGCTGCCACATTCCGTGTGGGACAAGTAGCCAGACGTGTGCCTTTTCGGAAACAAGCTCTGCCGAGGACGAGAGCCATTAGATGTTCCTCCTCTGGGCAAGCCCGGGTCCCAGATCCTGTTGTGCCTGTGAATAGGCCGCAGGGGGACGGTGAAGACCAGCAACAGCTTTCAGGGCTGCCACCTTCCGTGTGGGAGAAGGAGCCGGATGTGTGCCTTTTCGGAAACAGGCTCTGCCGAGGACGAGAGCCATGAGATGTTCCTCCTCTGGGCAAGCCCGGGTCCTGAATCCTGTTGTGCCTGTGAATAGGCTGCAGGGGGACGGTGAAGACCAGCAACAACTTTCAGGGCTGCCACCTTCCGTGTGGGACAATGAGCCGGTCTTGTGCCTTTATGGAAACAGGCCCTGCCGAGGACGAGAGCCATGAGATGTTCCTCCTCTGGGCAAGCCCGGGTCCCAGATCCTGTTGTGCCTGTGAATAGGCTGCAGGGGGACGGTGAAGACCAGCAACAGCTTTCAGGGCTGCCACCTTCCGTGTGGGACAATGAGCCGGATGTGTGCCTTTTCGGAATCAGGCTCTGCCGAGGACGAGAGCCATGAGATGTTCCTCCTCTGGGCAAGCCCGGGTCCCAGATCCTGTTGTGCCTGTGAATAGGCTGCAGGGGGACGGTGAAGACCAGCAACAGCTTTCAGGGCTGCCACATTCCGTGTGGGACAAGGAGCCGGATGTGTGCCTTTTCGGAAACAGGCTCTGCCGAGGACGAGAGCCATGAGATGTTCCTCCTCTGGGCAAGCCCGGGTCCTGAATCCTGTTGTGCCTGTGAATAGGCTGCAGGGGGACGGTGAAGACCAGCAACAGCTTTCAGGGCTGCCACCTTCCGTGTGGGACAAGGAGCCGGACGTGTCTTTCTGGATACAGGCCCTGCCGAGGACGAGAGCCATGAGATGTTCCTCCTCTGGGCAAGCCCGGGTCCCAGATCCTGTTGTGCCTGTGAATAGGCTGCAGGGGGACGGTGAAGACCAGCAACAGCTTCCAGGGCTGCCACCTTCCTTGTGGGACAATGAGCCGGTCTTCTGCCTTTCTGGAAACAGGCCCTGCCGAGGACGAGAGCCATGAGATGTTCCTCCTCTGGGCAAGCCCCGGTCCTGAATCCTGTTGTGCCTGTGAATAGGCTGCAGGGGGACGGTGAAGACCAGCAACAGCTTTCAGGGCTGCCACCTTCTGTGTGGGACAAGGAGCCGGACGTGTGCCTTTTCGGAATCAGGCTCTGCCGAGGACGAGAGCCATGAGATGTTCCTCCTCTGGGCAAGCCCGGGTCCCAGATCCTGTTGTGCCTGTGAATAGGCTGCAGGGGGACGGTGAAGACCAGCAACAGCTTTCAGGGCTGCCACCTTCCGTGTGGGACAAGGAGACGCATGAGTGCCTTTTCGGAAACAGGCTCTGCCGAGGACGAGAGCCATGAGATGTTCCTCCTCTGGGCAAGCCCAGGTCCCAGATCCTGTTGTGCCTGTGAATAGGCTGCAGGGGGACGGTGAAGACCAGCAACAGCTTTCAGGGCTGCCACCTTCCGTGTGGGACAAGGAGCCGGATGTGTGCCTTTTCGGAAACAGGATCTGCCGAGGACGAGAGCCATGAGATGTTCCTCCTCTGGGCAAGCCCGGGTCCCAGATCCTGTTGTGCCTGTGAATAGGCTGCAGGGGGACGGTGAAGACCAGCAACAGCTTCCAGGGCTGCCACCTTCACTGTGGGACAATGAGCCGGTCTTGTGACTTTATGGAAACAGGCCCTGCCGAGGACGAGAGCCATGAGATGTTCCTCCTCTGGGCAAGCCCGGGTCCCAGATCCTGTTGTGCCTGTGAATAGGCTGCAGGGGGACGGTGAAGACCAGCAACAGCTTTCAGGGCTGCCACCTTCCGTGTGGGACAAGGAGCCGGACGTGTGCCTTTTCGGAAACAAGCTCTGCCGAGGACGAGAGCCATGAGATGTTCCTCCTCTGGGCAAGCCCGGGTCCTGAATCCTGTTGTGCAGGTGAATAGGCTGCAGGGGGACGGTGAAGACCAGCAACAGCTTTCAGGGCTGCCACCTTCCGTGTTGGACAAGGAGCTGGATGTGTGCCTTTTCGGAAACAGGCTCTGCCGAGGACGAGAGCCATGAGATGTTCCTCCTCTGGGCAAGCCCCGGTCCTGAATCCTGTTGTGCCTGTGAATAGGCTGCAGGGGGACGGTGAAGACCAGCAACAGCTTTCAGGGCTGCCACCTTCCGTGTGGGACAAGGAGCCGGACGTGTCTTTCTGGATACAGGCCCTGCCGAGGACGAGAGCCATGAGATGTTCCTCCTCTGGGCAAGCCCGGGTCCCAGATCCTGTTGTGCCTGTGAATAGGCTGCAGGGGGACGGTGAAGACCAGCAACAGCTTCCAGGGCTGCCACCTTCCGTGTGGGACAATGAGCCGGTCTTGTGCCTTTATGGAAACAGGCCCTGCCGAGGACGAGAGCCATGAGATGTTCCTCCTCTGGGCAAGCCCGGGTCCCAGATCCTGTTGTGCCTGTGAATAGGCTGCAGGGGGACGGTGAAGACCAGCAACAGCTTTCAGGGCTGCCACCTTCCGTGTGGGACAAGGAGCCGCATGAGTGCCTTTTCGGAAACAGGCTCTGCCGAGGACGAGAGCCATGAGATGTTCCTCCTCTGGGCAAGCCCAGGTCCCAGATCCTGTTGTGCCTGTGAATAGGCTGCAGGGGGACGGTGAAGACCAGCAACATCTTTCAGGGCTGCCACCTTCCGTGTGGGACAAGGAGCCGGATGTGTGCCTTTTCGGAAACAGGATCTGCCGAGGACGAGAGCCATGAGATGTTCCTCCTCTGGGCAAGCCCGGGTCCCAGATCCTGTTGTGCCTGTGAATAGGCTGCAGGGGGACGGTGAAGACCAGCAACAGCTTCCAGGGCTGCCACCTTCACTGTGGGACAATGAGCCGGTCTTGTGCCTTTATGGAAACAGGCCCTGCCGAGGACGAGAGCCATGAGATGTTCCTCCTCTGGGCAAGCCCGGGTCCCAGATCCTGTTGTGCCTGTGAATAGGCTGCAGGGGGACGGTGAAGACCAGCAACAGCTTCCAGGGCTGCCACCTTCCGTGTGGGACAAGGAGCTGGACGTGTGCCTTTTCGGAAACAAGCTCTGCCGAGGACGAGAGCCATGAGATGTTCCTCCTCTGGGCAAGCCCGGGTCCTGAATCCTGTTGTGCCTGTGAATAGGCTGCAGGGGGACGGTGAACACCAGCAACAGCTTTCACGGCTGCCACCTTCACTGTGGGACAAGGAGCCGGACGTGTGCCTTTCTGGAAAAAGGCCGTGCCGAGGACGAGAGCCATGAGATGTTCCTCCTCTGGGCAAGCCCGGGTCCCAGATCCTGTTGTGCCTGTGAATAGGCTGCAGGGGGACGGTGAAGACCAGCAACAGCTTTCAGGGCTGCCACCTTCCGTGTGGGACAAGGAGCCGGATGTGTGCCTTTTCGGAAACAGGCTCTGCCGAGGACGAGAGCCATGAGATGTTCCTCCTCTGGGCAAGCCCGGGTCCTGAATCCTGTTGTGCCTGTGAATAGGCTGCAGGGGGACGGTGAAGACCAGCAACAGCTTTCAGGGCTGCCACCTTCCGTGTGGGACAAGGAGCCGAACGTGTGCCTTTTCGGAATCAGGCTCTGCCGAGGACGAGAGCCATGAGATGTTCCTCCTCTGGGCAAGCCCAGGTCCCAGATCCTGTTGTGCCTGTGAATAGGCTGCAGGGGGACGGTGAAGACCAGCAACAGCTTCCAGGGCTGCCACCTTCCGTGTGGGACAAGGAGCCGGATGTGTGCCTTTTCGGAAACAGGCTGTGCCGAGGACGAGAGCCATGAGATGTTCCTCCTCTGGGCAAGCCCGGGTCCTGAATCCTGTTGTGCCTGTGAATAGGCTGCAGGGGGACGGTGAAGACCAGCAACAGCTTTCAGGGCTGCCACCTTCCGAGTGGGACAAGGAGCCGGACGTGTGCATTTTCGGAAACAAGCTCTGCCGAGGACGAGAGCCATGAGATGTTCCTCCTCTGGGCAAGCCCGGGTCCCAGATCCTGTTGTGCCTGTGAATAGGCTGCAGGGGGACGGTGAAGACCAGCAACAGCTTTCAGGGCTGCCACCTTCCGTGTTGGACAAGGAGCCGGATGTGTGCCTTTTCGGAAACAGGCTCTGCCGAGGACGAGAGCCATGAGATGTTCCTCCTCTGGGCAAGCCCGCGTCCAAATCCTGTTGTGCCTGTGAATAGGCTGCAGGGGGACGGTGAAGACCAGCAACAGCTTTCACGGCTGCCACATTCCGTGTGGGACAAGGAGCCGGACGTGTGCGTTTTCGGAATCAGGCTCTGCCGAGGACGAGAGCCATGAGATGTTCCACCTCTGGGCAAGCCCGGGTCCTGAATCCTGTTGTGCCTGTGAATAGGCTGCAGGGGGACGGTGAAGACCAGCAACAGCTTTCAGGGCTGCCACCTTCCGTGTGGGACAAGGAGCCGGATGTGTGCCTTTTCGGAAACAGGCTCTGCCGAGGACGAGAGCCATGAGATGTTCCTCCTCTGGGCAAGGCCGGGTCCCAGATCCTGTTGTGCCTGTGAATAGGCTGCAGGGGGACGGTGAAGACCAGCAACAGCTTCCAGGGCTGCCACCTTCCGTGTGGGACAAGGAGCCGGACGTGTGCCTTTTCGGAAACAAGCTCTGCCGAGGACGAGAGCCATGAGATGTTCCTCCTCTGGGCAAGCCCGGGTCCCAGATCCTGTTGTGCCTGTGAATAGGCTGCAGGGGGACGGTGAACACCAGCAACAGCTTTCACGGCTGCCACCTTCACTGTGGGACAAGGAGCCGGACGTGTGCCTTTCTGGAAACAGGCCCTGCCGAGGACGAGAGCCATGAGATGTTCCTCCTCTGGGCAAGCCCGGGTCCCAGATCCTGTTGTGCCTGTGAATAGGCTGCAGGGGGACGGTGAAGACCAGCAACAGCTTTCAGGGCTGCCACATTCCGTGTGGGACAAGGAGCCGGATGTGTGCCTTTTCGGAAACAGGCTCTGCCGAGGACGAGAGCCATGAGATGTTCCTCCTCTGGGCAAGCCCGGGTCCTGAATCCTGTTGTGCCTGTGAATAGGCTGCAGGGGGACGGTGAAGACCAGCAACAGCTTTCAGGGCTGCCACCTTCCGTGTGGGACAAGGAGCCGGACGTGTCTTTCTGGATACAGGCCCTGCCGAGGACGAGAGCCATGAGATGTTCCTCCTCTGGGCAAGCCCGGGTCCCAGATCCTGTTGTGCCTGTGAATAGGCTGCAGGGGGACGGTGAAGACCAGCAACAGCTTCCAGGGCTGCCACCTTCCTTGTGGGACAATGAGCCGGTCTTCTGCCTTTCTGGAAACAGGCCCTGCCGAGGACGAGAGCCATGAGATGTTCCTCCTCTGGGCAAGCCCCGGTCCTGAATCCTGTTGTGCCTGTGAATAGGCTGCAGGGGGACGGTGAAGACCAGCAACAGCTTTCAGGGCTGCCACCTTCTGTGTGGGACAAGGAGCCGGACGTGTGCCTTTTCGGAATCAGGCTCTGCCGAGGACGAGAGCCATGAGATGTTCCTCCTCTGGGCAAGCCCGGGTCCCAGATCCTGTTGTGCCTGTGAATAGGCTGCAGGGGGACGGTGAAGACCAGCAACAGCTTTCAGGGCTGCCACCTTCCGTGTGGGACAAGGAGACGCATGAGTGCCTTTTCGGAAACAGGCTCTGCCGAGGACGAGAGCCATGAGATGTTCCTCCTCTGGGCAAGCCCAGGTCCCAGATCCTGTTGTGCCTGTGAATAGGCTGCAGGGGGACGGTGAAGACCAGCAACAGCTTTCAGGGCTGCCACCTTCCGTGTGGGACAAGGAGCCGGATGTGTGCCTTTTCGGAAACAGGATCTGCCGAGGACGAGAGCCATGAGATGTTCCTCCTCTGGGCAAGCCCGGGTCCCAGATCCTGTTGTGCCTGTGAATAGGCTGCAGGGGGACGGTGAAGACCAGCAACAGCTTCCAGGGCTGCCACCTTCACTGTGGGACAATGAGCCGGTCTTGTGACTTTATGGAAACAGGCCCTGCCGAGGACGAGAGCCATGAGATGTTCCTCCTCTGGGCAAGCCCGGGTCCCAGATCCTGTTGTGCCTGTGAATAGGCTGCAGGGGGACGGTGAAGACCAGCAACAGCTTTCAGGGCTGCCACCTTCCGTGTGGGACAAGGAGCCGGACGTGTGCCTTTTCGGAAACAAGCTCTGCCGAGGACGAGAGCCATGAGATGTTCCTCCTCTGGGCAAGCCCGGGTCCTGAATCCTGTTGTGCAGGTGAATAGGCTGCAGGGGGACGGTGAAGACCAGCAACAGCTTTCAGGGCTGCCACCTTCCGTGTTGGACAAGGAGCTGGATGTGTGCCTTTTCGGAAACAGGCTCTGCCGAGGACGAGAGCCATGAGATGTTCCTCCTCTGGGCAAGCCCCGGTCCTGAATCCTGTTGTGCCTGTGAATAGGCTGCAGGGGGACGGTGAAGACCAGCAACAGCTTTCAGGGCTGCCACCTTCCGTGTGGGACAAGGAGCCGGACGTGTCTTTCTGGATACAGGCCCTGCCGAGGACGAGAGCCATGAGATGTTCCTCCTCTGGGCAAGCCCGGGTCCCAGATCCTGTTGTGCCTGTGAATAGGCTGCAGGGGGACGGTGAAGACCAGCAACAGCTTCCAGGGCTGCCACCTTCCGTGTGGGACAATGAGCCGGTCTTGTGCCTTTATGGAAACAGGCCCTGCCGAGGACGAGAGCCATGAGATGTTCCTCCTCTGGGCAAGCCCGGGTCCCAGATCCTGTTGTGCCTGTGAATAGGCTGCAGGGGGACGGTGAAGACCAGCAACAGCTTTCAGGGCTGCCACCTTCCGTGTGGGACAAGGAGCCGCATGAGTGCCTTTTCGGAAACAGGCTCTGCCGAGGACGAGAGCCATGAGATGTTCCTCCTCTGGGCAAGCCCAGGTCCCAGATCCTGTTGTGCCTGTGAATAGGCTGCAGGGGGACGGTGAAGACCAGCAACATCTTTCAGGGCTGCCACCTTCCGTGTGGGACAAGGAGCCGGATGTGTGCCTTTTCGGAAACAGGATCTGCCGAGGACGAGAGCCATGAGATGTTCCTCCTCTGGGCAAGCCCGGGTCCCAGATCCTGTTGTGCCTGTGAATAGGCTGCAGGGGGACGGTGAAGACCAGCAACAGCTTCCAGGGCTGCCACCTTCACTGTGGGACAATGAGCCGGTCTTGTGCCTTTATGGAAACAGGCCCTGCCGAGGACGAGAGCCATGAGATGTTCCTCCTCTGGGCAAGCCCGGGTCCCAGATCCTGTTGTGCCTGTGAATAGGCTGCAGGGGGACGGTGAAGACCAGCAACAGCTTCCAGGGCTGCCACCTTCCGTGTGGGACAAGGAGCCGGACGTGTGCCTTTTCGGAAACAAGCTCTGCCGAGGACGAGAGCCATGAGATGTTCCTCCTCTGGGCAAGCCCGGGTCCTGAATCCTGTTGTGCCTGTGAATAGGCTGCAGGGGGACGGTGAACACCAGCAACAGCTTTCACGGCTGCCACCTTCACTGTGGGACAAGGAGCCGGACGTGTGCCTTTCTGGAAAAAGGCCGTGCCGAGGACGAGAGCCATGAGATGTTCCTCCTCTGGGCAAGCCCGGGTCCCAGATCCTGTTGTGCCTGTGAATAGGCTGCAGGGGGACGGTGAAGACCAGCAACAGCTTTCAGGGCTGCCACCTTCCGTGTGGGACAAGGAGCCGGATGTGTGCCTTTTCGGAAACAGGCTCTGCCGAGGACGAGAGCCATGAGATGTTCCTCCTCTGGGCAAGCCCGGGTCCTGAATCCTGTTGTGCCTGTGAATAGGCTGCAGGGGGACGGTGAAGACCAGCAACAGCTTTCAGGGCTGCCACCTTCCGTGTGGGACAAGGAGCCGAACGTGTGCCTTTTCGGAATCAGGCTCTGCCGAGGACGAGAGCCATGAGATGTTCCTCCTCTGGGCAAGCCCAGGTCCCAGATCCTGTTGTGCCTGTGAATAGGCTGCAGGGGGGACGGTGAAGACCAGCAACAGCTTCCAGGGCTGCCACCTTCCGTGTGGGACAAGGAGCCGGATGTGTGCCTTTTCGGAAACAGGCTGTGCCGAGGACGAGAGCCATGAGATGTTCCTCCTCTGGGCAAGCCCGGGTCCTGAATCCTGTTGTGCCTGTGAATAGGCTGCAGGGGGACGGTGAAGACCAGCAACAGCTTTCAGGGCTGCCACCTTCCGAGTGGGACAAGGAGCCGGACGTGTGCATTTTCGGAAACAAGCTCTGCCGAGGACGAGAGCCATGAGATGTTCCTCCTCTGGGCAAGCCCGGGTCCCAGATCCTGTTGTGCCTGTGAATAGGCTGCAGGGGGACGGTGAAGACCAGCAACAGCTTTCAGGGCTGCCACCTTCCGTGTTGGACAAGGAGCCGGATGTGTGCCTTTTCGGAAACAGGCTCTGCCGAGGACGAGAGCCATGAGATGTTCCTCCTCTGGGCAAGCCCGCGTCCAAATCCTGTTGTGCCTGTGAATAGGCTGCAGGGGGACGGTGAAGACCAGCAACAGCTTTCACGGCTGCCACATTCCGTGTGGGACAAGGAGCCGGACGTGTGCGTTTTCGGAATCAGGCTCTGCCGAGGACGAGAGCCATGAGATGTTCCACCTCTGGGCAAGCCCGGGTCCTGAATCCTGTTGTGCCTGTGAATAGGCTGCAGGGGGACGGTGAAGACCAGCAACAGCTTTCAGGGCTGCCACCTTCCGTGTGGGACAAGGAGCCGGATGTGTGCCTTTTCGGAAACAGGCTCTGCCGAGGACGAGAGCCATGAGATGTTCCTCCTCTGGGCAAGGCCGGGTCCCAGATCCTGTTGTGCCTGTGAATAGGCTGCAGGGGGACGGTGAAGACCAGCAACAGCTTCCAGGGCTGCCACCTTCCGTGTGGGACAAGGAGCCGGACGTGTGCCTTTTCGGAAACAAGCTCTGCCGAGGACGAGAGCCATGAGATGTTCCTCCTCTGGGCAAGCCCGGGTCCCAGATCCTGTTGTGCCTGTGAATAGGCTGCAGGGGGACGGTGAACACCAGCAACAGCTTTCACGGCTGCCACCTTCACTGTGGGACAAGGAGCCGGACGTGTGCCTTTCTGGAAACAGGCCCTGCCGAGGACGAGAGCCATGAGATGTTCCTCCTCTGGGCAAGCCCGGGTCCCAGATCTTGTTGTGCCTGTGAATAGGCTGCAGGGGGACGGTGAAGACCAGCAACAGCTTTCAGGGCTGCCACCTTCCGTGTGGGACAAGGAGCCGGACGTGTGCCTTTTCGGAAACAGGCTCTGACGAGGACGAGAGCCATGAGATGTTCCACCTCTGGGCAAGCCCGGGTCCAAATCCTGTGGTGCCTGTGAATAGCCTGCAGGGCGACGGTGAAGACCAGCAACAGCTTTCAGGGCTGCCACCTTCCGTGTGGGACAAGGAGCCGGACATGTCTTTCTGGATACAGGCCCTGCCGAGGACGAGAGCCATGAGATGTTCCTCCTCTGGGCAAGCCCGGGTCCTGAATCCTGTTGTGCCTGTGAATAGGCTGCAGGGGGACGGTGAAGACCAGCAACAGCTTTCAGGGCTGCCACCTTCCGTGTGGGACAAGGAGCCGGTCTTGTGCCTTTATGGAAACAGGCCCTGCCGAGGACGAGAGCCATGAGATGTTCCTCCTCTGGGCAAGCCCGGGTCCCAGATCCTGTTGTGCCTGTGAATAGGCCGCAGGGGGACGGTGAAGACCAGCAACAGCTTCCAGGGCTGCCACCTTCCGTGTGGGACAAGGAGCCGGACGTGTGCCTTTTCGGAAGCAAGCTCTGCCGAGGACGAGAGCCATGAGATGTTCCTCCTCTGGGCAAGCCCGGGTCCCAGATCCTGTTGTGCCTGTGAATAGGCTGCAGCGGGACGGTGAACACCAGCAACAGCTTTCACGGCTGCCACCTTCACTGTGGGACAAGGAGCCGGACGTGTGCCTTTCTGGAAACAGGCCCTTCCGAGGACGAGAGCCATGAGATGTTCCTCCTCTGGGCAAGCCCGGGTCCCAGATCCTGTTGTGCCTGTGAATAGGCTGCAGGGGGACGGTGAAGACCAGCAACAGCTTTCAGGGCTGCCACCTTCCGTGTGGGAGAAGGAGCCGGATGTGTGCCTTTTCGGAAACAAGCTCTGCCGAGGACGAGAGCCATTAGATGTTCCTCCTCTGGGCAAGCCCGTGTCCCAGATCCTGTTGTGCCTGTGAATAGGCTGCAGGGGGACGGTGAAGACCAGCAACAGCTTTCAGGGCTGCCACCTTCCGTGTGGGACAAGGAGCCGGACGTGTGCCTTTTCGGAAACAAGCTCTGCCGAGGACGAGAGCCATTAGATTTTCCTCCTCTGGGCAAGCCCGGGTCCCAGATACTGTTGTGCCTGTGAACAGGCTGCAGGGGGACGGTGAAGACCAGCAACAGCTTTCAGGGCTGCCACCTTCCGTGTGGGACAAGGAGCCGGATGTGTGCCTTTTCGGAAACAGGCTCTGCCGAGGACGAGATCTATGAGATGTTCCTCCTCTGGGCAAGCATGGGTCCTGAATCCTGTTGTGCCTGTGAATAGGCTGCAGGGGGACGGTAAAGACCAGCAACAGCTTTCAGGGCTGCCACCTTCCGTGTGGGACAAGTAGCCAGACGTGTGCCTTTTCGGAAACAAGCTCTGCCGAGGACGAGAGCCATTAGATGTTCCTCCTCTGGGCAAGCCCGGGTCCCAGATCCTGTTGTGCCTGTGAATAGGCTGCAGGGGGACGGTGAAGACCAGCAACAGCTTTCAGGGCTGCCATCTTCCGTGTGGGAGAAGGAGCCTGATGTGTGCCTTTTCGGAAACAGGCTCTGCCGAGGACGAGAGCCATGAGATGTTCCTCCTCTGGGCAAGCCCGGGTCCCAGATCCTGTTGTGCCTGTGAATAGGCTGCAGGGGGACGGTGAAGACCAGCAACAGCTTTCAGGGCTGCCACCTTCCGTGTGGGACAATGAGCCGGTCTTGTGCCTTTATGGAAACAGGCCCTGCCGAGGACGAGAGCCATGAGATGTTCCTCCTCTGGGCAAGCCCGGGTCCCAGATCCTGTTGTGCCTGTGAATAGGCCACAGGGGGACGGTGAAGACCAGCAACAGCTTCCAGGGCTGCCACCTTCCGTGTGGGACAAGGAGCCGGACGTGTGCCTTTTCGGAAACAAGCTCTGCCGAGGACGAGAGCCATGAGATGTTCCTCCTCTGGGCAAGCCCGGGTCCCAGATCCTGTTGTGCCTGTGAATAGGCTGCAGGGGGACGGTGAACACCAGCAACAGCTTTCACGGCTGCCACATTCCGTGTGGGACAAGGAGCCAGACGTGTGCCTTTCTGGAAACAGGCCCTGCCGAGGACGAGAGCCATGAGATGTTCCTCCTCTGGGCAAGCCCGGGTCCCAGATCCTGTTGTGCCTGTGAATAGGCCGCAGGGGGACGGTGAAGACCAGCAACAGCTTTCAGGGCTGCCACCTTCCGAGTGGGACAAGGAGCCGGACGTGTGCATTTTCGGAAACAGGCTCTGCCGAGGACGAGAGCCATGAGATGTTCCTCCTCTGGGCAAGCCCGGGTCCCAGATCCTGTTGTGCCTGTGAATAGGCTGCAGGGGGACGGTGAAGACCAGCAACAGCTTTCAGGGCTGCCACCTTCCGTGTGGGACAAGGAGCCGGACGTGTGCCTTTTCGGAAACAAGCTCTGCCGAGGACGAGAGCCATGAGATGTTCCACCTCTGGGCAAGCCCGGGTCCAAATCCTGTTGTGCCTGTGAATAGCCTGCAGGGCGACGGTGAAGACCAGCAACAGCTTTCAGGGCTGCCACCTTCCGTGTGGGACAAGGAGCCGGACATGTCTTTCTGGATACAGGCCCTGCCGAGGACGAGAGCCATGAGATGTTCCTCCTCTGGGCAAGCCCGGGTCCTGAATCCTGTTGTGCCTGTGAATAGGCTGCAGGGGGACGGTGAAGACCAGCAACAGCTTTCAGGGCTGCCACCTTCCGTGTGGGACAATGAGCCGGTCTTGTGCCTTTATGGAAACAGGCCCTGCCGAGGACGAGAGCCATGAGATGTTCCTCCTCTGGGCAAGCCCGGGTCCCAGATCCTGTTGTGCCTGTGAATAGGCCGCAGGGGGACGGTGAAGACCAGCAACAGCTTTCAGGGCTGCCACCTTCCGTGTGGGACAAGGAGCCGGACGTGTGCCTTTTCGGAAGCAAGCTCTGCCGAGGACGAGAGCCATGAGATGTTCCTCCTCTGGGCAAGCCCGGGTCCCAGAACCTGTTGTGCCTGTGAATAGGCTGCAGGGGGACGGTGAACACCAGCAACAGCTTTCACGGCTGCCACCTTCACTGTGGGACAAGGAGCCGGACGTGTGCCTTTTCGGAAACAAGCTCTGCCGAGGACGAGAGCCATGAGATGTTCCTCCTCTGGGCAAGCCCGGGTCCCAGATCCTGTTGTGCCTGTGAATAGGCTGCAGGGGGACGGTGAACACCAGCAACAGCTTTCACGGCTGCCACCTTCACTGTGGGACAAGGAGCCGGACGTGTGCCTTTTCGGAAACAGGCTCTGCCGAGGACGAGAGCCATGAGATGTTCCTCCTCTGGGCAAGCCCGGGTCCCAGATCCTGTTGTGCCTGTGAATAGGCTGCAGGGGGACGGTGAACACCAGCAACAGCTTTCACGGCTGCCACCTTCACTGTGGGACAAGGAGCCGGACGTGTGCCTTTCTGGAAACAGGCCCTGCCGAGGACGAGAGCCATGAGATGTTCCTCCTCTGGGCAAGCCCGGGTCCCAGATCTTGTTGTGCCTGTGAATAGGCTGCAGGGGGACGGTGAAGACCAGCAACAGCTTTCAGGGCTGCCACCTTCCGTGTGGGACAAGGAGCCGGACGTGTGCCTTTTCGGAAACAGGCTCTGACGAGGACGAGAGCCATGAGATGTTCCACCTCTGGGCAAGCCCGGGTCCAAATCCTGTTGTGCCTGTGAATAGCCTGCAGGGCGACGGTGAAGACCAGCAACAGCTTTCAGGGCTGCCACCTTCCGTGTGGGACAAGGAGCCGGACATGTCTTTCTGGATACAGGCCCTGCCGAGGACGAGAGCCATGAGATGTTCCTCCTCTGGGCAAGCCCGGGTCCTGAATCCTGTTGTGCCTGTGAATAGGCTGCAGGGGGACGGTGAAGACCAGCAACAGCTTTCAGGGCTGCCACCTTCCGTGTGGGACAATGAGCCGGTCTTGTGCCTTTATGGAAACAGGCCCTGCCGAGGACGAGAGCCATGAGATGTTCCTCCTCTGGGCAAGCCCGGGTCCCAGATCCTGTTGTGCCTGTGAATAGGCCGCAGGGGGACGGTGAAGACCAGCAACAGCTTCCAGGGCTGCCACCTTCCGTGTGGGACAAGGAGCCGGACGTGTGCCTTTTCGGAAGCAAGCTCTGCCGAGGACGAGAGCCATGAGATGTTCCTCCTCTGGGCAAGCCCGGGTCCCAGATCCTGTTGTGCCTGTGAATAGGCTGCAGGGGGACGGTGAACACCAGCAACAGCTTTCACGGCTGCCACCTTCACTGTGGGACAAGGAGCCGGACGTGTGCCTTTCTGGAAACAGGCCCTTCCGAGGACGAGAGCCATGAGATGTTCCTCCTCTGGGCAAGCCCGGGTCCCAGATCCTGTTGTGCCTGTGAATAGGCTGCAGGGGGACGGTGAAGACCAGCAACAGCTTTCAGGGCTGCCACCTTCCGTGTGGGAGAAGGAGCCGGATGTGTGCCTTTTCGGAAACAAGCTCTGCCGAGGACGAGAGCCATTAGATGTTCCTCCTCTGGGCAAGCCCGTGTCCCAGATCCTGTTGTGCCTGTGAATAGGCTGCAGGGGGACGGTGAAGACCAGCAACAGCTTTCAGGGCTGCCACCTTCCGTGTGGGACAAGGAGCCGGACGTGTGCCTTTTCGGAAACAAGCTCTGCCGAGGACGAGAGCCATTAGATTTTCCTCCTCTGGGCAAGCCCGGGTCCCAGATACTGTTGTGCCTGTGAACAGGCTGCAGGGGGACGGTGAAGACCAGCAACAGCTTTCAGGGCTGCCACCTTCCGTGTGGGACAAGGAGCCGGATGTGTGCCTTTTCGGAAACAGGCTCTGCCGAGGACGAGAGCCATGAGATGTTCCTCCTCTGGGCAAGCCTGGGTCCTGAATCCTGTTGTGCCTGTGAATAGGCTGCAGGGGGACAGTAAAGACCAGCAACAGCTTTCAGGGCTGCCACCTTCCGTGTGGGACAAGTAGCCAGACGTGTGCCTTTTCGGAAACAAGCTCTGCCGAGGACGAGAGCCATTAGATGTTCCTCCTCTGGGCAAGCCCGGGTCCCAGATCCTGTTGTGCCTGTGAATAGGCTGCAGGGGGACGGTGAAGACCAGCAACAGCTTTCAGGGCTGCCATCTTCCGTGTGGGAGAAGGAGCCGGATGTGTGCCTTTTCGGAAACAGGCTCTGCCGAGGACGAGAGCCATGAGATGTTCCTCCTCTGGGCAAGCCCGGGTCCCAGATCCTGTTGTGCCTGTGAATAGGCTGCAGGGGGACGGTGAAGACCAGCAACAGCTTTCAGGGCTGCCACCTTCCGTGTGGGACAATGAGCCGGTCTTGTGCCTTTATGGAAACAGGCCCTGCCGAGGACGAGAGCCATGAGATGTTCCTCCTCTGGGCAAGCCCGGGTCCCAGATCCTGTTGTGCCTGTGAATAGGCCACAGGGGGACGGTGAAGACCAGCAACAGCTTCCAGGGCTGCCACCTTCCGTGTGGGACAAGGAGCCGGACGTGTGCCTTTTCGGAAACAAGCTCTGCCGAGGACGAGAGCCATGAGATGTTCCTCCTCTGGGCAAGCCCGGGTCCCAGATCCTGTTGTGCCTGTGAATAGGCTGCAGGGGGACGGTGAACACCAGCAACAGCTTTCACGGCTGCCACATTCCGTGTGGGACAAGGAGCCAGACGTGTGCCTTTCTGGAAACAGGCCCTTCCGAGGACGAGACCCATGAGATGTTCCTCCTCTGGGCAAGCCCGGGTCCCAGATCCTGTTGTGCCTGTGAATAGGCCGCAGGGGGACGGTGAAGACCAGCAACAGCTTTCAGGGCTGCCACCTTCCGTGTGGGACAAGGAGCCGGATGTGTGCCTTTTCGGAAACAAGCTCTGCCGAGGACGAGAGCCATGAGATGTTCCTCCTCTGGGCAAGCCCGGGTCCCAGATCCTGTTGTGCCTGTGAATAGGCTGCAGGGGGACGGTGAAGACCAGCAACAGCTTTCAGGGCTGCCACCTTCCGTGTGGGACAAGGAGCCGGACGTGTGCCTTTTCGGAAACAAGCTCTGCCGAGGACGAGAGCCATGAGATGTTCCACCTCTGGGCAAGCCCGGGTCCAAATCCTGTTGTGCCTGTGAATAGCCTGCAGGGCGACGGTGAAGACCAGCAACAGCTTTCAGGGCTGCCACCTTCCGTGTGGGACAAGGAGCCGGACATGTCTTTCTGGATACAGGCCCTGCCGAGGACGAGAGCCATGAGATGTTCCTCCTCTGGGCAAGCCCGGGTCCTGAATCCTGTTGTGCCTGTGAATAGGCTGCAGGGGGACGGTGAAGACCAGCAACAGCTTTCAGGGCTGCCACCTTCCGTGTGGGACAAGGAGCCGGTCTTGTGCCTTTATGGAAACAGGCCCTGCCGAGGACGAGAGCCATGAGATGTTCCTCCTCTGGGCAAGCCCGGGTCCCAGATCCTGTTGTGCCTGTGAATAGGCCGCAGGGGGACGGTGAAGACCAGCAACAGCTTTCAGGGCTGCCACCTTCCGTGTGGGACAAGGAGCCGGACGTGTGCCTTTTCGGAAGCAAGCTCTGCCGAGGACGAGAGCCATGAGATGTTCCTCCTCTGGGCAAGCCCGGGTCCCAGATCCTGTTGTGCCTGTGAATAGGCTGCAGGGGGACGGTGAACACCAGCAACAGCTTTCACGGCTGCCACCTTCACTGTGGGACAAGGAGCCGGACGTGTGCCTTTCTGGAAACAGGCCCTTCCGAGGACGAGACCCATGAGATGTTCCTCCTCTGGGCAAGCCCGGGTCCCAGATCCTGTTGTGCCTGTGAATAGGCTGCAGGGGGACGGTGAAGACCAGCAACAGCTTTCAGGGCTGCCACCTTCCGTGTGGGAGAAGGAGCCGGATGTGTGCCTTTTCGGAAACAAGCTCTGCCGAGGACGAGAGCCATTAGATGTTCCTCCTCTGGGCAAGCCCGTGTCCCAGATCCTGTTGTGCCTGTGAATAGGCTGCAGGGGGACGGTGAAGACCAGCAACAGCTTTCAGGGCTGCCACCTTCCGTGTGGGACAAGGAGCCGGACGTGTGCCTTTTCGGAAACAAGCTCTGCCGAGGACGAGAGCCATTAGATTTTCCTCCTCTGGGCAAGCCCGGGTCCCAGATACTGTTGTGCCTGTGAACAGGCTGCAGGGGGACGGTGAAGACCAGCAACAGCTTTCAGGGCTGCCACCTTCCGTGTGGGACAAGGAGCCGGATGTGTGCCTTTTCGGAAACAGGCTCTGCCGAGGACGAGAGCCATGAGATGTTCCTCCTCTGGGCAAGCCTGGGTCCTGAATCCTGTTGTGCCTGTGAATAGGCTGCAGGGGGACGGTAAAGACCAGCAACAGCTTTCAGGGCTGCCACCTTCCGTGTGGGAAAAGTAGCCAGACGTGTGCCTTTTCGGAAACAAGCTCTGCCGAGGACGAGAGCCATTAGATGTTCCTCCTCTGGGCAAGCCCGGGTCCCAGATCCTGTTGTGCCTGTGAATAGGCTGCAGGGGGACGGTGAAGACCAGCAACAGCTTTCAGGGCTGCCATCTTCCGTGTGGGAGAAGGAGCCGGATGTGTGCCTTTTCGGAAACAGGCTCTGCCGAGGACGAGAGCCATGAGATGTTCCTCCTCTGGGCAAGCCCGGGTCCCAGATCCTGTTGTGCCTGTGAATAGGCTGCAGGGGGACGGTGAAGACCAGCAACAGCTTTCAGGGCTGCCACCTTCCGTGTGGGACAAGGAGCCGGTCTTGTGCCTTTATGGAAACAGGCCCTGCCGAGGACGAGAGCCATGAGATGTTCCTCCTCTGGGCAAGCCCGGGTCCCAGATCCTGTTGTGCCTGTGAATAGGCCACAGGGGGACGGTGAAGACCAGCAACAGCTTCCAGGGCTGCCACCTTCCGTGTGGGACAAGGAGCCGGACGTGTGCCTTTTCGGAAACAAGCTCTGCCGAGGACGAGAGCCATGAGATGTTCCTCCTCTGGGCAAGCCCGGGTCCCAGATCCTGTTGTGCCTGTGAATAGGCTGCAGGGGGACGGTGAACACCAGCAACAGCTTTCACGGCTGCCACATTCCGTGTGGGACAAGGAGCCAGACGTGTGCCTTTCTGGAAACAGGCCCTGCCGAGGACGAGAGCCATGAGATGTTCCTCCTCTGGGCAAGCCCGGGTCCCAGATCCTGTTGTGCCTGTGAATAGGCCGCAGGGGGACGGTGAAGACCAGCAACAGCTTTCAGGGCTGCCACCTTCCGTGTGGGACAAGGAGCCGGATGTGTGCCTTTTCGGAAACAAGCTCTGCCGAGGACGAGAGCCATGAGATGTTCCTCCTCTGGGCAAGCCCGGGTCCCAGATCCTGTTGTGCCTGTGAATAGGCTGCAGGGGGACGGTGAAGACCAGCAACAGCTTTCAGGGCTGCCACCTTCCGTGTGGGACAAGGAGCCGGACGTGTGCCTTTTCGGAAACAAGCTCTGCCGAGGACGAGAGCCATTAGATGTTCCTCCTCTGGGCAAGCCCGGGTCCCAGATACTGTTGTGCCTGTGAACAGGCTGCAGGGGGACGGTGAAGACCAGCAACAGCTTTCAGGGCTGCCACCTTCCGTGTGGGACAAGGAGCCGGATGTGTGCCTTTTCGGAAACAGGCTCTGCCGAGGACGAGAGCCATGAGATGTTCCTCCTCTGGGCAAGCCCGCGTCCAAATCCTGTTGTGCCTGTGAATAGGCTGCAGGGGGACGGTGAAGACCAGCAACAGCTTCCAGGGCTGCCACCTTCCGTGTGGGACAAGGAGCCGGACGTGTGCCTTTTCGGAAACAAGCTCTGCCGAGGACGAGAGCCATGAGATGTTCCTCCTCTGGGCAAGCCCGGGTCCCAGATCCTGTTGTGCCTGTGAATAGGCTGCAGGGGGACGGTGAACACCAGCAACAGCTTTCACGGCTGCCACATTCCGTGTGGGACAAGGAGCCAGACGTGTGCCTTTCTGGAAACAGGCTCTGCCGAGGACGAGAGCCATGAGATGTTCCTCCTCTGGGCAAGCCCGGGTCCCAGATCCTGTTGTGCCTGTGAATAGGCCGCAGGGGGACGGTGAAGACCAGCAACAGCTTTCAGGGCTGCCACCTTCCGTGTGGGACAAGGAGCCGGATGTGTGCCTTTTCGGAAACAAGCTCTGCCGAGGACGAGAGCCATTAGATGTTCCTCCTCTGGGCAAGCCCGGGTCCCAGATCCTGTTGTGCCTGTGAATAGGCTGCAGGGGGACGGTGAAGACCAGCAACAGCTTTCAGGGCTGCCACCTTCCGTGTGGGACAAGGAGCCGGACGTGTGCCTTTTCGGAAACAAGCTCTGCCGAGGACGAGAGCCATTAGATGTTCCTCCTCTGGGCAAGCCCGGGTCCCAGATACTGTTGTGCCTGTGAACAGGCTGCAGGGGGACGGTGAAGACCAGCAACAGCTTTCAGGGCTGCCACCTTCCGTGTGGGACAAGGAGCCGGACGTGTGCCTTTTCGGAAACAGTCTCTGCCGAGGACGAGAGCCATGAGATGTTCCTCCTCTGGGCAAGCCCGCGTCCAAATCCTGTTGTGCCTGTGAATAGGCTGCAGGGGGACGGTGAAGACCAGCAACAGCTTTCAGGGCTGCCACATTCCGTGTGGGACAAGGAGCCGGACGTGTGCATTTTCGGAAACAGGCTCTGCCGAGGACGAGAGCCATGAGATGTTCCACCTCTGGGCAAGCCCGGGTCCTGAATCCTGTTGTGCCTGTGAATAGGCTGCAGGGGGACGGTGAAGACCAGCAACAGCTTCCAGGGCTGCCACCTTCCGTGTGGGACAAGGAGCCGGACGTGTGCCTTTTCGGAAACAAGCTCTGCCGAGGACGAGAGCCATGAGATGTTCCTCCTCTGGGCAAGCCCGGGTCCCAGATCCTGTTGTGCCTGTGAATAGGCTGCAGGGGGACGGTGAAGACCAGCAACAGCTTTCAGGGCTGCCACATTCCGTGTGGGACAAGGAGCCGGACGTGTGCGTTTTCGGAAACAGGCTCTGCCGAGGACGAGAGCCATTAGATGTTCCACTTCTGGGCAAGCCCGGGTCCTGAATCCTGTTGTGCCTGTGAATAGGCTGCAGGGGGACGGTGAAGACCAGCAACAGCTTTCAGGGCTGCCACCTTCCGTGTGGGACAAGGAGCCGGACGTGTGCCTTTTCGGAAACAAGCTCTGCCGAGGACGAGAGCCATGAGATGTTCCTCCTCTGGGCAAGCCCGGGTCCCAGATCCTGTTGTGCCTGTGAATAGGCTGCAGGGGGACGGTGAAGACCAGCAACAGCTTTCAGGGCTGCCACCTTCCGTGTGGGACAAGGAGCCGGATGTGTGCCTTTTCGGAAACAGGCTCTGCCGAGGACGAGAGCCATGAGATGTTCCTCCTCTGGGCAAGCCCGGGTCCTGAATCCTGTTGTGCCTGTGAATAGGCTGCAGGGGGACGGTGAAGACCAGCAACAGCTTTCAGGGCTGCCACCTTCCGTGTGGGACAAGGAGCCGGATGTGTGCCTTTCTGGAAACAGACCCTGCCGAGGACGAGAGCCATGAGATGTTCCTCCTCTGGGCAAGCCCCGGTCCTGAATCCTGTTGTGCCTGTGAATAGGCTGCAGGGGGACGGTGAAGACCAGCAACAGCTTTCAGGGCTGCCACCTTCACTGTGGGACAAGGAGCCGGACGTGTGCCTTTTCGGAAACAAGCTCTGCCGAGGACGAGAGCCATTAGATGTTCCTCCTCTGGGCAAGCCCGGGTCCCAGATCCTGTTGTGCCTGTGAACAGGCTGCAGGGGGACGGTGAAGACCAGCAACAGCTTTCAGGGCTGCCACCTTCCGTGTGGGACAAGGAGCCGGATGTGTGCCTTTTCGGAAACAGGCTCTGCCGAGGACGAGAGCCATGAGATGTTCCTCCTCTGGGAAAGCCTGCGTCCAAACCCTGTTGTGCCTGTGAATAGGCTGCAGGGGGACGGTGAAGACCAGCAACAGCTTTCAGGGCTGCCACCTTCCGTGTGGGACAAGGAGCCGGACGTGTCTTTCTGGATACAGGCCCTGCCGAGGACGAGAGCCATTAGATGTTCCTCCTCTGGGCAAGCCCGGGTCCCAGATCCTCTTGTGCCTGTGAATAGGCTGCAGGGGGACGGTGAAGACCAGCAACAGCTTCCAGGGCTGCCACCTTCCGTGTGGGACAAGGAGCCGGACGTGTGCCTTTTCGGAAACAAGCTCTGCCGAGGACGAGAGCCATGAGATGTTCCTCCTCTGGGCAAGCCCGGGTCCCAGATCCTGTTGTGCCTGTGAATAGGCTGCAGGGGGACGGTGAACACCAGCAACAGCTTTCACGGCTGCCACCTTCACTGTGGGACAAGGAGCCGGACGTGTGCCTTTCTGGAAACAGGCCGTGCCGAGGACGAGAGCCATGAGATGTTCCTCCTCTGGCCAAGCCCGGGTCCCAGATCCTGTTGTGCCTCTGAATAGGCTGCAGAGGGACGGTGAAGACCAGCAACAGCTTTCACGGCTGCCACCTTCACTGTGGGACAAGGAGCCGGACGTGTGCATTTTCGGAAACAGGATCTGCCGAGGACGAGAGCCATGAGATGTTCCTCCTCTGGGCAAGCCCGGGTCCAAATCCTGTTGTGCCTGTGAATAGGCTGCAGGGGGACGGTGAAGACCAGCAACAGCTTTCAGGGCTGCCACCTTCCGTGTGTGAGAAGGAGCCGGATGTGTGCCTTTTCGGAAACAGGCTCTGCCGAGGACGAGAGCCATGAGATGTTCCTCCTCTGGGCAAGCCCGGGTCCTGAATCCTGTTGTGCCTGTGAATAGGCTGCAGGGGGACGGTAAAGACCAGCAACAGCTTTCAGGGCTGCCACATTCCGTGTGGGACAAGTAGCCAGACGTGTGCCTTTTCGGAAACAAGCTCTGCCGAGGACGAGAGCCATTAGATGTTCCTCCTCTGGGCAAGCCCGGGTCCCAGATCCTGTTGTGCCTGTGAATAGGCCGCAGGGGGACGGTGAAGACCAGCAACAGCTTTCAGGGCTGCCACCTTCCGTGTGGGAGAAGGAGCCGGATGTGTGCCTTTTCGGAAACAGGCTCTGCCGAGGACGAGAGCCATGAGATGTTCCTCCTCTGGGCAAGCCCGGGTCCTGAATCCTGTTGTGCCTGTGAATAGGCTGCAGGGGGACGGTGAAGACCAGCAACAACTTTCAGGGCTGCCACCTTCCGTGTGGGACAATGAGCCGGTCTTGTGCCTTTATGGAAACAGGCCCTGCCGAGGACGAGAGCCATGAGATGTTCCTCCTCTGGGCAAGCCCGGGTCCCAGATCCTGTTGTGCCTGTGAATAGGCTGCAGGGGGACGGTGAAGACCAGCAACAGCTTTCAGGGCTGCCACCTTCCGTGTGGGACAATGAGCCGGATGTGTGCCTTTCTGGAAACAGGCCCTGCCGAGGACGAGAGCCATGAGATGTTCCTCCTCTGGGCAAGCCCCGGTCCTGAATCCTGTTGTGCCTGTGAATAGGCTGCAGGGGGACGGTGAAGACCAGCAACAGCTTTCAGGGCTGCCACCTTCCGTGTGGGACAAGGAGCCGGACGTGTGCCTTTTCGGAATCAGGCTCTGCCGAGGACGAGAGCCATGAGATGTTCCTCCTCTGGGCAAGCCCGGGTCCCAGATCCTGTTGTGCCTGTGAATAGGCTGCAGGGGGACGGTGAAGACCAGCAACAGCTTTCAGGGCTGCCACCTTCCGTGTGGGACAAGGAGCCGGATGAGTGCCTTTTCGGAAACAGGCTCTGCCGAGGACGAGAGCCATGAGATGTTCCTCCTCTGGGCAAGCCCGGGTCCCAGATCCTGTTGTGCCTGTGAATAGGCTGCAGGGGGACGGTGAAGACCAGCAACAGCTTTCAGGGCTGCCACCTTCCGTGTGGGACAAGGAGCCGGACGTGTCTTTCTGGATACAGGCCCTGCCGAGGACGAGAGCCATGAGATGTTCCTCCTCTGGGCAAGCCCGGGTCCCAGATCCTGTTGTGCCTGTGAATAGGCTGCAGGGGGACGGTGAAGACCAGCAACAGCTTCCAGGGCTGCCACCTTCACTGTGGGACAATGAGCCGGACGTGTGCCTTTCTGGAAACAGGCCCTGCCGAGGACGAGAGCCATGAGATGTTCCTCCTCTGGGCAAGCCCCGGTCCTGAATCCTGTTGTGCCTGTGAATAGGCTGCAGGGGGACGGTGAAGACCAGCAACAGCTTTCAGGGCTGCCACCTTCCATGTGGGACAAGGAGCCGGATGTGTGCCTTTTCGGAATCAGGCTCTGCCGAGGACGAGAGCCATGAGATGTTCCTCCTCTGGGCAAGCCCGGGTCCCAGATCCTGTTGTGCCTGTGAATAGGCTGCAGGGGGACGGTGAAGACCAGCAACAGCTTTCAGGGCTGCCACCTTCCGTGTGGGACAAGGAGACGCATGAGTGCCTTTTCGGAAACAGGATCTGCCGAGGACGAGAGCCATGAGATGTTCCTCCTCTGGGCAAGCCCAGGTCCCAGATCCTGTTGTGCCTGTGAATAGGCTGCAGGGGGACGGTGAAGACCAGCAACATCTTTCAGGGCTGCCACCTTCCGTGTGGGACAAGGAGCCTGATGTGTGCCTTTTCGGAAACAGGATCTGCCGAGGACGAGAGCCATGAGATGTTCCTCCTCTGGGCAAGCCCGGGTCCCAGATCCTGTTGTGCCTGTGAATAGGCTGCAGGGGGACGGTGAAGACCAGCAACAGCTTCCAGGGCTGCCACCTTCACTGTGGGACAATGAGCCGGTCTTGTGCCTTTATGGAAACAGGCCCTGCCGAGGACGAGAGCCATGAGATGTTCCTCCTCTGGGCAAGCCCGGGTCCCAGATCCTGTTGTGCCTGTGAATAGGCTGCAGGGGGAGGGTGAAGACCAGCAACAGCTTTCAGGGCTGCCACCTTCCGTGTGGGACAAGGAGCCGGACGTGTGCCTTTTCGGAAACAAGCTCTGCCGAGGACGAGAGCCATGAGATGTTCCTCCTCTGGGCAAGCCCGGGTCCTGAATCCTGTTGTGCCTGTGAATAGGCTGCAGGGGGACGGTGAAGACCAGCAACAGCTTTCAGGGCTGCCACCTTCCGTGTTGGACAAGGAGCTGGATGTGTGCCTTTTCGGAAACAGGCTCTGCCGAGGACGAGAGCCATGAGATGTTCCTCCTCTGGGCAAGCCCGCGTCCAAATCCTGTTGTGCCTGTGAATAGGCTGCAGGGGGACGGTGAAGACCAGCAACAGCTTTCACGGCTGCCACATTCCGTGTGGGACAAAGAGCCGGACGTGTGCGTTTTCGGAAACAGGCTCTGACGAGGACGAGAGCCATGAGATGTTCCACCTCTGGGCAAGCCCGGGTCCTGAATCCTGTTGTGCCTGTGAATAGGCTGCAGGGGGACGGTGAAGACCAGCAACAGCTTCCAGGGCTGCCACCTTCCGTGTGGGACAAGGAGCCGGACGTGTGCCTTTTCGGAAACAAGCTCTGCCGAGGACGAGAGCCATGAGATGTTCCTCCTCTGGGCAAGCCCGGGTCCCAGATCCTGTTGTGCCTGTGAATAGGCTGCAGGGGGACGGTGAAGACCAGCAACAGCTTTCAGGGCTGCCACCTTCCGTGTGGGACAAGGAGCCGGTCTTGTGCCTTTTCGGAAACAGGCTCTGCCGAGGACGAGAGCCATGAGATGTTCCTCCTCTGGGCATTCCCGGGTCCCAGATCCTCTTGTGCCTGTGAATAGGCTGCAGGGGGACGGTGAAGACCAGCAACAGCTTTCAGGGCTGCCACCTTCCGTGTGGGACAATGAGCCGGATGTGTGCCTTTCTGGAAACAGGCCCTGCCGAGGACGAGAGCCATGAGATGTTCCTCCTCTGGGCAAGCCCCGGTCCTGAATCCTGTTGTGCCTGTGAATAGGCTGCAGGGGGACGGTGAAGACCAGCAACAGCTTTCAGGGCTGCCACCTTCCGTGTGGGACAAGGAGCCGGACGTGTGCCTTTTCGGAATCAGGCCCTGCCGAGGACGAGAGCCATGAGATGTTCCTCCTCTGGGCAAGCCCGGGTCCCAGATCCTGTTGTGCCTGTGAATAGGCTGCAGGGGGACGGTGAAGACCAGCAACAGCTTTCAGGGCTGCCACCTTCCGTGTGGGACAAGGAGCCGGACGTGTCTTTCTGGATACAGGATCTGCCGAGGACGAGAGCCATGAGATGTTCCTCCTCTGGGCAAGCCCGGGTCCCAGATCCTGTTGTGCCTGTGAATAGGCTGCAGGGGGACGGTGAAGACCAGCAACAGCTTCCAGGGCTGCCACCTTCACTGTGGGACAATGAGCCGGTCTTGTGCCTTTATGGAAACAGGCCCTGCCGAGGACGAGAGCCATGAGATGTTCCTCCTCTGGGCAAGCCCGGGTCGCAGATCCTGTTGTGCCTGTGAATAGGCTGCAGGGGGACGGTGAAGACCAGCAACAGCTTTCAGGGCTGCCACCTTCCGTGTGGGACAAGGAGCCGGACGTGTGCCTTTTCGGAAACAAGCTCTGCCGAGGACGAGAGCCATGAGATGTTCCTCCTCTGGGCAAGCCCGGGTCCTGAATCCTGTTGTGCCTGTGAATAGGCTGCAGGGGGACGGTGAAGACCAGCAACAGCTTTCAGGGCTGCCACCTTCCGTGTTGGACAAGGAGCTGGATGTGTGCCTTTTCGGAAACAGGCTCTGCCGAGGACGAGAGCCATGAGATGTTCCTCCTCTGGGCAAGCCCGCGTCCAAATCCTGTTGTGCCTGTGAATAGGCTGCAGGGGGACGGTGAAGACCAGCAACAGCTTTCACGGCTGCCACATTCCGTGTGGGACAAAGAGCCGGACGTGTGCGTTTTCGGAAACAGGCTCTGACGAGGACGAGAGCCATGAGATGTTCCACCTCTGGGCAAGCCCGGGTCCTGAATCCTGTTGTGCCTGTGAATAGGCTGCAGGGGGACGGTGAAGACCAGCAACAGCTTCCAGGGCTGCCACCTTCCGTGTGGGACAAGGAGCCGGACGTGTGCCTTTTCGGAAACAAGCTCTGCCGAGGACGAGAGCCATGAGATGTTCCTCCTCTGGGCAAGCCCGGGTCCCAGATCCTGTTGTGCCTGTGAATAGGCTGCAGGGGGACGGTGAAGACCAGCAACAGCTTTCAGGGCTGCCACCTTCCGTGTGGGACAAGGAGCCGGATGTGTGCCTTTTCGGAAACAGGCTCTGCCGAGGACGAGAGCCATGAGATGTTCCTCCTCTGGGCAAGCCCGGGTCCTGAATCCTGTTGTGCCTGTGAATAGGCTGCAGGGGGACGGTGAAGACCAGCAACAACTTTCAGGGCTGCCACCTTCCGTGTGGGACAATGAGCCGGTCTTGTGCCTTTATGGAAACAGGCCCTGCCGAGGACGAGAGCCATGAGATGTTCCTCCTCTGGGCAAGCCCGGGTCCCAGATCCTGTTGTGCCTGTGAATAGGCTGCAGGGGGACGGTGAAGACCAGCAACAGCTTTCAGGGCTGCCACCTTCCGTGTGGGACAATGAGCCGGATGTGTGCCTTTCTGGAGACAGGCCCTGCCGAGGACGAGAGCCATGAGATGTTCCTCCTCTGGGCAAGCCCCGGTCCTGAATCCTGTTGTGCCTGTGAATAGGCTGCAGGGGGACGGTGAAGACCAGCAACAGCTTTCAGGGCTGCCACCTTCCGTGTGGGACAAGGAGCCGGACGTGTGCCTTTTCGGAATCAGGCCCTGCCGAGGACGAGAGCCATGAGATGTTCCTCCTCTGGGCAAGCCCGGGTCCCAGATCCTGTTGTGCCTGTGAATAGGCTGCAGGGGGACGGTGAAGACCAGCAACAGCTTTCAGGGCTGCCACCTTCCGTGTGGGACAAGGAGCCGGACGTGTCTTTCTGGATACAGGCCCTGCCGAGGACGAGAGCCATGAGATGTTCCTCCTCTGGACAAGCCCGGGTCCCAGATCCTGTTGTGCCTGTGAATAGGCTGCAGGGGGACGGTGAAGACCAGCAACAGCTTCCAGGGCTGCCACCTTCCGTGTGGGACAATGAGCCGGTCTTGTGCCTTTATGGAAACAGGCCCTGCCGAGGACAAGAGCCATGAGATGTTCCTCCTCTGGGCAAGCCCGGGTCCCAGATCCTGTTGTGCCTGTGAATAGGCTGCAGGGGGACGGTGAAGACCAGCAACAGCTTTCAGGGCTGCCACCTTCCGTGTGGGACAAGGAGCCGCATGAGTGCCTTTTCGGAAACAGGCTCTGCCGAGGACGAGA
This sequence comes from Astur gentilis, assembly GCF_929443795.1. NCBI lineage: Eukaryota > Metazoa > Chordata > Aves > Accipitriformes > Accipitridae > Astur > Astur gentilis. The sequence continues at coordinate 1,400,915 of NW_026061071.1, forward strand.
GCCATGAGATGTTCCTCCTCTGGGAAAGCCTGCGTCCAAACCCTGTTGTGCCTGTGAATAGGCTGCAGGGGGACGGTGAAGACCAGCAACAGCTTTCAGGGCTGCCACCTTCCGTGTGGGACAAGGAGCCGGACGTGTCTTTCTGGATACAGGCCCTGCCGAGGACGAGAGCCATTAGATGTTCCTCCTCTGGGCAAGCCCGGGTCCCAGATCCTGTTGTGCCTGTGAATAGGCTGCAGGGGGACGGTGAAGACCAGCAACAGCTTTCAGGGCTGCCACCTTCCGTGTGGGAGAAGGAGCCGGATGTGTGCCTTTTCGGAAACAGGCTCTGCCGAGGACGAGAGCCATGAGATGTTCCTCCTCTGGGCAAGCCCGGGTCCTGAATCCTGTTGTGCTTGTGAATAGCCTGCAGGGGGACGGTGAAGACCAGCAACAGCTTTCACGGCTGCCACCTTCACTGTGGGACAAGGAGCCGGACGTGTGCCTTTATGGAAACAGGCCCTGCCGAGGACGAGAGCCATGAGATGTTCCTCCTCTGGCCATGCCCGGGTCCCAGATCCTGTTGTGCCTCTGAATAGGCTGCAGGGGGACGGTGAAGACCAGCAACATCTTTCAGGGCTGCCACCTTCCGTGTGGGACAAGGAGCCGGATGTGTGCATTTTCGGAAACAGGATCTGCCGAGGACGAGAGCCATGAGATGTTCCTCCTCTGGGCAAGCCCGGGTCCAAATCCTGTTGTGCCTGTGAATAGGCTGCAGGGGGACGGTGAAGACCAGCAACAGCTTTCAGGGCTGCCACCTTCCGTGTGGGAGAAGGAGCCGGATGTGTGCCTTTTCGGAAACAGGCTCTGCCGAGGACGAGAGCCATGAGATGTTCCTCCTCTGGGCAAGCCCGGGTCCTGAATCCTGTTGTGCCTGTGAATAGGCTGCAGGGGGACGGTGAAGACCAGCAACAGCTTTCAGGGCTGCCACCTTCCGTGTGGGACAAGTAGCCAGACGTGTGCCTTTTCGGAAACAAGCTCTGCCGAGGACGAGAGCCATTAGATGTTCCTCCTCTGGGCAAGCCCGGGTCCCAGATCCTGTTGTGCCTGTGAATAGGCCGCAGGGGGACGGTGAAGACCAGCAACAGCTTTCAGGGCTGCCACCTTCCGTGTGGGAGAAGGAGCCGGATGTGTGCCTTTTCGGAAACAGGCTCTGCCGAGGACGAGAGCCATGAGATGTTCCTCCTCTGGGCAAGCCCGGGTCCTGAATCCTGTTGTGCCTGTGAATAGGCTGCAGGGGGACGGTGAAGACCAGCAACAGCTTTCAGGGCTGCCACCTTCTGTGTGGGACAAGGAGCCGGACGTGTGCCTTTTCGGAATCAGGCTCTGCCGAGGACGAGAGCCATGAGATGTTCCTCCTCTGGGCAAGCCCGGGTCCCAGATCCTGTTGTGCCTGTGAATAGGCTGCAGGGGGACGGTGAAGACCAGCAACAGCTTTCAGGGCTGCCACCTTCCGTGTGGGACAAGGAGACGCATGAGTGCCTTTTCGGAAACAGGATCTGCCGAGGACGAGAGCCATGAGATGTTCCTCCTCTGGGCAAGCCCAGGTCCCAGATCCTGTTGTGCCTGTGAATAGGCTGCAGGGGGACGGTGAAGACCAGCAACATCTTTCAGGGCTGCCACCTTCCGTGTGGGACAAGGAGCCGGATGTGTGCCTTTTCGGAAACAGGATCTGCCGAGGACGAGAGCCATGAGATGTTCCTCCTCTGGGCAAGCCCGGGTCCCAGATCCTGTTGTGCCTGTGAATAGGCTGCAGGGGGACGGTGAAGACCAGCAACAGCTTCCAGGGCTGCCACCTTCACTGTGGGACAATGAGCCGGTCTTGTGCCTTTATGGAAACAGCCCTGCCGAGGACGAGAGCCATGAGATGTTCCTCCTCTGGGCAAGCCCGGGTCCCAGATCCTGTTGTGCCTGTGAATAGGCTGCAGGGGGACGGTGAAGACCAGCAACAGCTTTCAGGGCTGCCACCTTCCGTGTGGGACAAGGAGCCGGACGTGTGCCTTTTCGGAAACAAGCTCTGCCGAGGACGAGAGCCATGAGATGTTCCTCCTCTGGGCAAGCCCGGGTCCTGAATCCTGTTGTGCCTGTGAATAGGCTGCAGGGGGACGGTGAAGACCAGCAACAGCTTTCAGGGCTGCCACCTTCCGTGTTGGACAAGGAGCTGGATGTGTGCCTTTTCGGAAACAGGCTCTGCCGAGGACGAGAGCCATGAGATGTTCCTCCTCTGGGCAAGCCCGCGTCCAAATCCTGTTGTGCCTGTGAATAGGCTGCAGGGGGACGGTGAAGACCAGCAACAGCTTTCAGGGCTGCCACCTTCCGTGTGGGACAATGAGCCGGTCTTGTGCCTTTATGGAAACAGGCCCTGCCGAGGACGAGAGCCATGAGATGTTCCTCCTCTGGGCAAGCCCGGGTCCCAGATCCTGTTGTGCCTGTGAATAGGCTGCAGGGGGACGGTGAAGACCAGCAACAGCTTTCAGGGCTGCCACCTTCCGTGTGGGACAAGGAGCCGGATGTGTGCCTTTCTGGAAACAGGCCCTGCCGAGGACGAGAGCCATGAGATGTTCCTCCTCTGGGCAAGCCCCGGTCCTGAATCCTGTTGTGCCTGTGAATAGGCTGCAGGGGGACGGTGAAGACCAGCAACAGCTTTCAGGGCTGCCACCTTCCGTGTGGGACAAGGAGCCGGACGTGTGCCTTTTCAGAATCAGGCCCTGCCGAGGACGAGAGCCATGAGATGTTCCTCCTCTGGGCAAGCCCGGGTCCCAGATCCTGTTGTGCCTGTGAATAGGCTGCAGGGGGACGGTGAAGACCAGCAACAGCTTTCAGGGCTGCCACCTTCCGTGTGGGACAAGGAGCCGGACGTGTCTTTCTGGATACAGGCCCTGCCGAGGACGAGAGCCATGAGATGTTCCTCCTCTGGACAAGCCCGGGTCCCAGATCCTGTTGTGCCTGTGAATAGGCTGCAGGGGGACGGTGAAGACCAGCAACAGCTTTCAGGGCTGCCACCTTCCGTGTGGGACAAGGAGACGCATGAGTGCCTTTTCGGAAACAGGATCTGCCGAGGACGAGAGCCATGAGATGTTCCTCCTCTGGGCAAGCCCAGGTCCCAGATCCTGTTGTGCCTGTGAATAGGCTGCAGGGGGACGGTGAAGACCAGCAACATCTTTCAGGGCTGCCACCTTCCGTGTGGGACAAGGAGCCGGATGTGTGCCTTTTCGGAAACAGGATCTGCCGAGGACGAGAGCCATGAGATGTTCCTCCTCTGGGCAAGCCCGGGTCCCAGATCCTGTTGTGCCTGTGAATAGGCTGCAGGGGGACGGTGAAGACCAGCAACAGCTTCCAGGGCTGCCACCTTCACTGTGGGACAATGAGCCGGTCTTGTGCCTTTATGGAAACAGGCCCTGCCGAGGACGAGAGCCATGAGATGTTCCTCCTCTGGGCAAGCCCGGGTCCCAGATCCTGTTGTGCCTGTGAATAGGCTGCAGGGGGACGGTGAAGACCAGCAACAGCTTTCAGGGCTGCCACCTTCCGTGTGGGACAAGGAGCCGGACGTGTGCCTTTTCGGAAACAAGCTCTGCCGAGGACGAGAGCCATGAGATGTTCCTCCTCTGGGCAAGCCCGGGTCCTGAATCCAGTTGTGCCTGTGAATAGGCTGCAGGGGGACGGTGAAGACCAGCAACAGCTTTCAGGGCTGCCACCTTCCGTGTTGGACAAGGAGCTGGATGTGTGCCTTTTCGGAAACAGGCTCTGCCGAGGACGAGAGCCATGAGATGTTCCTCCTCTGGGCAAGCCCGGGTCCTGAATCCTGTTGTGCCTGTGAATAGGCTGCAGGGGGACGGTGAAGACCAGCAACAACTTTCAGGGCTGCCACCTTCCGTGTGGGACAATGAGCCGGTCTTGTGCCTTTATGGAAACAAGCTCTGCCAAGGACGAGAGCCATGAGATGTTCCTCCTCTGGGCAAGCCCGGGTCCCAGATCCTGTTGTGCCTGTGAATAGGCTGCAGGGGGACGGTGAAGACCAGCAACAGCTTTCAGGGCTGCCACCTTCCGTGTGGGACAATGAGCCGGATGTGTGCCTTTCTGGAAACAGGCCCTGCCGAGGACGAGAGCCATGAGATGTTCCTCCTCTGGGCAAGCCCCGGTCCTGAATCCTGTTGTGCCTGTGAATAGGCTGCAGGGGGACGGTGAAGACCAGCAACAGCTTTCAGGGCTGCCACCTTCCGTGTGGGACAAGGAGCCGGACGTGTGCCTTTTCGGAATCAGGCTCTGCCGAGGACGAGAGCCATGAGATGTTCCTCCTCTGGGCAAGCCCGGGTCCCAGATCCTGTTGTGCCTGTGAATAGGCTGCAGGGGGACGGTGAAGACCAGCAACAGCTTTCAGGGCTGCCACCTTCCGTGTGGGACAAGGAGCCGGATGAGTGCCTTTTCGGAAACAGGCTCTGCCGAGGACGAGAGCCATGAGATGTTCCTCCTCTGGGCAAGCCCGGGTCCCAGATCCTGTTGTGCCTGTGAATAGGCTGCAGGGGGACGGTGAAGACCAGCAACAGCTTTCAGGGCTGCCACCTTCCGTGTGGGACAAGGAGCCGGACGTGTCTTTCTGGATACAGGCCCTGCCGAGGACGAGAGCCATGAGATGTTCCTCCTCTGGGCAAGCCCGGGTCCCAGATCCTGTTGTGCCTGTGAATAGGCTGCAGGGGGACGGTGAAGACCAGCAACAGCTTTCAGGGCTGCCACCTTCCGTGTGGGACAAGGAGACGCATGAGTGCCTTTTCGGAAACAGGATCTGCCGAGGACGAGAGCCATGAGATGTTCCTCCTCTGGGCAAGCCCAGGTCCCAGATCCTGTTGTGCCTGTGAATAGGCTGCAGGGGGACGGTGAAGACCAGCAACATCTTTCAGGGCTGCCACCTTCCGTGTGGGACAAGGAGCCGGAAGTGTGCCTTTTCGGAAACAGGATCTGCCGAGGACGAGAGCCATGAGATGTTCCTCCTCTGGGCAAGCCCGGGTCCCAGATCCTGTTGTGCCTGTGAATAGGCTGCAGGGGGACGGTGAAGACCAGCAACAGCTTCCAGGGCTGCCACCTTCACTGTGGGACAATGAGCCGGTCTTGTGCCTTTATGGAAACAGCCCTGCCGAGGACGAGAGCCATGAGATGTTCCTCCTCTGGGCAAGCCCGGGTCCCAGATCCTGTTGTGCCTGTGAATAGGCTGCAGGGGGACGGTGAAGACCAGCAACAGCTTTCAGGGCTGCCACCTTCCGTGTGGGACAAGGAGCCGGACGTGTGCCTTTTCGGAAACAAGCTCTGCCGAGGACGAGAGCCATGAGATGTTCCTCCTCTGGGCAAGCCCGGGTCCTGAATCCTGTTGTGCCTGTGAATAGGCTGCAGGGGGACGGTGAAGACCAGCAACAGCTTTCAGGGCTGCCACCTTCCGTGTTGGACAAGGAGCTGGATGTGTGCCTTTTCGGAAACAGGCTCTGCCGAGGACGAGAGCCATGAGATGTTCCTCCTCTGGGCAAGCCCGCGTCCAAATCCTGTTGTGCCTGTGAATAGGCTGCAGGGGGACGGTGAAGACCAGCAACAGCTTTCAGGGCTGCCACCTTCCGTGTGGGACAATGAGCCGGTCTTGTGCCTTTATGGAAACAGGCCCTGCCGAGGACGAGAGCCATGAGATGTTCCTCCTCTGGGCAAGCCCGGGTCCCAGATCCTGTTGTGCCTGTGAATAGGCTGCAGGGGGACGGTGAAGACCAGCAACAGCTTTCAGGGCTGCCACCTTCCGTGTGGGACAATGAGCCGGATGTGTGCCTTTCTGGAAACAGGCCCTGCCGAGGACGAGAGCCATGAGATGTTCCTCCTCTGGGCAAGCCCCGGTCCTGAATCCTGTTGTGCCTGTGAATAGGCTGCAGGGGGACGGTGAAGACCAGCAACAGCTTTCAGGGCTGCCACCTCCCGTGTGGGACAAGGAGCCGGACGTGTGCCTTTTCAGAATCAGGCCCTGCCGAGGACGAGAGCCATGAGATGTTCCTCCTCTGGGCAAGCCCGGGTCCCAGATCCTGTTGTGCCTGTGAATAGGCTGCAGGGGGACGGTGAAGACAAGCAACAGCTTTCAGGGCTGCCACCTTCCGTGTGGGACAAGGAGCCGGACGTGTCTTTCTGGATACAGGCCCTGCCGAGGACGAGAGCCATGAGATGTTCCTCCTCTGGACAAGCCCGGGTCCCAGATCCTGTTGTGCCTGTGAATAGGCTGCAGGGGGACGGTGAAGACCAGCAACAGCTTTCAGGGCTGCCACCTTCCGTGTGGGACAAGGAGCCGGATGTGTGCCTTTCTGGATACAGGCCCTGCCGAGGACGAGAGCCATGAGATGTTCCTCCTCTGGGCAAGCCCGGGTCCCAGATCCTGTTGTGCCTGTGAATAGGCTGCAGGGGGACGGTGAAGACCAGCAACAGCTTCCAGGGCTGCCACCTTCACTGTGGGACAATGAGCCGGTCTTGTGCCTTTATGGAAACAGGCCCTGCCGAGGACGAGAGCCATGAGATGTTCCTCCTCTGGGCAAGCCCGGGTCCCAGATCCTGTTGTGCCTGTGAATAGGCTGCAGGGGGACGGTGAAGACCAGCAACAGCTTTCAGGGCTGCCACCTTCCGTGTGGGACAAGGAGCCGGACGTGTGCCTTTTCGGAAACAAGCTCTGCCGAGGACGAGAGCCATGAGATGTTCCTCCTCTGGGCAAGCCCGGGTCCTGAATCCAGTTGTGCCTGTGAATAGGCTGCAGGGGGACGGTGAAGACCAGCAACAGCTTTCAGGGCTGCCACCTTCCGTGTTGGACAAGGAGCTGGATGTGTGCCTTTTCGGAAACAGGCTCTGCCGAGGACGAGAGCCATGAGATGTTCCTCCTCTGGGCAAGCCCACGTCCAAATCCTGTTGTGCCTGTGAATAGGCTGCAGGGGGACGGTGAAGACCAGCAACAGCTTTCACGGCTGCCACATTCCGTGTGGGACAAGGAGCCGGACGTGTGCGTTTTCGGAAACAGGGTCTGACGAGGACGAGAGCCATGAGATGTTCCACCTCTGGGCAAGCCCGGGTCCTGAATCCTGTTGTGCCTGTGAATAGGCTGCAGGGGGACGGTGAAGACCAGCAACAGCTTCCAGGGCTGCCACCTTCCGTGTGGGACAAGGAGCCAGACGTGTGCCTTTTCGGAAACAAGCTCTGCCGAGGACGAGAGCCATGAGATGTTCCTCCTCTGGGCAAGCCCGGGTCCCAGATCCTGTTGTGCCTGTGAATAGGCTGCAGGGGGACGGTGAAGACCAGCAACAGCTTTCAGGGCTGCCACCTTCCGTGTGGGACAATGAGCTGGATGTGTGCCTTTTCGGAAAGAGGCTCTGCCGAGGACGAGAGCCATGAGATGTTCCTCCTCTGGGCAAGCCCGCGTCCAAATCCTGTTGTGCCTGTGAATAGGCTGCAGGGGGACGGTGAAGACCAGCAACAGCTTTCACGGCTGCCACATTCCGTGTGGGACAAAGAGCCGGACGTGTGCGTTTTCGGAAACAGGCTCTGACGAGGACGAGAGCCATGAGATGTTCCACCTCTGGGCAAGCCCGGGTCCTGAATCCTGTTGTGCCTGTGAATAGGCTGCAGGGGGACGGTGAAGACCAGCAACAGCTTCCAGGGCTGCCACCTTCCGTGTGGGACAAGGAGCCGGACGTGTGCCTTTTCGGAAACAAGCTCTGCCGAGGACGAGAGCCATGAGATGTTCCTCCTCTGGGCAAGCCCGTGTCCCAGATCCTGTTGTGCCTGTGAATAGGCTGCAGGGGGACGGTGAAGACCAGCAACAGCTTTCAGGGCTGCCACCTTCCGTGTGGGACAAGGAGCCGGATATGTGCCTTTTCGGAAACAGGCTCTGCCGAGGACGAGAGCCATGAGATGTTCCTCCTCTGGGCAAGCCCGGGTCCTGAATCCTGTTGTGCCTGTGAATAGGCTGCAGGGGGACGGTGAAGACCAGCAACAACTTTCAGGGCTGCCACCTTCCGTGTGGGACAATGAGCCGGTCTTGTGCCTTTATGGAAACAGGCCCTGCCGAGGACGAGAGCCATGAGATGTTCCTCCTCTGGGCAAGCCCGGGTCCCAGATCCTGTTGTGCCTGTGAATAGGCTGCAGGGGGACGGTGAAGACCAGCAACAGCTTTCAGGGCTGCCACCTTCCGTGTGGGACAATGAGCCGGATGTGTGCCTTTCTGGAAACAGGCCCTGCCGAGGACGAGAGCCATGAGATGTTCCTCCTCTGGGCAAGCCCCGGTCCTGAATCCTGTTGTGCCTGTGAATAGGCTGCAGGGGGACGGTGAAGACCAGCAACAGCTTTCAGGGCTGCCACCTTCCGTGTGGGACAAGGAGCCGGACGTGTGCCTTTTCAGAATCAGGCCCTGCCGAGGACGAGAGCCATGAGATGTTCCTCCTCTGGGCAAGCCCGGGTCCCAGATCCTGTTGTGCCTGTGAATAGGCTGCAGGGGGACGGTGAAGACCAGCAACAGCTTTCAGGGCTGCCACCTTCCGTGTGGGACAAGGAGCCGGACGTGTCTTTCTGGATACAGGCCCTGACGAGGACGAGAGCCATGAGATGTTCCTCCTCTGGACAAGCCCGGGTCCCAGATCCTGTTGTGCCTGTGAATAGGCTGCAGGGGGACGGTGAAGACCAGCAACAGCTTCCAGGGCTGCCACCTTCCGTGTGGGACAATGAGCCGGTCTTGTGCCTTTATGGAAACAGGCCCTGCCGAGGACGAGAGCCATGAGATGTTCCTCCTCTGGGCAAGCCCGGGTCCCAGATCCTGTTGTGCCTGTGAATAGGCTGCAGGGGGACGGTGAAGACCAGCAACAGCTTTCAGGGCTGCCACATTCCGTGTGGGACAAGGAGCCGCATGAGTGCCTTTTCGGAAACAGGCTCTGCCGAGGACGAGAGCCATGAGATGTTCCTCCTCTGGGAAAGCCTGCGTCCAAACCCTGTTGTGCCTGTGAATAGGCTGCAGGGGGACGGTGAAGACCAGCAACAGCTTTCAGGGCTGCCACCTTCCGTGTGGGACAAGGAGCCGGACGTGTCTTTCTGGATACAGGCCCTGCCGAGGACGAGAGCCATTAGATGTTCCTCCTCTGGGCAAGCCCGGGTCCCAGATCCTGTTGTGCCTGTGAATAGGCTGCAGGGGGACGGTGAAGACCAGCAACAGCTTCCAGGGCTGCCACCTTCCGTGTGGGACAAGGAGCCGGACGTGTGCCTTTTCGGAAACAAGCTCTGCCGAGGACGAGAGCCATGAGATGTTCCTCCTCTGGGCAAGCCCGGGTCCCAGATCCTGTTGTGCCTGTGAATAGGCTGCAGGGGGACGGTGAACACCAGCAACAGCTTTCACGGCTGCCACCTTCACTGTGGGACAAGGAGCCGGACGTGTGCCTTTCTGGAAACAGGCCGTGCCGAGGACGAGAGCCATGAGATGTTCCTCCTCTGGCCATGCCCGGTTCCCAGATCCTGTTGTGCCTCTGAATAGGCTGCAGGGGGACGGTGAAGACCAGCAACAGCTTTCAGGGCTGCCACCTTCCGTGTTGGACAAGGAGCTGGATGTGTGCCTTTTCGGAAACAGGCTCTGCCGAGGACGAGAGCCATGAGATGTTCCTCCTCTGGGCAAGCCCACGTCCAAATCCTGTTGTGCCTGTGAATAGGCTGCAGGGGGACGGTGAAGACCAGCAACAGCTTTCACGGCTGCCACATTCCGTGTGGGACAAGGAGCCAGACGTGTCCCTTTTCGGAAACAAGCTCTGCCGAGGACGAGAGCCATGAGATGTTCCTCCTCTGGGCAAGCCCGGGTCCCAGATCCTGTTGTGCCTGTGAATAGGCTGCAGGGGGACGGTGAAGACCAGCAACAGCTTCCAGGGCTGCCACCTTCCGTGTGGGACAATGAGCTGGATGTGTGCCTTTTCGGAAAGAGGCTCTGCCGAGGACGAGAGCCATGAGATGTTCCTCCTCTGGGCAAGCCCGCGTCCAAATCCTGTTGTGCCTGTGAATAGGCTGCAGGGGGACGGTGAAGACCAGCAACAGCTTTCACGGCTGCCACATTCCGTGTGGGACAAAGAGCCGGACGTGTGCGTTTTCGGAAACAGGCTCTGACGAGGACGAGAGCCATGAGATGTTCCACCTCTGGGCAAGCCCGGGTCCTGAATCCTGTTGTGCCTGTGAATAGGCTGCAGGGGGACGGTGAAGACCAGCAACAGCTTCCAGGGCTGCCACCTTCCGTGTGGGACAAGGAGCCGGACGTGTGCCTTTTCGGAAACAAGCTCTGCCGAGGACGAGAGCCATGAGATGTTCCTCCTCTGGGCAAGCCCGTGTCCCAGATCCTGTTGTGCCTGTGAATAGGCTGCAGGGGGACGGTGAAGACCAGCAACAGCTTTCAGGGCTGCCACCTTCCGTGTGGGACAAGGAGCCGGATATGTGCCTTTTCGGAAACAGGCTCTGCCGAGGACGAGAGCCATGAGATGTTCCTCCTCTGGGCAAGCCCGGGTCCTGAATCCTGTTGTGCCTGTGAATAGGCTGCAGGGGGACGGTGAAGACCAGCAACAACTTTCAGGGCTGCCACCTTCCGTGTGGGACAATGAGCCGGTCTTGTGCCTTTATGGAAACAGGCCCTGCCGAGGACGAGAGCCATGAGATGTTCCTCCTCTGGGCAAGCCCGGGTCCCAGATCCTGTTGTGCCTGTGAATAGGCTGCAGGGGGACGGTGAAGACCAGCAACAGCTTTCAGGGCTGCCATCTTCCGTGTGGGACAATGAGCCGGATGTGTGCCTTTCTGGAAACAGGCCCTGCCGAGGACGAGAGCCATGAGATGTTCCTCCTCTGGGCAAGCCCCGGTCCTGAATCCTGTTGTGCCTGTGAATAGGCTGCAGGGGGACGGTGAAGACCAGCAACAGCTTTCAGGGCTGCCACCTTCCGTGTGGGACAAGGAGCCGGACGTGTGCCTTTTCAGAATCAGGCCCTGCCGAGGACGAGAGCCATGAGATGTTCCTCCTCTGGGCAAGCCCGGGTCCCAGATCCTGTTGTGCCTGTGAATAGGCTGCAGGGGGACGGTGAAGACCAGCAACAGCTTTCAGGGCTGCCACCTTCCGTGTGGGACAAGGAGCCGGACGTGTCTTTCTGGATACAGGCCCTGCCGAGGACGAGAGCCATGAGATGTTCCTCCTCTGGACAAGCCCGGGTCCCAGATCCTGTTGTGCCTGTGAATAGGCTGCAGGGGGACGGTGAAGACCAGCAACAGCTTCCAGGGCTGCCACCTTCCGTGTGGGACAATGAGCCGGTCTTGTGCCTTTATGGAAACAGGCCCTGCCGAGGACGAGAGCCATGAGATGTTCCTCCTCTGGGCAAGCCCGGGTCCCAGATCCTGTTGTGCCTGTGAATAGGCTGCAGGGGGACGGTGAAGACCAGCAACAGCTTTCAGGGCTGCCACATTCCGTGTGGGACAAGGAGCCGCATGAGTGCCTTTTCGGAAACAGGCTCTGCCGAGGACGAGAGCCATGAGATGTTCCTCCTCTGGGAAAGCCTGCGTCCAAACCCTGTTGTGCCTGTGAATAGGCTGCAGGGGGACGGTGAAGACCAGCAACAGCTTTCAGGGCTGCCACCTTCCGTGTGGGACAAGGAGCCGGACGTGTCTTTCTGGATACAGGCCCTGCCGAGGACGAGAGCCATTAGATGTTCCTCCTCTGGGCAAGCCCGGGTCCCAGATCCTGTTGTGCCTGTGAATAGGCTGCAGGGGGACGGTGAAGACCAGCAACAGCTTCCAGGGCTGCCACCTTCCGTGTGGGACAAGGAGCCGGACGTGTGCCTTTTCGGAAACAAGCTCTGCCGAGGACGAGAGCCATGAGATGTTCCTCCTCTGGGCAAGCCCGGGTCCCAGATCCTGTTGTGCCTGTGAATAGGCTGCAGGGGGACGGTGAACACCAGCAACAGCTTTCACGGCTGCCACCTTCACTGTGGGACAAGGAGCCGGACGTGTGCCTTTCTGGAAACAGGCCGTGCCGAGGACGAGAGCCATGAGATGTTCCTCCTCTGGCCATGCCCGGGTCCCAGATCCTGTTGTGCCTCTGAATAGGCTGCAGGGGGACGGTGAAGACCAGCAACATCTTTCAGGGCTGCCACCTTCCGTGTGGGACAAGGAGCCGGATGTGTGCATTTTCGGAAACAGGATCTGCCGAGGACGAGAGCCATGAGATGTTCCTCCTCTGGGCAAGCCCGGGTCCAAATCCTGTTGTGCCTGTGAATAGGCTGCAGGGGGACGGTGAAGACCAGCAACAGCTTTCAGGGCTGCCACCTTCCGTGTGGGAGAAGGAGCCGGATGTGTGCCTTTTCGGAAACAGGCTCTGCCGAGGACGAGAGCCATGAGATGTTCCTCCTCTGGGCAAGCCCGGGTCCTGAATCCTGTTGTGCCTGTGAATAGGCTGCAGGGGGACGGTGAAGACCAGCAACAGCTTTCAGGGCTGCCACCTTCCGTGTGGGACAAGTAGCCAGACGTGTGCCTTTTCGGAAACAAGCTCTGCCGAGGACGAGAGCCATTAGATGTTCCTCCTCTGGGCAAGCCCGGGTCCCAGATCCTGTTGTGCCTGTGAATAGGCCGCAGGGGGACGGTGAAGACCAGCAACATCTTTCAGGGCTGCCACCTTCCGTGTGGGAGAAGGAGCCGGATGTGTGCCTTTTCGGAAACAGGCTCTGCCGAGGACGAGAGCCATGAGATGTTCCTCCTCTGGGCAAGCCCGGGTCCTGAATCCTGTTGTGCCTGTGAATAGGCTGCAGGGGGACGGTGAAGACCAGCAACAACTTTCAGGGCTGCCACCTTCCGTGTGGGACAATGAGCCGGTCTTGTGCCTTTATGGAAACAAGCTCTGCCGAGGACGAGAGCCATGAGATGTTCCTCCTCTGGGCAAGCCCGGGTCCCAGATCCTGTTGTGCCTGTGAATAGGCTGCAGGGGGACGGTGAAGACCAGCAACAGCTTTCAGGGCTGCCACCTTCCGTGTGGGACAATGAGCCGGATGTGTGCCTTTCTGGAAACAGGCCCTGCCGAGGACGAGAGCCATGAGATGTTCCTCCTCTGGGCAAGCCCCGGTCCTGAATCCTGTTGTGCCTGTGAATAGGCTGCAGGGGGACGGTGAAGACCAGCAACAGCTTTCAGGGCTGCCACCTTCCGTGTGGGACAAGGAGCCGGACGTGTGCCTTTTCGGAATCAGGCTCTGCCGAGGACGAGAGCCATGAGATGTTCCTCCTCTGGGCAAGCCCGGGTCCCAGATCCTGTTGTGCCTGTGAATAGGCTGCAGGGGGACGGTGAAGACCAGCAACAGCTTTCAGGGCTGCCACCTTCCGTGTGGGACAAGGAGCCGGATGAGTGCCTTTTCGGAAACAGGCTCTGCCGAGGACGAGAGCCATGAGATGTTCCTCCTCTGGGCAAGCCCGGGTCCCAGATCCTGTTGTGCCTGTGAATAGGCTGCAGGGGGACGGTGAAGACCAGCAACAGCTTTCAGGGCTGCCACCTTCCGTGTGGGACAAGGAGCCGGACGTGTCTTTCTGCATACAGGCCCTGCCGAGGACGAGAGCCATGAGATGTTCCTCCTCTGGGCAAGCCCGGGTCCCAGATCCTGTTGTGCCTGCGAATAGGCTGCAGGGGGACGGTGAAGACCAGCAACATCTTTCAGGGCTGCCACCTTCCGTGTGGGACAATGAGCCGGTCTTGTGCCTTTCTGGAAACAGGCCCTGCCGAGGACGAGAGCCATGAGATGTTCCTCCTCTGGGCAAGCCCCGGTCCTGAATCCTGTTGTGCCTGTGAATAGGCTGCAGGGGGACGGTGAAGACCAGCAACAGCTTTCAGGGCTGCCACCTTCTGTGTGGGACAAGGAGCCGGATGTGTGCCTTTTCGGAATCAGGCTCTGCCGAGGACGAGAGCCATGAGATGTTCCTCCTCTGGGCAAGCCCGGGTCCCAGATCCTGTTGTGCCTGTGAATAGGCTGCAGGGGGACGGTGAAGACCAGCAACAGCTTTCAGGGCTGCCACCTTCCGTGTGGGACAAGGAGACGCATGAGTGCCTTTTCGGAAACAGGATCTGCCGAGGACGAGAGCCATGAGATGTTCCTCCTCTGGGCAAGCCCAGGTCCCAGATCCTGTTGTGCCTGTGAATAGGCTGCAGGGGGACGGTGAAGACCAGCAACATCTTTCAGGGCTGCCACCTTCCGTGTGGGACAAGGAGCCGGATGTGTGCCTTTTCGGAAACAGGATCTGCCGAGGACGAGAGCCATGAGATGTTCCTCCTCTGGGCAAGCCCGGGTCCCAGATCCTGTTGTGCCTGTGAATAGGCTGCAGGGGGACGGTGAAGACCAGCAACAGCTTCCAGGGCTGCCACCTTCACTGTGGGACAATGAGCCGGTCTTGTGCCTTTATGGAAACAGCCCTGCCGAGGACGAGAGCCATGAGATGTTCCTCCTCTGGGCAAGCCCGGGTCCCAGATCCTGTTGTGCCTGTGAATAGGCTGCAGGGGGACGGTGAAGACCAGCAACAGCTTTCAGGGCTGCCACCTTCCGTGTGGGACAAGGAGCCGGACGTGTGCCTTTTCGGAAACAAGCTCTGCCGAGGACGAGAGCCATGAGATGTTCCTCCTCTGGGCAAGCCCGGGTCCTGAATCCTGTTGTGCCTGTGAATAGGCTGCAGGGGGACGGTGAAGACCAGCAACAGCTTTCAGGGCTGCCACCTTCCGTGTTGGACAAGGAGCTGGATGTGTGCCTTTTCGGAAACAGGCTCTGCCGAGGACGAGAGCCATGAGATGTTCCTCCTCTGGGCAAGCCCGCGTGCAAATCCTGTTGTGCCTGTGAATAGGCTGCAGGGGGACGGTGAAGACCAGCAACAGCTTTCACGGCTGCCACATTCCGTGTGGGACAAGGAGCCGGACGTGTGCGTTTTCGGAAACAGGCTCTGACGAGGACGAGAGCCATGAGATGTTCCACCTCTGGGCAAGCCCGGGTCCTGAATCCTGTTGTGCCTGTGAATAGGCTGCAGGGGGACGGTGAAGACCAGCAACAGCTTCCAGGGCTGCCACCTTCCGTGTGGGACAAGGAGCCGGACGTGTGCCTTTTCGGAAACAAGCTCTGCCGAGGACGAGAGCCATGAGATGTTCCTCCTCTGGGCAAGCCCGGGTCCCAGATCCTGTTGTGCCTGTGAATAGGCTGCAGGGGGACGGTGAAGACCAGCAACAGCTTTCAGGGCTGCCACCTTCCGTGTGGGACAATGAGCCGGATGTGTGCCTTTCTGGAAACAGGCCCTGCCGAGGACGAGAGCCATGAGATGTTCCTCCTCTGGGCAAGCCCCGGTCCTGAATCCTGTTGTGCCTGTGAATAGGCTGCAGGGGGACGGTGAAGACCAGCAACAGCTTTCAGGGCTGCCACCTTCCGTGTGGGACAAGGAGCCGGACGTGTGCCTTTTCGGAATCAGGCCCTGCCGAGGACGAGAGCCATGAGATGTTCCTCCTCTGGGCAAGCCCGGGTCCCAGATCCTGTTGTGCCTGTGAATAGGCTGCAGGGGGACGGTGAAGACCAGCAACAGCTTTCAGGGCTGCCAACTTCCGTGTGGGACAAGGAGCCGGACGTGTCTTTCTGGATACAGGCCCTGCCGAGGACGAGAGCCATGAGATGTTCCTCCTCTGGACAAGCCCGGGTCCCAGATCCTGTTGTGCCTGTGAATAGGCTGCAGGGGGACGGTGAAGACCAGCAACAGCTTCCAGGGCTGCCACCTTCCGTGTGGGACAATGAGCCGGTCTTGTGCCTTTATGGAAACAGGCCCTGCCGAGGACGAGAGCCATGAGATGTTCCTCCTCTGGGCAAGCCCGGGTCCCAGATCCTGTTGTGCCTGTGAATAGGCTGCAGGGGGACGGTGAAGACCAGCAACAGCTTTCAGGGCTGCCACCTTCCGTGTGGGACAAGGAGCCGCATGAGTGCCTTTTCGGAAACAGGCTCTGCCGAGGACGACAGCCATGAGATGTTCCTCCTCTGGGCAAGCCCAGGTCCCAGATACTGTTGTGCCTGTGAATAGGCTGCAGGGGGACGGTGAAGACCAGCAACATCTTTCAGGGCTGCCACCTTCCGTGTGGGACAAGGAGCCGGATGTGTGCCTTTTCGGAAACAGGATCTGCCGAGGACGAGAGCCATGAGATGTTCCTCCTCTGGGCAAGCCCGGGTCCCAGATCCTGTTGTGCCTGTGAATAGGCTGCAGGGGGACGGTGAAGACCAGCAACAGCTTCCAGGGCTGCCACCTTCCGTGTGGGACAAGGAGCCGGACGTGTGCCTTTTCGGAAACAAGCTCTGCCGAGGACGAGAGCCATGAGATGTTCCTCCTCTGGGCAAGCCCGGGTCCTGAATCCTGTTGTGCCTGTGAATAGGCTGCAGGGGGACGGTGAAGACCAGCAACAGCTTTCAGGGCTGCCACCTTCCGTGTGGGACAAGGAGCCGGACGTGTGCCTTTCTGGAAACAGGCCGTGCCGAGGACGAGAGCCATGAGATGTTCCTCCTCTGGGCAAGCCCGGGTCCCAGATCCTGTTGTGCCTGTGAATAGGCTGCAGGGGGACGGTGAAGACCAGCAACAGCTTTCAGGGCTGCCACCTTCCGTGTGGGACAAGGAGCCGGATGTGTGCCTTTCTGAAAACATGCCCTGCCGAGGACGAGAGCCATGAGATATTCCTCCTCTGGGCAAGCCCCGGTCCTGAATCCTGTTGTGCCTGTGAATAGGCTGCAGGGGGACGGTGAAGACCAGCAACAGCTTTCAGGGCTGCCACCTTCCGTGTGGGACAAGGAGCCGGATGTGTGCCTTTTCGGAAACAAGCTCTGCCGAGGACGAGAGCCATGAGATGTTCCTCCTCTGGGCAAGCCCGGGTCCTGAATCCTGTTGTGCCTGTGAATAGGCTGCAGGGGGACGGTGAAGACCAGCAACAGCTTTCAGGGCTGCCACCTTCCCTGTGGGACAAGGAGCCGGACGTGTGCCTTTTCGGAAACAAGCTCTGCCGAGGACGAGAGCCATGAGATGTTCCTCCTCTGGGCAAGCCCGGGTCCCAGATCCTGTTGTGCCTGTGAATAGGCTGCAGGGGGACGGTGAACACCAGCAACAGCTTTCACGGCTGCCACCTTCACTGTGGGACAAGGAGCCGGACGTGTGCCTTTCTGGAAACAGGCCCTGCCGAGGACGAGAGCCATGAGATGTTCCTCCTCTGGGCAAGCCCGGGTCCCAGATCCTGTTGTGCCTGTGAATAGGCTGCAGGGGGACGGTGAAGACCAGCAAGAGCTTTCAGGGCTGCCACCTTCCGTGTGGGACAAGGAGCCGGACGTGCTCCTTTTCGGAAAAAGACTCTGACGAGGACGAGAGCCATGAGATGTTCCACCTCTGGGCAAGCCCGGGTCCAAACCCTGTTGTGCCTGTGAATAGGCTGCAGGGCGACGGTGAAGACCAGCAACAGCTTTCAGGGCTGCCACCTTCCGTGTGGGACAAGGAGCCGGACATGTCTTTCTGGATACAGGCCCTGCCGAGGACGAGAGCCATGAGATGTTCCTCCTCTGGGCAAGCCCGGGTCCTGAATCCTGTTGTGCCTGTGAATAGGCTGCAGGGGGACGGTGAAGACCAGCAACAGCTTTCAGGGCTGCCACCTTCCGTGTGGGACAATGAGCCGGTCTTGTGCCTTTATGGAAACAGACCCTGCCGAGGACGAGAGCCATGAGATGTTCCTCCTCTGGGCAAGCCCGGGTCCCAGATCCTGTTGTGCCTGTGAATAGGCCGCAGGGGGACGGTGAAGACCAGCAACAGCTTCCAGGGCTGCCACCTTCCGTGTGGGACAAGGAGCCGGACGTGTGCCTTTTCGGAAGCAAGCTCTGCCGAGGACGAGAGCCATGAGATGTTCCTCCTCTGGGCAAGCCCGGGTCCCAGATCCTGTTGTGCCTGTGAATAGGCTGCAGGGGGACGGTGAAGACCAGCAACAGCTTTCACGGCTGCCACCTTCACTGTGGGACAAGGAGCCGGACGTGTGCCTTTCTGGAAACAGGCCCTGCCGAGGACGAGAGCCATGAGATGTTCCTCCTCTGGGCAAGCCCGGGTCCCAGATCCTGTTGTGCCTGTGAATAGGCTGCAGGGGGACGGTGAAGACCAGCAACAGCTTTCAGGGCTGCCACCTTCCGTGTGGGACAAGGAGCCGGATGTGTGCCTTTTCGGAAACAAGCTCTGCCGAGGACGAGAGCCATTAGATGTTCCTCCTCTGGGCAAGCCCGGGTCCCAGATCCTGTTGTGCCTGTGAATAGGCTGCAGGGGGACGGTGAAGACCAGAAACAGCTTTCAGGGCTGCCACCTTCCGTGTGGGACAAGGAGCCGGACGTGTGCCTTTTCGGAAACAAGCTCTGCCGAGGACGAGAGCCATTAGATTTTCCTCCTCTGGGCAAGCCCGGGTCCCAGATACTGTTGTGCCTGTGAACAGGCTGCAGGGGGACGGTGAAGACCAGCAACAGCTTCCAGGGCTGTCACCTTCCGTGTGGGACAAGGAGCTGGACGTGTGCCTTTTCGGAAACAAGCTCTGCCGAGGACGAGAGCCATGAGATGTTCCTCCTCTGGGCAAGCCCGGGTCCCAGATCCTGTTGTGCCTGTGAATAGGCTGCAGGGGGACGGTGAAGACCAGCAACAGCTTTCACGGCTGCCACCTTCACTGTGGGACAAGGAGCCGGACGTGTGCCTTTCTGGAAACAGGCACTGCCGAGGACGAGAGCCATGAGATGTTCCTCCTCTGGGCAAGCCCGGGTCCCAGATCCTGTTGTGCCTGTGAATAGGCTGCAGGGGGACGGTGAAGACCAGCAACAGCTTTCAGGGCTGCCACCTTCCGTGTGGGACAAGGAGCCGGATGTGTGCCTTTTCGGAAACAAGCTCTGCCGAGGACGAGAGCCATTAGATGTTCCTCCTCTGGGCAAGCCCGGGTCCCAGATCCTGTTGTGCCTGTGAATAGGCTGCAGGGGGACGGTGAAGACCAGAAACAGCTTTCAGGGCTGCCACCTTCCGTGTGGGACAAGGAGCCGGACGTGTGCCTTTTCGGAAACAAGCTCTGCCGAGGACGAGAGCCATTAGATTTTCCTCCTCTGGGCAAGCCCGGGTCCCAGATACTGTTGTGCCTGTGAACAGGCTGCAGGGGGACGGTGAAGACCAGCAACAGCTTTCAGGGCTGCCACCTTCCGTGTGTGACAAGGAGCCGGATGTGTGCCTTTTCGGAATCAGGCTCTGCCGAGGACGAGAGCCATGAGATGTTCCTCCTCTGGGCAAGCCCGCGTCCAAATCCTGTTGTGCCTGTGAATAGGCTGCAGGGGGACGGTGAAGACCAGCAACAGCTTTCAGGGCTGCCACATTCCGTGTGGGACAAGGAGCCGGACGTGTGCGTTTTCGGAAACAGGCTCTGCCGAGGACGAGAGCCATGAGATGTTCCTCCTCTGGGCAAGCCCGGGTCCTGAATCCTGTTGTGCCTGTGAATAGGCTGCAGGGGGACGGTGAAGACCAGCGACAGCTTTCAGGGCTGCCACATTCCGTGTGGGACAAGTAGCCAGACGTGTGCCTTTTCGGAAACAAGCTCTGCCGAGGACGAGAGCCATTAGATGTTCCTCCTCTGGGCAAGCCCGGGTCCCAGATCCTGTTGTGCCTGTGAATAGGCTGCAGGGGGACGGTGAAGACCAGCAACAGCTTTCAGGGCTGCCACCTTCCGTGTGGGAGAAGGAGCCGGATGTGTGCCTTTTCGGAAACAGGCTCTGCCGAGGACGAGAGCCATGAGATGTTCCTCCTCTGGGCAAGCCCGGGTCCCAGATCCTGTTGTGCCTGTGAATAGGCTGCAGGGGGACGGTGAAGACCAGCAACAGCTTTCAGGGCTGCCACCTTCCGTGTGGGACAATGAGCCGGTCTTGTGCCTTTATGGAAACAGGCCCTGCCGAGGACGAGAGCCATGAGATGTTCCTCCTCTGGGCAAGCCCGGGTCCCAGATCCTGTTGTGCCTGTGAATAGGCCACAGGGGGACGGTGAAGACCAGCAACAGCTTCCAGGGCTGCCACCTTCCGTGTGGGACAAGGAGCCGGACGTGTGCCTTTTCGGAAACAAGCTCTGCCGAGGACGAGAGCCATGAGATGTTCCTCCTCTGGGCAAGCCCGGGTCCCAGATCCTGTTGTGCCTGTGAATAGGCTGCAGGGGGACGGTGAACACCAGCAACAGCTTTCACGGCTGCCACATTCCGTGTGGGACAAGGAGCCAGACGTGTGCCTTTCTGGAAACAGGCCCTGCCGAGGACGAGAGCCATGAGATGTTCCTCCTCTGGGCAAGCCCGGGTCCCAGATCCTGTTGTGCCTGTGAATAGGCCGCAGGGGGACGGTGAAGACCAGCAACAGCTTTCAGGGCTGCCACCTTCCGTGTGGGACAAGGAGCCGGATGTGTGCCTTTTCGGAAACAAGCTCTGCCGAGGACGAGAGCCATTAGATGTTCCTCCTCTGGGCAAGCCCGGGTCCCAGATCCTGTTGTGCCTGTGAATAGGCTGCAGGGGGACGGTGAAGACCAGCAACAGCTTTCAGGGCTGCCACCTTCCGTGTGGGACAAGGAGCCGGACGTGTGCCTTTTCGGAAACAAGCTCTGCCGAGGACGAGAGCCATTAGATGTTCCTCCTCTGGGCAAGCCTGGGTCCCAGATACTGTTGTGCCTGTGAACAGGCTGCAGGGGGACGGTGAAGACCAGCAACAGCTTTCAAGGCTGCCACCTTCCGTGTGGGACAAGGAGCCGGATGTGTGCCTTTTCGGAAACAAGCTCTGCCGAGGACGAGAGCCATGAGATGTTCCTCCTCTGGGCAAGCCCGCGTCCAAATCCTGTTGTGGCTGTGAATAGGCTGCAGGGGGACGGTGAAGACCAGCAACAGCTTTCAGGGCTGCCACATTCCGTGTGGGACAAGGAGCCGGACGTGTGCGTTTTCGGAAACAGGCTCTGCCGAGGACGAGAGCCATGAGGTGTTCCACCTCTGGGCAAGCCCGGGTCCTGAATCCTGTTGTGCCTGTGAATAGGCTGCAGGGGGACGGTGAAGACCAGCAACAGCTTCCAGGGCTGCCACCTTCCGTGTGGGACAAGGAGCCGGACGTGTGCCTTTTCGGAAACAAGCTCTGCCGAGGACGAGAGCCATGAGATGTTCCTCCTCTGGGCAAGCCCGGGTCCCAGATCCTGTTGTGCCTGTGAATAGGCTGCAGGGGGACGGTGAAGACCAGCAACAGCTTTCACGGCTGCCACATTCCGTGTGGGACAAGGAGCCGGACGTGTGCGTTTTCGGAAACAGGCTCTGACGAGGACGAGAGCCATGAGATGTTCCACTTCTGGGCAAGCCCGGGTCCTGAATCCTGTTGTGCCTGTGAATAGGCTGCAGGGGGACGGTGAAGACCAGCAACAGCTTCCAGGGCTGCAACCTTCCGTGTGGGAAAAGGAGCCGGACGTGTGCCTTTTCGGAAACAAGCTCTGCCGAGGACGAGAGCCATGAGATGTTCCTCCTCTGGGCAAGCCCGGGTCCCAGATCCTGTTGTGCCTGTGAATAGGCTGCAGGGGGACGGTGAAGACCAGCAACAACTTTCAGGGCTGCCACCTTCCGTGTGGGACAAGGAGCCGGATGTGTGCCTTTTCGGAAACAGGCTCTGCCGAGGACGAGAGCCATGAGATGTTCCTCCTCTGGGCAAGCCCGGGTCCCAGATCCTGTTGTGCCTGTGAATAGGCTGCAGGGGGACGGTGAACACCAGCAACAGCTTTCACGGCTGCCACCTTCACTGTGGGACAAGGAGCCGGACGTGTGCCTTTCTGGAAAAAGGCCCTGCCGAGGACGAGAGCCATGAGATGTTCCTCCTCTGGACAAGCCCGGGTCCCAGATCCTGTTGTGCCTGTGAATAGGCTGCAGGGGGACGGTGAAGACCAGCAACAGCTTTCAGGGCTGCCACCTTCCGTGTGGGACAAGGAGCCGGATGTGTGCCTTTTCGGAAACAGGCTCTGCCGAGGACGAGAGCCATGAGATGTTCCTCCTCTGGGCAAGCCCGGGTCCTGAATCCTGTTGTGCCTGTGAATAGGCTGCAGGGGGACGGTAAAGACCAGCAACAGCTTTCAGGGCTGCCACATTCCGTGTGGGACAAGGAGCCAGACGTGTGCCTTTTCGGAAACAAGCTCTGCCGAGGACGAGAGCCATGAGATGTTCCTCCTCTGGGCAAGCCCGGGTCCCAGATCCTGTTGTGCCTGTGAATAGGCTGCAGGGGGACAGTGAAGACCAGCAACAGCTTTCAGGGCTGCCACCTTCCGTGTGGGACAAGGAGCCGGACGTGTGCGTTTTCGAAACAGGCTCTGACGAGGACGAGAGCCATGAGATGTTCCACCTCTGGGCAAGCCCGGGTCCTGAATCCTGTTGTGCCTGTGAATAGGCTGCAGGGGGACGGTGAAGACCAGCAACAGCTTCCAGGGCTGCCACCTTCCGTGTGGGACAAGGAGCCGGACGTGTCTTTCTGGATACAGGCCCTGCCGAGGACGAGAGCCATGAGATGTTCCTCCTCTGGGCAAGCCCGGGTCCTGAATCCTGTTGTGCCTGTGAATAGGCTGCAGGGGGACGGTGAAGACCAGCAACAGCTTTCAGGGCTGCCACCTTCCGTGTGGGACAATGAGCCGGTCTTGTGCCTTTATGGAAACAAGCTCTGCCGAGGACGAGAGCCATGAGATGTTCCTCCTCTGGGCAAGCCCGGGTCCTGAATCCTGTTGTGCCTGTGAATAGGCTGCAGGGGGACGGTGAAGACCAGCAACAGCTTTCAGGGCTGCCACATTCCGTGTGGGACAAGGAGCCAGACGTGTGCCTTTTCGGAAACAAGCTCTGCCGAGGACGAGAGCCATGAGATGTTCCTCCTCTGGGCAAGCCCGGGTCCCAGATCCTGTTGTGCCTGTGAATAGGCTGCAGGGGGACAGTGAAGACCAGCAACAGCTTTCAGGGCTGCCACCTTCCGTGTGGGACAAGGAGCCGGATGTGTGACTTTTCGGAAACAGGCTCTGCCGAGGACGAGAGCCATGAGATGTTCCTCCTCTGGGCAAGCCCGGGTCCTGAATCCTGTTGTGCCTGTGAATAGGCTGCAGGGGGACGGTGAACACCAGCAACAGCTTTCAGGGCTGCCACATTCCGTGTGGGACAAGTAGCCAGACGTGTGCCTTTTCGGAAACAAGCTCTGCCGAGGACGAGAGCCATTAGATGTTCCTCCTCTGGGCAAGCCCGGGTCCCAGATCCTGTTGTGCCTGTGAATAGGCTGCAGGGGGACGGTGAAGACCAGCAACAGCTTTCAGGGCTGCCACCTTCCGTGTGGGAGAAGGAGCCGGATGTGTGCCTTTATGGAAACAGGCCCTGCCGAGGACGAGAGCCATGAGATGTTCCTCCTCTGGGCAAGTCCGGGTCCCAGATCCTGTTGTGCCTGTGAATAGGCCACAGGGGGACGGTGAAGACCAGCAACAGCTTCCAGGGCTGCCACCTTCCGTGTGGGACAAGGAGCCGGACGTGTGCCTTTTCGGAAACAAGCTCTGCCGAGGACGAGAGCCATGAGATGTTCCTCCTCTGGGCAAGCCCGGGTCCCAGATCCTGTTGTGCCTGTGAATAGGCTGCAGGGGGACGGTGAACACCAGCAACAGCTTTCAGGGCTGCCACCTTCCGTGTGGGAGAAGGAGCCGGAAGTTTGCCTTTTCGGAAACAAGCTCTGCCGAGGACGAGAGCCATTAGATGTTCCTCCTCTGGGCAAGCCCGGGTCCTGAATCCTGTTGTGCCTGTGAATAGGCTGCAGGGGGACGGTGAAGACCAGCAACAGCTTTCAGGGCTGCCACCTTCCGTGTTGGACAAGGAGCCGGATGTGAGCCTTTTCGGAAACAGACTCTGCCGAGGACGAGAGCCATGAGATGTTCCTCCTCTGGGCAAGCCCGGGTCCCAGATCCTGTTGTGCCTGTGAATAGGCTGCAGGGGGACGGTGAAGACCAGCAACAACTTTCAGGGCTGCCACCTTCCGTGTGGGACAAGGAGCCGGATGTGTGCCTTTTCGGAAACAGGCTCTGCCGAGGACGAGAGCCATGAGATGTTCCTCCTCTGGGCAAGCCCGGGTCCCAGATCCTGTTGTGCCTGTGAATAGGCTGCAGGGGGACGGTGAACACCAGCAACAGCTTTCACGGCTGCCACCTTCACTGTGGGACAAGGAGCCGGACGTGTGCCTTTCTGGAAAAAGGCCCTGCCGAGGACGAGAGCCATGAGATGTTCCTCCTCTGGGCAAGCCCGGGTCCCAGATCCTGTTGTGCCTGTGAATAGGCTGCAGGGGGACGGTGAAGACCAGCAACAGCTTTCAGGGCTGCCACCTTCCGTGTGGGACAAGGAGCCGGATGTGTGCCTTTTCGGAAACAGGCTCTGCCGAGGACGAGAGCCATGAGATGTTCCTCCTCTGGGCAAGCCCGGGTCCTGAATCCTGTTGTGCCTGTGAATAGGCTGCAGGGGGACGGTAAAGACCAGCAACAGCTTTCAGGGCTGCCACATTCCGTGTGGGACAAGGAGCCAGACGTGTGCCTTTTCGGAAACAAGCTCTGCCGAGGACGAGAGCCATGAGATGTTCCTCCTCTGGGCAAGCCCGGGTCCCAGATCCTGTTGTGCCTGTGAATAGGCTGCAGGGGGACAGTGAAGACCAGCAACAGCTTTCAGGGCTGCCACCTTCCGTGTGGGACAAGGAGCCGGACGTGTGCGTTTTCGAAACAGGCTCTGACGAGGACGAGAGCCATGAGATGTTCCACCTCTGGGCAAGCCCGGGTCCTGAATCCTGTTGTGCCTGTGAATAGGCTGCAGGGGGACGGTGAAGACCAGCAACAGCTTCCAGGGCTGCCACCTTCCGTGTGGGACAAGGAGCCGGACGTGTCTTTCTGGATACAGGCCCTGCCGAGGACGAGAGCCATGAGATGTTCCTCCTCTGGGCAAGCCCGGGTCCTGAATCCTGTTGTGCCTGTGAATAGGCTGCAGGGGGACGGTGAAGACCAGCAACAGCTTTCAGGGCTGCCACCTTCCGTGTGGGACAATGAGCCGGTCTTGTGCCTTTATGGAAACAAGCTCTGCCGAGGACGAGAGCCATGAGATGTTCCTCCTCTGGGCAAGCCCGGGTCCTGAATCCTGTTGTGCCTGTGAATAGGCTGCAGGGGGACG
Source organism: Astur gentilis (assembly GCF_929443795.1). NCBI lineage: Eukaryota > Metazoa > Chordata > Aves > Accipitriformes > Accipitridae > Astur > Astur gentilis. Next base: position 1,426,203 of record NW_026061071.1, read on the forward strand.
GTGAAGACCAGCAACAGCTTTCAGGGCTGCCACATTCCGTGTGGGACAAGGAGCCAGACGTGTGCCTTTTCGGAAACAAGCTCTGCCGAGGACGAGAGCCATGAGATGTTCCTCCTCTGGGCAAGCCCGGGTCCCAGATCCTGTTGTGCCTGTGAATAGGCTGCAGGGGGACAGTGAAGACCAGCAACAGCTTTCAGGGCTGCCACCTTCCGTGTGGGACAAGGAGCCGGATGTGTGACTTTTCGGAAACAGGCTCTGCCGAGGACGAGAGCCATGAGATGTTCCTCCTCTGGGCAAGCCCGGGTCCTGAATCCTGTTGTGCCTGTGAATAGGCTGCAGGGGGACGGTGAACACCAGCAACAGCTTTCAGGGCTGCCACATTCCGTGTGGGACAAGTAGCCAGACGTGTGCCTTTTCGGAAACAAGCTCTGCCGAGGACGAGAGCCATTAGATGTTCCTCCTCTGGGCAAGCCCGGGTCCCAGATCCTGTTGTGCCTGTGAATAGGCTGCAGGGGGACGGTGAAGACCAGCAACAGCTTTCAGGGCTGCCACCTTCCGTGTGGGAGAAGGAGCCGGATGTGTGCCTTTATGGAAACAGGCCCTGCCGAGGACGAGAGCCATGAGATGTTCCTCCTCTGGGCAAGTCCGGGTCCCAGATCCTGTTGTGCCTGTGAATAGGCCACAGGGGGACGGTGAAGACCAGCAACAGCTTCCAGGGCTGCCACCTTCCGTGTGGGACAAGGAGCCGGACGTGTGCCTTTTCGGAAACAAGCTCTGCCGAGGACGAGAGCCATGAGATGTTCCTCCTCTGGGCAAGCCCGGGTCCCAGATCCTGTTGTGCCTGTGAATAGGCTGCAGGGGGACGGTGAACACCAGCAACAGCTTTCAGGGCTGCCACCTTCCGTGTGGGAGAAGGAGCCGGAAGTTTGCCTTTTCGGAAACAAGCTCTGCCGAGGACGAGAGCCATTAGATGTTCCTCCTCTGGGCAAGCCCGGGTCCTGAATCCTGTTGTGCCTGTGAATAGGCTGCAGGGGGACGGTGAAGACCAGCAACAGCTTTCAGGGCTGCCACCTTCCGTGTTGGACAAGGAGCCGGATGTGAGCCTTTTCGGAAACAGACTCTGCCGAGGACGAGAGCCATGAGATGTTCCACCTCTGGGCAAGCCCGGGTCCTGAATCCTGTTGTGCCTGTGAATAGGCTGCAGGGGGACGGTGAAGACCAGCAACAGCTTTCAGGGCTGCCACCTTCCGTGTGGGACAAGGAGCCGGACGTGTGCCTTTTCGGAAACAAGCTCTGCCGAGGACGAGAGCCATTAGATGTTCCTCCTCTGGGCAAGCCTGGGTCCCAGATACTGTTGTGCCTGTGAACAGGCTGCAGGGGGACGGTGAAGACCAGCAACAGCTTTCAAGGCTGCCACCTTCCGTGTGGGACAAGGAGCCGGATGTGTGCCTTTTCGGAAACAGGCTCTGCCGAGGACGAGAGCCATGAGATGTTCCTCCTCTGGGCAAGCCCGCGTCCAAATCCTGTTGTGGCTGTGAATAGGCTGCAGGGGGACGGTGAAGACCAGCAACAGCTTTCAGGGCTGCCACATTCCGTGTGGGACAAGGAGCCGGACGTGTGCGTTTTCGGAAACAGGCTCTGCCGAGGACGAGAGCCATGAGGTGTTCCACCTCTGGGCAAGCCCGGGTCCTGAATCCTGTTGTGCCTGTGAACAGGCTGCAGGGGGACGGTGAAGACCAGCAACAGCTTCCAGGGCTGCCACCTTCCGTGTGGGACAAGGAGCCGGACGTGTGCCTTTTCGGAAACAAGCTCTGCCGAGGACGAGAGCCATGAGATGTTCCTCCTCTGGGCAAGCCCGGGTCCCAGATCCTGTTGTGCCTGTGAATAGGCTGCAGGGGGACGGTGAAGACCAGCAACAGCTTTCAGGGCTGCCACATTCCGTGTGGGACAAGGAGCCGGATGTGTGCCTTTTCGGAAACAGGCTCTGCCGAGGACGAGAGCCATGAGATGTTCCTCCTCTGGGCAAGCCCGGGTCCTGAATCCTGTTGTGCCTGTGAATAGGCTGCAGGGGGACGGTAAAGACCAGCAACAGCTTTCAGGGCTGCCACATTCCGTGTGGGACAAGGAGCCAGACGTGTGCCTTTTCGGAAACAAGCTCTGCCGAGGACGAGAGCCATGAGATGTTCCTCCTCTGGGCAAGCCCGGGTCCCAGATCCTGTTGTGCCTGTGAATAGGCTGCAGGGGGACAGTGAAGACCAGCAACAGCTTTCAGGGCTGCCACCTTCCGTGTGGGACAAGGAGCCGGACGTGTGCGTTTTCGAAACAGGCTCTGACGAGGACGAGAGCCATGAGATGTTCCACCTCTGGGCAAGCCCGGGTCCTGAATCCTGTTGTGCCTGTGAATAGGCTGCAGGGGGACGGTGAAGACCAGCAACAGCTTCCAGGGCTGCCACCTTCCGTGTGGGACAAGGAGCCGGACGTGTCTTTCTGGATACAGGCCCTGCCGAGGACGAGAGCCATGAGATGTTCCTCCTCTGGGCAAGCCCGGGTCCTGAATCCTGTTGTGCCTGTGAATAGGCTGCAGGGGGACGGTGAAGACCAGCAACAGCTTTCAGGGCTGCCACCTTCCGTGTGGGACAATGAGCCGGTCTTGTGCCTTTATGGAAACAAGCTCTGCCGAGGACGAGAGCCATGAGATGTTCCTCCTCTGGGCAAGCCCGGGTCCTGAATCCTGTTGTGCCTGTGAATAGGCTGCAGGGGGACGGTGAAGACCAGCAACAGCTTTCAGGGCTGCCACATTCCGTGTGGGACAAGGAGCCAGACGTGTGCCTTTTCGGAAACAGGCTCTGCCGAGGACGAGAGCCATGAGATGTTCCTCCTCTGGGCAAGCCCGGGTCCTGAATCCTGTTGTGCCTGTGAATAGGCTGCAGGGGGACGGTGAACACCAGCAACAGCTTTCAGGGCTGCCACATTCCGTGTGGGACAAGTAGCCAGACGTGTGCCTTTTCGGAAACAAGCTCTGCCGAGGACGAGAGCCATTAGATGTTCCTCCTCTGGGCAAGCCCGGGTCCCAGATCCTGTTGTGCCTGTGAATAGGCTGCAGGGGGACGGTGAAGACCAGCAACAGCTTTCAGGGCTGCCACCTTCCGTGTGGGAGAAGGAGCCGGATGTGTGCCTTTATGGAAACAGGCCCTGCCGAGGACGAGAGCCATGAGATGTTCCTCCTCTGGGCAAGTCCGGGTCCCAGATCCTGTTGTGCCTGTGAATAGGCCACAGGGGGACGGTGAAGACCAGCAACAGCTTCCAGGGCTGCCACCTTCCGTGTGGGACAAGGAGCCGGACGTGTGCCTTTTCGGAAACAAGCTCTGCCGAGGACGAGAGCCATGAGATGTTCCTCCTCTGGGCAAGCCCGGGTCCCAGATCCTGTTGTGCCTGTGAATAGGCTGCAGGGGGACGGTGAACACCAGCAACAGCTTTCAGGGCTGCCACCTTCCGTGTGGGAGAAGGAGCCGGAAGTTTGCCTTTTCGGAAACAAGCTCTGCCGAGGACGAGAGCCATTAGATGTTCCTCCTCTGGGCAAGCCCGGGTCCTGAATCCTGTTGTGCCTGTGAATAGGCTGCAGGGGGACGGTGAAGACCAGCAACAGCTTTCAGGGCTGCCACCTTCCGTGTTGGACAAGGAGCCGGATGTGTGCCTTTTCGGAAACAGACTCTGCCGAGGACGAGAGCCATGAGATGTTCCACCTCTGGGCAAGCCCGGGTCCTGAATCCTGTTGTGCCTGTGAATAGGCTGCAGGGGGACGGTGAAGACCAGCAACAGCTTTCAGGGCTGCCACCTTCCGTGTGGGACAAGGAGCCGGACGTGTCTTTCTGGATACAGGCCCTGCCGAGGACGAGAGCCATGAGATGTTCCTCCTCTGGGCAAGCCCGGGTCCTGAATCCTGTTGTGCCTGTGAATAGGCTGCAGGGGGACGGTGAAGACCAGCAACAGCTTTCAGGGCTGCCACCTTCCGTGTGGGACAATGAGCCGGTCTTGTGCCTTTATGGAAACAAGCTCTGCCGAGGACGAGAGCCATGAGATGTTCCTCCTCTGGGCAAGCCCGGGTCCTGAATCCTGTTGTGCCTGTGAATAGGCTGCAGGGGGACGGTAAAGACCAGCAACAGCTTTCAGGGCTGCCACCTTCCGTGTGGGACAAGGAGCCGGACGTGCCTTTCTGGATACAGGCCCTGCCGAGGACGAGAGCCATGAGATGTTCCTCCTCTGGGCAAGCCCGGGTCCCAGATCCTGTTGTGCCTGTGAATAGGCCGCAGGGGGACGGTGAAGACCAGCAACAGCTTTCAGGGCTGCCACCTTCCGTGTGGGACAAGGAGCCGGACGTGTGCCTTTTCGGAAGCAAGCTCTGCCGAGGACGAGAGCCATGAGATGTTCCTCCTCTGGGCAAGCCCGGGTCCCAGATCCTGTTGTGCCTGTGAATAGGCTGCAGGGGGACGGTGAACACCAGCAACAGCTTTCACGGCTGCCACCTTCACTGTGGGACAAGGAGCTGGATGTGTGCCTTTCTGGAAACAGGCCCTGCCGAGGACGAGAGCCATGAGATGTTCCTCCTCTGGGCAAGCCCGGGTCCCAGATCCTGTTGTGCCTGTGAATAGGCTGCAGGGGGACGGTGAAGACCAGCAACAGCTTTCAGGGCTGCCACCTTCCGTGTGGGAGAAGGAGCCGGATGTGTGCCTTTTCGGAAACAAGCTCTGCCGAGGACGAGAGCCATGAGATGTTCCTCCTCTGGGCAAGCCCGGGTCCCAGATCCTGTTGTGCCTGTGAATAGGCTGCAGGGGGACGGTGAACACCAGCAACAGCTTTCAGGGCTGCCACCTTCCGTGTGGGACAAGGAGCCGGACGTGTGCCTTTTCGGAAACAAGCTCTGCCGAGGACGAGAGCCATGAGATGTTCCTCCTCTGGGCAAGCCCGGGTCCCAGATACTGTTGTGCCTGTGAACAGGCTGCAGGGGGACGGTGAAGACCAGCAACAGCTTTCAGGGCTGCCACCTTCCGTGTGGGACAAGGAGCCGGATGTGTGCCTTTTCGGAAACAGGCTCTGCCGAGGACGAGAGCCATGAGATGTTCCTCCTCTGGGCAAGCCCGCGTCCAAATCCTGTTGTGCCTGTGAATAGGCTGCAGGGGGACGGTGAAGACCAGCAACAGCTTTCAGGGCTGCCACCTTCCGTGTGGGACAAGGAGCCGGACGTGTGCGTTTTCGGAAACAGGCTCTGCCGAGGACGAGAGCCATGAGATGTTCCACCTCTGGGCAAGCCCGGGTCCTGAATCCTGTTGTGCCTGTGAATAGGCTGCAGGGGGACGGTGAAGACCAGCAACAGCTTCCAGGGCTGCCACCTTCCGTGTGGGACAAGGAGCCGGACGTGTGCCTTTTCGGAAACAAGCTCTGCCGAGGACGAGAGCCATGAGATGTTCCTCCTCTGGGCAAGCCCGGGTCCCAGATCCTGTTGTGCCTGTGAATAGGCTGCAGGGGGACGGTGAAGACCAGCAACATCTTTCAGGGCTGCCACCTTCCGTGTGGGACAAGGAGCCGGATGTGTGCCTTTTCGGAAACAGGCTCTGCCGAGGACGAGAGCCATGAGATGTTCCTCCTCTGGGCAAGCCCGGGTCCTGAATCCTGTTGTGCCTGTGAATAGGCTGCAGGGGGACGGTAAAGACCAGCAACAGCTTTCATGGCTGCCACCTTCCGTGTGGGACAAGTAGCCAGACGTGTGCCTTTTCGGAAACAAGCTCTGCCGAGGACGAGAGCCATGAGATGTTCCTCCTCTGGGCAAGCCCGGGTCCCAGATCCTGTTGTGCCTGTGAATAGGCTGCAGGGGGACGGTGAAGACCAGCAACAACTTTCAGGGCTGCCACCTTCCGTGTGGGACAATGAGCCGGTCTTGTGCCTTTATGGAAACAGGCCCTGCCGAGGACGAGAGCCATGAGATGTTCCTCCTCTGGGCAAGCCCGGGTCCCAGATCCTGTTGTGCCTGTGAATAGGCCGCAGGGGGACGGTGAAGACCAGCAACAGCTTTCAGGGCTGCCACCTTCCGTGTGGGACAAGGAGCCGGACGTGTGCGTTTTCGGAAACAGGCTCTGCCGAGGACGAGAGCCATGAGATGTTCCACCTCTGGGCAAGCCCGGGTCCTGAATCCTGTTGTGCCTGTGAATAGGCTGCAGGGGGACGGTGAAGACCAGCAACAGCTTCCAGGGCTGCCACCTTCCGTGTGGGACAAGGAGCCGGACGTGTGCCTTTTCGGAAACAAGCTCTGCCGAGGACGAGAGCCATGAGATGTTCCTCCTCTGGGCAAGCCCGGGTCCCAGATCCTGTTGTGCCTGTGAATAGGCTGCAGGGGGACGGTGAAGACCAGCAACATCTTTCAGGGCTGCCACCTTCCGTGTGGGACAAGGAGCCGGATGTGTGCCTTTTCGGAAACAGGCTCTGCCGAGGACGAGAGCCATGAGATGTTCCTCCTCTGGGCAAGCCCGGGTCCTGAATCCTGTTGTGCCTGTGAATAGGCTGCAGGGGGACGGTAAAGACCAGCAACAGCTTTCATGGCTGCCACCTTCCGTGTGGGACAAGTAGCCAGACGTGTGCCTTTTCGGAAACAAGCTCTGCCGAGGACGAGAGCCATGAGATGTTCCTCCTCTGGGCAAGCCCGGGTCCCAGATCCTGTTGTGCCTGTGAATAGGCTGCAGGGGGACGGTGAAGACCAGCAACAGCTTTCAGGGCTGCCACCTTCCGTGTGGGACAAGGAGCCGGATGTGTGCCTTTTCGGAAACAGGCTCTGCCGAGGACGAGAGCCATGAGATGTTCCTCCTCTGGGCAAGCCCGGGTCCTGAATCCTGTTGTGCCTGTGAATAGGCTGCAGGGGGACGGTAAAGACCAGCAACAGCTTTCAGGGCTGCCACATTCCGTGTGGGACAAGGAGCCAGACGTGTGCCTTTTCGGAAACAAGCTCTGCCGAGGACGAGAGCCATGAGATGTTCCTCCTCTGGGCAAGCCCGGGTCCCAGATCCTGTTGTGCCTGTGAATAGGCTGCAGGGGGACGGTGAAGACCAGCAACAGCTTTCAGGGCTGCCACCTTCCGTGTGGGACAAGGAGCCGGACGTGTGCGTTTTCGAAACAGGCTCTGACGAGGACGAGAGCCATGAGATGTTCCACCTCTGGGCAAGCCCGGGTCCTGAATCCTGTTGTGCCTGTGAATAGGCTGCAGGGGGGACGGTGAAGACCAGCAACAGCTTCCAGGGCTGCCACCTTCCGTGTGGGACAAGGAGCCGGACGTGTCTTTCTGGATACAGGCCCTGCCGAGGACGAGAGCCATGAGATGTTCCTCCTCTGGGCAAGCCCGGGTCCTGAATCCTGTTGTGCCTGTGAATAGGCTGCAGGGGGACGGTGAAGACCAGCAACAGCTTTCAGGGCTGCCACCTTCCGTGTGGGACAATGAGCCGGTCTTGTGCCTTTATGGAAACAAGCTCTGCCGAGGACGAGAGCCATGAGATGTTCCTCCTCTGGGCAAGCCCGGGTCCTGAATCCTGTTGTGCCTGTGAATAGGCTGCAGGGGGACGGTGAAGACCAGCAACAGCTTTCAGGGCTGCCACATTCCGTGTGGGACAAGGAGCCAGACGTGTGCCTTTTCGGAAACAGGCTCTGCCGAGGACGAGAGCCATGAGATGTTCCTCCTCTGGGCAAGCCCGGGTCCTGAATCCTGTTGTGCCTGTGAATAGGCTGCAGGGGGACGGTGAACACCAGCAACAGCTTTCAGGGCTGCCACATTCCGTGTGGGACAAGTAGCCAGACGTGTGCCTTTTCGGAAACAAGCTCTGCCGAGGACGAGAGCCATTAGATGTTCCTCCTCTGGGCAAGCCCGGGTCCCAGATCCTGTTGTGCCTGTGAATAGGCTGCAGGGGGACGGTGAAGACCAGCAACAGCTTTCAGGGCTGCCACCTTCCGTGTGGGAGAAGGAGCCGGATGTGTGCCTTTATGGAAACAGGCCCTGCCGAGGACGAGAGCCATGAGATGTTCCTCCTCTGGGCAAGTCCGGGTCCCAGATCCTGTTGTGCCTGTGAATAGGCCACAGGGGGACGGTGAAGACCAGCAACAGCTTCCAGGGCTGCCACCTTCCGTGTGGGACAAGGAGCCGGACGTGTGCCTTTTCGGAAACAAGCTCTGCCGAGGACGAGAGCCATGAGATGTTCCTCCTCTGGGCAAGCCCGGGTCCCAGATCCTGTTGTGCCTGTGAATAGGCTGCAGGGGGACGGTGAAGACCAGCAACAGCTTTCAGGGCTGCCACCTTCCGTGTGGGAGAAGGAGCCGGAAGTTTGCCTTTTCGGAAACAAGCTCTGCCGAGGACGAGAGCCATTAGATGTTCCTCCTCTGGGCAAGCCCGGGTCCTGAATCCTGTTGTGCCTGTGAATAGGCTGCAGGGGGACGGTGAAGACCAGCAACAGCTTTCAGGGCTGCCACCTTCCGTGTTGGACAAGGAGCCGGATGTGTGCCTTTTCGGAAACAGACTCTGCCGAGGACGAGAGCCATGAGATGTTCCACCTCTGGGCAAGCCCGGGTCCTGAATCCTGTTGTGCCTGTGAATAGGCTGCAGGGGGACGGTGAAGACCAGCAACAGCTTTCAGGGCTGCCACCTTCCGTGTGGGACAAGGAGCCGGACGTGTCTTTCTGGATACAGGCCCTGCCGAGGACGAGAGCCATGAGATGTTCCTCCTCTGGGCAAGCCCGGGTCCTGAATCCTGTTGTGCCGGTGAATAGGCTGCAGGGGGACGGTGAAGACCAGCAACAGCTTTCAGGGCTGCCACCTTCCGTGTGGGACAATGAGCCGGTCTTGTGCCTTTATGGAAACAAGCTCTGCCGAGGACGAGAGCCATGAGATGTTCCTCCTCTGGGCAAGCCCGGGTCCTGAATCCTGTTGTGCCTGTGAATAGGCTGCAGGGGGACGGTAAAGACCAGCAACAGCTTTCAGGGCTGCCACCTTCCGTGTGGGACAAGGAGCCGGACGTGTCTTTCTGGATACAGGCCCTGCCGAGGACGAGAGCCATGAGATGTTCCTCCTCTGGGCAAGCCCGGGTCCCAGATCCTGTTGTGCCTGTGAATAGGCCGCAGGGGGACGGTGAAGACCAGCAACAGCTTTCAGGGCTGCCACCTTCCGTGTGGGACAAGGAGCCGGACGTGTGCCTTTTCGGAAGCAAGCTCTGCCGAGGACGAGAGCCATGAGATGTTCCTCCTCTGGGCAAGCCCGGGTCCCAGATCCTGTTGTGCCTGTGAATAGGCTGCAGGGGGACGGTGAACACCAGCAACAGCTTTCACGGCTGCCACCTTCACTGTGGGACAAGGAGCCGGATGTGTGCCTTTCTGGAAACAGGCCCTGCCGAGGACGAGAGCCATGAGATGTTCCTCCTCTGGGCAAGCCCGGGTCCCAGATCCTGTTGTGCCTGTGAATAGGCTGCAGGGGGACGGTGAAGACCAGCAACAGCTTTCAGGGCTGCCACCTTCCGTGTGGGAGAAGGAGCCGGATGTGTGCCTTTTCGGAAACAAGCTCTGCCGAGGACGAGAGCCATGAGATGTTCCTCCTCTGGGCAAGCCCGGGTCCCAGATCCTGTTGTGCCTGTGAATAGGCTGCAGGGGGACGGTGAACACCAGCAACAGCTTTCAGGGCTGCCACCTTCCGTGTGGGACAAGGAGCCGGACGTGTGCCTTTTCGGAAACAAGCTCTGCCGAGGACGAGAGCCATGAGATGTTCCTCCTCTGGGCAAGCCCGGGTCCCAGATACTGTTGTGCCTGTGAACAGGCTGCAGGGGGACGGTGAAGACCAGCAACAGCTTTCAGGGCTGCCACCTTCCGTGTGGGACAAGGAGCCGGATGTGTGCCTTTTCGGAAACAGGCTCTGCCGAGGACGAGAGCCATGAGATGTTCCTCCTCTGGGCAAGCCCGCGTCCAAATCCTGTTGTGCCTGTGAATAGGCTGCAGGGGGACGGTGAAGACCAGCAACAGCTTTCAGGGCTGCCACCTTCCGTGTGGGACAAGGAGCCGGACGTGTGCGTTTTCGGAAACAGGCTCTGCCGAGGACGAGAGCCATGAGATGTTCCACCTCTGGGCAAGCCCGGGTCCTGAATCCTGTTGTGCCTGTGAATAGGCTGCAGGGGGACGGTGAAGACCAGCAACAGCTTCCAGGGCTGCCACCTTCCGTGTGGGACAAGGAGCCGGACGTGTGCCTTTTCGGAAACAAGCTCTGCCGAGGACGAGAGCCATGAGATGTTCCTCCTCTGGGCAAGCCCGGGTCCCAGATCCTGTTGTGCCTGTGAATAGGCTGCAGGGGGACGGTGAAGACCAGCAACATCTTTCAGGGCTGCCACCTTCCGTGTGGGACAAGGAGCCGGATGTGTGCCTTTTCGGAAACAGGCTCTGCCGAGGACGAGAGCCATGAGATGTTCCTCCTCTGGGCAAGCCCGGGTCCTGAATCCTGTTGTGCCTGTGAATAGGCTGCAGGGGGACGGTAAAGACCAGCAACAGCTTTCATGGCTGCCACCTTCCGTGTGGGACAAGTAGCCAGACGTGTGCCTTTTCGGAAACAAGCTCTGCCGAGGACGAGAGCCATGAGATGTTCCTCCTCTGGGCAAGCCCGGGTCCCAGATCCTGTTGTGCCTGTGAATAGGCTGCAGGGGGACGGTGAAGACCAGCAACAACTTTCAGGGCTGCCACCTTCCGTGTGGGACAATGAGCCGGTCTTGTGCCTTTATGGAAACAGGCCCTGCCGAGGACGAGAGCCATGAGATGTTCCTCCTCTGGGCAAGCCCGGGTCCCAGATCCTGTTGTGCCTGTGAATAGGCCGCAGGGGGACGGTGAAGACCAGCAACAGCTTTCAGGGCTGCCACCTTCCGTGTGGGACAAGGAGCCGGACGTGTGCGTTTTCGGAAACAGGCTCTGCCGAGGACGAGAGCCATGAGATGTTCCACCTCTGGGCAAGCCCGGGTCCTGAATCCTGTTGTGCCTGTGAATAGGCTGCAGGGGGACGGTGAACACCAGCAACAGCTTCCAGGGCTGCCACCTTCCGTGTGGGACAAGGAGCCGGACGTGTGCCTTTTCGGAAACAAGCTCTGCCGAGGACGAGAGCCATGAGATGTTCCTCCTCTGGGCAAGCCCGGGTCCCAGATCCTGTTGTGCCTGTGAATAGGCTGCAGGGGGACGGTGAAGACCAGCAACATCTTTCAGGGCTGCCACCTTCCGTGTGGGACAAGGAGCCGGATGTGTGCCTTTTCGGAAACAGGCTCTGCCGAGGACGAGAGCCATGAGATGTTCCTCCTCTGGGCAAGCCCGGGTCCTGAATCCTGTTGTGCCTGTGAATAGGCTGCAGGGGGACGGTAAAGACCAGCAACAGCTTTCATGGCTGCCACCTTCCGTGTGGGACAAGTAGCCAGACGTGTGCCTTTTCGGAAACAAGCTCTGCCGAGGACGAGAGCCATGAGATGTTCCTCCTCTGGGCAAGCCCGGGTCCCAGATCCTGTTGTGCCTGTGAATAGGCTGCAGGGGGACGGTGAAGACCAGCAACAACTTTCAGGGCTGCCACCTTCCGTGTGGGACAATGAGCCGGTCTTGTGCCTTTATGGAAACAGGCCCTGCCGAGGACGAGAGCCATGAGATGTTCCTCCTCTGGGCAAGCCCGGGTCCCAGATCCTGTTGTGCCTGTGAATAGGCAGCAGGGGGACGGTGAAGACCAGCAACAGCTTTCAGGGCTGCCACCTTCCGTGTGGGACAAGGAGCCGGACGTGTGCCTTTTCGGAAACAAGCTCTGCCGAGGACGAGAGCCATGAGATGTTCCTCCTCTGGGCAAGCCCGGGTCCCAGATCCTGTTGTGCCTGTGAATAGGCTGCAGGGGGACGGTGAACACCAGCAACAGCTTTCACGGCTGCCAACTTCACTGTGGGACAAGGAGCCGGACGTGTGCCTTTCTGGAAACAGGCCCTGCCGAGGACGAGAGCCATGAGATGTTCCTCCTCTGGGCAAGCCCGGGTCCCAGATCCTGTTGTGCCTGTGAATAGGCTGCAGGGGGACGGTGAAGACCAGCAACAGCTTTCAGGGCTGCCACCTTCCGTGTGGGAGAAGGAGCCGGATGTGTGCCTTTTCGGAAACAAGCTCTGCCGAGGACGAGAGCCATGAGATGTTCCTCCTCTGGGCAAGCCCGGGTCCCAGATCCTGTTGTGCCTGTGAATAGGCTGCAGGGGGACGGTGAAGACCAGCAACAGCTTTCAGGGCTGTCGCCTTCCGTGTGGGACAAGGAGCCGGACGTGTGCCTTTTCGGAAACAAGCTCTGCCGAGGACGAGAGCCATTAGATGTTCCTCCTCTGGGCAAGCCCGGGTCCCAGATACTGTTGTGCCTGTGAACAGGCTGCAGGGGGACGGTGAAGACCAGCAACAGCTTTCAGGGCTGCCACCTTCCGTGTGGGACAAGGAGCCGGATGTGTGCCTTTTCGGAAACAGGCTCTGCCGAGGACGAGAGCCATGAGATGTTCCTCCTCTGGGCAAGCCCGCGTCCAAATCCTGTTGTGCCTGTGAATAGGCTGCAGGGGGACGGTGAAGACCAGCAACAACTTTCACGGCTGCCACATTCCGTGTGGGACAAGGAGCCGGACGTGTGCGTTTTCGGAAACAGGCTCTGCCGAGGACGAGAGCCATGAGATGTTCCACCTCTGGGCAAGCCCGGGTCCTGAATCCTGTTGTGCCTGTGAATAGGCTGCAGGGGGACGGTGAAGACCAGCAACAGCTTCCAGGGCTGCCACCTTCCGTGTGGGACAAGGAGCCGGACGTGTGCCTTTTCGGAAACAAGCTCTGCCGAGGACGAGAGCCATGAGATGTTCCTCCTCTGGGCAAGCCCGGGTCCCAGATCCTGTTGTGCCTGTGAATAGGCTGCAGGGGGACGGTGAAGACCAGCAACATCTTTCAGGGCTGCCACCTTCCGTGTGGGACAAGGAGCCGGATGTGTGCCTTTTCGGAAACAGGCTCTGCCGAGGACGAGAGCCATGAGATGTTCCTCCTCTGGGCAAGCCCGGGTCCTGAATCCTGTTGTGCCTGTGAATAGGCTGCAGGGGGACGGTAAAGACCAGCAACAGCTTTCATGGCTGCCACATTCCGTGTGGGACAAGTAGCCAGACGTGTGCCTTTTCGGAAACAAGCTCTGCCGAGGACGAGAGCCATTAGATGTTCCTCCTCTGGGCAAGCCCGGGTCCCAGATCCTGTTGTGCCTGTGAATAGGCTGCAGGGGGACGGTGAAGACCAGCAACAGCTTTCAGGGCTGCCACCTTCCGTGTGGGACAAGGAGCCGGATGTGTGCCTTTTCGGAAACAGCCCCTGCCGAGGACGAGAGCCATGAGATGTTCCTCCTCTGGGCAAGCCCGGGTCCCAGATCCTGTTGTGCCTGTGAATAGGCTGCAGGGGGACGGTGAAGACCAGCAACAACTTTCAGGGCTGCCACCTTCCGTGTGGGACAATGAGCCGGTCTTGTGCCTTTATGGAAACAGGCCCTGCCGAGGACGAGAGCCATGAGATGTTCCTCCTCTGGGCAAGCCCGGGTCCCAGATCCTGTTGTGCCTGTGAATAGGCCACAGGGGGACGGTGAAGACCAGCAACAGCTTCCAGGGCTGCCACCTTCCGTGTGGGACAAGGAGCCGGACGTGTGCCTTTTCGGAAACAAGCTCTGCCGAGGACGAGAGCCATGAGATGTTCCTCCTTTGGGCAAGCCCGGGTCCCAGATCCTGTTGTGCCTATGAATAGGCTGCAGGGGGACGGTGAACACCAGCAACAGCTTTCACGGCTGCCATCTTCACTGTGGGACAAGGAGCCGGACGTGTGCCTTTCTGGAAACAGGCCCTGCCGAGGACGAGAGCCATGAGATGTTCCTCCTCTGGGCAAGCCCGGGTCCCAGATCCTGTTGTGCCTGTGAATAGGCTGCAGGGGGACGGTGAAGACCAGCAACAGCTTTCAGGGCTGCCACCTTCCGTGTGGGAGAAGCAGCCGGATGTGTGCCTTTTCGGAAACAAGCTCTGCCGAGGACGAGAGCCATTAGATGTTCCTCCTCTGGGCAAGCCCGGGTCCTGAATCCTGTTGTGCCTGTGAATAGGCTGCAGGGGGACGGTGAAGACCAGCAACAGCTTCCAGGGCTGCCACCTTCCGTGTGGGACAAGGAGCCGGACGTGTCTTTCTGGATACAGGCCCTGCCGAGGACGAGAGCCATGAGATGTTCCTCCTCTGGGCAAGCCCGGGTCCTGAATCCTGTTGTGCCTGTGAATAGGCTGCAGGGGGACGGTGAAGACCAGCAACAGCTTTCAGGGCTGCCACCTTCCGTGTGGGACAATGAGCCGGTCTTGTGCCTTTATGGAAACAAGCTCTGCCGAGGACGAGAGCCATGAGATGTTCCTCCTCTGGGCAAGCCCGGGTCCTGAATCCTGTTGTGCCTGTGAATAGGCTGCAGGGGGACGGTAAAGACCAGCAACAGCTTTCAGGGCTGCCACATTCCGTGTGGGACAAGGAGCCAGACGTGTGCCTTTTCGGAAACAAGCTCTGCCGAGGACGAGAGCCATGAGATGTTCCTCCTCTGGGCAAGCCCGGGTCCCAGATCCTGTTGTGCCTGTGAATAGGCTGCAGGGGGACAGTGAAGACCAGCAACAGCTTTCAGGGCTGCCACCTTCCGTGTGGGACAAGGAGCCGGATGTGTGACTTTTCGGAAACAGGCTCTGCCGAGGACGAGAGCCATGAGATGTTCCTCCTCTGGGCAAGCCCGGGTCCCAGATCCTGTTGTGCCTGTGAATAGGCTGCAGGGGGACGGTGAACACCAGCAACAGCTTTCAGGGCTGCCACATTCCGTGTGGGACAAGTAGCCAGACGTGTGCCTTTTCGGAAACAAGCTCTGCCGAGGACGAGAGCCATTAGATGTTCCTCCTCTGGGCAAGCCCGGGTCCCAGATCCTGTTGTGCCTGTGAATAGGCTGCAGGGGGACGGTGAAGACCA
The DNA here is from genome assembly GCF_929443795.1 of Astur gentilis. NCBI lineage: Eukaryota > Metazoa > Chordata > Aves > Accipitriformes > Accipitridae > Astur > Astur gentilis. Next base: position 1,441,245 of record NW_026061071.1, read on the forward strand.
GCAACAGCTTTCAGGGCTGCCACCTTCCGTGTGGGAGAAGGAGCCGGATGTGTGCCTTTATGGAAACAGGCCCTGCCGAGGACGAGAGCCATGAGATGTTCCTCCTCTGGGCAAGTCCGGGTCCCAGATCCTGTTGTGCCTGTGAATAGGCCACAGGGGGACGGTGAAGACCAGCAACAGCTTCCAGGGCTGCCACCTTCCGTGTGGGACAAGGAGCCGGACGTGTGCCTTTTCGGAAACAAGCTCTGCCGAGGACGAGAGCCATGAGATGTTCCTCCTCTGGGCAAGCCCGGGTCCCAGATCCTGTTGTGCCTGTGAATAGGCTGCAGGGGGACGGTGAACACCAGCAACAGCTTTCAGGGCTGCCACCTTCCGTGTGGGAGAAGGAGCCGGAAGTTTGCCTTTTCGGAAACAAGCTCTGCTGAGGACGAGAGCCATTAGATGTTCCTCCTCTGGGCAAGCCCGGGTCCTGAATCCTGTTGTGCCTGTGAATAGGCTGCAGGGGGACGGTGAAGACCAGCAACAGCTTTCAGGGCTGCCACCTTCCGTGTTGGACAAGGAGCCGGATGTGTGCCTTTTCGGAAACAGACTCTGCCGAGGACGAGAGCCATGAGATGTTCCACCTCTGGGCAAGCCCGGGTCCTGAATCCTGTTGTGCCTGTGAATAGGCTGCAGGGGGACGGTGAAGACCAGCAACAGCTTTCAGGGCTGCCACCTTCCGTGTGGGACAAGGAGCCGGACGTGTCTTTCTGGATACAGGCCCTGCCGAGGACGAGAGCCATGAGATGTTCCTCCTCTGGGCAAGCCCGGGTCCTGAATCCTGTTGTGCCTGTGAATAGGCTGCAGGGGGACGGTGAAGACCAGCAACAGCTTTCAGGGCTGCCACCTTCCGTGTGGGACAATGAGCCGGTCTTGTGCCTTTATGGAAACAAGCTCTGCCGAGGACGAGAGCCATGAGATGTTCCTCCTCTGGGCAAGCCCGGGTCCTGAATCCTGTTGTGCCTGTGAATAGGCTGCAGGGGGACGGTAAAGACCAGCAACAGCTTTCAGGGCTGCCACCTTCCGTGTGGGACAAGGAGCCGGACGTGTCTTTCTGGATACAGGCCCTGCCGAGGACGAGAGCCATGAGATGTTCCTCCTCTGGGCAAGCCCGGGTCCCAGATCCTGTTGTGCCTGTGAATAGGCTGCAGGGGGACGGTGAAGACCAGCAACAGCTTTCAGGGCTGCCACCTTCCGTGTGGGACAAGGAGCCGGACGTGTGCCTTTTCGGAAGCAAGCTCTGCCGAGGACGAGAGCCATGAGATGTTCCTCCTCTGGGCAAGCCCGGGTCCCAGATCCTGTTGTGCCTGTGAATAGGCTGCAGGGGGACGGTGAACACCAGCAACAGCTTTCACGGCTGCCACCTTCACTGTGGGACAAGGAGCCGGATGTGTGCCTTTCTGGAAACAGGCCCTGCCGAGGACGAGAGCCATGAGATGTTCCTCCTCTGGGCAAGCCCGGGTCCCAGATCCTGTTGTGCCTGTGAATAGGCTGCAGGGGGACGGTGAAGACCAGCAACAGCTTTCAGGGCTGCCACCTTCCGTGTGGGAGAAGGAGCCGGATGTGTGCCTTTTCGGAAACAAGCTCTGCCGAGGACGAGAGCCATGAGATGTTCCTCCTCTGGGCAAGCCCGGGTCCCAGATCCTGTTGTGCCTGTGAATAGGCTGCAGGGGGACGGTGAACACCAGCAACAGCTTTCAGGGCTGCCACCTTCCGTGTGGGACAAGGAGCCGGACGTGTGCCTTTTCGGAAACAAGCTCTGCCGAGGACGAGAGCCATGAGATGTTCCTCCTCTGGGCAAGCCCGGGTCCCAGATACTGTTGTGCCTGTGAACAGGCTGCAGGGGGACGGTGAAGACCAGCAACAGCTTTCAGGGCTGCCACCTTCCGTGTGGGACAAAGAGCCGGATGTGTGCCTTTTCGGAAACAGGCTCTGCCGAGGACGAGAGCCATGAGATGTTCCTCCTCTGGGCAAGCCCGCGTCCAAATCCTGTTGTGCCTGTGAATAGGCTGCAGGGGGACGGTGAAGACCAGCAACAGCTTTCAGGGCTGCCACCTTCCGTGTGGGACAAGGAGCCGGACGTGTGCGTTTTCGGAAACAGGCTCTGCCGAGGACGAGAGCCATGAGATGTTCCACCTCTGGGCAAGCCCGGGTCCTGAATCCTGTTGTGCCTGTGAATAGGCTGCAGGGGGACGGTGAAGACCAGCAACAGCTTCCAGGGCTGCCACCTTCCGTGTGGGACAAGGAGCCGGACGTGTGCCTTTTCGGAAACAAGCTCTGCCGAGGACGAGAGCCATGAGATGTTCCTCCTCTGGGCAAGCCCGGGTCCCAGATCCTGTTGTGCCTGTGAATAGGCTGCAGGGGGACGGTGAAGACCAGCAACATCTTTCAGGGCTGCCACCTTCCGTGTGGGACAAGGAGCCGGATGTGTGCCTTTTCGGAAACAGGCTCTGCCGAGGACGAGAGCCATGAGATGTTCCTCCTCTGGGCAAGCCCGGGTCCTGAATCCTGTTGTGCCTGTGAATAGGCTGCAGGGGGACGGTAAAGACCAGCAACAGCTTTCATGGCTGCCACCTTCCGTGTGGGACAAGTAGCCAGACGTGTGCCTTTTCGGAAACAAGCTCTGCCGAGGACGAGAGCCATGAGATGTTCCTCCTCTGGGCAAGCCCGGGTCCCAGATCCTGTTGTGCCTGTGAATAGGCTGCAGGGGGACGGTGAAGACCAGCAACAACTTTCAGGGCTGCCACCTTCCGTGTGGGACAATGAGCCGGTCTTGTGCCTTTATGGAAACAGGCCCTGCCGAGGACGAGAGCCATGAGATGTTCCTCCTCTGGGCAAGCCCGGGTCCCAGATCCTGTTGTGCCTGTGAATAGGCCGCAGGGGGACGGTGAAGACCAGCAACAGCTTTCAGGGCTGCCACCTTCCGTGTGGGACAAGGAGCCGGACGTGTGCGTTTTCGGAAACAGGCTCTGCCGAGGACGAGAGCCATGAGATGTTCCACCTCTGGGCAAGCCCGGGTCCTGAATCCTGTTGTGCCTGTGAATAGGCTGCAGGGGGACGGTGAAGACCAGCAACAGCTTCCAGGGCTGCCACCTTCCGTGTGGGACAAGGAGCCGGACGTGTGCCTTTTCGGAAACAAGCTCTGCCGAGGACGAGAGCCATGAGATGTTCCTCCTCTGGGCAAGCCCGGGTCCCAGATCCTGTTGTGCCTGTGAATAGGCTGCAGGGGGACGGTGAAGACCAGCAACATCTTTCAGGGCTGCCACCTTCCGTGTGGGACAAGGAGCCGGATGTGTGCCTTTTCGGAAACAGGCTCTGCCGAGGACGAGAGCCATGAGATGTTCCTCCTCTGGGCAAGCCCGGGTCCTGAATCCTGTTGTGCCTGTGAATAGGCTGCAGGGGGACGGTAAAGACCAGCAACAGCTTTCATGGCTGCCACCTTCCGTGTGGGACAAGTAGCCAGACGTGTGCCTTTTCGGAAACAAGCTCTGCCGAGGACGAGAGCCATGAGATGTTCCTCCTCTGGGCAAGCCCGGGTCCCAGATCCTGTTGTGCCTGTGAATAGGCTGCAGGGGGACGGTGAAGACCAGCAACAACTTTCAGGGCTGCCACCTTCCGTGTGGGACAATGAGCCGGTCTTGTGCCTTTATGGAAACAGGCCCTGCCGAGGACGAGAGCCATGAGATGTTCCTCCTCTGGGCAAGCCCGGGTCCCAGATCCTGTTGTGCCTGAGAATAGGCCGCAGGGGGACGGTGAAGACCAGCAACAGCTTTCAGGGCTGCCACCTTCCGTGTGGGACAAGGAGCCGGACGTGTGCGTTTTCGGAAACAGGCTCTGCCGAGGACGAGAGCCATGAGATGTTCCACCTCTGGGCAAGCCCGGGTCCTGAATCCTGTTGTGCCTGTGAATAGGCTGCAGGGGGACGGTGAAGACCAGCAACAGCTTCCAGGGCTGCCACCTTCCGTGTGGGACAAGGAGCCGGACGTGTGCCTTTTCGGAAACAAGCTCTGCCGAGGACGAGAGCCATGAGATGTTCCTCCTCTGGGCAAGCCCGGGTCCCAGATCCTGTTGTGCCTGTGAATAGGCTGCAGGGGGACGGTGAAGACCAGCAACATCTTTCAGGGCTGCCACCTTCCGTGTGGGACAAGGAGCCGGATGTGTGCCTTTTCGGAAACAGGCTCTGCCGAGGACGAGAGCCATGAGATGTTCCTCCTCTGGGCAAGCCCGGGTCCTGAATCCTGTTGTGCCTGTGAATAGGCTGCAGGGGGACGGTAAAGACCAGCAACAGCTTTCATGGCTGCCACCTTCCGTGTGGGACAAGTAGCCAGACGTGTGCCTTTTCGGAAACAAGCTCTGCCGAGGACGAGAGCCATGAGATGTTCCTCCTCTGGGCAAGCCCGGGTCCCAGATCCTGTTGTGCCTGTGAATAGGCTGCAGGGGGACGGTGAAGACCAGCAACAACTTTCAGGGCTGCCACCTTCCGTGTGGGACAATGAGCCGGTCTTGTGCCTTTATGGAAACAGGCCCTGCCGAGGACGAGAGACATGAGATGTTCCTCCTCTGGGCAAGCCCGGGTCCCAGATCCTGTTGTGCCTGTGAATAGGCCGCAGGGGGACGGTGAAGACCAGCAACAGCTTTCAGGGCTGCCACCTTCCGTGTGGGACAAGGAGCCGGACGTGTGCCTTTTCGGAAACAAGCTCTGCCGAGGACGAGAGCCATGAGATGTTCCTCCTCTGGGCAAGCCCGGGTCCCAGATCCTGTTGTGCCTGTGAATAGGCTGCAGGGGGACGGTGAACACCAGCAACAGCTTTCACGGCTGCCACCTTCACTGTGGGACAAGGAGCCGGACGTGTGCCTTTCTGGAAACAGGCCCTGCCGAGGACGAGAGCCATGAGATGTTCCTCCTCTGGGCAAGCCCGGGTCCCAGATCCTGTTGTGCCTGTGAATAGGCTGCAGGGGGACGGTGAAGACCAGCAACAGCTTTCAGGGCTGCCACCTTCCGTGTGGGAGAAGGAGCCGGATGTGTGCCTTTTCGGAAACAAGCTCTGCCGAGGACGAGAGCCATGAGATGTTCCTCCTCTGGGCAACCCCGGGTCCCAGATCCTGTTGTGCCTGTGAATAGGCTGCAGGGGGACGGTGAACACCAGCAACAGCTTTCAGGGCTGTCGCCTTCCGTGTGGGACAAGGAGCCGGACGTGTGCCTTTTCGGAAACAAGCTCTGCCGAGGACGAGAGCCATTAGATGTTCCTCCTCTGGGCAAGCCCGGGTCCCAGATACTGTTGTGCCTGTGAACAGGCTGCAGGGGGACGGTGAAGACCAGCAACAGCTTTCAGGGCTGCCACCTTCCGTGTGGGACAAGGAGCCGGATGTGTGCCTTTTCGGAAACAGGCTCTGCCGAGGACGAGAGCCATGAGATGTTCCTCCTCTGGGCAAGCCCGCGTCCAAATCCTGTTGTGCCTGTGAATAGGCTGCAGGGGGACGGTGAAGACCAGCAACAGCTTTCACGGCTGCCACATTCCGTGTGGGACAAGGAGCCGGACGTGTGCGTTTTCGGAAACAGGCTCTGCCGAGGACGAGAGCCATGAGATGTTCCACCTCTGGGCAAGCCCGGGTCCTGAATCCTGTTGTGCCTGTGAATAGGCTGCAGGGGGACGGTGAAGACCAGCAACAGCTTCCAGGGCTGCCACCTTCCGTGTGGGACAAGGAGCCGGACGTGTGCCTTTTCGGAAACAAGCTCTGCCGAGGACGAGAGCCATGAGATGTTCCTCCTCTGGGCAAGCCCGGGTCCCAGATCCTGTTGTGCCTGTGAATAGGCTGCAGGGGGACGGTGAAGACCAGCAACATCTTTCAGGGCTGCCACCTTCCGTGTGGGACAAGGAGCCGGATGTGTGCCTTTTCGGAAACAGGCTCTGCCGAGGACGAGAGCCATGAGATGTTCCTCCTCTGGGCAAGCCCGGGTCCTGAATCCTGTTGTGCCTGTGAATAGGCTGCAGGGGGACGGTAAAGACCAGCAACAGCTTTCATGGCTGCCACATTCCGTGTGGGACAAGTAGCCAGACGTGTGCCTTTTCGGAAACAAGCTCTGCCGAGGACGAGAGCCATTAGATGTTCCTCCTCTGGGCAAGCCCGGGTCCCAGATCCTGTTGTGCCTGTGAATAGGCTGCAGGGGGACGGTGAAGACCAGCAACAGCTTTCAGGGCTGCCACCTTCCGTGTGGGAGAAGGAGCCGGATGTGTGCCTTTTCGGAAACAGGCCCTGCCGAGGACGAGAGCCATGAGATGTTCCTCCTCTGGGCAAGCCCGGGTCCTGAATCCTGTTGTGCCTGTGAATAGGCTGCAGGGGGACGGTGAAGACCAGCAACAACTTTCAGGGCTGCCACCTTCCGTGTGGGACAATGAGCCGGTCTTGTGCCTTTATGGAAACAGGCCCTGCCGAGGACGAGAGCCATGAGATGTTCCTCCTCTGGGCAAGCCCGGGTCCCAGATCCTGTTGTGCCTGTGAATAGGCCACAGGGGGACGGTGAAGACCAGCAACAGCTTCCAGGGCTGCCACCTTCCGTGTGGGACAAGGAGCCGGACGTGTGCCTTTTCGGAAACAAGCTCTGCCGAGGACGAGAGCCATGAGATGTTCCTCCTCTGGGCAAGCCCGGGTCCCAGATCCTGTTGTGCCTATGAATAGGCTGCAGGGGGACGGTGAACACCAGCAACAGCTTTCACGGCTGCCATCTTCACTGTGGGACAAGGAGCCGGACGTGTGCCTTTCTGGAAACAGGCCCTGCCGAGGACGAGAGCCATGAGATGTTCCTCCTCTGGGCAAGCCCGGGTCCCAGATCCTGTTGTGCCTGTGAATAGGCTGCAGGGGGACGGTGAAGACCAGCAACAGCTTTCAGGGCTGCCACCTTCCGTGTGGGAGAAGCAGCCGGATGTGTGCCTTTTCGGAAACAAGCTCTGCCGAGGACGAGAGCCATTAGATGTTCCTCCTCTGGGCAAGCCCGGGTCCTGAATCCTGTTGTGCCTGTGAATAGGCTGCAGGGGGACGGTGAAGACCAGCAACAGCTTTCAGGGCTGCCACCTTCCGTGTTGGACAAGGAGCCGGATGTGTGCCTTTTCGGAAACAGACTCTGCCGAGGACGAGAGCCATGAGATGTTCTTCCTCTGGGCAAGCCCGCGTCCAAATCTTGTTGTGCCTGTGAATAGGCTGCAGGGGGACGGTGAAGACCAGCAACAGCTTTCAGGGCTGCCACCTTCCGTGTGGGACAAGGAGCCGGACGTGTGCGTTTTCGAAACAGGCTCTGACGAGGACGAGAGCCATGAGATGTTCCACCTCTGGGCAAGCCCGGGTCCTGAATCCTGTTGTGCCTGTGAATAGGCTGCAGGGGGACGGTGAAGACCAGCAACAGCTTTCAGGGCTGCCACCTTCCGTGTGGGACAATGAGCCGGTCTTGTGCCTTTATGGAAACAGGCCCTGCCGAGGACGAGAGCCATGAGATGTTCCACCTCTGGGCAAGCCCGGGTCCTGAATCCTGTTGTGCCTGTGAATAGGCTGCAGGGGGACGGTAAAGACCAGCAACAGCTTTCAGGGCTGCCACATTCCGTGTGGGACAAGGAGCCAGACGTGTCCCTTTTCGGAAACAAGCTCTGCCGAGGACGAGAGCCATGAGATGTTCCTCCTCTGGGCAAGCCCGGGTCCCAGATCCTGTTGTGCCTGTGAATAGGCTGCAGGGGGACAGTGAAGACCAGCAACAGCTTTCAGGGCTGCCACCTTCCGTGTGGGACAAGGAGCCGGATGTGTGACTTTTCGGAAACAGGCTCTGCCGAGGACGAGAGCCATGAGATGTTCCTCCTCTGGGCAAGCCCGGGTCCTGAATCCTGTTGTGCCTGTGAATAGGCTGCAGGGGGACGGTAAAGACCAGCAACAGCTTTCAGGGCTGCCACATTCCGTGTGGGACAAGTAGCCAGACGTGTGCCTTTTCGGAAACAAGCTCTGCCGAGGACGAGAGCCATTAGATGTTCCTCCTCTGGGCAAGCCCGGGTCCCAGATCCTGTTGTGCCTGTGAATAGGCTGCAGGGGGACGGTGAAGACCAGCAACAGCTTTCAGGGCTGCCACCTTCCGTGTGGGAGAAGGAGCCGGATGTGTGCCTTTTCGGAAACAGGCCCTGCCGAGGACGAGATCCATGAGATGTTCCTCCTCTGGGCAAGCCCGGGTCCTGAATCCTGTTGTGCCTGTGAATAGGCTGCAGGGGGACGGTGAAGACCAGCAACAGCTTTCAGGGCTGCCACCTTCCGTGTGGGACAAGGATCCGGACGTGTGCCTTTTCGGAAACAAGCTCTGCCGAGGACGAGAGCCATGAGATGTTCCTCCTCTGGGCAAGCCCGCGTCCAAATCCTGTTGTGCCTGTGAATAGGCTGCAGGGGGACGGTGAAGACCAGCAACAGCTTTCAGGGCTGCCACCTTCCGTGTGGGACAAGGAGCCGGACGTGTGCGTTTTCGGAAACAGGCTCTGCCGAGGACGAGAGCCATGAGATGTTCCACCTCTGGGCAAGCCCGGGTCCTGAATCCTGTTGTGCCTGTGAATAGGCCACAGGGGGACGGTGAAGACCAGCAACAGCTTCCAGGGCTGCCACCTTCCGTGTGGGACAAGGAGCCGGACGTGTGCCTTTTCGGAAACAAGCTCTGCCGAGGACGAGAGCCGTGAGATGTTCCTCCTCTGGCCAAGCCCGGGTCCCAGATCCTGTTGTGCCTGTGAATAGGCTGCAGGGGGACGGTGAACACCAGCAACAGCTTTCACGGCTGCCACCTTCACTGTGGGACAAGGAGCCGGACGTGTGCCTTTCTGGAAACAGGCCCTGCCGAGGACGAGAGCCATGAGATGTTCCTCCTCTGGGCAAGCCCGGGTCCCAGATCCTGTTGTGCCTGTGAATAGGCTGCAGGGGGACGGTGAAGACCAGCAACAGCTTTCAGGGCTGCCACCTTCCGTGTGGGACAAGGAGCCGGACGTGTCTTTCTGGATACAGGCCCTGCCGAGGACGAGAGCCATGAGATGTTCCTCCTCTGGGCAAGCCCGGGTCCTGAATCCTGTTGTGCCTGTGAATAGGCTGCAGGGGGACGGTGAAGACCAGCAACAGCTTTCAGGGCTGCCACCTTCCGTGTGGGAGAAGGAGCCGGATGTGTGCCTTTTCGGAAACAAGCTCTGCCGAGGACGAGAGCCATGAGATGTTCCTCCTCTGGGCAAGCCCGGGTCCCAGATCCTGTTGTGCCTGTGAATAGGCTGCAGGGGGACGGTGAAGACCAGCAACAGCTTTCAGGGCTGCCACCTTCCGTGTGGGACAAGGAGCCGGACGTGTGCCTTTTCGGAAACAAGTTCTGCCGAGGACGAGAGCCATGAGATGTTCCTCCTCTGGGCAAGCCCGCGTCCAAATCCTGTTGTGCCTGTGAATAGGCTGCAGGGGGACGGTGAAGACCAGCAACAGCTTTCAGGGCTGCCACCTTCCGTGTGGGACAAGGAGCCGGACGTGTGCGTTTTCGGAAACAGGCTCTGCCGAGGACGAGAGCCATGAGATGTTCCACCTCTGGGCAAGCCCGGGTCCTGAATCCTGTTGTGCCTGTGAATAGGCTGCAGGGGGACGGTGAAGACCAGCAACAGCTTCCAGGGCTGCCACCTTCCGTGTGGGACAAGGAGCCGGACGTGTGCCTTTTCGGAAACAAGCTCTGCCGAGGACGAGAGCCATTAGATGTTCCTCCTCTGGGCAAGCCCGGGTCCCAGATCCTGTTGTGCCTGTGAATAGGCCACAGGGGGACGGTGAAGACCAGCAACAGCTTCCAGGGCTGCCACCTTCCGTGTGGGACAAGGAGCCGGAAGTGTGCCTTTTCGGAAACAAGCTCTGCCGAGGACGAGAGCCATGAGATGTTCCTCCTCTGGCCAAGCCCGGGTCCCAGATCCTGTTGTGCCTGTGAATAGGCTGCAGGGGGACGGTGAACACCAGCAACAGCTTTCACGGCTGCCACCTTCACTGTGGGACAAGGAGCCGGACGTGTGCCTTTCTGGAAACAGGCCCTGCCGAGGACGAGAGCCATGAGATGTTCCTCCTCTGGGCAAGCCCGGGTCCCAGATCCTGTTGTGCCTGTGAATAGGCTGCAGGGGGACGGTGAAGACCAGCAACAGCTTTCAGGGCTGCCACCTTCCGTGTGGGAGAAGGAGCCGGATGCGTGCATTTTCGGAAACAAGCTCTGCCGAGGACGAGAGCCATTAGATGTTCCTCCTCTGGGCAAGCCCGGGTCCTGAATCCTGTTGTGCCTGTGAATAGGCTGCAGGGGGACGGTGAAGACCAGCAACAGCTTTCAGGGCTGCCACCTTCCGTGTTGGACAAGGAGCCGGATGTGTGCCTTTTCGGAAACAGACTCTGCCGAGGACGAGAGCCATGAGATGTTCCTCCTCTGGGCAAGCCCGCGTCCAAATCTTGTTGTGCCTGTGAATAGGCTGCAGGGGGACGGTGAAGACCAGCAACAGCTTTCAGGGCTGCCACCTTCCGTGTGGGACAAGGAGCCGGACGTGTCTTTCTGGATACAGGCCCTGCCGAGGACGAGAGCCATGAGATGTTCCTCCTCTGGGCAAGCCCGGGTCCTGAATCCTGTTGTGCCTGTGAATAGGCTGCAGGGGGACGGTGAAGACCAGCAACAGCTTTCAGGGCTGCCACCTTCCGTGTGGGACAAGGAGCCGGACGTGTCTTTCTGGATACAGGCCCTGCCGAGGACGAGAGCCATGAGATGTTCCTCCTCTGGGCAAGCCCGGGTCCTGAATCCTGTTGTGCCTGTGAATAGGCTGCAGGGGGACGGTGAAGACCAGCAACAGCTTTCAGGGCTGCCACCTTCCGTGTGGGAGAAGGAGCCGGATGTGTGCCTTTTCGGAAACAAGCTCTGCCGAGGACGAGAGCCATGAGATGTTCCTCCTCTGGGCAAGCCCGGGTCCCAGATCCTGTTGTGCCTGTGAATAGGCTGCAGGGGGACGGTGAAGACCAGCAACAGCTTTCAGGGCTGCCACCTTCCGTGTGGGACAAGGAGCCGGACGTGTGCCTTTTCGGAAACAAGCTCTGCCGAGGACGAGAGCCATGAGATGTTCCTCCTCTGGGCAAGCCCGCGTCCAAATCCTGTTGTGCCTGTGAATAGGCTGCAGGGGGACGGTGAAGACCAGCAACAGCTTTCAGGGCTGCCACCTTCCGTGTGGGACAAGGAGCCGGACGTGTGCGTTTTCGGAAACAGGCTCTGCCGAGGACGAGAGCCATGAGATGTTCCACCTCTGGGCAAGCCCGGGTCCTGAATCCTGTTGTGCCTGTGAATAGGCTGCAGGGGGACGGTGAAGACCAGCAACAGCTTCCAGGGCTGCCACCTTCCGTGTGGGACAAGGAGCCGGACGTGTGCCTTTTCGGAAACAAGCTCTGCCGAGGACGAGAGCCATTAGATGTTCCTCCTCTGGGCAAGCCCGGGTCCCAGATCCTGTTGTGCCTGTGAATAGGCTGCAGGGGGACGGTGAAGACCAGCAACAGCTTTCAGGGCTGCCACCTTCCGTGTGGGAGAAGGAGCCGGATGTGTGCCTTTTCGGAAACAGGCCCTGCCGAGGACGAGAGCCATGAGATGTTCCTCCTCTGGGCAAGCCCGGGTCCTGAATCCTGTTGTGCCTGTGAATAGGCTGCAGGGGGACGGTGAAGACCAGCAACAGCTTTCAGGGCTGCCACCTTCCGTGTGGGACAATGAGCCGGTCTTGTGCCTTTATGGAAACAGGCCCTGCCGAGGACGAGAGCCATGAGATGTTCCTCCTCTGGGCAAGACCGGGTCCCAGATCCTGTTGTGCCTGTGAATAGGCCGCAGGGGGACGGTGAAGACCAGCAACAGCTTTCAGGGCTGCCACCTTCCGTGTGGGACAAGGAGCCGGACGTGTGCCTTTTCGGAAACAAGCTCTGCCGAGGACGAGAGCCATGAGATGTTCCTCCTCTGGGCAAGCCCGGGTCCCAGATCCTGTTGTGCCTGTGAATAGGCAGCAGGGGGACGGTGAACACCAGCAACAGCTTTCACGGCTGCCACCTTCACTGTGGGACAAGGAGCCGGACGTGTGCCTTTCTGGAAACAGGCCCTGCCGAGGACGAGAGCCATGAGATGTTCCTCCTCTGGGCAAGCCCGGGTCCCAGATCCTGTTGTGCCTGTGAATAGGCTGCAGGGGGACGGTGAAGACCAGCAACAGCTTTCAGGGCTGCCACCTTCCGTGTGGGAGAAGGAGCCGGATGTGTGCCTTATCGGAAACAGGCTCTGCCTAGGACGAGAGCCATGAGATGTTCCTCCTCTGGGCAAGCCCGGGTCCTGAATCCTGTTGTGCCTGTGAATAGGCTGCAGGGGGACGGTGAAGACCAGCAACAGCTTTCAGGGCTGCCACCTTCCGTGTGGGAGAAGGAGCCGGATGTGTGCATTTTCGGAAACAAGCTCTGCCGAGGACGAGAGCCATTAGATGTTCCTCCTCTGGGCAAGCCCGGGTCCTGAATCCTGTTGTGCCTGTGAATAGGCTGCAGGGGGACGGTGAAGACCAGCAACAGCTTTCAGGGCTGCCACCTTCCGTGTTGGACAAGGAGCCGGATGTGTGCCTTTTCGGAAACAGACTCTGCCGAGGACGAGAGCCATGAGATGTTCCTCCTCTGGGCAAGCCCGCGTCCAAATCTTGTTGTGCCTGTGAATAGGCTGCAGGGGGACGGTGAAGACCAGCAACAGCTTTCAGGGCTGCCACCTTCCGTGTGGGACAAGGAGCCGGACGTGTCTTTCTGGATACAGGCCCTGCCGAGGACGAGAGCCATGAGATGTTCCTCCTCTGGGCAAGCCCGGGTCCTGAATCCTGTTGTGCCTGTGAATAGGCTGCAGGGGGACGGTGAAGACCAGCAACAGCTTTCAGGGCTGCCACCTTCCGTGTGGGACAAGGAGCCGGATGTGTGCCTTTTCGGAAACAGGCCCTGCCGAGGACGAGAGCCATGAGATGTTCCTCCTCTGGGCAAGCCCGGGTCCTGAATCCTGTTGTGCCTGTGAATAGGCTGCAGGGGGACGGTGAAGACCAGCAACAGCTTTCAGGGCTGCCACCTTCCGTGTGGGACAATGAGCCGGTCTTGTGCCTTTATGGAAACAGGCCCTGCCGAGGACGAGAGCCATGAGATGTTCCTCCTCTGGGCAAGACCGGGTCCCAGATCCTGTTGTGCCTGTGAATAGGCCGCAGGGGGACGGTGAAGACCAGCAACAGCTTTCAGGGCTGCCACCTTCCGTGTGGGACAAGGAGCCGGACGTGTGCCTTTTCGGAAACAAGCTCTGCCGAGGACGAGAGCCATGAGATGTTCCTCCTCTGGGCAAGCCCGGGTCCCAGATCCTGTTGTGCCTGTGAATAGGCTGCAGGGGGACGGTGAACACCAGCAACAGCTTTCACGGCTGCCACCTTCACTGTGGGACAAGGAGCCGGACGTGTGCCTTTCTGGAAACAGGCCCTGCCGAGGACGAGAGCCATGAGATGTTCCTCCTCTGGGCAAGCCCGGGTCCCAGATCCTGTTGTGCCTGTGAATAGGCTGCAGGGGGACGGTGAAGACCAGCAACAGCTTTCAGGGCTGCCACCTTCCGTGTGGGAGAAGGAGCCGGATGTGTGCCTTTTCGGAAACAAGCTCTGCCGAGGACGAGAGCCATTAGATGTTCCTCCTCTGGGCAAGCCCGGGTCCTGAATCCTGTTGTGCCTGTGAATAGGCTGCAGGGGGACGGTAAAGACCAGCAACAGCTTTCAGGGCTGCCACCTTCCGTGTTGGACAAGGAGCCGGATGTGTGCCTTTTCGGAAACAGACTCTGCCGAGGACGAGAGCCATGAGATGTTCCTCCTCTGGGCAAGCCCGCGTCCAAATCTTGTTGTGCCTGTGAATAGGCTGCAGGGCGACGGTGAAGACCAGCAACAGCTTTCAGGGCTGCCACCTTCCGTGTGGGACAAGGAGCCGGACGTGTGCGTATTCGAAACAGGCTCTGACGAGGACGAGAGCCATGAGATGTTCCACCTCTGGGCAAGCCCGGGTCCTGAATTCTGTTGTGCCTGTGAATAGGCTGCAGGGGGACGGTGAAGACCAGCAACAGCTTTCAGGGCTGCCACCTTCCGTGTGGGACAAGGAGCCGGATGTGTGCCTTATCGGAAACAGGCTCTGCCGAGGACGAGAGCCATGAGATGTTCCTCCTCTGGGCAAGCCCGGGTCCTGAATCCTGTTGTGCCTGTGAATAGGCTGCAGGGGGACGGTGAAGACCAGCAACAGCTTTCAGGGCTGCCACCTTCCGTGTGGGACAAGGAGCCGGATGTGTGCATTTTCGGAAACAAGCTCTGCCGAGGACGAGAGCCATTAGATGTTCCTCCTCTGGGCAAGCCCGGGTCCTGAATCCTGTTGTGCCTGTGAATAGGCTGCAGGGGGACGGTGAAGACCAGCAACAGCTTTCAGGGCTGCCACCTTCCGTGTTGGACAAGGAGCCGGATGTGTGCCTTTTCGGAAACAGACTCTGCCGAGGACGAGAGCCATGAGATGTTCCTCCTCTGGGCAAGCCCGCGTCCAAATCTTGTTGTGCCTGTGAATAGGCTGCAGGGGGACGGTGAAGACCAGCAACAGCTTTCAGGGCTGCCACCTTCCGTGTGGGACAAGGAGCCGGACGTGTCTTTCTGGATACAGGCCCTGCCGAGGACGAGAGCCATGAGATGTTCCTCCTCTGGGCAAGCCCGGGTCCTGAATCCTGTTGTGCCTGTGAATAGGCTGCAGGGGGGACGGTGAAGACCAGCAACAGCTTTCAGGGCTGCCACCTTCCGTGTGGGACAAGGAGCCGGACGTGTCTTTCTGGATACAGGCCCTGCCGAGGACGAGAGCCATGAGATGTTCCTCCTCTGGGCAAGCCCGGGTCCTGAATCCTGTTGTGCCTGTGAATAGGCTGCAGGGGGACGGTGAAGACCAGCAACAGCTTTCAGGGCTGCCACCTTCCGTGTGGGAGAAGGAGCCGGATGTGTGCCTTTTCGGAAACAAGCTCTGCCGAGGACGAGAGCCATGAGATGTTCCTCCTCTGGGCAAGCCCGGGTCCCAGATCCTGTTGTGCCTGTGAATAGGCTGCAGGGGGACGGTGAAGACCAGCAACAGCTTTCAGGGCTGCCACCTTCCGTGTGGGACAAGGAGCCGGACGTGTGCCTTTTCGGAAACAAGCTCTGCCGAGGACGAGAGCCATTAGATGTTCCTCCTCTGGGCAAGCCCGGGTTCCAGATACTGTTGTGCCTGTGAACAGGCTGCAGGGGGACGGTGAAGACCAGCAACAGCTTTCAGGGCTGCCACCTTCCGTGTGGGACAAGGAGCCGGATGTGTGCCTTTTCGGAAACAGGCTCTGCCGAGGACGAGAGCCATGAGATGTTCCTCCTCTGGGCAAGCCCGCGTCCAAATCCTGTTGTGCCTGTGAATAGGCTGCAGGGGGACGGTGAAGACCAGCAACAGCTTCCAGGGCTGCCACCTTCCGTGTGGGACAAGGAGCCGGACGTGTGCGTTTTCGGAAACAGGCTCTGCCGAGGACGAGAGCCATGAGATGTTCCACCTCTGGGCAAGCCCGGGTCCTGAATCCTGTTGTGCCTGTGAATAGGCTGCAGGGGGACGGTGAAGACCAGCAACAGCTTCCAGGGCTGCCACCTTCCGTGTGGGACAAGGAGCCGGACGTGTGCCTTTTCGGAAACAAGCTCTGCCGAGGACGAGAGCCATTAGATGTTCCTCCTCTGGGCAAGCCCGGGTCCCAGATCCTGTTGTGCCTGTGAATAGGCTGCAGGGGGACGGTGAAGACCAGCAACAGCTTTCAGGGCTGCCACCTTCCGTGTGGGAGAAGGAGCCGGATGTGTGCCTTTTCGGAAACAGGCCCTGCCGAGGACGAGAGCCATGAGATGTTCCTCCTCTGGGCAAGCCCGGGTCCTGAATCCTGTTGTGCCTGTGAATAGGCTGCAGGGGGACGGTGAAGACCAGCAACAACTTTCAGGGCTGCCACCTTCCGTGTGGGACAATGAGCCGGTCTTGTGCCTTTATGGAAACAGGCCCTGCCGAGGACGAGAGCCATGAGATGTTCCTCCTCTGGGCAAGCCCGGGTCCCAGATCCTGTTGTGCCTGTGAATAGGCCGCAGGGGGATGGTGAAGACCAGCAACAGCTTCCAGGGCTGCCACCTTCCGTGTGGGACAAGGAGCCGGACGTGTGCCTTTTCGGAAACAAGCTCTGCCGAGGACGAGAGCCATGAGATGTTCCTCCTCTGGGCAAGCCCGGGTCCCAGATCCTGTTGTGCCTGTGAATAGGCTGCAGGGGGACGGTGAACACCAGCAACAGCTTTCACGGCTGCCACCTTCACTGTGGGACAAGGAGCCGGACGTGTGCCTTTCTGGAAACAGGCCCTGCCGAGGACGAGAGCCATGAGATGTTCCTCCTCTGGGCAAGCCCGGGTCCCAGATCCTGTTGTGCCTGTGAATAGGCTGCAGGGGGACGGTGAAGACCAGCAACAGCTTTCAGGGCTGCCACCTTCCGTGTGGGAGAAGGAGCCGGATGTGTGCCTTTTCGGAAACAAGCTCTGCCGAGGACGAGAGCCATTAGATGTTCCTCGTCTGGGCAAGCCCGGGTCCTGAATCCTGTTGTGCCTGTGAATAGGCTGCAGGGGGACGGTAAAGACCAGCAACAGCTTTCAGGGCTGCCACCTTCCGTGTTGGACAAGGAGCCGGATGTGTGCCTTTTCGGAAACAGACTCTGCCGAGGACGAGAGCCATGAGATGTTCCTCCTCTGGGCAAGCCCGCGTCCAAATCTTGTTGTGCCTGTGAATAGGCTGCAGGGGGACGGTGAAGACCAGCAACAGCTTTCAGGGCTGCCACCTTCCGTGTGGGACAAGGAGCCGGACGTGTGCGTATTCGAAACAGGCTCTGACGAGGACGAGAGCCATGAGATGTTCCACCTCTGGGCAAGCCCGGGTCCTGAATTCTGTTGTGCCTGTGAATAGGCTGCAGGGGGACGGTGAAGACCAGCAACAGCTTTCAGGGCTGCCACCTTCCGTGTGGGACAAGGAGCCGGATGTGTGCCTTTTCGGAAACAGGCTCTGCCGAGGACGAGAGCCATGAGATGTTCCTCCTCTGGGCAAGCCCGGGTCCTGAATCCTGTTGTGCCTGTGAATAGGCTGCAGGGGGACGGTGAAGACCAGCAACAGCTTTCAGGGCTGCCACCTTCCGTGTGGGACAATGAGCCGGTCTTGTGCCTTTATGGAAACAGGCCCTGCCGAGGACGAGAGCCATGAGATGTTCCTCC
Organism: Astur gentilis; assembly: GCF_929443795.1. Classification (NCBI taxonomy): domain Eukaryota; kingdom Metazoa; phylum Chordata; class Aves; order Accipitriformes; family Accipitridae; genus Astur; species Astur gentilis. Next base: position 1,458,620 of record NW_026061071.1, read on the forward strand.
TCTGGGCAAGCCCGGGTCCCAGATCCTGTTGTGCCTGTGAATAGGCCGCAGGGGGACGGTGAAGACCAGCAACAGCTTCCAGGGCTGCCACCTTCTGTGTGGGACAAGGAGCCGGACGTGTGCCTTTTCGGAAGCAAGCTCTGCCGAGGACGAGAGCCATGAGATGTTCCTCCTCTGGGCAAGCCCGGGTCCCAGATCCTGTTGTGCCTGTGAATAGGCTGCAGGGGGACGGTGAACACCAGCAACAGCTTTCACGGCTGCCACCTTCACTGTGGGACAAGGAGCCGGACGTGTGCCTTTCTGGAAACAGGCCCTGCCGAGGACGAGAGCCATGAGATGTTCCTCCTCTGGGCAAGCCCGGGTCCCAGATCCTGTTGTGCCTGTGAATAGGCTGCAGGGGGACGGTGAAGACCAGCAACAGCTTTCAGGGCTGCCACCTTCCGTGTGGGAGAAGGAGCCGGATGTGTGCCTTTTCGGAAACAGGCTCTGCCGAGGACGAGAGCCATGAGATGTTCCACCTCTGGGCAAGCCCGGGTCCCAGATACTGTTGTGCCTGTGAACAGGCTGCAGGGGGAAGGTGAAGACCAGCAACAGCTTTCAGGGCTGCCACCTTCCGTGTGGGACAAGGAGCCGGATGTGTGCCTTTTCGGAAACAGGCTCTGCCGAGGACGAGAGCCATGAGATGTTCCACCTCTGGGCAAGCCCGCGTCCAAATCCTGTTGTGCCTGTGAATAGGCTGCAGGGGGACGGTGAAGACCAGCAACAGCTTTCAGGGCTGCCACCTTCCGTGTGGGACAAGGAGCCGGACGTGTGCGTTTTCGGAAAAAGGCTCTGCCGAGGACGAGAGCCATTAGATGTTCCTCCTCTGGGCAAGCCCGGGTCCTGAATCCTGTTGTGCCTGTGAATAGGCTGCAGGGGGACGGTAAAGACCAGCAACAGCTTTCAGGGCTGCCACCTTCCGTGTGGGACAAGGAGCCGGATGTGTAACTTTTCGGAAACAGGCTCTGCCTAGGACGAGAGCCATGAGATGTTCCTCCTCTGGGCAAGCCCGGGTCCTGAATCCTGTTGTGCCTGTGAATAGGCTGCAGGGGGACGGTGAAGACCAGCAACAGCTTTCAGGGCTGCCACCTTCCGTGTGGGACAATGAGCCGGTCTTGTGCCTTTTCGGAAACAGGCCCTGCCGAGGACGAGAGCCATGAGATGTTCCTCCTCTGGGCAAGCCCGGGTCCCAGATCCTGTTGTGCCTGTGAATAGGCCGCAGGGGGACGGTGAAGACCAGCAACAGCTTCCAGGGCTGCCACCTTCCGTGTGGGACAAGGAGCCGGACGTGTGCCTTTTCGGAAACAAGCTCTGCCGAGGACGAGAGCCATTAGATGTTCCTCCTCTGGGCAAGCCCGGGTCCCAGATCCTGTTGTGCCTGTGAATAGGCTGCAGGGGGACGGTGAAGACCAGCAACAGCTTTCACGGCTGCCACCTTCACTGTGGGACAAGGAGCCGGACGTGTGCCTTTCTGGAAACAGGCCCTGCCGAGGACGAGAGCCATGAGATGTTCCTCCTCTGGGCAAGCCCGGGTCCCAGATCCTGTTGTGCCTGTGAATAGGCTGCAGGGGGACGGTGAAGACCAGCAACAGCTTTCAGGGCTGCCACCTTCCGTGTGGGAGAAGGAGCCGGATGTGTGCCTTTTCGGAAACAAGCTCTGCCGAGGACGAGAGCCATGAGATGTTCCTCCTCTGGGCAAGCCCGGGTCCCAGATCCTGTTGTGCCTGTGAATAGGCTGCAGGGGGACGGTGAAGACCAGCAACAGCTTTCAGGGCTGCCACCTTCCGTGTGGGACAAGGAGCCGGACGTGTGCCTTTTCGGAAACAAGCTCTGCCGAGGACGAGAGCCATGAGATGTTTCTCCTCTGGGCAAGCCCGGGTCCCAGATACTGTTGTGCCTGTGAACAGGCTGCAGGGGGACGGTGAAGACCAGCAACAGCTTTCAGGGCTGCCACCTTCCGTGTGGGACAAGGAGCCGGATGTGTGCCTTTTCGGAAACAGGCTCTGCCGAGGACGAGAGCCATGAGATGTTCCTCCTCTGGGCAAGCCCGCGTCCAAATCCTGTTGTGCCTGTGAACAGGCTGCAGGGGGACGGTGAAGACCAGCAACAGCTTTCAGGGCTGCCACCTTCCGTGTGGGACAAGGAGCCGGATGTGTGCCTTTTCGGAAACAGGCTCTGCCGAGGACGAGAGCCATGAGATGTTCCACCTCTGGGCAAGCCCGGGTCCTGAATCCTGTTGTGCCTGTGAATAGGCTGCAGGAGGACGGTGAAGACCAGCAACAGCTTCCAGGGCTGCCACCTTCCGTGTGGGACAAGGAGCCGGACGTGTGCCTTTTCGGAAACAAGCTCTGCCGAGGACGAGAGCCATGAGATGTTCCTCCTCTGGGCAAGCCCGGGTCCCAGATCCTGTTGTGCCTGTGAATAGGCTGCAGGGGGACGGTGAAGACCAGCAACAGCTTCCAGGGCTGCCACCTTCCGTGTGGGACAAGGAGCCGGATGTGTGCGTTTTCGGAAACAGACTCTGCCGAGGACGAGAGCCATGAGATGTTCCTCCTCTGGGCAAGCCCGCGTCCAAATCTTGTTGTGCCTGTGAATAGGCTGCAGGGCGACGGTGAAGACCAGCAACAGCTTTCAGGGCTGCCACCTTCCGTGTGGGACAAGGAGCCGGACGTGTGCGTATTCGAAACAGGCTCTGACGAGGACGAGAGCCATGAGATGTTCCACCTCTGGGCAAGCCCGGGTCCTGAATTCTGTTGTGCCTGTGAATAGGCTGCAGGGGGACGGTGAAGACCAGCAACAGCTTTCAGGGCTGCCGCCTTCCGTGTGGGACAAGGAGCCGGATGTGTGCCTTTTCGGAAACAGGCTCTGCCGAGGACGAGAGCCATGAGATGTTCCTCCTCTGGGCAAGCCCGGGTCCTGAATCCTGTTGTGCCTGTGAATAGGCTGCAGGGGGACGGTGAAGACCAGCAACAGCTTTCAGGGCTGCCACCTTCCGTGTGGGACAATGAGCCGGTCTTGTGCCTTTATGGAAACAGGCCCTGCCGAGGACGAGAGCCATGAGATGTTCCTCCTCTGGGCAAGCCCGGGTCCCAGATCCTGTTGTGCCTGTGAATAGGCCGCAGGGGGACGGTGAAGACCAGCAACAGCTTCCAGGGCTGCCACCTTCTGTGTGGGACAAGGAGCCGGACGTGTGCCTTTTCGGAAGCAAGCTCTGCCGAGGACGAGAGCCATGAGATGTTCCTCCTCTGGGCAAGCCCGCGTCCAAATCCTGTTGTGCCTGTGAATAGGCTGCAGGGGGACGGTGAAGACCAGCAACAGCTTTCAGGGCTGCCACCTTCCGTGTGGGACAAGGAGCCGGACGTGTGCGTTTTCGGAAACAGGCTCTGCCGAGGACGAGAGCCATTAGATGTTCCTCCTCTGGGCAAGCCCGGGTCCTGAATCCTGTTGTGCCTGTGAATGGGCTGCAGGGGGACGGTAAAGACCAGCAACAGCTTTCAGGGCTGCCACCTTCCGTGTGGGACAAGGAGCCGGATGTGTGCCTTTTCGGAACAGGCTCTGCCTAGGACGAGAGCCATGAGATGTTCCTCCTCTGGGCAAGCCCGGGTCCTGAATCCTGTTGTGCCTGTGAATAGGCTGCAGGGGGACGGTGAAGACCAGCAACAGCTTTCAGGGCTGCCACCTTCCGTGTGGGACAATGAGCCGGTCTTGTGCCTTTATGGAAACAGGCCCTGCCGAGGACGAGAGCCATGAGATGTTCCTCCTCTGGGCAAGCCCGGGTCCCAGATCCTGTTGTGCCTGTGAATAGGCCGCAGGGGGACGGTGAAGACCAGCAACAGCTTCCAGGGCTGCCACCTTCCGTGTGGGACAAGGAGCCGGACGTGTGCCTTTTCGGAAACAAGCTCTGCCGAGGACGAGAGCCATTAGATGTTCCTCCTCTGGGCAAGCCCGGGTCCCAGATCCTGTTGTGCCTGTGAATAGGCTGCAGGGGGACGGTGAAGACCAGCAACAGCTTTCACGGCTGCCACCTTCACTGTGGGACAAGGAGCCGGACGTGTGCCTTTCTGGAAACAGGCCCTGCCGAGGACGAGAGCCATGAGATGTTCCTCCTCTGGGCAAGCCCGGGTCCCAGATCCTGTTGTGCCTGTGAATAGGCTGCAGGGGGACGGTGAAGACCAGCAACAGCTTTCAGGGCTGCCACCTTCCGTGTGGGAGAAGGAGCCGGATGTGTGCCTTTTCGGAAACAAGCTCTGCCGAGGACGAGAGCCATGAGATGTTCCTCCTCTGGGCAAGCCCGGGTCCCAGATCCTGTTGTGCCTGTGAATAGGCTGCAGGGGGACGGTGAAGACCAGCAACAGCTTTCAGGGCTGCCACCTTCCGTGTGGGACAAGGAGCCGGACGTGTGCCTTTTCGGAAACAAGCTCTGCCGAGGACGAGAGCCATGAGATGTTCCTCCTCTGGGCAAGCCCGGGTTCCAGATACTGTTGTGCCTGTGAACAGGCTGCAGGGGGACGGTGAAGACCAGCAACAGCTTTCAGGGCTGCCACCTTCCGTGTGGGACAAGGAGCCGGATGTGTGCCTTTTCGGAAACAGGCTCTGCCGAGGACGAGAGCCATGAGATGTTCCTCCTCTGGGCAAGCCCGCGTCCAAATCCTGTTGTGCCTGTGAATAGGCTGCAGGGGGACGGTGAAGACCAGCAACAGCTTTCAGGGCTGCCACCTTCCGTGTGGGACAAGGAGCCGGACGTGTGCGTTTTCGGAAACAGGCTCTGCCGAGGACGAGAGCCATGAGATGTTCCACCTCTGGGCAAGCCCGGGTCCTGAATCCTGTTGTGCCTGTGAATAGGCTGCAGGGGGACGGTGAAGACCAGCAACAGCTTCCAGGGCTGCCACCTTCCGTGTGGGACAAGGAGCTGGACGTGTGCCTTTTCGGAAACAAGCTCTGCCGAGGACGAGAGCCATGAGATGTTCCTCCTCTGGGCAAGCCCGGGTCCCAGATCCTGTTGTGCCTGTGAATAGGCTGCAGGGGGACGGTGAAGACCAGCAACAGCTTTCAGGGCTGCCACCTTCCGTGTGGGACAAGGAGCCGGATGTGTGCGTTTTCGGAAACAGGCTCTGCCGAGGACGAGAGCCATGAGATGTTCCTCCTCTGGGCAAGCCCGGGTCCTGAATCCTGTTGTGCCTGTGAATAGGCTGCAGGGGGACGGTAAAGACCAGCAACAGCTTTCAGGGCTGCCACCTTCCGTGTGGGAGAAGGAGCCGGATGTGTGCCTTTTCGGAAACAGGCTCTGCCTAGGACGAGAGCCATGAGATGTTCCTCCTCTGGGCAAGCCCGGGTCCTGAATCCTGTTGTGCCTGTGAATAGGCTGCAGGGGGACGGTGAAGACCAGCAACAGCTTTCAGGGCTGCCACCTTCCGTGTGGGACAATGAGCCGGTCTTGTGCCTTTATGGAAACAGGCCCTGCCGAGGACGAGAGCCATGAGATGTTCCTCCTCTGGGCAAGCCCGGGTCCCAGATCCTGTTGTGCCTGTGAATAGGCCGCAGGGGGACGGTGAAGACCAGCAACAGCTTCCAGGGCTGCCACCTTCCGTGTGGGACAAGGAGCCGGACGTGTGCCTTTTCGGAAACAAGCTCTGCCGAGGACGAGAGCCATGAGATGTTCCTCCTCTGGGCAAGCCCGGGTCCCAGATCCTGTTGTGCCTGTGAATAGGCTGCAGGGGGACGGTGAAGACCAGCAACAGCTTTCAGGGCTGCCACCTTCACTGTGGGACAAGGAGCCGGACGTGTGCCTTTCTGGAAACAGGCCCTGCCGAGGACGAGAGCCATGAGATGTTCCTCCTCTGGGCAAGCCCGGGTCCCAGATCCTGTTGTGCCTGTGAATAGGCTGCAGGGGGACGGTGAAGACCAGCAACAGCTTTCAGGGCTGCCACCTTCCGTGTGGGACAATGAGCCGGTCTTGTGCCTTTTCGGAAACAAGCTCTGCCGAGGACGAGAGCCATGAGATGTTCCTCCTCTGGGCAAGCCCGGGTCCCAGATCCTGTTGTGCCTGTGAACAGGCTGCAGGGGGATGGTGAAGACCAGCAACAGCTTTCAGGGCTGCCACCTTCCGTGTGGGACAAGGAGCCGGATGTGTGCCTTTTCGGAAACAGGCTCTGCCGAGGACGAGAGCCATGAGATGTTCCTCCTCTGGGCAAGCCCGCGTCCAAATCCTGTTGTGCCTGTGAATAGGCTGCAGGGGGACGGTGAAGACCAGCAACAGCTTTCAGGGCTGCCACCTTCCGTGTGGGACAAGGAGCCGGACGTGTGCGTTTTCGGAAACAGGCTCTGCCGAGGACGAGAGCCATGAGATGTTCCACCTCTGGGCAAGCCCGGGTCCTGAATCCTGTTGTGCCTGTGAATAGGCTGCAGGGGGACGGTGAAGACCAGCAACAGCTTCCAGGGCTGCCACCTTCCGTGTGGGACAAGGAGCTGGACGTGTGCCTTTTCGGAAACAAGCTCTGCCGAGGACGAGAGCCATGAGATGTTCCTCCTCTGGGCAAGCCCGGGTCCCAGATCCTGTTGTGCCTGTGAATAGGCTGCAGGGGGACGGTGAAGACCAGCAACAGCTTTCAGGGCTGCCACCTTCCGTGTGGGACAAGGAGCCGGATGTGTGCGTTTTCGGAAACAGGCTCTGCCGAGGACGAGAGCCATGAGATGTTCCTCCTCTGGGCAAGCCCGGGTCCTGAATCCTGTTGTGCCTGTGAATAGGCTGCAGGGGGACGGTAAAGACCAGCAACAGCTTTCAGGGCTGCCACCTTCCGTGTGGGAGAAGGAGCCGGATGTGTGCCTTTTCGGAAACAGGCTCTGCCTAGGACGAGAGCCATGAGATGTTCCTCCTCTGGGCAAGCCCGGGTCCTGAATCCTGTTGTGCCTGTGAATAGGCTGCAGGGGGACGGTGAAGACCAGCAACAGCTTTCAGGGCTGCCACCTTCCGTGTGGGACAATGAGCCGGTCTTGTGCCTTTATGGAAACAGGCCCTGCCGAGGACGAGAGCCATGAGATGTTCCTCCTCTGGGCAAGCCCGGGTCCCAGATCCTGTTGTGCCTGTGAATAGGCCGCAGGGGGACGGTGAAGACCAGCAACAGCTTCCAGGGCTGCCACCTTCCGTGTGGGACAAGGAGCCGGACGTGTGCCTTTTCGGAAACAAGCTCTGCCGAGGACGAGAGCCATGAGATGTTCCTCCTCTGGGCAAGCCCGGGTCCCAGATCCTGTTGTGCCTGTGAATAGGCTGCAGGGGGACGGTGAAGACCAGCAACAGCTTTCAGGGCTGCCACCTTCACTGTGGGACAAGGAGCCGGACGTGTGCCTTTCTGGAAACAGGCCCTGCCGAGGACGAGAGCCATGAGATGTTCCTCCTCTGGGCAAGCCCGGGTCCCAGATCCTGTTGTGCCTGTGAATAGGCTGCAGGGGGACGGTGAAGACCAGCAACAGCTTTCAGGGCTGCCACCTTCCGTGTGGGACAATGAGCCGGTCTTGTGCCTTTTCGGAAACAAGCTCTGCCGAGGACGAGAGCCATGAGATGTTCCTCCTCTGGGCAAGCCCGGGTCCCAGATCCTGTTGTGCCTGTGAACAGGCTGCAGGGGGATGGTGAAGACCAGCAACAGCTTTCAGGGCTGCCACCTTCCGTGTGGGACAAGGAGCCGGATGTGTGCCTTTTCGGAAACAGGCTCTGCCGAGGACGAGAGCCATGAGATGTTCCTCCTCTGGGCAAGCCCGCGTCCAAATCCTGTTGTGCCTGTGAATAGGCTGCAGGGGGACGGTGAAGACCAGCAACAGCTTTCAGGGCTGCCACCTTCCGTGTGGGACAAGGAGCCGGACGTGTGCGTTTTCGGAAACAGGCTCTGCCGAGGACGAGAGCCATGAGATGTTCCACCTCTGGGCAAGCCCGGGTCCTGAATCCTGTTGTGCCTGTGAATAGGCTGCAGGGGGACGGTGAAGACCAGCAACAGCTTCCAGGGCTGCCACCTTCCGTGTGGGACAAGGAGCCGGACGTGTGCCTTTTCGGAAACAAGCTCTGCCGAGGACGAGAGCCATGAGATGTTCCTCCTCTGGGCAAGCCCGGGTCCCAGATCCTGTTGTGCCTGTGAATAGGCTGCAGGGGGACGGTGAAGACCAGCAACAGCTTTCAGGGCTGCCACCTTCCGTGTGGGACAAGGAGCCGGATGTGTGCGTTTTCGGAAACAGGCTCTGCCGAGGACGAGAGCCATGAGATGTTCCTCCTCTGGGCAAGCCCGGGTCCTGAATCCTGTTGTGCCTGTGAATAGGCTGCAGGGGGACGGTAAAGACCAGCAACAGCTTTCAGGGCTGCCACCTTCCGTGTGGGAGAAGGAGCCGGATGTGTGCCTTTTCGGAAACAGGCTCTGCCTAGGACGAGAGCCATGAGATGTTCCTCCTCTGGGCAAGCCCGGGTCCTGAATCCTGTTGTGCCTGTGAATAGGCTGCAGGGGGACGGTGAAGACCAGCAACAGCTTTCAGGGCTGCCACCTTCCGTGTGGGACAATGAGCCGGTCTTGTGCCTTTATGGAAACAGGCCCTGCCGAGGACGAGAGCCATGAGATGTTCCTCCTCTGGGCAAGCCCGGGTCCCAGATCCTGTTGTGCCTGTGAATAGGCCGCAGGGGGACGGTGAAGACCAGCAACAGCTTCCAGGGCTGCCACCTTCCGTGTGGGACAAGGAGCCGGACGTGTGCCTTTTCGGAAACAAGCTCTGCCGAGGACGAGAGCCATGAGATGTTCCTCCTCTGGGCAAGCCCGGGTCCCAGATCCTGTTGTGCCTGTGAATAGGCTGCAGGGGGACGGTGAAGACCAGCAACAGCTTTCAGGGCTGCCACCTTCACTGTGGGACAAGGAGCCGGACGTGTGCCTTTCTGGAAACAGGCCTTGCCGAGGACGAGAGCCATGAGATGTTCCTCCTCTGGGCAAGCCCGGGTCCCAGATCCTGTTGTGCCTGTGAATAGGCTGCAGGGGGACGGTGAAGACCAGCAACAGCTTTCAGGGCTGCCACCTTCCGTGTGGGAGAAGGAGCCGGATGTGTGCCTTTTCGGAAACAAGCTCTGCCGAGGACGAGAGCCATGAGATGTTCCTCCTCTGGGCAAGCCCGGGTCCCAGATCCTGTTGTGCCTGTGAATAGGCTGCAGGGGGACGGTGAAGACCAGCAACAGCTTTCAGGGCTGCCACCTTCCGTGTGGGACAAGGAGCCGGACGTGTGCCTTTTCGGAAACAAGCTCTGCCGAGGACGAGAGCCATTAGATGTTCCTCCTCTGGGCAAGCCCGGGTCCCAGATCCTGTTGTGCCTGTGAACAGGCTGCAGGGGGACGGTGAAGACCAGCAACAGCTTTCAGGGCTGCCACCTTCCGTGTGGGACAAGGAGCCGGATGTGTGCCTTTTCGGAAACAGGCCCTGCCGAGGACGAGAGCCATGAGATGTTCCTCCTCTGGGCAAGCCCGGGTCCTGAATCCTGTTGTGCCTGTGAATAGGCTGCAGGGGGACGGTGAAGACCAGCAACAACTTTCAGGGCTGCCACCTTCCGTGTGGGACAATGAGCCGGTCTTGTGCCTTTATGGAAACAGGCCCTGCCGAGGACGAGAGCCATGAGATGTTCCTCCTCTGGGCAAGCCCGGGTCCTGAATCCTGTTGTGCCTGTGAATAGGCTGCAGGGGGACGGTGAAGACCAGCAACAGCTTTCAGGGCTGCCACCTTCCGTGTGGGAGAAGGAGCCGGATGTGTGCCTTTTCGGAAACAAGCTCTGCCGAGGACGAGAGCCATTAGATGTTCCTCCTCTGGGCAAGCCCGGGTCCTGAATCCTGTTGTGCCTGTGAATAGGCTGCAGGGGGACGGTAAAGACCAGCAACAGCTTTCAGGGCTGCCACCTTCCGTGTTGGACAAGGAGCCGGATGTGTGCCTTTTCGGAAACAGACTCTGCCGAGGACGAGAGCCATGAGATGTTCCTCCTCTGGGCAAGCCCGCGTCCAAATCTTGTTGTGCCTGTGAATAGGCTGCAGGGCGACGGTGAAGACCAGCAACAGCTTTCAGGGCTGCCACCTTCCGTGTGGGACAAATAGCCGGACGTGTGCGTTTTCGAAACAGGCTCTGACGAGGACGAGAGCCATGAGATGTTCCACCTCTGGGCAAGCCCGGGTCCTGAATCCTGTTGTGCCTGTGAATAGGCTGCAGGGGGACGGTGAAGACCAGCAACAGCTTTCAGGGCTGCCACCTTCCGTGTGGGACAAGGAGCCGGACGTGTCTTTCTGGATACAGGCCCTGCCGAGGACGAGAGCCATGAGATGTTCCTCCTCTGGGCAAGCCCGGGTCCTGAATCCTGTTGTGCCTGTGAACAGGCTGCAGGGGGACGGTGAAGACCAGCAACAGCTTTCAGGGCTGCCACCTTCCGTGTGGGACAAGGAGCCGGATGTGTGCCTTTTCGGAAACAGGCTCTGCCGAGGACGAGAGCCATGAGATGTTCCTCCTCTGGGCAAGCCCGCGTCCAAATCCTGTTGTGCCTGTGAATAGGCTGCAGGGGGACGGTGAAGACCAGCAACAGCTTTCAGGGCTGCCACCTTCCGTGTGGGACAAGGAGCCGGACGTGTGCGTTTTCGGAAACAGGCTCTGCCGAGGACGAGAGCCATGAGATGTTCCACCTCTGGGCAAGCCCGGGTCCTGAATCCTGTTGTGCCTGTGAATAGGCTGCAGGAGGACGGTGAAGACCAGCAACAGCTTCCAGGGCTGCCACCTTCCGTGTGGGACAAGGAGCCGGACGTGTGCCTTTTCGGAAACAAGCTCTGCCGAGGACGAGAGCCATGAGATGTTCCTCCTCTGGGCAAGCCCGGGTCCCAGATCCTGTTGTGCCTGTGAATAGGCTGCAGGGGGACGGTGAAGACCAGCAACAGCTTTCAGGGCTGCCACCTTCCGTGTGGGACAAGGAGCCGGATGTGTGCGTTTTCGGAAACAGACTCTGCCGAGGACGAGAGCCATGAGATGTTCCTCCTCTGGGCAAGCCCGCGTCCAAATCTTGTTGTGCCTGTGAATAGGCTGCAGGGCGACGGTGAAGACCAGCAACAGCTTTCAGGGCTGCCACCTTCCGTGTGGGACAAGGAGCCGGACGTGTGCGTATTCGAAACAGGCTCTGACGAGGACGAGAGCCATGAGATGTTCCACCTCTGGGCAAGCCCGGGTCCTGAATTCTGTTGTGCCTGTGAACAGGCTGCAGGGGGACGGTGAAGACCAGCAACAGCTTTCAGGGCTGCCACCTTCCGTGTGGGACAAGGAGCCGGATGTGTGCCTTTTCGGAAACAGGCTCTGCCGAGGACGAGAGCCATGAGATGTTCCTCCTCTGGGCAAGCCCGCGTCCAAATCCTGTTGTGCCTGTGAACAGGCTGCAGGGGGACGGTGAAGACCAGCAACAGCTTTCAGGGCTGCCACCTTCCGTGTGGGACAAGGAGCCGGATGTGTGCCTTTTCGGAAACAGGCTCTGCCGAGGACGAGAGCCATGAGATGTTCCACCTCTGGGCAAGCCCGGGTCCTGAATCCTGTTGTGCCTGTGAATAGGCTGCAGGAGGACGGTGAAGACCAGCAACAGCTTCCAGGGCTGCCACCTTCCGTGTGGGACAAGGAGCCGGATGTGTGCCTTTTCGGAAACAAGCTCTGCCGAGGACGAGAGCCATGAGATGTTCCTCCTCTGGGCAAGCCCGGGTCCCAGATCCTGTTGTGCCTGTGAATAGGCTGCAGGGGGACGGTGAAGACCAGCAACAGCTTTCAGGGCTGCCACCTTCCGTGTGGGACAAGGAGCCGGATGTGTGCGTTTTCGGAAACAGACTCTGCCGAGGACGAGAGCCATGAGATGTTCCTCCTCTGGGCAAGCCCGCGTCCAAATCTTGTTGTGCCTGTGAATAGGCTGCAGGGCGACGGTGAAGACCAGCAACAGCTTTCAGGGCTGCCACCTTCCGTGTGGGACAAGGAGCCGGACGTGTGCGTATTCGAAACAGGCTCTGACGAGGACGAGAGCCATGAGATGTTCCACCTCTGGGCAAGCCCGGGTCCTGAATTCTGTTGTGCCTGTGAATAGGCTGCAGGGGGACGGTGAAGACCAGCAACAGCTTTCAGGGCTGCCGCCTTCCGTGTGGGACAAGGAGCCGGATGTGTGCCTTTTCGGAAACAGGCTCTGCCGAGGACGAGAGCCATGAGATGTTCCTCCTCTGGGCAAGCCCGGGTCCTGAATCCTGTTGTGCCTGTGAATAGGCTGCAGGGGGACGGTGAAGACCAGCAACAGCTTTCAGGGCTGCCACCTTCCGTGTGGGACAATGAGCCGGTCTTGTGCCTTTATGGAAACAGGCCCTGCCGAGGACGAGAGCCATGAGATGTTCCTCCTCTGGGCAAGCCCGGGTCCCAGATCCTGTTGTGCCTGTGAATAGGCCGCAGGGGGACGGTGAAGACCAGCAACAGCTTCCAGGGCTGCCACCTTCTGTGTGGGACAAGGAGCCGGACGTGTGCCTTTTCGGAAGCAAGCTCTGCCGAGGACGAGAGCCATGAGATGTTCCTCCTCTGGGCAAGCCCGCGTCCAAATCCTGTTGTGCCTGTGAATAGGCTGCAGGGGGACGGTGAAGACCAGCAACAGCTTTCAGGGCTGCCACCTTCCGTGTGGGACAAGGAGCCGGACGTGTGCGTTTTCGGAAACAGGCTCTGCCGAGGACGAGAGCCATTAGATGTTCCTCCTCTGGGCAAGCCCGGGTCCTGAATCCTGTTGTGCCTGTGAATAGGCTGCAGGGGGACGGTAAAGACCAGCAACAGCTTTCAGGGCTGCCACCTTCCGTGTGGGACAAGGAGCCGGATGTGTGCCTTTTCGGAAACAGGCTCTGCCTAGGACGAGAGCCATGAGATGTTCCTCCTCTGGGCAAGCCCGGGTCCTGAATCCTGTTGTGCCTGTGAATAGGCTGCAGGGGGACGGTGAAGACCAGCAACAGCTTTCAGGGCTGCCACCTTCCGTGTGGGACAATGAGCCGGTCTTGTGCCTTTATGGAAACAGGCCCTGCCGAGGACGAGAGCCATGAGATGTTCCTCCTCTGGGCAAGCCCGGGTCCCAGATCCTGTTGTGCCTGTGAATAGGCCGCAGGGGGACGGTGAAGACCAGCAACAGCTTCCAGGGCTGCCACCTTCCGTGTGGGACAAGGAGCCGGACGTGTGCCTTTTCGGAAACAAGCTCTGCCGAGGACGAGAGCCATTAGATGTTCCTCCTCTGGGCAAGCCCGGGTCCCAGATCCTGTTGTGCCTGTGAATAGGCTGCAGGGGGACGGTGAAGACCAGCAACAGCTTTCACGGCTGCCACCTTCACTGTGGGACAAGGAGCCGGACGTGTGCCTTTCTGGAAACAGGCCCTGCCGAGGACGAGAGCCATGAGATGTTCCTCCTCTGGGCAAGCCCGGGTCCCAGATCCTGTTGTGCCTGTGAATAGGCTGCAGGGGGACGGTGAAGACCAGCAACAGCTTTCAGGGCTGCCACCTTCCGTGTGGGAGAAGGAGCCGGATGTGTGCCTTTTCGGAAACAAGCTCTGCCGAGGACGAGAGCCATGAGATGTTCCTCCTCTGGGCAAGCCCGGGTCCCAGATCCTGTTGTGCCTGTGAATAGGCTGCAGGGGGACGGTGAAGACCAGCAACAGCTTTCAGGGCTGCCACCTTCCGTGTGGGACAAGGAGCCGGACGTGTGCCTTTTCGGAAACAAGCTCTGCCGAGGACGAGAGCCATGAGATGTTCCTCCTCTGGGCAAGCCCGGGTCCCAGATCCTGTTGTGCCTGTGAACAGGCTGCAGGGGGACGGTGAAGACCAGCAACAGCTTTCAGGGCTGCCACCTTCCGTGTGGGACAAGGAGCCGGATGTGTGCCTTTTCGGAAACAGGCTCTGCCGAGGACGAGAGCCATGAGATGTTCCTCCTCTGGGCAAGCCCGCGTCCAAATCCTGTTGTGCCTGTGAATAGGCTGCAGGGGGACGGTGAAGACCAGCAACAGCTTTCAGGGCTGCCACCTTCCGTGTGGGACAAGGAGCCGGACGTGTGCGTTTTCGGAAACAGGCTCTGCCGAGGACGAGAGCCATGAGATGTTCCACCTCTGGGCAAGCCCGGGTCCTGAATCCTGTTGTGCCTGTGAATAGGCTGCAGGGGGACGGTGAAGACCAGCAACAGCTTCCAGGGCTGCCACCTTCCGTGTGGGACAAGGAGCTGGACGTGTGCCTTTTCGGAAACAAGCTCTGCCGAGGACGAGAGCCATGAGATGTTCCTCCTCTGGGCAAGCCCGGGTCCCAGATCCTGTTGTGCCTGTGAATAGGCTGCAGGGGGACGGTGAAGACCAGCAACAGCTTTCAGGGCTGCCACCTTCCGTGTGGGACAAGGAGCCGGATGTGTGCGTTTTCGGAAACAGGCTCTGCCGAGGATGAGAGCCATGAGATGTTCCTCCTCTGGGCAAGCCCGGGTCCTGAATCCTGTTGTGCCTGTGAATAGGCTGCAGGGGGACGGTAAAGACCAGCAACAGCTTTCAGGGCTGCCACCTTCCGTGTGGGAGAAGGAGCCGGATGTGTGCCTTTTCGGAAACAGGCTCTGCCTAGGACGAGAGCCATGAGATGTTCCTCCTCTGGGCAAGCCCGGGTCCTGAATCCTGTTGTGCCTGTGAATAGGCTGCAGGGGGACGGTGAAGACCAGCAACAGCTTTCAGGGCTGCCACCTTCCGTGTGGGACAATGAGCCGGTCTTGTGCCTTTATGGAAACAGGCCCTGCCGAGGACGAGAGCCATGAGATGTTCCTCCTCTGGGCAAGCCCGGGTCCCAGATCCTGTTGTGCCTGTGAATAGGCCGCAGGGGGACGGTGAAGACCAGCAACAGCTTCCAGGGCTGCCACCTTCCGTGTGGGACAAGGAGCCGGACGTGTGCCTTTTCGGAAACAAGCTCTGCCGAGGACGAGAGCCATGAGATGTTCCTCCTCTGGGCAAGCCCGGGTCCCAGATCCTGTTGTGCCTGTGAATAGGCTGCAGGGGGACGGTGAAGACCAGCAACAGCTTTCAGGGCTGCCACCTTCACTGTGGGACAAGGAGCCGGACGTGTGCCTTTCTGGAAACAGGCCCTGCCGAGGACGAGAGCCATGAGATGTTCCTCCTCTGGGCAAGCCCGGGTCCCAGATCCTGTTGTGCCTGTGAATAGGCTGCAGGGGGACGGTGAAGACCAGCAACAGCTTTCAGGGCTGCCACCTTCCGTGTGGGACAAGGAGCCGGATGTGTGCCTTTTCGGAAACAGGCCCTGCCGAGGACGAGAGCCATGAGATGTTCCTCCTCTGGGCAAGCCCGGGTCCTGAATCCTGTTGTGCCTGTGAATAGGCTGCAGGGGGACGGTGAAGACCAGCAACAACTTTCAGGGCTGCCACCTTCCGTGTGGGACAATGAGCCGGTCTTGTGCCTTTTCGGAAACAAGCTCTGCCGAGGACGAGAGCCATGAGATGTTCCTCCTCTGGGCAAGCCCGGGTCCCAGATCCTGTTGTGCCTGTGAACAGGCTGCAGGGGGATGGTGAAGACCAGCAACAGCTTTCAGGGCTGCCACCTTCCGTGTGGGACAAGGAGCCGGATGTGTGCCTTTTCGGAAACAGGCTCTGCCGAGGACGAGAGCCATGAGATGTTCCTCCTCTGGGCAAGCCCGCGTCCAAATCCTGTTGTGCCTGTGAATAGGCTGCAGGGGGACGGTGAAGACCAGCAACAGCTTTCAGGGCTGCCACCTTCCGTGTGGGACAAGGAGCCGGACGTGTGCGTTTTCGGAAACAGGCTCTGCCGAGGACGAGAGCCATGAGATGTTCCACCTCTGGGCAAGCCCGGGTCCTGAATCCTGTTGTGCCTGTGAATAGGCTGCAGGGGGACGGTGAAGACCAGCAACAGCTTCCAGGGCTGCCACCTTCCGTGTGGGACAAGGAGCCGGACGTGTGCCTTTTCGGAAACAAGCTCTGCCGAGGACGAGAGCCATGAGATGTTCCTCCTCTGGGCAAGCCCGGGTCCCAGATCCTGTTGTGCCTGTGAATAGGCTGCAGGGGGACGGTGAAGACCAGCAACAGCTTTCAGGGCTGCCACCTTCCGTGTGGGACAAGGAGCCGGATGTGTGCGTTTTCGGAAACAGGCTCTGCCGAGGACGAGAGCCATGAGATGTTCCTCCTCTGGGCAAGCCCGGGTCCTGAATCCTGTTGTGCCTGTGAATAGGCTGCAGGGGGACGGTAAAGACCAGCAACAGCTTTCAGGGCTGCCACCTTCCGTGTGGGAGAAGGAGCCGGATGTGTGCCTTTTCGGAAACAGGCTCTGCCTAGGACGAGAGCCATGAGATGTTCCTCCTCTGGGCAAGCCCGGGTCCTGAATCCTGTTGTGCCTGTGAATAGGCTGCAGGGGGACGGTGAAGACCAGCAACAGCTTTCAGGGCTGCCACCTTCCGTGTGGGACAAGGAGCCGGACGTGTGCCTTTATGGAAACAGGCCCTGCCGAGGACGAGAGCCATGAGATGTTCCTCCTCTGGGCAAGCCCGGGTCCCAGATCCTGTTGTGCCTGTGAATAGGCCGCAGGGGGACGGTGAAGACCAGCAACAGCTTCCAGGGCTGCCACCTTCCGTGTGGGACAAGGAGCCGGACGTGTGCCTTTTCGGAAACAAGCTCTGCCGAGGACGAGAGCCATGAGATGTTCCTCCTCTGGGCAAGCCCGGGTCCCAGATCCTGTTGTGCCTGTGAATAGGCTGCAGGGGGACGGTGAAGACCAGCAACAGCTTTCAGGGCTGCCACCTTCACTGTGGGACAAGGAGCCGGACGTGTGCCTTTCTGGAAACAGGCCTTGCCGAGGACGAGAGCCATGAGATGTTCCTCCTCTGGGCAAGCCCGGGTCCCAGATCCTGTTGTGCCTGTGAATAGGCTGCAGGGGGACGGTGAAGACCAGCAACAGCTTTCAGGGCTGCCACCTTCCGTGTGGGAGAAGGAGCCGGATGTGTGCCTTTTCGGAAACAAGCTCTGCCGAGGACGAGAGCCATGAGATGTTCCTCCTCTGGGCAAGCCCGGGTCCCAGATCCTGTTGTGCCTGTGAATAGGCTGCAGGGGGACGGTGAAGACCAGCAACAGCTTTCACGGCTGCCACCTTCCGTGTGGGACAAGGAGCCGGACGTGTGCCTTTTCGGAAACAAGCTCTGCCGAGGACGAGAGCCATTAGATGTTCCTCCTCTGGGCAAGCCCGGGTCCCAGATCCTGTTGTGCCTGTGAACAGGCTGCAGGGGGACGGTGAAGACCAGCAACAGCTTTCAGGGCTGCCACCTTCCGTGTGGGACAAGGAGCCGGATGTGTGCCTTTTCGGAAACAGGCCCTGCCGAGGACGAGAGCCATGAGATGTTCCTCCTCTGGGCAAGCCCGGGTCCTGAATCCTGTTGTGCCTGTGAATAGGCTGCAGGGGGACGGTGAAGACCAGCAACAACTTTCAGGGCTGCCACCTTCCGTGTGGGACAATGAGCCGGTCTTGTGCCTTTATGGAAACAGGCCCTGCCGAGGACGAGAGCCATGAGATGTTCCTCCTCTGGGCAAGCCCGGGTCCTGAATCCTGTTGTGCCTGTGAATAGGCTGCAGGGGGACGGTGAAGACCAGCAACAGCTTTCAGGGCTGCCACCTTCCGTGTGGGAGAAGGAGCCGGATGTGTGCCTTTTCGGAAACAAGCTCTGCCGAGGACGAGAGCCATTAGATGTTCCTCCTCTGGGCAAGCCCGGGTCCTGAATCCTGTTGTGCCTGTGAATAGGCTGCAGGGGGACGGTAAAGACCAGCAACAGCTTTCAGGGCTGCCACCTTCCGTGTTGGACAAGGAGCCGGATGTGTGCCTTTTCGGAAACAGACTCTGCCGAGGACGAGAGCCATGAGATGTTCCTCCTCTGGGCAAGCCCGCGTCCAAATCTTGTTGTGCCTGTGAATAGGCTGCAGGGCGACGGTGAAGACCAGCAACAGCTTTCAGGGCTGCCACCTTCCGTGTGGGACAAAGAGCCGGACGTGTGCGTTTTCGAAACAGGCTCTGACGAGGACGAGAGCCATGAGATGTTCCACCTCTGGGCAAGCCCGGGTCCTGAATCCTGTTGTGCCTGTGAATAGGCTGCAGGGGGACGGTGAAGACCAGCAACAGCTTTCAGGGCTGCCACCTTCCGTGTGGGACAAGGAGCCGGATGTGTGCCTTTTCGGAAACAGGCTCTGCCGAGGACGAGAGCCATGAGATGTTCCTCCTCTGGGCAAGCCCGGGTCCCAGATCCTGTTGTGCCTGTGAATAGGCTGCAGGGGGACGGTGAAGACCAGCAACAGCTTTCAGGGCTGCCACCTTCCGTGTGGGACAAGGAGCCGGATGTGTGCGTTTTCGGAAACAGACTCTGCCGAGGACGAGAGCCATGAGATGTTCCTCCTCTGGGCAAGCCCGCGTCCAAATCTTGTTGTGCCTGTGAATAGGCTGCAGGGCGACGGTGAAGACCAGCAACAGCTTTCAGGGCTGCCACCTTCCGTGTGGGACAAGGAGCCGGACGTGTGCGTATTCGAAACAGGCTCTGACGAGGACGAGAGCCATGAGATGTTCCACCTCTGGGCAAGCCCGGGTCCTGAATTCTGTTGTGCCTGTGAATAGGCTGCAGGGGGACGGTGAAGACCAGCAACAGCTTTCAGGGCTGCCACCTTCCGTGTGGGACAAGGAGCCGGATGTGTGCCTTTTCGGAAACAGGCTCTGCCGAGGACGAGAGCCATGAGATGTTCCTCCTCTGGGCAAGCCCGGGTCCTGAATCCTGTAGTGCCTGTGAATAGGCTGCAGGGGGACGGTGAAGACCAGCAACAGCTTTCAGGGCTGCCACCTTCCGTGTGGGACAAGGAGCCGGACGTGTGCCTTTATGGAAACAGGCCCTGCCGAGGACGAGAGCCATGAGATGTTCCTCCTCTGGGCAAGCCCGGGTCCCAGATCCTGTTGTGCCTGTGAATAGGCCGCAGGGGGACGGTGAAGACCAGCAACAGCTTCCAGGGCTGCCACCTTCTGTGTGGGACAAGGAGCCGGACGTGTGCCTTTTCGGAAGCAAGCTCTGCCGAGGACGAGAGCCATGAGATGTTCCTCCTCTGGGCAAGCCCGCGTCCAAATCCTGTTGTGCCTGTGAATAGGCTGCAGGGGGACGGTGAAGACCAGCAACAGCTTTCAGGGCTGCCACCTTCACTGTGGGACAAGGAGCCGGACGTGTGCGTTTTCGGAAACAGGCTCTGCCGAGGACGAAAGCCATTAGATGTTCCTCCTCTGGGCAAGCCCGGGTCCTGAATCCTGTTGTGCCTGTGAATAGGCTGCAGGGGGACGGTAAAGACCAGCAACAGCTTTCAGGGCTGCCACCTTCCGTGTGGGACAAGGAGCCGGATGTGTGCCTTTTCGGAAACAGGCTCTGCCGAGGACGAGAGCCATGAGATGTTCCTCCTCTGGGCAAGCCCGGGTCCTGAATCCTGTTGTGCCTGTGAATAGGCTGCAGGGGGACGGTGAAGACCAGCAACAGCTTTCAGGGCTGCCACCTTCCGTGTGGGACAATGAGCCGGTCTTGTGCCTTTATGGAAACAGGCCCTGCCGAGGACGAGAGCCATGAGATGTTCCTCCTCTGGGCAAGCCCGGGTCCCAGATCCTGTTGTGCCTGTGAATAGGCCGCAGGGGGACGGTGAAGACCAGCAACAGCTTCCAGGGCTGCCACCTTCCGTGTGGGACAAGGAGCCGGACGTGTGCCTTTTCGGAAACAAGCTCTGCCGAGGACGAGAGCCATTAGATGTTCCTCCTCTGGGCAAGCCCGGGTCCCAGATCCTGTTGTGCCTGTGAATAGGCTGCAGGGGGACGGTGAAGACCAGCAACAGCTTTCACGGCTGCCACCTTCACTGTGGGACAAGGAGCCGGACGTGTGCCTTTCTGGAAACAGGCCCTGCCGAGGACGAGAGCCATGAGATGTTCCTCCTCTGGGCAAGCCCGGGTCCCAGATCCTGTTGTGCCTGTGAATAGGCTGCAGGGGGACGGTGAAGACCAGCAACAGCTTTCAGGGCTGCCACCTTCCGTGTGGGAGAAGGAGCCGGATGTGTGCATTTTCGGAAACAAGCTCTGCCGAGGACGAGAGCCATGAGATGTTCCTCCTCTGGGCAAGCCCGGGTCCCAGATCCTGTTGTGCCTGTGAATAGGCTGCAGGGGGACGGTGAAGACCAGCAACAGCTTTCAGGGCTGCCACCTTCCGTGTGGGACAAGGAGCCGGACGTGTGCCTTTTCGGAAACAAGCTCTGCCGAGGACGAGAGCCATGAGATGTTCCTCCTCTGGGCAAGCCCGGGTCCCAGATCCTGTTGTGCCTGTGAACAGGCTGCAGGGGGACGGTGAAGACCAGCAACAGCTTTCAGGGCTGCCACCTTCCGTGTGGGACAAGGAGCCGGACGTGTGCCTTTTCGGAAACAGGCTCTGCCGAGGACGAGAGCCATGAGATGTTCCTCCTCTGGGCAAGCCCGCGTCCAAATCCTGTTGTGCCTGTGAATAGGCTGCAGGGGGACGGTGAAGACCAGCAACAGCTTTCAGGGCTGCCACCTTCCGTGTGGGACAAGGAGCCGGACGTGTGCGTTTTCGGAAACAGGCTCTGCCGAGGACGAGAGCCATGAGATGTTCCACCTCTGGGCAAGCCCGGGTCCTGAATCCTGTTGTGCCTGTGAATAGGCTGCAGGGGGACGGTGAAGACCAGCAACAGCTTCCAGGGCTGCCACCTTCCGTGTGGGACAAGGAGCCGGACGTGTGCCTTTTCGGAAACAAGCTCTGCCGAGGACGAGAGCCATGAGATGTTCCTCCTCTGGGCAAGCCCGGGTCCCAGATCCTGTTGTGCCTGTGAATAGGCTGCAGGGGGACGGTGAAGACCAGCAACAGCTTTCAGGGCTGCCACCTTCCGTGTGGGACAAGGAGCCGGACGTGTGCGTTTTCGGAAACAGGCTCTGCCGAGGACGAGAGCCATGAGATGTTCCTCCTCTGGGCAAGCCCGGGTCCTGAATCCTGTTGTGCCTGTGAATAGGCTGCAGGGGGACGGTAAAGACCAGCAACAGCTTTCAGGGCTGCCACCTTCCGTGTGGGAGAAGGAGCCGGATGTGTGCCTTTTCGGAAACAGGCTCTGCCTAGGACGAGAGCCATGAGATGTTCCTCCTCTGGGCAAGCCCGGGTCCTGAATCCTGTTGTGCCTGTGAATAGGCTGCAGGGGGACGGTGAAGACCAGCAACAGCTTTCAGGGCTGCCACCTTCCGTGTGGGACAATGAGCCGGTCTTGTGCCTTTATGGAAACAGGCCCTGCCGAGGACGAGAGCCATGAGATGTTCCTCCTCTGGGCAAGCCCGGGTCCCAGATCCTGTTGTGCCTGTGAATAGGCCGCAGGGGGACGGTGAAGACCAGCAACAGCTTCCAGGGCTGCCACCTTCCGTGTGGGACAAGGAGCCGGACGTGTGCCTTTTCGGAAACAAGCTCTGCCGAGGACGAGAGCCATGAGATGTTCCTCCTCTGGGCAAGCCCGGGTCCCAGATCCTGTTGTGCCTGTGAATAGGCTGCAGGGGGACGGTGAACACCAGCAACAGCTTTCACGGCTGCCACCTTCACTGTGGGACAAGGAGCCGGACGTGTGCCTTTCTGGAAACAGGCCCTGCCGAGGACGAGAGCCATGAGATGTTCCTCCTCTGGGCAAGCCCGGGTCCCAGATCCTGTTGTGCCTGTGAATAGGCTGCAGGGGGACGGTGAAGACCAGCAACAGCTTTCAGGGCTGCCACCTTCCGTGTGGGAGAAGGAGCCGGATGTGTGCCTTTTCGGAAACAAGCTCTGCCGAGGACGAGAGCCATGAGATGTTCCTCCTCTGGGCAAGCCCGGGTCCCAGATCCTGTTGTGCCTGTGAATAGGCTGCAGGGGGACGGTGAAGACCAGCAACAGCTTTCAGGGCTGCCACCTTCCGTGTGGGACAAGGAGCCGGACGTGTGCCTTTTCGGAAACAAGCTCTGCCGAGGACGAGAGCCATTAGATGTTCCTCCTCTGGGCAAGCCCGGGTCCCAGATACTGTTGTGCCTGTGAACAGGCTGCAGGGGGACGGTGAAGACCAGCAACAGCTTTCAGGGCTGCCACCTTCCGTGTGGGACAAGGAGCCGGATGTGTGCCTTTTCGGAAACAGGCCCTGCCGAGGACGAGAGCCATGAGATGTTCCTCCTCTGGGCAAGCCCGGGTCCTGAATCCTGTTGTGCCTGTGAATAGGCTGCAGGGGGACGGTGAAGACCAGCAACAACTTTCAGGGCTGCCACCTTCCGTGTGGGACAATGAGCCGGTCTTGTGCCTTTATGGAAACAGGCCCTTCCGAGGACGAGAGCCATGAGATGTTCCTCCTCTGGGCAAGCCCGGGTCCCAGATCCTGTTGTGCCTGTGAATACGCCGCAGGGGGACGGTGAAGACCAGCAACAGCTTCCAGGGCTGCCACCTTCCGTGTGGGACAAGGAGCCGGACGTGTGCCTTTTCGGAAACAGGCTCTGCCGAGGACGAGAGCCATGAGATGTTCCTCCTCTGGGCAAGCCCGGGTCCCAGATCCTGTTGTGCCTGTGAATAGGCTGCAGGGGGACGGTGAAGACCAGCAACAGCTTTCAGGGCTGCCACCTTCCGTGTGGGAGAAGGAGCCGGATGTGTGCCTTTTCGGAAACAAGCTCTGCCGAGGACGAGAGCCATTAGATGTTCCTCCTCTGGGCAAGCCCGGGTCCTGAATCCTGTTGTGCCTGTGAATAGGCTGCAGGGCGACGGTGAAGACCAGCAACAGCTTTCAGGGCTGCCACCTTCCGTGTGGGACAAAGAGCCGGACGTGTGCGTTTTCGAAACAGGCTCTGACGAGGACGAGAGCCATGAGATGTTCCACCTCTGGGCAAGCCCGGGTCCTGAATCCTGTTGTGCCTGTGAATAGGCTGCAGGGGGACGGTGAAGACCAGCAACAGCTTTCAGGGCTGCCACCTTCCGTGTGGGACAAGGAGCCGGACGTGTCTTTCTGGATACAGGCCCTGCCGAGGACGAGAGCCATGAGATGTTCCTCCTCTGGGCAAGCCCGGGTCCTGAATCCTGTTGTGCCTGTGAATAGGCTGCAGGGGGACGGTGAAGACCAGCAACAGCTTTCAGGGCTGCCACCTTCCGTGTGGGACAATGAGCCGGTCTTGTGCCTTTATGGAAACAGGCCCTGCCGAGGACGAGAGCCATGAGATGTTCCTCCTCTGGGCAAGCCCGGGTCCCAGATCCTGTTGTGCCTGTGAATAGGCCGCAGGGGGATGGTGAAGACCAGCAACAGCTTCCAGGGCTGCCACCTTCCGTGTGGGACAAGGAGCCGGACGTGTGCCTTTTCGGAAGCAAGCTCTGCCGAGGACGAGAGCCATGAGATGTTCCTCCTCTGGGCAAGCCCGGGTCCCAGATCCTGTTGTGCCTGTGAATAGGCTGCAGGGGGACGGTGAAGACCAGCAACAGCTTTCAGGGCTGCCACCTTCCGTGTGGGAGAAGGAGCCGGATGTGTGCCTTTTCGGAAACAGGCGCTGCCGAGGACGAGAGCCATGAGATGTTCCTCCTCTGGGCAAGCCCGGGTCCTGAATCCTGTTGTGCCTGTGAATAGGCTGCAGGGGGACGGTGAAGACCAGCAACAGCTTTCAGGGCTGCCACCTTCCGTGTGGGAAAATGAGCCGGTCTTGTGCCTTTATGGAAACAGGCCCTGCCGAGGACGAGAGCCATGAGATGTTCCTCCTCTGGGCAAGCCCGGGTCCAAATCCTGTTGTGCCTGTGAATAGGCTGCAGGGGGACGGTGAAGACCAGCAACAGCTTTCAGGGCTGCCACCTTCCGTGTGGGAGAAGGAGCCGGATGTGTGCCTTTTCGGAAACAAGCTCTGCCGAGGACGAGAGCCATGAGATGTTCCTCCTCTGGGCAAGCCCGGGTCCCAGATCCTGTTGTGCCTGTGAATAGGCTGCAGGGGGACGGTGAAGACCAGCAACAGCTTTCAGGGCTGCCACCTTCCGTGTGGGACAAGGAGCCGGACGTGTGCCTTTTCGGAAACAAGCTCTGCCGAGGACGAGAGCCATTAGATGTTCCTCCTCTGGGCAAGCCCGGGTCCCAGATACTGTTGTGCCTGTGAACAGGCTGCAGGGGGACGGTGAAGACCAGCAACAGCTTTCAGGGCTGCCACCTTCCGTGTGGGACAAGGAGCCGGAAGTGTGCCTTTTCGGAAACAGGCCCTGCCGAGGACGAGAGCCATGAGATGTTCCTCCTCTGGGCAAGCCCGGGTCCTGAATCCTGTTGTGCCTGTGAATAGGCTGCAGGGGGACGGTGAAGACCAGCAACAACTTTCAGGGCTGCCACCTTCCGTGTGGGACAATGAGCCGTTCTTGTGCCTTTATGGAAACAGGCCCTGCCGAGGACGAGAGCCATGAGATGTTCCTCCTCTGGGCAAGCCCGGGTCCCAGATCCTGTTGTGCCTGTGAATACGCCGCAGGGGGACGGTGAAGACCAGCAACAGCTTCCAGGGCTGCCACCTTCCGTGTGGGACAAGGAGCCGGACGTGTGCCTTTTCGGAAACAGGCTCTGCCGAGGACGAGAGCCATGAGATGTTCCTCCTCTGGGCAAGCCCGGGTCCCAGATCCTGTTGTGCCTGTGAATAGGCTGCAGGGGGACGGTGAAGACCAGCAACAGCTTTCAGGGCTGCCACCTTCCGTGTGGGAGAAGGAGCCGGATGTGTGCCTTTTCGGAAACAAGCTCTGCCGAGGACGAGAGCCATTAGATGTTCCTCCTCTGGGCAAGCCCGGGTCCTGAATCCTGTTGTGCCTGTGAATAGGCTGCAGGGGGACGGTAAAGACCAGCAACAGCTTTCAGGGCTGCCACCTTCCGTGTTGGACAAGGAGCCGGATGTGTGCCTTTTCGGAAACAGACTCTGCCGAGGACGAGAGCCATGAGATGTTCCTCCTCTGGGCAAGCCCGCGTCCAAATCTTGTTGTGCCTGTGAATAGGCTGCAGGGCGACGGTGAAGACCAGCAACAGCTTTCAGGGCTGCCACCTTCCGTGTGGGACAAAGAGCCGGACGTGTGCGTTTTCGAAACAGGCTCTGACGAGGACGAGAGCCATGAGATGTTCCACCTCTGGGCAAGCCCGGGTCCTGAATCCTGTTGTGCCTGTGAATAGGCTGCAGGGGGACGGTGAAGACCAGCAACAGCTTTCAGGGCTGCCACCTTCGGTGTGGGACAAGGAGCCGGACGTGTCTTTCTGGATACAGGCCCAGCCGAGGACGAGAGCCATGAGATGTTCCTCCTCTGGGCAAGCCCGGGTCCTGAATCCTGTTGTGCCTGTGAATAGGCTGCAGGGGGACGGTGAAGACCAGCAACAGCTTTCAGGGCTGCCACCTTCCGTGTGGGACAATGAGCCGGTCTTGTGCCTTTATGGAAACAGGCCCTGCCGAGGACGAGAGCCATGAGATGTTCCTCCTCTGGGCAAGCCCGGGTCCCAGATCCTGTTGTGCCTGTGAATAGGCCGCAGGGGGATGGTGAAGACCAGCAACAGCTTCCAGGGCTGCCACCTTCCGTGTGGGACAAGGAGCCGGACGTGTGCCTTTTCGGAAGCAAGCTCTGCCGAGGACGAGAGCCATGAGATGTTCCTCCTCTGGGCAAGCCCGGGTCCTGAATCCTGTTGTGCCTGTGAATAGGCTGCAGGGGGACGGTGAAGACCAGCAACAGCTTTCAGGGCTGCCACCTTCCGTGTGGGAAAATGAGCCGGTCTTGTGCCTTTATGGAAACAGGCCCTGCCGAGGACGAGAGCCATGAGATGTTCCTCCTCTGGGCAAGCCCGGGTCCAAATCCTGTTGTGCCTGTGAATAGGCTGCAGGGGGACGGTGAAGACCAGCAACAGCTTTCAGTGCCGCCACCTTCCGTGTGGGACAAGGAGCCGGATGATTGCCTTTTCGGAAACAGGCTCTGCCGAGGACGAGAGCCATGAGATGTTCCTCCTCTGGGCAAGCCCGGGTCCCAGATCCTGTTGTGCCTGTGAATAGGCCGCAGGGGGACGGTGAAGACCAGCAACAGCTTCCAGGGATGCCACCTTCCGTGTGGGACAAGGAGCCGGACGTGTGCCTTTTCGGAATCAGACTCTGCCGAGGACGAGAGCCATGAGATGTTCCTCCTCTGGGCAAGCCCGGGTCCCAGATCCTGTTGTGCCTGTGAATAGGCTGCAGGGGGACGGTGAACACCAGCAACAGCTTTCAGGGCTGCCACCTTCACTGTGGGACAAGGAGCCGGACGTGTGCCTTTCTGGAAACAGGCCGTGCCGAGGACGAGAGCCATGAGATGTTCCTCCTCTGGGCAAGCCCGGGTCCCAGATCCTGTTGTGCCTGTGAATAGGCTGCAGGGGGACGGTGAAGACCAGCAACAGCTTTCAGGGCTGCCACCTTCCGTGTGGGACAATGAGCCGGACGTGTGCCTTTTCGGAATCAGACTCTGCCGAGGACGAGAGCCATGAGATGTTCCTCCTCTGGGCAAGCCCGGGTCCCAGATCCTGTTGTGCCTGTGAATAGGCTGCAGGGGGACGGTGAAGACCAGCAACAGCTTTCACGGCTGCCACATTCCGTGTGGGAAAAGGAGCCGGACGTGTGCGTTTTCGGAAACAGGCTCTGCCGAGGACGAGAGCCATGAGATGTTCCTTCTCTGGGCAAGCCCGGGTCCTGAATCCTGTTGTGCCTGTGAATAGGCTGCAGGGGGACGGTGAAGACCAGCAACAGCTTTCAGGGCTGCCACCTTCCTTGTGGGACAAGGAGCCGGACGTGTGCCTTTTCGGAAACAAGCTCTGCCGAGGACGAGAACCATTAGATGTTCCTCCTCTGGCCAAGCCCAGGTCCCAGAACCTGTTGTGCCTGTGAATAGGCTGCAGGGGGACGGTGAACACCAGCAACAGCTTTCACGGCTGCCACATTCCGTGTGGGACAAGGAGCCAGACGTGTGCCTTTCTGGAAACAGGCCCTGCCGAGGACGAGAGCCATGAGATGTTCCTCCTCTGGGCAAGCCCGGGTCCCAGATCCTGTTGTGCCTGTGAATAGGCTGCAGGGGGACGGTGAAGACCAGCAACAGCTTTCAGGGCTGCCACCTTCCGTGTGGGACAAGGAGCCGGATGTGTGCCTTTTCGGAAACAAGCTCTGCCGAGGACGAGAGCCATTAGATGTTCCTCCTCTGGGCAAGCCCGGGTCCCAGATCCTGTTGTGCCTGTGAATAGGCTGCAGGGGGACGGTGAAGACCAGCAACAGCTTTCAGGGCTGCCACCTTCCGTGTGGGACAAGGAGCCGGACGTGTGCCTTTTCGGAAACAGGCTCTGCCGAGGACGAGAGCCATGAGATGTTCCTCCTCTGGGCAAGCCCGGGTCCTGAATCCTGTTGTGCCTGTGAATAGGCTGCAGGGGGACGGTGAAGACCAGCAACAGCTTTCAGGGCTGCCACCTTCCGTGTGGGACAATGAGCCGGTCTTGTGCCTTTATGGAAACAGGCCCTGCCGAGGACGAGAGCCATGAGATGTTCCTCCTCTGGGCAAGCCCGGGTCCCAGATCCTGTTGTGCCTGTGAATAGGCCGCAGGGGGACGGTGAAGACCAGCAACAGCTTCCAGGGCTGCCACCTTCTGTGTGGGACAAGGAGCCGGACGTGTGCCTTTTCGGAAGCAAGCTCTGCCGAGGACGAGAGCCATGAGATGTTCCTCCTCTGGGCAAGCCCGGGTCCCAGATCCTGTTGTGCCTGTGAATAGGCTGCAGGGGGACGGTGAAGACCAGCAACAGCTTTCACGGCTGCCACCTTCCGTGTGGGACAAGGAGCCGGACGTGTGCCTTTCTGGAAACAGGCCCTGCCGAGGACGAGAGCCATGAGATGTTCCTCCTCTGGGCAAGCCCGGGTCCCAGATCCTGTTGTGCCTGTGAATAGGCTGCAGGGGGACGGTGAAGACCAGCAACAGCTTTCAGGGCTGCCACCTTCCGTGTGGGAGAAGGAGCCGGATGTGTGCCTTTTCGGAAACAGGCTCTGCCGAGGACGAGAGCCATGAGATGTTCCACCTCTGGGCAAGCCCGGGTCCCAGATACTGTTGTGCCTGTGAACAGGCTGCAGGGGGACGGTGAAGACCAGCAACAGCTTTCAGGGCTGCCACCTTCCGTGTGGGACAAGGAGCCGGATGTGTGCCTTTTCGGAAACAGGCTCTGCCGAGGACGAGAGCCATGAGATGTTCCACCTCTGGGCAAGCCCGCGTCCAAATCCTGTTGTGCCTGTGAATAGGCTGCAGGGGGACGGTGAAGACCAGCAACAGCTTTCAGGGCTGCCACCTTCCGTGTGGGACAAGGAGCCGGACGTGTGCGTTTTCGGAAACAGGCTCTGCCGAGGACGAGAGCCATTAGATGTTCCTCCTCTGGGCAAGCCCGGGTCCTGAATCCTGTTGTGCCTGTGAATAGGCTGCAGGGGGACGGTAAAGACCAGCAACAGCTTTCAGGGCTGCCACCTTCCGTGTGGGACAAGGAGCCGGATGTGTGCCTTTTCGGAAACAGGCTCTGCCTAGGACGAGAGCCATGAGATGTTCCTCCTCTGGGCAAGCCCGGGTCCTGAATCCTGTTGTGCCTGTGAATAGGCTGCAGGGGGACGGTGAAGACCAGCAACAGCTTTCAGGGCTGCCACCTTCCGTGTGGGACAATGAGCCGGTCTTGTTCCTTTATGGAAACAGGCCCTGCCGAGGACGAGAGCCATGAGATGTTCCTCCTCTGGGCAAGCCCGGGTCCCAGATCCTGTTGTGCCTGTGAATAGGCCGCAGGGGGACGGTGAAGACCAGCAACAGCTTCCAGGGCTGCCACCTTCCGTGTGGGACAAGGAGCCGGACGTGTGCCTTTTCGGAAACAAGCTCTGCCGAGGACGAGAGCCATTAGATGTTCCTCCTCTGGGCAAGCCCGGGTCCCAGATCCTGTTGTGCCTGTGAATAGGCTGCAGGGGGACGGTGAAGACCAGCAACAGCTTTCACGGCTGCCACCTTCACTGTGGGACAAGGAGCCGGACGTGTGCCTTTCTGGAAACAGGCCCTGCCGAGGACGAGAGCCATGAGATGTTCCTCCTCTGGGCAAGCCCGGGTCCCAGATCCTGTTGTGCCTGTGAATAGGCTGCAGGGGGACGGTGAAGACCAGCAACAGCTTTCAGGGCTGCCACCTTCCGTGTGGGAGAAGGAGCCGGATGTGTGCCTTTTCGGAAACAAGCTCTGCCGAGGACGAGAGCCATGAGATGTTCCTCCTCTGGGCAAGCCCGGGTCCCAGATCCTGTTGTGCCTGTGAATAGGCTGCAGGGGGACGGTGAAGACCAGCAACAGCTTTCAGGGCTGCCACATTCCGTGTGGGACAAGGAGCCGGACGTGTGCCTTTTCGGAAACAAGCTCTGCCGAGGACGAGAGCCATGAGATGTTCCTCCTCTGGGCAAGCCCGGGTCCCAGATACTGTTGTGCCTGTGAACAGGCTGCAGGGGGACGGTGAAGACCAGCAACAGCTTTCAGGGCTGCCACCTTCCGTGTGGGACAAGGAGCCGGACGTGTGCGTTTTCGGAAACAGGCTCTGCCGAGGACGAGAGCCATGAGATGTTCCACCTCTGGGCAAGCCCGGGTCCTGAATCCTGTTGTGCCTGTGAACAGGCTGCAGGGGGACGGTGAAGACCAGCAACAGCTTCCAGGGCTGCCACCTTCCGTGTGGGACAAGGAGCCGGACGTGTGCCTTTTCGGAAACAAGCTCTGCCGAGGACGAGAGCCATGAGATGTTCCTCCTCTGGGCAAGCCCGGGTCCCAGATCCTGTTGTGCCTGTGAATAGGCTGCAGGGGGACGGTGAAGACCAGCAACAGCTTTCAGGGCTGCCACCTTCCGTGTGGGACAAGGAGCCGGATGTGTGCGTTTTCGGAAACAGACTCTGCCGAGGACGAGAGCCATGAGATGTTCCTCCTCTGGGCAAGCCCGCGTCCAAATCTTGTTGTGCCTGTGAATAGGCTGCAGGGCGACGGTGAAGACCAGCAACAGCTTTCAGGGCTGCCACCTTCCGTGTGGGACAAGGAGCCGGACGTGTGCGTATTCGAAACAGGCTCTGACGAGGACGAGAGCCATGAGATGTTCCACCTCTGGGCAAGCCCGGGTCCTGAATTCTGTTGTGCCTGTGAATAGGCTGCAGGGGGACGGTGAAGACCAGCAACAGCTTTCAGGGCTGCCACCTTCCGTGTGGGACAAGGAGCCGGATGTGTGCCTTTTCGGAAACAGGCTCTGCCGAGGACGAGAGCCATGAGATGTTCCTCCTCTGGGCAAGCCCGGGTCCTGAATCCTGTTGTGCCTGTGAATAGGCTGCAGGGGGACGGTGAAGACCAGCAACAGCTTTCAGGGCTGCCACCTTCCGTGTGGGACAATGAGCCGGTCTTGTGCCTTTATGGAAACAGGCCCTGCCGAGGACGAGAGCCATGAGATGTTCCTCCTCTGGGCAAGCCCGGGTCCCAGATCCTGTTGTGCCTGTGAATACGCCGCAGGGGGACGGTGAAGACCAGCAACAGCTTCCAGGGCTGCCACCTTCCGTGTGGGACAAGGAGCCGGACGTGTGCCTTTTCGGAAACAGGCTCTGCCGAGGACGAGAGCCATGAGATGTTCCTCCTCTGGGCAAGCCCGGGTCCCAGATCCTGTTGTGCCTGTGAATAGGCTGCAGGGGGACGGTGAAGACCAGCAACAGCTTTCAGGGCTGCCACCTTCCGTGTGGGAGAAGGAGCCGGATGTGTGCCTTTTCGGAAACAAGCTCTGCCGAGGACGAGAGCCATTAGATGTTCCTCCTCTGGGCAAGCCCGGGTCCTGAATCCTGTTGTGCCTGTGAATAGGCTGCAGGGGGACGGTAAAGACCAGCAACAGCTTTCAGGGCTGCCACCTTCCGTGTTGGACAAGGAGCCGGATGTGTGCCTTTTCGGAAACAGACTCTGCCGAGGACGAGAGCCATGAGATGTTCCTCCTCTGGGCAAGCCCGCGTCCAAATCTTGTTGTGCCTGTGAATAGGCTGCAGGGCGACGGTGAAGACCAGCAACAGCTTTCAGGGCTGCCACCTTCCGTGTGGGACAAAGAGCCGGACGTGTGCGTTTTCGAAACAGGCTCTGACGAGGACGAGAGCCATGAGATGTTCCACCTCTGGGCAAGCCCGGGTCCTGAATCCTGTTGTGCCTGTGAATAGGCTGCAGGGGGACGGTGAAGACCAGCAACAGCTTTCAGGGCTGCCACCTTCCGTGTGGGACAAGGAGCCGGACGTGTCTTTCTGGATACAGGCCCTGCCGAGGACGAGAGCCATGAGATGTTCCTCCTCTGGGCAAGCCCGGGTCCTGAATCCTGTTGTGCCTGTGAATAGGCTGCAGGGGGACGGTGAAGACCAGCAACAGCTTTCAGGGCTGCCACCTTCCGTGTGGGACAATGAGCCGGTCTTGTGCCTTTATGGAAACAGGCCCTGCCGAGGACGAGAGCCATGAGATGTTCCTCCTCTGGGCAAGCCCGGGTCCCAGATCCTGTTGTGCCTGTGAATAGGCCGCAGGGGGACGGTGAAGACCAGCAACAGCTTCCAGGGCTGCCACCTTCCGTGTGGGACAAGGAGCCGGACGTGTGCCTTTTCGGAAGCAAGCTCTGCCGAGGACGAGAGCCATGAGATGTTCCTCCTCTGGGCAAGCCCGGGTCCTGAATCCTGTTGTGCCTGTGAATAGGCTGCAGGGGGACGGTGAAGACCAGCAACAGCTTTCAGGGCTGCCACCTTCCGTGTGGGAAAATGAGCCGGTCTTGTGCCTTTATGGAAACAGGCCCTGCCGAGGACGAGAGCCATGAGATGTTCCTCCTCTGGGCAAGCCCGGGTCCAAATCCTGTTGTGCCTGTGAATAGGCTGCAGGGGGACGGTGAAGACCAGCAACAGCTTTCAGTGCCGCCACCTTCCGTGTGGGACAAGGAGCCGGATGATTGCCTTTTCGGAAACAGGCTCTGCCGAGGACGAGAGCCATGAGATGTTCCTCCTCTGGGCAAGCCCGGGTCCCAGATCCTGTTGTGCCTGTGAATAGGCCGCAGGGGGACGGTGAAGACCAGCAACAGCTTCCAGGGATGCCACCTTCCGTGTGGGACAAGGAGCCGGACGTGTGCCTTTTCGGAATCAGACTCTGCCGAGGACGAGAGCCATGAGATGTTCCTCCTCTGGGCAAGCCCGGGTCCCAGATCCTGTTGTGCCTGTGAATAGGCTGCAGGGGGACGGTGAACACCAGCAACAGCTTTCAGGGCTGCCACCTTCACTGTGGGACAAGGAGCCGGACGTGTGCCTTTCTGGAAACAGGCCGTGCCGAGGACGAGAGCCATGAGATGTTCCTCCTCTGGGCAAGCCCGGGTCCCAGATCCTGTTGTGCCTGTGAATAGGCTGCAGGGGGACGGTGAAGACCAGCAACAGCTTTCAGGGCTGCCACCTTCCGTGTGGGACAATGAGCCGGACGTGTGCCTTTTCGGAATCAGACTCTGCCGAGGACGAGAGCCATGAGATGTTCCTCCTCTGGGCAAGCCCGGGTCCCAGATCCTGTTGTGCCTGTGAATAGGCTGCAGGGGGACGGTGAAGACCAGCAACAGCTTTCACGGCTGCCACATTCCGTGTGGGAAAAGGAGCCGGACGTGTGCGTTTTCGGAAACAGGCTCTGCCGAGGACGAGAGCCATGAGATGTTCCTTCTCTGGGCAAGCCCGGGTCCTGAATCCTGTTGTGCCTGTGAATAGGCTGCAGGGGGACGGTGAAGACCAGCAACAGCTTTCAGGGCTGCCACCTTCCTTGTGGGACAAGGAGCCGGACGTGTGCCTTTTCGGAAACAAGCTCTGCCGAGGACGAGAACCATTAGATGTTCCTCCTCTGGCCAAGCCCAGGTCCCAGAACCTGTTGTGCCTGTGAATAGGCTGCAGGGGGACGGTGAACACCAGCAACAGCTTTCACGGCTGCCACATTCCGTGTGGGACAAGGAGCCAGACGTGTGCCTTTCTGGAAACAGGCCCTGCCGAGGACGAGAGCCATGAGATGTTCCTCCTCTGGGCAAGCCCGGGTCCCAGATCCTGTTGTGCCTGTGAATAGGCTGCAGGGGGACGGTGAAGACCAGCAACAGCTTTCAGGGCTGCCACCTTCCGTGTGGGACAAGGAGCCGGATGTGTGCCTTTTCGGAAACAAGCTCTGCCGAGGACGAGAGCCATTAGATGTTCCTCCTCTGGGCAAGCCCGGGTCCTGAATCCTGTTGTGCCTGTGAATAGGCTGCAGGGGGACGGTGAAGACCAGCAACAGCTTTCAGGGCTGCCACCTTCCGTGTGGGACAAGGAGCCGGACGTGTGCCTTTTCGGAAACAGGCTCTGCCGAGGACGAGAGCCATGAGATGTTCCTCCTCTGGGCAAGCCCGGGTCCTGAATCCTGTTGTGCCTGTGAATAGGCTGCAGGGGGACGGTGAAGACCAGCAACAGCTTTCAGGGCTGCCACCTTCCGTGTGGGACAATGAGCCGGTCTTGTGCCTTTATGGAAACAGGCCCTGCCGAGGACGAGAGCCATGAGATGTTCCTCCTCTGGGCAAGCCCGGGTCCCAGATCCTGTTGTGCCTGTGAATAGGCCGCAGGGGGACGGTGAAGACCAGCAACAGCTTCCAGGGCTGCCACCTTCTGTGTGGGACAAGGAGCCGGACGTGTGCCTTTTCGGAAGCAAGCTCTGCCGAGGACGAGAGCCATGAGATGTTCCTCCTCTGGGCAAGCCCGGGTCCCAGATCCTGTTGTGCCTGTGAATAGGCTGCAGGGGGACGGTGAAGACCAGCAACAGCTTTCACGGCTGCCACCTTCACTGTGGGACAAGGAGCCGGACGTGTGCCTTTCTGGAAACAGGCCCTGCCGAGGACGAGAGCCATGAGATGTTCCTCCTCTGGGCAAGCCCGGGTCCCAGATCCTGTTGTGCCTGTGAATAGGCTGCAGGGGGACGGTGAAGACCAGCAACAGCTTTCAGGGCTGCCACCTTCCGTGTGGGAGAAGGAGCCGGATGTGTGCCTTTTCGGAAACAGGCTCTGCCGAGGACGAGAGCCATGAGATGTTCCACCTCTGGGCAAGCCCGGGTCCCAGATACTGTTGTGCCTGTGAACAGGCTGCAGGGGGACGGTGAAGACCAGCAACAGCTTTCAGGGCTGCCACCTTCCGTGTGGGACAAGGAGCCGGATGTGTGCCTTTTCGGAAACAGGCTCTGCCGAGGACGAGAGCCATGAGATGTTCCACCTCTGGGCAAGCCCGCGTCCAAATCCTGTTGTGCCTGTGAATAGGCTGCAGGGGGACGGTGAAGACCAGCAACAGCTTTCAGGGCTGCCACCTTCCGTGTGGGACAAGGAGCCGGACGTGTGCGTTTTCGGAAACAGGCTCTGCCGAGGACGAGAGCCATTAGATGTTCCTCCTCTGGGCAAGCCCGGGTCCTGAATCCTGTTGTGCCTGTGAATAGGCTGCAGGGGGACGGTAAAGACCAGCAACAGCTTTCAGGGCTGCCACCTTCCGTGTGGGACAAGGAGCCGGATGTGTGCCTTTTCGGAAACAGGCTCTGCCTAGGACGAGAGCCATGAGATGTTCCTCCTCTGGGCAAGCCCGGGTCCTGAATCCTGTTGTGCCTGTGAATAGGCTGCAGGGGGACGGTGAAGACCAGCAACAGCTTTCAGGGCTGCCACCTTCCGTGTGGGACAATGAGCCGGTCTTGTTCCTTTATGGAAACAGGCCCTGCCGAGGACGAGAGCCATGAGATGTTCCTCCTCTGGGCAAGCCCGGGTCCCAGATCCTGTTGTGCCTGTGAATAGGCCGCAGGGGGACGGTGAAGACCAGCAACAGCTTCCAGGGCTGCCACCTTCCGTGTGGGACAAGGAGCCGGACGTGTGCCTTTTCGGAAACAAGCTCTGCCGAGGACGAGAGCCATTAGATGTTCCTCCTCTGGGCAAGCCCGGGTCCCAGATCCTGTTGTGCCTGTGAATAGGCTGCAGGGGGACGGTGAAGACCAGCAACAGCTTTCAGGGCTGCCACCTTCCGTGTGGGACAATGAGCCGGACGTGTGCCTTTCTGGAAACAAGCTCTGCCGAGGACGAGAGCCATGAGATGTTCCTCCTCTGGGCAAGCCCGGGTCCCAGATCCTGTTGTGCCTGTGAATAGGCTGCAGGGGGACGGTGAAGACCAGCAACAGCTTTCAGGGCTGCCACATTCCGTGTGGGACAAGGAGCCGGACGTGTGCCTTTTCGGAAACAAGCTCTGCCGAGGACGAGAGCCATGAGATGTTCCTCCTCTGGGCAAGCCCGGGTCCCAGATACTGTTGTGCCTGTGAACAGGCTGCAGGGGGACGGTGAAGACCAGCAACAGCTTTCAGGGCTGCCACCTTCCGTGTGGGACAAGGAGCCGGACGTGTGCGTTTTCGGAAACAGGCTCTGCCGAGGACGAGAGCCATGAGATGTTCCACCTCTGGGCAAGCCCGGGTCCTGAATCCTGTTGTGCCTGTGAACAGGCTGCAGGGGGACGGTGAAGACCAGCAACAGCTTCCAGGGCTGCCACCTTCCGTGTGGGACAAGGAGCCGGACGTGTGCCTTTTCGGAAACAAGCTCTGCCGAGGACGAGAGCCATGAGATGTTCCTCCTCTGGGCAAGCCCGGGTCCCAGATCCTGTTGTGCCTGTGAATAGGCTGCAGGGGGACGGTGAAGACCAGCAACAGCTTTCAGGGCTGCCACCTTCCGTGTGGGACAAGGAGCCGGATGTGTGCGTTTTCGGAAACAGACTCTGCCGAGGACGAGAGCCATGAGATGTTCCTCCTCTGGGCAAGCCCGCGTCCAAATCTTGTTGTGCCTGTGAATAGGCTGCAGGGCGACGGTGAAGACCAGCAACAGCTTTCAGGGCTGCCACCTTCCGTGTGGGACAAGGAGCCGGACGTGTGCGTATTCGAAACAGGCTCTGACGAGGACGAGAGCCATGAGATGTTCCACCTCTGGGCAAGCCCGGGTCCTGAATTCTGTTGTGCCTGTGAATAGGCTGCAGGGGGACGGTGAAGACCAGCAACAGCTTTCAGGGCTGCCACCTTCCGTGTGGGACAAGGAGCCGGATGTGTGCCTTTTCGGAAACAGGCTCTGCCGAGGACGAGAGCCATGAGATGTTCCTCCTCTGGGCAAGCCCGGGTCCTGAATCCTGTTGTGCCTGTGAATAGGCTGCAGGGGGACGGTGAAGACCAGCAACAGCTTTCAGGGCTGCCACCTTCCGTGTGGGACAATGAGCCGGTCTTGTGCCTTTATGGAAACAGGCCCTGCCGAGGACGAGAGCCATGAGATGTTCCTCCTCTGGGCAAGCCCGGGTCCCAGATCCTGTTGTGCCTGTGAATAGGCCGCAGGGGGACGGTGAAGACCAGCAACAGCTTCCAGGGCTGCCACCTTCTGTGTGGGACAAGGAGCCGGACGTGTGCCTTTTCGGAAGCAAGCTCTGCCGAGGACGAGAGCCATGAGATGTTCCTCCTCTGGGCAAGCCCGCGTCCAAATCCTGTTGTGCCTGTGAATAGGCTGCAGGGGGACGGTGAAGACCAGCAACAGCTTTCAGGGCTGCCACCTTCCGTGTGGGACAAGGAGCCGGACGTGTGCGTTTTCGGAAACAGGCTCTGCCGAGGACGAGAGCCATTAGATGTTCCTCCTCTGGGCAAGCCCGGGTCCTGAATCCTGTTGTGCCTGTGAATAGGCTGCAGGGGGACGGTAAAGACCAGCAACAGCTTTCAGGGCTGCCACCTTCCGTGTGGGAGAAGGAGCCGGATATGTGCCTTTTCGGAAACAGGCTCTGCCTAGGACGAGAGCCATGAGATGTTCCTCCTCTGGGCAAGCCCGGGTCCTGAATCCTGTTGTGCCTGTGAATAGGCTGCAGGGGGACGGTGAAGACCAGCAACAGCTTTCAGGGCTGCCACCTTCCGTGTGGGACAATGAGCCGGTCTTGTGCCTTTATGGAAACAGGCCCTGCCGAGGACGAGAGCCATGAGATGTTCCTCCTCTGGGCAAGCCCGGGTCCCAGATCCTGTTGTGCCTGTGAATAGGCCGCAGGGGGACGGTGAAGACCAGCAACAGCTTCCAGGGCTGCCACCTTCCGTGTGGGACAAGGAGCCGGACGTGTGCCTTTTCGGAAACAAGCTCTGCCGAGGACGAGAGCCATTAGATGTTCCTCCTCTGGGCAAGCCCGGGTCCCAGATCCTGTTGTGCCTGTGAATAGGCTGCAGGGGGACGGTGAAGACCAGCAACAGCTTTCACGGCTGCCACCTTCACTGTGGGACAAGGAGCCGGACGTGTGCCTTTCTGGAAACAGGCCCTGCCGAGGACGAGAGCCATGAGATGTTCCTCCTCTGGGCAAGCCCGGGTCCCAGATCCTGTTGTGCCTGTGAATAGGCTGCAGGGGGACGGTGAAGACCAGCAACAGCTTTCAGGGCTGCCACCTTCCGTGTGGGAGAAGGAGCCGGATGTGTGCCTTTTCGGAAACAAGCTCTGCCGAGGACGAGAGCCATGAGATGTTCCTCCTCTGGGCAAGCCCGGGTCCCAGATCCTGTTGTGCCTGTGAATAGGCTGCAGGGGGACGGTGAAGACCAGCAACAGCTTCCAGGGCTGCCACCTTCCGTGTGGGACAAGGAGCCGGACGTGTGCCTTTTCGGAAACAAGCTCTGCCGAGGACGAGAGCCATGAGATGTTCCTCCTCTGGGCAAGCCCGGGTCCCAGATCCTGTTGTGCCTGTGAATAGGCTGCAGGGGGACGGTGAAGACCAGCAACAGCTTTCAGGGCTGCCACCTTCCGTGTGGGACAAGGAGCCGGATGTGTGCGTTTTCGGAAACAGGCTCTGCCGAGGACGAGAGCCATGAGATGTTCCTCCTCTGGGCAAGCCCGGGTCCTGAATCCTGTTGTGCCTGTGAATAGGCTGCAGGGGGACGGTAAAGACCAGCAACAGCTTTCAGGGCTGCCACCTTCCGTGTGGGAGAAGGAGCCGGATGTGTGCCTTTTCGGAAACAGGCTCTGCCTAGGACGAGAGCCATGAGATGTTCCTCCTCTGGGCAAGCCCGGGTCCTGAATCCTGTTGTGCCTGTGAATAGGCTGCAGGGGGACGGTGAAGACCAGCAACAGCTTTCAGGGCTGCCACCTTCCGTGTGGGACAATGAGCCGGTCTTGTGCCTTTATGGAAACAGGCCCTGCCGAGGACGAGAGCCATGAGATGTTCCTCCTCTGGGCAAGCCCGGGTCCCAGATCCTGTTGTGCCTGTGAATAGGCCGCAGGGGGACGGTGAAGACCAGCAACAGCTTCCAGGGCTGCCACCTTCCGTGTGGGACAAGGAGCCGGACGTGTGCCTTTTCGGAAACAAGCTCTGCCGAGGACGAGAGCCATGAGATGTTCCTCCTCTGGGCAAGCCCGGGTCCCAGATCCTGTTGTGCCTGTGAATAGGCTGCAGGGGGACGGTGAACACCAGCAACAGCTTTCACGGCTGCCACCTTCACTGTGGGACAAGGAGCCGGACGTGTGCCTTTCTGGAAACAGGCCCTGCCGAGGACGAGAGCCATGAGATGTTCCTCCTCTGGGCAAGCCCGGGTCCCAGATCCTGTTGTGCCTGTGAATAGGCTGCAGGGGGACGGTGAAGACCAGCAACAGCTTTCAGGGCTGCCACCTTCCGTGTGGGAGAAGGAGCCGGATGTGTGCCTTTTCGGAAACAAGCTCTGCCGAGGACGAGAGCCATGAGATGTTCCTCCTCTGGGCAAGCCCGGGTCCCAGATCCTGTTGTGCCTGTGAATAGGCTGCAGGGGGACGGTGAAGACCAGCAACAGCTTTCAGGGCTGCCACCTTCCGTGTGGGACAAGGAGCCGGACGTGTGCCTTTTCGGAAACAAGCTCTGCCGAGGACGAGAGCCATTAGATGTTCCTCCTCTGGGCAAGCCCGGGTCCCAGATACTGTTGTGCCTGTGAACAGGCTGCAGGGGGACGGTGAAGACCAGCAACAGCTTTCAGGGCTGCCACCTTCCGTGTGGGACAAGGAGCCGGATGTGTGCCTTTTCGGAAACAGGCCCTGCCGAGGACGAGAGCCATGAGATGTTCCTCCTCTGGGCAAGCCCGGGTCCCAGATCCTGTTGTGCCTGTGAATAGGCTGCAGGGGGACGGTGAACACCAGCAACAGCTTTCACGGCTGCCACCTTCACTGTGGGACAAGGAGCCGGACGTGTGCCTTTCTGGAAACAGGCCCTGCCGAGGACGAGAGCCATGAGATGTTCCTCCTCTGGGCAAGCCCGCGTGCAAATCCTGTTGTGCCTGTGAATAGGCTGCAGGGGGACGGTGAAGACCAGCAACAGCTTTCAGGGCTGCCACCTTCCGTGTGGGAGAAGGAGCCGGATGTGTGCCTTTTCGGAAACAAGCTCTGCCGAGGACGAGAGCCATGAGATGTTCCTCCTCTGGGCAAGCCCGGGTCCCAGATCCTGTTGTGCCTGTGAATAGGCTGCAGGGGGACGGTGAAGACCAGCAACAGCTTTCAGGGCTGCCACCTTCCGTGTGGGACAAGGAGCCGGACGTGTGCCTTTTCGGAAACAAGCTCTGCCGAGGACGAGAGCCATTAGATGTTCCTCCTCTGGGCAAGCCCGGGTCCCAGATACTGTTGTGCCTGTGAACAGGCTGCAGGGGGACGGTGAAGACCAGCAACAGCTTTAAGGGCTGCCACCTTCCGTGTGGGACAAGGAGCCGGATGTGTGCCTTTTCGGAAACAGGCCCTGCCGAGGACGAGAGCCATGAGATGTTCCTCCTCTGGGCAAGCCCGGGTCCTGAATCCTGTTGTGCCTGTGAATAGGCTGCAGGGGGACGGTGAAGACCAGCAACAACTTTCAGGGCTGCCACCTTCCGTGTGGGACAATGAGCCGTTCTTGTGCCTTTATGGAAACAGGCCCTGCCGAGGACGAGAGCCATGAGATGTTCCTCCTCTGGGCAAGCCCGGGTCCCAGATCCTGTTGTGCCTGTGAATAGGCCGCAGGGGGACGGTGAAGACCAGCAACAGCTTCCAGGGCTGCCACCTTCCGTGTGGGACAAGGAGCCGGACGTGTGCCTTTTCGGAAACAAGCTCTGCCGAGGACGAGAGCCATTAGATGTTCCTCCTCTGGGCAAGCCCGGGTCCTGAATCCTGTTGTGCCTGTGAATAGGCTGCAGGGGGACGGTGAAGACCAGCAACAGCTTTCAGGGCTGCCACCTTCCGTGTTGGACAAGGAGCCGGATGTGTGCCTTTTCGGAAACAGACTCTGCCGAGGACGAGAGCCATGAGATGTTCCTCCTCTGGGCAAGCCCGCGTCCAAATCTTGTTGTGCCTGTGAATAGGCTGCAGGGCGACGGTGAAGACCAGCAACAGCTTTCAGGGCTGCCACCTTCCGTGTGGGACAAAGAGCCGGACGTGTGCGTTTTCGAAACAGGCTCTGACGAGGACGAGAGCCATGAGATGTTCCACCTCTGGGCAAGCCCGGGTCCTGAATCCTGTTGTGCCTGTGAATAGGCTGCAGGGGGACGGTGAAGACCAGCAACAGCTTTCAGGGCTGCCACCTTCCGTGTGGGACAAGGAGCCGGACGTGTCTTTCTGGATACAGGCCCTGCCGAGGACGAGAGCCATGAGATGTTCCTCCTCTGGGCAAGCCCGGGTCCTGAATCCTGTTGTGCCTGTGAATAGGCTGCAGGGGGACGGTGAAGACCAGCAACAGCTTTCAGGGCTGCCACCTTCCGTGTGGGACAATGAGCCGGTCTTGTGCCTTTATGGAAACAGGCCCTGCCGAGGACGAGAGCCATGAGATGTTCCTCCTCTGGGCAAGCCCGGGTCCCAGATCCTGTTGTGCCTGTGAATAGGCCGCAGGGGGATGGTGAAGACCAGCAACAGCTTCCAGGGCTGCCACCTTCCGTGTGGGACAAGGAGCCGGACGTGTGCCTTTTCGGAAGCAAGCTCTGCCGAGGACGAGAGCCATGAGATGTTCCTCCTCTGGGCAAGCCCGGGTCCCAGATCCTGTTGTGCCTGTGAATAGGCTGCAGGGGGACGGTGAAGACCAGCAACAGCTTTCAGGGCTGCCACCTTCCGTGTGGGAGAAGGAGCCGGATGTGTGCCTTTTCGGAAACAGGCTCTGCCGAGGACGAGAGCCATGAGATGTTCCTCCTCTGGGCAAGCCCGGGTCCTGAATCCTGTTGTGCCTGTGAATAGGCTGCAGGGGGACGGTGAAGACCAGCAACAGCTTTCAGGGCTGCCACCTTCCGTGTGGGAAAATGAGCCGGTCTTGTGCCATTATGGAAACAGGCCCTGCCGAGGACGAGAGCCATGAGATGTTCCTCCTCTGGGCAAGCCCGGGTCCAAATCCTGTTGTGCCTGTGAATAGGCTGCAGGGGGACGGTGAAGACCAGCAACAGCTTTCAGTGCCGCCACCTTCCGTGTGGGACAAGGAGCTGGACGTGTGCCTTTTCGGAAACAGGCTCTGCCGAGGACGAGAGCCATGAGATGTTCCTCCTCTGGGCAAGCCCGGGTCCCAGATCCTGTTGTGCCTGTGAATAGGCCGCAGGGGGACGGTGAAGACCAGCAACAGCTTCCAGGGATGCCACCTTCCGTGTGGGACAAGGAGCTGGACGTGTGCCTTTTCGGAAACAAGCTCTGCCGAGGACGAGAGCCATGAGATGTTCCTCCTCTGGGCAAGCCCGGGTCCCAGATCCTGTTGTGCCTGTGAATAGGCTGCAGGGGGACGGTGAACACCAGCAACAGCTTTCACGGCTGCCACCTTCACTGTGGGACAAGGAGCCGGACGTGTGCCTTTCTGGAAACAGGCCGTGCCGAGGACGAGAGCCATGAGATGTTCCTCCTCTGGGCAAGCCCGGGTCCCAGATCCTGTTGTGCCTGTGAATAGGCTGCAGGGGGACGGTGAAGACCAGCAACAGCTTTCAGGGCTGCCACCTTCCGTGTGGGACAATGAGCCGGACGTGTGCCTTTTCGGAATCAGACTCTGCCGAGGACGAGAGCCATGAGATGTTCCTCCTCTGGGCAAGCCCGGGTCCCAGATCCTGTTGTGCCTGTGAATAGGCTGCAGGGGGACGGTGAAGACCAGCAACAGC
Organism: Astur gentilis; assembly: GCF_929443795.1. Taxonomy (NCBI): domain Eukaryota; kingdom Metazoa; phylum Chordata; class Aves; order Accipitriformes; family Accipitridae; genus Astur; species Astur gentilis. The sequence continues at coordinate 1,500,853 of NW_026061071.1, forward strand.
TTTCAGGGCTGCCACCTTCCGTGTGGGAGAAGGAGCCGGATGTGTGCCTTTTCGGAAACAGGCTCTGCCGAGGACGAGAGCCATGAGATGTTCCTCCTCTGGGCAAGCCCGGGTCCTGAATCCTGTTGTGCCTGTGAATAGGCTGCAGGGGGACGGTGAAGACCAGCAACAGCTTTCAGGGCTGCCACCTTCCGTGTGGGACAAGGAGCCAGACGTGTGCCTTTTCGGAAACAAGTTCTGCCGAGGACGAGAGCCATTAGATGTTCCTCCTCTGGGCAAGCCCGGGTCCCAGATCCTGTTGTGCCTGTGAACAGGCTGCAGGGGGACGGTGAAGACCAGCAACAGCTTTCAGGGCTGCCACCTTCCGTGTGGGACAAGGAGCCGGATGTGTGCCTTTTCGGAAACAAGCTCTGCCGAGGACGAGAACCATGAGATGTTCCTCCTCTGGGCAAGACCGCGTCCAAATCCTGTTGTGCCTGTGAATAGGCTGCAGGGGGACGGTGAAGACCAGCAACAGCTTTCACGGCTGCCACATTCCGTGTGGGAAAAGGAGCCGGACGTGTGCGTTTTCGGAAACAGGCTCTGCCGAGGACGAGAGCCATGAGATGTTCCTTCTCTGGGCAAGCCCGGGTCCTGAATCCTGTTGTGCCTGTGAATAGGCTGCAGGGGGACGGTGAAGACCAGCAACAGCTTTCAGGGCTGCCACCTTCCGTGTGGGACAAGGAGCCGGATGTGTGCCTTTTCGGAAACAGGCCCTGCCGAGGACGAGAGCCATGAGATGTTCCTCCTCTGGGCAAGCCCGGGTCCAAATCCTGTTGTGCCTGTGAATAGGCTGCAGGGGGACGGTGAAGACCAGCAACAGCTTTCAGTGCCGCCACCTTCCGTGTGGGACAATGAGCCGGATGATTGCCTTTTCGGAAACAGGCTCTGCCGAGGACGAGAGCCATGAGATGTTCCTCCTCTGGGCAAGCCCGCGTCCAAATCCTGTTGTGCCTGTGAATAGGCTGCAGGGGGACGGTGAAGACCAACAACAGCTTTCAGGGCTGCCACCTTCCGTGTGGGAGAAGGAGCCGGACGTGTGCGTTTTCGGAAATAGGCTCTGCCGAGGACGAGAGCCATGACATGTTCCACCTCTGGGCAAGCCCGGGTCCTGAATCCTGTTGTGCCTGTGAATAGGCTGCAGGGGGACGGTGAAGACCAGCAACAGCTTCCAGGGCTGCCACCTTCCGTGTGGGACAAGGAGCCGGACGTGTGCCTTTTCGGAAACAAGCTCTGCCGAGGACGAGAGCCATGAGATGTTCCTCCTCTGGGCAAGCCCGGGTCCCAGATCCTGTTGTACCTGTGAATAGGCTGCAGGGGGACGGTGAAGACCAGCAACAGCTTTCAGGGCTGCCACCTTCCGTGTGGGACAAGGAGCCGGAGGTGTGCCTTTTCGGAAACAGGCTGTGCCGAGGACGAGAGCCATGAGATGTTCCTCCTCTGGGCAAGCCCGGGTCCTGAATCCTGTTGTGCCTGTGAATAGGCTGCAGGGGGACGGTAAAGACCAGCAACAGCTTTCAGGGCTGCCACATTCCGTGTGGGACAAGGAGCCAGACGTGTGCCTTTTTGGAAACAAGCTCTGCCGAGGACGAGAGCCATTAGATGTTCCTCCTCTGGGCAAGCCCGGGTCCCAGATCCTGTTGTGCCTGTGAATAGGCTGCAGGGGGACGGTGAAGACCAGCAACAGCTTTCAGGGCTGCCACATTCCGTGTGGGACAAGGAGCCGGACGTGTGCGTTTTCGGAAACAGGCTCTGCCGAGGACGAGAGCCATGAGATGTTCCACCTCTGGGCAAGCCCGTGTCCTGAATCCTGTTGTGCCTGTGAATAGGCTGCAGGGGGATGGTGAAGACCAGCAACAGCTTTCAGGGCTGCCACCTTCCGTGTGGGACAAGGAGCCGGACGTGTGCCTTTTCGGAAACAAGCTCTGCCGAGGACGAGAGCCATGAGATGTTCCTCCTCTGGGCAAGCCCGGGTCCCAGATCCTGTTGTGCCTGTGAATAGGCTGCAGGGGGACGGTGAAGACCAGCAATAGCTTTCAGGGCTGCCACCTTCCGTGTGGGACAAGGAGCCGGATGTGTGCCTTTTCGGAAACAGGCTCTGCCGAGGACGAGAGCCATGAGATGTTCCTCCTCTGGGCAAGCCCGGGTCCTGAATCCTGTTGTGCCTGTGAATAGGCTACAGGGGGACGGTGAAGACCAGCAACAGCTTTCAGGGCTGCCACCTTCCGTGTGGGACAAGGAGCCGGACGTGTCTTTCTGGATACATGCCCTGCCGAGGACGAGAGCCATGAGATGTTCCTCCTCTGGGCAAGCCCGGGTCCCAGATCCTGTTGTGCCTGTGAATAGGCCGCAGGGGGACGGTGAAGACCAGCAACAGCTTCCAGGGCTGCCACCTTCCGTGTGGGACAAGGAGCAGGACGTGTGCCTTTTCGGAATCAGTCTCTGCCGAGGACGAGAGCCATGAGATGTTCCTCCTCTGGGCAAGCCCGGGTCCCAGATCCTGTTGTGCCTGTGAATAGGCTGCAGGGGGACGGTGAACACCAGCAACAGCTTTCAGGGCTGCCACCTTCACTGTGGGACAAGGAGCCGGACGTGTGCCTTTCTGGAAACAGGCCGTGCCGAGGACGAGAGCCATGAGATGTTCCTCCTCTGGGCAAGCCCGGGTCCCAGATCCTGTTGTGCCTGTGAATAGGCTGCAGGGGGACGGTGAAGACCAGCAACAGCTTTCAGGGCTGCCACCTTCCGTGTGGGACAATGAGCCGGACGTGTGCCTTTTCGGAATCAGACTCTGCCGAGGACGAGAGCCATGAGATGTTCCTCCTCTGGGCAAGCCCGGGTCCCAGATCCTGTTGTGCCTGTGAATAGGCTGCAGGGGGACGGTGAAGACCAGCAACAGCTTTCAGGGCTGCCACCTTCCGTGTGGGAGAAGGAGCCGGATGTGTGCCTTTTCGGAAACAGGCTCTGCCGAGGACGAGAGCCATGAGATGTTCCTCCTCTGGGCAAGCCCGGGTCCTGAATCCTGTTGTGCCTGTGAATAGGCTGCAGGGGGACGGTGAAGACCAGCAACAGCTTTCAGGGCTGCCACCTTCCGTGTGGGACAATGAGCCGGATGTGTGCCTTTCTGGAAAAAGGCCCTGCCGAGGACGAGAGCCATGAGATGTTCCTCCTCTGGGCAAGCCCCGGTCCTGAATCCTGTTGTGCCTGTGAATAGGCTGCAGGGGGACGGTGAAGACCAGCAACAGCTTTCAGGGCTGCCACCTTCCGTGTGGGACAAGGAGCCGGACGTGTGCCTTTTCGGAATCAGGCTCTGCCGAGGACGAGAGCCACGAGATGTTCCTCCTCTGGGCAAGCCCGGGTCCCAGATCCTGTTGTGCCTGTGAATAGGCTGCAGGGGGACGGTGAAGACCAGCAACAGCTTTCAGGGCTGCCACCTTCCGTGTGGGACAAGGAGCCGGATGTGTGCCTTTTCGGAAACAGGCCGTGCCGAGGACGAGAGCCATGAGATGTTCCTCCTCTGGGCAAGCCCGGGTCCTGAATCCTGTTGTGCCTGTGAATAGGCTGCAGGGGGACGGTGAAGACCAGCAACAGCTTTCAGGGCTGCCACCTTCCGTGTGGGACAAGGAGCTGGACGTGTGCCTTTTCGGAAACAAGCTCTGCCGAGGACGAGAGCCATGAGATGTTCCTCCTCTGGGCAAGCCCGGGTCCCAGATCCTGTTGTGCCTGTGAACAGGCTGCAGGGGGACGGTGAAGACCAGCAACAGCTTCCAGGGCTGTCACCTTCCGTGTGGGACAAGGAGCTGGACGTGTGCCTTTTCGGAAACAAGCTCTGCCGAGGACGAGAGCCATGAGATGTTCCTCCTCTGGGCAAGCCCGGGTCCCAGATCCTGTTGTGCCTGTGACCAGGCTGCAGGGGGACGGTGAAGACCAGCAACAGCTTTCAGGGCTGCCACCTTCCGTGTGGGACAAGGAGCCGGATGTGTGCCTTTTCGGAAGCAAGCTCTGCCGAGGACGAGAGCCATGAGATGTTCCTCCTCTGGGCAAGCCCGCGTCCAAATCCTGTTGTGCCTGTGAATAGGCTGCAGGGGGACGGTGAAGACCAGCAACAGCTTTCAGGGCTGCCACATTCCGTGTGGGACAAGGAGCCGGACGTGTGCGTTTTCGGAAACAGGCTCTGCCGAGGACGAGAGCCATGAGATGTTCCACCTCTGGGCAAGCCCGTGTCCTGAATCCTGTTGTGCCTGTGAATAGGCTGCAGGGGGATGGTGAAGACCAGCAACAGCTTTCAGGGCTGCCACCTTCCGTGTGGGACAAGGAGCCGGACGTGTGCCTTTTCGGAAACAAGCTCTGCCGAGGACGAGAGCCATTAGATGTTCCTCCTCTGGGCAAGCCCGGGTCCCAGATCCTGTTGTGCCTGTGAATAGGCTGCAGGGGGACGGTGAAGACCAGCAATAGCTTTCAGGGCTGCCACCTTCCGTGTGGGACAAGGAGCCGGATGTGTGCCTTTTCGGAAACAGGCTCTGCCGAGGACGAGAGCCATGAGATGTTCCTCCTCTGGGCAAGCCCGGGTCCTGAATCCTGTTGTGCCTGTGAATAGGCTACAGGGGGACGGTGAAGACCAGCAACAGCTTTCAGGGCTGCCACCTTCCGTGTGGGACAAGGAGCCGGACGTGTCTTTCTGGATACATGCCCTGCCGAGGACGAGAGCCATGAGATGTTCCTCCTCTGGGCAAGCCCGGGTCCAAATCCTGTTGTGCCTGTGAATAGGCTGCAGGGGGACGGTGAAGACCAGCAACAGCTTTCAGGGCCGCCACCTTCCGTGTGGGACAAGGAGCCGGATGATTGCCTTTTCGGAAACAGGCTCTGCCGAGGACGAGAGCCATGAGATGTTCCTCCTCTGGGCAAGCCCGGGTCCCAGATCCTGTTGTGCCTGTGAATAGGCCGCAGGGGGACGGTGAAGACCAGCAACAGCTTCCAGGGCTGCCACCTTCCGTGTGGGACAAGGAGCAGGACGTGTGCCTTTTCGGAATCAGACTCTGCCGAGGACGAGAGCCATGAGATGTTCCTCCTCTGGGCAAGCCCGGGTCCCAGATCCTGTTGTGCCTGTGAATAGGCTGCAGGGGGACGGTGAACACCAGCAACAGCTTTCAGGGCTGCCACCTTCACTGTGGGACAAGGAGCCGGACGTGTGCCTTTCTGGAAACAGGCCGTGCCGAGGACGAGAGCCATGAGATGTTCCTCCTCTGGGCAAGCCCGGGTCCCAGATCCTGTTGTGCCTGTGAATAGGCTGCAGGGGGACGGTGAAGACCAGCAACAGCTTTCAGGGCTGCCACCTTCCGTGTGGGACAATGAGCCGTACGTGTGCCTTTTCGGAATCAGACTCTGCCGAGGACGAGAGCCATGAGATGTTCCTCCTCTGGGCAAGCCCGGGTCCCAGATACTGTTGTGCCTGTGAACAGGCTGCAGGGGGACGGTGAAGACCAGCAACAGCTTTCAGGGCTGCCACCTTCCGTGTGGGACAAGGAGCCGGATGTGTGCCTTTTCGGAAAAAGGCCCTGCCGAGGACGAGAGCCATGAGATGTTCCTCCTCTGGGCAAGCCCGGGTCCTGAATCCTGTTGTGCCTGTGAATAGGCTGCAGGGGGACGGTGAAGACCAGCAACAGCTTTCAGGGCTGCCACCTTCCGTGTGGGACAAGGAGCCTGACGTGTGCCTTTTCGGAAACAAGTTCTGCCGAGGACGAGAGCCATTAGATGTTCCTCCTCTGGGCAAGCCCGGGTCCCAGATCCTGTTGTGCCTGTGAACAGGCTGCAGGGGGACGGTGAAGACCAGCAACAGCTTTCAGGTCTGCCACCTTCCGTGTGGGACAAGGAGCCGGATGTGTGCCTTTTCGGAAACAAGCTCTGCCGAGGACGAGAGCCATGAGATGTTCCACCTCTGGGCAAGCCCGCGTCCAAATCCTGTTGTGCCTGTGAATAGGCTGCAGGGGGACGGTGAAGACCAGCAACAGCTTTCACGGCTGCCACATTCCGTGTGGGAAAAGGAGCCGGACGTGTGCGTTTTCGGAAACAGGCTCTGCCGAGGACGAGAGCCATGAGATGTTCCTTCTCTGGGCAAGCCCGGGTCCTGAATCCTGTTGTGCCTGTGAATAGGCTGCAGGGGGACGGTGAAGACCAGCAACAGCTTTCAGGGCTGCCACCTTCCGTGTGGGACAAGGAGCCGGACGTGTGCCTTTTCGGAAACAAGCTCTGCCGAGGACGAGAGCCATGAGATGTTCCTCCTCTGGGCAAGCCCGGGTCCCAGATCCTGTTGTGCCTGTGAATAGGCTGCAGGGGGACGGTGAACACCAGCAACAGCTTTCAGGGCTGCCACCTTCACTGTGGGACAAGGAGCCGGACGTGTGCCTTTCTGGAAACAGGCCGTGCCGAGGACGAGAGCCATGAGATGTTCCTCCTCTGGGCAAGCCCGGGTCCCAGATCCTGTTGTGCCTGTGAATAGGCTGCAGGGGGACGGTGAAGACCAGCAACAGCTTTCAGGGCTGCCACCTTCCGTGTGGGACAATGAGCCGGACGTGTGCCTTTTCGGAATCAGACTCTGCCGAGGACGAGAGCCATGAGATGTTCCTCCTCTGGGCAAGCCCGGGTCCCAGATCCTGTTGTGCCTGTGAATAGGCTGCAGGGGGACGGTGAAGACCAGCAACAGCTTTCAGGGCTGCCACCTTCCGTGTGGGAGAAGGAGCCGGATGTGTGCCTTTTCGGAAACAGGCTCTGCCGAGGACGAGAGCCATGAGATGTTCCTCCTCTGGGCAAGCCCGGGTCCTGAATCCTGTTGTGCCTGTGAATAGGCTGCAGGGGGACGGTGAAGACCAGCAACAGCTTTCAGGGCTGCCACCTTCCGTGTGGGACAAGGAGCCAGACGTGTGCCTTTTCGGAAACAAGTTCTGCCGAGGACGAGAGCCATTAGATGTTCCTCCTCTGGGCAAGCCCGGGTCCCAGATCCTGTTGTGCCTGTGAACAGGCTGCAGGGGGACGGTGAAGACCAGCAACAGCTTTCAGGTCTGCCACCTTCCGTGTGGGACAAGGAGCCGGATGTGTGCCTTTTCGGAAACAAGCTCTGCCGAGGACGAGAGCCATTAGATGTTCCTCCTCTGGGCAAGCCCGGGTCCCAGATCCTGTTGTGCCTGTGAATAGGCTGCAGGGGGACGGTGAAGACCAGCAATAGCTTTCAGGGCTGCCACCTTCCGTGTGGGACAAGGAGCCGGATGTGTGCCTTTTCGGAAACAGGCTCTGCCGAGGACGAGAGCCATGAGATGTTCCTCCTCTGGGCAAGCCCGGGTCCTGAATCCTGTTGTGCCTGTGAATAGGCTACAGGGGGACGGTGAAGACCAGCAACAACTTTCAGGGCTGCCACCTTCCGTGTGGGACAAGGAGCCGGACGTGTCTTTCTGGATACATGCCCTGCCGAGGACGAGAGCCATGAGATGTTCCTCCTCTGGGCAAGCCCGGGTCCAAATCCTGTTGTGCCTGTGAATAGGCTGCAGGGGGACGGTGAAGACCAGCAACAGCTTTCAGGGCCGCCACCTTCCGTGTGGGACAAGGAGCCGGATGATTGCCTTTTCGGAAACAGGCTCTGCCGAGGACGAGAGCCATGAGATGTTCCTCCTCTGGGCAAGCCCGGGTCCCAGATCCTGTTGTGCCTGTGAATAGGCCGCAGGGGGACGGTGAAGACCAGCAACAGCTTCCAGGGCTGCCACCTTCCGTGTGGGACAAGGAGCAGGACGTGTGCCTTTTCGGAATCAGACTCTGCCGAGGACGAGAGCCATGAGATGTTCCTCCTCTGGGCAAGCCCGGGTCCCAGATCCTGTTGTGCCTGTGAATAGGCTGCAGGGGGACGGTGAACACCAGCAACAGCTTTCAGGGCTGCCACCTTCACTGTGGGACAAGGAGCCGGACGTGTGCCTTTCTGGAAACAGGCCGTGCCGAGGACGAGAGCCATGAGATGTTCCTCCTCTGGGCAAGCCCGGGTCCCAGATCCTGTTGTGCCTGTGAATAGGCTGCAGGGGGACGGTGAAGACCAGCAACAGCTTTCAGGGCTGCCACCTTCCGTGTGGGACAATGAGCCGGACGTGTGCCTTTTCGGAATCAGACTCTGCCGAGGACGAGAGCCATGAGATGTTCCTCCTCTGGGCAAGCCCGGGTCCCAGATCCTGTTGTGCCTGTGAATAGGCTGCAGGGGGACGGTGAAGACCAGCAACAGCTTTCAGGGCTGCCACCTTCCGTGTGGGAGAAGGAGCCGGATGTGTGCCTTTTCGGAAAAAGGCCCTGCCGAGGACGAGAGCCATGAGATGTTCCTCCTCTGGGCAAGCCCGGGTCCTGAATCCTGTTGTGCCTGTGAATAGGCTGCAGGGGGACGGTGAAGACCAGCAACAGCTTTCAGGGCTGCCACCTTCCGTGTGGGACAAGGAGCCAGACGTGTGCCTTTTCGGAAACAAGTTCTGCCGAGGACGAGAGCCATTAGATGTTCCTCCTCTGGGCAAGCCCGGGTCCCAGATCCTGTTGTGCCTGTGAACAGGCTGCAGGGGGACGGTGAAGACCAGCAACAGCTTTCAGGTCTGCCACCTTCCGTGTGGGACAAGGAGCCGGATGTGTGCCTTTTCGGAAACAAGCTCTGCCGAGGACGAGAGCCATGAGATGTTCCACCTCTGGGCAAGCCCGCGTCCAAATCCTGTTGTGCCTGTGAATAGGCTGCAGGGGGACGGTGAAGACCAGCAACAGCTTTCACGGCTGCCACATTCCGTGTGGGAAAAGGAGCCGGACGTGTACGTTTTCGGAAACAGGCTCTGCCGAGGACGAGAGCCATGAGATGTTCCTTCTCTGGGCAAGCCCGGGTCCTGAATCCTGTTGTGCCTGTGAATAGGCTGCAGGGGGACGGTGAAGACCAGCAACAGCTTTCAGGGCTGCCACCTTCCGTGTGGGACAAGGAGCCGGACGTGTGCCTTTTCGGAAACAAGCTCTGCCGAGGACGAGAGCCATGAGATGTTCCTCCTCTGGGCAAGCCCGGGTCCCAGATCCTGTTGTGCCTGTGAATAGGCTGCAGGGGGACGGTGAACACCAGCAACAGCTTTCAGGGCTGCCACCTTCACTGTGGGACAAGGAGCCGGACGTGTGCCTTTCTGGAAACAGGCCGTGCCGAGGACGAGAGCCATGAGATGTTCCTCCTCTGGGCAAGCCCGGGTCCCAGATCCTGTTGTGCCTGTGAATAGGCTGCAGGGGGACGGTGAAGACCAGCAACAGCTTTCAGGGCTGCCACCTTCCGTGTGGGACAATGAGCCGGACGTGTGCCTTTTCGGAATCAGACTCTGCCGAGGACGAGAGCCATGAGATGTTCCTCCTCTGGGCAAGCCCGGGTCCCAGATCCTGTTGTGCCTGTGAATAGGCTGCAGGGGGACGGTGAAGACCAGCAACAGCTTTCAGGGCTGCCACCTTCCGTGTGGGAGAAGGAGCCGGATGTGTGCCTTTTCGGAAACAGGCTCTGCCGAGGACGAGAGCCATGAGATGTTCCTCCTCTGGGCAAGCCCGGGTCCTGAATCCTGTTGTGCCTGTGAATAGGCTGCAGGGGGACGGTGAAGACCAGCAACAGCTTTCAGGGCTGCCACCTTCCGTGTGGGACAAGGAGCCAGACGTGTGCCTTTTCGGAAACAAGTTCTGCCGAGGACGAGAGCCATTAGATGTTCCTCCTCTGGGCAAGCCCGGGTCCCAGATCCTGTTGTGCCTGTGAACAGGCTGCAGGGGGACGGTGAAGACCAGCAACAGCTTTCAGGTCTGCCACCTTCCGTGTGGGACAAGGAGCCGGATGTGTGCCTTTTCGGAAACAAGCTCTGCCGAGGACGAGAGCCATGAGATGTTCCACCTCTGGGCAAGCCCGCGTCCAAATCCTGTTGTGCCTGTGAATAGGCTGCAGGGGGACGGTGAAGACCAGCAACAGCTTTCACGGCTGCCACATTCCGTGTGGGAAAAGGAGCCGGACGTGTGCGTTTTCGGAAACAGGCTCTGCCGAGGACGAGAGCCATGAGATGTTCCTTCTCTGGGCAAGCCCGGGTCCTGAATCCTGTTGTGCCTGTGAATAGGCTGCAGGGGGACGGTGAAGACCAGCAACAGCTTTCAGGGCTGCCACCTTCCGTGTGGGACAAGGAGCCGGACGTGTGCCTTTTCGGAAACAAGCTCTGCCGAGGACGAGAGCCATGAGATGTTCCTCCTCTGGGCAAGCCCGGGTCCCAGATCCTGTTGTGCCTGTGAATAGGCTGCAGGGGGACGGTGAACACCAGCAACAGCTTTCACGGCTGCCACATTCCGTGTGGGACAAGGAGCCAGACGTGTGCCTTTCTGGAAACAGGCCCTGCCGAGGACGAGAGCCATGAGATGTTCCTCCTCTGGGCAAGCCCGGGTCCCAGATCCTGTTGTGCCTGTGAATAGGCTGCAGGGGGACGGTGAAGACCAGCAACAGCTTTCAGGGCTGCCACCTTCACTGTGGGACAAGGAGCCGGATGTGTGCCTTTTCGGAAACAAGCTCTGCCGAGGACGAGAGCCATGAGATGTTCCTCCTCTGGGCAAGCCCGGGTCCCAGATCCTGTTGTGCCTGTGAATAGGCTGCAGGGGGACGGTGAAGACCAGCAACAGCTTTCAGGGCTGCCACCTTCCGTGTGGGACAAGGAGCCGGACGTGTGCCTTTTCGGAAACAAGCTCTGCCGAGGACGAGAGCCATTAGATGTTCCTCCTCTGGGCAAGCCCGGGTCCCAGATACTGTTGTGCCTGTGAACAGGCTGCAGGGGGACGGTGAAGACCAGCAACAGCTTTCAGGGCTTCCACCTTCCGTGTGGGACAAGGAGTCGGATGTGTGCCTTTTCGGAAACAGGCTCTGCCGAGGACGAGAGCCATGAGATGTTCCTCCTCTGGGCAAGCCCGCGTCCAAATCCTTTTGTGCCTGTGAATAGGCTGCAGGGGGACGGTGAAGACCAGCAACAGCTTTCAGGGCTGCCACATTCCGTGTGGGACAAGGAGCCGGACGTGTGCGTTTTCGGAAATAGGCTCTGCCGAGGACGAGAGCCATGAGATGTTCCACCTCTGGGCAAGCCCGGCTCCTGAATCCTGTTGTGCCTGTGAATAGGCTGCAGGGGGACGGTGAAGACCAGCAACAGCTTCCAGGGCTGCCACCTTCCGTGTGGGACAAGGAGCCGGACGTGTGCCTTTTCGGAAACAAGCTCTGCCGAGGACGAGAGCCATGAGATGTTCCTCCTCTGGGCAAGCCCGGCTCCCAGATCCTGTTGTGCCTGTGAATAGGCTGCAGGGGGACGGTGAAGACCAGCAACAGCTTTCACGGCTGCCACCTTCCGTGTGGGACAATGAGCCAGTCTTGTGCCTTTATGGAAACAGGCCCTGCGAGGACGAGAGCCATGAGATGTTCCTCCTCTGGGCAAGCCCAGGTCCCAGATCCTGTTGTGCCTGTGAATAGGCTGCAGGGGGACGGTGAAGACCAGCAACAGCTTCCAGGTCTGTCACCTTCCGTGTGGTACAAGGAGCCGGACGTGTGCCTTTTCGGAAACAAGCTCTGCCGAGGACGAGAGCCATGAGATGTTCCTTCTCTGGGCAAGCCCGGGTCCTGAATCCTGTTGTGCCTGTGAATAGGCTGCAGGGGGACGGTGAAGACCAGCAACAGCTTTCAGGGCTGCCACCTTCCGTGTGGGACAAGGAGCTGGACGTGTGCCTTTTCGGAAACAAGCTCTGCCGAGGACGAGAGCCATGAGATGTTCCTCCTCTGGGCAAGCCCGGGTCCCAGATCCTGTTGTGCCTGTGAACAGGCTGCAGGGGGACGGTGAAGACCAGCAACAGCTTCCAGGGCTGTCACCTTCCGTGTGGGACAAGGAGCTGGACGTGTGCCTTTTCGGAAACAAGCTCTGCCGAGGACGAGAGCCATGAGATGTTCCTCCTCTGGGCAAGCCCGGGTCCCAGATCCTGTTGTGCCTGTGACCAGGCTGCAGGGGGACGGTGAAGACCAGCAACAGCTTTCAGGGCTGCCACCTTCCGTGTGGGACAAGGAGCCGGATGTGTGCCTTTTCAGAAACAGGCTCTGCCGAGGACGAGAGCCATGAGATGTTCCTCCTCTGGGCAAGCCCGCGTCCAAATCCTGTTGTGCCTGTGAATAGGCTGCAGGGGGACGGTGAAGACCAGCAACAGCTTTCACGGCTGCCACCTTCCGTGTGGGACAAGGAGCCGGACGTGTCCGTTTTCGGAAACAGGCTCTGACGAGGACGAGAGCCATGAGATGTTCCACCTCTGGGCAAGCCCGGGTCCTGAATCCTGTTGTGCCTGTGAATAGGCTACAGGGGGACGGTGAAGACCAGCAACAGCTTTCAGGGCTGCCACCTTCCGTGTGGGACAAGGAGCCGGACGTGTCGTTCTGGATACATGCCCTGCCGAGGACGAGAGCCATGAGATGTTCCTCCTCTGGGCAAGCCCGGGTCCAAATCCTGTTGTGCCTGTGAATAGGCTGCAGGGGGACGGTGAAGACCAGCAACAGCTTTCAGGGCCGCCACCTTCCGTGTGGGACAAGGAGCCGGATGATTGCCTTTTCGGAAACAGGCTCTGCCGAGGACGAGAGCCATGAGATGTTCCTCCTCTGGGCAAGCCCGGGTCCCAGATCCTGTTGTGCCTGTGAATAGGCCGCAGGGGGACGGTGAAGACCAGCAACAGCTTCCAGGGCTGCCACCTTCCGTGTGGGACAAGGAGCCGGACGTGTGCCTTTTCGGAAGCAAGCTCTGCCGAGGACGAGAGCCATGAGATGTTCCTCCTCTGGGCAAGCCCGGGTCCCAGATCCTGTTGTGCCTGTGAATAGGCTGCAGGGGGACGGTGAAGACCAGCAACAGCTTTCAGGGCTGCCACCTTCCGTGTGGGACAAGGAGCCGGACGTGTGCCTTTTCGGAATCAGACTCTGCCGAGGACGAGAGCCATGAGATGTTCCTCCTCTGGGCAAGCCCGGGTCCCAGATCCTGTTGTGCCTGTGAATAGGCTGCAGGGGGACGGTGAAGACCAGCAACAGCTTTCAGGGCTGCCACCTTCCGTGTGGGAGAAGGAGCCGGATGTGTGCCTTTTCGGAAACAGGCTCTGCCGAGGACGAGAGCCATGAGATGTTCCTCCTCTGGGCAAGCCCGCGTCCAAATCCTGTTGTGCCTGTGAATAGGCTGCAGGGGGACGGTGAAGACCAGCAACAGCTTTCACGGCTGCCACCTTCCGTGTGGGACAAGGAGCCGGACGTGTCCGTTTTCGGAAACAGGCTCTGACGAGGACAAGAGCCATGAGATGTTCCACCTCTGGGCAAGCCCGGGTCCTGAATCCTGTTGTGCCTGTGAATAGGCTACAGGGGGACGGTGAAGACCAGCAACAGCTTTCAGGGCTGCCACCTTCCGTGTGGGACAAGGAGCCGGACGTGTCGTTCTGGATACAGGCCCTGCCGAGGACGAGAGCCATGAGATGTTCCTCCTCTGGGCAAGCCCGGGTCCAAATCCTGTTGTGCCTGTGAATAGGCTGCAGGGGGACGGTGAAGACCAGCAACAGCTTTCAGGGCCGCCACCTTCCGTGTGGGACAAGGAGCCGGATGATTGCCTTTTCGGAAGCAAGCTCTGCCGAGGACGAGAGCCATGAGATGTTCCTCCTCTGGGCAAGCCCGGGTCCCAGATCCTGTTGTGCCTGTGAATAGGCTGCAGGGGGACGGTGAAGACCAGCAACAGCTTTCAGGGCTGCCACCTTCCGTGTGGGACAAGGAGCCGGACGTGTGCCTTTTCGGAATCAGACTCTGCCGAGGACGAGAGCCATGAGATGTTCCTCCTCTGGGCAAGCCCGGGTCCCAGATCCTGTTGTGCCTGTGAATAGGCTGCAGGGGGACGGTGAAGACCAGCAACAGCTTTCAGGGCTGCCACCTTCCGTGTGGGAGAAGGAGCCGGATGTGTGCCTTTTCGGAAACAGGCTCTGCCGAGGACGAGAGCCATGAGATGTTCCTCCTCTGGGCAAGCCCGGGTCCTGAATCCTGTTGTGCCTGTGAATAGGCTGCAGGGGGACGGTGAAGACCAGCAACAGCTTTCAGGGCTGCCACCTTCCGTGTGGGACAAGGAGCCAGACGTGTGCCTTTTCGGAAACAAGTTCTGCCGAGGACGAGAGCCATTAGATGTTCCTCCTCTGGCCACGCCCGGGTCCCAGATCCTGTTGTGCCTGTGAATAGGCTGCAGGGGGACGGTGAAGACCAGCAACAGCTTTCAGGGCTGCCACCTTCCGTGTGGGACAAGGAGCCGGATGTGTGCCTTTTCGGAAACAAGCTCTGCCGAGGACGAGAGCCATGAGATGTTCCTCCTCTGGGCAAGCCCGCGTCCAAATCCTGTTGTGCCTGTGAATAGGCTGCAGGGGGACGGTGAAGACCAGCAACAGCTTTCACGGCTGCCACATTCCGTGTGGGAAAAGGAGCCGGACGTGTGCGTTTTCGGAAACAGGCTCTGCCGAGGACGAGAGCCATGAGATGTTCCTTCTCTGGGCAAGCCCGGGTCCTGAATCCTGTTGTGCCTGTGAATAGGCTGCAGGGGGATGGTGAAGACCAGCAACAGCTTTCAGGGCTGCCACCTTCCGTGTGGGACAAGGAGCCGGACGTGTGCCTTTTCGGAAACAAGCTCTGCCGAGGACGAGAGCCATGAGATGTTCCTCCTCTGGGCAAGCCCGGGTCCCAGATCCTGTTGTGCCTGTGAATAGGCTGCAGGGGGACGGTGAACACCAGCAACAGCTTCCAGGGCTGTCACCTTCCGTGTGGGACAAGGAGCTGGACGTGTGCCTTTTCGGAAACAGGCTGTGCCGAGGACGAGAGCCATGAGATGTTCCTCCTCTGGGCAAGCCCGGGTCCCAGATCCTGTTGTGCCTGTGACCAGGCTGCAGGGGGACGGTGAAGACCAGCAACAGCTTTCAGGGCTGCCACCTTCCGTGTGGGACAAGGAGCCGGACGTGTGCCTTTTCGGAATCAGGCTCTGCCGAGGACGAGAGCCATGAGATGTTCCTCCTCTGGGCAAGCCCGCGTCCAAATCCTGTTGTGCCTGTGAATAGGCTGCAGGGGGACGGTGAAGACCAGCAACAGCTTTCAGGGCTGCCACCTTCCGTGTGGGACAAGGAGCCGGACGTGTGCGTTTTCGGAAACAGGCTCTGCCGAGGACGAGAGCCATGAGATGTTCCACCTCTGGGCAAGCCCGTGTCCTGAATCCTGTTGTGCCTGTGAATAGGCTGCAGGGGGACGGTGAAGACCAGCAACAGCTTTCAGGGCTGCCACCTTCCGTGTGGGACAAGGAGCCGGACGTGTGCCTTTTCGGAAACAAGCTCTGCCGAGGACGAGAGCCATTAGATGTTCCTCCTCTGGGCAAGCCCGGGTCCCAGATCCTGTTGTGCCTGTGAATAGGCTGCAGGGGGACGGTGAAGACCAGCAATAGCTTTCAGGGCTGCCACCTTCCGTGTGGGACAAGGAGCCGGATGTGTGCCTTTTCGGAAACAGGCTCTGCCGAGGACGAGAGCCATGAGATGTTCCTCCTCTGGGCAAGCCCGCGTCCAAATCCTGTTGTGCCTGTGAATAGGCTGCAGGGGGACGGTGAAGACCAGCAACAGCTTTCACGGCTGCCACATTCCGTGTGTGACAAGGAGCCGGACGTGTCCGTTTTCGGAAACAGGCTCTGACGAGGACGAGAGCCATGAGATGTTCCACCTCTGGGCAAGCCCGGGTCCTGAATCCTGTTGTGCCTGTGAATAGGCTACAGGGGGACGGTGAAGACCAGCAACAGCTTTCAGGGCTGCCACCTTCCGTGTGGGACAAGGAGCCGGACGTGTCTTTCTGGATAAATGCCCTGCCGAGGACGAGAGCCATGAGATGTTCCTCCTCTGGGCAAGCCCGGGTCCAAATCCTGTTGTGCCTGTGAATAGGCTGCAGGGGGACGGTGAAGACCAGCAACAGCTTTCAGGGCCGCCACCTTCCGTGTGGGACAAGGAGCCGGATGATTGCCTTTTCGGAAACAGGCTCTGCCGAGGACGAGAGCCATGAGATGTTCCTCCTCTGGGCAAGCCCGGGTCCCAGATCCTGTTGTGCCTGTGAATAGGCCGCAGGGGGACGGTGAAGACCAGCAACAGCTTCCAGGGCTGCCACCTTCCGTGTGGGACAAGGAGCCGGACGTGTGCCTTTTCGGAATCAGACTCTGCCGAGGACGAGAGCCATGAGATGTTCCTCCTCTGGGCAAGCCCGGGTCCCAGATCCTGTTGTGCCTGTGAATAGGCTGCAGGGGGACGGTGAACACCAGCAACAGCTTTCAGGGCTGCCACCTTCCGTGTGGGACAAGGAGCCGGACGTGTGCCTTTCTGGAAACAGGCCGTGCCGAGGACGAGAGCCATGAGATGTTCCTCCTCTGGTTAAGCCCGGGTCCCAGATCCTGTTGTGCCTGTGAATAGGCTGCAGGGGGACGGTGAAGACCAGCAACAGCTTTCAGGGCTGCCACCTTCCGTGTGGGAGAAGGAGCCGGATGTGTGCCTTTTCGGAAACAGGCTCTGCCGAGGACGAGAGCCATGAGATGTTCCTCCTCTGGGCAAGCCCGGGTCCTGAATCCTGTTGTGCCTGTGAATAGGCTGCAGGGGGACGGTGAAGACCAGCAACAGCTTTCAGGGCTGCCACCTTCCGTGTGGGACAAGGAGCCAGACGTGTGCCTTTTCGGAAACAAGTTCTGCCGAGGACGAGAGCCATTAGATGTTCCTCCTCTGGCCACGCCCGGGTCCCAGATCCTGTTGTGCCTGTGAACAGGCTGCAGGGGGACGGTGAAGACCAGCAACAGCTTTCAGGGCTGCCACCTTCCGTGTGGGACAAGGAGCCGGATGTGTGCCTTTTCGGAAACAAGCTCTGCCGAGGACGAGAGCCATGAGATGTTCCTCCTCTGGGCAAGCCCGGGTCCTGAATCCTGTTGTGCCTGTGAATAGGCTGCAGGGGGACGGTGAAGACCAGCAACAGCTTTCAGGGCTGCCACCTTCCGTGTGGGACAAGGAGCCGGACGTGTGCCTTTTCGGAAACAAGCTCTGCCGAGGACGAGAGCCATTAGATGTTCCTCCTCTGGGCAAGCCCGGGTCCCAGATCCTGTTGTGCCTGTGAATAGGCTGCAGGGGGACGGTGAACACCAGCAACAGCTTTCACGGCTGCCACATTCCGTGTGGGACAAGGAGCCGGACGTGTGCCTTTCTGGAAACAGGCCCTGCCGAGGACGAGAGCCATGAGATGTTCCTCCTCTGGGCAAGCCCGGGTCCCAGATCCTGTTGTGCCTGTGAATAGGCTGCAGGGGGACGGTGAAGACCAGCAACAGCTTTCAGGGCTGCCACCTTCCGTGTGGGAGAAGGAGCCGGATGTGTGCCTTTTCGGAAAAGGGCTCTGCCGAGGACGAGAGCCATGAGATGTTCCTCCTCTGGGCAAGCCTGGGTCCCAGATCCTGTTGTGCCTGTGAATAGGCTGCAGGGGGACGGTGAAGACCAGCAACAGCTTTCACGGCTGCCACCTTCCGTGTGGGACAAGGAGCCGGACGTGTGCCTTTTCGGAAACAAGCTCTGCCGAGGACGAGAGCCATTAGATGTTCCTCCTCTGGGCAAGCCCGGGTCCCAGATACTGTTGTGCCTGTGAATAGGCCGCAGGGGGACGGTGAAGACCAGCAACAGCTTCCAGGGCTGCCACCTTCCGTGTGGGACATGGAGCCGGACGTGTGCCTTTTCGGAATCAGACTCTGCCGAGGACGAGAGCCATGAGATGTTCCTCCTCTGGGCAAGCCCGGGTCCCAGATCCTGTTGTGCCTGTGAATAGGCTGCAGGGGGACGGTAAACACCAGCAACAGCTTTCAGGGCTGCCACCTTCACTGTGGGACAAGGAGCCGGACGTGTGCCTTTCTGGAAACAGGCCGTGCCGAGGACGAGAGCCATGAGATGTTCCTCCTCTGGTTAAGCCCGGGTCCCAGATCCTGTTGTGCCTGTGAATAGGCTGCAGGGGGACGGTGAAGACCAGCAACAGCTTTCAGGGCTGCCACCTTCCGTGTGGGAGAAGGAGCCGGATGTGTGCCTTTTCGGAAACAGGATCTGCCGAGGAAGAGAGCCATGAGATGTTCCTCCTCTGGGCAAGCCCGGGTCCTGAATCCTGTTGTGCCTGTGAATAGGCTGCAGGGGGACGGTGAAGACCAGCAACAGCTTTCAGGGCTGCCACCTTCCGTGTGGGACAAGGAGCCAGACGTGTGCCTTTTCGGAAACAAGTTCTGCCGAGGACGAGAGCCATTAGATGTTCCTCCTCTGGCCACGCCCGCGTCCAAATCCTGTTGTGCCTGTGAATAGGCTGCAGGGGGACGGTGAAGACCAGCAACAGCTTTCACGGCTGCCACATTCCGTGTGGGAAAAGGAGCCGGACGTGTGCGTTTTCGGAAACAGGCTCTGCCGAGGACGAGAGCCATGAGATGTTCCTTCTCTGGGCAAGCCCGGGTCCTGAATCCTGTTGTGCCTGTGAATAGGCTGCAGGGGGACGGTGAAGACCAGCAACAGCTTTCAGGGCTGCCACCTTCCGTGTGGGACAAGGAGCCGGACGTGTGCCTTTTCGGAAACAAGCTCTGCCGAGGACGAGAGCCATTAGATGTTCCTCCTCTGGGCAAGCCCGGGTCCCAGATCCTGTTGTGCCTGTGAATAGGCTGCAGGGGGACGGTGAACACCAGCAACAGCTTTCACGGCTGCCACATTCCGTGTGGGACAAGGAGCCGGACGTGTGCCTTTCTGGAAACAGGCCCTGCCGAGGACGAGAGCCATGAGATGTTCCTCCTCTGGGCAAGCCCGGGTCCCAGATCCTGTTGTGCCTGTGAATAGGCTGCAGGGGGACGGTGAAGACCAGCAACAGCTTTCAGGGCTGCCACCTTCCGTGTGGGAGAAGGAGCCGGATGTGTGCCTTTTCGGAAACGGGCTCTGCCGAGGACGAGAGCCATGAGATGTTCCTCCTCTGGGCAAGCCTGGGTCCCAGATCCTGTTGTGCCTGTGAATAGGCTGCAGGGGGACGGTGAAGACCAGCAACAGCTTTCAGGGCTGCCACCTTCCGTGTGGGACAAGGAGCCGGACGTGTGCCTTTTCGGAAACAAGCTCTGCCGAGGACGAGAGCCATGAGATGTTCCTCCTCTGGGCAAGCCCGGGTCCCAGATACTGTTGTGCCTGTGAACAGGCTGCAGGGGGACGGTGAAGACCAGCAACAGCTTTCAGGGCTGCCACCTTCCGTGTGGGACAAGGAGTCGGATGTGTGCCTTTTCGGAAACAAGCTCTGCCGAGGACGAGAGCCATGAGATGTTCCTCCTCTGGGCAAGCCCCGGTCCCAGATCCTGTTGTGCCTGTGAATAGGCTGCAGGGGGACGGTGAAGACCAGCAACAGCTTTCAGGGCTGCCACATTCCGTGTGGGACAAGGAGCCGGACGTGTGCGTTTTCGGAAACAGGCTCTGCTGAGGACGAGAGCCATGAGATGTTCCTCCTCTGGGCAAGCCCGGGTCCCAGATCCTGTTGTGCCTGTGAATAGGCTGCAGGGGGACGGTGAAGACCAGCAACAGCTTCCAGGGCTGCCACCTTCCGTGTGGGACAAGGAGCCGGACGTGTGCCTTTTCGGAAACAAGCTCTGCCGAGGACGAGAGCCATGAGATGTTCCTCCTCTGGGCAAGCCCCGGTCCCAGATCCTGTTGTGCCTGTGAATAGGCTGCAGGGGGACGGTGAAGACCAGCAACAGCTTTCAGGGCTGCCACCTTCCGTGTGGGACAAGGAGCCGGATGTGTGCCTTTTCGGAAACAGGCTCTGACGAGGACGAGAGCCATGAGATGTTCCTCCTCTGGGCAAGCCCGCGTCCAAATCCTGTTGTGCCTGTGAATAGGCTGCAGGGGGACGGTGAAGACCAGCAACAGCTTTCAGGGCTGCCACATTCCGTGTGGGACAAGGAGCCGGACGTGTGCGTTTTCGGAAACAGGCTCTGCCGAGGACGAGAGCCATGAGATGTTCCACCTCTGGGCAAGCCCGGGTCCTGAATCCTGTTGTGCCTGTGAATAGGCTGCAGGGGGACGGTGAAGACCAGCAACAGCTTTCAGGGCTGCCACCTTCCGTGTGGGACAAGGAGCCGGACGTGTGCCTTTTCGGAAACAAGCTCTGCCGAGGACGAGAGCCATGAGATGTTCCTCCTCTGGGCAAGCCCGGGTCCCAGATCCTGTTGTGCCTGTGAATAGGCTGCAGGGGGACGGTGAAGACCAGCAACAGCTTTCAGGGCTGCCACCTTCCGTGTGGGACAAGGAGCCGGATGTGTGCCTTTTCGGAAACAGGCTCTGCCGAGGACGAGAGCCATGAGATGTTCCTCCTCTGGGCAAGCCCGGGTCCTGAATCCTGTTGTGCCTGTGAATAGGCTGCAGGGGGACGGTAAAGACCAGCAACAGCTTTCAGGGCTGCCACCTTCCGTGTGGGACAAGGAGCCAGACGTGTGCCTTTTTGGAAACAAGCTCTGCCGAGGACGAGAGCCATTAGATGTTCCTCCTCTGGGCAAGCCCGGGTCGCAGATCCTGTTGTGCCTGTGAATAGGCTGCAGGGGGACGGTGAAGACCAGCAACAGCTTTCAGGGCTGCCACCTTCCGTGTGGGACAAGGAGCCGGATGTGTGCCTTTTCGGAAACAGGCTCTGCCGAGGACGAGAGCCATGAGATGTTCCTCCTCTGGGCAAGCCCGGGTCCAAATCCTGTTGTGCCTGTGAATAGGCTGCAGGGGGACGGTGAAGACCAGCAACAGCTTTCACGGCTGCCACCTTCCGTGTGGGACAATGAGCCAGTCTTGTGCCTTTATGGAAACAGGCCCTGCGAGGACGAGAGCCATGAGATGTTCCTCCTCTGGGCAAGCCCGGGTCCCAGATCCTGTTGTGCCTGTGAATAGGCTGCAGGGGGACGGTGAAGACCAGCAACAGCTTCCAGGGCTGTCACCTTCCGTGTGGTACAAGGAGCTGGACGTGTGCCTTTTCGGAAACAAGCTCTGCCGAGGACGAGAGCCATGAGATGTTCCTCCTCTGGGCAAGCCCGGGTCCCAGATCCTGTTGTGCCTGTGAATAGGCTGCAGGGGGACGGTGAAGACCAGCAACAGCTTTCAGGGCTGCCACCTTCCGTGTGGGACAATGAGCCGGATGAGTGCCTTTTCGGAAACAGGCTCTGCCGAGGACGAGAGCCATGAGATGTTCCTCCTCTGGGCAAGCCCGGGTCCCAGATCCTGTTGTGCCTGTGAACAGGCTGCAGGGGGACGGTGAAGACCAGCAACAGCTTCCAAGGCTGTCACCTTCCGTGTGGGACAAGGAGCTGGACGTGTGCCTTTTCGGAAACAAGCTCTGCCGATGACGAGAGCCATGAGATGTTCCTCCTCTGGGCAAGCCCGGGTCCCAGATCCTGTTGTGCCTGTGACCAGGCTGCAGGGGGACGGTGAAGACCAGCAACAGCTTTCAGGGCTGCCACCTTCCGTGTGGGACAAGGAGCCGGATGTGTGCCTTTTCGGAAACAGGCTCTGCCGAGGACGAGAGCCATGAGATGTTCCTCCTCTGGGCAAGCCCGGGTCCAAATCCTGTTGTGCCTGTGAATAGGCTGCAGGGGGACGGTGAAGACCAGCAACAGCTTTCAGGGCTGCCACATTCCGTGTGGGACAATGAGCCGGATGTGTGCCTTTTCGGAAACAGGCTCTGCCGAGGACGAGAGCCATGAGATGTTCCTCCTCTGGGCAAGCCCGGGTCCCAGATCCTGTTGTGCCTGTGAATAGGCTGCAGGGGGACGGTGAAGACCAGCAACAGCTTTCAGGGCTGCCACCTTCCGTGTGGGACAAGGAGCCGGACGTGTGCCTTTCTGGAAACAGGCCCTGCCGAGGACGAGAGCCATGAGATGTTCCTCCTCTGGGCAAGCCCGGGTCCCAGATCCTGTTGTGCCTGTGAATAGGCTGCAGGGGGACGGTGAAGACCAGCAACAGCTTTCAGGGCTGCCACCTTCCGTGTGGGACAAGGAGCCGGACGTGTGCCTTTTCGGAATCAGGCTCTGCCGAGGACGAGAGCCATGAGATGTTCCTCCTCTGGGCAAGCCCGGGTCCAAATCCTGTTGTGCCTGTGAATAGGCTGCAGGGGGACGGTGAAGACCAGCAACAGCTTTCAGGGCTGCCACCTTCCGTGTGGGACAAGGAGCCGGATGTGTGCCTTTCTGGAAACAGGCCCTGCCGAGGACGAGAGCCATGAGATGTTCCTCCTCTGGGCAAGCCCGGGTCCTGAATCCTGTTGTGCCTGTGAATAGGCTGCAGGGGGACGGTGAAGACCAGCAACAGCTTTCAGGGCTGCCACCTTCCGTGTGGGAAAAGGAGCCGGATGAGTGCCTTTCTGGATACAGGCCCTGCCGAGGACGAGAGCCATGAGATGTTCCTCCTCTGGGCAAGCCCGGGTCCCAGATCCTGTTGTGCCTGTGAATAGGCTGCAGGGGGACGGTGAAGACCAGCAACAGCTTTCAGGGCTGCCACCTTCCGTGTGGGACAAGGAGCCGGATGAGTGCCTTTTCGGAGTCAGGCTCTGCCGAGGACGAGAGCCATGAGATGTTCCTCCTCTGGGCAAGCCCGGGTCCCAGATCCTGTTGTGCCTGTGAATAGTCTGCAGGGGGACGGTGAAGACCAGCAACATCTTTCAGGGCTGCCACCTTCCGTGTGGGACAAGGAGCCGGATGTGTGCCTTTTCGGAAACAGGCTCTGCCGAGGACGAGAGCCATGAGATGTTCCTCCTCTGGGCAAGCCCGGGTCCTGAATCCTGTTGTGCCTGTGAATAGGCTGCAGGGGGACGGTGAAGACCAGCAACAGCTTCCAGGGCTGCCACCTTCCGTGTGGGACAAGGAGCCGGACGTGTGCCTTTTCGGAAACAAGCTCTGCCGAGGACGAGAGCCATGAGATGTTCCTCCTCTGGGCAAGCCCGGGTCCCAGATCCGGTTGTGCCTGTGAATAGGCTGCAGGGCGACGGTGAAGACCAGCAATAGCTTTCACGGCTACCACCTTCACTGTGGGACAAGGAGCCGGACGTGTGCCTTTCTGGAAACAGGCCGTGCCGAGGACGAGAGCCATGAGATGTTCCTCCTCTGGGCAAGCCCGGGTCCCAGATCCTGTTGTGCCTGTGAATAGGCTGCAGGGGGACGGTGAAGACCAGCAACAGCTTTCAGGGCTGCCACCTTCCGTGTGGGACAAGGAGCCGGACGTGTGCCTTTTCGGAAACAGGCTCTGCCGAGGACGAGAGCCATGAGATGTTCCTCCTCTGGGCAAGCCCGCGTCCAAATCCTGTTGTGCCTGTGAATAGGCTGCAGGGGGACGGTGAAGACCAGCAACAGCTTTCAGGGCTGCCACATTCCGTGTGGGACAAGGAGCCGGACGTGTGCGTTTTCGGAAACAGGCTCTGCCGAGGACGAGAGCCATGAGATGTTCCACCTCTGGGCAAGCCCGGGTCCTGAATCCTGTTGTGCCTGTGAATAGGCTGCAGGGGGACGGTGAAGACCAGCAACAGCTTTCAGGGCTGCCACCTTCCGTGTGGGACAAGGAGCCGGACGTGTGCCTTTTCGGAAACAAGCTCTGCCGAGGACGAGAGCCATGAGATGTTCCTCCTCTGGGCAAGCCCGGGTCCCAGATCCTGTTGTGCCTGTGAATAGGCTGCAGGGGGACGGTGAAGACCAGCAACAGCTTTCAGGGCTGCCACCTTCCGTGTGGGACAAGGAGCCGGATGTGTGCCTTTTCGGAAACAGGCTCTGCCGAGGACGAGAGCCATGAGATGTTCCTCCTCTGGGCAAGCCCGGGTCCTGAATCCTGTTGTGCCTGTGAATAGGCTGCAGGGGGACGGTAAAGACCAGCAACAGCTTTCAGGGCTGCCACCTTCCGTGTGGGACAAGGAGCCAGACGTGTGCCTTTTTGGAAACAAGCTCTGCCGAGGACGAGAGCCATTAGATGTTCCTCCTCTGGGCAAGCCCGGGTCGCAGATCCTGTTGTGCCTGTGAATAGGCTGCAGGGGGACGGTGAAGACCAGCAACAGCTTTCAGGGCTGCCACCTTCCGTGTGGGACAAGGAGCCGGATGTGTGCCTTTTCGGAAACAGGCTCTGCCGAGGACGAGAGCCATGAGATGTTCCTCCTCTGGGCAAGCCCGGGTCCAAATCCTGTTGTGCCTGTGAATAGGCTGCAGGGGGACGGTGAAGACCAGCAACAGCTTTCACGGCTGCCACCTTCCGTGTGGGACAATGAGCCAGTCTTGTGCCTTTATGGAAACAGGCCCTGCGAGGACGAGAGCCATGAGATGTTCCTCCTCTGGGCAAGCCCGGGTCCCAGATCCTGTTGTGCCTGTGAATAGGCTGCAGGGGGACGGTGAAGACCAGCAACAGCTTCCAGGGCTGTCACCTTCCGTGTGGTACAAGGAGCTGGACGTGTGCCTTTTCGGAAACAAGCTCTGCCGAGGACGAGAGCCATGAGATGTTCCTCCTCTGGGCAAGCCCGGGTCCCAGATCCTGTTGTGCCTGTGAATAGGCTGCAGGGGGACGGTGAAGACCAGCAACAGCTTTCAGGGCTGCCACCTTCCGTGTGGGACAATGAGCCGGATGAGTGCCTTTTCGGAAACAGGCTCTGCCGAGGACGAGAGCCATGAGATGTTCCTCCTCTGGGCAAGCCCGGGTCCCAGATCCTGTTGTGCCTGTGAACAGGCTGCAGGGGGACGGTGAAGACCAGCAACAGCTTCCAAGGCTGTCACCTTCCGTGTGGGACAAGGAGCTGGACGTGTGCCTTTTCGGAAACAAGCTCTGCCGAGGACGAGAGCCATGAGATGTTCCTCCTCTGGGCAAGCCCGGGTCCCAGATCCTGTTGTGCCTGTGACCAGGCTGCAGGGGGACGGTGAAGACCAGCAACAGCTTTCAGGGCTGCCACCTTCCGTGTGGGACAAGGAGCCGGATGTGTGCCTTTTCGGAAACAGGCTCTGCCGAGGACGAGAGCCATGAGATGTTCCTCCTCTGGGCAAGCCCGGGTCCAAATCCTGTTGTGCCTGTGAATAGGCTGCAGGGGGACGGTGAAGACCAGCAACAGCTTTCACGGCTGCCACATTCCGTGTGGGACAATGAGCCGGATGTGTGCCTTTTCGGAAACAGGCTCTGCCGAGGACGAGAGCCATGAGATGTTCCTCCTCTGGGCAAGCCCGGGTCCCAGATCCTGTTGTGCCTGTGAATAGGCTGCAGGGGGACGGTGAAGACCAGCAACAGCTTTCAGGGCTGCCACCTTCCGTGTGGGACAAGGAGCCGGACGTGTGCCTTTCTGGAAACAGGCCCTGCCGAGGACGAGAGCCATGAGATGTTCCTCCTCTGGGCAAGCCCGGGTCCCAGATCCTGTTGTGCCTGTGAATAGGCTGCAGGGGGACGGTGAAGACCAGCAACAGCTTTCAGGGCTGCCACCTTCCGTGTGGGACAAGGAGCCGGACGTGTGCCTTTTCGGAATCAGGCTCTGCCGAGGACGAGAGCCATGAGATGTTCCTCCTCTGGGCAAGCCCGGGTCCAAATCCTGTTGTGCCTGTGAATAGGCTGCAGGGGGACGGTGAAGACCAGCAACAGCTTTCAGGGCTGCCACCTTCCGTGTGGGACAAGGAGCCGGATGTGTGCCTTTCTGGAAACAGGCCCTGCCGAGGACGAGAGCCATGAGATGTTCCTCCTCTGGGCAAGCCCGGGTCCTGAATCCTGTTGTGCCTGTGAATAGGCTGCAGGGGGACGGTGAAGACCAGCAACAGCTTTCAGGGCTGCCACCTTCCGTGTGGGAAAAGGAGCCGGATGAGTGCCTTTCTGGATACAGGCCCTGCCGAGGACGAGAGCCATGAGATGTTCCTCCTCTGGGCAAGCCCCGGTCCTGAATCCTGTTGTGCCTGTGAATAGGCTGCAGGGGGACGGTGAAGACCAGCAACAGCTTTCAGGGCTGCCACCTTCCGTGTGGGACAAGGAGCCGGACGTGTGCCTTTTCGGAAACAAGCTCTGCCGAGGACGAGAGCCATTAGATGTTCCTCCTCTGGGCAAGCCCGGGTCCCAGATCCTGTTGTGCCTGTGAATAGGCTGCAGGGGGACGGTGAAGACCAGCAACAGCTTTCACGGCTGCCACATTCCGTGTGGGACAAGGAGCCGGACGTGTGCCTTTCTGGAAACAGGCCCTGCCGAGGACGAGAGCCATGAGATGTTCCTCCTCTGGGCAAGCCCGGGTCCCAGATCCTGTTGTGCCTGTGAATAGGCTGCAGGGGGACGGTGAAGACCAGCAACAGCTTTCAGGGCTGCCACCTTCCGTGTGGGAGAAGGAGCCGGATGTGTGCCTTTTCGGAAACGGGCTCTGCCGAGGACGAGAGCCATGAGATGTTCCTCCTCTGGGCAAGCCTGGGTCCCAGATCCTGTTGTGCCTGTGAATAGGCTGCAGGGGGACGGTGAAGACCAGCAACAGCTTTCAGGGCTGCCACCTTCCGTGTGGGACAAGGAGCCGGATGAGTGCCTTTTCGGAGTCAGGCTCTGCCGAGGACGAGAGCCATGAGATGTTCCTCCTCTGGGCAAGCCCGGGTCCCAGATCCTGTTGTGCCTGTGAATAGTCTGCAGGGGGACGGTGAAGACCAGCAACATCTTTCAGGGCTGCCACCTTCCGTGTGGGACAAGGAGCCGGATGTGTGCCTTTTCGGAAACAGGCTCTGCCGAGGACGAGAGCCATGAGATGTTCCTCCTCTGGGCAAGCCCGGGTCCTGAATCCTGTTGTGCCTGTGAATAGGCTGCAGGGGGACGGTGAAGACCAGCAACAGCTTCCAGGGCTGCCACCTTCCGTGTGGGACAAGGAGCCGGACGTGTGCCTTTTCGGAAACAAGCTCTGCCGAGGACGAGAGCCATGAGATGTTCCTCCTCTGGGCAAGCCCGGGTCCCAGATCCTGTTGTGCCTGTGAATAGGCTGCAGGGCGACGGTGAAGACCAGCAATAGCTTTCACGGCTACCACCTTCACTGTGGGACAAGGAGCCGGACGTGTGCCTTTCTGGAAACAGGCCGTGCCGAGGACGAGAGCCATGAGATGTTCCTCCTCTGGGCAAGCCCGGGTCCCAGATCCTGTTGTGCCTGTGAATAGGCTGCAGGGGGACGGTGAAGACCAGCAACAGCTTTCAGGGCTGCCACCTTCCGTGTGGGACAAGGAGCCGGACGTGTGCCTTTTCGGAATCAGGCTCTGCCGAGGACGAGAGCCATGAGATGTTCCTCCTCTGGGCAAGCCCGGGTCCAAATCCTGTTGTGCCTGTGAATAGGCTGCAGGGGGACGGTGAAGACCAGCAACAGCTTTCAGGGCTGCCACCTTCCGTGTGGGACAAGGAGCCGGACGTGTGCCTTTTCGGAAACAAGCTATGCGAGGACGAGAGCCATGAGATGTTCCTCCTCTGGGCAAGCCCGGGTCCCAGAACCTGTTGTGCCTGTGAATAGGCTGCAGGGGGACGGTGAAGACCAGCAACAGCTTTCAGGGCTGCCACCTTCCGTGTGGGACAAGGAGCCGGATGTGTGCCTTTTCGGAAACAGGCTCTGCCGAGGACGAGAGCCATGAGATGTTCCTCCTCTGGGCAAGCCCGGGTCCTGAATCCTGTTGTGCCTGTGAATAGGCTGCAGGGGGACGGTGAAGACCAGCAACAGCTTTCAGGGCTGCCACCTTCCGTGTGGGACAAGGAGCCGGTCTTGTGCCTTTATGGAAACAGGCCCTGCCGAGGACGAGAGCCATGAGATGTTCCTCCTCTGGGCAAGCCCGGGTCCCAGATCCTGTTGTGCCTGTGAATAGGCTGCAGGGGGACGGTGAAGACCAGCAACAGCTTTCAGGGCTGCCACCTTCCGTGTGGGACAAGGAGCCGGACGTGTGCCTTTTCGGAAACAAGCTATGCGAGGACGAGAGCCATGAGATGTTCCTCCTCTGGGCAAGCCCGGGTCCCAGATCCTGTTGTGCCTGTGAATAGGCTGCAGGGGGACGGTGAAGACCAGCAACAGCTTTCAGGGCTGCCACCTTCCGTGTGGGACAAGGAGCCGGACGTGTCTTTCTGGATACAGGCCCTGCCGAGGACGAGAGCCATGAGATGTTCCTTCTCTGGGCAAGCCCGGGTCCCAGATCCTGTTGTGCCTGTGAATAGGCTGCAGGGGGACGGTGAAGACCAGCAACAGCTTTCAGGGCTGCCACCTTCCGTGTGGGACAAGGAGCCGGATAAGTGCCTTTTCGGAGTCAGGCTCTGCCGAGGACGAGAGCCATGAGATGTTCCTCCTCTGGGCAAGCCCGGGTCCCAGATCCTGTTGTGCCTGTGAATAGTCTGCAGGGGGACGGTGAAGACCAGCAACAGCTTTCAGGGCTGCCACCTTCCGTGTGGGACAAGGAGCCGGATGTGTGCCTTTTCGGAAACAGGCTCTGCCGAGGACGAGAACCATGAGATGTTCCTCCTCTGGGCAAGCCCGGGTCCTGAATCCTGTTGTGCCTGTGAATAGGCTGCAGGGGGACGGTGAAGACCAGCAACAGCTTCCAGGGCTGCCACCTTCCGTGTGGGACAAGGAGCCGGACGTGTGCCTTTTCGGAAACGGGCTCTGCCGAGGACGAGAGCCATGAGATGTTCCTCCTCTGGGCAAGCCCGGGTCCCAGATCCTGTTGTGCCTGTGAATAGGCTGCAGGGGGACGGTGAAGACCAGCAACAGCTTTCAGGGCTGCCACCTTCCGTGTGGGACAATGAGCCGGATGAGTGCCTTTTCGGAAACAGGCTCTGCCGAGGACGAGAGCCATGAGATGTTCCTCCTCTGGGCAAGCCCGGGTCCCAGATCCTGTTGTGCCTGTGAATAGGCTGCAGGGGGACGGTGAAGACCAGCAACAGCTTTCAGGGCTGCCACCTTCCGTGTGGGACAAGGAGCCGCACGTGTGCCTTTTCGGAATCAGGCCCTGCCGAGGACGAGAGCCATGAGATGTTCCTCCTCTGGCCAAGCCCGGGTCCCAGATCCTGTTGTGCCTGTGAATAGGCTGCAGGGGGACGGTGAAGACCAGCAACAGCTTTCAGGGCTGCCACCTTCCGTGTGGGACAAGGAGCCGGACGTGTGCCTTTTCGGAATCAGGCTCTGCCGAGGACGAGAGCCATGAGATGTTCCTCCTCTGGGCAAGCCCGGGTCCAAATCCTGTTGTGCCTGTGAATAGGCTGCAGGGGGACGGTGAAGTCCAGCAACAGCTTTCAGGGCTGCCACCTTCCGTGTGGGACAAGGAGCCGTATGAGTGCCTTTCTGGATACAGGCCCTGCCGAGGACGAGAGCCATGAGATGTTCCTCCTCTGGGCAAGCCCGGGTCCCAGATCCTGTTGTGCCTGTGAATAGGCTGCAGGGGGACGGTGAAGACCAGCAACAGCTTTCAGGGCTGCCACCTTCCGTGTGGGACAAGGAGCCGGATAAGTGCCTTTTCGGAGTCAGGCTCTGCCGAGGACGAGAGCCATGAGATGTTCCTCCTCTGGGCAAGCCCGGGTCCCAGATCCTGTTGTGCCTGTGAATAGTCTGCAGGGGGACGGTGAAGACCAGCAACAGCTTTCACGGCTGCCACCTTCCGTGTGGGACAAGGAGCCGGATGTGTGCCTTTTCGGAAACAGGCTCTGCCGAGGACGAGAACCATGAGATGTTCCTCCTCTGGGCAAGCCCGGGTCCTGAATCCTGTTGTGCCTGTGAATAGGCTGCAGGGGGACGGTGAAGACCAGCAACAGCTTCCAGGGCTGCCACCTTCCGTGTGGGACAAGGAGCCGGACGTGTGCCTTTTCGGAAACAAGCTCTGCCGAGGACGAGAGCCATGAGATGTTCCTCCTCTGGGCAAGCCCGGGTCCCAGATCCTGTTGTGCCTGTGAATAGGCTGCAGGGGGACGGTGAAGACCAGCAACAGCTTTCAGGGCTGCCACCTTCCGTTTGGGACAATGAGCCGGATGAGTGCCTTTTCGGAAACAGGCTCTGCCGAGGACGAGAGCCATGAGATGTTCCTCCTCTGGGCAAGCCCGGGTCCCAGATCCTGTTGTGCCTGTGAATAGGCTGCAGGGGGACGGTGAAGACCAGCAACAGCTTTCAGGGCTGCCACCTTCCGTGTGGGACAAGGAGCCGCACGTGTGCCTTTTCGGAATCAGGTCCTGCCGAGGACGAGAGCCATGAGATGTTCCTCCTCTGGCCAAGCCCGGGTCCCAGATCCTGTTGTGCCTGTGAATAGGCTGCAGGGGGACGGTGAAGACCAGCAACAGCTTTCAGGGCTGCCACCTTCCGTGTGGGACAAGGAGCCGGACGTGTGCCTTCTCGGAATCAGGCTCTGCCGAGGACGAGAGCCATGAGATGTTCCTCCTCTGGGCAAGCCCGGGTCCAAATCCTGTTGTGCATGTGAATAGGCTGCAGGGGGACGGTGAAGTCCAGCAACAGCTTTCAGGGCTGCCACCTTCCGTGTGGGACAAGGAGCCTGATGAGTGCCTTTCTGGATACAGGCCCTGCCGAGGACGAGAGCCATGAGATGTTCCTCCTCTGGGCAAGCCCGGGTCCCAGATCCTGTTGTGCCTGTGAATAGGATGCAGGGGGACGGTGAAGACCAGCAACAGCTTTCAGGGCTGCCACCTTCCGTGTGGGACAAGGAGCCGGATGAGTGCCTTTTCGGAGTCAGGCTCTGCCGAGGACGAGAGCCATGAGATGTTCCTCCTCTGGGCAAGCCCGGGTCCCAGATCCTGTTGTGCCTGTGAATAGTCTGCAGGGGGACGGTGAAGACCAGCAACATCTTTCAGGGCTGCCACCTTCCGTGTGGGACAAGGAGCCGGATGTGTGCCTTTTCGGAAACAGGCTCTGCCGAGGACGAGAGCCATGAGATGTTCCTCCTCTGGGCAAGCCCGGGTCCTGAATCCTGTTGTGCCTGTGAATAGGCTGCAGGGGGACGGTGAAGACCAGCAACAGCTTCCAGGGCTGCCACCTTCCGTGTGGGACAAGGAGCCGGACGTGTGCCTTTTCGGAAACAAGCTCTGCCGAGGACGAGAGCCATGAGATGTTCCTCCTCTGGGCAAGCCCGGGTCCCAGATCCTGTTGTGCCTGTGAATAGGCTGCAGGGCGACGGTGAAGACCAGCAATAGCTTTCACGGCTGCCACCTTCACTGTGGGACAAGGAGCCGGACGTGTGCCTTTCTGGAAACAGGCCGTGCCGAGGACGAGAGCCATGAGATGTTCCTCCTCTGGGCAAGCCCGGGTCCCAGATCCTGTTGTGCCTGTGAATAGGCTGCAGGGGGACGGTGAAGACCAGCAACAGCTTTCAGGGCTGCCACCTTCCGTGTGGGACAAGGAGCCGGACGTGTGCCTTTTCGGAATCAGGCTCTGCCGAGGACGAGAGCCATGAGATGTTCCTCCTCTGGGCAAGCCCGGGTCCAAATCCTGTTGTGCCTGTGAATAGGCTGCAGGGGGACGGTGAAGACCAGCAACAGCTTTCAGGGCTGCCACCTTCCGTGTGGGACAAGGAGCCGGATGTGTGCCTTTCTGGAAACAGGCCCTGCCGAGGACGAGAGCCATGAGATGTTCCTCCTCTGGGCAAGCCCGGGTCCCAGATCCTGTTGTGCCTGTGAATAGGCTGCAGGGGGACGGTGAAGACCAGCAACAGCTTTCAGGGCTGCCACCTTCCGTGTGGGACAAGGAGCCGGATGTGTGCCTTTTCGGAAACAGGCTCTGCCGAGGACGAGAGCCATGAGATGTTCCTCCTCTGGGCAAGCCCGGGTCCTGAATCCTGTTGTGCCTGTGAATAGGCTGCAGGGGGACGGTGAAGACCAGCAACAGCTTTCAGGGCTGCCACCTTCCGTGTGGGACAAGGAGCCGGTCTTGTGCCTTTATGGAAACAGGCCCTGCCGAGGACGAGAGCCATGAGATGTTCCTCCTCTGGGCAAGCCCGGGTCCCAGATCCTGTTGTGCCTGTGAATAGGCTGCAGGGGGACGGTGAAGACCAGCAACAGCTTTCAGGGCTGCCACCTTCCGTGTGGGACAAGGAGCCGGACGTGTGCCTTTTCGGAAACAAGCTCTGCGAGGACGAGAGCCATGAGATGTTCCTCCTCTGGGCAAGCCCGGGTCCCAGATCCTGTTGTGCCTGTGAATAGGCTGCAGGGGGACGGTGAAGACCAGCAACAGCTTTCAGGGCTGCCACCTTCCGTGTGGGACAAGGAGCCGGATGAGTGCCTTTTCGGAAACAGGCTCTGCCGAGGACGAGATCCATGAGATGTTCCTCCTCTGGCCAAGCCCGGGTCCTGAATCCTGTTGTGCCTGTGAATAGGCTGCAGGGGGACGGTGAAGACCAGCAACAGCTTTCACGGCTGCCACCTTCCGTGTGGGACAAGGAGCCGGACGTGTGCGTTTTCGGAAACAGGCTCTGCCGAGGACGAGAGCCATGAGATGTTCCACCTCTGGGCAAGCCCGGGTCCTGAATCCTGTTGTGCCTGTGAATAGGCTGCAGGGGGACGGTGAAGACCAGCAACAGCTTTCACGGCTGCCACCTTCCGTGTGGGACAAGGAGCCGGACGTGTCTTTCTGGATACAGGCCCTGCCGAGGACGAGAGCCATGAGATGTTCCTCCTCTGGGCAAGCCCGGGTCCCAGATCCTGTTGTGCCTGTGAATAGGCTGCAGGGGGACGGTGAAGACCAGCAACAGCTTTCACGGCTGCCACCTTCCGTGTGGGACAAGGAGCCGGACGTGTGCCTTTTCGGAATCAGGCTCTTCCGAGGACGAGAGCCATGAGATGTTCCTCCTCTGGGCAAGCCCGGGTCCCAGATCCTGTTGTGCCTGTGAATAGGCTGCAGGGGGACGGTGAAGACCAGCAACAGCTTTCAGGGCTGCCACCTTCCGTGTGGGACAAGGAGCCGGATGTGTGCCTTTTCGGAAACAGGCTCTGCCGAGGACGAGAGCCATGAGATGTTCCTCCTCTGGGCAAGCCCGGGTCCTGAATCCTGTTGTGCCTGTGAATAGGCTGCAGGGGGACGGTGAAGACCAGCAACAGCTTCCAGGGCTGCCACCTTCCGTGTGGGACAAGGAGCCGGACGTGTGCCTTTTCGGAAACAAGCTCTGCCGAGGACGAGAGCCATGAGATGTTCCTCCTCTGGGCAAGCCCGGGTCCCAGATCCTGTTGTGCCTGTGAATAGGCTGCAGGGGGACGGTGAAGACCAGCAACAGCTTTCACGGCTGCCACCTTCCGTGTGGGACAAGGAGCCGGACGTGTGCCTTTCTGGAAATAGGCCGTGCCGAGGACGAGAGCCATGAGATGTTCCTCCTCTGGGCAAGCCCGGGTCCCAGATCCTGTTGTGCCTGTGAATAGGCTGCAGGGGGACGGTGAAGACCAGCAACAGCTTTCAGGGCTGCCACCTTCCGTGTGGGACAAGGAGCCGGACGTGTGCCTTTTCGGAATCAGGCTCTGCCGAGGACGAGAGCCATGAGATGTTCCTCCTCTGGGCAAGCCCGGGTCCAAATCCTGTTGTGCCTGTGAATAGGCTGCAAGGGGACGGTGAAGACCAGCAACAGCTTTCAGGGCTGCCACCTTCCGTGTGGGACAATGAGCCAGTATTGTGCCTTTATGGAAACAGGCCCTGCGAGGACGAGAGCCATGAGATGTTCCTCCTCTGGGCAAGCCCGGGTCCCAGATCCTGTTGTGCCTGTGAATAGGCTGCAGGGGGACGGTGAAGACCAGCAACAGCTTTCACGGCTGCCATCTTCACTGTGGGACAAGGAGCCGGACGTGTGCCTTTCTGGAAACAGGCCCTGCCGAGGACGAGAGCCATGAGATGTTCCTCCTCTGGGCAAGCCCGGGTCCTGAATCCTGTTGTGCCTGTGAATAGGCTGCAGGGGGACGGTGAAGACCAGCAACAGCTTTCAGGGCTGCCACCTTCACTGTGGGACAAGGAGCCGGACGTGTCTTTCTGGATACAGGCCCTGCTGAGGACGAGAGCCATGAGATGTTCCTCCTCTGGGCAAGCCCGGGTCCCAGATCCTGTTGTGCCTGTGAATAGGCTGCAGGGGGACGGTGAAGACCAGCAACATCTTTCAGGGCTGCCACCTTCCGTGTGGGACAAGGAGCCGGATGTGTGCCTTTTCGGAAACAGGCTCTGCCGAGGACGAGAGCCATGAGATGTTCCTCCTCTGGGCAAGCCCG
This sequence comes from Astur gentilis, assembly GCF_929443795.1. Lineage (NCBI taxonomy): Eukaryota > Metazoa > Chordata > Aves > Accipitriformes > Accipitridae > Astur > Astur gentilis. The sequence continues at coordinate 1,535,161 of NW_026061071.1, forward strand.
GGTCCTGAATCCTGTTGTGCCTGTGAATAGGCTGCAGGGGGACGGTGAAGACCAGCAACAGCTTCCAGGGCTGCCACCTTCCGTGTGGGACAATGAGCCGGTCTTGTGCCTTTATGGAAACAGGCCCTGCCGAGGACGAGAGCCATGAGATGTTCCTCCTCTGGGCAAGCCCGGGTCCCAGATCCTGTTGTGCCTGTGAATAGGCTGCAGGGGGACGGTGAAGACCAGCAACAGCTTACAGGGCTGCCACCTTCCGTGTGGGACAAGGAGCCGGACGTGTGCCTTTTCGGAAACAAGCTCTGCCGAGGACGAGAGCCATGAGATGTTCCTCCTCTGGGCAAGCCCGGGTCCCAGATCCTGTTGTGCCTGTGAATAGGCTGCAGGGGGACGGTGAAGACCAGCAACAGCTTTCACGGCTGCCACCTTCACTGTGGGACCAGGAGCCGGACTTGTGCCTTTCTGGAAACAGGCCGTGCCAAGGACGAGAGCCATGAGATGTTCCTCCTCTGGCCAAGCCCGGGTCCCAGAACCTGTTGTGCCTGTGAATAGGCTACAGGGGGACGGTGAAGACCAGCAACAGCTTTCACGGCTGCCACCTTCCGTGTGGGACAAGGAGCCGGACGTGTCTTTCTGGATACAGGCCCTGCCGCGGACGAGAGCCATATGTTCCTTCTCTGGGCAAGCCCGGGTCCCAGATCCTGTTGTGCCTGTGAATAGGCTGCAGGGGGACGGTGAAGACCAGCAACAGCTTTAAGGGCTGCCACCTTCCGTGTGGGACAAGGAGCCGGACGTGTCCGTTTTCGGAAACAGGATCTGCCGAGGACGAGAGCCATGAGATGTTCCTCCTCTGGGCAAGCCCGCGTCCAAATCCTGTTGTGCCTGTGAATAGGCTGCAGGGGGACGGTGAAGACCAGCAACAGCTTTCACGGCTGCCACCTTCCGTGTGGGACAAGGAGCCGGACGTGTCTTTCTGGATACAGGCCCTGCCGAGGACGAGAGCCATGAGATGTTCCTCCTCTGGGCAAGCCCGGGTCCCAGATCCTGTTGTGCCTGTGAATAGGCTGCAGGGGGACGGTGAAGACCAGCAACAGCTTTCAGGGCTGCCACCTTCCGTGTGGGACAAGGAGCCGGATGAGTGCCTTTTCGGAGTCAGGCTCTGCCGAGGACGAGAGCCATGAGATGTTCCTCCTCTGGGCAAGCCCGGGTCCCAGATCCTGTTGTGCCTGTGAATAGTCTGCAGGGGGACGGTGAAGACCAGCAACAGCTTTCACGGCTGCCACCTTCCGTGTGGGACAAGGAGCCGGATGTGTGCCTTTTCGGAAACAGGCTCTGCCGAGGACGAGAGCCATGAGATGTTCCTCCTCTGGGCAAGCCCGGGTCCTGAATCCTGTTGTGCCTGTGAATAGGCTGCAGGGGGACGGTGAAGACCAGCAACAGCTTTCAGGGCTGCCACCTTCCGTGTGGGACAAGGAGCCGGATGTGTGCCTTTTCGGAAACAGGCTCTGCCGAGGACGAGAGCCATGAGATGTTCCTCCTCTGGGCAAGCCCGGGTCCCAGATCCTGTTGTGCCTGTGAATAGGCTGCAGGGGGACGGTGAAGACCAGCAACAGCTTTCAGGGCTGCCACCTTCCGTGTGGGACAAGGAGCCGGACGTGTGCCTTTTCGGAAACAAGCTCTGCGAGGACGAGAGCCATGAGATGTTCCTCCTCTGGGCAAGCCCGGGTCCCAGATCCTGTTGTGCCTGTGAATAGGCTGCAGGGGGACGGTGAAGACCAGCAACAGCTTTCAGGGCTGCCACCTTCCGTGTGGGACAAGGAGCCGGATGAGTGCCTTTTCGGAAACAGGCTCTGCCGAGGACGAGAGCCATGAGATGTTCCTCCTCTGGGCAAGCCCGGGTCCCAGATCCTGTTGTGCCTGTGAATAGGCTGCAGGGGGACGGTGAAGACCAGCAACAGCTTTCAGGGCTGCCACCTTCCGTGTGGGACAAGGAGCCGGTCTTGTGCCTTTATGGAAACAGGCCCTGCCGAGGACGAGAGCCATGAGATGTTCCTCCTCTGGGCAAGGCCGGGTCCCAGATCCTGTTGTGCCTGTGAATAGGCTGCAGGGGGACGGTGAAGACCAGCAACAGCTTTCACGGCTGCCACCTTCACTGTGGGACAAGGAGCCGGACGTGTGCCTTTTCGAAAACAGGCTCTGCCGAGGACGAGAGCCATGAGATGTTCCTCCTCTGGGCAAGCCCGGGTCCTGAATCCTGTTGTGCCTGTGAATAGGCTGCAGGGGGACGGTGAAGACCAGCAACAGCTTCCAGGGCTGCCACCTTCCGTGTGGTACAATGAGCCGGTCTTGTGCCTTTATGGAAACAGGCCCTGCCGAGGACGAGAGCCATGAGATGTTCCTCCTCTGGGCAAGCCCGGGTCCCAGATCCTGTTGTGCCTGTGAATAGGCTGCAGGGGGACGGTGAAGACCAGCAACAGCTTCCAGGGCTGCCACCTTCCGTGTGGGACAAGGAGCCGGACGTGTGCCTTTTCGGAAACAAGCTCTGCCGAGGACGAGAGCCATGAGATGTTCCTCCTCTGGGCAAGCCCGGGTCCCAGATCCTGTTGTGCCTGTGAATAGGCTGCAGGGGGACGGTGAAGACCAGCAACAGCTTTCACGGCTGCCACCTTCACTGTGGGACCAGGAGCCAGACTTGTGCCTTTCTGGAAACAGGCCGTGCCAAGGACGAGAGCCATGAGATGTTCCTCCTCTGGCCAAGCCCGGGTCCCAGAACCTGTTGTGCCTGTGAATAGGCTACAGGGGGACGGTGAAGACCAGCAACAGCTTTCACGGCTGCCACCTTCCGTGTGGGACAAGGAGCCGGACGTGTCTTTCTGGATACAGGCCCTGCCGCGGACGAGAGCCATATGTTCCTTCTCTGGGCAAGCCCGGGTCCCAGATCCTGTTGTGCCTGTGAATAGGCTGCAGGGGGACGGTGAAGACCAGCAACAGCTTTCAGGGCTGCCACCTTCCGTGTGGGACAAGGAGCCGGACGTGTCCGTTTTCGGAAACAGGATCTGCCGAGGACGAGAGCCATGAGATGTTCCTCCTCTGGGCAAGCCCGCGTCCAAATCCTGTTGTGCCTGTGAATAGGCTGCAGGGGGACGGTGAAGACCAGCAACAGCTTTCACGGCTGCCACCTTCCGTGTGGGACAAGTAGCCGGACGTGTCTTTCTGGATACAGGCCCTGCCGAGGACGAGAGCCATGAGATGTTCCTCCTCTGGGCAAGCCCGGGTCCCAGATCCTGTTGTGCCTGTGAATAGGCTGCAGGGGGACGGTGAAGACCAGCAACAGCTTTCAGGGCTGCCACCTTCCGTGTGGGACAAGGAGCCGGATGAGTGCCTTTTCGGAGTCAGGCTCTGCCGAGGACGAGAGCCATGAGATGTTCCTCCTCTGGGCAAGCCCGGGTCCCAGATCCTGTTGTGCCTGTGAATAGTCTGCAGGGGGACGGTGAAGACCAGCAACAGCTTTCACGGCTGCCACCTTCCGTGTGGGACAAGGAGTCGGATGTGTGCCTTTTCGGAAACAGGCTCTGCCGAGGACGAGAGCCATGAGATGTTCCTCCTCTGGGCAAGCCCGGGTCCTGAATCCTGTTGTGCCTGTGAATAGGCTGCAGGGGGACGGTGAAGACCAGCAACAGCTTTCAGGGCTGCCACCTTCCGTGTGGGACAAGGAGCCGGATGAGTGCCTTTTCGGAAACAGGCTCTGCCGAGGACGAGAGCCATGAGATGTTCCTCCTCTGGGCAAGCCCGGGTCCCAGATCCTGTTGTGCCTGTGAATAGGCTGCAGGGGGACGGTGAAGACCAGCAACAGCTTTCAGGGCTGCCACCTTCCGTGTGGGACAAGGAGCCGGACGTGTGCCTTTTCGGAAACAAGCTCTGCGAAGACGAGAGCCATGAGATGTTCCTCCTCTGGGCAAGCCCGGGTCCCAGATCCTGTTGTGCCTGTGAATAGGCTGCAGGGGGACGGTGAAGACCAGCAACAGCTTTCAGGGCTGCCACCTTCCGTGTGGGACAAGGAGCCGGTCTTGTGCCTTTGTGGAAACAGGCCCTGCCGAGGACGAGAGCCATGAGATGTTCCTCCTCTGGGCAAGGCCGGGTCCCAGATCCTGTTGTGCCTGTGAATAGGCTGCAGGGGGACGGTGAAGACCAGCAACAGCTTTCACGGCTGCCACCTTCACTGTGGGACAAGGAGCCGGACGTGTGCCTTTCTGGAAACAGGCCCTGCCGAGGACGAGAGCCATGAGATGTTCCTCCTCTGGCCAAGCCCGGGTCCCAGATCCTGTTGTGCCTGTGAATAGGCTGCAGGGGGACGGTGAAGACCAGCAACAGCTTCCAGGGCTGCCACCTTCCGTGTGGGACAAGGAGCCGGACGTGTGCCTTTTCGGAAACAAGCTCTGCCGAGGACGAGAGCCATGAGATGTTCCTCCTCTGGGCAAGCCCGGGTCCTGAATCCTGTTGTGCCTGTGAATAGGCTGCAGGGGGACGGTGAAGACCAGCAACAGCTTTCAGGGCTGCCACCTTCCGTGTGGGACAAGGAGCCGGATGTGTGCCTTTTCGGAAACAAGCTCTGCCGAGGACGAGAGCCATGAGATGTTCCTCCTCTGGGCAAGCCTGCGTCCAGATCCTGTTGTGCCTGTGAATAGGCTGCAGGGGGACGGTGAAGACCAGCAACAGCTTTCACGGCTGCCACATTCCGTGTGGGACAAGGAGCCGGACGTGTGCGTTTTCGGAAACAGGCTCTGCCGAGGACGAGAGCCATGAGATGTTCCACCTCTGGGCAAGCCCGGGTCCTGAATCCTGTTGTGCCTGTGAATAGGCTGCAGGGGGACGGTGAAGACCAGCAACAGCTTTCACGGCTGCCACCTTCCGTGTGGGACAAGGAGCCGGATGTGTCTTTCTGGATACAGGCCCTGCCGAGGACGAGAGCCATGAGATGTTCCTCCTCTGGGCAAGCCCGGGTCCCAGATCCTGTTGTGCCTGTGAATAGGCTGCAGGGGGACGGTGAAGACCAGCAACAGCTTTCACGGCTGCCACCTTCCGTGTGGGACAAGGAGCCGGATGAGTGCCTTTTCGGAGTCAGGCTCTGCCGAGGACGAGAGCCATGAGATGTTCCTCCTCTGGGCAAGCCCGGGTCCCAGATCCTGTTGTGCCTGTGAATAGGCTGCAGGGGGACGGTGAAGACCAGCAACAGCTTTCAGGGCTGCCACCTTCCGTGTGGGACAAGGAGCCGGATGTGTGCCTTTTCGGAAACAGGCTCTGCCGAGGACGAGAGCCATGAGATGTTCCTCCTCTGGGCAAGCCCGGGTCCCAGATCCTGTTGTGCCTGTGAATAGGCTGCAGGGGGACGGTGAAGACCAGCAACAGCTTTCAGGGCTGCCACCTTCCGTGTGGGACAAGGAGCCGGACGTGTGCCTTTCTGGAAACAGGCCCTGCCGAGGACGAGAGCCATGAGATGTTCCTCCTCTGGGCAAGCCCGGGTCCCAGATCCTGTTGTGCCTGTGAATAGGCTGCAGGGGGACGGTGAAGACCAGCAACAGCTTTCAGGGCTGCCACCTTCCGTGTGGGACAAGGAGCCGGATGAGTGCCTTTTCGGAAACAGGCTCTGCCGAGGACGAGAGCCATGAGATGTTCCTCCTCTGGGCAAGCCCGGGTCCCAGATCCTGTTGTGCCTGTGAATAGGCTGCAGGGGGACGGTGAAGACCAGCAACAGCTTTCACGGCTGCCACCTTCACTGTGGGACAAGGAGCCGGACGTGTGCCTTTCTGGAAACAGGCCCTGCCGAGGACGAGAGCCATGAGATGTTCCTCCTCTGGCCAAGCCCGGGTCCCAGATCCTGTTGTGCCTGTGAATAGGCTGCAGGGGGACGGTGAAGACCAGCAACAGCTTCCAGGGCTGCCACCTTCCGTGTGGGACAAGGAGCCGGACGTGTGCCTTTTCGGAAACAAGCTCTGCCGAGGACGAGAGCCATGAGATGTTCCACCTCTGGGCAAGCCCGGGTCCTGAATCCTGTTGTGCCTGTGAATAGGCTGCAGGGGGACGGTGAAGACCAGCAACAGCTTTCAGGGCTGCCACCTTCCGTGTGGGAGAAGGAGCCGGATGTGTGCCTTTTCGGAAACAAGCTCTGCCGAGGACGAGAGCCATGAGATGTTCCTCCTCTGGGCAAGCCCGCGTCCAGATCCTGTTGTGCCTGTGAATAGGCTGCAGGGGGATGGTGAAGACCAGCAACAGCTTTCACGGCTGCCACATTCCGTGTGGGACAAGGAGCCGGACGTGTGCGTTTTCGGAAACAGGCTCTGCCGAGGACGAGAGCCATGAGATGTTCCACCTCTGGGCAAGCCCGGGTCCTGAATCCTGTTGTGCCTGTGAATAGGCTGCAGGGGGACGGTGAAGACCAGCAACAGCTTTCACGGCTGCCACCTTCCGTGTGGGACAAGGAGCCGGACGTGTCTTTCTGGATACAGGCCCTGCCGAGGACGAGAGCCATGAGATGTTCCTCCTCTGGGCAAGCCCGTGTCCCAGATCCTGTTGTGCCTGTGAATAGGCTGCAGGGGGACGGTGAAGACCAGCAACAGCTTTCACGGCTGCCACCTTCCGTGTGGGACAAGGAGCCGGATGAGTGCCTTTTCGGAGTCAGGCTCTGCCGAGGACGAGATCCATGAGATGTTCCTCCTCTGGGCAAGCCCGGGTCCCAGATCCTGTTGTGCCTGTGAATAGGCTGCAGGGGGACGGTGAAGACCAGCAACAGCTTTCAGGGCTGCCACCTTCCGTGTGGGACAAGGAGCCGGATGTGTGCCTTTTCGGAAACAGGCTCTGCCGAGGACGAGAGCCATGAGATGTTCCTCCTCTGGGAAAGCCCGGGTCCTGAATCCTGTTGTGCCTGTGAATAGGCTGCAGGGGGACGGTGAAGACCAGCAACAGCTTCCAGGGCTGCCACCTTCCGTGTGGGACAAGGAGCCGGACGTGTGCCTTTTCGGAAACAAGCTCTGCCGAGGACGAGAGCCATGAGATGTTCCTCCTCTGGGCAAGCCCGGGTCCCAGATCCTGTTGTGCCTGTGAATAGGCTGCAGGGGGACGGTGAACACCAGCAACAGCTTTCACGGCTGCCACCTTCCGTGTGGGACAAGGAGCCGGACGTGTGCCTTTCTGGAAACAGGCCGTGCCGAGGACGAGAGCCATGAGATGTTCCTCCTCTGGGCAAGCCCGGGTCCCAGATCCTGTTGTGCCTGTGAATAGGCTGCAGGGGGACGGTGAACACCAGCAACAGCTTTCACGGCTGCCACCTTCCGTGTGGGACAATGAGCCGGATGTGTGCCTTTCTGGAAACAGGCCCTGCCGAGGACGAGAGCCATGAGATGTTCCTCCTCTGGGCAAGCCCGGGTCCTGAATCCTGTTGTGCCTGTGAATAGGCTGCAGGGGGACGGTGAAGACCAGCAACAGCTTTCAGGGCTGCCACCTTCCGTGTGGGACAAGGAGCCGGACGTGTCTTTCTGGATACAGGCCCTGCCGAGGACGAGAGCCATGAGATGTTCCTCCTCTGGCCAAGCCCGGGTCCCAGATCCTGTTGTGCCTGTGAATAGGCTGCAGGGGGACGGTGAAGACCAGCAACAGCTTTCAGGGCTGCCACCTTCCGTGTGGGACAAGGAGCCGGTCTTGTGCCTTTATGGAAACAGGCCCTGCTGAGGACGAGAGCCATGAGATGTTCCTCCTCTGGGCAAGGCCGGGTCCCAGATCCTGTTGTGCCTGTGAATAGGCTGCAGGGGGACGGTGAAGACCAGCAACAGCTTTCACGGCTGCCACCTTCACTGTGGGACAAGGAGCCGGACGTGTGCCTTTCTGGAAACAGGCCCTGCCGAGGACGAGAGCCATGAGATGTTCCTCCTCTGGGCAAGCCCGCGTCCAGATCCTGTTGTGCCTGTGAATAGGCTGCAGGGGGACGGTGAAGACCAGCAACAGCTTTCACGGCTGCCACATTCCGTGTGGGACAAGGAGCCGGACGTGTGCGTTTTCGGAAACAGGCTCTGCCGAGGACGAGAGCCATGAGATGTTCCTCCTCTGGGCAAGCCCGGGTCCCAGATCCTGTTGTGCCTGTGAATAGGCTGCAGGGGGACGGTGAAGACCAGCAACAGCTTTCAGGGCTGCCACCTTCCGTGTGGGACAAGGAGCCGGATGTGTGCCTTTTCGGAAACAGGCTCTGCCGAGGACGAGAGCCATGAGATGTTCCTCCTCTGGGCAAGCCCGGGTCCCAGATCCTGTTGTGCCTGTGAATAGGCTGCAGGGGGACGGTGAAGACCAGCAACAGCTTTCAGGGCTGCCACCTTCCGTGTGGGACAAGGAGCCGGACGTGTGCCTTTCTGGAAACAGGCCGTGCCGAGGACGAGAGCCATGAGATGTTCCTCCTCTGGGCAAGCCCGGGTCCCAGATCCTGTTGTGCCTGTGAATAGGCTGCAGGGGGACGGTGAAGACCAGCAACAGCTTTCACGGCTGCCACCTTCCGTGTGGGACAAGGAGCCGGACGTGTGCCTTTTCGGAATCAGGCTCTGCCGAGGACGAGAGCCATGAGATGTTCCTCCTCTGGGCAAGCCCGGGTCCAAATCCTGTTGTGCCTGTGAATAGGCTGCAGGGGGACGGTGAAGACCAGCAACAGCTTTCAGGGCTGCCACCTTCCGTGTGGGACAATGAGCCAGTCTTGTGCCTTTATGGAAACAGGCCCTGCGAGGACGAGAGCCATGAGATGTTCCTCCTCTGGGCAAGCCCGGGTCCCAGATCCTGTTGTGCCTGTGAATAGGCTGCAGGGGGACGGTGAAGACCAGCAACAGCTTTCACGGCTGCCATCTTCACTGTGGGACAAGGAGCCGGACGTGTGCCTTTCTGGAAACAGGCCCTGCCGAGGACGAGAGCCATGAGATGTTCCTCCTCTGGGCAAGCCCGGGTCCCAGATCCTGTTGTGCCTGTGAATAGGCTGCAGGGGGACGGTGAAGACCAGCAACAGCTTTCAGGGCTGCCACCTTCCGTGTGGGACAAGTAGCCGGACGTGTGCCTTTTCGGAATCAGGCTCTGCCGAGGACGAGAGCCATGAGATGTTCCTCCTCTGGGCAAGCCCGGGTCCAAATCCTGTTGTGCCTGTGAATAGGCTGCAGGGGGACGGTGAAGACCAGCAACAGCTTTCAGGGCTGCCACCTTCCGTGTGGGACAATGAGCCGGATGTGTGCCTTTCTGGAAACAGGCCCTGCCGAGGACGAGAGCCATGAGATGTTCCTCCTCTGGGCAAGCCCGGGTCCTGAATCCTGTTGTGCCTGTGAATAGGCTGCAGGGGGACGGTGAAGACCAGCAACAGCTTTCAGGGCTGCCACCTTCCGTGTGGGACAAGGAGCCGGACGTGTCTTTCTGGATACAGGCCCTGCCGAGGACGAGAGCCATGAGATGTTCCTCCTCTGGCCAAGCCCGGGTCCCAGATCCTGTTGTGCCTGTGAATAGGCTGCAGGGGGACGGTGAAGACCAGCAACAGCTTTCAGGGCTGCCACCTTCCGTGTGGGACAAGGAGCCGGTCTTGTGCCTTTATGGAAACAGGCCCTGCCGAGGACGAGAGCCATGAGATGTTCCTCCTCTGGGCAAGGCCGGGTCCCAGATCCTGTTGTGCCTGTGAATAGGCTGCAGGGGGACGGTGAAGACCAGCAACAGCTTTCACGGCTGCCACCTTCACTGTGGGACAAGGAGCCGGACGTGTGCCTTTCTGGAAACAGGCCCTGCCGAGGACGAGAGCCATGAGATGTTCCTCCTCTGGGCAAGCCCGCGTCCAGATCCTGTTGTGCCTGTGAATAGGCTGCAGGGGGACGGTGAAGACCAGCAACAGCTTTCACGGCTGCCACATTCCGTGTGGGACAAGGAGCCGGACGTGTGCGTTTTCGGAAACAGGCTCTGCCGAGGACGAGAGCCATGAGATGTTCCTCCTCTGGGCAAGCCCGGGTCCCAGATCCTGTTGTGCCTGTGAATAGGCTGCAGGGGGACGGTGAAGACCAGCAACAGCTTTCAGGGCTGCCACCTTCCGTGTGGGACAAGGAGCCGGATGTGTGCCTTTTCGGAAACAGGCTCTGCCGAGGACGAGAGCCATGAGATGTTCCTCCTCTGGGCAAGCCCGGGTCCCAGATCCTGTTGTGCCTGTGAATAGGCTGCAGGGGGACGGTGAAGACCAGCAACAGCTTTCAGGGCTGCCACCTTCCGTGTGGGACAAGGAGCCGGACGTGTGCCTTTCTGGAAACAGGCCGTGCCGAGGACGAGAGCCATGAGATGTTCCTCCTCTGGGCAAGCCCGGGTCCCAGATCCTGTTGTGCCTGTGAATAGGCTGCAGGGGGACGGTGAAGACCAGCAACAGCTTTCAGGGCTGCCACCTTCCGTGTGGGACAAGGAGCCGGATGAGTGCCTTTTCGGAAACAGGCTCTGCCGAGGACGAGAGCCATGAGATGTTCCTCCTCTGGGCAAGCCCGGGTCCCAGATCCTGTTGTGCCTGTGAATAGGCTGCAGGGGGACGGTGAAGACCAGCAACAGCTTTCAGGGCTGCCACCTTCCGTGTGGGACAATGAGCCGGATGTGTGCCTTTATGGAAACAGGCCCTGCCGAGGACGAGAGCCATGAGATGTTCCTCCTCTGGGCAAGGCCGGGTCCCAGATCCTGTTGTGCCTGTGAATAGGCTGCAGGGGGACGGTGAAGACCAGCAACAGCTTTCACGCCTGCCACCTTCACTGTGGGACAAGGAGCCGGACGTGTGCCTTTCTGGAAACAGGCCCTGCCGAGGACGAGAGCCATGAGATGTTCCTCCTCTGGCCAAGCCCGGGTCCCAGATCCTGTTGTGCCTGTGAATAGGCTGCAGGGGGACGGTGAAGACCAGCAACAGCTTCCAGGGCTGCCACCTTCCGTGTGGGACAAGGAGCCGGACGTGTGCCTTTTCGGAAACAAGCTCTGCCGAGGACGAGAGCCATGAGATGTTCCTCCTCTGGGCAAGCCCGGGTCCTGAATGCTGTTGTGCCTGTGAATAGGCTGCAGGGGGACGGTGAAGACCAGCAACAGCTTTCAGGGCTGCCACCTTCCGTGTGGGACAAGGAGCCGGATGTGTGCCTTTTCGGAAACAAGCTCTGCCGAGGACGAGAGCCATGAGATGTTCCTCCTCTGGGCAAGCCCGCGTCCAGATCCTGTTGTGCCTGTGAATAGGCTGCAGGGGGACGGTGAAGACCAGCAACAGCTTTCACGGCTGCCACATTCCGTGTGGGACAAGGAGCCGGTCTTGTGCCTTTATGGAAACAGGCCCTGCCGAGGACGAGAGCCATGAGATGTTCCTCCTCTGGGCAAGCCCGCGTCCAGATCCTGTTGTGCCTGTGAATAGGCTGCAGGGGGACGGTGAAGACCAGCAACAGCTTTCAGGGCTGCCACCTTCCGTGTGGGACAATGAGCCGGATGTGTGCCTTTCTGGAAACAGGCCCTGCCGAGGACGAGAGCCATGAGATGTTCCTCCTCTGGGCAAGCCCGGGTCCTGAATCCTGTTGTGCCTGTGAATAGGCTGCAGGGGGACGGTGAAGACCAGCAACAGCTTTCAGGGCTGCCACCTTCCGTGTGGGACAAGGAGCCGGACGTGTCTTTCTGGATACAGGCCCTGCCGAGGACGAGAGCCATGAGATGTTCCTCCTCTGGCCAAGCCCGGGTCCCAGATCCTGTTGTGCCTGTGAATAGGCTGCAGGGGGACGGTGAAGACCAGCAACAGCTTTCAGGGCTGCCACCTTCCGTGTGGGACAAGGAGCCGGTCTTGTGCCTTTATGGAAACAGGCCCTGCCGAGGACGAGAGCCATGAGATGTTCCTCCTCTGGGCAAGGCCGGGTCCCAGATCCTGTTGTGCCTGTGAATAGGCTGCAGGGGGACGGTGAAGACCAGCAACAGCTTTCACGGCTGCCACCTTCACTGTGGGACAAGGAGCCGGACGTGTGCCTTTCTGGAAACAGGCCCTGCCGAGGACGAGAGCCATGAGATGTTCCTCCTCTGGGCAAGCCCGCGTCCAAATCCTGTTGTGCCTGTGAATAGGCTGCAGGGGGACGGTGAAGACCAGCAACAGCTTTCACGGCTGCCACATTCCGTGTGGGACAAGGAGCCGGACGTGTGCGTTTTCGGAAACAGGCTCTGCCGAGGACGAGAGCCATGAGATGTTCCTCCTCTGGGCAAGCCCGGGTCCCAGATCCTGTTGTGCCTGTGAATAGGCTGCAGGGGGACGGTGAAGACCAGCAACAGCTTTCAGGGCTGCCACCTTCCGTGTGGGACAAGGAGCCGGATGTGTGCCTTTTCGGAAACAGGCTCTGCCGAGGACGAGAGCCATGAGATGTTCCTCCTCTGGGCAAGCCCGGGTCCCAGATCCTGTTGTGCCTGTGAATAGGCTGCAGGGGGACGGTGAAGACCAGCAACAGCTTTCAGGTCTGCCACCTTCCGTGTGGGACAAGGAGCCGGACGTGTGCCTTTCTGGAAACAGGCCGTGCCGAGGACGAGAGCCATGAGATGTTCCTCCTCTGGGCAAGCCCGGGTCCCAGATCCTGTTGTGCCTGTGAATAGGCTGCAGGGGGACGGTGAAGACCAGCAACAGCTTTCAGGGCTGCCACCTTCCGTGTGGGACAAGGAGCCGGATGAGTGCCTTTTCGGAAACAGGCTCTGCCGAGGACGAGAGCCATGAGATGTTCCTCCTCTGGGCAAGCCCGGGTCCCAGATCCTGTTGTGCCTGTGAATAGGCTGCAGGGGGACGGTGAAGACCAGCAACAGCTTTCAGGGCTGCCACCTTCCGTGTGGGACAATGAGCCGGATGTGTGCCTTTATGGAAACAGGCCCTGCCGAGGACGAGAGCCATGAGATGTTCCTCCTCTGGGCAAGGCCGGGTCCCAGATCCTGTTGTGCCTGTGAATAGGCTGCAGGGGGACGGTGAAGACCAGCAACAGCTTTCACGCCTGCCACCTTCACTGTGGGACAAGGAGCCGGACGTGTGCCTTTCTGGAAACAGGCCCTGCCGAGGACGAGAGCCATGAGATGTTCCTCCTCTGGCCAAGCCCGGGTCCCAGATCCTGTTGTGCCTGTGAATAGGCTGCAGGGGGACGGTGAAGACCAGCAACAGCTTCCAGGGCTGCCACCTTCCGTGTGGGACAAGGAGCCGGACGTGTGCCTTTTCGGAAACAAGCTCTGCCGAGGACGAGAGCCATGAGATGTTCCTCCTCTGGGCAAGCCCGGGTCCTGAATGCTGTTGTGCCTGTGAATAGGCTGCAGGGGGACGGTGAAGACCAGCAACAGCTTTCAGGGCTGCCACCTTCCGTGTGGGACAAGGAGCCGGATGTGTGCCTTTTCGGAAACAAGCTCTGCCGAGGACGAGAGCCATGAGATGTTCCTCCTCTGGGCAAGCCCGCGTCCAGATCCTGTTGTGCCTGTGAATAGGCTGCAGGGGGACGGTGAAGACCAGCAACAGCTTTCACGGCTGCCACATTCCGTGTGGGACAAGGAGCCGGACGTGTGCGTTTTCGGAAACAGGCTCTGCCGAGGACGAGAGCCATGAGATGTTCCACCTCTGGGCAAGCCCGGGTCCTGAATCCTGTTGTGCCTGTGAATAGGCTGCAGGGGGACGGTGAAGACCAGCAACAGCTTTCACGGCTGCCACCTTCCGTGTGGGACAAGGAGCCGGACGTGTCTTTCTGGATACAGGCCCTGCCGAGGACGAGAGCCATGAGATGTTCCTCCTCTGGGCAAGCCCGGGTCCCAGATCCTGTTGTGCCTGTGAATAGGCTGCAGGGGGACGGTGAAGACCAGCAACAGCTTTCACGGCTGCCACCTTCCGTGTGGGACAAGGAGCCGGATGAGTGCCTTTTCGGAAACAAGCTCTGCGGAGGACGAGAGCCATGAGATGTTCCTCCTCTGGGCAAGCCCGGGTCCCAGATCCTGTTGTGCCTGTGAATAGGCTGCAGGGGGACGGTGAAGACCAGCAACAGCTTTCAGGGCTGCCACCTTCCGTGTGGGACAAGGAGCCGGATGTGTGCCTTTTCGGAAACAGGCTCTGCCGAGGACGAGAGCCATGAGATGTTCCTCCTCTGGGCAAGCCCGGGTCCTGAATCCTGTTGTGCCTGTGAATAGGCTGCAGGGGGACGGTGAAGACCAGCAACAGCTTCCAGGGCTGCCACCTTCCGTGTGGGACAAGGAGCCGGACGTGTGCCTTTTCGGAAACAAGCTCTGCCGAGGACGAGAGCCATGAGATGTTCCTCCTCTGGGCAAGCCCGGGTCCCAGATCCTGTTGTGCCTGTGAATAGGCTGCAGGGGGACGGTGAAGACCAGCAACAGCTTTCAGGGCTGCCACCTTCCGTGTGGGACAAGGAGCCGGACGTGTGCCTTTCTGGAAACAGGCCGTGCCGAGGACGAGAGCCATGAGATGTTCCTCCTCTGGGCAAGCCCGGGTCCCAGATCCTGTTGTGCCTGTGAATAGGCTGCAGGGGGACGGTAAAGACCAGCAACAGCTTTCAGGGCTGCCACCTTCCGTGTGGGACAAGGAGCCGGACGTGTGCCTTTTCGGAATCAGGCTCTGCCGAGGACGAGAGCCATGAGATGTTCCTCCTCTGGGCAAGCCCGGGTCCAAATCCTGTTGTGCCTGTGAATAGGCTGCAGGGGGACGGTGAAGACCAGCAACAGCTTTCAGGGCTGCCACCTTCCGTGTGGGACAATGAGCCAGTCTTGTGCCTTTATGGAAACAGGCCCTGCGAGGACGAGAACCATGAGATGTTCCTCCTCTGGGCAAGCCCGGGTCCCAGATCCTGTTGTGCCTGTGAATAGGCTGCAGGGGGACGGTGAAGACCAGCAACAGCTTTCACGGCTGCCATCTTCACTGTGGGACAAGGAGCCGGACGTGTGCCTTTCTGGAAACAGGCCCTGCCGAGGACGAGAGCCATGAGATGTTCCTCCTCTGGGCAAGCCCGGGTCCCAGATCCTGTTGTGCCTGTGAATAGGCTGCAGGGGGACGGTGAAGACCAGCAACAGCTTCCAGGGCTGCCACCTTCCGTGTGGGACAAGGAGCCGGACGTGTGCCTTTTCGGAATCAGGCTCTGCCGAGGACGAGAGCCATGAGATGTTCCTCCTCTGGGCAAGCCCGGGTCCAAATCCTGTTGTGCCTGTGAATAGGCTGCAGGGGGACGGTGAAGACCAGCAACAGCTTTCAGGGCTGCCACCTTCCGTGTGGGACAATGAGCCGGATGTGTGCCTTTCTGGAAACAGGCCCTGCCGAGGACGAGAGCCATGAGATGTTCCTCCTCTGGGCAAGCCCGGGTCCTGAATCCTGTTGTGCCTGTGAATAGGCTGCAGGGGGACGGTGAAGACCAGCAACAGCTTTCAAGGCTGCCACCTTCCGTGTGGGACAAGGAGCCAGACGTGTCTTTCTGGATACAGGCCCTGCCGAGGACGAGAGCCATGAGATGTTCCTCCTCTGGGCAAGCCCGGGTCCCAGATCCTGTTGTGCCTGTGAATAGGCTGCAGGGGGACGGTGAAGACCAGCAACATCTTTCAGGGCTGCCACCTTCCGTGTGGGACAAGGAGCCGGACGTGTGCCTTTTCGGAAACAGGCTCTGCCGAGGACGAGAGCCATGAGATGTTCCTCCTCTGGGCAAGCCCGGGTCCTGAATCCTTTTGTGCCTGTGAATAGGCTGCAGGGGGACGGTGAAGACCAGCAACAGCTTCCAGGGCTGCCACCTTCCGTGTGGGACAATGAGCCGGTCTTGTGCCTTTATGGAAACAGGCCCTGCCGAGGACGAGAGCCATGAGATGTTCCTCCTCTGGGCAAGCCCGGGTCCCAGATCCTGTTGTGCCTGTGAATAGGCTGCAGGGGGACGGTGAAGACCAGCAACAGCTTCCAGGGCTGCCACCTTCCGTGTGGGACAAGGAGCCGGACGTGTGCCTTTTCGGAAACAAGCTCTGCCGAGGACGAGAGCCATGAGATGTTCATCCTCTGGGCAAGCCCGGGTCCCAGATCCTGTTGTGCCTGTGAATAGGCTGCAGGGGGACGGTGAAGACCAGCAACAGCTTTCACGGCTGCCACCTTCACTGTGGGACCAGGAGCCGGACTTGTGCCTTTCTGGAAACAGGCCGTGCCGAGGACGAGAGCCATGAGATGTTCCTCCTCTGGCCAAGCCCGGGTCCCAGAACCTGTTGTGCCTGTGAATAGGCTACAGGGGGACGGTGAAGACCAGCAACAGCTTTCAGGGCTGCCACCTTCCGTGTGGGACAAGGAGCCGGACGTGTCTTTCTGGATACAGGCCCTGCCGAGGACGAGAGCCATGAGATGTTCCTTCTCTGGGCAAGCCCGGGTCCCAGATCCTGTTGTGCCTGTGAATAGGCTGCAGGGGGACGGTGAAGACCAGCAACAGCTTTCAGAGCTGCCACCTTCCGTGTGGGACAAGGAGCCGGACGTGTCCGTTTTCGGAAACAGGATCTGCCGAGGACGAGAGCCATGAGATGTTCCTCCTCTGGGCAAGCCCGCGTCCAAATCCTGTTGTGCCTGTGAATAGGCTGCAGGGGGACGGTGAAGACCAGCAACAGCTTTCACGGCTGCCAACTTCCGTGTGGGACAAGGAGCCGGACGTGTCTTTCTGGATACAGGCCCTGCCGAGGACGAGAGCCATGAGATGTTCCTCCTCTGGGCAAGCCCGGGTCCCAGATCCTGTTGTGCCTGTGAATAGGCTGCAGGGGGACGGTGAAGACCAGCAACAGCTTTCAGGGCTGCCACCTTCCGTGTGGGACAAGGAGCCGGATGAGTGCCTTTTCGGAGTCAGGCTCTGCCGAGGACGAGAGCCATGAGATGTTCCTCCTCTGGGCAAGCCCGGGTCCCAGATCCTGTTGTGCCTGTGAATAGTCTGCAGGGGGACGGTGAAGACCAGCAACATCTTTCAGGGCTGCCACCTTCCGTGTGGGACAAGGAGCCGGATGTGTGCCTTTTCGGAAACAGGCTCTGCCGAGGACGAGAGCCATGAGATGTTCCTCCTCTGGGCAAGCCCGGGTCCTGAATCCTGTTGTGCCTGTGAATAGGCTGCAGGGGGACGGTGAAGACCAGCAACAGCTTCCAGGGCTGCCACCTTCCGTGTGGGACAAGGAGCCGGACGTGTGCCTTTTCGGAAACAAGCTCTGCCGAGGACGAGAGCCATAAGATGTTCCTCCTCTGGGCAAGCCCGGGTCCCAGATCCTGTTGTGCCTGTGAATAGGCTGCAGGGGGACGGTGAACACCAGCAACAGCTGTCACGGCTGCCACCTTCCGTGTGGGACAAGGAGCCGGACGTGTGCCTTTCTGGAAACAGGCCGTGCCGAGGACGAGAGCCATGAGATGTTCCTCCTCTGGGCAAGCCCGGGTCCCAGATCCTGTTGTGCCTGTGAATAGGCTGCAGGGGGACGGTGAAGACCAGCAACAGCTTTCAGGGCTGCCACCTTCCGTGTGGGAGAAGGAGCCGGATGAGTGCCTTTTCGGAAACAGGCTCTGCCGAGGACGAGAGCCATGAGATGTTCCTCCTCTGGGCAAGCCCGGGTCCCAGATCCTGTTGTGCCTGTGAATAGGCTGCAGGGGGACGGTGAAGACCAGCAACAGCTTTCAGGGCTGCCACCTTCCGTGTGGGACAATGAGCCGGTCTTGTGCCTTTATGGAAACAGGCCCTGAGAGGACGAGAGCCATGAGATGTTCCTCCTCTGGGCAAGCCCGGGTCCCAGATCCTGTTGTGCCTGTGAATAGGCTGCAGGGGGACGGTGAAGACCAGCAACAGCTTTCACGGCTGCCACCTTCACTGTGGGACAAGGAGCCGGACGTGTGCCTTTCTGGAAACAGGCCGTGCCGAGGACGAGAGCCATGAAATGTTCCTCCTCTGGCCAAGCCCGGGTCCCAGATCCTGTTGTGCCTGTGAATAGGCTGCAGGGGGACGGTGAAGACCAGCAACAGCTTTCAGGGCTGCCACCTTCCGTGTGGGACAAGGAGCCGGATGTGTGCCTTTTCGGAAACAGGCTCTGCCGAGGACGAGAGCCATGAGATGTTCCTCCTCTGGGCAAGCCCGGGTCCTGAATCCTGTTGTGCCTGTGAATAGGCTGCTGGGGGACGGTGAAGACCAGCAACAGCTTCCAGGGCTGCCACCTTCCGTGTGGGACAAGGAGCCGGACGTGTGCCTTTTCGGAAACAAGCTCTGCCGAGGACGAGAGCCATGAGATGTTCCTCCTCTGGGCAAGCCCGGGTCCCAGATCCTGTTGTGCCTGTGAATAGGCTGCAGGGGGACGGTGAAGACCAGCAACAGCTTTCAGGGCTGCCACCTTCCGTGTGGGACAAGGAGCCGGACGTGTGCCTTTCTGGAAACAGGCCGTGCCGAGGACGAGAGCCATGAGATGTTCCTCCTCTGGGCAAGCCCGGGTCCCAGATCCTGTTGTGCCTGTGAATAGGCTGCAGGGGGACGGTGAAGACCAGCAACAGCTTTCAGGGCTGCCACCTTCCGTGTGGGACAAGGAGCCGGACGTGTGCCTTTTCGGAATCAGGCTCTGCCGAGGACGAGAGCCATGAGATGTTCCTCCTCTGGGCAAGCCCGCGTCCAAATCCTGTTGTGCCTGTGAATAGGCTGCAGGGGGACGGTGGAGACCAGCAACAGCTTTCAGGGCTGCCACCTTCCGTGTGGGACAATGAGCCAGTCTTGTGCCTTTATGGAAACAGGCCCTGCGAGGACGAGAGCCATGAGATGTTCCTCCTCTGGGCAAGCCCGGGTCCCAGATCCTGTTGTGCCTGTGAATAGGCTGCAGGGGGACGGTGAAGACCAGCAACAGCTTTCACGGCTGCCACCTTCCGTGTGGGACAAGGAGCCGGATGTGTGCCTTTCTGGAAACAGGCCCTGCCGAGGACGAGAGCCATGAGATGTTCCTCCTCTGGGCAAGCCCGGGTCCTGAATCCTGTTGTGCCTGTGAATAGGCTGCAGGGGGACGGTGAAGACCAGCAACAGCTTTCAGGGCTGCCACCTTCCGTGTGGGACAAGGAGCCGTATGTGTCTTTCTGGATACAGGCCCTGCCGAGGACGAGAGCCATGTGATGTTCCTCCTCTGGGCAAGCCCGGGTCCCAGATCCTGTTGTGCCTGTGAATAGGCTGCAGGGGGACGGTGAAGACCAGCAACAGCTTTCAGGGCTGCCACCTTCCGTGTGGGACAAGGAGACGGATGAGTGCCTTTTCGGAGTCAGGCTCTGCCGAGGACGAGAGCCATGAGATGTTCCTCCTCTGGGCAAGCCCGGGTCCCAGATCCTGTTGTGCCTGTGAATAGGCTGCAGGGGGACGGTGAAGACCAGCAACATCTTTCAGGGCTGCCACCTTCCGTGTGGGACAAGGAGCCGGATGTGTGCCTTTTCGGAAACAGGCTCTGCCGAGGACGAGAGCCATGAGATGTTCCTCCTCTGGGCAAGCCCGGGTCCTGAATCCTGTTGTGCCTGTGAATAGGCTGCAGGGGGACGGTGAAGACCAGCAACAGCTTTCAGGGCTGCCACCTTCCGTGTGGGACAATGAGCCGGACGTGTCCGTTTTCGGAAACAGGATCTGCCGAGGACGAGAGCCATGAGATGTTCCTCCTCTGGGCAAGCCCGCGTCCAAATCCTGTTGTGCCTGTGAATAGGCTGCAGGGGGACGGTGAAGACCAGCAACAGCTTTCACGGCTGCCACCTTCCGTGTGGGACAAGGAGCCGGACGTGTCTTTCTGGATACAGGCCCTGCCGAGGACGAGAGCCATGAGATGTTCCTCCTCTGGGCAAGGCCGGGTCCCAGATCCTGTTGTGCCTGTGAATAGGCTGCAGGGGGACGGTGAAGACCAGCAACAGCTTTCAGGGCTGCCACCTTCCGTGTGGGACAAGGAGCCGGATGAGTGCCTTTTCGGAGTCAGGCTCTGCCGAGGACGAGAGCCATGAGATGTTCCTCCTCTGGGCAAGCCCGGGTCCCAGATCCTGTTGTGCCTGTGAATAGTCTGCAGGGGGACGGTGAAGACCAGCAACATCTTTCAGGGCTGCCACCTTCCGTGTGGGACAAGGAGCCGGATGTGTGCCTTTTCGGAAACAGGCTCTGCCGAGGACGAGAGCCATGAGATGTTCCTCCTCTGGGCAAGCCCGGGTCCTGAATCCTGTTGTGCCTGTGAATAGGCTGCAGGGGGACGGTGAAGACCAGCAACAGCTTCCAGGGCTGCCACCTTCCGTGTGGGACAATGAGCCGGTCTTGTGCCTTTATGGAAACAGGCCCTGCGAGGACGAGAGCCATGAGATGTTCCTCCTCTGGGCAAGCCCGGGTCCCAGATCCTGTTGTGCCTGTGAATAGGCTGCAGGGGGACGGTGAAGACCAGCAACAGCTTTCACGGCTGCCACCTTCACTGTGGGACAAGGAGCCGGACGTGTGCCTTTCTGGAAACAGGCCCTGCCGAGGACGAGAGCCATGAGATGTTCCTCCTCTGGCCAAGCCCGGGTCCCAGATCCTGTTGTGCCTGTGAATAGGCTGCAGGGGGACGGTGAAGACCAGCAACAGCTTTCAGGGCTGCCACCTTCCGTGTGGGACAAGGAGCCGGATGTGTGCCTTTTCGGAAACAAGCTCTGCGGAGGACGAGAGCCATGAGATGTTCCTCCTCTGGGCAAGCCCGCATCCAGATCCTGTTGTGCCTGTGAATAGGCTGCAGGGGGACGGTGAAGACCAGCAACAGCTTTCACGGCTGCCACCTTCCGTGTGGGACAAGGAGCCGGTCTTGTGCCTTTATGGAAACAGGCCCTGAGAGGACGAGAGCCATGAGATGTTCCTCCTCTGGGCAAGCCCGCATCCAGATCCTGTTGTGCCTGTGAATAGGCTGCAGGGGGACGGTGAAGACCAGCAACAGCTTTCAGGGCTGCCACCTTCCGTGTGGGACAATGAGCCGGTCTTGTGCCTTTATGGAAACAGGCCCTGAGAGGACGAGAGCCATGAGATGTTCCTCCTCTGGGCAAGCCCGGGTCCCAGATCCTGTTGTGCCTGTGAATAGGCTGCAGGGGGACGGTGAAGACCAGCAACAGCTTTCACGGCTGCCACCTTCACTGTGGGACAAGGAGCCGGACGTGTGCCTTTCTGGAAACAGGCCGTGCCGAGGACGAGAGCCATGAAATGTTCCTCCTCTGGCCAAGCCCGGGTCCCAGATCCTGTTGTGCCTGTGAATAGGCTGCAGGGGGACGGTGAAGACCAGCAACAGCTTTCAGGGCTGCCACCTTCCGTGTGGGACAAGGAGCCAGATGTGTGCCTTTTCGGAAACAGGCTCTGCCGAGGACGAGAGCCATGAGATGTTCCTCCTCTGGGCAAGCCCGGGTCCTGAATCCTGTTGTGCCTGTGAATAGGCTGCTGGGGGACGGTGAAGACCAGCAACAGCTTCCAGGGCTGCCACCTTCCGTGTGGGACAAGGAGCCGGACGTGTGCCTTTTCGGAAACAAGCTCTGCCGAGGACGAGAGCCATGAGATGTTCCTCCTCTGGGCAAGCCCGGGTCCCAGATCCTGTTGTGCCTGTGAATAGGCTGCAGGGGGACGGTGAAGACCAGCAACAGCTTTCAGGGCTGCCACCTTCCGTGTGGGACAAGGAGCCGGACGTGTGCCTTTCTGGAAACAGGCCGTGCCGAGGACGAGAGCCATGAGATGTTCCTCCTCTGGGCAAGCCCGGGTCCCAGATCCTGTTGTGCCTGTGAATAGGCTGCAGGGGGACGGTGAAGACCAGCAACAGCTTTCAGGGCTGCCACCTTCCGTGTGGGACAAGGAGCCGGACGTGTGCCTTTTCGGAATCAGGCTCTGCCGAGGACGAGAGCCATGAGATGTTCCTCCTCTGGGCAAGCCCGCGTCCAAATCCTGTTGTGCCTGTGAATAGGCTGCAGGGGGACGGTGGAGACCAGCAACAGCTTTCAGGGCTGCCACCTTCCGTGTGGGACAATGAGCCAGTCTTGTGCCTTTATGGAAACAGGCCCTGCGAGGACGAGAGCCATGAGATGTTCCTCCTCTGGGCAAGCCCGGGTCCCAGATCCTGTTGTGCCTGTGAATAGGCTGCAGGGGGACGGTGAAGACCAGCAACAGCTTTCACGGCTGCCACCTTCCGTGTGGGACAAGGAGCCGGATGTGTGCCTTTCTGGAAACAGGCCCTGCCGAGGACGAGAGCCATGAGATGTTCCTCCTCTGGGCAAGCCCGGGTCCTGAATCCTGTTGTGCCTGTGAATAGGCTGCAGGGGGACGGTGAAGACCAGCAACAGCTTTCAGGGCTGCCACCTTCGGTGTGGGACATGGAGCCGTATGTGTCTTTCTGGATACAGGCCCTGCCGAGGACGAGAGCCATGTGATGTTCCTCCTCTGGGCAAGCCCGGGTCCCAGATCCTGTTGTGCCTGTGAATAGGCTGCAGGGGGACGGTGAAGACCAGCAACAGCTTTCAGGGCTGCCACCTTCCGTGTGGGACAAGGAGACGGATGAGTGCCTTTTCGGAGTCAGGCTCTGCCGAGGACGAGAGCCATGAGATGTTCCTCCTCTGGGCAAGCCCGGGTCCCAGATCCTGTTGTGCCTGTGAATAGGCTGCAGGGGGACGGTGAAGACCAGCAACATCTTTCAGGGCTGCCACCTTCCGTGTGGGACAAGGAGCCGGATGTGTGCCTTTTCGGAAACAGGCTCTGCCGAGGACGAGAGCCATGAGATGTTCCTCCTCTGGGCAAGCCCGGGTCCTGAATCCTGTTGTGCCTGTGAATAGGCTGCAGGGGGACGGTGAAGACCAGCAACAGCTTTCAGGGCTGCCACCTTCCGTGTGGGACAATGAGCCGGACGTGTCCGTTTTCGGAAACAGGATCTGCCGAGGACGAGAGCCATGAGATGTTCCTCCTCTGGGCAAGCCCGCGTCCAAATCCTGTTGTGCCTGTGAATAGGCTGCAGGGGGACGGTGAAGACCAGCAACAGCTTTCACGGCTGCCACCTTCCGTGTGGGACAAGGAGCCGGACGTGTCTTTCTGGATACAGGCCCTGCCGAGGACGAGAGCCATGAGATGTTCCTCCTCTGGGCAAGGCCGGGTCCCAGATCCTGTTGTGCCTGTGAATAGGCTGCAGGGGGACGGTGAAGACCAGCAACAGCTTTCAGGGCTGCCACCTTCCGTGTGGGACAAGGAGCCGGATGAGTGCCTTTTCGGAGTCAGGCTCTGCCGAGGACGAGAGCCATGAGATGTTCCTCCTCTGGGCAAGCCCGGGTCCCAGATCCTGTTGTGCCTGTGAATAGTCTGCAGGGGGACGGTGAAGACCAGCAACATCTTTCAGGGCTGCCACCTTCCGTGTGGGACAAGGAGCCGGATGTGTGCCTTTTCGGAAACAGGCTCTGCCGAGGACGAGAGCCATGAGATGTTCCTCCTCTGGGCAAGCCCGGGTCCTGAATCCTGTTGTGCCTGTGAATAGGCTGCAGGGGGACGGTGAAGACCAGCAACAGCTTCCAGGGCTGCCACCTTCCGTGTGGGACAATGAGCCGGTCTTGTGCCTTTATGGAAACAGGCCCTGCGAGGACGAGAGCCATGAGATGTTCCTCCTCTGGGCAAGCCCGGGTCCCAGATCCTGTTGTGCCTGTGAATAGGCTGCAGGGGGACGGTGAAGACCAGCAACAGCTTTCACGGCTGCCACCTTCACTGTGGGACAAGGAGCCGGACGTGTGCCTTTCTGGAAACAGGCCCTGCCGAGGACGAGAGCCATGAGATGTTCCTCCTCTGGCCAAGCCCGGGTCCCAGATCCTGTTGTGCCTGTGAATAGGCTGCAGGGGGACGGTGAAGACCAGCAACAGCTTTCAGGGCTGCCACCTTCCGTGTGGGACAAGGAGCCGGATGTGTGCCTTTTCGGAAACAAGCTCTGCGGAGGACGAGAGCCATGAGATGTTCCTCCTCTGGGCAAGCCCGCATCCAGATCCTGTTGTGCCTGTGAATAGGCTGCAGGGGGACGGTGAAGACCAGCAACAGCTTTCACGGCTGCCACCTTCCGTGTGGGACAAGGAGCCGGACGTGTCTTTCTGGATACAGGCCCTGCCGAGGACGAGAGCCATGAGATGTTCCTCCTCTGGGCAAGCCCGGGTCCCAGATCCTGTTGTGCCTGTGAATAGGCTGCAGGGGGACGGTGAAGACCAGCAACAGCTTTCACGGCTGCCACCTTCCGTGT
Source organism: Astur gentilis (assembly GCF_929443795.1). Classification (NCBI taxonomy): domain Eukaryota; kingdom Metazoa; phylum Chordata; class Aves; order Accipitriformes; family Accipitridae; genus Astur; species Astur gentilis. The sequence continues at coordinate 1,559,392 of NW_026061071.1, forward strand.
GGGACAAGGAGCCGGATGTGTGCCTTTTCGGAAACAGGCTCTGCCGAGGACGAGAGCCATGAGATGTTCCTCCTCTGGGCAAGCCCGGGTCCTGAATCCTGTTGTGCCTGTGAATAGGCTGCAAGGGGACGGTGAAGACCAGCAACAGCTTCCAGGGCTGCCACCTTCCGTGTGGGACAAGGAGCCGGACGTGTGCCTTTTCGGAAAAAAGCTCTGCCGAGGACGAGAGCCATGAGATGTTCCTCCTCTGGGCAAGCCCGGGTCCCAGATCCTGTTGTGCCTGTGAATAGGCTGCAGGGGGACGGTGAAGACCAGCAACAGCTTTCACGGCTGCCACCTTCCGTGTGGGACAAGGAGCCGGACGTGTGCCTTTCTGGAAACAGGCCGTGCCGAGGACGAGAGCCATGAGATGTTCCTCCTCTGGGCAAGCCCGAGTCCCAGATCCTGTTGTGCCTGTGAATAGGCTGCAGGGGGACGGTGAAGACCAGCAACAGCTTTCAGGGCTGCCACCTTCCGTGTGGGACAAGGAGCCGGACGTGTACCTTTTCGGAATCAGGCTCTGACGAGGACGAGAGCCATGAGATGTTCCTCCTCTGGGCAAGCCCGGGTCCAAATCCTGTTGTGCCTGTGAATAGGCTGCAGGGGGACGGTGAAGACCAGCAACATCTTTCAGGGCTGCCACCTTCCGTGTGGGACAATGAGCCAGTCTTGTGCCTTTATGGAAACAGGCCCTGCGAGGACGAGAGCCATGAGATGTTCCTCCTCTGGGCAAGCCCGGGTCCCAGATCCTGTTGTGCCTGTGAATAGGCTGCAGGGGGACGGTGAAGACCAGCAACAGCTTCCAGGGCTGCCACCTTCCGTGTGGGACAAGGAGCCGGACGTGTGCCTTTTCGGAAAAAAGCTCTGACGAGGACGAGAGCCATGAGATGTTCCTCCTCTGGGCAAGCCCGGGTCCCAGATCCTGTTGTGCCTGTGAATAGGCTGCAGGGGGGACGGTGAAGACCAGCAACAGCTTTCACGGCTGCCACCTTCCGTGTGGGACAAGGAGCCGGACGTGTGCCTTAGTAGAAACAGGCCGTGCCGAGGACGAGAGCCATGAGATGTTCCTCCTCTGGGCAAGCCCGAGTCCCAGATCCTGTTGTGCCTGTGAATAGGCTGCAGGGGGACGGTGAAGACCAGCAACAGCTTTCAGGGCTGCCACCTTCCGTGTGGGACAAGGAGCCGGACGTGTACCTTTTCGGAATCAGGCTCTGACGAGGACGAGAGCCATGAGATGTTCCTCCTCTGGGCAAGCCCGGGTCCAAATCCTGTTGTGCCTGTGAATAGGCTGCAGGGGGACGGTGAAGACCAGCAACAGCTTTCAGGGCTGCCACCTTCCGTGTGGGACAATGAGCCAGTCTTGTGCCTTTATGGAAACAGGCCCTGCGAGGACGAGAGCCATGAGATGTTCCTCCTCTGGGCAAGCCCGGGTCCCAGATCCTGTTGTGCCTGTGAATAGGCTGCAGGGGGACGGTGAAGACCAGCAACAGCTTTCAGGGCTGCCACCTTCCGTGTGGGACAAGGAGCCGGATGAGTGCCTTTTCGGAGTCAGGCTCTGCCGAGGACGAGAGCCATGAGATGTTCCTCCTCTGGGCAAGCCCGGGTCCCAGATCCTGTTGTGCCTGTGAATAGGCTGCAGGGGGACGGTGAAGACCAGCAACAGCTTCCAGGGCTGCCACCTTCCGTGTGGGACAAGGAGCCGGACGTGTGCCTTTTCGGAAACAAGCTCTGCCGAGGACGAGAGCCATGAGATGTTCCTCCTCTGGGCAAGCCCGGGTCCCAGATCCTGTTGTGCCTGTGAATAGGCTGCAGGGGGACGGTGAACACCAGCAACAGCTTTCACGGCTGCCACCTTCCGTGTGGGACAAGGAGCCAGACGTGTGCCTTTCTGGAAACAGGCCGTGCCGAGGACGAGAGCCATGAGATGTTCCTCCTCTGGGCAAGCCCGGGTCCCAGATCCTGTTGTGCCTGTGAATAGGCTGCAGGGGGACGGTGAAGACCAGCAACAGCTTTCAGGGCTGCCACCTTCCGTGTGGGACAAGGAGCCGGACGTGTGCCTTTTCGGAATCAGGCTCTGCCGAGGACGAGAGCCATGAGATGTTCCTCCTCTGGGCAAGCCCGGGTCCTGAATCCTGTTGTGCCTGTGAATAGGCTGCAGGGGGACGGTGAAGACCAGCAACAGCTTTCAGGGCTGCCACCTTCCGTGTGGGACAAGGAGCCGGACGTGTCTTTCTGGATACAGGCCCTGCCGAGGACGAGAGCCATGAGATGTTCCTCCTCTGGGCAAGCCCGGGTCCCAGATCCTGTTGTGCCTGTGAATAGGCTGCAGGGGGACGGTGAAGACCAGCAACAGCTTTCAGGGCTGCCACCTTCCGTGTGGGACAAGGAGCCGGATGAGTGCCTTTTCGGAAACAGGCTCTGCCGAGGACGAGAGCCATGAGATGTTCCTCCTCTGGGCAAGCCCGGGTCCCAGATCCTGTTGTGCCTGTGAATAGGCTGCAGGGGGACGGTGAAGACCAGCAACAGCTTTCAGGGCTGCCACCTTCCGTGTGGGACAATGAGCCGGTCTTGTGCCTTTATGGAAACAGGCCCTGCGAGGACGAGAGCCATGAGATGTTCCTCCTCTGGCCAAGCCCGGGTCCCAGATCCTGTTGTGCCTGTGAATAGGCTGCAGGGGGACGGTGAAGACCAGCAACAGCTTTCAGGGCTGCCACCTTCCGTGTGGGACAAGGAGCCGGATGTGTGCCTTTTCGGAAACAAGCACTGCGGAGGACGAGAGCCATGAGATGTTCCTCCTCTGGGCAAGCCCGCGTCCAGATCCTGTTGTGCCTGTGAATAGGCTGCAGGGGGACGGTGAAGACCAGCAACAGCTTTCACGGCTGCCACCTTCCGTGTGGGACAAGGAGCCGGACGTGTGCCTTTTCGGAGTCAGGCTCTGCCGAGGACGAGAGCCATGAGATGTTGCTCCTCTGGGCAAGCCCGGGTCCCAGATCCTGTTGTGCCTGTGAATAGGCTGCAGGGGGACGGTGAAGACCAGCAACAGCTTTCAGGGCTGCCACCTTCCGTGTGGGACAAGGAGCCGGATGTGTGCCTTTTCGGAAACAGGCTCTGCCGAGGACGAGAGCCATGAGATGTTCCTCCTCTGGGCAAGGCCGGGTCCCAGATCCTGTTGTGCCTGTGAATAGGCTGCAGGGGGACGGTGAAGACCAGCAACAGCTTTCAGGGCTGCCACCTTCCGTGTGGGACAAGGAGCCGGATGAGTGCCTTTTCGGAGTCAGGCTCTGCCGAGGACGAGAGCCATGAGATGTTCCTCCTCTGGGCAAGCCCGGGTCCCAGATCCTGTTGTGCCTGTGAATAGTCTGCAGGGGGACGGTGAAGACCAGCAACATCTTTCAGGGCTGCCACCTTCCGTGTGGGACAAGGAGCCGGATGTGTGCCTTTTCGGAAACAGGCTCTGCCGAGGACGAGAGCCATGAGATGTTCCTCCTCTGGGCAAGCCCGGGTCCTGAATCCTGTTGTGCCTGTGAATAGGCTGCAGGGGGACGGTGAAGACCAGCAACAGCTTTCAGGGCTGCCACCTTCCGTGTGGGACAATGAGCCGGTCTTGTGCCTTTATGGAAACAGGCCCTGCGAGGACGAGAGCCATGAGATGTTCCTCCTCTGGGCAAGCCCGGGTCCCAGATCCTGTTGTGCCTGTGAATAGGCTGCAGGGGGACGGTGAAGACCAGCAACAGCTTTCACGGCTGCCACCTTCACTGTGGGACAAGGAGCCGGACGTGTGCCTTTCTGGAAACAGGCCCTGCCGAGGACGAGAGCCATGAGATGTTCCTCCTCTGGCCAAGCCCGGGTCCCAGATCCTGTTGTGCCTGTGAATAGGCTGCAGGGGGACGGTGAAGACCAGCAACAGCTTTCAGGGCTGCCACCTTCCGTGTGGGACAAGGAGCCGGATGTGTGCCTTTTCGGAAACAAGCTCTGCGGAGGACGAGAGCCATGAGATGTTCCTCCTCTGGGCAAGCCCGCATCCAGATCCTGTTGTGCCTGTGAATAGGCTGCAGGGGGACGGTGAAGACCAGCAACAGCTTTCACGGCTGCCACCTTCCGTGTGGGACAAGGAGCCGGTCTTGTGCCTTTATGGAAACAGGCCCTGAGAGGACGAGAGCCATGAGATGTTCCTCCTCTGGGCAAGCCCGCATCCAGATCCTGTTGTGCCTGTGAATAGGCTGCAGGGGGACGGTGAAGACCAGCAACAGCTTTCAGGGCTGCCACCTTCCGTGTGGGACAATGAGCCGGTCTTGTGCCTTTATGGAAACAGGCCCTGAGAGGACGAGAGCCATGAGATGTTCCTCCTCTGGGCAAGCCCGGGTCCCAGATCCTGTTGTGCCTGTGAATAGGCTGCAGGGGGACGGTGAAGACCAGCAACAGCTTTCACGGCTGCCACCTTCACTGTGGGACAAGGAGCCGGACGTGTGCCTTTCTGGAAACAGGCCGTGCCGAGGACGAGAGCCATGAAATGTTCCTCCTCTGGCCAAGCCCGGGTCCCAGATCCTGTTGTGCCTGTGAATAGGCTGCAGGGGGACGGTGAAGACCAGCAACAGCTTTCAGGGCTGCCACCTTCCGTGTGGGACAAGGAGCCGGATGTGTGCCTTTTCGGAAACAGGCTCTGCCGAGGACGAGAGCCATGAGATGTTCCTCCTCTGGGCAAGCCCGGGTCCTGAATCCTGTTGTGCCTGTGAATAGGCTGCTGGGGGACGGTGAAGACCAGCAACAGCTTCCAGGGCTGCCACCTTCCGTGTGGGACAAGGAGCCGGACGTGTGCCTTTTCGGAAACAAGCTCTGCCGAGGACGAGAGCCATGAGATGTTCCTCCTCTGGGCAAGCCCGGGTCCCAGATCCTGTTGTGCCTGTGAATAGGCTGCAGGGGGACGGTGAAGACCAGCAACAGCTTTCAGGGCTGCCACCTTCCGTGTGGGACAAGGAGCCGGACGTGTGCCTTTCTGGAAACAGGCCGTGCCGAGGACGAGAGCCATGAGATGTTCCTCCTCTGGGCAAGCCCGGGTCCCAGATCCTGTTGTGCCTGTGAATAGGCTGCAGGGGGACGGTGAAGACCAGCAACAGCTTTCAGGGCTGCCACCTTCCGTGTGGGACAAGGAGCCGGACGTGTGCCTTTTCGGAATCAGGCTCTGCCGAGGACGAGAGCCATGAGATGTTCCTCCTCTGGGCAAGCCCGCGTCCAAATCCTGTTGTGCCTGTGAATAGGCTGCAGGGGGACGGTGGAGACCAGCAACAGCTTTCAGGGCTGCCACCTTCCGTGTGGGACAATGAGCCAGTCTTGTGCCTTTATGGAAACAGGCCCTGCGAGGACGAGAGCCATGAGATGTTCCTCCTCTGGGCAAGCCCGGGTCCCAGATCCTGTTGTGCCTGTGAATAGGCTGCAGGGGGACGGTGAAGACCAGCAACAGCTTTCACGGCTGCCACCTTCCGTGTGGGACAAGGAGCCGGATGTGTGCCTTTCTGGAAACAGGCCCTGCCGAGGACGAGAGCCATGAGATGTTCCTCCTCTGGGCAAGCCCGGGTCCTTAATCCTGTTGTGCCTGTGAATAGGCTGCAGGGGGACGGTGAAGACCAGCAACAGCTTTCAGGGCTGCCACCTTCCGTGTGGGACAAGGAGCCGTATGTGTCTTTCTGGATACAGGCCCTGCCGAGGACGAGAGCCATGTGATGTTCCTCCTCTGGGCAAGCCCGGGTCCCAGATCCTGTTGTGCCTGTGAATAGGCTGCAGGGGGACGGTGAAGACCAGCAACAGCTTTCAGGGCTGCCACCTTCCGTGTGGGACAAGGAGACGGATGAGTGCCTTTTCGGAGTCAGGCTCTGCCGAGGACGAGAGCCATGAGATGTTCCTCCTCTGGGCAAGCCCGGGTCCCAGATCCTGTTGTGCCTGTGAATAGGCTGCAGGGGGACGGTGAAGACCAGCAACATCTTTCAGGGCTGCCACCTTCCGTGTGGGACAAGGAGCCGGATGTGTGCCTTTTCGGAAACAGGCTCTGCCGAGGACGAGAGCCATGAGATGTTCCTCCTCTGGGCAAGCCCGGGTCCTGAATCCTGTTGTGCCTGTGAATAGGCTGCAGGGGGACGGTGAAGACCAGCAACAGCTTTCAGGGCTGCCACCTTCCGTGTGGGACAATGAGCCGGACGTGTCCGTTTTCGGAAACAGGATCTGCCGAGGACGAGAGCCATGAGATGTTCCTCCTCTGGGCAAGCCCGCGTCCAAATCCTGTTGTGCCTGTGAATAGGCTGCAGGGGGACGGTGAAGACCAGCAACAGCTTTCACGGCTGCCACCTTCCGTGTGGGACAAGGAGCCGGACGTGTCTTTCTGGATACAGGCCCTGCCGAGGACGAGAGCCATGAGATGTTCCTCCTCTGGGCAAGGCCGGGTCCCAGATCCTGTTGTGCCTGTGAATAGGCTGCAGGGGGGACGGTGAAGACCAGCAACAGCTTTCAGGGCTGCCACCTTCCGTGTGGGACAAGGAGCCGGATGAGTGCCTTTTCGGAGTCAGGCTCTGCCGAGGACGAGAGCCATGAGATGTTCCTCCTCTGGGCAAGCCCGGGTCCCAGATCCTGTTGTGCCTGTGAATAGTCTGCAGGGGGACGGTGAAGACCAGCAACATCTTTCAGGGCTGCCACCTTCCGTGTGGGACAAGGAGCCGGATGTGTGCCTTTTCGGAAACAGGCTCTGCCGAGGACGAGAGCCATGAGATGTTCCTCCTCTGGGCAAGCCCGGGTCCTGAATCCTGTTGTGCCTGTGAATAGGCTGCAGGGGGACGGTGAAGACCAGCAACAGCTTCCAGGGCTGCCACCTTCCGTGTGGGACAATGAGCCGGTCTTGTGCCTTTATGGAAACAGGCCCTGCGAGGACGAGAGCCATGAGATGTTCCTCCTCTGGGCAAGCCCGGGTCCCAGATCCTGTTGTGCCTGTGAATAGGCTGCAGGGGGACGGTGAAGACCAGCAACAGCTTTCACGGCTGCCACCTTCACTGTGGGACAAGGAGCCGGACGTGTGCCTTTCTGGAAACAGGCCCTGCCGAGGACGAGAGCCATGAGATGTTCCTCCTCTGGCCAAGCCCGGGTCCCAGATCCTGTTGTGCCTGTGAATAGGCTGCAGGGGGACGGTGAAGACCAGCAACAGCTTTCAGGGCTGCCACCTTCCGTGTGGGACAAGGAGCCGGATGTGTGCCTTTTCGGAAACAAGCTCTGCGGAGGACGAGAGCCATGAGATGTTCCTCCTCTGGGCAAGCCCGCATCCAGATCCTGTTGTGCCTGTGAATAGGCTGCAGGGGGACGGTGAAGACCAGCAACAGCTTTCACGGCTGCCACCTTCCGTGTGGGACAAGGAGCCGGACGTGTCTTTCTGGATACAGGCCCTGCCGAGGACGAGAGCCATGAGATGTTCCTCCTCTGGGCAAGCCCGGGTCCCAGATCCTGTTGTGCCTGTGAATAGGCTGCAGGGGGACGGTGAAGACCAGCAACAGCTTTCACGGCTGCCACCTTCCGTGTGGGACAAGGAGCCGGATGTGTGCCTTTTCGGAAACAGGCTCTGCCGAGGACGAGAGCCATGAGATGTTCCTCCTCTGGGCAAGCCCGGGTCCTGAATCCTGTTGTGCCTGTGAATAGGCTGCAAGGGGACGGTGAAGACCAGCAACAGCTTCCAGGGCTGCCACCTTCCGTGTGGGACAAGGAGCCGGACGTGTGCCTTTTCGGAAAAAAGCTCTGCCGAGGACGAGAGCCATGAGATGTTCCTCCTCTGGGCAAGCCCGGGTCCCAGATCCTGTTGTGCCTGTGAATAGGCTGCAGGGGGACGGTGAAGACCAGCAACAGCTTTCACGGCTGCCACCTTCCGTGTGGGACAAGGAGCCGGACGTGTGCCTTTCTGGAAACAGGCCGTGCCGAGGACGAGAGCCATGAGATGTTCCTCCTCTGGGCAAGCCCGAGTCCCAGATCCTGTTGTGCCTGTGAATAGGCTGCAGGGGGACGGTGAAGACCAGCAACAGCTTTCAGGGCTGCCACCTTCCGTGTGGGACAAGGAGCCGGACGTGTACCTTTTCGGAATCAGGCTCTGACGAGGACGAGAGCCATGAGATGTTCCTCCTCTGGGCAAGCCCGGGTCCAAATCCTGTTGTGCCTGTGAATAGGCTGCAGGGGGACGGTGAAGACCAGCAACATCTTTCAGGGCTGCCACCTTCCGTGTGGGACAATGAGCCAGTCTTGTGCCTTTATGGAAACAGGCCCTGCGAGGACGAGAGCCATGAGATGTTCCTCCTCTGGGCAAGCCCGGGTCCCAGATCCTGTTGTGCCTGTGAATAGGCTGCAGGGGGACGGTGAAGACCAGCAACAGCTTTCAGGGCTGCCACCTTCCGTGTGGGACAAGGAGCCGGACGTGTGCCTTTTCGGAAAAAAGCTCTGCCGAGGACGAGAGCCATGAGATGTTCCTCCTCTGGGCAAGCCCGGGTCCCAGATCCTGTTGTGCCTGTGAATAGGCTGCAGGGGGACGGTGAAGACCAGCAACAGCTTTCACGGCTGCCACCTTCCGTGTGGGACAAGGAGCCGGACGTGTGCCTTATAAGAAACAGGCCGTGCCGAGGACGAGAGCCATGAGATGTTCCTCCTCTGGGCAAGCCCGAGTCCCAGATCCTGTTGTGCCTGTGAATAGGCTGCAGGGGGACGGTGAAGACCAGCAACAGCTTTCAGGGCTGCCACCTTCCGTGTGGGACAAGGAGCCGGACGTGTACCTTTTCGGAATCAGGCTCTGACGAGGACGAGAGCCATGAGATGTTCCTCCTCTGGGCAAGCCCGGGTCCAAATCCTGTTGTGCCTGTGAATAGGCTGCAGGGGGACGGTGAAGACCAGCAACAGCTTTCAGGGCTGCCACCTTCCGTGTGGGACAATGAGCCAGTCTTGTGCCTTTATGGAAACAGGCCCTGCGAGGACGAGAGCCATGAGATGTTCCTCCTCTGGGCAAGCCCGGGTCCCAGATCCTGTTGTGCCTGTGAATAGGCTGCAGGGGGACGGTGAAGACCAGCAACAGCTTTCAGGGCTGCCACCTTCCGTGTGGGACAAGGAGCCGGATGAGTGCCTTTTCGGAGTCAGGCTCTGCCGAGGACGAGAGCCATGAGATGTTCCTCCTCTGGGCAAGCCCGGGTCCCAGATCCTGTTGTGCCTGTGAATAGGCTGCAGGGGGACGGTGAAGACCAGCAACAGCTTCCAGGGCTGCCACCTTCCGTGTGGGACAAGGAGCCGGACGTGTGCCTTTTCGGAAACAAGCTCTGCCGAGGACGAGAGCCATGAGATGTTCCTCCTCTGGGCAAGCCCGGGTCCCAGATCCTGTTGTGCCTGTGAATAGGCTGCAGGGGGACGGTGAACACCAGCAACAGCTTTCACGGCTGCCACCTTCCGTGTGGGACAAGGAGCCAGACGTGTGCCTTTCTGGAAACAGGCCGTGCCGAGGACGAGAGCCATGAGATGTTCCTCCTCTGGGCAAGCCCGGGTCCCAGATCCTGTTGTGCCTGTGAATAGGCTGCAGGGGGACGGTGAAGACCAGCAACAGCTTTCAGGGCTGCCACCTTCCGTGTGGGACAAGGAGCCGGACGTGTGCCTTTTCGGAATCAGGCTCTGCCGAGGACGAGAGCCATGAGATGTTCCTCCTCTGGGCAAGCCCGGGTCCTGAATCCTGTTGTGCCTGTGAATAGGCTGCAGGGGGACGGTGAAGACCAGCAACAGCTTTCAGGGCTGCCACCTTCCGTGTGGGACAAGGAGCCGGACGTGTCTTTCTGGATACAGGCCCTGCCGAGGACGAGAGCCATGAGATGTTCCTCCTCTGGGCAAGCCCGGGTCCCAGATCCTGTTGTGCCTGTGAATAGGCTGCAGGGGGACGGTGAAGACCAGCAACAGCTTTCAGGGCTGCCACCTTCCGTGTGGGACAAGGAGCCGGATGAGTGCCTTTTCGGAAACAGGCTCTGCCGAGGACGAGAGCCATGAGATGTTCCTCCTCTGGGCAAGCCCGGGTCCCAGATCCTGTTGTGCCTGTGAATAGGCTGCAGGGGGACGGTGAAGACCAGCAACAGCTTTCAGGGCTGCCACCTTCCGTGTGGGACAATGAGCCGGTCTTGTGCCTTTATGGAAACAGGCCCTGCGAGGACGAGAGCCATGAGATGTTCCTCCTCTGGCCAAGCCCGGGTCCCAGATCCTGTTGTGCCTGTGAATAGGCTGCAGGGGGACGGTGAAGACCAGCAACAGCTTTCAGGGCTGCCACCTTCCGTGTGGGACAAGGAGCCGGATGTGTGCCTTTTCGGAAACAAGCACTGCGGAGGACGAGAGCCATGAGATGTTCCTCCTCTGGGCAAGCCCGCGTCCAGATCCTGTTGTGCCTGTGAATAGGCTGCAGGGGGACGGTGAAGACCAGCAACAGCTTTCACGGCTGCCACCTTCCGTGTGGGACAAGGAGCCGGACGTGTGCCTTTTCGGAGTCAGGCTCTGCCGAGGACGAGAGCCATGAGATGTTGCTCCTCTGGGCAAGCCCGGGTCCCAGATCCTGTTGTGCCTGTGAATAGGCTGCAGGGGGACGGTGAAGACCAGCAACAGCTTTCAGGGCTGCCACCTTCCGTGTGGGACAAGGAGCCGGATGTGTGCCTTTTCGGAAACAGGCTCTGCCGAGGACGAGAGCCATGAGATGTTCCTCCTCTGGGCAAGCCCGGGTCCTGAATCCTGTTGTGCCTGTGAATAGGCTGCAGGGGGACGGTGAAGACCAGCAACAGCTTCCAGGGCTGCCACCTTCCGTGTGGGACAAGGAGCCGGACGTGTGCCTTTTCGGAAACAAGCTCTGCCGAGGACGAGAGCCATGAGATGTTCCTCCTCTGGGCAAGCCCGGGTCCCAGATCCTGTTGTGCCTGTGAATAGGCTGCAGGGGGACGGTGAACACCAGCAACAGCTTTCACGGCTGCCACCTTCCGTGTGGGACAAGGAGCCGGACGTGTGCCTTAGTGGAAACAGGCCGTGCCGAGGACGAGAGCCATGAGATGTTCCTCCTCTGGGCAAGCCCGAGTCCCAGAACCTGTTGTGCCTGTGAATAGTCTGCAGGGGGACGGTGAAGACCAGCAACAGCTTTCAGGGCTGCCACCTTCCGTGTGGGACAAGGAGCCGGACGTGTACCTTTTCGGAATCAGGCTCTGACGAGGACGAGAGCCATGAGATGTTCCTCCTCTGGGCAAGCCCGGGTCCAAATCCTGTTGTGCCTGTGAATAGGCTGCAGGGGGACGGTGAAGACCAGCAACAGCTTTCACGGCTGCCACCTTCCGTGTGGGACAAGGAGCCGGATGAGTGCCTTTTCGGAAACAGGCTCTGCCGAGGACGAGAGCCATGAGATGTTCCTCCTCTGGGCAAGCCCGGGTCCCAGATCCTGTTGTGCCTGTGAATAGGCTGCAGGGGGACGGTGAAGACCAGCAACAGCTTTCAGGGCTGCCACCTTCCGTGTGGGACAATGAGCCGGTCTTGTGCCTTTATGGAAACAGGCCCTGCGAGGACGAGAGCCATGAGATGTTCCTCCTCTGGGCAAGCCCGGGTCCCAGATCCTGTTGTGCCTGTGAATAGTCTGCAGGGGTACGGTGAAGACCAGCAACAGCTTTCAGGGCTGCCACCTTCCGTGTGGGACAAGGAGCCGGACGTGTACCTTTTCGGAATCAGGCTCTGACGAGGACGAGAGCCATGAGATGTTCCTCCTCTGGGCAAGCCCGGGTCCAAATCCTGTTGTGCCTGTGAATAGGCTGCAGGGGGACGGTGAAGACCAGCAACAGCTTTCAGGGCTGCCAACTTCCGTGTGGGACAATGAGCCAGTCTTGTGCCTTTATGGAAACAGGCCCTGCGAGGACGAGAGCCATGAGATGTTCCTCCTCTGGGCAAGCCCGGGTCCCAGATCCTGTTGTGCCTGTGAATAGGCTGCAGGGGGACGGTGAAGACCAGCAACAGCTTTCAGGGCTGCCACCTTCCGTGTGGGACAAGGAGCCGGATGAGTGCCTTTTCGGAGTCAGGCACTGCCGAGGACGAGAGCCATGAGATGTTCCTCCTCTGGGCAAGCCCGGGTCCCAGATCCTGTTGTGCCTGTGAATAGTCTGCAGGGGGACGGTGAAGACCAGCAACATCTTTCAGGGCTGCCACCTTCCGTGTGGGACAAGGAGCCGGATGTGTGCCTTTTCGGAAACAGGCTCTGCCGAGGACGAGAGCCATGAGATGTTCCTCCTCTGGGCAAGCCCGGGTTCTGAATCCTGTTGTGCCTGTGAATAGGCTGCAGGGGGACGGTGAAGACCAGCAACAGCTTCCAGGGCTGCCACCTTCCGTGTGGGACAAGGAGCCGGACGTGTGCCTTTTCGGAAACAAGCTCTGCCGAGGACGAGAGCCATGAGATGTTCCTCCTCTGGGCAAGCCCGGGTCCCAGATCCTGTTGTGCCTGTGAATAGGCTGCAGGGCGACGGTGAAGACCAGCAATAGCTTTCACGGCTGCCACCTTCACTGTGGGACAAGGAGCCGGACGTGTGCCTTTCTGGAAACAGGCCGTGCCGAGGACGAGAGCCATGAGATGTTCCTCCTCTGGGCAAGCCCGCGTCCAAATCCTGTTGTGCCTGTGAATAGGCTGCAGGGGGACGGTGAAGACCAGCAACAGCTTTCAGGGCTGCCACCTTCCGTGTGGGACAAGGAGCCGGACGTGTGCCTTTTCGGAATCAGGCTCGGCCGAGGACGAGAGCCATGAGATGTTCCTCCTCTGGGCAAGCCCGGGTCCTGAATCCTGTTGTGCCTGTGAATAGGCTGCAGGGGGACGGTGAAGACCAGCAACAGCTTTCAGGGCTGCCACCTTCCGTGTGGGACAAGGAGCCGGACGTGTCTTTCTGGATACAGGCCCTGCCGAGGACGAGAGCCATGAGATGTTCCTCCTCTGGGCAAGCCCGGGTCCCAGATCCTGTTGTGCCTGTGAATAGGCTGCAGGGGGACGGTGAAGACCAGCAACAGCTTTCAGGGCTGCCACCTTCCGTGTGGGACAAGGAGCCGGATGAGTGCCTTTTCGGAAACAGGCTCTGCCGAGGACGAGAGCCATGAGATGTTCCTCCTCTGGGCAAGCCCGGGTCCCAGATCCTGTTGTGCCTGTGAATAGGCTGCAGGGGGACGGTGAAGACCAGCAACAGCTTTCAGGGCTGCCACCTTCCGTGTGGGACAATGAGCCGGTCTTGTGCCTTTATGGAAACAGGCCCTGCGAGGACGAGAGCCATGAGATGGTCCTCCTCTGGGCAAGCCCGGGTCCCAGATCCTGTTGTGCCTGTGAATAGGCTGCAGGGGGACGGTGAAGACCAGCAACAGCTTTCAGGGCTGCCACCTTCCGTGTGGGACAAGGAGCCGGATGTGTGCCTTTTCGGAAACAAGCTCTGCGGAGGACGAGAGCCATGAGATGTTCCTCCTCTGGGCAAGCCCGCGTCCAGATCCTGTTGTGCCTGTGAATAGGCTGCAGGGGGACGGTGAAGACCAGCAACAGCTTTCACGGCTGCCACCTTCCGTGTGGGACAAGGAGCCGGACGTGTGCCTTTTCGGAGTCAGGCTCTGCCGAGGACGAGAGCCATGAGATGTTCCTCCTCTGGGCAAGCCCGGGTCCCAGATCCTGTTGTGCCTGTGAATAGGCTGCAGGGGGACGGTGAAGACCAGCAACAGCTTTCAGGGCTGCCACCTTCCGTGTGGGACAAGGAGCCGGATGTGTGCCTTTTCGGAAACAGGCTCTGCCGAGGACGAGAGCCATGAGATGTTCCTCCTCTGGGCAAGCCCGGGTCCTGAATCCTGTTGTGCCTGTGAATAGGCTGCAGGGGGACGGTGAAGACCAGCAACAGCTTCCAGGGCTGCCACCTTCCGTGTGGGACAAGGAGCCGGACGTGTGCCTTTTCGGAAACAAGCTCTGCCGAGGACGAGAGCCATGAGATGTTCCTCCTCTGGGCAAGCCCGGGTCCCAGATCCTGTTGTGCCTGTGAATAGGCTGCAGGGGGACGGTGAAGACCAGCAACAGCTTTCACGGCTGCCATCTTCACTGTGGGACAAGGAGCCGGACGTGTGCCTTTCTGGAAACAGGCCCTGCCGAGGACGAGAGCCATGAGATGTTCCTCCTCTGGGCAAGCCCGGGTCCCAGATCCTGTTGTGCCTGTGAATAGGCTGCAGGGGGACGGTGAAGACCAGCAACAGCTTTCAGGGCTGCCACCTTCCGTGTGGGACAAGGAGCCGGATGTGTGCCTTTTCGGAAACAAGCTCTGCGGAGGACGAGAGCCATGAGATGTTCCTCCTCTGGGCAAGCCCGCGTCCAGATCCTGTTGTGCCTGTGAATAGGCTGCAGGGGGACGGTGAAGACCAGCAACAGCTTTCACGGCTGCCACCTTCCGTGTGGGACAAGGAGCCGGACGTGTGCCTTTTCGGAGTCAGGCTCTGCCGAGGACGAGAGCCATGAGATGTTCCTCCTCTGGCCAAGCCCGGGTCCCAGATCCTGTTGTGCCTGTGAATAGGCTGCAGGGGGACGGTGAAGACCAGCAACAGCTTTCAGGGCTGCCACCTTCCGTGTGGGACAAGGAGCCGGATGTGTGCCTTTTCGGAAACAGGCTCTGCCGAGGACGAGAGCCATGAGATGTTCCTCCTCTGGGCAAGCCCGGGTCCTGAATCCTGTTGTGCCTGTGAATAGGCTGCAGGGGGACGGTGAAGACCAGCAACAGCTTTCACGGCTGCCATCTTCACTGTGGGACAAGGAGCCGGACGTGTGCCTTTCTGGAAACAGGCCCTGCCGAGGACGAGAGCCATGAGATGTTCCTCCTCTGGGCAAGCCCGGGTCCCAGATCCTGTTGTGCCTGTGAATAGGCTGCAGGGGGACGGTGAAGACCAGCAACAGCTTTCAGGGCTGCCACCTTCAGTGTGGGACAAGGAGCCGGACGTGTGCCTTTTCGGAATCAGGCTCTGCCGAGGACGAGAGCCATGAGATGTTCCTCCTCTGGGCAAGCCCGCGTCCAAATCCTGTTGTGCCTGTGAATAGGCTGCAGGGGGACGGTGAAGACCAGCAACAGCTTTCAGGGCTGCCACCTTCCGTGTGGGACAATGAGCCGGATGTGTGCCTTTCTGGAAACAGGCCCTGCCGAGGACGAGAGCCATGAGATGTTCCTCCTCTGGGCAAGCCCGGGTCCTGAATCCTGTTGTGCCTGTGAATAGGCTGCAGGGGGACGGTGAAGACCAGCAACAGCTTTCAGGGCTGCCACCTTCCGTGTGGGACAAGGAGCCGTATGTGTCTTTCTGGATAAAGGCCCTGCCGAGGACGAGAGCCATGAGATGTTCCTCCTCTGGGCAAGCCCGGGTCCCAGATCCTGTTGTGCCTGTGAATAGGCTGCAGGGGGACGGTGAAGACCAGCAACAGCTTTCAGGGCTGCCACCTTCCTTGTGGGACAAGGAGCCGGATGAGTGCCTTTTCGGAAACAGGCTCTGATGAGGACGAGAGCCATGAGATGTTCCTCCTCTGGGCAAGCCCGGGTCCCAGATCCTGTTGTGCCTGTGAATAGGCTGCAGGGGGACGGTGAAGACCAGCAACATCTTTCAGGGCTGCCACCTTCCGTGTGGGACAAGGAGCCGGATGTGTGCCTTTTCGGAAACAGGCTCTGCCGAGGACGAGAGCCATGAGATGTTCCTCCTCTGGGCAAGCCCGGGTCCTGAATCCTGTTGTGCCTGTGAATAGGCTGCAGGGGGACGGTGAAGACCAGCAACAGCTTTCAGGGCTGCCACCTTCCGTGTGGGACAATGAGCCGCTCTTGTGCCTTTATGGAAACAGGCCCTGCCGAGGACGAGAGCCATGAGATGTTCCTCCTCTGGGCAAGCCCGGGTCCCAGATCCTGTTGTGCCTGTGAATAGGCTGCAGGGGGACGGTGAAGACCAGCAACAGCTTTCACGGCTGCCACCTTCACTGTGGGACCAGGAGCCGGACTTGTGCCTTTCTGGAAACAGGCCGTGCCGAGGACGAGAGCCATGAGATGTTCCTCCTCTGGGCAAGCCCGGGTCCCAGAACCTGTTGTGCCTGTGAATAGGCTACAGGGGGACGGTGAAGACCAGCAACAGCTTTCAGGGCTGCCACCTTCCGTGTGGGACAAGGAGCCGGACGTGTCTTTCTGGATACAGGCCCTGCCGAGGACGAGAGCCATGAGATGTTCCTTCTCTGGGCAAGCCCGGGTCCCAGATCCTGGTGTGCCTGTGATTAGGCTGCAGGGGGACGGTGAAGACCAGCAACAGCTTTCAGGGCTGCCACCTTCCGTGTGGGACAAGGAGCCGGACGTGTCCGTTTTCGGAAACAGGATCTGCCGAGGACGAGAGCCATGAGATGTTCCTCCTCTGGGCAAGCCCGCGTCCAAATCCTGTTGTGCCTGTGAATAGGCTGCAGGGGGACGGTGAAGACCAGCAAGAGCTTTCACGGCTGCCACCTTCCGTGTGGGACAAGGAGCCGGACGTGTCTTTCTGGATACAGGCCCTGCCGAGGACGAGAGCCATGAGATGTTCCTCCTCTGGGCAAGCCCGGGTCCCAGATCCTGTTGTGCCTGTGAATAGGCTGCAGGGGGACGGTGAAGACCAGCAACAGCTTTCAGGGCTGCCACCTTCCGTGTGGGACAAGGAGCCGGATGAGTGCCTTTTCGGAGTCAGGCTCTGCCGAGGACGAGAGCCATGAGATGTTCCTCCTCTGGGCAAGCCCGGGTCCCAGATCCTGTTGTGCCTGTGAATAGGCTGCAGGGGGACGGTGAAGACCAGCAACATCTTTCAGGGCTGCCACCTTCCGTGTGGGACAAGGAGCCGGATGTGTGCCTTTTCGGAAACAGGCTCTGCCGAGGACGAGAGCCATGAGATGTTCCTCCTCTGGGCAAGCCCGGGTCCTGAATCCTGTTGTGCCTGTGAATAGGCTGCAGGGGGACGGTGAAGACCAGCAACAGCTTCCAGGGCTGCCACCTTCCGTGTGGGACAAGGAGCCGGACGTGTGCCTTTTCGGAAACAAGCTCTGCCGAGGACGAGAGCCATGAGATGTTCCTCCTCTGGGCAAGCCCGGGTCCCAGATCCTGTTGTGCCTGTGAATAGGCTGCAGGGCGACGGTGAAGACCAGCAATAGCTTTCACGGCTGCCACCTTCACTGTGGGACAAGGAGCCGGACGTGTGCCTTTCTGGAAACAGGCCCTGCCGAGGACGAGAGCCATGAGATGTTCCTCCTCTGGGCAAGCCCGGGTCCCAGATCCTGTTGTGCCTGTGAATAGGCTGCAGGGGGACGGTGAAGACCAGCAACAGCTTTCAGGGCTGCCACCTTCTGTGTGGGACAAGGAGCCGGACGTGTGCTTTTTCGGAATCAGGCTCTGCCGAGGACGAGAGCCATGAGATGTTCCTCCTCTGGGCAAGCCCGGGTCCTGAATCCTGTTGTGCCTGTGAATAGGCTGCAGGGGGACGGTGAAGACCAGCAACAGCTTTCAGGGCTGCCACCTTCCGTGTGGGACAAGGAGCCGGACGTGTCTTTCTGGATACAGGCCCTGCCGAGGACGAGAGCCATGAGATGTTCCTCCTCTGGGCAAGCCCGGGTCCCAGATCCTGTTGTGCCTGTGAATAGGCTGCAGGGGGACGGTGAAGACCAGCAACAGCTTTCAGGGCTGCCACCTTCCGTGTGGGACAATGAGCCGGTCTTGTGCCTTTATGGAAACAGGCCCTGCCGAGGACGAGAGCCATGAGATGTTCCTCCTCTGGGCAAGCCCGGGTCCCAGATCCTGTTGTGCCTGTGAATAGGCTGCAGGGGGACGGTGAAGACCAGCAACAGCTTTCACGGCTGCCACCTTCACTGTGGGACAAGGAGCCGGACGTGTGCCTTTCTGGAAACAGGCCCTGCCGAGGACGAGAGCCATGAGATGTTCCTCCTCTGGCCAAGCCCGGGTCCCAGATCCTGTTGTGCCTGTGAATAGGCTGCAGGGGGACGGTGAAGACCAGCAACAGCTTCCAGGGCTGCCACCTTCCGTGTGGGACAAGGAGCCGGACGTGTACCTTTTCGGAATCAGGCTCTGACGAGGACGAGAGCCATGAGATGTTCCTCCTCTGGGCAAGCCCGGGTCCAAATCCTGTTGTGCCTGTGAATAGGCTGCAGGGGGACGGTGAAGACCAGCAACAGCTTTCACGGCTGCCACCTTCCGTGTGGGACAATGAGCCAGTCTTGTGCCTTTATGGAAACAGGCCCTGCGAGGACGAGAGCCATGAGATGTTCCTCCTCTGGGCAAGCCCGGGTCCCAGATCCTGTTGTGCCTGTGAATAGGCTGCAGGGGGACGGTGAAGACCAGCAACAGCTTTCAGGGCTGCCACCTTCCGTGTGGGACAAGGAGCCGGATGAGTGCCTTTTCGGAGTCAGGCTCTGCCGAGGACGAGAGCCATGAGATGTTCCTCCTCTGGGCAAGCCCGGGTCCCAGATCCTGTTGTGCCTGTGAATAGTCTGCAGGGGGACGGTGAAGACCAGCAACATCTTTCAGGGCTGCCACCTTCCGTGTGGGACAAGGAGCCGGATGTGTGCCTTTTCGGAAACAGGCTCTGCCGAGGACGAGAGCCATGAGATGTTCCTCCTCTGGGCAAGCCCGGGTCCTGAATCCTGTTGTGCCTGTGAATAGGCTGCAGGGGGACGGTGAAGACCAGCAACAGCTTCCAGGGCTGCCACCTTCCGTGTGGGACAAGGAGCCGGACGTGTCTTTCTGGATACAGGCCCTGCCGAGGACGAGAGCCATGAGATGTTCCTCCTCTGGGCAAGCCCGGGTCCCAGATCCTGTTGTGCCTGTGAATAGGCTGCAGGGGGACGGTGAAGACCAGCAACAGCTTTCACGGCTGCCACCTTCACTGTGGGACAAGGAGCCGGACGTGTGCCTTTCTGGAAACAGGCCGTGCCGAGGACGAGAGCCATGAGATGTTCCTCCTCTGGGCAAGCCCGGGTCCCGCATCCTGTTGTGCCTGTGAATAGGCTGCAGGGGGACGGTGAAGACCAGCAACAGCTTTCAGGGCTGCCACCTTCCGTGTGGGACAAGGAGCCGGACGTGTGCCTTTTCGGAATCAGGCTCTGCCGAGGACGAGAGCCATGAGATGTTCCTCCTCTGGGCAAGCCCGGGTCCTGAATCCTGTTGTGCCTGTGAATAGGCTGCAGGGGGACGGTGAAGACCAGCAACAGCTTTCAGGGCTGCCACCTTCCGTGTGGGACAAGGAGCCGGACGTGTCTTTCTGGATAAAGGCCCTGCCGAGGACGAGAGCCATGAGATGTTCCTCCTCTGGGCAAGCCCGGGTCCCAGATCCTGTTGTGCCTGTGAATAGGCTGCAGGGGGACGGTGAAGACCAGCAACAGCTTTCAGGGCTGCCACCTTCCGTGTGGGACAAGGAGCCGGATGAGTGCCTTTTCGGAAACAGGCTCTGCCGAGGACGAGAGCCATGAGATGTTCCTCCTCTGGGCAAGCCCGGGTCCCAGATCCTGTTGTGCCTGTGAATAGGCTGCAGGGGGACGGTGAAGACCAGCAACAGCTTTCACGGCTGCCACCTTCCGTGTGGGACAAGGTGCCGGTCTTGTGCCTTTATGGAAACAGGCCCTGCGAGGACGAGAGCCATGAGATGTTCCTCCTCTGGCCAAGCCCGGGTCCCAGATCCTGTTGTGCCTGTGAATAGGCTGCAGGGGGACGGTGAAGACCAGCAACAGCTTTCAGGGCTGCCACCTTCCGTGTGGGACAAGGAGCCGGATGTGTGCCTTTTCGGAAACAGGCCCTGCCGAGGACGAGAGCCATGAGATGTTCCTCCTCTGGGCAAGCCCGCGTCCAGATCCTGTTGTGCCTGTGAATAGGCTGCAGGGGGACGGTGAAGACCAGCAACAGCTTTCACGGCTGCCACCTTCCGTGTGGGACAAGGAGCCGGACGTGTCTTTCTGGATACAGGCCCTGCCGAGGACGAGAGCCATGAGATGTTCCTCCTCTGGGCAAGCCCGGGTCCCAGATCCTGTTGTGCCTGTGAATAGGCTGCAGGGGGACGGTGAAGACCAGCAACAGCTTTCACGGCTGCCACCTTCCGTGTGGGACAAGGAGCCGGACGTGTGCCTTTTCGGAATCAGGCTCTGCCGAGGACGAGAGCCATGAGATGTTCCTCCTCTGGGCAAGCCCGGGTCCCAGATCCTGTTGTGCCTGTGAATAGGCTGCAGGGGGACGGTGAAGACCAGCAACAGCTTTCAGGGCTGCCACCTTCCGTGTGGGACAAGGAGCCGGATGTGTGCCTTTTCGGAAACAGGCTCTGCCGAGGAAGAGAGCCATGAGATGTTCCTCCTCTGGGCAAGCCCGGGTCCTGAATCCTGTTGTGCCTGTGAATAGGCTGCAGGGGGACGGTGAAGACCAGCAACAGCTTCCAGGGCTGCCACCTTCCGTGTGGGACAAGGAGCCGGACGTGTGCCTTTTCGGAAACAACCTCTGCCGAGGACGAGAGCCATGAGATGTTCCTCCTCTGGGCAAGCCCGGGTCCCAGATCCTGTTGTGCCTGTGAATAGGCTGCAGGGGGACGGTGAACACCAGCAACAGCTTTCACGGCTGCCACCTTCCGTGTGGGACAAGGAGCCGGACGTGTGCCTTAGTGGAAACAGGCCGTGCCGAGGACGAGAGCCATGAGATGTTCCTCCTCTGGGCAAGCCCGAGTCCCAGAACCTGTTGTGCCTGTGAATAGGCTGCAGGGGGACGGTGAAGACCAGCAACAGCTTTCAGGGCTGCCACCTTCCGTGTGGGACAAGGAGCCGGACGTGTACCTTTTCGGAATCAGGCTCTGACGAGGACGAGAGCCATGAGATGTTCCTCCTCTGGGCAAGCCCGGGTCCAAATCCTGTTGTGCCTGTGAATAGGCTGCAGGGGGACGGTGAAGACCAGCAACAGCTTTCAGGGCTGCCACCTTCCGTGTGGGACAAGGAGCCGGATGAGTGCCTTTTCGGAGTCAGGCTCTGCCGAGGACGAGAGCCATGAGATGTTCCTCCTCTGGGCAAGCCCGGGTCCCAGATCCTGTTGTGCCTGTGAATAGTCTGCAGGGGGACGGTGAAGACCAGCAACATCTTTCAGGGCTGCCACCTTCCGTGTGGGACAAGGAGCCGGATGTGTGCCTTTTCGGAAACAGGCTCTGCCGAGGACGAGAGCCATGAGATGTTCCTCCTCTGGGCAAGCCCGGGTCCTGAATCCTGTTGTGCCTGTGAATAGGCTGCAGGGGGACGGTGAAGACCAGCAACAGCTTCCAGGGCTGCCACCTTCCGTGTGGGACAAGGAGCCGGACGTGTGCCTTTTCGGAAACAAGCTGTGCCGAGGACGAGAGCCATGAGATGTTCCTCCTCTGGGCAAGCCCGGGTCCCAGATCCTGTTGTGCCTGTGAATAGGCTGCAGGGGGACGGTGAAGACCAGCAACAGCTTTCACGGCTGCCACCTTCACTGTGGGACAAGGAGCCGGACGTGTGCCTTTCTGGAAACAGGCCGTGCCGAGGACGAGAGCCATGAGATGTTCCTCCTCTGGGCAAGCCCGGGTCCCACATCCTGTTGTGCCTGTGAATAGGCTGCAGGGGGACGGTGAAGACCAGCAACAGCTTTCAGGGCTGCCACCTTCCGTGTGGGACAAGGAGCCGGACGTGTGCCTTTTCGGAATCAGGCTCTGCCGAGGACGAGAGCCATGAGATGTTCCTCCTCTGGGCAAGCCCGGGTCCTGAATCCTGTTGTGCCTGTGAATAGGCTGCAGGGGGACGGTGAAGACCAGCAACAGCTTTCAGGGCTGCCACCTTCCGTGTGGGACAAGGAGCCGGACGTGTCATTCTGGATAAAGGCCCTGCCGAGGACGAGAGCCATGAGATGTTCCTCCTCTGGGCAAGCCCGGGTCCCAGATCCTGTTGTGCCTGTGAATAGGCTGCAGGGGGACGGTGAAGACCAGCAACAGCTTTCAGGGCTGCCACCTTCCGTGTGGGACAAGGAGCCGGATGAGTGCCTTTTCGGAAACAGGCTCTGCCGAGGACGAGAGCCATGAGATGTTCCTCCTCTGGGCAAGCCCGGGTCCCAGATCCTGTTGTGCCTGTGAATAGGCTGCAGGGGGACGGTGAAGACCAGCAACAGCTTTCACGGCTGCCACCTTCCGTGTGGGACAAGGAGCCGGTCTTGTGCCTTTATGGAAACAGGCCCTGCGAGGACGAGAGCCATGAGATGTTCCTCCTCTGGCCAAGCCCGGGTCCCAGATCCTGTTGTGCCTGTGAATAGGCTGCAGGGGGACGGTGAAGACCAGCAACAGCTTTCAGGGCTGCCACCTTCCGTGTGGGACAAGGAGCCGGATGTGTGCCTTTTCGGAAACAGGCCCTGCCGAGGACGAGAGCCATGAGATGTTCCTCCTCTGGGCAAGCCCGCGTCCAGATCCTGTTGTGCCTGTGAATAGGCTGCAGGGGGACGGTGAAGACCAGCAACAGCTTTCACGGCTGCCACCTTCCGTGTGGGACAAGGAGCCGGACGTGTCTTTCTGGATACAGGCCCTGCCGAGGACGAGAGCCATGAGATGTTCCTCCTCTGGGCAAGCCCGGGTCCCAGATCCTGTTGTGCCTGTGAATAGGCTGCAGGGGGACGGTGAAGACCAGCAACAGCTTTCACGGCTGCCACCTTCCGTGTGGGACAAGGAGCCGGACGTGTGCCTTTTCGGAATCAGGCTCTGCCGAGGACGAGAGCCATGAGATGTTCCTCCTCTGGGCAAGCCCGGGTCCCAGATCCTGTTGTGCCTGTGAATAGGCTGCAGGGGGACGGTGAAGACCAGCAACAGCTTTCAGGGCTGCCACCTTCCGTGTGGGACAAGGAGCCGGATGTGTGCCTTTTCGGAAACAGGCTCTGCCGAGGAAGAGAGCCATGAGATGTTCCTCCTCTGGGCAAGCCCGGGTCCTGAATCCTGTTGTGCCTGTGAATAGGCTGCAGGGGGACGGTGAAGACCAGCAACAGCTTCCAGGGCTGCCACCTTCCGTGTGGGACAAGGAGCCGGACGTGTGCCTTTTCGGAAACAACCTCTGCCGAGGACGAGAGCCATGAGATGTTCCTCCTCTGGGCAAGCCCGGGTCCCAGATCCTGTTGTGCCTGTGAATAGGCTGCAGGGGGACGGTGAAGACCAGCAACAGCTTTCACGGCTGCCACCTTCCGTGTGGGACAAGGAGCCGGACGTGTGCCTTAGTGGAAACAGGCCGTGCCGAGGACGAGAGCCATGAGATGTTCCTCCTCTGGGCAAGCCCGAGTCCCAGAACCTGTTGTGCCTGTGAATAGGCTGCAGGGGGACGGTGAAGACCAGCAACAGCTTTCAGGGCTGCCACCTTCCGTGTGGGACAAGGAGCCGGACGTGTACCTTTTCGGAATCAGGCTCTGACGAGGACGAGAGCCATGAGATGTTCCTCCTCTGGGCAAGCCCGGGTCCAAATCCTGTTGTGCCTGTGAATAGGCTGCAGGGGGACGGTGAAGACCAGCAACAGCTTTCAGGGCTGCCACCTTCCGTGTGGGACAATGAGCCAGTCTTGTGCCTTTATGGAAACAGGCCCTGCGAGGACGAGAGCCATGAGATGTTCCTCCTCTGGGCAAGCCCGGGTCCCAGATCCTGTTGTGCCTGTGAATAGGCTGCAGGGGGACGGTGAACACCAGCAACAGCTTTCAGGGCTGCCACCTTACGTGTGGGACAAGGAGCCGGTTTGTGCCTTTATGGAAACAGGCCCTGCGAGGACGAGAGCCATGAGATGTTCCTCCTCTGGGCAAGCCCGTGTCCCAGATCCTGTTGTGCCTGTGAATAGGCCGCAGGGGGATGGTGAAGACCAGCAACAGCTTCCAGGGCTGCCACCTTCCGTGTGGGACAAGGAGCCGGACGTGTGCCTTTTCGGAAACAAGCTCGGCCGAGGACGAGAGCCATGAGATGTTCCTCCTCTGGGCAAGCCCGGGTCCCAGATCCTGTTGTGCCTGTGAATAGGCTGCAGGGGGACGGTGAAGACCAGCAACAGCTTTCACGGCTGCCATCTTCACTGTGGGACAAGGAGCCGGACGTGTGCCTTTCTGGAAACAGGCCCTGCCGAGGACGAGAGCCATGAGATGTTCCTCCTCTGGGCAAGCCCGGGTCCTGAATCCTGTTGTGCCTGTGAATAGGCTGCAGGGGGACGGTGAACACCAGCAACAGCTTTCAGGGCTGCCACCTTCCGTGTGGGACAAGGAGCCGGACGTGTGCCTTTTCGGAATCAGGCTCTGCCGAGGACGAGAGCCATGAGATGTTCCTCCTCTGGGCAAGCCCGGGTCCAAATCCTGTTGTGCCTGTGAATAGGCTGCAGGGGGACGGTGAAGACCAGCAACAGCTTTCACGGCTGCCACCTTCACTGTGGGACAAGGAGCCGGACGTGTGCCTTTCTGGAAACAGGCCGTGCCGAGGACGAGAGCCATGAGATGTTCCTCCTCTGGGCAAGCCCGGGTCCCAGATCCTGTTGTGCCTGTGAATAGGCTGCAGGGGGACGGTGAAGACCAGCAACAGCTTTCAGGGCTGCCACCTTCCGTGTGGGACAAGGAGCCGGATGAGTGCCTTTTCGGAAACAGGCTCTGCCGAGGACGAGAGCCATGAGATGTTCCTCCTCTGGGCAAGCCCGGGTCCCAGATCCTGTTGTGCCTGTGAATAGGCTGCAGGGGGACGGTGAAGACCAGCAACAGCTTTCAGGGCTGCCACCTTACGTGTGGGACAAGGAGCCGGTTTGTGCCTTTATGGAAACAGGCCCTGCGAGGACGAGAGCCATGAGATGTTCCTCCTCTGGGCAAGCCCGGGTCCCAGATCCTGTTGTGCCTGTGAATAGGCTGCAGGGGGACGGTGAAGACCAGCAACAGCTTTCACGGCTGCCACCTTCACTGTGGGACAAGGAGCCGGACGTGTGCCTTTCTGGAAACAGGCCGTGCCGAGGACGAGAGCCATGAGATGTTCCTCCTCTGGGCAAGCCCGGGTCCCAGATCCTGTTGTGCCTGTGAATAGGCTGCAGGGGGACGGTGAAGGCCAGCAACAGCTTCCAGGGCTGCCACCTTCCGTGTGGGACAAGGAGCCGGACGTGTGCCTTTTCGGAAACAAGCTCTGCCGAGGACGAGAGCCATGAGATGTTCCTCCTCTGGGCAAGCCCGGGTCCCAGATCCTGTTGTGCCTGTGAATAGGCTGCAGGGGGACGGTGAAGACCAGCAACAGCTTTCAGGGCTGCCACCTTCCGTGTGGGAGAAGGAGCCGGATGTGTGCCTTTTCGGAAACAAGCTCTGCCGAGGACGAGAGCAATGAGATGTTCCTCCTCTGGGCAAGCCCGGGTCCCAGATCCTGTTGTGCCTGTGAATAGGCTGCAGGGGGACGGTGAAGACCAGCAACGGCTTTCACGGCTGCCACATTCCGTGTGGGACAAGGAGCCGGACGTGTGCGTTTTCGGAAACAGGCTCTGCCGAGGACGAGAGCCATGAGATGTTCCACCTCTGGGCAAGCCCGGGTCCTGAATCCTGTTGTGCCTGTGAATAGGCTGCAGGGGGACGGTGAAGACCAGCAACAGCTTTCACGGCTGCCACCTTCCGTGTAGGACAAGGAGCCGGACGTGTCTTTCTGGATAGAGGCCCTGCCGAGGACGAGAGCCATGAGATGTTCCTCCTCTGGGCAAGCCCGGGTCCCAGATCCTGTTGTGCCTGTGAATAGGCTGCAGGGGGATGGTGAAGACCAGCAACAGCTTTCAGGGCTGCCACCTTCCGTGTGGGATAAGGAGCCGGATGAGTGCCTTTTCGGAGTCAGGCTCTGCCGAGGACGAGAGCCATGAGATGTTCCTCCTCTGGGCAAGCCCGGGTCCCAGATCCTGTTGTGCCTGTGAATAGGCTGCAGGGGGACGGTGAAGACCAGCAACATCTTTCAGGGCTGCCACCTTCCGTGTGGGACAAGGAGCCGGACGTGTGCCTTTTCGGAATCAGGCTCTGCCAAGGACGAGAGCCATGAGATGTTCCTCCTCTGGGCAAGCCCGGGTCCCAGATCCTGTTGTGCCTGTGAATAGGCTGCAGGGGGACGGTGAAGACCAGCAACAGCTTTCACGGCTGCCACCTTCCGTGTGGGACAAGGAGCCGGACGTGTGCCTTTTCGGAAACAGGCTCTGCCGAGGACGAGAGCCATGAGATGTTCCTCCTCTGGGCAAGCCCGGGTCCCAGATCCTGTTGTGCCTGTGAATAGGCTGCAGGGGGACGGTGAAGACCAGCAACAGCTTTCAGGGCTGCCACCTTCCGTGTGGGACAATGAGCCGGTCTTGTGCCTTTATGGAAACAGGCCCTGCCGAGGACGAGAACCATGAGATGTTCCTCCTCTGGGCAAGGCCGGGTCCCAGATCCTGTTGTGCCTGTGAATAGGCTGCAGGGGGACGGTGAAGACCAGCAACATCTTCCAGGGCTGCCACCTTCCGTGTGGGACAAGGAGCCGGACGTGTGCCTTTTCGGAAACAAGCTCTGCCGAGGACGAGAGCCATGAGATGTTCCTCCTCTGGGCAAGCCCGTGTCCCAGATCCTGTTGTGCCTGTGAATAGGCCGCAGGGGGATGGTGAAGACCAGCAACAGCTTCCAGGGCTGCCACCTTCCGTGTGGGACAAGGAGCCGGACGTGTGCCTTTTCGGAAACAAGCTCGGCCGAGGACGAGAGCCATGAGATGTTCCTCCTCTGGGCAAGCCCGGGTCCCAGATCCTGTTGTGCCTGTGAATAGGCTGCAGGGGGACAGTGAACACCAGCAACAGCTTTCACGGCTGCCATCTTCACTGTGGGACAAGGAGCCGGACGTGTGCCTTTCTGGAAACAGGCCCTGCCGAGGACGAGAGCCATGAGATGTTCCTCCTCTGGGCAAGCCCGGGTCCTGAATCCTGTTGTGCCTGTGAATAGGCTGCAGGGGGACGGTGAACACCAGCAACAGCTTTCAGGGCTGCCACCTTCCGTGTGGGACAAGGAGCCGGACGTGTGCCTTTTCGGAATCAGGCTCTGCCGAGGACGAGAGCCATGAGATGTTCCTCCTCTGGGCAAGCCCGGGTCCAAATCCTGTTGTGCCTGTGAATAGGCTGCAGGGGGACGGTGAAGACCAGCAACAGCTTTCACGGCTGCCACCTTCACTGTGGGACAAGGAGCCGGACGTGTGCCTTTCTGGAAACAGGCCGTGCCGAGGACGAGAGCCATGAGATGTTCCTCCTCTGGGCAAGCCCGGGTCCCAGATCCTGTTGTGCCTGTGAATAGGCTGCAGGGGGACGGTGAAGACCAGCAACAGCTTTCAGGGCTGCCACCTTCCGTGTGGGACAAGGAGCCGGATGAGTGCCTTTTCGGAAACAGGCTCTGCCGAGGACGAGAGCCATGAGATGTTCCTCCTCTGGGCAAGCCCGGGTCCCAGATCCTGTTGTGCCTGTGAATAGGCTGCAGGGGGACGGTGAAGACCAGCAACAGCTTTCAGGGCTGCCACCTTACGTGTGGGACAAGGAGCCGGTTTGTGCCTTTATGGAAACAGGCCCTGCGAGGACGAGAGCCATGAGATGTTCCTCCTCTGGGCAAGCCCGGGTCCTGAATCCTGTTGTGCCTGTGAATAGGCTGCAGGGGGACGGTGAAGACCAGCAACAGCTTTCACGGCTGCCACCTTCACTGTGGGACAAGGAGCCGGACGTGTGCCTTTCTGGAAACAGGCCGTGCCGAGGACAAGAGCCATGAGATGTTCCTCCTCTGGGCAAGCCCGGGTCCCAGATCCTGTTGTGCCTGTGAATAGGCTGCAGGGGGACGGTGAAGACCAGCAACAGCTTCCAGGGCTGCCACCTTCCGTGTGGGACAAGGAGCCGGACGTGTGCCTTTTCGGAAACAAGCTCTGCCGAGGACGAGAGCCATGAGATGTTCCTCCTCTGGGCAAGCCCGGGTCCCAGATCCTGTTGTGCCTGTGAATAGGCTGCAGGGGGACGGTGAAGACCAGCAACAGCTTTCAGGGCTGCCACCTTCCGTGTGGGAGAAGGAGCCGGATGTGTGCCTTTTCGGAAACAAGCTCTGCCGAGGACGAGAGCAATGAGATGTTCCTCCTCTGGGCAAGCCCGCGTCCAGATCCTGTTGTGCCTGTGAATAGGCTGCAGGGGGACGGTGAAGACCAGCAACGGCTTTCACGGCTGCCACATTCCGTGTGGGACAAGGAGCCGGACGTGTGCGTTTTCGGAAACAGGCTCTGCCGAGGACGAGAGCCATGAGATGTTCCACCTCTGGGCAAGCCCGGGTCCTGAATCCTGTTGTGCCTGTGAATAGGCTGCAGGGGGACGGTGAAGACCAGCAACAGCTTTCACGGCTGCCACCTTCCGTGTAGGACAAGGAGCCGGACGTGTCTTTCTGGATACAGGCCCTGCCGAGGACGAGAGCCATGAGATGTTCCTCCTCTGGGCAAGCCCGGGTCCCAGATCCTGTTGTGCCTGTGAATAGGCTGCAGGGGGATGGTGAAGACCAGCAACAGCTTTCAGGGCTGCCACCTTCCGTGTGGGATAAGGAGCCGGATGAGTGCCTTTTCGGAGTCAGGCTCTGCCGAGGACGAGAGCCATGAGATGTTCCTCCTCTGGGCAAGCCCGGGTCCCAGATCCTGTTGTGCCTGTGAATAGGCTGCAGGGGGACGGTGAAGACCAGCAACATCTTTCAGGGCTGCCACCTTCCGTGTGGGACAAGGAGCCGGACGTGTGCCTTTTCGGAAACAGGCTCTGCCAAGGACGAGAGCCATGAGATGTTCCTCCTCTGGGCAAGCCCGGGTCCCAGATCCTGTTGTGCCTGTGAATAGGCTGCAGGGGGACGGTGAAGACCAGCAACAGCTTTCACGGCTGCCACCTTCCGTGTGGGACAAGGAGCCGGACGTGTGCCTTTCTGGAAACAGGCCGTGCCGAGGACGAGAGCCATGAGATGTTCCTCCTCTGGGCAAGCCCGGGTCCCAGATCCTGTTGTGCCTGTGAATAGGCTGCAGGGGGACGGTGAAGACCAGCAACAGCTTTCAGGGCTGCCACCTTCCGTGTGGGACAATGAGCCGGATGTGTGCCTTTCTGGAAACAGGCCCTGCCGAGGACGAGAGCCATTAGATGTTCCTCCTCTGGGCAAGCCCCGGTTCTGAATCCTTTTGTGCCTGTGAATAGGCTGCAGGGGGACGGTGAAGACCAGCAATAGCTTTCAGGGCTGCCACCTTCCGTGTGGGACAAGGAGCCGGATGAGTGCCTTTTCGGAAACAGGCTCTGCCGAGGACGAGAGCCATGAGATGTTCCTCCTCTGGGCAAGCCCGGGTCCTGAATCCTGTTGTGCCTGTGAATAGGCTGCAGGGGGACGGTGAAGACCAGCAACAGCTTTCAGGGCTGCCACCTTCCTTGTGGGACAATGAGCCGGTCTTGTGCCTTTATGGAAACAGGCCCTGCCGAGGACGAGAACCATGAGATGTTCCTCCTCTGGGCAAGGCCGGGTCCCAGATCCTGTTGTGCCTGTGAATAGGCTGCAGGGGGACGGTGAAGACCAGCAACATCTTCCAGGGCTGCCACCTTCCGTGTGGGACAAGGAGCCGGACGTGTGCCTTTTCGGAAACAAGCTCTGCCGAGGACGAGAGCCATGAGATGTTCCTCCTCTGGGCAAGCCCGGGTCCCAGATCCTGTTGAGCCTGTGAATAGGCTGCAGGGGGACGGTGAACACCAGCAACAGCTTTCACGGCTGCCACCTTCACTGTGGGACAAGGAGCCGGACGTGTGCCTTTCTGGAAACAGGCCGTGCCGAGGACGAGAGCCATGAGATGTTCCTCCTCTGGGCAAGCCCGGGTCCCAGAACCTGTTGTGCCTGTGAATAGGCTACAGGGGGACAGTGAAGACCAGCAACAGCTTTCAGGGCTGCCACCTTCCGTGTGGGACAAGGAGACGGACGTGTCTTTCTGGATACAGGCCCTGCCGAGGACGAGAGCCATGAGATGTTCCTTCTCTGGGCAAGCCCGGGTCCCAGATCCTGTTGTGCCTGTGAATAGGCTGCAGGGGGACGGTGAAGACCAGCAACAGCTTTCAGGGCTGCCACCTTCCGTGTGGGACAAGGAGCTGGACGTGTGCCTTTTCGGAAACAGGATCTGCCGAGGACGAGAGCCATGAGATGTTCCTCCTCTGGGCAAGCCCGCGTCCAAATCCTGTTGTGCCTGTGAATAGGCTGCAGAGGGACGGTGAAGACCAGCAACAGCTTTCACGGCTGCCACCTTCCGTGTGGGACAAGGAGCCGGACGTGTCTTTCTGGATACAGGCTCTGCCGAGGACGAGAGCCATGAGATGTTCCTCCTCTGGGCAAGCCCGGGTCCCAGATCCTGTTGTGCCTGTGAATAGGCTACAGGGGGACGGTGAAGACCAGCAACAGTTTCAGGGCTGCCACCTTCCGTGTGGGACAAGGAGCCGGACGTGTGCCTTTTCGGAAACAGGATCTGCCGAGGACGAGAGCCATGAGATGTTCCTCCTCTGGGCAAGCCCGCGTCCAAATCCTGTTGTGCCTGTGAATAGGCTGCAGGGGGACGGTGAAGACCAGCAACAGCTTTCACGGCTGCCACCTTCCGTGTGGGACAAGGAGCCGGACGTGTCTTTCTGGATACAGGCCCTGCCGAGGACGAGAGCCATGAGATGTTCCTCCTCTGGGCAAGCCCGGGTCCCAGATCCTGTTGTGCCTGTGAATAGTCTGCAGGGGGACGGTGAAGACCAGCAACAGCTTTCAGGGCTGCCACCTTCCGTGTGGGACAAGGAGCCGGACGTGTGCCTTTTCGCAATCAGGCTCTGCCGAGGACGAGAGCCATGAGATGTTCCTCCTCTGGGCAAGCCCGGGTCCCAGATCCTGTTGTGCCTGTGAATAGTCTGCAGGGGGACGGTGAAGACCAGCAACAGCTTTCAGGGCTGCCACCTTCCGTGTGGGACAAGGAGCCGGATGTGTGCCTTTTCGGAAACAGGCTCTGCCGAGGACGAGAGCCATGAGATGTTCCTCCTCTGGGCAAGCCCGGGTCCTGAATCCTGTTGTGCCTGTGAATAGGCTGCAGGGGGACGGTGAAGACCAGCAACAGCTTCCAGGGCTGCCACCTTCCGTGTGGGACAAGGAGCCGGACGTGTGCCTTTTCGGAAACAAGCTCTGCCGAGGACGAGAGCCATGAGATGTTCCTCCTCTGGGCAAGCCCGGGTCCCAGATCCTGTTGTGCCTGTGAATAGGCTGCAGGGGGACGGTGAACACCAGCAACAGCTTTCACGGCTGCCACCTTCACTGTGGGACAAGGAGCCGGACGTGTGCCTTTCTGGAAACAGGCCGTGTCGAGGACGAGAGCCATGAGATGTTCCTCCTCTGGCCAAGCCCGGGTCCCAGATCCTGTTGTGCCTGTGAATAGGCTGCAGGGGGACGGTGAAGACCAGCAACAGCTTTCAGGGCTGCCACCTTCCGTGTGGGACAAGGAGCCGGACGTGTGCCTTTTCGCAATCAGGCTCTGCCGAGGACGAGAGCCATGAGATGTTCCTCCTCTGGGCAAGCCTGGGTCCCAGATCCTGTTGTGCCTGTGAATAGGCTGCAGGGGGACGGTGAAGACCAGCAACAGCTTTCAGGGCTGCCACCTTCCGTGTGGGACAATGAGCCGGATGTGTGCCTTTCTGGAAAAAGGCCCTGCCGAGGACGAGAGCCATGAGATGTTCCTCCTCTGGGCAAGCCCCGGTTCTGAATCCTGTTGTGCCTGTGAATAGGCTGCAGGGGGACGGTGAAGACCAGCAACAGCTTTCAGGGCTGCCACCTTCCGTGTGGGACAAGGAGCCGGATGTGTGCCTTTTCGGAAACAGGCTCTGCCGAGGACGAGAGCCATGAGATGTTCCTCCTCTGGGCAAGCCCGGGTCCCAGATCCTGTTGTGCCTGTGAATAGGCTGCAGGGGGACGGTGAAGACCAGCAACAGCTTTCAGGGCTGCCACCTTCCGTGTGGGACAAGGAGCCGGATGATTGCCTTTTCGGAAACAGGCTCTGCCGAGGACGAGAGCCATGAGATGTTCCTCCTCTGGGCAAGCCCGGGTCCCAGATCCTGTTGTGCCTGTGAATAGGCTGCAGGGGGACGGTGAAGACCAGCAACAGCTTTCACGGCTGCCACCTTCACTGTGGGACAAGGAGCCGGACGTGTGCCTTTCTGGAAACAGGCCCTGCCGAGGACGAGAGCCATGAGATGTTCCTCCTCTGGCCAAGCCCGGGTCCCAGATCCTGTTGTGCCTGTGAATAGGCTGCAGGGGGACGGTGAAGACCAGCAACAGTTTCCAGGGCTGCCACCTTCCGTGTGGGACAAGGAGCCGGACGTGTGCCTTTTCGAAAACAAGCTCTGCCGAGGACGAGAGCCATGAGATGTTCCTCCTCTGGGCAAGCCCGGGTCCTGAATCCTGTTGTGCCTGTGAACAGGCTGCAGGGGGACGGTGAAGACCAGCAACAGCTTTCAGGGCTGCCACCTTCCGTGTGGGACAAGGAGCCGGATGTGTGCCTTTTCGGAAACAAGCTCTGCCGAGGACGAGAGCCATGAGATGTTCCTCCTCTGGGCAAGCCCGTGTCCAGATCCTGTTGTGCCTGTGAATAGGCTGCAGGGGGACGGTGAAGACCAGCAACAGCTTTCACGGCTGCCACCTTCCGTGTGGGACAAGGAGCCGGACGTGTCTTTCTGGATACAGGCCCTGCCGAGGACGAGAGCCATGAGATGTTCCTTCTCTGGGCAAGCCCGGGTCCCAGATCCTGTTGTGCCTGTGAATAGTCTGCAGGGGGACGGTGAAGACCAGCAACAGCTTTCAGGGCTGCCACCTTCCGTGTGGGACAAGGAGCTGGACGTGTGCCTTTTCGGAAACAGGATCTGCCGAGGACGAGAGCCATGAGATGTTCCTCCTCTGGGCAAGCCCGCGTCCAAATCCTGTTGTGCCTGTGAATAGGCTGCAGAGGGACGGTGAAGACCAGCAACAGCTTTCACGGCTGCCACCTTCCGTGTGGGACAAGGAGCCGGACGTGTCTTTCTGGATACAGGCTCTGCCGAGGACGAGAGCCATGAGATGTTCCTCCTCTGGGCAAGCCCGGGTCCCAGATCCTGTTGTGCCTGTGAATAGGCTGCAGGGGGACGGTGAACACCAGCAACAGCTTTCACGGCTGCCACCTTCACTGTGGGACCAGGAGCCGGACGTGTGCCTTTCTGGAAACAGGCCGTGCCGAGGACGAGAGCCATGAGATGTTCCTCCTCTGGGCAAGCCCGGGTCCCAGAACCTGTTGTGCCTGTGAATAGGCTACAGGGGGACGGTGAAGACCAGCAACAGCTTTCAGGGCTGCCACCTTCCGTGTGGGACAAGGAGCCGGACGTTTGCCTTTTCGGAAACAGGATCTGCCGAGGACGAGAGCCATGAGATGTTCCTCCTCTGGGCAAGCCCGCGTCCAAATCCTGTTGTGCCTGTGAATAGGCTGCAGGGGGACGGTGAAGACCAGCAACAGCTTTCACGGCTGCCACATTCCGTGTGGGACAAGGAGCCGGACGTGTCTTTCTGGATACAGGCCCTGCCGAGGACGAGAGCCATGAGATGTTCCTCCTCTGGGCAAGCCCGGGTCCCAGATCCTGTTGTGCCTGTGAATAGGCTGCAGGGGGACGGTGAAGACCAGCAACAGCTTTCAGGGCTGCCACCTTCCGTGTGGGACAAGGAGCCGGATGTGTGCCTTTTCGGAAACAGGCTCTGCCGAGGACGAGAGCCATGAGATGTTCCTCCTCTGGGCAAGCCCGGGTCCTGAATCCAATTGTGCCTGTGAATAGGCTGCAGGGGGACGGTGAAGACCAGCAACAGCTTCCAGGGCTGCCACCTTCCGTTTGGGACAAGGAGCCGGACGTGTGCCTTTTCGGAAACAAGCTCTGCCGAGGACGAGAGCCATGAGATGTTCCTCCTCTGGGCAAGCCCGGGTCCCAGATCCTGTTGTGCCTGTGAATAGGCTGCAGGGGGACGGTGAACACCAGCAACAGCTTTCACGGCTGCCACCTTCACTGTGGGACAAGGAGCCGGACGTGTGCCTTTCTGGAAACAGGCCGTGTCGAGGACGAGAGCCATGAGATGTTCCTCGTCTGGGCAAGCCCGGGTCCCAGATCCTGTTGTGCCTGTGAATAGGCTGCAGGGGGACGGTGAAGACCAGCAACAGCTTTC
Source organism: Astur gentilis (assembly GCF_929443795.1). Classification (NCBI taxonomy): domain Eukaryota; kingdom Metazoa; phylum Chordata; class Aves; order Accipitriformes; family Accipitridae; genus Astur; species Astur gentilis. Next base: position 1,593,699 of record NW_026061071.1, read on the forward strand.
AGGGCTGCCACCTTCCGTGTGGGACAAGGAGCCGGACGTGTGCCTTTTCGCAATCAGGCTCTGCCGAGGACGAGAGCCATGAGATGTTCCTCCTCTGGGCAAGCCTGGGTCCCAGATCCTGTTGTGCCTGTGAATAGGCTGCAGGGGGACGGTGAAGACCAGCAACAGCTTTCAGGGCTGCCACCTTCCGTGTGGGACAATGAGCCGGATGTGTGCCTTTCTGGAAACAGGCCCTGCCGAGGACGAGAGCCATGAGATGTTCCTCCTCTGGGCAAGCCCCGGTTCTGAATCCTGTTGTGCCTGTGAATAGGCTGCAGGGGGACGGTGAAGACCAGCAACAGCTTTCAGGGCTGCCACCTTCCGTGTGGGACAAGGAGCCGGACGTGTGCCTTTTCGGAATCAGGCTCTGCCGAGGACGAGAGCCATGAGATGTTCCTCCTCTGGGCAAGCCCGGGTCCCAGATCCTGTTGTGCCTGTGAATAGGCTGCAGGGGGACGGTGAAGACCAGCAACAGCTTTCACGGCTGCCACCTTCACTGTGGGACCAGGAGCCGGACGTGTGCGTTTTCGGAAACAAGCTCTGCCGAGGACGAGAGCCATGAGATGTTCCACCTCTGGGCAAGCCCGGGTCCCAGATCCTGTTGTGCCTGTGAATAGGCTGCAGGGGGACGGTGAAGACCAGCAACAGCTTTCAGGGCTGCGAACTTCCGTGTGGGACAAGGAGCCGGACGTTTCTTTCAGGATACAGGCCCTTCCGAGGACGAGAGCCATGAGATGTTCCTCCTCTGGGCAAGCCCGGGTCCCAGATCCTGTTGTGCCTGTGAATAGTCTGCAGGGGGACGGTGAAGACCAGCAACAGCTTTCAGGGCTGCCACCTTCCGTGTGGGACAAGGAGCCGGACGTGTGCCTTTTCGGAAACAAGCTCTGCCGAGGACGAGAGCCATGAGATGTTCCTCCTCTGGGCAAGCCCGGGTCCCAGATCCTGTTGTGCCTGTGAATAGTCTGCAGGGGGACGGTGAAGACCAGCAACAGCTTTCAGGGCTGCCACCTTCCGTGTGGGACAAGGAGCCGGATGTGTGCCTTTTCGGAAACAGGCTCTGCCGAGGACGAGAGCCATGAGATGTTCCTCCTCTGGGCAAGCCCGGGTCCTGAATCCTGTTGTGCCTGTGAATAGGCTGCAGGGGGACGGTGAAGACCAGCAACAGCTTCCAGGGCTGCCACCTTCCGTGTGGGACAAGGAGCCGGACGTGTGCCTTTTCGGAAACAAGCTCTGCCGAGGACGAGAGCCATGAGATGTTCCTCCTCTGGGCAAGCCCGGGTCCCAGATCCTGTTGTGCCTGTGAATAGGCTGCAGGGGGACGGTGAACACCAGCAACAGCTTTCAGGGCTGCCACCTTCACTGTGGGACAAGGAGCCGGACGTGTGCCTTTCTGGAAACAGGCCGTGTCGAGGACGAGAGCCATGAGATGTTCCTCGTCTGGGCAAGCCCGGGTCCCAGATCCTGTTGTGCCTGTGAATAGGCTGCAGGGGGACGGTGAAGACCAGCAACAGCTTTCAGGGCTGCCACCTTCCGTGTGGGACAAGGAGCCGGACGTGTGCCTTTTCGCAATCAGGCTCTGCCGAGGACGAGAGCCATGAGATGTTCCTCCTCTGGGCAAGCCCGGGTCCAAATCCTGTTGTGCCTGTGAATAGGCTGCAGGGGGACGGTGAAGACCAGCAACAGCTTTCAGGGCTGCCACCTTCCGTGTGGGACAATGAGCCGGATGTGTGCCTTTCTGGAAACAGGCCCTGCCGAGGACGAGAGCCATGAGATGTTCCTCCTCTGGTCAAGCCCCGGTTCTGAATCCTGTTGTGCCTGTGAATAGGCTGCAGGGGGATGGTGAAGACCAGCAACAGCTTTCAGGGCTGCCACGTTCCGTGTGGGACAAGGAGCCGGATGAGTGCCTTTTCGGAAACAGGCTCTGCCGAGGACGAGAGCCATGAGATGTTCCTCCTCTGGGCAAGCCCGGGTCCCAGATCCTGTTGTGCCTGTGAATAGGCTGCAGGGGGACGGTGAAGACCAGCAACAGCTTTCAGGGCTGCCACCTTCCGTGTGGGACAAGGAGCCGGATGATTGCTTTTCGGAAACAGGCTCTGCCGAGGACGAGAGCCATGAGATGTTCCTCCTCTGGGCAAGCCCGTGTCCCAGATCCTGTTGTGCCTGTGAATAGGCCGCAGGGGGATGGTGAAGACCAGCAACAGCTTTCAGGGCTGCCACCTTCCGTGTGGGACAAGGAGCCGGACGTGTGCCTTTTCGGAAACAAGCTCGGCCGAGGACGAGAGCCATGAGATGTTCCTCCTCTGGGCAAGCCCGGGTCCCAGATCCTGTTGTGCCTGTGAATAGGCTGCAGAGGGACGGTGAACACCAGCAACAGCTTTCACGGCTGCCATCTTCACTGTGGGACAAGGAGCCGGACGTGTGCCTTTCTGGAAACAGGCCCTGCCGAGGACGAGAGCCATGAGATGTTCCTCCTCTGGGCAAGTCGGGTCCTGAATCCTGTTGTGCCTGTGAATAGGCTGCAGGGGGACGGTGAAGACCAGCAACAGCTTTCAGGGCTGCCACCTTCCGTGTGGGACAAGGAGCCGGACGTGTGCGTTTTCGGAATCAGGCTCTGCCGAGGACGAGAGCCATGAGATGTTCCTCCTCTGGGCAAGCCCGGGTCCCAGATCCTGTTGTGCCTGTGAATAGGCTGCAGGGGGACGGTGAAGACCAGCAACAGCTTTCACGGCTGCCACCTTCACTGTGGGACAAGGAGCCGGACGTGTGCCTTTCTGGAAACAGGCCCTGCCGAGGACGAGAGCCATGAGATGTTCCTCCTCTGGCCAAGCCCGGGTCCCAGATCCTGTTGTGCCTGTGAATAGGCTGCAGGGGGACGGTGAAGACCAGCAACAGTTTCCAGGGCTGCCACCTTCCGTGTGGGACAAGGAGCAGGACGTGTGCCTTTTCGGAAACAAGCTCTGCCGAGGACGAGAGCCATGAGATGTTCCTCCTCTGGGCAAGCCCGGGTCCTGAATCCTGTTGTGCCTGTGAACAGGCTGCAGGGGGACGGTGAAGACCAGCAACAGCTTTCAGGGCTGCCACCTTCCGTGTGGGACAAGGAGCCGGATGTGTGCCTTTTCGGAAACAAGCTCTGCCGAGGACGAGAGCCATGAGATGTTCCTCCTCTGGGCAAGCCCGTGTCCAGATCCTGTTGTGCCTGTGAATAGGCTGCAGGGGGACGGTGAAGACCAGCAACAGCTTTCACGGCTGCCACATTCCGTGTGGGACAAGGAGCCGGACGTGTGCGTTTTCGGAAACAAGCTCTGCCGAGGACGAGAGCCATGAGATGTTCCACCTCTGGGCAAGCCCGGGTCCCAGATCCTGTTGTGCCTGTGAATAGGCTGCAGGGGGACGGTGAAGACCAGCAACAGCTTTCACGGCTGCCACCTTCCGTGTGGGACAAGGAGCCGGAGGTGTCTTTCTGGATACAGGCCCTGCCGAGGACGAGAGCCATGAGATGTTCCTTCTCTGGGCAAGCCCGGGTCCCAGATCCTGTTGTGCCTGTGAATAGGCTGCAGGGGGACGGTGAAGACCAGCAACAGCTTTCAGGGCTGCCACCTTCCGTGTGGGACAAGGAGCTGGACGTGTGCCTTTTCGGAAACAGGATCTGCCGAGGACGAGAGCCATGAGATGTTCCTCCTCTGGGCAAGCCCGCGTCCAAATCCTGTTGTGCCTGTGAATAGGCTGCAGAGGGACGGTGAAGACCAGCAACAGCTTTCACGGCTGCCACCTTCCGTGTGGGACAAGGAGCCGGACGTGTCTTTCTGGATACAGGCTCTGCCGAGGACGAGAGCCATGAGATGTTCCTCCTCTGGGCAAGCCCGGGTCCCAGATCCTGTTGTGCCTGTGAATAGGCTGCAGGGGGACGGTGAACACCAGCAACAGCTTTCACGGCTGCCACCTTCACTGTGGGACCAGGAGCCGGACGTGTGCCTTTCTGGAAACAGGCCGGGCCGAGGACGAGAGCCATGAGATGTTCCTCCTCTGGGCAAGCCCGGGTCCCAGAACCTGTTGTGCCTGTGAATAGGCTACAGGGGGACGGTGAAGACCAGCAACAGCTTTCAGGGCTGCCACCTTCCGTGTGGGACAAGGAGCCGGATGTGTGCATTTTCGGAAACAGGATCTGCCGAGGACGAGAGCCATGAGATGTTCCTCCTCTGGGCAAGCCCGCGTCCAAATCCTGTTGTGCCTGTGAATAGGCTGCAGGGGGACGGTGAAGACCAGCAACAGCTTTCACGGCTGCCACATTCCGTGTGGGACAAGGAGCCGGACGTGTCTTTCTGGATACAGGCCCTGCCGAGGACGAGAGCCATGAGATGTTCCTCCTCTGGGCAAGCCTGGGTCCCAGATCCTGTTGTGCCTGTGAATAGGCTGCAGGGGGACGGTGAAGACCAGCAACAGCTTTCAGGGCTGCCACCTTCCGTGTGGGACAAGGAGCCGGATGTGTGCCTTTTCGGAAACAGGCTCTGCCGAGGACGAGAGCCATGAGATGTTCCTCCTCTGGGCAAGCCCGGGTCCTGAATCCTGTTGTGCCTGTGAATAGGCTGCAGGGGGACGGTGAAGACCAGCAACAGCTTCCAGGGCTGCCACCTTCCGTTTGGGACAAGGAGCCGGACGTGTGCCTTTTCGGAAACAAGCTCTGCCGAGGACGAGAGCCATGAGATGTTCCTCCTCTGGGCAAGCCCGGGTCCCAGATCCTGTTGTGCCTGTGAATAGGCTGCAGGGGGACGGTGAACACCAGCAACAGCTTTCACGGCTGCCACCTTCACTGTGGGACAAGGAGCCGGACGTGTGCCTTTTCGGAAACAATCTCTGCCGAGGACGAGAGCCATGAGATGTTCCTCCTCTGGGCAAGCCCGTGTCCAGATCCTGTTGTGCCTGTGAATAGGCTGCAGGGGGACGGTGAAGACAAGCAACAGCTTTCACGGCTGCCACATTCCGTGTGGGACAAGGAGCCGGACGTGTGCGTTTTCGGAAACAAGCTCTGCCGAGGACGAGAGCCATGAGATGTTCCACCTCTGGGCAAGCCCGGGTCCCAGATCCTGTTGTGCCTGTGAATAGGCTGCAGGGGGACGGTGAAGACCAGCAACAGCTTTCACGGCTGCCACCTTCCGTGTGGGACAAGGAGCCGGAGGTGTCTTTCTGGATACAGGCCCTGCCGAGGACGAGAGCCATGAGATGTTCCTTCTCTGGGCAAGCCCGGCTCCCAGATCCTGTTGTGCCTGTGAATAGGCTGCAGGGGGACGGTGAAGACCAGCAACAGCTTTCAGGGCTGCCACCTTCCGTGTGGGACAAGGAGCTGGACGTGTGCCTTTTCGGAAACAGGATCTGCCGAGGACGAGAGCCATGAGATGTTCCACCTCTGGGCAAGCCCGCGTCCAAATCCTGTTGTGCCTGTGAATAGGCTGCAGAGGGACGGTGAAGACCAGCAACAGCTTTCACGGCTGCCACCTTCCGTGTGGGACAAGGAGCCGGACGTGTCTTTCTGGATACAGGCTCTGCCGAGGACGAGAGCCATGAGATGTTCCTCCTCTGGGCAAGCCCGGGTCCCAGATCCTGTTGTGCCTGTGAATAGGCTGCAGGGGGACGGTGAAGACCAGCAACAGCTTTCACGGCTGCCACCTTCCGTGTGGGACAAGGAGCCGGATGATTGCCTTTTCAGAAACAGGCTCTGCCGAGGACGAGAGCCATGAGATGTTCCTCCTCTGGGCAAGCCCGGGTCCCAGAACCTGTTGTGCCTGTCAATAGGCTACAGGGGGACGGTGAAGACCAGCAACAGCTTTCAGGGCTGCCACCTTCCGTGTGGGACAAGGAGCCGGACGTGTGCCTTTTCGGAAACAGGATCTGCCGAGGACGAGAGCCATGAGATGTTCCTCCTCTGGGCAAGCCCGCGTCCAAATCCTGTTGTGCCTGTGAATAGGCTGCAGGGGGACGGTGAAGACCAGCAACAGCTTTCACGGCTGCCACATTCCGTGTGGGACAAGGAGCCGGACGTGTCTTTCTGGATACAGGCCCTGCCGAGGACGAGAGCCATGAGATGTTCCTCCTCTGGGCAAGCCCGGGTCCCAGATCCTGTTGTGCCTGTGAATAGGCTGCAGGGGGACGGTGAAGACCAGCAACAGCTTTCAGGGCTGCCACCTTCCGTGTGGGACAAGGAGCCGGATGTGTGCCTTTTCGGAAACAGGCTCTGCCGAGGACGAGAGCCATGAGATGTTCCTCCTCTGGGCAAGCCCGGGTCCTGAATCCTATTGTGCCTGTGAATAGGCTGCAGGGGGACGGTGAAGACCAGCAACAGCTTCCAGGGCTGCCACCTTCCGTTTGGGACAAGGAGCCGGACGTGTGCCTTTTCGGAAACAAGCTCTGCCGAGGACGAGAGCCATGAGATGTTCCTCCTCTGGGCAAGCCCGGGTCCCAGATCCTGTTGTGCCTGTGAATAGGCTGCAGGGGGACGGTGAACACCAGCAACAGCTTTCACGGCTGCCACCTTCACTGTGGGACAAGGAGCCGGACGTGTGCCTTTCTGGAAACAGGCCGTGTCGAGGACGAGAGCCATGAGATGTTCCTCCTCTGGCCAAGCCCGGGTCCCAGATCCTGTTGTGCCTGTGAATAGGCTGCAGGGGGACGGTGAAGACCAGCAACAGCTTTCAGGGCTGCCACCTTCCGTGTGGGACAAGGAGCCGGACGTGTGCCTTTTCGCAATCAGGCTCTGCCGAGGACGAGAGCCATGAGATGTTCCTCCTCTGGGCAAGCCTGGGTCCCAGATCCTGTTGTGCCTGTGAATAGGCTGCAGGGGGACGGTGAAGACCAGCAACAGCTTTCAGGGCTGCCACCTTCCGTGTGGGACAATGAGCCGGATGTGTGCCTTTCTGGAAAAAGGCCCTGCCGAGGACGAGAGCCATGAGATGTTCCTCCTCTGGGCAAGCCCCGGTTCTGAATCCTGTTGTGCCTGTGAATAGGCTGCAGGGGGACGGTGAAGACCAGCAACAGCTTTCAGGGCTGCCACCTTCCGTGTGGGACAAGGAGCCGGATGAGTGCCTTTTCGGAAACAGGCTCTGCCGAGGACGAGAGCCATGAGATGTTCCTCCTCTGGGCAAGCCCGGGTCCCAGATCCTGTTGTGCCTGTGAATAGGCTGCAGGGGGACGGTGAAGACCAGCAACAGCTTTCAGGGCTGCCACCTTCCGTGTGGGACAAGGAGCCGGATGATTGCCTTTTCGGAAACAGGCTCTGCCGAGGACGAGAGCCATGAGATGTTCCTCCTCTGGGCAAGCCCGTGTCCCAGATCCTGTTGTGCCTGTGAATAGGCCGCAGGGGGATGGTGAACACCAGCAACAGCTTTCAGGGCTGCCACCTTCCGTGTGGGACAAGGAGCCGGACGTGTGCCTTTTCGGAATCAGGCTCTGCCGAGGACGAGAGCCATGAGATGTTCCTCCTCTGGGCAAGCCCGGGTCCCAGATCCTGTTGTGCCTGTGAATAGGCTGCAGGGGGACGGTGAAGACCAGCAACAGCTTTCACGGCTGCCACCTTCACTGTGGGACCAGGAGCCGGACGTGTGCGTTTTCGGAAACAAGCTCTGCCGAGGACGAGAGCCATGAGATGTTCCACCTCTGGGCAAGCCCGGGTCCCAGATCCTGTTGTGCCTGTGAATAGGCTGCAGGGGGACGGTGAAGACCAGCAACAGCTTTCAGGGCTGCCACCTTCCGTGTGGGACAAGGAGCCGGACGTTTCTTTCTGGATACAGGCCCTGCCGAGGACGAGAGCCATGAGATGTTCCTTCTCTGGGCAAGCCCGGGTCCCAGATCCTGTTGTGCCTGTGAATAGTCTGCAGGGGGACGGTGAAGACCAGCAACAGCTTTCAGGGCTGCCACCTTCCGTGTGGGACAAGGAGCCGGACGTGTGCCTTTTCGGAAACAAGCTCTGCCGAGGACGAGAGCCATGAGATGTTCCTCCTCTGGGCAAGCCCGGGTCCCAGATCCTGTTGTGCCTGTGAATAGGCTGCAGGGGGACGGTGAACACCAGCAACAGCTTTCACGGCTGCCACCTTCACTGTGGGACAAGGAGCCGGACGTGTGCCTTTCTGGAAACAGGACGTGCCGAGGACGAGAGCCATGAGATGTTCCTCCTCTGGGCAAGCCCGGGTCCCAGATCCTGTTGTGCCTGTGAATAGGCTGCAGGGGGACGGTGAAGACCAGCAACAGCTTCCAGGGCTGCCACCTTCCGTGTGGGACAAGGAGCCGGATGTGTGCCTTTCTGGAAACAGGCCCTGCCGAGGACGAGAGCCATGAGATGTTCCTCCTCTGGGCAAGCCCCGGTTCTGAATCCTGTTGTGCCTGTGAATAGGCTGCAGGGGGACGGTGAAGACCAGCAACAGCTTTCACGGCTGCCATCTTCACTGTGGGACAAGGAGCCGGACGTGTGCCTTTCTGGAAACAGGCCCTGCCGAGGACGAGAGCCATGAGATGTTCCTCCTCTGGGCAAGCCCGGGTCCTGAATCCTGTTGTGCCTGTGAATAGGCTGCAGGGGGACGGTGAAGACCAGCAACAGCTTTCAGGGCTGCCACCTTCCGTGTGGGAGAAGTAGCCGGATGTGTGCCTTTTCGGAAAGAGGCTCTGCCGAGGACGAGAGCCATGAGATGTTCCTCCTCTGGGCAAGCCCGCGTCCAGATCCTGTTGTGCCTGTGAACAGGCTGCAGGGGGACGGTGAAGACCAGCAAGAGCTTTCAGGGCTGCCACCTTCCGTGTGGGACAATGAGCCGGTCTTGTGCCTTTATGGAAACAGGCCCTGCGAGGACGAGAGCCATGAGATGTTCCTCCTCTGGGCAAGCCCGGGTCCCAGATCCTGTTGTGCCTGTGAATAGGCTGCAGGGGGACGGTGAAGACCAGCAACAGCTTTCAGGGCTGCCACCTTCCGTGTGGGACAAGGAGCCGGACGTGTGCCTTTTCGGAAACAAGCTCTGCCGAGGACGAGAGCCATGAGATGTTCCTCCTCTGGGCAAGCCCGGGTCCTGAATCCTGTTGTGCCTGTGAATAGGCTGCAGGGGGACGGTGAAGACCAGCAACAGCTTTCAGGGCTGCCACCTTCCGTGTGGGACAAGGAGCCGGATGTGTGCCTTTTCGGAAACAAGCTCTGCCGAGGACGAGAGCCATGAGATGTTCCTCCTCTGGGCAAGTCCGCGTCCAGATCCTGTTGTGCCTGTGAATAGGCTGCAGGGGGACGGTGAAGACCAGCAACAGCTTTCACGGCTGCCACATTCCGTGTGGGACAAGGAGCCGGACGTGTGCGTTTTCGGAAACAAGCTCTGCCGAGAACGAGAGCCATGAGATGTTCCACCTCTGGGCAAGCCCGGGTCCCAGATCCTGTTGTGCCTGTGAATAGGCTGCAGGGGGATGGTGAAGACCAGCAACAGCTTTCACGGCTGCCACCTTCCGTGTGGGACAAGGAGCCGGACGTGTCTTTCTGGAAACAGGCCGTGCCGAGGACGAGAGCCATGAGATGTTCCTCCTCTGGGCAAGCCCGCGTCCAAATCCTGTTGTGCCTGTGAATAGGCTGCAGGGGGACGGTGAAGACCAGCAACAGCTTCCAGGGCTGCCACCTTCCGTGTGGGACAAGGAGCCGGACGTGTGCCTTTTCGGAAACAAGCTCTGCCGAGGACGAGAGCCATGAGATGTTCCTCCTCTGGGCAAGCCCGGGTCCCAGATCCTGTTGTGCCTGTGAATAGGCTGCAGGGGGACGGTGAACACCAGCAACAGCTTTCACGGCTGCCACCTTCACTGTGGGACAAGGAGCCGGACGTGTGCCTTTCTGGAAACAGGCCGTGCCGAGGACGAGAGCCATGAGATGTTCCTCCTCTGGGCAAGGCCGGGTCCCAGATCCTGTTGTGCCTGTGAATAGGCTGCAGGGGGACGGTGAAGACCAGCAACAGCTTCCAGGGCTGCCACCTTCCGTGTGGGACAAGGAGCCGGACGTGTGCCTTTTCGGAATCAGGCTCTGCCGAGGACGAGAGCCATGAGATGTTCCTCCTCTGGGCAAGCCCGGGTCCTGAATCCTGTTGTGCCTGTGAATAGGCTGCAGGGGGACGGTGAAGACCAGCAACAGCTTTCAGGGCTGCCACCTTCCGTGTGGGACAATGAGCCGGATGTGTGCCTTTCTGGAAACAGGCCCTGCCGAGGACGAGAGCCATGAGATGTTCCTCCTCTGGGCAAGCCCCAGTTCTGAATCCTGTTGTGCCTGTGAATAGGCTGCAGGGGGACGGTGAAGACCAGCAACAGCTTTCAGGGCTGCCACCTTCCGTGTGGGACAAGGAGCCGGATGAGTGCCTTTTCGGAAACAGGCTCTGCCGAGGACGAGAGCCATGAGATGTTCCTCCTCTGGGCAAGCCCGGGTCCCAGATCCTGTTGTGCCTGTGAATAGGCTGCAGGGGGACGGTGAAGACCAGCAACAGCTTCCAGGGCTGCCACCTTCCGTGTGGGACAAGGAGCCGGACGTGTGCCTTTTCGGAAACAAGCTCTGCCGAGGACGAGAGCCATGAGATGTTCCTCCTCTGGGCAAGCCCGGGTCCTGAATCCTGTTGTGCCTGTGAATAGGCTGCAGGGGGACGGTGAACACCAGCAACAGCTTTCACGGCTGCCATCTTCACTGTGGGACAAGGAGCCGGACGTGTGCCTTTCTGGAAACAGGCCCTGCCGAGGACGAGAGCCATGAGATGTTCCTCCTCTGGGCAAGCCCGGGTCCTGAATCCTGTTGTGCCTGTGAATAGGCTGCAGGGGGACGGTGAAGACCAGCAACAGCTTTCAGGGCTGCCACCTTCCGTGTGGGAGAAGTAGCCGGATGTGTGCCTTTTCGGAAACAGGCTCTGCCGAGGACGAGAGCCATGAGATGTTCCTCCTCTGGGCAAGCCCGCGTCCAGATCCTGTTGTGCCTCTGAACAGGCTGCAGGGGGACGGTGAAGACCAGCAACAGCTTTCAGGGCTGCCACCTTCCGTGTGGGACAATGAGCCGGTCTTGTGCCTTTTCGGAATCAGGCTCTGCCGAGGACGAGAGCCATGAGATGTTCCTCCTCTGGGCAAGCCCGGGTCCCAGATCCTGTTGTGCCTGTGAATAGGCTGCAGGGGGACGGTGAAGACCAGCAACAGCTTTCAGGGCTGCCACCTTCCGTGTGGGACAAGGAGCCGGATGTGTGCCTTTTCGGAAACAGGCTCTGCCGAGGACGAGAGCCATGAGATGTTCCTCCTCTGGGCAAGCCCGCGTCCAGATCCTGTTGTGCCTGTGAATAGGCTGCAGGGGGACGGTGAAGACCAGCAACAGCTTTCACGGCTGCCACATTCCTTGTGGGACAAGGAGCCGGACGTGTGCGTTTTCGGAAACAAGCTCTGCCGAGAACGAGAGCCATGAGATGTTCCACCTCTGGGCAAGCCCGGGTCCCAGATCCTGTTGTGCCTGTGAATAGGCTGCAGGGGGACGGTGAAGACCAGCAACAGCTTTCACGGCTGCCACCTTCCGTGTGGGACAAGGAGCCGGACGTGTCTTTCTGGATACAGGCCCTGCCGAGGACGAGAGCCATGAGATGTTCCTCCTCTGGGCAAGCCCGGGTCCCAGATCCTGTTGTGCCTGTGAATAGGCTGCAGGGGGACGGTGAAGACCAGCAACAGCTTTCAGGGCTGCCACCTTCCGTGTGGGACAAGGAGCCGGATGAGTGCCTTTTCGGAGTCAGGCTCTGCCGAGGACGAGAGCCATGAGATGTTCCTCCTCTGGGCAAGCCCGGGTCCCAGATCCTGTTGTGCCTGTGAATAGTCTGCAGGGGGACGGTGAAGTCCAGCAACATCTTTCAGGGCTGCCACCTTCCGTGTGGGACAAGGAGCCGGATGTGTGCATTTTCGGAAACAGGCTCTGCCGAGGACGAGAGCCATGAGATGTTCCTCCTCTGGGCAAGCCCGCGTCCAGATCCTGTTGTGCCTGTGAATAGGCTGCAGGGGGACGGTGAAGACCAGGAACAGCTTCCAGGGCTGCCACCTTCCGTGTGGGACAAGGAGCCGGACGTGTGCCTTTTCGGAAACAGGCTCTGCCGAGGACGAGAGCCATGAGATGTTCCTCCTCTGGGCAAGCCCGGGTCCCAGATCCTGTTGTGCCTGTGAATAGGCTGCAGGGGGACGGTGAACACCAGCAACAGCTTTCACGGCTGCCACCTTCCGTGTGGGACAAGGAGCCGGACGTGTGCCTTTCTGGAAACAGGCCCTGCCGAGGACGAGAGCCATGAGATGTTCCTCCTCTGGGCAAGCCCGGGTCCCAGATCCTGTTGTGCCTGTGAATAGGCTGCAGGGGGACGGTGAAGACCAGCAACAGCTTTCAGGGCTGCCACCTTCCGTGTGGGACAAGGAGCCGGATGTGTGCCTTTTCGGAATCAGGCTCTGCCGAGGACGAGAGCCATGAGATGTTCCTCCTCTGGGCAAGCCCGGGTCCAAATCCTGTTGTGCCTGTGAATAGGCTGCAGGGGGACGGTGAAGACCAGCAACAGCTTCCAGGGCTGCCACCTTCCGTGTGGGACAAGGAGCCGGACGTGTGCCTTTCTGGAAACAGGCCCTGCCGAGGACGAGAGCCATTAGATGTTCCTCCTCTGGGCAAGCCCGCGTCCAAATCCTGTTGTGCCTGTGAATAGGCTGCAGGGGGACGGTGAAGACCAGCAACAGCTTTCACGGCTGCCACCTTCCGTGTGGGACAAGGAGCCGGATGAGTGCCTTTTCGGAAACAGGCTCTGCCGAGGACGAGAGCCATGAGATGTTCCTCCTCTGGGCAAGCCCGGGTCCCAGATCCTGTTGTGCCTGTGAATAGGCTGCAGGGGGACGGTGAAGACCAGCAACAGCTTTCAGGGCTGCCACCTTCCGTGTGGGACAAGGAGCCGGATGTGTGCCTTTTCGGAAACAGGCTCTGCCGAGGACGAGAGCCATGAGATGTTCCTCCTCTGGGCAAGCCCGGGTCCTGAATCCTGTTGTGCCTGTGAATAGGCTGCAGGGGGACGGTGAAGACCAGCAACAGCTTTCAGGGCTGCCACCTTCCGTGTGGGACAAGGAGCCGGACGTGTGCATTTTCGGAAACAGTCTCTGCCGAGGACGAGAGCCATAAGATGTTCCTCCTCTGGGCAAGCCCGCGTCCAAATCCTGTTGTGCCTGTGAATAGGCTGCAGGGGGACGGTGAAGACCAGCAACAGCTTTCAGGGCTGCCACCTTCCGTGTGGGACAAGGAGCTGGATGATTGCCTTTTCGGAATCAGGCTCTGCCGAGGACGAGAGCCATGAGATATTCCTCCTCTGGGCAAGCCCGGGTCCCAGATCCTGTTGTGCCTGTGAATAGGCCGCAGGGGGACGGTGAAGACCAGCAACAGCTTTCAGGGCTGCCACCTTCCGTGTGGGACAATGAGCCGGATGTGTGCCTTTCTGGAAACAGGCCCTGCCGAGGACGAGAGCCATTAGATGTTCCTCCTCTGGGCAAGCCCCGGTTCTGAATCCTGTTGTGCCTGTGAATAGGCTGCAGGGGGACGGTGAAGACCAGCAACAGCTTTCAGGGCTGCCACCTTCCGTGTGGGACAAGGAGCCGGATGAGTGCCTTTTCGGAAACAGGCTCTGCCGAGGACGAGAGCCATGAGATGTTCCTCCTCTGGGCAAGCCCGGGTCCCAGATCCTGTTGTGCCTGTGAATAGGCTGCAGGGGGACGGTGAAGACCAGCAACAGCTTTCAGGGCTGCCACCTTCCGTGTGGGAGAAGGAGCCGGATGTGTGCCTTTTCGGAAACAGGCTCTGCCGAGGACGAGAGCCATGAGATGTTCCTCCTCTGGGCAAGCCCGGGTCCTGAATCCTGTTGTGCCTGTGAATAGGCTGCAGGGGGACGGTGAAGACCAGCAACAGCTTTCAGGGCTGCCACCTTCCGTGTGGGACAAGGAGCCGGTCTTGTGCCTTTATGGAAACAGGCCCTGCCGAGGACGAGAGCCATGAGATGTTCCTCCTCTGGGCAAGGCCGGGTCCCAGATCCTGTTGTGCCTGTGAATAGGCTGCAGGGGGACGGTGAAGACCAGCAACAGCTTCCAGGGCTGCCACCTTCCGTGTGGGACAAGGAGCCGGACGTGTGCCTTTCTGGAAACAGGCCGTGCCGAGGACGAGAGCCATGAGATGTTCCTCCTCTGGGCAAGCCCGGGACCCAGAACCTGTTGTGCCTGTGAATAGGCTGCAGGGGGACGGTGAAGACCAGCAACAGCTTTCAGGGCTGCCACCTTCCGTGTGGGACAAGGAGCCGGACGTGTCTTTCTGGATACAGGCCCTGCCGAGGACGAGAGCCATGAGATGTTCCTTCTCTGGGCAAGCCCGGGTCCCAGATCCTGTTGTGCCTGTGAATAGGCTGCAGGGGGACGGTGAAGACCAGCAACAGCTTTCAGGGCTGCCACCTTCCGTGTGGGACAAGGAGCCGGACGTGTCTTTCTGGATACAGGCCCTGCCGAGGACGAGAGCCATGAGATGTTCCTTCTCTGGGCAAGCCCGGGTCCCAGATCCTGTTGTGCCTGTGAATAGGCTGCAGGGGGATGGTGAAGACCAGCAACAGCTTTCAGGGCTGCCACCTTCCGTGTGGGACAAGGAGCCGGACGTGTGCATTTTCGGAAACAGGATCTGCCGAGGACGAGAGCCATGAGATGTTCCTCCTCTGGGCAAGCCCGCGTCCAAATCCTGTTGTGCCTGTGAATAGGCTGCAGGGGGACGGTGAAGACCAGCAACAGCTTTCAGGGCTGCCACCTTCCGTGTGGGACAAGGAGCCGGACGTGTCTTTCTGGATACAGGCCCTGCCGAGGACGAGAGCCATGAGATGTTCCTCCTCTGGGCAAGCCCGGGTCCCAGATCCTGTTGTGCCTGTGAATAGGCTGCAGGGGGACGGTGAAGACCAGCAACAGCTTTCAGGGCTGCCACCTTCCGTGTGGGACAAGGAGCCGGATGAGTGCCTTTTCGGAGTCAGGCTCTGCCGAGGACGAGAGCCATGAGATGTTCCTCCTCTGGGCAAGGCCGGGTCCCAGATCCTGTTGTGCCTGTGAATAGTCTGCAGGGGGACGGTGAAGACCAGCAACATCTTTCAGGGCTGCCACCTTCCGTGTGGGACAAGGAGCCGGACGTGTGCCTTTTCGGAAACAAGCTCTGCCGAGGACGAGAGCCATGAGATGTTCCTCCTCTGGGCAAGCCCCGGTTCTGAATCCTGTTGTGCCTGTGAATAGGCTGCAGGGGGACGGTGAAGACCAGCAACAGCTTTCAGGGCTGCCACCTTCCGTGTGGGACAAGGAGCCGGACGTGTGCCTTTCTGGAAACAGGCCCTGCCGAGGACGAGAGCCATGAGATGTTCCTCCTCTGGGCAAGCCCGGGTCCCACATCCTGTTGTGCCTGTGAATAGGCTGCAGGGGGACGGTGAAGACCAGCAACAGCTTTCAGGGCTGCCACCTTCCGTGTGGGACAAGGAGCCGGACGTGTGCCTTTTCGGAATCAGGCTCTGCCGAGGACGAGAGCCATGAGATGTTCCTCCTCTAGGCAAGCCCGGGTCCAAATCCTGTTGTGCCTGTGAATAGGCTGCAGGGGGACGGTGAAGACCAGCAACAGCTTTCAGGGCTGCCACCTTCCGTGTGGGACAATGAGCCGGACGTGTCTTTCTGGATACAGGCCCTGCCGAGGACGAGAGCCATGAGATGTTCCTTCTCTGGGCAAGCCCGGGTCCCAGATCCTGTTGTGCCTGTGAATAGGCTGCAGGGGGATGGTGAAGACCAGCAACAGCTTTCAGGGCTGCCACCTTCCGTGTGGGACAAGGAGCCGGACGTGTGCATTTTCGGAAACAGGCTCTGCCGAGGACGAGAGCCATGAGATGTTCCTCCTCTGGGCAAGTTCGCGTCCAAATCCTGTTGTGCCTGTGAATAGGCTGCAGGGGGACGGTGAAGACCAGCAACAGCTTTCACGGCTGCCACCTTCCGTGTGGGACAAGGAGCCGGACGTGTCTTTCTGGATACAGGCCCTGCCGAGGACGAGAGCCATGAGATGTTCCTCCTCTGGGCAAGCCCGGGTCCCAGATCCTGTTGTGCCTGTGAATAGTCTGCAGGGGGACGGTGAAGACCAGCAACATCTTTCAGGGCTGCCACCTTGCGTGTGGGATAAGGAGCCGGACGTGTGCCTTTTCGGAAACAAGCTCTGCCGAGGACGAGAGCCATGAGATGTTCCTCCTCTGGGCAAGCCCGGGTCCCAGATCCTGTTGTGCCTGTGAATAGGCTGCAGGGGGACGGTGAACACCAGCAACAGCTTTCAGGGCTGCCACCTTCCGTGTGGGACAATGAGCCGGTCTTGTGCCTTTATGGAAACAGGCCCTGCGAGGACGAGAGCCATGAGATGTTCCTCCTCTGGGCAAGCCCGGGTCCCAGATCCTGTTGTGCCTGTGAATAGGCTGCAGGGGGACGGTGAAGACCAGCAACAGCTTTCACGGCTGCCACCTTCACTGTGGGACAAGGAGCCGGACGTGTGCCTTTCTGGAAACAGGCCCTGCCGAGGACGAGAGCCATGAGATGTTCCTCCTCTGGGCAAGCCCGGGTCCCAGATCCTGTTGTGCCTGTGAATAGGCTGCAGGGGGACGGTGAAGACCAGCAACAGCTTTCAGGGCTGCCACCTTCACTGTGGGACAAGGAGCCGGACGTGTGCCTTTCTGGAAACAGGCCCTGCCGAGGACGAGAGCCATGAGATGTTCCTCCTCTGGCCAAGCCCGGGTCCCAGATCCTGTTGTGCCTGTGAATAGGCTGTAGGGGGACGGTGAAGACCAGCAACAGCTTTCAGGGCTGCCACCTTCCGTGTGGGACAAGGAGCCGGATGTGTGCCTTTTCGGAAACAAGCTCTGCCGAGGACGAGAGCCATGAGATGTTCCTCCTCTGGGCAAGCCCGCGTCCAGATCTTGTTGTGCCTGTGAATAGGCTGCAGGGGGACGGTGAAGACCAGCAACAGCTTTCACGGCTGCCACATTCCGTGTGGGACAAGGAGCCGGACGTGTGTGTTTTCGGAAACAGGCTCTGCCGAGGACGAGAGCCATGAGATGTTCCTCCTCTGGGCAAGCCCGGGTCCCAGATCCTGTTGTGCCTGTGAATAGGCTGCAGGGGGACGGTGAAGACCAGCAACAGCTTTCACGGCTGCCACCTTCCGTGTGGGACAAGGAGCCGGACGTGTCTTTCTGGATACAGGCCCTGCCGAGGACGAGAGCCATGAGATGTTCCTCCTCTGGGCAAGCCCGGGTCCTGAATCCTGTTGTGCCTGTGAATAGGCTGCAGGGGGACGGTGAAGACCAGCAACAGCTTCCAGGGCTGCCACCTTCCGTGTGGGACAAGGAGCCGGACGTGTGCCTTTTCGGAATCAGGCTCTGCCGAGGACGAGAGCCATGAGATGTTCCTCCTCTGGGCAAGCCCGGGTCCTGAATCCTGTTGTGCCTGTGAATAGGCTGCAGGGGGACGGTGAAGACCAGCAACAGCTTTCAGGGCTGCCACCTTCCGTGTGGGACAATGAGCCGGATGTGTGCCTTTCTGGAAACAGGCCCTGCCGAGGACGAGAGCCATTAGATGTTCCTCCTCTGGGCAAGCCCGGGTCCCAGATCCTGTTGTGCCTGTGAATAGGCTGCAGGGGGACGGTGAAGACCAGCAACAGCTTTCAGGGCTGCCACCTTCCGTGTGGGACAAGGAGCCGGATGAGTGCCTTTTCGGAAACAGGCTCTGCCGAGGACGAGAGCCATGAGATGTTCCTCCTCTGGGCAAGCCCGCGTCCAAATCCTGTTGTGCCTGTGAATAGGCTGCAGGGGGACGGTGAAGACCAGCAACAGCTTTCAGGGCTGCCACCTTCCGTGTGGGAGAAGGAGCCGGATGTGTGCCTTTTCGGAAACAGGCTCTGCCGAGGACGAGAGCCATGAGATGTTCCTCCTCTGGGAAAGCCCGGGTCCTGAATCCTGTTGTGCCTGTGAATAGGCTGCAGGGGGACGGTGAAGACCAGCAACAGCTTTCAGGGCTGCCACCTTCCGTGTGGGACAAGGAGCCGGTCTTGTGCCTTTATGGAAACAGGCCCTGACGAGGACGAGAGCCATGAGATGTTCCTCCTCTGGGCAAGGCCGGGTCCCAGATCCTGTTGTGCCTGTGAATAGGCTGCAGGGGGACGGTGAAGACCAGCAACAGCTTTCAGGGCTGCCACATTCCGTGTGGGACAAGGAGCCGGACGTGTGCCTTTCTGGAAACAGGCCGTGCCGAGGACGAGAGCCATGAGATGTTCCTCCTCTGGCCACGCCCGGGTCCCAGAACCTGTTGTGCCTGTGAATAGGCTGCAGGGGGACGGTGAAGACCAGCAACAGCTTTCAGGGCTGCCACCTTCCGTGTGGGACAAGGAGCCGGACGTGTCTTTCTGGATACAGGCCCTGCCGAGGACGAGAGCCATGAGATGTTCCTTCTCTGGGCAAGCCCGGGTCCCAGATCCTGTTGTGCCTGTGAATAGGCTGCAGGGGGACGGTGAAGACCAGCAACAGCTTTCAGGGCTGCCACCTTCCGTGTGGGACAAGGAGCCGGACGTGTCTTTCTGGATACAGGCCCTGCCGAGGACGAGAGCCATGAGATGTTCCTTCTCTGGGCAAGCCCGGGTCCCAGATCCTGTTGTGCCTGTGAATAGGCTGCAGGGGGATGGTGAAGACCAGCAACAGCTTTCAGGGCTGCCACCTTCCGTGTGGGACAAGGAGCCGGACGTGTGCATTTTCGGAAAAAGGATCTGCCGAGGACGAGAGCCATGAGATGTTCCTCCTCTGGGCAAGCCCGCGTCCAAATCCTGTTGTGCCTGTGAATAGGCTGCAGGGGGACGGTGAAGACCAGCAACAGCTTTCAGGGCTGCCACCTTCCGTGTGGGACAAGGAGCCGGACGTGTCTTTCTGGATACAGGCCCTGCCGAGGACGAGAGCCATGAGATGTTCCTCCTCTGGGCAAGCCCGGGTCCCAGATCCTGTTGTGCCTGTGAATAGGCTGCAGGGGGACGGTGAAGACCAGCAACAGCTTTCAGGGCTGCCACCTTCCGTGTGGGACAAGGAGCCGGATGAGTGCCTTTTCGGAATCAGGCTCTGCCGAGGACGAGAGCCATGAGATGTTCCTCCTCTGGGCAAGCCCGGGTCCCAGATCCTGTTGTGCCTGTGAATAGTCTGCAGGGGGACGGTGAAGACCAGCAACATCTTTCAGGGCTGCCACCTTCCTTGTGGGACAAGGAGCCGGACGTGTGCCTTTTCGGAAACAAGCTCTGCCGAGGACGAGAGCCATGAGATGTTCCTCCTCTGGGCAAGCCCGGGTCCCAGATCCTGTTGTGCCTGTGAATAGGCTGCAGGGGGACGGTGAAGACCAGCAACAGCTTTCAGGGCTGCCACCTTCCGTGTGGGACAAGGAGCCGGACGTGTGCCTTTTCGGAAACAAGCTCTGCCGAGGACGAGAGCCATGAGATGTTCCTCCTCTGGGCAAGCCCGCGTCCAGATCTTGTTGTGCCTGTGAATAGGCTGCAGGGGGACGGTGAAGACCAGCAACAGCTTTCACGGCTGCCACATTCCGTGTGGGACAAGGAGCCGGACGTGTGCATTTTCGGAAACAGGCTCTGCCGAGGACGAGAGCCATGAGATGTTCCTCCTCTGGGCAAGCCCGGGTCCCAGATCCTGTTGTGCCTGTGAATAGGCTGCAGGGGGACGGTGAAGACCAGCAACAGCTTTCACGGCTGCCACCTTCCGTGTGGGACAAGGAGCCGGACGTGTCTTTCTGGATACAGGCCCTGCCGAGGACGAGAGCCATGAGATGTTCCTCCTCTGGGCAAGCCCGGGTCCTGAATCCTGTTGTGCCTGTGAATAGGCTGCAGGGGGACGGTGAAGACCAGCAACAGCTTCCAGGGCTGCCACCTTCCGTGTGGGACAAGGAGCCGGACGTGTGCCTTTTCGGAATCAGGCTCTGCCGAGGACGAGAGCCATGAGATGTTCCTCCTCTGGGCAAGGCCGGGTCCCAGATCCTGTTGTGCCTGTGAATAGGCTGCAGGGGGACGGTGAAGACCAGCAACAGCTTTCAGGGCTGCCACCTTCCGTGTGGGACAATGAGCCGGATGTGTGCCTTTCTGGAAACAGGCCCTGCCGAGGACGAGAGCCATTAGATGTTCCTCCTCTGGGCAAGCCCGGGTCCCAGATCCTGTTGTGCCTGTGAATAGGCTGCAGGGGGACGGTGAAGACCAGCAACAGCTTTCAGGGCTGCCACCTTCCGTGTGGGACAAGTAGCCGGATGAGTGCCTTTTCGGAAACAGGCTCTGCCGAGGACGAGAGCCATGAGATGTTCCTCCTCTGGGCAAGCCCGCGTCCAAATCCTGTTGTGCCTGTGAATAGGCTGCAGGGGGACGGTGAAGACCAGCAACAGCTTTCAGGGCTGCCACCTTCCGTGTGGGAGAAGGAGCCGGATGTGTGCCTTTTCGGAAACAGGCTCTGCCGAGGACGAGAGCCATGAGATGTTCCTCCTCTGGGCAAGCCCGGGTCCTGAATCCTGTTGTGCCTGTGAATAGGCTGCAGGGGGACGGTGAAGACCAGCAACAGCTTTCAGGGCTGCCACCTTCCGTGTGGGACAAGGAGCCGGTCTTGTGCCTTTATGGAAACAGGCCCTGACGAGGACGAGAGCCATGAGATGTTCCTCCTCTGGGCAAGGCCGGGTCCCAGATCCTGTTGTGCCTGTGAATAGGCTGCAGGGGGACGGTGAAGACCAGCAACAGCTTCCAGGGCTGCCACCTTCCGTGTGGGACAAGGAGCCGGACGTGTGCCTTTCTGGAAACAGGCCGTGCCGAGGACGAGAGCCATGAGATGTTCCTCCTCTGGCCACGCCCGGGTCCCAGAACCTGTTGTGCCTGTGAATAGGCTGCAGGGGGACGGTGAAGACCAGCAACAGCTTTCAGGGCTGCCACCTTCCGTGTGGGACAAGGAGCCGGACGTGTCTTTCTGGATACAGGCCCTGCCGAGGACGAGAGCCATGAGATGTTCCTTCTCTGGGCAAGCCCGGGTCCCAGATCCTGTTGTGCCTGTGAATAGGCTGCAGGGGGACGGTGAAGACCAGCAACAGCTTTCAGGGCTGCCACCTTCCGTGTGGGACAAGGAGCCGGACGTGTCTTTCTGGATACAGGCCCTGCCGAGGACGAGAGCCATGAGATGTTCCTTCTCTGGGCAAGCCCGGGTCCCAGATCCTGTTGTGCCTGTGAATAGGCTGCAGGGGGATGGTGAAGACCAGCAACAGCTTTCAGGGCTGCCACCTTCCGTGTGGGACAAGGAGCCGGACGTGTGCATTTTCGGAAACAGGATCTGCCGAGGACGAGAGCCATGAGATGTTCCTCCTCTGGGCAAGCCCGCGTCCAAATCCTGTTGTGCCTGTGAATAGGCTGCAGGGGGACGGTGAAGACCAGCAACAGCTTTCAGGGCTGCCACCTTCCGTGTGGGACAAGGAGCCGGACGTGTCTTTCTGGATACAGGCCGTGCCGAGGACGAGAGCCATGAGATGTTCCTCCTCTGGGCAAGCCCGGGTCCCAGATCCTGTTGTGCCTGTGAATAGGCTGCAGGGGGACGGTGAAGACCAGCAACAGCTTTCAGGGCTGCCACCTTCCGTGTGGGACAAGGAGCCAGATGAGTGCCTTTTCGGAGTCAGGCTCTGCCGAGGACGAGAGCCATGAGATGTTCCTCCTCTGGGCAAGCCCGGGTCCCAGATCCTGTTGTGCCTGTGAATAGTCTGCAGGGGGACGGTGAAGACCAGCAACATCTTTCAGGGCTGCCACCTTCCGTGTGGGACAAGGAGCCGGACGTGTGCCTTTTCGGAAACAAGCTCTGCCGAGGACGAGAGCCATGAGATGTTCCTCCTCTGGGCAAGCCCCGGTTCTGAATCCTGTTGTGCCTGTGAATAGGCTGCAGGGGGACGGTGAAGACCAGCAACAGCTTTCAGGGCTGCCACCTTCCGTGTGGGACAAGGAGCCGGACGTGTGCCTTTCTGGAAACAGGCCCTGCCGAGGACGAGAGCCATGAGATGTTCCTCCTCTGGGCAAGCCCGGGTCCCAGATCCTGTTGTGCCTGTGAATAGGCTGCAGGGGGACGGTGAAGACCAGCAACAGCTTTCAGGGCTGCCACCTTCCGTGTGGGAGAAGGAGCCGGATGTGTGCCTTTTCGGAATCAGGCTCTGCCGAGGACGAGAGCCATGAGATGTTCCTCCTCTAGGCAAGCCCGGGTCCAAATCCTGTTGTGCCTGAGAATAGGCTGCAGGGGGACGGTGAAGACCAGCAACAGCTTTCAGGGCTGCCACCTTCCGTGTGGGACAATGAGCCGGACGTGTCTTTCTGGATACAGGCCCTGCCGAGGACGAGAGCCATGAGATGTTCCTTCTCTGGGCAAGCCCGGGTCCCAGATCCTGTTGTGCCTGTGAATAGGCTGCAGGGGGATGGTGAAGACCAGCAACAGCTTTCAGGGCTGCCACCTTCCGTGTGGGACAAGGAGCCGGACGTGTGCATTTTCGGAAACAGGCTCTGCCGAGGACGAGAGCCATGAGATGTTCCTCCTCTGGGCAAGCCCGCGTCCAAATCCTGTTGTGCCTGTGAATAGGCTGCAGGGGGACGGTGAAGACCAGCAACAGCTTTCACGGCTGCCACCTTCCGTGTGGGACAAGGAGCCGGACGTGTCTTTCTGGATACAGGCCCTGCCGAGGACGAGAGCCATGAGATGTTCCTCCTCTGGGCAAGCCCGGGTCCCAGATCCTGTTGTGCCTGTGAATAGTCTGCAGGGGGACGGTGAAGACCAGCAACATCTTTCAGGGCTGCCACCTTGCGTGTGGGATAAGGAGCCGGACGTGTGCCTTTTCGGAAACAGGCTCTGCCGAGGACGAGAGCCATGAGATGTTCCTCCTCTGGGCAAGCCCGGGTCCCAGATCCTGTTGTGCCTGTGAATAGGCTGCAGGGGGACGGTGAACACCAGCAACAGCTTTCAGGGCTGCCACCTTCCGTGTGGGACAAGGAGCCG
The DNA here is from genome assembly GCF_929443795.1 of Astur gentilis. Taxonomy (NCBI): domain Eukaryota; kingdom Metazoa; phylum Chordata; class Aves; order Accipitriformes; family Accipitridae; genus Astur; species Astur gentilis. Next base: position 1,616,834 of record NW_026061071.1, read on the forward strand.
GACGTGTGCCTTTCTGGAAACAGGCCGTGCCGAGGACGAGAGCCATGAGATGTTCCTCCTCTGGGCAAGCCCGGGTCCCAGATCCTGTTGTGCCTGTGAATAGGCTGCAGGGGGACGGTGAAGACCAGCAACAGCTTTCAGGGCTGCCACCTTCCGTTTGGGACAAGGAGCCGGATGTGTGCCTTTCTGGAAACAGGCCCTGCCGAGGACGAGAGCCATGAGATGTTCCTCCTCTGGGCAAGCCCCGGTTCTGAATCCTGTTGTGCCTGTGAATAGGCTGCAGGGGGACGGTGAAGACCAGCAACAGCTTTCAGGGCTGCCACCTTCCGTGTGGGACAAGGAGCCGGATGTGTGCCTTTTCGGAAACAGGCTCTGCCGAGGACGAGAGCCATGAGATGTTCCTCCTCTGGGCAAGCCCGGGTCCTGAATCCTGTTGTGCCTGTGAATAGGCTACAGGGGGACGGTGAAGACCAGCAACAGCTTTCAGGGCTGCCACCTTCATTGTGTGGGACAAGGAGCTGGACGTGTCTTTCTGGATACAGGCCCTGCCGAGGACGAGAGCCATGAGATGTTCCTTCTCTGGGCAAGCCCGGGTCCCAGATCCTGTTGTGCCTGTGAATAGGCTGCAGGGGGACGGTGAAGACCAGCAACAGCTTTCAGGGCTGCCACCTTCCGTGTGGGACAAGGAGCCGGACGTGTGCATTTTCGGAAACAGGATCTGCCGAGGACGAGAGCCATGAGATGTTCCTCCTCTGGGCAAGCCCGCGTCCAAATCCTGTTGTGCCTGTGAATAGGCTGCAGGGGGACGGTGAAGACCAGCAACAGCTTTCAGGGCTGCCACCTTCCGTGTGGGACAAGGAGCCGGACGTGTCTTTCTGGATACAGGCCCTGCCGAGGACGAGAGCCATGAGATGTTCCTCCTCTGGGCAAGCCCGGGTCCCAGATCCTGTTGTGCCTGTGAATAGGCTGCAGGGGGACGGTGAAGACCAGCAACAGCTTTCACGGCTGCCACCTTCCGTGTGGGACAAGGAGCCGGATGATTGCCTTTTCGGAGTCAGGCTCTGCCGAGGACGAGAGCCATGAGATGTTCCTCCTCTGGGCAAGCCCGCGTCCAAATCCTGTTGTGCCTGTGAATAGGCTGCAGGGGGACGGTGAAGACCAGCAACATCTTTCAGGGCTGCCACCTTCCGTGTGGGACAAGGAGACGGACGTGTGCCTTTTCGGAAACAAGCTCTGCCGAGGACGAGAGCCATGAGATGTTCCTCCTCTGGGCAAGCCCGGGTCCCAGATCCTGTTGTGCCTGTGAATAGGCTGCAGGGGGACGGTGAACACCAGCAACAGCTTTCACGGCTGCCACCTTCCGTGTGGGACAAGGAGCCGGACGTGTGCCTTTCTGGAAACAGGCCGTGCCGAGGACGAGAGCCATGAGATGTTCCTCCTCTGGGCAAGCCCGGGTCCCAGATCCTGTTGTGCCTGTGAATAGGCTGCAGGGGGACGGTGAAGACCAGCAACAGCTTTCAGGGCTGCCACCTTCCGTGTGGGACAAGGAGCCGGACGTGTGCCTTTTCGGAATCAGGCTCTGCCGAGGACGAGAGCCATGAGATGTTCCTCCTCTAGGCAAGCCCGGGTCCAAATCCTGTTGTGCCTGTGAATAGGCTGCAGGGGGACGGTGAAGACCAGCAACAGCTTTCACGGCTGCAACCTTCCGTGTGGGACAAGGAGCCGGACGTGTCTTTCTGGATACAGGCCCTGCCGAGGACGAGAGCCATGAGATGTTCCTCCTCTGGGCAAGCCCGGGTCCCAGATCCTGTTGTGCCTGTGAATAGTCTGCAGGGGGACGGTGAAGACCAGCAACATCTTTCAGGGCTGCCACCTTGCGTGTGGGATAAGGAGCCGGACGTGTGCCTTTTCGGAAACAAGCTCTGCCGAGGACGAAAGCCGTGAGATGTTCCTCCTCTGGGCAAGCCCGGGTCCCAGATCCTGTTGTGCCTGTGAATAGGCTGCAAGGGGACGGTGAACACCAGCAACAGCTTTCACGGCTGCCACCTTCCGTGTGGGACAAGGAGCCGGACGTGTGCCTTTCTGGAAACAGGCCCTGCCGAGGACGAGAGCCATGAGATGTTCCTCCTCTGGGCAAGCCCGGGTCCCAGATCCTGTTGTGCCTGTGAATAGGCTGCAGGGGGACGGTGAAGACCAGCAACAGCTTTCAGGGCTGCCACCTTCCGTGTGGGACAAGGAGCCGGATGTGTGCCTTTCTGGAAACAGGCCCTGCCGAGGACGAGAGCCATGAGATGTTCCTCCTCTGGGCAAGCCCGGGTCCAAATCCTGTTGTGCCTGTGAATAGGCTGCAGGGGGACGGTGAAGACCAGCAACAGCTTTCAGGGCTGCCACCTTTCGTGTGGGACAATGAGCCGGACGTGTCTTTCTGGATACAGGCCCTGCCGAGGACGAGAGCCATGAGATGTTCCTTCTCTGGGCAAGCCCGGGTCCCAGATCCTGTTGTGCCTGTGAATAGGCTGCAGGGGGACGGTGAAGACCAGCAACAGCTTTCAGGGCTGCCACCTTCCGTGTGGGACAAGGAGCCGGACGTGTGCATTTTCGGAAACAGGATCTGCCGAGGACGAGAGCCATGAGATGTTCCTCCTCTGGGCAAGCCCGCGTCCAAATCCTGTTGTGCCTGTGAATAGGCTGCAGGGGGACGGTGAAGACCAGCAACAGCTTTCACGGCTGCCACCTTCCGTGTGGGACAAGGAGCCGGACGTGTCTTTCTGGATACAGGCCCTGCCGAGGACGAGAGCCATGAGATGTTCCTCCTCTGGGCAAGCCCGGGTCCCAGATCCTGTTGTGCCTGTGAATAGTCTGCAGGGGGACGGTGAAGACCAGCAACATCTTTCAGGGCTGCCACCTTGCGTGTGGGATAAGGAGCCGGACGTGTGCCTTTTCGGAAACAAGCTCTGCCGAGGACGAGAGCCATGAGATGTTCCTCCTCTGGGCAAGCCCGGGTCCCAGATCCTGTTGTGCCTGTGAATAGGCTGCAGGGGGACGGTGAACACCAGCAACAGCTTTCAGGGCTGCCACCTTCCGTGTGGGACAAGGAGCCGGATGTGTGCCTTTCTGGAAACAGGCCCTGCCGAGGACGAGAGCCATGAGATGTTCCTCCTCTGGGCAAGCCCCGGTTCTGAATCCTGTTGTGCCTGTGAATAGGCTGCAGGGGGACGGTGAAGACCAGCAACAGCTTTCAGGGCTGCCACCTTCCGTGTGGGACAAGGAGCCGGATGTGTGCCTTTTCGGAAACAGGCTCTGCCGAGGACGAGAGCCATGAGATGTTCCTCCTCTGGGCAAGCCCGGGTCCTGAATCCTGTTGTGCCTGTGAATAGGCTGCAGGGGGACGGTGAAGACCAGCAACAGCTTCCAGGGCTGCCACCTTCCGTGTGGGACAAGGAGCCGGACGTGTGCCTTTTCGGAAACAAGCTCTGCCAAGGACGAGAGCCATGAGATGTTCCTCCTCTGGGCAAGCCCGGGTCCCAGATCCTGTTGTGCCTGTGAATAGGCTGCAGGGGGACGGTGAACACCAGCAACAGCTTTCACGTCTGCCACCTTCCGTGTGGGACAAGGAGCCGGACGTGTGCCTTTCTGGAAACAGGCCGTGCCGAGGACGAGAGCCATGAGATGTTCCTCCTCTGGGCAAGCCCGGGTCCCAGATCCTGTTGTGCCTGTGAATAGGCTGCAGGGGGACGGTGAAGACCAGCAACAGCTTTCACGGCTGTCACCTTCCGTGTGGGACAAGGAGCCGGACGTGTGCCTTTTCGGAAACAGGCTCTGCCGAGGACGAGAGCCATGAGATTTTCCTCCTCTGGGCAAGCGCGGGTCCTGAATCCTGTTGTGCCTGTGAATAGGCTGCAGGGGGACGGTGAAGACCAGCAACAGCTTTCAGGGCTGCCACCTTCCGTGTGGGACAAGGAGCCGGTCTTGTGCCTTTATGGAAACAGGCCCTGCCGAGGACGAGAGCCATGAGATGTTCCTCCTCTGGGCAAGGCCGGGTCCCAGATCCTGTTGTGCCTGTGAATAGGCTGCAGGGGGACGGTGAAGACCAGCAACAGCTTTCAGGGCTGCCACCTTCCGTGTGGGAGAAGGAGCCGGATGTGTGCCTTTTCGGAATCAGGCTCTGCCGAGGACGAGAGCCATGAGATGTTCCTCCTCTAGGCAAGCCCGGGTCCAAATCCTGTTGTGCCTGAGAATAGGCTGCAGGGGGACGGTGAAGACCAGCAACAGCTTTCAGGGCTGCCACCTTCCGTGTGGGACAATGAGCCGGACGTGTCTTTCTGGATACAGGCCCTGCCGAGGACGAGAGCCATGAGATGTTCCTTCTCTGGGCAAGCCCGGGTCCCAGATCCTGTTGTGCCTGTGAATAGGCTGCAGGGGGATGGTGAAGACCAGCAACAGCTTTCAGGGCTGCCACCTTCCGTGTGGGACAAGGAGCCGGACGTGTGCATTTTCGGAAACAGGCTCTGCCGAGGACGAGAGCCATGAGATGTTCCTCCTCTGGGCAAGCCCGCGTCCAAATCCTGTTGTGCCTGTGAATAGGCTGCAGGGGGACGGTGAAGACCAGCAACAGCTTTCACGGCTGCCACCTTCCGTGTGGGACAAGGAGCCGGACGTGTCTTTCTGGATACAGGCCCTGCCGAGGACGAGAGCCATGAGATGTTCCTCCTCTGGGCAAGCCCGGGTCCCAGATCCTGTTGTGCCTGTGAATAGTCTGCAGGGGGACGGTGAAGACCAGCAACATCTTTCAGGGCTGCCACCTTGCGTGTGGGATAAGGAGCCGGACGTGTGCCTTTTCGGAAACAAGCCCTGCCGAGGACGAGAGCCATGAGATGTTCCTCCTCTGGGCAAGCCCGGGTCCCAGATCCTGTTGTGCCTGTGAATAGGCTGCAGGGGGACGGTGAACACCAGCAACAGCTTTCAGGGCTGCCACCTTCCGTGTGGGACAAGGAGCCGGACGTGTGCCTTTCTGGAAACAGGCCGTGCCGAGGACGAGAGCCATGAGATGTTCCTCCTCTGGACAAGCCCGGGTCCCAGATCCTGTTGTGCCTGTGAATAGGCTGCAGGGGGACGGTGAAGACCAGCAACAGCTTTCAGGGCTGCCACCTTCCGTTTGGGACAAGGAGCCGGATGTGTGCCTTTCTGGAAACAGGCCCTGCCGAGGACGAGAGCCATGAGATGTTCCTCCTCTGGGCAAGCCCCGGTTCTGAATCCTGTTGTGCCTGTGAATAGGCTGCAGGGGGACGGTGAAGACCAGCAACAGCTTTCAGGGCTGCCACCTTCCGTGTGGGACAAGGAGCCGGATGTGTGCCTTTTCGGAAACAGGCTCTGCCGAGGACGAGAGCCATGAGATGTTCCTCCTCTGGGCAAGCCCGGGTCCTGAATCCTGTTGTGCCTGTGAATAGGCTGCAGGGGGACGGTGAAGACCAGCAACAGCTTTCAGGGCTGCCACCTTCATTGTGTGGGACAAGGAGCTGGACGTGTCTTTCTGGATACAGGCCCTGCCGAGGACGAGAGCCATGAGATGTTCCTTCTCTGGGCAAGCCCGAGTCCCAGATCCTGTTGTGCCTGTGAATAGGCTGCAGGGGGACGGTGAAGACCAGCAACAGCTTTCAGGGCTGCCACCTTCCGTGTGGGACAAGGAGCCGGACGTGTGCATTTTCGGAAACAGGATCTGCCGAGGACGAGAGCCATGAGATGTTCCTCCTCTGGGCAAGCCCGCGTCCAAATCCTGTTGTGCCTGTGAATAGGCTGCAGGGGGACGGTGAAGACCAGCAACAGCTTTCAGGGCTGCCACCTTCCGTGTGGGACAAGGAGCCGGACGTGTCTTTCTGGATACAGGCCCTGCCGAGGACGAGAGCCATGAGATGTTCCTCCTCTGGGCAAGCCCGGGTCCCAGATCCTGTTGTGCCTGTGAATAGGCTGCAGGGGGACGGTGAAGACCAGCAACAGCTTTCACGGCTGCCACCTTCCGTGTGGGACAAGGAGCCGGATGATTGCCTTTTCGGAGTCAGGCTCTGCCGAGGACGAGAGCCATGAGATGTTCCTCCTCTGGGCAAGCCCGCGTCCAAATCCTGTTGTGCCTGTGAATAGGCTGCAGGGGGACGGTGAAGACCAGCAACATCTTTCAGGGCTGCCACCTTCCGTGTGGGACAAGGAGACGGACGTGTGCCTTTTCGGAAACAAGCTCTGCCGAGGACGAGAGCCATGAGATGTTCCTCCTCTGGGCAAGCCCGGGTCCCAGATCCTGTTGTGCCTGTGAATAGGCTGCAGGGGGACGGTGAACACCAGCAACAGCTTTCACGGCTGCCACCTTCCGTGTGGGACAAGGAGCCGGACGTGTGCCTTTCTGGAAACAGGCCGTGCCGAGGACGAGAGCCATGAGATGTTCCTCCTCTGGGCAAGCCCGGGTCCCAGATCCTGTTGTGCCTGTGAATAGGCTGCAGGGGGACGGTGAAGACCAGCAACAGCTTTCAGGGCTGCCACCTTCCGTGTGGGACAAGGAGCCGGACGTGTGCCTTTTCGGAATCAGGCTCTGCCGAGGACGAGAGCCATGAGATGTTCCTCCTCTAGGCAAGCCCGGTTCCAAATCCTGTTGTGCCTGTGAATAGGCTGCAGGGGGACGGTGAAGACCAGCAACAGCTTTCACGGCTGCAACCTTCCGTGTGGGACAAGGAGCCGGACGTGTCTTTCTGGATACAGGCCCTGCCGAGGACGAGAGCCATGAGATGTTCCTCCTCTGGGCAAGCCCGGGTCCCAGATCCTGTTGTGCCTGTGAATAGTCTGCAGGGGGACGGTGAAGACCAGCAACATCTTTCAGGGCTGCCACCTTGCGTGTGGGATAAGGAGCCGGACGTGTGCCTTTTCGGAAACAAGCTCTGCCGAGGACGAAAGCCGTGAGATGTTCCTCCTCTGGGCAAGCCCGGGTCCCAGATCCTGTTGTGCCTGTGAATAGGCTGCAGGGGGACGGTGAACACCAGCAACAGCTTTCACGGCTGCCACCTTCCGTGTGGGACAAGGAGCCGGACGTGTGCCTTTCTGGAAACAGGCCCTGCCGAGGACGAGAGCCATGAGATGTTCCTCCTCTGGGCAAGCCCGGGTCCCAGATCCTGTTGTGCCTGTGAATAGGCTGCAGGGGGACGGTGAAGACCAGCAACAGCTTTCAGGGCTGCCACCTTCCGTGTGGGACAAGGAGCCGGATGTGTGCCTTTCTGGAAACAGGCCCTGCCGAGGACGAGAGCCATGAGATGTTCCTCCTCTGGGCAAGCCCGGGTCCAAATCCTGTTGTGCCTGTGAATAGGCTGCAGGGGGACGGTGAAGACCAGCAACAGCTTTCAGGGCTGCCACCTTTCGTGTGGGACAATGAGCCGGACGTGTCTTTCTGGATACAGGCCCTGCCGAGGACGAGAGCCATGAGATGTTCCTTCTCTGGGCAAGCCCGGGTCCCAGATCCTGTTGTGCCTGTGAATAGGCTGCAGGGGGACGGTGAAGACCAGCAACAGCTTTCAGGGCTGCCACCTTCCGTGTGGGACAAGGAGCCGGACGTGTGCATTTTCGGAAACAGGATCTGCCGAGGACGAGAGCCATGAGATGTTCCTCCTCTGGGCAAGCCCGCGTCCAAATCCTGTTGTGCCTGTGAATAGGCTGCAGGGCGACGGTGAAGACCAGCAACAGCTTTCACGGCTGCCACCTTCCGTGTGGGACAAGGAGCCGGACGTGTCTTTCTGGATACAGGCCCTGCCGAGGACGAGAGCCATGAGATGTTCCTCCTCTGGGCAAGCCCGGGTCCCAGATCCTGTTGTGCCTGTGAATAGTCTGCAGGGGGACGGTGAAGACCAGCAACATCTTTCAGGGCTGCCACCTTGCGTGTGGGATAAGGAGCCGGACGTGTGCCTTTTCGGAAACAAGCTCTGCCGAGGACGAGAGCCATGAGATGTTCCTCCTCTGGGCAAGCCCGGGTCCCAGATCCTGTTGTGCCTGTGAATAGGCTGCAGGGGGACGGTGAAGACCAGCAACAGCTTTCAGGGCTGCCACCTTCCGTGTGGGACAAGGAGCCGGATGTGTGCCTTTCTGGAAACAGGCCCTGCCGAGGACGAGAGCCATGAGATGTTCCTCCTCTGGGCAAGCCCCGGTTCTGAATCCTGTTGTGCCTGTGAATAGGCTGCAGGGGGACGGTGAAGACCAGCAACAGCTTTCACGGCTGCCACCTTCCGTGTGGGACAAGGAGCCGGATGATTGCCTTTTCGGAGTCAGGCTCTGCCGAGGACGAGAGCCATGAGATGTTCCTCCTCTGGGCAAGCCCGCGTCCAAATCCTGTTGTGCCTGTGAATAGGCTGCAGGGGGACGGTGAAGACCAGCAACATCTTTCAGGGCTGCCACCTTCCGTGTGGGACAAGGAGACGGACGTGTGCCTTTTCGGAAACAAGCTCTGCCGAGGACGAGAGCCATGAGATGTTCCTCCTCTGGGCAAGCCCGGGTCCCAGATCCTGTTGTGCCTGTGAATAGGCTGCAGGGGGACGGTGAAGACCAGCAACAGCTTTCAGGGCTGCCACCTTCCGTGTGGGACAAGGAGCCGGACGTGTGCCTTTTCGGAATCAGGCTCTGCCGAGGACGAGAGCCATGAGATGTTCCTCCTCTAGGCAAGCCCGGTTCCAAATCCTGTTGTGCCTGTGAATAGGCTGCAGGGGGACGGTGAAGACCAGCAACAGCTTTCACGGCTGCAACCTTCCGTGTGGGACAAGGAGCCGGACGTGTCTTTCTGGATACAGGCCCTGCCGAGGACGAGAGCCATGAGATGTTCCTCCTCTGGGCAAGCCCGGGTCCCAGATCCTGTTGTGCCTGTGAATAGTCTGCAGGGGGACGGTGAAGACCAGCAACATCTTTCAGGGCTGCCACCTTGCGTGTGGGATAAGGAGCCGGACGTGTGCCTTTTCGGAAACAAGCTCTGCCGAGGACGAAAGCCGTGAGATGTTCCTCCTCTGGGCAAGCCCGGGTCCCAGATCCTGTTGTGCCTGTGAATAGGCTGCAGGGGGACGGTGAACACCAGCAACAGCTTTCACGGCTGCCACCTTCCGTGTGGGACAAGGAGCCGGACGTGTGCCTTTCTGGAAACAGGCCCTGCCGAGGACGAGAGCCATGAGATGTTCCTCCTCTGGGCAAGCCCGGGTCCCAGATCCTGTTGTGCCTGTGAATAGGCTGCAGGGGGACGGTGAAGACCAGCAACAGCTTTCAGGGCTGCCACCTTCCGTGTGGGACAAGGAGCCGGATGTGTGCCTTTCTGGAAACAGGCCCTGCCGAGGACGAGAGCCATGAGATGTTCCTCCTCTGGGCAAGCCCGGGTCCAAATCCTGTTGTGCCTGTGAATAGGCTGCAGGGGGACGGTGAAGACCAGCAACAGCTTTCAGGGCTGCCACCTTTCGTGTGGGACAATGAGCCGGACGTGTCTTTCTGGATACAGGCCCTGCCGAGGACGAGAGCCATGAGATGTTCCTTCTCTGGGCAAGCCCGGGTCCCAGATCCTGTTGTGCCTGTGAATAGGCTGCAGGGGGACGGTGAAGACCAGCAACAGCTTTCAGGGCTGCCACCTTCCGTGTGGGACAAGGAGCCGGACGTGTGCATTTTCGGAAACAGGATCTGCCGAGGACGAGAGCCATGAGATGTTCCTCCTCTGGGCAAGCCCGCGTCCAAATCCTGTTGTGCCTGTGAATAGGCTGCAGGGCGACGGTGAAGACCAGCAACAGCTTTCACGGCTGCCACCTTCCGTGTGGGACAAGGAGCCGGACGTGTCTTTCTGGATACAGGCCCTGCCGAGGACGAGAGCCATGAGATGTTCCTCCTCTGGGCAAGCCCGGGTCCCAGATCCTGTTGTGCCTGTGAATAGTCTGCAGGGGGACGGTGAAGACCAGCAACATCTTTCAGGGCTGCCACCTTGCGTGTGGGATAAGGAGCCGGACGTGTGCCTTTTCGGAAACAAGCTCTGCCGAGGACGAGAGCCATGAGATGTTCCTCCTCTGGGCAAGCCCGGGTCCCAGATCCTGTTGTGCCTGTGAATAGGCTGCAGGGGGACGGTGAAGACCAGCAACAGCTTTCAGGGCTGCCACCTTCCGTGTGGGACAAGGAGCCGGATGTGTGCCTTTCTGGAAACAGGCCCTGCCGAGGACGAGAGCCATGAGATGTTCCTCCTCTGGGCAAGCCCCGGTTCTGAATCCTGTTGTGCCTGTGAATAGGCTGCAGGGGGACGGTGAAGACCAGCAACAGCTTTCAGGGCTGCCACCTTCCGTGTGGGACAAGGAGCCGGATGTGTGCCTTTTCGGAAACAGGCTCTGCCGAGGACGAGAGCCATGAGATGTTCCTCCTCTGGGCAAGCCCGGGTCCTGAATCCTGTTGTGCCTGTGAATAGGCTGCAGGGGGACGGTGAAGACCAGCAACAGCTTCCAGGGCTGCCACCTTCCGTGTGGGACAAGGAGCCGGACGTGTGCCTTTTCGGAAACAAGCTCTGCCAAGGACGAGAGCCATGAGATGTTCCTCCTCTGGGCAAGCCCGGGTCCCAGATCCTGTTGTGCCTGTGAATAGGCTGCAGGGGGACGGTGAACACCAGCAACAGCTTTCACGGCTGCCACCTTCCGTGTGGGACAAGGAGCCGGACGTGTGCCTTTCTGGAAACAGGCCGTGCCGAGGACGAGAGCCATGAGATGTTCCTCCTCTGGGCAAGCCCGGGTCCCAGATCCTGTTGTGCCTGTGAATAGGCTGCAGGGGGACGGTGAAGACCAGCAACAGCTTTCACGGCTGTCACCTTCCGTGTGGGACAAGGAGTCGGACGTGTGCCTTTTCGGAAACAGGCTCTGCCGAGGACGAGAGCCATGAGATTTTCCTCCTCTGGGCAAGCGCGGGTCCTGAATCCTGTTGTGCCTGTGAATAGGCTGCAGGGGGACGGTGAAGACCAGCAACAGCTTTCAGGGCTGCCACCTTCCGTGTGGGACAAGGAGCCGGTCTTGTGCCTTTATGGAAACAGGCCCTGTCGAGGACGAGAGCCATGAGATGTTCCTCCTCTGGGCAAGGCCGGGTCCCAGATCCTGTTGTGCCTGTGAATAGGCTGCAGGGGGACGGTGAAGACCAGCAACAGCTTCCAGGGCTGCCACCATCCGTGTGGGACAAGGAGCCGGACGTGTGCCTTTCTGGAAACAGGCTGTGCCGAGGACGAGAGCCATGAGATGTTCCTCCTCTGGCCACGCCCGGGTCCCAGATCCTGTTGTGCCTGTGAATAGGCTGCAGGGGGACGGTGAAGACCAGCAACAGCTTCCAGGGCTGCCACCTTCCGTGTGGGACAAGGAGCCGGACGTGTGCCTTTTCGGAAACAGGATCTGCCGAGGACGAGAGCCATGAGATGTTCCTCCTCTGGGCAAGCCCGCGTCCAAATCCTGTTGTGCCTGTGAATAGGCTGCAGGGGGACGGTGAAGACCAGCAACAGCTTTCACGGCTGCCACCTTCCGTGTGGGACAAGGAGCCGGACGTGTCTTTCTGGATACAGGCCCTGCCGAGGACGAGAGCCATGAGATGTTCCTCCTCTGGGCAAGCCCGGGTCCCAGATCCTGTTGTGCCTGTGAATAGTCTGCAGGGGGACGGTGAAGACCAGCAACATCTTTCAGGGCTGCCACCTTGCGTGTGGGATAAGGAGCCGGACGTGTGCCTTTTCGGAAACAAGCTCTGCCGAGGACGAGAGCCATGAGATGTTCCTCCTCTGGGCAAGCCCGGGTCCCAGATCCTGTTGTGCCTGTGAATAGGCTGCAGGGGGACGGTGAAGACCAGCAACAGCTTTCAGGGCTGCCACCTTCCGTGTGGGACAAGGAGCCGGATGTGTGCCTTTCTGGAAACAGGCCCTGCCGAGGACGAGAGCCATGAGATGTTCCTCCTCTGGGCAAGCCCGGGTCCCAGATCCTGTTGTGCCTGTGAATAGGCTGCAGGGGGACGGTGAAGACCAGCAACAGCTTTCAGGGCTGCCACCTTCCGTGTGGGACAAGGAGCCGGATGTGTGCCTTTTCGGAAACAGGCTCTGCCGAGGACGAGAGCCATGAGATGTTCCTCCTCTGGGCAAGCCCGGGTCCTGAATCCTGTTGTGCCTGTGAATAGGCTGCAGGGGGACGGTGAAGACCAGCAACAGCTTCCAGGGCTGCCACCTTCCGTGTGGGACAAGGAGCTGGACGTGTGCCTTTTCGGAAACAAGCTCTGCCAAGGACGAGAGCCATGAGATGTTCCTCCTCTGGGCAAGCCCGGGTCCCAGATCCTGTTGTGCCTGTGAATAGGCTGCAGGGGGACGGTGAAGACCAGCAACAGCTTTCAGGGCTGCCACCTTCCGTGTGGGAGAAGTAGCCGGATGTGTGCCTTTTCGGAAACAGGCTCTGCCGAGGACGAGAGCCATGACATGTTCCTCCTCTGGGCAAGCCCGCGTCCAGATCCTGTTGTGCCTGTGAACAGGCTGCAGGGGGACGGTGAACACCAGCAACAGCTTTCACGGCTGCCACCTTCCGTGTGGGACAAGGAGCCGGACGTGTGCCTTTCTGGAAACAGGCCGTGCCGAGGACGAGAGCCATGAGATGTTCCTCCTCTGGGCAAGCCCGGGTCCCAGATCCTGTTGTGCCTGTGAATAGGCTGCAGGGGGACGGTGAAGACCAGCAACAGCTTTCAGGGCTGCCACCTTCCGTGTGGGACAAGGAGCCGGATGTTTGCCTTTTCGGAAACAGGCTCTGCCGAGGACGAGAGCCATGAGATTTTCCTCCTCTGGGCAAGCGCGGGTCCTGAATCCTGTTGTGCCTGTGAATAGGCTGCAGGGGGACGGTGAAGACCAGCAACAGCTTTCAGGGCTGCCACCTTCCGTGTGGGACAAGGAGCCGGTCTTGTGCCTTTATGGAAACAGGCCCTGCCGAGGACGAGAGCCATGAGATGTTCCTCCTCTGGGCAAGGCCGGGTCCCAGATCCTGTTGTGCCTGTGAATAGGCTGCAGGGGGACGGTGAAGACCAGCAACAGCTTCCAGGGCTGCCACCATCCGTGTGGGACAAGGAGCCGGACGTGTGCCTTTCTGGAAACAGGCCGTGCCGAGGACGAGAGCCATGAGATGTTCCTCCTCTGGCCACGCCCGGGTCCCAGATCCTGTTGTGCCTGTGAATAGGCTGCAGGGGGACGGTGAAGACCAGCAACAGCTTCCAGGGCTGCCACCTTCCGTGTGGGACAAGGAGCCGGACGTGTGCCTTTCTGGAAACAGGCCGTGCCGAGGACGAGAGCCATGAGATGTTCCTCCTCTGGCCACGCCCGGGTCCCAGATCCTGTTGTGCCTGTGAATAGGCTGCAGGGGGACGGTGAAGACCAGCAACAGCTTCCAGGGCTGCCACCTTCCGTGTGGGACAAGGAGCCGGACGTGTGCCTTTCTGGAAACAGGCCCTGCCGAGGACGAGAGCCATGAGATGTTCCTCCTCTGGGCAAGCCCGCGTCCAAATCCTGTTGTGCCTGTGAATAGGCTGCAGGGGGACGGTGAACACCAGCAACAGCTTTCACGGCTGCCACCTTCCGTGTGGGACAAGGAGCCGGACGTGTCTTTCTGGATACAGGCCCTGCCGAGGACGAGAGCCATGAGATGTTCCTCCTCTGGGCAAGCCCGGGTCCCAGATCCTGTTGTGCCTGTGAATAGGCTGCAGGGGGACGGTGAAGACCAGCAACATCTTTCAGGGCTGCCACCTTGCGTGTGGGATAAGGAGCAGGACGTGTGCCTTTTCGGAAACAAGCTCTGCCGAGGACGAGAGCCATGAGATGTTCCTCCTCTGGGCAAGCCCGGGTCCCAGATCCTGTTGTGCCTGTGAATAGGCTGCAGGGGGACGGTGAAGACCAGCAACAGCTTTCAGGGCTGCCACCTTCCGTGTGGGACAAGGAGCCGGATGTGTGCCTTTCTGGAAACAGGCCCTGCCGAGGACGAGAGCCATGAGATGTTCCTCCTCTGGGCAAGCCCCGGTTCTGAATCCTGTTGTGCCTGTGAATAGGCTGCAGGGGGACGGTGAAGACCAGCAACAGCTTTCAGGGCTGCCACCTTCCGTGTGGGACAAGGAGCCGGATGTGTGCCTTTTCGGAAACAGTCTCTGCCGAGGACGAGAGCCATGAGATGTTCCTCCTCTGGGCAAGCCCGGGTCCTGAATCCTGTTGTGCCTGTGAATAGGCTGCAGGGGGACGGTGAAGACCAGCAACAGCTTCCAGGGCTGCCACCTTCCGTGTGGGACAAGGAGCCGGACGTGTGCCTTTTCGGAAACAAGCTCTGCCAAGGACGAGAGCCATGAGATGTTCCTCCTCTGGGCAAGCCCGGGTCCCAGATCCTGTTGTGCCTGTGAATAGGCTGCAGGGGGACGGTGAAGACCAGCAACAGCTTTCAGGGCTGCCACCTTCCGTGTGGGACAAGGAGCCGGACGTGTCTTTCTGGATACAGGCCCTGCCGAGGACGAGAGCCATGAGATGTTCCTCCTCTGGGCAAGCCCGGGTCCCAGATCCTGTTGTGCCTGTGAATAGGCTGCAGGGGGACGGTGAAGACCAGCAACAGCTTTCAGGGCTGCCACCTTCCGTGTGGGACAAGGAGCCGGATGATTGCCTTTTCGGAGTCAGGCTCTGCCGAGGACGAGAGCCATGAGATGTTCCTCCTCTGGGCAAGCCCGCGTCCAAATCCTGTTGTGCCTGTGAATAGGCTGCAGGGGGACGGTGAAGACCAGCAACATCTTTCAGGGCTGCCACCTTCCGTGTGGGACAAGGAGACGGACGTGTGCCTTTTCGGAAACAAGCTCTGCCGAGGACGAGAGCCATGAGATGTTCCTCCTCTGGGCAAGCCCGGGTCCCAGATCCTGTTGTGCCTGTGAATAGGCTGCAGGGGGACGGTGAACACCAGCAACAGCTTTCACGGCTGCCACCTTCCGTGTGGGACAAGGAGCCGGACGTGTGCCTTTCTGGAAACAGGCCGTGCCGAGGACGAGAGCCATGAGATGTTCCTCCTCTGGGCAAGCCCGGGTCCCAGATCCTGTTGTGCCTGTGAATAGGCTGCAGGGGGACGGTGAAGACCAGCAACAGCTTTCAGGGCTGCCACCTTCCGTGTGGGACAAGGAGCCGGACGTGTGCCTTTTCGGAATCAGGCTCTGCCGAGGACGAGAGCCATGAGATGTTCCTCCTCTAGGCAAGCCCGGTTCCAAATCCTGTTGTGCCTGTGAATAGGCTGCAGGGGGACGGTGAAGACCAGCAACAGCTTTCACGGCTGCAACCTTCCGTGTGGGACAAGGAGCCGGACGTGTCTTTCTGGATACAGGCCCTGCCGAGGACGAGAGCCATGAGATGTTCCTCCTCTGGGCAAGCCCGGGTCCCAGATCCTGTTGTGCCTGTGAATAGGCTGCAGGGGGACGGTGAAGACCAGCAACATCTTTCAGGGCTGCCACCTTGCGTGTGGGATAAGGAGCCGGACGTGTGCCTTTTCGGAAACAAGCTCTGCCGAGGACGAAAGCCGTGAGATGTTCCTCCTCTGGGCAAGCCCGGGTCCCAGATCCTGTTGTGCCTGTGAATAGGCTGCAGGGGGACGGTGAACACCAGCAACAGCTTTCACGGCTGCCACCTTCCGTGTGGGACAAGGAGCCGGACGTGTGCCTTTCTGGAAACAGGCCCTGCCGAGGACGAGAGCCATGAGATGTTCCTCCTCTGGGCAAGCCCGGGTCCCAGATCCTGTTGTGCCTGTGAATAGGCTGCAGGGGGACGGTGAAGACCAGCAACAGCTTTCAGGGCTGCCACCTTCCGTGTGGGACAAGGAGCCGGAAGTGTGCCTTTCTGGAAACAGGCCCTGCCGAGGACGAGAGCCATGAGATGTTCCTCCTCTGGGCAAGCCCGGGTCCAAATCCTGTTGTGCCTGTGAATAGGCTGCAGGGGGACGGTGAAGACCAGCAACAGCTTTCAGGGCTGCCACCTTTCGTGTGGGACAATGAGCCGGACGTGTCTTTCTGGATACAGGCCCTGCCGAGGACGAGAGCCATGAGATGTTCCTTCTCTGGGCAAGCCCGGGTCCCAGATCCTGTTGTGCCTGTGAATAGGCTGCAGGGGGACGGTGAAGACCAGCAACAGCTTTCAGGGCTGCCACCTTCCGTGTGGGACAAGGAGCCGGACGTGTGCATTTTCGGAAACAGGATCTGCCGAGGACGAGAGCCATGAGATGTTCCTCCTCTGGGCAAGCCCGCGTCCATATCCTGTTGTGCCTGTGAATAGGCTGCAGGGCGACGGTGAAGACCAGCAACAGCTTTCACGGCTGCCACCTTCCGTGTGGGACAAGGAGCCGGACGTGTCTTTCTGGATACAGGCCCTGCCGAGGACGAGAGCCATGAGATGTTCCTCCTCTGGGCAAGCCCGGGTCCCAGATCCTGTTGTGCCTGTGAATAGGCTGCAGGGGGACGGTGAAGACCAGCAACAGCTTTCAGGGCTGCCACCTTGCGTGTGGGATAAGGAGCCGGACGTGTGCCTTTTCGGAAACAAGCTCTGCCGAGGACGAGAGCCATGAGATGTTCCTCCTCTGGGCAAGCCCGGGTCCCAGATCCTGTTGTGCCTGTGAATAGGCTGCAGGGGGACGGTGAAGACCAGCAACAGCTTTCAGGGCTGCCACCTTCCGTGTGGGACAAGGAGCCGGATGTGTGCCTTTCTGGAAACAGGCCCTGCCGAGGACGAGAGCCATGAGATGTTCCTCCTCTGGGCAAGCCCCGGTTCTGAATCCTGTTGTGCCTGTGAATAGGCTGCAGGGGGACGGTGAAGACCAGCAACAGCTTTCAGGGCTGCCACCTTCCGTGTGGGACAAGGAGCCGGATGTGTGCCTTTTCGGAAACAGGCTCTGCCGAGGACGAGAGCCATGAGATGTTCCTCCTCTGGGCAAGCCCGGGTCCTGAATCCTGTTGTGCCTGTGAATAGGCTGCAGGGGGACGGTGAAGACCAGCAACAGCTTCCAGGGCTGCCACCTTCCGTGTGGGACAAGGAGCCGGACGTGTGCCTTTTCGGAAACAAGCTCTGCCAAGGACGAGAGCCATGAGATGTTCCTCCTCTGGGCAAGCCCGGGTCCCAGATCCTGTTGTGCCTGTGAATAGGCTGCAGGGGGACGGTGAACACCAGCAACAGCTTTCACGGCTGCCACCTTCCGTGTGGGACAAGGAGCCGGACGTGTGCCTTTCTGGAAACAGGCCGTGCCGAGGACGAGAGCCATGAGATGTTCCTCCTCTGGGCAAGCCCGGGTCCCAGATCCTGTTGTGCCTGTGAATAGGCTGCAGGGGGACGGTGAAGACCAGCAACAGCTTTCACGGCTGTCACCTTCCGTGTGGGACAAGGAGCCGGATGAGTGCCTTTTCGGAAACAGGCTCTGCCGAGGACGAGAGCCATGAGATTTTCCTCCTCTGGGCAAGCGCGGGTCCTGAATCCTGTTGTGCCTGTGAATAGGCTGCAGGGGGACGGTGAAGACCAGCAACAGCTTTCAGGGCTGCCACCTTCCGTGTGGGACAAGGAGCCGGTCTTGTGCCTTTATGGAAACAGGCCCTGTCGAGGACGAGAGCCATGAGATGTTCCTCCTCTGGGCAAGGCCGGGTCCCAGATCCTGTTGTGCCTGTGAATAGGCTGCAGGGGGACGGTGAAGACCAGCAACAGCTTCCAGGGCTGCCACCATCCGTGTGGGACAAGGAGCCGGACGTGTGCCTTTCTGGAAACAGGCTGTGCCGAGGACGAGAGCCATGAGATGTTCCTCCTCTGGCCACGCCCGGGTCCCAGATCCTGTTGTGCCTGTGAATAGGCTGCAGGGGGACGGTGAAGACCAGCAACAGCTTCCAGGGCTGCCACCTTCCGTGTGGGACAAGGAGCCGGACGTGTGCCTTTTCGGAAACAGGATCTGCCGAGGACGAGAGCCATGAGATGTTCCTCCTCTGGGCAAGCCCGCGTCCAAATCCTGTTGTGCCTGTGAATAGGCTGCAGGGGGACGGTGAAGACCAGCAACAGCTTTCACGGCTGCCACCTTCCGTGTGGGACAAGGAGCCGGACGTGTCTTTCTGGATACAGGCCCTGCCGAGGACGAGAGCCATGAGATGTTCCTCCTCTGGGCAAGCCCGGGTCCCAGATCCTGTTGTGCCTGTGAATAGTCTGCAGGGGGACGGTGAAGACCAGCAACATCTTTCAGGGCTGCCACCTTGCGTGTGGGATAAGGAGCCGGACGTGTGGCTTTTCGGAAACAAGCTCTGCCGAGGACGAGAGCCATGAGATGTTCCTCCTCTGGGCAAGCCCGGGTCCCAGATCCTGTTGTGCCTGTGAATAGGCTGCAGGGGGACGGTGAAGACCAGCAACAGCTTTCAGGGCTGCCACCTTCCGTGTGGGACAAGGAGCCGGATGTGTGCCTTTCTGGAAACAGGCCCTGCCGAGGACGAGAGCCATGAGATGTTCCTCCTCTGGGCAAGCCCGGGTCCCAGATCCTGTTGTGCCTGTGAATAGGCTGCAGGGGGACGGTGAAGACCAGCAACAGCTTTCAGGGCTGCCACCTTCCGTGTGGGACAAGGAGCCGGATGTGTGCCTTTTCGGAAACAGGCTCTGCCGAGGACGAGAGCCATGAGATGTTCCTCCTCTGGGCAAGCCCGGGTCCTGAATCCTGTTGTGCCTGTGAATAGGCTGCAGGGGGACGGTGAAGACCAGCAACAGCTTCCAGGGCTGCCACCTTCCGTGTGGGACAAGGAGCCGGACGTGTGCCTTTTCGGAAACAAGCTCTGCCAAGGACGAGAGCCATGAGATGTTCCTCCTCTGGGCAAGCCCGGGTCCCAGATCCTGTTGTGCCTGTGAATAGGCTGCAGGGGGACGGTGAAGACCAGCAACAGCTTTCAGGGCTGCCACCTTCCGTGTGGGAGAAGTAGCCGGATGTGTGCCTTTTCGGAAACAGGCTCTGCCGAGGACGAGAGCCATGACATGTTCCTCCTCTGGGCAAGCCCGCGTCCAGATCCTGTTGTGCCTGTGAACAGGCTGCAGGGGGACGGTGAACACCAGCAACAGCTTTCACGGCTGCCACCTTCCGTGTGGGACAAGGAGCCGGACGTGTGCCTTTCTGGAAACAGGCCGTGCCGAGGACGAGAGCCATGAGATGTTCCTCCTCTGGGCAAGCCCGGGTCCCAGATCCTGTTGTGCCTGTGAATAGGCTGCAGGGGGACGGTGAAGACCAGCAACAGCTTTCAGGGCTGCCACCTTCCGTGTGGGACAAGGAGCCGGATGTTTGCCTTTTCGGAAACAGGCTCTGCCGAGGACGAGAGCCATGAGATTTTCCTCCTCTGGGCAAGCGCGGGTCCTGAATCCTGTTGTGCCTGTGAATAGGCTGCAGGGGGACGGTGAAGACCAGCAACAGCTTTCAGGGCTGCCACCTTCCGTGTGGGACAAGGAGCCGGTCTTGTGCCTTTATGGAAACAGGCCCTGCCGAGGACGAGAGCCATGAGATGTTCCTCCTCTGGGCAAGGCCGGGTCCCAGATCCTGTTGTGCCTGTGAATAGGCTGCAGGGGGACGGTGAAGACCAGCAACAGCTTCCAGGGCTGCCACCATCCGTGTGGGACAAGGAGCCGGACGTGTGCCTTTCTGGAAACAGGCCGTGCCGAGGACGAGAGCCATGAGATGTTCCTCCTCTGGCCACGCCCGGGTCCCAGATCCTGTTGTGCCTGTGAATAGGCTGCAGGGGGACGGTGAAGACCAGCAACAGCTTCCAGGGCTGCCACCTTCCGTGTGGGACAAGGAGCCGGAGGTGTGCCTTTCTGGAAACAGGCCCTGCCGAGGACGAGAGCCATGAGATGTTCCTCCTCTGGGCAAGCCCGCGTCCAAATCCTGTTGTGCCTGTGAATAGGCTGCAGGGGGACGGTGAACACCAGCAACAGCTTTCACGGCTGCCACCTTCCGTGTGGGATAAGGAGCCGGACGTGTCTTTCTGGATACAGGCCCTGCCGAGGACGAGAGCCATGAGATGTTCCTCCTCTGGGCAAGCCCGGGTCCCAGATCCTGTTGTGCCTGTGAATAGTCTGCAGGGGGACGGTGAAGACCAGCAACATCTTTCAGGGCTGCCACCTTGCGTGTGGGATAAGGAGCAGGACGTGTGCCTTTTCGGAAACAAGCTCTGCCGAGGACGAGAGCCATGAGATGTTCCTCCTCTGGGCAAGCCCGGGTCCCAGATCCTGTTGTGCCTGTGAATAGGCTGCAGGGGGACGGTGAAGACCAGCAACAGCTTTCAGGGCTGCCACCTTCCGTGTGGGACAAGGAGCCGGATGTGTGCCTTTCTGGAAACAGGCCCTGCCGAGGACGAGAGCCATGAGATGTTCCTCCTCTGGGCAAGCCCCGGTTCTGAATCCTGTTGTGCCTGTGAATAGGCTGCAGGGGGACGGTGAAGACCAGCAACAGCTTTCAGGGCTGCCACCTTCCGTGTGGGACAAGGAGCCGGATGTGTGCGTTTTCGGAAACAGGCTCTGCCGAGGACGAGAGCCATGAGATGTTCCTCCTCTGGGCAAGCCCGGGTCCTGAATCCTGTTGTGCCTGTGAATAGGCTGCAGGGGGACGGTGAAGACCAGCAACAGCTTCCAGGGCTGCCACCTTCCGTGTGGGACAAGGAGCCGGACGTGTGCCTTTTCGGAAACAAGCTCTGCCAAGGACGAGAGCCATGAGATGTTCCTCCTCTGGGCAAGCCCGGGTCCCAGATCCTGTTGTGCCTGTGAATAGGCTGCAGGGGGACGGTGAACACCAGCAACAGCTTTCACGGCTGCCACCTTCCGTGTGGGACAAGGAGCCGGACGTGTGCCTTTCTGGAAACAGGCCGTGCCGAGGACGAGAGCCATGAGATGTTCCTCCTCTGGGCAAGCCCGGGTCCCAGATCCTGTTGTGCCTGTGAATAGGCTGCAGGGGGACGGTGAAGACCAGCAACAGCTTTCAGGGCTGCCACCTTCCGTGTGGGACAAGGAGCCGGATGTTTGCCTTTTCGGAAACAGGCTCTGCCGAGGATGAGAGCCATGAGATTTTCCTCCTCTGGGCAAGCGCGGGTCCTGAATCCTGTTGTGCCTGTGAATAGGCTGCAGGGGGACGGTGAAGACCAGCAACAGCTTTCAGGGCTGCCACCTTCCGTGTGGGACAAGGAGCCGGTCTTGTGCCTTTATGGAAACAGGCCCTGCCGAGGACGAGAGCCATGAGATGTTTCTCCTCTGGGCAAGGCCGGGTCCCAGATCCTGTTGTGCCTGTGAATAGGCTGCAGGGGGACGGTGAACACCAGCAACAGCTTTCACGGCTGCCACCTTCCGTGTGGGACAAGGAGCCGGACGTGTGCCTTTCTGGAAACAGGCCGTGCCGAGGACGAGAGCCATGAGATGTTCCTCCTCTGGGCAAGCCCGGGTCCCAGATCCTGTTGTGCCTGTGAATAGGCTGCAGGGGGACGGTGAAGACCAGCAACAGCTTTCAGGGCTGCCACCTTCCGTGTGGGACAAGGAGCCGGATGTTTGCCTTTTCGGAAACAGGCTCTGCCGAGGATGAGAGCCATGAGATTTTCCTCCTCTGGGCAAGCGCGGGTCCTGAATCCTGTTGTGCCTGTGAATAGGCTGCAGGGGGACGGTGAAGACCAGCAACAGCTTTCAGGGCTGCCACCTTCCGTGTGGGACAAGGAGCCGGTCTTGTGCCTTTATGGAAACAGGCCCTGCCGAGGACGAGAGCCATGAGATGTTTCTCCTCTGGGCAAGGCCGGGTCCCAGATCCTGTTGTGCCTGTGAATAGGCTGCAGGGGGACGGTGAAGACCAGCAACAGCTTCCAGGGCTGCCACCATCCGTGTGGGACAAGGAGCCGGACGTGTGCCTTTCTGGAAACAGGCCGTGCCGAGGACGAGAGCCATGAGATGTTCCTCCTCTGGCCACGCCCGGGTCCCAGATCCTGTTGTGCCTGTGAATAGGCTGCAGGGGGACGGTGAAGACCAGCAACAGCTTTCAGGGCTGCCACCTTCCGTGTGGGACAAGGAGCCGGACGTGTGCATTTTCGGAAACAGGATCTGCCGAGGACGAGAGCCATGAGATGTTCCTCCTCTGGGCAAGCCCGCGTCCAAATCCTGTTGTGCCTGTGATTAGGCTGCAGGGGGACGGTGAAGACCAGCAACAGCTTTCAGGGCTGCCACCTTCCGTGTGGGACAAGGAGCCGGACGTGTCTTTCTGGATACAGGCCCTGCCGAGGACGAGAGCCATGAGATGTTCCTCCTCTGGGCAAGCCCGGGTCCCAGATCCTGTTGTGCCTGTGAATAGGCTGCAGGGGGACGGTGAAGACCAGCAACAGCTTTCAGGGCTGCCACCTTCCGTGTGGGACAAGGAGCCGGACGTGTGCCTTTTCGGAATCAGGCTCTGCCGAGGACGAGAGCCATGAGATGTTCCTCCTCTAGGCAAGCCCGGTTCCAAATCCTGTTGTGCCTGTGAATAGGCTGCAGGGGGACGGTGAAGACCAGCAACAGCTTTCACGGCTGCAACCTTCCGTGTGGGACAAGGAGCCGGACGTGTCTTTCTGGATACAGGCCCTGCCGAGGACGAGAGCCATGAGATGTTCCTCCTCTGGGCAAGCCCGGGTCCCAGATCCTGTTGTGCCTGTGAATAGTCTGCAGGGGGACGGTGAAGACCAGCAACATCTTTCAGGGCTGCCACCTTGCGTGTGGGATAAGGAGCCGGACGTGTGCCTTTTCGGAAACAAGCTCTGCCGAGGACGAAAGCCGTGAGATGTTCCTCCTCTGGGCAAGCCCGGGTCCCAGATCCTGTTGTGCCTGTGAATAGGCTGCAGGGGGACGGTGAACACCAGCAACAGCTTTCACGGCTGCCACCTTCCGTGTGGGACAAGGAGCCGGACGTGTGCCTTTCTGGAAACAGGCCCTGCCGAGGACGAGAGCCATGAGATGTTCCTCCTCTGGGCAAGCCCGGGTCCCAGATCCTGTTGTGCCTGTGAATAGGCTGCAGGGGGACGGTGAAGACCAGCAACAGCTTTCAGGGCTGCCACCTTCCGTGTGGGACAAGGAGCCGGATGTGTGCCTTTCTGGAAACAGGCCCTGCCGAGGACGAGAGCCATGAGATGTTCCTCCTCTGGGCAAGCCCGGGTCCAAATCCTGTTGTGCCTGTGAATAGGCTGCAGGGGGACGGTGAAGACCAGCAACAGCTTTCAGGGCTGCCACCTTTCGTGTGGGACAATGAGCCGGACGTGTCTTTCTGGATACAGGCCCTGCCGAGGACGAGAGCCATGAGATGTTCCTTCTCTGGGCAAGCCCGGGTCCCAGATCCTGTTGTGCCTGTGAATAGGCTGCAGGGGGACGGTGAAGACCAGCAACAGCTTTCAGGGCTGCCACCTTCCGTGTGGGACAAGGAGCCGGACGTGTGCATTTTCGGAAACAGGATCTGCCGAGGACGAGAGCCATGAGATGTTCCTCCTCTGGGCAAGCCCGCGTCCAAATCCTGTTGTGCCTGTGAATAGGCTGCAGGGCGACGGTGAAGACCAGCAACAGCTTTCACGGCTGCCACCTTCCGTGTGGGACAAGGAGCCGGACGTGTCTTTCTGGATACAGGCCCTGCCGAGGACGAGAGCCATGAGATGTTCCTCCTCTGGGCAAGCCCGGGTCCCAGATCCTGTTGTGCCTGTGAATAGGCTGCAGGGGGACGGTGAAGACCAGCAACAGCTTTCAGGGCTGCCACCTTGCGTGTGGGATAAGGAGCCGGACGTGTGCCTTTTCGGAAACAAGCTCTGCCGAGGACGAGAGCCATGAGATGTTCCTCCTCTGGGCAAGCCCGGGTCCCAGATCCTGTTGTGCCTGTGAATAGGCTGCAGGGGGACGGTGAAGACCAGCAACAGCTTTCAGGGCTGCCACCTTCCGTGTGGGACAAGGAGCCGGATGTGTGCCTTTCTGGAAACAGGCCCTGCCGAGGACGAGAGCCATGAGATGTTCCTCCTCTGGGCAAGCCCCGGTTCTGAATCCTGTTGTGCCTGTGAATAGGCTGCAGGGGGACGGTGAAGACCAGCAACAGCTTTCAGGGCTGCCACCTTCCGTGTGGGACAAGGAGCCGGATGTGTGCCTTTTCGGAAACAGGCTCTGCCGAGGACGAGAGCCATGAGATGTTCCTCCTCTGGGCAAGCCCGGGTCCTGAATCCTGTTGTGCCTGTGAATAGGCTGCAGGGGGACGGTGAAGACCAGCAACAGCTTCCAGGGCTGCCACCTTCCGTGTGGGACAAGGAGCCGGACGTGTGCCTTTTCGGAAACAAGCTCTGCCAAGGACGAGAGCCATGAGATGTTCCTCCTCTGGGCAAGCCCGGGTCCCAGATCCTGTTGTGCCTGTGAATAGGCTGCAGGGGGACGGTGAACACCAGCAACAGCTTTCACGGCTGCCACCTTCCGTGTGGGACAAGGAGCCGGACGTGTGCCTTTCTGGAAACAGGCCGTGCCGAGGACGAGAGCCATGAGATGTTCCTCCTCTGGGCAAGCCCGGGTCCCAGATCCTGTTGTGCCTGTGAATAGGCTGCAGGGGGACGGTGAAGACCAGCAACAGCTTTCACGGCTGTCACCTTCCGTGTGGGACAAGGAGCCGGACGTGTGCCTTTTCGGAAACAGGCTCTGCCGAGGACGAGAGCCATGAGATTTTCCTCCTCTGGGCAAGCGCGGGTCCTGAATCCTGTTGTGCCTGTGAATAGGCTGCAGGGGGACGGTGAAGACCAGCAACAGCTTTCAGGGCTGCCACCTTCCGTGTGGGACAAGGAGCCGGTCTTGTGCCTTTATGGAAACAGGCCCTGTCGAGGACGAGAGCCATGAGATGTTCCTCCTCTGGGCAAGGCCGGGTCCCAGATCCTGTTGTGCCTGTGAATAGGCTGCAGGGGGACGGTGAAGACCAGCAACAGCTTCCAGGGCTGCCACCATCCGTGTGGGACAAGGAGCCGGACGTGTGCCTTTCTGGAAACAGGCTGTGCCGAGGACGAGAGCCATGAGATGTTCCTCCTCTGGCCACGCCCGGGTCCCAGATCCTGTTGTGCCTGTGAATAGGCTGCAGGGGGACGGTGAAGACCAGCAACAGCTTCCAGGGCTGCCACCTTCCGTGTGGGACAAGGAGCCGGACGTGTGCCTTTTCGGAAACAGGATCTGCCGAGGACGAGAGCCATGAGATGTTCCTCCTCTGGGCAAGCCCGCGTCCAAATCCTGTTGTGCCTGTGAATAGGCTGCAGGGGGACGGTGAAGACCAGCAACAGCTTTCACGGCTGCCACCTTCCGTGTGGGACAAGGAGCCGGACGTGTCTTTCTGGATACAGGCCCTGCCGAGGACGAGAGCCATGAGATGTTCCTCCTCTGGGCAAGCCCGGGTCCCAGATCCTGTTGTGCCTGTGAATAGTCTGCAGGGGGACGGTGAAGACCAGCAACATCTTTCAGGGCTGCCACCTTGCGTGTGGGATAAGGAGCCGGACGTGTGCCTTTTCGGAAACAAGCTCTGCCGAGGACGAGAGCCATGAGATGTTCCTCCTCTGGGCAAGCCCGGGTCCCAGATCCTGTTGTGCCTGTGAATAGGCTGCAGGGGGACGGTGAAGACCAGCAACAGCTTTCAGGGCTGCCACCTTCCGTGTGGGACAAGGAGCCGGATGTGTGCCTTTCTGGAAACAGGCCCTGCCGAGGACGAGAGCCATGAGATGTTCCTCCTCTGGGCAAGCCCGGGTCCCAGATCCTGTTGTGCCTGTGAATAGGCTGCAGGGGGACGGTGAAGACCAGCAACAGCTTTCAGGGCTGCCACCTTCCGTGTGGGACAAGGAGCCGGATGTGTGCCTTTTCGGAAACAGGCTCTGCCGAGGACGAGAGCCATGAGATGTTCCTCCTCTGGGCAAGCCCGGGTCCTGAATCCTGTTGTGCCTGTGAATAGGCTGCAGGGGGACGGTGAAGACCAGCAACAGCTTCCAGGGCTGCCACCTTCCGTGTGGGACAAGGAGCCGGACGTGTGCCTTTTCGGAAACAAGCTCTGCCAAGGACGAGAGCCATGAGATGTTCCTCCTCTGGGCAAGCCCGGGTCCCAGATCCTGTTGTGCCTGTGAATAGGCTGCAGGGGGACGGTGAAGACCAGCAACAGCTTTCAGGGCTGCCACCTTCCGTGTGGGAGAAGTAGCCGGATGTGTGCCTTTTCGGAAACAGGCTCTGCCGAGGACGAGAGCCATGACATGTTCCTCCTCTGGGCAAGCCCGCGTCCAGATCCTGTTGTGCCTGTGAACAGGCTGCAGGGGGACGGTGAACACCAGCAACAGCTTTCACGGCTGCCACCTTCCGTGTGGGACAAGGAGCCGGACGTGTGCCTTTCTGGAAACAGGCCGTGCCGAGGACGAGAGCCATGAGATGTTCCTCCTCTGGGCAAGCCCGGGTCCCAGATCCTGTTGTGCCTGTGAATAGGCTGCAGGGGGACGGTGAAGACCAGCAACAGCTTTCAGGGCTGCCACCTTCCGTGTGGGACAAGGAGCCGGATGTTTGCCTTTTCGGAAAAAGGCTCTGCCGAGGACGAGAGCCATGAGATTTTCCTCCTCTGGGCAAGCGCGGGTCCTGAATCCTGTTGTGCCTGTGAATAGGCTGCAGGGGGACGGTGAAGACCAGCAACAGCTTTCAGGGCTGCCACCTTCCGTGTGGGACAAGGAGCCGGTCTTGTGCCTTTATGGAAACAGGCCCTGCCGAGGACGAGAGCCATGAGATGTTCCTCCTCTGGGCAAGGCCGGGTCCCAGATCCTGTTGTGCCTGTGAATAGGCTGCAGGGGGACGGTGAAGACCAGCAACAGCTTCCAGGGCTGCCACCATCCGTGTGGGACAAGGAGCCGGACGTGTGCCTTTCTGGAAACAGGCCGTGCCGAGGACGAGAGCCATGAGATGTTCCTCCTCTGGCCACGCCCGGGTCCCAGATCCTGTTGTGCCTGTGAATAGGCTGCAGGGGGACGGTGAAGACCAGCAACAGCTTCCAGGGCTGCCACCTTCCGTGTGGGACAAGGAGCCGGAGGTGTGCCTTTCTGGAAACAGGCCCTGCCGAGGACGAGAGCCATGAGATGTTCCTCCTCTGGGCAAGCCCGCGTCCAAATCCTGTTGTGCCTGTGAATAGGCTGCAGGGGGACGGTGAACACCAGCAACAGCTTTCACGGCTGCCACCTTCCGTGTGGGATAAGGAGCCGGACGTGTCTTTCTGGATACAGGCCCTGCCGAGGACGAGAGCCATGAGATGTTCCTCCTCTGGGCAAGCCCGGGTCCCAGATCCTGTTGTGCCTGTGAATAGTCTGCAGGGGGACGGTGAAGACCAGCAACATCTTTCAGGGCTGCCACCTTGCGTGTGGGATAAGGAGCAGGACGTGTGCCTTTTCGGAAACAAGCTCTGCCGAGGACGAGAGCCATGAGATGTTCCTCCTCTGGGCAAGCCCGGGTCCCAGATCCTGTTGTGCCTGTGAATAGGCTGCAGGGGGACGGTGAAGACCAGCAACAGCTTTCAGGGCTGCCACCTTCCGTGTGGGACAAGGAGCCGGATGTGTGCCTTTCTGGAAACAGGCCCTGCCGAGGACGAGAGCCATGAGATGTTCCTCCTCTGGGCAAGCCCCGGTTCTGAATCCTGTTGTGCCTGTGAATAGGCTGCAGGGGGACGGTGAAGACCAGCAACAGCTTTCAGGGCTGCCACCTTCCGTGTGGGACAAGGAGCCGGATGTGTGCGTTTTCGGAAACAGGCTCTGCCGAGGACGAGAGCCATGAGATGTTCCTCCTCTGGGCAAGCCCGGGTCCTGAATCCTGTTGTGCCTGTGAATAGGCTGCAGGGGGACGGTGAAGACCAGCAACAGCTTTCAGGGCTGCCACCTTCCGTGTGGGACAAGGAGCCGGACGTGTGCCTTTTCGGAAACAAGCTCTGCCAAGGACGAGAGCCATGAGATGTTCCTCCTCTGGGCAAGCCCGGGTCCCAGATCCTGTTGTGCCTGTGAATAGGCTGCAGGGGGACGGTGAACACCAGCAACAGCTTTCACGGCTGCCACCTTCCGTGTGGGACAAGGAGCCGGACGTGTGCCTTTCTGGAAACAGGCCGTGCCGAGGACGAGAGCCATGAGATGTTCCTCCTCTGGGCAAGCCCGGGTCCCAGATCCTGTTGTGCCTGTGAATAGGCTGCAGGGGGACGGTGAAGACCAGCAACAGCTTTCAGGGCTGCCACCTTCCGTGTGGGACAAGGAGCCGGATGTTTGCCTTTTCGGAAACAGGCTCTGCCGAGGATGAGAGCCATGAGATTTTCCTCCTCTGGGCAAGCGCGGGTCCTGAATCCTGTTGTGCCTGTGAATAGGCTGCAGGGGGACGGTGAAGACCAGCAACAGCTTTCAGGGCTGCCACCTTCCGTGTGGGACAAGGAGCCGGTCTTGTGCCTTTATGGAAACAGGCCCTGCCGAGGACGAGAGCCATGAGATGTTTCTCCTCTGGGCAAGGCCGGGTCCCAGATCCTGTTGTGCCTGTGAATAGGCTGCAGGGGGACGGTGAAGACCAGCAACAGCTTCCAGGGCTGCCACCATCCGTGTGGGACAAGGAGCCGGACGTGTGCCTTTCTGGAAACAGGCCGTGCCGAGGACGAGAGCCATGAGATGTTCCTCCTCTGGCCACGCCCGGGTCCCAGATCCTGTTGTGCCTGTGAATAGGCTGCAGGGGGACGGTGAAGACCAGCAACAGCTTTCAGGGCTGCCACCTTCCGTGTGGGACAAGGAGCCGGACGTGTGCATTTTCGGAAACAGGATCTGCCGAGGACGAGAGCCATGAGATGTTCCTCCTCTGGGCAAGCCCGCGTCCAAATCCTGTTGTGCCTGTGATTAGGCTGCAGGGGGACGGTGAAGACCAGCAACAGCTTTCAGGGCTGCCACCTTCCGTGTGGGACAAGGAGCCGGACGTGTCTTTCTGGATACAGGCCCTGCCGAGGACGAGAGCCATGAGATGTTCCTCCTCTGGGCAAGCCCGGGTCCCAGATCCTGTTGTGCCTGTGAATAGGCTGCAGGGGGACGGTGAAGACCAGCAACAGCTTTCAGGGCTGCCACCTTCCGTGTGGGACAAGGAGCCGGACGTGTGCCTTTTCGGAAACAAGCTCTGCCGAGGACGAGAGCCATGAGATGTTCCTCCTCTGGGCAAGCCCGGGTCCCAGATCCTGTTGTGCCTGTGAATAGGCTGCAGGGGGACGGTGAAGACCAGCAACAGCTTCCAGGGCTGCCACCTTCCGTGTGGGACAAGGAGCCGGACGTGTGCCTTTTCGGAATCAGGCTCTGCCGAGGACGAGAGCCATGAGATGTTCCTCCTCTGGGCAAGCCCGGGTCCAAATCCTGTTGTGCCTGTGAATAGGCTGCAGGGGGACGGTGAAGACCAGCAACAGCTTTCACGGCTGCCATCTTCACTGTGGGACAAGGAGCCGGACGTGTGCCTTTCTGGAAACAGGCCCTGCCGAGGACGAGAGCCATGAGATGTTCCTCCTCTGGGCAAGCCCGGGTCCTGAATCCTGTTGTGCCTGTGAATAGGCTGCAGGGGGACGGTGAAGACCAGCAACAGCTTTCAGGGCTGCCACCTTCCGTGTGGGAGAAGTAGCCGGATGTGTGCCTTTTCGGAAACAGGCTCTGCCGAGGACGAGAGCCATGACATGTTCCTCCTCTGGGCAAGCCCGCGTCCAGATCCTGTTGTGCCTGTGAACAGGCTGCAGGGGGACGGTGAAGACCAGCAACAGCTTTCAGGGCTGCCACCTTCCGTGTGGGACAATGAGCCGGTCTTGTGCCTTTATGGAAACAGGCCCTGCGAGGACGAGAGCCATGAGATGTTCCTCCTCTGGGCAAGCCCGGGTCCCAGATCCTGTTGTGCCTGTGAATAGGCTGCAGGGGGACGGTGAACACCAGCAACAGCTTCCAGGGCTGCCACCTTCCGTGTGGGACAAGGAGCCGGACGTGTGCCTTTTCGGAAACAAGCTCTGCCGAGGACGAGAGCCATGAGATGTTCCTCCTCTGGGCAAGCCCGGGTCCTGAATCCTGTTGTGCCTGTGAATAGGCTGCAGGGGGACGGTGAAGACCAGCAACAGCTTTCAGGGCTGCCACCTTCCGTGTGGGACAAGGAGCCGGATGTGTGCCTTTTCGGAAACAAGCTCTGCCGAGGACGAGAGCCATGAGATGTTCCTCCTCTGGGCAAGCCCGCGTCCAGATCCTGTTGTGCCTGTGAATAGGCTGCAGGGGGACGGTGAAGACCAGCAACAGCTTTCACGGCTGCCACATTCCGTGTGGGACAAGGAGCCGGACGTGTGCGTTTTCGGAAACAAGCTCTGCCGAGAACGAGAGCCATGAGATGTTCCACCTCTGGGCAAGCCCGGGTCCCAGATCCTGTTGTGCCTGTGAATAGGCTGCAGGGGGACGGTGAAGACCAGCAACAGCTTCCAGGGCTGCCACCTTCCGTGTGGGACAAGGAGCCGGACGTGTGCCTTTTCGGAAACAAGCTCTGCCGAGGACGAGAGCCATGAGATGTTCCTCCTCTGGGCAAGCCCGGGTCCCAGATCCTGTTGTGCCTGTGAATAGGCTGCAGGGGGACGGTGAACACCAGCAACAGCTTTCACGGCTGCCACCTTCACTGTGGGACAAGGAGCCGGACGTGTGCCTTTCTGGAAACAGGCCGTGCCGAGGACGAGAGCCATGAGATGTTCCTCCTCTGGGCAAGCCCGGGTCCCAGATCCTGTTGTGCCTGTGAATAGGCTGCAGGGGGACGGTGAACACCAGCAACAGCTTTCACGGCTGCCACCTTCCGTGTGGGACAAGGAGCCGGACGTGTGCCTTTCTGGAAACAGGCCGTGCCGAGGACGAGAGCCATGAGATGTTCCTCCTCTGGGCAAGCCCGGGTCCCAGATCCTGTTGTGCCTGTGAATAGGCTGCAGGGGGACGGTGAAGACCAGCAACAGCTTTCAGGGCTGCCACCTTCCGTGTGGGACAAGGAGCCGGATGTTTGCCTTTTCGGAAACAGGCTCTGCCGAGGACGAGAGCCATGAGATTTTCCTCCTCTGGGCAAGCGCGGGTCCTGAATCCTGTTGTGCCTGTGAATAGGCTGCAGGGGGACGGTGAAGACCAGCAACAGCTTTCAGGGCTGCCACCTTCCGTGTGGGACAAGGAGCCGGTCTTGTGCCTTTATGGAAACAGGCCCTGCCGAGGACGAGAGCCATGAGATGTTTCTCCTCTGGGCAAGGCCGGGTCCCAGATCCTGTTGTGCCTGTGAATAGGCTGCAGGGGGACGGTGAAGACCAGCAACAGCTTCCAGGGCTGCCACCATCCGTGTGGGACAAGGAGCCGGACGTGTGCCTTTCTGGAAACAGGCCGTGCCGAGGACGAGAGCCATGAGATGTTCCTCCTCTGGCCACGCCCGGGTCCCAGATCCTGTTGTGCCTGTGAATAGGCTGCAGGGGGACGGTGAAGACCAGCAACAGCTTTCAGGGCTGCCACCTTCCGTGTGGGACAAGGAGCCGGACGTGTGCATTTTCGGAAACAGGATCTGCCGAGGACGAGAGCCATGAGATGTTCCTCCTCTGGGCAAGCCCGCGTCCAAATCCTGTTGTGCCTGTGATTAGGCTGCAGGGGGACGGTGAAGACCAGCAACAGCTTTCAGGGCTGCCACCTTCCGTGTGGGACAAGGAGCCGGACGTGTCTTTCTGGATACAGGCCCTGCCGAGGACGAGAGCCATGAGATGTTCCTCCTCTGGGCAAGCCCGGGTCCCAGATCCTGTTGTGCCTGTGAATAGGCTGCAGGGGGACGGTGAAGACCAGCAACAGCTTTCAGGGCTGCCACCTTCCGTGTGGGACAAGGAGCCGGACGTGTGCCTTTTCGGAAACAAGCTCTGCCGAGGACGAGAGCCATGAGATGTTCCTCCTCTGGGCAAGCCCGGGTCCCAGATCCTGTTGTGCCTGTGAATAGGCTGCAGGGGGACGGTGAAGACCAGCAACAGCTTCCAGGGCTGCCACCTTCCGTGTTGGACAAGGAGCCGGACGTGTGCCTTTTCGGAATCAGGCTCTGCCGAGGACGAGAGCCATGAGATGTTCCTCCTCTGGGCAAGCCCGGGTCCAAATCCTGTTGTGCCTGTGAATAGGCTGCAGGGGGACGGTGAAGACCACCAACAGCTTTCAGGGCTGCCACCTTCCGTGTGGGACAATGAGCCGGATGTGTGCCTTTCTGGAAACAGGCCCTGCCGAGGACGAGAGCCATGAGATGTTCCTCCTCTGGGCAAGCCCCGGTTCTGAATCCTGTTGTGCCTGTGAATAGGCTGCAGGGGGACGGTGAACACCAGCAACAGCTTTCACGGCTGCCATCTTCACTGTGGGACAAGGAGCCGGACGTGTGCCTTTCTGGAAACAGGCCCTGCCGAGGACGAGAGCCATGAGATGTTCCTCCTCTGGGCAAGCCCGGGTCCTGAATCCTGTTGTGCCTGTGAATAGGCTGCAGGGGGACGGTGAAGACCAGCAACAGCTTTCAGGGCTGCCACCTTCCGTGTGGGAGAAGTAGCCGGATGTGTGCCTTTTCGGAAACAGGCTCTGCCGAGGACGAGAGCCATGACATGTTCCTCCTCTGGGCAAGCCCGCGTCCAGATCCTGTTGTGCCTGTGAACAGGCTGCAGGGGGACGGTGAAGACCAGCAACAGCTTTCAGGGCTGCCACCTTCCGTGTGGGACAATGAGCCGGTCTTGTGCCTTTATGGAAACAGGCCCTGCGAGGACGAGAGCCATGAGATGTTCCTCCTCTGGGCAAGCCCGGGTCCCAGATCCTGTTGTGCCTGTGAATAGGCTGCAGGGGGACGGTGAACACCAGCAACAGCTTCCAGGGCTGCCACCTTCCGTGTGGGACAAGGAGCCGGACGTGTGCCTTTTCGGAAACAAGCTCTGCCGAGGACGAGAGCCATGAGATGTTCCTCCTCTGGGCAAGCCCGGGTCCTGAATCCTGTTGTGCCTGTGAATAGGCTGCAGGGGGACGGTGAAGACCAGCAACAGCTTTCAGGGCTGCCACCTTCCGTGTGGGACAAGGAGCCGGATGTGTGCCTTTTCGGAAACAAGCTCTGCCGAGGACGAGAGCCATGAGATGTTCCTCCTCTGGGCAAGCCCGCGTCCAGATCCTGTTGTGCCTGTGAATAGGCTGCAGGGGGACGGTGAAGACGAGCAACAGCTTTCACGGCTGCCACATTCCGTGTGGGACAAGGAGCCGGACGTGTGCGTTTTCGGAAACAAGCTCTGCCGAGAACGAGAGCCATGAGATGTTCCACCTCTGGGCAAGCCCGGGTCCCAGATCCTGTTGTGCCTGTGAATAGGCTGCAGGGGGACGGTGAAGACCAGCAACAGCTTCCAGGGCTGCTACCTTCCGTGTGGGACAAGGAGCCGGACGTGTGCCTTTTCGGAAACAAGCTCTGCCGAGGACGAGAGCCATGAGATGTTCCTCCTCTGGGCAAGCCCGGGTCCCAGATCCTGTTGTGCCTGTGAATAGGCTGCAGGGGGACGGTGAACACCAGCAACAGCTTTCACGGCTGCCACCTTCACTGTGGGACAAGGAGCCGGACGTGTGCCTTTCTGGAAAAAGGCCGTGCCGAGGACGAGAGCCATGAGATGTTCCTCCTCTGGGCAAGCCCGGGTCCCAGATCCTGTTGTGCCTGTGAATAGGCTGCAGGGGGACGGTGAAGTCCAGCAACAGCTTCCAGGGCTGCCACCTTCCGTGTGGGACAAGGAGCCGGACGTGTGCCTTTTCGGAATCAGGATCTGCCGAGGACGAGAGCCATGAGATGTTCCTCCTCTGGGCAAGCCCGGGTCCAAATCCTGTTGTGCCTGTGAATAGGCTGCAGGGGGACGGTGAACACCAGCAACAGCTTCCAGGGCTGCCACCTTCCGTGTGGGACAAGGAGCCGGATGAGTGCCTTTTCGGAAACAGGCTCTGCCGAGGACGAGAGCCATGAGATGTTCCTCCTCTGGGCAAGCCCGGGTCCCAGATCCTGTTGTGCCTGTGAATAGGCTGCAGGGGGACGGTGAAGACCAGCAACAGCTTTCAGGGCTGCCACCTTCCGTGTGGGACAAGGAGCCGGATGTGTGCCTTTTCGGAAACAGGCTCTGCCGAGGACGAGAGCCATGAGATGTTCCTCCTCTGGGCAAGCCCGGATCCCAGATCCTGTTGTGCCTGTGAATAGGCTGCAGGGGGACGGTGAAGACCAGCAACAGCTTCCAGGGCTGCCACCTTCCGTGTGGGACAAGGAGCCGGACGTGTGCCTTTTCGGAAACAAGCTCTGCCGAGGACGAGAGCCATGAGATGTTCCTCCTCTGGGCAAGCCCGGGTCCCAGATCCTGTTGTGCCTGTGAATAGGCTGCAGGGGGACGGTGAACACCAGCAACAGCTTTCACGGCTGCCATCTTCACTGTGGGACAAGGAGCCGGACGTGTGCCTTTCTGGAAACAGGCCCTGCCGAGGACGAGAGCCATGAGATGTTCCTCCTCTGGGCAAGCCCGGGTCCTGAATCCTGTTGTGCCTGTGAATAGGCTGCAGGGGGACGGTGAAGACCAGCAACAGCTTTCAGGGCTGCCACCTTCCGTGTGGGAGAAGTAGCCGGATGTGTGCCTTTTCGGAAACAGGCTCTGCCGAGGACGAGAGCCATGAGATGTTCCTCCTCTGGGCAAGCCCGCGTCCAGATCCTGTTGTGCCTGTGAAGAGGCTGCAGGGGGACGGTGAAGACCAGCAACAGCTTTCAGGGCTGCCACCTTCCGTGTGGGACAAGGAGCCGGACGTGTGCCTTTTCGGAAACAAGCTCTGACGAGGACGAGAGCCATGAGATGTTCCTCCTCTGGGCAAGCCCGGGTCCCAGATCCTGTTGTGCCTGTTAATAGGCTGCAGGGGGACGGTGAAGACCAGCAACAGCTTCCAGGGCTGCCACCTTCCGTGTGGGACAAGGAGCCGGACGTGTGCCTTTTCGGAAACAAGCTCTGCCGAGGACGAGAGCCATGAGATGTTCCTCCTCTGGGCAAGCCCGGGTCCTGAATCCTGTTGTGCCTGTGAATAGGCTGCAGGGGGACGGTGAAGACCAGCAACAGCTTTCAGGGCTGCCACCTTCCGTGTGGGACAAGGAGCCGGATGTGTGCCTTTTCGGAAACAAGCTCTGCCGAGGACGAGAGCCATGAGATGTTCCTCCTCTGGGCAAGCCCGCGTCCAGATCCTGTTGTGCCTGTGAATAGGCTGCAGGGGGACGGTGAAGACCAGCAACAGCTTTCACGGCTGCCACATTCCGTGTGGGACAAGGAGCCGGACGTGTGCGTTTTCGGAAACAAGCTCTGCCGAGAACGAGAGCCATGAGATGTTCCTCCTCTGGGCAAGCCCGGGTCCCAGATCCTGTTGTGCCTGTGAATAGGCTGCAGGGGGACGGTGAAGACCAGCAACAGCTTTCACGGCTGCCACCTTCCGTGTGGGACAAGGAGCCGGACGTGTCTTTCTGGAAACAGGCCGTGCCGAGGACGAGAGCCATGAGATGTTCCTCCTCTGGGCAAGCCCGCGTCCAAATCCTGTTGTGCCTGTGAATAGGCTGCAGGGGGACGGTGAAGACCAGCAACAGCTTCCAGGGCTGCCACCTTCCGTGTGGGACAAGGAGCCGGACGTGTGCCTTTTCGGAAACAAGCTCTGCCGAGGACGAGAGCCATGAGATGTTCCTCCTCTGGGCAAGCCCGGGTCCCAGATCCTGTTGTGCCTGTGAATAGGCTGCAGGGGGACGGTGAAGTCCAGCAACAGCTTCCAGGGCTGCCACCTTCCGTGTGGGACAAGGAGCCGGACGTGTGCCTTTTCGGAATCAGGATCTGCCGAGGACGAGAGCCATGAGATGTTCCTCCTCTGGGCAAGCCCGGGTCCAAATCCTGTTGTGCCTGTGAATAGGCTGCAGGGGGACGGTGAACACCAGCAACAGCTTCCAGGGCTGCCACCTTCCGTGTGGGACAAGGAGCCGGATGAGTGCCTTTTCGGAAACAGGCTCTGCCGAGGACGAGAGCCATGAGATGTTCCTCCTCTGGGCAAGCCCGGGTCCCAGATCCTGTTGTGCCTGTGAATAGGCTGCAGGGGGACGGTGAAGACCAGCAACAGCTTTCAGGGCTGCCACCTTCCGTGTGGGACAAGGAGCCGGATGTGTGCCTTTTCGGAAACAGGCTCTGCCGAGGACGAGAGCCATGAGATGTTCCTCCTCTGGGCAAGCCCGGATCCCAGATCCTGTTGTGCCTGTGAATAGGCTGCAGGGGGACGGTGAAGACCAGCAACAGCTTCCAGGGCTGCCACCTTCCGTGTGGGACAAGGAGCCGGACGTGTGCCTTTTCGGAAACAAGCTCTGACGAGGACGAGAGCCATGAGATGTTCCTCCTCTGGGCAAGCCCGGGTCCCAGATCCTGTTGTGCCTGTTAATAGGCTGCAGGGGGACGGTGAAGACCAGCAACAGCTTCCAGGGCTGCCACCTTCCGTGTGGGACAAGGAGCCGGACGTGTGCCTTTTCGGAAACAAGCTCTGCCGAGGACGAGAGCCATGAGATGTTCCTCCTCTGGGCAAGCCCGGGTCCTGAATCCTGTTGTGCCTGTGAATAGGCTGCAGGGGGACGGTGAAGACCAGCAACAGCTTTCAGGGCTGCCACCTTCCGTGTGGGACAAGGAGCCGGATGTGTGCCTTTTCGGAAACAAGCTCTGCCGAGGACGAGAGCCATGAGATGTTCCTCCTCTGGGCAAGCCCGCGTCCAGATCCTGTTGTGCCTGTGAATAGGCTGCAGGGGGACGGTGAAGACCAGCAACAGCTTTCACGGCTGCCACATTCCGTGTGGGACAAGGAGCCGGACGTGTGCGTTTTCGGAAACAAGCTCTGCCGAGAACGAGAGCCATGAGATGTTCCTCCTCTGGGCAAGCCCGGGTCCCAGATCCTGTTGTGCCTGTGAATAGGCTGCAGGGGGACGGTGAAGACCAGCAACAGCTTTCACGGCTGCCACCTTCCGTGTGGGACAAGGAGCCGGACGTGTCTTTCTGGAAACAGGCCGTGCCGAGGACGAGAGCCATGAGATGTTCCTCCTCTGGGCAAGCCCGCGTCCAAATCCTGTTGTGCCTGTGAATAGGCTGCAGGGGGACGGTGAAGACCAGCAACAGCTTCCAGGGCTGCCACCTTCCGTGTGGGACAAGGAGCCGGACGTGTGCCTTTTCGGAAACAAGCTCTGCCGAGGACGAGAGCCATGAGATGTTCCTCCTCTGGGCAAGCCCGGGTCCCAGATCCTGTTGTGCCTGTGAATAGGCTGCAGGGGGACGGTGAACACCAGCAACAGCTTTCAGGGCTGCCACCTTCCGTGTGGGACAAGGAGCCGGACGTGCGCCTTTCTGGAAACAGGCCGTGCCGAGGACGAGAGCCATGAGATGTTCCTCCCCTGGGCAAGCCCGGGTCCCAGATCCTGTTGTGCCTGTGAATAGGCTGCAGGGGGACGGTGAAGACCAGCAACAGCTTCCAGGGCTGCCACCTTCCGTGTGGGACAAGGAGCCGGACGTGTGCCTTTTCGGAATCAGGCTCTGCCGAGGACGAGAGCCATGAGATGTTCCTCCTCTGGGCAAGCCCCGGTTCTGAATCCTGTTGTGCCTGTGAATAGGCTGCAGGGGGACGGTGAAGACCAGCAACAGCTTTCAGGGCTGCCACCTTCCGTGTGGGACAAGGAGCCGGATGAGTGCCTTTTCGGAAACAGGCTCTGCCGAGGACGAGAGCCATGAGATGTTCCTTCTCTGGGCGAGCCCGGGTCCCAGATCCTGTTGTGCCTGTGAATAGGCTGCAGGGGGACGGTGAAGACCAGCAACAGCTTTCAGGGCTGCCACCTTCCGTGTGGACAAGGTGCCGGATGATTGCCTTTTCGGAAACAGGCTCTGCCGAGGACGAGAGCCATGAGATGTTCCTCCTCTGGGCAAGCCCGGATCCCAGATCCTGTTGTGCCTGTGAATAGGCTGCAGGGGGACGGTGAAGACCAGCAACAGCTTCCAGGGCTGCCACCTTCCGTGTGGGACAAGGAGCCGGACGTGTGCCTTTTCGGAAACAAGCTCTGCCGAGGACGAGAGCCATGAGATGTTCCTCCTCTGGGCAAGCCCGGGTCCTGAATCCTGTTGTGCCTGTGAATAGGCTGCAGGGGGACGGTGAAGACCAGCAACAGCTTCCAGGGCAGCCACCATCCGTGTGGGACAAGGAGCCGGACGTGTGCCTTTCTGGAAACAGGCCGTGCCGAGGACGAGAGCCATGAGATGTTCCTCCTCTGGCCACGCCCGGGTCCCAGATCCTGTTGTGCCTGTGAATAGGCTGCAGGGGGACGGTGAAGACCAGCAACAGCTTTCAGGGCTGCCACCTTCCGTGTGGGACAAGGAGCCGGACGTGTGCATTTTCGGAAACAGGATCTGCCGAGGACGAGAGCCATGAGATGTTCCTCCTCTGGGCAAGCCCGCGTCCAAATCCTGTTGTGCCTGTGATTAGGCTGCAGGGGGACGGTGAAGACCAGCAACAGCTTTCAGGGCTGCCACCTTCCGTGTGGGACAAGGAGCCGGACGTGTCTTTCTGGATACAGGCCCTGCCGAGGACGAGAGCCATGAGATGTTCCTCCTCTGGGCAAGCCCGGGTCCCAGATCCTGTTGTGCCTGTGAATAGGCTGCAGGGGGACGGTGAAGACCAGCAACAGCTTTCAGGGCTGCCACCTTCCGTGTGGGACAAGGAGCCGGACGTGTGCCTTTTCGGAAACAAGCTCTGCCGAGGACGAGAGCCATGAGATGTTCCTCCTCTGGGCAAGCCCGGGTCCCAGATCCTGTTGTGCCTGTGAATAGGCTGCAGGGGGACGGTGAAGACCAGCAACAGCTTCCAGGGCTGCCACCTTCCGTGTGGGACAAGGAGCCGGACGTGTGCCTTTTCGGAATCAGGCTCTGCCGAGGACGAGAGCCATGAGATGTTCCTCCTCTGGGCAAGCCCGGGTCCAAATCCTGTTGTGCCTGTGAATAGGCTGCAGGGGGACGGTGAAGACCAGCAACAGCTTTCAGGGCTGCCACCTTCCGTGTGGGACAATGAGCCGGATGTGTGCCTTTCTGGAAACAGGCCCTGCCGAGGACGAGAGCCATGAGATGTTCCTCCTCTGGGCAAGCCCCGGTTCTGAATCCTGTTGTGCCTGTGAATAGGCTGCAGGGGGACGGTGAACACCAGCAACAGCTTTCACGGCTGCCATCTTCACTGTGGGACAAGGAGCCGGACGTGTGCCTTTCTGGAAACAGGCCCTGCCGAGGACGAGAGCCATGAGATGTTCCTCCTCTGGGCAAGCCCGGGTCCTGAATCCTGTTGTGCCTGTGAATAGGCTGCAGGGGGACGGTGAAGACCAGCAACAGCTTTCAGGGCTGCCACCTTCCGTGTGGGAGAAGTAGCCGGATGTGTGCCTTTTCGGAAACAGGCTCTGCCGAGGACGAGAGCCATGAGATGTTCCTCCTCTGGGCAAGCCCGCGTCCAGATCCTGTTGTGCCTGTGAACAGGCTGCAGGGGGACGGTGAAGACCAGCAACAGCTTTCAGGGCTGCCACCTTCCGTGTGGGACAATGAGCCGGTCTTGTGCCTTTATGGAAACAGGCCCTGCGAGGACGAGAGCCATGAGATGTTCCTCCTCTGGGCAAGCCCGGGTCCTGAATCCTGTTGTGCCTGTGAATAGGCTGCAGGGGGACGGTGAAGACCAGCAACAGCTTTCAGGGCTGCCACCTTCCGTGTGGGACAAGGAGCCGGATGTGTGCCTTTTCGGAAACAAGCTCTGCCGAGGACGAGAGCCATGAGATGTTCCTCCTCTGGGCAAGCCCGCGTCCAGATCCTGTTGTGCCTGTGAATAGGCTGCAGGGGGACGGTGAAGACCAGCAACAGCTTTCACGGCTGCCACATTCCGTGTGGGACAAGGAGCCGGACGTGTGCGTTTTCGGAAACAAGCTCTGCCGAGAACGAGAGCCATGAGATGTTCCACCTCTGGGCAAGCCCGGGTCCCAGATCCTGTTGTGCCTGTGAATAGGCTGCAGGGGGACGGTGAAGACCAGCAACAGCTTTCAGGGCTGCCACCTTCCGTGTGGGACAAAGAGCCGGACGTGTCTTTCTGGAAACAGGCCGTGCCGAGGACGAGAGCCATGAGATGTTCCTCCTCTGGGCAAGCCCGGGTCCAAATCCTGTTGTGCCTGTGAATAGGCTGCAGGGGGACGGTAAAGACCAGCAACAGCTTCCAGGGCTGCCACCTTCCGTGTGGGACAAGGAGCCGGACGTGTGCCTTTTAGGAAACAAGCTCTGCCGAGGACGAGAGCCATGAGATGTTCCTCCTCTGGGCAAGCCCGGGTCCCAGATCCTGTTGTGCCTGTGAATAGGCTGCAGGGGGACGGTGAACACCAGTAACAGCTTTCACGGCTGCCACCTTCACTGTGGGACAAGGAGCCGGACGTGTGCCTTTCTGGAAACAGGCCGTGCCGAGGACGAGAGCCATGAGATGTTCCTCCTCTGGGCAAGCCCGGGTCCCAGATCCTGTTGTGCCTGTGAATAGGCTGCAGGGGGACGGTGAAGACCAGCAACAGCTTCCAGGGCTGCCACCTTCCGTGTGGGACAATGAGCCGGATGTGTGCCTTTTCGGAATCAGGCTCTGCCGAGGACGAGAGCCATGAGATGTTCCTCCTCTGGGCAAGCCCGGGTCCAAATCCTGTTGTGCCTGTGAATAGGCTGCAGGGGGACGGTGAAGACCAGCAACAGCTTTCAGGGCTGCCACCTTCCGTGTGGGACAAGGAGCCGGACGTGTGCCTTTTCGGAAACAAGCTCTGACGAGGACGAGAGCCATGAGATGTTCCTCCTCTGGGCAAGCCCGGGTCCTGAATCCTGTTGTGCCTGTTAATAGGCTGCAGGGGGACGGTGAAGACCAGCAACAGCTTCCAGGGCTGCCACCTTCCGTGTGGGACAAGGAGCCGGACGTGTGCCTTTTCGGAAACAAGCTCTGCCGAGGACGAGAGCCATGAGATGTTCCTCCTCTGGGCAAGCCCGGGTCCTGAATCCTGTTGTGCCTGTGAATAGGCTGCAGGGGGACGGTGAAGACCAGCAACAGCTTTCAGGGCTGCCACCTTCCGTGTGGGAGAAGGAGCCGGATGTGTGCCTTTTCGGAAACAAGCTCTGCCGAGGACGAGAGCCATGAGATGTTCCTCCTCTGGGCAAGCCCGCGTCCAGATCCTGTTGTGCCTGTGAATAGGCTGCAGGGGGACGGTGAAGACCAGCAACAGCTTTCACGGCTGCCACATTCCGTGTGGGACAAGGAGCCGGACGTGTGCGTTTTCGGAAACAAGCTCTGCCGAGAACGAGAGCCATGAGATGTTCCACCTCTGGGCAAGCCCGGGTCCCAGATCCTGTTGTGCCTGTGAATAGGCTGCAGGGGGATGGTGAAGACCAGCAACAGCTTTCAGGGCTGCCACCTTCCGTGTGGGACAAGGAGCCGGACGTGTCTTTCTGGAAACAGGCCGTGCCGAGGACGAGAGCCATGAGATGTTCCTCCTCTGGGCAAGCCCGCGTCCAAATCCTGTTGTGCCTGTGAATAGGCTGCAGGGGGACGGTGAAGACCAGCAACAGCTTTCAGGGCTGCCACCTTCCGTGTGGGACAAGGAGCCGGATGAGTGCCTTTTCGGAAACAGGCTCTGCCGAGGACGAGAGCCATGAGATGTTCCTCCTCTGGGCAAGCCCGGGTCCCAGATCCTGTTGTGCCTGTGAATAGGCTGCAGGGGGACGGTGAAGACCAGCAACAGCTTTCAGGGCTGCCACCTTCCGTGTGGGACAAGGAGCCGGATGATTGCCTTTTCGGAAACAAGCTCTGCCGAGGACGAGAGCCATGAGATGTTCCTCCTCTGGGCAAGCCCGGGTCCCAGATCCTGTTGTGCCTGTGAATAGGCTGCAGGGGGACGGTGAACACCAGCAACAGCTTTCACGGCTGCCATCTTCACTGTGGGACAAGGAGCCGGACGTGTGCCTTTCTGGAAACAGGCCCTGCCGAGGACGAGAGCCATGAGATGTTCCTCCTCTGGGCAAGCCCGGGTCCTGAATCCTGTTGTGCCTGTGAATAGGCTGCAGGGGGACGGTGAAGACCAGCAACAGCTTTCAGGGCTGCCACCTTCCGTGTGGGAGAAGTAGCCGGATGTGTGCCTTTTCGGAAACAGGCTCTGCCGAGGACGAGAGCCATGAGATGTTCCTCCTCTGGGCAAGCCCGCGTCCAGATCCTGTTGTGCCTGTGAACAGGCTGCAGGGGGACGGTGAAGACCAGCAACAGCTTCCAGGGCTGCCACCTTCCGTGTGGGACAAGGAGCCGGACGTGTGCCTTTTCGGAAACAAGCTCTGCCGAGGACGAGAGCCATGAGATGTTCCTCCTCTGGGCAAGCCCGGGTCCTGAATCCTGTTGTGCCTGTGAATAGGCTGCAGGGGGACGGTGAAGACCAGCAACAGCTTTCAGGGCTGCCACCTTCCGTGTGGGAGAAGGAGCCGGATGTGTGCCTTTTCGGAAACAAGCTCTGCCGAGGACGAGAGCCATGAGATGTTCCTCCTCTGGGCAAGCCCGCGTCCAGATCCTGTTGTGCCTGTGAATAGGCTGCAGGGGGACGGTGAAGACCAGCAACAGCTTTCACGGCTGCCACATTCCGTGTGGGACAAGGAGCCGGACGTGTGCGTTTTCGGAAACAAGCTCTGCCGAGAACGAGAGCCATGAGATGTTCCACCTCTGGGCAAGCCCGGGTCCCAGATCCTGTTGTGCCTGTGAATAGGCTGCAGGGGGACGGTGAAGACCAGCAACAGCTTTCAGGGCTGCCACCTTCCGTGTGGGACAAAGAGCCGGACGTGTCTTTCTGGAAACAGGCCGTGCCGAGGACGAGAGCCATGAGATGTTCCTCCTCTGGGCAAGCCCGGGTCCAAATCCTGTTGTGCCTGTGAATAGGCTGCAGGGGGACGGTAAAGACCAGCAACAGCTTCCAGGGCTGCCACCTTCCGTGTGGGACAAGGAGCCGGACGTGTGCCTTTTAGGAAACAAGCTCTGCCGAGGACGAGAGCCATGAGATGTTCCTCCTCTGGGCAAGCCCGGGTCCCAGATCCTGTTGTGCCTGTGAATAGGCTGCAGGGGGACGGTGAACACCAGCAACAGCTTTCAGGGCTGCCACCTTCCGTGTGGGACAAGGAGCCGGATGATTGCCTTTTCGGAAACAGGCTCTGCCGAGGACGAGAGCCATGAGATGTTCCTCCTCTGGGCAAGCCCGGATCCCAGATCCTGTTGTGCCTGTGAATAGGCTGCAGGGGGACGGTGAAGACCAGCAACAGCTTCCAGGGCTGCCACCTTCCGTGTGGGACAAGGAGCCGGACGTGTGCCTTTTCGGAAACAAGCTCTGCCGAGGACGAGAGCCATGAGATGTTCCTCCTCTGGGCAAGCCCGGGTCCCAGATCCTGTTGTGCCTGTGAATAGGCTGCAGGGGGACGGTGAACACCAGCAACAGCTTTCACGGCTGCCATCTTCACTGTGGGACAAGGAGCCGGACGTGTGCCTTTCTGGAAACAGGCCCTGCCGAGGACGAGAGCCATGAGATGTTCCTCCTCTGGGCAAGCCCGGGTCCTGAATCCTGTTGTGCCTGTGAATAGGCTGCAGGGGGACGGTGAAGACCAGCAACAGCTTTCAGGGCTGCCACCTTCCGTGTGGGAGAAGTAGCCGGATGTGTGCCTTTTCGGAAACAGGCTCTGCCGAGGACGAGAGCCATGAGATGTTCCTCCTCTGGGCAAGCCCGCGTCCAGATCCTGTTGTGCCTGTGAACAGGCTGCAGGGGGACGGTGAAGACCAGCAACAGCTTTCAGGGCTGCCACCTTCCGTGTGGGACAAGGAGCCGGTCTTGTGCCTCTATGGAAACAGGCCCTGCGAGGACGAGAGCCATGAGATGTTCCTCCTCTGGGAAAGCCCGGGTCCTGAATCCTGTTGTGCCTGTGAATAGGCTGCAGGGGGACGGTGAAGACCAGCAACAGCTTCCAGGGCTGCCACCTTCCGTGTGGGACAAGGAGCCGGACGTGTGCCTTTTCGGAAACAAGCTCTGCCGAGGACGAGAGCCATGAGATGTTCCTCCTCTGGGCAAGCCCGGGTCCTGAATCCTGTTGTGCCTGTGAATAGGCTGCAGGGGGACGGTGAAGACCAGCAACAGCTTTCAGGGCTGCCACCTTCCGTGTGGGAGAAGTAGCCGGATGTGTGCCTTTTCGGAAACAGGCTCTGCCGAGGACGAGAGCCATGACATGTTCCTCCTCTGGGCAAGCCCGCGTCCAGATCCTGTTGTGCCTGTGAACAGGCTGCAGGGGGACGGTGAAGACCAGCAACAGCTTTCAGGGCTGCCACCTTCCGTGTGGGACAATGAGCCGGTCTTGTGCCTTTATGGAAACAGGCCCTGCGAGGACGAGAGCCATGAGATGTTCCTCCT
This sequence comes from Astur gentilis, assembly GCF_929443795.1. Classification (NCBI taxonomy): domain Eukaryota; kingdom Metazoa; phylum Chordata; class Aves; order Accipitriformes; family Accipitridae; genus Astur; species Astur gentilis. The sequence continues at coordinate 1,661,391 of NW_026061071.1, forward strand.
CTGGGCAAGCCCGGGTCCCAGATCCTGTTGTGCCTGTGAATAGGCTGCAGGGGGACGGTGAACACCAGCAACAGCTTCCAGGGCTGCCACCTTCCGTGTGGGACAAGGAGCCGGACGTGTGCCTTTTCGGAAACAAGCTCTGCCGAGGACGAGAGCCATGAGATGTTCCTCCTCTGGGCAAGCCCGGGTCCTGAATCCTGTTGTGCCTGTGAATAGGCTGCAGGGGGACGGTGAAGACCAGCAACAGCTTTCAGGGCTGCCACCTTCCGTGTGGGACAAGGAGCCGGATGTGTGCCTTTTCGGAAACAAGCTCTGCCGAGGACGAGAGCCATGAGATGTTCCTCCTCTGGGCAAGCCCGCGTCCAGATCCTGTTGTGCCTGTGAATAGGCTGCAGGGGGACGGTGAAGACCAGCAACAGCTTTCACGGCTGCCACATTCCGTGTGGGACAAGGAGCCGGACGTGTGCGTTTTCGGAAACAAGCTCTGCCGAGAACGAGAGCCATGAGATGTTCCACCTCTGGGCAAGCCCGGGTCCCAGATCCTGTTGTGCCTGTGAATAGGCTGCAGGGGGACGGTGAAGACCAGCAACAGCTTCCAGGGCTGCCACCTTCCGTGTGGGACAAGGAGCCGGACGTGTGCCTTTTCGGAAACAAGCTCTGCCGAGGACGAGAGCCATGAGATGTTCCTCCTCTGGGCAAGCCCGGGTCCCAGATCCTGTTGTGCCTGTGAATAGGCTGCAGGGGGACGGTGAACACCAGCAACAGCTTTCACGGCTGCCACCTTCACTGTGGGACAAGGAGCCGGACGTGTGCCTTTCTGGAAACAGGCCGTGCCGAGGACGAGAGCCATGAGATGTTCCTCCTCTGGGCAAGCCCGGGTCCCAGATCCTGTTGTGCCTGTGAATAGGCTGCAGGGGGACGGTGAAGTCCAGCAACAGCTTCCAGGGCTGCCACCTTCCGTGTGGGACAAGGAGCCGGACGTGTGCCTTTTCGGAATCAGGATCTGCCGAGGACGAGAGCCATGAGATGTTCCTCCTCTGGGCAAGCCCGGGTCCAAATCCTGTTGTGCCTGTGAATAGGCTGCAGGGGGACGGTGAAGACCAGCAACAGCTTTCAGGGCTGCCACCTTCCGTGTGGGACAAGGAGCCGGATGAGTGCCTTTTCGGAAACAGGCTCTGCCGAGGACGAGAGCCATGAGATGTTCCTCCTCTGGGCAAGCCCGGGTCCCAGATCCTGTTGTGCCTGTGAATAGGCTGCAGGGGGACGGTGAAGACCAGCAACAGCTTTCAGGGCTGCCACCTTCCGTGTGGGACAAGGAGCCGGATGTGTGCCTTTTCGGAAACAGGCTCTGCCGAGGACGAGAGCCATGAGATGTTCCTCCTCTGGGCAAGCCCGGATCCCAGATCCTGTTGTGCCTGTGAATAGGCTGCAGGGGGACGGTGAAGACCAGCAACAGCTTCCAGGGCTGCCACCTTCCGTGTGGGACAAGGAGCCGGACGTGTGCCTTTTCGGAAACAAGCTCTGCCGAGGACGAGAGCCATGAGATGTTCCTCCTCTGGGCAAGCCCGGGTCCCAGATCCTGTTGTGCCTGTGAATAGGCTGCAGGGGGACGGTGAACACCAGCAACAGCTTTCACGGCTGCCATCTTCACTGTGGGACAAGGAGCCGGACGTGTGCCTTTCTGGAAACAGGCCCTGCCGAGGACGAGAGCCATGAGATGTTCCTCCTCTGGGCAAGCCCGGGTCCTGAATCCTGTTGTGCCTGTGAATAGGCTGCAGGGGGACGGTGAAGACCAGCAACAGCTTTCAGGGCTGCCACCTTCCGTGTGGGAGAAGTAGCCGGATGTGTGCCTTTTCGGAAACAGGCTCTGCCGAGGACGAGAGCCATGAGATGTTCCTCCTCTGGGCAAGCCCGCGTCCAGATCCTGTTGTGCCTGTGAACAGGCTGCAGGGGGACGGTGAAGACCAGCAACAGCTTTCAGGGCTGCCACCTTCCGTGTGGGACAAGGAGCCGGACGTGTGCCTTTTCGGAAACAAGCTCTGACGAGGACGAGAGCCATGAGATGTTCCTCCTCTGGGCAAGCCCGGGTCCCAGATCCTGTTGTGCCTGTTAATAGGCTGCAGGGGGACGGTGAAGACCAGCAACAGCTTCCAGGGCTGCCACCTTCCGTGTGGGACAAGGAGCCGGACGTGTGCCTTTTCGGAAACAAGCTCTGCCGAGGACGAGAGCCATGAGATGTTCCTCCTCTGGGCAAGCCCGGGTCCTGAATCCTGTTGTGCCTGTGAATAGGCTGCAGGGGGACGGTGAAGACCAGCAACAGCTTTCAGGGCTGCCACCTTCCGTGTGGGACAAGGAGCCGGATGTGTGCCTTTTCGGAAACAAGCTCTGCCGAGGACGAGAGCCATGAGATGTTCCTCCTCTGGGCAAGCCCGCGTCCAGATCCTGTTGTGCCTGTGAATAGGCTGCAGGGGGACGGTGAAGACCAGCAACAGCTTTCACGGCTGCCACATTCCGTGTGGGACAAGGAGCCGGACGTGTGCGTTTTCGGAAACAAGCTCTGCCGAGAACGAGAGCCATGAGATGTTCCACCTCTGGGCAAGCCCGGGTCCCAGATCCTGTTGTGCCTGTGAATAGGTTGCAGGGGGATGGTGAAGACCAGCAACAGCTTTCACGGCTGCCACCTTCCGTGTGGGACAAGGAGCCGGACGTGTCTTTCTGGAAACAGGCCGTGCCGAGGACGAGAGCCATGAGATGTTCCTCCTCTGGGCAAGCCCGCGTCCAAATCCTGTTGTGCCTGTGAATAGGCTGCAGGGGGGACGGTGAAGACCAGCAACAGCTTCCAGGGCTGCCACCTTCCGTGTGGGACAAGGAGCCGGACGTGTGCCTTTTCGGAAACAAGCTCTGACGAGGACGAGAGCCATGAGATGTTCCTCCTCTGGGCAAGCCCGGGTCCCAGATCCTGTTGTGCCTGTGAATAGGCTGCAGGGGGACGGTGAACACCAGCAACAGCTTTCACGGCTGCCACCTTCACTGTGGGACAAGGAGCCGGACGTGTGCCTTTCTGGAAACAGGCCCTGCCGAGGACGAGAGCCATGAGATGTTCCTCCTCTGGGCAAGCCCGGGTCCCAGATCCTGTTGTGCCTGTGAATAGGCTGCAGGGGGACGGTGAAGACCAGCAACAGCTTCCAGGGCTGCCACCTTCCGTGTGGGACAAGGAGCCGGACGTGTGCCTTTTCGGAATCAGGCTCTGCCGAGGACGAGAGCCATGAGATGTTCCTCCTCTGGGCAAGCCCCGGTTCTGAATCCTGTTGTGCCTGTGAATAGGCTGCAGGGGGACGGTGAAGACCAGCAACAGCTTTCAGGGCTGCCACCTTCCGTGTGGGACAAGGAGCCGGATGAGTGCCTTTTCGGAAACAGGCTCTGCCGAGGACGAGAGCCATGAGATGTTCCTCCTCTGGGCAAGCCCGGGTCCCAGATCCTGTTGTGCCTGTGAATAGGCTGCAGGGGGACGGTGAAGACCAGCAACAGCTTTCAGGGCTGCCACCTTCCGTGTGGACAAGGAGCCGGATGATTGCCTTTTCGGAAACAGGCTCTGCCGAGGACGAGAGCCATGAGATGTTCCTCCTCTGGGCAAGCCCGGATCCCAGATCCTGTTGTGCCTGTGAATAGGCTGCAGGGGGACGGTGAAGACCAGCAACAGCTTCCAGGGCTGCCACCTTCCGTGTGGGACAAGGAGCCGGACGTGTGCCTTTTCGGAAACAAGCTCTGCCGAGGACGAGAGCCATGAGATGTTCCTCCTCTGGGCAAGCCCGGGTCCCAGATCCTGTTGTGCCTGTGAATAGGCTGCAGGGGGACGGTGAACACCAGCAACAGCTTTCACGGCTGCCATCTTCACTGTGGGACAAGGAGCCGGACGTGTGCCTTTCTGGAAACAGGCCCTGCCGAGGACGAGAGCCATGAGATGTTCCTCCTCTGGGCAAGCCCGGGTCCTGAATCCTGTTGTGCCTGTGAATAGGCTGCAGGGGGACGGTGAAGACCAGCAACAGCTTTCAGGGCTGCCACCTTCCGTGTGGGAGAAGTAGCCGGATGTGTGCCTTTTCGGAAACAGGCTCTGCCGAGGACGAGAGCCATGAGATGTTCCTCCTCTGGGCAAGCCCGCGTCCAGATCCTGTTGTGCCTGTGAACAGGCTGCAGGGGGACGGTGAAGACCAGCAACAGCTTTCAGGGCTGCCACCTTCCGTGTGGGACAAGGAGCCGGACGTGTGCCTTTTCGGAAACAAGCTCTGACGAGGACGAGAGCCATGAGATGTTCCTCCTCTGGGCAAGCCCGGGTCCCAGATCCTGTTGTGCCTGTTAATAGGCTGCAGGGGGACGGTGAAGACCAGCAACAGCTTCCAGGGCTGCCACCTTCCGTGTGGGACAAGGAGCCGGACGTGTGCCTTTTCGGAAACAAGCTCTGCCGAGGACGAGAGCCATGAGATGTTCCTCCTCTGGGCAAGCCCGGGTCCTGAATCCTGTTGTGCCTGTGAATAGGCTGCAGGGGGACGGTGAAGACCAGCAACAGCTTTCAGGGCTGCCACCTTCCGTGTGGGACAAGGAGCCGGATGTGTGCCTTTTCGGAAACAAGCTCTGCCGAGGACGAGAGCCATGAGATGTTCCTCCTCTGGGCAAGCCCGCGTCCAGATCCTGTTGTGCCTGTGAATAGGCTGCAGGGGGACGGTGAAGACCAGCAACAGCTTTCACGGCTGCCACATTCCGTGTGGGACAAGGAGCCGGACGTGTGCGTTTTCGGAAACAAGCTCTGCCGAGAACGAGAGCCATGAGATGTTCCACCTCTGGGCAAGCCCGGGTCCCAGATCCTGTTGTGCCTGTGAATAGGTTGCAGGGGGATGGTGAAGACCAGCAACAGCTTTCACGGCTGCCACCTTCAGTGTGGGACAAGGAGCCGGACGTGTCTTTCTGGAAACAGGCCGTGCCGAGGACGAGAGCCATGAGATGTTCCTCCTCTGGGCAAGCCCGCGTCCAAATCCTGTTGTGCCTGTGAATAGGCTGCAGGGGGACGGTGAAGACCAGCAACAGCTTCCAGGGCTGCCACCTTCCGTGTGGGACAAGGAGCCGGACGTGTGCCTTTTCGGAAACAAGCTCTGACGAGGACGAGAGCCATGAGATGTTCCTCCTCTGGGCAAGCCCGGGTCCCAGATCCTGTTGTGCCTGTGAATAGGCTGCAGGGGGACGGTGAACACCAGCAACAGCTTTCACGGCTGCCACCTTCACTGTGGGACAAGGAGCCGGACGTGTGCCTTTCTGGAAACAGGCCCTGCCGAGGACGAGAGCCATGAGATGTTCCTCCTCTGGGCAAGCCCGGGTCCCAGATCCTGTTGTGCCTGTGAATAGGCTGCAGGGGGACGGTGAAGACCAGCAACAGCTTCCAGGGCTGCCACCTTCCGTGTGGGACAAGGAGCCGGACGTGTGCCTTTTCGGAATCAGGCTCTGCCGAGGACGAGAGCCATGAGATGTTCCTCCTCTGGGCAAGCCCCGGTTCTGAATCCTGTTGTGCCTGTGAATAGGCTGCAGGGGGACGGTGAAGACCAGCAACAGCTTTCAGGGCTGCCACCTTCCGTGTGGGACAAGGAGCCGGATGAGTGCCTTTTCGGAAACAGGCTCTGCCGAGGACGAGAGCCATGAGATGTTCCTCCTCTGGGCAAGCCCGGGTCCCAGATCCTGTTGTGCCTGTGAATAGGCTGCAGGGGGACGGTGAAGACCAGCAACAGCTTTCAGGGCTGCCACCTTCCGTGTGGACAAGGAGCCGGATGATTGCCTTTTCGGAAACAGGCTCTGCCGAGGACGAGAGCCATGAGATGTTCCTCCTCTGGGCAAGCCCGGATCCCAGATCCTGTTGTGCCTGTGAATAGGCTGCAGGGGGACGGTGAAGACCAGCAACAGCTTCCAGGGCTGCCACCTTCCGTGTGGGACAAGGAGCCGGACGTGTGCCTTTTCGGAAACAAGCTCTGCCGAGGACGAGAGCCATGAGATGTTCCTCCTCTGGGCAAGCCCGGGTCCTGAATCCTGTTGTGCCTGTGAATAGGCTGCAGGGGGACGGTGAAGACCAGCAACAGCTTCCAGGGCTGCCACCATCCGTGTGGGACAAGGAGCCGGACGTGTGCCTTTCTGGAAACAGGCCGTGCCGAGGACGAGAGCCATGAGATGTTCCTCCTCTGGCCACGCCCGGGTCCCAGATCCTGTTGTGCCTGTGAATAGGCTGCAGGGGGACGGTGAAGACCAGCAACAGCTTTCAGGGCTGCCACCTTCCGTGTGGGACAAGGAGCCGGACGTGTGCATTTTCGGAAACAGGATCTGCCGAGGACGAGAGCCATGAGATGTTCCTCCTCTGGGCAAGCCCGCGTCCAAATCCTGTTGTGCCTGTGATTAGGCTGCAGGGGGACGGTGAAGACCAGCAACAGCTTTCAGGGCTGCCACCTTCCGTGTGGGACAAGGAGCCGGACGTGTCTTTCTGGATACAGGCCCTGCCGAGGACGAGAGCCATGAGATGTTCCTCCTCTGGGCAAGCCCGGGTCCCAGATCCTGTTGTGCCTGTGAATAGGCTGCAGGGGGACGGTGAAGACCAGCAACAGCTTTCAGGGCTGCCACCTTCCGTGTGGGACAAGGAGCCGGACGTGTGCCTTTTCGGAAACAAGCTCTGCCGAGGACGAGAGCCATGAGATGTTCCTCCTCTGGGCAAGCCCGGGTCCCAGATCCTGTTGTGCCTGTGAATAGGCTGCAGGGGGACGGTGAAGACCAGCAACAGCTTCCAGGGCTGCCACCTTCCGTGTGGGACAAGGAGCCGGACGTGTGCCTTTTCGGAATCAGGCTCTGCCGAGGACGAGAGCCATGAGATGTTCCTCCTCTGGGCAAGCCCGGGTCCAAATCCTGTTGTGCCTGTGAATAGGCTGCAGGGGGACGGTGAAGACCAGCAACAGCTTTCAGGGCTGCCACCTTCCGTGTGGGACAATGAGCCGGATGTGTGCCTTTCTGGAAACAGGCCCTGCCGAGGACGAGAGCCATGAGATGTTCCTCCTCTGGGCAAGCCCCGGTTCTGAATCCTGTTGTGCCTGTGAATAGGCTGCAGGGGGACGGTGAACACCAGCAACAGCTTTCACGGCTGCCATCTTCACTGTGGGACAAGGAGCCGGACGTGTGCCTTTCTGGAAACAGGCCCTGCCGAGGACGAGAGCCATGAGATGTTCCTCCTCTGGGCAAGCCCGGGTCCTGAATCCTGTTGTGCCTGTGAATAGGCTGCAGGGGGACGGTGAAGACCAGCAACAGCTTTCAGGGCTGCCACCTTCCGTGTGGGAGAAGTAGCCGGATGTGTGCCTTTTCGGAAACAGGCTCTGCCGAGGACGAGAGCCATGAGATGTTCCTCCTCTGGGCAAGCCCGCGTCCAGATCCTGTTGTGCCTGTGAACAGGCTGCAGGGGGACGGTGAAGACCAGCAACAGCTTTCAGGGCTGCCACCTTCCGTGTGGGACAAGGAGCCGGTCTTGTGCCTTTATGGAAACAGGCCCTGCGAGGACGAGAGCCATGAGATGTTCCTCCTCTGGGCAAGCCCGGGTCCCAGATCCTGTTGTGCCTGTGAATAGGCTGCAGGGGGACGGTGAAGACCAGCAACAGCTTCCAGGGCTGCCACCTTCCGTGTGGGACAAGGAGCCGTACGTGTGCCTTTTCGGAAACAAGCTCTGCCGAGGACGAGAGCCATGAGATGTTCCTCCTCTGGGCAAGCCCGGGTCCTGAATCCTGTTGTGCCTGAGAATAGGCTGCAGGGGGACGGTGAAGACCAGCAACAGCTTTCAGGGCTGCCACCTTCCGTGTGGGACAAGGAGCCGGATGTGTGCCTTTTCGGAAACAAGCTCTGCCGAGGACGAGAGCCATGAGATGTTCCTCCTCTGGGCAAGCCCGCGTCCAGATCCTGTTGTGCCTGTGAATAGGCTGCAGGGGGACGGTGAAGACCAGCAACAGCTTTCACGGCTGCCACATTCCGTGTGGGACAAGGAGCCGGACGTGTGCGTTTTCGGAAACAAGCTCTGCCGAGAACGAGAGCCATGAGATGTTCCACCTCTGGGCAAGCCCGGGTCCCAGATCCTGTTGTGCCTGTGAATAGGCTGCAGGGGGACGGTGAAGACCAGCAACAGCTTTCAGGGCTGCCACATTCCGTGTGGGACAAAGAGCCGGACGTGTCTTTCTGGAAACAGGCCGTGCCGAGGACGAGAGCCATGAGATGTTCCTCCTCTGGGCAAGCCCAGGTCCAAATCCTGTTGTGCCTGTGAATAGGCTGCAGGGGGACGGTGAAGACCAGCAACAGCTTCCAGGGCTGCCACCTTCCTTGTGGGACAAGGAGCCGGACGTGTGCCTTTTAGGAAACAAGCTCTGCCGAGGACGAGAGCCATGAGATGTTCCTCCTCTGGGCAAGCCCGGGTCCCAGATCCTGTTGTGCCTGTGAATAGGCTGCAGGGGGACGGTGAACACCAGCAACAGCTTTCAGGGCTGCCACCTTCACAGTGGGACAAGGAGCCGGACGTGTGCCTTTCTGGAAACAGGCCGTGCCGAGGACGAGAGCCATGAGATGTTCCTCCTCTGGGCAAGCCCGGGTCCCAGATCCTGTTGTGCCTGTGAATAGGCTGCAGGGGGACGGTGAAGACCAGCAACAGCTTCCAGGGCTGCCACCTTCCGTGTGGGACAATGAGCCGGACGTGTGCCTTTTCGGAATCAGGCTCTGCCGAGGACGAGAGCCATGAGATGTTCCTCCTCTGGGCAAGCCCGGGTCCAAATCCTGTTGTGCCTGTGAATAGGCTGCAGGGGGACGGTGAAGACCAGCAACAGCTTTCAGGGCTGCCACCTTCCGTGTGGGACAAGGAGCCGGACGTGTGCCTTTTCGGAAACAAGCTCTGACGAGGACGAGAGCCATGAGATGTTCCTCCTCTGGGCAAGCCCGGGTCCTGAATCCTGTTGTGCCTGTTAATAGGCTGCAGGGGGACGGTGAAGACCAGCAACAGCTTCCAGGGCTGCCACCTTCCGTGTGGGACAAGGAGCCGGACGTGTGCCTTTTCGGAAACAAGCTCTGCCGAGGACGAGAGCCATGAGATGTTCCTCCTCTGGGCAAGCCCGGGTCCTGAATCCTGTTGTGCCTGTGAATAGGCTGCAGGGGGACGGTGAAGACCAGCAACAGCTTTCAGGGCTGCCACCTTCCGTGTGGGAGAAGGAGCCGGATGTGTGCCTTTTCGGAAACAAGCTCTGCCGAGGACGAGAGCCATGAGATGTTCCTCCTCTGGGCAAGCCCGCGTCCAGATCCTGTTGTGCCTGTGAATAGGCTGCAGGGGGACGGTGAAGACCAGCAACAGCTTTCACGGCTGCCACATTCCGTGTGGGACAAGGAGCCGGACGTGTGCGTTTTCGGAAACAAGCTCTGCCGAGAACGAGAGCCATGAGATGTTCCACCTCTGGGCAAGCCCGGGTCCCAGATCCTGTTGTGCCTGTGAATAGGCTGCAGGGGGATGGTGAAGACCAGCAACAGCTTTCAGGGCTGCCACCTTCCGTGTGGGACAAGGAGCCGGACGTGTCTTTCTGGAAACAGGCCCTGCCGAGGACGAGAGCCATGAGATGTTCCTCCTCTGGGCAAGCCCGCGTCCAAATCCTGTTGTGCCTGTGAATAGGCTGCAGGGGGACGGTGAAGACCAGCAACAGCTTTCAGGGCTGCCACCTTCCGTGTGGGACAAGGAGCCGGATGAGTGCCTTTTCGGAAACAGGCTCTGCCGAGGACGAGAGCCATGAGATGTTCCTCCTCTGGGCAAGCCCGGGTCCCAGATCCTGTTGTGCCTGTGAATAGGCTGCAGGGGGACGGTGAAGACCAGCAACAGCTTTCAGGGCTGCCACCTTCCATGTGGGACAAGGAGCCGGATGATTGCCTTTTCGGAAACAGGCTCTGCCGAGGACGAGAGCCATGAGATGTTCCTCCTCTGGGCAAGCCCGGATCCCAGATCCTGTTGTGCCTGTGAATAGGCTGCAGGGGGACGGTGAAGACCAGCAACAGCTTCCAGGGCTGCCACCTTCCGTGTGGGACAAGGAGCCGGACGTGTGCCTTTTCGGAAACAAGCTCTGCCGAGGACGAGAGCCATGAGATGTTCCTCCTCTGGGCAAGCCCGGGTCCCAGATCCTGTTGTGCCTGTGAATAGGCTGCAGGGGGACGGTGAACACCAGCAACAGCTTTCACGGCTGCCATCTTCACTGTGGGACAAGGAGCCGGACGTGTGCCTTTCTGGAAACAGGCCCTGCCGAGGACGAGAGCCATGAGATGTTCCTCCTCTGGGCAAGCCCGGGTCCTGAATCCTGTTGTGCCTGTGAATAGGCTGCAGGGGGACGGTGAAGACCAGCAACAGCTTTCAGGGCTGCCACCTTCCGTGTGGGAGAAGTAGCCGGATGTGTGCCTTTTCGGAAACAGGCTCTGCCGAGGACGAGAGCCATGAGATGTTCCTCCTCTGGGCAAGCCCGCGTCCAGATCCTGTTGTGCCTGTGAACAGGCTGCAGGGGGACGGTGAAGACCAGCAACAGCTTTCAGGGCTGCCACCTTCCGTGTGGGACAAGGAGCCGGTCTTGTGCCTCTATGGAAACAGGCCCTGCGAGGACGAGAGCCATGAGATGTTCCTCCTCTGGGCAAGCCCGGGTCCCAGATCCTGTTGTGCCTGTGAATAGGCTGCAGGGGGACGGTGAAGACCAGCAACAGCTTCCAGGGCTGCCACCTTCCGTGTGGGACAAGGAGCCGGACGTGTGCCTTTTCGGAAACAAGCTCTGCCGAGGACGAGAGCCATGAGATGTTCCTCCTCTGGGCAAGCCCGGGTCCTTTATCCTGTTGTGCCTGTGAATAGGCTGCAGGGGGACGGTGAAGACCAGCAACAGCTTTCAGGGCTGCCACCTTCCGTGTGGGACAAGGAGCCGGATGTGTGCCTTTTCGGAAACAGGCTCTGCCGAGGACGAGAGCCATGAGATGTTCCTCCTCTGGGCAAGCCCGCGTCCAGATCCTGTTGTGCCTGTGAATAGGCTGCAGGGGGACGGTGAAGACCAGCAACAGCTTTCACGGCTGCCACATTCCGTGTGGGACAAGGAGCCGGACGTGTGCGTTTTCGGAAACAAGCTCTGCCGATAACGAGAGCCATGAGATGTTCCACCTCTGGGCAAGCCCGGGTCCCAGATCCTGTTGTGCCTGTGAATAGGCTGCAGGGGGACGGTGAAGACCAGCAACAGCTTTCACGGCTGCCACCTTCCGTGTGGGACAAGGAGCCGGACGTGTCTTTCTGGATACAGGCCGTGCCGAGGACGAGAGCCCTGAGATGTTCCTCCTCTGGGCAAGCCCGGGTCCCAGATCCTGTTGTGCCTGTGAATAGGCTGTAGGGGGACGGTGAAGACCAGCAACAGCTTTCAGGGCTGCCACCTTCCGTGTGGGACAAGGAGCCGGATGAGTGCCTTTTCGGAGTCAGGCTCTACCGAGGACGAGAGCCATGAGATGTTCCTCCTCTGGGCAAGCCCGGGTCCCAGATCCTGTTGTGCCTGTGAATAGTCTGCAGGGGGACGGTGAAGACCAGCAACATCTTTCAGGGCTGCCACCTTCCGTGTGGGACAAGGAGCCGGATGTGTGCATTTTCGGAAACAGGCTCTGCCGAGGAAGAGAGCCATGAGATGTTCCTCCTCTGGGCAAGCCCGGGTCCTGAATCCTGTTGTGCCTGTGAATAGGCTGCAGGGGGACGGTGAAGACCAGCAACAGCTTCCAGGGCTGCCACCTTCCGTGTGGGACAAGGAGCCGGACGTGTGCCTTTTCGGAAACAGGCTCCTCCGAGGACGAGAGCCATGAGATGTTCCTCCTCTGGGCAAGCCCGGGTCCCAGATCCTGTTGTGCCTGTGAATAGGCTGCAGGGGGACGGTGAACACCAGCAACAGCTTTCACGGCTGCCACCTTCCGTGTGGGACAAGGAGCCGGACGTGTGCCTTTCTGGAAACAGGCCCTGCCGAGGACGAGAGCCATGAGATGTTCCTCCTCTGGGCAAGCCCGGGTCCCAGATCCTGTTGTGCCTGTGAATAGGCTGCAGGGGGACGGTGAAGACCAGCAACAGCTTTCAGGGCTGCCACCTTCCGTGTGGGACAAGGAGCCGGATGTGTGCTTTTTCGGAATCAGGCTCTGCCGAGGACGAGAGCCATGAGATGTTCCTCCTCTGGGCAAGCCCGGGTCCAAATCCTGTTGTGCCTGTGAATAGGCTGCAGGGGGACGGTGAAGACCAGCAACAGCTTTCAGGGCTGCCACCTTCCATGTGGGACAATGAGCCGGATGTGTGCCTTTCTGGAAACAGGCCCTGCCGAGGACGAGAGCCATTAGATGTTCCTCCTCTGGGCAAGCCCGCGTCCAAATCCTGTTGTGCCTGTGAATAGGCTGCAGGGGGACGGTGAAGACCAGCAACAGCTTTCACGGCTGCCACCTTCCTTGTGGGACAAGGAGCCGGATGAGTGCCTTTTCGGAAACAGGCTCTGCCGAGGACGAGAGCCATGAGATGTTCCTCCTCTGGGCAAGCCCGGGTCCCAGATCCTGTTGTGCCTGTGAATAGGCTGCAGGGGGACGGTGAAGACCAGCAACAGCTTTCAGGGCTGCCACCTTCCGTGTGGGACAAGGAGCCGGATGTGTGCCTTTTCGGAAACAGGCTCTGCCGAGGACGAGAGCCATGAGATGTTCCTCCTCTGGGCAAGCCCGGGTCCTGAATCCTGTTGTGCCTGTGAATAGGCTGCAGGGGGACGGTGAAGACCAGCAACAGCTTTCACGGCTGCCACCTTCCGTGTGGGACAATGAGCCGGACGTGTGCCTTTTCGGAATCAGGCTCTGCCGAGGACGAGAGCCATGAGATGTTCCTCCTCTGGGCAAGCCCGGGTCCCAGATCCTGTTGTGCCTGTGAATAGGCCGCAGGGGGACGGTGAAGACCAGCAACAGCTTCCAGGGCTGTCACCTTCCGTGTGGGACAAGGAGCCGGACGTGTGCCTTTTCGGAAACAAGCTCTGCCGAGGACGAGAGCCATGAGATGTTCCTCCTCTGGGCAAGCCCGGGTCCCAGAACCTGTTGTGCCTGTGAATAGGCTGCAGGGGGACGGTTAACACCAGCAACAGCTTTCAGGGCTGCCACCTTCCGTGTGGGACAAGGAGCCGGTCTTGTGCCTTTATGGAAACAGGCCCTGCGAGGACGAGAGCCATGAGATGTTCCTCCTCTGGGCAAGCCCGGGTCCCAGATCCTGTTGTGCCTGTGAATAGGCTGCAGGGGGACGGTGAAGACCAGCAACAGCTTTCACGGCTGCCACCTTCACTGTGGGACATGAGCCGGACGTGTGCCTTTCTGGAAACAGGCCCTGCCGAGGACGAGAGCCATGAGATGTTCCTCCTCTGGCCAAGCCCGGGTCCCAGATCCTGTTGTGCCTGTGAATAGGCTGCAGGGGGACGGTGAAGACCAGCAACAGCTTCCAGGGCTGCCACCTTCCGTGTGGGACAAGGAGCCGGACGTGTGCCTTTTCGGAAACAAGCTCTGCCGAGGACGAGAGCCATGAGATGTTCCTCCTCTGGGCAAGCCCGGGTCCTGAATCCTGTTGTGCCTGTGAATAGGCTGCAGGGGGACGGTGAAGACCAGCAACAGCTTTCAAGGCTGCCACCTTCCGTGTGGGACAAGGAGCCGGATGTGTGCCTTTTCGGAAACAAGCTCTGCCGAGGACGAGAGCCATGAGATGTTCCTCCTCTGGGCAAGCCCGCGTCCAGATCCTGTTGTGCCTGTGAATAGGCTGCAGGGGGACGGTGAAGACCAGCAACAGCTTTCACGGCTGCCACATTCCGTGTGGGACAAGGAGCCGGACGTGTGCGTTTTCGGAAACAGGCTCTGCCGAGGACGAGAGCCATGAGATGTTCCTCCTCTGGGCAAGCCCGGGTCCCAGATCCTGTTGTGCCTGTGAATAGGCTGCAGGGGGACGGTGAAGACCAGCAACAGCTTTCACGGCTGCCACCTTCCGTGTGGGACAAGAAGCCGGACGTGTCTTTCTGGATACAGGCCCTGCCGAGGACGAGAGCCATGAGATGTTCCTCCTCTGGGCAAGCCCGGGTCCCAGATCCTGTTGTGCCTGTGAATAGTCTGCAGGGGGACGGTGAAGACCAGCAACAGCTTCCAGGGCTGCCACCTTCCGTGTGGGACAAGGAGCCGGATGTGTGCCTTTTCGGAAACAGGCTCTGCCGAGGACGAGAGCCATGAGATGTTCCTCCTCTGGGCAAGCCCGGGTCCTGAATCCTGTTGTGCCTGTGAATAGGCTGCAGGGGGATGGTGAAGACCAGCAACAGCTTCCAGGGCTGCCACATTCCGTGTGGGACAAGGAGCCGGACGTGTGCCTTTTCGGAATCAGGCTCTGCCGAGGACGAGAGCCATGAGATGTTCCTCCTCTGGGCAAGCCCGGGTCCAAATCCTGTTGTGCCTGTGAATAGGCTGCAGGGGGACGGTGAAGACCAGCAACAGCTTTCAGGGCTGCCACCTTCCGTGTGGGACAATGAGCCGGATGTGTGCCTTTCTGGAAACAGGCCCTGCCGAGGACGAGAGCCATTAGATGTTCCTCCTCTGGGCAAGCCCCGGTTCTGAATCCTGTTGTGCCTGTGAATAGGCTGCAGGGGGACGGTGAAGACCAGCAACAGCTTTCAGGGCTGCCACCTTCCGTGTGGGACAAGGAGCCGGATGAGTGCCTTTTCGGAAACAGGCTCTGCCGAGGACGAGAGCCATGAGATGTTCCTCCTCTGGGCAAGCCCGGGTCCCAGATCCTGTTGTGCCTGTGAATAGGCTGCAGGGGGACGGTGAAGACCAGCAACAGCTTTCAGGGCTGCCACCTTCCGTGTGGGACAAGGAGCCGGATGTGTGCCTTTTCGGAAACAGGCTCTGCCGAGGACGAGAGCCATGAGATGTTCCTCCTCTGGGCAAGCCCGGGTCCTGAATCCTGTTGTGCCTGTGAATAGGCTGCAGGGGGACGGTGAAGACCAGCAACAGCTTTCAGGGCTGCCACCTTCCGTGTGGGACAAGGAGCCGGTCTTGTGCCTTTATGGAAACAGGCCCTGCCGAGGACGAGAGCCATGAGATGTTCCTCCTCTGGGCAAGGCCGGGTCCCAGATCCTGTTGTGCCTGTGAATAGGCTGCAGGGGGACGGTGAAGACCAGCAACAGCTTCCAGGGCTGCCACCTTCCGTGTGGGACAAGGAGCCGGACGTGTGCCTTTCTGGAAACAGGCCGTGCCGAGGACGAGAGCCATGAGATGTTCCTCCTCTGGCCACGCCCGGGTCCCAGAACCTGTTGTGCCTGTGAATAGGCTACAGGGGGACGGTGAAGACCAGCAACAGCTTTCACGGCTGCAACCTTCCGTGTGGGACAAGGAGCCGGACGTGTCTTTCTGGATACAGGCCCTGCCGAGGACGAGAGCCATGAGATGTTCCTTCTCTGGGCAAGCCCGGGTCCCAGATCCTGTTGTGCCTGTGAATAGGCTGCAGGGGGACGGTGAAGACCAGCAACAGCTTTCAGGGCTGCCACCTTCCGTGTGGGACAAGGAGCCGGACGTGTGCATTTTCGGAAACAGGATCTGCCGAGGACGAGAGCCATGAGATGTTCCTCCTCTGGGCAAGCCCGCGTCCAAATCCTGTTGTGCCTGTGAATAGGCTGCAGGGGGACGGTGAAGACCAGCAACAGCTTTCAGGGCTGCCACCTTCCGTGTGGGACAAGGAGCCGGACGTGTCTTTCTGGATACAGGCCCTGCCGAGGACGAGAGCCATGAGATGTTCCTCCTCTGGGCAAGCCCGGGTCCCAGATCCTGTTGTGCCTGTGAATAGTCTGCAGGGGGACGGTGAAGACCAGCAACATCTTTCAGGGCTGCCACCTTCTGTGTGGGACAAGGAGCCGGATGTGTGCCTTTTCGGAAACAAGCTCTGCCGAGGACGAGAGCCATGAGATGTTCCTCCTCTGGGCAAGCCCCGGTTCTGAATCCTGTTGTGCCTGTGAATAGGCTGCAGGGGGACGGTGAACACCAGCAACAGCTTTCACGGCTGCCACCTTCCGTGTGGGACAAGGAGCCGGACGTGTGCCTTTCTGGAAACAGACCGTGCCGAGGACGAGAGCCATGAGATGTTCCTCCTCTGGGCAAGCCCGGGTCCCAGATCCTGTTGTGCCTGTGAATAGGCTGCAGGGGGACGGTGAAGACCAGCAACAGCTTTCAGGGCTGCCACCTTCCGTGTGGGACAAGGAGCCGGACGTGTGCCTTTTCGCAATCAGGCTCTGCCGAGGACGAGAGCCATGAGATGTTCCTCCTCTGGGCAAGCCCGGGTCCAAATCCTGTTGTGCCTGTGAATAGGCTGCAGGGGGACGGTGAAGACCAGCAACATCTTTCAGGTCTGCCACCTTCCGTGTGGGACAATGAGCCGGACGTGTCTTTCTGGATACAGGCCCTGCCGAGGACGAGAGCCATGAGATGTTCCTCCTCTGGGCAAGCCCGGGTCCTGAATCCTGTTGTGCCTGTGAATAGGCTGCAGGGGGACGGTGAAGACCAGCAACAGCTTCCAGGGCTGCCACCTTCCGTGTGGGACAAGGAGCCGGACGTGTGCCTTTTCGGAAACAAGCTCTGCCGAGGACGAGAGCCATGAGATGTTCCTCCTCTGGGCAAGCCCGGGTCCCAGATCCTGTTGTGCCTGTGAATAGGCTGCAGGGGGACGGTGAAGACCAGCAACAGCTTTCAGGGCTGCCACCTTCCGTGTGGGACAAGGTGCCGGACGTGTGCCTTTCTGGAAAGAGGCCGTGCCGAGGACGAGAGCCATGAGATGTTCCTCCTCTGGGCAAGCCCGGGTCCCAGATCCTGTTGTGCCTGTGAATAGGCTGCAGGGGGACGGTGAAGACCAGCAACAGCTTTCAGGGCTGCCACCTTCCGTGTGGGACAAGGAGCCGGACGTGTGCGTTTTCGGAAACAGGCTCTGCCGAGGACGAGAGCCATGAGATGTTCCTCCTCTGGGCAAGCCCGGGTCCTGAATCCTGTTGTGCCTGTGAATAGGCTGCAGGGGGACGGTGAAGACCAGCAACAGCTTTCAGGGCTGCCACCTTCCGTGTGGGACAAGGAGCCGGTCTTGTGCCTTTATGGAAACAGGCCCTGCCGAGGACGAGAGCCATGAGATGTTCCTCCTCTGGGCAAGGCCGGGTCCCAGATCCTGTTGTGCCTGTGAATAGGCTGCAGGGGGACGGTGAAGACCAGCAACAGCTTCCAGGGCTGCCACCTTCCGTGTGGGACAAGGAGCCGGACGTGTGCCTTTCTGGAAAGAGGCCGTGCCGAGGACGAGAGCCATGAGATGTTCCTCCTCTGGCCACGCCCGGGTCCCAGAACCTGTTGTGCCTGTGAATAGGCTACAGGGGGACGGTGAAGACCAGCAACAGCTTTCAGGGCTGCCACCTTCCGTGTGGGACAAGGAGCCGGACTTGTCTTTCTGGATACAGGCCCTGCCGAGGACGAGAGCCATGAGATGTTCCTCCTCTGGGCAAGCCCGGGTCCCAGATCCTGTTGTGCCTGTGAATAGGCTGCAGGGGGACGGTGAAGACCAGCAACAGCTTTCACGGCAGCCACCTTCCGTGTGGGACAAGAAGCCGGATGAGTGCCTTTTCGGAGTCAGGCTCTGCCGAGGACGAGAGCCATGAGATGTTCCTCCTCTGGGCAAGCCCGCGTCCAAATCCTGTTGTGCCTGTGAATAGGCTGCAGGGGGACGGTGAAGACCAGCAACAGCTTTCAGGGCTGCCACCTTCCGTGTGGGACAAGGAGCCGGACGTGTGCGTTTTCGGAAACAAGCTCTGCCGAGGACGAGAGCCATGAGATGTTCCTCCTCTGGGCAAGCCCGGGTCCCAGATCCTGTTGTGCCTGTGAATAGGCTGCAGGGGGACGGTGAACACCAGCAACAGCTTTCACGGCTGCCACCTTCCGTGTGGGACAAGGAGCCGGACGTGTGCCTTTCTGGAAACAGGCCGTGCCGAGGACGAGAGCCATGAGATGTTCCTCCTCTGGGCAAGCCCGGGTCCCAGATCCTGTTGTGCCTGTGAATAGGCTGCAGGGGGACGGTGAAGACCAGCAACAGCTTTCAGGGCTGCCACCTTCCGTGTGGGACAAGGAGCCGGACGTGTGCCTTTTCGGAATCAGGCTCTGCCGAGGACGAGAGCCATGAGATGTTCCTCCTCTAGGCAACCCCGGGTCCAAATCCTGTTGTGCCTGTGAATAGGCTGCAGGGGGACGGTGAAGACCAGCAACAGCTTTCAGGGCTGCCACCTTCCGTGTGGGACAATGAGCCGGACGTGTCTTTCTGGATACAGGCCCTGCCGAGGACGAGAGCCATGAGATGTTCCTCCTCTGGGCAAGCCCGGGTCCCAGATCCTGTTGTGCCTGTGAATAGGCTGCAGGGGGACGGTGAAGACCAGCAACAGCTTTCAGGGCTGCCACCTTCCGTGTGGGACAAGGAGCCGGACGTGTGCATTTTCGGAAACAGGACCTGCCGAGGACGAGAGCCATGAGATGTTCCTCCTCTGGGCAAGCCCGCGTCCAAATCCTGTTGTGCCTGTGAATAGGCTGCAGGGGGACGGTGAAGACCAGCAACAGCTTTCACGGCTGCAACCTTCCGTGTGGGACAAGGAGCCGGACGTGTCTTTCTGGATACAGGCCCTGCCGAGGACGAGAGCCATGAGATGTTCCTCCTCTGGGCAAGCCCGGGTCCCAGATCCTGTTGTGCCTGTGAATAGTCTGCAGGGGGACGGTGAAGACCAGCAACATCTTTCAGGGCTGCCACCTTCCGTGTGGGATAAGGAGCCGGACGTGTGCCTTTTCGGAAACAAGCTCTGCCGAGGACGAGAGCCATGAGATGTTCCTCCTCTGGGCAAGCCCGGGTCCCAGATCCTGTTGTGCCTGTGAATAGGCTGCAGGGGGACGGTGAACACCAGCAACAGCTTTCACGGCTGCCAACTTCCGTGTGGGACAAGGAGCCGGACGTGTGCCTTTCTGGAAACAGGCCGTGCCGAGGACGAGAGCCATGAGATGTTCCTCCTCTGGGCAAGCCCGGGTCCCAGATCCTGTTGTGCCTGTGAATAGGCTGCAGGGGGACGGTGAAGACCAGCAACAGCTTTCAGGGCTGCCACCTTCCGTGTGGGACAAGGAGCCGGATGTGTGCCTTTCTGGAAACAGGCCCTGCCGAGGACGAGAGCCATGAGATGTTCCTCCTCTGGGCAAGCCCGGGTCCTGAATCCTGTTGTGCCTGTGAATAGGCTGCAGGGGGACGGTGAAGACCAGCAACAGCTTTCAGGGCTGCCACCTTCCGTGTGGGACAAGGAGCCGGTCTTGTGCCTTTATGGAAACAGGCCCTGCCGAGGACGAGAGCCATGAAATGTTCCTCCTCTGGGCAAGGCCGGGTCCCAGATCCTGTTGTGCCTGTGAATAGGCTGCAGGGGGACGGTGAAGACCAGCAACAGCTTCCAGGGCTGCCACCTTCCGTGTGGGACAAGGAGCCGGATGTGTGCCTTTCTGGAAACAGGCCGTGCCGAGGACGAGAGCCATGAGATGTTCCTCCTCTGGCCACGCCCGGGTCCCAGATCCTGTTGTGCCTGTGAATAGGCTGCAGGGGGACGGTGAAGACCAGCAACAGCTTTCAGGGCTGCCACCTTCCGTGTGGGACAAGGAGCCGGACGTGTGCATTTTCGGAAACAGGATCTGCCGAGGACGAGAGCCATGAGATGTTCCTCCTCTGGGCAAGCCCGCGTCCAAATCCTGTTGTGCCTGTGAATAGGCTGCAGGGGGACGGTGAACACCAGCAACAGCTTTCAGGGCTGCCACCTTCCGTGTGGGACAAGGAGCCGGACGTGTCTTTCTGGATACAGGCCCTGCCGAGGACGAGAGCCATGAGATGTTCCTCCTCTGGGCAAGCCCGGGTCCCAGATCCTGTTGTGCCTGTGAATAGGCTGCAGGGGGACGGTGAAGACCAGCAACAGCTTTCACGGCTGCCACCTTCCGTGTGGGACAAGGAGCCGGATGAGTGCCTTTTCGGAGTCAGGCTCTGCCGAGGACGAGAGCCATGAGATGTTCCTCCTCTGGGCAAGCCCGGGTCCTGAATCCTGTTGTGCCTGTGAATAGGCTGCAGGGGGACGGTGAAGACCAGCAACAGCTTTCAGGGCTCCCACCTTCCGTGTGGGACAAGGAGCCGGACGTGTGCATTTTCGGAAACAGGATCTGCCGAGGACGAGAGCCATGAGATGTTCCTCCTCTGGGCAAGCCCGCATCCAAATCCTGTTGTGCCTGTGAATAGGCTGCAGGGGGACGGTGAACACCAGCAACAGCTTTCACGGCTGCCACCTTCCGTGTGGGACAAGGAGCCGGACGTGTGCCTTTCTGGAAACAGTCCGTGCCGAGGACGAGAGCCATGAGATGTTCCTCCTCTGGGCAAGCCCGGGTCCTGAATCCTGTTGTGCCTGTGAATAGGCTGCAGGGGGACGGTGAAGACCAGCAACAGCTTTCAGGGCTGCCACCTTCCGTGTGGGACAAGGAGCCGGTCTTGTGCCTTTATGGAAACAGGCCCTGCCGAGGACGAGAGCCATGAGATGTTCCTCCTCTGGGCAAGGCCGGGTCCCAGATCCTGTTGTGCCTGTGAATAGGCTGCAGGGGGACGGTGAAGACCAGCAACAGCTTCCAGGGCTGCCACCTTCCGTGTGGGACAAGGAGCCGGATGTGTGCCTTTCTGGAAACAGGCCGTGCCGAGGACGAGAGCCATGAGATGTTCCTCCTCTGGGCAAGCCCGGGTCCCAGATCCTGTTGTGCCTGTGAATAGGCTGCAGGGGGACGGTGAAGACCAGCAACAGCTTTCACGGCTGCCACCTTCCGTGTGGGACAAGGAGCCGGATGAGTGCCTTTTCGGAGTCAGGCTCCGCCGAGGACGAGAGCCATGAGATGTTCCTTCTCTGGGCAAGCCCGGGTCCCAGATCCTGTTGTGCCTGTGAATAGGCTGCAGGGGGACGGTGAAGACCAGCAACAGCTTTCAGGGCTGCCACCTTCCGTGTGGGACAAGGAGCCGGACGTGTGCATTTTCGGAAACAGGACCTGCCGAGGACGAGAGCCATGAGATGTTCCTCCTCTGGGCAAGCCCGCGTCCAAATCCTGTTGTGCCTGTGAATAGGCTGCAGGGGGACGGTGAAGACCAGCAACAGCTTTCACGGCTGCAACCTTCCGTGTGGGACAAGGAGCCGGACGTGTCTTTCTGGATACAGGCCCTGCCGAGGACGAGAGCCATGAGATGTTCCTCCTCTGGGCAAGCCCGGGTCCCAGATCCTGTTGTGCCTGTGAATAGTCTGCAGGGGGACGGTGAAGACCAGCAACATCTTTCAGGGCTGCCACCTTGCGTGTGGGATAAGGAGCCGGACGTGTGCCTTTTCGGAAACAAGCTCTGCCGAGGACGAGAGCCATGAGATGTTCCTCCTCTGGGCAAGCCCGGGTCCCAGATCCTGTTGTGCCTGTGAATAGGCTGCAGGGGGACGGTGAAGACCAGCAACAGCTTTCACGGCTGCCACCTTCCGTGTGGGACAAGGAGCCGGACGTGTGCCTTTCTGGAAACAGGCCGTGCCGAGGACGAGAGCCATGAGATGTTCCTCCTCTGGGCAAGCCCGGGTCCCAGATCCTGTTGTGCCTGTGAATAGGCTGCAGGGGGACGGTGAAGACCAGCAACAGCTTTCAGGGCTGCCACCTTCCGTGTGGGACAAGGAGCCGGACGTGTGCCTTTCTGGAAACAGGCCCTGCCGAGGACGAGAGCCATGAGATGTTCCTCCTCTGGGCAAGCCCCGGTTCTGAATCCTGTTGTGCCTGTGAATAGGCTGCAGGGGGACGGTGAAGACCAGCAACAGCTTTCAGGGCTGCCACCTTCCGTGTGGGACAAGGAGCCGGATGTGTGCCTTTTCGGAAACAGGCTCTGCCGAGGACGAGAGCCATGAGATGTTCCTCCTCTGGGCAAGCCCGGGTCCCAGATCCTGTTGTGCCTGTGAATAGGCTGCAGGGGGACGGTGAAGACCAGCAACAGCTTCCAGGGCTGCCACCTTCCGTGTGGGACAAGGAGCCGGACGTGTGCCTTTTCGGAAACAAGCTCTGCCGAGGACGAGAGCCATGAGATGTTCCTCCTCTGGGCAAGCCCGGGTCCCAGATCCTGTTGTGCCTGTGAATAGGCTGCAGGGGGACGGTGAACACCAGCAACAGCTTTCACGGCTGCCACCTTCACTGTGGGACAAGGAGCCGGACGTGTGCCTTTCTGGAAACAGGCCGTGCCGAGGACGAGAGCCATGAGATGTTCCTCCTCTGGGCAAGCCCGGGTCCCAGATCCTGTTGTGCCTGTGAATAGGCTGCAGGGGGACGGTGAAGACCAGCAACAGCTTTCAGGGCTGCCACCTTCCGTGTGGGACAAGGAGCCGGACGTGTGCCTTTTCGGAAACAGGCTCTGCCGAGGACGAGAGCCATGAGATGTTCCTCCTCTGGGCAAGCCCGGGTCCTGAATCCTGTTGTGCCTGTGAATAGGCTGCAGGGGGACGGTGAAGACCAGCAACAGCTTTCAGGGCTGCCACCTTTCGTGTGGGACAAGGAGCCGGACGTGTCCCTTTATGGAAACAGGCCCTGCCGAGGACGAGAGCCATGAGATGTTCCTCCTCTGGGCAAGCCCGGGTCCCAGATCCTGTTGTGCCTGTGAATAGGCTGCAGGGGGACGGTGAAGACCAGCAACAGCTTCCAGGGCTGCCACCTTCCGTGTGGGACAAGGAGCCGGATGTGTGCCTTTCTGGAAACAGGCCGTGCCGAGGACGAGAGCCATGAGATGTTCCTCCTCTGGCCACGCCCGGGTCCCAGATCCTGTTGTGCCTGTGAATAGGCTGCAGGGGGACGGTGAAGACCAGCAACAGCTTTCAGGGCTGCCACCTTCCGTGTGGGACAAGGAGCCGGACGTGTGCATTTTCGGAAACAGGATCTGCCGAGGACGAGAGCCATGAGATGTTCCTCCTCTGGGCAAGCCCGCGTCCAAATCCTGTTGTGCCTGTGAATAGGCTGCAGGGGGACGGTGAAGACCAGCAACAGCTTTCAGGGCTGCCACCTTCCGTGTGGGACAAGGAGCCGGACGTGTCTTTCTGGATACAGGCCCTGCCGAGGACGAGAGCCATGAGATGTTCCTCCTCTGGGCAAGCCCGGGTCCCAGATCCTGTTGTGCCTGTGAATAGGCTGCAGGGGGACGGTGAAGACCAGCAACAGCTTTCACGGCTGCCACCTTCCGTGTGGGACAAGGAGCCGGATGAGTGCCTTTTCGGAGTCAGGCTCCGCCGAGGACGAGAGCCATGAGATGTTCCTCCTCTGGGCAAGCCCGGGTCCCAGATCCTGTTGTGCCTGTGAATAGGCTGCAGGGGGACGGTGAAGACCAGCAACATCTTTCAGGGCTGCCACCTTCCGTGTGGGACAAGGAGCCGGACGTGTGCCTTTTCGGAAACAAGCTCTGCCGAGGACGAGAGCCATGAGATGTTCCTCCTCTGGGCAAGCCCGGGTCCCAGATCCTGTTGTGCCTGTGAATAGGCTGCAGGGGGACGGTGAAGACCAGCAACAGCTTTCAGGGCTGCCACCTTCCGTGTGGGACAAGGAGCCGGACGTGTGCCTTTTCGGAATCAGACTCTGCCGAGGACGAGAGCCATGAGATGTTCCTCCTCTAGGCAAGCCCGGGTCCAAATCCTGTTGTGCCTGTGAATAGGCTGCAGGGGGACGGTGAAGACCAGCAACAGCTTTCAGGGCTGCCACCTTCCGTGTGGGACAATGAGCCGGACGTGTCTTTCTGGATACGGGCCCTGCCGAGGACGAGAGCCATGAGATGTTCCTTCTCTGGGCAAGCCCGGGTCCCAGATCCTGTTGTGCCTGTGAATAGGCTGCAGGGGGACGGTGAAGACCAGCAACAGCTTTCAGGGCTGCCACCTTCCGTGTGGGACAAGGAGCCGGACGTGTGCATTTTCGGAAACAGGACCTGCCGAGGACGAGAGCCATGAGATGTTCCTCCTCTGGGCAAGCCCGCGTCCAAATCCTGTTGTGCCTGTGAATAGGCTGCAGGGGGACGGTGAAGACCAGCAACAGCTTTCACGGCTGCAACCTTCCGTGTGGGACAAGGAGCCGGACGTGTCTTTCTGGATACAGGCCCTGCCGAGGACGAGAGCCATGAGATGTTCCTCCTCTGGGCAAGCCCGGGTCCCAGATCCTGTTGTGCCTGTGAATAGGCTGCAGGGGGACGGTGAACACCAGCAACAGCTTTCACGGCTGCCACCTTCCGTGTGGGACAAGGAGCCGGACGTGTGCCTTTCTGGAAACAGGCCGTGCCGAGGACGAGAGCCATGAGATGTTCCTCCTCTGGGCAAGCCCGGGTCCCAGATCCTGTTGTGCCTGTGAATAGGCTGCAGGGGGACGGTGAAGACCAGCAACAGCTTTCAGGGCTGCCACCTTCCGTGTGGGACAAGGAGCCGGATGTGTGCCTTTCTGGAAACAGGCCCTGCCGAGGACGAGAGCCATGAGATGTTCCTCCTCTGGGCAAGCCCCGGTTCTGAATCCTGTTGTGCCTGTGAATAGGCTGCAGGGGGACGGTGAAGACCAGCAACAGCTTTCAGGGCTGCCACCTTCCGTGTGGGACAAGGAGCCGGATGTGTGCCTTTTCGGAAACAGGCTCTGCCGAGGACGAGAGCCATGAGATGTTCCTCCTCTGGGCAAGCCCGGGTCCTGAATCCTGTTGTGCCTGTGAATAGGCTGCAGGGGGACGGTGAAGACCAGCAACAGCTTCCAGGGCTGCCACCTTCCGTGTGGGACAAGGAGCCGGACGTGTGCCTTTTCGGAAACAAGCTCTGCCGAGGACGAGAGCCATGAGATGTTCCTCCTCTGGGCAAGCCCGGGTCCCAGATCCTGTTGTGCCTGTGAATAGGCTGCAGGGGGACGGTGAAGACCAGCAACAGCTTTCAGGGCTGCCACCTTCCGTGTGGGACAAGGAGCCGGACGTGTGCCTTTCTGGAAACAGGCCGTGCCGAGGACGAGAGCCATGAGATGTTCCTCCTCTGGGCAAGCCCGGGTCCCAGATCCTGTTGTGCCTGTGAATAGGCTGCAGGGGGACGGTGAAGACCAGCAACAGCTTCCAGGGCTGCCACCTTCCGTGTGGGACAAGGAGCCGGATGAGTGCCTTTTCGGAAACAGGCTCTGCCGAGGACGAGAGCCATGAGATGTTCCTCCTCTGGGCAAGCCCGGGTCCCAGATCCTGTTGTGCCTGTGAATAGGCTGCAGGGGGACGGTGAAGACCAGCAACAGCTTTCAGGGCTGCCACCTTCCGTGTGGGACAATGAGCCGGTCTTGTGCCTTTATGGAAACAGGCCCTGCGAGGACGAGAGCCATGAGATGTTCCTCCTCTGGGCAAGCCCGGGTCCCAGATCCTGTTGTGCCTGTGAATAGGCTGCAGGGGGACGGTGAAGACCAGCAACAGCTTCCAGGGCTGCCACCTTCCGTGTGGGACAAGGAGCCGGACGTGTGCCTTTCTGGAAACAGGCCCTGCCGAGGACGAGAGCCATGAGATGTTCCTCCTCTGGGCAAGCCCCGGTTCTGAATCCTGTTGTGCCTGTGAATAGGCTGCAGGGGGACGGTGAACACCAGCAACAGCTTTCACGGCTGCCACCTTCCGTGTGGGACAAGGAGCCGGACGTGTGCCTTTCTGGAAACAGGCCGTGCCGAGGACGAGAGCCATGAGATGTTCCTCCTCTGGGCAAGCCCGGGTCCCAGATCCTGTTGTGCCTGTGAATAGGCTGCAGGGGGACGGTGAAGACCAGCAACAGCTTTCAGGGCTGCCACCTTCCGTGTGGGACAAGGAGCCGGACGTGTGCCTTTTCGGAATCAGGCTCTGCCGAGGACGAGAGCCATGAGATGTTCCTCCTCTAGGCAAGCCCGGGTCCAAATCCTGTTGTGCCTGTGAATAGGCTGCAGGGGGACGGTGAAGACCAGCAACAGCTTTCAGGGCTGCCACCTTCCGTGTGGGACAAGGAGCCGGACGTGTGCATTTTCGGAAACAGGATCTGCCGAGGACGAGAGCCATGAGATGTTCCTCCTCTGGGCAAGCCCGCGTCCAAATCCTGTTGTGCCTGTGAATAGGCTGCAGGGGGACGGTGAAGACCAGCAACAGCTTTCACGGCTGCCACCTTCCGTGTGGGACAAGGAGCCGGACGTGTGCCTTTCTGGAAACAGGCCGTGCGAGGACGAGAGCCATGAGATGTTCCTCCTCTGGGCAAGCCCGGGTCCCAGATCCTGTTGTGCCTGTGAATAGGCTGCAGGGGGACGGTGAAGACCAGCAACAGCTTTCAGGGCTGCCACCTTCCGTGTGGGACAAGGAGCCGGATGTGTGCCTTTTCGGAAACAGGCTCTGCCGAGGACGAGAGCCATGAGATGTTCCTCCTCTGGGCAAGCCCCGGTTCTGAATCCTGTTGTGCCTGTGAATAGGCTGCAGGGGGACGGTGAAGACCAGCAACAGCTTTCAGGGCTGCCACCTTCCGTGTGGGACAAGGAGCCGGACGTGTCTTTCTGGATACAGGCCCTGCCGAGGACGAGAGCCATGAGATGTTCCTCCTCTGGGCAAGCCCGGGTCCCAGATCCTGTTGTGCCTGTGAATAGGCTGCAGGGGGACGGTGAAGACCAGCAACAGCTTTCAGGGCTGCCACCTTCCGTGTGGGACAAGGAGCCGGATGAGTGCCTTTTCGGAGTCAGGCTCCGCCGAGGACGAGAGCCATGAGATGTTCCTCCTCTGGGCAAGCCCGGGTCCCAGATCCTGTTGTGCCTGTGAATAGTCTGCAGGGGGACGGTGAAGACCAGCAACATCTTTCAGGGCTGCCACCTTCCGTGTGGGACAAGGAGCCGGACGTGTGCCTTTTCGGAAACAAGCTCTGCCGAGGACGAGAGCCATGAGATGTTCCTCCTCTGGGCAAGCCTGGGTCCCAGATCCTGTTGTGCCTGTGAATAGGCTGCAGGGGGACGGTGAAGACCAGCAACAGCTTTCAGGGCTGCCACCTTCCGTGTGGGACAAGGAGCCGGACGTGTGCCTTTTCGGAATCAGGCTCTGCCGAGGACGAGAGCCATGAGATGTTCCTCCTCTGGGCAAGCCCGGGTCCAAATCCTGTTGTGCCTGTGAATAGGCTGCAGGGGGACGGTGAAGACCAGCAACAGCTTTCAGGGCTGCCACCTTCCGTGTGGGACAAGGAGCCGGACGTGTCTTTCTGGATACAGGCCCTGCCGAGGACGAGAGCCATGAGATGTTCCTCCTCTGGGCAAGCCCGCGTTCAAATCCTGTTGTGCCTGTGAATAGGCTGCAGGGGGACGGTGAAGACCAGCAACAGCTTTCACGGCTGCAATCTTCCGTGTGGGACAAGGAGCCGGACGTGTCTTTCTGGATACAGGCCCTGCCGAGGACGAGAGCCATGAGATGTTCCTCCTCTGGGCAAGCCCGGGTCCCAGATCCTGTTGTGCCTGTGAATAGTCTGCAGGGGGACGGTGAAGACCAGCAACATCTTTCAGGGCTGCCACCTTGCGTGTGGGATAAGGAGCCGGACGTGTGCCTTTTCGGAAACAAGCTCTGCCGAGGACGAGAGCCATGAGATGTTCCTCCTCTGGGCAAGCCCGGGTCCCAGATCCTGTTGTGCCTGTGAATAGGCTGCAGGGGGACGGTGAAGACCAGCAACAGCTTTCAGGGCTGCCACCTTCCGTGTGGGACAAGGAGCCGGACGTGTGCCTTTCTGGAAACAGGCCGTGCCGAGGACGAGAGCCATGAGATGTTCCTCCTCTGGGCAAGCCCGGGTCCCAGATCCTGTTGTGCCTGTGAATAGGCTGCAGGGGGACGGTGAAGACCAGCAACAGCTTTCAGGGCTGCCACCTTCCGTGTGGGACAAGGAGCCGGATGTGTGCCTTTCTGGAAACAGGCCCTGCCGAGGACGAGAGCCATGAGATGTTCCTCCTCTGGGCAAGCCCCGGTTCTGAATCCTGTTGTGCCTGTGAATAGGCTGCAGGGGGACGGTGAAGACCAGCAACAGCTTTCAGGGCTGCCACCTTCCGTGTGGGACAAGGAGCCGGATGTGTGCCTTTTCGGAAACAGGCTCTGCCGAGGACGAGAGCCATGAGATGTTCCTCCTCTGGGCAAGCCCGGGTCCTGAATCCTGTTGTGCCTGTGAATAGGCTGCAGGGGGACGGTGAAGACCAGCAACAGCTTCCAGGGCTGCCACCTTCCGTGTGGGACAAGGAGCCGGATGTGTGCCTTTTCGGAAACAAGCTCTGCCGAGGACGAGAGCCATGAGATGTTCCTCCTCTGGGCAAGCCCGGGTCCCAGATCCTGTTGTGCCTGTGAATAGGCTGCAGGGGGACGGTGAAGACCAGCAACAGCTTTCACGGCTGCCACCTTCCGTGTGGGACAAGGAGCCGGACGTGTGCCTTTCTGGAAACAGGCCGTGCGAGGACGAGAGCCATGAGATGTTCCTCCTCTGGGCAAGCCCGGGTCCCAGATCCTGTTGTGCCTGTGAATAGGCTGCAGGGGGACGGTGAAGACCAGCAACAGCTTTCAGGGCTGCCACCTTCCGTGTGGGACAAGGAGCCGGATGTGTGCCTTTTCGGAAACAGGCTCTGCCGAGGACGAGAGCCATGAGATGTTCCTCCTCTGGGCAAGCCCGGGTCCTGAATCCTGTTGTGCCTGTGAATAGGCTGCAGGGGGACGGTGAAGACCAGCAACAGCTTTCAGGGCTGCCACCTTCCGTGTGGGACAAGGAGCCGGTCTTGTGCCTTTATGGAAACAGGCCCTGCCGAGGACGAGAGCCATGAGATGTTCCTCCTCTGGGCAAGGCCGGGTCCCAGATCCTGTTGTGCCTGTGAATAGGCTGCAGGGGGACGGTGAAGACCAGCAACAGCTTCCAGGGCTGCCACCTTCCGTGTGGGACAAGGAGCCGGATGTGTGCCTTTCTGGAAACAGGCCGTGCCGAGGACGAGAGCCATGAGATGTTCCTCCTCTGGGCAAGCCCGCGTCCAAATCCTGTTGTGCCTGTGAATAGGCTGCAGGGGGACGGTGAAGACCAGCAACAGCTTTCAGGGCTGCCACCTTCCGTGTGGGACAAGGAGCCGGACGTGTCTTTCTGGATACAGGCCCTGCCGAGGACGAGAGCCATGAGATGTTCCTCCTCTGGGCAAGCCCGGGTCCCAGATCCTGTTGTGCCTGTGAATAGGCTGCAGGGGGACGGTGAAGACCAGCAACAGCTTTCAGGGCTGCCACCTTCCGTGTGGGACAAGGAGCCGGATGAGTGCCTTTTCGGAGTCAGGCTCCGCCGAGGACGAGAGCCATGAGATGTTCCTCCTCTGGGCAAGCCCGGGTCCCAGATCCTGTTGTGCCTGTGAATAGTCTGCAGGGGGACGGTGAAGACCAGCAACATCTTTCAGGGCTGCCACCTTCCGTGTGGGACAAGGAGCCGGACGTGTGCCTTTTCGGAAACAAGCTCTGCCGAGGACGAGAGCCATGAGATGTTCCTCCTCTGGGCAAGCCCGGGTCCCAGATCCTGTTGTGCCTGTGAATAGGCTGCAGGGGGACGGTGAAGACCAGCAACAGCTTTCAGGGCTGCCACCTTCCGTGTGGGACAAGGAGCCGGACGTGTGCCTTTTCGGAATCAGGCTCTGCCGAGGACGAGAGCCATGAGATGTTCCTCCTCTAGGCAAGCCCGGGTCCAAATCCTGTTGTGCCTGTGAATAGGCTGCAGGGGGACGGTGAAGACCAGCAACAGCTTTCAGGGCTGCCACCTTCCGTGTGGGACAAGGAGCCGGACGTGTCTTTCTGGATACAGGCCCTGCCGAGGACGAGAGCCATGAGATGTTCCTCCTCTGGGCAAGCCCGGGTCCCAGATCCTGTTGTGCCTGTGAATAGTCTGCAGGGGGACGGTGAAGACCAGCAACAGCTTTCAGGGCTGCCACCTTCCGTGTGGGATAAGGAGCCGGACGTGTGCCTTTTCGGAAACAAGCTCTGCCGAGGACGAGAGCCATGAGATGTTCCTCCTCTGGGCAAGCCCGGGTCCCAGATCCTGTTGTGCCTGTGAATAGGCTGCAGGGGGACGGTGAAGACCAGCAACAGCTTTCAGGGCTGCCACCTTCCGTGTGGGACAAGGAGCCGGACGTGTGCCTTTCTGGAAACAGGCCGTGCCGAGGACGAGAGCCATGAGATGTTCCTCCTCTGGGCAAGCCCGGGTCCCAGATCCTGTTGTGCCTGTGAATAGGCTGCAGGGGGACGGTGAAGACCAGCAACAGCTTTCAGGGCTGCCACCTTCCGTGTGGGACAAGGAGCCGGATGTGTGCCTTTCTGGAAACAGGCCCTGCCGAGGACGAGAGCCATGAGATGTTCCTCCTCTGGGCAAGCCCCGGTTCTGAATCCTGTTGTGCCTGTGAATAGGCTGCAGGGGGACGGTGAAGACCAGCAACAGCTTTCAGGGCTGCCACCTTCCGTGTGGGACAAGGAGCCGGATGTGTGCCTTTTCGGAAACAGGCTCTGCCGAGGACGAGAGCCATGAGATGTTCCTCCTCTGGGCAAGCCCGGGTCCTGAATCCTGTTGTGCCTGTGAATAGGCTGCAGGGGGACGGTGAAGACCAGCAACAGCTTCCAGGGCTGCCACCTTCCGTGTGGGACAAGGAGCCGGATGTGTGCCTTTTCGGAAACAAGCTCTGCCGAGGACGAGAGCCATGAGATGTTCCTCCTCTGGGCAAGCCCGGGTCCCAGATCCTGTTGTGCCTGTGAATAGGCTGCAGGGGGACGGTGAACACCAGCAACAGCTTTCACGGCTGCCACCTTCCGTGTGGGACAAGGAGCCGGACGTGTGCCTTTCTGGAAACAGGCCGTGCCGAGGACGAGAGCCATGAGATGTTCCTCCTCTGGGCAAGCCCGGGTCCCAGATCCTGTTGTGCCTGTGAATAGGCTGCAGGGGGACGGTGAAGACCAGCAACAGCTTTCAGGGCTGCCACCTTCCGTGTGGGACAAGGAGCCGGTCTTGTGCCTTTATGGAAACAGGCCCTGCCGAGGACGAGAGCCATGAGATGTTCCTCCTCTGTGCAAGGCCGGGTCCCAGATCCTGTTGTGCCTGTGAATAGGCTGCAGGGGGACGGTGAAGACCAGCAACAGCTTTCAGGGCTGCCACCTTCCGTGTGGGACAATGAGCCGGACGTGTCTTTCTGGATACAGGCCCTGCCGAGGACGAGAGCCATGAGATGTTCCTCCTCTGGGCAAGCCCGGGTCCCAGATCCTGTTGTGCCTGTGAATAGGCTGCAGGGGGACGGTGAACACCAGCAACAGCTTTCACGGCTGCCACCTTCCGTGTGGGACAAGGAGCCGGACGTGTGCATTTTCGGAAACAGGACCTGCCGAGGACGAGAGCCATGAGATGTTCATCCTCTGGGCAAGCCCGCGTTCAAATCCTGTTGTGCCTGTGAATAGGCTGCAGGGGGACGGTGAAGACCAGCAACAGCTTTCACGGCTGCAACCTTCCGTGTGTGACAAGGAGCCGGACGTGTCTTTCTGGATACAGGCCCTGCCGAGGACGAGAGCCATGAGATGTTCCTCCTCTGGGCAAGCCCGGGTCCCAGATCCTGTTGTGCCTGTGAATAGTCTGCAGGGGGACGGTGAAGACCAGCAACATCTTTCAGGGCTGCCACCTTGCGTGTGGGATAAGGAGCCGGACGTGTGCCTTTTCGGAAACAAGCTCTGCCGAGGACGAGAGCCATGAGATGTTCCTCCTCTGGGCAAGCCCGGGTCCCAGATCCTGTTGTGCCTGTGAATAGGCTGCAGGGGGACGGTGAAGACCAGCAACAGCTTTCAGGGCTGCCACCTTCCGTGTGGGACAAGGAGCCGGACGTGTGCCTTTCTGGAAACAGGCCGTGCCGAGGACGAGAGCCATGAGATGTTCCTCCTCTGGGCAAGCCCGGGTCCCAGATCCTGTTGTGCCTGTGAATAGGCTGCAGGGGGACGGTGAAGACCAGCAACAGCTTTCAGGGCTGCCACCTTCCGTGTGGGACAAGGAGCCGGATGAGTGCCTTTTCGGAAACAGGCTCTGCCGAGGACGAGAGCCATGAGATGTTCCTCCTCTGGGCAAGCCCGGGTCCCAGATCCTGTTGTGCCTGTGAATAGGCTGCAGGGGGACGGTGAAGACCAGCAACAGCTTTCAGGGCTGCCACCTTCCGTGTGGGACAATGAGCCGGTCTTGTGCCTTTATGGAAACAGGCCCTGCGAGGACGAGAGCCATGAGATGTTCCTCCTCTGGGCAAGCCCGGGTCCCAGATCCTGTTGTGCCTGTGAATAGGCTGCAGGGGGACGGTGAAGACCAGCAACAGCTTCCAGGGCTGCCACCTTCCGTGTGGGACAAGGAGCCGGACGTGTGCCTTTCTGAAAACAGGCCCTGCCGAGGACGAGAGCCATGAGATGTTCCTCCTCTGGGCAAGCCCCGGTTCTGAATCCTGTTGTGCCTGTGAATAGGCTGCAGGGGGACGGTGAACACCAGCAACAGCTTTCACGGCTGCCACCTTCCGTGTGGGACAAGGAGCCGGACGTGTGCCTTTCTGGAAACAGGCCGTGCCGAGGACGAGAGCCATGAGATGTTCCTCCTCTGGGCAAGCCCGGGTCCCAGATCCTGTTGTGCCTGTGAATAGGCTGCAGGGGGACGGTGAAGACCAGCAACAGCTTTCAGGGCTGCCACCTTCCGTGTGGGACAAGGAGCCGGACGTGTGCCTTTTCGGAATCAGGCTCTGCCGAGGACGAGAGCCATGAGATGTTCCTCCTCTAGGCAAGCCCGGGTCCAAATCCTGTTGTGCCTGTGAATAGGCTGCAGGGGGACGGTGAAGACCAGCAACAGCTTTCAGGGCTGCCACCTTCCGTGTGGGACAAGGAGCCGGACGTGTGCATTTTCGGAAACAGGATCTGCCGAGGACGAGAGCCATGAGATGTTCCTCCTCTGGGCAAGCCCGCGTCCAAATCCTGTTGTGCCTGTGAATAGGCTGCAGGGGGACGGTGAAGACCAGCAACAGCTTTCACGGCTGCCACCTTCCGTGTGGGACAAGGAGCCGGACGTGTGCCTTTCTGGAAACAGGCCGTGCGAGGACGAGAGCCATGAGATGTTCCTCCTCTGGGCAAGCCTGGGTCCCAGATCCTGTTGTGCCTGTGAATAGGCTGCAGGGGGACGGTGAAGACCAGCAACAGCTTTCAGGGCTGCCACCTTCCGTGTGGGACAAGGAGCCGGATGTGTGCCTTTTCGGAAACAGGCTCTGCCGAGGACGAGAGCCATGAGATGTTCCTCCTCTGGGCAAGCCCCGGTTCTGAATCCTGTTGTGCCTGTGAATAGGCTGCAGGGGGACGGTGAAGACCAGCAACAGCTTTCAGGGCTGCCACCTTCCGTGTGGGACAAGGAGCCGGTCTTGTGCCTTTATGGAAACAGGCCCTGCCGAGGACGAGAGCCATGAGATGTTCCTCCTCTGGGCAAGGCCGGGTCCCAGATCCTGTTGTGCCTGTGAATAGGCTGCAGGGGGACGGTGAAGACCAGCAACAGCTTCCAGGGCTGCCACCTTCCGTGTGGGACAAGGAGCCGGATGTGTGCCTTTCTGGAAACAGGCCGTGCCGAGGACGAGAGCCAAGAGATGTTCCTCCTCTGGCCACGCCCGGGTCCCAGATCCTGTTGTGCCTGTGAATAGGCTGCAGGGGGACGGTGAAGACCAGCAACAGCTTTCAGGGCTGCCACCTTCCGTGTGGGACAAGGAGCCGGACGTGTGCATTTTCGGAAACAGGATCTGCCGAGGACGAGAGCCATGAGATGTTCCTCCTCTGGGCAAGCCCGCGTCCAAATCCTGTTGTGCCTGTGAATAGGCTGCAGGGGGACGGTGAAGACCAGCAACAGCTTTCAGGGCTGCCACCTTCCGTGTGGGACAAGGAGCCGGACGTGTCTTTCTGGATACAGGCCCTGCCGAGGACGAGAGCCATGAGATGTTCCTCCTCTGGGCAAGCCCGGGTCCCAGATCCTGTTGTGCCTGTGAATAGGCTGCAGGGGGACGGTGAAGACCAGCAACAGCTTTCAGGGCTGCCACCTTCCGTGTGGGACAAGGAGCCGGATGAGTGCCTTTTCGGAGTCAGGCTCCGCCGAGGACGAGAGCCATGAGATGTTCCTCCTCTGGGCAAGCCCGGGTCCCAGATCCTGTTGTGCCTGTGAATAGTCTGCAGGGGGACGGTGAAGACCAGCAACATCTTTCAGGGCTGCCACCTTCCGTGTGGGACAAGGAGCCGGACGTGTGCCTTTTCGGAAACAAGCTCTGCCGAGGACGAGAGCCATGAGATGTTCCTCCTCTGGGCAAGCCCGGGTCCCAGATCCTGTTGTGCCTGTGAATAGGCTGCAGGGGGACGGTGAAGACCAGCAACAGCTTTCAGGGCTGCCACCTTCCGTGTGGGACAAGGAGCCGGACGTGTGCCTTTTCGGAATCAGGCTCTGCCGAGGACGAGAGCCATGAGATGTTCCTCCTCTGGGCAAGCCCGGGTCCAAATCCTGTTGTGCCTGTGAATAGGCTGCAGGGGGACGGTGAAGACCAGCAACAGCTTTCAGGGCTGCCACCTTCCGTGTGGGACAAGGAGCCGGACGTGTCTTTCTGGATACAGGCCCTGCCGAGGACGAGAGCCATGAGATGTTCCTTCTCTGGGCAAGCCCGGGTCCCAGATCCTGTTGTGCCTGTGAATAGGCTGCAGGGGGACGGTGAAGACCAGCAACAGCTTTCAGGGCTGCCACCTTCCGTGTGGGACAAGGAGCCGGACGTGTGCATTTTCGGAAACAGGACCTGCCGAGGACGAGAGCCATGAGATGTTCCTCCTCTGGGCAAGCCCGCGTTCAAATCCTGTTGTGCCTGTGAATAGGCTGCAGGGGGACGGTGAAGACCAGCAACAGCTTTCACGGCTGCAATCTTCCGTGTGGGACAAGGAGCCGGACGTGTCTTTCTGGATACAGGCCCTGCCGAGGACGAGAGCCATGAGATGTTCCTCCTCTGGGCAAGCCCGGGTCCCAGATCCTGTTGTGCCTGTGAATAGTCTGCAGGGGGACGGTGAAGACCAGCAACATCTTTCAGGGCTGCCACCTTGCGTGTGGGATAAGGAGCCGGACGTGTGCCTTTTCGGAAACAAGCTCTGCCGAGGACGAGAGCCATGAGATGTTCCTCCTCTGGGCAAGCCCGGGTCCCAGATCCTGTTGTGCCTGTGAATAGGCTGCAGGGGGACGGTGAAGACCAGCAACAGCTTTCAGGGCTGCCACCTTCCGTGTGGGACAAGGAGCCGGACGTGTGCCTTTCTGGAAACAGGCCGTGCCGAGGACGAGAGCCATGAGATGTTCCTCCTCTGGGCAAGCCCGGGTCCCAGATCCTGTTGTGCCTGTGAATAGGCTGCAGGGGGACGGTGAAGACCAGCAACAGCTTTCAGGGCTGCCACCTTCCGTGTGGGACAAGGAGCCGGATGTGTGCCTTTCTGGAAACAGGCCCTGCCGAGGACGAGAGCCATGAGATGTTCCTCCTCTGGGCAAGCCCCGGTTCTGAATCCTGTTGTGCCTGTGAATAGGCTGCAGGGGGACGGTGAAGACCAGCAACAGCTTTCACGGCTGCAATCTTCCGTGTGGGACAAGGAGCCGGACGTGTCTTTCTGGATACAGGCCCTGCCGAGGACGAGAGCCATGAGATGTTCCTCCTCTGGGCAAGGCCGGGTCCCAGATCCTGTTGTGCCTGTGAATAGGCTGCAGGGGGACGGTGAAGACCAGCAACAGCTTCCAGGGCTGCCACCTTCCGTGTGGGACAAGGAGCCGGATGTGTGCCTTTCTGGAAACAGGCCGTGCCGAGGACGAGAGCCATGAGATGTTCCTCCTCTGGCCACGCCCGGGTCCCAGATCCTGTTGTGCCTGTGAATAGGCTGCAGGGGGACGGTGAAGACCAGCAACAGCTTTCAGGGCTGCCACCTTCCGTGTGGGACAAGGAGCCGGACGTGTCTTTCTGGATACAGGCCCTGCCGAGGACGAGAGCCATGAGATGTTCCTTCTCTGGGCAAGCCCGGGTCCCAGATCCTGTTGTGCCTGTGAATAGGCTGCAGGGGGACGGTGAAGACCAGCAACAGCTTTCAGGGCTGCCACCTTCCGTGTGGGACAAGGAGCCGGACGTGTGCATTTTCGGAAACAGGACCTGCCGAGGACGAGAGCCATGAGATGTTCCTCCTCTGGGCAAGCCCGCGTTCAAATCCTGTTGTGCCTGTGAATAGGCTGCAGGGGGACGGTGAAGACCAGCAACAGCTTTCACGGCTGCAATCTTCCGTGTGGGACAAGGAGCCGGACGTGTCTTTCTGGATACAGGCCCTGCCGAGGACGAGAGCCATGAGATGTTCCTCCTCTGGGCAAGCCCGGGTCCCAGATCCTGTTGTGCCTGTGAATAGTCTGCAGGGGGACGGTGAAGACCAGCAACATCTTTCAGGGCTGCCACCTTGCGTGTGGGATAAGGAGCCGGACGTGTGCCTTTTCGGAAACAAGCTCTGCCGAGGACGAGAGCCATGAGATGTTCCTCCTCTGGGCAAGCCCGGGTCCCAGATCCTGTTGTGCCTGTGAATAGGCTGCAGGGGGACGGTGAAGACCAGCAACAGCTTTCAGGGCTGCCACCTTCCGTGTGGGACAAGGAGCCGGACGTGTGCCTTTCTGGAAACAGGCCGTGCCGAGGACGAGAGCCATGAGATGTTCCTCCTCTGGGCAAGCCCGGGTCCCAGATCCTGTTGTGCCTGTGAATAGGCTGCAGGGGGACGGTGAAGACCAGCAACAGCTTTCAGGGCTGCCACCTTCCGTGTGGGACAAGGAGCCGGATGTGTGCCTTTCTGGAAACAGGCCCTGCCGAGGACGAGAGCCATGAGATGTTCCTCCTCTGGGCAAGCCCCGGTTCTGAATCCTGTTGTGCCTGTGAATAGGCTGCAGGGGGACGGTGAAGACCAGCAACAGCTTTCAGGGCTGCCACCTTCCGTGTGGGACAAGGAGCCGGATGTGTGCCTTTTCGGAAACAGGCTCTGCCGAGGACGAGAGCCATGAGATGTTCCTCCTCTGGGCAAGCCCGGGTCCTGAATCCTGTTGTGCCTGTGAATAGGCTGCAGGGGGACGGTGAAGACCAGCAACAGCTTCCAGGGCTGCCACCTTCCGTGTGGGACAAGGAGCCGGATGTGTGCCTTTTCGGAAACAAGCTCTGCCGAGGACGAGAGCCATGAGATGTTCCTCCTCTGGGCAAGCCCGGGTCCCAGATCCTGTTGTGCCTGTGAATAGGCTGCAGGGGGACGGTGAAGACCAGCAACAGCTTTCACGGCTGCCACCTTCCGTGTGGGACAAGGAGCCGGACGTGTGCCTTTCTGGAAACAGGCCGTGCGAGGACGAGAGCCATGAGATGTTCCTCCTCTGGGCAAGCCCGGGTCCCAGATCCTGTTGTGCCTGTGAATAGGCTGCAGGGGGACGGTGAAGACCAGCAACAGCTTTCAGGGCTGCCACCTTCCGTGTGGGACAAGGAGCCGGATGTGTGCCTTTTCGGAAACAGGCTCTGCCGAGGACGAGAGCCATGAGATGTTCCTCCTCTGGGCAAGCCCGGGTCCTGAATCCTGTTGTGCCTGTGAATAGGCTGCAGGGGGACGGTGAAGACCAGCAACAGCTTTCAGGGCTGCCACCTTCCGTGTGGGACAAGGAGCCGGTCTTGTGCCTTTATGGAAACAGGCCCTGCCGAGGACGAGAGC
The DNA here is from genome assembly GCF_929443795.1 of Astur gentilis. Classification (NCBI taxonomy): domain Eukaryota; kingdom Metazoa; phylum Chordata; class Aves; order Accipitriformes; family Accipitridae; genus Astur; species Astur gentilis. The sequence continues at coordinate 1,699,315 of NW_026061071.1, forward strand.
CATGAGATGTTCCTCCTCTGGGCAAGGCCGGGTCCCAGATCCTGTTGTGCCTGTGAATAGGCTGCAGGGGGACGGTGAAGACCAGCAACAGCTTCCAGGGCTGCCACCTTCCGTGTGGGACAAGGAGCCGGATGTGTGCCTTTCTGGAAACAGGCCGTGCCGAGGACGAGAGCCATGAGATGTTCCTCCTCTGGGCAAGCCCGGGTCCCAGATCCTGTTGTGCCTGTGAATAGGCTGCAGGGGGACGGTGAAGACCAGCAACAGCTTTCAGGGCTGCCACCTTCCGTGTGGGACAAGGAGCCGGACGTGTGCATTTTCGGAAACAGGATCTGCCGAGGACGAGAGCCATGAGATGTTCCTCCTCTGGGCAAGCCCGCGTCCAAATCCTGTTGTGCCTGTGAATAGGCTGCAGGGGGACGGTGAAGACCAGCAACAGCTTTCAGGGCTGCCACCTTCCGTGTGGGACAAGGAGCCGGACGTGTCTTTCTGGATACAGGCCCTGCCGAGGACGAGAGCCATGAGATGTTCCTCCTCTGGGCAAGCCCGGGTCCCAGATCCTGTTGTGCCTGTGAATAGGCTGCAGGGGGACGGTGAAGACCAGCAACAGCTTTCACGGCTGCCACCTTCCGTGTGGGACAAGGAGCCGGATGAGTGCCTTTTCGGAGTCAGGCTCCGCCGAGGACGAGAGCCATGAGATGTTCCTCCTCTGGGCAAGCCCGGGTCCCAGATCCTGTTGTGCCTGTGAATAGTCTGCAGGGGGACGGTGAAGACCAGCAACATCTTTCAGGGCTGCCACCTTCCGTGTGGGACAAGGAGCCGGACGTGTGCCTTTTCGGAAACAAGCTCTGCCGAGGACGAGAGCCATGAGATGTTCCTCCTCTGGGCAAGCCCGGGTCCCAGATCCTGTTGTGCCTGTGAATAGGCTGCAGGGGGACGGTGAAGACCAGCAACAGCTTTCAGGGCTGCCACCTTCCGTGTGGGACAAGGAGCCGGTCTTGTGCCTTTATGGAAACAGGCCCTGCCGAGGACGAGAGCCATGAGATGTTCCTCCTCTGGGCAAGGCCGGGTCCCAGATCCTGTTGTGCCTGTGAATAGGCTGCAGGGGGACGGTGAAGACCAGCAACAGCTTCCAGGGCTGCCACCTTCCGTGTGGGACAAGGAGCCGGATGTGTGCCTTTCTGGAAACAGGCCGTGCCGAGGACGAGAGCCATGAGATGTTCCTCCTCTGGCCACGCCCGGGTCCCAGATCCTGTTGTGCCTGTGAATAGGCTGCAGGGGGACGGTGAAGACCAGCAACAGCTTTCAGGGCTGCCACCTTCCGTGTGGGACAAGGAGCCGGACGTGTCTTTCTGGATACAGGCCCTGCCGAGGACGAGAGCCATGAGATGTTCCTTCTCTGGGCAAGCCCGGGTCCCAGATCCTGTTGTGCCTGTGAATAGGCTGCAGGGGGACGGTGAAGACCAGCAACAGCTTTCAGGGCTGCCACCTTCCGTGTGGGACAAGGAGCCGGACGTGTGCATTTTTGGAAACAGGACCTGCCGAGGACGAGAGCCATGAGATGTTCCTCCTCTGGGCAAGCCCGCGTTCAAATCCTGTTGTGCCTGTGAATAGGCTGCAGGGGGACGGTGAAGACCAGCAACAGCTTTCACGGCTGCAATCTTCCGTGTGGGACAAGGAGCCGGACGTGTCTTTCTGGATACAGGCCCTGCCGAGGACGAGAGCCATGAGATGTTCCTCCTCTGGGCAAGCCCGGGTCCCAGATCCTGTTGTGCCTGTGAATAGTCTGCAGGGGGACGGTGAAGACCAGCAACATCTTTCAGGGCTGCCACCTTGCGTGTGGGATAAGGAGCCGGACGTGTGCCTTTTCGGAAACAAGCTCTGCCGAGGACGAGAGCCATGAGATGTTCCTCCTCTGGGCAAGCCCGGGTCCCAGATCCTGTTGTGCCTGTGAATAGGCTGCAGGGGGACGGTGAAGACCAGCAACAGCTTTCAGGGCTGCCACCTTCCGTGTGGGACAAGGAGCCGGACGTGTGCCTTTCTGGAAACAGGCCGTGCCGAGGACGAGAGCCATGAGATGTTCCTCCTCTGGGCAAGCCCGGGTCCCAGATCCTGTTGTGCCTGTGAATAGGCTGCAGGGGGACGGTGAAGACCAGCAACAGCTTTCAGGGCTGCCACCTTCCGTGTGGGACAAGGAGCCGGATGTGTGCCTTTCTGGAAACAGGCCCTGCCGAGGACGAGAGCCATGAGATGTTCCTCCTCTGGGCAAGCCCCGGTTCTGAATCCTGTTGTGCCTGTGAATAGGCTGCAGGGGGACGGTGAAGACCAGCAACAGCTTTCAGGGCTGCCACCTTCCGTATGGGACAAGGAGCCGGATGTGTGCCTTTTCGGAAACAGACTGTGCCGAGGACGAGAGCCATGAGATGTTCCTCCTCTGGGCAAGCCCGGGTCCTGAATCCTGTTGTGCCTGTGAATAGGCTGCAGGGGGACGGTGAAGACCAGCAACAGCTTCCAGGGCTGCCACCTTCCGTGTGGGACAAGGAGCCGGATGTGTGCCTTTTCGGAAACAAGCTCTGCCGAGGACGAGAGCCATGAGATGTTCCTCCTCTGGGCAAGCCCGGGTCCCAGATCCTGTTGTGCCTGTGAATAGGCTGCAGGGGGACGGTGAAGACCAGCAACAGCTTTCACGGCTGCCACCTTCCGTGTGGGACAAGGAGCCGGACGTGTGCCTTTCTGGAAACAGGCCGTGCGAGGACGAGAGCCATGAGATGTTCCTCCTCTGGGCAAGCCCGGGTCCCAGATCCTGTTGTGCCTGTGAATAGGCTGCAGGGGGACGGTGAAGACCAGCAACAGCTTTCAGGGCTGCCACCTTCCGTGTGGGACAAGGAGCCGGATGTGTGCCTTTTCGGAAACAGGCTCTGCCGAGGACGAGAGCCATGAGATGTTCCTCCTCTGGGCAAGCCCGGGTCCTGAATCCTGTTGTGCCTGTGAATAGGCTGCAGGGGGACGGTGAAGACCAGCAACAGCTTTCAGGGCTGCCACCTTCCGTGTGGGACAAGGAGCCGGTCTTGTGCCTTTATGGAAACAGGCCCTGCCGAGGACGAGAGCCATGAGATGTTCCTCCTCTGTGCAAGGCCGGGTCCCAGATCCTGTTGTGCCTGTGAATAGGCTGCAGGGGGACGGTGAAGACCAGCAACAGCTTCCAGGGCTGCCACCTTCCGTGTGGGACAAGGAGCCGGATGTGTGCCTTTCTGGAAACAGGCCGTGCCGAGGACGAGAGCCATGAGATGTTCCTCCTCTGGCCACGCCCGGGTCCCAGATCCTGTTGTGCCTGTGAATAGGCTGCAGGGGGACGGTGAAGACCAGCAACAGCTTTCAGGGCTGCCACCTTCCGTGTGGGACAAGGAGCCGGACGTGTGCATTTTCGGAAACAGGATCTGCCGAGGACGAGAGCCATGAGATGTTCCTCCTCTGGGCAAGCCCGCGTCCAAATCCTGTTGTGCCTGTGAATAGGCTGCAGGGGGACGGTGAAGACCAGCAACAGCTTTCAGGGCTGCCACCTTCCGTGTGGGACAAGGAGCCGGACGTGTCTTTCTGGATACAGGCCCTGCCGAGGACGAGAGCCATGAGATGTTCCTCCTCTGGGCAAGCCCGGGTCCCAGATCCTGTTGTGCCTGTGAATAGGCTGCAGGGGGACGGTGAAGACCAGCAACAGCTTTCACGGCTGCCACCTTCCGTGTGGGACAAGGAGCCGGATGAGTGCCTTTTCGGAGTCAGGCTCCGCCGAGGACGAGAGCCATGAGATGTTCCTCCTCTGGGCAAGCCCGGGTCCCAGATCCTGTTGTGCCTGTGAATAGTCTGCAGGGGGACGGTGAAGACCAGCAACATCTTTCAGGGCTGCCACCTTCCGTGTGGGACAAGGAGCCGGACGTGTGCCTTTTCGGAAACAAGCTCTGCCGAGGACGAGAGCCATGAGATGTTCCTCCTCTGGGCAAGCCCGGGTCCCAGATCCTGTTGTGCCTGTGAATAGGCTGCAGGGGGACGGTGAAGACCAGCAACAGCTTTCAGGGCTGCCACCTTCCGTGTGGGACAAGGAGCCGGACGTGTGCCTTTTCGGAATCAGGCTCTGCCGAGGACGAGAGCCATGAGATGTTCCTCCTCTAGGCAAGCCCGGGTCCAAATCCTGTTGTGCCTGTGAATAGGCTGCAGGGGGACGGTGAAGACCAGCAACAGCTTTCAGGGCTGCCACCTTCCGTGTGGGACAAGGAGCCGGACGTGTCTTTCTGGATACAGGCCCTGCCGAGGACGAGAGCCATGAGATGTTCCTTCTCTGGGCAAGCCCGGGTCCCAGATCCTGTTGTGCCTGTGAATAGGCTGCAGGGGGACGGTGAAGACCAGCAACAGCTTTCAGGGCTGCCACCTTCCGTGTGGGACAAGGAGCCGGACGTGTGCATTTTCGGAAACAGGACCTGCCGAGGACGAGAGCCATGAGATGTTCCTCCTCTGGGCAAGCCCGCGTTCAAATCCTGTTGTGCCTGTGAATAGGCTGCAGGGGGACGGTGAAGACCAGCAACAGCTTTCAGGGCTGCCACCTTCCGTGTGGGACAAGGAGCCGGATGTGTGCCTTTCTGGAAACAGGCCCTGCCGAGGACGAGAGCCATGAGATGTTCCTCCTCTGGGCAAGCCCCGGTTCTGAATCCTGTTGTGCCTGTGAATAGGCTGCAGGGGGACGGTGAAGACCAGCAACAGCTTTCAGGGCTGCCACCTTCCGTGTGGGATAAGGAGCCGGACGTGTGCCTTTTCGGAAACAAGCTCTGCCGAGGACGAGAGCCATGAGATGTTCCTCCTCTGGGCAAGCCCGGGTCCCAGATCCTGTTGTGCCTGTGAATAGGCTGCAGGGGGACGGTGAAGACCAGCAACAGCTTTCAGGGCTGCCACCTTCCGTGTGGGACAAGGAGCCGGACGTGTGCCTTTCTGGAAACAGGCCGTGCCGAGGACGAGAGCCATGAGATGTTCCTCCTCTGGGCAAGCCCGGGTCCCAGATCCTGTTGTGCCTGTGAATAGGCTGCAGGGGGACGGTGAAGACCAGCAACAGCTTTCAGGGCTGCCACCTTCCGTGTGGGACAAGGAGCCGGATGTGTGCCTTTCTGGAAACAGGCCCTGCCGAGGACGAGAGCCATGAGATGTTCCTCCTCTGGGCAAGCCCCGGTTCTGAATCCTGTTGTGCCTGTGAATAGGCTGCAGGGGGACGGTGAAGACCAGCAACAGCTTTCAGGGCTGCCACCTTCCGTGTGGGACAAGGAGCCGGATGTGTGCCTTTTCGGAAACAGGCTCTGCCGAGGACGAGAGCCATGAGATGTTCCTCCTCTGGGCAAGCCCGGGTCCCAGATCCTGTTGTGCCTGTGAATAGGCTGCAGGGGGACGGTGAAGACCAGCAACAGCTTCCAGGGCTGCCACCTTCCGTGTGGGACAAGGAGCCGGATGTGTGCCTTTTCGGAAACAAGCTCTGCCGAGGACGAGAGCCATGAGATGTTCCTCCTCTGGGCAAGCCCGGGTCCCAGATCCTGTTGTGCCTGTGAATAGGCTGCAGGGGGACGGTGAACACCAGCAACAGCTTTCACGGCTGCCACCTTCCGTGTGGGACAAGGAGCCGGATGTGTGCCTTTCTGGAAACAGGCCCTGCCGAGGACGAGAGCCATGAGATGTTCCTCCTCTGGGCAAGCCCGGGTCCCAGATCCTGTTGTGCCTGTGAATAGGCTGCAGGGGGACGGTGAAGACCAGCAACAGCTTTCAGGGCTGCCAAATTCCGTGTGGGACAAGGAGCCGGATGAGTGCCTTTTCGGAAACAGGCTCTGCCGAGGACGAGAGCCATGAGATGTTCCTCCTCTGGGCAAGCCCGGGTCCCAGATCCTGTTGTGCCTGTGAATAGGCTGCAGGGGGACGGTGAAGACCAGCAACAGCTTTCAGGGCTGCCACCTTCCGTGGGGGACAAGGAGCCGGACGTGTGCCTTTTCGGAATCAGGCCCTGCGAGGACGAGAGCCATGAGATGTTCCTCCTCTAGGCAAGCCCGGGTCCAAATCCTGTTGTGCCTGTGAATAGGCTGCAGGGGGACGGTGAAGACCAGCAACAGCTTTCAGGGCTGCCACCTTCCGTGTGGGACAATGAGCCGGACGTGTCTTTCTGGATACAGGCCCTGCCGAGGACGAGAGCCATGAGATGTTCCTCCTCTGGGCAAGCCCGGGTCCCAGATCCTGTTGTGCCTGTGAATAGGCTGCAGGGGGACGGTGAAGACCAGCAACAGCTTTCAGGGCTGCCACCTTCCGTGTGGGACAAGGAGCCGGACGTGTGCATTTTCGGAAACAGGACCTGCCGAGGACGAGAGCCATGAGATGTTCCTCCTCTGGGCAAGCCCGCGTTCAAATCCTGTTGTGCCTGTGAATAGGCTGCAGGGGGACGGTGAAGACCAGCAACAGCTTTCACGGCTGCAACCTTCCGTGTGGGACAAGGAGCCGGACGTGTCTTTCTGGATACAGGCCCTGCCGAGGACGAGAGCCATGAGATGTTCCTCCTCTGGGCAAGCCCGGGTCCCAGATCCTGTTGTGCCTGTGAATAGTCTGCAGGGGGACGGTGAAGACCAGCAACATCTTTCAGGGCTGCCACCTTGCGTGTGGGATAAGGAGCCGGACGTGTGCCTTATCGGAAACAAGCTCTGCCGAGGACGAGAGCCATGAGATGTTCCTCCTCTGGGCAAGCCCGGGTCCCAGATCCTGTTGTGCCTGTGAATAGGCTGCAGGGGGACGGTGAAGACCAGCAACAGCTTTCAGTGCTGCCACCTTCCGTGTGGGACAAGGAGCCGGACGTGTGCCTTTCTGGAAACAGGCCGTGCCGAGGACGAGAGCCATGAGATGTTCCTCCTCTGGGCAAGCCCGGGTCCCAGATCCTGTTGTGCCTGTGAATAGGCTGCAGGGGGACGGTGAAGACCAGCAACAGCTTTCAGGGCTGCCACCTTCCGTGTGGGACAAGGAGCCGGACGTGTGCCTTTCTGGAAACAGGCCCTGCCGAGGACGAGAGCCATGAGATGTTCCTCCTCTGGGCAAGCCCCGGTTCTGAATCCTGTTGTGCCTGTGAATAGGCTGCAGGGGGACGGTGAAGACCAGCAACAGCTTTCAGGGCTGCCACCTTCCGTGTGGGACAAGGAGCCGGATGTGTGCCTTTTCGGAAACAGGCTCTGCCGAGGACGAGAGCCATGAGATGTTCCTCCTCTGGGCAAGCCCGGGTCCTGAATCCTGTTGTGCCTGTGAATAGGCTGCAGGGGGACGGTGAAGACCAGCAACAGCTTCCAGGGCTGCCACCTTCCGTGTGGGACAAGGAGCCGGATGTGTGCCTTTTCGGAAACAAGCTCTGCCGAGGACGAGAGCCATGAGATGTTCCTCCTCTGGGCAAGCCCGGGTCCCAGATCCTGTTGTGCCTGTGAATAGGCTGCAGGGGGACGGTGAACACCAGCAACAGCTTTCACGGCTGCCACCTTCCGTGTGGGACAAGGAGCCGGACGTGTGCCTTTCTGGAAACAGGCCGTGCCGAGGACGAGAGCCATGAGATGTTCCTCCTCTGGGCAAGCCCGCGTCCAAATCCTGTTGTGCCTGTGAATAGGCTGCAGGGGGACGGTGAAGACCAGCAACAGCTTTCAGGGCTGCCACCTTCCGTGTGGGACAAGGAGCCGGATGTGTGCCTTTCTGGAAACAGGCCCTGCCGAGGACGAGAGCCATGAGATGTTCCTCCTCTGGGCAAGCCCCGGTTCTGAATCCTGTTGTGCCTGTGAATAGGCTGCAGGGGGACGGTGAAGACCAGCAACAGCTTTCAGGGCTGCCACCTTCCGTGTGGGACAAGGAGCCGGTCTTGTGCCTTTATGGAAACAGGCCCTGCCGAGGACGAGAGCCATGAGATGTTCCTCCTCTGGGCAAGGCCGGGTCCCAGATCCTGTTGTGCCTGTGAATAGGCTGCAGGGGGACGGTGAAGACCAGCAACAGCTTCCAGGGCTGCCACCTTCCGTGTGGGACAAGGAGCCGGATGTGTGCCTTTCTGGAAACAGGCCGTGCCGAGGACGAGAGCCATGAGATGTTCCTCCTCTGGCCACGCCCGGGTCCCAGATCCTGTTGTGCCTGTGAATAGGCTGCAGGGGGACGGTGAAGACCAGCAACAGCTTTCAGGGCTGCCACCTTCCGTGTGGGACAAGGAGCCGGATGTGTGCCTTTTCGGAAACAGGCTCTGCCGAGGACGAGAGCCATGAGATGTTCCTCCTCTGGGCAAGCCCGGGTCCTGAATCCTGTTGTGCCTGTGAATAGGCTGCAGGGGGACGGTGAAGACCAGCAACAGCTTCCAGGGCTGCCACCTTCCGTGTGGGACAAGGAGCCGGATGTGTGCCTTTTCGGAAACAAGCTCTGCCGAGGACGAGAGCCATGAGATGTTCCTCCTCTGGGCAAGCCCGGGTCCCAGATCCTGTTGTGCCTGTGAATAGGCTGCAGGGGGACGGTGAACACCAGCAACAGCTTTCACGGCTGCCACCTTCCGTGTGGGACAAGGAGCCGGATGTGTGCCTTTCTGGAAACAGGCCCTGCCGAGGACGAGAGCCATGAGATGTTCCTCCTCTGGGCAAGCCCGGGTCCCAGATCCTGTTGTGCCTGTGAATAGGCTGCAGGGGGACGGTGAAGACCAGCAACAGCTTTCAGGGCTGCCAAATTCCGTGTGGGACAAGGAGCCGGATGAGTGCCTTTTCGGAAACAGGCTCTGCCGAGGACGAGAGCCATGAGATGTTCCTCCTCTGGGCAAGCCCGGGTCCCAGATCCTGTTGTGCCTGTGAATAGGCTGCAGGGGGACGGTGAAGACCAGCAACAGCTTTCAGGGCTGCCACCTTCCGTGGGGGACAAGGAGCCGGACGTGTGCCTTTTCGGAATCAGGCCCTGCGAGGACGAGAGCCATGAGATGTTCCTCCTCTAGGCAAGCCCGGGTCCAAATCCTGTTGTGCCTGTGAATAGGCTGCAGGGGGACGGTGAAGACCAGCAACAGCTTTCAGGGCTGCCACCTTCCGTGTGGGACAATGAGCCGGACGTGTCTTTCTGGATACAGGCCCTGCCGAGGACGAGAGCCATGAGATGTTCCTCCTCTGGGCAAGCCCGGGTCCCAGATCCTGTTGTGCCTGTGAATAGGCTGCAGGGGGACGGTGAAGACCAGCAACAGCTTTCAGGGCTGCCACCTTCCGTGTGGGACAAGGAGCCGGACGTGTGCATTTTCGGAAACAGGACCTGCCGAGGACGAGAGCCATGAGATGTTCCTCCTCTGGGCAAGCCCGCGTTCAAATCCTGTTGTGCCTGTGAATAGGCTGCAGGGGGACGGTGAAGACCAGCAACAGCTTTCACGGCTGCAACCTTCCGTGTGGGACAAGGAGCCGGACGTGTCTTTCTGGATACAGGCCCTGCCGAGGACGAGAGCCATGAGATGTTCCTCCTCTGGGCAAGCCCGGGTCCCAGATCCTGTTGTGCCTGTGAATAGTCTGCAGGGGGACGGTGAAGACCAGCAACATCTTTCAGGGCTGCCACCTTGCGTGTGGGATAAGGAGCCGGACGTGTGCCTTTTCGGAAACAAGCTCTGCCGAGGACGAGAGCCATGAGATGTTCCTCCTCTGGGCAAGCCCGGGTCCCAGATCCTGTTGTGCCTGTGAATAGGCTGCAGGGGGACGGTGAAGACCAGCAACAGCTTTCAGGGCTGCCACCTTCCGTGTGGGACAAGGAGCCGGACGTGTGCCTTTCTGGAAACAGGCCGTGCCGAGGACGAGAGCCATGAGATGTTCCTCCTCTGGGCAAGCCCGGGTCCCAGATCCTGTTGTGCCTGTGAATAGGCTGCAGGGGGACGGTGAAGACCAGCAACAGCTTTCAGGGCTGCCACCTTCCGTGTGGGACAAGGAGCCGGATGTGTGCCTTTCTGGAAACAGGCCCTGCCGAGGACGAGAGCCATGAGATGTTCCTCCTCTGGGCAAGCCCCGGTTCTGAATCCTGTTGTGCCTGTGAATAGGCTGCAGGGGGACGGTGAAGACCAGCAACAGCTTTCAGGGCTGCCACCTTCCGTGTGGGACAAGGAGCCGGATGTGTGCCTTTCTGGAAACAGGCTCTGCCGAGGACGAGAGCCATGAGATGTTCCTCCTCTGGGCAAGCCCGGGTCCTGAATCCTGTTGTGCCTGTGAATAGGCTGCAGGGGGACGGTGAAGACCAGCAACAGCTTCCAGGTCTGCCACCTTCCGTGTGGGACAAGGAGCCGGATGTGTGCCTTTTCGGAAACAAGTTCTGCCGAGGACGAGAGCCATGAGATGTTCCTCCTCTGGGCAAGCCCGGGTCCCAGATCCTGTTGTGCCTGTGAATAGGCTGCAGGGGGACGGTGAACACCAGCAACAGCTTTCACGGCTGCCACCTTCCGTGTGGGACAAGGAGCCGGACGTGTGCCTTTCTGGAAACAGGCCGTGCCGAGGACGAGAGCCATGAGATGTTCCTCCTCTGGGCAAGCCCGCGTCCAAATCCTGTTGTGCCTGTGAATAGGCTGCAGGGGGACGGTGAAGACCAGCAACAGCTTTCAGGGCTGCCACCTTCCGTGTGGGACAAGGAGCCGGATGTGTGCCTTTCTGGAAACAGGCCCTGCCGAGGACGAGAGCCATGAGATGTTCCTCCTCTGGGCAAGCCCCGGTTCTGAATCCTGTTGTGCCTGTGAATAGGCTGCAGGGGGACGGTGAAGACCAGCAACAGCTTTCAGGGCTGCCACCTTCCGTGTGGGACAAGGAGCCGGACGTGTGCCTTTCTGGAAACAGGCCCTGCCGAGGACGAGAGCCATGAGATGTTCCTCCTCTGGGCAAGCCCCGGTTCTGAATCCTGTTGTGCCTGTGAATAGGCTGCAGGGGGACGGTGAAGACCAGCAACAGCTTTCAGGGCTGCCACCTTCCGTGTGGGACAAGGAGCCGGATGTGTGCCTTTTCGGAAACAGGCTCTGCCGAGGACGAGAGCCATGAGATGTTCCTCCTCTGGGCAAGCCCGGGTCCTGAATCCTGTTGTGCCTGTGAATAGGCTGCAGGGGGACGGTGAAGACCAGCAACAGCTTCCAGGGCTGCCACCTTCCGTGTGGGACAAGGAGCCGGATGTGTGCCTTTTCGGAAACAAGCTCTGCCGAGGACGAGAGCCATGAGATGTTCCTCCTCTGGGCAAGCCCGGGTCCCAGATCCTGTTGTGCCTGTGAATAGGCTGCAGGGGGACGGTGAACACCAGCAACAGCTTTCACGGCTGCCACCTTCCGTGTGGGACAAGGAGCCGGACGTGTGCCTTTCTGGAAACAGGCCGTGCCGAGGACGAGAGCCATGAGATGTTCCTCCTCTGGGCAAGCCCGCGTCCAAATCCTGTTGTGCCTGTGAATAGGCTGCAGGGGGACGGTGAAGACCAGCAACAGCTTTCAGGGCTGCCACCTTCCGTGTGGGACAAGGAGCCGGATGTGTGCCTTTCTGGAAACAGGCCCTGCCGAGGACGAGAGCCATGAGATGTTCCTCCTCTGGGCAAGCCCCGGTTCTGAATCCTGTTGTGCCTGTGAATAGGCTGCAGGGGGACGGTGAAGACCAGCAACAGCTTTCAGGGCTGCCACCTTCCGTGTGGGACAAGGAGCCGGTCTTGTGCCTTTATGGAAACAGGCCCTGCCGAGGACGAGAGCCATGAGATGTTCCTCCTCTGGGCAAGGCCGGGTCCCAGATCCTGTTGTGCCTATGAATAGGCTGCAGGGGGACGGTGAAGACCAGCAACAGCTTCCAGGGCTGCCACCTTCCGTGTGGGACAAGGAGCCGGATGTGTGCCTTTCTGGAAACAGGCCGTGCCGAGGACGAGAGCCATGAGATGTTCCTCCTCTGGCCACGCCCGGGTCCCAGATCCTGTTGTGCCTGTGAATAGGCTGCAGGGGGACGGTGAAGACCAGCAACAGCTTTCAGGGCTGCCACCTTCCGTGTGGGACAAGGAGCCGGATGTGTGCCTTTTCGGAAACAGGCTCTGCCGAGGACGAGAGCCATGAGATGTTCCTCCTCTGGGCAAGCCCGGGTCCTGAATCCTGTTGTGCCTGTGAATAGGCTGCAGGGGGACGGTGAAGACCAGCAACAGCTTCCAGGGCTGCCACCTTCCGTGTGGGACAAGGAGCCGGATGTGTGCCTTTTCGGAAACAAGCTCTGCCGAGGACGAGAGCCATGAGATGTTCCTCCTCTGGGCAAGCCCGGGTCCCAGATCCTGTTGTGCCTGTGAATAGGCTGCAGGGGGACGGTGAACACCAGCAACAGCTTTCACGGCTGCCACCTTCCGTGTGGGACAAGGAGCCGGATGTGTGCCTTTCTGGAAACAGGCCCTGCCGAGGACGAGAGCCATGAGATGTTCCTCCTCTGGGCAAGCCCGGGTCCCAGATCCTGTTGTGCCTGTGAATAGGCTGCAGGGGGACGGTGAAGACCAGCAACAGCTTTCAGGGCTGCCAAATTCCGTGTGGGACAAGGAGCCGGATGAGTGCCTTTTCGGAAACAGGCTCTGCCGAGGACGAGAGCCATGAGATGTTCCTCCTCTGGGCAAGCCCGGGTCCCAGATCCTGTTGTGCCTGTGAATAGGCTGCAGGGGGACGGTGAAGACCAGCAACAGCTTTCAGGGCTGCCACCTTCCGTGGGGGACAAGGAGCCGGACGTGTGCCTTTTCGGAATCAGGCCCTGCGAGGACGAGAGCCATGAGATGTTCCTCCTCTAGGCAAGCCCGGGTCCAAATCCTGTTGTGCCTGTGAATAGGCTGCAGGGGGACGGTGAAGACCAGCAACAGCTTTCAGGGCTGCCACCTTCCGTGTGGGACAATGAGCGGGTCGTGACTTTCTGGATACAGGCCCTGCCGAGGACGAGAGCCATGAGATGTTCCTCCTCTGGGCAAGCCCGGGTCCCAGATCCTGTTGTGCCTGTGAATAGGCTGCAGGGGGACGGTGAAGACCAGCAACAGCTTTCAGGGCTGCCACCTTCCGTGTGGGACAAGGAGCCGGACGTGTGCATTTTCGGAAACAGGACCTGCCGAGGACGAGAGCCATGAGATGTTCCTCCTCTGGGCAAGCCCGCGTTCAAATCCTGTTGTGCCTGTGAATAGGCTGCAGGGGGACGGTGAAGACCAGCAACAGCTTTCACGGCTGCAACCTTCCGTGTGGGACAAGGAGCCGGACGTGTCTTTCTGGATACAGGCCCTGCCGAGGACGAGAGCCATGAGATGTTCCTCCTCTGGGCAAGCCCGGGTCCCAGATCCTGTTGTGCCTGTGAATAGTCTGCAGGGGGACGGTGAAGACCAGCAACATCTTTCAGGGCTGCCACCTTGCGTGTGGGATAAGGAGCCGGACGTGTGCCTTTTCGGAAACAAGCTCTGCCGAGGACGAGAGCCATGAGATGTTCCTCCTCTGGGCAAGCCCGGGTCCCAGATCCTGTTGTGCCTGTGAATAGGCTGCAGGGGGACGGTGAAGACCAGCAACAGCTTTCAGGGCTGCCACCTTCCGTGTGGGACAAGGAGCCGGACGTGTGCCTTTCTGGAAACAGGCCGTGCCGAGGACGAGAGCCATGAGATGTTCCTCCTCTGGGCAAGCCCGGGTCCCAGATCCTGTTGTGCCTGTGAATAGGCTGCAGGGGGACGGTGAAGACCAGCAACAGCTTTCAGGGCTGCCACCTTCCGTGTGGGACAAGGAGCCGGATGTGTGCCTTTCTGGAAACAGGCCCTGCCGAGGACGAGAGCCATGAGATGTTCCTCCTCTGGGCAAGCCCCGGTTCTGAATCCTGTTGTGCCTGTGAATAGGCTGCAGGGGGACGGTGAAGACCAGCAACAGCTTTCAGGGCTGCCACCTTCCGTGTGGGACAAGGAGCCGGATGTGTGCCTTTCTGGATACAGGCTCTGCCGAGGACGAGAGCCATGAGATGTTCCTCCTCTGGGCAAGCCCGGGTCCTGAATCCTGTTGTGCCTGTGAATAGGCTGCAGGGGGACGGTGAAGACCAGCAACAGCTTCCAGGTCTGCCACCTTCCGTGTGGGACAAGGAGCCGGATGTGTGCCTTTTCGGAAACAAGTTCTGCCGAGGACGAGAGCCATGAGATGTTCCTCCTCTGGGCAAGCCCGGGTCCCAGATCCTGTTGTGCCTGTGAATAGGCTGCAGGGGGACGGTGAACACCAGCAACAGCTTTCACGGCTGCCACCTTCCGTGTGGGACAAGGAGCCGGACGTGTGCCTTTCTGGAAACAGGCCCTGCCGAGGACGAGAGCCATGAGATGTTCCTCCTCTGGGCAAGCCCCGGTTCTGAATCCTGTTGTGCCTGTGAATAGGCTGCAGGGGGACGGTGAAGACCAGCAACAGCTTTCAGGGCTGCCACCTTCCGTGTGGGACAAGGAGCCGGTCTTGTGCCTTTATGGAAACAGGCCCTGCCGAGGACGAGAGCCATGAGATGTTCCTCCTCTGGGCAAGGCCGGGTCCCAGATCCTGTTGTGCCTATGAATAGGCTGCAGGGGGACGGTGAAGACCAGCAACAGCTTCCAGGGCTGCCACCTTCCGTGTGGGACAATGAGCCGGACGTGTCTTTCTGGATACAGGCCCTGCCGAGGACGAGAGCCATGAGATGTTCCTCCTCTGGGCAAGCCCGGGTCCCAGATCCTGTTGTGCCTGTGAATAGGCTGCAGGGGGACGGTGAAGACCAGCAACAGCTTTCAGGGCTGCCACCTTCCGTGTGGGACAAGGAGCCGGACGTGTGCATTTTCGGAAACAGGACCTGCCGAGGACGAGAGCCATGAGATGTTCCTCCTCTGGGCAAGCCCGCGTTCAAATCCTGTTGTGCCTGTGAATAGGCTGCAGGGGGACGGTGAAGACCAGCAACAGCTTTCACGGCTGCAACCTTCCGTGTGGGACAAGGAGCCGGACGTGTCTTTCTGGATACAGGCCCTGCCGAGGACGAGAGCCATGAGATGTTCCTCCTCTGGGCAAGCCCGGGTCCCAGATCCTGTTGTGCCTGTGAATAGTCTGCAGGGGGACGGTGAAGACCAGCAACATCTTTCAGGGCTGCCACCTTGCGTGTGGGATAAGGAGCCGGACGTGTGCCTTTTCGGAAACAAGCTCTGCCGAGGACGAGAGCCATGAGATGTTCCTCCTCTGGGCAAGCCCGGGTCCCAGATCCTGTTGTGCCTGTGAATAGGCTGCAGGGGGACGGTGAAGACCAGCAACAGCTTTCAGGGCTGCCACCTTCCGTGTGGGACAAGGAGCCGGACGTGTGCCTTTCTGGAAACAGGCCGTGCCGAGGACGAGAGCCATGAGATGTTCCTCCTCTGGGCAAGCCCGGGTCCCAGATCCTGTTGTGCCTGTGAATAGGCTGCAGGGGGACGGTGAAGACCAGCAACAGCTTTCAGGGCTGCCACCTTCCGTGTGGGACAAGGAGCCGGATGTGTGCCTTTCTGGAAACAGGCCCTGCCGAGGACGAGAGCCATGAGATGTTCCTCCTCTGGGCAAGCCCCGGTTCTGAATCCTGTTGTGCCTGTGAATAGGCTGCAGGGGGACGGTGAAGACCAGCAACAGCTTTCAGGGCTGCCACCTTCCGTGTGGGACAAGGAGCCGGATGTGTGCCTTTCTGGAAACAGGCTCTGCCGAGGACGAGAGCCATGAGATGTTCCTCCTCTGGGCAAGCCCGGGTCCTGAATCCTGTTGTGCCTGTGAATAGGCTGCAGGGGGACGGTGAAGACCAGCAACAGCTTCCAGGTCTGCCACCTTCCGTGTGGGACAAGGAGCCGGATGTGTGCCTTTTCGGAAACAAGTTCTGCCGAGGACGAGAGCCATGAGATGTTCCTCCTCTGGGCAAGCCCGGGTCCCAGATCCTGTTGTGCCTGTGAATAGGCTGCAGGGGGACGGTGAACACCAGCAACAGCTTTCACGGCTGCCACCTTCCGTGTGGGACAAGGAGCCGGACGTGTGCCTTTCTGGAAACAGGCCGTGCCGAGGACGAGAGCCATGAGATGTTCCTCCTCTGGGCAAGCCCGCGTCCAACTCCTGTTGTGCCTGTGAATAGGCTGCAGGGGGACGGTGAAGACCAGCAACAGCTTTCAGGGCTGCCACCTTCCGTGTGGGACAAGGAGCCGGATGTGTGCCTTTCTGGAAACAGGCCCTGCCGAGGACGAGAGCCATGAGATGTTCCTCCTCTGGGCAAGCCCCGGTTCTGAATCCTGTTGTGCCTGTGAATAGGCTGCAGGGGGACGGTGAAGACCAGCAACAGCTTTCAGGGCTGCCACCTTCCGTGTGGGACAAGGAGCCGGTCTTGTGCCTTTATGGAAACAGGCCCTGCCGAGGACGAGAGCCATGAGATGTTCCTCCTCTGGGCAAGGCCGGGTCCCAGATCCTGTTGTGCCTATGAATAGGCTGCAGGGGGACGGTGAAGACCAGCAACAGCTTCCAGGGCTGCCACCTTCCGTGTGGGACAAGGAGCCGGATGTGTGCCTTTCTGGAAACAGGCAGTGCCGAGGACGAGAGCCATGAGATGTTCCTCCTCTGGCCACGCCCGGGTCCCAGATCCTGTTGTGCCTGTGAATAGGCTGCAGGGGGACGGTGAAGACCAGCAACAGCTTTCAGGGCTGCCACCTTCCGTGTGGGACAAGGAGCCGGACGTGTGCATTTTCGGAAACAGGATCTGCCGAGGACGAGAGCCATGAGATGTTCCTCCTCTGGGCAAGCCCGCGTCCATATCCTGTTGTGCCTGTGAATAGGCTGCAGGGGGACGGTGAAGACCAGCAACAGCTTTCATGGCTGCCACCTTCCGTGTGGGACAAGGAGCCGGACGTGTCTTTCTGGATACAGGCCCTGCCGAGGACGAGAGCCATGAGATGTTCCTCCTCTGGGCAAGCCCGGGTCCCAGATCCTGTTGTGCCTGTGAATAGGCTGCAGGGGGACGGTGAAGACCAGCAACAGCTTTCACGGCTGCCACCTTCCGTGTGGGACAAGGAGCCGGATGAGTGCCTTTTCGGAGTCAGGCTCCGCCGAGGACGAGAGCCATGAGATGTTCCTCCTCTGGGCAAGCCCGGGTCCCAGATCCTGTTGTGCCTGTGAATAGTCTGCAGGGGGACGGTGAAGACCAGCAACATCTTTCAGGGCTGCCACCTTCCGTGTGGGACAAGGAGCCGGACGTGTGCCTTTTCGGAAACAGGCTCTGCCGAGGACGAGAGCCATGAGATGTTCCTCCTCTGGGCAAGCCCGGGTCCCAGATCCTGTTGTGCCTGTGAATAGGCTGCAGGGGGACGGTGAAGACCAGCAACAGCTTTCAGGGCTGCCACCTTCCGTGTGGGACAAGGAGCCGGACGTGTGCCTTTTCGGAATCAGGCTCTGCCGAGGACGAGAGCCATGAGATGTTCCTCCTCTAGGCAAGCCAGGGTCCAAATCCTGTTGTGCCTGTGAATAGGCTGCAGGGGGACGGTGAAGACCAGCAACAGCTTTCAGGGCTGCCACCTTCCGTGTGGGACAAGGAGCCGGACGTGTCTTTCTGGATACAGGCCCTGCCGAGGACGAGAGCCATGAGATGTTCCTTCTCTGGGCAAGCCCGGGTCCCAGATCCTGTTGTGCCTGTGAATAGGCTGCAGGGGGACGGTGAAGACCAGCAACAGCTTTCAGGGCTGCCACCTTCCGTGTGGGACAAGGAGCCGGACGTGTGCATTTTCGGAAACAGGACCTGCCGAGGACGAGAGCCATGAGATGTTCCTCCTCTGGGCAAGCCCGCGTTCAAATCCTGTTGTGCCTGTGAATAGGCTGCAGGGGGACGGTGAAGACCAGCAACAGCTTTCACGGCTGCAACCTTCCGTGTGGGACAAGGAGCCGGACGTGTCTTTCTGGATACAGGCCCTGCCGAGGACGAGAGCCATGAGATGTTCCTCCTCTGGGCAAGCCCGGGTCCCAGATCCTGTTGTGCCTGTGAATAGGCTGCAGGGGGACGGTGAAGACCAGCAACAGCTTTCACGGCTGCCACCTTCCGTGTGGGATAAGGAGCCGGACGTGTGCCTTTTCGGAAACAAGCTCTGCCGAGGACGAGAGCCATGAGATGTTCCTCCTCTGGGCAAGCCCGGGTCCCAGATCCTGTTGTGCCTGTGAATAGGCTGCAGGGGGACGGTGAAGACCAGCAACAGCTTTCAGGGCTGCCACCTTCCGTGTGGGACAAGGAGCCGGATGTGTGCCTTTCTGGAAACAGGCCCTGCCGAGGACGAGAGCCATGAGATGTTCCTCCTCTGGGCAAGCCCCGGTTCTGAATCCTGTTGTGCCTGTGAATAGGCTGCAGGGGGACGGTGAAGACCAGCAACAGCTTTCAGGGCTGCCACCTTCCGTGTGGGACAAGGAGCCGGATGTGTGCCTTTTCGGAAACAGGCTCTGCCGAGGACGAGAGCCATGAGATGTTCCTCCTCTGGGCAAGCCCGGGTCCTGAATCCTGTTGTGCCTGTGAATAGGCTGCAGGGGGACGGTGAAGACCAGCAACAGCTTCCAGGGCTGCCACCTTCCGTGTGGGACAAGGAGCCGGATGTGTGCCTTTTCGGAAACAAGCTCTGCCGAGGACGAGAGCCATGAGATGTTCCTCCTCTGGGCAAGCCCGGGTCCCAGATCCTGTTGTGCCTGTGAATAGGCTGCAGGGGGACGGTGAACACCAGCAACAGCTTTCACGGCTGCCACCTTCCGTGTGGGACAAGGAGCCGGACGTGTGCCTTTCTGGAAACAGGCCGTGCCGAGGACGAGAGCCATGAGATGTTCCTCCTCTGGGCAAGCCCGGGTCCCAGATCCTGTTGTGCCTGTGAATAGGCTGCAGGGGGACGGTGAAGACCAGCAACAGCTTTCAGGGCTGCCACCTTCCGTGTGGGACAAGGAGCCGGATGAGTGCCTTTTCGGAAACAGGCTCTGCCGAGGACGAGAGCCATGAGATGTTCCTCCTCTGGGCAAGCCCGGGTCCCAGATCCTGTTGTGCCTGTGAATAGGCTGCAGGGGGACGGTGAAGACCAGCAACAGCTTTCAGGGCTGCCACCTTCCGTGTGGGACAAGGAGCCGGACGTGTGCCTTTTCGGAATCAGGTCCTGCGAGGACGAGAGCCATGAGATGTTCCTCCTCTAGGCAAGCCCGGGTCCAAATCCTGTTGTGCCTGTGAATAGGCTGCAGGGGGACGGTGAAGACCAGCAACAGCTTTCAGGGCTGCCACCTTCCGTGTGGGACAATGAGCCGGACGTGTCTTTCTGGATACAGGCCCTGCCGAGGACGAGAGCCATGAGATGTTCCTTCTCTGGGCAAGCCCGGGTCCCAGATCCTGTTGTGCCTGTGAATAGGCTGCAGGGGGACGGTGAAGACCAGCAACAGCTTTCAGGGCTGCCACCTTCCGTGTGGGACAAGGAGCCGGACGTGTGCATTTTCGGAAACAGGACCTGCCGAGGACGAGAGCCATGAGATGTTCCTCCTCTGGGCAAGCCCGGGTCCTGAATCCTGTTGTGCCTGTGAATAGGCTGCAGGGGGACGGTGAAGACCAGCAACAGCTTTCACGGCTGCAACCTTCCGTGTGGGACAAGGAGCCGGACGTGTCTTTCTGGATACAGGCCCTGCTGAGGACGAGAGCCATGAGATGTTCCTCCTCTGGGCAAGCCCGGGTCCCAGATCCTGTTGTGCCTGTGAATAGTCTGCAGGGGGACGGTGATGACCAGCAACATCTTTCAGGGCTGCCACCTTGCGTGTGGGATAAGGAGCCGGACGTGTGCCTTTTCGGAAACAAGCTCTGCCGAGGACGAGAGCCATGAGATGTTCCTCCTCTGGGCAAGCCCGGGTCCCAGATCCTGTTGTGCCTGTGAATAGGCTGCAGGGGGACGGTGAAGACCAGCAACAGCTTTCAGGGCTGCCACCTTCCGTGTGGGACAAGGAGCCGGACGTGTGCCTTTCTGGAAACAGGCCGTGCCGAGGACGAGAGCCATGAGATGTTCCTCCTCTGGGCAAGCCCGGGTCCCAGATCCTGTTGTGCCTGTGAATAGGCTGCAGGGGGACGGTGAAGACCAGCAACAGCTTTCAGGGCTGCCACCTTCCGTGTGGGACAAGGAGCCGGATGTGTGCCTTTCTGGAAACAGGCCCTGCCGAGGACGAGAGCCATGAGATGTTCCTCCTCTGGGCAAGCCCCGGTTCTGAATCCTGTTGTGCCTGTGAATAGGCTGCAGGGGGACGGTGAAGACCAGCAACAGCTTTCAGGGCTGCCACCTTCCGTGTGGGACAAGGAGCCGGATGTGTGCCTTTTCGGAAACAGGCTCTGCCGAGGACGAGAGCCATGAGATGTTCCTCCTCTGGGCAAGCCCGGGTCCTGAATCCTGTTGTGCCTGTGAATAGGCTGCAGGGGGACGGTGAAGACCAGCAACAGCTTCCAGGGCTGCCACCTTCCGTGTGGGACAAGGAGCCGGATGTGTGCCTTTTCGGAAACAAGCTCTGCCGAGGACGAGAGCCATGAGATGTTCCTCCTCTGGGCAAGCCCGGGTCCCAGATCCTGTTGTGCCTGTGAATAGGCTGCAGGGGGACGGTGAACACCAGCAACAGCTTTCACGGCTGCCACCTTCCGTGTGGGACAAGGAGCCGGACGTGTGCCTTTCTGGAAACAGGCCGTGCCGAGGACGAGAGCCATGAGATGTTCCTCCTCTGGGCAAGCCCGGGTCCCAGATCCTGTTGTGCCTGTGAATAGGCTGCAGGGGGACGGTGAAGACCAGCAACAGCTTCCAGGGCTGCCACCTTCCGTGTGGGACAAGGAGCCGGATGAGTGCCTTTTCGGAAACAGGCTCTGCCGAGGATGAGAGCCATGAGATGTTCCTCCTCTGGGCAAGCCCGGGTCCCAGATCCTGTTGTGCCTGTGAATAGGCTGCAGGGGGACGGTGAAGACCAGCAACAGCTTTCAGGGCTGCCACCTTCCGTGTGGGACAAGGAGCCGGTCTTGTGCCTTTATGGAAACAGGCCCTGCGAGGACGAGAGCCATGAGATGTTCCTCCTCTGGGCAAGCCCGGGTCCCAGATCCTGTTGTGCCTGTGAATAGGCTGCAGGGGGACGGTGAAGACCAGCAACAGCTTCCAGGGCTGCCACCTTCCGTGTGGGACAAGGAGCCGGACGTGTGCCTTTTCGGAAACAGGATCTGCCGAGGACGAGAGCCATGAGATGTTCCTCCTCTGGGCAAGCCCCGGTTCTGAATCCTGTTGTGCCTGTGAATAGGCTGCAGGGGGACGGTGAAGACCAGCAACAGCTTTCACGGCTGCCACCTTCCGTGTGGGACAAGGAGCCGGACGTGTGCCTTTCTGGAAACAGGCCGTGCCGAGGACGAGAGCCATGAGATGTTCCTCCTCTGGGCAAGCCCGGGTCCCAGATCCTGTTGTGCCTGTGAATAGGCTGCAGGGGGACGGTGAAGACCAGCAACAGCTTTCAGGGCTGCCACCTTCCGTGTGGGACAAGGAGCCGGACGTGTGCCTTTTCGGAATCAGGCTCTGCCGAGGACGAGAGCCATGAGATGTTCCTCCTCTAGGCAAGCCCGGGTCCAAATCCTGTTGTGCCTGTGAATAGGCTGCAGGGGGACGGTGAAGACCAGCAACAGCTTTCAGGGCTGCCACCTTCCGTGTGGGACAATGAGCCGGACGTGTCTTTCTGGATACAGGCCCTGCCGAGGACGAGAGCCATGAGATGTTCCTCCTCTGGGCAAGCCCGGGTCCCAGATCCTGTTGTGCCTGTGAATAGTCTGCAGGGGGACGGTGAAGACCAGCAACATCTTTCAGGGCTGCCACCTTGCGTGTGGGATAAGGAGCCGGACGTGTGCCTTTTCGGAAACAAGCTCTGCCGAGGACGAGAGCCATGAGATGTTCCTCCTCTGGGCTAGCCCGGGTCCCAGATCCTGTTGTGCCTGTGAATAGGCTGCAGGGGGACGGTGAACACCAGCAACAGCTTTCACGGCTGCCACCTTCCGTGTGGGACAAGGAGCCGGACGTGTGCCTTTCTGGAAACAGGCCGTGCCGAGGACGTGAGCCATGAGATGTTCCTCCTCTGGGCAAGCCCGGGTCCCAGATCCTGTTGTGCCTGTGAATAGGCTGCAGGGGGACGGTGAAGACCAGCAACAGCTTTCAGGGCTGCCACCTTCTGTGTGGGACAAGGAGCCGGACGTGTGCCTTTCTGGAAACAGGCCCTGCCGAGGACGAGAGCCATGAGATGTTCCTCCTCTGGGCAAGCCCCGGTTCTGAATCCTGTTGTGCCTGTGAATAGGCTGCAGGGGGACGGTGAAGACCAGCAACAGCTTTCAGGGCTGCCACCTTCCGTGTGGGACAAGGAGCCGGATGTGTGCCTTTTCGGAAACAGGCTCTGCCGAGGACGAGAGCCATGAGATGTTCCTCCTCTGGGCAAGCCCGGGTCCTGAATCCTGTTGTGCCTGTGAATAGGCTGCAGGGGGACGGTGAAGACCAGCAACAGCTTCCAGGGCTGCCACATTCCGTGTGGGACAAGGAGCCGGACGTGTGCCTTTCTGGAAACAGGCCGTGCCGAGGACGAGAGCCATGAGATGTTCCTCCTCTGGGCAAGCCCGGGTCCCAGATCCTGTTGTGCCTGTGAATAGGCTGCAGGGGGACGGTGAAGACCAGCAACAGCTTTCAGGGCTGCCACCTTCCGTGTGGGACAAGGAGCCGGATGAGTGCCTTTTCGGAGTCAGGCTCTGCCGAGGACGAGAGCCATGAGATGTTCCTCCTCTGGGCAAGCCCGGGTCCCAGATCCTGTTGTGCCTGTGAATAGGCTGCAGGGGGACGGTGAAGACCAGCAACAGCTTTCAGGGCTGCCACCTTCCGTGTGGGACAAGGAGCCGGATGTGTGCCTTTTCGGAAACAGGCTCTGCCGAGGACGAGAGCCATGAGATGTTCCTCCTCTGGGCAAGCCCGGGTCCTGAATCCTGTTGTGCCTGTGAATAGGCTGCAGGGGGACGGTGAACCAGCAACAGCTTCCAGGGCTGCCACCTTCCGTGTGGGACAAGGAGCCGGACGTGTGCCTTTTCGGAAACAAGCTCTGCCGAGGACGAGAGCCATGAGATGTTCCTCCTCTGGGCTAGCCCGGGTCCCAGATCCTGTTGTGCCTGTGAATAGGCTGCAGGGGGACGGTGAACACCAGCAACAGCTTTCACGGCTGCCACCTTCCGTGTGGGACAAGGAGCCGGACGTGTGCCTTTCTGGAAACAGGCCGTGCCGAGGACGAGAGCCATGAGATGTTCCTCCTCTGGGCAAGCCCGGGTCCCAGATCCTGTTGTGCCTGTGAATAGGCTGCAGGGGGACGGTGAAGACCAGCAACAGCTTTCAGGGCTGCCACCTTCCGTGTGGGACAAGGAGCCGGACGTGTGCCTTTCTGGAAACAGGCCCTGCCGAGGACGAGAGCCATGAGATGTTCCTCCTCTGGGCAAGCCCCGGTTCTGAATCCTGTTGTGCCTGTGAATAGGCTGCAGGGGGACGGTGAAGACCAGCAATAGCTTTCAGGGCTGCCACCTTCCGTGTGGGACAAGGAGCCAGACGTGTGCCTTTTCGGAAACAGGCTCTGCCGAGGACGAGAGCCATGAGATGTTCCTCCTCTGGGCAAGCCCGGGTCCCAGATCCGGTTGTGCCTGTGAATAGGCTGCAGGGGGACGGTGAAGACCAGCAACAGCTTTCAGGGCTGCCACCTTCCGTGTGGGACAAGGAGCCGGACGTGTGCCTTTTCGGAAACAGGATCTGCCGAGGACGAGAGCCATGAGATGTTCCTCCTCTGGGCAGGCCCGCGTCCAAATCCTGTTGTGCCTGTGAATAGGCTGCAGGGGGACGGTGAAGACCAGCAACAGCTTTCACGGCTGCCATATTCCGTGTGGGACAAGGAGCCGGACGTGTGCGTTTTCGGAAACAGGCTCTGCCGAGGACGAGAGCCATGAGATGTTCCACCTCTGGGCAAGCCCGGGTCCTGAATCCTGTTGTGCCTGTGAATAGGCTGCAGGGGGACGGTGAAGACCAGCAACATCTTTCAGGGCTGCCACCTTCCGTGTGGGACAAGGAGCCGGTCGTGTCTTTCTGGATACAGGCCCTGCCGAGGACGAGAGCCATGAGATGTTCCTCCTCTGGGCAAGCCCGGGTCCCAGATCCTGTTGTGCCTGTGAATAGGCTGCAGGGGGACGGTGAAGACCAGCAACAGCTTTCACGGCTGCCACCTTCCGTGTGGGACAAGGAGCCGGATGAGTGCCTTTTCGGAGTCAGGCTCTGCCGAGGACGAGAGCCATGAGATGTTCCTCCTCTGGGCAAGCCCGGGTCCCAGATCCTGTTGTGCCTGTGAATAGGCTGCAGGGGGACGGTGAAGACCAGCAACATCTTTCAGGGCTGCCACCTTCCGTGTGGGACAAGGAGCCGGATGTGTGCCTTTCTGGAAACAGGCCGTGCCGAGGACGAGAGCCATGAGATGTTCCTCCTCTGGGCAAGTCCCGGTTCTGAATCCTGTTGTGCCTGTGAATAGGCTGCAGGGGGACGGTGAAGACCAGCAATAGCTTTCAGGGCTGCCACCTTCCGTGTGGGACAAGGAGCCAGACGTGTGCCTTTTCGGAAACAGACTCTGCCGAGGACGAGAGCCATGAGATGTTCCTCCTCTGGGCAAGCCCGGGTCCCAGATCCTGTTGTGCCTGTGAATAGACTGCAGGGGGACGGTGAAGACCAGCAACAGCTTTCAGGGCTGCCACCTTCCGTGTGGGACAAGGAGCCGGATGTGTGCCTTTTCGGAAACAGGCTCTGCCGAGGACGAGAGCCATGAGATGTTCCTCCTCTGGGCAAGCCCGGGTCCTGAATCCTGTTGTGCCTGTGAATAGGCTGCAGGGGGACGGTGAAGACCAGCAACAGCTTTCAGGGCTGCCACCTTCCGTGTGGGACAATGAGCCGGTCTTGTGCCTTTATGGAAACAGGCCCTGCAGAGGACGAGAGCCATGAGATGTTCCTCCTCTGGGCAAGGCCGGGTCCCAGATCCTGTTGTGCCTGTGAATAGGCTGCAGGGGGACGGTGAAGACCAGCAACAGCTTCCAGGGCTGCCACCTTCCGTGTGGGACAAGGAGCCGGACGTGTGCCTTTTCGGAAACAAGCTCTGCCGAGGACGAGAGCCATGAGATGTTCCTCCTCTGGGCAAGCCCGGGTCCCAGATCCTGTTGTGCCTGTGAATAGGCTGCAGGGGGACGGTGAACACCAGCAACAGCTTTCACAGCTGCCACCTTCACTGTGGGACCAGGAGCCGGACGTGTGCCTTTCTGAAACAGGCCGTGCCGAGGACGAGAGCCATGAGATGTTCCTCCTCTGGGCAAGCCCGGGTCCCAGAACCTGTTGTGCCTGTGAATAGGCTACAGGGGGACAGTGAAGACCAGCAACAGCTTTCAGGGCTGCCACCTTCCGTGTGGGACAAGGAGCCGGACGTGTGCCTTTTCGGAAACAGGATCTGCCGAGGACGAGAGCCATGAGATGTTCCTCCTCTGGGCAAGCCCGGGTCCCAGATCCTGTTGTGCCTGTGAATAGGCTGCAGGGGGACGGTGAAGACCAGCAACAGCTTTCACGGCTGCCACCTTCCGTGTGGGACAAGGAGCCGGACGTGTCTTTCTGGATACAGGCCCTGCCGAGGACGAGAGCCATGAGATGTTCCTCCTCTGGGCAAGCCCGGGTCCCAGATCCTGTTGTGCCTGTGAATAGGCTGCAGGGGGACGGTGAAGACCAGCAACAGCTTTCACGGCTGCCACCTTCCGTGTGGGACAAGGAGCCGGATGAGTGCCTTTTCGGAGTCAGGCTCTGCCGAGGACGAGAGCCATGAGATGTTCCTCCTCTGGGCAAGCCCGGGTCCCAGATCCTGTTGTGCCTGTGAATAGGCTGCAGGGGGACGGTGAACACCAGCAACAGCTTTCACGGCTGCCACCTTCACTGTGGGACAATGAGCCGGACGTGTGCCTTTCTGGAAACAGGCCGTGCCGAGGACGAGAGCCATGAGATGTTCCTCCTCTGGGCAAGCCCGGGTCCCAGATCCTGTTGTGCCTGTGAATAGGCTACAGGGGGACGGTGAAGACCAGCAACAGCTTTCAGGGCTGCCACCTTCCGTGTGGGACAAGGAGCCGGACGTGTCTTTCTGGATACAGGCCCTGCCGAGGACGAGAGCCATGAGATGTTCCTTCTCTGGGCAAGCCCGGGTCCCAGATCCTGTTGTGCCTGTGAATAGGCTGCAGGGGGACGGTGAAGACCAGCAACAGCTTTCAGGGCTGCCACCTTCCGTGTGGGACAAGGAGCCGGACGTGTGCCTTTTCGGAAACAGGATCTGCCGAGGACGAGAGCCATGAGATGTTCCTCCTCTGGGCAAGCCCGCGTCCAAATCCTGTTGTGCCTGTGAATAGGCTGCAGGGGGACGGTGAAGACCAGCAACAGCTTTCACGGCTGCCACATTCCGTGTGGGAAAAGGAGCCGGACGTGTCTTTCTGGATACAGGCCCTGCCGAGGACGAGAGCCATGAGATGTTCCTCCTCTGGGCAAGCCCGGGTCCTGAATCCTGTTGTGCCTGTGAATAGGCTGCAGGGGGACGGTGAAGACCAGCAACAGCTTTCAGGGCTGCCACCTTCCGTGTGGGACAAGGAGCCGGATGAGTGCCTTTAAGGAGTCAGGCTCTGCCGAGGACGAGAGCCATGAGATGTTCCTCCTCTGGGCAAGCCCGGGTCCCAGATCCTGTTGTGCCTGTGAATAGGCTACAGGGGGACGGTGAAGACCAGCAACAGCTTTCAGGGCTGCCAGCTTCCGTGTGGGACAAGGAGCCGGACGTGTCTTTCTGGATACAGGCCCTGCCGAGGACGAGAGCCATGAGATGTTCCTTCTCTGGGCAAGCCCGGGTCCCAGATCCTGTTGTGCCTGTGAATAGGCTGCAGGGGGACGGTGAAGACCAGCAACAGCTTTCAGGGCTGCCACCTTCCGTGTGGGACAAGGAGCCGGACGTGTGCCTTTTCGGAAACAGGATCTGCCGAGGACGAGAGCCATGAGATGTTCCTCCTCTGGGCAGGCCCGCGTCCAAATCCTGTTGTGCCTGTGAATAGGCTGCAGGGGGACGGTGAAGACCAGCAACAGCTTTCACGGCTGCCATATTCCGTGTGGGACAAGGAGCCGGACGTGTGCGTTTTCGGAAACAGGCTCTGCCGAGGACGAGAGCCATGAGATGTTCCACCTCTGGGCAAGCCCGGGTCCTGAATCCTGTTGTGCCTGTGAATAGGCTGCAGGGGGACGGTGAAGACCAGCAACAGCTTTCACGGCTGCCACCTTCCGTGTGGGACAAGGAGCCGGACGTGTCTTTCTGGATACAGGCCCTGCCGAGGACGAGAGCCATGAGATGTTCCTCCTCTGGGCAAGCCCGGGTCCCAGATCCTGTTGTGCCTGTGAATAGGCTGCAGGGGGACGGTGAAGACCAGCAACAGCTTTCACGGCTGCCACCTTCCGTGTGGGACAAGGAGCCGGATGAGTGCCTTTTCGGAGTCAGGCTCTGCCGAGGACGAGAGCCATGAGATGTTCCTCCTCTGGGCAAGCCCGGGTCCCAGATCCTGTTGTGCCTGTGAATAGGCTGCAGGGGGACGGTGAAGACCAGCAACATCTTTCAGGGCTGCCACCTTCCGTGTGGGACAAGGAGCCGGATGTGTGCCTTTTCGGAAACAGGCTCTGCCGAGGACGAGAGCCATGAGATGTTCCTCCTCTGGGCAAGCCCGGGTCCTGAATCCTGTTGTGCCTGTGAATAGGCTGCAGGGGGACGGTGAACCAGCAACAGCTTCCAGGGCTGCCACCTTCCGTGTGGGACAAGGAGCTGGACGTCTGCCTTTCTGGAAACAGGCCGTGCCGAGGACGAGAGCCATGAGATGTTCCTCCTCTGGGCAAGTCCCGGTTCTGAATCCTGTTGTGCCTGTGAATAGGCTGCAGGGGGACGGTGAAGACCAGCAATAGCTTTCAGGGATGCCACCTTCCGTGTGGGACAAGGAGCCAGACGTGTGCCTTTTCGGAAACAGGCTCTGCCGAGGACGAGAGCCATGAGATGTTCCTCCTCTGGGCAAGCCCGGGTCCCAGATCCTGTTGTGCCTGTGAATAGACTGCAGGGGGACGGTGAAGACCAGCAACAGCTTTCAGGGCTGCCACCTTCCGTGTGGGACAAGGAGCCGGATGTGTGCCTTTTCGGAAACAGGCTCTGCCGAGGACGAGAGCCATGAGATGTTCCTCCTCTGGGCAAGCCCGGGTCCTGAATCCTGTTGTGCCTGTGAATAGGCTGCAGGGGGACGGTGAAGACCAGCAACAGCTTTCAGGGCTGCCACCTTCCGTGTGGGACAATGAGCCGGTCTTGTGCCTTTATGGAAACAGGCCCTGCAGAGGACGAGAGCCATGAGATGTTCCTCCTCTGGGCAAGGCCGGGTCCCAGATCCTGTTGTGCCTGTGAATAGGCTGCAGGGGGACGGTGAAGACCAGCAACAGCTTCCAGGGCTGCCACCTTCCGTGTGGGACAAGGAGCCGGACGTGTGCCTTTTCGGAAACAAGCTCTGCCGAGGACGAGAGCCATGAGATGTTCCTCCTCTGGGCAAGCCCGGGTCCCAGATCCTGTTGTGCCTGTGAATAGGCTGCAGGGGGACGGTGAACACCAGCAACAGCTTTCACAGCTGCCACCTTCACTGTGGGACCAGGAGCCGGACGTGTGCCTTTCTGAAACAGGCCGTGCCGAGGACGAGAGCCATGAGATGTTCCTCCTCTGGGCAAGCCCGGGTCCCAGAACCTGTTGTGCCTGTGAATAGGCTACAGGGGGACAGTGAAGACCAGCAACAGCTTTCAGGGCTGCCACCTTCCGTGTGGGACAAGGAGCCGGACGTGTGCCTTTTCGGAAACAGGATCTGCCGAGGACGAGAGCCATGAGATGTTCCTCCTCTGGGCAAGCCCGGGTCCCAGATCCTGTTGTGCCTGTGAATAGGCTGCAGGGGGACGGTGAAGACCAGCAACAGCTTTCACGGCTGCCACCTTCCGTGTGGGACAAGGAGCCGGACGTGTCTTTCTGGATACAGGCCCTGCCGAGGACGAGAGCCATGAGATGTTCCTCCTCTGGGCAAGCCCGGGTCCCAGATCCTGTTGTGCCTGTGAATAGGCTGCAGGGGGACGGTGAAGACCAGCAACAGCTTTCACGGCTGCCACCTTCCGTGTGGGACAAGGAGCCGGATGAGTGCCTTTTCGGAGTCAGGCTCTGCCGAGGACGAGAGCCATGAGATGTTCCTCCTCTGGGCAAGCCCGGGTCCCAGATCCTGTTGTGCCTGTGAATAGGCTACAGGGGGACGGTGAAGACCAGCAACAGCTTTCAGGGCTGCCAGCTTCCGTGTGGGACAAGGAGCCGGACGTGTCTTTCTGGATACAGGCCCTGCCGAGGACGAGAGCCATGAGATGTTCCTTCTCTGGGCAAGCCCGGGTCCCAGATAATGTTGTGCCTGTGAATAGGCTGCAGGGGGACGGTGAAGACCAGCAACAGCTTTCAGGGCTGCCACCTTCCGTGTGGGACAAGGAGCCGGACGTGTGCCTTTTCGGAAACAGGATCTGCCGAGGACGAGAGCCATGAGATGTTCCTCCTCTGGGCAAGCCCGCGTCCAAATCCTGTTGTGCCTGTGAATAGGCTGCAGGGGGACGGTGAAGACCAGCAACAGCTTTCACGGCTGCCACATTCCGTGTGGGAAAAGGAGCCGGACGTGTCTTTCTGGATACAGGCCCTGCCGAGGACGAGAGCCATGAGATGTTCCTCCTCTGGGCAAGCCCGGGTCCCAGATCCTGTTGTGCCTGTGAATAGGCTGCAGGGGGACGGTGAAGACCAGCAACAGCTTTCAGGGCTGCCACCTTCCGTGTGGGACAAGGAGCCGGATGTGTGCCTTTTCGGAAACAGGCTCTGCCGAGGACGAGAGCCATGAGATGTTCCTCCTCTGGGCAAGCCCGGGTCCTGAATCCTGTTGTGCCTGTGAATAGGCTGCAGGGGGACGGTGAACCAGCAACAGCTTCCAGGGCTGCCACCTTCCGTGTGGGACAAGGAGCCGGACGTGTGCCTTTCTGGAAACAGGCCGTGCCGAGGACGAGAGCCATGAGATGTTCCTCCTCTGGGCAAGGCCGGGTCCCAGATCCTGTTGTGCCTGTGAATAGGCTGCAGGGGGACGGTGAAGACCAGCAACAGCTTCCAGGGCTGCCACCTTCCGTGTGGGACAAGGAGCCGGACGTGTGCCTTTTCGGAAACAGGCTCTGCCGAGGACGAGAGCCATGAGATGTTCCTCCTCTGGGCAAGCCCGGGTCCCAGATCCTGTTGTGCCTGTGAATAGACTGCAGGGGGACGGTGAAGACCAGCAACAGCTTTCAGGGCTGCCACCTTCCGTGTGGGACAAGGAGCCGGATGTGTGCCTTTTCGGAAACAGGCTCTGCCGAGGACGAGAGCCATGAGATGTTCCTCCTCTGGGCAAGCCCGGGTCCTGAATCCTGTTGTGCCTGTGAATAGGCTGCAGGGGGACGGTGAAGACCAGCAACAGCTTTCAGGGCTGCCACCTTCCGTGTGGGACAATGAGCCGGTCTTGTGCCTTTATGGAAACAGGCCCTGCAGAGGACGAGAGCCATGAGATGTTCCTCCTCTGGGCAAGGCCGGGTCCCAGATCCTGTTGTGCCTGTGAATAGGCTGCAGGGGGACGGTGAAGACCAGCAACAGCTTTCACAGCTGCCACCTTCACTGTGGGACCAGGAGCCGGACGTGTGCCTTTCTGAAACAGGCCGTGCCGAGGACGAGAGCCATGAGATGTTCCTCCTCTGGGCAAGCCCGGGTCCCAGAACCTGTTGTGCCTGTGAATAGGCTACAGGGGGACAGTGAAGACCAGCAACAGCTTTCAGGGCTGCCACCTTCCGTGTGGGACAAGGAGCCGGACGTGTGCCTTTTCGGAAACAGGATCTGCCGAGGACGAGAGCCATGAGATGTTCCTCCTCTGGGCAAGCCCGGGTCCCAGATCCTGTTGTGCCTGTGAATAGGCTGCAGGGGGACGGTGAAGACCAGCAACAGCTTTCACGGCTGCCACCTTCCGTGTGGGACAAGGAGCCGGACGTGTCTTTCTGGATACAGGCCCTGCCGAGGACGAGAGCCATGAGATGTTCCTCCTCTGGGCAAGCCCGGGTCCCAGATCCTGTTGTGCCTGTGAATAGGCTGCAGGGGGACGGTGAAGACCAGCAACAGCTTTCAGGGCTGCCACCTTCCGTGTGGGACAAGGAGCCGGATGAGTGCCTTTAAGGAGTCAGGCTCTGCCGAGGACGAGAGCCATGAGATGTTCCTCCTCTGGGCAAGCCCGGGTCCCAGATCCTGTTGTGCCTGTGAATAGTCTACAGGGGGACAGTGAAGACCAGCAACAGCTTTCAGGGCTGCCACCTTCCGTGTGGGACAAGGAGCCGGACGTGTCTTTCTGGATACAGGCCCTGCCGAGGACGAGAGCCATGAGATGTTCCTTCTCTGGGCAAGCCCGGGTCCCAGATCCTGTTGTGCCTGTGAATAGGCTGCAGGGGGACGGTGAAGACCAGCAACAGCTTTCAGGGCTGCCACCTTCCGTGTGGGACAAGGAGCCGGACGTGTGCCTTTTCGGAAACAGGATCTGCCGAGGACGAGAGCCATGAGATGTTCCTCCTCTGGGCAAGCCCGCGTCCAAATCCTGTTGTGCCTGTGAATAGGCTGCAGGGGGACGGTGAAGACCAGCAACAGCTTTCACGGCTGCCACCTTCCGTGTGGGACAAGGAGCCGGACGTGTCTTTCTGGATACAGGCCCTGCCGAGGACGAGAGCCATGAGATGTTCCTCCTCTGGGCAAGCCCGGGTCCCAGATCCTGTTGTGCCTGTGAATAGGCTGCAGGGGGACGGTGAAGACCAGCAACAGCTTTCAGGGCTGCCACCTTCCGTGTGGGACAAGGAGCCGGATGAGTGCCTTTTCGGAAACAGGCTCTGCCGAGGACGAGAGCCATGAGATGTTCCTCCTCTGGGCAAGCCCGGGTCCCAGATCCTGTTGTGCCTGTGAATAGGCTGCAGGGGGACGGTGAACACCAGCAACAGCTTTCACGGCTGCCACCTTCCGTGTGGGACAATGAGCCGGTCTTGTGCCTTTATGGAAACAGGCCCTGCGAGGACGAGAGCCATGAGATGTTCCTCCTCTGGGCAAGCCCGGGTCCCAGATCCTGTTGTGCCTGTGAATAGGCTGCAGGGGGACGGTGAAGACCAGCAACAGCTTTCACGGCTGCCACCTTCACTGTGGGACAAGGAGCCGGACGTGTGCCTTTCTGGAAACAGTCCCTGCGAAGGACGAGAGCCATGAGATGTTCCTCCTCTGGGCAAGCCCCGGTTCTGAATCCTGTTGTGCCTGTGAATAGGCTGCAGGGGGACGGTGAAGACCAGCAACAGCTTTCAGGGCTGCCACCTTCCGTGTGGGACAAGGAGCCGGATGTGTGCCTTTTCGGAAACAGGCTCTGCCGAGGACGAGAGCCATGAGATGTTCCTCCTCTGGGCAAGCCCGGGTCCTGAATCCTGTTGTGCCTGTGAATAGGCTGCAGGGGGACGGTGAAGACCAGCAACAGCTTCCAGGGCTGCCACCTTCCGTGTGGGACAATGAGCCGGTCTTGTGCCTTTCTGGAAACAGGCCGTGCCGAGGACGAGAGCCATGAGATGTTCCTCCTCTGGGCAAGGCCGGGTCCCAGATCCTGTTGTGCCTGTGAATAGGCTGCAGGGGGACGGTGAAGACCAGCAACAGCTTTCACGGCTGCCACCTTCACTGTGGGACAAGGAGCCGGACGTGTGCCTTTCTGGAAACAGGCCCTGCCGAGGACGAGAGCCATGAGATGTTCCTCCTCTGGGCAAGCCCGGGTCCCAGATCCTGTTGTGCCTGTGAATAGGCTGCAGGGGGACGGTGAAGACCAGCAACAGCTTCCAGGGCTGCCACCTTCCCTGTGGGACAAGGAGCCGGACGTGTGCCTTTTCGGAAACAAGCTCTGCCGAGGACGAGAGCCATGAGATGTTCCTCCTCTGGGCAAGCCCGGGTCCCAGATCCTGTTGTGCCTGTGAATAGGCTGCAGGGGGACGGTGAAGACCAGCAACAGCTTCCAGGGCTGCCACCTTCCGTGTGGGACAAGGAGCCGGATGTGTGCCTTTTCGGAAACAAGCTCTGCCGAGGACGAGAGCCATGAGATGTTCCTCCTCTGGGCAAGCCCGCGTCCAAATCCTGTTGTGCCTGTGAATAGGCTGCAGGGGGACGGTGAAGACCAGCAACAGCTTTCACGGCTGCCACATTCCGTGTGGGACAAGGAGCCGGACGTGTGCGTGTTCGGAAACAGGCTCTGCCGAGGACGAGAGCCATGAGATGTTCCTCCTCTGGGCAAGCCCGGGTCCTGAATCCTGTTGTGCCTGTGAATAGGCTGCAGGGGGACGGTGAAGACCAGCAACAGCTTTCACGGCTGCCACCTTCCGTGTGGGACAAGGAGCCGGACGTGTCTTTCTGGATACAGGCCCTGCCGAGGACGAGAGCCATGAGATGTTCCTCCTCTGGGCAAGCCCGGGTCCCAGATCCTGTTGTGCCTGTGAATAGGCTGCAGGGGGACGGTGAAGACCAGCAACAGCTTTCACGGCTGCCACCTTCCGTGTGGGACAAGGAGTCGGATGAGTGCCTTTTCGGAGTCAGGCTCTGCCGAGGACGAGAGCCATGAGATGTTCCTCCTCTGGGCAAGCCCGGGTCCCAGATCCTGTTGTGCCTGTGAATAGGCTGCAGGGGGACGGTGAAGACCAGCAACAGCTTTCAGGGCTGCCACCTTCCGTGTGGGACAAGGAGCCGGATGTGTGCCTTTTCGGAAACAGGCTCTGCCGAGGACGAGAGCCATGAGATGTTCCTCCTCTGGGCAAGCCCGGGTCCTGAATCCTGTTGTGCCTGTGAATAGGCTGCAGGGGGACGGTGAAGACCAGCAACAGCTTCCAGGGCTGCCACCTTCCGTGTGGGACAAGGAGCCGGATGTGTGCCTTTCTGGATACAGGCCCTGCCGAGGACGAGAGCCATGAGATGTTCCTCCTCTGGGCAAGCCCGGGTCCCAGATCCTGTTGTGCCTGTGAATAGGCTGCAGGGGGACGGTGAAGACCAGCAACAGCTTTCAGGGCTGCCACCTTCCATGTGGGACAAGGAGCCGGACGTGTGCCTTTTCGGAATCAGGCTCTGCCGAGGACGAGAGCCATGAGATGTTCCTCCTCTGGGCAAGCCCGGGTCCAAATCCTGTTGTGCCTGTGAATAGGCTGCAGGGGGACGGTGAAGACCAGCAACAGCTTTCAGGGCTGCCACCTTCCGTGTGGGACAAGGAGCCGGATGTGTGCCTTTCTGGAAACAGGCCCTGCCGAGGACGAGAGCCATTAGATGTTCCTCCTCTGGGCAAGCCCCGGTTCTGAATCCTGTTGTGCCTGTGAATAGGCTGCAGGGGGACGGTGAAGACCAGCAAGAGCTTTCAGGGCTGCCACCTTCCGTGTGGGACAAGGAGCCAGACGTGTGCCTTTTCGGAAACAGGCTCTGCCGAGGACGAGAGCCATGAGATGTTCCTCCTCTGGGCAAGCCCGGGTCCCAGATCCTGTTGTGCCTGTGAATAGACTGCAGGGGGACGGTGAAGACCAGCAACAGCTTTCAGGGCTGCCACCTTCCGTGTGGGACAAGGAGCCGGACGTGTGCCTTTTCGGAAACAGGCTCTGCCGAGGACGAGAGCCATGAGATGTTCCTCCTCTGGGCAAGCCCGGGTCCTGAATCCTGTTGTGCCTGTGAATAGGCTGCAGGGGGACGGTGAACACCAGCAACAGCTTTCACGGCTGCCACCTTCACTGTGGGACCAGGAGCCGGACGTGTGCCTTTCTGGAAACAGGCCGTGCCGAGGACGAGAGCCATGAGATGTTCCTCCTCTGGGCAAGCCCGGGTCCCAGAACCTGTTGTGCCTGTGAATAGGCTGCAGGGGGACGGTGAAGACCAGCAACAGCTTTCAGGGCTGCCACCTTCCGTGTGGGACAAGGAGCCGGACGTGTGCCTTTTCGGAAACAGGCTCTGCCGAGGACGAGAGCCATGAGATGTTCCTCCTCTGGGCAAGCCCGGGTCCTGAATCCTGTTGTGCCTGTGAATAGGCTGCAGGGGGACGGTGAAGACCAGCAACAGCTTTCACGGCTGCCACCTTCCGTGTGGGACAAGGAGCCGGACGTGTCTTTCTGGATACAGGCCCTGCCGAGGACGAGAGCCATGAGATGTTCCTCCTCTGGGCAAGCCCGGGTCCCAGATCCTGTTGTGCCTGTGAATAGGCTGCAGGGGGACGGTGAAGACCAGCAACAGCTTTCACGGCTGCCACCTTCCGTGTGGGACAAGGAGTCGGATGAGTGCCTTTTCGGAGTCAGGCTCTGCCGAGGACGAGAGCCATGAGATGTTCCTCCTCTGGGCAAGCCCGGGTCCCAGATCCTGTTGTGCCTGTGAATAGGCTGCAGGGGGACGGTGAAGACCAGCAACAGCTTTCAGGGCTGCCACCTTCCGTGTGGGACAAGGAGCCGGATGTGTGCCTTTTCGGAAACAGGCTCTGCCGAGGACGAGAGCCATGAGATGTTCCTCCTCTGGGCAAGCCCGGGTCCTGAATCCTGTTGTGCCTGTGAATAGGCTGCAGGGGGACGGTGAAGACCAGCAACAGCTTCCAGGGCTGCCACCTTCCGTGTGGGACAAGGAGCCGGATGTGTGCCTTTCTGGATACAGGCCCTGCCGAGGACGAGAGCCATGAGATGTTCCTCCTCTGGGCAAGCCCGGGTCCCAGATCCTGTTGTGCCTGTGAATAGGCTGCAGGGGGACGGTGAAGACCAGCAACAGCTTTCAGGGCTGCCACCTTCCATGTGGGACAAGGAGCCGGACGTGTGCCTTTTCGGAATCAGGCTCTGCCGAGGACGAGAGCCATGAGATGTTCCTCCTCTGGGCAAGCCCGGGTCCAAATCCTGTTGTGCCTGTGAATAGGCTGCAGGGGGACGGTGAAGACCAGCAACAGCTTTCAGGGCTGCCACCTTCCGTGTGGGACAAGGAGCCGGATGTGTGCCTTTCTGGAAAAAGGCCCTGCCGAGGACGAGAGCCATGAGATGTTCCTCCTCTGGGCAAGCCCGGGTCCTGAATCCTGTTGTGCCTGTGAATAGGCTGCAGGGGGACGGTGAACACCAGCAACAGCTTTCACGGCTGCCACCTTCACTGTGGGACCAGGAGCCGGACGTGTGCCTTTCTGGAAACAGGCCGTGCCGAGGACGAGAGCCATGAGATGTTCCTCCTCTGGGCAAGCCCGGGTCCCAGAACCTGTTGTGCCTGTGAATAGGCTGCAGGGGGACGGTGAAGACCAGCAACAGCTTTCAGGGCTGCCACCTTCCGTGTGGGACAAGGAGCCGGACGTGTGCCTTTTCGGAAACAGGATCTGCCGAGGACGAGAGCCATGAGATGTTCCTCCTCTGGGCAAGCCCGCGTCCAAATCCTGTTGTGCCTGTGAATAGGCTGCAGGGGGACGGTGAAGACCAGCAACAGCTTTCACGGCTGCCACCTTCCGTGTGGGACAAGGAGCCGGACGTGTCTTTCTGGATACAGGCCCTGCCGAGGACGAGAGCCATGAGATGTTCCTCCTCTGGGCAAGCCCGGGTCCCAGATCCTGTTGTGCCTGTGAATAGGCTGCAGGGGGACGGTGAAGACCAGCAACAGCTTTCACGGCTGCCACCTTCCGTGTGGGACAAGGAGCCGGATGAGTGCCTTTTCGGAGTCAGGCTCTGCCGAGGACGAGAGCCATGAGATGTTCCTCCTCTGGGCAAGCCCGGGTCCCAGATCCTGTTGTGCCTGTGAATAGGCTGCAGGGGGACGGTGAAGACCAGCAACAGCTTTCACGGCTGCCACCTTCACTGTGGGACAAGGAGCCGGACGTGTGCCTTTCTGGAAACAGTCCCTGCGAAGGACGAGAGCCATGAGATGTTCCTCCTCTGGGCAAGCCCCGGTTCTGAATCCTGTTGTGCCTGTGAATAGGCTGCAGGGGGACGGTGAAGACCAGCAACAGCTTTCAGGGCTGCCACCTTCCGTGTGGGACAAGGAGCCGGATGTGTGCCTTTTCGGAAACAGGCTCTGCCGAGGACGAGAGCCATGAGATGTTCCTCCTCTGGGCAAGGCCGGGTCCCAGATCCTGTTGTGCCTGTGAATAGGCTGCAGGGGGACGGTGAAGACCAGCAACAGCTTTCACGGCTGCCACCTTCACTGTGGGACAAGGAGCCGGACGTGTGCCTTTCTGGAAACAGGCCCTGCCGAGGACGAGAGCCATGAGATGTTCCTCCTCTGGGCAAGCCCGGGTCCCAGATCCTGTTGTGCCTGTGAATAGGCTGCAGGGGGACGGTGAAGACCAGCAACAGCTTCCAGGGCTGCCACCTTCCCTGTGGGACAAGGAGCCGGACGTGTGCCTTTTCGGAAACAAGCTCTGCCGAGGACGAGAGCCATGAGATGTTCCTCCTCTGGGCAAGCCCGGGTCCCAGATCCTGTTGTGCCTGTGAATAGGCTGCAGGGGGACGGTGAAGACCAGCAACAGCTTCCAGGGCTGCCACCTTCCGTGTGGGACAAGGAGCCGGATGTGTGCCTTTTCGGAAACAAGCTCTGCCGAGGACGAGAGCCATGAGATGTTCCTCCTCTGGGCAAGCCCGCGTCCAAATCCTGTTGTGCCTGTGAATAGGCTGCAGGGGGACGGTGAAGACCAGCAACAGCTTTCACGGCTGCCACATTCCGTGTGGGACAAGGAGCCGGACGTGTGCGTTTTCGGAAACAGGCTCTGCCGAGGACGAGAGCCATGAGATGTTCCTCCTCTGGGCAAGCCCGGGTCCTGAATCCTGTTGTGCCTGTGAATAGGCTGCAGGGGGACGGTGAAGACCAGCAACAGCTTTCACGGCTGCCACCTTCCGTCTGGGACAAGGAGCCGGACGTGTCTTTCTGGATACAGGCCCTGCCGAGGACGAGAGCCATGAGATGTTCCTCCTCTGGGCAAGCCCGGGTCCCAGATCCTGTTGTGCCTGTGAATAGGCTGCAGGGGGACGGTGAAGACCAGCAACAGCTTTCACGGCTGCCACCTTCCGTGTGGGACAAGGAGTCGGATGAGTGCCTTTTCGGAGTCAGGCTCTGCCGAGGACGAGAGCCATGAGATGTTCCTCCTCTGGGCAAGCCCGGGTCCCAGATCCTGTTGTGCCTGTGAATAGGCTGCAGGGGGACGGTGAAGACCAGCAACAGCTTTCAGGGCTGCCACCTTCCGTGTGGGACAAGGAGCCGGATGTGTGCCTTTTCGGAAACAGGCTCTGCCGAGGACGAGAGCCATGAGATGTTCCTCCTCTGGGCAAGCCCGGGTCCTGAATCCTGTTGTGCCTGTGAATAGGCTGCAGGGGGACGGTGAAGACCAGCAACAGCTTCCAGGGCTGCCACCTTCCGTGTGGGACAAGGAGCCGGATGTGTGCCTTTCTGGATACAGGCCCTGCCGAGGACGAGAGCCATGAGATGTTCCTCCTCTGGGCAAGCCCGGGTCCCAGATCCTGTTGTGCCTGTGAATAGGCTGCAGGGGGACGGTGAAGACCAGCAACAGCTTTCAGGGCTGCCACCTTCCATGTGGGACAAGGAGCCGGACGTGTGCCTTTTCGGAATCAGGCTCTGCCGAGGACGAGAGCCATGAGATGTTCCTCCTCTGGGCAAGCCCGGGTCCAAATCCTGTTGTGCCTGTGAATAGGCTGCAGGGGGACGGTGAAGACCAGCAACAGCTTTCAGGGCTGCCACCTTCCGTGTGGGACAAGGAGCCGGATGTGTGCCTTTCTGGAAACAGGCCCTGCCGAGGACGAGAGCCATTAGATGTTCCTCCTCTGGGCAAGCCCCGGTTCTGAATCCTGTTGTGCCTGTGAATAGGCTGCAGGGGGACGGTGAAGACCAGCAAGAGCTTTCAGGGCTGCCACCTTCCGTGTGGGACAAGGAGCCAGACGTGTGCCTTTTCGGAAACAGGCTCTGCCGAGGACGAGAGCCATGAGATGTTCCTCCTCTGGGCAAGCCCGGGTCCCAGATCCTGTTGTGCCTGTGAATAGACTGCAGGGGGACGGTGAAGACCAGCAACAGCTTTCAGGGCTGCCACCTTCCGTGTGGGACAAGGAGCCGGACGTGTGCCTTTTCGGAAACAGGCTCTGCCGAGGACGAGAGCCATGAGATGTTCCTCCTCTGGGCAAGCCCGGGTCCTGAATCCTGTTGTGCCTGTGAATAGGCTGCAGGGGGACGGTGAACACCAGCAACAGCTTTCACGGCTGCCACCTTCACTGTGGGACCAGGAGCCGGACGTGTGCCTTTCTGGAAACAGGCCGTGCCGAGGACGAGAGCCATGAGATGTTCCTCCTCTGGGCAAGCCCGGGTCCCAGAACCTGTTGTGCCTGTGAATAGGCTGCAGGGGGACGGTGAAGACCAGCAACAGCTTTCAGGGCTGCCACCTTCCGTGTGGGACAAGGAGCCGGACGTGTGCCTTTTCGGAAACAGGCTCTGCCGAGGACGAGAGCCATGAGATGTTCCTCCTCTGGGCAAGCCCGGGTCCTGAATCCTGTTGTGCCTGTGAATAGGCTGCAGGGGGACGGTGAAGACCAGCAACAGCTTTCACGGCTGCCACCTTCCGTGTAGGACAAGGAGCCGGACGTGTCTTTCTGGATACAGGCCCTGCCGAGGACGAGAGCCATGAGATGTTCCTCCTCTGGGCAAGCCCGGGTCCCAGATCCTGTTGTGCCTGTGAATAGTCTGCAGGGGGACGGTGAAGACCAGCAACAGCTTTCACGGCTGCCACCTTCCGTGTGGGACAAGGAGTCGGATGAGTGCCTTTTCGGAGTCAGGCTCTGCCGAGGACGAGAGCCATGAGATGTTCCTCCTCTGGGCAAGCCCGGGTCCCAGATCCTGTTGTGCCTGTGAATAGGCTGCAGGGGGACGGTGAAGACCAGCAACAGCTTTCAGGGCTGCCACCTTCCGTGTGGGACAAGGAGCCGGATGTGTGCCTTTTCGGAAACAGGCTCTGCCGAGGACGAGAGCCATGAGATGTTCCTCCTCTGGGCAAGCCCGGGTCCTGAATCCTGTTGTGCCTGTGAATAGGCTGCAGGGGGACGGTGAAGACCAGCAACAGCTTCCAGGGCTGCCACCTTCCGTGTGGGACAAGGAGCCGGATGTGTGCCTTTCTGGATACAGGCCCTGCCGAGGACGAGAGCCATGAGATGTTCCTCCTCTGGGCAAGCCCGGGTCCCAGATCCTGTTGTGCCTGTGAATAGGCTGCAGGGGGACGGTGAAGACCAGCAACAGCTTTCAGGGCTGCCACCTTCCATGTGGGACAAGGAGCCGGACGTGTGCCTTTTCGGAATCAGGCTCTGCCGAGGACGAGAGCCATGAGATGTTCCTCCTCTGGGCAAGCCCGGGTCCAAATCCTGTTGTGCCTGTGAATAGGCTGCAGGGGGACGGTGAAGACCAGCAACAGCTTTCACGGCTGCCACCTTCCGTGTGGGACAAGGAGCCGGATGTGTGCCTTTCTGGAAACAGGCCCTGCCGAGGACGAGAGCCATTAGATGTTCCTCCTCTGGGCAAGCCCCGGTTCTGAATCCTGTTGTGCCTGTGAATAGGCTGCAGGGGGACGGTGAAGACCAGCAAGAGCTTTCAGGGCTGCCACCTTCCGTGTGGGACAAGGAGCCAGACGTGTGCCTTTTCGGAAACAGGCTCTGCCGAGGACGAGAGCCATGAGATGTTCCTCCTCTGGGCAAGCCCGGGTCCCAGATCCTGTTGTGCCTGTGAATAGACTGCAGGGGGACGGTGAAGACCAGCAACAGCTTTCAGGGCTGCCACCTTCCGTGTGGGACAAGGAGCCGGACGTGTGCCTTTTCGGAAACAGGCTCTGCCGAGGACGAGAGCCATGAGATGTTCCTCCTCTGGGCAAGCCCGGGTCCTGAATCCTGTTGTGCCTGTGAATAGGCTGCAGGGGGACGGTGAACACCAGCAACAGCTTTCACGGCTGCCACCTTCACTGTGGGACCAGGAGCCGGACGTGTGCCTTTCTGGAAACAGGCCGTGCCGAGGACGAGAGCCATGAGATGTTCCTCCTCTGGGCAAGCCCGGGTCCCAGAACCTGTTGTGCCTGTGAATAGGCTGCAGGGGGACGGTGAAGACCAGCAACAGCTTTCAGGGCTGCCACCTTCCGTGTGGGACAAGGAGCCGGACGTGTGCCTTTTCGGAAACAGGATCTGCCGAGGACGAGAGCCATGAGATGTTCCTCCTCTGGGCAAGCCCGCGTCCAAATCCTGTTGTGCCTGTGAATAGGCTGCAGGGGGACGGTGAAGACCAGCAACAGCTTTCACGGCTGCCACCTTCCGTGTGGGACAAGGAGCCGGACGTGTCTTTCTGGATACAGGCCCTGCCGAGGACGAGAGCCATGAGATGTTCCTCCTCTGGGCAAGCCCGGGTCCCAGATCCTGTTGTGCCTGTGAATAGGCTGCAGGGGGACGGTGAAGACCAGCAACAGCTTTCACGGCTGCCACCTTCCGTGTGGGACAAGGAGCCGGATGAGTGCCTTTTCGGAGTCAGGCTCTGCCGAGGACGAGAGCCATGAGATGTTCCTCCTCTGGGCAAGCCCGGGTCCCAGATCCTGTTGTGCCTGTGAATAGGCTGCAGGGGGACGGTGAACACCAGCAACAGCTTTCACGGCTGCCACCTTCCGTGTGGGACAAGGAGCCGGACGTGTGCCTTTCTGGAAACAGGCCGTGCCGAGGACGAGAGCCATGAGATGTTCCTCCTCTGGGCAAGCCCGGGTCCCAGATCCTGTTGTGCCTGTGAATAGGCTACAGGGGGACGGTGAAGACCAGCAACAGCTTTCAGGGCTGCCAGCTTCCGTGTGGGACAAGGAGCCGGACGTGTCTTTCTGGATACAGGCCCTGCCGAGGACGAGAGCCATGAGATGTTCCTCCTCTGGGCAAGCCCGGGTCCCAGATCCTGTTGTGCCTGTGAATAGGCTGCAGGGGGACGGTGAAGACCAGCAACAGCTTTCAGGGCTGCCACCTTCCGTGTGGGACAAGGAGCCGGATGAGTGCCTTTAAGGAGTCAGGC
The DNA here is from genome assembly GCF_929443795.1 of Astur gentilis. Taxonomy (NCBI): domain Eukaryota; kingdom Metazoa; phylum Chordata; class Aves; order Accipitriformes; family Accipitridae; genus Astur; species Astur gentilis. The sequence goes on from NW_026061071.1 coordinate 1,741,556, forward strand.
TCTGCCGAGGACGAGAGCCATGAGATGTTCCTCCTCTGGGCAAGCCCGGGTCCCAGATCCTGTTGTGCCTGTGAATAGTCTACAGGGGGACGGTGAAGACCAGCAACAGCTTTCAGGGCTGCCACCTTCACTGTGGGACCAGGAGCCGGACGTGTGCCTTTCTGGAAACAGGCCGTGCCGAGGACGAGAGCCATGAGATGTTCCTTCTCTGGGCAAGCCCGGGTCCCAGAACCTGTTGTGCCTGTGAATAGGCTACAGGGGGACAGTGAAGACCAGCAACAGCTTTCAGGGCTGCCACCTTCCGTGTGGGACAAGGAGCCGGACGTGTCTTTCTGGATACAGGCCCTGCCGAGGACGAGAGCCATGAGATGTTCCTTCTCTGGGCAAGCCCGGGTCCCAGATCCTGTTGTGCCTGTGAATAGGCTGCAGGGGGACGGTGAACACCAGCAACAGCTTTCAGGGCTGCCACCTTCCGTGAGGGACAAGGAGCCGGACGTGTGCCTTTTCGGAAACAGGATCTGCCGAGGACGAGAGCCAAGAGATGTTCCTCCTCTGGGCAAGCCCGCGTTCAAATCCTGTTGTGCCTGTGAATAGGCTGCAGGGGGACGGTGAAGACCAGCAACAGCTTTCACGGCTGCCACCTTCCGTGTGGGACAAGGAGCCGGACGTGTCTTTCTGGATACAGGCCCTGCCGAGGACGAGAGCCATGAGATGTTCCTCCTCTGGGCAAGCCCGGGTCCCAGATCCTGTTGTGCCTGTGAATAGGCTGCAGGGGGACGGTGAAGACCAGCAACAGCTTTCAGGGCTGCCACCTTCCGTGTGGGACAAGGAGCCGGATGAGTGCCTTTAAGGAGTCAGGCTCTGCCGAGGACGAGAGCCATGAGATGTTCCTCCTCTGGGCAAGCCCGGGTCCCAGATCCTGTTGTGCCTGTGAATAGTCTACAGGGGGACGGTGAAGACCAGCAACAGCTTTCAGGGCTGCCACCTTCACTGTGGGACCAGGAGCCGGACGTGTGCCTTTCTGGAAACAGGCCGTGCCGAGGACGAGAGCCATGAGATGTTCCTTCTCTGGGCAAGCCCGGGTCCCAGAACCTGTTGTGCCTGTGAATAGGCTACAGGGGGACAGTGAAGACCAGCAACAGCTTTCAGGGCTGCCACCTTCCGTGTGGGACAAGGAGCCGGACGTGTCTTTCTGGATACAGGCCCTGCCGAGGACGAGAGCCATGAGATGTTCCTTCTCTGGGCAAGCCCGGGTCCCAGATCCTGTTGTGCCTGTGAATAGGCTGCAGGGGGACGGTGAAGACCAGCAACAGCTTTCAGGGCTGCCACCTTCCGTGAGGGACAAGGAGCCGGACGTGTGCCTTTTCGGAAACAGGATCTGCCGAGGACGAGAGCCAAGAGATGTTCCTCCTCTGGGCAAGCCCGCGTTCAAATCCTGTTGTGCCTGTGAATAGGCTGCAGGGGGACGGTGAAGACCAGCAACAGCTTTCACGGCTGCCACCTTCCGTGTGGGACAAGGAGCCGGACGTGTCTTTCTGGATACAGGCCCTGCCGAGGACGAGAGCCATGAGATGTTCCTCCTCTGGGCAAGCCCGGGTCCCAGATCCTGTTGTGCCTGTGAATAGTCTACAGGGGGACGGTGAAGACCAGCAACAGCTTTCAGGGCTGCCACCTTCACTGTGGGACCAGGAGCCGGACGTGTGCCTTTCTGGAAACAGGCCGTGCCGAGGACGAGAGCCATGAGATGTTCCTCCTCTGGGCAAGCCCGGGTCCCAGAACCTGTTGTGCCTGTGAATAGGCTACAGGGGGACAGTGAAGACCAGCAACAGCTTTCACGGCTGCCACCTTCCGTGTGGGACAAGGAGTCGGATGAGTGCCTTTTCGGAGTCAGGCTCTGCCGAGGACGAGAGCCATGAGATGTTCCTCCTCTGGGCAAGCCCGGGTCCCAGATCCTGTTGTGCCTGTGAATAGGCTGCAGGGGGACGGTGAAGACCAGCAACATCTTTCAGGGCTGCCACCTTCCGTGTGGGACAAGGAGCCGGATGAGTGCCTTTTCGGAAACAGGCTCTGCCGAGGACGAGAGCCATGAGATGTTCCTCCTCTGGGCAAGCCCGGGTCCTGAATCCTGTTGTGCCTGTGAATAGTCTGCAGGGGGACGGTGAAGACCAGCAACAGCTTCCAGGGCTGCCACCTTCCGTGTGGGACAAGGAGCCGGACGTGTGCCTTTCTGGAAACAGGCCGTGCCGAGGACGAGAGCCATGAGATGTTCCTCCTCTGGGCAAGCCCGGGTCCCAGATCCTGTTGTGCCTGTGAATAGGCTGCAGGGGGACGGTGAAGACCAGCAACAGCTTTCAGGGCTGCCACCTTCCATGTGGGACAAGGAGCCGGACGTGTGCCTTTTCGGAATCAGGCTCTGCCGAGGACGAGAGCCATGAGATGTTCCTCCTCTGGGCAAGCCCGGGTCCAAATCCTGTTGTGCCTGTGAATAGGCTGCAGGGGGACGGTGAAGACCAGCAACAGCTTTCAGGGCTGCCACCTTCCGTGTGGGACAATGAGCCGGATGTGTGCCTTTCTGGAAACAGGCCCTGCCGAGGACGAGAGCCATTAGATGTTCCTCCTCTGGGCAAGCCCCGGTTCTGAATCCTGTTGTGCCTGTGAATAGGCTGCAGGGGGACGGTGAAGACCAGCAAGAGCTTTCAGGGCTGCCACCTTCCGTGTGGGACAAGGAGCCAGACGTGTGCCTTTTCGGAAACAGGCTCTGCCGAGGACGAGAGCCATGAGATGTTCCTCCTCTGGGCAAGCCCGGGTCCCAGATCCTGTTGTGCCTGTGAATAGACTGCAGGGGGACGGTGAAGACCAGCAACAGCTTTCAGGGCTGCCACCTTCCGTGTGGGACAAGGAGCCGGATGTGTGCCTTTTCGGAAACAGGCTCTGCCGAGGACGAGAGCCATGAGATGTTCCTCCTCTGGGCAAGCCCGGGTCCTGAATCCTGTTGTGCCTGTGAATAGGCTGCAGGGGGACGGTGAAGACCAGCAACAGCTTTCAGGGCTGCCACCTTCCGTGTGGGACAATGAGCCTGTCTTGTGCCTTTATGGAAACAGGCCCTGCAGAGGACGAGAGCCATGAGATGTTCCTCCTCTGGGCAAGGCCGGGTCCCAGATCCTGTTGTGCCTGTGAATAGGCTACAGGGGGACAGTGAAGACCAGCAACAGCTTTCACGGCTGCCACCTTCACTGTGGGACCAGGAGCCGGACGTGTGCCTTTCTGGAAACAGGCCGTGCCGAGGACGAGAGCCATGAGATGTTCCTCCTCTGGGCAAGCCCGGGTCCCAGAACCTGTTGTGCCTGTGAATAGGCTACAGGGGGACAGTGAAGACCAGCAACAGCTTTCAGGGCTGCCACCTTCCGTGTGGGACAAGGAGCCGGACGTGTCTTTCTGGATACAGGCCCTGCCGAGGACGAGAGCCATGAGATGTTCCTTCTCTGGGCAAGCCCGGGTCCCAGATCCTGTTGTGCCTGTGAATAGGCTGCAGGGGGACGGTGAAGACCAGCAACAGCTTTCAGGGCTGCCACCTTCCGTGTGGGACAAGGAGCCGGACGTGTGCCTTTTCGGAAACAGGATCTGCCGAGGACGAGAGCCATGAGATGTTCCTCCTCTGGGCAAGCCCGCGTCCAAATCCTGTTGTGCCTGTGAATAGGCTGCAGGGGGACGGTGAAGACCAGCAACAGCTTTCACAGCTGCCACCTTCCGTGTGGGACAAGGAGCCGGACGTGTCTTTCTGGATACAGGCCCTGCCGAGGACGAGAGCCATGAGATGTTCCTCCTCTGGGCAAGCCCGGGTCCCAGATCCTGTTGTGCCTGTGAATAGGCTGCAGGGGGACGGTGAAGACCAGCAACAGCTTTCACGGCTGCCACCTTCCGTGTGGGACAAGGAGCCGGATGAGTGCCTTTTCGGAGTCAGGCTCTGCCGAGGACGAGAGCCATGAGATGTTCCTCCTCTGGGCAAGCCCGGGTCCCAGATCCTGTTGTGCCTGTGAATAGGCTGCAGGGGGACGGTGAACACCAGCAACAGCTTTCACGGCTGCCACCTTCACTGTGGGACCAGGAGCCGGACGTGTCTTTCTGGATACAGGCCCTGCCGAGGACGAGAGCCATGAGATGTTCCTCCTCTGGGCAAGCCCGGGTCCCAGATCCTGTTGTGCCTGTGAATAGGCTGCAGGGGGACGGTGAAGACCAGCAACAGCTTTCAGGGCTGCCACCTTCCATGTGGGACAAGGAGCCGGACGTGTGCCTTTTCGGAATCAGGCTCTGCCGAGGACGAGAGCCATGAGATGTTCCTCCTCTGGGCAAGCCCGGGTCCAAATCCTGTTGTGCCTGTGAATAGGCTGCAGGGGGACGGTGAAGACCAGCAACAGCTTTCAGGGCTGCCACCTTCCGTGTGGGACAATGAGCCGGATGTGTGCCTTTCTGGAAACAGGCCCTGCCGAGGACGAGAGCCATTAGATGTTCCTCCTCTGGGCAAGCCCCGGTTCTGAATCCTGTTGTGCCTGTGAATAGGCTGCAGGGGGACGGTGAAGACCAGCAACAGCTTTCAGGGCTGCCACCTTCCGTGTGGGACAAGGAGCCAGACGTGTGCCTTTTCGGAAACAGGCTCTGCCGAGGACGAGAGCCATGAGATGTTCCTCCTCTGGGCAAGCCCGGGTCCCAGATCCTGTTGTGCCTGTGAATAGACTGCAGGGGGACGGTGAAGACCAGCAACAGCTTTCAGGGCTGCCACCTTCCGTGTGGGACAAGGAGCCGGATGTGTGCCTTTTCGGAAACAGGCTCTGCCGAGGACGAGAGCCATGAGATGTTCCTCCTCTGGGCAAGCCCGGGTCCTGAATCCTGTTGTGCCTGTGAATAGGCTGCAGGGGGACGGTGAAGACCAGCAACAGCTTTCAGGGCTGCCACCTTCCGTGTGGGACAATGAGCCGGTCTTGTGCCTTTATGGAAACAGGCCCTGCAGAGGACGAGAGCCATGAGATGTTCCTCCTCTGGGCAAGCCCGGGTCCCAGATCCTGTTGTGCCTGTGAATAGGCTGCAGGGGGACGGTGAACACCAGCAACAGCTTTCACGGCTGCCACCTTCACTGTGGGACCAGGAGCCGGACGTGTCTTTCTGGATACAGGCCCTGCCGAGGACGAGAGCCATGAGATGTTCCTCCTCTGGGCAAGCCCGGGTCCCAGATCCTGTTGTGCCTGTGAATAGGCTACAGGGGGACGGTGAAGACCAGCAACAGCTTTCAGGGCTGCCACCTTCCGTGTGGGACAAGGAGCCGGACGTGTCTTTCTGGATACAGGCCCTGCCGAGGACGAGAGCCATGAGATGTTCCTCCTCTGGGCAAGCCCGGGTCCCAGATCCTGTTGTGCCTGTGAATAGGCTGCAGGGGGACGGTGAAGACCAGCAACAGCTTTCAGGGCTGCCACCTTCCGTGTGGGACAATGAGCCGGATGTGTGCCTTTTCGGAAACAGGATCTGCCGAGGACGAGAGCCATGAGATGTTCCTCCTCTGGGCAAGCCCGCGTCCAAATCCTGTTGTGCCTGTGAATAGGCTGCAGGGGGACGGTGAAGACCAGCAACAGCTTTCACGGCTGCCACATTCCGTGTGGGACAAGGAGCCGGACGTGTCTTTCTGGATACAGGCCCTGCCGAGGACGAGAGCCATGAGATGTTCCTCCTCTGGGCAAGCCCGGGTCCCAGATCCTGTTGTGCCTGTGAATAGGCTGCAGGGGGATGGTGAAGACCAGCAACAGCTTTCAGGGCTGCCACCTTCCGTGTGGGACAAGGAGCCGGATGAGTGCCTTTAAGGAGTCAGGCTCTGCCGAGGACGAGAGCCATGAGATGTTCCTCCTCTGGGCAAGCCCGGGTCCCAGATCCTGTTGTGCCTGTGAATAGGCTGCAGGGGGACGGTGAAGACCAGCAACAGCTTTCAGGGCTGCCACCTTCCGTGTGGGACAAGGAGCCGGACGTGTGCCTTTTCGGAAACAGGCTCTGCCGAGGACGAGAGCCATGAGATGTTCCTCCTCTGGGCAAGCCCGGGTCCTGAATCCTGTTGTGCCTGTGAATAGGCTGCAGGGGGACGGTGAAGACCAGCAACAGCTTCCAGGGCTGCCACCTTCCGTGTGGGACAAGGAGCCGGACGTGTGCCTTTTCGGAAACAAGCTATGCCGAGGACGAGAGCCATGAGATGTTCCTCCTCTGGGCAAGCCCGGGTCCCAGATCCTGTTGTGCCTGTGAATAGGCTGCAGGGGGACGGTGAACACCAGCAACAGCTTTCACGGCTGCCACCTTCACTGTGGGACCAGGAGCCGGACGTGTGCCTTTCTAGAAACAGGCCGTGCCGAGGACGAGAGCCATGAGATGTTCCTCCTCTGGGCAAGCCCGGGTCCCAGAACCTGTTGTGCCTGTGAATAGGCTGCAGGGGGACGGTGAAGACCAGCAACAGCTTTCAGGGCTGCCACCTTCCGTGTGGGACAAGGAGCCGGACGTGTGCTTTTCGGAAACAGGATCTGCCGAGGACGAGAGCCATGAGATGTTCCTCCTCTGGGCAAGCCCGCGTCCAAATCCTGTTGTGCCTGTGAATAGGCTGCAGGGGGACGGTGAAGACCAGCAACAGCTTTCACGGCTGCCACCTTCCGTGTGGGACAAGGAGCCGGACGTGTCTTTCTGGATACAGGCCCTGCCGAGGACGAGAGCCATGAGATGTTCCTCCTCTGGGCAAGCCCGGGTCCCAGATCCTGTTGTGCCTGTGAATAGGCTGCAGGGGGACGGTGAAGACCAGCAACAGCTTTCACGGCTGCCACCTTCCGTGTGGGACAAGGAGCCGGATGAGTGCCTTTTCGGAGTCAGGCTCTGCCGAGGACGAGAGCCATGAGATGTTCCTCCTCTGGGCAAGCCCGGGTCCCAGATCCTGTTGTGCCTGTGAATAGGTTGCAGGGGGACGGTGAACACCAGCAACAGCTTTCAGGGCTGCCACCTTCCGTGTGGGACAAGGAGCCGGACGTGTGCCTTTTCGGAAACAGGATCTGCCGAGGACGAGAGCCATGAGATGTTCCTCCTCTGGGCAAGCCCGCGTCCAAATCCTGTTGTGCCTGTGAATAGGCTGCAGGGGGACGGTGAAGACCAGCAACAGCTTTCACGGCTGCCACATTCCGTGTGGGACAAGGAGCCGGACGTGTCTTTTTGGATACAGGCCCTGCCGAGGACGAGAGCCATGAGATGTTCCTCCTCTGGGCAAGCCCGGGTCCCAGATCCTGTTGTGCCTGTGAATAGGCTGCAGGGGGACGGTGAAGACCAGCAACAGCTTTCAGGGCTGCCACCTTCCGTGTGGGACAAGGAGCCGGACGTGTGCCTTTTCGGAAACAGGCTCTGCCGAGGACGAGAGCCATGAGATGTTCCTCCTCTGGGCAAGCCCGGGTCCTGAATCCTGTTGTGCCTGTGAATAGGCTGCAGGGGGACGGTGAAGACCAGCAACAGCTTCCAGGGCTGCCACCTTCCGTGTGGGACAAGGAGCCGGACGTGTGCCTTTTCGGAAACAAGCTCTGCCGAGGACGAGAGCCATGAGATGTTCCTCCTCTGGGCAAGCCCGGGTCCCAGATCCTGTTGTGCCTGTGATTAGGCTGCAGGGGGACGGTGAACACCAGCAACAGCTTTCACGGCTGCCACCTTCACTGTGGGACAAGGAGCCGGACGTGTGCCTTTCTGGAAACAGGCCGTGCCGAGGACGAGACCCATGAGATGTTCCTCCTCTGGGCAATCCCGGGTCCTGAATCCTGTTGTGCCTGTGAATAGGCTGCAGGGGGACGGTGAAGACCAGCAACAGCTTTCAGGGCTGCCACCTTCCGTGTGGGACAAGGAGCCGGACGTGTGCCTTTTCGGAAACAGGATCTGCCGAGGACGAGAGCCATGAGATGTTCCTCCTCTGGGCAAGCCCGCGTCCAAATCCTGTTGTGCCTGTGAATAGGCTGCAGGGGGACGGTGAAGACCAGCAACAGCTTTCACAGCTGCCACCTTCCGTGTGGGACAAGGAGCCGGACGTGTCTTTCTGGATACAGGCCCTGCCGAGGACGAGAGCCATGAGATGTTCCTCCTCTGGGCAAGCCCGGGTCCCAGATCCTGTTGTGTCTGTGAATAGGCTGCAGGGGGACGGTGAAGACCAGCAACAGCTTTCACGGCTGCCACCTTCCGTGTGGGACAAGGAGCCGGATGAGTGCCTTTTCGGAGTCAGGCTCTGCCGAGGACGAGAGCCATGAGATGTTCCTCCTCTGGGCAAGCCCGGGTCCCAGATCCTGTTGTGCCTGTGAATAGGCTGCAGGGGGACGGTGAACACCAGCAACAGCTTTCACGGCTGCCACCTTCACTGTGGGACCAGGAGCCGGACGTGTCTTTCTGGATACAGGCCCTGCCGAGGACGAGAGCCATGAGATGTTCCTCCTCTGGGCAAGCCCGGGTCCCAGATCCTGTTGTGCCTGTGAATAGGCTGCAGGGGGACGGTGAAGACCAGCAACAGCTTTCAGGGCTGCCACCTTCCATGTGGGACAAGGAGCCGGACGTGTGCCTTTTCGGAATCAGGGTCTGCCGAGGACGAGAGCCATGAGATGTTCCTCCTCTGGGCAAGCACGGGTCCAAATCCTGTTGTGCATGTGAATAGGCTGCAGGGGGACGGTGAAGACCAGCAACAGCTTTCAGGGCTGCCACCTTCCGTGTGGGACAATGAGCCGGATGTGTGCCTTTCTGGAAACAGGCCCTGCCGAGGACGAGAGCCATTAGATGTTCCTCCTCTGGGCAAGCCCCGGTTCTGAATCCTGTTGTGCCTGTGAATAGGCTGCAGGGGGACGGTGAAGACCAGCAACAGCTTTCAGGGCTGCCACCTTCCGTGTGGGACAAGGAGCCAGACGTGTGCCTTTTCGGAAACAGGCTCTGCCGAGGACGAGAGCCATGAGATGTTCCTCCTCTGGGCAAGCCCGGGTCCCAGATCCTGTTGTGCCTGTGAATAGACTGCAGGGGGACGGTGAAGACCAGCAACAGCTTTCAGGGCTGCCACCTTCCGTGTGGGACAAGGAGCCGGATGTGTGCCTTTTCGGAAACAGGCTCTGCCGAGGACGAGAGCCATGAGATGTTCCTCCTCTGGGCAAGCCCGGGTCCTGAATCCTGTTGTGCCTGTGAATAGGCTGCAGGGGGACGGTGAAGACCAGCAACAGCTTTCAGGGCTGCCACCTTCCGTGTGGGACAATGAGCCGGTCTTGTGCCTTTATGGAAACAGGCCCTGCAGAGGACGAGAGCCATGAGATGTTCCTCCTCTGGGCAAGCCCGGGTCCCAGATCCTGTTGTGCCTGTGAATAGGCTGCAGGGGGACGGTGAACACCAGCAACAGCTTTCACGGCTGCCACCTTCACTGTGGGACCAGGAGCCGGACGTGTCTTTCTGGATACAGGCCCTGCCGAGGACGAGAGCCATGAGATGTTCCTCCTCTGGGCAAGCCCGGGTCCCAGATCCTGTTGTGCCTGTGAATAGGCTACAGGGGGACGGTGAAGACCAGCAACAGCTTTCAGGGCTGCCAGCTTCTGTGTGGGACAAGGAGCCGGACGTGTCTTTCTGGATACAGGCCCTGCCGAGGACGAGAGCCATGAGATGTTCCTCCTCTGGGCAAGCCCGGGTCCCAGATCCTGTTGTGCCTGTGAATAGGCTGCAGGGGGACGGTGAAGACCAGCAACAGCTTTCAGGGCTGCCACCTTCCGTGTGGGACAAGGAGCCGGACGTGTGCCTTTTCGGAAACAGGATCTGCCGAGGACGAGAGCCATGAGATGTTCCTCCTCAGGGCAAGCCCGCGTCCAAATCCTGTTGTGCCTGTGAATAGGCTGCAGGGGGACGGTGAAGACCAGCAACAGCTTTCACGGCTGCCACATTCCGTGTGGGACAAGGAGCCGGACGTGTCTTTCTGGATACAGGCCCTGCCGAGGACGAGAGCCATGAGATGTTCCTCCTCTGGGCAAGCCCGGGTCCCAGATCCTGTTGTGCCTGTGAATAGGCTGCAGGGGGACGGTGAACACCAGCAACAGCTTTCACGGCTGCCACCTTCACTGTGGGACCAGGAGCCGGACGTGTGCCTTTCTGGAAACAGGCCGTGCCGAGGACGAGAGCCATGAGATGTTCCTCCTCTGGGCAAGCCCGGGTCCCAGAACCTGTTGTGCCTGTGAATAGGCTGCAGGGGGACGGTGAAGACCAGCAACAGCTTTCAGGGCTGCCACCTTCCGTGTGGGACAAGGAGCCGGACGTGTGCTTTTCGGAAACAGGATCTGCCGAGGACGAGAGCCATGAGATGTTCCTCCTCTGGGCAAGCCCGCGTCCAAATCCTGTTGTGCCTGTGAATAGGCTGCAGGGGGACGGTGAAGACCAGCAACAGCTTTCACGGCTGCCACCTTCCGTGTGGGACAAGGAGCCGGACGTGTCTTTCTGGATACAGGCCCTGCCGAGGACGAGAGCCATGAGATGTTCCTCCTCTGGGCAAGCCCGGGTCCCAGATCCTGTTGTGCCTGTGAATAGGCTGCAGGGGGACGGTGAAGACCAGCAACAGCTTTCACGGCTGCCACCTTCCGTGTGGGACAAGGAGCCGGATGAGTGCCTTTTCGGAGTCAGGCTCTGCCGAGGACGAGAGCCATGAGATGTTCCTCCTCTGGGCAAGCCCGGGTCCCAGATCCTGTTGTGCCTGTGAATAGGTTGCAGGGGGACGGTGAACACCAGCAACAGCTTTCAGGGCTGCCACCTTCCGTGTGGGACAAGGAGCCGGACGTGTGCCTTTTCGGAAACAGGATCTGCCGAGGACGAGAGCCATGAGATGTTCCTCCTCTGGGCAAGCCCGCGTCCAAATCCTGTTGTGCCTGTGAATAGGCTGCAGGGGGACGGTGAAGACCAGCAACAGCTTTCACGGCTGCCACATTCCGTGTGGGACAAGGAGCCGGACGTGTCTTTTTGGATACAGGCCCTGCCGAGGACGAGAGCCATGAGATGTTCCTCCTCTGGGCAAGCCCGGGTCCCAGATCCTGTTGTGCCTGTGAATAGGCTGCAGGGGGACGGTGAAGACCAGCAACAGCTTTCAGGGCTGCCACCTTCCGTGTGGGACAAGGAGCCGGACGTGTGCCTTTTCGGAAACAGGCTCTGCCGAGGACGAGAGCCATGAGATGTTCCTCCTATGGGCAAGCCCGGGTCCTGAATCCTGTTGTGCCTGTGAATAGGCTGCAGGGGGACGGTGAAGACCAGCAACAGCTTCCAGGGCTGCCACCTTCCGTGTGGGACAAGGAGCCGGACGTGTGCCTTTTCGGAAACAAGCTCTGCCGAGGACGAGAGCCATGAGATGTTCCTCCTCTGGGCAAGCCCGGGTCCCAGATCCTGTTGTGCCTGTGATTAGGCTGCAGGGGGACGGTGAACACCAGCAACAGCTTTCACGGCTGCCACCTTCACTGTGGGACAAGGAGCCGGACGTGTGCCTTTCTGGAAACAGGCCGTGCCGAGGACGAGACCCATGAGATGTTCCTCCTCTGGGCAATCCCGGGTCCTGAATCCTGTTGTGCCTGTGAATAGGCTGCAGGGGGACGGTGAAGACCAGCAACAGCTTTCAGGGCTGCCACCTTCCGTGTGGGACAAGGAGCCGGACGTGTGCCTTTTCGGAATCAGGCTCTGCCGAGGACGAGAGCCATGAGATGTTCCTCCTCTGGGCAAGCCCGGGTCCAAATCCTGTTGTGCCTGTGAATAGGCTGCAGGGGGACGGTGAAGACCAGCAACAGCTTTCAGGGCTGCCACCTTCCGTGTGGGACAATGAGCCGGATGTGTGCCTTTCTGGAAACAGGCCCTGCCGAGGACGAGAGCCATGAGATGTTCCTCCTCTGGGCAAGCCCCGGTTCTGAATCCTGTTGTGCCTGTGAATAGGCTGCAGGGGGACGGTGAAGACCAGCAACAGCTTTCACGGCTGCCACATTCCGTGTGGGACAAGGAGCCGGACGTGTCTTTCTGGATACAGGCCCTGCCGAGGACGAGAGCCATGAGATGTTCCTCCTCTGGGCAAGCCCGGGTCCCAGATCCTGTTGTGCCTGTGAATAGGCTGCAGGGGGATGGTGAAGACCAGCAACAGCTTTCAGGGCTGCCACCTTCCGTGTGGGACAAGGAGCCGGATGAGTGCCTTTAAGGAGTCAGGCTCTGCCGAGGACGAGAGCCATGAGATGTTCCTCCTCTGGGCAAGCCCGGGTCCCAGATCCTGTTGTGCCTGTGAATAGGCTGCAGGGGGACGGTGAAGACCAGCAACAGCTTTCAGGGCTGCCACCTTCCGTGTGGGACAAGGAGCCGGACGTGTGCCTTTTCGGAAACAGGCTCTGCCGAGGACGAGAGCCATGAGATGTTCCTCCTCTGGGCAAGCCCGGGTCCTGAATCCTGTTGTGCCTGTGAATAGGCTGCAGGGGGACGGTGAAGACCAGCAACAGCTTCCAGGGCTGCCACCTTCCGTGTGGGACAAGGAGCCGGACGTGTGCCTTTTCGGAAACAAGCTATGCCGAGGACGAGAGCCATGAGATGTTCCTCCTCTGGGCAAGCCCGGGTCCCAGATCCTGTTGTGCCTGTGAATAGGCTGCAGGGGGACGGTGAACACCAGCAACAGCTTTCACGGCTGCCACCTTCACTGTGGGACCAGGAGCCGGACGTGTGCCTTTCTAGAAACAGGCCGTGCCGAGGACGAGAGCCATGAGATGTTCCTCCTCTGGGCAAGCCCGGGTCCCAGAACCTGTTGTGCCTGTGAATAGGCTGCAGGGGGACGGTGAAGACCAGCAACAGCTTTCAGGGCTGCCACCTTCCGTGTGGGACAAGGAGCCGGACGTGTGCTTTTCGGAAACAGGATCTGCCGAGGACGAGAGCCATGAGATGTTCCTCCTCTGGGCAAGCCCGCGTCCAAATCCTGTTGTGCCTGTGAATAGGCTGCAGGGGGACGGTGAAGACCAGCAACAGCTTTCACGGCTGCCACCTTCCGTGTGGGACAAGGAGCCGGACGTGTCTTTCTGGATACAGGCCCTGCCGAGGACGAGAGCCATGAGATGTTCCTCCTCTGGGCAAGCCCGGGTCCCAGATCCTGTTGTGCCTGTGAATAGGCTGCAGGGGGACGGTGAAGACCAGCAACAGCTTTCACGGCTGCCACCTTCCGTGTGGGACAAGGAGCCGGATGAGTGCCTTTTCGGAGTCAGGCTCTGCCGAGGACGAGAGCCATGAGATGTTCCTCCTCTGGGCAAGCCCGGGTCCCAGATCCTGTTGTGCCTGTGAATAGGTTGCAGGGGGACGGTGAACACCAGCAACAGCTTTCAGGGCTGCCACCTTCCGTGTGGGACATGGAGCCGGACGTGTGCCTTTTCGGAAACAGGATCTGCCGAGGACGAGAGCCATGAGATGTTCCTCCTCTGGGCAAGCCCGCGTCCAAATCCTGTTGTGCCTGTGAATAGGCTGCAGGGGGACGGTGAAGACCAGCAACAGCTTTCACGGCTGCCACATTCCGTGTGGGACAAGGAGCCGGACGTGTCTTTTTGGATACAGGCCCTGCCGAGGACGAGAGCCATGAGATGTTCCTCCTCTGGGCAAGCCCGGGTCCCAGATCCTGTTGTGCCTGTGAATAGGCTGCAGGGGGACGGTGAAGACCAGCAACAGCTTTCAGGGCTGCCACCTTCCGTGTGGGACAAGGAGCCGGACGTGTGCCTTTTCGGAAACAGGCTCTGCCGAGGACGAGAGCCATGAGATGTTCCTCCTCTGGGCAAGCCCGGGTCCTGAATCCTGTTGTGCCTGTGAATAGGCTGCAGGGGGACGGTGAAGACCAGCAACAGCTTCCAGGGCTGCCACCTTCCGTGTGGGACAAGGAGCCGGACGTGTGCCTTTTCGGAAACAAGCTCTGCCGAGGACGAGAGCCATGAGATGTTCCTCCTCTGGGCAAGCCCGGGTCCCAGATCCTGTTGTGCCTGTGATTAGGCTGCAGGGGGACGGTGAACACCAGCAACAGCTTTCACGGCTGCCACCTTCACTGTGGGACAAGGAGCCGGACGTGTGCCTTTCTGGAAACAGGCCGTGCCGAGGACGAGACCCATGAGATGTTCCTCCTCTGGGCAATCCCGGGTCCTGAATCCTGTTGTGCCTGTGAATAGGCTGCAGGGGGACGGTGAAGACCAGCAACAGCTTTCAGGGCTGCCACCTTCCGTGTGGGACAAGGAGCCGGACGTGTGCCTTTTCGGAAACAGGATCTGCCGAGGACGAGAGCCATGAGATGTTCCTCCTCTGGGCAAGCCCGCGTCCAAATCCTGTTGTGCCTGTGAATAGGCTGCAGGGGGACGGTGAAGACCAGCAACAGCTTTCACAGCTGCCACCTTCCGTGTGGGACAAGGAGCCGGACGTGTCTTTCTGGATACAGGCCCTGCCGAGGACGAGAGCCATGAGATGTTCCTCCTCTGGGCAAGCCCGGGTCCCAGATCCTGTTGTGTCTGTGAATAGGCTGCAGGGGGACGGTGAAGACCAGCAACAGCTTTCACGGCTGCCACCTTCCGTGTGGGACAAGGAGCCGGATGAGTGCCTTTTCGGAGTCAGGCTCTGCCGAGGACGAGAGCCATGAGATGTTCCTCCTCTGGGCAAGCCCGGGTCCCAGATCCTGTTGTGCCTGTGAATAGGCTGCAGGGGGACGGTGAACACCAGCAACAGCTTTCACGGCTGCCACCTTCACTGTGGGACCAGGAGCCGGACGTGTCTTTCTGGATACAGGCCCTGCCGAGGACGAGAGCCATGAGATGTTCCTCCTCTGGGCAAGCCCGGGTCCCAGATCCTGTTGTGCCTGTGAATAGGCTGCAGGGGGACGGTGAAGACCAGCAACAGCTTTCAGGGCTGCCACCTTCCGTGTGGGACAAGGAGCCGGACGTGTGCCTTTTCGGAATCAGGGTCTGCCGAGGACGAGAGCCATGAGATGTTCCTCCTCTGGGCAAGCACGGGTCCAAATCCTGTTGTGCATGTGAATAGGCTGCAGGGGGACGGTGAAGACCAGCAACAGCTTTCAGGGCTGCCACCTTCCGTGTGGGACAATGAGCCGGATGTGTGCCTTTCTGGAAACAGGCCCTGCCGAGGACGAGAGCCATTAGATGTTCCTCCTCTGGGCAAGCCCCGGTTCTGAATCCTGTTGTGCCTGTGAATAGGCTGCAGGGGGACGGTGAAGACCAGCAACAGCTTTCAGGGCTGCCACCTTCCGTGTGGGACAAGGAGCCAGACGTGTGCCTTTTCGGAAACAGGCTCTGCCGAGGACGAGAGCCATGAGATGTTCCTCCTCTGGGCAAGCCCGGGTCCCAGATCCTGTTGTGCCTGTGAATAGACTGCAGGGGGACGGTGAAGACCAGCAACAGCTTTCAGGGCTGCCACCTTCCGTGTGGGACAAGGAGCCGGATGTGTGCCTTTTCGGAAACAGGCTCTGCCGAGGACGAGAGCCATGAGATGTTCCTCCTCTGGGCAAGCCCGGGTCCTGAATCCTGTTGTGCCTGTGAATAGGCTGCAGGGGGACGGTGAAGACCAGCAACAGCTTTCAGGGCTGCCACCTTCCGTGTGGGACAATGAGCCGGTCTTGTGCCTTTATGGAAACAGGCCCTGCAGAGGACGAGAGCCATGAGATGTTCCTCCTCTGGGCAAGCCCGGGTCCCAGATCCTGTTGTGCCTGTGAATAGGCTGCAGGGGGACGGTGAACACCAGCAACAGCTTTCACGGCTGCCACCTTCACTGTGGGACCAGGAGCCGGACGTGTCTTTCTGGATACAGGCCCTGCCGAGGACGAGAGCCATGAGATGTTCCTCCTCTGGGCAAGCCCGGGTCCCAGATCCTGTTGTGCCTGTGAATAGGCTACAGGGGGACGGTGAAGACCAGCAACAGCTTTCAGGGCTGCCAGCTTCTGTGTGGGACAAGGAGCCGGACGTGTCTTTCTGGATACAGGCCCTGCCGAGGACGAGAGCCATGAGATGTTCCTCCTCTGGGCAAGCCCGGGTCCCAGATCCTGTTGTGCCTGTGAATAGGCTGCAGGGGGACGGTGAAGACCAGCAACAGCTTTCAGGGCTGCCACCTTCCGTGTGGGACAAGGAGCCGGACGTGTGCCTTTTCGGAAACAGGATCTGCCGAGGACGAGAGCCATGAGATGTTCCTCCTCTGGGCAAGCCCGCGTCCAAATCCTGTTGTGCCTGTGAATAGGCTGCAGGGGGACGGTGAAGACCAGCAACAGCTTTCACGGCTGCCACATTCCGTGTGGGACAAGGAGCCGGACGTGTCTTTCTGGATACAGGCCCTGCCGAGGACGAGAGCCATGAGATGTTCCTCCTCTGGGCAAGCCCGGGTCCCAGATCCTGTTGTGCCTGTGAATAGGCTGCAGGGGGACGGTGAACACCAGCAACAGCTTTCACGGCTGCCACCTTCACTGTGGGACCAGGAGCCGGACGTGTGCCTTTCTGGAAACAGGCCGTGCCGAGGACGAGAGCCATGAGATGTTCCTCCTCTGGGCAAGCCCGGGTCCCAGAACCTGTTGTGCCTGTGAATAGGCTGCAGGGGGACGGTGAAGACCAGCAACAGCTTTCAGGGCTGCCACCTTCCGTGTGGGACAAGGAGCCGGACGTGTGCTTTTCGGAAACAGGATCTGCCGAGGACGAGAGCCATGAGATGTTCCTCCTCTGGGCAAGCCCGCGTCCAAATCCTGTTGTGCCTGTGAATAGGCTGCAGGGGGACGGTGAAGACCAGCAACAGCTTTCACGGCTGCCACCTTCCGTGTGGGACAAGGAGCCGGACGTGTCTTTCTGGATACAGGCCCTGCCGAGGACGAGAGCCATGAGATGTTCCTCCTCTGGGCAAGCCCGGGTCCCAGATCCTGTTGTGCCTGTGAATAGGCTGCAGGGGGACGGTGAAGACCAGCAACAGCTTTCACGGCTGCCACCTTCCGTGTGGGACAAGGAGCCGGATGAGTGCCTTTTCGGAGTCAGGCTCTGCCGAGGACGAGAGCCATGAGATGTTCCTCCTCTGGGCAAGCCCGGGTCCCAGATCCTGTTGTGCCTGTGAATAGGTTGCAGGGGGACGGTGAACACCAGCAACAGCTTTCAGGGCTGCCACCTTCCGTGTGGGACAAGGAGCCGGACGTGTGCCTTTTCGGAAACAGGATCTGCCGAGGACGAGAGCCATGAGATGTTCCTCCTCTGGGCAAGCCCGCGTCCAAATCCTGTTGTGCCTGTGAATAGGCTGCAGGGGGACGGTGAAGACCAGCAACAGCTTTCACGGCTGCCACATTCCGTGTGGGACAAGGAGCCGGACGTGTCTTTTTGGATACAGGCCCTGCCGAGGACGAGAGCCATGAGATGTTCCTCCTCTGGGCAAGCCCGGGTCCCAGATCCTGTTGTGCCTGTGAATAGGCTGCAGGGGGACGGTGAAGACCAGCAACAGCTTTCAGGGCTGCCACCTTCCGTGTGGGACAAGGAGCCGGACGTGTGCCTTTTCGGAAACAGGCTCTGCCGAGGACGAGAGCCATGAGATGTTCCTCCTCTGGGCAAGCCCGGGTCCTGAATCCTGTTGTGCCTGTGAATAGGCTGCAGGGGGACGGTGAAGACCAGCAACAGCTTCCAGGGCTGCCACCTTCCGTGTGGGACAAGGAGCCGGACGTGTGCCTTTTCGGAAACAAGCTCTGCCGAGGACGAGAGCCATGAGATGTTCCTCCTCTGGGCAAGCCCGGGTCCCAGATCCTGTTGTGCCTGTGATTAGGCTGCAGGGGGACGGTGAACACCAGCAACAGCTTTCACGGCTGCCACCTTCACTGTGGGACAAGGAGCCGGACGTGTGCCTTTCTGGAAACAGGCCGTGCCGAGGACGAGACCCATGAGATGTTCCTCCTCTGGGCAATCCCGGGTCCTGAATCCTGTTGTGCCTGTGAATAGGCTGCAGGGGGACGGTGAAGACCAGCAACAGCTTTCAGGGCTGCCACCTTCCGTGTGGGACAAGGAGCCGGACGTGTGCCTTTTCGGAATCAGGCTCTGCCGAGGACGAGAGCCATGAGATGTTCCTCCTCTGGGCAAGCCCGGGTGCAAATCCTGTTGTGCCTGTGAATAGGCTGCAGGGGGACGGTGAAGACCAGCAACAGCTTTCAGGGCTGCCACCTTCCGTGTGGGACAATGAGCCGGATGTGTGCCTTTCTGGAAACAGGCCCTGCCGAGGACGAGAGCCATGAGATGTTCCTCCTCTGGGCAAGCCCCGGTTCTGAATCCTGTTGTGCCTGTGAATAGGCTGCAGGGGGACGGTGAAGACCAGCAACAGCTTTCAGGGCTGCCACCTTCCGTGTGGGACAAGGAGCCGGATGAGTGCCTTTTCGGAAACAGGCTCTGCCGAGGACGAGAGCCATGAGATGTTCCTCCTCTGGGCAAGCCCGGGTCCCAGATCCTGTTGTGCCTGTGAATAGGCTGCAGGGGGACGGTGAAGACCAGCAACAGCTTTCAGGGCTGCCACCTTCCGTGTGGGACAAGGAGCCGGATGTGTGCCTTTTAGGAAACAGGCTCTGCCGAGGACGAGAGCCATGAGATGTTCCTCCTCTGGGCAAGCCCGGGTCCCAGATCCTGTTGTGCCTGTGAATAGGCTGCAGGGGGACGGTGAAGACCAGCAACAGCTTCCAGGGCTGCCACCTTCCGTGTGGGACAAGGAGCCGGACGTGTGCCTTTTCGGAAACAAGCTCTGCCGAGGATGAGAGCCATGAGATGTTCCTCCTCTGGGCAAGCCCGGGTCCCAGATCCTGTTGTGCCTGTGAATAGGCTGCAGGGGGACGGTGAACACCAGCAACAGCTTTCACGGCTGCCACCTTCCGTGTGGGACAAGGAGCCGGATGTGTGCCTTTTCGGAAACAGGCTCTGCCGAGGACGAGAGCCATGAGATGTTCCTCCTCTGGGCAAGCCCAGCTCCCAGATCCTGTTGTGCCTGTGAATAGGCCGCAGGGGGACGGTGAAGACCAGCAACAGCTTCCAGGGCTGCCACCTTCCGTGTGGGACAAGGAGCCGGACGTGTGCCTTTTCGGAAACAAGCTCTGCCGAGGATGAGAGCCATGAGATGTTCCTCCTCTGGGCAAGCCCGGGTCCCAGATCCTGTTGTGCCTGTGAATAGGCTGCAGGGGGACGGTGACACCAGCAACAGCTTTCACGGCTGCCATCTTCACTGTGGGACAAGGAGCCGGACGTGTGCCTTTCTAGAAACAGGCCCTGCCGAGGACGAGAGCCATGAGATGTTCCTCCTCTGGGCAAGCCCCGGTTCTGAATCCTGTTGTGCCTGTGAATAGGCTGCAGGGGGACGGTGAAGACCAGCAACAGCTTTCAGGGCTGCCACCTTCCGTGTGGGACAATGAGCCGGTCTTGTGCCTTTATGGAAACAGGCCCTGCAGAGGACGAGAGCCATGAGATGTTCCTCCTCTGGGCAAGGCCGGGTCCCAGATCCTGTTGTGCCTGTGAATAGGCTACAGGGGGACAGTGAAGACCAGCAACAGCTTTCACGGCTGCCACCTTCACTGTGGGACCAGGAGCCGGACGTGTGCCTTTCTGGAAACAGGCCGTGCCGAGGACGAGAGCCATGAGATGTTCCTCCTCTGGGCAAACCCGGGTCCCAGAACCTGTTGTGCCTGTGAATAGGCTACAGGGGGACAGTGAAGACCAGCAACAGCTTTCAGGGCTGCCACCTTCCGTGTGGGACAAGGAGCCGGACGTGTCTTTCTGGATACAGGCCCTGCCGAGGACGAGAGCCATGAGATGTTCCTTCTCTGGGCAAGCCCGGGTCCCAGATCCTGTTGTGCCTGTGAATAGGCTGCAGGGGGACGGTGAAGACCAGCAACAGCTTTCAGGGCTGCCACCTTCCGTGTGGGACAAGGAGCCGGACGTGTGCCTTTTCGGAAACAGGATCTGCCGAGGACGAGAGCCATGAGATGTTCCTCCTCTGGGCAAGCCCGCGTCCAAATCCTGTTGTGCCTGTGAATAGGCTGCAGGGGGATGGTGAAGACCAGCAACAGCTTTCACAGCTGCCACCTTCCGTGTGGGACAAGGAGCCGGACGTGTCTTTCTGGATACAGGCCCTGCCGAGGACGAGAGCCATGAGATGTTCCTCCTCTGGGCAAGCCCGGGTCCCAGATCCTGTTGTGCCTGTGAATAGGCTGCAGGGGGACGGTGAAGACCAGCAACAGCTTTCACGGCTGCCACCTTCCGTGTGGGACAAGGAGCCGGATGAGTGCCTTTTCGGAGTCAGGCTCTGCCGAGGACGAGAGCCATGAGATGTTCCTCCTCTGGGCAAGCCCGGGTCCCAGATCCTGTTGTGCCTGTGAATAGGCTGCAGGGGGACGGTGAACACCAGCAACAGCTTTCACGGCTGCCACCTTCACTGTGGGACCAGGAGCCGGACGTGTCTTTCTGGATACAGGCCCTGCCGAGGACGAGAGCCATGAGATGTTCCTCCTCTGGGCAAGCCCGGGTCCCAGATCCTGTTGTGCCTGTGAATAGGCTACAGGGGGACGGTGAAGACCAGCAACAGCTTTCAGGGCTGCCAGCTTCCGTGTGGGACAAGGAGCCGGACGTGTCTTTCTGGATACAGGCCCTGCCGAGGACGAGAGCCATGAGATGTTCCTCCTCTGGGCAAGCCCGGGTCCCAGATCCTGTTGTGCCTGTGAATAGGCTGCAGGGGGACGGTGAAGACCAGCAACAGCTTTCAGGGCTGCCACCTTCCGTGTGGGACAAGGAGCCGGACGTGTGCCTTTTCGGAAACAGGATCTGCCGAGGACGAGAGCCATGAGATGTTCCTCCTCTGGGCAAGCCCGCGTCCAAATCCTGTTGTGCCTGTGAATAGGCTGCAGGGGGACGGTGAAGACCAGCAACAGCTTTCACGGCTGCCACATTCCGTGTGGGACAAGGAGCCGGACGTGTCTTTCTGGATACAGGCCCTGCCGAGGACGAGAGCCATGAGATGTTCCTCCTCTGGGCAAGCCCGGGTCCCAGATCCTGTTGTGCCTGTGAATAGGCTGCAGGGGGATGGTGAAGACCAGCAACAGCTTTCACGGCTGCCACCTTCCGTGTGGGACAAGGAGCCGGATGAGTGCCTTTAAGGAGTCAGGCTCTGCCGAGGACGAGAGCCATGAGATGTTCCTCCTCTGGGCAAGCCCGGGTCCCAGATCCTGTTGTGCCTGTGAATAGGCTGCAGGGGGACGGTGAAGACCAGCAACAGCTTTCAGGGCTGCCACCTTCCGTGTGGGACAAGGAGCCGGACGTGTGCCTTTTCGGAAACAGGCTCTGCCGAGGACGAGAGCCATGAGATGTTCCTCCTCTGGGCAAGCCCGGGTCCTGAATCCTGTTGTGCCTGTGAATAGGCTGCAGGGGGACGGTGAAGACCAGCAACAGCTTCCAGGGCTGCCACCTTCCGTGTGGGACAAGGAGCCGGACGTGTGCCTTTTCGGAAACAAGCTATGCCGAGGACGAGAGCCATGAGATGTTCCTCCTCTGGGCAAGCCCGGGTCCCAGATCCTGTTGTGCCTGTGAATAGGCTGCAGGGGGACGGTGAACACCAGCAACAGCTTTCACGGCTGCCACCTTCACTGTGGGACCAGGAGCCGGACGTGTGCCTTTCTGGAAACAGGCCGTGCCGAGGACGAGAGCCATGAGATGTTCCTCCTCTGGGCAAGCCCGGGTCCCAGAACCTGTTGTGCCTGTGAATAGGCTGCAGGGGGACGGTGAAGACCAGCAACAGCTTTCAGGGCTGCCACCTTCCGTGTGGGACAAGGAGCCGGACGTGTGCATTTCGGAAACAGGATCTGCCGAGGACGAGAGCCATGAGATGTTCCTCCTCTGGGCAAGCCCGCGTCCAAATCCTGTTGTGCCTGTGAATAGGCTGCAGGGGGACGGTGAAGACCAGCAACAGCTTTCACGGCTGCCACCTTCCGTGTGGGACAAGGAGCCGGACGTGTCTTTCTGGATACAGGCCCTGCCGAGGACGAGAGCCATGAGATGTTCCTCCTCTGGGCAAGCCCGGGTCCCAGATCCTGTTGTGCCTGTGAATAGGCTGCAGGGGGACGGTGAAGACCAGCAACAGCTTTCACGGCTGCCACCTTCCGTGTGGGACAAGGAGCCGGATGAGTGCCTTTTCGGAGTCAGGCTCTGCCGAGGACGAGAGCCATGAGATGTTCCTCCTCTGGGCAAGCCCGGGTCCCAGATCCTGTTGTGCCTGTGAATAGGTTGCAGGGGGACGGTGAACACCAGCAACAGCTTTCACGGCTGCCACCTTCACTGTGGGACAAGGAGCCGGACGTGTGCCTTTCTGGAAACAGGCCGTGCCGAGGACGAGAGCCATGAGATGTTCCTCCTCTGGGCAAGCCCGGGTCCCAGATCCTGTTGTGCCTGTGAATAGGCTACAGGGGGACGGTGAAGACCAGCAACAGCTTTCAGGGCTGCCAGCTTCCGTGTGGGACAAGGAGCCGGACGTGTCTTTCTGGATACAGGCCCTGCCGAGGACGAGAGCCATGAGATGTTCCTTCTCTGGGCAAGCCCGGGTCCCAGATCCTGTTGTGCCTGTGAATAGGCTGCAGGGGGACGGTGAAGACCAGCAACAGCTTTCAGGGCTGCCACCTTCCGTGTGGGAAAAGGAGCCGGACGTGTGCCTTTTCGGAAACAGGATCTGCCGAGGACGAGAGCCATGAGATGTTCCTCCTCTGGGCAAGCCCACGTCCAAATCCTGTTGTGCCTGTGAATAGGCTGCAGGGGGACGGTGAAGACCAGCAACAGCTTTCACGGCTGCCACATTCCGTGTGGGACAAGGAGCCGGACGTGTCTTTCTGGATACAGGCCCTGCCGAGGACGAGAGCCATGAGATGTTCCTCCTCTGGGCAAGCCCGGGTCCCAGAACCTGTTGTGCCTGTGAATAGTCTACAGGGGGACGGTGAAGACCAGCAACAGCTTTCAGGGCTGCCACCTTCACTGTGGGACCAGGAGCCGGACGTGTGCCTTTCTGGAAACAGGACGTGCCGAGGACGAGAGCCATGAGATGTTCCTCCTCTGGGCAAGCCCGGGTCCCAGAACCTGTTGTGCCTGTGAATAGTCTACAGGGGGACAGTGAAGACCAGCAACAGCTTTCAGGGCTGCCACCTTCCGTGTGGGACAAGGAGCCGGACGTGTCTTTCTGGATACAGGCACTGCCGAGGACGAGAGCCATGAGATGTTCCTTCTCTGGGCAAGCCCGGGTCCCAGATCCTGTTGTGCCTGTGAATAGGCTGCAGGGGGACGGTGAAGACCAGCAACAGCTTTCAGGGCTGCCACCTTCCGTGTGGGACAAGGAGCCGGACGTGTGCCTTTTCGGAAACAGGATCTGCCGAGGACGAGAGCCATGAGATGTTCCTCCTCTGGGCAAGCCCGCGTCCAAATCCTGTTGTGCCTGTGAATAGGCTGCAGGGGGACGGTGAAGACCAGCAACAGCTTTCACGGCTGCCACCTTCCGTGTGGGACAAGGAGCCGGACGTGTCTTTCTGGATACAGGCCCTGCCGAGGACGAGAGCCATGAGATGTTCCTCCTCTGGGCAAGCCCGGGTCCCAGATCCTGTTGTGCCTGTGAATAGGCTGCAGGGGGACGGTGAAGACCAGCAACAGCTTTCACGGCTGCCACCTTCCGTGTGGGACAAGGAGCCGGATGAGTGCCTTTTCGGAGTCAGGCTCTGCCGAGGACGAGAGCCATGAGATGTTCCTCCTCTGGGCAAGCCCGGGTCCCAGATCCTGTTGTGCCTGTGAATAGGCTGCAGGGGGACGGTGAACACCAGCAACAGCTTTCACGGCTGCCACCTTCACTGTGGGACCAGGAGCCGGACGTGTGCCTTTCTGGAAACAGGCCGTGCCGAGGACGAGAGCCATGAGATGTTCCTCCTCTGGGCAAGCCCGGGTCCCAGATCCTGTTGTGCCTGTGAATAGGCTACAGGGGGACGGTGAAGACCAGCAACAGCTTTCAGGGCTGCCAGCTTCCGTGTGGGACAAGGAGCCGGACGTGTCTTTCTGGATACAGGCCCTGCCGAGGACGAGAGCCATGAGATGTTCCTTCTCTGGGCAAGCCCGGGTCCCAGATCCTGTTGTGCCTGTGAATAGGCTGTAGGGGGACGGTGAAGACCAGCAACAGCTTTCAGGGCTGCCACCTTCCGTGTGGGACAAGGAGCCGGACGTGTGCCTTTTCGGAAACAGGATCTGCCGAGGACGAGAGCCATGAGATGTTCCTCCTCTGGGCAAGCCCGCGTCCAAATCCTGTTGTGCCTGTGAATAGGCTGCAGGGGGACGGTGAAGACCAGCAACAGCTTTCACGGCTGCCACATTCCGTGTGGGACAAGGAGCCGGACGTGTCTTTTCGGATACAGGCCCTGCCGAGGACGAGAGCCATGAGATGTTCCTCCTCTGGGCAAGCCCGGGTCCCAGATCCTGTTGTGCCTGTGAATAGGCTGCAGGGGGACGGTGAAGACCAGCAACAGCTTTCAGGGCTGCCACCTTCCGTGTGGGACAAGGAGCCGGACGTGTGCCTTTTCGGAAACAGGCTCTGCCGAGGATGAGAGCCATGAGATGTTCCTCCTCTGGGCAAGCCCGGGTCCTGAATCCTGTTGTGCCTGTGAATAGGCTGCAGGGGGACGGTGAAGACCAGCAACAGCTTCCAGGGCTGCCACCTTCCGTGTGGGACAAGGAGCAGGACGTGTGCCTTTTCGGAAACAAGCTCTGCCGAGGACGAGAGCCATGAGATGTTCCTCCTCTGGGCAAGCCCGGGTCCCAGATCCTGTTGTGCCTGTGATTAGGCTGCAGGGGGACGGTGAACACCAGCAACAGCTTTCACGGCTGCCACCTTCACTGTGGGACAAGGAGCCGGACGTGTGCCTTTCTGGAAACAGGCCGTGCCGAGGACGAGAGCCATGAGATGTTCCTCCTCTGGGCAAGCCCGGGTCCTGAATCCTGTTGTGCCTGTGAATAGGCTGCAGGGGGACGGTGAAGACCAGCAACAGCTTTCAGGGCTGCCACCTTCCGTGTGGGACAAGGAGCCGGACGTGTGCCTTTTCGGAATCAGGCTCTGCCGAGGACGAGAGCCATGAGATGTTCCTCCTCTGGGCAAGCCCGGGTCCAAATCCTGTTGTGCCTGTGAATAGGCTGCAGGGGGACGGTGAAGACCAGCAACAGCTTTCAGGGCTGCCACCTTCCGTGTGGGACAATGAGCCGGATGTGTGCCTTTCTGGAAACAGGCCCTGCCGAGGACGAGAGCCATGAGATGTTCCTCCTCTGGGCAAGCCCCGGTTCTGAATCCTGTTGTGCCTGTGAATAGGCTGCAGGGGGACGGTGAAGACCAGCAACAGCTTTCAGGGCTGCCACCTTCCGTGTGGGACAAGGAGCCGGATGAGTGCCTTTTCGGAAACAGGCTCTGCCGAGGACGAGAGCCATGAGATGTTCCTCCTCTGGGCAAGCCCGGGTCCCAGATCCTGTTGTGCCTGTGAATAGGCTGCAGGGGGACGGTGAAGACCAGCAACAGCTTTCAGGGCTGCCACCTTCCGTGTGGGACAAGGAGCCGGATGTGTGCCTTTTCGGAAACAGGCTCTGCCGAGGACGAGAGCCATGAGATGTTCCTCCTCTGGGCAAGCCCAGCTCCCAGATCCTGTTGTGCCTGTGAATAGGCCGCAGGGGGACGGTGAAGACCAGCAACAGCTTCCAGGGCTGCCACCTTCCGTGTGGGACAAGGAGCCGGACGTGTGCCTTTTCGGAAACAAGCTCTGCCGAGGATGAGAGCCATGAGATGTTCCTCCTCTGGGCAAGCCCGGGTCCCAGATCCTGTTGTGCCTGTGAATAGGCTGCAGGGGGACGGTGAACACCAGCAACAGCTTTCACGGCTGCCATCTTCACTGTGGGACAAGGAGCCGGACGTGTGCCTTTCTAGAAACAGGCCCTGCCGAGGACGAGAGCCATGAGATGTTCCTCCTCTGGGCAAGCCCGGGTCCTGAATCCTGTTGTGCCTGTGAATAGGCTGCAGGGGGACGGTGAAGACCAGCAACAGCTTTCAGGGCTGCCACCTTCCGTGTGGGACAAGGAGCCGGACGTGTGCCTTTTCGGAATCAGGCTCTGCCGAGGACGAGAGCCATGAGATGTTCCTCCTCTGGGCAAGCCCGGGTCCCAGATCCTGTTGTGCCTGTGAATAGGCTGCAGGGGGACGGTGAAGACCAGCAACAGCTTTCAGGGCTGCCACCTTCCGTGTGGGAGAAGTAGCCGGATGTGTGCCTTTTCGGAAACAGGCTCTGCCGAGGACGAGAGCCATGAGATGTTCCTCCTCTGGGCAAGCCCGCGTCCAGATCCTGTTGTGCCTGTGAACAGGCTGCAGGGGGACGGTGAAGATCAGCAACAGCTTTCAGGGCTGCCACCTTCCGTGTGGGACAATGAGCCGGTCTTGTGCCTTTATGGAAACAGGCCCTGCGAGGACGAGAGCCATGAGATGTTCCTCCTCTGGGCAAGCCCGGGTCCCAGATCCTGTTGTGCCTGTGAATAGTCTGCAGGGGGACGGTGAAGACCAGCAACAGCTTTCACGGCTGCCACCTTCACTGTGGGACAAGGAGCCGGACGTGTGCCTTTCTGGAAACAGGCCCTGCCGAGGATGAGAGCCATGAGATGTTCCTCCTCTGGGCAAGCCCGGGTCCCAGATCCTGTTGTGCCTGTGAATAGGCTGCAGGGGGACGGTGAAGACCAGCAACAGCTTCCAGGGCTGCCACCTTCCGTGTGGGACAAGGAGCCGGACGTGTGCCTTTTCGGAAACAAGCTCTGCCGAGGACGAGAGCCATGAGATGTTCCTCCTCTGGGCAAGCCCGGGTCCTGAATCCTGTTGTGCCTGTGAATAGGCTGCAGGGGGACGGTGAAGACCAGCAACAGCTTTCAGGGCTGCCACCTTCCGTGTGGGATAAGGAGCCGGATGTGTGCATTTTCGGAAACAAGCTCTGCCGAGGACGAGAGCCATGAGATGTTCCTCCTCTGGGCAAGCCCGCGTCCAGATCCTGTTGTGCCTGTGAATAGGCTGCAGGGGGACGGTGAAGACCAGCAACAGCTTTCACGGCTGCCACATTCCGTGTGGGACAAGGAGCCGGACGTGTGCGTTTTCGGAAACAAGCTCTGCCGAGGACGAGAGCCATGAGATGTTCCACCTCTGGGCAAGCCCGGGTCCCAGATCCTGTTGTGCCTGTGAATAGGCTGCAGGGGGACGGTGAAGACCAGCAACAGATTTCACGGCTGCCACCTTCCGTGTGGGACAAGGAGCCGGACGTGTCTTTCTGGATAAAGGCCCTGCCGAGGACGAGAGCCATGAGATGTTCCTCCTCTGGGCAAGCCCGGGTCCCAGATCCTGTTGTGCCTGTGAATAGGCTGCAGGGGGACGGTGAAGACCAGCAACAGCTTTCAGGGCTGCCAGCTTCCGTGTGGGACAAGGAGCCGGACGTGTGCATTTTCGGAAACAGGATCTGCCGAGGACGAGAGCCATGAGATGTTCCTCCTCTGGGCAAGCCCGGGTCCCAGATCCTGTTGTGCCTGTGAATAGTCTGCAGGGGGACGGTGAACACCAGCAACAGCTTTCAGGGCTGCCACCTTCCGTGTGGTACAAGGAGCCGGACGGGTGCCTTTCTGGAAACAGGCCGTGCCGAGGACGAGAGCCATGAGATGTTCCTCCTCTGGGCAAGGCCGGGTCCCAGATCCTGTTGTGCCTGTGAATAGGCTGCAGGGGGACGGTGAAGACCAGCAACAGCTTTCAGGGCTGCCACCTTCCGTGTGGGACAAGGAGCCGGACGTGTGCCTTTTCGGAAACAGGCTCTGCCGAGGACGAGAGCCATGAGATGTTCCTCCTCTGGGCAAGCCCGGGTCCTGAATCCTGTTGTGCCTGTGAATAGGCTGCAGGGGGACGGTGAAGACCAGCAACAGCTTCCAGGGCTGCCACCTTCCGTGTGGGACAAGGAGCCGGACGTGTGCCTTTTCGGAATCAAGCTCTGCCGAGGACGAGAGCCATGAGATGTTCCTCCTCTGGGCAAGCCCGGGTCCCAGATCCTGTTGTGCCTGTGAATAGGCTGCAGGGGGACGGTGAACACCAGCAACAGCTTTCACGGCTGCCACCTTCACTGTGGGACCAGGAGCCGGACGTGTGCCTTTCTGGAAACAGGCCGTGCCGAGGACGAGAGCCATGAGATGTTCCTCCTCTGGGCAAGCCCGGGTCCCAGAACCTGTTGTGCCTGTGAATAGGCTGCAGGGGGACGGTGAAGACCAGCAACAGCTTTCAGGGCTGCCACCTTCCGTGTGGGACAAGGAGCCGGACGTGTGCTTTTCGGAAACAGGATCTGCCGAGGACGAGAGCCATGAGATGTTCCTCCTCTGGGCAAGCCCGCGTCCAAATCCTGTTGTGCCTGTGAATAGGCTGCAGGGGGACGGTGAAGACCAGCAACAGCTTTCACGGCTGCCACCTTCCGTGTGGGACAAGGAGCCGGACGTGTCTTTCTGGATACAGGCCCTGCCGAGGACGAGAGCCATGAGATGTTCCTCCTCTGGGCAATCCCGGGTCCCAGATCCTGTTGTGCCTGTGAATAGGCTGCAGGGGGACGGTGAAGACCAGCAACAGCTTTCACGGCTGCCACCTTCCCTGTGGGACAAGGAGCCGGATGAGTGCCTTTTCGGAGTCAGGCTCTGCCGAGGACGAGAGCCATGAGATGTTCCTCCTCTGGGCAAGCCCGGGTCCCAGATCCTGTTGTGCCTGTGAATAGGTTGCAGGGGGACGGTGAACACCAGCAACAGCTTTCACGGCTGCCACCTTCACTGTGGGACAAGGAGCCGGACGTGTGCCTTTCTGGAAACAGGCCGTGCCGAGGACGAGAGCCATGAGATGTTCCTCCTCTTGGCAAGCCCGGGTCCCAGATCCTGTTGTGCCTGTGAATAGGCTGCAGGGGGACGGTGAAGACCAGCAACAGCTTTCAGGGCTGCCAGCTTCCGTGTGGGACAAGGAGCCGGACGTGTCTTTCTGGATACAGGCCCTGCCGAGGACGAGAGCCATGAGATGTTCCTTCTCTGGGCAAGCCCGGGTCCCAGATCCTGTTGTGCCTGTGAATAGGCTGCAGGGGGATGGTGAAGACCAGCAACAGCTTTCAGGGCTGCCACCTTCCGTGTGGGAAAAGGAGCCGGACGTGTGCCTTTTCGGAAACAGGATCTGCCGAGGACGAGAGCCATGAGATGTTCCTCCTCTGGGCAAGCCCACGTCCAAATCCTGTTGTGCCTGTGAATAGGCTGCAGGGGGACGGTGAAGACCAGCAACAGCTTTCACGGCTGCCACATTCCGTGTGGGACAAGGAGCCGGACGTGTCTTTCTGGATACAGGCCCTGCCGAGGACGAGAGCCATGAGATGTTCCTCCTCTGGGCAAGCCCGGGTCCCAGATCCTGTTGTGCCTGTGAATAGGCTGCAGGGGGACGGTGAAGACCAGCAACAGCTTTCAGGGCTGCCACCTTCCGTGTGGGACAAGGAGCCGGATGAGTGCCTTTAAGGAGTCAGGCTCTGCCGAGGACGAGAGCCATGAGATGTTCCTCCTCTGGGCAAGCCCGGGTCCCAGATCCTGTTGTGCCTGTGAATAGTCTACAGGGGGACGGTGAAGACCAGCAACAGCTTTCAGGGCTGCCAC
The DNA here is from genome assembly GCF_929443795.1 of Astur gentilis. NCBI lineage: Eukaryota > Metazoa > Chordata > Aves > Accipitriformes > Accipitridae > Astur > Astur gentilis. The sequence goes on from NW_026061071.1 coordinate 1,771,306, forward strand.
CTTCACTGTGGGACCAGGAGCCGGACGTGTGCCTTTCTGGAAACAGGCGGTGCCGAGGACGAGAGCCATGAGATGTTCCTCCTCTGGGCAAGCCCGGGTCCCAGAACCTGTTGTGCCTGTGAATAGTCTACAGGGGGACAGTGAAGACCAGCAACAGCTTTCAGGGCTGCCACCTTCCGTGTGGGACAAGGAGCCGGACGTGTCTTTCTGGATACAGGCCCTGCCGAGGACGAGAGCCATGAGATGTTCCTTCTCTGGGCAAGCCCGGGTCCCAGATCCTGTTGTGCCTGTGAATAGGCTGCAGGGGGACGGTGAAGACCAGCAACAGCTTTCAGGGCTGCCACCTTCCGTGTGGGACAAGGAGCCGGACGTGTGCCTTTTCGGAAACAGGATCTGCCGAGGACGAGAGCCATGAGATGTTCCTCCTCTGGGCAAGCCCGCGTCCAAATCCTGTTGTGCCTGTGAATAGGCTGCAGGGGGACGGTGAAGACCAGCAACAGCTTTCACGGCTGCCACCTTCCGTGTGGGACAAGGAGCCGGACGTGTCTTTCTGGATACAGGCCCTGCCGAGGACGAGAGCCATGAGATGTTCCTCCTCTGGGCAAGCCCGGGTCCCAGATCCTGTTGTGCCTGTGAATAGTCTGCAGGGGGACGGTGAAGACCAGCAACAGCTTTCACGGCTGCCACCTTCCGTGTGGGACAAGGAGCCGGATGAGTGCCTTTTCGGAGTCAGGCTCTGACGAGGACGAGAGCCATGAGATGTTCCTCCTCTGGGCAAGCCCGGGTCCTGAATCCTGTTGTGCCTGTGAATAGGCTGCAGGGGGACGGTGAAGACCAGCAACAGCTTTCAGGGCTGCCACCTTCCGTGTGGGACAAGGAGCCGGACGTGTGCCTTTTCGGAATCAGGCTCTTCCGAGGACGAGAGCCATGAGATGTTCCTCCTCTGGGCAAGCCCGGGTCCAAATCCTGTTGTGCCTGTGAATAGGCTGCAGGGGGACGGTGAAGACCAGCAACAGCTTTCAGGGCTGCCACCTTCCGTGTGGGACAATGAGCCGGATGTGTGCCTTTCTGGATACAGGCCCTGCCGAGGACGAGAGCCATGAGATGTTCCTCCTCTGGGCAAGCCCCGGTTCTGAATCCTGTTGTGCCTGTGAATAGGCTGCAGGGGGACGGTGAAGACCAGCAACAGCTTTCAGGGCTGCCACCTTCCGTGTGGGACAAGGAGCCGGATGAGTGCCTTTTCGGAAACAGGCTCTGCCGAGGACGAGAGCCATGAGATGTTCCTCCTCTGGGCAAGCCCGGGTCCCAGATCCTGTTGTGCCTGTGAATAGGCTGCAGGGGGACGGTGAAGACCAGCAACAGCTTTCAGGGCTGCCACCTTCCGTGTGGGACAAGGAGCCGGATGTGTGCCTTTTCGGAAACAGGCTCTGCCGAGGACGAGAGCCATGAGATGTTCCTCCTCTGGGCAAGCCCAGCTCCCAGATCCTGTTGTGCCTGTGAATAGGCCGCAGGGGGACGGTGAAGACCAGCAACAGCTTCCAGGGCTGCCACCTTCCGTGTGGGACAAGGAGCCGGATGTGTGCCTTTTCGGAAACAAGCTCTGCCGAGGATGAGAGCCATGAGATGTTCCTCCTCTGGGCAAGCCCGGGTCCCAGATCCTGTTGTGCCTGTGAATAGGCTGCAGGGGGACGGTGAACACCAGCAACAGCTTTCACGGCTGCCATCTTCACTGTGGGACAAGGAGCCGGACGTGTGCCTTTCTAGAAACAGGCCCTGCCGAGGACGAGAGCCATGAGATGTTCCTCCTCTGGGCAAGCCCGGGTCCTGAATCCTGTTGTGCCTGTGAATAGGCTGCAGGGGGACGGTGAAGACCAGCAACAGCTTTCAGGGCTGCCACCTTCCGTGTGGGACAAGGAGCCGGACGTGTGCCTTTTCGGAATCAGGCTCTGCCGAGGACGAGAGCCATGAGATGTTCCTCCTCTGGGCAAGCCCGGGTCCCAGATCCTGTTGTGCCTGTGAATAGGCTGCAGGGGGACGGTGAAGACCAGCAACAGCTTTCAGGGCTGCCACCTTCCGTGTGGGAGAAGTAGCCGGATGTGTGCCTTTTCGGAAACAGGCTCTGCCGAGGACGAGAGCCATGAGATGTTCCTCCTCTGGGCAAGCCCGCGTCCAGATCCTGTTGTGCCTGTGAACAGGCTGCAGGGGGACGGTGAAGATCAGCAACAGCTTTCAGGGCTGCCACCTTCCGTGTGGGACAATGAGCCGGTCTTGTGCCTTTATGGAAACAGGCCCTGCGAGGACGAGAGCCATGAGATGTTCCTCCTCTGGGCAAGCCCGGGTCCCAGATCCTGTTGTGCCTGTGAATAGTCTGCAGGGGGACGGTGAAGACCAGCAACAGCTTTCACGGCTGCCACCTTCACTGTGGGACAAGGAGCCGGACGTGTGCCTTTCTGGAAACAGGCCCTGCCGAGGATGAGAGCCATGAGATGTTCCTCCTCTGGGCAAGCCCGGGTCCCAGATCCTGTTGTGCCTGTGAATAGGCTGCAGGGGGACGGTGAAGACCAGCAACAGCTTCCAGGGCTGCCACCTTCCGTGTGGGACAAGGAGCCGGACGTGTGCCTTTTCGGAAACAAGCTCTGCCGAGGACGAGAGCCATGAGATGTTCCTCCTCTGGGCAAGCCCGGGTCCTGAATCCTGTTGTGCCTGTGAATAGTCTGCAGGGGGACGGTGAAGACCAGCAACAGCTTTCAGGGCTGCCTCCTTCCGTGTGGGATAAGGAGCCGGATGTGTGCATTTTCGGAAACAAGCTCTGCCGAGGACGAGAGCCATGAGATGTTCCTCCTCTGGGCAAGCCCGCGTCCAGATCCTGTTGTGCCTGTGAATAGGCTGCAGGGGGACGGTGAAGACCAGCAACAGCTTTCACGGCTGCCACATTCCGTGTGGGACAAGGAGCCGGACGTGTGCGTTTTCGGAAACAAGCTCTGCCGAGGACGAGAGCCATGAGATGTTCCACCTATGGGCAAGCCCGGGTCCCAGATCCTGTTGTGCCTGTGAATAGGCTGCAGGGGGACGGTGAAGACCAGCAACAGATTTCACGGCTGCCACCTTCCGTGTGGGACAAGGAGCCGGACGTGTCTTTCTGGATAAAGGCCCTGCCGAGGACGAGAGCCATGAGATGTTCCTCCTCTGGGCAAGCCCGGGTCCCAGATCCTGTTGTGCCTGTGAATAGGCTGCAGGGGGACGGTGAAGACCAGCAACAGCTTTCAGGGCTGCCAGCTTCCGTGTGGGACAAGGAGCCGGACGTGTCCATTTTCGGAAACAGGATCTGCCGAGGACGAGAGCCATGAGTGTTCCTCCTCTGGGCAAGCCCGGGTCCCAGATCCTGTTGTGCCTGTGAATAGTCTGCAGGGGGACGGTGAACACCAGCAACAGCTTTCAGGGCTGCCACCTTCCGTGTGGTACAAGGAGCCGGACGGGTGCCTTTCTGGAAACAGGCCGTGCCGAGGACGAGAGCCATGAGATGTTCCTCCTCTGGGCAAGGCCGGGTCCCAGATCCTGTTGTGCCTGTGAATAGGCTGCAGGGGGACGGTGAAGACCAGCAACAGCTTTCAGGGCTGCCACCTTCCGTGTGGGACAAGGAGCCGGACGTGTGCCTTTTCGGAAACAGGCTCTGCCGAGGACGAGAGCCATGAGATGTTCCTCCTCTGGGCAAGCCCGGGTCCTGAATCCTGTTGTGCCTGTGAATAGGCTGCAGGGGGACGGTGAAGACCAGCAACAGCTTCCAGGGCTGCCACCTTCCGTGTGGGACAAGGAGCCGGACGTGTGCCTTTTCGGAAACAAGCTCTGCCGAGGACGAGAGCCATGAGATGTTCCTCCTCTGGGCAAGCCCGGGTCCCAGATCCTGTTGTGCCTGTGAATAGGCTGCAGGGGGACGGTGAACACCAGCAACAGCTTTCACGGCTGCCACCTTCACTGTGGGACCAGGAGCCAGACGTGTGCCTTTCTGGAAACAGGCCGTGCCGAGGACGAGAGCCATGAGATGTTCCTCCTCTGGGCAAGCCCGGGTCCCAGAACCTGTTGTGCCTGTGAATAGGCTGCAGGGGGACGGTGAAGACCAGCAACAGCTTTCAGGGCTGCCACCTTCCGTGTGGGACAAGGAGCCGGACGTGTGCTTTTCGGAAACAGGATCTGCCGAGGACGAGAGCCATGAGATGTTCCTCCTCTGGGCAAGCCCGCGTCCAAATCCTGTTGTGCCTGTGAATAGGCTGCAGGGGGACGGTGAAGACCAGCAACAGCTTTCACGGCTGCCACCTTCCGTGTGGGACAAGGAGCCGGACGTGTCTTTCTGGATACAGGCCCTGCCGAGGACGAGAGCCATGAGATGTTCCTCCTCTGGGCAAGCCCGGGTCCCAGATCCTGTTGTGCCTGTGAATAGGCTGCAGGGGGACGGTGAAGACCAGCAACAGCTTTCAGGGCTGCCACCTTCCCTGTGGGACAAGGAGCCGGATGAGTGCCTTTAAGGAGTCAGGCTCTGCCGAGGACGAGAGCCATGAGATGTTCCTCCTCTGGGCAAGCCCGGGTCCCAGATCCTGTTGTGCCTGTGAATAGTCTACAGGGGGACGGTGAAGACCAGCAACAGCTTTCAGGGCTGCCACCTTCACTGTGGGACCAGGAGCCGGACGTGTGCCTTTCTGGAAACAGGCCGTGCCGAGGACGAGAGCCATGAGATGTTCCTCCTCTGGGCAAGCCCGGGTCCCAGAACCTGTTGTGCCTGTGAATAGTCTACAGGGGGACAGTGAAGACCAGCAACAGCTTTCAGGGCTGCCACCTTCCGTGTGGGACAAGGAGCCGGACGTGTCTTTCTGGATACAGGCCCTGCCGAGGACGAGAGCCATGAGATGTTCCTTCTCTGGGCAAGCCCGGGTCCCAGATCCTGTTGTGCCTGTGAATAGGCTGCAGGGGGACGGTGAAGACCAGCAACAGCTTTCAGGGCTGCCACCTTCCGTGTGGGACAAGGAGCCGGACGTGTGCCTTTTCGGAAACAGGATCTGCCGAGGACGAGAGCCATGAGATGTTCCTCCTCTGGGCAAGCCCGCGTCCAAATCCTGTTGTGCCTGTGAATAGGCTGCAGGGGGACGGTGAAGACCAGCAACAGCTTTCACGGCTGCCACCTTCCGTGTGGGACAAGGAGCCGGACGTGTCTTTCTGGATACAGGCCCTGCCGAGGACGAGAGCCATGAGATGTTCCTCCTCTGGGCAAGCCCGGGTCCCAGATCCTGTTGTGCCTGTGAATAGTCTGCAGGGGGACGGTGAAGACCAGCAACAGCTTTCACGGCTGCCACCTTCCGTGTGGGACAAGGAGCCGGATGAGTGCCTTTTCGGAATCAGGCTCTTCCGAGGACGAGAGCCATGAGATGTTCCTCCTCTGGGCAAGCCCGGGTCCCAGATCCTGTTGTGCCTGTGAATAGGCTGCAGGGGGACGGTGAACACCAGCAACAGCTTTCACGGCTGCCACCTTCACTGTGGGACCAGGAGCCGGACGTGTGCCTTTCTGGAAACAGGCCCTGCCGAGGACGAGAGCCATGAGATGTTCCTCCTCTGGGCAAGCCCGGGTCCCAGATCCTGTTGTGCCTGTGAATAGGCTACAGGGGGACGGTGAAGACCAGCAACAGCTTTCAGGGCTGCCACCTTCCGTGTGGGACAAGGAGCCGGACGTGTCTTTCTGGATACAGGCCCTGCCGAGGACGAGAGCCATGAGATGTTCCTTCTCTGGGCAAGCCCGGGTCCCAGATCCTGTTGTGCCTGTGAATAGGCTGCAGGGGGACGGTGAAGACCAGCAACAGCTTTCAGGGCTGCCACCTTCCGTGTGGGACAAGGAGCCGGACGTGTGCCTTTTCGGAAACAGGATCTGCCGAGGACGAGAGCCATGAGATGTTCCTCCTCTGGGCAAGCCCGCGTCCAAATCCTGTTTTGCCTGTGAATAGGCTGCAGGGGGACGGTGAAGACCAGCAACAGCTTTCAGGGCTGCCACCTTCCGTGTGGGACAATGAGCCGGATGTGTGCCTTTCTGGAAACAGGCCCTGCCGAGGACGAGAGCCATGAGATGTTCCTCCTCTGGGCAAGCCCCGGTTCTGAATCCTGTTGTGCCTGTGAATAGGCTGCAGGGGGACGGTGAAGACCAGCAACAGCTTTCAGGGCTGCCACCTTCCGTGTGGGACAAGGAGCCGGATGAGTGCCTTTTCGGAAACAGGCTCTGCCGAGGACGAGAGCCATGAGATGTTCCTCCTCTGGGCAAGCCCGGGTCCCAGATCCTGTTGTGCCTGTGAATAGGCTGCAGGGGGACGGTGAAGACCAGCAACAGCTTTCAGGGCTGCCACCTTCCGTGTGGGACAAGGAGCCGGATGAGTGCCTTTTCGGAAACAGGCTCTGCCGAGGACGAGAGCCATGAGATGTTCCTCCTCTGGGCAAGCCCAGCTCCCAGATCCTGTTGTGCCTGTGAATAGGCCGCAGGGGGACGGTGAAGACCAGCAACAGCTTCCAGGGCTGCCACCTTCCGTGTGGGACAGGGAGCCGGACGTGTGCCTTTTCTGAAACAAGCTCTGCCGAGGATGAGAGCCATGAGATGTTCCTCCTCTGGGCAAGCCCGGGTCCCAGATCCTGTTGTGCCTGTGAATAGGCTGCAGGGGGACGGTGAACACCAGCAACAGCTTTCACGGCTGCCATCTTCACTGTGGGACAAGGAGCCGGACGTGTGCCTTTCTAGAAACAGGCCCTGCCGAGGACGAGAGCCATGAGATGTTCCTCCTCTGGGCAAGCCCGGGTCCTGAATCCTGTTGTGCCTGTGAATAGGCTGCAGGGGGACGGTGAAGACCAGCAACAGCTTTCAGGGCTGCCACCTTCCGTGTGGGACAAGGAGCCGGACGTGTGCCTTTTCGGAAACAGGCTCTGCCGAGGACGAGAGCCATGAGATGTTCCTCCTCTGGGCAAGCCCGGGTCCCAGATCCTGTTGTGCCTGTGAATAGGCTGCAGGGGGACGGTGAAGACCAGCAACAGCTTTCAGGGCTGCCACCTTCCGTGTGGGAGAAGTAGCCGGATGTGTGCCTTTTCGGAAACAGGCTCTGCCGAGGACGAGAGCCATGAGATGTTCCTCCTCTGGGCAAGCCCGCGTCCAGATCCTGTTGTGCCTGTGAACAGGCTGCAGGGGGACGGTGAAGATCAGCAACAGCTTTCAGGGCTGCCACCTTCCGTGTGGGACAATGAGCTGGTCTTGTGCCTTTATGGAAACAGGCCCTGCGAGGACGAGAGCCATGAGATGTTCCTCCTCTGGGCAAGCCCGGGTCCCAGATCCTGTTGTGCCTGTGAATAGTCTGCAGGGGGACGGTGAAGACCAGCAACAGCTTTCACGGCTGCCACCTTCACTGTGGGACAAGGAGCCGGACGTGTGCCTTTCTGGAAACAGGCCCTGCCGAGGATGAGAGCCATGAGATGTTCCTCCTCTGGGCAAGCCCGGGTCCCAGATCCTGTTGTGCCTGTGAATAGGCTGCAGGGGGACGGTGAAGACCAGCAACAGCTTTCAGGGCTGCCTCCTTCCGTGTGGGATAAGGAGCCGGATGTGTGCATTTTCGGAAACAAGCTCAGCCGAGGACGAGAGCCATGAGATGTTCCTCCTCTGGGCAAGCCCGCGTCCAGATCCTGTTGTGCCTGTGAATAGGCTGCAGGGGGACGGTGAAGACCAGCAACAGCTTTCACGGCTGCCACCTTCCGTGTGGGACAAGGAGCCGGACGTGTCTTTCTGGATACAGGCCCTGCCGAGGACGAGAGCCATGAGATGTTCCTCCTCTGGGCAAGCCCGGGTCCCAGATCCTGTTGTGCCTGTGAATAGGCTGCAGGGGGACGGTGAAGACCAGCAACAGCTTTCAGGGCTGCCACCTTCCGTGTGGGACAAGGAGCCGGACGTGTGCATTTTCGGAAACAGGATCTGCCGAGGACGAGAGCCATGAGATGTTCCTCCTCTGGGCAAGCCCGGGTCCCAGATCCTGTTGTGCCTGTGAATAGTCTGCAGGGGGACGGTGAACACCAGCAACAGCTTTCAGGGCTGCCACCTTCCTTGTGGTACAAGGAGCCGGACGGGTGCCTTTCTGGAAACAGGCCGTGCCGAGGACGAGAGCCATGAGATGTTCCTCCTCTGGGCAAGCCCGGGTCCCAGATCCTGTTGTGCCTGTGAATAGGCTGCAGGGGGACGGTGAAGACCAGCAACAGCTTTCAGGGCTGCCACCTTCCGTGTGGGACAAGGAGCCGGACGTGTGCCTTTTCGGAATCAGGCTCTGCCGAGGACGAGAGCCATGAGATGTTCCTCCTCTGGGCAAGCCCGGGTCCAAATCCTGTTGTGCCTGTGAATAGGCTGCAGGGGGACGGTGAAGACCAGCAACAGCTTTCAGGGCTGCCACCTTCCGTGTGGGACAATGAGCCGGATGTGTGCCTTTCTGGAAACAGGCCCTGCCGAGGACGAGAGCCATGAGATGTTCCTCCTCTGGGCAAGCCCCGGTTCTGAATCCTGTTGTGCCTGTGAATAGGCTGCAGGGGGACGGTGAACACCAGCAACAGCTTTCACGGCTGCCACCTTCCGTGTGGGACAAGGAGCCGGATGAGTGCCTTTTCGGAAACAGGCTCTGCCGAGGACGAGAGCCATGAGATGTTCCTCCTCTGGGCAAGCCCGGGTCCCAGATCCTGTTGTGCCTGTGAATAGGCTGCAGGGGGACGGTGAAGACCAGCAACAGCTTTCAGGGCTGCCACCTTCCGTGTGGGACAAGGAGCCGGATGTGTGCCTTTCTGGAAACAGGCCCTGCCGAGGACGAGAGCCATGAGATGTTCCTCCTCTGGGCAAGCCCGGGTCCCAGATCCTGTTGTGCCTGTGAATAGGCTGCAGGGGGACGGTGAAGACCAGCAACAGCTTTCAGGGCTGCCACCTTCCGTGTGGGACAAGGAGCCGGATGAGTGCCTTTTCGGAAACAGGCTCTGCCGAGGACGAGAGCCATGAGATGTTCCTCCTCTGGGCAAGCCCGGGTCCCAGATCCTGTTGTGCCTGTGAATAGGCTGCAGGGGGACGGTGAACACCAGCAACAGCTTTCACGGCTGCCATCTTCACTGTGGGACAAGGAGCCGGACGTGTGCCTTTCTAGAAACAGGCCCTGCCGAGGACGAGAGCCATGAGATGTTCCTCCTCTGGGCAAGCCCGGGTCCTGAATCCTGTTGTGCCTGTGAATAGGCTGCAGGGGGACGGTGAAGACCAGCAACAGCTTTCAGGGCTGCCACCTTCCGTGTGGGACAAGGAGCCGGACGTGTGCCTTTTCGGAATCAGGCTCTGCCGAGGACGAGAGCCATGAGATGTTCCTCCTCTGGGCAAGCCCGGGTCCCAGATCCTGTTGTGCTTGTGAATAGGCTGCAGGGGGACGGTGAAGACCAGCAACAGCTTTCAGGGCTGCCACCTTCCGTGTGGGAGAAGTAGCCGGATGTGTGCCTTTTCGGAAACAGGCTCTGCCGAGGACGAGAGCCATGAGATGTTCCTCCTCTGGGCAAGCCCGCGTCCAGATCCTGTTGTGCCTGTGAACAGGCTGCAGGGGGACGGTGAAGATCAGCAACAGCTTTCAGGGCTGCCACCTTCCGTGTGGGACAATGAGCCGGTCTTGTGCCTTTATGGAAACAGGCCCTGCGAGGAAGAGAGCCATGAGATGTTCCTCCTCTGGGCAAGCCCGGGTCCCAGATCCTGTTGTGCCTGTGAATAGTCTGCAGGGGGACGGTGAAGACCAGCAACAGCTTTCACGGCTGCCACCTTCACTGTGGGACAAGGAGCCGGACGTGTGCCTTTCTGGAAACAGGCCCTGCCGAGGATGAGAGCCATGAGATGTTCCTCCTCTGGGCAAGCCCGGGTCCCAGATCCTGTTGTGCCTGTGAATAGGCTGCAGGGGGACGGTGAAGACCAGCAACAGCTTTCAGGGCTGCCTGCTTCCGTGTGGGATAAGGAGCCGGATGTGTGCATTTTCGGAAACAAGCTCTGCCGAGGACGAGAGCCATGAGATGTTCCTCCTCTGGGCAAGCCCGCGTCCAGATCCTGTTGTGCCTGTGAATAGGCTGCAGGGGGACGGTGAAGACCAGCAACAGCTTTCACGGCTGCCACCTTCCGTGTGGGACAAGGAGCCGGACGTGTCTTTCTGGATAAAGGCCCTGCCGAGGACGAGAGCCATGAGATGTTCCTCCTCTGGGCAAGCCCGGGTCCCAGATCCTGTTGTGCCTGTGAATAGGCTGCAGGGGGACGGTGAAGACCAGCAACAGCTTTCAGGGCTGCCAGCTTCCGTGTGGGACAAGGAGCCGGACGTGTGCATTTTCGGAAACAGGATCTGCCGAGGACGAGAGCCATGAGATGTTCCTCCTCTGGGCAAGCCCGGGTCCCAGATCCTGTTGTGCCTGTGAATAGTCTGCAGGGGGACGGTGAACACCAGCAACAGCTTTCAGGGCTGCCACCTTCCGTGTGGTACAAGGAGCCGGACGGGTGCCTTTCTGGAAACAGGCCGTGCCGAGGACGAGAGCCATGAGATGTTCCTCCTCTGGGCAAGGCCGGGTCCCAGATCCTGTTGTGCCTGTGAATAGGCTGCAGGGGGACGGTGAAGACCAGCAACAGCTTTCAGGGCTGCCACCTTCCGTGTGGGACAAGGAGCCGGATGTGTGCCTTTTCGGAATCAGGCTCTGCCGAGGACGAGAGCCATGAGATGTTCCTCCTCTGGGCAAGCCCGGGTCCAAATCCTGTTGTGCCTGTGAATAGGCTGCAGGGGGACGGTGAAGACCAGCAACAGCTTTCAGGGCTGCCACCTTCCGTGTGGGACAATGAGCCGGATGTGTGCCTTTCTGGAAACAGGCCCTGCCGAGGACGAGAGCCATTAGATGTTCCTCCTCTGGGCAAGCCCCGGTTCTGAATCATGTTGTGCCTGTGAATAGGCTGCAGGGGGACGGTGAAGACCAGCAACAGCTTTCAGGGCTGCCACCTTCCGTGTGGGACAAGGAGCCGGACGTGTGCCTTTTCGGAAACAGGCCCTGCCGAGGACGAGAGCCATGAGATGTTCCTCCTCTGGCCAAGCCCGGGTCCCAGATCCTGTTGTGCCTGTGAATAGGCTGCAGGGGGACGGTGAAGACCAGCAACAGCTTTCAGGGCTGCCACCTTCCGTGTGGGACAAGGAGCCGGACGTGTGCCTTTTCGGAAACAAGCTCTGCCGAGGACGAGAGCCATGAGATGTTCCTCCTCTGGGCAAGCCCGGGTCCTGAATCCTGTTGTGCCTGTGAATAGGCTGCAGGGGGACGGTGAAGACCAGCAACAGCTTTCAGGGCTGCCACCTTCCGTGTGGGACAAGGAGCCGGATGTGTGCCTTTTCGGAAACAGGCTCTGCCGAGGACGAGAGCCATGAGATGTTCCTCCTCTGGGCAAGCCCGGGTCCTGAATCCTGTTGTGCCTGTGAATAGGCTGCAGGGGGACGGTGAAGACCAGCAACATCTTTCAGGGCTGCCACCTTCCGTGTGGGACAATGAGCCGGATGTGTGCATTTTCGGAAACAGTCTCTGCCGAGGACGAGAGCCATGAGATGTTCCACCTCTGGGCAAGCCCGGGTCCCAGATCCTGTTGTGCCTGTGAATAGGCTGCAGGGGGACGGTGAAGACCAGCAACAGCTTCCAGGGCTGCCACCTTCCGTGTGGGACAAGGAGCCGGACGTGTGCCTTTCCGGAAACAGGCTCTGCCGAGGACGAGAGCCATGAGATGTTCCTCCTCTGGGCAAGCCCGGGTCCCAGATCCTGTTGTGCCTGTGAATAGGCTGCAGGGGGACGGTGAAGACCAGCAACAGCTTTCAGGGCTGCCACCTTCCGTGTGGGATAAGGAGCCGGATGTGTGCCTTTTCGAAATCAGGCTCTGCCGAGGACGAGAGCCATGAGATGTTCCTCCTCTGGGCAAGCCCGGGTCCAAATCCTGTTGTGCCTGTGAATAGGCTGCAGGGGGACGGTGAAGACCAGCAACAGCTATCAGGGCTGCCACCTTCCGTGTGGGACAATGAGCCGGATGTGTGCCTTTCTGGAAACAGGCCCTGCCGAGGACGAGAGCCATTAGATGTTCCTCCTCTGGGCAAGCCCCGGTTCTGAATCCTGTTGTGCCTGTGAATAGGCTGCAGGGGGACGGTGAAGACCAGCAACAGCTTTCAGGGCTGCCACCTTCCGTGTGGGACAAGGAGCCGGATGAGTGCCTTTTCGGAAACAGGATCTGCCGAGGACGAGAGCCATGAGATGTTCCTCCTCTGGGCAAGCCCGCGTCCAAATCCTGTTGTGCCTGTGAATAGGCTGCAGGGGGACGGTGAAGACCAGCAACAGCTTTCAGGGCTGCCACCTTCCGTGTGGGACAAGGAGCTGGATGATTGCCTTTTCGGAGTCAGGCTCTGCCGAGGACGAGAGCCATGAGATATTCCTCCTCTGGGCAAGCCCGGGTCCCAGATCCTGTTGTGCCTGTGAATAGGCCGCAGGGGGACGGTGAAGACCAGCAACAGCTTCCAGGGCTGCCACCTTCTGTGTGGGACAAGGAGCCGGACGTGTGCCTTTTCGGAAACAAGCTCTGCCGAGGACGAGAGCCATGAGATGTTCCTCCTCTGGGCAAGCCCGGGTCCCAGATCCTGTTGTGCCTGTGAATAGGCTGCAGGGGGACGGTGAACACCAGCAACAGCTTTCACGGCTGCCATCTTCACTGTGGGACAAGGAGCCGGACGTGTGCCTTTCTGGAAACAGGCCCTGCCGACGACGAGAGCCATGAGATGTTCCTCCTCTGGGCAAGCCCGGGTCCTGAATCCTGTTGTGCCTGTGAATAGGCTGCAGGGGGACGGTGAAGACCAGCAACAGCTTTCAGGGCTGCCACCTTCCGTGTGGGACAAGGAGCCGGACGTGTGCCTTTTCGGAATCAGGCTCTGCCGAGGACGAGAGCCATGAGATGTTCCTCCTCTGGGCAAGCCCGGGTCCCAGATCCTGTTGTGCCTGTGAATAGGCTGCAGGGGGACGGTGAAGACCAGCAACAGCTTTCAGGGCTGCCACCTTCCGTGTGGGACAAGGAGCCGGATGAGTGCCTTTTCGGAGTCAGGCTCTGCCGAGGACGAGAGCCATGAGATGTTCCTCCTCTGGGCAAGCCCGGGTCCCAGATCCTGTTGTGCCTGTGAATAGTCTGCAGGGGGACGGTGAAGACCAGCGACATCTTTCAGGGCTGCCACCTTCCGTGTGGGACAAGGAGCCGGATGAGTGCATTTTCGGAAACAGGCTCTGCCGAGGACGAGAGCCATGAGATGTTCCTCCTCTGGGCAAGCCCGGGTCCTGAATCCTGTTGTGCCTGTGAATAGGCTGCAGGGGGATGGTGAAGACCAGCAACAGCTTCCAGGGCTGCCACCTTCCGTGTGGGACAAGGAGCCGGACGTGTGCCTTTCCGGAAACAGGCTCTGCCGAGGACGAGAGCCATGAGATGTTCCTCCTCTGGGCAAGCCCGGGTCCCAGATCCTGTTGTGCCTGTGAATAGGCTGCAGGGGGACGGTGAACACCAGCAACAGCTTTCACGGCTGCCACCTTCCGTGTAGGACAAGGAGCCGGACGTGTGCCTTTCTGGAAACAGGCCCTGCCGAGGACGAGAGCCATGAGATGTTCCTCCTCTGGGCAAGCCCGGGTCCCAGATCCTGTTGTGCCTGTGAATAGGCTGCAGGGGGACGGTGAAGACCAGCAACAGCTTTCAGGGCTGCCACCTTCCGTGTGGGACAAGGAGCCGGACGTGTGCCTTTCTGGAAACAGGCCCTGCCGAGGACGAGAGCCATGAGATGTTCCTCCTCTGGGCAAGCCCGGGTCCTGAATCCTGTTGTGCCTGTGAATAGGCTGCAGGGGGACGGTGAAGACCAGCAACAGCTTTCAGGGCTGCCACCTTCCGTGTGGGACAAGGAGCCGGACGTGTGCCTTTCTGGAAACAGGCCCTGCCAAGGACGAGAGCCATGAGATGTTCCTCCTCTGGGCAAGCCCGGGTCCTGAATCCTGTTGTGCCTGTGAATAGGCTGCAGGGGGACGGTGAAGACCAGCAACAGCTTTCAGGGCTGCCAGCTTCCGTGTGGGACAAGGAGCCGGATGTGTGCCTTTTCGGAAACAGGCTCTGCCGAGGACGAGAGCCATGAGATGTTCCTCCTCTGGGCAAGCCCGGGTCCTGAATCCTGTTGTGCCTGTGAATAGGCTGCAGGGGGACGGTGAAGACCAGCAACATCTTTCAGGGCTGCCACCTTCCGTGTGGGACAATGAGCCGGTCTTGTGCCTTTATGGAAACAGGCCCTGCCGAGGACGAGAGCCATGAGATGTTCCTCCTCTGGGCAAGGCCGGGTCCCAGATCCTGTTGTGCCTGTGAATAGGCTGCAGGGGGACGGTGAAGACCAGCAACAGCTTCCAGGGCTGCCACCTTCCGTGTGGGACAAGGAGCCGGACGTGTGCCTTTCTGGAAACAGGCCGTGCCGAGGACGAGAGCCATGAGATGTTCCTCCTCTGGCCACGCCCGGGTCCCAGAACCTGTTGTGCCTGTGAATAGGCTACAGGGGGACGGTGAAGACCAGCAACAGCTTTCAGGGCTGCCACCTTCCGTGTGGGACAAGGAGCCGGACGTGTCTTTCTGGATACAGGCCCTGCCGAGGACGAGAGCCATGAGATGTTCCTCCTCTGGGCAAGCCCGGGTCCTGAATCCTGTTGTGCCTGTGAATAGGCTGCAGGGGGACGGTGAAGACCAGCAACAGCTTTCAGGGCTGCCACCTTCCGTGTGGGACAAGGAGCCGGACGTGTGCATTTTCGGAAACAGGATCTGACGAGGACGAGAGCCATGAGATGTTCCTCCTCTGGGCAAGCCCGCGTCCAAATCCTGTTGTGCCTGTGAATAGGCTGCAGGGGGACGGTGAAGACCAGCAACAGCTTTCAGGGCTGCCACCTTCCGTGTGGGACAAGGAGCTGGATGATTGCCTTTTCGGAGTCAGGCTCTGCCGAGGACGAGAGCCATGAGATATTCCTCCTCTGGGCAAGCCCGGGTCCCAGATCCTGTTGTGCCTGTGAATAGGCCGCAGGGGGACGGTGAAGACCAGCAACAGCTTCCAGGGCTGCCACCTTCTGTGTGGGACAAGGAGCCGGACGTGTGCCTTTTCGGAAACAAGCTCTGCCGAGGACGAGAGCCATGAGATGTTCCTCCTCTGGGCAAGCCCGGGTCCCAGATCCTGTTGTGCCTGTGAATAGGCTGCAGGGGGACGGTGAAGACCAGCAACAGCTTTCACGGCTGCCATCTTCACTGTGGGACAAGGAGCCGGACGTGTGCCTTTCTGGAAACAGGCCCTGCCGACGACGAGAGCCATGAGATGTTCCTCCTCTGGGCAAGCCCGGGTCCTGAATCCTGTTGTGCCTGTGAATAGGCTGCAGGGGGACGGTGAAGACCAGCAACAGCTTTCAGGGCTGCCACCTTCCGTGTGGGACAAGGAGCCGGACGTGTGCCTTTTCGGAATCAGGCTCTGCCGAGGACGAGAGCCATGAGATGTTCCTCCTCTGGGCAAGCCCGGGTCCCAGATCCTGTTGTGCCTGTGAATAGGCTGCAGGGGGACGGTGAAGACCAGCAACAGCTTTCAGGGCTGCCACCTTCCGTGTGGGACAAGGAGCCGGATGTGTGCCTTTTCGGAAACAGGCCCTGCGAGGACGAGAGCCATGAGATGTTCCTCCTCTGGGCAAGCCCGGGTCCCAGATCCTGTTGTGCCTGTGAATAGGCTGCAGGGGGACGGTGAAGACCAGCAACAGCTTTCACGGCTGCCACCTTCCGTGTGGGACAAGGAGCCGGATGTGTGCCTTTCTGGAAACAGGCCCTGCCGAGGACGAGAGCCATGAGATGTTCCTCCTCTGGCCAAGCCCGGGTCCCAGATCCTGTTGTGCCTGTGAATAGGCTGCAGGGGGACGGTGAAGACCAGCAACAGCTTCCAGGGCTGCCACCTTCCGTGTGGGACAAGGAGCCGGACGTGTGCCTTTCTGGAAACAGGCCGTGCCGAGGACGAGAGCCATGAGATGTTCCTCCTCTGGCCACGCCCGGGTCCCAGAACCTTTTGTGCCTGTGAATAGGCTACAGGGGGACGGTGAAGACCAGCAACAGCTTTCAGGGCTGCCACCTTCCGTGTGGGACAAGGAGCCGGACGTGTCTTTCTGGATACAGGCCCTGCCGAGGATGAGAGCCATGAGATGTTCCTTCTCTGGGCAAGCCCGGGTCCCAGATCCTGTTGTGCCTGTGAATAGGCTGCAGGGGGACGGTGAAGACCAGCAACAGCTTTCAGGGCTGCCAGCTTCCGTGTGGGACAAGGAGCCGGATGAGTGCCTTTTCGGAGTCAGGCTCTGCCGAGGACGAGAGCCATGAGATGTTCCTCCTCTGGGCAAGCCCGGGTCCCAGATCCTGTTGTGCCTGTGAATAGTCTGCAGGGGGACGGTGAAGACCAGCGACATCTTTCAGGGCTGCCACCTTCCGTGTGGGACAAGGAGCCGGATGTGTGCATTTTCGGAAACAGGCTCTGCCGAGGACGAGAGCCATGAGATGTTCCTCCTCTGGGCAAGCCCGGGTCCTGAATCCTGTTGTGCCTGTGAATAGGCTGCAGGGGGACGGTGAAGACCAGCAACAGCTTCCAGGGCTGCCACCTTCCGTGTGGGACAAGGAGCCGGACGTGTGCCTTTCCGGAAACAGGCTCTGCCGAGGACGAGAGCCATGAGATGTTCCTCCTCTGGGCAAGCCCGGGTCCCAGATCCTGTTGTGCCTGTGAATAGGCTGCAGGGGGACGGTGAACACCAGCAACAGCTTTCACGGCTGCCACCTTCCGTGTGGGACAAGGAGCCGGATGTGTGCCTTTCTGGAAACAGGCCCTGCCGAGGACGAGAGCCATGAGATGTTCCTCCTCTGGGCAAGCCCGGGTCCCAGATCCTGTTGTGCCTGTGAATAGGCTGCAGGGGGACGGTGAAGACCAGCAACAGCTTTCAGGGCTGCCACCTTCCGTGTGGGACAAGGAGCCGGATGAGTGCCTTTTCGGAAACAGGCTCTGCCGAGGACGAGAGCCATGAGATGTTCCTCCTCTGGGCAAGCCCGGGTCCCAGATCCTGTTGTGCCTGTGAATAGGCTGCAGGGGGACGGTGAAGACCAGCAACAGCTTTCAGGGCTGCCACCATCCGTGTGGGACAAGGAGCCGGATGTGTGCCTTTTCGGAAACAGGCTCTGCCGAGGACGAGAGCCATGAGATGTTCCTCCTCTGGGCAAGCCCGGGTCCTGAATCCTGTTGTGCCTGTGAATAGGCTGCAGGGGGACGGTGAAGACCAGCAACAGCTTTCAGGGCTGCCACCTTCCGTGTGGGACAATGAGCCGGTCTTGTGCCTTTATGGAAACAGGCCCTGCCGAGGACGAGAGCCATGAGATGTTCCTCCTCTGGGCAAGCCCGGGTCCCAGATCCTGTTGTGCCTGTGAATAGGCTGCAGGGGGACGGTGAAGACCAGCAACAGCTTCCAGGGCTGCCACCTTCCGTGTGGGACAATGAGCCGGACGTGTGCCTTTCTGGAAACAGGCCGTGCCGAGGACGAGAGCCATGAGATGTTCCTCCTCTGGCCACGCCCGGGTCCCAGAACCTGTTGTGCCTGTGAATAGGCTGCAGGGGGACGGTGAAGACCAGCAACAGCTTTCAGGGCTGCCACCTTCCGTGTGGGACAAGGAGCCGGACGTGTCTTTCTGGATACAGGCCCTGCCGAGGACGAGAGCCATGAGATGTTCCTTCTCTGGGCAAGCCCGGGTCCCAGATCCTGTTGTGCCTGTGAATAGGCTGCAGGGGGACGGTGAAGACCAGCAACAGCTTTCAGGGCTGCCACCTTCCGTGTGGGACAAGGAGCCGGATGAGTGCCTTTTCGGAGTCAGGCTCTGCCGAGGACGAGAGCCATGAGATGTTCCTCCTCTGGGCAAGCCCGGGTCCCAGATCCTGTTGTGCCTGTGAATAGTCTGCAGGGGGACGGTGAAGACCAGCGACATCTTTCAGGGCTGCCACCTTCCGTGTGGGACAAGGAGCCGGATGTGTGCATTTTCGGAAACAGGCTCTGCCGAGGACGAGAGCCATGAGATGTTCCTCCTCTGGGCAAGCCCGGGTCCTGAATCCTGTTGTGCCTGTGAATAGGCTGCAGGGGGACGGTGAAGACCAGCAACAGCTTCCAGGGCTGCCACCTTCCGTGTGGGACAAGGAGCCGGACGTGTGCCTTTCCGGAAACAGGCTCTGCCGAGGACGAGAGCCATGAGATGTTCCTCCTCTGGGCAAGCCCGGGTCCCAGATCCTGTTGTGCCTGTGAATAGGCTGCAGGGGGACGGTGAACACCAGCAACAGCTTTCACGGCTGCCACCTTCCGTGTGGGACAAGGAGCCGGACGTGTGCCTTTCTGGAAACAGGCCCTGCCGAGGACGAGAGCCATGAGATGTTCCTCCTCTGGGCAAGCCCCGGTCCTGAATCCTGTTGTGCCTGTGAATAGGCTGCAGGGGGACGGTGAAGACCAGCAACAGCTTTCAGGGCTGCCACCTTCCGTGTGGGACAAGGAGCCGGATGTGTGCCTTTTCGGAATCAGGCTCTGCCGAGGACGAGAGCCATGAGATGTTCCTCCTCTGGGCAAGCCCGGGTCCAAATCCTGTTGTGCCTGTGAATAGGCTGCAGGGGGACGGTGAAGACCAGCAACAGCTTTCAGGGCTGCCACCTTCCGTGTGGGACAATGAGCCGGATGTGTGCCTTTCTGGAAACAGGCCCTGCCGAGGACGAGAGCCATTAGATGTTCCTCCTCTGGGCAAGCCCCGGTTCTGAATCCTGTTGTGCCTGTGAATAGGCTGCAGGGGGACGGTGAAGACCAGCAACAGCTTTCAGGGCTGCCACCTTCCGTGTGGGACAAGGAGCTGGATGATTGCCTTTTCGGAGTCAGGCTCTGCCGAGGACGAGAGCCATGAGATGTTCCTCCTCTGGGCAAGCCCGGGTCCTGAATCCTGTTGTGCCTGTGAATAGGCTGCAGGGGGACGGTGAAGACCAGCAACAGCTTTCAGGGCTGCCACCTTCCGTGTGGGACAAGGAGCCGGACGTGTGCATTTTCGGAAACAGGATCTGCCGAGGACGAGAGCCATGAGATGTTCCTCCTCTGGGCAAGCCCGCGTCCAAATCCTGTTGTGCCTGTGAATAGGCTGCAGGGGGACGGTGAAGACCAGCAACAGCTTTCAGGGCTGCCACCTTCCGTGTGGGACAAGGAGCTGGATGATTGCCTTTTCGGAGTCAGGCTCTGCCGAGGACGAGAGCCATGAGATATTCTTCCTCTGGGCAAGCCCGGGTCCCAGATCCTGTTGTGCCTGTGAATAGGCCGCAGGGGGACGGTGAAGACCAGCAACAGCTTCCAGGGCTGCCACCTTCCGTGTGGGACAAGGAGCCGGACGTGTGCCTTTTCGGAAACAAGCTCTGCCGAGGACGAGAGCCATGAGATGTTCCTCCTCTGGGCAAGCCCGGGTCCCAGATCCTGTTGTGCCTGTGAATAGGCTGCAGGGGGACGGTGAACACCAGCAACAGCTTTCACGGCTGCCACCTTCCGTGTAGGACAAGGAGCCGGACGTGTGCCTTTCTGGAAACAGGCCCTGCCGAGGACGAGAGCCATGAGATGTTCCTCCTCTGGGCAAGCCCGGGTCCCAGATCCTGTTGTGCCTGTGAATAGGCTGCAGGGGGACGGTGAAGACCAGCAACAGCTTTCAGGGCTGCCACCTTCCGTGTGGGACAAGGAGCCGGACGTGTGCCTTTCTGGAAACAGGCCCTGCCGAGGACGAGAGCCATGAGATGTTCCTCCTCTGGGCAAGCCCGGGTCCTGAATCCTGTTGTGCCTGTGAATAGGCTGCAGGGGGACGGTGAAGACCAGCAACAGCTTTCAGGGCTGCCACCTTCCGTGTGGGACAAGGAGCCGGACGTGTCTTTCTGGATACAGGCCCTGCCGAGGATGAGAGCCATGAGATGTTCCTTATCTGGGCAAGCCCGGGTCCCAGATCCTGTTGTGCCTGTGAATAGGCTGCAGGGGGACGGTGAAGACCAGCAACAGCTTTCAGGGCTGCCAGCTTCCGTGTGGGACAAGGAGCCGGATGAGTGCCTTTTCGGAGTCAGGCTCTGCCGAGGACGAGAGCCATGAGATGTTCCTCCTCTGGGCAAGCCCGGGTCCTGAATCCTGTTGTGCCTGTGAATAGTCTGCAGGGGGACGGTGAAGACCAGCGACATCTTTCAGGGCTGCCACCTTCCGTGTGGGACAAGGAGCCGGATGTGTGCATTTTCGGAAACAGGCTCTGCCGAGGACGAGAGCCATGAGATGTTCCTCCTCTGGGCAAGCCCGGGTCCTGAATCCTGTTGTGCCTGTGAATAGGCTGCAGGGGGACGGTGAAGACCAGCAACAGCTTCCAGGGCTGCCACCTTCCGTGTGGGACAAGGAGCCGGACGTGTGCCTTTCCGGAAACAGGCTCTGCCGAGGACGAGAGCCATGAGATGTTCCTCCTCTGGGCAAGCCCGGGTCCCAGATCCTGTTGTGCCTGTGAATAGGCTGCAGGGGGACGGTGAACACCAGCAACAGCTTTCACGGCTGCCACCTTCCGTGTGGGACAAGGAGCCGGATGTGTGCCTTTCTGGAAACAGGCCCTGCCGAGGACGAGAGCCATGAGATGTTCCTCCTCTGGGCAAGCCCGGGTCCCAGATCCTGTTGTGCCTGTGAATAGGCTGCAGGGGGACGGTGAAGACCAGCAACAGCTTTCAGGGCTGCCACCTTCCGTGTGGGACAAGGAGCCGGATGAGTGCCTTTTCGGAAACAGGCTCTGCCGAGGACGAGAGCCATGAGATGTTCCTCCTCTGGGCAAGCCCGGGTCCCAGATCCTGTTGTGCCTGTGAATAGGCTGCAGGGGGACGGTGAAGACCAGCAACAGCTTTCAGGGCTGCCACCTTCCGTGTGGGACAAGGAGCCGGATGTGTGCCTTTTCGGAAACAGGCTCTGCCGAGGACGAGAGCCATGAGATGTTCCTCCTCTGGGCAAGCCCGGGTCCTGAATCCTGTTGTGCCTGTGAATAGGCTGCAGGGGGACGGTGAAGACCAGCAACAGCTTTCAGGGCTGCCACCTTCCGTGTGGGACAATGAGCCGGTCTTGTGCCTTTATGGAAACAGGCCCTGCCGAGGACGAGAGCCATGAGATGTTCCTCCTCTGGGCAAGCCCGGGTCCCAGATCCTGTTGTGCCTGTGAATAGGCTGCAGGGGGACGGTGAAGACCAGCAACAGCTTCCAGGGCTGCCACCTTCCGTGTGGGACAATGAGCCGGACGTGTGCCTTTCTGGAAACAGGCCGTGCCGAGGACGAGAGCCGTGAGATGTTCCTCCTCTGGCCACGCCCGGGTCCCAGAACCTGTTGTGCCTGTGAATAGGCTGCAGGGGGACGGTGAAGACCAGCAACAGCTTTCAGGGCTGCCACCTTCCGTGTGGGACAAGGAGCCGGACGTGTCTTTCTGGATACAGGCCCTGCCGAGGACGAGAGCCATGAGATGTTCCTTCTCTGGGCAAGCCCGGGTCCCAGATCCTGTTGTGCCTGTGAATAGGCTGCAGGGGGACGGTGAAGACCAGCAACAGCTTTCAGGGCTGCCACCTTCCGTGTGGGACAAGGAGCCGGATGAGTGCCTTTTCGGAGTCAGGCTCTGCCGAGGACGAGAGCCATGAGATGTTCCTCCTCTGGGCAAGCCCGGGTCCCAGATCCTGTTGTGCCTGTGAATAGTCTGCAGGGGGACGGTGAAGACCAGCGACATCTTTCAGGGCTGCCACCTTCCGTGTGGGACAAGGAGCCGGATGTGTGCATTTTCGGAAACAGGCTCTGCCGAGGACGAGAGCCATGAGATGTTCCTCCTCTGGGCAAGCCCGGGTCCTGAATCCTGTTGTGCCTGTGAATAGGCTGCAGGGGGACGGTGAAGACCAGCAACAGCTTCCAGGGCTGCCACCTTCCGTGTGGGACAAGGAGCCGGACGTGTGCCTTTCCGGAAACAGGCTCTGCCGAGGACGAGAGCCATGAGATGTTCCTCCTCTGGGCAAGCCCGGGTCCCAGATCCTGTTGTGCCTGTGAATAGGCTGCAGGGGGACGGTGAACACCAGCAACAGCTTTCACGGCTGCCACCTTCCGTGTGGGACAAGGAGCCGGACGTGTGCCTTTCTGGAAACAGGCCCTGCCGAGGACGAGAGCCATGAGATGTTCCTCCTCTGCGCAAGCCCGGGTCCTGAATCCTGTTGTGCCTGTGAATAGGCTGCAGGGGGACGGTGAAGACCAGCAACAGCTTTCAGGGCTGCCACCTTCCGTGTGGGACAAGGAGCCGGATGTGTGCCTTTTCGGAATCAGGCTCTGCCGAGGACGAGAGCCATGAGATGTTCCTCCTCTGGGCAAGCCCGGGTCCAAATCCTGTTGTGCCTGTGAATAGGCTGCAGGGGGACGGTGAAGACCAGCAACAGCTTTCAGGGCTGCCACCTTCCGTGTGGGACAATGAGCCGGATGTGTGCCTTTCTGGAAACAGGCCCTGCCGAGGACGAGAGCCATTAGATGTTCCTCCTCTGGGCAAGCCCCGGTTCTGAATCCTGTTGTGCCTGTGAATAGGCTGCAGGGGGACGGTGAAGACCAGCAACAGCTTTCAGGGCTGCCACCTTCCGTGTGGGACAAGGAGCCGGATGAGTGCCTTTTCGGAAACAGGCCCTGCCGAGGACGAGAGCCATGAGATGTTCCTCCTCTGGGCAAGCCCGGGTCCTGAATCCTGTTGTGCCTGTGAATAGGCTGCAGGGGGACGGTGAAGACCAGCAACAGCTTTCAGGGCTGCCACCTTCCGTGTGGGACAAGGAGCCGGACGTGTGCATTTTCGGAAACAGGATCTGCCGAGGACGAGAGCCATGAGATGTTCCTCCTCTGGGCAAGCCCGCGTCCAAATCCTGTTGTGCCTGTGAATAGGCTGCAGGGGGACGGTGAAGACCAGCAACAGCTTTCAGGGCTGCCACCTTCCGTGTGGGACAAGGAGCTGGATGAGTGCCTTTTCGGAGTCAGGCTCTGCCGAGGACGAGAGCCATGAGATCTTCCTCCTCTGGGCAAGCCCGGGTCCCAGATCCTGTTGTGCCTGTGAATAGGCCGCAGGGGGACGGTGAAGACCAGCAACAGCTTCCAGGGCTGCCACCTTCCGTGTGGGACAAGGAGCCGGACGTGTGCCTTTTCGGAAACAAGCTCTGCCGAGGACGAGAGCCATGAGATGTTCCTCCTCTGGGCAAGCCCGGGTCCCAGATCCTGTTGTGCCTGTGAATAGGCTGCAGGGGGACGGTGAACACCAGCAACAGCTTTCACGGCTGCCACCTTCCGTGTAGGACAAGGAGCCGGACGTGTGCCTTTCTGGAAACAGGCCCTGCCGAGGACGAGAGCCATGAGATGTTCCTCCTCTGGGCAAGCCCGGGTCCCAGATCCTGTTGTGCCTGTGAATAGGCTGCAGGGGGACGGTGAAGACCAGCAACAGCTTCCAGGGCTGCCACCTTCCGTGTGGGACAATGAGCCGGACGTGTGCCTTTCTGGAAACAGGCCGTGCCGAGGACGAGAGCCGTGAGATGTTCCTCCTCTGGCCACGCCCGGGTCCCAGAACCTGTTGTGCCTGTGAATAGGCTGCAGGGGGACGGTGAAGACCAGCAACAGCTTTCAGGGCTGCCACCTTCCGTGTGGGACAAGGAGCCGGACGTGTCTTTCTGGATACAGGCCCTGCCGAGGACGAGAGCCATGAGATGTTCCTTCTCTGGGCAAGCCCGGGTCCCAGATCCTGTTGTGCCTGTGAATAGGCTGCAGGGGGACGGTGAAGACCAGCAACAGCTTTCAGGGCTGCCACCTTCCGTGTGGGACAAGGAGCCGGATGAGTGCCTTTTCGGAGTCAGGCTCTGCCGAGGACGAGAGCCATGAGATGTTCCTCCTCTGGGCAAGCCCGGGTCCCAGATCCTGTTGTGCCTGTGAATAGTCTGCAGGGGGACGGTGAAGACCAGCGACATCTTTCAGGGCTGCCACCTTCCGTGTGGGACAAGGAGCCGGATGTGTGCATTTTCGGAAACAGGCTCTGCCGAGGACGAGAGCCATGAGATGTTCCTCCTCTGGGCAAGCCCGGGTCCTGAATCCTGTTGTGCCTGTGAATAGGCTGCAGGGGGACGGTGAAGACCAGCAACAGCTTCCAGGGCTGCCACCTTCCGTGTGGGACAAGGAGCCGGACGTGTGCCTTTCCGGAAACAGGCTCTGCCGAGGACGAGAGCCATGAGATGTTCCTCCTCTGGGCAAGCCCGGGTCCCAGATCCTGTTGTGCCTGTGAATAGGCTGCAGGGGGACGGTGAACACCAGCAACAGCTTTCACGGCTGCCACCTTCCGTGTGGGACAAGGAGCCGGACGTGTGCCTTTCTGGAAACAGGCCCTGCCGAGGACGAGAGCCATGAGATGTTCCTCCTCTGGGCAAGCCCCGGTCCTGAATCCTGTTGTGCCTGTGAATAGGCTGCAGGGGGACGGTGAAGACCAGCAACAGCTTTCAGGGCTGCCACCTTCCGTGTGGGACAAGGAGCCGGATGTGTGCCTTTTCGGAATCAGGCTCTGCCGAGGACGAGAGCCATGAGATGTTCCTCCTCTGGGCAAGCCCGGGTCCAAATCCTGTTGTGCCTGTGAATAGGCTGCAGGGGGACGGTGAAGACCAGCAACAGCTTTCAGGGCTGCCACCTTCCGTGTGGGACAATGAGCCGGATGTGTGCCTTTCTGGAAACAGGCCCTGCCGAGGACGAGAGCCATTAGATGTTCCTCCTCTGGGCAAGCCCCGGTTCTGAATCCTGTTGTGCCTGTGAATAGGCTGCAGGGGGACGGTGAAGACCAGCAACAGCTTTCAGGGCTGCCACCTTCCGTGTGGGACAAGGAGCCGGATGAGTGCCTTTTCGGAAACAGGCCCTGCCGAGGACGAGAGCCATGAGATGTTCCTCCTCTGGGCAAGCCCGGGTCCTGAATCCTGTTGTGCCTGTGAATAGGCTGCAGGGGGACGGTGAAGACCAGCAACAGCTTTCAGGGCTGCCACCTTCCGTGTGGGACAAGGAGCCGGACGTGTGCATTTTCGGAAACAGGATCTGCCGAGGACGAGAGCCATGAGATGTTCCTCCTCTGGGCAAGCCCGCGTCCAAATCCTGTTGTGCCTGTGAATAGGCTGCAGGGGGACGGTGAAGACCAGCAACAGCTTTCAGGGCTGCCACCTTCCGTGTGGGACAAGGAGCTGGATGATTGCCTTTTCGGAGTTAGGCTCTGCCGAGGACGAGAGCCATGAGATATTCCTCCTCTGGGCAAGCCCGGGTCCCAGATCCTGTTGTGCCTGTGAATAGGCCGCAGGGGGACGGTGAAGACC
Source organism: Astur gentilis (assembly GCF_929443795.1). Lineage (NCBI taxonomy): Eukaryota > Metazoa > Chordata > Aves > Accipitriformes > Accipitridae > Astur > Astur gentilis. The sequence continues at coordinate 1,796,828 of NW_026061071.1, forward strand.
AGCAACAGCTTCCAGGGCTGCCACCTTCCGTGTGGGACAAGGAGCCGGACGTGTGCCTTTTCGGAAACAAGCTCTGCCGAGGACGAGAGCCATGAGATGTTCCTCCTCTGGGCAAGCCCGGGTCCCAGATCCTGTTGTGCCTGTGAATAGGCTGCAGGGGGACGGTGAACACCAGCAACAGCTTTCACGGCTGCCACCTTCCGTGTAGGACAAGGAGCCGGACGTGTGCCTTTCTGGAAACAGGCCCTGCCGAGGACGAGAGCCATGAGATGTTCCTCCTCTGGGCAAGCCCGGGTCCCAGATCCTGTTGTGCCTGTGAATAGGCTGCAGGGGGACGGTGAAGACCAGCAACAGCTTTCAGGGCTGCCACCTTCCGTGTGGGACAAGGAGCCGGACGTGTGCCTTTCTGGAAACAGGCCCTGCCGAGGACGAGAGCCATGAGATGTTCCTCCTCTGGGCAAGCCCGGGTCCTGAATCCTGTTGTGCCTGTGAATAGGCTGCAGGGGGACGGTGAAGACCAGCAACAGCTTTCAGGGCTGCCACCTTCCGTGTGGGACAAGGAGCCGGACGTGTGCCTTTCTGGAAACAGGCCCTGCCAAGGACGAGAGCCATGAGATGTTCCTCCTCTGGGCAAGCCCGGGTCCTGAATCCTGTTGTGCCTGTGAATAGGCTGCAGGGGGACGGTGAAGACCAGCAACAGCTTTCAGGGCTGCCACCTTCCGTGTGGGACAAGGAGCCGGATGTGTGCCTTTTCGGAAACAGGCTCTGCCGAGGACGAGAGCCATGAGATGTTCCTCCTCTGGGCAAGCCCGGGTCCTGAATCCTGTTGTGCCTGTGAATAGGCTGCAGGGGGACGGTGAAGACCAGCAACATCTTTCAGGGCTGCCACCTTCCGTGTGGGACAATGAGCCGGTCTTGTGCCTTTATGGAAACAGGCCCTGCCGAGGACGAGAGCCATGAGATGTTCCTCCTCTGGGCAAGGCCGGGTCCCAGATCCTGTTGTGCCTGTGAATAGGCTGCAGGGGGACGGTGAAGACCAGCAACAGCTTCCAGGGCTGCCACCTTCCGTGTGGGACAAGGAGCCGGACGTGTGCCTTTCTGGAAACAGGCCGTGCCGAGGACGAGAGCCATGAGATGTTCCTCCTCTGGCCACGCCCGGGTCCCAGAACCTGTTGTGCCTGTGAATAGGCTACAGGGGGACGGTGAAGACCAGCAACAGCTTTCAGGGCTGCCACCTTCCGTGTGGGACAAGGAGCCGGACGTGTCTTTCTGGATACAGGCCCTGCCGAGGACGAGAGCCATGAGATGTTCCTACTCTGGGCAAGCCCGGCTCCCAGATCCTGTTGTGCCTGTGAATAGGCTGCAGGGGGACGGTGAAGACCAGCAACAGCTTTCGGGGCTGCCACCTTCCGTGTGGGACAATGAGCCGGATGTGTGCCTTTCTGGAAACAGGCCCTGCCGAGGACGAGAGCCATTAGATGTTCCTCCTCTGGGCAAGCCCCGGTTCTGAATCCTGTTGTGCCTGTGAATAGTCTGCAGGGGGACGGTGAAGACCAGCGACATCTTTCAGGGCTGCCACCTTCCGTGTGGGACAAGGAGCCGGATGTGTGCATTTTCGGAAACAGGCTCTGCCGAGGACGAGAGCCATGAGATGTTCCTCCTCTGGGCAAGCCCGGGTCCTGAATCCTGTTGTGCCTGTGAATAGGCTGCAGGGGGACGGTGAAGACCAGCAACAGCTTCCAGGGCTGCCACCTTCCGTGTGGGACAAGGAGCCGGACGTGTGCCTTTCCGGAAACAGGCTCTGCCGAGGACGAGAGCCATGAGATGTTCCTCCTCTGGGCAAGCCCGGGTCCCAGATCCTGTTGTGCCTGTGAATAGGCTGCAGGGGGACGGTGAACACCAGCAACAGCTTTCACGGCTGCCACCTTCCTTGTGGGACAAGGAGCCGGACGTGTGCCTTTATGGAAACAGGCCCTGCCGAGGACGAGAGCCATGAGATGTTCCTCCTCTGGGCAAGCCCGGGTCCCAGATCCTGTTGTGCCTGTGAATAGGCTGCAGGGGGACGGTGAAGACCAGCAACAGCTTTCAGGGCTGCCACCTTCCGTGTGGGACAAGGAGCCGGACGTGTGCCTTTTCGGAATCAGGCTCTGCCGAGGACGAGAGCCATGAGATGTTCCTCCTCTGGGCAAGCCCGGGTCCAAATCCTGTTGTGCCTGTGAATAGGCTGCAGGGGGACGGTGAAGACCAGCAACAGCTTCCAGGGCTGCCACCTTCCGTGTGGGACAATGAGCCGGATGTGTGCCTTTCTGGAAACAGGCCCTGCCGAGGACGAGAGCCATGAGATGTTCCTCCTCTGGCCAAGCCCGGGTCCCAGATCCTGTTGTGCCTGTGAATAGGCTGCAGGGGGACGGTGAAGACCAGCAACAGCTTCCAGGGCAGCCACCTTCCGTGTGGGACAAGGAGCCGGACGCGTGCCTTTTCGGAAACAAGCTCTGCCGAGGACGAGAGCCATGAGATGTTCCTCCTCTGGGCAAGCCCGGGTCCTGAATCCTGTTGTGCCTGTGAATAGGCTGCAGGGGGACGGTGAAGACCAGCAACAGCTTTCAGGGCTGCCACCTTCCGTGTGGGACAAGGAGCCGGATGTGTGCCTTTTCGGAAACAGGCTCTGCCGAGGACGAGAGCCATGAGATGTTCCTCCTCTGGGCAAGCCCGGGTCCTGAATCCTGTTGTGCCTGTGAATAGGCTGCAGGGGGACGGTGAAGACCAGCAACATCTTTCAGGGCTGCCACCTTCCGTGTGGGACAAGGAGCCGGACGTGTGCCTTTCTGGAAACAGGACGTGCCGAGGACGAGAGCCATGAGATGTTCCTCCTCTGGGCAAGCCCGGGTCCCAGATCCTGTTGTGCCTGTGAATAGGCTGCAGGGGGACGGTGAAGACCAGCAACAGCTTCCAGGGCTGCCACCTTCCGTGTGGGACAAGGAGCCGGACGTGTGCCTTTCCGGAAACAGGCTCTGCCGAGGACGAGAGCCATGAGATGTTCCTCCTCTGGGCAAGCCCAGGTCCCAGATCCTGTTGTGCCTGTGAATAGGCTGCAGGGGGACGGTGAACACCAGCAACAGCTTTCACGGCTGCCACCTTCCGTGTGGGACAAGGAGCCGGACGGGTGCCTTTCTGGAAACAGGCCCTGCCGAGGACGAGAGCCATGAGATGTTCCTCCTCTGGGCAAGCCCGGGTCCCAGATCCTGTTGTGCCTGTGAATAGGCTGCAGGGGGACGGTGAAGACCAGCAACAGCTTTCAGGGCTGCCACCTTCCGTGTGGGACAATGAGCCGGATGTGTGCCTTTCTGGAAACAGGCCCTGCCGAGGACGAGAGCCATTAGATGTTCCTCCTCTGGGCAAGCCCCGGTTCTGAATCCTGTTGTGCCTGTGAATAGGCTGCAGGGGGACGGTGAAGACCAGCAACAGCTTTCAGGGCTGCCACCTTCCGTGTGGGACAAGGAGCTGGATGATTGCCTTTTCGGAGTCAGGCTCTGCCGAGGACGAGAGCCATGAGATATTCCTCCTCTGGGCAAGCCCGGGTCCTGAATCCTGTTGTGCCTGTGAATAGGCTGCAGGGGGACGGTGAAGACCAGCAACAGCTTTCAGGGCTGCCACCTTCCGTGTGGGACAAGGAGCCGGACGTGTGCATTTTCGGAAACAGGATCTGCCGAGGACGAGAGCCATGAGATGTTCCTCCTCTGGGCAAGCCCGCGTCCAAATCCTGTTGTGCCTGTGAATAGGCTGCAGGGGGACGGTGAAGACCAGCAACAGCTTTCAGGGCTGCCACCTTCCGTGTGGGACAAGGAGCTGGATGATTGCCTTTTCGGAGTCAGGCTCTGCCGAGGACGAGAGCCATGAGATATTCCTCCTCTGGGCAAGCCCGGGTCCCAGATCCTGTTGTGCCTGTGAATAGGCCGCAGGGGGACGGTGAAGACCAGCAACAGCTTCCAGGGCTGCCACCTTCCGTGTGGGACAAGGAGCCGGACGTGTGCCTTTTCGGAAACAAGCTCTGCCGAGGACGAGAGCCATGAGATGTTCCTCCTCTGGGCAAGCCCGGGTCCCAGATCCTGTTGTGCCTGTGAATAGGCTGCAGGGGGACGGTGAACACCAGCAACAGCTTTCACGGCTGCCACCTTCCGTGTAGGACAAGGAGCCGGACGTGTGCCTTTCTGGAAACAGGCCCTGCCGAGGACGAGAGCCATGAGATGTTCCTCCTCTGGGCAAGCCCGGGTCCCAGATCCTGTTGTGCCTGTGAATAGGCTGCAGGGGGACGGTGAAGACCAGCAACAGCTTTCAGGGCTGCCACCTTCCGTGTGGGACAAGGAGCCGGACGTGTGCCTTTCTGGAAACAGGCCCTGCCGAGGAGGAGAGCCATGAGATGTTCCTCCTCTGGGCAAGCCCGGGTCCTGAATCCTGTTGTGCCTGTGAATAGGCTGCAGGGGGACGGTGAAGACCAGCAACAGCTTTCAGGGCTGCCACCTTCCGTGTGGGACAAGGAGCCGGATGTGTGCCTTTTCGGAAACAGGCTCTGCCGAGGACGAGAGCCATGAGATGTTCCTCCTCTGGGCAAGCCCGGGTCCTGAATCCTGTTGTGCCTGTGAATAGGCTGCAGGGGGACGGTGAAGACCAGCAACATCTTTCAGGGCTGCCACCTTCCGTGTGGGACAATGAGCCGGTCTTGTGCCTTTATGGAAACAGGCCCTGCCGAGGACGAGAGCCATGAGATGTTCCTCCTCTGGGCAAGGCCGGGTCCCAGATCCTGTTGTGCCTGTGAATAGGCTGCAGGGGGACGGTGAAGACCAGCAACAGCTTCCAGGGCTGCCACCTTCCGTGTGGGACAAGGAGCCGGACGTGTGCCTTTCTGGAAACAGGCTCTGCCGAGGACGAGAGCCATGAGATGTTCCTCCTCTGGCCACGCCCGGGTCCCAGAACCTGTTGTGCCTGTGAATAGGCTACAGGGGGACGGTGAAGACCAGCAACAGCTTTCAGGGCTGCCACCTTCCGTGTGGGACAAGGAGCCGGACGTGTCTTTCTGGATACAGGCCCTGCCGAGGACGAGAGCCATGAGATGTTCCTTCTCTGGGCAAGCCCGGCTCCCAGATCCTGTTGTGCCTGTGAATAGGCTGCAGGGGGACGGTGAAGACCAGCAACAGCTTTCAGGGCTGCCACCTTCCGTGTGGGACAATGAGCCGGATGTGTGCCTTTCTGGAAACAGGCCCTGCCGAGGACGAGAGCCATTAGATGTTCCTCCTCTGGGCAAGCCCCGGTTCTGAATCCTGTTGTGCCTGTGAATAGTCTGCAGGGGGACGGTGAAGACCAGCGACATCTTTCAGGGCTGCCACCTTCCGTGTGGGACAAGGAGCCGGATGTGTGCATTTTCGGAAACAGGCTCTGCCGAGGACGAGAGCCATGAGATGTTCCTCCTCTGGGCAAGCCCGGGTCCTGAATCCTGTTGTGCCTGTGAATAGGCTGCAGGGGGACGGTGAAGACCAGCAACAGCTTCCAGGGCTGCCACCTTCCGTGTGGGACAAGGAGCCGGACGTGTGCCTTTCCGGAAACAGGCTCTGCCGAGGACGAGAGCCATGAGATGTTCCTCCTCTGGGCAAGCCCGGGTCCCAGATCCTGTTGTGCCTGTGAATAGGCTGCAGGGGGACGGTGAACACCAGCAACAGCTTTCACGGCTGCCACCTTCCGTGTGGGACAAGGAGCCGGACGTGTGCCTTTATGGAAACAGGCCCTGCCGAGGACGAGAGCCATGAGATGTTCCTCCTCTGGGCAAGCCCGGGTCCCAGATCCTGTTGTGCCTGTGAATAGGCTGCAGGGGGACGGTGAAGACCAGCAACAGCTTCCAGGGCTGCCACCTTCCGTGTGGGACAAGGAGCCGGACGTGTGCCTTTTCGGAATCAGGCTCTGCCGAGGACGAGAGCCATGAGATGTTCCTCCTCTGGGCAAGCCCGGGTCCAAATCCTGTTGTGCCTGTGAATAGGCTGCAGGGGGACGGTGAAGACCAGCAACAGCTTTCAGGGCTGCCACCTTCCGTGTGGGACAATGAGCCGGATGTGTGCCTTTCTGGAAACAGGCCCTGCCGAGGACGAGAGCCATGAGATGTTCCTCCTCTGGGCAAGCCCGGGTCCCAGATCCTGTTGTGCCTGTGAATAGGCTGCAGGGGGACGGTGAAGACCAGCAACAGCTTCCAGGGCAGCCACCTTCCGTGTGGGACAAGGAGCCGGACGCGTGCCTTTTCGGAAACAAGCTCTGCCGAGGACGAGAGCCATGAGATGTTCCTCCTCTGGGCAAGCCCGGGTCCTGAATCCTGTTGTGCCTGTGAATAGGCTGCAGGGGGACGGTGAAGACCAGCAACAGCTTTCATGGCTGCCACCTTCCGTGTGGGACAAGGAGCCGGATGTGTGCCTTTTCGGAAACAGGCTCTGCCGAGGACGAGAGCCATGAGATGTTCCTCCTCTGGGCAAGCCCGGGTCCTGAATCCTGTTGTGCCTGTGAATAGGCTGCAGGGGGACGGTGAAGACCAGCAACATCTTTCAGGGCTGCCACCTTCCGTGTGGGACAAGGAGCCGGACGTGTCTTTCTGGATACAGGCCCTGCCGAGGACGAGAGCCATGAGATGTTCCTCCTCTGGGCAAGCCCGGGTCCTGAATCCTGTTGTGCCTGTGAATAGGCTGCAGGGGGACGGTGAAGACCAGCAACAGCTTCCAGGGCTGCCACCTTCCGTGTGGGACAAGGAGCCGGACGTGTGCCTTTCCGGAAACAGGCTCTGCCGAGGACGAGAGCCATGAGATGTTCCTCCTCTGGGCAAGCCCGGGTCCCAGATCCTGTTGTGCCTGTGAATAGGCTGCAGGGGGACGGTGAACACCAGCAACAGCTTTCACGGCTGCCACCTTCCGTGTGGGACAAGGAGCCGGACGGGTGCCTTTCTGGAAACAGGCCCTGCCGAGGACGAGAGCCATGAGATGTTCCTCCTCTGGGCAAGCCCGGGTCCCAGATCCTGTTGTGCCTGTGAATAGGCTGCAGGGGGACGGTGAAGACCAGCAACAGCTTTCAGGGCTGCCACCTTCCGTGTGGGACAATGAGCCGGATGTGTGCCTTTCTGGAAACAGGCCCTGCCGAGGACGAGAGCCATTAGATGTTCCTCCTCTGGGCAAGCCCCGGTTCTGAATCCTGTTGTGCCTGTGAATAGGCTGCAGGGGGACGGTGAAGACCAGCAACAGCTTTCAGGGCTGCCACCTTCCGTGTGGGACAAGGAGCCGGATGAGTGCCTTTTCGGAAACAGGCTCTGCCGAGGACGAGAGCCATGAGATGTTCCTCCTCTGGGCAAGCCCGGGTCCCAGATCCTGTTGTGCCTGTGAATAGGCTGCAGGGGGACGGTGAAGACCAGCAACAGCTTTCAGGGCTGCCACCTTCCGTGTGGGACAAGGAGCCGGATGTGTGCCTTTTCGGAAACAGGCTCTGCCGAGGACGAGAGCCATGAGATGTTCCTCCTCTGGGCAAGCCTGGGTCCTGAATCCTGTTGTGCCTGTGAATAGGCTGCAGGGGGACGGTGAAGACCAGCAACAGCTTTCAGGGCTGCCACCTTCCGTGTGGGACAAGGAGCCGGACGTGTGCATTTTCGGAAACAGGATCTGCCGAGGACGAGAGCCATGAGATGTTCCTCCTCTGGGCAAGCCCGCGTCCAAATCCTGTTGTGCCTGTGAATAGGCTGCAGGGGGACGGTGAAGACCAGCAACAGCTTTCAGGGCTGCCACCTTCCGTGTGGGACAAGGAGCTGGATGATTGCCTTTTCGGAGTCAGGCTCTGCCGAGGACGAGAGCCATGAGATATTCCTCCTCTGGGCAAGCCCGGGTCCCAGATCCTGTTGTGCCTGTGAATAGGCCGCAGGGGGACGGTGAAGACCAGCAACAGCTTCCAGGGCTGCCACCTTCTGTGTGGGACAAGGAGCCGGACGTGTGCCTTTTCGGAAACAAGCTCTGCCGAGGACGAGAGCCATGAGATGTTCCTCCTCTGGGCAAGCCCGGGTCCCAGATCCTGTTGTGCCTGTGAATAGGCTGCAGGGGGACGGTGAACACCAGCAACAGCTTTCACGGCTGCCATCTTCACTGTGGGACAAGGAGCCGGACGTGTGCCTTTCTGGAAACAGGCCCTGCCGACGACGAGAGCCATGAGATGTTCCTCCTCTGGGCAAGCCCGGGTCCTGAATCCTGTTGTGCCTGTGAATAGGCTGCAGGGGGACGGTGAAGACCAGCAACAGCTTTCAGGGCTGCCACCTTCCGTGTGGGACAATGAGCCGGTCTTGTGCCTTTATGGAAACAGGCCCTGCCGAGGACGAGAGCCATGAGATGTTCCTCCTCTGGGCAAGCCCGGGTCCCAGATCCTGTTGTGCCTGTGAATAGGCTGCAGGGGGACGGTGAAGACCAGCAACAGCTTTCAGGGCTGCCACCTTCCGTGTGGGACAAGGAGCCGGATGTGTGCCTTTTCGGAAACAGGCCCTGCGAGGACGAGAGCCATGAGATGTTCCTCCTCTGGGCAAGCCCGGGTCCCAGATCCTGTTGTGCCTGTGAATAGGATGCAGGGGGACGGTGAAGACCAGCAACAGCTTTCACGGCTGCCACCTTCACTGTGGGACAAGGAGCCGGACGTGTGCCTTTCTGGAAACAGGCCCTGCCGAGGACGAGAGCCATGAGATGTTCCTCCTCTGGCCAAGCCCGGGTCCCAGATCCTGTTGTGCCTGTGAATAGGCTGCAGGGGGACGGTGAAGACCAGCAACAGCTTCCAGGGCTGCCACCTTCCGTGGGGGACAAGGAGCCGGATGTGTGCCTTTTCGGAAACAAGCTCTGCCGAGGACGAGAGCCATGAGATGTTCCTCCTCTGGGCAAGCCCGGGTCCTGAATCCTGTTGTGCCTGTGAATAGGCTGCAGGGGGACGGTGAAGACCAGCAACAGCTTTCAGGGCTGCCACCTTCCGTGTGGGACAATGAGCCGGATGTGTGCCTTTCTGGAAACAGGCCCTGCCGAGGACGAGAGCCATTAGATGTTCCTCCTCTGGGCAAGCCCCGGTTCTGAATCCTGTTGTGCCTGTGAATAGGCTGCAGGGGGACGGTGAAGACCAGCAACAGCTTTCAGGGCTGCCACCTTCCGTGTGGGACAAGGAGCCGGATGAGTGCCTTTTCGGAAACAGGCTCTGCCGAGGACGAGAGCCATGAGATGTTCCTCCTCTGGGCAAGCCCGGGTCCCAGATCCTGTTGTGCCTGTGAATAGGCTGCAGGGGGACGGTGAAGACCAGCAACAGCTTTCAGGGCTGCCACCTTCCGTGTGGGACAAGGAGCCGGATGTGTGCCTTTTCGGAAACAGGCTCTGCCGAGGACGAGAGCCATGAGATGTTCCTCCTCTGGGCAAGCCCGGGTCCTGAATCCTGTTGTGCCTGTGAATAGGCTGCAGGGGGACGGTGAAGACCAGCAACAGCTTTCAGGGCTGCCACCTTCCGTGTGGGACAATGAGCCGGTCTTGTGCCTTTATGGAAACAGGCCCTGCCGAGGACGAGAGCCATGAGATGTTCCTCCTCTGGGCAAGGCCGGGTCCCAGATCCTGTTGTGCCTGTGAATAGGCTGCAGGGGGACGGTGAAGACCAGCAACAGCTTCCAGGGCTGCCACCTTCCGTGTGGGACAAGGAGCCGGACGTGTGCCTTTCTGGAAACAGGCCGTGCCGAGGACGAGAGCCATGAGATGTTCCTCCTCTGGCCACGCCCGGGTCCCAGAACCTGTTGTGCCTGTGAATAGGCTACAGGGGGACGGTGAAGACCAGCAACAGCTTTCAGGGCTGCCACCTTCCGTGTGGGACAAGGAGCCGGACGTGTCTTTCTGGATACAGGCCCTGCCGAGGATGAGAGCCATGAGATGTTCCTTCTCTGGGCAAGCCCGGGTCCCAGATCCTGTTGTGCCTGTGAATAGGCTGCAGGGGGACGGTGAAGACCAGCAACAGCTTTCAGGGCTGCCAGCTTCCGTGTGGGACAAGGAGCCGGATGAGTGCCTTTTCGGAGTCAGGCTCTGCCGAGGACGAGAGCCATGAGATGTTCCTCCTCTGGGCAAGCCCGGGTCCCAGATCCTGTTGTGCCTGTGAATAGTCTGCAGGGGGACGGTGAAGACCAGCGACATCTTTCAGGGCTGCCACCTTCCGTGTGGGACAAGGAGCCGGATGTGTGCATTTTCGGAAACAGGCTCTGCCGAGGACGAGAGCCATGAGATGTTCCTCCTCTGGGCAAGCCCGGGTCCTGAATCCTGTTGTGCCTGTGAATAGGCTGCAGGGGGACGGTGAAGACCAGCAACAGCTTCCAGGGCTGCCACCTTCCGTGTGGGACAAGGAGCCGGACGTGTGCCTTTCCGGAAACAGGCTCTGCCGAGGACGAGAGCCATGAGATGTTCCTCCTCTGGGCAAGCCCGGGTCCCAGATCCTGTTGTGCCTGTGAATAGGCTGCAGGGGGACGGTGAACACCAGCAACAGCTTTCACGGCTGCCACCTTCCGTGTGGGACAAGGAGCCGGATGTGTGCCTTTCTGGAAACAGGCCCTGCCGAGGACGAGAGCCATGAGATGTTCCTCCTCTGGGCAAGCCCGGGTCCCAGATCCTGTTGTGCCTGTGAATAGGCTGCAGGGGGACGGTGAAGACCAGCAACAGCTTTCAGGGCTGCCACCTTCCGTGTGGGACAAGGAGCCGGATGAGTGCCTTTTCGGAAACAGGCTCTGCCGAGGACGAGAGCCATGAGATGTTCCTCCTCTGGGCAAGCCCGGGTCCCAGATCCTGTTGTGCCTGTGAATAGGCTGCAGGGGGACGGTGAAGACCAGCAACAGCTTTCAGGGCTGCCACCTTCCGTGTGGGACAAGGAGCCGGATGTGTGCCTTTTCGGAAACAGGCTCTGCCGAGGACGAGAGCCATGAGATGTTCCTCCTCTGGGCAAGCCCGGGTCCTGAATCCTGTTGTGCCTGTGAATAGGCTGCAGGGGGACGGTGAAGACCAGCAACAGCTTTCAGGGCTGCCACCTTCCGTGTGGGACAATGAGCCGGTCTTGTGCCTTTATGGAAACAGGCCCTGCCGAGGACGAGAGCCATGAGATGTTCCTCCTCTGGGCAAGCCCGGGTCCCAGATCCTGTTGTGCCTGTGAATAGGCTGCAGGGGGACGGTGAAGACCAGCAACAGCTTCCAGGGCTGCCACCTTCCGTGTGGGACAAGGAGCCGGACGTGTGCCTTTCTGGAAACAGGCCGTGCCGAGGACGAGAGCCATGAGATGTTCCTCCTCTGGCCACGCCCGGGTCCCAGAACCTGTTGTGCCTGTGAATAGGCTGCAGGGGGACGGTGAAGACCAGCAACAGCTTTCAGGGCTGCCACCTTCCGTGTGGGACAAGGAGCCGGACGTGTCTTTCTGGATACAGGCCCTGCCGAGGACGAGAGCCATGAGATGTTCCTTCTCTGGGCAAGCCCGGGTCCCAGATCCTGTTGTGCCTGTGAATAGGCTGCAGGGGGACGGTGAAGACCAGCAACAGCTTTCAGGGCTGCCACCTTCCGTGTGGGACAAGGAACCGGATGAGTGCCTTTTCGGAAACAGGATCTGCCGAGGACCAGAGCCATGAGATGTTCCTCCTCTGGGCAAGCCCGGGTCCCAGATCCTGTTGTGCCTGTGAATAGTCTGCAGGGGGACGGTGAAGACCAGCGACATCTTTCAGGGCTGCCACCTTCCGTGTGGGACAAGGAGCCGGACGTGTGCATTTTCGGAAACAGGCTCTGCCGAGGACGAGAGCCATGAGATGTTCCTCCTCTGGGCAAGCCCGGGTCCTGAATCCTGTTGTGCCTGTGAATAGGCTGCAGGGGGACGGTGAAGACCAGCAACAGCTTCCAGGGCTGCCACCTTCCGTGTGGGACAAGGAGCCGGACGTGTGCCTTTCCGGAAACAGGCTCTGCCGAGGACGAGAGCCATGAGATGTTCCTCCTCTGGGCAAGCCCGGGTCCCAGATCCTGTTGTGCCTGTGAATAGGCTGCAGGGGGACGGTGAACACCAGCAACAGCTTTCACGGCTGCCACCTTCCGTGTGGGACAAGGAGCCGGACGTGTGCCTTTCTGGAAACAGGCCCTGCCGAGGACGAGAGCCATGAGATGTTCCTCCTCTGGGCAAGCCCGGGTCCTGAATCCTGTTGTGCCTGTGAATAGGCTGCAGGGGGACGGTGAAGACCAGCAACAGCTTTCAGGGCTGCCACCTTCCGTGTGGGACAAGGAGCCGGATGTGTGCCTTTTCGGAATCAGGCTCTGCCGAGGACGAGAGCCATGAGATGTTCCTCCTCTGGGCAAGCCCGGGTCCAAATCCTGTTGTGCCTGTGAATAGGCTGCAGGGGGACGGTGAAGACCAGCAACAGCTTTCAGGGCTGCCACCTTCCGTGTGGGACAATGAGCCGGATGTGTGCCTTTCTGGAAACAGGCCCTGCCGAGGACGAGAGCCATTAGATGTTCCTCCTCTGGGCAAGCCCCGGTTCTGAATCCTGTTGTGCCTGTGAATAGGCTGCAGGGGGACGGTGAAGACCAGCAACAGCTTTCAGGGCTGCCACCTTCCGTGTGGGACAAGGAGCTGGATGATTGCCTTTTCGGAGTCAGGCTCTGCCGAGGACGAGAGCCATGAGAAGTTCCTCCTCTGGGCAAGCCCGGGTCCTGAATCCTGTTGTGCCTGTGAATAGGCTGCAGGGGGACGGTGAAGACCAGCAACAGCTTTCAGGGCTGCCACCTTCCGTGTGGGACAAGGATCCGGACGTGTGCATTTTCGGAAACAGGATCTGCCGAGGACGAGAGCCATGAGATGTTCCTCCTCTGGGCAAGCCCGCGTCCAAATCCTGTTGTGCCTGTGAATAGGCTGCAGGGGGACGGTGAAGACCAGCAACAGCTTTCAGGGCTGCCACCTTCCGTGTGGGACAAGGAGCTGGATGATTGCCTTTTCGGAGTCAGGCTCTGCCGAGGACGAGAGCCATGAGATATTCCTCCTCTGGGCAAGCCCGGGTCCCAGATCCTGTTGTGCCTGTGAATAGGCCGCAGGGGGACGGTGAAGACCAGCAACAGCTTCCAGGGCTGCCACCTTCCGTGTGGGACAAGGAGCCGGACGTGTGCCTTTTCGGAAACAAGCTCTGCCGAGGACGAGAGCCATGAGATGTTCCTCCTCTGGGCAAGCCCGGGTCCCAGATCCTGTTGTGCCTGTGAATAGGCTGCAGGGGGACGGTGAACACCAGCAACAGCTTTCACGGCTGCCATCTTCACTGTGGGACAAGGAGCCGGACGTGTGCCTTTCTGGAAACAGGCCCTGCCGACGACGAGAGCCATGAGATGTTCCTTCTCTGGGCAAGCCCGGGTCCTGAATCCTGTTGTGCCTGTGAATAGGCTGCAGGGGGACGGTGAAGACCAGCAACAGCTTTCAGGGCTGCCACCTTCCGTGTGGGACAATGAGCCGGTCTTGTGCCTTTATGGAAACAGGCCCTGCCGAGGACGAGAGCCATGAGATGTTCCTCCTCTGGGCAAGCCCGGGTCCCAGATCCTGTTGTGCCTGTGAATAGGCTGCAGGGGGACGGTGAAGACCAGCAACAGCTTCCAGGGCTGCCACCTTCCGTGTGGGACAAGGAGCCGGACGTGTGCCTTTCTGGAAACAGGCCCTGCCGAGGACGAGAGCCATGAGATGTTCCTCCTCTGGCCACGCCCGGGTCCCAGAACCTGTTGTGCCTGTGAATAGGCTGCAGGGGGACGGTGAAGACCAGCAACAGCTTTCAGGGCTGCCACCTTCCGTGTGGGACAAGGAGCCGGACGTGTCTTTCTGGATACAGGCCCTGCCGAGGACGAGAGCCATGAGATGTTCCTTCTCTGGGCAAGCCCGGGTCCCAGATCCTGTTGTGCCTGTGAATAGGCTGCAGGGGGACGGTGAAGACCAGCAACAGCTTTCAGGGCTGCCACCTTCCGTGTGGGACAAGGAGCCGGATGAGTGCCTTTTCGGAGTCAGGCTCTGCCGAGGACGAGAGCCATGAGATGTTCCTCCTCTGGGCAAGCCCGGGTCCCAGATCCTGTTGTGCCTGTGAATAGTCTGCAGGGGGACGGTGAAGACCAGCGACATCTTTCAGGGCTGCCACCTTCCGTGTGGGACAAGGAGCCGGACGTGTGCATTTTCGGAAACAGGCTCTGCCGAGGACGAGAGCCATGAGATGTTCCTCCTCTGGGCAAGCCCGGGTCCTGAATCCTGTTGTGCCTGTGAATAGGCTGCAGGGGGACGGTGAAGACCAGCAACAGCTTCCAGGGCTGCCACCTTCCGTGTGGGACAAGGAGCCGGACGTGTGCCTTTCCGGAAACAGGCTCTGCCGAGGACGAGAGCCATGAGATGTTCCTCCTCTGGGCAAGCCCGGGTCCCAGATCCTGTTGTGCCTGTGAATAGGCTGCAGGGGGACGGTGAACACCAGCAACAGCTTTCACGGCTGCCACCTTCCGTGTGGGACAAGGAGCCGGACGTGTGCCTTTCTGGAAACAGGCCCTGCCGAGGACGAGAGCCATGAGATGTTCCTCCTCTGGGCAAGCCCCGGTCCTGAATCCTGTTGTGCCTGTGAATAGGCTGCAGGGGGACGGTGAAGACCAGCAACAGCTTTCAGGGCTGCCACCTTCCGTGTGGGACAAGGAGCCGGATGTGTGCCTTTTCGGAATCAGGCTCTGCCGAGGACGAGAGCCATGAGATGTTCCTCCTCTGGGCAAGCCCGGGTCCAAATCCTGTTGTGCCTGTGAATAGGCTGCAGGGGGACAGTGAAGACCAGCAACAGCTTTCAGGGCTGCCACCTTCCGTGTGGGACAATGAGCCGGATGTGTGCCTTTCTGGAAACAGGCCCTGCCGAGGACGAGAGCCATTAGATGTTCCTCCTCTGGGCAAGCCCCGGTTCTGAATCCTGTTGTGCCTGTGAATAGGCTGCAGGGGGACGGTGAAGACCAGCAACAGCTTTCAGGGCTGCCACCTTCCGTGTGGGACAAGGAGCTGGATGATTGCCTTTTCGGAGTCAGGCTCTGCCGAGGACGAGAGCCATGAGAAGTTCCTCCTCTGGGCAAGCCCGGGTCCTGAATCCTGTTGTGCCTGTGAATAGGCTGCAGGGGGACGGTGAAGACCAGCAACAGCTTTCAGGGCTGCCACCTTCCGTGTGGGACAAGGATCCGGACGTGTGCATTTTCGGAAACAGGATCTGCCGAGGACGAGAGCCATGAGATGTTCCTCCTCTGGGCAAGCCCGCGTCCAAATCCTGTTGTGCCTGTGAATAGGCTGCAGGGGGACGGTGAAGACCAGCAACAGCTTTCAGGGCTGCCACCTTCCGTGTGGGACAAGGAGCTGGATGATTGCCTTTTCGGAGTCAGGCTCTGCCGAGGACGAGAGCCATGAGATATTCCTCCTCTGGGCAAGCCCGGGTCCCAGATCCTGTTGTGCCTGTGAATAGGCCGCAGGGGGACGGTGAAGACCAGCAACAGCTTCCAGGGCTGCCACCTTCCGTGTGGGACAAGGAGCCGGACGTGTGCCTTTTCGGAAACAAGCTCTGCCGAGGACGAGAGCCATGAGATGTACCTCCTCTGGGCAAGCCCGGGTCCCAGATCCTGTTGTGCCTGTGAATAGGCTGCAGGGGGACGGTGAACACCAGCAACAGCTTTCACGGCTGCCATCTTCACTGTGGGACAAGGAGCCGGACGTGTGCCTTTCTGGAAACAGGCCCTGCCGACGACGAGAGCCATGAGATGTTCCTTCTCTGGGCAAGCCCGGGTCCTGAATCCTGTTGTGCCTGTGAATAGGCTGCAGGGGGACGGTGAAGACCAGCAACAGCTTTCAGGGCTGCCACCTTCCGTGTGGGACAAGGAGCCGGACGTGTGCCTTTTCGGAATCAGGCTCTGCCGAGGACGAGAGCCATGAGATGTTCCTCCTCTGGGCAAGCCCGGGTCCCAGATCCTGTTGTGCCTGTGAATAGGCTGCAGGGGGACGGTGAAGACCAGCAACAGCTTTCAGGGCTGCCACCTTCCGTGTGGGAGAAGGAGCCGGATGTGTGCCTTTTCGGAAACAGGCTCTGCCGAGGACGAGAGCCATGAGATGTTCCTCCTCTGGCCAAGCCCGGGTCCCAGATCCTGTAGTGCCTGTGAATAGGCTGCAGGGGGACGGTGAAGACCAGCAACATCTTTCAGGGCTGCCACCTTCCGTGTGAGACAAGGAGCCAGACGTGTGCCTTTTCGGAAACAAACTCTGCCGAGGACGAGAGCCATTAGATGTTCCTCCTCTGGGCAAGCCCGGGTCCCAGATCCTGTTGTGCCTGTGAACAGGCTGCAGGGGGACGGTGAAGACCAGCAACAGCTTTCAGGGCTGCCACCTTCCGTGTGGGACAATGAGCCGGTCTTGTGCCTTTATGGAAACAGGCCCTGCGAGGACGAGAGCCATTAGATGTTCCTCCTCTGGGCAAGTCCGGGTCCCAGATCCTGTTGTGCCTGTGAATAGTCTGCAGGGGGACGGTGAAGACCAGCTACATCTTTCAGGGCTGCCACCTTCCGTGTGTGACAAGGAGCCGGACGTGTGCCTTTTCGGAAACAGGATCTGCCGAGGACGAGAGCCATGAGATGTTCCTCCTCTGGGCAAGCCCGGGTCCTGAATCCTGTTGTGCCTGTGAATAGGCTGCAGGGGGACGGTGAAGACCAGCAACAGCTTCCAGGGCTGCCACCTTCCGTGTGGGACAAGGAGCCGGACGTGTGCCTTTCCGGAAACAGGCTCTGCCGAGGACGAAAGCCATGAGATGTTCCTCCTCTGGGCAAGCCCGGGTCCCAGATCCTGTTGTGCCTGTGAATAGGCTGCAGGGGGACGGTGAACACCAGCAACAGCTTTCACGGCTGCCACCTTCCGTGTGGGACAAGGAGCCGGACGTGTGCCTTTCTGGAAACAGGCCCTGCCGAGGACGAGAGCCATGAGATGTTCCTCCTCTGGGCAAGCCCCGGTCCTGACTCCTGTTGTGCCTGTGAATAGGCTGCAGGGGGACGGTGAAGACCAGCAACAGCTTTCAGGGCTGCCACCTTCCGTGTGGGACAAGGAGCCGGATGTGTGCCTTTTCGGAATCAGGCTCTGCCGAGGACGAGAGCCATGAGATGTTCCTCCTCTGGGCAAGCCCGGGTCCAAATCCTGTTGTGCCTGTGAATAGGCTGCAGGGGGACGGTGAAGACCAGCAACAGCTTTCAGGGCTGCCACCTTCCGTGTGGGACAATGAGCCGGATGTGTGCCTTTTCGGAAACAGGCCCTGCCGAGGACGAGAGCCATTAGATGTTCCTCCTCTGGGCAAGCCCCGGTTCTGAATCCTGTTGTGCCTGTGAATAGGCTGCAGGGGGACGGTGAAGACCAGCAACAGCTTTCAGGGCTGCCACCTTCCGTGTGGGACAAGGAGCCGGATGAGTGCCTTTTCGGAAACAGGCTCTGCCGAGGACGAGAGCCATGAGATGTTCCTCCTCTGGGCAAGCCCGGGTCCCAGATCCTGTTGTGCCTGTGAATAGGCTGCAGGGGGACGGTGAAGACCAGCAACAGCTTTCAGGGCTGCCACCTTCCGTGTTGGACAAGGAGCTGGTTGATTGCCTTTTCGGAGTCAGGCCCTGCCGAGGACGAGAGCCATGAGATGTTCCTCCTCTGGGCAAGCCCGGGTCCTGAATCCTGTTGTGCCTGTGAATAGGCTGCAGGGGGACGGTGAAGACCAGCAACAGCTTTCAGGGCTGCCACCTTCCGTGTGGGACAAGGAGCCGGACGTGTGCCTTTTCGGAAACAGGATCTGCCGAGGACGAGAGCCATGAGATGTTCCTCCTCTGGGCAAGCCCGCGTCCAAATCCTGTTGTGCCTGTGAATAGGCTGCAGGGGGACGGTGAAGACCAGCAACAGCTTTCAGGGCTGCCACCTTCCGTGTGGGACAAGGAGCTGGATGATTGCCTTTTCGGAGTCAGGCTCTGCCGAGGACGAGAGCCTTGAGATATTCCTCCTCTGGGCAAGCCCGGGTCCCAGATCCTGTTGTGCCTGTGAATAGGCCGCAGGGGGACGGTGAAGACCAGCAACAGCTTCCAGGGCTGCCACCTTCCGTGTGGGACAAGGAGCCGGACGTGTGCCTTTCCGGAAACAGGCTCTGCCGAGGACGAGAGCCATGAGATGTTCCTCCTCTGGGCAAGCCCGGGTCCCAGATCCTGTTGTGCCTGTGAATAGGCTGCAGGGGGACGGTGAACACCAGCAACAGCTTTCACGGCTGCCACCTTCCGTGTGGGACAAGGAGCCGGACGTGTGCCTTTCTGGAAACAGGCCCTGCCGAGGACGAGAGCCATGAGATGTTCCTCCTCTGGGCAAGCCCCGGTCCTGAATCCTGTTGTGCCTGTGAATAGGCTGCAGGGGGACGGTGAAGACCAGCAACAGCTTTCAGGGCTGCCACCTTCCGTGTGGGACAATGAGCCGGTCTTGTGCCTTTATGGAAACAGGCCCTGCGAGGACGAGAGCCATTAGATGTTCCTCCTCTGGGCAAGTCCAGGTCCCAGATCCTGTTGTGCCTGTGAATAGTCTGCAGGGGGACGGTGAAGACCAGCTACATCTTTCAGGGCTGCCACCTTCCGTGTGGGACAAGGAGCCGGATGTGTGCATTTTCGGAAACAGGCTCTGCCGAGGACGAGAGCCATGAGATGTTCCTCCTCTGGGCAAGCCCGGGTCCTGAATCCTGTTGTGCCTGTGAATAGGCTGCAGGGGGACGGTGAAGACCAGCAACAGCTTCCAGGGCTGCCACCTTCCGTGTGGGACAAGGAGCCGGACGTGTGCCTTTCCGGAAACAGGCTCTGCCGAGGACGAGAGCCATGAGATGTTCCTCCTCTGGGCAAGCCCGCGTCCAAATCCTGTTGTGCCTGTGAATAGGCTGCAGGGGGACGGTGAAGACCAGCAACAGCTTTCAGGGCTGCCACCATCCGTGTGGGACAAGGAGCCGGACGTGTGCCTTTTCGGAAACAAGCTCTGCCGAGGACGAGAGCCATGAGATGTTCCTCCTCTGGGCAAGCCCGGGTCCCAGATCCTGTTGTGCCTGTGAATAGGCTGCAGGGGGACGGTGAAGACCAGCAACAGCTTTCAGGGCTGCCACCTTCCGTGTGGGACAAGGAGCCGGATGAGTGCCTTTTCGGAAACAGGCTCTGCCGAGGACGAGAGCCATGAGATGTTCCTCCTCTGGGCAAGCCCGGGTCCCTGATCCTGTTGTGCCTGTGAATAGGCTGCAGGGGGACGGTGAAGACCAGCAACAGCTTTCAGGGCTGCCACCTTCCGTGTGGGACAAGGAGCTGGATGATTGCCTTTTCGGAGACAGGCTCTGCCGAGGACGAGAGCCATGAGATGTTCCTCCTCTGGGCAAGCCCGGGTCCTGAATCCTGTTGTGCCTGTGAATAGGCTGCAGGGGGACGGTGAAGACCAGCAACAGCTTTCAGGGCTGCCACCTTCCGTGTGGGACAAGGAGCCGGACGTGTGCATTTTCGGAAACAGGATCTGCCGAGGACGAGAGCCATGAGATGTTCCTCCTCTGGGCAAGCCCGCGTCCAAATCCTGTTGTGCCTGTGAATAGGCTGCAGGGGGACGGTGAAGACCAGCAACAGCTTTCAGGGCTGCCACCTTCCGTGTGGGACAAGGAGCTGGATGATTGCCTTTTCGGAGTCAGGCTCTGCCGAGGACGAGAGCCATGAGATATTCCTCCTCTGGGCAAGCCCGGGTCCCAGATCCTGTTGTGCCTGTGAATAGGCCGCAGGGGGACGGTGAAGACCAGCAACAGCTTCCAGGGCTGCCACCTTCCGTGTGGGACAACGAGCCGGACGTGTGCCTTTTCGGAAACAAGCTCTGCCGAGGACGAGAGCCATGAGATGTTCCTCCTCTGGGAAAGCCCGGGTCCCAGATCCTGTTGTGCCTGTGAATAGGCTGCAGGGGGACGGTGAACACCAGCAACAGCTTTCACGGCTGCCATCTTCACTGTGGGACAAGGAGCCGGACGTGTGCCTTTCTGGAAACAGGCCCTGCCGACGACGAGAGCCATGAGATGTTCCTCCTCTGGGCAAGCCCGGGTCCTGAATCCTGTTGTGCCTGTGAATAGGCTGCAGGGGGACGGTGAAGACCAGCAACAGCTTTCAGGGCTGCCACCTTCCGTGTGGGACAAGGAGCCGGACGTGTGCCTTTTCGGAATCAGGCTCTGCCGAGGACGAGAGCCATGAGATGTTCCTCCTCTGGGCAAGCCCGGGTCCCAGATCCTGTTGTGCCTGTGAATAGGCTGCAGGGGGACGGTGAAGACCAGCAACAGCTTTCAGGGCTGCCACCTTCCGTGTGGGAGAAGGAGCCGGATGTGTGCCTTTTCGGAAACAGGCCCTGCCGAGGACGAGAGCCATGAGATGTTCCTCCTCTGGCCAAGCCCGGGTCCCAGATCCTGTTGTGCCTGTGAATAGGCTGCAGGGGGACGGTGAAGACCAGCAACATCTTTCAGGGCTGCCACCTTCCGTGTGAGACAAGGAGCCAGACGTGTGCCTTTTCGGAAACAAACTCTGCCGAGGACGAGAGCCATTAGATGTTCCTCCTCTGGGCAAGCCCGGGTCCCAGATCCTGTTGTGCCTGTGAACAGGCTGCAGGGGGACGGTGAAGACCAGCAACAGCTTTCAGGGCTGCCACCTTCCGTGTGGGACAATGAGCCGGTCTTGTGCCTTTATGGAAACAGGCCCTGCGAGGACGAGAGCCATTAGATGTTCCTCCTCTGGGCAAGTCCGGGTCCCAGATCCTGTTGTGCCTGTGAATAGTCTGCAGGGGGACGGTGAAGACCAGCTACATCTTTCAGGGCTGCCACCTTCCGTGTGGGACAACGAGCCGGATGTGTGCATTTTCGGAAACAGGCTCTGCCGAGGACGAGAGCCATGAGATGTTCCTCCTCTGGGCAAGCCCGGGTCCTGAATCCTGTTGTGCCTGTGAATAGGCTGCAGGGGGACGGTGAAGACCAGCAACAGCTTCCAGGGCTGCCACCTTCCGTGTGGGACAAGGAGCCGGACGTGTGCCTTTCCGGAAACAGGCTCTGCCGAGGACGAGAGCCATGAGATGTTCCTCCTCTGGGCAAGCCCGGGTCCCAGATCCTGTTGTGCCTGTGAATAGGCTGCAGGGGGACGGTGAACACCAGCAACAGCTTTCACGGCTGCCACCTTCCGTGTGGGACAAGGAGCCGGACGTGTGCCTTTCTGGAAACAGGCCCTGCCGAGGACGAGAGCCATGAGATGTTCCTCCTCTGGGCAAGCCCCGGTCCTGAATCCTGTTGTGCCTGTGAATAGGCTGCAGGGGGACGGTGAAGACCAGCAACAGCTTTCAGGGCTGCCACCTTCCGTGTGAGACAAAGAGCCAGACGTGTGCCTTTTCGGAAACAAACTCTGCCGAGGACGAGAGCCATTAGATGTTCCTCCTCTGGGCAAGCCCGGGTCCCAGATCCTGTTGTGCCTGTGAACAGGCTGCAGGGGGACGGTGAAGACCAGCAACAGCTTTCAGGGCTGCCACCTTCCGTGTGGGACAATGAGCCGGTCTTGCGCCTTTATGGAAACAGGCCCTGCGAGGACGAGAGCCATTAGATGTTCCTCCTCTGGGCAAGTCCGGGTCCCAGATCCTGTTGTGCCTGTGAATAGTCTGCAGGGGGACGGTGAAGACCAGCTACATCTTTCAGGGCTGCCACCTTCCGTGTGGGACAAGGAGCCGGATGTGTGCATTTTCGGAAACAGGCTCTGCCGAGGACGAGAGCCATGAGATGTTCCTCCTCTGGGCAAGCCCGGGTCCTGAATCCTGTTGTGCCTGTGAATAGGCTGCAGGGGGACGGTGAACACCAGCAACAGCTTCCAGGGCTGCCACCTTCCGTGTGGGACAAGGAGCCGGACGTGTGCCTTTCCGGAAACAGGCTCTGCCGAGGACGAGAGCCATGAGGTGTTCCTCCTCTGGGCAAGCCCGGGTCCCAGATCCTGTTGTGCCTGTGAATAGGCTGCAGGGGGACGGTGAAGACCAGCAACAGCTTCCAGGGCTGCCACCTTCCGTGTGGGACAAGGAGCCGGATGAGTGCCTTTTCGGAAACAGGCTCTGCCGAGGACGAGAGCCATGAGATGTTCCTCCTCTGGGCAAGCCCGGGTCCCAGATCCTGTTGTGCCTGTGAATAGGCTGCAGGGGGACGGTGAAGACCAGCAACAGCTTTCAGGGCTGCCACCTTCCGTGTGGGACAAGGAGCCGGATGAGTGCCTTTTCGGAAACAGGCTCTGCCGAGGACGAGAGCCATGAGATGTTCCTCCTCTGGGCAAGCCCGGGTCCCTGATCCTGTTGTGCCTGTGAATAGGCTGCAGGGGGACGGTGAAGACCAGCAACAGCTTTCAGGGCTGCCACCTTCCGTGTGGGACAAGGAGCTGGATGATTGCCTTTTCGGAGTCAGGCTCTGCCGAGGACGAGAGCCATGAGATGTTCCTCCTCTGGGCAAGCCCGGGTCCTGAATCCTGTTGTGCCTGTGAATAGGCTGCAGGGGGACGGTGAAGACCAGCAACAGCTTTCAGGGCTGCCACCTTCCGTGTGGGACAAGGAGCCGGACGTGTGCATTTTCGGAAACAGGATCTGCCGAGGACGAGAGCCATGAGATGTTCCTCCTCTGGGCAAGCCCGCGTCCAAATCCTGTTGTGCCTGTGAATAGGCTGCAGGGGGACGGTGAAGACCAGCAACAGCTTTCAGGGCTGCCACCTTCCGTGTGGGACAAGGAGCTGGATGATTGCCTTTTCGGAGTCAGGCTCTGCCGAGGACGAGAGCCATGAGATATTCCTCCTCTGGGCAAGCCCGGGTCCCAGATCCTGTTGTGCCTGTGAATAGGCCGCAGGGGGACGGTGAAGACCAGCAACAGCTTCCAGGGCTGCCACCTTCCGTGTGGGACAACGAGCCGGACGTGTGCCTTTTCGGAAACAAGCTCTGCCGAGGACGAGAGCCATGAGATGTTCCTCCTCTGGGAAAGCCCGGGTCCCAGATCCTGTTGTGCCTGTGAATAGGCTGCAGGGGGACGGTGAACACCAGCAACAGCTTTCACGGCTGCCATCTTCACTGTGGGACAAGGAGCCGGACGTGTGCCTTTCTGGAAACAGGCCCTGCCGACGACGAGAGCCATGAGATGTTCCTCCTCTGGGCAAGCCCGGGTCCTGAATCCTGTTGTGCCTGTGAATAGGCTGCAGGGGGACGGTGAAGACCAGCAACAGCTTTCAGGGCTGCCACCTTCCGTGTGGGACAAGGAGCCGGACGTGTGCCTTTTCGGAATCAGGCTCTGCCGAGGACGAGAGCCATGAGATGTTCCTCCTCTGGGCAAGCCCGGGTCCCAGATCCTGTTGTGCCTGTGAATAGGCTGCAGGGGGACGGTGAAGACCAGCAACAGCTTTCAGGGCTGCCACCTTCCGTGTGGGAGAAGGAGCCGGATGTGTGCCTTTTCGGAAACAGGCCCTGCCGAGGACGAGAGCCATGAGATGTTCCTCCTCTGGCCAAGCCCGGGTCCCAGATCCTGTTGTGCCTGTGAATAGGCTGCAGGGGGACGGTGAAGACCAGCAACATCTTTCAGGGCTGCCACCTTCCGTGTGAGACAAGGAGCCAGACGTGTGCCTTTTCGGAAACAAACTCTGCCGAGGACGAGAGCCATTAGATGTTCCTCCTCTGGGCAAGCCCGGGTCCCAGATCCTGTTGTGCCTGTGAACAGGCTGCAGGGGGACGGTGAAGACCAGCAACAGCTTTCAGGGCTGCCACCTTCCGTGTGGGACAATGAGCCGGTCTTGTGCCTTTATGGAAACAGGCCCTGCGAGGACGAGAGCCATTAGATGTTCCTCCTCTGGGCAAGTCCGGGTCCCAGATCCTGTTGTGCCTGTGAATAGTCTGCAGGGGGACGGTGAAGACCAGCTACATCTTTCAGGGCTGCCACCTTCCGTGTGGGACAAGGAGCCGGATGTGTGCATTTTCGGAAACAGGCTCTGCCGAGGACGAGAGCCATGAGATGTTCCTCCTCTGGGCAAGCCCGGGTCCTGAATCCTGTTGTGCCTGTGAATAGGCTGCAGGGGGACGGTGAAGACCAGCAACAGCTTCCAGGGCTGCCACCTTCCGTGTGGGACAAGGAGCCGGACGTGTGCCTTTCCGGAAACAGGCTCTGCCGAGGACGAGAGCCATGAGATGTTCCTCCTCTGGGCAAGCCCGGGTCCCAGATCCTGTTGTGCCTGTGAATAGGCTGCAGGGGGACGGTGAACACCAGCAACAGCTTTCACGGCTGCCACCTTCCGTGTGGGACAAGGAGCCGGACGTGTGCCTTTCTGGAAACAGGCCCTGCCGAGGACGAGAGCCATGAGATGTTCCTCCTCTGGGCAAGCCCCGGTCCTGAATCCTGTTGTGCCTGTGAATAGGCTGCAGGGGGACGTTGAAGACCAGCAACAGCTTTCAGGGCTGCCACCTTCCGTGTGAGACAAAGAGCCAGACGTGTGCCTTTTCGGAAACAAACTCTGCCGAGGACGAGAGCCATTAGATGTTCCTCCTCTGGGCAAGCCCGGGTCCCAGATCCTGTTGTGCCTGTGAACAGGCTGCAGGGGGACGGTGAAGACCAGCAACAGCTTTCAGGGCTGCCACCTTCCGTGTGGGACAATGAGCCGGTCTTGCGCCTTTATGGAAACAGGCCCTGCGAGGACGAGAGCCATTAGATGTTCCTCCTCTGGGCAAGTCCGGGTCCCAGATCCTGTTGTGCCTGTGAATAGTCTGCAGGGGGACGGTGAAGACCAGCTACATCTTTCAGGGCTGCCACCTTCCGTGTGGGACAAGGAGCCGGATGTGTGCATTTTCGGAAACAGGCTCTGCCGAGGACGAGAGCCATGAGATGTTCCTCCTCTGGGCAAGCCCGGGTCCTGAATCCTGTTGTGCCTGTGAATAGGCTGCAGGGGGACGGTGAACACCAGCAACAGCTTCCAGGGCTGCCACCTTCCGTGTGGGACAAGGAGCCGGACGTGTGCCTTTCCGGAAACAGGCTCTGCCGAGGACGAGAGCCATGAGGTGTTCCTCCTCTGGGCAAGCCCGGGTCCCAGATCCTGTTGTGCCTGTGAATAGGCTGCAGGGGGACGGTGAAGACCAGCAACAGCTTCCAGGGCTGCCACCTTCCGTGTGGGACAAGGAGCCGGATGAGTGCCTTTTCGGAAACAGGCTCTGCCGAGGACGAGAGCCATGAGATGTTCCTCCTCTGGGCAAGCCCGGGTCCCAGATCCTGTTGTGCCTGTGAATAGGCTGCAGGGGGACGGTGAAGACCAGCAACAGCTTTCAGGGCTGCCACCTTCCGTGTGGGACAAGGAGCCGGATGTGTGCCTTTTCGGAATCAGGCTCTGCCGAGGACGAGAGCCATGAGATGTTCCTCCTCTGGGCAAGCCCGGGTCCTGAATCCTGTTGTGCCTGTGAATAGGCTGCAGGGGGACGGTGAAGACCAGCAACAGCTTTCAGGGCTGCCACCTTCCGTGTGGGACAAGGAGCCGGACGTGTGCATTTTCGGAAACAGGCTCTGCCGAGGACGAGAGCCATGAGATGTTCCTCCTCTGGGCAAGCCCGCGTCCAAATCCTGTTGTGCCTGTGAATAGGCTGCAGGGGGACGGTGAAGACCAGCAACAGCTTTCAGGGCTGCCACCTTCCGTGTGGGACAAGGAGCTGGATGATTGCTTTTTCGGAGTCAGGCTCCGCCGAGGACGAGAGCCATGAGATATTCCTCCTCTGGGCAAGCCCGGGTCCCAGATCCTGTTGTGCCTGTGAATAGGCCGCAGGGGGACGGTGAAGACCAGCAACAGCTTCCAGGGCTGCCACCTTCCGTGTGGGACAAGGAGCCGGACGTGTGCCTTTTCGGAAACAAGCTCTGCCGAGGACGAGAGCCATGAGATGTTCCTCCTCTGGGCAAGCCCGGGTCCCAGATCCTGTTGTGCCTGTGAATAGGCTGCAGGGGGACGGTGAAGACCAGCAACAGCTTTCAGGGCTGCCAC
Source organism: Astur gentilis (assembly GCF_929443795.1). Taxonomy (NCBI): domain Eukaryota; kingdom Metazoa; phylum Chordata; class Aves; order Accipitriformes; family Accipitridae; genus Astur; species Astur gentilis. The sequence goes on from NW_026061071.1 coordinate 1,822,942, forward strand.
CTTCCGTGTGGGACAAGGAGCCGGACGTGTGCATTTTCGGAAACAGGATCTGCCGAGGACGAGAGCCATGAGATGTTCCTCCTCTGGGCAAGCCCGCGTCCAAATCCTGTTGTGCCTGTGAATAGGCTGCAGGGGGACGGTGAAGACCAGCGACATCTTTCAGGGCTGCCACCTTCCGTGTGGGACAAGGAGCCGGATGTGTGCATTTTCGGAAACAGGCTCTGCCGAGGACGAGAGCCATGAGATGTTCCTCCTCTGGGCAAGCCCGGGTCCTGAATCCTGTTGTGCCTGTGAATAGGCTGCAGGGGGACGGTGAAGACCAGCAACAGCTTCCAGGGCTGCCACCTTCCGTGTGGGACAAGGAGCCGGACGTGTGCCTTTCCGGAAACAGGCTCTGCCGAGGACGAGAGCCATGAGATGTTCCTCCTCTGGGCAAGCCCGGGTCCCAGATCCTGTTGTGCCTGTGAATAGGCTGCAGGGGGACGGTGAAGACCAGCAACAGCTTCCAGGGCTGCCACCTTCCGTGTGGGACAAGGAGCCAGATGAGTGCCTTTTCGGAAACAGGCTCTGCCGAGGACGAGAGCCATGAGATGTTCCTCCTCTGGGCAAGCCCGGGTCCCAGATCCTGTTGTGCCTGTGAATAGGCTGCAGGGGGACGGTGAAGACCAGCAACAGCTTTCAGGGCTGCCACCTTCCGTGTGGGACAATGAGCCGGTCTTGTGCCTTTATGGAAACAGGCCCTGCGAGGACGAGAGCCATTAGATGTTCCTCCTCTGGGCAAGTCCGGGTCCCAGATCCTGTTGTGCCTGTGAATAGGCTGCAGGGGGACGGTGAAGACCAGCAACAGCTTTCAGGGCTGCCACCTTCCGTGTGGGACAAGGAGCCGGACGTGTGCATTTTCGGAAACAGGATCTGCCGAGGACGAGAGCCATGAGATGTTCCTCCTCTGGGCAAGCCCGCGTCCAAATCCTGTTGTGCCTGTGAATAGGCTGCAGGGGGACGGTGAAGACCAGCAACAGCTTTCAGGGCTGCCACCTTCCGTGTGGGACAAGGAGCTGGATGATTGCCTTTTCGGAGTCAGGCTCTGCCGAGGACGAGAGCCATGAGATATTCCTCCTCTGGGCAAGCCCGGGTCCCAGATCCTGTTGTGCCTGTGAATAGGCCGCAGGGGGACGGTGAAGACCAGCAACAGCTTCCAGGGCTGCCACCTTCCGTGTGGGACAAGGAGCCGGACGTGTGCCTTTTCGGAAACAAGCTCTGCCGAGGACGAGAGCCATGAGATGTTCCTCCTCTGGGCAAGCCCGGGTCCCAGATCCTGTTGTGCCTGTGAATAGGCTGCAGGGGGACGGTGAAGACCAGCAACAGCTTTCAGGGCTGCCACCTTCCGTGTGGGACAAGGAGCCGGACGTGTGCATTTTCGGAAACAGGATCTGCCGAGGACGAGAGCCATGAGATGTTCCTCCTCTGGGCAAGCCCGCGTCCAAATCCTGTTGTGCCTGTGAATAGGCTGCAGGGGGACGGTGAAGACCAGCGACATCTTTCAGGGCTGCCACCTTCCGTGTGGGACAAGGAGCCGGATGTGTGCATTTTCGGAAACAGGCTCTGCCGAGGACGAGAGCCATGAGATGTTCCTCCTCTGGGCAAGCCCGGGTCCTGAATCCTGTTGTGCCTGTGAATAGGCTGCAGGGGGACGGTGAAGACCAGCAACAGCTTCCAGGGCTGCCACCTTCCGTGTGGGACAAGGAGCCGGACGTGTGCCTTTCCGGAAACAGGCTCTGCCGAGGACGAGAGCCATGAGATGTTCCTCCTCTGGGCAAGCCCGGGTCCCAGATCCTGTTGTGCCTGTGAATAGGCTGCAGGGGGACGGTGAAGACCAGCAACAGCTTCCAGGGCTGCCACCTTCCGTGTGGGACAAGGAGCCGGATGAGTGCCTTTTCGGAAACAGGCTCTGCCGAGGACGAGAGCCATGAGATGTTCCTCCTCTGGGCAAGCCCGGGTCCTGAATCCTGTTGTGCCTGTGAATAGGCTGCAGGGGGACGGTGAAGACCAGCAACAGCTTTCAGGGCTGCCACCTTCCGTGTGGGACAAGGAGCCGGACGTGTGCCTTTTCGGAATCAGGCTCTGCCGAGGACGAGAGCCATGAGATGTTCCTCCTCTGGGCAAGCCCGGGTCCCAGATCCTGTTGTGCCTGTGAATAGGCTGCAGGGGGACGGTGAAGACCAGCAACAGCTTTCAGGGCTGCCACCTTCCGTGTGGGACAAGGAGCCGGATGTGTGCCTTTTCGGAAACAGGCTCTGCCGAGGACGAGAGCCATGAGATATTCCTCCTCTGGCCAAGCCCGGGTCCCAGATCCTGTTGTGCCTGTGAATAGGCTGCAGGGGGACGGTGAAGACCAGCAACATCTTTCAGGGCTGCCACCTTCCGTGTGAGACAAGGAGCCAGACGTGTGCCTTTTCGGAAACAAACTCTGCCGAGGACGAGAGCCATTAGATGTTCCTCCTCTGGGCAAGCCCGGGTCCCAGATCCTGTTGTGCCTGTGAACAGGCTGCAGGGGGACGGTGAAGACCAGCAACAGCTTTCAGGGCTGCCAGCTTCCGTGTGGGACAATGAGCCGGTCTTGTGCCTTTATGGAAACAGGCCCTGCGAGGACGAGAGCCATTAGATGTTCCTCCTCTGGGCAAGTCCGGGTCCCAGATCCTGTTGTGCCTGTGAATAGTCTGCAGGGGGACGGTGAAGACCAGCGACATCTTTCAGGGCTGCCACCTTCCGTGTGGGACAAGGAGCCGGATGTGTGCATTTTCGGAAACAGGCTCTGCCGAGGACGAGAGCCATGAGATGTTCCTCCTCTGGGCAAGCCCGGGTCCTGAATCCTGTTGTGCCTGTGAATAGGCTGCAGGGGGACGGTGAAGACCAGCAACAGCTTCCAGGGCTGCCACCTTCCGTGTGGGACAAGGAGCCGGACGTGTGCCTTTCCGGAAACAGGCTCTGCCGAGGACGAGAGCCATGAGATGTTCCTCCTCTGGGCAAGCCCGGGTCCCAGATCCTGTTGTGCCTGTGAATAGGCTGCAGGGGGACGGTGAAGACCAGCAACAGCTTCCAGGGCTGCCACCTTCCGTGTGGGACAAGGAGCCGGATGAGTGCCTTTTCGGAAACAGGCTCTGCCGAGGACGAGAGCCATGAGATGTTCCTCCTCTGGGCAAGCCCGGGTCCCAGATCCTGTTGTGCCTGTGAATAGGCTGCAGGGGGACGGTGAAGACCAGCAACAGCTTTCAGGGCTGCCACCTTCCGTGTGGGACAAGGAGCCGGATGTGTGCCTTTTCGGAATCAGGCTCTGCCGAGGACGAGAGCCATGAGATGTTCCTCCTCTGGGCAAGCCCGGGTCCTGAATCCTGTTGTGCCTGTGAATAGGCTGCAGGGGGACGGTGAAGACCAGCAACAGCTTTCACGGCTGCCACCTTCCGTGTGGGACAAGGAGCCGGACGTGTGCATTTTCGGAAACAGGATCTGCCGAGGACGAGAGCCATGAGATGTTCCTCCTCTGGGCAAGCCCGCGTCCAAATCCTGTTGTGCCTGTGAATAGGCTGCAGGGGGACGGTGAAGACCAGCAACAGCTTTCAGGGCTGCCACCTTCCGTGTGGGACAAGGAGCCGGATGAGTGCCTTTTCGGAAACAGGCTCTGCCGAGGACGAGAGCCATTAGATGTTCCTCCTCTGGGCAAGCCCCGGTTCTGAATCCTGTTGTGCCTGTGAATAGTCTGCAGGGGGACGGTGAAGACCAGCAACAGCTTCCAGGGCTGCCACCTTCCGTGTGGGACAAGGAGCCGGATGTGTGCCTTTTCGGAATCAGGCTCTGCCGAGGACGAGAGCCATGAGATGTTCCTCCTCTGGGCAAGCCCGGGTCCTGAATCCTGTTGTGCCTGTGAATAGGCTGCAGGGGGACGGTGAAGACCAGCAACAGCTTTCAGGGCTGCCACCTTCCGTGTGGGACAAGGAGCCGGACGTGTGCATTTTCGGAAACAGGATCTGCCGAGGACGAGAGCCATGAGATGTTCCTCCTCTGGGCAAGCCCGCGTCCACATCCTGTTGTGTCTGTGAATAGGCTGCAGGGGGACGGTGAAGACCAGCAACAGCTTTCAGGGCTGCCACCTTCCGTGTGGGACAAGGAGCCGGATGAGTGCCTTTTCGGAAACAGGCTCTGCCGAGGACGAGAGCCATGAGATGTTCCTCCTCTGGGCAAGCCCGGGTCCCAGATCCTGTTGTGCCTGTGAATAGGCTGCAGGGGGACGGTGAAGACCAGCAACAGCTTTCAGGGCTGCCACCTTCCGTGTGGGACAAGGAGCCGGATGTGTGCCTTTTCGGAAACAGGCCGTGCCGAGGACGAGAGCCATGAGATGTTCCTCCTCTGGGCAAGCCCGGGTCCTGAATCCTGTTGTGCCTGTGAATAGGCTGCAGGGGGACGGTGAAGACCAGCAACAGCTTTCAGGGCTGCCACCTTCCGTGTGGGACAATGAGCCGGTCTTGTGCCTTTATGGAAACAGGCCCTGCCGAGGACGAGAGCCATGAGATGTTCCTCCTCTGGGCAAGGCCGGGTCGCAGATCCTGTTGTGCCTGTGAATAGGCTGCAGGGGGACGGTGAAGACCAGCAACAGCTTCCAGGGCTGCCACCTTCCGTGTGGGACAAGGAGCCGGACGTGTGCCTTTCTGGAAACAGGCCGTGCCGAGGACGAGAGCCATGAGATGTTCCTCCTCTGGCCACGCCCGGGTCCCAGAACCTGTTGTGCCTGTGAATAGGCTGCAGGGGGACGGTGAAGACCAGCGACATCTTTCAGGGCTGCCACCTTCCGTGTGGGACAAGGAGCCGGATGTGTGCATTTTCGGAAACAGGCTCTGTCGAGGACGAGAGCCATGAGATGTTCCTCCTCTGGGCAAGCCCGGGTCCTGAATCCTGTTGTGCCTGTGAATAGGCTGCAGGGGGACGGTGAAGACCAGCAACAGCTTCCAGGGCTGCCACCTTCCGTGTGGGACAAGGAGCCGGACGTGTGCCTTTCCGGAAACAGGCTCTGCCGAGGACGAGAGCCATGAGATGTTCCTCCTCTGGGCAAGCCCGGGTCCCAGATCCTGTTGTGCCTGTGAATAGGCTGCAGGGGGACGGTGAAGACCAGCAACAGCTTTCACGGCTGCCACCTTCCGTGTGGGACAAGGAGCCGGACGTGTGCCTTTCTGGAAACAGGCCCTGCCGAGGACGAGAGCCATGAGATGTTCCTCCTCTGGGCAAGCTCGGGTCCCAGATCCTGTTGTGCCTGTGAATAGGCTGCAGGGGGACGGTGAAGACCAGCAACAGCTTTCAGGGCTGCCACCTTCCGTGTGGGACAAGGAGCCGGATGTGTGCATTTTCGGAATCAGGCTCTGCCGAGGACGAGAGCCATGAGATGTTCCTCCTCTGGCCAAGCCCGGGTCCAAATCCTGTTGTGCCTGTGAATAGGCTGCAGGGGGACGGTGAAGACCAGCAACAGCTTTCAGGGCTGCCACCTTCCGTGTGGGACAAGGAGCCGGATGAGTGCCTTTTCGGAAACAGGCCGTGCCGAGGACGAGAGCCATGAGATGTTCCTCCTCTGGGCAAGCCCGGGTCCCAGATCCTGTTGTGCCTGTGAATAGGCTGCAGGGGGACGGTGAAGACCAGCAACAGCTTTCAGGGCTGCCACCTTCCGTGTGGGACAAGGAGCCGGACGTGTGCATTTTCGGAAACAGGATCTGCCGAGGACGAGAGCCATGAGATGTTCCTCCTCTGGGCAAGCCCGCGTCCAAATCCTGTTGTGTCTGTGAATAGGCTGCAGGGGGACGGTGAAGACCAGCAACAGCTTTCAGGGCTGCCACCTTCCGTGTGGGACAAGGAGCCGGACGTGTCTTTCTGGATACAGGCCCTGCCGACGACGAGAGCCATGAGATGTTCCTTCTCTGGGCAAGCCCGGGTCCCAGATCCTGTTGTGCCTGTGAATAGGCTGCAGGGGGACGGTGAAGACCAGCAACAGCTTTCAGGGCTGCCAGCTTCCGTGTGGGACAAGGAGCCGGATGAGTGCCTTTTCGGAGTCAGGCTCTGCCGAGGACGAGAGCCATGAGATGTTCCTCCTCTGGGCAAGCCCGGGTCCCAGATCCTGTTGTGCCTGTGAATAGTCTGCAGGGGGACGGTGAAGACCAGCGACATCTTTCAGGGCTGCCACCTTCCGTGTGGGACAAGGAGCCGGATGTGTGCATTTTCGGAAACAGGCTCTGCCGAGGACGAGAGCCATGAGATGTTCCTCCTCTGGGCAAGCCCGGGTCCTGAATCCTGTTGTGCCTGTGAACAGGCTGCAGGGGGACGGTGAAGACCAGCAACAGCTTCCAGGGCTGCCACCTTCCGTGTGGGACAAGGAGCCGGACGTGTGCCTTTCCGGAAACAGGCTCTGCCGAGGACGAGAGCGATGAGATGTTCCTCCTCTGGGCAAGCCCGGGTCCCAGATCCTGTTGTGCCTGTGAATAGGCTGCAGGGGGACGGTGAAGACCAGCAACAGCTTTCAGGGCTGCCACCTTCCGTGTGGGACAAGGAGCCGGACGTGTGCATTTTCGGAAACAGGATCTGCCGAGGACGAGAGCCATGAGATGTTCCTCCTCTGGGCAAGCCCGGGTCCCAGATCCTGTTGTGCCTGTGAATAGGCTGCAGGGGGACGGTGAAGACCAGCAACAGCTTTCAGGGCTGCCACCTTCCGTGTGGGACAAGGAGCCGGATGTGTGCCTTTTCGGAATCAGGCTCTGCCGAGGACGAGAGCCATGAGATGTTCCTCCTCTGGGCAAGCCCGGGTCCAAATCCTGTTGTGCCTGTGAATAGGCTGCAGGGGGACGGTGAAGACCAGCAACAGCTTTCAGGGCTGCCACCTTCCGTGTGGGACAATGAGCCGGATGTGTGCCTTTCTGGAAACAGGCCCTGCCGAGGACGAGAGCCATTAGATGTTCCTCCTCTGGGCAAGCCCCGGTTCTGAATCCTGTTGTGCCTGTGAATAGGCTGCAGGGGGACGGTGAAGACCAGCAACAGCTTTCAGGGCTGCCACCTTCCGTGTGGGACAAGGAGCCGGATGAGTGCCTTTTCGGAAACAGGCTCTGCCGAGGACGAGAGCCATGAGATGTTCCTCCTCTGGGCAAGCCCGGGTCCTGAATCCTGTTGTGCCTGTGAATAGGCTGCAGGGGGACGGTGAAGACCAGCAACAGCTTTCAGGGCTGCCACCTTCCGTGTGGGACAAGGAGCCGGACGTGTGCATTTTCGGAAACAGGATCTGCCGAGGACGAGAGCCATGAGATGTTCCTCCTCTGGGCAAGCCCGCGTCCAAATCCTGTTGTGCCTGTGAATAGGCTGCAGGGGGACGGTGAAGACCAGCAACAGCTTTCAGGGCTGCCACCTTCCGTGTGGGACAAGGAGCTGGATGATTGCCTTTTCGGAGTCAGGCTCTGCCGAGGACGAGAGCCATGAGATATTCCTCCTCTGGGCAAGCCCGGGTCCCAGATCCTGTTGTGCCTGTGAATAGGCCGCAGGGGGACGGTGAAGACCAGCAACAGCTTCCAGGGCTGCCACCTTCCGTGTGGGACAAGGAGCCGGACGTGTGCCTTTTCGGAAACAAGCTCTGCCGAGGACAAGAGCCATGAGATGTTCCTCCTCTGGGCAAGGCCGGGTCCCAGATCCTGTTGTGCCTGTGAATAGGCTGCAGGGGGACGGTGAACACCAGCAACAGCTTTCACGGCTGCCATCTTCACTGTGGGACAAGGAGCCGGACGTGTGCCTTTCTGGAAACAGGCCCTGCCGACGACGAGAGCCATGAGATGTTCCTCCTCTGGGCAAGCCCGGGTCCTGAATCCTGTTGTGCCTGTGAATAGGCTGCAGGGGGACGGTGAAGACCAGCAACAGCTTTCAGGGCTGCCACCTTCCGTGTGGGACAAGGAGCCGGACGTGTGCCTTTTCGGAATCAGGCTCTGCCGAGGACGAGAGCCATGAGATGTTCCTCCTCTGGGCAAGCCCGGGTCCCAGATCCTGTTGTGCCTGTGAATAGGCTGCAGGGGGACGGTGAAGACCAGCAACAGCTTTCAGGGCTGCCACCTTCCGTGTGGGACAAGGAGCCGGACGTGTGCATTTTCGGAAACAGGATCTGCCGAGGACGAGAGCCATGAGATGTTCCTCCTCTGGGCAAGCCCGCGTCCAAATCCTGTTGTGTCTGTGAATAGGCTGCAGGGGGACGGTGAAGACCAGCAACAGCTTTCAGGGCTGCCACCTTCCGTGTGGGACAAGGAGCCGGACGTGTCTTTCTGGATACAGGCCCTGCCGACGACGAGAGCCATGAGATGTTCCTTCTCTGGGCAAGCCCGGGTCCCAGATCCTGTTGTGCCTGTGAATAGGCTGCAGGGGGACGGTGAAGACCAGCAACAGCTTTCAGGGCTGCCAGCTTCCGTGTGGGACAAGGAGCCGGATGAGTGCCTTTTCGGAGTCAGGCTCTGCCGAGGACGAGAGCCATGAGATGTTCCTCCTCTGGGCAAGCCCGGGTCCCAGATCCTGTTGTGCCTGTGAATAGTCTGCAGGGGGACGGTGAAGACCAGCGACATCTTTCAGGGCTGCCACCTTCCGTGTGGGACAAGGAGCCGGATGTGTGCATTTTCGGAAACAGGCTCTGCCGAGGACGAGAGCCATGAGATGTTCCTCCTCTGGGCAAGCCCGGGTCCTGAATCCTGTTGTGCCTGTGAACAGGCTGCAGGGGGACGGTGAAGACCAGCAACAGCTTCCAGGGCTGCCACCTTCCGTGTGGGACAAGGAGCCGGACGTGTGCCTTTCCGGAAACAGGCTCTGCCGAGGACGAGAGCGATGAGATGTTCCTCCTCTGGGCAAGCCCGGGTCCCAGATCCTGTTGTGCCTGTGAATAGGCTGCAGGGGGACGGTGAAGACCAGCAACAGCTTTCAGGGCTGCCACCTTCCGTGTGGGACAAGGAGCCGGACGTGTGCATTTTCGGAAACAGGATCTGCCGAGGACGAGAGCCATGAGATGTTCCTCCTCTGGGCAAGCCCGGGTCCCAGATCCTGTTGTGCCTGTGAATAGGCTGCAGGGGGACGGTGAAGACCAGCAACAGCTTTCAGGGCTGCCACCTTCCGTGTGGGACAAGGAGCCGGATGTGTGCCTTTTCGGAATCAGGCTCTGCCGAGGACGAGAGCCATGAGATGTTCCTCCTCTGGGCAAGCCCGGGTCCAAATCCTGTTGTGCCTGTGAATAGGCTGCAGGGGGACGGTGAAGACCAGCAACAGCTTTCAGGGCTGCCACCTTCCGTGTGGGACAATGAGCCGGATGTGTGCCTTTCTGGAAACAGGCCCTGCCGAGGACGAGAGCCATTAGATGTTCCTCCTCTGGGCAAGCCCCGGTTCTGAATCCTGTTGTGCCTGTGAATAGGCTGCAGGGGGACGGTGAAGACCAGCAACAGCTTTCAGGGCTGCCACCTTCCGTGTGGGACAAGGAGCCGGATGACTGCCTTTTCGGAAACAGGCTCTGCCGAGGACGAGAGCCATGAGATGTTCCTCCTCTGGGCAAGCCCGGGTCCTGAATCCTGTTGTGCCTGTGAATAGGCTGCAGGGGGACGGTGAAGACCAGCAACAGCTTTCAGGGCTGCCACCTTCCGTGTGGGACAAGGAGCCGGACGTGTGCATTTTCGGAAACAGGATCTGCCGAGGACGAGAGCCATGAGATGTTCCTCCTCTGGGCAAGCCCGCGTCCAAATCCTGTTGTGCCTGTGAATAGGCTGCAGGGGGACGGTGAAGACCAGCAACAGCTTTCAGGGCTGCCACCTTCCGTGTGGGACAAGGAGCTGGATGATTGCCTTTTCGGAGTCAGGCTCTGCCGAGGACGAGAGCCATGAGATATTCCTCCTCTGGGCAAGCCCGGGTCCCAGATCCTGTTGTGCCTGTGAATAGGCCGCAGGGGGACGGTGAAGACCAGCAACAGCTTCCAGGGCTGCCACCTTCCGTGTGGGACAAGGAGCCGGACGTGTGCCTTTTCGGAAACAAGCTCTGCCGAGGACAAGAGCCATGAGATGTTCCTCCTCTGGGCAAGGCCGGGTCCCAGATCCTGTTGTGCCTGTGAATAGGCTGCAGGGGGACGGTGAACACCAGCAACAGCTTTCACGGCTGCCATCTTCACTGTGGGACAAGGAGCCGGACGTGTGCCTTTCTGGAAACAGGCCCTGCCGACGACGAGAGCCATGAGATGTTCCTCCTCTGGGCAAGCCCGGGTCCTGAATCCTGTTGTGCCTGTGAATAGGCTGCAGGGGGACGGTGAAGACCAGCAACAGCTTTCAGGGCTGCCACCTTCCGTGTGGGACAAGGAGCCGGACGTGTGCCTTTTCGGAATCAGGCTCTGCCGAGGACGAGAGCCATGAGATGTTCCTCCTCTGGGCAAGCCCGGGTCCCAGATCCTGTTGTGCCTGTGAATAGGCTGCAGGGGGACGGTGAAGACCAGCAACAGCTTTCAGGGCTGCCACCTTCCGTGTGGGAGAAGGAGCCGGATGTGTGCCTTTTAGGAAACAGGATCTGCCGAGGACGAGAGCCATGAGATGTTCCTCCTCTGGGCAAGCCCGGGTCCCAGATCCTGTTGTGCCTGTGAATAGGCTGCAGGGGGACGGTGAAGACCAGCAACAGCTTTCAGGGCTGCCACCTTCCGTGTGAGACAAGGAGCCAGACGTGTGCCTTTTCGGAAACAAACTCTGCCGAGGACGAGAGCCATTAGATGTTCCTCCTCTGGGCAAGCCCGGGTCCCAGATCCTGTTGTGCCTGTGAACAGGCTGCAGGGGGACGGTGAAGACCAGCAACAGCTTTCAGGGCTGCCACCTTCCGTGTGGGACAAGGAGCCGGACGTGTGCCTTTTCGGAAACAGGCCCTGCCGAGGACGAGAGCCATGAGATGTTCCTCCTCTGGCCAAGCCCGGGTCCCAGATCCTGTTGTGCCTGTGAATAGGCTGCAGGGGGACGGTGAAGACCAGCAACAGCTTCCAGGGCTGCCACCTTCCGTGTGGGACAATGAGCCGGACGTGTGCCTTTTCGGAAACAAGCTCTGCCGAGGACGAGAGCCATGAGATGTTCCTCCTCTGGGCAAGCCCGGGTCCTGAATCCTGTTGTGCCTGTGAATAGGCTGCAGGGGGACGGTGAAGACCAGCAACAGCTTTCAGGGCTGCCACCTTCCGTGTGGGACAAGGAGCCGGACGTGTGCCTTTTCGGAATCAGGCTCTGCCGAGGACGAGAGCCATGAGATGTTCCTCCTCTGGGCAAGCCCGGGTCCAAATCCTGTTGTGCCTGTGAATAGGATACAGGGGGACGGTGAAGACCAGCAACAGCTTTCAGGGCTGCCACCTTCCGTGTGGGACAATGAGCCGGATGTGTGCCTTTCTGGAAACAGGCCCTGCCGAGGACGATAGCCATTAGATGTTCCTCCTCTGGGCAAGCCCCGGTTCTGAATCCTGTTGTGCCTGTGAATAGGCTGCAGGGGGACGGTGAAGACCAGCAACAGCTTTCAGGGCTGCCACCTTCCGTGTGGGACAAGGAGCCGGATGAGTGCCTTTTCGGAAACAGGCTCTGCCGAGGACGAGAGCCATGAGATGTTCCTCCTCTGGGCAAGCCCGGGTCCCAGATCCTGTTGTGCCTGTGAATAGGCTGCAGGGGGACGGTGAAGACCAGCAACAGCTTTCAGGGCTGCCACCTTCCGTGTGGGACAAGGAGCCGGATGTGTGCCTTTATGGAAACAGGCCCTGCCGAGGACGAGAGCCATGAGATGTTCCTCCTCTGGGCAAGGCCGGGTCCCAGATCCTGTTGTGCCTGTGAATAGGCTGCAGGGGGACGGTGAAGACCAGCAACAGCTTTCAGGGCTGCCACCTTCCGTGTGGGACAAGGAGCTGGATGATTGCCTTTTCGGAGTCAGGCTCTGCCGAGGACGAGAGCCATGAGATATTCCTCCTCTGGGCAAGCCCGGGTCCCAGATCCTGTTGTGCCTGTGAATAGGCCGCAGGGGGACGGTGAAGACCAGCAACAGCTTCCAGGGCTGCCACCTTCCGTGTGGGACAAGGAGCCGGACGTGTGCCTTTTCGGAAACAAGCTCTGCCGAGGACAAGAGCCATGAGATGTTCCTCCTCTGGGCAAGCCCGGGTCCCAGATCCTGTTGTGCCTGTGAATAGGCTGCAGGGGGACGGTGAAGACCAGCAACAGCTTTCAGGGCTGCCACCTTCCGTGTGGGAGAAGGAGACGGATGTGTGCCTTTTCGGAAACAGGCCCTGCCGAGGACGAGAGCCATGAGATGTTCCTCCTCTGGGCAAGCCCGGGTCCCAGATCCTGTTGTGCCTGTGAATAGGCTGCAGGGGGACGGTGAAGACCAGCAACAGCTTCCAGGGCTGCCACCTTCCGTGTGGGACAAGGAGCCGGACGTGTGCCTTTTCGGAAACAAGCTCTGCCGAGGACGAGAGCCATGAGATGTTCCTCCTCTGGGCAAGCCCGGGTCCTGAATCCTGTTGTGCCTGTGAATAGGCTGCAGGGGGACGGTGAAGACCAGCAACAGCTTTCAGGGCTGCCACCTTCCGTGTGGGACAAGGAGCCGGACGTGTGCCTTTTCGGAATCAGGCTCTGCCGAGGACGAGAGCCATGAGATGTTCCTCCTCTGGGCAAGCCCGGGTCCCCGATCCTGTTGTGCCTGTGAATAGGCTGCAGGGGGACGGTGAAGACCAGCAACAGCTTTCAGGGCTGCCACCTTCCGTGTGGGAGAAGGAGCCGGATGTGTGCCTTTTCGGAAACAGGCCCTGCCGAGGACGAGAGCCATGAGATGTTCCTCCTCTGGCCAAGCCCGGGTCCCAGATCCTGTTGTGCCTGTGAATAGGCTGCAGGGGGACGGTGAAGACCAGCAACATCTTTCAGGGCTGCCACCTTCCGTGTGAGACAAGGAGCCAGACGTGTGCCTTTTCGGAAACAAACTCTGCCGAGGACGAGAGCCATTAGATGTTCCTCCTCTGGGCAAGCCCGGGTCCCAGATCCTGTTGTGCCTGTGAACAGGCTGCAGGGGGACGGTGAAGACCAGCAACAGCTTTCAGGGCTGCCACCTTCCGTGTGGGACAATGAGCCGGTCTTGTGCCTTTATGGAAACAGGCCCTGCGAGGACGAGAGCCATTAGATGTTCCTCCTCTGGGCAAGTCCGGGTCCCAGATCCTGTTGTGCCTGTGAATAGTCTGCAGGGGGACGGTGAAGACCAGCTACATCTTTCAGGGCTGCCACCTTCCGTGTGGGACAAGGAGCCGGATGTGTGCATTTTCGGAAACAGGCTCTGCCGAGGACGAGAGCCATGAGATGTTCCTCCTCTGGGCAAGCCCGGGTCCTGAATCCTGTTGTGCCTGTGAATAGGCTGCAGGGGGACGGTGAAGACCAGCAACAGCTTCCAGGGCTGCCACCTTCCGTGTGGGACAAGGAGCCGGACGTGTGCCTTTCCGGAAACAGGCTCTGCCGAGGACGAGAGCCATGAGATGTTCCTCCTCTGGGCAAGCCCGGGTCCCAGATCCTGTTGTGCCTGTGAATAGGCTGCAGGGGGACGGTGAACACCAGCAACAGCTTTCACGGCTGCCACCTTCCGTGTGGGACAAGGAGCCGGACGTGTGCCTTTCTGGAAACAGGCCCTGCCGAGGACGAGAGCCATGAGATGTTCCTCCTCTGGGCAAGCCCCGGTCCTGAATCCTGTTGTGCCTGTGAATAGGCTGCAGGGGGACGGTGAAGACCAGCAACAGCTTACAGGGCTGCCACCTTCCGTGTGAGACAAAGAGCCAGACGTGTGCCTTTTCGGAAACAAACTCTGCCGAGGACGAGAGCCATTAGATGTTCCTCCTCTGGGCAAGCCCGGGTCCCAGATCCTGTTGTGCCTGTGAACAGGCTGCAGGGGGACGGTGAAGACCAGCAACAGCTTTCAGGGCTGCCACCTTCCGTGTGGGACAATGAGCCGGTCTTGCGCCTTTATGGAAACAGGCCCTGCGAGGACGAGAGCCATTAGATGTTCCTCCTCTGGGCAAGTCCGGGTCCCAGATCCTGTTGTGCCTGTGAATAGTCTGCAGGGGGACGGTGAAGACCAGCTACATCTTTCAGGGCTGCCACCTTCCGTGTGGGACAAGGAGCCGGATGTGTGCATTTTCGGAAACAGGCTCTGCCGAGGACGAGAGCCATGAGATGTTCCTCCTCTGGGCAAGCCCGGGTCCTGAATCCTGTTGTGCCTGTGAATAGGCTGCAGGGGGACGGTGAACACCAGCAACAGCTTCCAGGGCTGCCACCTTCCGTGTGGGACAAGGAGCCGGACGTGTGCCTTTCCGGAAACAGGCTCTGCCGAGGACGAGAGCCATGAGGTGTTCCTCCTCTGGGCAAGCCCGGGTCCCAGATCCTGTTGTGCCTGTGAATAGGCTGCAGGGGGACGGTGAAGACCAGCAACAGCTTCCAGGGCTGCCACCTTCCGTGTGGGACAAGGAGCCGGATGAGTGCCTTTTCGGAAACAGGCTCTGCCGAGGACGAGAGCCATGAGATGTTCCTCCTCTGGGCAAGCCCGGGTCCCAGATCCTGTTGTGCCTGTGAATAGGCTGCAGGGGGACGGTGAAGACCAGCAACAGCTTTCAGGGCTGCCACCTTCCGTGTGGGACAAGGAGCCGGATGTGTGCCTTTTCGGAATCAGGCTCTGCCGAGGACGAGAGCCATGAGATGTTCCTCCTCTGGGCAAGCCCGGGTCCTGAATCCTGTTGTGCCTGTGAATAGGCTGCAGGGGGACGGTGAAGACCAGCAACAGCTTTCAGGGCTGCCACCTTCCGTGTGGGACAAGGAGCCGGACGTGTGCATTTTCGGAAACAGGCTCTGCCGAGGACGAGAGCCATGAGATGTTCCTCCTCTGGGCAAGCCCGCGTCCAAATCCTGTTGTGCCTGTGAATAGGCTGCAGGGGGACGGTGAAGACCAGCAACAGCTTTCAGGGCTGCCACCTTCCGTGTGGGACAAGGAGCTGGATGATTGCTTTTTCGGAGTCAGGCTCCGCCGAGGACGAGAGCCATGAGATATTCCTCCTCTGGGCAAGCCCGGGTCCCAGATCCTGTTGTGCCTGTGAATAGGCCGCAGGGGGACGGTGAAGACCAGCAACAGCTTCCAGGGCTGCCACCTTCCGTGTGGGACAAGGAGCCGGACGTGTGCCTTTTCGGAAACAAGCTCTGCCGAGGACGAGAGCCATGAGATGTTCCTCCTCTGGGCAAGCCCGGGTCCCAGATCCTGTTGTGCCTGTGAATAGGCTGCAGGGGGACGGTGAAGACCAGCAACAGCTTTCAGGGCTGCCACCTTCCGTGTGGGACAAGGAGCCGGACGTGTGCATTTTCGGAAACAGGATCTGCCGAGGACGAGAGCCATGAGATGTTCCTCCTCTGGGCAAGCCCGCGTCCAAATCCTGTTGTGCCTGTGAATAGGCTGCAGGGGGACGGTGAAGACCAGCGACATCTTTCAGGGCTGCCACCTTCCGTGTGGGACAAGGAGCCGGATGTGTGCATTTTCGGAAACAGGCTCTGCCGAGGACGAGAGCCATGAGATGTTCCTCCTCTGGGCAAGCCCGGGTCCTGAATCCTGTTGTGCCTGTGAATAGGCTGCAGGGGGACGGTGAAGACCAGCAACAGCTTCCAGGGCTGCCACCTTCCGTGTGGGACAAGGAGCCGGACGTGTGCCTTTCCGGAAACAGGCTCTGCCGAGGACGAGAGCCATGAGATGTTCCTCCTCTGGGCAAGCCCGGGTCCCAGATCCTGTTGTGCCTGTGAATAGGCTGCAGGGGGACGGTGAAGACCAGCAACAGCTTCCAGGGCTGCCACCTTCCGTGTGGGACAAGGAGCCAGATGAGTGCCTTTTCGGAAACAGGCTCTGCCGAGGACGAGAGCCATGAGATGTTCCTCCTCTGGGCAAGCCCGGGTCCCAGATCCTGTTGTGCCTGTGAATAGGCTGCAGGGGGACGGTGAAGACCAGCAACAGCTTTCAGGGCTGCCACCTTCCGTGTGGGACAATGAGCCGGTCTTGTGCCTTTATGGAAACAGGCCCTGCGAGGACGAGAGCCATTAGATGTTCCTCCTCTGGGCAAGTCCGGGTCCCAGATCCTGTTGTGCCTGTGAATAGGCTGCAGGGGGACGGTGAAGACCAGCAACAGCTTTCAGGGCTGCCACCTTCCGTGTGGGACAAGGAGCCGGACGTGTGCATTTTCGGAAACAGGATCTGCCGAGGACGAGAGCCATGAGATGTTCCTCCTCTGGGCAAGCCCGCGTCCAAATCCTGTTGTGCCTGTGAATAGGCTGCAGGGGGACGGTGAAGACCAGCAACAGCTTTCAGGGCTGCCACCTTCCGTGTGGGACAAGGAGCTGGATGATTGCCTTTTCGGAGTCAGGCTCTGCCGAGGACGAGAGCCATGAGATATTCCTCCTCTGGGCAAGCCCGGGTCCCAGATCCTGTTGTGCCTGTGAATAGGCCGCAGGGGGACGGTGAAGACCAGCAACAGCTTCCAGGGCTGCCACCTTCCGTGTGGGACAAGGAGCCGGACGTGTGCCTTTTCGGAAACAAGCTCTGCCGAGGACGAGAGCCATGAGATGTTCCTCCTCTGGGCAAGCCCGGGTCCCAGATCCTGTTGTGCCTGTGAATAGGCTGCAGGGGGACGGTGAAGACCAGCAACAGCTTTCAGGGCTGCCACCTTCCGTGTGGGACAAGGAGCCGGACGTGTGCATTTTCGGAAACAGGATCTGCCGAGGACGAGAGCCATGAGATGTTCCTCCTCTGGGCAAGCCCGCGTCCAAATCCTGTTGTGCCTGTGAATAGGCTGCAGGGGGACGGTGAAGACCAGCGACATCTTTCAGGGCTGCCACCTTCCGTGTGGGACAAGGAGCCGGATGTGTGCATTTTCGGAAACAGGCTCTGCCGAGGACGAGAGCCATGAGATGTTCCTCCTCTGGGCAAGCCCGGGTCCTGAATCCTGTTGTGCCTGTGAATAGGCTGCAGGGGGACGGTGAAGACCAGCAACAGCTTCCAGGGCTGCCACCTTCCGTGTGGGACAAGGAGCCGGACGTGTGCCTTTCCGGAAACAGGCTCTGCCGAGGACGAGAGCCATGAGATGTTCCTCCTCTGGGCAAGCCCGGGTCCCAGATCCTGTTGTGCCTGTGAATAGGCTGCAGGGGGACGGTGAAGACCAGCAACAGCTTCCAGGGCTGCCACCTTCCGTGTGGGACAAGGAGCCGGATGAGTGCCTTTTCGGAAACAGGCTCTGCCGAGGACGAGAGCCATGAGATGTTCCTCCTCTGGGCAAGCCCGGGTCCTGAATCCTGTTGTGCCTGTGAATAGGCTGCAGGGGGACGGTGAAGACCAGCAACAGCTTTCAGGGCTGCCACCTTCCGTGTGGGACAAGGAGCCGGACGTGTGCCTTTTCGGAATCAGGCTCTGCCGAGGACGAGAGCCATGAGATGTTCCTCCTCTGGGCAAGCCCGGGTCCCAGATCCTGTTGTGCCTGTGAATAGGCTGCAGGGGGACGGTGAAGACCAGCAACAGCTTTCAGGGCTGCCACCTTCCGTGTGGGACAAGGAGCCGGATGTGTGCCTTTTCGGAAACAGGCTCTGCCGAGGACGAGAGCCATGAGATATTCCTCCTCTGGCCAAGCCCGGGTCCCAGATCCTGTTGTGCCTGTGAATAGGCTGCAGGGGGACGGTGAAGACCAGCAACATCTTTCAGGGCTGCCACCTTCCGTGTGAGACAAGGAGCCAGACGTGTGCCTTTTCGGAAACAAACTCTGCCGAGGACGAGAGCCATTAGATGTTCCTCCTCTGGGCAAGCCCGGGTCCCAGATCCTGTTGTGCCTGTGAACAGGCTGCAGGGGGACGGTGAAGACCAGCAACAGCTTTCAGGGCTGCCAGCTTCCGTGTGGGACAATGAGCCGGTCTTGTGCCTTTATGGAAACAGGCCCTGCGAGGACGAGAGCCATTAGATGTTCCTCCTCTGGGCAAGTCCGGGTCCCAGATCCTGTTGTGCCTGTGAATAGTCTGCAGGGGGACGGTGAAGACCAGCGACATCTTTCAGGGCTGCCACCTTCCGTGTGGGACAAGGAGCCGGATGTGTGCATTTTCGGAAACAGGCTCTGCCGAGGACGAGAGCCATGAGATGTTCCTCCTCTGGGCAAGCCCGGGTCCTGAATCCTGTTGTGCCTGTGAATAGGCTGCAGGGGGACGGTGAAGACCAGCAACAGCTTCCAGGGCTGCCACCTTCCGTGTGGGACAAGGAGCCGGACGTGTGCCTTTCCGGAAACAGGCTCTGCCGAGGACGAGAGCCATGAGATGTTCCTCCTCTGGGCAAGCCCGGGTCCCAGATCCTGTTGTGCCTGTGAATAGGCTGCAGGGGGACGGTGAAGACCAGCAACAGCTTCCAGGGCTGCCACCTTCCGTGTGGGACAAGGAGCCGGATGAGTGCCTTTTCGGAAACAGGCTCTGCCGAGGACGAGAGCCATGAGATGTTCCTCCTCTGGGCAAGCCCGGGTCCCAGATCCTGTTGTGCCTGTGAATAGGCTGCAGGGGGACGGTGAAGACCAGCAACAGCTTTCAGGGCTGCCACCTTCCGTGTGGGACAAGGAGCCGGATGTGTGCCTTTTCGGAATCAGGCTCTGCCGAGGACGAGAGCCATGAGATGTTCCTCCTCTGGGCAAGCCCGGGTCCTGAATCCTGTTGTGCCTGTGAATAGGCTGCAGGGGGACGGTGAAGACCAGCAACAGCTTTCACGGCTGCCACCTTCCGTGTGGGACAAGGAGCCGGACGTGTGCATTTTCGGAAACAGGATCTGCCGAGGACGAGAGCCATGAGATGTTCCTCCTCTGGGCAAGCCCGCGTCCAAATCCTGTTGTGCCTGTGAATAGGCTGCAGGGGGACGGTGAAGACCAGCAACAGCTTTCAGGGCTGCCACCTTCCGTGTGGGACAAGGAGCCGGATGAGTGCCTTTTCGGAAACAGGCTCTGCCGAGGACGAGAGCCATGAGATGTTCCTCCTCTGGGCAAGCCCGGGTCCCAGATCCTGTTGTGCCTGTGAATAGTCTGCAGGGGGACGGTGAAGACCAGCAACAGCTTCCAGGGCTGCCACCTTCCGTGTGGGACAAGGAGCCGGATGTGTGCCTTTTCGGAATCAGGCTCTGCCGAGGACGAGAGCCATGAGATGTTCCTCCTCTGGGCAAGCCCGGGTCCTGAATCCTGTTGTGCCTGTGAATAGGCTGCAGGGGGACGGTGAAGACCAGCAACAGCTTTCAGGGCTGCCACCTTCCGTGTGGGACAAGGAGCCGGACGTGTGCATTTTCGGAAACAGGATCTGCCGAGGACGAGAGCCATGAGATGTTCCTCCTCTGGGCAAGCCCGCGTCCAAATCCTGTTGTGTCTGTGAATAGGCTGCAGGGGGACGGTGAAGACCAGCAACAGCTTTCAGGGCTGCCACCTTCCGTGTGGGACAAGGAGCCGGATGAGTGCCTTTTCGGAAACAGGCTCTGCCGAGGACGAGAGCCATGAGATGTTCCTCCTCTGGGCAAGCCCGGGTCCCAGATCCTGTTGTGCCTGTGAATAGGCTGCAGGGGGACGGTGAAGACCAGCAACAGCTTTCAGGGCTGCCACCTTCCGTGTGGGACAAGGAGCCGGATGTGTGCCTTTTCGGAAACAGGCCGTGCCGAGGACGAGAGCCATGAGATGTTCCTCCTCTGGGCAAGCCCGGGTCCTGAATCCTGTTGTGCCTGTGAATAGGCTGCAGGGGGACGGTGAAGACCAGCAACAGCTTTCAGGGCTGCCACCTTCCGTGTGGGACAATGAGCCGGTCTTGTGCCTTTATGGAAACAGGCCCTGCCGAGGACGAGAGCCATGAGATGTTCCTCCTCTGGGCAAGGCCGGGTCGCAGATCCTGTTGTGCCTGTGAATAGGCTGCAGGGGGACGGTGAAGACCAGCAACAGCTTTCAGGGCTGCCACCTTCCGTGTGGGACAAGGAGCCGGACGTGTGCCTTTCTGGAAACAGGCCGTGCCGAGGACGAGAGCCATGAGATGTTCCTCCTCTGGCCACGCCCGGGTCCCAGAACCTGTTGTGCCTGTGAATAGGCTGCAGGGGGACGGTGAAGACCAGCGACATCTTTCAGGGCTGCCACCTTCCGTGTGGGACAAGGAGCCGGATGTGTGCATTTTCGGAAACAGGCTCTGTCGAGGACGAGAGCCATGAGATGTTCCTCCTCTGGGCAAGCCCGGGTCCTGAATCCTGTTGTGCCTGTGAATAGGCTGCAGGGGGACGGTGAAGACCAGCAACAGCTTCCAGGGCTGCCACCTTCCGTGTGGGACAAGGAGCCGGACGTGTGCCTTTCCGGAAACAGGCTCTGCCGAGGACGAGAGCCATGAGATGTTCCTCCTCTGGGCAAGCCCGGGTCCCAGATCCTGTTGTGCCTGTGAATAGGCTGCAGGGGGACGGTGAAGACCAGCAACAGCTTTCACGGCTGCCACCTTCCGTGTGGGACAAGGAGCCGGACGTGTGCCTTTCTGGAAACAGGCCCTGCCGAGGACGAGAGCCATGAGATGTTCCTCCTCTGGGCAAGCTCGGGTCCCAGATCCTGTTGTGCCTGTGAATAGGCTGCAGGGGGACGGTGAAGACCAGCAACAGCTTTCAGGGCTGCCACCTTCCGTGTGGGACAAGGAGCCGGATGTGTGCCTTTTCGGAATCAGGCTCTGCCGAGGACGAGAGCCATGAGATGTTCCTCCTCTGGGCAAGCCCGGGTCCAAATCCTGTTGTGCCTGTGAATAGGCTGCAGGGGGACGGTGAAGACCAGCAACAGCTTTCAGGGCTGCCACCTTCCGTGTGGGACAAGGAGCCGGATGAGTGCCTTTTCGGAAACAGGCCGTGCCGAGGACGAGAGCCATGAGATGTTCCTCCTCTGGGCAAGCCCGGGTCCCAGATCCTGTTGTGCCTGTGAATAGGCTGCAGGGGGACGGTGAAGACCAGCAACAGCTTTCAGGGCTGCCACCTTCCGTGTGGGACAAGGAGCCGGACGTGTGCATTTTCGGAAACAGGATCTGCCGAGGACGAGAGCCATGAGATGTTCCTCCTCTGGGCAAGCCCGCGTCCAAATCCTGTTGTGTCTGTGAATAGGCTGCAGGGGGACGGTGAAGACCAGCAACAGCTTTCAGGGCTGCCACCTTCCGTGTGGGACAAGGAGCCGGACGTGTCTTTCTGGATACAGGCCCTGCCGACGACGAGAGCCATGAGATGTTCCTTCTCTGGGCAAGCCCGGGTCCCAGATCCTGTTGTGCCTGTGAATAGGCTGCAGGGGGACGGTGAAGACCAGCAACAGCTTTCAGGGCTGCCAGCTTCCGTGTGGGACAAGGAGCCGGATGAGTGCCTTTTCGGAGTCAGGCTCTGCCGAGGACGAGAGCCATGAGATGTTCCTCCTCTGGGCAAGCCCGGGTCCCAGATCCTGTTGTGCCTGTGAATAGTCTGCAGGGGGACGGTGAAGACCAGCGACATCTTTCAGGGCTGCCACCTTCCGTGTGGGACAAGGAGCCGGATGTGTGCATTTTCGGAAACAGGCTCTGCCGAGGACGAGAGCCATGAGATGTTCCTCCTCTGGGCAAGCCCGGGTCCTGAATCCTGTTGTGCCTGTGAACAGGCTGCAGGGGGACGGTGAAGACCAGCAACAGCTTCCAGGGCTGCCACCTTCCGTGTGGGACAAGGAGCCGGACGTGTGCCTTTCCGGAAACAGGCTCTGCCGAGGACGAGAGCCATGAGATGTTCCTCCTCTGGGCAAGCCCGGGTCCCAGATCCTGTTGTGCCTGTGAATAGGCTGCAGGGGGACGGTGAAGACCAGCAACAGCTTTCAGGGCTGCCACCTTCCGTGTGGGACAAGGAGCCGGACGTGTGCATTTTCGGAAACAGGATCTGCCGAGGACGAGAGCCATGAGATGTTCCTCCTCTGGGCAAGCCCGGGTCCCAGATCCTGTTGTGCCTGTGAATAGGCTGCAGGGGGACGGTGAAGACCAGCAACAGCTTTCAGGGCTGCCACCTTCCGTGTGGGACAAGGAGCCGGATGTGTGCCTTTTCGGAATCAGGCTCTGCCGAGGACGAGAGCCATGAGATGTTCCTCCTCTGGGCAAGCCCGGGTCCAAATCCTGTTGTGCCTGTGAATAGGCTGCAGGGGGACGGTGAAGACCAGCAACAGCTTTCAGGGCTGCCACCTTCCGTGTGGGACAATGAGCCGGATGTGTGCCTTTCTGGAAACAGGCCCTGCCGAGGACGAGAGCCATTAGATGTTCCTCCTCTGGGCAAGCCCCGGTTCTGAATCCTGTTGTGCCTGTGAATAGGCTGCAGGGGGACGGTGAAGACCAGCAACAGCTTTCAGGGCTGCCACCTTCCGTGTGGGACAAGGAGCCGGATGAGTGCCTTTTCGGAAACAGGCTCTGCCGAGGACGAGAGCCATGAGATGTTCCTCCTCTGGGCAAGCCCGGGTCCTGAATCCTGTTGTGCCTGTGAATAGGCTGCAGGGGGACGGTGAAGACCAGCAACAGCTTTCAGGGCTGCCACCTTCCGTGTGGGACAAGGAGCCGGACGTGTGCATTTTCGGAAACAGGATCTGCCGAGGACGAGAGCCATGAGATGTTCCTCCTCTGGGCAAGCCCGCGTCCAAATCCTGTTGTGCCTGTGAATAGGCTGCAGGGGGACGGTGAAGACCAGCAACAGCTTTCAGGGCTGCCACCTTCCGTGTGGGACAAGGAGCTGGATGATTGCCTTTTCGGAGTCAGGCTCTGCCGAGGACGAGAGCCATGAGATATTCCTCCTCTGGGCAAGCCCGGGTCCCAGATCCTGTTGTGCCTGTGAATAGGCCGCAGGGGGACGGTGAAGACCAGCAACAGCTTCCAGGGCTGCCACCTTCCGTGTGGGACAAGGAGCCGGACGTGTGCCTTTTCGGAAACAAGCTCTGCCGAGGACAAGAGCCATGAGATGTTCCTCCTCTGGGCAAGGCCGGGTCCCAGATCCTGTTGTGCCTGTGAATAGGCTGCAGGGGGACGGTGAACACCAGCAACAGCTTTCACGGCTGCCATCTTCACTGTGGGACAAGGAGCCGGACGTGTGCCTTTCTGGAAACAGGCCCTGCCGACGACGAGAGCCATGAGATGTTCCTCCTCTGGGCAAGCCCGGGTCCTGAATCCTGTTGTGCCTGTGAATAGGCTGCAGGGGGACGGTGAAGACCAGCAACAGCTTTCAGGGCTGCCACCTTCCGTGTGGGACAAGGAGCCGGACGTGTGCCTTTTCGGAATCAGGCTCTGCCGAGGACGAGAGCCATGAGATGTTCCTCCTCTGGGCAAGCCCGGGTCCCAGATCCTGTTGTGCCTGTGAATAGGCTGCAGGGGGACGGTGAAGACCAGCAACAGCTTTCAGGGCTGCCACCTTCCGTGTGGGAGAAGGAGCCGGATGTGTGCCTTTTCGGAAACAGGATCTGCCGAGGACGAGAGCCATGAGATGTTCCTCCTCTGGGCAAGCCCGGGTCCCAGATCCTGTTGTGCCTGTGAATAGGCTGCAGGGGGACGGTGAAGACCAGCAACAGCTTTCAGGGCTGCCACCTTCCGTGTGAGACAAGGAGCCAGACGTGTGCCTTTTCGGAAACAAACTCTGCCGAGGACGAGAGCCATTAGATGTTCCTCCTCTGGGCAAGCCCGGGTCCCAGATCCTGTTGTGCCTGTGAACAGGCTGCAGGGGGACGGTGAAGACCAGCAACAGCTTTCAGGGCTGCCACCTTCCGTGTGGGACAAGGAGCCGGACGTGTGCCTTTTCGGAAACAGGCCCTGCCGAGGACGAGAGCCATGAGATGTTCCTCCTCTGGCCAAGCCCGGGTCCCAGATCCTGTTGTGCCTGTGAATAGGCTGCAGGGGGACGGTGAAGACCAGCAACAGCTTCCAGGGCTGCCACCTTCCGTGTGGGACAATGAGCCGGACGTGTGCCTTTTCGGAAACAAGCTCTGCCGAGGACGAGAGCCATGAGATGTTCCTCCTCTGGGCAAGCCCGGGTCCTGAATCCTGTTGTGCCTGTGAATAGGCTGCAGGGGGACGGTGAAGACCAGCAACAGCTTTCAGGGCTGCCACCTTCCGTGTGGGACAAGGAGCCGGACGTGTGCCTTTTCGGAATCAGGCTCTGCCGAGGACGAGAGCCATGAGATGTTCCTCCTCTGGGCAAGCCCGGGTCCAAATCCTGTTGTGCCTGTGAATAGGATACAGGGGGACGGTGAAGACCAGCAACAGCTTTCAGGGCTGCCACCTTCCGTGTGGGACAATGAGCCGGATGTGTGCCTTTCTGGAAACAGGCCCTGCCGAGGACGATAGCCATTAGATGTTCCTCCTCTGGGCAAGCCCCGGTTCTGAATCCTGTTGTGCCTGTGAATAGGCTGCAGGGGGACGGTGAAGACCAGCAACAGCTTTCAGGGCTGCCACCTTCCGTGTGGGACAAGGAGCCGGATGAGTGCCTTTTCGGAAACAGGCTCTGCCGAGGACGAGAGCCATGAGATGTTCCTCCTCTGGGCAAGCCCGGGTCCCAGATCCTGTTGTGCCTGTGAATAGGCTGCAGGGGGACGGTGAAGACCAGCAACAGCTTTCAGGGCTGCCACCTTCCGTGTGGGACAAGGAGCCGGATGTGTGCCTTTTCGGAAACAGGCCGTGCCGAGGACGAGAGCCATGAGATGTTCCTCCTCTGGGCAAGCCCGGGTCCTGAATCCTGTTGTGCCTGTGAATAGGCTGCAGGGGGACGGTGAAGACCAGCAACAGCTTTCAGGGCTGCCACCTTCCGTGTGGGACAATGAGCCGGTCTTGTGCCTTTATGGAAACAGGCCCTGCCGAGGACGAGAGCCATGAGATGTTCCTCCTCTGGGCAAGGCCGGGTCCCAGATCCTGTTGTGCCTGTGAATAGGCTGCAGGGGGACGGTGAAGACCAGCAACAGCTTTCAGGGCTGCCACCTTCCGTGTGGGACAAGGAGCTGGATGATTGCCTTTTCGGAGTCAGGCTCTGCCGAGGACGAGAGCCATGAGATATTCCTCCTCTGGGCAAGCCCGGGTCCCAGATCCTGTTGTGCCTGTGAATAGGCCGCAGGGGGACGGTGAAGACCAGCAACAGCTTCCAGGGCTGCCACCTTCCGTGTGGGACAAGGAGCCGGACGTGTGCCTTTTCGGAAACAAGCTCTGCCGAGGACAAGAGCCATGAGATGTTCCTCCTCTGGGCAAGCCCGGGTCCCAGATCCTGTTGTGCCTGTGAATAGGCTGCAGGGGGACGGTGAAGACCAGCAACAGCTTTCAGGGCTGCCACCTTCCGTGTGGGAGAAGGAGACGGATGTGTGCCTTTTCGGAAACAGGCCCTGCCGAGGACGAGAGCCATGAGATGTTCCTCCTCTGGGCAAGCCCGGGTCCCAGATCCTGTTGTGCCTGTGAATAGGCTGCAGGGGGACGGTGAAGACCAGCAACAGCTTCCAGGGCTGCCACCTTCCGTGTGGGACAAGGAGCCGGACGTGTGCCTTTTCGGAAACAAGCTCTGCCGAGGACGAGAGCCATGAGATGTTCCTCCTCTGGGCAAGCCCGGGTCCTGAATCCTGTTGTGCCTGTGAATAGGCTGCAGGGGGACGGTGAAGACCAGCAACAGCTTTCAGGGCTGCCACCTTCCGTGTGGGACAAGGAGCCGGACGTGTGCATTTTCGGAAACAGGATCTGCCGAGGACGAGAGCCATGAGATGTTCCTCCTCTGGGCAAGCCCGGGTCCCAGATCCTGTTGTGCCTGTGAATAGGCTGCAGGGGGACGGTGAAGACCAGCAACAGCTTTCAGGGCTGCCACCTTCCGTGTGGGACAAGGAGCCGGATGTGTGCCTTTTCGGAATCAGGCTCTGCCGAGGACGAGAGCCATGAGATGTTCCTCCTCTGGGCAAGCCCGGGTCCAAATCCTGTTGTGCCTGTGAATAGGCTGCAGGGGGACGGTGAAGACCAGCAACAGCTTTCAGGGCTGCCACCTTCCGTGTGGGACAATGAGCCGGATGTGTGCCTTTCTGGAAACAGGCCCTGCCGAGGACGAGAGCCATTAGATGTTCCTCCTCTGGGCAAGCCCCGGTTCTGAATCCTGTTGTGCCTGTGAATAGGCTGCAGGGGGACGGTGAAGACCAGCAACAGCTTTCAGGGCTGCCACCTTCCGTGTGGGACAAGGAGCCGGATGAGTGCCTTTTCGGAAACAGGCTCTGCCGAGGACGAGAGCCATGAGATGTTCCTCCTCTGGGCAAGCCCGGGTCCCAGATCCTGTTGTGCCTGTGAATAGGCTGCAGGGGGACGGTGAAGACCAGCAACAGCTTTCAGGGCTGCCACATTCCGTGTGGGACAAGGAGACGGATGTGTGCCTTTTCGGAATCAGGCTCTGCCGAGGACGAGAGCCATGAGATGTTCCTCCTCTGGGCAAGCCCGGGTCCTGAATCCTGTTGTGCCTGTGAATAGGCTGCAGGGGGACGGTGAAGACCAGCAACAGCTTTCAGGGCTGCCACCTTCCGTGTGGGACAAGGAGCTGGATGATTGCCTTTTCGGAGTCAGGCTCTGCCGAGGACGAGAGCCATGAGATATTCCTCCTCTGGGCAAGCCCGAGTCCCAGATCCTGTTGTGCCTGTGAATAGGCCGCAGGGGGACGGTGAAGACCAGCAACAGCTTCCAGGGCTGCCACCTTCCGTGTGGGACAAGGAGCCGGACGTGTGCCTTTTCGGAAACAAGCTCTGCCGAGGACAAGAGCCATGAGATGTTCCTCCTCTGGGCAAGCCCGGGTCCCAGATCCTGTTGTGCCTGTGAATAGGCTGCAGGGGGACGGTGAACACCAGCAACAGCTTTCACGGCTGCCATCTTCACTGTGGGACAAGGAGCCGGACGTGTGCCTTTCTGGAAACAGGCCCTGCCGACGACGAGAGCCATGAGATGTTCCTCCTCTGGGCAAGCCCGGGTCCTGAATCCTGTTGTGCCTGTGAATAGGCTGCAGGGGGACGGTGAAGACCAGCAACAGCTTTCAGGGCTGCCACCTTCCGTGTGGGACAAGGAGCCGGACGTGTGCCTTTTCGGAATCAGGCTCTGCCGAGGACGAGAGCCATGAGATGTTCCTCCTCTGGGCAAGCCCGGGTCCCAGATCCTGTTGTGCCTGTGAATAGGCTGCAGGGGGACGGTGAAGACCAGCAACAGCTTTCAGGGCTGCCACCTTCCGTGTGGGAGAAGGAGCCGGATGTGTGCCTTTTCGGAAACAGGATCTACCGAGGACGAGAGCCATGAGATGTTCCTCCTCTGGGCAAGCCCGGGTCCTGAATCCTGTTGTGCCTGTGAATAGGCTGCAGGGGGACGGTGAAGACCAGCAACAGCTTTCAGGGCTGCCACCTTCCGTGTGAGACAAGGAGCCAGACGTGTGCCTTTTCGGAAACAAACTCTGCCGAGGACGAGAGCCATTAGATGTTCCTCCTCTGGGCAAGCCCGGGTCCCAGATCCTGTTGTGCCTGTGAACAGGCTGCAGGGGGACGGTGAAGACCAGCAACAGCTTTCAGGGCTGCCACCTTCCGTGTGGGACAAGGAGCCGGACGTGTGCCTTTTCGGAAACAGGCCCTGCCGAGGACGAGAGCCATGAGATGTTCCTCCTCTGGCCAAGCCCGGGTCCCAGATCCTGTTGTGCCTGTGAATAGGCTGCAGGGGGATGGTGAAGACCAGCAACAGCTTCCAGGGCTGCCACCTTCCGTGTGGGACAAGGAGCCGGACGTGTGCCTTTTCGGAAACAAGCTCTGCCGAGGACGAGAGCCATGAGATGTTCCTCCTCTGGGCAAGCCCGGGTCCTGAATCCTGTTGTGCCTGTGAATAGGCTGCAGGGGGACGGTGAAGACCAGCAACAGCTTTCAGGGCTGCCACCTTCCGTGTGGGACAAGGAGCCGGACGTGTGCCTTTTCGGAATCAGGCTCTGCCGAGGACGAGAGCCATGAGATGTTCCTCCTCTGGGCAAGCCCGGGTCCAAATCCTGTTGTGCCTGTGAATAGGATACAGGGGGACGGTGAAGACCAGCAACAGCTTTCAGGGCTGCCACCTTCCGTGTGGGACAATGAGCCGGATGTGTGCCTTTCTGGAAACAGGCCCTGCCGAGGACGATAGCCATTAGATGTTCCTCCTCTGGGCAAGCCCCAGTTCTGAATCCTGTTGTGCCTGTGAATAGGCTGCAGGGGGACGGTGAAGACCAGCAACAGCTTTCAGGGCTGCCACCTTCCGTGTGGGACAAGGAGCCGGATGAGTGCCTTTTCGGAAACAGGCTCTGCCGAGGACGAGAGCCATGAGATGTTCCTCCTCTGGGCAAGCCCGGGTCCCAGATCCTGTTGTGCCTGTGAATAGGCTGCAGGGGGACGGTGAAGACCAGCAACAGCTTTCAGGGCTGCCACCTTCCGTGTGGGACAAGGAGCCGGATGTGTGCCTTTTCGGAAACAGGCCGTGCCGAGGACGAGAGCCATGAGATGTTCCTCCTCTGGGCAAGCCCGGGTCCTGAATCCTGTTGTGCCTGTGAATAGGCTGCAGGGGGACGGTGAAGACCAGCAACAGCTTTCAGGGCTGCCACCTTCCGTGTGGGACAATGAGCCGGTCTTGTGCCTTTATGGAAACAGGCCCTGCCGAGGACGAGAGCCATGAGATGTTCCTCCTCTGGGCAAGGCCGGGTCCCAGATCCTGTTGTGCCTGTGAATAGGCTGCAGGGGGACGGTGAAGACCAGCAACAGCTTTCAGGGCTGCCACCTTCCGTGTGGGACAAGGAGCTGGATGATTGCCTTTTCGGAGTCAGGCTCTGCCGAGGACGAGAGCCATGAGATATTCCTCTTCTGGGCAAGCCCGGGTCCCAGATCCTGTTGTGCCTGTGAATAGGCCGCAGGGGGACGGTGAAGACCAGCAACAGCTTCCAGGGCTGCCACCTTCCGTGTGGGACAAGGAGCCGGACGTGTGCCTTTTCGGAAACAAGCTCTGCCGAGGACAAGAGCCATGAGATGTTCCTCCTCTGGGCAAGCCCGGGTCCCAGATCCTGTTGTGCCTGTGAATAGGCTGCAGGGGGACGGTGAACACCAGCAACAGCTTTCACGGCTGCCATCTTCACTGTGGGACAAGGAGCCGGACGTGTGCCTTTCTGGAAACAGGCCCTGCCGACGACGAGAGCCATGAGATGTTCCTCCTCTGGGCAAGCCCGGGTCCTGAATCCTGTTGTGCCTGTGAATAGGCTGCAGGGGGACGGTGAAGACCAGCAACAGCTTTCAGGGCTGCCACCTTCCGTGTGGGAGAAGGAGCCGGATGTGTGCCTTTTCGGAAACAGGATCTGCCGAGGACGAGAGCCATGAGATGTTCCTCCTCTGGGCAAGCCCGGGTCCCAGATCCTGTTGTGCCTGTGAATAGGCTGCAGGGGGACGGTGAAGACCAGCAACAGCTTTCAGGGCTGCCACCTTCCGTGTGAGACAAGGAGCCAGACGTGTGCCTTTTCGGAAACAAACTCTGCCGAGGACGAGAGCCATTAGATGTTCCTCCTCTGGGCAAGCCCGGGTCCCAGATCCTGTTGTGCCTGTGAACAGGCTGCAGGGGGACGGTGAAGACCAGCAACAGCTTTCAGGGCTGCCACCTTCCGTGTGGGACAAGGAGCCGGACGTGTGCCTTTTCGGAAACAGGCCCTGCCGAGGACGAGAGCCATGAGATGTTCCTCCTCTGGCCAAGCCCGGGTCCCAGATCCTGTTGTGCCTGTGAATAGGCTGCAGGGGGACGGTGAAGACCAGCAACAGCTTCCAGGGCTGCCACCTTCCGTGTGGGACAAGGAGCCGGACAAGTGCCTTTTCGGAAACAAGCTCTGCCGAGGACGAGAGCCATGAGATGTTCCTCCTCTGGGCAAGCCCGGGTCCTGAATCCTGTTGTGCCTGTGAATAGGCTGCAGGGGGACGGTGAAGACCAGCAACAGCTTTCAGGGCTGCCACCTTCCGTGTGGGACAAGGAGCCGGACGTGTGCCTTTTCGGAATCAGGCTCTGCCGAGGACGAGAGCCATGAGATGTTCCTCCTCTGGGCAAGCCCGGGTCCAAATCCTGTTGTGCCTGTGAATAGGATACAGGGGGACGGTGAAGACCAGCAACAGCTTTCAGGGCTGCCACCTTCCGTGTGGGACAATGAGCCGGATGTGTGCCTTTCTGGAAACAGGCCCTGCCGAGGACGATAGCCATTAGATGTTCCTCCTCTGGGCAAGCCCCGGTTCTGAATCCTGTTGTGCCTGTGAATAGGCTGCAGGGGGACGGTGAAGACCAGCAACAGCTTTCAGGGCTGCCACCTTCCGTGTGGGACAAGGAGCCGGATGAGTGCCTTTTCGGAAACAGGCTCTGCCGAGGACGAGAGCCATGAGATGTTCCTCCTCTGGGCAAGCCCGGGTCCCAGATCCTGTTGTGCCTGTGAATAGGCTGCAGGGGGACGGTGAAGACCAGCAACAGCTTTCAGGGCTGCCACCTTCCGTGTGGGACAAGGAGCCGGATGTGTGCCTTTTCGGAAACAGGCCGTGCCGAGGACGAGAGCCATGAGATGTTCCTCCTCTGGGCAAGCCCGGGTCCTGAATCCTGTTGTGCCTGTGAATAGGCTGCAGGGGGACGGTGAAGACCAGCAACAGCTTTCAGGGCTGCCACCTTCCGTGTGGGACAATGAGCCGGTCTTGTGCCTTTATGGAAACAGGCCCTGCCGAGGACGAGAGCCATGAGATGTTCCTCCTCTGGGAAAGCCCGGGTCCCAGATCCTGTTGTGCCTGTGAATAGGCTGCAGGGGGACGGTGAAGACCAGCAACAGCTTTCAGGGCTGCCACCTTCCGTGTGGGACAAGGAGCTGGATGAATGCCTTTTCGGAGTCAGGCTCTGCCGAGGACGAGAGCCATGAGATATTCCTCTTCTGGGCAAGCCCGGGTCCCAGATCCTGTTGTGCCTGTGAATAGGCCGCAGGGGGACGGTGAAGACCAGCAACAGCTTCCAGGGCTGCCACCTTCCGTGTGGGACAAGGAGCCGGACGTGTGCCTTTTCGGAAACAAGCTCTGCCGAGGACAAGAGCCATGAGATGTTCCTCCTCTGGGCAAGCCCGGGTCCCAGATCCTGTTGTGCCTGTGAATAGGCTGCAGGGGGACGGTGAACACCAGCAACAGCTTTCACGGCTGCCATCTTCACTGTGGGACAATGAGCCGGACGTGTGCCTTTCTGGAAACAGGCCCTGCCGACGACGAGAGCCATGAGATGTTCCTCCTCTGGGCAAGCCCGGGTCCTGAATCCTGTTGTGCCTGTGAATAGTCTGCAGGGGGACGGTGAAGACCAGCAACAGCTTTCAGGGCTGCCACCTTCCGTGTGGGACAATGAGCCGGTCTTGTGCCTTTATGGAAACAGGCCCTGCCGAGGACGAGAGCCATGAGATGTTCCTCCTCTGGGCAAGGCCGGGTCCCAGATCCTGTTGTGCCTGTGAATAGGCTGCAGGGGGACGGTGAAGACCAGCAACAGCTTTCAGGGCTGCCACCTTCCGTGTGGGACAAGGAGCCGGACGTGTGCCTTTTCGGAAACAGGCTCTGCCGAGGACGAGAGCCATGAGATGTTCCTCCTCTGGGCAAGCCCGCGTCCAAATCCTGTTGTGCCTGTGAATAGGCTGCAGGGGGACGGTGAAGACCAGCAACAGCTTTCAGGGCTGCCACCTTCCGTGTGGGACAAGGAGCTGGATGATTGCCTTTTCGGAGTCAGGCTCTGCCGAGGACGAGAGCCATGAGATATTCCTCCTCTGGGCAAGCCCAGGTCCCAGATCCTGTTGTGCCTGTGAATAGGCCGCAGGGGGACGGTGAAGACCAGCAACAGCTTCCAGGGCTGCCACCTTCCGTGTGGGACAAGGAGCCGGATGTGTGCCTTTTCGGAAACAGGCTCTGCCGAGGACGAGAGCCATGAGATGTTCCTCCTCTGGGCAAGCCCGGGTCCTGAATCCTGTTGTGCCTGTGAATAGGCTGCAGGGGGACGGTGAAGACCAGCAACAGCTTTCAGGGCTGCCACCTTCCGTGTGGGAGAAGGAGCCGGATGTGTGCCTTTTCGGAAACAGGTTCTGCCGAGGACGAGAGCCATGAGATGTTCCTCCTCTGGGCAAGCCCGGGTCCCAGATCCTGTTGTGCCTGTGAATAGGCTGCAGGGGGACGGTGAAGACCAGCAACAGCTTTCAGGGCTGCCACCTTCCGTGTGAGACAAGGAGCCAGACGTGTGCCTTTTCGGAAACAAACTCTGCCGAGGACGAGAGCCATTAGATGTTCCTCCTCTGGGCAAGCCCGGGTCCCAGATCCTGTTGTGCCTGTGAACAGGCTGCAGGGGGACGGTGAAGACCAGCAACAGCTTTCAGGGCTGCCACCTTCCGTGTGGGACAAGGAGCCGGACGTGTGCCTTTTCGGAAACAGGCCCTGCCGAGGACGAGAGCCATGAGATGTTCCTCCTCTGGCCAAGCCCGGGTCCCAGATCCTGTTGTGCCTGTGAATAGGCTGCAGGGGGACGGTGAAGACCAGCAACAGCTTCCAGGGCTGCCACCTTCCGTGTGGGACAAGGAGCCGGACAAGTGCCTTTTCGGAAACAAGCTCTGCCGAGGACGAGAGCCATGAGATGTTCCTCCTCTGGGCAAGCCCGGGTCCTGAATCCTGTTGTGCCTGTGAATAGGCTGCAGGGGGACGGTGAAGACCAGCAACAGCTTTCAGGGCTGCCACCTTCCGTGTGGGACAAGGAGCCGGACGTGTGCCTTTTCGGAATCAGGCTCTGCCGAGGACGAGAGCCATGAGATGTTCCTCCTCTGGGCAAGCCCGGGTCCAAATCCTGTTGTGCCTGTGAATAGGATACAGGGGGACGGTGAAGACCAGCAACAGCTTTCAGGGCTGCCACCTTCCGTGTGGGACAATGAGCCGGATGTGTGCCTTTCTGGAAACAGGCCCTGCCGAGGACGATAGCCATTAGATGTTCCTCCTCTGGGCAAGCCCCGGTTCTGAATCCTGTTGTGCCTGTGAATAGGCTGCAGGGGGACGGTGAAGACCAGCAACAGCTTTCAGGGCTGCCACCTTCCGTGTGGGACAAGGAGCCGGATGAGTGCCTTTTCGGAAACAGGCTCTGCCGAGGACGAGAGCCATGAGATGTTCCTCCTCTGGGCAAGCCCGGGTCCCAGATCCTGTTGTGCCTGTGAATAGGCTGCAGGGGGACGGTGAAGACCAGCAACAGCTTTCAGGGCTGCCACCTTCCGTGTGGGACAAGGAGCCGGATGAGTGCCTTTTCGGAGTCAGGCTCTGCCGAGGACGAGAGCCATGAGATGTTCCTCCTCTGGGCAAGCCCGGGTCCTGAATCCTGTTGTGCCTGTGAATAGTCTGCAGGGGGACGGTGAAGACCAGCAACAGCTTTCAGGGCTGCCACCTTCCGTGTGGGACAATGAGCCGGTCTTGTGCCTTTATGGAAACAGGCCCTGCCGAGGACGAGAGCCATGAGATGTTCCTCCTCTGGGCAAGGCCGGGTCCCAGATCCTGTTGTGCCTGTGAATAGGCTGCAGGGGGACGGTGAAGACCAGCAACAGCTTTCAGGGCTGCCACCTTCCGTGTGGGACAAGGAGCCGGACGTGTGCCTTTTCGGAAACAGGCTCTGCCGAGGACGAGAGCCATGAGATGTTCCTCCTCTGGGCAAGCCCGCGTCCAAATCCTGTTGTGCCTGTGAATAGGCTGCAGGGGGACGGTGAAGACCAGCAACAGCTTTCAGGGCTGCCACCTTCCGTGTGGGACAAGGAGCTGGATGATTGCCTTTTCGGAGTCAGGCTCTGCCGAGGACGAGAGCCATGAGATATTCCTCCTCTGGGCAAGCCCAGGTCCCAGATCCTGTTGTGCCTGTGAATAGGCCGCAGGGGGACGGTGAAGACCAGCAACAGCTTCCAGGGCTGCCACCTTCCGTGTGGGACAAGGAGCCGGATGTGTGCCTTTTCGGAAACAGGCTCTGCCGAGGACGAGAGCCATGAGATGTTCCTCCTCTGGGCAAGCCCGGGTCCTGAATCCTGTTGTGCCTGTGAACAGGCTGCAGGGGGACGGTGAACACCAGCAACAGCTTTCACGGCTGCCACCTTCCGTGTGGGACAAGGAGCCGGACGTGTGCCTTTCTGGAAACAGGCCCTGCCGACGACGAGAGCCATGAGATGTTCCTCCTCTGGGCAAGCCCCGGTTCTGAATCCTGTTGTGCCTGTGAATAGGCTGCAGGGGGACGGTGAAGACCAGCAACAGCTTTCAGGGCTGCCACCTTCCGTGTGGGACAAGGAGCCGGATGTGTGCCTTTTCGGAAACAGGCTCTGCCGAGGACGAGAGCCATGAGATGTTCCTCCTCTGGGCAAGCCCGGGTCCTGAATCCTGTTGTGCCTGTGAATAGGCTGCAGGGGGACGGTGAAGACCAGCAACAGCTTCCAGGGCTGCCACCTTCCGTGTGGGACAAGGAGCCGGATGTGTGCCTTTTCGGAAACAAGCTCTGCCGAGGACGAGAGCCATGAGATGTTCCTCCTCTGGGCAAGCCCGGGTCCCAGATCCTGTTGTGCCTGTGAATAGGCTGCAGGGGGACGGTGAAGACCAGCAACAGCTTTCAGGGCTGCCACCTTCCGTGTGGGACAAGGAGCCGGACGTGTGCCTTTCTGGAAACAGGCCGTGCCGAGGACGAGAGCCATGAGATGTTCCTCCTCTGGGCAAGCCCGGGTCCCAGATCCTGTTGTGCCTGTGAATAGGCTGCAGGGGGACGGTGAAGACCAGCAACAGCTTTCAGGGCTGCCACCTTCCGTGTGGGACAAGGAGCCGGATGAGTGCCTTTTCGGAAACAGGCTCTGCCGAGGACGAGAGCCATGAGATGTTCCTCCTCTGGGCAAGCCCGGGTCCCAGATCCTGTTGTGCCTGTGAATAGGCTGCAGGGGGACGGTGAAGACCAGCAACAGCTTTCAGGGCTGCCACCTTCCGTGTGGGACAAGGAGCCGGTCTTGTGCCTTTATGGAAACAGGCCCTGCGAGGACGAGAGCCATGAGATGTTCCTCCTCTGGGCAAGCCCGGGTCCCAGATCCTGTTGTGCCTGTGAATAGGCTGCAGGGGGACGGTGAAGACCAGCAACAGCTTCCAGGGCTGCCACCTTCCGTGTGGGACAAGGAGCCGGACGTGTGCCTTTCTGGAAACAGGCCCTGCCGAGGACGAGAGCCATGAGATGTTCCTCCTCTGGGCAAGCCCCGGTTCTGAATCCTGTTGTGCCTGTGAATAGGCTGCAGGGGGACGGTGAACACCAGCAACAGCTTTCACGGCTGCCACCTTCCGTGTGGGACAAGGAGCCGGACGTGTGCCTTTCTGGAAACAGGCCGTGCCGAGGACGAGAGCCATGAGATGTTCCTCCTCTGGGCAAGCCCGGGTCCCAGATCCTGTTGTGCCTGTGAATAGGCTGCAGGGGGACGGTGAAGACCAGCAACAGCTTTCAGGGCTGCCACCTTCCGTGTGGGACAAGGAGCCGGACGTGTGCCTTTTCGGAATCAGGCTCTGCCGAGGACGAGAGCCATGAGATGTTCCTCCTCTAGGCAAGCCCGGGTCCAAATCCTGTTGTGCCTGTGAATAGGCTGCAGGGGGACGGTGAAGACCAGCAACAGCTTTCAGGGCTGCCACCTTCCGTGTGGGACAAGGAGCCGGACGTGTGCATTTTCGGAAACAGGATCTGCCGAGGACGAGAGCCATGAGATGTTCCTCCTCTGGGCAAGCCCGCGTCCAAATCCTGTTGTGCCTGTGAATAGGCTGCAGGGGGACGGTGAAGACCAGCAACAGCTTTCACGGCTGCCACCTTCCGTGTGGGACAAGGAGCCGGACGTGTGCCTTTCTGGAAACAGGCCGTGCGAGGACGAGAGCCATGAGATGTTCCTCCTCTGGGCAAGCCCGGGTCCCAGATCCTGTTGTGCCTGTGAATAGGCTGCAGGGGGACGGTGAAGACCAGCAACAGCTTTCAGGGCTGCCACCTTCCGTGTGGGACAAGGAGCCGGATGTGTGCCTTTACGGAAACAGGCTCTGCCGAGGACGAGAGCCATGAGATGTTCCTCCTCTGGGCAAGCCCCGGTTCTGAATCCTGTTGTGCCTGTGAATAGGCTGCAGGGGGACGGTGAAGACCAGCAACAGCTTTCAGGGCTGCCACCTTCCGTGTGGGACAAGGAGCTGGATGATTGCCTTTTCGGAGTCAGGCTCTGCCGAGGACGAGAGCCATGAGATATTCCTCCTCTGGGCAAGCCCAGGTCCCAGATCCTGTTGTGCCTGTGAATAGGCCGCAGGGGGACGGTGAAGACCAGCAACAGCTTCCAGGGCTGCCACCTTCCGTGTGGGACAAGGAGCCGGATGTGTGCCTTTTCGGAAACAGGCTCTGCCGAGGACGAGAGCCATGAGATGTTCCTCCTCTGGGCAAGCCCGGGTCCTGAATCCTGTTGTGCCTGTGAATAGGCTGCAGGGGGACGGTGAACACCAGCAACAGCTTTCACGGCTGCCACCTTCCGTGTGGGACAAGGAGCCGGACGTGTGCCTTTCTGGAAACAGGCCCTGCCGACGACGAGAGCCATGAGATGTTCCTCCTCTGGGCAAGCCCCGGTTCTGAATCCTGTTGTGCCTGTGAATAGGCTGCAGGGGGACGGTGAAGACCAGCAACAGCTTTCAGGGCTGCCACCTTCCGTGTGGGACAAGGAGCCGGATGTGTGCCTTTTCGGAAACAGGCTCTGCCGAGGACGAGAGCCATGAGATGTTCCTCCTCTGGGCAAGCCCGGGTCCTGAATCCTGTTGTGCCTGTGAATAGGCTGCAGGGGGACGGTGAAGACCAGCAACAGCTTCCAGGGCTGCCACCTTCCGTGTGGGACAAGGAGCCGGATGTGTGCCTTTTCGGAAACAAGCTCTGCCGAGGACGAGAGCCATGAGATGTTCCTCCTCTGGGCAAGCCCGGGTCCCAGATCCTGTTGTGCCTGTGAATAGGCTGCAGGGGGACGGTGAACACCAGCAACAGCTTTCACGGCTGCCACCTTCCGTGTGGGACAAGGAGCCGGACGTGTGCCTTTCTGGAAACAGGCCGTGCCGAGGACGAGAGCCATGAGATGTTCCTCCTCTGGGCAAGCCCGGGTCCCAGATCCTGTTGTGCCTGTGAATAGGCTGCAGGGGGACGGTGAAGACCAGCAACAGCTTTCAGGGCTGCCAACTTCCGTGTGGGACAAGGAGCCGGATGAGTGCCTTTTCGGAAACAGGCTCTGCCGAGGACGAGAGCCATGAGATGTTCCTCCTCTGGGCAAGCCCGGGTCCCAGATCCTGTTGTGCCTGTGAATAGGCTGCAGGGGGACGGTGAAGACCAGCAACAGCTTTCAGGGCTGCCACCTTCCGTGGGGGACAAGGAGCCGGACGTGTGCCTTTTCGGAATCAGGCCCTGCGAGGACGAGAGCCATGAGATGTTCCTCCTCTAGGCAAGCCCGGGTCCAAATCCTGTTGTGCCTGTGAATAGGCTGCAGGGGGACGGTGAAGACCAGCAACAGCTTTCAGGGCTGCCACCTTCCGTGTGGGACAATGAGCCGGACGTGTCTTTCTGGATACAGGCCCTGCCGAGGACGAGAGCCATGAGATGTTCCTCCTCTGGGCAAGCCCGGGTCCCAGATCCTGTTGTGCCTGTGAATAGGCTGCAGGGGGACGGTGAACACCAGCAACAGCTTTCACGGCTGCCACCTTCCGTGTGGGACAAGGAGCCGGACGTGTGCATTTTCGGAAACAGGACCTGCCGAGGACGAGAGCCATGAGATGTTCCTCCTCTGGGCAAGCCCGCTTTCAAATCCTGTTGTGCCTGTGAATAGGCTGCAGGGGGACGGTGAAGACCAGCAACAGCTTTCACGGCTGCAACCTTCCGTGTGTGACAAGGAGCCGGACGTGTCTTTCTGGATACAGGCCCTGCCGAGGACGAGAGCCATGAGATGTTCCTCCTCTGGGCAAGCCCGGGTCCCAGATCCTGTTGTGCCTGTGAATAGTCTGCAGGGGGACGGTGAAGACCAGCAACATCTTTCAGGGCTGCCACCTTGCGTGTGGGATAAGGAGCCGGACGTGTGCCTTTTCGGAAACAAGCTCTGCCGAGGACGAGAGCCATGAGATGTTCCTCCTCTGGGCAAGCCCGGGTCCCAGATCCTGTTGTGCCTGTGAATAGGCTGCAGGGGGACGGTGAAGACCAGCAACAGCTTTCAGGGCTGCCACCTTCCGTGTGGGACAAGGAGCCGGACGTGTGCCTTTCTGGAAACAGGCCGTGCCGAGGACGAGAGCCATGAGATGTTCCTCCTCTGGGCAAGCCCGGGTCCCAGATCCTGTTGTGCCTGTGAATAGGCTGCAGGGGGACGGTGAAGACCAGCAACAGCTTTCAGGGCTGCCACCTTCCGTGTGGGACAAGGAGCCGGATGAGTGCCTTTTCGGAAACAGGCTCTGCCGAGGACGAGAGCCATGAGATGTTCCTCCTCTGGGCAAGCCCGGGTCCCAGATCCTGTTGTGCCTGTGAATAGGCTGCAGGGGGACGGTGAAGACCAGCAACAGCTTTCAGGGCTGCCACCTTCCGTGTGGGACAATGAGCCGGTCTTGTGCCTTTATGGAAACAGGCCCTGCGAGGACGAGAGCCATGAGATGTTCCTCCTCTGGGCAAGCCCGGGTCCCAGATCCTGTTGTGCCTGTGAATAGGCTGCAGGGGGACGGTGAAGACCAGCAACAGCTTCCAGGGCTGCCACCTTCCGTGTGGGACAAGGAGCCGGACGTGTGCCTTTCTGGAAACAGGCCCTGCCGAGGACGAGAGCCATGAGATGTTCCTCCTCTGGGCAAGCCCCGGTTCTGAATCCTGTTGTGCCTGTGAATAGGCTGCAGGGGGACGGTGAACACCAGCAACAGCTTTCACGGCTGCCACCTTCCGTGTGGGACAAGGAGCCGGACGTGTGCCTTTCTGGAAACAGGCCGTGCCGAGGACGAGAGCCATGAGATGTTCCTCCTCTGGGCAAGCCCGGGTCCCAGATCCTGTTGTGCCTGTGAATAGGCTGCAGGGGGACGGTGAAGACCAGCAACAGCTTTCAGGGCTGCCACCTTCCGTGTGGGACAAGGAGCCGGACGTGTGCCTTTTCGGAATCAGGCTCTGCCGAGGACGAGAGCCATGAGATGTTCCTCCTCTAGGCAAGCCCGGGTCCAAATCCTGTTGTGCCTGTGAATAGGCTGCAGGGGGACGGTGAAGACCAGCAACAGCTTTCAGGGCTGCCACCTTCCGTGTGGGACAAGGAGCCGGACGTGTGCATTTTCGGAAACAGGATCTGCCGAGGACGAGAGCCATGAGATGTTCCTCCTCTGGGCAAGCCCGCGTCCAAATCCTGTTGTGCCTGTGAATAGGCTGCAGGGGGACGGTGAAGACCAGCAACAGCTTTCACGGCTGCCACCTTCCGTGTGGGACAAGGAGCCGGACGTGTGCCTTTCTGGAAACAGGCCGTGCGAGGACGAGAGCCATGAGATGTTCCTCCTCTGGGCAAGCCCGGGTCCCAGATCCTGTTGTGCCTGTGAATAGGCTGCAGGGGGACGGTGAAGACCAGCAACAGCTTTCAGGGCTGCCACCTTCCGTGTGGGACAAGGAGCCGGATGTGTGCCTTTTCGGAAACAGGCCCTGCCGAGGACGAGAGCCATGAGATGTTCCTCCTCTGGGCAAGCCCCGGTTCTGAATCCTGTTGTGCCTGTGAATAGGCTGCAGGGGGACGGTGAAGACCAGCAACAGCTTTCAGGGCTGCCACCTTCCGTGTGGGACAAGGAGCCGGTCTTGTGCCTTTATGGAAACAGGCCCTGCCGAGGACGAGAGCCATGAGATGTTCCTCCTCTGGCCACGCCCGGGTCCCAGATCCTGTTGTGCCTGTGAATAGGCTGCAGGGGGACGGTGAAGACCAGCAACAGCTTCCAGGGCTGCCACCTTCCGTGTGGGACAAGGAGCCGGATGTGTGCCTTTCTGGAAACAGGCCGTGCCGAGGACGAGAGCCAAGAGATGTTCCTCCTCTGGCCACGCCCGGGTCCCAGATCCTGTTGTGCCTGTGAATAGGCTGCAGGGGGACGGTGAAGACCAGCAACAGCTTCCAGGGCTGCCACCTTCCGTGTGGGACAAGGAGCCGGACGTGTGCATTTTCGGAAACAGGATCTGCCGAGGACGAGAGCCATGAGATGTTCCTCCTCTGGGCAAGCCCGCGTCCAAATCCTGTTGTGCCTGTGAATAGGCTGCAGGGGGACGGTGAAGACCAGCAACAGCTTTCAGGGCTGCCACCTTCCGTGTGGGACAAGGAGCCGGACGTGTCTTTCTGGATACAGGCCCTGCCGAGGACGAGAGCCATGAGATGTTCCTCCTCTGGGCAAGCCCGGGTCCCAGATCCTGTTGTGCCTGTGAATAGGCTGCAGGGGGACGGTGAAGACCAGCAACAGCTTTCACGGCTGCCACCTTCCGTGTGGGACAAGGAGCCGGATGAGTGCCTTTTCGGAGTCAGGCTCCGCCGAGGACGAGAGCCATGAGATGTTCCTCCTCTGGGCAAGCCCGGGTCCCAGATCCTGTTGTGCCTGTGAATAGTCTGCAGGGGGACGGTGAAGACCAGCAACAGCTTTCAGGGCTGCCACCTTCCGTGTGGGACAAGGAGCCGGACGTGTGCCTTTTCGGAAACAAGCTCTGCCGAGGACGAGAGCCATGAGATGTTCCTCCTCTGGGCAAGCCCGGGTCCCAGATCCTGTTGTGCCTGTGAATAGGCTGCAGGGGGACGGTGAAGACCAGCAACAGCTTTCAGGGCTGCCACCTTCCGTGTGGGACAAGGAGCCGGACGTGTGCCTTTTCGGAATCAGGCTCTGCCGAGGACGAGAGCCATGAGATGTTCCTCCTCTGGGCAAGCCCGGGTCCAAATCCTGTTGTGCCTGTGAATAGGCTGCAGGGGGACGGTGAAGACCAGCAACAGCTTTCAGGGCTGCCACCTTCCGTGTGGGACAAGGAGCCGGACGTGTCTTTCTGGATACAGGCCCTGCCGAGGACGAGAGCCATGAGATGTTCCTTCTCTGGGCAAGCCCGGGTCCCAGATCCTGTTGTGCCTGTGAATAGGCTGCAGGGGGACGGTGAAGACCAGCAACAGCTTTCAGGGCTGCCACCTTCCGTGTGGGACAAGGAGCCGGACGTGTGCATTTTCGGAAACAGGACCTGCCGAGGACGAGAGCCATGAGATGTTCCTCCTCTGGGCAAGCCCGCGTTCAAATCCTGTTGTGCCTGTGAATAGGCTGCAGGGGGACGGTGAAGACCAGCAACAGCTTTCACGGCTGCAATCTTCCGTGTGGGACAAGGAGCCGGACGTGTCTTTCTGGATACAGGCCCTGCCGAGGACGAGAGCCATGAGATGTTCCTCCTCTGGCCAAGCCCGGGTCCCAGATCCTGTTGTGCCTGTGAATAGTCTGCAGGGGGACGGTGAAGACCAGCAACATCTTTCAGGGCTGCCACCTTGCGTGTGGGATAAGGAGCCGGACGTGTGCCTTTTCGGAAACAAGCTCTGCCGAGGACGAGAGCCATGAGATGTTCCTCCTCTGGGCAAGCCCGGGTCCCAGATCCTGTTGTGCCTGTGAATAGGCTGCAGGGGGACGGTGAAGACCAGCAACAGCTTTCAGGGCTGCCACCTTCCGTGTGGGACAAGGAGCCGGACGTGTGCCTTTCTGGAAACAGGCCGTGCCGAGGACGAGAGCCATGAGATGTTCCTCCTCTGGGCAAGCCCGGGTCCCAGATCCTGTTGTGCCTGTGAATAGGCTGCAGGGGGACGGTGAAGACCAGCAACAGCTTACAGGGCTGCCACCTTCCGTGTGGGACAAGGAGCCGGATGTGTGCCTTTCTGGAAACAGGCCCTGCCGAGGACGAGAGCCATGAGATGTTCCTCCTCTGGGCAAGCCCCGGTTCTGAATCCTGTTGTGCCTGTGAATAGGCTGCAGGGGGACGGTGAAGACCAGCAACAGCTTTCACGGCTGCAATCTTCCGTGTGGGACAAGGAGCCGGACGTGTCTTTCTGGATACAGGCCCTGCCGAGGACGAGAGCCATGAGATGTTCCTCCTCTGGGCAAGGCCGGGTCCCAGATCCTGTTGTGCCTGTGAATAGGCTGCAGGGGGACGGTGAAGACCAGCAACAGCTTCCAGGGCTGCCACCTTCCGTGTGGGACAAGGAGCCGGATGTGTGCCTTTCTGGAAACAGGCCGTGCCGAGGACGAGAGCCATGAGATGTTCCTCCTCTGGCCACGCCCGGGTCCCAGATCCTGTTGTGCCTGTGAATAGGCTGCAGGGGGACGGTGAAGACCAGCAACAGCTTTCAGGGCTGCCACCTTCCGTGTGGGACAAGGAGCCGGACGTGTCTTTCTGGATACAGGCCCTGCCGAGGACGAGAGCCATGAGATGTTCCTTCTCTGGGCAAGCCCGGGTCCCAGATCCTGTTGTGCCTGTGAATAGGCTGCAGGGGGACGGTGAAGACCAGCAACAGCTTTCAGGGCTGCCACCTTCCGTGTGGGACAAGGAGCCGGACGTGTGCATTTTCGGAAACAGGACCTGCCGAGGACGAGAGCCATGAGATGTTCCTCCTCTGGGCAAGCCCGCGTTCAAATCCTGTTGTGCCTGTGAATAGGCTGCAGGGGGACGGTGAAGACCAGCAACAGCTTTCACGGCTGCAATCTTCCGTGTGGGACAAGGAGCCGGACGTGTCTTTCTGGATACAGGCCCTGCCGAGGACGAGAGCCATGAGATGTTCCTCCTCTGGGCAAGCCCGGGTCCCAGAT
Organism: Astur gentilis; assembly: GCF_929443795.1. NCBI lineage: Eukaryota > Metazoa > Chordata > Aves > Accipitriformes > Accipitridae > Astur > Astur gentilis. The sequence goes on from NW_026061071.1 coordinate 1,865,879, forward strand.
CCTGTTGTGCCTGTGAATAGTCTGCAGGGGGACGGTGAAGACCAGCAACATCTTTCAGGGCTGCCACCTTGCGTGTGGGATAAGGAGCCGGACGTGTGCCTTTTCGGAAACAAGCTCTGCCGAGGACGAGAGCCATGAGATGTTCCTCCTCTGGGCAAGCCCGGGTCCCAGATCCTGTTGTGCCTGTGAATAGGCTGCAGGGGGACGGTGAAGACCAGCAACAGCTTTCAGGGCTGCCACCTTCCGTGTGGGACAAGGAGCCGGACGTGTGCCTTTCTGGAAACAGGCCGTGCCGAGGACGAGAGCCATGAGATGTTCCTCCTCTGGGCAAGCCCGGGTCCCAGATCCTGTTGTGCCTGTGAATAGGCTGCAGGGGGACGGTGAAGACCAGCAACAGCTTTCAGGGCTGCCACCTTCCGTGTGGGACAAGGAGCCGGATGTGTGCCTTTCTGGAAACAGGCCCTGCCGAGGACGAGAGCCATGAGATGTTCCTCCTCTGGGCAAGCCCCGGTTCTGAATCCTGTTGTGCCTGTGAATAGGCTGCAGGGGGACGGTGAAGACCAGCAACAGCTTTCAGGGCTGCCACCTTCCGTGTGGGACAAGGAGCCGGATGTGTGCCTTTTCGGAAACAGGCTCTGCCGAGGACGAGAGCCATGAGATGTTCCTCCTCTGGGCAAGCCCGGGTCCTGAATCCTGTTGTGCCTGTGAATAGGCTGCAGGGGGACGGTGAAGACCAGCAACAGCTTCCAGGGCTGCCACCTTCCGTGTGGGACAAGGAGCCGGATGTGTGCCTTTTCGGAAACAAGCTCTGCCGAGGACGAGAGCCATGAGATGTTCCTCCTCTGGGCAAGCCCGGGTCCCAGATCCTGTTGTGCCTGTGAATAGGCTGCAGGGGGACGGTGAAGACCAGCAACAGCTTTCACGGCTGCCACCTTCCGTGTGGGACAAGGAGCCGGACGTGTGCCTTTCTGGAAACAGGCCGTGCGAGGACGAGAGCCATGAGATGTTCCTCCTCTGGGCAAGCCCGGGTCCCAGATCCTGTTGTGCCTGTGAATAGGCTGCAGGGGGACGGTGAAGACCAGCAACAGCTTTCAGGGCTGCCACCTTCCGTGTGGGACAAGGAGCCGGATGTGTGCCTTTTCGGAAACAGGCTCTGCCGAGGACGAGAGCCATGAGATGTTCCTCCTCTGGGCAAGCCCGGGTCCTGAATCCTGTTGTGCCTGTGAATAGGCTGCAGGGGGACGGTGAAGACCAGCAACAGCTTTCAGGGCTGCCACCTTCCGTGTGGGACAAGGAGCCGGTCTTGTGCCTTTATGGAAACAGGCCCTGCCGAGGACGAGAGCCATGAGATGTTCCTCCTCTGGGCAAGGCCGGGTCCCAGATCCTGTTGTGCCTGTGAATAGGCTGCAGGGGGACGGTGAAGACCAGCAACAGCTTCCAGGGCTGCCACCTTCCGTGTGGGACAAGGAGCCGGATGTGTGCCTTTCTGGAAACAGGCCGTGCCGAGGACGAGAGCCATGAGATGTTCCTCCTCTGGCCACGCCCGGGTCCCAGATCCTGTTGTGCCTGTGAATAGGCTGCAGGGGGACGGTGAAGACCAGCAACAGCTTTCAGGGCTGCCACCTTCCGTGTGGGACAAGGAGCCGGACGTGTGCATTTTCGGAAACAGGATCTGCCGAGGACGAGAGCCATGAGATGTTCCTCCTCTGGGCAAGCCCGCGTCCAAATCCTGTTGTGCCTGTGAATAGGCTGCAGGGGGACGGTGAAGACCAGCAACAGCTTTCAGGGCTGCCACCTTCCGTGTGGGACAAGGAGCCGGACGTGTCTTTCTGGATACAGGCCCTGCCGAGGACGAGAGCCATGAGATGTTCCTCCTCTGGGCAAGCCCGGGTCCCAGATCCTGTTGTGCCTGTGAATAGGCTGCAGGGGGACGGTGAAGACCAGCAACAGCTTTCACGGCTGCCACCTTCCGTGTGGGACAAGGAGCCGGATGAGTGCCTTTTCGGAGTCAGGCTCCGCCGAGGACGAGAGCCATGAGATGTTCCTCCTCTGGGCAAGCCCGGGTCCCAGATCCTGTTGTGCCTGTGAATAGTCTGCAGGGGGACGGTGAAGACCAGCAACATCTTTCAGGGCTGCCACCTTCCGTGTGGGACAAGGAGCCGGACGTGTGCCATTTCGGAAACAAGCTCTGCCGAGGACGAGAGCCATGAGATGTTCCTCCTCTGGGCAAGCCCGGGTCCCAGATCCTGTTGTGCCTGTGAATAGGCTGCAGGGGGACGGTGAAGACCAGCAACAGCTTTCAGGGCTGCCACCTTCCGTGTGGGACAAGGAGCCGGTCTTGTGCCTTTATGGAAACAGGCCCTGCCGAGGACGAGAGCCATGAGATGTTCCTCCTCTGGGCAAGGCCGGGTCCCAGATCCTGTTGTGCCTGTGAATAGGCTGCAGGGGGACGGTGAAGACCAGCAACAGCTTCCAGGGCTGCCACCTTCCGTGTGGGACAAGGAGCCGGATGTGTGCCTTTCTGGAAACAGGCCGTGCCGAGGACGAGAGCCATGAGATGTTCCTCCTCTGGCCACGCCCGGGTCCCAGATCCTGTTGTGCCTGTGAATAGGCTGCAGGGGGACGGTGAAGACCAGCAACAGCTTTCAGGGCTGCCACCTTCCGTGTGGGACAAGGAGCCGGACGTGTCTTTCTGGATACAGGCCCTGCCGAGGACGAGAGCCATGAGATGTTCCTTCTCTGGGCAAGCCCGGGTCCCAGATCCTGTTGTGCCTGTGAATAGGCTGCAGGGGGACGGTGAAGACCAGCAACAGCTTTCAGGGCTGCCACCTTCCGTGTGGGACAAGGAGCCGGACGTGTGCATTTTTGGAAACAGGACCTGCCGAGGACGAGAGCCATGAGATGTTCCTCCTCTGGGCAAGCCCGCGTTCAAATCCTGTTGTGCCTGTGAATAGGCTGCAGGGGGACGGTGAAGACCAGCAACAGCTTTCACGGCTGCAATCTTCCGTGTGGGACAAGGAGCCGGACGTGTCTTTCTGGATACAGGCCCTGCCGAGGACGAGAGCCATGAGATGTTCCTCCTCTGGGCAAGCCCGGGTCCCAGATCCTGTTGTGCCTGTGAATAGTCTGCAGGGGGACGGTGAAGACCAGCAACATCTTTCAGGTCTGCCACCTTGCGTGTGGGATAAGGAGCCGGACGTGTGCCTTTTCGGAAACAAGCTCTGCCGAGGACGAGAGCCATGAGATGTTCCTCCTCTGGGCAAGCCCGGGTCCCAGATCCTGTTGTGCCTGTGAATAGGCTGCAGGGGGACGGTGAAGACCAGCAACAGCTTTCAGGGCTGCCACCTTCCGTGTGGGACAAGGAGCCGGACGTGTGCCTTTCTGGAAACAGGCCGTGCCGAGGACGAGAGCCATGAGATGTTCCTCCTCTGGGCAAGCCCGGGTCCCAGATCCTGTTGTGCCTGTGAATAGGCTGCAGGGGGACGGTGAAGACCAGCAACAGCTTTCAGGGCTGCCACCTTCCGTGTGGGACAAGGAGCCGGATGTGTGCCTTTCTGGAAACAGGCCCTGCCGAGGACGAGAGCCATGAGATGTTCCTCCTCTGGGCAAGCCCCGGTTCTGAATCCTGTTGTGCCTGTGAATAGGCTGCAGGGGGACGGTGAAGACCAGCAACAGCTTTCAGGGCTGCCACCTTCCGTGTGGGACAAGGAGCCGGATGTGTGCCTTTTCGGAAACAGACTGTGCCGAGGACGAGAGCCATGAGATGTTCCTCCTCTGGGCAAGCCCGGGTCCTGAATCCTGTTGTGCCTGTGAATAGGCTGCAGGGGGACGGTGAAGACCAGCAACAGCTTCCAGGGCTGCCACCTTCCGTGTGGGACAAGGAGCCGGATGTGTGCCTTTTCGGAAACAAGCTCTGCCGAGGACGAGAGCCATGAGATGTTCCTCCTCTGGGCAAGCCCGGGTCCCAGATCCTGTTGTGCCTGTGAATAGGCTGCAGGGGGACGGTGAAGACCAGCAACAGCTTTCACGGCTGCCACCTTCCGTGTGGGACAAGGAGCCGGACGTGTGCCTTTCTGGAAACAGGCCGTGCGAGGACGAGAGCCATGAGATGTTCCTCCTCTGGGCAAGCCCGGGTCCCAGATCCTGTTGTGCCTGTGAATAGGCTGCAGGGGGACGGTGAAGACCAGCAACAGCTTTCAGGGCTGCCACCTTCCGTGTGGGACAAGGAGCCGGATGTGTGCCTTTTCGGAAACAGACTGTGCCGAGGACGAGAGCCATGAGATGTTCCTCCTCTGGGCAAGCCCGGGTCCTGAATCCTGTTGTGCCTGTGAATAGGCTGCAGGGGGACGGTGAAGACCAGCAACAGCTTTCACGGCTGCCACCTTCCGTGTGGGACAAGGAGCCGGACGTGTGCCTTTCTGGAAACAGGCCGTGCGAGGACGAGAGCCATGAGATGTTCCTCCTCTGGGCAAGCCCGGGTCCCAGATCCTGTTGTGCCTGTGAATAGGCTGCAGGGGGACGGTGAAGACCAGCAACAGCTTTCAGGGCTGCCACCTTCCGTGTGGGACAAGGAGCCGGATGTGTGCCTTTTCGGAAACAGGCTCTGCCGAGGACGAGAGCCATGAGATGTTCCTCCTCTGGGCAAGCCCGGGTCCGGAATCCTGTTGTGCCTGTGAATAGGCTGCAGGGGGACGGTGAAGACCAGCAACAGCTTTCAGGGCTGCCACCTTCCGTGTGGGACAAGGAGCCGGTCTTGTGCCTTTATGGAAACAGGCCCTGCCGAGGACGAGAGCCATGAGATGTTCCTCCTCTGTGCAAGGCCGGGTCCCAGATCCTGTTGTGCCTGTGAATAGGCTGCAGGGGGACGGTGAAGACCAGCAACAGCTTCCAGGGCTGCCACCTTCCGTGTGGGACAAGGAGCCGGATGTGTGCCTTTCTGGAAACAGGCCGTGCCGAGGACGAGAGCCATGAGATGTTCCTCCTCTGGCCACGCCCGGGTCCCAGATCCTGTTGTGCCTGTGAATAGGCTGCAGGGGGACGGTGAAGACCAGCAACAGCTTTCAGGGCTGCCACCTTCCGTGTGGGACAAGGAGCCGGACGTGTGCATTTTCGGAAAGAGGATCTGCCGAGGACGAGAGCCATGAGATGTTCCTCCTCTGGGCAAGCCCGCGTCCAAATCCTGTTGTGCCTGTGAATAGGCTGCAGGGGGACGGTGAAGACCAGCAACAGCTTTCAGGGCTGCCACCTTCCGTGTGGGACAAGGAGCCGGACGTGTCTTTCTGGATACAGGCCCTGCCGAGGACGAGAGCCATGAGATGTTCCTCCTCTGGGCAAGCCCGGGTCCCAGATCCTGTTGTGCCTGTGAATAGGCTGCAGGGGGACGGTGAAGACCAGCAACAGCTTTCACGGCTGCCACCTTCCGTGTGGGACAAGGAGCCGGATGAGTGCCTTTTCGGAGTCAGGCTCCGCCGAGGACGAGAGCCATGAGATGTTCCTCCTCTGGGCAAGCCCGGGTCCCAGATCCTGTTGTGCCTGTGAATAGTCTGCAGGGGGACGGTGAAGACCAGCAACATCTTTCAGGGCTGCCACCTTCCGTGTGGGACAAGGAGCCGGACGTGTGCCTTTTCGGAAACAAGCTCTGCCGAGGACGAGAGCCATGAGATGTTCCTCCTCTGGGCAAGCCCGGGTCCCAGATCCTGTTGTGCCTGTGAATAGGCTGCAGGGGGACGGTGAAGACCAGCAACAGCTTTCAGGGCTGCCACCTTCCGTGTGGGACAAGGAGCCGGACGTGTGCCTTTTCGGAATCAGGCTCTGCCGAGGACGAGAGCCATGAGATGTTCCTCCTCTAGGCAAGCCCGGGTCCAAATCCTGTTGTGCCTGTGAATAGGCTGCAGGGGGACGGTGAAGACCAGCAACAGCTTTCAGGGCTGCCACCTTCCGTGTGGGACAAGGAGCCGGACGTGTCTTTCTGGATACAGGCCCTGCCGAGGACGAGAGCCATGAGATGTTCCTTCTCTGGGCAAGCCCGGGTCCCAGATCCTGTTGTGCCTGTGAATAGGCTGCAGGGGGACGGTGAAGACCAGCAACAGCTTTCAGGGCTGCCACCTTCCGTGTGGGACAAGGAGCCGGACGTGTGCATTTTCGGAAACAGGACCTGCCGAGGACGAGAGCCATGAGATGTTCCTCCTCTGGGCAAGCCCGCGTTCAAATCCTGTTGTGCCTGTGAATAGGCTGCAGGGGGACGGTGAAGACCAGCAACAGCTTTCACGGCTGCAACCTTCCGTGTGGGACAAGGAGCCGGACGTGTCTTTCTGGATACAGGCCCTGCCGAGGACGAGAGCCATGAGATGTTCCTCCTCTGGGCAAGCCCGGGTCCCAGATCCTGTTGTGCCTGTGAATAGTCTGCAGGGGGACGGTGAAGACCAGCAACAGCTTTCAGGGCTGCCACCTTCCGTGTGGGATAAGGAGCCGGACGTGTGCCTTTTCGGAAACAAGCTCTGCCGAGGACGAGAGCCATGAGATGTTCCTCCTCTGGGCAAGCCCGGGTCCCAGATCCTGTTGTGCCTGTGAATAGGCTGCAGGGGGACGGTGAAGACCAGCAACAGCTTTCAGGGCTGCCACCTTCCGTGTGGGACAAGGAGCCGGACGTGTGCCTTTCTGGAAACAGGCCGTGCCGAGGACGAGAGCCATGAGATGTTCCTCCTCTGGGCAAGCCCGGGTCCCAGATCCTGTTGTGCCTGTGAATAGGCTGCAGGGGGACGGTGAAGACCAGCAACAGCTTTCAGGGCTGCCACCTTCCGTGTGGGACAAGGAGCCGGATGTGTGCCTTTCTGGAAACAGGCCCTGCCGAGGACGAGAGCCATGAGATGTTCCTCCTCTGGGCAAGCCCCGGTTCTGAATCCTGTTGTGCCTGTGAATAGGCTGCAGGGGGACGGTGAAGACCAGCAACAGCTTTCAGGGCTGCCACCTTCCGTGTGGGACAAGGAGCCGGATGTGTGCCTTTTCGGAAACAGGCTCTGCCGAGGACGAGAGCCATGAGATGTTCCTCCTCTGGGCAAGCCCGGGTCCCAGATCCTGTTGTGCCTGTGAATAGGCTGCAGGGGGACGGTGAACACCAGCAACAGCTTTCACGGCTGCCACCTTCCGTGTGGGACAAGGAGCCGGATGTGTGCCTTTCTGGAAACAGGCCCTGCCGAGGACGAGAGCCATGAGATGTTCCTCCTCTGGGCAAGCCCGGGTCCCAGATCCTGTTGTGCCTGTGAATAGGCTGCAGGGGGACGGTGAAGACCAGCAACAGCTTTCAGGGCTGCCAAATTCCGTGTGGGACAAGGAGCCGGATGAGTGCCTTTTCGGAAACAGGCTCTGCCGAGGACGAGAGCCATGAGATGTTCCTCCTCTGGGCAAGCCCGGGTCCCAGATCCTGTTGTGCCTGTGAATAGGCTGCAGGGGGACGGTGAAGACCAGCAACAGCTTTCAGGGCTGCCACCTTCCGTGGGGGACAAGGAGCCGGACGTGTGCCTTTTCGGAATCAGGCCCTGCGAGGACGAGAGCCATGAGATGTTCCTCCTCTAGGCAAGCCCGGGTCCAAATCCTGTTGTGCCTGTGAATAGGCTGCAGGGGGACGGTGAAGACCAGCAACAGCTTTCAGGGCTGCCACCTTCCGTGTGGGACAATGAGCCGGACGTGTCTTTCTGGATACAGGCCCTGCCGAGGACGAGAGCCATGAGATGTTCCTCCTCTGGGCAAGCCCGGGTCCCAGATCCTGTTGTGCCTGTGAATAGGCTGCAGGGGGACGGTGAAGACCAGCAACAGCTTTCAGGGCTGCCACCTTCCGTGTGGGACAAGGAGCCGGACGTGTGCATTTTCGGAAACAGGACCTGCCGAGGACGAGAGCCATGAGATGTTCCTCCTCTGGGCAAGCCCGCGTTCAAATCCTGTTGTGCCTGTGAATAGGCTGCAGGGGGACGGTGAAGACCAGCAACAGCTTTCACGGCTGCAACCTTCCGTGTGGGACAAGGAGCCGGACGTGTCTTTCTGGATACAGGCCCTGCCGAGGACGAGAGCCATGAGATGTTCCTCCTCTGGGCAAGCCCGGGTCCCAGATCCTGTTGTGCCTGTGAATAGTCTGCAGGGGGACGGTGAAGACCAGCAACATCTTTCAGGGCTGCCACCTTGCGTGTGGGATAAGGAGCCGGACGTGTGCCTTTTCGGAAACAAGCTCTGCCGAGGACGAGAGCCATGAGATGTTCCTCCTCTGGGCAAGCCCGGGTCCCAGATCCTGTTGTGCCTGTGAATAGGCTGCAGGGGGACGGTGAAGACCAGCAACAGCTTTCAGGGCTGCCACCTTCCGTGTGGGACAAGGAGCCGGACGTGTGCCTTTCTGGAAACAGGCCGTGCCGAGGACGAGAGCCATGAGATGTTCCTCCTCTGGGCAAGCCCGGGTCCCAGATCCTGTTGTGCCTGTGAATAGGCTGCAGGGGGACGGTGAAGACCAGCAACAGCTTTCAGGGCTGCCACCTTCCGTGTGGGACAAGGAGCCGGATGTGTGCCTTTCTGGAAACAGGCCCTGCCGAGGACGAGAGCCATGAGATGTTCCTCCTCTGGGCAAGCCCCGGTTCTGAATCCTGTTGTGCCTGTGAATAGGCTGCAAGGGGGACGGTGAAGACCAGCAACAGCTTTCAGGGCTGCCACCTTCCGTGTGGGACAAGGAGCCGGATGTGTGCCTTTTCGGAAACAGGCTCTGCCGAGGACGAGAGCCATGAGATGTTCCTCCTCTGGGCAAGCCCGGGTCCTGAATCCTGTTGTGCCTGTGAATAGGCTGCAGGGGGACGGTGAAGACCAGCAACAGCTTCCAGGGCTGCCACCTTCCGTGTGGGACAAGGAGCCGGATGTGTGCCTTTTCGGAAACAAGCTCTGCCGAGGACGAGAGCCATGAGATGTTCCTCCTCTGGGCAAGCCCGGGTCCCAGATCCTGTTGTGCCTGTGAATAGGCTGCAGGGGGACGGTGAACACCAGCAACAGCTTTCACGGCTGCCACCTTCCGTGTGGGACAAGGAGCCGGACGTGTGCCTTTCTGGAAACAGGCCGTGCCGAGGACGAGAGCCATGAGATGTTCCTCCTCTGGGCAAGCCCGCGTCCAAATCCTGTTGTGCCTGTGAATAGGCTGCAGGGGGACGGTGAAGACCAGCAACAGCTTCCAGGGCTGCCACCTTCCGTGTGGGACAAGGAGCCGGACGTGTGCCTTTCTGGAAACAGGCCGTGCCGAGGACGAGAGCCATGAGATGTTCCTCCTCTGGGCAAGCCCCGGTTCTGAATCCTGTTGTGCCTGTGAATAGGCTGCAGGGGGACGGTGAAGACCAGCAACAGCTTTCAGGGCTGCCACCTTCCGTGTGGGACAAGGAGCCGGTCTTGTGCCTTTATGGAAACAGGCCCTGCCGAGGACGAGAGCCATGAGATGTTCCTCCTCTGGGCAAGGCCGGGTCCCAGATCCTGTTGTGCCTATGAATAGGCTGCAGGGGGACGGTGAAGACCAGCAACAGCTTCCAGGGCTGCCACCTTCCGTGTGGGACAAGGAGCCGGATGTGTGCCTTTCTGGAAACAGGCCGTGCCGAGGACGAGAGCCATGAGATGTTCCTCCTCTGGCCACGCCCGGGTCCCAGATCCTGTTGTGCCTGTGAATAGGCTGCAGGGGGACGGTGAAGACCAGCAACAGCTTTCAGGGCTGCCACCTTCCGTGTGGGACAAGGAGCCGGATGTGTGCCTTTTCGGAAACAGGCTCTGCCGAGGACGAGAGCCATGAGATGTTCCTCCTCTGGGCAAGCCCGGGTCCTGAATCCTGTTGTGCCTGTGAATAGGCTGCAGGGGGACGGTGAAGACCAGCAACAGCTTCCAGGGCTGCCACCTTCCGTGTGGGACAAGGAGCCGGATGAGTGCCTTTTCGGAAACAAGCTCTGCCGAGGACGAGAGCCATGAGATGTTCCTCCTCTGGGCAAGCCCGGGTCCCAGATCCTGTTGTGCCTGTGAATAGGCTGCAGGGGGACGGTGAACACCAGCAACAGCTTTCACGGCTGCCACCTTCCGTGTGGGACAAGGAGCCGGATGTGTGCCTTTCTGGAAACAGGCCCTGCCGAGGACGAGAGCCATGAGATGTTCCTCCTCTGGGCAAGCCCGGGTCCCAGATCCTGTTGTGCCTGTGAATAGGCTGCAGGGGGACGGTGAAGACCAGCAACAGCTTTCAGGGCTGCCAAATTCCGTGTGGGACAAGGAGCCGGATGAGTGCCTTTTCGGAAACAGGCTCTGCCGAGGACGAGAGCCATGAGATGTTCCTCCTCTGGGCAAGCCCGGGTCCCAGATCCTGTTGTGCCTGTGAATAGGCTGCAGGGGGACGGTGAAGACCAGCAACAGCTTTCAGGGCTGCCACCTTCCGTGGGGGACAAGGAGCCGGACGTGTGCCTTTTCGGAATCAGGCCCTGCGAGGACGAGAGCCATGAGATGTTCCTCCTCTAGGCAAGCCCGGGTCCAAATCCTGTTGTGCCTGTGAATAGGCTGCAGGGGGACGGTGAAGACCAGCAACAGCTTTCAGGGCTGCCACCTTCCGTGTGGGACAATGAGCCGGACGTGTCTTTCTGGATACAGGCCCTGCCGAGGACGAGAGCCATGAGATGTTCCTCCTCTGGGCAAGCCCGGGTCCCAGATCCTGTTGTGCCTGTGAATAGGCTGCAGGGGGACGGTGAAGACCAGCAACAGCTTTCAGGGCTGCCACCTTCCGTGTGGGACAAGGAGCCGGACGTGTGCATTTTCGGAAACAGGACCTGCCGAGGACGAGAGCCATGAGATGTTCCTCCTCTGGGCAAGCCCGCGTTCAAATCCTGTTGTGCCTGTGAATAGGCTGCAGGGGGACGGTGAAGACCAGCAACAGCTTTCACGGCTGCAACCTTCCGTGTGGGACAAGGAGCCGGACGTGTCTTTCTGGATACAGGCCCTGCCGAGGACGAGAGCCATGAGATGTTCCTCCTCTGGGCAAGCCCGGGTCCCAGATCCTGTTGTGCCTGTGAATAGTCTGCAGGGGGACGGTGAAGACCAGCAACATCTTTCAGGGCTGCCACCTTGCGTGTGGGATAAGGAGCCGGACGTGTGCCTTTTCGGAAACAAGCTCTGCCGAGGACGAGAGCCATGAGATGTTCCTCCTCTGGGCAAGCCCGGGTCCCAGATCCTGTTGTGCCTGTGAATAGGCTGCAGGGGGACGGTGAAGACCAGCAACAGCTTTCAGGGCTGCCACCTTCCGTGTGGGACAAGGAGCCGGACGTGTGCCTTTCTGGAAACAGGCCGTGCCGAGGACGAGAGCCATGAGATGTTCCTCCTCTGGGCAAGCCCGGGTCCCAGATCCTGTTGTGCCTGTGAATAGGCTGCAGGGGGACGGTGAAGACCAGCAACAGCTTTCAGGGCTGCCACCTTCCGTGTGGGACAAGGAGCCGGATGTGTGCCTTTCTGGAAACAGGCCCTGCCGAGGACGAGAGCCATGAGATGTTCCTCCTCTGGGCAAGCCCCGGTTCTGAATCCTGTTGTGCCTGTGAATAGGCTGCAGGGGGACGGTGAAGACCAGCAACAGCTTTCAGGGCTGCCACCTTCCGTGTGGGACAAGGAGCCGGATGTGTGCCTTTCTGGAAACAGGCTCTGCCGAGGACGAGAGCCATGAGATGTTCCTCCTCTGGGCAAGCCCGGGTCCTGAATCCTGTTGTGCCTGTGAATAGGCTGCAGGGGGACGGTGAAGACCAGCAACAGCTTCCAGGTCTGCCACCTTCCGTGTGGGACAAGGAGCCGGACGTGTGCCTTTTCGGAAACAAGTTCTGCCGAGGACGAGAGCCATGAGATGTTCCTCCTCTGGGCAAGCCCGGGTCCCAGATCCTGTTGTGCCTGTGAATAGGCTGCAGGGGGACGGTGAACACCAGCAACAGCTTTCACGGCTGCCACCTTCCGTGTGGGACAAGGAGCCGGACGTGTGCCTTTCTGGAAACAGGCCGTGCCGAGGACGAGAGCCATGAGATGTTCCTCCTCTGGGCAAGCCCCGGTTCTGAATCCTGTTGTGCCTGTGAATAGGCTGCAGGGGGACGGTGAAGACCAGCAACAGCTTTCAGGGCTGCCACCTTCCGTGTGGGACAAGGAGCCGGTCTTGTGCCTTTATGGAAACAGGCCCTGCCGAGGACGAGAGCCATGAGATGTTCCTCCTCTGGGCAAGGCCGGGTCCCAGATCCTGTTGTGCCTATGAATAGGCTGCAGGGGGACGGTGAAGACCAGCAACAGCTTCCAGGGCTGCCACCTTCCGTGTGGGACAAGGAGCCGGATGTGTGCCTTTCTGGAAACAGGCCCTGCCGAGGACGAGAGCCATTAGATGTTCCTCCTCTGGCCACGCCAGGGTCCCAGATCCTGTTGTGCCTGTGAATAGGCTGCAGGGGGACGGTGAAGACCAGCAACAGCTTTCAGGGCTGCCACCTTCCGTGTGGGACAAGGAGCCGGACGTGTGCATTTTCGGAAACAGGATCTGCCGAGGACGAGAGCCATGAGATGTTCCTCCTCTGGGCAAGCCCGCGTCCAAATCCTGTTGTGCCTGTGAATAGGCTGCAGGGGGACGGTGAAGACCAGCAACAGCTTTCATGGCTGCCACCTTCCGTGTGGGACAAGGAGCCGGACGTGTCTTTCTGGATACAGGCCCTGCCGAGGACGAGAGCCATGAGATGTTCCTCCTCTGGGCAAGCCCGGGTCCCAGATCCTGTTGTGCCTGTGAATAGGCTGCAGGGGGACGGTGAAGACCAGCAACAGCTTTCACGGCTGCCACCTTCCGTGTGGGACAAGGAGCCGGATGAGTGCCTTTTCGGAGTCAGGCTCCGCCGAGGACGAGAGCCATGAGATGTTCCTCCTCTGGGCAAGCCCGGGTCCCAGATCCTGTTGTGCCTGTGAATAGTCTGCAGGGGGACGGTGAAGACCAGCAACATCTTTCAGGGCTGCCACCTTCCGTGTGGGACAAGGAGCCGGACGTGTGCCTTTTCGGAAACAAGCTCTGCCGAGGACGAGAGCCATGAGATGTTCCTCCTCTGGGCAAGCCCGGGTCCCAGATCCTGTTGTGCCTGTGAATAGGCTGCAGGGGGACGGTGAAGACCAGCAACAGCTTTCAGGGCTGCCACCTTCCGTGTGGGACAAGGAGCCGGACGTGTGCCTTTTCGGAATCAGGCTCTGCCGAGGACGAGAGCCATGAGATGTTCCTCCTCTAGGCAAGCCCGGGTCCAAATCCTGTTGTGCCTGTGAATAGGCTGCAGGGGGACGGTGAAGACCAGCAACAGCTTTCAGGGCTGCCACCTTCCGTGTGGGACAAGGAGCCGGACGTGTCTTTCTGGATACAGGCCCTGCCGAGGACGAGAGCCATGAGATGTTCCTTCTCTGGGCAAGCCCGGGTCCCAGATCCTGTTGTGCCTGTGAATAGGCTGCAGGGGGACGGTGAAGACCAGCAACAGCTTTCAGGGCTGCCACCTTCCGTGTGGGACAAGGAGCCGGACGTGTGCATTTTCGGAAACAGGACCTGCCGAGGACGAGAGCCATGAGATGTTCCTCCTCTGGGCAAGCCCGCGTTCAAATCCTGTTGTGCCTGTGAATAGGCTGCAGGGGGACGGTGAAGACCAGCAACAGCTTTCACGGCTGCAACCTTCCGTGTGGGACAAGGAGCCGGACGTGTCTTTCTGGATACAGGCCCTGCCGAGGACGAGAGCCATGAGATGTTCCTCCTCTGGGCAAGCCCGGGTCCCAGATCCTGTTGTGCCTGTGAATAGGCTGCAGGGGGACGGTGAAGACCAGCAACAGCTTTCAGGGCTGCCACCTTCCGTGTGGGACAAGGAGCCGGACGTGTGCCTTTCTGGAAACAGGCCGTGCCGAGGACGAGAGCCATGAGATGTTCCTCCTCTGGGCAAGCCCGGGTCCCAGATCCTGTTGTGCCTGTGAATAGGCTGCAGGGGGACGGTGAAGACCAGCAACAGCTTTCAGGGCTGCCACCTTCCGTGTGGGACAAGGAGCCGGATGTGTGCCTTTCTGGAAACAGGCCCTGCCGAGGACGAGAGCCATGAGATGTTCCTCCTCTGGGCAAGCCCCGGTTCTGAATCCTGTTGTGCCTGTGAATAGGCTGCAGGGGGACGGTGAAGACCAGCAACAGCTTTCAGGGCTGCCACCTTCCGTGTGGGACAAGGAGCCGGATGTGTGCCTTTTCGGAAACAGGCTCTGCCGAGGACGAGAGCCATGAGATGTTCCTCCTCTGGGCAAGCCCGGGTCCTGAATCCTGTTGTGCCTGTGAATAGGCTGCAGGGGGACGGTGAAGACCAGCAACAGCTTCCAGGGCTGCCACCTTCCGTGTGGGACAAGGAGCCGGATGTGTGCCTTTTCGGAAACAAGCTCTGCCGAGGACGAGAGCCATGAGATGTTCCTCCTCTGGGCAAGCCCGGGTCCCAGATCCTGTTGTGCCTGTGAATAGGCTGCAGGGGGACGGTGAACACCAGCAACAGCTTTCACGGCTGCCACCTTCCGTGTGGGACAAGGAGCCGGACGTGTGCCTTTCTGGAAACAGGCCGTGCCGAGGACGAGAGCCATGAGATGTTCCTCCTCTGGGCAAGCCCGGGTCCCAGATCCTGTTGTGCCTGTGAATAGGCTGCAGGGGGACGGTGAAGACCAGCAACAGCTTTCAGGGCTGCCACCTTCCGTGTGGGACAAGGAGCCGGATGAGTGCCTTTTCGGAAACAGGCTCTGCCGAGGACGAGAGCCATGAGATGTTCCTCCTCTGGGCAAGCCCGGGTCCCAGATCCTGTTGTGCCTGTGAATAGGCTGCAGGGGGACGGTGAAGACCAGCAACAGCTTTCAGGGCTGCCACCTTCCGTGTGGGACAAGGAGCCGGACGTGTGCCTTTTCGGAATCAGGTCCTGCGAGGACGAGAGCCATGAGATGTTCCTCCTCTAGGCAAGCCCGGGTCCAAATCCTGTTGTGCCTGTGAATAGGCTGCAGGGGGACGGTGAAGACCAGCAACAGCTTTCAGGGCTGCCACCTTCCGTGTGGGACAATGAGCCGGACGTGTCTTTCTGGATACAGGCCCTGCCGAGGACGAGAGCCATGAGATGTTCCTTCTCTGGGCAAGCCCGGGTCCCAGATCCTGTTGTGCCTGTGAATAGGCTGCAGGGGGACGGTGAAGACCAGCAACAGCTTTCAGGGCTGCCACCTTCCGTGTGGGACAAGGAGCCGGACGTGTGCATTTTCGGAAACAGGACCTGCCGAGGACGAGAGCCATGAGATGTTCCTCCTCTGGGCAAGCCCGGGTCCTGAATCCTGTTGTGCCTGTGAATAGGCTGCAGGGGGACGGTGAAGACCAGCAACAGCTTTCACGGCTGCAACCTTCCGTGTGGGACAAGGAGCCGGACGTGTCTTTCTGGATACAGGCCCTGCTGAGGACGAGAGCCATGAGATGTTCCTCCTCTGGGCAAGCCCGGGTCCCAGATCCTGTTGTGCCTGTGAATAGTCTGCAGGGGGACGGTGATGACCAGCAACATCTTTCAGGGCTGCCACCTTGCGTGTGGGATAAGGAGCCGGACGTGTGCCTTTTCGGAAACAAGCTCTGCCGAGGACGAGAGCCATGAGATGTTCCTCCTCTGGGCAAGCCCGGGTCCCAGATCCTGTTGTGCCTGTGAATAGGCTGCAGGGGGACGGTGAAGACCAGCAACAGCTTTCAGGGCTGCCACCTTCCGTGTGGGACAAGGAGCCGGACGTGTGCCTTTCTGGAAACAGGCCGTGCCGAGGACGAGAGCCATGAGATGTTCCTCCTCTGGGCAAGCCCGGGTCCCAGATCCTGTTGTGCCTGTGAATAGGCTGCAGGGGGACGGTGAAGACCAGCAACAGCTTTCAGGGCTGCCACCTTCCGTGTGGGACAAGGAGCCGGATGTGTGCCTTTCTGGAAACAGGCCCTGCCGAGGACGAGAGCCATGAGATGTTCCTCCTCTGGGCAAGCCCCGGTTCTGAATCCTGTTGTGCCTGTGAATAGGCTGCAGGGGGACGGTGAAGACCAGCAACAGCTTTCAGGGCTGCCACCTTCCGTGTGGGACAAGGAGCCGGATGTGTGCCTTTTCGGAAACAGGCTCTGCCGAGGACGAGAGCCATGAGATGTTCCTCCTCTGGGCAAGCCCGGGTCCTGAATCCTGTTGTGCCTGTGAATAGGCTGCAGGGGGACGGTGAAGACCAGCAACAGCTTCCAGGGCTGCCACCTTCCGTGTGGGACAAGGAGCCGGATGTGTGCCTTTTCGGAAACAAGCTCTGCCGAGGACGAGAGCCATGAGATGTTCCTCCTCTGGGCAAGCCCGGGTCCCAGATCCTGTTGTGCCTGTGAATAGGCTGCAGGGGGACGGTGAACACCAGCAACAGCTTTCACGGCTGCCACCTTCCGTGTGGGACAAGGAGCCGGACGTGTGCCTTTCTGGAAACAGGCCGTGCCGAGGACGAGAGCCATGAGATGTTCCTCCTCTGGGCAAGCCCGGGTCCCAGATCCTGTTGTGCCTGTGAATAGGCTGCAGGGGGACGGTGAAGACCAGCAACAGCTTCCAGGGCTGCCACCTTCCGTGTGGGACAAGGAGCCGGATGAGTGCCTTTTCGGAAACAGGCTCTGCCGAGGATGAGAGCCATGAGATGTTCCTCCTCTGGGCAAGCCCGGGTCCCAGATCCTGTTGTGCCTGTGAATAGGCTGCAGGGGGACGGTGAAGACCAGCAACAGCTTTCAGGGCTGCCACCTTCCGTGTGGGACAAGGAGCCGGTCTTGTGCCTTTATGGAAACAGGCCCTGCGAGGACGAGAGCCATGAGATGTTCCTCCTCTGGGCAAGCCCGGGTCCCAGATCCTGTTGTGCCTGTGAATAGGCTGCAGGGGGACGGTGAAGACCAGCAACAGCTTCCAGGGCTGCCACCTTCCGTGTGGGACAAGGAGCCGGACGTGTGCCTTTTCGGAAACAGGATCTGCCGAGGACGAGAGCCATGAGATGTTCCTCCTCTGGGCAAGCCCCGGTTCTGAATCCTGTTGTGCCTGTGAATAGGCTGCAGGGGGACGGTGAAGACCAGCAACAGCTTTCACGGCTGCCACCTTCCGTGTGGGACAAGGAGCCGGACGTGTGCCTTTCTGGAAACAGGCCGTGCCGAGGACGAGAGCCATGAGATGTTCCTCCTCTGGGCAAGCCCGGGTCCCAGATCCTGTTGTGCCTGTGAATAGGCTGCAGGGGGACGGTGAAGACCAGCAACAGCTTTCAGGGCTGCCACCTTGCGTGTGGGATAAGGAGCCGGACGTGTGCCTTTTCGGAAACAAGCTCTGCCGAGGACGAGAGCCATGAGATGTTCCTCCTCTGGGCTAGCCCGGGTCCCAGATCCTGTTGTGCCTGTGAATAGGCTGCAGGGGGACGGTGAACACCAGCAACAGCTTTCACGGCTGCCACCTTCCGTGTGGGACAAGGAGCCGGACGTGTGCCTTTCTGGAAACAGGCCGTGCCGAGGACGTGAGCCATGAGATGTTCCTCCTCTGGGCAAGCCCGGGTCCCAGATCCTGTTGTGCCTGTGAATAGGCTGCAGGGGGACGGTGAAGACCAGCAACAGCTTTCAGGGCTGCCACCTTCTGTGTGGGACAAGGAGCCGGACGTGTGCCTTTCTGGAAACAGGCCCTGCGGAGGACGAGAGCCATGAGATGTTCCTCCTCTGGGCAAGCCCCGGTTCTGAATCCTGTTGTGCCTGTGAATAGGCTGCAGGGGGACGGTGAAGACCAGCAACAGCTTTCAGGGCTGCCACCTTCCGTGTGGGACAAGGAGCCGGATGTGTGCCTTTTCGGAAACAGGCTCTGCCGAGGACGAGAGCCATGAGATGTTCCTCCTCTGGGCAAGCCCGGGTCCCAGATCCTGTTGTGCCTGTGAATAGGCTGCAGGGGGACGGTGAAGACCAGCAACAGCTTTCAGGGCTGCCACCTTCCGTGTGGGACAAGGAGCCGGACGTGTGCCTTTTCGGAAACAGGATCTGCCGAGGACGAGAGCCATGAGATGTTCCTCCTCTGGGCAGGCCCGCGTCCAAATCCTGTTGTGCCTGTGAATAGGCTGCAGGGGGACGGTGAAGACCAGCAACAGCTTTCACGGCTGCCATATTCCGTGTGGGACAAGGAGCCGGACGTGTGCGTTTTCGGAAACAGGCTCTGCCGAGGACGAGAGCCATGAGATGTTCCTCCTCTGGGCTAGCCCGGGTCCCAGATCCTGTTGTGCCTGTGAATAGGCTGCAGGGGGACGGTGAACACCAGCAACAGCTTTCACGGCTGCCACCTTCCGTGTGGGACAAGGAGCCGGACGTGTGCCTTTCTGGAAACAGGCCGTGCCGAGGACGTGAGCCATGAGATGTTCCTCCTCTGGGCAAGCCCGGGTCCCAGATCCTGTTGTGCCTGTGAATAGGCTGCAGGGGGACGGTGAAGACCAGCAACAGCTTTCAGGGCTGCCACCTTCTGTGTGGGACAAGGAGCCGGACGTGTGCCTTTCTGGAAACAGGCCCTGCCGAGGACGAGAGCCATGAGATGTTCCTCCTCTGGGCAAGCCCCGGTTCTGAATCCTGTTGTGCCTGTGAATAGGCTGCAGGGGGACGGTGAAGACCAGCAACAGCTTTCAGGGCTGCCACCTTCCGTGTGGGACAAGGAGCCGGATGTGTGCCTTTTCGGAAACAGGCTCTGCCGAGGACGAGAGCCATGAGATGTTCCTCCTCTGGGCAAGCCCGGGTCCTGAATCCTGTTGTGCCTGTGAATAGGCTGCAGGGGGACGATGAAGACCAGCAACAGCTTCCAGGGCTGCCACATTCCGTGTGGGACAAGGAGCCGGACGTGTGCCTTTCTGGAAACAGGCCGTGCCGAGGACGAGAGCCATGAGATGTTCCTCCTCTGGGCAAGCCCGGGTCCCAGATCCTGTTGTGCCTGTGAATAGGCTGCAGGGGGACGGTGAAGACCAGCAACAGCTTTCAGGGCTGCCACCTTCCGTGTGGGACAAGGAGCCGGATGAGTGCCTTTTCGGAGTCAGGCTCTGCCGAGGACGAGAGCCATGAGATGTTCCTCCTCTGGGCAAGCCCGGGTCCCAGATCCTGTTGTGCCTGTGAATAGGCTGCAGGGGGACGGTGAAGACCAGCAACAGCTTTCAGGGCTGCCACCTTCCGTGTGGGACAAGGAGCCGGATGTGTGCCTTTTCGGAAACAGGCTCTGCCGAGGACGAGAGCCATGAGATGTTCCTCCTCTGGGCAAGCCCGGGTCCTGAATCCTGTTGTGCCTGTGAATAGGCTGCAGGGGGACGGTGAACCAGCAACAGCTTCCAGGGCTGCCACCTTCCGTGTGGGACAAGGAGCCGGACGTGTGCCTTTTCGGAAACATGCTCTGCCGAGGACGAGAGCCATGAGATGTTCCTCCTCTGGGCTTGCCCGGGTCCCAGATCCTGTTGTGCCTGTGAATAGGCTGCAGGGGGACGGTGAACACCAGCAACAGCTTTCACGGCTGCCACCTTCCGTGTGGGACAAGGAGCCGGACGTGTGCCTTTCTGGAAACAGGCCGTGCCGAGGACGAGAGCCATGAGATGTTCCTCCTCTGGGCAAGCCCGGGTCCCAGATCCTGTTGTGCCTGTGAATAGGCTGCAGGGGGACGGTGAAGACCAGCAACAGCTTTCAGGGCTGCCACCTTCCGTGTGGGACAAGGAGCCGGACGTGTGCCTTTCTGGAAACAGGCCCTGCCGAGGACGAGAGCCATGAGATGTTCCTCCTCTGGGCAAGCCCCGGTTCTGAATCCTGTTGTGCCTGTGAATAGGCTGCAGGGGGACGGTAAAGACCAGCAACAGCTTTCAGGGCTGCCACCTTCCGTGTGGGACAAGGAGCCGGATGTGTGCCTTTTCGGAAACAGGCTCTGCCGAGGACGAGAGCCATGAGATGTTCCTCCTCTGGGCAAGCCCGGGTCCTGAATCCTGTTGTGCCTGTGAATAGGCTGCAGGGGGACGGTGAAGACCAGCAACAGCTTCCAGGGCTGCCACATTCCGTGTGGGACAAGGAGCCGGACGTGTGCCTTTCTGGAAACAGGCCGTGCCGAAGACGAGAGCCATGAGATGTTCCTCCTCTGGGCAAGCCCGGGTCCCAGATCCTGTTGTGCCTGTGAATAGGCTGCAGGGGGACGGTGAAGACCAGCAACAGCTTTCAGGGCTGCCACCTTCCGTGTGGGACAAGGAGCCGGATGAGTGCCTTTTCGGAGTCAGGCTCTGCCGAGGACGAGAGCCATGAGATGTTCCTCCTCTGGGCAAGCCCGGGTCCCAGATCCTGTTGTGCCTGTGAATAGGCTGCAGGGGGACGGTGAAGACCAGCAACAGCTTTCAGGGCTGCCACCTTCCGTGTGGGACAAGGAGCCGGATGTGTGCCTTTTCGGAAACAGGCTCTGCCGAGGACGAGAGCCATGAGATGTTCCTCCTCTGGGCAAGCCCGGGTCCTGAATCCTGTTGTGCCTGTGAATAGGCTGCAGGGGGACGGTGAACCAGCAACAGCTTCCAGGGCTGCCACCTTCCGTGTGGGACAAGGAGCTGGACGTGTGCCTTTCTGGAAACAGGCCGTGCCGAGGACGAGAGCCATGAGATGTTCCTCCTCTGGGCAAGTCCCGGTTCTGAATCCTGTTGTGCCTGTGAATAGGCTGCAGGGGGACGGTGAAGACCAGCAATAGCTTTCAGGGCTGCCACCTTCCGTGTGGGACAAGGAGCCAGACGTGTGCCTTTTCGGAAACAGGCTCTGCCGAGGACGAGAGCCATGAGATGTTCCTCCTCTGGGCAAGCCCGGGTCCCAGATCCTGTTGTGCCTGTGAATAGGCTGCAGGGGGACGGTGAAGACCAGCAACAGCTTTCAGGGCTGCCACCTTCCGTGTGGGACAAGGAGCCGGACGTGTGCCTTTTCGGAAACAGGATCTGCCGAGGACGAGAGCCATGAGATGTTCCTCCTCTGGGCAGGCCCGCGTCCAAATCCTGTTGTGCCTGTGAATAGGCTGCAGGGGGACGGTGAAGACCAGCAACAGCTTTCACGGCTGCCATATTCCGTGTGGGACAAGGAGCCGGACGTGTGCGTTTTCGGAAACAGGCTCTGCCGAGGACGAGAGCCATGAGATGTTCCACCTCTGGGCAAGCCCGGGTCCTGAATCCTGTTGTGCCTGTGAATAGGCTGCAGGGGGACGGTGAAGACCAGCAACATCTTTCAGGGCTGCCACCTTCCGTGTGGGACAAGGAGCCGGACGTGTCTTTCTGGATACAGGCCCTGCCGAGGACGAGAGCCATGAGATGTTCCTCCTCTGGGCAAGCCCGGGTCCCAGATCCTGTTGTGCCTGTGAATAGGCTGCAGGGGGACGGTGAAGACCAGCAACAGCTTTCACGGCTGCCACCTTCCGTGTGGGACAAGGAGCCGGATGAGTGCCTTTTCGGAGTCAGGCTCTGCCGAGGACGAGAGCCATGAGATGTTCCTCCTCTGGGCAAGCCCGGGTCCCAGATCCTGTTGTGCCTGTGAATAGGCTGCAGGGGGACGGTGAAGACCAGCAACATCTTTCAGGGCTGCCACCTTCCGTGTGGGACAAGGAGCCGGATGTGTGCCTTTCTGGAAACAGGCCGTGCCGAGGACGAGAGCCATGAGATGTTCCTCCTCTGGGCAAGTCCCGGTTCTGAATCCTGTTGTGCCTGTGAATAGGCTGCAGGGGGACGGTGAAGACCAGCAATAGCTTTCAGGGCTGCCACCTTCCGTGTGGGACAAGGAGCCAGACGTGTGCCTTTTCGGAAACAGGCTCTGCCGAGGACGAGAGCCATGAGATGTTCCTCCTCTGGGCAAGCCCGGGTCCCAGATCCTGTTGTGCCTGTGAATAGACTGCAGGGGGACGGTGAAGACCAGCAACAGCTTTCAGGGCTGCCACCTTCCGTGTGGGACAAGGAGCCGGATGTGTGCCTTTTCGGAAACAGGCTCTGCCGAGGACGAGAGCCATGAGATGTTCCTCCTCTGGGCAAGCCCGGGTCCTGAATCCTGTTGTGCCTGTGAATAGGCTGCAGGGGGACGGTGAAGACCAGCAACAGCTTTCAGGGCTGCCACCTTCCGTGTGGGACAATGAGCCGGTCTTGTGCCTTTATGGAAACAGGCCCTGCAGAGGACGAGAGCCATGAGATGTTCCTCCTCTGGGCAAGGCCGGGTCCCAGATCCTGTTGTGCCTGTGAATAGGCTGCAGGGGGACGGTGAAGACCAGCAACAGCTTCCAGGGCTGCCACCTTCCGTGTGGGACAAGGAGCCGGACGTGTGCCTTTTCGGAAACAAGCTCTGCCGAGGACGAGAGCCATGAGATGTTCCTCCTCTGGGCAAGCCCGGGTCCCAGATCCTGTTGTGCCTGTGAATAGGCTGCAGGGGGACGGTGAACACCAGCAACAGCTTTCACAGCTGCCACCTTCACTGTGGGACCAGGAGCCGGACGTGTGCCTTTCTGAAACAGGCCGTGCCGAGGACGAGAGCCATGAGATGTTCCTCCTCTGGGCAAGCCCGGGTCCCAGAACCTGTTGTGCCTGTGAATAGGCTACAGGGGGACAGTGAAGACCAGCAACAGCTTTCAGGGCTGCCACCTTCCGTGTGGGACAAGGAGCCGGACGTGTGCCTTTTCGGAAACAGGATCTGCCGAGGACGAGAGCCATGAGATGTTCCTCCTCTGGGCAAGCCCGGGTCCCAGATCCTGTTGTGCCTGTGAATAGGCAGCAGGGGGACGGTGAAGACCAGCAACAGCTTTCACGGCTGCCACCTTCCGTGTGGGACAAGGAGCCGGACGTGTCTTTCTGGATACAGGCCCTGCCGAGGACGAGAGCCATGAGATGTTCCTCCTCTGGGCAAGCCCGGGTCCCAGATCCTGTTGTGCCTGTGAATAGGCTGCAGGGGGACGGTGAAGACCAGCAACAGCTTTCACGGCTGCCACCTTCCGTGTGGGACAAGGAGCCGGATGAGTGCCTTTTCGGAGTCAGGCTCTGCCGAGGACGAGAGCCATGAGATGTTCCTCCTCTGGGCAAGCCCGGGTCCCAGATCCTGTTGTGCCTGTGAATAGGCTGCAGGGGGACGGTGAACACCAGCAACAGCTTTCACGGCTGCCACCTTCACTGTGGGACAATGAGCCGGACGTGTGCCTTTCTGGAAACAGGCCGTGCCGAGGACGAGAGCCATGAGATGTTCCTCCTCTGGGCAAGCCCGGGTCCCAGATCCTGTTGTGCCTGTGAATAGGCTACAGGGGGACGGTGAAGACCAGCAACAGCTTTCAGGGCTGCCACCTTCCGTGTGGGACAAGGAGCCGGACGTGTCTTTCTGGATACAGGCCCTGCCGAGGACGAGAGCCATGAGATGTTCCTTCTCTGGGCAAGCCCGGGTCCCAGATCCTGTTGTGCCTGTGAATAGGCTGCAGGGGGACGGTGAAGACCAGCAACAGCTTTCAGGGCTGCCACCTTCCGTGTGGGACAAGGAGCCGGACGTGTGCCTTTTCGGAAACAGGATCTGCCGAGGACGAGAGCCATGAGATGTTCCTCCTCTGGGCAAGCCCGCGTCCAAATCCTGTTGTGCCTGTGAATAGGCTGCAGGGGGACGGTGAAGACCAGCAACAGCTTTCACGGCTGCCACATTCCGTGTGGGAAAAGGAGCCGGACGTGTCTTTCTGGATACAGGCCCTGCCGAGGACGAGAGCCATGAGATGTTCCTCCTCTGGGCAAGCCCGGGTCCTGAATCCTGTTGTGCCTGTGAATAGGCTGCAGGGGGACGGTGAAGACCAGCAACAGCTTTCAGGGCTGCCACCTTCCGTGTGGGACAAGGAGCCGGATGAGTGCCTTTAAGGAGTCAGGCTCTGCCGAGGACGAGAGCCATGAGATGTTCCTCCTCTGGGCAAGCCCGGGTCCCAGATCCTGTTGTGCCTGTGAATAGGCTACAGGGGGACGGTGAAGACCAGCAACAGCTTTCAGGGCTGCCAGCTTCCGTGTGGGACAAGGAGCCGGACGTGTCTTTCTGGATACAGGCCCTGCCGAGGACGAGAGCCATGAGATGTTCCTTCTCTGGGCAAGCCCGGGTCCCAGATCCTGTTGTGCCTGTGAATAGGCTGCAGGGGGACGGTGAAGACCAGCAACAGCTTTCAGGGCTGCCACCTTCCGTGTGGGACAAGGAGCCGGACGTGTGCCTTTTCGGAAACAGGATCTGCCGAGGACGAGAGCCATGAGATGTTCCTCCTCTGGGCAGGCCCGCGTCCAAATCCTGTTGTGCCTGTGAATAGGCTGCAGGGGGACGGTGAAGACCAGCAACAGCTTTCACGGCTGCCATATTCCGTGTGGGACAAGGAGCCGGACGTGTGCGTTTTCGGACACAGGCTCTGCCGAGGACGAGAGCCATGAGATGTTCCACCTCTGGGCAAGCCCGGGTCCTGAATCCTGTTGTGCCTGTGAATAGGCTGCAGGGGGACGGTGAAGACCAGCAACAGCTTTCACGGCTGCCACCTTCCGTGTGGGACAAGGAGCCGGACGTGTCTTTCTGGATACAGGCCCTGCCGAGGACGAGAGCCATGAGATGTTCCTCCTCTGGGCAAGCCCGGGTCCCAGATCCTGTTGTGCCTGTGAATAGGCTGCAGGGGGACGGTGAAGACCAGCAACAGCTTTCACGGCTGCCACCTTCCGTGTGGGACAAGGAGCCGGATGAGTGCCTTTTCGGAGTCAGGCTCTGCCGAGGACGAGAGCCATGAGATGTTCCTCCTCTGGGCAAGCCCGGGTCCCAGATCCTGTTGTGCCTGTGAATAGGCTGCAGGGGGACGGTGAAGACCAGCAACATCTTTCAGGGCTGCCACCTTCCGTGTGGGACAAGGAGCCGGATGTGTGCCTTTTCGGAAACAGGCTCTGCCGAGGACGAGAGCCATGAGATGTTCCTCCTCTGGGCAAGCCCGGGTCCTGAATCCTGTTGTGCCTGTGAATAGGCTGCAGGGGGACGGTGAACCAGCAACAGCTTCCAGGGCTGCCACCTTCCGTGTGGGACAAGGAGCTGGACGTCTGCCTTTCTGGAAACAGGCCGTGCCGAGGACGAGAGCCATGAGATGTTCCTCCTCTGGGCAAGTCCCGGTTCTGAATCCTGTTGTGCCTGTGAATAGGCTGCAGGGGGACGGTGAAGACCAGCAATAGCTTTCAGGGATGCCACCTTCCGTGTGGGACAAGGAGCCAGACGTGTGCCTTTTCGGAAACAGGCTCTGCCGAGGACGAGAGCCATGAGATGTTCCTCCTCTGGGCAAGCCCGGGTCCCAGATCCTGTTGTGCCTGTGAATAGACTGCAGGGGGACGGTGAAGACCAGCAACAGCTTTCAGGGCTGCCACCTTCCGTGTGGGACAAGGAGCCGGATGTGTGCCTTTTCGGAAACAGGCTCTGCCGAGGACGAGAGCCATGAGATGTTCCTCCTCTGGGCAAGCCCGGGTCCTGAATCCTGTTGTGCCTGTGAATAGGCTGCAGGGGGACGGTGAAGACCAGCAACAGCTTTCAGGGCTGCCACCTTCCGTGTGGGACAATGAGCCGGTCTTGTGCCTTTATGGAAACAGGCCCTGCAGAGGACGAGAGCCATGAGATGTTCCTCCTCTGGGCAAGGCCGGGTCCCAGATCCTGTTGTGCCTGTGAATAGGCTGCAGGGGGACGGTGAAGACCAGCAACAGCTTCCAGGGCTGCCACCTTCCGTGTGGGACAAGGAGCCGGACGTGTGCCTTTTCGGAAACAAGCTCTGCCGAGGACGAGAGCCATGAGATGTTCCTCCTCTGGGCAAGCCCGGGTCCCAGATCCTGTTGTGCCTGTGAATAGGCTGCAGGGGGACGGTGAACACCAGCAACAGCTTTCACAGCTGCCACCTTCACTGTGGGACCAGGAGCCGGACGTGTGCCTTTCTGAAACAGGCCGTGCCGAGGACGAGAGCCATGAGATGTTCCTCCTCTGGGCAAGCCCGGGTCCCAGAACCTGTTGTGCCTGTGAATAGGCTACAGGGGGACAGTGAAGACCAGCAACAGCTTTCAGGGCTGCCACCTTCCGTGTGGGACAAGGAGCCGGACGTGTGCCTTTTCGGAAACAGGATCTGCCGAGGACGAGAGCCATGAGATGTTCCTCCTCTGGGCAAGCCCGGGTCCCAGATCCTGTTGTGCCTGTGAATAGGCTGCAGGGGGACGGTGAAGACCAGCAACAGCTTTCACGGCTGCCACCTTCCGTGTGGGACAAGGAGCCGGAAGTGTCTTTCTGGATACAGGCCCTGCCGAGGACGAGAGCCATGAGATGTTCCTCCTCTGGGCAAGCCCGGGTCCCAGATCCTGTTGTGCCTGTGAATAGGCTGCAGGGGGACGGTGAAGACCAGCAACAGCTTTCACGGCTGCCACCTTCCGTGTGGGACAAGGAGCCGGATGAGTGCCTTTTCGGAGTCAGGCTCTGCCGAGGACGAGAGCCATGAGATGTTCCTCCTCTGGGCAAGCCCGGGTCCCAGATCCTGTTGTGCCTGTGAATAGGCTACAGGGGGACGGTGAAGACCAGCAACAGCTTTCAGGGCTGCCAGCTTCCGTGTGGGACAAGGAGCCGGACGTGTCTTTCTGGATACAGGCCCTGCCGAGGACGAGAGCCATGAGATGTTCCTTCTCTGGGCAAGCCCGGGTCCCATATAATGTTGTGCCTGTGAATAGGCTGCAGGGGGACGGTGAAGACCAGCAACAGCTTTCAGGGCTGCCACCTTCCGTGTGGGACAAGGAGCCGGACGTGTGCCTTTTCGGAAACAGGATCTGCCGAGGACGAGAGCCATGAGATGTTCCTCCTCTGGGCAAGCCCGCGTCCAAATCCTGTTGTGCCTGTGAATAGGCTGCAGGGGGACGGTGAAGACCAGCAACAGCTTTCACGGCTGCCACATTCCGTGTGGGAAAAGGAGCCGGACGTGTCTTTCTGGATACAGGCCCTGCCGAGGACGAGAGCCATGAGATGTTCCTCCTCTGGGCAAGCCCGGGTCCCAGATCCTGTTGTGCCTGTGAATAGGCTGCAGGGGGACGGTGAAGACCAGCAACAGCTTTCAGGGCTGCCACCTTCCGTGTGGGACAAGGAGCCGGATGTGTGCCTTTTCGGAAACAGGCTCTGCCGAGGACGAGAGCCATGAGATGTTCCTCCTCTGGGCAAGCCCGGGTCCTGAATCCTGTTGTGCCTGTGAATAGGCTGCAGGGGGACGGTGAACCAGCAACAGCTTCCAGGGCTGCCACCTTCCGTGTGGGACAAGGAGCCGGACGTGTGCCTTTCTGGAAACAGGCCGTGCCGAGGACGAGAGCCATGAGATGTTCCTCCTCTGGGCAAGGCCGGGTCCCAGATCCTGTTGTGCCTGTGAATAGGCTGCAGGGGGACGGTGAAGACCAGCAACAGCTTCCAGGGCTGCCACCTTCCGTGTGGGACAAGGAGCCGGACGTGTGCCTTTTCGGAAACAGGCTCTGCCGAGGACGAGAGCAATGAGATGTTCCTCCTCTGGGCAAGCCCGGGTCCCAGATAATGTTGTGCCTGTGAATAGGCTGCAGGGGGACGGTGAAGACCAGCAACAGCTTTCAGGGCTGCCACCTTCCGTGTGGGACAAGGAGCCGGACGTGTGCCTTTTCGGAAACAGGATCTGCCGAGGACGAGAGCCATGAGATGTTCCTCCTCTGGGCAAGCCCGTGTCCAAATCCTGTTGTGCCTGTGAATAGGCTGCAGGGGGACGGTGAAGACCAGCAACAGCTTTCACGGCTGCCACATTCCGTGTGGGAAAAGGAGCCGGACGTGTCTTTCTGGATACAGGCCCTGCCGAGGACGAGAGCCATGAGATGTTCCTCCTCTGGGCAAGCCCGGGTCCCAGATCCTGTTGTGCCTGTGAATAGGCTGCAGGGGGACGGTGAAGACCAGCAACAGCTTTCAGGGCTGCCACCTTCCGTGTGGGACAAGGAGCCGGATGTGTGCCTTTTCGGAAACAGGCTCTGCCGAGGACGAGAGCCATGAGATGTTCCTCCTCTGGGCAAGCCCGGGTCCTGAATCCTGTTGTGCCTGTGAATAGGCTGCAGGGGGACGGTGAACCAGCAACAGCTTCCAGGGCTGCCACCTTCCGTGTGGGACAAGGAGCCGGACGTGTGCCTTTTCGGAAACAGGCTCTGCCGAGGACGAGAGCCATGAGATGTTCCTCCTCTGGGCAAGCCCGGGTCCTGAATCCTGTTGTGCCTGTGAATAGGCTGCAGGGGGACGGTGAAGACCAGCAACAGCTTTCAGGGCTGCCACCTTCCGTGTGGGACAATGAGCCGGTCTTGTGCCTTTATGGAAACAGGCCCTGCAGAGGACGAGAGCCATGAGATGTTCCTCCTCTGGGCAAGGCCGGGTCCCAGATCCTGTTGTGCCTGTGAATAGGCTGCAGGGGGACGGTGAAGACCAGCAACAGCTTCCAGGGCTGCCACCTTCCGTGTGGGACAAGGAGCCGGACGTGTGCCTTTTCGGAAACAAGCTCTGCCGAGGACGAGAGCCATGAGATGTTCCTCCTCTGGGCAAGCCCGGGTCCCAGATCCTGTTGTGCCTGTGAATAGGCTGCAGGGGGACGGTGAACACCAGCAACAGCTTTCACAGCTGCCACCTTCACTGTGGGACCAGGAGCCGGACGTGTGCCTTTCTGAAACAGGCCGTGCCGAGGACGAGAGCCATGAGATGTTCCTCCTCTGGGCAAGCCCGGGTCCCAGAACCTGTTGTGCCTGTGAATAGGCTACAGGGGGACAGTGAAGACCAGCAACAGCTTTCAGGGCTGCCACCTTCCGTGTGGGACAAGGAGCCGGACGTGTGCCTTTTCGGAAACAGGATCTGCCGAGGACGAGAGCCATGAGATGTTCCTCCTCTGGGCAAGCCCGGGTCCCAGATCCTGTTGTGCCTGTGAATAGGCTGCAGGGGGACGGTGAAGACCAGCAACAGCTTTCACGGCTGCCACCTTCCGTGTGGGACAAGGAGCCGGACGTGTCTTTCTGGATACAGGCCCTGCCGAGGACGAGAGCCATGAGATGTTCCTCCTCTGGGCAAGCCCGGGTCCCAGATCCTGTTGTGCCTGTGAATAGGCTGCAGGGGGACGGTGAAGACCAGCAACAGCTTTCAGGGCTGCCACCTTCCGTGTGGGACAAGGAGCCGGATGAGTGCCTTTAAGGAGTCAGGCTCTGCCGAGGACGAGAGCCATGAGATGTTCCTCCTCTGGGCAAGCCCGGGTCCCAGATCCTGTTGTGCCTGTGAATAGTCTACAGGGGGACAGTGAAGACCAGCAACAGCTTTCAGGGCTGCCACCTTCCGTGTGGGACAAGGAGCCGGACGTGTCTTTCTGAATACAGGCCCTGCCGAGGACGAGAGCCATGAGATGTTCCTTCTCTGGGCAAGCCCGGGTCCCAGATCCTGTTGTGCCTGTGAATAGGCTGCAGGGGGACGGTGAAGACCAGCAACAGCTTTCAGGGCTGCCACCTTCCGTGTGGGACAAGGAGCCGGACGTGTGCCTTTTCGGAAACAGGATCTGCCGAGGACGAGAGCCATGAGATGTTCCTCCTCTGGGCAAGCCCGCGTCCAAATCCTGTTGTGCCTGTGAATAGGCTGCAGGGGGACGGTGAAGACCAGCAACAGCTTTCACGGCTGCCACCTTCCGTGTGGGACAAGGAGCCGGACGTGTCTTTCTGGATACAGGCCCTGCCGAGGACGAGAGCCATGAGATGTTCCTCCTCTGGGCAAGCCCGGGTCCCAGATCCTGTTGTGCCTGTGAATAGGCTGCAGGGGGACGGTGAAGACCAGCAACAGCTTTCAGGGCTGCCACCTTCCGTGTGGGACAAGGAGCCGGATGAGTGCCTTTTCGGAAACAGGCTCTGCCGAGGACGAGAGCCATGAGATGTTCCTCCTCTGGGCAAGCCCGGGTCCCAGATCCTGTTGTGCCTGTGAATAGGCTGCAGGGGGACGGTGAACACCAGCAACAGCTTTCACGGCTGCCACCTTCCGTGTGGGACAATGAGCCGGTCTTGTGCCTTTATGGAAACAGGCCCTGCGAGGACGAGAGCCATGAGATGTTCCTCCTCTGGGCAAGCCCGGGTCCCAGATCCTGTTGTGCCTGTGAATAGGCTGCAGGGGGACGGTGAAGACCAGCAACAGCTTTCACGGCTGCCACCTTCACTGTGGGACAAGGAGCCGGACGTGTGCCTTTCTGGAAACAGTCCCTGCGAAGGACGAGAGCCATGAGATGTTCCTCCTCTGGGCAAGCCCCGGTTCTGAATCCTGTTGTGCCTGTGAATAGGCTGCAGGGGGACGGTGAAGACCAGCAACAGCTTTCAGGGCTGCCACCTTCCGTGTGGGACAAGGAGCCGGATGTGTGCCTTTTCGGAAACAGGCTCTGCCGAGGACGAGAGCCATGAGATGTTCCTCCTCTGGGCAAGCCCGGGTCCTGAATCCTGTTGTGCCTGTGAATAGGCTGCAGGGGGACGGTGAAGACCAGCAACAGCTTCCAGGGCTGCCACCTTCCGTGTGGGACAATGAGCCGGTCTTGTGCCTTTCTGGAAACAGGCCGTGCCGAGGACGAGAGCCATGAGATGTTCCTCCTCTGGGCAAGGCCGGGTCCCAGATCCTGTTGTGCCTGTGAATAGGCTGCAGGGGGACGGTGAAGACCAGCAACAGCTTTCACGGCTGCCACCTTCACTGTGGGACAAGGAGCCGGACGTGTGCCTTTCTGGAAACAGGCCCTGCCGAGGACGAGAGCCATGAGATGTTCCTCCTCTGGGCAAGCCCGGGTCCCAGATCCTGTTGTGCCTGTGAATAGGCTGCAGGGGGACGGTGAAGACCAGCAACAGCTTCCAGGGCTGCCACCTTCCCTGTGGGACAAGGAGCCGGACGTGTGCCTTTTCGGAAACAAGCTCTGCCGAGGACGAGAGCCATGAGATGTTCCTCCTCTGGGCAAGCCCGGGTCCCAGATCCTGTTGTGCCTGTGAATAGGCTGCAGGGGGACGGTGAAGACCAGCAACAGCTTCCAGGGCTGCCACCTTCCGTGTGGGACAAGGAGCCGGATGTGTGCCTTTTCGGAAACAAGCTCTGCCGAGGACGAGAGCCATGAGATGTTCCTCCTCTGGGCAAGCCCGCGTCCAAATCCTGTTGTGCCTGTGAATAGGCTGCAGGGGGACGGTGAAGACCAGCAACAGCTTTCACGGCTGCCACATTCCGTGTGGGACAAGGAGCCGGACGTGTGCGTTTTCGGAAACAGGCTCTGCCGAGGACGAGAGCCATGAGATGTTCCTCCTCTGGGCAAGCCCGGGTCCTGAATCCTGTTGTGCCTGTGAATAGGCTGCAGGGGGACGGTGAAGACCAGCAACAGCTTTCACGGCTGCCACCTTCCGTGTGGGACAAGGAGCCGGACGTGTCTTTCTGGATACAGGCCCTGCCGAGGACGAGAGCCATGAGATGTTCCTCCTCTGGGCAAGCCCGGGTCCCAGATCCTGTTGTGCCTGTGAATAGGCTGCAGGGGGACGGTGAAGACCAGCAACAGCTTTCACGGCTGCCACCTTCCGTGTGGGACAAGGAGTCGGATGAGTGCCTTTTCGGAGTCAGGCTCTGCCGAGGACGAGAGCCATGAGATGTTCCTCCTCTGGGCAAGCCCGGGTCCCAGATCCTGTTGTGCCTGTGAATAGGCTGCAGGGGGACGGTGAAGACCAGCAACAGCTTTCAGGGCTGCCACCTTCCGTGTGGGACAAGGAGCCGGATGTGTGCCTTTTCGGAAACAGGCTCTGCCGAGGACGAGAGCCATGAGATGTTCCTCCTCTGGGCAAGCCCGGGTCCTGAATCCTGTTGTGCCTGTGAATAGGCTGCAGGGGGACGGTGAAGACCAGCAACAGCTTCCAGGGCTGCCACCTTCCGTGTGGGACAAGGAGCCGGATGTGTGCCTTCCTGGATACAGGCCCTGCCGAGGACGAGAGCCATGAGATGTTCCTCCTCTGGGCAAGCCCGGGTCCCAGATCCTGTTGTGCCTGTGAATAGGCTGCAGGGGGACGGTGAAGACCAGCAACAGCTTTCAGGGCTGCCACCTTCCATGTGGGACAAGGAGCCGGACGTGTGCCTTTTCGGAATCAGGCTCTGCCGAGGACGAGAGCCATGAGATGTTCCTCCTCTGGGCAAGCCCGGGTCCAAATCCTGTTGTGCCTGTGAATAGGCTGCAGGGGGACGGTGAAGACCAGCAACAGCTTTCAGGGCTGCCACCTTCCGTGTGGGACAAGGAGCCGGATGTGTGCCTTTCTGGAAACAGGCCCTGCCGAGGACGAGAGCCATTAGATGTTCCTCCTCTGGGCAAGCCCCGGTTCTGAATCCTGTTGTGCCTGTGAATAGGCTGCAGGGGGACGGTGAAGACCAGCAAGAGCTTTCAGGGCTGCCACCTTCCGTGTGGGACAAGGAGCCAGACGTGTGCCTTTTCGGAAACAGGCTCTGCCGAGGACGAGAGCCATGAGATGTTCCTCCTCTGGGCAAGCCCGGGTCCCAGATCCTGTTGTGCCTGTGAATAGACTGCAGGGGGACGGTGAAGACCAGCAACAGCTTTCAGGGCTGCCACCTTCCGTGTGGGACAAGGAGCCGGACGTGTGCCTTTTCGGAAACAGGCTCTGCCGAGGACGAGAGCCATGAGATGTTCCTCCTCTGGGCAAGCCCGGGTCCTGAATCCTGTTGTGCCTGTGAATAGGCTGCAGGGGGACGGTGAACACCAGCAACAGCTTTCACGGCTGCCACCTTCACTGTGGGACCAGGAGCCGGACGTGTGCCTTTCTGGAAACAGGCCGTGCCGAGGACGAGAGCCATGAGATGTTCCTCCTCTGGGCAAGCCCGGGTCCCAGAACCTGTTGTGCCTGTGAATAGGCTGCAGGGGGACGGTGAAGACCAGCAACAGCTTTCAGGGCTGCCACCTTCCGTGTGGGACAAGGAGCCGGACGTGTGCCTTTTCGGAAACAGGATCTGCCGAGGACGAGAGCCATGAGATGTTCCTCCTCTGGGCAAGCCCGCGTCCAAATCCTGTTGTGCCTGTGAATAGGCTGCAGGGGGACGGTGAAGACCAGCAACAGCTTTCACGGCTGCCACCTTCCGTGTGGGACAAGGAGCCGGACGTGTCTTTCTGGATACAGGCCCTGCCGAGGACGAGAGCCATGAGATGTTCCTCCTCTGGGCAAGCCCGGGTCCCAGATCCTGTTGTGCCTGTGAATAGGCTGCAGGGGGACGGTGAAGACCAGCAACAGCTTTCACGGCTGCCACCTTCCGTGTGGGACAAGGAGCCGGATGAGTGCCTTTTCGGAGTCAGGCTCTGCCGAGGACGAGAGCCATGAGATGTTCCTCCTCTGGGCAAGCCCGGGTCCCAGATCCTGTTGTGCCTGTGAATAGGCTGCAGGGGGACGGTGAACACCAGCAACAGCTTTCACGGCTGCCACCTTCCGTGTGGGACAAGGAGCCGGACGTGTGCCTTTCTGGAAACAGGCCGTGCCGAGGACGAGAGCCATGAGATGTTCCTCCTCTGGGCAAGCCCGGGTCCCAGATCCTGTTGTGCCTGTGAATAGGCTACAGGGGGACGGTGAAGACCAGCAACAGCTTTCAGGGCTGCCAGCTTCCGTGTGGGACAAGGAGCCGGACGTGTCTTTCTGGATACAGGCCCTGCCGAGGACGAGAGCCATGAGATGTTCCTCCTCTGGGCAAGCCCGGGTCCCAGATCCTGTTGTGCCTGTGAATAGGCTGCAGGGGGACGGTGAAGACCAGCAACAGCTTTCAGGGCTGCCACCTTCCGTGTGGGACAAGGAGCCGGATGAGTGCCTTTAAGGAGTCAGGCTCTGCCGAGGACGAGAGCCATGAGATGTTCCTCCTCTGGGCAAGCCCGGGTCCCAGATCCTGTTGTGCCTGTGAATAGTCTACAGGGGGACGGTGAAGACCAGCAACAGCTTTCAGGGCTGCCACCTTCACTGTGGGACCAGGAGCCGGACGTGTGCCTTTCTGGAAACAGGCCGTGCCGAGGACGAGAGCCATGAGATGTTCCTTCTCTGGGCAAGCCCGGGTCCCAGAACCTGTTGTGCCTGTGAATAGGCTACAGGGGGACAGTGAAGACCAGCAACAGCTTTCAGGGCTGCCACCTTCCGTGTGGGACAAGGAGCCGGACGTGTCTTTCTGGATACAGGCCCTGCCGAGGACGAGAGCCATGAGATGTTCCTTCTCTGGGCAAGCCCGGGTCCCAGATCCTGTTGTGCCTGTGAATAGGCTGCAGGGGGACGGTGAACACCAGCAACAGCTTTCAGGGCTGCCACCTTCCGTGAGGGACAAGGAGCCGGACGTGTGCCTTTTCGGAAACAGGATCTGCCGAGGACGAGAGCCAAGAGATGTTCCTCCTCTGGGCAAGCCCGCGTTCAAATCCTGTTGTGCCTGTGAATAGGCTGCAGGGGGACGGTGAAGACCAGCAACAGCTTTCACGGCTGCCACCTTCCGTGTGGGACAAGGAGCCGGACGTGTCTTTCTGGATACAGGCCCTGCCGAGGACGAGAGCCATGAGATGTTCCTCCTCTGGGCAAGCCCGGGTCCCAGATCCTGTTGTGCCTGTGAATAGGCTGCAGGGGGACGGTGAAGACCAGCAACAGCTTTCAGGGCTGCCACCTTCCGTGTGGGACAAGGAGCCGGATGAGTGCCTTTAAGGAGTCAGGCTCTGCCGAGGACGAGAGCCATGAGATGTTCCTCCTCTGGGCAAGCCCGGGTCCCAGATCCTGTTGTGCCTGTGAATAGTCTACAGGGGGACGGTGAAGACCAGCAACAGCTTTCAGGGCTGCCACCTTCACTGTGGGACCAGGAGCCGGACGTGTGCCTTTCTGGAAACAGGCCGTGCCGAGGACGAGAGCCATGAGATGTTCCTTCTCTGGGCAAGCCCGGGTCCCAGAACCTGTTGTGCCTGTGAATAGGCTACAGGGGGACAGTGAAGACCAGCAACAGCTTTCAGGGCTGCCACCTTCCGTGTGGGACAAGGAGCCGGACGTGTCTTTCTGGATACAGGCCCTGCCGAGGACGAGAGCCATGAGATGTTCCTTCTCTGGGCAAGCCCGGGTCCCAGATCCTGTTGTGCCTGTGAATAGGCTGCAGGGGGACGGTGAAGACCAGCAACAGCTTTCAGGGCTGCCACCTTCCGTGAGGGACAAGGAGCCGGACGTGTGCCTTTTCGGAAACAGGATCTGCCGAGGACGAGAGCCAAGAGATGTTCCTCCTCTGGGCAAGCCCGCGTTCAAATCCTGTTGTGCCTGTGAATAGGCTGCAGGGGGACGGTGAAGACCAGCAACAGCTTTCACGGCTGCCACCTTCCGTGTGGGACAAGGAGCCGGACGTGTCTTTCTGGATACAGGCCCTGCCGAGGACGAGAGCCATGAGATGTTCCTCCTCTGGGCAAGCCCGGGTCCCAGATCCTGTTGTGCCTGTGAATAGGCTGCAGGGGGACGGTGAAGACCAGCAACAGCTTTCAGGGCTGCCACCTTCCGTGTGGGACAAGGAGCCGGATGAGTGCCTTTAAGGAGTCAGGCTCTGCCGAGGACGAGAGCCATGAGATGTTCCTCCTCTGGGCAAGCCCGGGTCCCAGATCCTGTTGTGCCTGTGAATAGTCTACAGGGGGACGGTGAAGACCAGCAACAGCTTTCAGGGCTGCCACCTTCACTGTGGGACCAGGAGCCGGACGTGTGCCTTTCTGGAAACAGGCCGTGCCGAGGACGAGAGCCATGAGATGTTCCTCCTCTGGGCAAGCCCGGGTCCCAGAACCTGTTGTGCCTGTGAATAGGCTACAGGGGGACAGTGAAGACCAGCAACAGCTTTCACGGCTGCCACCTTCCGTGTGGGACAAGGAGTCGGATGAGTGCCTTTTCGGAGTCAGGCTCTGCCGAGGACGAGAGCCATGAGATGTTCCTCCTCTGGGCAAGCCCGGGTCCCAGATCCTGTTGTGCCTGTGAATAGGCTGCAGGGGGACGGTGAAGACCAGCAACATCTTTCAGGGCTGCCACCTTCCGTGTGGGACAAGGAGCCGGATGAGTGCCTTTTCGGAAACAGGCTCTGCCGAGGACGAGAGCCATGAGATGTTCCTCCTCTGGGCAAGCCCGGGTCCTGAATCCTGTTGTGCCTGTGAATAGTCTGCAGGGGGACGGTGAAGACCAGCAACAGCTTCCAGGGCTGCCACCTTCCGTGTGGGACAAGGAGCCGGACGTGTGCCTTTCTGGAAACAGGCCGTGCCGAGGACGAGAGCCATGAGATGTTCCTCCTCTGGGCAAGCCCGGGTCCCAGATCCTGTTGTGCCTGTGAATAGGCTGCAGGGGGACGGTGAAGACCAGCAACAGCTTTCAGGGCTGCCACCTTCCATGTGGGACAAGGAGCCGGACGTGTGCCTTTTCGGAATCAGGCTCTGCCGAGGACGAGAGCCATGAGATGTTCCTCCTCTGGGCAAGCCCGGGTCCAAATCCTGTTGTGCCTGTGAATAGGCTGCAGGGGGACGGTGAAGACCAGCAACAGCTTTCAGGGCTGCCACCTTCCGTGTGGGACAATGAGCCGGATGTGTGCCTTTCTGGAAACAGGCCCTGCCGAGGACGAGAGCCATTAGATGTTCCTCCTCTGGGCAAGCCCCGGTTCTGAATCCTGTTGTGCCTGTGAATAGGCTGCAGGGGGACGGTGAAGACCAGCAAGAGCTTTCAGGGCTGCCACCTTCCGTGTGGGACAAGGAGCCAGACGTGTGCCTTTTCGGAAACAGGCTCTGCCGAGGACGAGAGCCATGAGATGTTCCTCCTCTGGGCAAGCCCGGGTCCCAGATCCTGTTGTGCCTGTGAATAGACTGCAGGGGGACGGTGAAGACCAGCAACAGCTTTCAGGGCTGCCACCTTCCGTGTGGGACAAGGAGCCGGATGTGTGCCTTTTCGGAAACAGGCTCTGCCGAGGACGAGAGCCATGAGATGTTCCTCCTCTGGGCAAGCCCGGGTCCTGAATCCTGTTGTGCCTGTGAATAGGCTGCAGGGGGACGGTGAAGACCAGCAACAGCTTTCAGGGCTGCCACCTTCCGTGTGGGACAATGAGCCTGTCTTGTGCCTTTATGGAAACAGGCCCTGCAGAGGACGAGAGCCATGAGATGTTCCTCCTCTGGGCAAGGCCGGGTCCCAGATCCTGTTGTGCCTGTGAATAGGCTACAGGGGGACAGTGAAGACCAGCAACAGCTTTCACGGCTGCCACCTTCACTGTGGGACCAGGAGCCGGACGTGTGCCTTTCTGGAAACAGGCCGTGCCGAGGACGAGAGCCATGAGATGTTCCTCCTCTGGGCAAGCCCGGGTCCCAGAACCTGTTGTGCCTGTGAATAGGCTACAGGGGGACAGTGAAGACCAGCAACAGCTTTCAGGGCTGCCACCTTCCGTGTGGGACAAGGAGCCGGACGTGTCTTTCTGGATACAGGCCCTGCCGAGGACGAGAGCCATGAGATGTTCCTTCTCTGGGCAAGCCCGGGTCCCAGATCCTGTTGTGCCTGTGAATAGGCTGCAGGGGGACGGTGAAGACCAGCAACAGCTTTCAGGGCTGCCACCTTCCGTGTGGGACAAGGAGCCGGACGTGTGCCTTTTCGGAAACAGGATCTGCCGAGGACGAGAGCCATGAGATGTTCCTCCTCTGGGCAAGCCCGCGTCCAAATCCTGTTGTGCCTGTGAATAGGCTGCAGGGGGACGGTGAAGACCAGCAACAGCTTTCAGAGCTGCCACCTTCCGTGTGGGACAAGGAGCCGGACGTGTCTTTCTGGATACAGGCCCTGCCGAGGACGAGAGCCATGAGATGTTCCTCCTCTGGGCAAGCCCGGGTCCCAGATCCTGTTGTGCCTGTGAATAGGCTGCAGGGGGACGGTGAAGACCAGCAACAGCTTTCACGGCTGCCACCTTCCGTGTGGGACAAGGAGCCGGATGAGTGCCTTTTCGGAGTCAGGCTCTGCCGAGGACGAGAGCCATGAGATGTTCCTCCTCTGGGCAAGCCCGGGTCCCAGATCCTGTTGTGCCTGTGAATAGGCTGCAGGGGGACGGTGAACACCAGCAACAGCTTTCACGGCTGCCACCTTCACTGTGGGACCAGGAGCCGGACGTGTCTTTCTGGATACAGGCCCTGCCGAGGACGAGAGCCATGAGATGTTCCTCCTCTGGGCAAGCCCGGGTCCCAGATCCTGTTGTGCCTGTGAATAGGCTGCAGGGGGACGGTGAAGACCAGCAACAGCTTTCAGGGCTGCCACCTTCCATGTGGGACAAGGAGCCGGACGTGTGCCTTTTCGGAATCAGGCTCTGCCGAGGACGAGAGCCATGAGATGTTCCTCCTCTGGGCAAGCCCGGGTCCAAATCCTGTTGTGCCTGTGAATAGGCTGCAGGGGGACGGTGAAGACCAGCAACAGCTTTCAGGGCTGCCACCTTCCGTGTGGGACAATGAGCCGGATGTGTGCCTTTCTGGAAACAGGCCCTGCCGAGGACGAGAGCCATTAGATGTTCCTCCTCTGGGCAAGCCCCGGTTCTGAATCCTGTTGTGCCTGTGAATAGGCTGCAGGGGGACGGTGAAGACCAGCAACAGCTTTCAGGGCTGCCACCTTCCGTGTGGGACAAGGAGCCAGACGTGTGCCTTTTCGGAAACAGGCTCTGCCGAGGACGAGAGCCATGAGATGTTCCTCCTCTGGGCAAGCCCGGGTCCCAGATCCTGTTGTGCCTGTGAATAGACTGCAGGGGGACGGTGAAGACCAGCAACAGCTTTCAGGGCTGCCACCTTCCGTGTGGGACAAGGAGCCGGATGTGTGCCTTTTCGGAAACAGGCTCTGCCGAGGACGAGAGCCATGAGATGTTCCTCCTCTGGGCAAGCCCGGGTCCTGAATCCTGTTGTGCCTGTGAATAGGCTGCAGGGGGACGGTGAAGACCAGCAACAGCTTTCAGGGCTGCCACCTTCCGTGTGGGACAATGAGCCGGTCTTGTGCCTTTATGGAAACAGGCCCTGCAGAGGACGAGAGCCATGAGATGTTCCTCCTCTGGGCAAGCCCGGGTCCCAGATCCTGTTGTGCCTGTGAATAGCCTGCAGGGGGACGGTGAACACCAGCAACAGCTTTCACGGCTGCCACCTTCACTGTGGGACCAGGAGCCGGACGTGTCTTTCTGGATACAGGCCCTGCCGAGGACGAGAGCCATGAGATGTTCCTCCTCTGGGCAAGCCCGGGTCCCAGATCCTGTTGTGCCTGTGAATAGGCTACAGGGGGACGGTGAAGACCAGCAACAGCTTTCAGGGCTGCCAGCTTCTGTGTGGGACAAGGAGCCGGACGTGTCTTTCTGGATACAGGCCCTGCCGAGGACGAGAGCCATGAGATGTTCCTCCTCTGGGCAAGCCCGGGTCCCAGATCCTGTTGTGCCTGTGAATAGGCTGCAGGGGGACGGTGAAGACCAGCAACAGCTTTCAGGGCTGCCACCTTCCGTGTGGG
This sequence comes from Astur gentilis, assembly GCF_929443795.1. Classification (NCBI taxonomy): domain Eukaryota; kingdom Metazoa; phylum Chordata; class Aves; order Accipitriformes; family Accipitridae; genus Astur; species Astur gentilis. The sequence continues at coordinate 1,905,446 of NW_026061071.1, forward strand.
ACAAGGAGCCGGACGTGTGCCTTTTCGGAAACAGGATCTGCCGAGGACGAGAGCCATGAGATGTTCCTCCTCTGGGCAAGCCCGCGTCCAAATCCTGTTGTGCCTGTGAATAGGCTGCAGGGGGACGGTGAAGACCAGCAACAGCTTTCACGGCTGCCACATTCCGTGTGGGACAAGGAGCCGGACGTGTCTTTCTGGATACAGGCCCTGCCGAGGACGAGAGCCATGAGATGTTCCTCCTCTGGGCAAGCCCGGGTCCCAGATCCTGTTGTGCCTGTGAATAGGCTGCAGGGGGATGGTGAAGACCAGCAACAGCTTTCAGGGCTGCCACCTTCCGTGTGGGACAAGGAGCCGGATGAGTGCCTTTAAGGAGTCAGGCTCTGCCGAGGACGAGAGCCATGAGATGTTCCTCCTCTGGGCAAGCCCGGGTCCCAGATCCTGTTGTGCCTGTGAATAGGCTGCAGGGGGACGGTGAAGACCAGCAACAGCTTTCAGGGCTGCCACCTTCCGTGTGGGACAAGGAGCCGGACGTGTGCCTTTTCGGAAACAGGCTCTGCCGAGGACGAGAGCCATGAGATGTTCCTCCTCTGGGCAAGCCCGGGTCCTGAATCCTGTTGTGCCTGTGAATAGGCTGCAGGGGGACGGTGAAGACCAGCAACAGCTTCCAGGGCTGCCACCTTCCGTGTGGGACAAGGAGCCGGACGTGTGCCTTTTCGGAAACAAGCTATGCCGAGGACGAGAGCCATGAGATGTTCCTCCTCTGGGCAAGCCCGGGTCCCAGATCCTGTTGTGCCTGTGAATAGGCTGCAGGGGGACGGTGAACACCAGCAACAGCTTTCACGGCTGCCACCTTCACTGTGGGACCAGGAGCCGGACGTGTGCCTTTCTAGAAACAGGCCGTGCCGAGGACGAGAGCCATGAGATGTTCCTCCTCTGGGCAAGCCCGGGTCCCAGAACCTGTTGTGCCTGTGAATAGGCTGCAGGGGGACGGTGAAGACCAGCAACAGCTTTCAGGGCTGCCACCTTCCGTGTGGGACAAGGAGCCGGACGTGTGCTTTTCGGAAACAGGATCTGCCGAGGACGAGAGCCATGAGATGTTCCTCCTCTGGGCAAGCCCGCGTCCAAATCCTGTTGTGCCTGTGAATAGGCTGCAGGGGGACGGTGAAGACCAGCAACAGCTTTCACGGCTGCCACCTTCCGTGTGGGACAAGGAGCCGGACGTGTCTTTCTGGATACAGGCCCTGCCGAGGACGAGAGCCATGAGATGTTCCTCCTCTGGGCAAGCCCGGGTCCCAGATCCTGTTGTGCCTGTGAATAGGCTGCAGGGGGACGGTGAAGACCAGCAACAGCTTTCACGGCTGCCACCTTCCGTGTGGGACAAGGAGCCGGATGAGTGCCTTTTCGGAGTCAGGCTCTGCCGAGGACGAGAGCCATGAGATGTTCCTCCTCTGGGCAAGCCCGGGTCCCAGATCCTGTTGTGCCTGTGAATAGGTTGCAGGGGGACGGTGAACACCAGCAACAGCTTTCAGGGCTGCCACCTTCCGTGTGGGACAAGGAGCCGGACGTGTGCCTTTTCGGAAACAGGATCTGCCGAGGACGAGAGCCATGAGATGTTCCTCCTCTGGGCAAGCCCGCGTCCAAATCCTGTTGTGCCTGTGAATAGGCTGCAGGGGGACGGTGAAGACCAGCAACAGCTTTCACGGCTGCCACATTCCGTGTGGGACAAGGAGCCGGACGTGTCTTTTTGGATACAGGCCCTGCCGAGGACGAGAGCCATGAGATGTTCCTCCTCTGGGCAAGCCCGGGTCCCAGATCCTGTTGTGCCTGTGAATAGGCTGCAGGGGGACGGTGAAGACCAGCAACAGCTTTCAGGGCTGCCACCTTCCGTGTGGGACAAGGAGCCGGACGTGTGCCTTTTCGGAAACAGGATCTGCCGAGGACGAGAGCCATGAGATGTTCCTCCTCTGGGCAAGCCCGCGTCCAAATCCTGTTGTGCCTGTGAATAGGCTGCAGGGGGACGGTGAAGACCAGCAACAGCTTTCACGGCTGCCACATTCCGTGTGGGACAAGGAGCCGGACGTGTCTTTCTGGATACAGGCCCTGCCGAGGACGAGAGCCATGAGATGTTCCTCCTCTGGGCAAGCCCGGGTCCCAGATCCTGTTGTGCCTGTGAATAGGCTGCAGGGGGATGGTGAAGACCAGCAACAGCTTTCAGGGCTGCCACCTTCCGTGTGGGACAAGGAGCCGGATGAGTGCCTTTAAGGAGTCAGGCTCTGCCGAGGACGAGAGCCATGAGATGTTCCTCCTCTGGGCAAGCCCGGGTCCCAGATCCTGTTGTGCCTGTGAATAGGCTGCAGGGGGACGGTGAAGACCAGCAACAGCTTTCAGGGCTGCCACCTTCCGTGTGGGACAAGGAGCCGGACGTGTGCCTTTTCGGAAACAGGCTCTGCCGAGGACGAGAGCCATGAGATGTTCCTCCTCTGGGCAAGCCCGGGTCCTGAATCCTGTTGTGCCTGTGAATAGGCTGCAGGGGGACGGTGAAGACCAGCAACAGCTTCCAGGGCTGCCACCTTCCGTGTGGGACAAGGAGCCGGACGTGTGCCTTTTCGGAAACAAGCTATGCCGAGGACGAGAGCCATGAGATGTTCCTCCTCTGGGCAAGCCCGGGTCCCAGATCCTGTTGTGCCTGTGAATAGGCTGCAGGGGGACGGTGAACACCAGCAACAGCTTTCACGGCTGCCACCTTCACTGTGGGACCAGGAGCCGGACGTGTGCCTTTCTAGAAACAGGCCGTGCCGAGGACGAGAGCCATGAGATGTTCCTCCTCTGGGCAAGCCCGGGTCCCAGAACCTGTTGTGCCTGTGAATAGGCTGCAGGGGGACGGTGAAGACCAGCAACAGCTTTCAGGGCTGCCACCTTCCGTGTGGGACAAGGAGCCGGACGTGTGCTTTTCGGAAACAGGATCTGCCGAGGACGAGAGCCATGAGATGTTCCTCCTCTGGGCAAGCCCGCGTCCAAATCCTGTTGTGCCTGTGAATAGGCTGCAGGGGGACGGTGAAGACCAGCAACAGCTTTCACGGCTGCCACCTTCCGTGTGGGACAAGGAGCCGGACGTGTCTTTCTGGATACAGGCCCTGCCGAGGACGAGAGCCATGAGATGTTCCTCCTCTGGGCAAGCCCGGGTCCCAGATCCTGTTGTGCCTGTGAATAGGCTGCAGGGGGACGGTGAAGACCAGCAACAGCTTTCACGGCTGCCACCTTCCGTGTGGGACAAGGAGCCGGATGAGTGCCTTTTCGGAGTCAGGCTCTGCCGAGGACGAGAGCCATGAGATGTTCCTCCTCTGGGCAAGCCCGGGTCCCAGATCCTGTTGTGCCTGTGAATAGGTTGCAGGGGGACGGTGAACACCAGCAACAGCTTTCAGGGCTGCCACCTTCCGTGTGGGACAAGGAGCCGGACGTGTGCCTTTTCGGAAACAGGATCTGCCGAGGACGAGAGCCATGAGATGTTCCTCCTCTGGGCAAGCCCGCGTCCAAATCCTGTTGTGCCTGTGAATAGGCTGCAGGGGGACGGTGAAGACCAGCAACAGCTTTCACGGCTGCCACATTCCGTGTGGGACAAGGAGCCGGACGTGTCTTATTGGATACAGGCCCTGCCGAGGACGAGAGCCATGAGATGTTCCTCCTCTGGGCAAGCCCGGGTCCCAGATCCTGTTGTGCCTGTGAATAGGCTGCAGGGGGACGGTGAAGACCAGCAACAGCTTTCAGGGCTGCCACCTTCCGTGTGGGACAAGGAGCCGGACGTGTGCCTTTTCGGAAACAGGCTCTGCCGAGGACGAGAGCCATGAGATGTTCCTCCTCTGGGCAAGCCCGGGTCCTGAATCCTGTTGTGCCTGTGAATAGGCTGCAGGGGGACGGTGAAGACCAGCAACAGCTTCCAGGGCTGCCACCTTCCGTGTGGGACAAGGAGCCGGACGTGTGCCTTTTCGGAAACAAGCTCTGCCGAGGACGAGAGCCATGAGATGTTCCTCCTCTGGGCAAGCCCGGGTCCCAGATCCTGTTGTGCCTGTGATTAGGCTGCAGGGGGACGGTGAACACCAGCAACAGCTTTCACGGCTGCCACCTTCACTGTGGGACAAGGAGCCGGACGTGTGCCTTTCTGGAAACAGGCCGTGCCGAGGACGAGACCCATGAGATGTTCCTCCTCTGGGCAATCCCGGGTCCTGAATCCTGTTGTGCCTGTGAATAGGCTGCAGGGGGACGGTGAAGACCAGCAACAGCTTTCAGGGCTGCCACCTTCCGTGTGGGACAAGGAGCCGGACGTGTGCCTTTTCGGAAACAGGATCTGCCGAGGACGAGAGCCATGAGATGTTCCTCCTCTGGGCAAGCCCGCGTCCAAATCCTGTTGTGCCTGTGAATAGGCTGCAGGGGGACGGTGAAGACCAGCAACAGCTTTCACAGCTGCCACCTTCCGTGTGGGACAAGGAGCCGGACGTGTCTTTCTGGATACAGGCCCTGCCGAGGACGAGAGCCATGAGATGTTCCTCCTCTGGGCAAGCCCGGGTCCCAGATCCTGTTGTGCCTGTGAATAGGCTGCAGGGGGACGGTGAAGACCAGCAACAGCTTTCACGGCTGCCACCTTCCGTGTGGGACAAGGAGCCGGATGAGTGCCTTTTCGGAGTCAGGCTCTGCCGAGGACGAGAGCCATGAGATGTTCCTCCTCTGGGCAAGCCCGGGTCCCAGATCCTGTTGTGCCTGTGAATAGGCTGCAGGGGGACGGTGAACACCAGCAACAGCTTTCACGGCTGCCACCTTCACTGTGGGACCAGGAGCCGGACGTGTCTTTCTGGATACAGGCCCTGCCGAGGACGAGAGCCATGAGATGTTCCTCCTCTGGGCAAGCCCGGGTCCCAGATCCTGTTGTGCCTGTGAATAGGCTGCAGGGGGACGGTGAAGACCAGCAACAGCTTTCAGGGCTGCCACCTTCCATGTGGGACAAGGAGCCGGACGTGTGCCTTTTCGGAATCAGGCTCTGCCGAGGACGAGAGCCATGAGATGTTCCTCCTCTGGGCAAGCCCGGGTCCAAATCCTGTTGTGCCTGTGAATAGGCTGCAGGGGGACGGTGAAGACCAGCAACAGCTTTCAGGGCTGCCACCTTCCGTGTGGGACAATGAGCCGGATGTGTGCCTTTCTGGAAACAGGCCCTGCCGAGGACGAGAGCCATTAGATGTTCCTCCTCTGGGCAAGCCCCGGTTCTGAATCCTGTTGTGCCTGTGAATAGGCTGCAGGGGGACGGTGAAGACCAGCAACAGCTTTCAGGGCTGCCACCTTCCGTGTGGGACAAGGAGCCAGACGTGTGCCTTTTCGGAAACAGGCTCTACCGAGGACGAGAGCCATGAGATGTTCCTCCTCTGGGCAAGCCCGGGTCCCAGATCCTGTTGTGCCTGTGAATAGACTGCAGGGGGACGGTGAAGACCAGCAACAGCTTTCAGGGCTGCCACCTTCCGTGTGGGACAAGGAGCCGGATGTGTGCCTTTTCGGAAACAGGCTCTGCCGAGGACGAGAGCCATGAGATGTTCCTCCTCTGGGCAAGCCCGGGTCCTGAATCCTGTTGTGCCTGTGAATAGGCTGCAGGGGGACGGTGAAGACCAGCAACAGCTTTCAGGGCTGCCACCTTCCGTGTGGGACAATGAGCCGGTCTTGTGCCTTTATGGAAACAGGCCCTGCAGAGGACGAGAGCCATGAGATGTTCCTCCTCTGGGCAAGCCCGGGTCCCAGATCCTGTTGTGCCTGTGAATAGGCTGCAGGGGGACGGTGAACACCAGCAACAGCTTTCACGGCTGCCACCTTCACTGTGGGACCAGGAGCCGGACGTGTCTTTCTGGATACAGGCCCTGCCGAGGACGAGAGCCATGAGATGTTCCTCCTCTGGGCAAGCCCGGGTCCCAGATCCTGTTGTGCCTGTGAATAGGCTACAGGGGGACGGTGAAGACCAGCAACAGCTTTCAGGGCTGCCAGCTTCTGTGTGGGACAATGAGCCGGACGTGTCTTTCTGGATACAGGCCCTGCCGAGGACGAGAGCCATGAGATGTTCCTCCTCTGGGCAAGCCCGGGTCCCAGATCCTGTTGTGCCTGTGAATAGGCTGCAGGGGGACGGTGAAGACCAGCAACAGCTTTCAGGGCTGCCACCTTCCGTGTGGGACAAGGAGCCGGACGTGTGCCTTTTCGGAAACAGGATCTGCCGAGGACGAGAGCCATGAGATGTTCCTCCTCTGGGCAAGCCCGCGTCCAAATCCTGTTGTGCCTGTGAATAGGCTGCAGGGGGACGGTGAAGACCAGCAACAGCTTTCACGGCTGCCACATTCCGTGTGGGACAAGGAGCCGGACGTGTCTTTCTGGATACAGGCCCTGCCGAGGACGAGAGCCATGAGATGTTCCTCCTCTGGGCAAGCCCGGGTCCCAGATCCTGTTGTGCCTGTGAATAGGCTGCAGGGGGATGGTGAAGACCAGCAACAGCTTTCAGGGCTGCCACCTTCCGTGTGGGACAAGGAGCCGGATGAGTGCCTTTAAGGAGTCAGGCTCTGCCGAGGACGAGAGCCATGAGATGTTCCTCCTCTGGGCAAGCCCGGGTCCCAGATCCTGTTGTGCCTGTGAATAGGCTGCAGGGGGACGGTGAAGACCAGCAACAGCTTTCAGGGCTGCCACCTTCCGTGTGGGACAAGGAGCCGGACGTGTGCCTTTTCGGAAACAGGCTCTGCCGAGGACGAGAGCCATGAGATGTTCCTCCTCTGGGCAAGCCCGGGTCCTGAATCCTGTTGTGCCTGTGAATAGGCTGCAGGGGGACGGTGAAGACCAGCAACAGCTTCCAGGGCTGCCACCTTCCGTGTGGGACAAGGAGCCGGACGTGTGCCTTTTCGGAAACAAGCTATGCCGAGGACGAGAGCCATGAGATGTTCCTCCTCTGGGCAAGCCCGGGTCCCAGATCCTGTTGTGCCTGTGAATAGGCTGCAGGGGGACGGTGAACACCAGCAACAGCTTTCACGGCTGCCACCTTCACTGTGGGACCAGGAGCCGGACGTGTGCCTTTCTAGAAACAGGCCGTGCCGAGGACGAGAGCCATGAGATGTTCCTCCTCTGGGCAAGCCCGGGTCCCAGAACCTGTTGTGCCTGTGAATAGGCTGCAGGGGGACGGTGAAGACCAGCAACAGCTTTCAGGGCTGCCACCTTCCGTGTGGGACAAGGAGCCGGACGTGTGCTTTTCGGAAACAGGATCTGCCGAGGACGAGAGCCATGAGATGTTCCTCCTCTGGGCAAGCCCGCGTCCAAATCCTGTTGTGCCTGTGAATAGGCTGCAGGGGGACGGTGAAGACCAGCAACAGCTTTCACGGCTGCCACCTTCCGTGTGGGACAAGGAGCCGGACGTGTCTTTCTGGATACAGGCCCTGCCGAGGACGAGAGCCATGAGATGTTCCTCCTCTGGGCAAGCCCGGGTCCCAGATCCTGTTGTGCCTGTGAATAGGCTGCAGGGGGACGGTGAAGACCAGCAACAGCTTTCACGGCTGCCACCTTCCGTGTGGGACAAGGAGCCGGATGAGTGCCTTTTCGGAGTCAGGCTCTGCCGAGGACGAGAGCCATGAGATGTTCCTCCTCTGGGCAAGCCCGGGTCCCAGATCCTGTTGTGCCTGTGAATAGGTTGCAGGGGGACGGTGAACACCAGCAACAGCTTTCAGGGCTGCCACCTTCCGTGTGGGACAAGGAGCCGGACGTGTGCCTTTTCGGAAACAGGATCTGCCGAGGACGAGAGCCATGAGATGTTCCTCCTCTGGGCAAGCCCGCGTCCAAATCCTGTTGTGCCTGTGAATAGGCTGCAGGGGGACGGTGAAGACCAGCAACAGCTTTCACGGCTGCCACATTCCGTGTGGGACAAGGAGCCGGACGTGTCTTTTTGGATACAGGCCCTGCCGAGGACGAGAGCCATGAGATGTTCCTCCTCTGGGCAAGCCCGGGTCCCAGATCCTGTTGTGCCTGTGAATAGGCTGCAGGGGGACGGTGAAGACCAGCAACAGCTTTCAGGGCTGCCACCTTCCGTGTGGGACAAGGAGCCGGACGTGTGCCTTTTCGGAAACAGGCTCTGCCGAGGACGAGAGCCATGAGATGTTCCTCCTCTGGGCAAGCCCGGGTCCTGAATCCTGTTGTGCCTGTGAATAGGCTGCAGGGGGACGGTGAAGACCAGCAACAGCTTCCAGGGCTGCCACCTTCCGTGTGGGACAAGGAGCCGGACGTGTGCCTTTTCGGAAACAAGCTCTGCCGAGGACGAGAGCCATGAGATGTTCCTCCTCTGGGCAAGCCCGGGTCCCAGATCCTGTTGTGCCTGTGATTAGGCTGCAGGGGGACGGTGAACACCAGCAACAGCTTTCACGGCTGCCACCTTCACTGTGGGACAAGGAGCCGGACGTGTGCCTTTCTGGAAACAGGCCGTGCCGAGGACGAGACCCATGAGATGTTCCTCCTCTGGGCAATCCCGGGTCCTGAATCCTGTTGTGCCTGTGAATAGGCTGCAGGGGGACGGTGAAGACCAGCAACAGCTTTCAGGGCTGCCACCTTCCGTGTGGGACAAGGAGCCGGACGTGTGCCTTTTCGGAATCAGGCTCTGCCGAGGACGAGAGCCATGAGATGTTCCTCCTCTGGGCAAGCCCGGGTCCAAATCCTGTTGTGCCTGTGAATAGGCTGCAGGGGGACGGTGAAGACCAGCAACAGCTTTCAGGGCTGCCACCTTCCGTGTGGGACAATGAGCCGGATGTGTGCCTTTCTGGAAACAGGCCCTGCCGAGGACGAGAGCCATGAGATGTTCCTCCTCTGGGCAAGCCCCGGTTCTGAATCCTGTTGTGCCTGTGAATAGGCTGCAGGGGGACGGTGAAGACCAGCAACAGCTTTCAGGGCTGCCACCTTCCGTGTGGGACAAGGAGCCGGATGAGTGCCTTTTCGGAAACAGGCTCTGCCGAGGACGAGAGCCATGAGATGTTCCTCCTCTGGGCAAGCCCGGGTCCCAGATCCTGTTGTGCCTGTGAATAGGCTGCAGGGGGACGGTGAAGACCAGCAACAGCTTTCAGGGCTGCCACCTTCCGTGTGGGACAAGGAGCCGGATGTGTGCCTTTTCGGAAACAGGCTCTGCCGAGGACGAGAGCCATGAGATGTTCCTCCTCTGGGCAAGCCCAGCTCCCAGATCCTGTTGTGCCTGTGAATAGGCCGCAGGGGGACGGTGAAGACCAGCAACAGCTTCCAGGGCTGCCACCTTCCGTGTGGGACAAGGAGCCGGACGTGTGCCTTTTCGGAAACAAGCTCTGCCGAGGATGAGAGCCATGAGATGTTCCTCCTCTGGGCAAGCCCGGGTCCCAGATCCTGTTGTGCCTGTGAATAGGCTGCAGGGGGACGGTGAACACCAGCAACAGCTTTCACGGCTGCCACCTTCCGTGTGGGACAAGGAGCCGGATGTGTGCCTTTTCGGAAACAGGCTCTGCCGAGGACGAGAGCCATGAGATGTTCCTCCTCTGGGCAAGCCCAGCTCCCAGATCCTGTTGTGCCTGTGAATAGGCCGCAGGGGGACGGTGAAGACCAGCAACAGCTTCCAGGGCTGCCACCTTCCGTGTGGGACAAGGAGCCGGACGTGTGCCTTTTCGGAAACAAGCTCTGCCGAGGATGAGAGCCATGAGATGTTCCTCCTCTGGGCAAGCCCGGGTCCCAGATCCTGTTGTGCCTGTGAATAGGCTGCAGGGGGACGGTGAACACCAGCAACAGCTTTCACGGCTGCCATCTTCACTGTGGGACAAGGAGCCGGACGTGTGCCTTTCTAGAAACAGGCCCTGCCGAGGACGAGAGCCATGAGATGTTCCTCCTCTGGGCAAGCCCCGGTTCTGAATCCTGTTGTGCCTGTGAATAGGCTGCAGGGGGACGGTGAAGACCAGCAACAGCTTTCAGGGCTGCCACCTTCCGTGTGGGACAATGAGCCGGTCTTGTGCCTTTATGGAAACAGGCCCTGCAGAGGACGAGAGCCATGAGATGTTCCTCCTCTGGGCAAGGCCGGGTCCCAGATCCTGTTGTGCCTGTGAATAGGCTACAGGGGGACAGTGAAGACCAGCACCAGCTTTCACGGCTGCCACCTTCACTGTGGGACCAGGAGCCGGACGTGTGCCTTTCTGGAAACAGGCCGTGCCGAGGACGAGAGCCATGAGATGTTCCTCCTCTGGGCAAGCCCGGGTCCCAGAACCTGTTGTGCCTGTGAATAGGCTACAGGGGGACAGTGAAGACCAGCAACAGCTTTCAGGGCTGCCACCTTCCGTGTGGGACAAGGAGCCGGACGTGTCTTTCTGGATACAGGCCCTGCCGAGGACGAGAGCCATGAGATGTTCCTCCTCTGGGCAAGCCCGGGTCCCAGATCCTGTTGTGCCTGTGAATAGGCTGCAGGGGGACGGTGAAGACCAGCAACAGCTTTCAGGGCTGCCACCTTCCGTGTGGGACAAGGAGCCGGACGTGTGCCTTTTCGGAAACAGGATCTGCCGAGGACGAGAGCCATGAGATGTTCCTCCTCTGGGCAAGCCCGCGTCCAAATCCTGTTGTGCCTGTGAATAGGCTGCAGGGGGATGGTGAAGACCAGCAACAGCTTTCACAGCTGCCACCTTCCGTGTGGGACAAGGAGCCGGACGTGTCTTTCTGGATACAGGCCCTGCCGAGGACGAGAGCCATGAGATGTTCCTCCTCTGGGCAAGCCCGGGTCCCAGATCCTGTTGTGCCTGTGAATAGGCTGCAGGGGGACGGTGAAGACCAGCAACAGCTTTCACGGCTGCCACCTTCCGTGTGGGACAAGGAGCCGGATGAGTGCCTTTTCGGAGTCAGGCTCTGCCGAGGACGAGAGCCATGAGATGGTCCTCCTCTGGGCAAGCCCGGGTCCCAGATCCTGTTGTGCCTGTGAATAGGCTGCAGGGGGACGGTGAACACCAGCAACAGCTTTCACGGCTGCCACCTTCACTGTGGGACCAGGAGCCGGACGTGTCTTTCTGGATACAGGCCCTGCCGAGGACGAGAGCCATGAGATGTTCCTCCTCTGGGCAAGCCCGGGTCCCAGATCCTGTTGTGCCTGTGAATAGGCTACAGGGGGACGGTGAAGACCAGCAACAGCTTTCAGGGCTGCCAGCTTCCGTGTGGGACAAGGAGCCGGACGTGTCTTTCTGGATACAGGCCCTGCCGAGGACGAGAGCCATGAGATGTTCCTCCTCTGGGCAAGCCCGGGTCCCAGATCCTGTTGTGCCTGTGAATAGGCTGCAGGGGGACGGTGAAGACCAGCAACAGCTTTCAGGGCTGCCACCTTCCGTGTGGGACAAGGAGCCGGACGTGTGCCTTTTCGGAAACAGGATCTGCCGAGGACGAGAGCCATGAGATGTTCCTCCTCTGGGCAAGCCCGCGTCCAAATCCTGTTGTGCCTGTGAATAGGCTGCAGGGGGACGGTGAAGACCAGCAACAGCTTTCACGGCTGCCACATTCCGTGTGGGACAAGGAGCCGGACGTGTCTTTCTGGATACAGGCCCTGCCGAGGACGAGAGCCATGAGATGTTCCTCCTCTGGGCAAGCCCGGGTCCCAGATCCTGTTGTGCCTGTGAATAGGCTGCAGGGGGATGGTGAAGACCAGCAACAGCTTTCACGGCTGCCACCTTCCGTGTGGGACAAGGAGCCGGATGAGTGCCTTTAAGGAGTCAGGCTCTGCCGAGGACGAGAGCCATGAGATGTTCCTCCTCTGGGCAAGCCCGGGTCCCAGATCCTGTTGTGCCTGTGAATAGGCTGCAGGGGGACGGTGAAGACCAGCAACAGCTTTCAGGGCTGCCACCTTCCGTGTGGGACAAGGAGCCGGACGTGTGCCTTTTCGGAAACAGGCTCTGCCGAGGACGAGAGCCATGAGATGTTCCTCCTCTGGGCAAGCCCGGGTCCTGAATCCTGTTGTGCCTGTGAATAGGCTGCAGGGGGACGGTGAAGACCAGCAACAGCTTCCAGGGCTGCCACCTTCCGTGTGGGACAAGGAGCCGGACGTGTGCCTTTTCGGAAACAAGCTATGCCGAGGACGAGAGCCATGAGATGTTCCTCCTCTGGGCAAGCCCGGGTCCCAGATCCTGTTGTGCCTGTGAATAGGCTGCAGGGGGACGGTGAACACCAGCAACAGCTTTCACGGCTGCCACCTTCACTGTGGGACCAGGAGCCGGACGTGTGCCTTTCTGGAAACAGGCCGTGCCGAGGACGAGAGCCATGAGATGTTCCTCCTCTGGGCAAGCCCGGGTCCCAGAACCTGTTGTGCCTGTGAATAGGCTGCAGGGGGACGGTGAAGACCAGCAACAGCTTTCAGGGCTGCCACCTTCCGTGTGGGACAAGGAGCCGGACGTGTGCTTTTCGGAAACAGGATCTGCCGAGGACGAGAGCCATGAGATGTTCCTCCTCTGGGCAAGCCCGCGTCCAAATCCTGTTGTGCCTGTGAATAGGCTGCAGGGGGACGGTGAAGACCAGCAACAGCTTTCACGGCTGCCACCTTCCGTGTGGGACAAGGAGCCGGACGTGTCTTTCTGGATACAGGCCCTGCCGAGGACGAGAGCCATGAGATGTTCCTCCTCTGGGCAAGCCCGGGTCCCAGATCCTGTTGTGCCTGTGAATAGGCTGCAGGGGGACGGTGAAGACCAGCAACAGCTTTCACGGCTGCCACCTTCCGTGTGGGACAAGGAGCCGGATGAGTGCCTTTTCGGAGTCAGGCTCTGCCGAGGACGAGAGCCATGAGATGTTCCTCCTCTGGGCAAGCCCGGGTCCCAGATCCTGTTGTGCCTGTGAATAGGTTGCAGGGGGACGGTGAACACCAGCAACAGCTTTCACGGCTGCCACCTTCACTGTGGGACAAGGAGCCGGACGTGTGCCTTTCTGGAAACAGGCCGTGCCGAGGACGAGAGCCATGAGATGTTCCTCCTCTGGGCAAGCCCGGGTCCCAGATCCTGTTGTGCCTGTGAATAGGCTACAGGGGGACGGTGAAGACCAGCAACAGCTTTCAGGGCTGCCAGCTTCCGTGTGGGACAAGGAGCCGGACGTGTCTTTCTGGATACAGGCCCTGCCGAGGACGAGAGCCATGAGATGTTCCTTCTCTGGGCAAGCCCGGGTCCCAGATCCTGTTGTGCCTGTGAATAGGCTGCAGGGGGACGGTGAAGACCAGCAACAGCTTTCAGGGCTGCCACCTTCCGTGTGGGAAAAGGAGCCGGACGTGTGCCTTTTCGGAAACAGGATCTGCCGAGGACGAGAGCCATGAGATGTTCCTCCTCTGGGCAAGCCCACGTCCAAATCCTGTTGTGCCTGTGAATAGGCTGCAGGGGGACGGTGAAGACCAGCAACAGCTTTCACGGCTGCCACATTCCGTGTGGGACAAGGAGCCGGACGTGTCTTTCTGGATACAGGCCCTGCCGAGGACGAGAGCCATGAGATGTTCCTCCTCTGGGCAAGCCCGGGTCCCAGATCCTGTTGTGCCTGTGAATAGTCTACAGGGGGACGGTGAAGACCAGCAACAGCTTTCAGGGCTGCCACCTTCACTGTGGGACCAGGAGCCGGACGTGTGCCTTTCTGGAAACAGGACGTGCCGAGGACGAGAGCCATGAGATGTTCCTCCTCTGGGCAAGCCCGGGTCCCAGATCCTGTTGTGCCTGTGAATAGTCTACAGGGGGACGGTGAAGACCAGCAACAGCTTTCAGGGCTGCCACCTTCACTGTGGGACCAGGAGCCGGACGTGTGCCTTTTCGGAAACAAGCTATGCCGAGGACGAGAGCCATGAGATGTTCCTCCTCTGGGCAAGCCCGGGTCCCAGATCCTGTTGTGCCTGTGAATAGGCTGCAGGGGGACGGTGAACACCAGCAACAGCTTTCACGGCTGCCACCTTCACTGTGGGACCAGGAGCCGGACGTGTGCCTTTCTGGAAACAGGCCGTGCCGAGGACGAGAGCCATGAGATGTTCCTCCTCTGGGCAAGCCCGGGTCCCAGAACCTGTTGTGCCTGTGAATAGGCTGCAGGGGGACGGTGAAGACCAGCAACAGCTTTCAGGGCTGCCACCTTCCGTGTGGGACAAGGAGCCGGACGTGTGCTTTTCGGAAACAGGATCTGCCGAGGACGAGAGCCATGAGATGTTCCTCCTCTGGGCAAGCCCGCGTCCAAATCCTGTTGTGCCTGTGAATAGGCTGCAGGGGGACGGTGAAGACCAGCAACAGCTTTCACGGCTGCCACCTTCCGTGTGGGACAAGGAGCCGGACGTGTCTTTCTGGATACAGGCCCTGCCGAGGACGAGAGCCATGAGATGTTCCTCCTCTGGGCAAGCCCGGGTCCCAGATCCTGTTGTGCCTGTGAATAGGCTGCAGGGGGACGGTGAAGACCAGCAACAGCTTTCACGGCTGCCACCTTCCGTGTGGGACAAGGAGCCGGATGAGTGCCTTTTCGGAGTCAGGCTCTGCCGAGGACGAGAGCCATGAGATGTTCCTCCTCTGGGCAAGCCCGGGTCCCAGATCCTGTTGTGCCTGTGAATAGGTTGCAGGGGGACGGTGAACACCAGCAACAGCTTTCACGGCTGCCACCTTCACTGTGGGACAAGGAGCCGGACGTGTGCCTTTCTGGAAACAGGCCGTGCCGAGGACGAGAGCCATGAGATGTTCCTCCTCTGGGCAAGCCCGGGTCCCAGATCCTGTTGTGCCTGTGAATAGGCTACAGGGGGACGGTGAAGACCAGCAACAGCTTTCAGGGCTGCCAGCTTCCGTGTGGGACAAGGAGCCGGACGTGTCTTTCTGGATACAGGCCCTGCCGAGGACGAGAGCCATGAGATGTTCCTTCTCTGGGCAAGCCCGGGTCCCAGATCCTGTTGTGCCTGTGAATAGGCTGCAGGGGGACGGTGAAGACCAGCAACAGCTTTCAGGGCTGCCACCTTCCGTGTGGGAAAAGGAGCCGGACGTGTGCCTTTTCGGAAACAGGATCTGCCGAGGACGAGAGCCATGAGATGTTCCTCCTCTGGGCAAGCCCACGTCCAAATCCTGTTGTGCCTGTGAATAGGCTGCAGGGGGACGGTGAAGACCAGCAACAGCTTTCACGGCTGCCACATTCCGTGTGGGACAAGGAGCCGGACGTGTCTTTCTGGATACAGGCCCTGCCGAGGACGAGAGCCATGAGATGTTCCTCCTCTGGGCAAGCCCGGGTCCCAGATCCTGTTGTGCCTGTGAATAGTCTACAGGGGGACGGTGAAGACCAGCAACAGCTTTCAGGGCTGCCACCTTCACTGTGGGACCAGGAGCCGGACGTGTGCCTTTCTGGAAACAGGACGTGCCGAGGACGAGAGCCATGAGATGTTCCTCCTCTGGGCAAGCCCGGGTCCCAGAACCTGTTGTGCCTGTGAATAGTCTACAGGGGGACAGTGAAGACCAGCAACAGCTTTCAGGGCTGCCACCTTCCGTGTGGGACAAGGAGCCGGACGTGTCTTTCTGGATACAGGCACTGCCGAGGACGAGAGCCATGAGATGTTCCTTCTCTGGGCAAGCCCGGGTCCCAGATCCTGTTGTGCCTGTGAATAGGCTGCAGGGGGACGGTGAAGACCAGCAACAGCTTTCAGGGCTGCCACCTTCCGTGTGGGACAAGGAGCCGGACGTGTGCCTTTTCGGAAACAGGATCTGCCGAGGACGAGAGCCATGAGATGTTCCTGCTCTGGGCAAGCCCGCGTCCAAATCCTGTTGTGCCTGTGAATAGGCTGCAGGGGGACGGTGAAGACCAGCAACAGCTTTCACGGCTGCCACCTTCCGTGTGGGACAAGGAGCCGGACGTGTCTTTCTGGATACAGGCCCTGCCGAGGACGAGAGCCATGAGATGTTCCTCCTCTGGGCAAGCCCGGGTCCCAGATCCTGTTGTGCCTGTGAATAGGCTGCAGGGGGACGGTGAAGACCAGCAACAGCTTTCACGGCTGCCACCTTCCGTGTGGGACAAGGAGCCGGATGAGTGCCTTTTCGGAGTCAGGCTCTGCCGAGGACGAGAGCCATGAGATGTTCCTCCTCTGGGCAAGCCCGGGTCCCAGATCCTGTTGTGCCTGTGAATAGGCTGCAGGGGGACGGTGAACACCAGCAACAGCTTTCACGGCTGCCACCTTCACTGTGGGACCAGGAGCCGGACGTGTGCCTTTCTGGAAACAGGCCGTGCCGAGGACGAGAGCCATGAGATGTTCCTCCTCTGGGCAAGCCCGGGTCCCAGATCCTGTTGTGCCTGTGAATAGGCTACAGGGGGACGGTGAAGACCAGCAACAGCTTTCAGGGCTGCCAGCTTCCGTGTGGGACAAGGAGCCGGACGTGTCTTTCTGGATACAGGCCCTGCCGAGGACGAGAGCCATGAGATGTTCCTTCTCTGGGCAAGCCCGGGTCCCAGATCCTGTTGTGCCTGTGAATAGGCTGTAGGGGGACGGTGAAGACCAGCAACAGCTTTCAGGGCTGCCACCTTCCGTGTGGGACAAGGAGCCGGACGTGTGCCTTTTCGGAAACAGGATCTGCCGAGGACGAGAGCCATGAGATGTTCCTCCTCTGGGCAAGCCCGCGTCCAAATCCTGTTGTGCCTGTGAATAGGCTGCAGGGGGACGGTGAAGACCAGCAACAGCTTTCACGGCTGCCACATTCCGTGTGGGACAAGGAGCCGGACGTGTCTTTTTGGATACAGGCCCTGCCGAGGACGAGAGCCATGAGATGTTCCTCCTCTGGGCAAGCCCGGGTCCCAGATCCTGTTGTGCCTGTGAATAGGCTGCAGGGGGACGGTGAAGACCAGCAACAGCTTTCAGGGCTGCCACCTTCCGTGTGGGACAAGGAGCCGGACGTGTGCCTTTTCGGAAACAGGATCTGCCGAGGACGAGAGCCATGAGATGTTCCTCCTCTGGGCAAGCCCACGTCCAAATCCTGTTGTGCCTGTGAATAGGCTGCAGGGGGACGGTGAAGACCAGCAACAGCTTTCACGGCTGCCACATTCCGTGTGGGACAAGGAGCCGGACGTGTCTTTCTGGATACAGGCCCTGCCGAGGACGAGAGCCATGAGATGTTCCTCCTCTGGGCAAGCCCGGGTCCCAGATCCTGTTGTGCCTGTGAATAGTCTACAGGGGGACGGTGAAGACCAGCAACAGCTTTCAGGGCTGCCACCTTCACTGTGGGACCAGGAGCCGGACGTGTGCCTTTCTGGAAACAGGACGTGCCGAGGACGAGAGCCATGAGATGTTCCTCCTCTGGGCAAGCCCGGGTCCCAGATCCTGTTGTGCCTGTGAATAGTCTACAGGGGGACGGTGAAGACCAGCAACAGCTTTCAGGGCTGCCACCTTCACTGTGGGACCAGGAGCCGGACGTGTGCCTTTTCGGAAACAAGCTATGCCGAGGACGAGAGCCATGAGATGTTCCTCCTCTGGGCAAGCCCGGGTCCCAGATCCTGTTGTGCCTGTGAATAGGCTGCAGGGGGACGGTGAACACCAGCAACAGCTTTCACGGCTGCCACCTTCACTGTGGGACCAGGAGCCGGACGTGTGCCTTTCTGGAAACAGGCCGTGCCGAGGACGAGAGCCATGAGATGTTCCTCCTCTGGGCAAGCCCGGGTCCCAGAACCTGTTGTGCCTGTGAATAGGCTGCAGGGGGACGGTGAAGACCAGCAACAGCTTTCAGGGCTGCCACCTTCCGTGTGGGACAAGGAGCCGGACGTGTGCTTTTCGGAAACAGGATCTGCCGAGGACGAGAGCCATGAGATGTTCCTCCTCTGGGCAAGCCCGCGACCAAATCCTGTTGTGCCTGTGAATAGGCTGCAGGGGGACGGTGAAGACCAGCAACAGCTTTCACGGCTGCCACCTTCCGTGTGGGACAAGGAGCCGGACGTGTCTTTCTGGATACAGGCCCTGCCGAGGACGAGAGCCATGAGATGTTCCTCCTCTGGGCAAGCCCGGGTCCCAGATCCTGTTGTGCCTGTGAATAGGCTGCAGGGGGACGGTGAAGACCAGCAACAGCTTTCACGGCTGCCACCTTCCGTGTGGGACAAGGAGCCGGATGAGTGCCTTTTCGGAGTCAGGCTCTGCCGAGGACGAGAGCCATGAGATGTTCCTCCTCTGGGCAAGCCCGGGTCCCAGATCCTGTTGTGCCTGTGAATAGGTTGCAGGGGGACGGTGAAGACCAGCAACAGCTTTCACGGCTGCCACCTTCACTGTGGGACAAGGAGCCGGACGTGTGCCTTTCTGGAAACAGGCCGTGCCGAGGACGAGAGCCATGAGATGTTCCTCCTCTGGGCAAGCCCGGGTCCCAGATCCTGTTGTGCCTGTGAATAGGCTACAGGGGGACGGTGAAGACCAGCAACAGCTTTCAGGGCTGCCAGCTTCCGTGTGGGACAAGGAGCCGGACGTGTCTTTCTGGATACAGGCCCTGCCGAGGACGAGAGCCATGAGATGTTCCTTCTCTGGGCAAGCCCGGGTCCCAGATCCTGTTGTGCCTGTGAATAGGCTGCAGGGGGACGGTGAAGACCAGCAACAGCTTTCAGGGCTGCCACCTTCCGTGTGGGAAAAGGAGCCGGACGTGTGCCTTTTCGGAAACAGGATCTGCCGAGGACGAGAGCCATGAGATGTTCCTCCTCTGGGCAAGCCCACGTCCAAATCCTGTTGTGCCTGTGAATAGGCTGCAGGGGGACGGTGAAGACCAGCAACAGCTTTCACGGCTGCCACATTCCGTGTGGGACAAGGAGCCGGACGTGTCTTTCTGGATACAGGCCCTGCCGAGGACGAGAGCCATGAGATGTTCCTCCTCTGGGCAAGCCCGGGTCCCAGATCCTGTTGTGCCTGTGAATAGTCTACAGGGGGACGGTGAAGACCAGCAACAGCTTTCAGGGCTGCCACCTTCACTGTGGGACCAGGAGCCGGACGTGTGCCTTTCTGGAAACAGGACGTGCCGAGGACGAGAGCCATGAGATGTTCCTCCTCTGGGCAAGCCCGGGTCCCAGAACCTGTTGTGCCTGTGAATAGTCTACAGGGGGACAGTGAAGACCAGCAACAGCTTTCAGGGCTGCCACCTTCCGTGTGGGACAAGGAGCCGGACGTGTCTTTCTGGATACAGGCACTGCCGAGGACGAGAGCCATGAGATGTTCCTTCTCTGGGCAAGCCCGGGTCCCAGATCCTGTTGTGCCTGTGAATAGGCTGCAGGGGGACGGTGAAGACCAGCAACAGCTTTCAGGGCTGCCACCTTCCGTGTGGGACAAGGAGCCGGACGTGTGCCTTTTCGGAAACAGGATCTGCCGAGGACGAGAGCCATGAGATGTTCCTGCTCTGGGCAAGCCCGCGTCCAAATCCTGTTGTGCCTGTGAATAGGCTGCAGGGGGACGGTGAAGACCAGCAACAGCTTTCACGGCTGCCACCTTCCGTGTGGGACAAGGAGCCGGACGTGTCTTTCTGGATACAGGCCCTGCCGAGGACGAGAGCCATGAGATGTTCCTCCTCTGGGCAAGCCCGGGTCCCAGATCCTGTTGTGCCTGTGAATAGGCTGCAGGGGGACGGTGAAGACCAGCAACAGCTTTCACGGCTGCCACCTTCCGTGTGGGACAAGGAGCCGGATGAGTGCCTTTTCGGAGTCAGGCTCTGCCGAGGACGAGAGCCATGAGATGTTCCTCCTCTGGGCAAGCCCGGGTCCCAGATCCTGTTGTGCCTGTGAATAGGCTGCAGGGGGACGGTGAACACCAGCAACAGCTTTCACGGCTGCCACCTTCACTGTGGGACCAGGAGCCGGACGTGTGCCTTTCTGGAAACAGGCCGTGCCGAGGACGAGAGCCATGAGATGTTCCTCCTCTGGGCAAGCCCGGGTCCCAGATCCTGTTGTGCCTGTGAATAGGCTACAGGGGGACGGTGAAGACCAGCAACAGCTTTCAGGGCTGCCAGCTTCCGTGTGGGACAAGGAGCCGGACGTGTCTTTCTGGATACAGGCCCTGCCGAGGACGAGAGCCATGAGATGTTCCTTCTCTGGGCAAGCCCGGGTCCCAGATCCTGTTGTGCCTGTGAATAGGCTGTAGGGGGACGGTGAAGACCAGCAACAGCTTTCAGGGCTGCCACCTTCCGTGTGGGACAAGGAGCCGGACGTGTGCCTTTTCGGAAACAGGATCTGCCGAGGACGAGAGCCATGAGATGTTCCTCCTCTGGGCAAGCCCGCGTCCAAATCCTGTTGTGCCTGTGAATAGGCTGCAGGGGGACGGTGAAGACCAGCAACAGCTTTCACGGCTGCCACATTCCGTGTGGGACAAGGAGCCGGACGTGTCTTTTTGGATACAGGCCCTGCCGAGGACGAGAGCCATGAGATGTTCCTCCTCTGGGCAAGCCCGGGTCCCAGATCCTGTTGTGCCTGTGAATAGGCTGCAGGGGGACGGTGAAGACCAGCAACAGCTTTCAGGGCTGCCACCTTCCGTGTGGGACAAGGAGCCGGACGTGTGCCTTTTCGGAAACAGGCTCTGCCGAGGACGAGAGCCATGAGATGTTCCTCCTCTGGGCAAGCCCGGGTCCAGAATCCTGTTGTGCCTGTGAATAGGCTGCAGGGGGACGGTGAAGACCAGCAACAGCTTCCAGGGCTGCCACCTTCCGTGTGGGACAAGGAGCAGGACGTGTGCCTTTTCGGAAACAAGCTCTGCCGAGGACGAGAGCCATGAGATGTTCCTCCTCTGGGCAAGCCCGGGTCCCAGATCCTGTTGTGCCTGTGATTAGGCTGCAGGGGGACGGTGAACACCAGCAACAGCTTTCACGGCTGCCACCTTCACTGTGGGACAAGGAGCCGGACGTGTGCCTTTCTGGAAACAGGCCGTGCCGAGGACGAGAGCCATGAGATGTTCCTCCTCTGGGCAAGCCCGGGTCCTGAATCCTGTTGTGCCTGTGAATAGGCTGCAGGGGGACGGTGAAGACCAGCAACAGCTTTCAGGGCTGCCACCTTCCGTGTGGGACAAGGAGCCGGACGTGTGCCTTTTCGGAATCAGGCTCTGCCGAGGACGAGAGCCATGAGATGTTCCTCCTCTGGGCAAGCCCGGGTCCAAATCCTGTTGTGCCTGTGAATAGGCTGCAGGGGGACGGTGAAGACCAGCAACAGCTTTCAGGGCTGCCACCTTCCGTGTGGGACAATGAGCCGGATGTGTGCCTTTCTGGAAACAGGCCCTGCCGAGGACGAGAGCCATGAGATGTTCCTCCTCTGGGCAAGCCCCGGTTCTGAATCCTGTTGTGCCTGTGAATAGGCTGCAGGGGGACGGTGAAGACCAGCAACAGCTTTCAGGGCTGCCACCTTCCGTGTGGGACAAGGAGCCGGATGAGTGCCTTTTCGGAAACAGGCTCTGCCGAGGACGAGAGCCATGAGATGTTCCTCCTCTGGGCAAGCCCGGGTCCCAGATCCTGTTGTGCCTGTGAATAGGCTGCAGGGGGACGGTGAAGACCAGCAACAGCTTTCAGGGCTGCCACCTTCCGTGTGGGACAAGGAGCCGGATGTGTGCCTTTTCGGAAACAGGCTCTGCCGAGGACGAGAGCCATGAGATGTTCCTCCTCTGGGCAAGCCCAGCTCCCAGATCCTGTTGTGCCTGTGAATAGGCCGCAGGGGGACGGTGAAGACCAGCAACAGCTTCCAGGGCTGCCACCTTCCGTGTGGGACAAGGAGCCGGACGTGTGCCTTTTCGGAAACAAGCTCTGCCGAGGATGAGAGCCATGAGATGTTCCTCCTCTGGGCAAGCCCGGGTCCCAGATCCTGTTGTGCCTGTGAATAGGCTGCAGGGGGACGGTGAACACCAGCAACAGCTTTCACGGCTGCCATCTTCACTGTGGGACAAGGAGCCGGACGTGTGCCTTTCTAGAAACAGGCCCTGCCGAGGACGAGAGCCATGAGATGTTCCTCCTCTGGGCAAGCCCGGGTCCTGAATCCTGTTGTGCCTGTGAATAGGCTGCAGGGGGACGGTGAAGACCAGCAACAGCTTTCAGGGCTGCCACCTTCCGTGTGGGACAAGGAGCCGGACGTGTGCCTTTTCGGAATCAGGCTCTGCCGAGGACGAGAGCCATGAGATGTTCCTCCTCTGGGCAAGCCCGGGTCCCAGATCCTGTTGTGCCTGTGAATAGGCTGCAGGGGGACGGTGAAGACCAGCAACAGCTTTCAGGGCTGCCACCTTCCGTGTGGGAGAAGTAGCCGGATGTGTGCCTTTTCGGAAACAGGCTCTGCCGAGGACGAGAGCCATGAGATGTTCCTCCTCTGGGCAAGCCCGCGTCCAGATCCTGTTGTGCCTGTGAACAGGCTGCAGGGGGACGGTGAAGATCAGCAACAGCTTTCAGGGCTGCCACCTTCCGTGTGGGACAATGAGCCGGTCTTGTGCCTTTATGGAAACAGGCCCTGCGAGGACGAGAGCCATGAGATGTTCCTCCTCTGGGCAAGCCCGGGTCCCAGATCCTGTTGTGCCTGTGAATAGTCTGCAGGGGGACGGTGAAGACCAGCAACAGCTTTCACGGCTGCCACCTTCACTGTGGGACAAGGAGCCGGACGTGTGCCTTTCTGGAAACAGGCCCTGCCGAGGATGAGAGCCATGAGATGTTCCTCCTCTGGGCAAGCCCGGGTCCCAGATCCTGTTGTGCCTGTGAATAGGCTGCAGGGGGACGGTGAAGACCAGCAACAGCTTCCAGGGCTGCCACCTTCCGTGTGGGACAAGGAGCCGGACGTGTGCCTTTTCGGAAACAAGCTCTGCCGAGGACGAGAGCCATGAGATGTTCCTCCTCTGGGCAAGCCCGGGTCCTGAATCCTGTTGTGCCTGTGAATAGGCTGCAGGGGGACGGTGAAGACCAGCAACAGCTTTCAGGGCTGCCTCCTTCCGTGTGGGATAAGGAGCCGGATGTGTGCATTTTCGGAAACAAGCTCTGCCGAGGACGAGAGCCATGAGATGTTCCTCCTCTGGGCAAGCCCGCGTCCAGATCCTGTTGTGCCTGTGAATAGGCTGCAGGGGGACGGTGAAGACCAGCAACAGCTTTCACGGCTGCCACATTCCGTGTGGGACAAGGAGCCGGACGTGTGCGTTTTCGGAAACAAGCTCTGCCGAGGACGAGAGCCATGAGATGTTCCACCTCTGGGCAAGCCCGGGTCCCAGATCCTGTTGTGCCTGTGAATAGGCTGCAGGGGGACGGTGAAGACCAGCAACAGATTTCACGGCTGCCACCTTCCGTGTGGGACAAGGAGCCGGACGTGTCTTTCTGGATAAAGGCCCTGCCGAGGACGAGAGCCATGAGATGTTCCTCCTCTGGGCAAGCCCGGGTCCCAGATCCTGTTGTGCCTGTGAATAGGCTGCAGGGGGACGGTGAAGACCAGCAACAGCTTTCAGGGCTGCCAGCTTCCGTGTGGGACAAGGAGCCGGACGTGTGCATTTTCGGAAACAGGATCTGCCGAGGACGAGAGCCATGAGATGTTCCTCCTCTGGGCAAGCCCGGGTCCCAGATCCTGTTGTGCCTGTGAATAGTCTGCAGGGGGACGGTGAACACCAGCAACAGCTTTCAGGGCTGCCACCTTCCGTGTGGTACAAGGAGCCGGACGGGTGCCTTTCTGGAAACAGGCCGTGCCGAGGACGAGAGCCATGAGATGTTCCTCCTCTGGGCAAGGCCGGGTCCCAGATCCTGTTGTGCCTGTGAATAGGCTGCAGGGGGACGGTGAAGACCAGCAACAGCTTTCAGGGCTGCCACCTTCCGTGTGGCACAAGGAGCCGGACGTGTGCCTTTTCGGAAACAGGCTCTGCCGAGGACGAGAGCCATGAGATGTTCCTCCTCTGGGCAAGGCCGGGTCCCAGATCCTGTTGTGCCTGTGAATAGGCTGCAGGGGGACGGTGAAGACCAGCAACAGCTTTCACGGCTGCCACCTTCCGTGTGGGACAAGGAGCCGGACGTGTCTTTCTGGATACAGGCCCTGCCGAGGACGAGAGCCATGAGATGTTCCTCCTCTGGGCAAGCCCGGGTCCCAGATCCTGTTGTGCCTGTGAATAGGCTGCAGGGGGACGGTGAAGACCAGCAACAGCTTTCACGGCTGCCACCTTCCCTGTGGGACAAGGAGCCGGATGAGTGCCTTTTCGGAGTCAGGCTCTGCCGAGGACGAGAGCCATGAGATGTTCCTCCTCTGGGCAAGCCCGGGTCCCAGATCCTGTTGTGCCTGTGAATAGGTTGCAGGGGGACGGTGAACACCAGCAACAGCTTTCACGGCTGCCACCTTCACTGTGGGACAAGGAGCCGGACGTGTGCCTTTCTGGAAACAGGCCGTGCCGAGGACGAGAGCCATGAGATGTTCCTCCTCTTGGCAAGCCCGGGTCCCAGATCCTGTTGTGCCTGTGAATAGGCTGCAGGGGGACGGTGAAGACCAGCAACAGCTTTCAGGGCTGCCAGCTTCCGTGTGGGACAAGGAGCCGGACGTGTCTTTCTGGATACAGGCCCTGCCGAGGACGAGAGCCATGAGATGTTCCTTCTCTGGGCAAGCCCGGGTCCCAGATCCTGTTGTGCCTGTGAATAGGCTGCAGGGGGATGGTGAAGACCAGCAACAGCTTTCAGGGCTGCCACCTTCCGTGTGGGAAAAGGAGCCGGACGTGTGCCTTTTCGGAAACAGGATCTGCCGAGGACGAGAGCCATGAGATGTTCCTCCTCTGGGCAAGCCCACGTCCAAATCCTGTTGTGCCTGTGAATAGGCTGCAGGGGGACGGTGAAGACCAGCAACAGCTTTCACGGCTGCCACATTCCGTGTGGGACAAGGAGCCGGACATGTCTTTCTGGATACAGGCCCTGCCGAGGACGAGAGCCATGAGATGTTCCTCCTCTGGGCAAGCCCGGGTCCCAGATCCTGTTGTGCCTGTGAATAGGCTGCAGGGGGACGGTGAAGACCAGCAACAGCTTTCAGGGCTGCCACCTTCCGTGTGGGACAAGGAGCCGGATGAGTGCCTTTAAGGAGTCAGGCTCTGCCGAGGACGAGAGCCATGAGATGTTCCTCCTCTGGGCAAGCCCGGGTCCCAGATCCTGTTGTGCCTGTGAATAGTCTACAGGGGGACGGTGAAGACCAGCAACAGCTTTCAGGGCTGCCACCTTCACTGTGGGACCAGGAGCCGGACGTGTGCCTTTCTGGAAACAGGCGGTGCCGAGGACGAGAGCCATGAGATGTTCCTCCTCTGGGCAAGCCCGGGTCCCAGAACCTGTTGTGCCTGTGAATAGTCTACAGGGGGACAGTGAAGACCAGCAACAGCTTTCAGGGCTGCCACCTTCCGTGTGGGACAAGGAGCCGGACGTGTCTTTCTGGATACAGGCCCTGCCGAGGACGAGAGCCATGAGATGTTCCTTCTCTGGGCAAGCCCGGGTCCCAGATCCTGTTGTGCCTGTGAATAGGCTGCAGGGGGACGGTGAAGACCAGCAACAGCTTTCAGGGCTGCCACCTTCCGTGTGGGACAAGGAGCCGGACGTGTGCCTTTTCGGAAACAGGATCTGCCGAGGACGAGAGCCATGAGATGTTCCTCCTCTGGGCAAGCCCGCGTCCAAATCCTGTTGTGCCTGTGAATAGGCTGCAGGGGGACGGTGAAGACCAGCAACAGCTTTCACGGCTGCCACCTTCCGTGTGGGACAAGGAGCCGGACGTGTCTTTCTGGATACAGGCCCTGCCGAGGACGAGAGCCATGAGATGTTCCTCCTCTGGGCAAGCCCGGGTCCCAGATCCTGTTGTGCCTGTGAATAGTCTGCAGGGGGACGGTGAAGACCAGCAACAGCTTTCACGGCTGCCACCTTCCGTGTGGGACAAGGAGCCGGATGAGTGCCTTTTCGGAGTCAGGCTCTGACGAGGACGAGAGCCATGAGATGTTCCTCCTCTGGGCAAGCCCGGGTCCTGAATCCTGTTGTGCCTGTGAATAGGCTGCAGGGGGACGGTGAAGACCAGCAACAGCTTTCAGGGCTGCCACCTTCCGTGTGGGACAAGGAGCCGGACGTGTGCCTTTTCGGAATCAGGCTCTTCCGAGGACGAGAGCCATGAGATGTTCCTCCTCTGGGCAAGCCCGGGTCCAAATCCTGTTGTGCCTGTGAATAGGCTGCAGGGGGACGGTGAAGACCAGCAACAGCTTTCAGGGCTGCCACCTTCCGTGTGGGACAATGAGCCGGATGTGTGCCTTTCTGGAAACAGGCCCTGCCGAGGACGAGAGCCATGAGATGTTCCTCCTCTGGGCAAGCCCCGGTTCTGAATCCTGTTGTGCCTGTGAATAGGCTGCAGGGGGACGGTGAAGACCAGCAACAGCTTTCAGGGCTGCCACCTTCCGTGTGGGACAAGGAGCCGGATGAGTGCCTTTTCGGAAACAGGCTCTGCCGAGGACGAGAGCCATGAGATGTTCCTCCTCTGGGCAAGCCCGGGTCCCAGATCCTGTTGTGCCTGTGAATAGGCTGCAGGGGGACGGTGAAGACCAGCAACAGCTTTCAGGGCTGCCACCTTCCGTGTGGGACAAGGAGCCGGATGTGTGCCTTTTCGGAAACAGGCTCTGCCGAGGACGAGAGCCATGAGATGTTCCTCCTCTGGGCAAGCCCAGCTCCCAGATCCTGTTGTGCCTGTGAATAGGCCGCAGGGGGACGGTGAAGACCAGCAACAGCTTCCAGGGCTGCCACCTTCCGTGTGGGACAAGGAGCCGGATGTGTGCCTTTTCGGAAACAAGCTCTGCCGAGGATGAGAGCCATGAGATGTTCCTCCTCTGGGCAAGCCCGGGTCCCAGATCCTGTTGTGCCTGTGAATAGGCTGCAGGGGGACGGTGAACACCAGCAACAGCTTTCACGGCTGCCATCTTCACTGTGGGACAAGGAGCCGGACGTGTGCCTTTCTAGAAACAGGCCCTGCCGAGGACGAGAGCCATGAGATGTTCCTCCTCTGGGCAAGCCCGGGTCCTGAATCCTGTTGTGCCTGTGAATAGGCTGCAGGGGGACGGTGAAGACCAGCAACAGCTTTCAGGGCTGCCACCTTCCGTGTGGGACAAGGAGCCGGACGTGTGCCTTTTCGGAATCAGGCTCTGCCGAGGACGAGAGCCATGAGATGTTCCTCCTCTGGGCAAGCCCGGGTCCCAGATCCTGTTGTGCCTGTGAATAGGCTGCAGGGGGACGGTGAAGACCAGCAACAGCTTTCAGGGCTGCCACCTTCCGTGTGGGAGAAGTAGCCGGATGTGTGCCTTTTCGGAAACAGGCTCTGCCGAGGACGAGAGCCATGAGATGTTCCTCCTCTGGGCAAGCCCGCGTCCAGATCCTGTTGTGCCTGTGAACAGGCTGCAGGGGGACGGTGAAGATCAGCAACAGCTTTCAGGGCTGCCACCTTCCGTGTGGGACAATGAGCCGGTCTTGTGCCTTTATGGAAACAGGCCCTGCGAGGACGAGAGCCATGAGATGTTCCTCCTCTGGGCAAGCCCGGGTCCCAGATCCTGTTGTGCCTGTGAATAGTCTGCAGGGGGACGGTGAAGACCAGCAACAGCTTTCACGGCTGCCACCTTCACTGTGGGACAAGGAGCCGGACGTGTGCCTTTCTGGAAACAGGCCCTGCCGAGGATGAGAGCCATGAGATGTTCCTCCTCTGGGCAAGCCCGGGTCCCAGATCCTGTTGTGCCTGTGAATAGGCTGCAGGGGGACGGTGAAGACCAGCAACAGCTTCCAGGGCTGCCACCTTCCGTGTGGGACAAGGAGCCGGACGTGTGCCTTTTCGGAAACAAGCTCTGCCGAGGACGAGAGCCATGAGATGTTCCTCCTCTGGGCAAGCCCGGGTCCTGAATCCTGTTGTGCCTGTGAATAGTCTGCAGGGGGACGGTGAAGACCAGCAACAGCTTTCAGGGCTGCCTCCTTCCGTGTGGGATAAGGAGCCGGATGTGTGCATTTTCGGAAACAAGCTCTGCCGAGGACGAGAGCCATGAGATGTTCCTCCTCTGGGCAAGCCCGCGTCCAGATCCTGTTGTGCCTGTGAATAGGCTGCAGGGGGACGGTGAAGACCAGCAACAGCTTTCACGGCTGCCACATTCCGTGTGGGACAAGGAGCCGGACGTGTGCGTTTTCGGAAACAAGCTCTGCCGAGGACGAGAGCCATGAGATGTTCCACCTCTGGGCAAGCCCGGGTCCCAGATCCTGTTGTGCCTGTGAATAGGCTGCAGGGGGACGGTGAAGACCAGCAACAGATTTCACGGCTGCCACCTTCCGTGTGGGACAAGGAGCCGGACGTGTCTTTCTGGATAAAGGCCCTGCCGAGGACGAGAGCCATGAGATGTTCCTCCTCTGGGCAAGCCCGGGTCCCAGATCCTGTTGTGCCTGTGAATAGGCTGCAGGGGGACGGTGAAGACCAGCAACAGCTTTCAGGGCTGCCAGCTTCCGTGTGGGACAAGGAGCCGGACGTGTCCATTTTCGGAAACAGGATCTGCCGAGGACGAGAGCCATGAGATGTTCCTCCTCTGGGCAAGCCCGGGTCCCAGATCCTGTTGTGCCTGTGAATAGTCTGCAGGGGGACGGTGAACACCAGCAACAGCTTTCAGGGCTGCCACCTTCCGTGTGGTACAAGGAGCCGGACGGGTGCCTTTCTGGAAACAGGCCGTGCCGAGGACGAGAGCCATGAGATGTTCCTCCTCTGGGCAAGGCCGGGTCCCAGATCCTGTTGTGCCTGTGAATAGGCTGCAGGGGGACGGTGAAGACCAGCAACAGCTTTCAGGGCTGCCACCTTCCGTGTGGGACAAGGAGCCGGACGTGTGCCTTTTCGGAAACAGGCTCTGCCGAGGACGAGAGCCATGAGATGTTCCTCCTCTGGGCAAGCCCGGGTCCTGAATCCTGTTGTGCCTGTGAATAGGCTGCAGGGGGACGGTGAAGACCAGCAACAGCTTCCAGGGCTGCCACCTTCCGTGTGGGACAAGGAGCCGGACGTGTGCCTTTTCGGAAACAAGCTCTGCCGAGGACGAGAGCCATGAGATGTTCCTCCTCTGGGCAAGCCCGGGTCCCAGATCCTGTTGTGCCTGTGAATAGGCTGCAGGGGGACGGTGAACACCAGCAACAGCTTTCACGGCTGCCACCTTCACTGTGGGACCAGGAGCCAGACGTGTGCCTTTCTGGAAACAGGCCATGCCGAGGACGAGAGCCATGAGATGTTCCTCCTCTGGGCAAGCCCGGGTCCCAGAACCTGTTGTGCCTGTGAATAGGCTGCAGGGGGACGGTGAAGACCAGCAACAGCTTTCAGGGCTGCCACCTTCCGTGTGGGACAAGGAGCCGGACGTGTGCTTTTCGGAAACAGGATCTGCCGAGGACGAGAGCCATGAGATGTTCCTCCTCTGGGCAAGCCCGCGTCCAAATCCTGTTGTGCCTGTGAATAGGCTGCAGGGGGACGGTGAAGACCAGCAACAGCTTTCACGGCTGCCACCTTCCGTGTGGGACAAGGAGCCGGACGTGTCTTTCTGGATACAGGCCCTGCCGAGGACGAGAGCCATGAGATGTTCCTCCTCTGGGCAAGCCCGGGTCCCAGATCCTGTTGTGCCTGTGAATAGGCTGCAGGGGGACGGTGAAGACCAGCAACAGCTTTCAGGGCTGCCACCTTCCCTGTGGGACAAGGAGCCGGATGAGTGCCTTTAAGGAGTCAGGCTCTGCCGAGGACGAGAGCCATGAGATGTTCCTCCTCTGGGCAAGCCCGGGTCCCAGATCCTGTTGTGCCTGTGAATAGTCTACAGGGGGACGGTGAAGACCAGCAACAGCTTTCAGGGCTGCCACCTTCACTGTGGGACCAGGAGCCGGACGTGTGCCTTTCTGGAAACAGGCCGTGCCGAGGACGAGAGCCATGAGATGTTCCTCCTCTGGGCAAGCCCGGGTCCCAGAACCTGTTGTGCCTGTGAATAGTCTACAGGGGGACAGTGAAGACCAGCAACAGCTTTCAGGGCTGCCACCTTCCGTGTGGGACAAGGAGCCGGACGTGTCTTTCTGGATACAGGCCCTGCCGAGGACGAGAGCCATGAGATGTTCCTTCTCTGGGCAAGCCCGGGTCCCAGATCCTGTTGTGCCTGTGAATAGGCTGCAGGGGGACGGTGAAGACCAGCAACAGCTTTCAGGGCTGCCACCTTCCGTGTGGGACAAGGAGCCGGACGTGTGCCTTTTCGGAAACAGGATCTGCCGAGGACGAGAGCCATGAGATGTTCCTCCTCTGGGCAAGCCCGCGTCCAAATCCTGTTGTGCCTGTGAATAGGCTGCAGGGGGACGGTGAAGACCAGCAACAGCTTTCACGGCTGCCACCTTCCGTGTGGGACAAGGAGCCGGACGTGTCTTTCTGGATACAGGCCCTGCCGAGGACGAGAGCCATGAGATGTTCCTCCTCTGGGCAAGCCCGGGTCCCAGATCCTGTTGTGCCTGTGAATAGTCTGCAGGGGGACGGTGAAGACCAGCAACAGCTTTCACGGCTGCCACCTTCCGTGTGGGACAAGGAGCCGGATGAGTGCCTTTTCGGAATCAGGCTCTTCCGAGGACGAGAGCCATGAGATGTTCCTCCTCTGGGCAAGCCCGGGTCCCAGATCCTGTTGTGCCTGTGAATAGGCTGCAGGGGGACGGTGAACACCAGCAACAGCTTTCACGGCTGCCACCTTCACTGTGGGACCAGGAGCCGGACGTGTGCCTTTCTGGAAACAGGCCGTGCCGAGGACGAGAGCCATGAGATGTTCCTCCTCTGGGCAAGCCCGGGTCCCAGATCCTGTTGTGCCTGTGAATAGGCTACAGGGGGACGGTGAAGACCAGCAACAGCTTTCAGGGCTGCCACCTTCCGTGTGGGACAAGGAGCCGGACGTGTCTTTCTGGATACAGGCCCTGCCGAGGACGAGAGCCATGAGATGTTCCTTCTCTGGGCAAGCCCGGGTCCCAGATCCTGTTGTGCCTGTGAATAGGCTGCAGGGGGACGGTGAAGACCAGCAACAGCTTTCAGGGCTGCCACCTTCCGTGTGGGACAAGGAGCCGGACGTGTGCCTTTTCGGAAACAGGATCTGCCGAGGACGAGAGCCATGAGATGTTCCTCCTCTGGGCAAGCCCGCGTCCAAATACGGTTTTGCCTGTGAATAGGCTGCAGGGGGACGGTGAAGACCAGCAACAGCTTTCAGGGCTGCCACCTTCCGTGTGGGACAATGAGCCGGATGTGTGCCTTTCTGGAAACAGGCCCTGCCGAGGACGAGAGCCATGAGATGTTCCTCCTCTGGGCAAGCCCCGGTTCTGAATCCTGTTGTGCCTGTGAATAGGCTGCAGGGGGACGGTGAAGACCAGCAACAGCTTTCAGGGCTGCCACCTTCCGTGTGGGACAAGGAGCCGGATGAGTGCCTTTTCGGAAACAGGCTCTGCCGAGGACGAGAGCCATGAGATGTTCCTCCTCTGGGCAAGCCCGGGTCCCAGATCCTGTTGTGCCTGTGAATAGGCTGCAGGGGGACGGTGAAGACCAGCAACAGCTTTCAGGGCTGCCACCTTCCGTGTGGGACAAGGAGCCGGATGAGTGCCTTTTCGGAAACAGGCTCTGCCGAGGACGAGAGCCATGAGATGTTCCTCCTCTGGGCAAGCCCAGCTCCCAGATCCTGTTGTGCCTGTGAATAGGCCGCAGGGGGACGGTGAAGACCAGCAACAGCTTCCAGGGCTGCCACCTTCCGTGTGGGACAGGGAGCCGGACGTGTGCCTTTTCTGAAACAAGCTCTGCCGAGGATGAGAGCCATGAGATGTTCCTCCTCTGGGCAAGCCCGGGTCCCAGATCCTGTTGTGCCTGTGAATAGGCTGCAGGGGGACAGTGAACACCAGCAACAGCTTTCACGGCTGCCATCTTCACTGTGGGACAAGGAGCCGGACGTGTGCCTTTCTAGAAACAGGCCCTGCCGAGGACGAGAGCCATGAGATGTTCCTCCTCTGGGCAAGCCCGGGTCCTGAATCCTGTTGTGCCTGTGAATAGGCTGCAGGGGGACGGTGAAGACCAGCAACAGCTTTCAGGGCTGCCACCTTCCGTGTGGGACAAGGAGCCGGACGTGTGCCTTTTCGGAATCAGGCTCTGCCGAGGACGAGAGCCATGAGATGTTCCTCCTCTGGGCAAGCCCGGGTCCCAGATCCTGTTGTGCCTGTGAATAGGCTGCAGGGGGACGGTGAAGACCAGCAACAGCTTTCAGGGCTGCCACCTTCCGTGTGGGAGAAGTAGCCGGATGTGTGCCTTTTCGGAAACAGGCTCTGCCGAGGACGAGAGCCATGAGATGTTCCTCCTCTGGGCAAGCCCGCGTCCAGATCCTGTTGTGCCTGTGAACAGGCTGCAGGGGGACGGTGAAGATCAGCAACAGCTTTCAGGGCTGCCACCTTCCGTGTGGGACAATGAGCTGGTCTTGTGCCTTTATGGAAACAGGCCCTGCGAGGACGAGAGCCATGAGATGTTCCTCCTCTGGGCAAGCCCGGGTCCCAGATCCTGTTGTGCCTGTGAATAGTCTGCAGGGGGACGGTGAAGACCAGCAACAGCTTTCACGGCTGCCACCTTCACTGTGGGACAAGGAGCCGGACGTGTGCCTTTCTGGAAACAGGCCCTGCCGAGGATGAGAGCCATGAGATGTTCCTCCTCTGGGCAAGCCCGGGTCCCAGATCCTGTTGTGCCTGTGAATAGGCTGCAGGGGGACGGTGAAGACCAGCAACAGCTTTCAGGGCTGCCTCCTTCCGTGTGGGATAAGGAGCCGGATGTGTGCATTTTCGGAAACAAGCTCTGCCGAGGACGAGAGCCATGAGATGTTCCTCCTCTGGGCAAGCCCGCGTCCAGATCCTGTTGTGCCTGTGAATAGGCTGCAGGGGGACGGTGAAGACCAGCAACAGCTTTCACGGCTGCCACCTTCCGTGTGGGACAAGGAGCCGGACGTGTCTTTCTGGATACAGGCCCTGCCGAGGACGAGAGCCATGAGATGTTCCTCCTCTGGGCAAGCCCGGGTCCCAGATCCTGTTGTGCCTGTGAATAGGCTGCAGGGGGACGGTGAAGACCAGCAACAGCTTTCAGGGCTGCCACCTTCCGTGTGGGACAAGGAGCCGGACGTGTGCATTTTCGGAAACAGGATCTGCCGAGGACGAGAGCCATGAGATGTTCCTCCTCTGGGCAAGCCCGGGTCCCAGATCCTGTTGTGCCTGTGAATAGTCTGCAGGGGGACGGTGAACACCAGCAACAGCTTTCAGGGCTGCCACCTTCCTTGTGGTACAAGGAGCCGGACGGGTGCCTTTCTGGAAACAGGCCGTGCCGAGGACGAGAGCCATGAGATGTTCCTCCTCTGGGCAAGCCCGGGTCCCAGATCCTGTTGTGCCTGTGAATAGGCTGCAGGGGGACGGTGAAGACCAGCAACAGCTTTCAGGGCTGCCACCTTCCGTGTGGGACAAGGAGCCGGACGTGTGCCTTTTCGGAATCAGGCTCTGCCGAGGACGAGAGCCATGAGATGTTCCTCCTCTGGGCAAGCCCGGGTCCAAATCCTGTTGTGCCTGTGAATAGGCTGCAGGGGGACGGTGAAGACCAGCAACAGCTTTCAGGGCTGCCACCTTCCGTGTGGGACAATGAGCCGGATGTGTGCCTTTCTGGAAACAGGCCCTGCCGAGGACGAGAGCCATGAGATGTTCCTCCTCTGGGCAAGCCCCGGTTCTGAATCCTGTTGTGCCTGTGAATAGGCTGCAGGGGGACGGTGAAGACCAGCAACAGCTTTCAGGGCTGCCACCTTCCGTGTGGGACAAGGAGCCGGATGAGTGCCTTTTCGGAAACAGGCTCTGCCGAGGACGAGAGCCATGAGATGTTCCTCCTCTGGGCAAGCCCGGGTCCCAGATCCTGTTGTGCCTGTGAATAGGCTGCAGGGGGACGGTGAACACCAGCAACAGCTTTCAGGGCTGCCACCTTCCGTGTGGGACAAGGTGCCGGATGTGTGCCTTTTCGGAAACAGGCTCTGCCGAGGACGAGAGCCATGAGATGTTCCTCCTCTGGGCAAGCCCAGCTCCCAGATCCTGTTGTGCCTGTGAATAGGCCGCAGGGGGACGGTGAAGACCAGCAACAGCTTCCAGGGCTGCCACCTTCCGTGTGGGACAAGGAGCCGGACGTGTGCCTTTTCGGAAACAAGCTCTGCCGAGGATGAGAGCCATGAGATGTTCCTCCTCTGGGCAAGCCCGGGTCCCAGATCCTGTTGTGCCTGTGAATAGGCTGCAGGGGGACGGTGAACACCAGCAACAGCTTTCACGGCTGCCATCTTCACTGTGGGACAAGGAGCCGGACGTGTGCCTTTCTAGAAACAGGCCCTGCCGAGGACGAGAGCCATGAGATGTTCCTCCTCTGGGCAAGCCCGGGTCCTGAATCCTGTTGTGCCTGTGAATAGGCTGCAGGGGGACGGTGAAGACCAGCAACAGCTTTCAGGGCTGCCACCTTCCGTGTGGGACAAGGAGCCGGACGTGTGCCTTTTCGGAATCAGGCTCTGCCGAGGACGAGAGCCATGAGATGTTCCTCCTCTGGGCAAGCCCGGGTCCCAGATCCTGTTGTGCCTGTGAATAGGCTGCAGGGGGACGGTGAAGACCAGCAACAGCTTTCAGGGCTGCCACCTTCCGTGTGGGAGAAGTAGCCGGATGTGTGCCTTTTCGGAAACAGGCTCTGCCGAGGACGAGAGCCATGAGATGTTCCTCCTCTGGGCAAGCCCGCGTCCAGATCCTGTTGTGCCTGTGAACAGGCTGCAGGGGGACGGTGAAGATCAGCAACAGCTTTCAGGGCTGCCACCTTCCGTGTGGGACAATGAGCCGGTCTTGTGCCTTTATGGAAACAGGCCCTGCGAGGACGAGAGCCATGAGATGTTCCTCCTCTGGGCAAGCCCGGGTCCCAGATCCTGTTGTGCCTGTGAATAGTCTGCAGGGGGACGGTGAAGACCAGCAACAGCTTTCACGGCTGCCACCTTCACTGTGGGACAAGGAGCCGGACGTGTGCCTTTCTGGAAACAGGCCCTGCCGAGGATGAGAGCCATGAGATGTTCCTCCTCTGGGCAAGCCCGGGTCCCAGATCCTGTTGTGCCTGTGAATAGGCTGCAGGGGGACGGTGAAGACCAGCAACAGCTTTCAGGGCTGCCTCCTTCCGTGTGGGATAAGGAGCCGGATGTGTGCATTTTCGGAAACAAGCTCTGCCGAGGACGAGAGCCATGAGATGTTCCTCCTCTGGGCAAGCCCGCGTCCAGATCCTGTTGTGCCTGTGAATAGGCTGCAGGGGGACGGTGAAGACCAGCAACAGCTTTCACGGCTGCCACCTTCCGTGTGGGACAAGGAGCCGGACGTGTCTTTCTGGATAAAGGCCCTGCCGAGGACGAGAGCCATGAGATGTTCCTCCTCTGGGCAAGCCCGGGTCCCAGATCCTGTTGTGCCTGTGAATAGGCTGCAGGGGGACGGTGAAGACCAGCAACAGCTTTCAGGGCTGCCAGCTTCCGTGTGGGACAAGGAGCCGGACGTGTGCATTTTCGGAAACAGGATCTGCCGAGGACGAGAGCCATGAGATGTTCCTCCTCTGGGCAAGCCCGGGTCCCAGATCCTGTTGTGCCTGTGAATAGTCTGCAGGGGGACGGTGAACACCAGCAACAGCTTTCAGGGCTGCCACCTTCCGTGTGGTACAAGGAGCCGGACGGGTGCCTTTCTGGAAACAGGCCGTGCCGAGGACGAGAGCCATGAGATGTTCCTCCTCTGGGCAAGGCCGGGTCCCAGATCCTGTTGTGCCTGTGAATAGGCTGCAGGGGGACGGTGAAGACCAGCAACAGCTTTCAGGGCTGCCACCTTCCGTGTGGGACAAGGAGCCGGATGTGTGCCTTTTCGGAATCAGGCTCTGCCGAGGACGAGAGCCATGAGATGTTCCTCCTCTGGGCAAGCCCGGGTCCAAATCCTGTTGTGCCTGTGAATAGGCTGCAGGGGGACGGTGAAGACCAGCAACAGCTTTCAGGGCTGCCACCTTCCGTGTGGGACAATGAGCCGGATGTGTGCCTTTCTGGAAACAGGCCCTGCCGAGGACGAGAGCCATTAGATGTTCCTCCTCTGGGCAAGCCCCGGTTCTGAATCATGTTGTGCCTGTGAATAGGCTGCAGGGGGACGTGAAGACCAGCAACAACTTTCAGGGCTGCCACCTTCCGTGTGGGACAAGGAGCCGGACGTGTGCCTTTTCGGAAACAGGCTCTGCCGAGGACGAGAGCCATGAGATGTTCCTCCTCTGGTCAAGCCCGGGTCCCAGATCCTGTTGTGCCTGTGAATAGGCTGCAGGGGGACGGTGAAGACCAGCAACAGCTTTCAGGGCTGCCTCCTTCCGTGTGGGAGAAGGAGCCGGATGTGTGCCTTTTCGGAAACAGGCCCTGCGAGGACGAGAGCCATGAGATGTTCCTCCTCTGGGCAAGCCCGGGTCCCAGATCCTGTTGTGCCTGTGAATAGGATGCAGGGGGACGGTGAAGACCAGCAACAGCTTTCAGGGCTGCCACCTTCCGTGTGGGACAAGGAGCCGGACGTGTGCCTTTTCGGAAACAGGCCCTGCCGAGGACGAGAGCCATGAGATGTTCCTCCTCTGGCCAAGCCCGGGTCCCAGATCCTGTTGTGCCTGTGAATAGGCTGCAGGGGGACGGTGAAGACCAGCAACAGCTTCCAGGGCTGCCACCTTCCGTGTGGGACAAGGAGCCGGACGTGTGCCTTTTCGGAAACAAGCTCTGCCGAGGACGAGAGCCATGAGATGTTCCTCCTCTGGGCAAGCCCGGGTCCTGAATCCTGTTGTGCCTGTGAATAGGCTGCAGGGGGACGGTGAAGACCAGCAACAGCTTTCAGGGCTGCCACCTTCCGTGTGGGACAAGGAGCCGGATGTGTGCCTTTTCGGAAACAGGCTCTGCCGAGGACGAGAGCCATGAGATGTTCCTCCTCTGGGCAAGCCCGGGTCCTGAATCCTGTTGTGCCTGTGAATAGGCTGCAGGGGGACGGTGAAGACCAGCAACATCTTTCAGGGCTGCCACCTTCCGTGTGGGACAATGAGCCGGATGTGTGCATTTTCGGAAACAGTCTCTGCCGAGGACGAGAGCCATGAGATGTTCCACCTCTGGGCAAGCCCGGGTCCCAGATCCTGTTGTGCCTGTGAATAGGCTGCAGGGGGACGGTGAAGACCAGCAACAGCTTCCAGGGCTGCCACCTTCCGTGTGGGACAAGGAGCCGGACGTGTGCCTTTCCGGAAACAGGCTCTGCCGAGGACGAGAGCCATGAGATGTTCCTCCTCTGGGCAAGCCCGGGTCCCAGATCCTGTTGTGCCTGTGAATAGGCTGCAGGGGGACGGTGAAGACCAGCAACAGCTTTCAGGGCTGCCACCTTCCGTGTGGGATAAGGAGCCGGATGTGTGCCTTTTCGAAATCAGGCTCTGCCGAGGACGAGAGCCATGAGATGTTCCTCCTCTGGGCAAGCCCGGGTCCAAATCCTGTTGTGCCTGTGAATAGGCTGCAGGGGGACGGTGAAGACCAGCAACAGCTTTCAGGGCTGCCACCTTCCGTGTGGGACAATGAGCCGGATGTGTGCCTTTCTGGAAACAGGCCCTGCCGAGGACGAGAGCCATTAGATGTTCCTCCTCTGGGCAAGCCCCGGTTCTGAATCCTGTTGTGCCTGTGAATAGGCTGCAGAGGGACGGTGAAGACCAGCAACAGCTTTCAGGGCTGCCACCTTCCGTGTGGGACAAGGAGCCGGATGAGTGCCTTTTCGGAAACAGGATCTGCCGAGGACGAGAGCCATGAGATGTTCCTCCTCTGGGCAAGCCCGCGTCCAAATCCTGTTGTGCCTGTGAATAGGCTGCAGGGGGACGGTGAAGACCAGCAACAGCTTTCAGGGCTGCCACCTTCCGTGTGGGACAAGGAGCTGGATGATTGCCTTTTCGGAGTCAGGCTCTGCCGAGGACGAGAGCCATGAGATATTCCTCCTCTGGGCAAGCCCGGGTCCCAGATCCTGTTGTGCCTGTGAATAGGCCGCAGGGGGACGGTGAAGACCAGCAACAGCTTCCAGGGCTGCCACCTTCTGTGTGGGACAAGGAGCCGGACGTGTGCCTTTTCGGAAACAAGCTCTGCCGAGGACGAGAGCCATGAGATGTTCCTCCTCTGGGCAAGCCCGGGTCCCAGATCCTGTTGTGCCTGTGAATAGGCTGCAGGGGGACGGTGAACACCAGCAACAGCTTTCACGGCTGCCATCTTCACTGTGGGACAAGGAGCCGGACGTGTGCCTTTCTGGAAACAGGCCCTGCCGACGACGAGAGCCATGAGATGTTCCTCCTCTGGGCAAGCCCGGGTCCTGAATCCTGTTGTGCCTGTGAATAGGCTGCAGGGGGACGGTGAAGACCAGCAACAGCTTTCAGGGCTGCCACCTTCCGTGTGGGACAAGGAGCCGGACGTGTGCCTTTTCGGAATCAGGCTCTGCCGAGGACGAGAGCCATGAGATGTTCCTCCTCTGGGCAAGCCCGGGTCCCAGATCCTGTTGTGCCTGTGAATAGTCTGCAGGGGGACGGTGAAGACCAGCGACATCTTTCAGGGCTGCCACCTTCCGTGTGGGACAAGGAGCCGGATGAGTGCATTTTCGGAAACAGGCTCTGCCGAGGACGAGAGCCATGAGATGTTCCTCCTCTGGGCAAGCCCGGGTCCTGAATCCTGTTGTGCCTGTGAATAGGCTGCAGGGGGATGGTGAAGACCAGCAACAGCTTCCAGGGCTGCCACCTTCCGTGTGGGACAAGGAGCCGGACGTGTGCCTTTCCGGAAACAGGCTCTGCCGAGGACGAGAGCCATGAGATGTTCCTCCTCTGGGCAAGCCCGGGTCCCAGATCCTGTTGTGCCTGTGAATAGGCTGCAGGGGGACGGTGAACACCAGCAACAGCTTTCACGGCTGCCACCTTCCGTGTAGGACAAGGAGCCGGACGTGTGCCTTTCTGGAAACAGGCCCTGCCGAGGACGAGAGCCATGAGATGTTCCTCCTCT
The DNA here is from genome assembly GCF_929443795.1 of Astur gentilis. Taxonomy (NCBI): domain Eukaryota; kingdom Metazoa; phylum Chordata; class Aves; order Accipitriformes; family Accipitridae; genus Astur; species Astur gentilis. Next base: position 1,944,462 of record NW_026061071.1, read on the forward strand.
GGGCAAGCCCGGGTCCCAGATCCTGTTGTGCCTGTGAATAGGCTGCAGGGGGACGGTGAAGACCAGCAACAGCTTTCAGGGCTGCCACCTTCCGTGTGGGACAAGGAGCCGGACGTGTGCCTTTCTGGAAACAGGCCCTGCCGAGGACGAGAGCCATGAGATGTTCCTCCTCTGGGCAAGCCCGGGTCCTGAATCCTGTTGTGCCTGTGAATAGGCTGCAGGGGGACGGTGAAGACCAGCAACAGCTTTCAGGGCTGCCACCTTCCGTGTGGGACAAGGAGCCGGACGTGTGCCTTTCTGGAAACAGGCCCTGCCAAGGACGAGAGCCATGAGATGTTCCTCCTCTGGGCAAGCCCGGGTCCTGAATCCTGTTGTGCCTGTGAATAGGCTGCAGGGGGACGGTGAAGACCAGCAACAGCTTTCAGGGCTGCCACCTTCCGTGTGGGACAAGGAGCCGGATGTGTGCCTTTTCGGAAACAGGCTCTGCCGAGGACGAGAGCCATGAGATGTTCCTCCTCTGGGCAAGCCCGGGTCCTGAATCCTGTTGTGCCTGTGAATAGGCTGCAGGGGGACGGTGAAGACCAGCAACATCTTTCAGGGCTGCCACCTTCCGTGTGGGACAATGAGCCGGTCTTGTGCCTTTATGGAAACAGGCCCTGCCGAGGACGAGAGCCATGAGATGTTCCTCCTCTGGGCAAGGCCGGGTCCCAGATCCTGTTGTGCCTGTGAATAGGCTGCAGGGGGACGGTGAAGACCAGCAACAGCTTCCAGGGCTGCCACCTTCCGTGTGGGACAAGGAGCCGGACGTGTGCCTTTCTGGAAACAGGCCGTGCCGAGGACGAGAGCCATGAGATGTTCCTCCTCTGGCCACGCCCGGGTCCCAGAACCTGTTGTGCCTGTGAATAGGCTACAGGGGGACGGTGAAGACCAGCAACAGCTTTCAGGGCTGCCACCTTCCGTGTGGGACAAGGAGCCGGACGTGTCTTTCTGGATACAGGCCCTGCCGAGGACGAGAGCCATGAGATGTTCCTCCTCTGGGCAAGCCCGGGTCCTGAATCCTGTTGTGCCTGTGAATAGGCTGCAGGGGGACGGTGAAGACCAGCAACAGCTTTCAGGGCTGCCACCTTCCGTGTGGGACAAGGAGCCGGACGTGTGCATTTTCGGAAACAGGATCTGACGAGGACGAGAGCCATGAGATGTTCCTCCTCTGGGCAAGCCCGCGTCCAAATCCTGTTGTGCCTGTGAATAGGCTGCAGGGGGACGGTGAAGACCAGCAACAGCTTTCAGGGCTGCCACCTTCCGTGTGGGAGAAGGAGCTGGATGATTGCCTTTTCGGAGTCAGGCTCTGCCGAGGACGAGAGCCATGAGATATTCCTCCTCTGGGCAAGCCCGGGTCCCAGATCCTGTTGTGCCTGTGAATAGGCCGCAGGGGGACGGTGAAGACCAGCAACAGCTTCCAGGGCTGCCACCTTCTGTGTGGGACAAGGAGCCGGACGTGTGCCTTTTCGGAAACAAGCTCTGCCGAGGACGAGAGCCATGAGATGTTCCTCCTCTGGGCAAGCCCGGGTCCCAGATCCTGTTGTGCCTGTGAATAGGCTGCAGGGGGACGGTGAACACCAGCAACAGCTTTCACGGCTGCCATCTTCACTGTGGGACAAGGAGCCGGACGTGTGCCTTTCTGGAAACAGGCCCTGCCGACGACGAGAGCCATGAGATGTTCCTCCTCTGGGCAAGCCCGGGTCCTGAATCCTGTTGTGCCTGTGAATAGGCTGCAGGGGGACGGTGAAGACCAGCAACAGCTTTCAGGGCTGCCACCTTCCGTGTGGGACAAGGAGCCGGACGTGTGCCTTTTCGGAATCAGGCTCTGCCGAGGACGAGAGCCATGAGATGTTCCTCCTCTGGGCAAGCCCGGGTCCCAGATCCTGTTGTGCCTGTGAATAGGCTGCAGGGGGACGGTGAAGACCAGCAACAGCTTTCAGGGCTGCCACCTTCCGTGTGGGACAAGGAGCCGGATGTGTGCCTTTTCGGAAACAGGCCCTGCGAGGACGAGAGCCATGAGATGTTCCTCCTCTGGGCAAGCCCGGGTCCCAGATCCTGTTGTGCCTGTGAATAGGCTGCAGGGGGACGGTGAAGACCAGCAACAGCTTTCACGGCTGCCACCTTCCGTGTGGGACAAGGAGCCGGATGTGTGCCTTTCTGGAAACAGGCCCTGCCGAGGACGAGAGCCATGAGATGTTCCTCCTCTGGCCAAGCACGGGTCCCAGATCCTGTTGTGCCTGTGAATAGGCTGCAGGGGGACGGTGAAGACCAGCAACAGCTTCCAGGGCTGCCACCTTCCGTGTGGGACAAGGAGCCGGACGTGTGCCTTTCTGGAAACAGGCCGTGCCGAGGACGAGAGCCATGAGATGTTCCTCCTCTGGCCACGCCCGGGTCCCAGAACCTTTTGTGCCTGTGAATAGGCTACAGGGGGACGGTGAAGACCAGCAACAGCTTTCAGGGCTGCCACCTTCCGTGTGGGACAAGGAGCCGGACGTGTCTTTCTGGATACAGGCCCTGCCGAGGATGAGAGCCATGAGATGTTCCTTCTCTGGGCAAGCCCGGGTCCCAGATCCTGTTGTGCCTGTGAATAGGCTGCAGGGGGACGGTGAAGACCAGCAACAGCTTTCAGGGCTGCCAGCTTCCGTGTGGGACAAGGAGCCGGATGAGTGCCTTTTCGGAGTCAGGCTCTGCCGAGGACGAGAGCCATGAGATGTTCCTCCTCTGGGCAAGCCCGGGTCCCAGATCCTGTTGTGCCTGTGAATAGTCTGCAGGGGGACGGTGAAGACCAGCGACATCTTTCAGGGCTGCCACCTTCCGTGTGGGACAAGGAGCCGGATGTGTGCATTTTCGGAAACAGGCTCTGCCGAGGACGAGAGCCATGAGATGTTCCTCCTCTGGGCAAGCCCGGGTCCTGAATCCTGTTGTGCCTGTGAATAGGCTGCAGGGGGACGGTGAAGACCAGCAACAGCTTCCAGGGCTGCCACCTTCCGTGTGGGACAAGGAGCCGGACGTGTGCCTTTCCGGAAACAGGCTCTGCCGAGGACGAGAGCCATGAGATGTTCCTCCTCTGGGCAAGCCCGGGTCCCAGATCCTGTTGTGCCTGTGCATACGCTGCAGGGGGACGGTGAAGACCAGCAACAGCTTTCTGGCCTGTCACCTTCCGTGTGGGACAAGTAGCCAGACGTGTCCCTTTTCGGAAAGAGGCCCTGCCGAGGACGAGAGCCATGAGATGTTCCTCCTCTGGGCAAGCCCGGGTCCCAGATCCTGTTGTGCCTGTGAATAGGCTGCAGGGGGACGGTGAAGACCAGCAACAGCTTTCAGGGCTGCCACCTTCCGTGTGGGATAAGGAGCCGGATGTGTGCCTTTTCGACATCCGGCTCTGCCGAGGACGAGAGCCATGAGATGTTCCTCCTCTGGGCAAGCCCGGGTCCAAATCCTGTTGTGCCTGTGAATAGGCTGCAGGGGGACGGTGAAGACCAGCAACAGCTTTCAGGGCTGCCACCTTCCGTGTGGGACAATGAGCCGGATGTGTGCCTTTCTGGAAACAGGCCCTGCCGAGGACGAGAGCCATTAGATGTTCCTCCTCTGGGCAAGCCCCGGTTCTGAATCCTGTTGTGCCTGTGAATAGGCTGCAGGGGGACGGTGAAGACCAGCAACAGCTTTCAGGGCTGCCACCTTCCGTGTGGGACAAGGAGCCGGATGAGTGCCTTTTCGGAAACAGGATCTGCCGAGGACGAGAGCCATGAGATGTTCCTCCTCTGGGCAAGCCCGCGTCCAAATCCTGTTGTGCCTGTGAATAGGCTGCAGGGGGACGGTGAAGACCAGCAACAGCTTTCAGGGCTGCCACCTTCCGTGTGGGACAAGGAGCTGGATGATTGCCTTTTCGGAGTCAGGCTCTGCCGAGGACGAGAGCCATGAGATATTCCTCCTCTGGGCAAGCCCGGGTCCCAGATCCTGTTGTGCCTGTGAATAGGCCGCAGGGGGACGGTGAAGACCAGCAACAGCTTCCAGGGCTGCCACCTTCTGTGTGGGACAAGGAGCCGGACGTGTGCCTTTTCGGAAACAAGCTCTGCCGAGGACGAGAGCCATGAGATGTTCCTCCTCTGGGCAAGCCCGGGTCCCAGATCCTGTTGTGCCTGTGAATAGGCTGCAGGGGGACGGTGAACACCAGCAACAGCTTTCACGGCTGCCATCTTCACTGTGGGACAAGGAGCCGGACGTGTGCCTTTCTGGAAACAGGCCCTGCCGACGACGAGAGCCATGAGATGTTCCTCCTCTGGGCAAGCCCGGGTCCTGAATCCTGTTGTGCCTGTGAATAGGCTGCAGGGGGACGGTGAAGACCAGCAACAGCTTTCAGGGCTGCCACCTTCCGTGTGGGACAAGGAGCCGGACGTGTGCCTTTTCGGAATCAGGCTCTGCCGAGGACGAGAGCCATGAGATGTTCCTTCTCTGGGCAAGCCCGGGTCCCAGATCCTGTTGTGCCTGTGAATAGGCTGCAGGGGGACGGTGAAGACCAGCAACAGCTTTCAGGGCTGCCACCTTCCGTGTGGGACAAGGAGCCGGATGAGTGCCTTTTCGGAGTCAGGCTCTGCCGAGGACGAGAGCCATGAGATGTTCCTCCTCTGGGCAAGCCCGGGTCCCAGATCCTGTTGTGCCTGTGAATAGTCTGCAGGGGGACGGTGAAGACCAGCGACATCTTTCAGGGCTGCCACCTTCCGTGTGGGACAAGGAGCCGGATGAGTGCATTTTCGGAAACAGGCTCTGCCGAGGACGAGAGCCATGAGATGTTCCTCCTCTGGGCAAGCCCGGGTCCTGAATCCTGTTGTGCCTGTGAATAGGCTGCAGGGGGATGGTGAAGACCAGCAACAGCTTCCAGGGCTGCCACCTTCCGTGTGGGACAAGGAGCCGGACGTGTGCCATTCCGGAAACAGGCTCTGCCGAGGACGAGAGCCATGAGATGTTCCTCCTCTGGGCAAGCCCGGGTCCCAGATCCTGTTGTGCCTGTGAATAGGCTGCAGGGGGACGGTGAACACCAGCAACAGCTTTCACGGCTGCCACCTTCCGTGTAGGACAAGGAGCCGGACGTGTGCCTTTCTGGAAACAGGCCCTGCCGAGGACGAGAGCCATGAGATGTTCCTCCTCTGGGCAAGCCCGGGTCCCAGATCCTGTTGTGCCTGTGAATAGGCTGCAGGGGGACGGTGAAGACCAGCAACAGCTTTCAGGGCTGCCACCTTCCGTGTGGGACAAGGAGCCGGACGTGTGCCTTTCTGGAAACAGGCCCTGCCGAGGACGAGAGCCATGAGATGTTCCTCCTCTGGGCAAGCCCGGGTCCTGAATCCTGTTGTGCCTGTGAATAGGCTGCAGGGGGACGGTGAAGACCAGCAACAGCTTTCAGGGCTGCCACCTTCCGTGTGGGACAAGGAGCCGGACGTGTGCCTTTCTGGAAACAGGCCCTGCCAAGGACGAGAGCCATGAGATGTTCCTCCTCTGGGCAAGCCCGGGTCCTGAATCCTGTTGTGCCTGTGAATAGGCTGCAGGGGGACGGTGAAGACCAGCAACAGCTTTCAGGGCTGCCACCTTCCGTGTGGGACAAGGAGCCGGATGTGTGCCTTTTCGGAAACAGGCTCTGCCGAGGACGAGAGCCATGAGATGTTCCTCCTCTGGGCAAGCCCGGGTCCTGAATCCTGTTGTGCCTGTGAATAGGCTGCAGGGGGACGGTGAAGACCAGCAACATCTTTCAGGGCTGCCACCTTCCGTGTGGGACAATGAGCCGGTCTTGTGCCTTTATGGAAACAGGCCCTGCCGAGGACGAGAGCCATGAGATGTTCCTCCTCTGGGCAAGGCCGGGTCCCAGATCCTGTTGTGCCTGTGAATAGGCTGCAGGGGGATGGTGAAGACCAGCAACAGCTTCCAGGGCTGCCACCTTCCGTGTGGGACAAGGAGCCGGACGTGTGCCTTTCTGGAAACAGGCCGTGCCGAGGACGAGAGCCATGAGATGTTCCTCCTCTGGCCACGCCCGGGTCCCAGAACCTGTTGTGCCTGTGAATAGGCTACAGGGGGACGGTGAAGACCAGCAACAGCTTTCAGGGCTGCCACCTTCCGTGTGGGACAAGGAGCCGGACGTGTCTTTCTGGATACAGGCCCTGCCGAGGACGAGAGCCATGAGATGTTCCTCCTCTGGGCAAGCCCGGGTCCTGAATCCTGTTGTGCCTGTGAATAGGCTGCAGGGGGACGGTGAAGACCAGCAACAGCTTTCAGGGCTGCCACCTTCCGTGTGGGACAAGGAGCCGGACGTGTGCATTTTCGGAAACAGGATCTGACGAGGACGAGAGCCATGAGATGTTCCTCCTCTGGGCAAGCCCGCGTCCAAATCCTGTTGTGCCTGTGAATAGGCTGCAGGGGGACGGTGAAGACCAGCAACAGCTTTCAGGGCTGCCACCTTCCGTGTGGGACAAGGAGCTGGATGATTGCCTTTTCGGAGTCAGGCTCTGCCGAGGACGAGAGCCATGAGATATTCCTCCTCTGGGCAAGCCCGGGTCCCAGATCCTGTTGTGCCTGTGAATAGGCCGCAGGGGGACGGTGAAGACCAGCAACAGCTTCCAGGGCTGCCACCTTCTGTGTGGGACAAGGAGCCGGACGTGTGCCTTTTCGGAAACAAGCTCTGCCGAGGACGAGAGCCATGAGATGTTCCTCCTCTGGGCAAGCCCGGGTCCCAGATCCTGTTGTGCCTGTGAATAGGCTGCAGGGGGACGGTGAACACCAGCAACAGCTTTCACGGCTGCCATCTTCACTGTGGGACAAGGAGCCGGACGTGTGCCTTTCTGGAAACAGGCCCTGCCGACGACGAGAGCCATGAGATGTTCCTCCTCTGGGCAAGCCCGGGTCCTGAATCCTGTTGTGCCTGTGAATAGGCTGCAGGGGGACGGTGAAGACCAGCAACAGCTTTCAGGGCTGCCACCTTCCGTGTGGGACAAGGAGCCGGACGTGTGCCTTTTCGGAATCAGGCTCTGCCGAGGACGAGAGCCATGAGATGTTCCTCCTCTGGGCAAGCCCGGGTCCCAGATCCTGTTGTGCCTGTGAATAGGCTGCAGGGGGACGGTGAAGACCAGCAACAGCTTTCAGGGCTGCCACCTTCCGTGTGGGACAAGGAGCCGGATGTGTGCCTTTTCGGAAACAGGCCCTGCGAGGACGAGAGCCATGAGATGTTCCTCCTCTGGGCAAGCCCGGGTCCCAGATCCTGTTGTGCCTGTGAATAGGCTGCAGGGGGACGGTGAAGACCAGCAACAGCTTTCACGGCTGCCACCTTCCGTGTGGGACAAGGAGCCGGATGTGTGCCTTTCTGGAAACAGGCCCTGCCGAGGACGAGAGCCATGAGATGTTCCTCCTCTGGCCAAGCACGGGTCCCAGATCCTGTTGTGCCTGTGAATAGGCTGCAGGGGGACGGTGAAGACCAGCAACAGCTTCCAGGGCTGCCACCTTCCGTGTGGGACAAGGAGCCGGACGTGTGCCTTTCTGGAAACAGGCCGTGCCGAGGACGAGAGCCATGAGATGTTCCTCCTCTGGCCACGCCCGGGTCCCAGAACCTTTTGTGCCTGTGAATAGGCTACAGGGGGACGGTGAAGACCAGCAACAGCTTTCAGGGCTGCCACCTTCCGTGTGGGACAAGGAGCCGGACGTGTCTTTCTGGATACAGGCCCTGCCGAGGATGAGAGCCATGAGATGTTCCTTCTCTGGGCAAGCCCGGGTCCCAGATCCTGTTGTGCCTGTGAATAGGCTGCAGGGGGACGGTGAAGACCAGCAACAGCTTTCAGGGCTGCCAGCTTCCGTGTGGGACAAGGAGCCGGATGAGTGCCTTTTCGGAGTCAGGCTCTGCCGAGGACGAGAGCCATGAGATGTTCCTCCTCTGGGCAAGCCCGGGTCCCAGATCCTGTTGTGCCTGTGAATAGTCTGCAGGGGGACGGTGAAGACCAGCGACATCTTTCAGGGCTGCCACCTTCCGTGTGGGACAAGGAGCCGGATGTGTGCATTTTCGGAAACAGGCTCTGCCGAGGACGAGAGCCATGAGATGTTCCTCCTCTGGGCAAGCCCGGGTCCTGAATCCTGTTGTGCCTGTGAATAGGCTGCAGGGGGACGGTGAAGACCAGCAACAGCTTCCAGGGCTGCCACCTTCCGTGTGGGACAAGGAGCCGGACGTGTGCCTTTCCGGAAACAGGCTCTGCCGAGGACGAGAGCCATGAGATGTTCCTCCTCTGGGCAAGCCCGGGTCCCAGATCCTGTTGTGCCTGTGAATAGGCTGCAGGGGGACGGTGAACACCAGCAACAGCTTTCACGGCTGCCACCTTCCGTGTGGGACAAGGAGCCGGATGTGTGCCTTTCTGGAAACAGGCCCTGCCGAGGACGAGAGCCATGAGATGTTCCTCCTCTGGGCAAGCCCGGGTCCCAGATCCTGTTGTGCCTGTGAATAGGCTGCAGGGGGACGGTGAAGACCAGCAACAGCTTTCAGGGCTGCCACCTTCCGTGTGGGACAAGGAGCCGGATGAGTGCCTTTTCGGAAACAGGCTCTGCCGAGGACGAGAGCCATGAGATGTTCCTCCTCTGGGCAAGCCCGGGTCCCAGATCCTGTTGTGCCTGTGAATAGGCTGCAGGGGGACGGTGAAGACCAGCAACAGCTTTCAGGGCTGCCACCTTCCGTGTGGGACAAGGAGCCGGATGTGTGCCTTTTCGGAAACAGGCTCTGCCGAGGACGAGAGCCATGAGATGTTCCTCCTCTGGGCAAGCCCGGGTCCTGAATCCTGTTGTGCCTGTGAATAGGCTGCAGGGGGACGGTGAAGACCAGCAACAGCTTTCAGGGCTGCCACCTTCCGTGTGGGACAATGAGCCGGTCTTGTGCCTTTATGGAAACAGGCCCTGCCGAGGACGAGAGCCATGAGATGTTCCTCCTCTGGGCAAGCCCGGGTCCCAGATCCTGTTGTGCCTGTGAATAGGCTGCAGGGGGACGGTGAAGACCAGCAACAGCTTCCAGGGCTGCCACCTTCCGTGTGGGACAATGAGCCGGACGTGTGCCTTTCTGGAAACAGGCCGTGCCGAGGACGAGAGCCATGAGATGTTCCTCCTCTGGCCACGCCCGGGTCCCAGAACCTGTTGTGCCTGTGAATAGGCTGCAGGGGGACGGTGAAGACCAGCAACAGCTTTCAGGGCTGCCACCTTCCGTGTGGGACAAGGAGCCGGACGTGTCTTTCTGGATACAGGCCCTGCCGAGGACGAGAGCCATGAGATGTTCCTTCTCTGGGCAAGCCCGGGTCCCAGATCCTGTTGTGCCTGTGAATAGGCTGCAGGGGGACGGTGAAGACCAGCAACAGCTTTCAGGGCTGCCACCTTCCGTGTGGGACAAGGAGCCGGATGAGTGCCTTTTCGGAGTCAGGCTCTGCCGAGGACGAGAGCCATGAGATGTTCCTCCTCTGGGCAAGCCCGGGTCCCAGATCCTGTTGTGCCTGTGAATAGTCTGCAGGGGGACGGTGAAGACCAGCGACATCTTTCAGGGCTGCCACCTTCCGTGTGGGACAAGGAGCCGGATGTGTGCATTTTCGGAAACAGGCTCTGCCGAGGACGAGAGCCATGAGATGTTCCTCCTCTGGGCAAGCCCGGGTCCTGAATCCTGTTGTGCCTGTGAATAGGCTGCAGGGGGACGGTGAAGACCAGCAACAGCTTCCAGGGCTGCCACCTTCCGTGTGGGACAAGGAGCCGGACGTGTGCCTTTCCGGAAACAGGCTCTGCCGAGGACGAGAGCCATGAGATGTTCCTCCTCTGGGCAAGCCCGGGTCCCAGATCCTGTTGTGCCTGTGAATAGGCTGCAGGGGGACGGTGAACACCAGCAACAGCTTTCACGGCTGCCACCTTCCGTGTGGGACAAGGAGCCGGACGTGTGCCTTTCTGGAAACAGGCCCTGCCGAGGACGAGAGCCATGAGATGTTCCTCCTCTGGGCAAGCCCCGGTCCTGAATCCTGTTGTGCCTGTGAATAGGCTGCAGGGGGACGGTGAAGACCAGCAACAGCTTTCAGGGCTGCCACCTTCCGTGTGGGACAAGGAGCCGGATGTGTGCCTTTTCGGAATCAGGCTCTGCCGAGGACGAGAGCCATGAGATGTTCCTCCTCTGGGCAAGCCCGGGTCCAAATCCTGTTGTGCCTGTGAATAGGCTGCAGGGGGACGGTGAAGACCAGCAACAGCTTTCAGGGCTGCCACCTTCCGTGTGGGACAATGAGCCGGATGTGTGCCTTTCTGGAAACAGGCCCTGCCGAGGACGAGAGCCATTAGATGTTCCTCCTCTGGGCAAGCCCCGGTTCTGAATCCTGTTGTGCCTGTGAATAGGCTGCAGGGGGACGGTGAAGACCAGCAACAGCTTTCAGGGCTGCCACCTTCCGTGTGGGACAAGGAGCTGGATGATTGCCTTTTCGGAGTCAGGCTCTGCCGAGGACGAGAGCCATGAGATATTCCTCCTCTGGGCAAGCCCGGGTCCCAGATCCTGTTGTGCCTGTGAATAGGCCGCAGGGGGACGGTGAAGACCAGCAACAGCTTCCAGGGCTGCCACCTTCTGTGTGGGACAAGGAGCCGGACGTGTGCCTTTTCGGAAACAAGCTCTGCCGAGGACGAGAGCCATGAGATGTTCCTCCTCTGGGCAAGCCCGGGTCCCAGATCCTGTTGTGCCTGTGAATAGGCTGCAGGGGGACGGTGAACACCAGCAACAGCTTTCACGGCTGCCATCTTCACTGTGGGACAAGGAGCCGGACGTGTGCCTTTCTGGAAACAGGCCCTGCCGAGGACGAGAGCCATGAGATGTTCCTCCTCTGGGCAAGCCCGGGTCCTGAATCCTGTTGTGCCTGTGAATAGGCTGCAGGGGGACGGTGAAGACCAGCAACAGCTTTCAGGGCTGCCACCTTCCGTGTGGGACAAGGAGCCGGACGTGTGCCTTTCTGGAAACAGGCCCTGCCAAGGACGAGAGCCATGAGATGTTCCTCCTCTGGGCAAGCCCGGGTCCTGAATCCTGTTGTGCCTGTGAATAGGCTGCAGGGGGACGGTGAAGACCAGCAACAGCTTTCAGGGCTGCCACCTTCCGTGTGGGACAAGGAGCCGGATGTGTGCCTTTTCGGAAACAGGCTCTGCCGAGGACGAGAGCCATGAGATGTTCCTCCTCTGGGCAAGCCCGGGTCCTGAATCCTGTTGTGCCTGTGAATAGGCTGCAGGGGGACGGTGAAGACCAGCAACATCTTTCAGGGCTGCCACCTTCCGTGTGGGACAATGAGCCGGTCTTGTGCCTTTATGGAAACAGGCCCTGCCGAGGACGAGAGCCATGAGATGTTCCTCCTCTGGGCAAGGCCGGGTCCCAGATCCTGTTGTGCCTGTGAATAGGCTGCAGGGGGACGGTGAAGACCAGCAACAGCTTCCAGGGCTGCCACCTTCCGTGTGGGACAAGGAGCCGGACGTGTGCCTTTCTGGAAACAGGCCGTGCCGAGGACGAGAGCCATGAGATGTTCCTCCTCTGGCCACGCCCGGGTCCCAGAACCTGTTGTGCCTGTGAATAGGCTACAGGGGGACGGTGAAGACCAGCAACAGCTTTCAGGGCTGCCACCTTCCGTGTGGGACAAGGAGCCGGACGTGTCTTTCTGGATACAGGCCCTGCCGAGGACGAGAGCCATGAGATGTTCCTCCTCTGGGCAAGCCCGGGTCCTGAATCCTGTTGTGCCTGTGAATAGGCTGCAGGGGGACGGTGAAGACCAGCAACAGCTTTCAGGGCTGCCACCTTCCGTGTGGGACAAGGAGCCGGACGTGTGCATTTTCGGAAACAGGATCTGACGAGGACGAGAGCCATGAGATGTTCCTCCTCTGGGCAAGCCCGCGTCCAAATCCTGTTGTGCCTGTGAATAGGCTGCAGGGGGACGGTGAAGACCAGCAACAGCTTTCAGGGCTGCCACCTTCCGTGTGGGACAAGGAGCTGGATGATTGCCTTTTCGGAGTCAGGCTCTGCCGAGGACGAGAGCCATGAGATATTCCTCCTCTGGGCAAGCCCGGGTCCCAGATCCTGTTGTGCCTGTGAATAGGCCGCAGGGGGACGGTGAAGACCAGCAACAGCTTCCAGGGCTGCCACCTTCTGTGTGGGACAAGGAGCCGGACGTGTGCCTTTTCGGAAACAAGCTCTGCCGAGGACGAGAGCCATGAGATGTTCCTCCTCTGGGCAAGCCCGGGTCCCAGATCCTGTTGTGCCTGTGAATAGGCTGCAGGGGGACGGTGAACACCAGCAACAGCTTTCACGGCTGCCATCTTCACTGTGGGACAAGGAGCCGGACGTGTGCCTTTCTGGAAACAGGCCCTGCCGACGACGAGAGCCATGAGATGTTCCTCCTCTGGGCAAGCCCGGGTCCTGAATCCTGTTGTGCCTGTGAATAGGCTGCAGGGGGACGGTGAAGACCAGCAACAGCTTTCAGGGCTGCCACCTTCCGTGTGGGACAAGGAGCCGGACGTGTGCCTTTTCGGAATCAGGCTCTGCCGAGGACGAGAGCCATGAGATGTTCCTCCTCTGGGCAAGCCCGGGTCCCAGATCCTGTTGTGCCTGTGAATAGGCTGCAGGGGGACGGTGAAGACCAGCAACAGCTTTCAGGGCTGCCACCTTCCGTGTGGGACAAGGAGCCGGATGTGTGCCTTTTCGGAAACAGGCCCTGCGAGGACGAGAGCCATGAGATGTTCCTCCTCTGGGCAAGCCCGGGTCCCAGATCCTGTTGTGCCTGTGAATAGGCTGCAGGGGGACGGTGAAGACCAGCAACAGCTTTCACGGCTGCCACCTTCCGTGTGGGACAAGGAGCCGGATGTGTGCCTTTCTGGAAACAGGCCCTGCCGAGGACGAGAGCCATGAGATGTTCCTCCTCTGGCCAAGCACGGGTCCCAGATCCTGTTGTGCCTGTGAATAGGCTGCAGGGGGACGGTGAAGACCAGCAACAGCTTCCAGGGCTGCCACCTTCCGTGTGGGACAAGGAGCCGGACGTGTGCCTTTCTGGAAACAGGCCGTGCCGAGGACGAGAGCCATGAGATGTTCCTCCTCTGGCCACGCCCGGGTCCCAGAACCTTTTGTGCCTGTGAATAGGCTACAGGGGGACGGTGAAGACCAGCAACAGCTTTCAGGGCTGCCACCTTCCGTGTGGGACAAGGAGCCGGACGTGTCTTTCTGGATACAGGCCCTGCCGAGGATGAGAGCCATGAGATGTTCCTTCTCTGGGCAAGCCCGGGTCCCAGATCCTGTTGTGCCTGTGAATAGGCTGCAGGGGGACGGTGAAGACCAGCAACAGCTTTCAGGGCTGCCAGCTTCCGTGTGGGACAAGGAGCCGGATGAGTGCCTTTTCGGAGTCAGGCTCTGCCGAGGACGAGAGCCATGAGATGTTCCTCCTCTGGGCAAGCCCGGGTCCCAGATCCTGTTGTGCCTGTGAATAGTCTGCAGGGGGACGGTGAAGACCAGCGACATCTTTCAGGGCTGCCACCTTCCGTGTGGGACAAGGAGCCGGATGTGTGCATTTTCGGAAACAGGCTCTGCCGAGGACGAGAGCCATGAGATGTTCCTCCTCTGGGCAAGCCCGGGTCCTGAATCCTGTTGTGCCTGTGAATAGGCTGCAGGGGGACGGTGAAGACCAGCAACAGCTTCCAGGGCTGCCACCTTCCGTGTGGGACAAGGAGCCGGACGTGTGCCTTTCCGGAAACAGGCTCTGCCGAGGACGAGAGCCATGAGATGTTCCTCCTCTGGGCAAGCCCGGGTCCCAGATCCTGTTGTGCCTGTGAATAGGCTGCAGGGGGACGGTGAACACCAGCAACAGCTTTCACGGCTGCCACCTTCCGTGTGGGACAAGGAGCCGGATGTGTGCCTTTCTGGAAACAGGCCCTGCCGAGGACGAGAGCCATGAGATGTTCCTCCTCTGGGCAAGCCCGGGTCCCAGATCCTGTTGTGCCTGTGAATAGGCTGCAGGGGGACGGTGAAGACCAGCAACAGCTTTCAGGGCTGCCACCTTCCGTGTGGGACAAGGAGCCGGATGAGTGCCTTTTCGGAAACAGGCTCTGCCGAGGACGAGAGCCATGAGATGTTCCTCCTCTGGGCAAGCCCGGGTCCCAGATCCTGTTGTGCCTGTGAATAGGCTGCAGGGGGACGGTGAAGACCAGCAACAGCTTTCAGGGCTGCCACCTTCCGTGTGGGACAAGGAGCCGGATGTGTGCCTTTTCGGAAACAGGCTCTGCCGAGGACGAGAGCCATGAGATGTTCCTCCTCTGGGCAAGCCCGGGTCCTGAATCCTGTTGTGCCTGTGAATAGGCTGCAGGGGGACGGTGAAGACCAGCAACAGCTTTCAGGGCTGCCACCTTCCGTGTGGGACAATGAGCCGGTCTTGTGCCTTTATGGAAACAGGCCCTGCCGAGGACGAGAGCCATGAGATGTTCCTCCTCTGGGCAAGCCCGGGTCCCAGATCCTGTTGTGCCTGTGAATAGGCTGCAGGGGGACGGTGAAGACCAGCAACAGCTTCCAGGGCTGCCACCTTCCGTGTGGGACAATGAGCCGGACGTGTGCCTTTCTGGAAACAGGCCGTGCCGAGGACGAGAGCCATGAGATGTTCCTCCTCTGGCCACGCCCGGGTCCCAGAACCTGTTGTGCCTGTGAATAGGCTGCAGGGGGACGGTGAAGACCAGCAACAGCTTTCAGGGCTGCCACCTTCCGTGTGGGACAAGGAGCCGGACGTGTCTTTCTGGATACAGGCCCTGCCGAGGACGAGAGCCATGAGATGTTCCTTCTCTGGGCAAGCCCGGGTCCCAGATCCTGTTGTGCCTGTGAATAGGCTGCAGGGGGACGGTGAAGACCAGCAACAGCTTTCAGGGCTGCCACCTTCCGTGTGGGACAAGGAGCCGGATGAGTGCCTTTTCGGAGTCAGGCTCTGCCGAGGACGAGAGCCATGAGATGTTCCTCCTCTGGGCAAGCCCGGGTCCCAGATCCTGTTGTGCCTGTGAATAGTCTGCAGGGGGACGGTGAAGACCAGCGACATCTTTCAGGGCTGCCACCTTCCGTGTGGGACAAGGAGCCGGATGTGTGCATTTTCGGAAACAGGCTCTGCCGAGGACGAGAGCCATGAGATGTTCCTCCTCTGGGCAAGCCCGGGTCCTGAATCCTGTTGTGCCTGTGAATAGGCTGCAGGGGGACGGTGAAGACCAGCAACAGCTTCCAGGGCTGCCACCTTCCGTGTGGGACAAGGAGCCGGACGTGTGCCTTTCCGGAAACAGGCTCTGCCGAGGACGAGAGCCATGAGATGTTCCTCCTCTGGGCAAGCCCGGGTCCCAGATCCTGTTGTGCCTGTGAATAGGCTGCAGGGGGACGGTGAACACCAGCAACAGCTTTCACGGCTGCCACCTTCCGTGTGGGACAAGGAGCCGGACGTGTGCCTTTCTGGAAACAGGCCCTGCCGAGGACGAGAGCCATGAGATGTTCCTCCTCTGGGCAAGCCCCGGTCCTGAATCCTGTTGTGCCTGTGAATAGGCTGCAGGGGGACGGTGAAGACCAGCAACAGCTTTCAGGGCTGCCACCTTCCGTGTGGGACAAGGAGCCGGATGTGTGCCTTTTCGGAATCAGGCTCTGCCGAGGACGAGAGCCATGAGATGTTCCTCCTCTGGGCAAGCCCGGGTCCAAATCCTGTTGTGCCTGTGAATAGGCTGCAGGGGGACGGTGAAGACCAGCAACAGCTTTCAGGGCTGCCACCTTCCGTGTGGGACAATGAGCCGGATGTGTGCCTTTCTGGAAACAGGCCCTGCCGAGGACGAGAGCCATTAGATGTTCCTCCTCTGGGCAAGCCCCGGTTCTGAATCCTGTTGTGCCTGTGAATAGGCTGCAGGGGGACGGTGAAGACCAGCAACAGCTTTCAGGGCTGCCACCTTCCGTGTGGGACAAGGAGCTGGATGATTGCCTTTTCGGAGTCAGGCTCTGCCGAGGACGAGAGCCATGAGATATTCCTCCTCTGGGCAAGCCCGGGTCCCAGATCCTGTTGTGCCTGTGAATAGGCCGCAGGGGGACGGTGAAGACCAGCAACAGCTTCCAGGGCTGCCACCTTCTGTGTGGGACAAGGAGCCGGACGTGTGCCTTTTCGGAAACAAGCTCTGCCGAGGACGAGAGCCATGAGATGTTCCTCCTCTGGGCAAGCCCGGGTCCCAGATCCTGTTGTGCCTGTGAATAGGCTGCAGGGGGACGGTGAACACCAGCAACAGCTTTCACGGCTGCCATCTTCACTGTGGGACAAGGAGCCGGACGTGTGCCTTTCTGGAAACAGGCCCTGCCGACGACGAGAGCCATGAGATGTTCCTCCTCTGGGCAAGCCCGGGTCCTGAATCCTGTTGTGCCTGTGAATAGGCTGCAGGGGGACGGTGAAGACCAGCAACAGCTTTCAGGGCTGCCACCTTCCGTGTGGGACAAGGAGCCGGACGTGTGCCTTTTCGGAATCAGGCTCTGCCGAGGACGAGAGCCATGAGATGTTCCTCCTCTGGGCAAGCCCGGGTCCCAGATCCTGTTGTGCCTGTGAATAGGCTGCAGGGGGACGGTGAAGACCAGCAACAGCTTTCAGGGCTGCCACCTTCCGTGTGGGACAAGGAGCCGGATGTGTGCCTTTTCGGAAACAGGCCCTGCGAGGACGAGAGCCATGAGATGTTCCTCCTCTGGGCAAGCCCGGGTCCCAGATCCTGTTGTGCCTGTGAATAGGCTGCAGGGGGACGGTGAAGACCAGCAACAGCTTTCACGGCTGCCACCTTCCGTGTGGGACAAGGAGCCGGATGTGTGCCTTTCTGGAAACAGGCCCTGCCGAGGACGAGAGCCATGAGATGTTCCTCCTCTGGCCAAGCACGGGTCCCAGATCCTGTTGTGCCTGTGAATAGGCTGCAGGGGGACGGTGAAGACCAGCAACAGCTTCCAGGGCTGCCACCTTCCGTGTGGGACAAGGAGCCGGACGTGTGCCTTTCTGGAAACAGGCCGTGCCGAGGACGAGAGCCATGAGATGTTCCTCCTCTGGCCACGCCCGGGTCCCAGAACCTTTTGTGCCTGTGAATAGGCTACAGGGGGACGGTGAAGACCAGCAACAGCTTTCAGGGCTGCCACCTTCCGTGTGGGACAAGGAGCCGGACGTGTCTTTCTGGATACAGGCCCTGCCGAGGATGAGAGCCATGAGATGTTCCTTCTCTGGGCAAGCCCGGGTCCCAGATCCTGTTGTGCCTGTGAATAGGCTGCAGGGGGACGGTGAAGACCAGCAACAGCTTTCAGGGCTGCCAGCTTCCGTGTGGGACAAGGAGCCGGATGAGTGCCTTTTCGGAGTCAGGCTCTGCCGAGGACGAGAGCCATGAGATGTTCCTCCTCTGGGCAAGCCCGGGTCCCAGATCCTGTTGTGCCTGTGAATAGTCTGCAGGGGGACGGTGAAGACCAGCGACATCTTTCAGGGCTGCCACCTTCCGTGTGGGACAAGGAGCCGGATGTGTGCATTTTCGGAAACAGGCTCTGCCGAGGACGAGAGCCATGAGATGTTCCTCCTCTGGGCAAGCCCGGGTCCTGAATCCTGTTGTGCCTGTGAATAGGCTGCAGGGGGACGGTGAAGACCAGCAACAGCTTCCAGGGCTGCCACCTTCCGTGTGGGACAAGGAGCCGGACGTGTGCCTTTCCGGAAACAGGCTCTGCCGAGGACGAGAGCCATGAGATGTTCCTCCTCTGGGCAAGCCCGGGTCCCAGATCCTGTTGTGCCTGTGAATA
Source organism: Astur gentilis (assembly GCF_929443795.1). Lineage (NCBI taxonomy): Eukaryota > Metazoa > Chordata > Aves > Accipitriformes > Accipitridae > Astur > Astur gentilis. The sequence goes on from NW_026061071.1 coordinate 1,962,292, forward strand.
GGCTGCAGGGGGACGGTGAACACCAGCAACAGCTTTCACGGCTGCCACCTTCCGTGTGGGACAAGGAGCCGGACGTGTGCCTTTCTGGAAACAGGCCCTGCCGAGGACGAGAGCCATGAGATGTTCCTCCTCTGGGCAAGCCCGGGTCCCAGATCCTGTTGTGCCTGTGAATAGGCTGCAGGGGGACGGTGAAGACCAGCAACAGCTTTCAGGGCTGCCACCTTCCGTGTGGGACAAGGAGCCGGATGAGTGCCTTTTCGGAAACAGGCTCTGCCGAGGACGAGAGCCATGAGATGTTCCTCCTCTGGGCAAGCCCGGGTCCCAGATCCTGTTGTGCCTGTGAATAGGCTGCAGGGGGACGGTGAAGACCAGCAACAGCTTTCAGGGCTGCCACCTTCCGTGTGGGACAAGGAGCCGGATGTGTGCCTTTTCGGAAACAGGCTCTGCCGAGGACGAGAGCCATGAGATGTTCCTCCTCTGGGCAAGCCCGGGTCCTGAATCCTGTTGTGCCTGTGAATAGGCTGCAGGGGGACGGTGAAGACCAGCAACAGCTTTCAGGGCTGCCACCTTCCGTGTGGGACAATGAGCCGGTCTTGTGCCTTTATGGAAACAGGCCCTGCCGAGGACGAGAGCCATGAGATGTTCCTCCTCTGGGCAAGCCCGGGTCCCAGATCCTGTTGTGCCTGTGAATAGGCTGCAGGGGGACGGTGAAGACCAGCAACAGCTTCCAGGGCTGCCACCTTCCGTGTGGGACAATGAGCCGGACGTGTGCCTTTCTGGAAACAGGCCGTGCCGAGGACGAGAGCCATGAGATGTTCCTCCTCTGGCCACGCCCGGGTCCCAGAACCTGTTGTGCCTGTGAATAGGCTGCAGGGGGACGGTGAAGACCAGCAACAGCTTTCACGGCTGCCACCTTCCGTGTGGGACAAGGAGCCGGACGTGTCTTTCTGGATACAGGCCCTGCCGAGGACGAGAGCCATGAGATGTTCCTTCTCTGGGCAAGCCCGGGTCCCAGATCCTGTTGTGCCTGTGAATAGGCTGCAGGGGGACGGTGAAGACCAGCAACAGCTTTCAGGGCTGCCACCTTCCGTGTGGGACAAGGAGCCGGATGAGTGCCTTTTCGGAGTCAGGCTCTGCCGAGGACGAGAGCCATGAGATGTTCCTCCTCTGGGCAAGCCCGGGTCCCAGATCCTGTTGTGCCTGTGAATAGTCTGCAGGGGGACGGTGAAGACCAGCGACATCTTTCAGGGCTGCCACCTTCCGTGTGGGACAAGGAGCCGGATGTGTGCATTTTCGGAAACAGGCTCTGCCGAGGACGAGAGCCATGAGATGTTCCTCCTCTGGGCAAGCCCGGGTCCTGAATCCTGTTGTGCCTGTGAATAGGCTGCAGGGGGACGGTGAAGACCAGCAACAGCTTCCAGGGCTGCCACCTTCCGTGTGGGACAAGGAGCCGGACGTGTGCCTTTCCGGAAACAGGCTCTGCCGAGGACGAGAGCCATGAGATGTTCCTCCTCTGGGCAAGCCCGGGTCCCAGATCCTGTTGTGCCTGTGAATAGGCTGCAGGGGGACGGTGAACACCAGCAACAGCTTTCACGGCTGCCACCTTCCGTGTGGGACAAGGAGCCGGACGTGTGCCTTTCTGGAAACAGGCCCTGCCGAGGACGAGAGCCATGAGATGTTCCTCCTCTGGGCAAGCCCCGGTCCTGAATCCTGTTGTGCCTGTGAATAGGCTGCAGGGGGACGGTGAAGACCAGCAACAGCTTTCAGGGCTGCCACCTTCCGTGTGGGACAAGGAGCCGGATGTGTGCCTTTTCGGAATCAGGCTCTGCCGAGGACGAGAGCCATGAGATGTTCCTCCTCTGGGCAAGCCCGGGTCCAAATCCTGTTGTGCCTGTGAATAGGCTGCAGGGGGACGGTGAAGACCAGCAACAGCTTTCAGGGCTGCCACCTTCCGTGTGGGACAATGAGCCGGATGTGTGCCTTTCTGGAAACAGGCCCTGCCGAGGACGAGAGCCATTAGATGTTCCTCCTCTGGGCAAGCCCCGGTTCTGAATCCTGTTGTGCCTGTGAATAGGCTGCAGGGGGACGGTGAAGACCAGCAACAGCTTTCAGGGCTGCCACCTTCCGTGTGGGACAAGGAGCTGGATGATTGCCTTTTCGGAGTCAGGCTCTGCCGAGGACGAGAGCGATGAGATGTTCCTCCTCTGGGCAAGCCCGGGTCCTGAATCCTGTTGTGCCTGTGAATAGGCTGCAGGGGGACGGTGAAGACCAGCAACAGCTTTCAGGGCTGCCACCTTCCGTGTGGGACAAGGAGCCGGACGTGTGCATTTTCGGAAACAGGATCTGCCGAGGACGAGAGCCATGAGATGTTCCTCCTCTGGGCAAGCCCGCGTCCAAATCCTGTTGTGCCTGTGAATAGGCTGCAGGGGGACGGTGAAGACCAGCAACAGCTTTCAGGGCTGCCACCTTCCGTGTGGGACAAGGAGCTGGATGATTGCCTTTTCGGAGTCAGGCTCTGCCGAGGACGAGAGCCATGAGATATTCCTCCTCTGGGCAAGCCCGGGTCCCAGATCCTGTTGTGCCTGTGAATAGGCCGCAGGGGGACGGTGAAGACCAGCAACAGCTTCCAGGGCTGCCACCTTCCGTGTGGGACAAGGAGCCGGACGTGTGCCTTTTCGGAAACAAGCTCTGCCGAGGACGAGAGCCATGAGATGTTCCTCCTCTGGGCAAGCCCGGGTCCCAGATCCTGTTGTGCCTGTGAATAGGCTGCAGGGGGACGGTGAACACCAGCAACAGCTTTCACGGCTGCCACCTTCCGTGTAGGACAAGGAGCCGGACGTGTGCCTTTCTGGAAACAGGCCCTGCCGAGGACGAGAGCCATGAGATGTTCCTCCTCTGGGCAAGCCCGGGTCCCAGATCCTGTTGTGCCTGTGAATAGGCTGCAGGGGGACGGTGAAGACCAGCAACAGCTTTCAGGGCTGCCACCTTCCGTGTGGGACAAGGAGCCGGACGTGTGCCTTTCTGGAAACAGGCCCTGCCGAGGACGAGAGCCATGAGATGTTCCTCCTCTGGGCAAGCCCGGGTCCTGAATCCTGTTGTGCCTGTGAATAGGCTGCAGGGGGACGGTGAAGACCAGCAACAGCTTTCAGGGCTGCCACCTTCCGTGTGGGACAAGGAGCCGGACGTGTCTTTCTGGATACAGGCCCTGCCGAGGATGAGAGCCATGAGATGTTCCTTATCTGGGCAAGCCCGGGTCCCAGATCCTGTTGTGCCTGTGAATAGGCTGCAGGGGGACGGTGAAGACCAGCAACAGCTTTCAGGGCTGCCAGCTTCCGTGTGGGACAAGGAGCCGGATGAGTGCCTTTTCGGAGTCAGGCTCTGCCGAGGACGAGAGCCATGAGATGTTCCTCCTCTGGGCAAGCCCGGGTCCCAGATCCTGTTGTGCCTGTGAATAGTCTGCAGGGGGACGGTGAAGACCAGCGACATCTTTCAGGGCTGTCACCTTCCGTGTGGGACAAGGAGCCGGATGTGTGCATTTTCGGAAACAGGCTCTGCCGAGGACGAGAGCCATGAGATGTTCCTCCTCTGGGCAAGCCCGGGTCCTGAATCCTGTTGTGCCTGTGAATAGGCTGCAGGGGGACGGTGAAGACCAGCAACAGCTTCCAGGGCTGCCACCTTCCGTGTGGGACAAGGAGCCGGACGTGTGCCTTTCCGGAAACAGGCTCTGCCGAGGACGAGAGCCATGAGATGTTCCTCCTCTGGGCAAGCCCGGGTCCCAGATCCTGTTGTGCCTGTGAATAGGCTGCAGGGGGACGGTGAACACCAGCAACAGCTTTCACGGCTGCCACCTTCCGTGTGGGACAAGGAGCCGGATGTGTGCCTTTCTGGAAACAGGCCCTGCCGAGGACGAGAGCCATGAGATGTTCCTCCTCTGGGCAAGCCCGGGTCCCAGATCCTGTTGTGCCTGTGAATAGGCTGCAGGGGGACGGTGAAGACCAGCAACAGCTTTCAGGGCTGCCACCTTCCGTGTGGGACAAGGAGCCGGATGAGTGCCTTTTCGGAAACAGGCTCTGCCGAGGACGAGAGCCATGAGATGTTCCTCCTCTGGGCAAGCCCGGGTCCCAGATCCTGTTGTGCCTGTGAATAGGCTGCAGGGGGACGGTGAAGACCAGCAACAGCTTTCAGGGCTGCCACCTTCCGTGTGGGACAAGGAGCCGGATGTGTGCCTTTTCGGAAACAGGATCTGCCGAGGACGAGAGCCATGAGATGTTCCTCCTCTGGGCAAGCCCGGGTCCTGAATCCTGTTGTGCCTGTGAATAGGCTGCAGGGGGACGGTGAAGACCAGCAACAGCTTCCAGGGCTGCCACCTTCACTGTGGGACAATGAGCCGGTCTTGTGCCTTTATGGAAACAGGCCCTGCCGAGGACGAGAGCCATGAGATGTTCCTCCTCTGGGCAAGCCCGGGTCCCAGATCCTGTTGTGCCTGTGAATAGGCTGCAGGGGGACGGTGAAGACCAGCAACAGCTTCCAGGGCTGCCACCTTCCGTGTGGGACAATGAGCCGGACGTGTGCCTTTCTGGAAACAGGCCGTGCCGAGGACGAGAGCCGTGAGATGTTCCTTCTCTGGGCAAGCCCGGGTCCCAGATCCTGTTGTGCCTGTGAATAGGCTGCAGGGGGACGGTGAAGACCAGCAACAGCTTTCAGGGCTGCCACCTTCCGTGTGGGTCAAGGAGCCGGATGAGTGCCTTTTCGGAGTCAGGCTCTGCCGAGGACGAGAGCCATGAGATGTTCCTCCTCTGGGCAAGCCCGGGTCCCAGATCCTGTTGTGCCTGTGAATAGTCTGCAGGGGGACGGTGAAGACCAGCGACATCTTTCAGGGCTGCCACCTTCCGTGTGGGACAAGGAGCCGGATGTGTGCATTTTCGGAAACAGGCTCTGCCGAGGACGAGAGCCATGAGATGTTCCTCCTCTGGGCAAGCCCGGGTCCTGAATCCTGTTGTGCCTGTGAATAGGCTGCAGGGGGACGGTGAAGACCAGCAACAGCTTCCAGGGCTGCCACCTTCCGTGTGGGACAAGGAGCCGGACGTGTGCCTTTCCGGAAACAGGCTCTGCCGAGGACGAGAGCCATGAGATGTTCCTCCTCTGGGCAAGCCCGGGTCCCAGATCCTGTTGTGCCTGTGAATAGGCTGCAGGGGGACGGTGAACACCAGCAACAGCTTTCACGGCTGCCACCTTCCGTGTGGGACAAGGAGCCGGACGTGTGCCTTTCTGGAAACAGGCCCTGCCGAGGACGAGAGCCATGAGATGTTCCTCCTCTGGGCAAGCCCCGGTCCTGAATCCTGTTGTGCCTGTGAATAGGCTGCAGGGGGACGGTGAAGACCAGCAACAGCTTTCAGGGCTGCCACCTTCCGTGTGGGACAAGGAGCCGGATGTGTGCCTTTTCGGAATCAGGCTCTGCCGAGGACGAGAGCCATGAGATGTTCCTCCTCTGGGCAAGCCCGGGTCCAAATCCTGTTGTGCCTGTGAATAGGCTGCAGGGGGACGGTGAAGACCAGCAACAGCTTTCAGGGCTGCCACCTTCCGTGTGGGACAATGAGCCGGATGTGTGCCTTTCTGGAAACAGGCCCTGCCGAGGACGAGAGCCATTAGATGTTCCTCCTCTGGGCAAGCCCCGGTTCTGAATCCTGTTGTGCCTGTGAATAGGCTGCAGGGGGACGGTGAAGACCAGCAACAGCTTTCAGGGCTGCCACCTTCCGTGTGGGACAAGGAGCCGGATGAGTGCCTTTTCGGAAACAGGCCCTGCCGAGGACGAGAGCCATGAGATGTTCCTCCTCTGGGCAAGCCCGGGTCCTGAATCCTGTTGTGCCTGTGAATAGGCTGCAGGGGGACGGTGAAGACCAGCAACAGCTTTCAGGGCTGCCACCTTCCGTGTGGGACAAGGAGCCGGACGTGTGCATTTTCGGAAACAGGATCTGCCGAGGACGAGAGCCATGAGATGTTCCTCCTCTGGGCAAGCCCGCGTCCAAATCCTGTTGTGCCTGTGAATAGGCTGCAGGGGGACGGTGAAGACCAGCAACAGCTTTCAGGGCTGCCACCTTCCGTGTGGGACAAGGAGCTGGATGATTGCCTTTTCGGAGTCAGGCTCTGCCGAGGACGAGAGCCATGAGATATTCCTCCTCTGGGCAAGCCCGGGTCCCAGATCCTGTTGTGCCTGTGAATAGGCCGCAGGGGGACGGTGAAGACCAGCAACAGCTTCCAGGGCTGCCACCTTCCGTGTGGGACAAGGAGCCGGACGTGTGCCTTTTCGGAAACAAGCTCTGCCGAGGACGAGAGCCATGAGATGTTCCTCCTCTGGGCAAGCCCGGGTCCCAGATCCTGTTGTGCCTGTGAATAGGCTGCAGGGGGACGGTGAACACCAGCAACAGCTTTCACGGCTGCCACCTTCCGTGTAGGACAAGGAGCCGGACGTGTGCCTTTCTGGAAACAGGCCCTGCCGAGGACGAGAGCCATGAGATGTTCCTCCTCTGGGCAAGCCCGGGTCCCAGATCCTGTTGTGCCTGTGAATAGGCTGCAGGGGGACGGTGAAGACCAGCAACAGCTTCCAGGGCTGCCACCTTCCGTGTGGGACAATGAGCCGGACGTGTGCCTTTCTGGAAACAGGCCGTGCCGAGGACGAGAGCCGTGAGATGTTCCTCCTCTGGCCACGCCCGGGTCCCAGAACCTGTTGTGCCTGTGAATAGGCTGCAGGGGGACGGTGAAGACCAGCAACAGCTTTCAGGGCTGCCACCTTCCGTGTGGGACAAGGAGCCGGACGTGTCTTTCTGGATACAGGCCCTGCCGAGGACGAGAGCCATGAGATGTTCCTCCTCTGGGCAAGGCCGGGTCCCAGATCCTGTTGTGCCTGTGAATAGGCTGCAGGGGGACGGTGAAGACCAGCAACAGCTTTCAGGGCTGCCACCTTCCGTGTGGGACAAGGAGCCGGATGAGTGCCTTTTCGGAGTCAGGCTCTGCCGAGGACGAGAGCCATGAGATGTTCCTCCTCTGGGCAAGCCCGGGTCCCAGATCCTGTTGTGCCTGTGAATAGTCTGCAGGGGGACGGTGAAGACCAGCGACATCTTTCAGGGCTGCCACCTTCCGTGTGGGACAAGGAGCCGGATGTGTGCATTTTCGGAAACAGGCTCTGCCGAGGACGAGAGCCATGAGATGTTCCTCCTCTGGGCAAGCCCGGGTCCTGAATCCTGTTGTGCCTGTGAATAGGCTGCAGGGGGACGGTGAAGACCAGCAACAGCTTCCAGGGCTGCCACCTTCCGTGTGGGACAAGGAGCCGGACGTGTGCCTTTCCGGAAACAGGCTCTGCCGAGGACGAGAGCCATGAGATGTTCCTCCTCTGGGCAAGCCCGGGTCCCAGATCCTGTTGTGCCTGTGAATAGGCTGCAGGGGGACGGTGAACACCAGCAACAGCTTTCACGGCTGCCACCTTCCGTGTGGGACAAGGAGCCGGACGTGTGCCTTTCTGGAAACAGGCCCTGCCGAGGACGAGAGCCATGAGATGTTCCTCCTCTGGGCAAGCCCCGGTCCTGAATCCTGTTGTGCCTGTGAATAGGCTGCAGGGGGACGGTGAAGACCAGCAACAGCTTTCAGGGCTGCCACCTTCCGTGTGGGACAAGGAGCCGGATGTGTGCCTTTTCGGAATCAGGCTCTGCCGAGGACGAGAGCCATGAGATGTTCCTCCTCTGGGCAAGCCCGGGTCCAAATCCTGTTGTGCCTGTGAATAGGCTGCAGGGGGACGGTGAAGACCAGCAACAGCTTTCAGGGCTGCCACCTTCCGTGTGGGACAATGAGCCGGATGTGTGCCTTTCTGGAAACAGGCCCTGCCGAGGACGAGAGCCATTAGATGTTCCTCCTCTGGGCAAGCCCCGGTTCTGAATCCTGTTGTGCCTGTGAATAGGCTGCAGGGGGACGGTGAAGACCAGCAACAGCTTTCAGGGCTGCCACCTTCCGTGTGGGACAAGGAGCCGGATGAGTGCCTTTTCGGAAACAGGCCCTGCCGAGGACGAGAGCCATGAGATGTTCCTCCTCTGGGCAAGCCCCGGTCCTGAATCCTGTTGTGCCTGTGAATAGGCTGCAGGGGGACGGTGAAGACCAGCAACAGCTTTCAGGGCTGCCACCTTCCGTGTGGGACAAGGAGCCGGACGTGTGCATTTTCGGAAACAGGATCTGCCGAGGACGAGAGCCATGAGATGTTCCTCCTCTGGGCAAGCCCGCGTCCAAATCCTGTTGTGCCTGTGAATAGGCTGCAGGGGGACGGTGAAGACCAGCAACAGCTTTCAGGGCTGCCACCTTCCGTGTGGGACAAGGAGCTGGATGATTGCCTTTTCGGAGTCAGGCTCTGCCGAGGACGAGAGCCATGAGATATTCCTCCTCTGGGCAAGCCCGGGTCCCAGATCCTGTTGTGCCTGTGAATAGGCCGCAGGGGGACGGTGAAGACCAGCAACAGCTTCCAGGGCTGCCACCTTCCGTGTGGGACAAGGAGCCGGACGTGTGCCTTTTCGGAAACAAGCTCTGCCGAGGACGAGAGCCATGAGATGTTCCTCCTCTGGGCAAGCCCGGGTCCCAGATCCTGTTGTGCCTGTGAATAGGCTGCAGGGGGACGGTGAACACCAGCAACAGCTTTCACGGCTGCCACCTTCCGTGTAGGACAAGGAGCCGGACGTGTGCCTTTCTGGAAACAGGCCCTGCCGAGGACGAGAGCCATGAGATGTTCCTCCTCTGGGCAAGCCCGGGTCCCAGATCCTGTTGTGCCTGTGAATAGGCTGCAGGGGGACGGTGAAGACCAGCAACAGCTTTCAGGGCTGCCACCTTCCGTGTGGGACAAGGAGCCGGACGTGTGCCTTTCTGGAAACAGGCCCTGCCGAGGACGAGAGCCATGAGATGTTCCTCCTCTGGGCAAGCCCGGGTCCTGAATCCTGTTGTGCCTGTGAATAGGCTGCAGGGGGACGGTGAAGACCAGCAACAGCTTTCAGGGCTGCCACCTTCCGTGTGGGACAAGGAGCCGGACGTGTGCCTTTCTGGAAACAGGCCCTGCCAAGGACGAGAGCCATGAGATGTTCCTCCTCTGGGCAAGCCCGGGTCCTGAATCCTGTTGTGCCTGTGAATAGGCTGCAGGGGGACGGTGAAGACCAGCAACAGCTTTCAGGGCTGCCACCTTCCGTGTGGGACAAGGAGCCGGATGTGTGCCTTTTCGGAAACAGGCTCTGCCGAGGACGAGAGCCATGAGATGTTCCTCCTCTGGGCAAGCCCGGGTCCTGAATCCTGTTGTGCCTGTGAATAGGCTGCAGGGGGACGGTGAAGACCAGCAACATCTTTCAGGGCTGCCACCTTCCGTGTGGGACAATGAGCCGGTCTTGTGCCTTTATGGAAACAGGCCCTGCCGAGGACGAGAGCCATGAGATGTTCCTCCTCTGGGCAAGGCCGGGTCCCAGATCCTGTTGTGCCTGTGAATAGGCTGCAGGGGGACGGTGAAGACCAGCAACAGCTTCCAGGGCTGCCACCTTCCGTGTGGGACAAGGAGCCGGACGTGTGCCTTTCTGGAAACAGGCCGTGCCGAGGACGAGAGCCATGAGATGTTCCTCCTCTGGCCACGCCCGGGTCCCAGAACCTGTTGTGCCTGTGAATAGGCTACAGGGGGACGGTGAAGACCAGCAACAGCTTTCAGGGCTGCCACCTTCCGTGTGGGACAAGGAGCCGGACGTGTCTTTCTGGATACAGGCCCTGCCGAGGACGAGAGCCATGAGATGTTCCTACTCTGGGCAAGCCCGGCTCCCAGATCCTGTTGTGCCTGTGAATAGGCTGCAGGGGGACGGTGAAGACCAGCAACAGCTTTCAGGGCTGCCACCTTCCGTGTGGGACAATGAGCCGGATGTGTGCCTTTCTGGAAACAGGCCCTGCCGAGGACGAGAGCCATTAGATGTTCCTCCTCTGGGCAAGCCCCGGTTCTGAATCCTGTTGTGCCTGTGAATAGTCTGCAGGGGGACGGTGAAGACCAGCGACATCTTTCAGGGCTGCCACCTTCCGTGTGGGACAAGGAGCCGGATGTGTGCATTTTCGGAAACAGGCTCTGCCGAGGACGAGAGCCATGAGATGTTCCTCCTCTGGGCAAGCCCGGGTCCTGAATCCTGTTGTGCCTGTGAATAGGCTGCAGGGGGACGGTGAAGACCAGCAACAGCTTCCAGGGCTGCCACCTTCCGTGTGGGACAAGGAGCCGGACGTGTGCCTTTCCGGAAACAGGCTCTGCCGAGGACGAGAGCCATGAGATGTTCCTCCTCTGGGCAAGCCCGGGTCCCAGATCCTGTTGTGCCTGTGAATAGGCTGCAGGGGGACGGTGAACACCAGCAACAGCTTTCACGGCTGCCACCTTCCGTGTGGGACAAGGAGCCGGACGTGTGCCTTTATGGAAACAGGCCCTGCCGAGGACGAGAGCCATGAGATGTTCCTCCTCTGGGCAAGCCCGGGTCCCAGATCCTGTTGTGCCTGTGAATAGGCTGCAGGGGGACGGTGAAGACCAGCAACAGCTTTCAGGGCTGCCACCTTCCGTGTGGGACAAGGAGCCGGACGTGTGCCTTTTCGGAATCAGGCTCTGCCGAGGACGAGAGCCATGAGATGTTCCTCCTCTGGGCAAGCCCGGGTCCAAATCCTGTTGTGCCTGTGAATAGGCTGCAGGGGGACGGTGAAGACCAGCAACAGCTTCCAGGGCTGCCACCTTCCGTGTGGGACAATGAGCCGGATGTGTGCCTTTCTGGAAACAGGCCCTGCCGAGGACGAGAGCCATGAGATGTTCCTCCTCTGGCCAAGCCCGGGTCCCAGATCCTGTTGTGCCTGTGAATAGGCTGCAGGGGGACGGTGAAGACCAGCAACAGCTTCCAGGGCAGCCACCTTCCGTGTGGGACAAGGAGCCGGACGCGTGCCTTTTCGGAAACAAGCTCTGCCGAGGACGAGAGCCATGAGATGTTCCTCCTCTGGGCAAGCCCGGGTCCTGAATCCTGTTGTGCCTGTGAATAGGCTGCAGGGGGACGGTGAAGACCAGCAACAGCTTTCAGGGCTACCACCTTCCGTGTGGGACAAGGAGCCGGATGTGTGCCTTTTCGGAAACAGGCTCTGCCGAGGACGAGAGCCATGAGATGTTCCTCCTCTGGGCAAGCCCGGGTCCTGAATCCTGTTGTGCCTGTGAATAGGCTGCAGGGGGACGGTGAAGACCAGCAACATCTTTCAGGGCTGCCACCTTCCGTGTGGGACAAGGAGCCGGACGTGTGCCTTTCTGGAAACAGGACGTGCCGAGGACGAGAGCCATGAGATGTTCCTCCTCTGGGCAAGCCCGGGTCCCAGATCCTGTTGTGCCTGTGAATAGGCTGCAGGGGGACGGTGAAGACCAGCAACAGCTTCCAGGGCTGCCACCTTCCGTGTGGGACAAGGAGCCGGACGTGTGCCTTTCCGGAAACAGGCTCTGCCGAGGACGAGAGCCATGAGATGTTCCTCCTCTGGGCAAGCCCAGGTCCCAGATCCTGTTGTGCCTGTGAATAGGCTGCAGGGGGACGGTGAACACCAGCAACAGCTTTCACGGCTGCCACCTTCCGTGTGGGACAAGGAGCCGGACGGGTGCCTTTCTGGAAACAGGCCCTGCCGAGGACGAGAGCCATGAGATGTTCCTCCTCTGGGCAAGCCCGGGTCCCAGATCCTGTTGTGCCTGTGAATAGGCTGCAGGGGGACGGTGAAGACCAGCAACAGCTTTCAGGGCTGCCACCTTCCGTGTGGGACAATGAGCCGGATGTGTGCCTTTCTGGAAACAGGCCCTGCCGAGGACGAGAGCCATTAGATGTTCCTCCTCTGGGCAAGCCCCGGTTCTGAATCCTGTTGTGCCTGTGAATAGGCTGCAGGGGGACGGTGAAGACCAGCAACAGCTTTCAGGGCTGCCACCTTCCGTGTGGGACAAGGAGCCGGACGTGTGCATTTTCGGAAACAGGATCTGCCGAGGACGAGAGCCATGAGATGTTCCTCCTCTGGGCAAGCCCGCGTCCAAATCCTGTTGTGCCTGTGAATAGGCTGCAGGGGGACGGTGAAGACCAGCAACAGCTTTCAGGGCTGCCACCTTCCGTGTGGGACAAGGAGCTGGATGATTGCCTTTTCGGAGTCAGGCTCTGCCGAGGACGAGAGCCATGAGATATTCCTCCTCTGGGCAAGCCCGGGTCCCAGATCCTGTTGTGCCTGTGAATAGGCCGCAGGGGGACGGTGAAGACCAGCAACAGCTTCCAGGGCTGCCACCTTCCGTGTGGGACAAGGAGCCGGACGTGTGCCTTTTCGGAAACAAGCTCTGCCGAGGACGAGAGCCATGAGATGTTCCTCCTCTGGGCAAGCCCGGGTCCCAGATCCTGTTGTGCCTGTGAATAGGCTGCAGGGGGACGGTGAACACCAGCAACAGCTTTCACGGCTGCCACCTTCCGTGTAGGACAAGGAGCCGGACGTGTGCCTTTCTGGAAACAGGCCCTGCCGAGGACGAGAGCCATGAGATGTTCCTCCTCTGGGCAAGCCCGGGTCCCAGATCCTGTTGTGCCTGTGAATAGGCTGCAGGGGGACGGTGAAGACCAGCAACAGCTTTCAGGGCTGCCACCTTCCGTGTGGGACAAGGATCCGGACGTGTGCCTTTCTGGAAACAGGCCCTGCCGAGGACGAGAGCCATGAGATGTTCCTCCTCTGGGCAAGCCCGGGTCCTGAATCCTGTTGTGCCTGTGAATAGGCTGCAGGGGGACGGTGAAGACCAGCAACAGCTTTCAGGGCTGCCACCTTCCGTGTGGGACAAGGAGCCGGATGTGTGCCTTTTCGGAAACAGGCTCTGCCGAGGACGAGAGCCATGAGATGTTCCTCCTCTGGGCAAGCCCGGGTCCTGAATCCTGTTGTGCCTGTGAATAGGCTGCAGGGGGACGGTGAAGACCAGCAACATCTTTCAGGGCTGCCACCTTCCGTGTGGGACAATGAGCCGGACTTGTGCCTTTATGGAAACAGGCCCTGCCGAGGACGAGAGCCATGAGATGTTCCTCCTCTGGGCAAGGCCGGGTCCCAGATCCTGTTGTGCCTGTGAATAGGCTGCAGGGGGACGGTGAAGACCAGCAACAGCTTCCAGGGCTGCCACCTTCCGTGTGGGACAAGGAGCCGGACGTGTGCCTTTCTGGAAACAGGCCGTGCCGAGGACGAGAGCCATGAGATGTTCCTCCTCTGGCCACGCCCGGGTCCCAGAACCTGTTGTGCCTGTGAATAGGCTACAGGGGGACGGTGAAGACCAGCAACAGCTTTCAGGGCTGCCACCTTCCGTGTGGGACAAGGAGCCGGACGTGTCTTTCTGGATACAGGCCCTGCCGAGGACGAGAGCCATGAGATGTTCCTTCTCTGGGCAAGCCCGGCTCCCAGATCCTGTTGTGCCTGTGAATAGGCTGCAGGGGGACGGTGAAGACCAGCAACAGCTTTCAGGGCTGCCACCTTCCGTGTGGGACAATGAGCCGGATGTGTGCCTTTCTGGAAACAGGCCCTGCCGAGGACGAGAGCCATTAGATGTTCCTCCTCTGGGCAAGCCCCGGTTCTGAATCCTGTTGTGCCTGTGAATAGTCTGCAGGGGGACGGTGAAGACCAGCGACATCTTTCAGGGCTGCCACCTTCCGTGTGGGACAAGGAGCCGGATGTGTGCATTTTCGGAAACAGGCTCTGCCGAGGACGAGAGCCATGAGATGTTCCTCCTCTGGGCAAGCCCGGGTCCTGAATCCTGTTGTGCCTGTGAATAGGCTGCAGGGGGACGGTGAAGACCAGCAACAGCTTCCAGGGCTGCCACCTTCCGTGTGGGACAAGGAGCCGGACGTGTGCCTTTCCGGAAACAGGCTCTGCCGAGGACGAGAGCCATGAGATGTTCCTCCTCTGGGCAAGCCCGGGTCCCAGATCCTGTTGTGCCTGTGAATAGGCTGCAGGGGGACGGTGAACACCAGCAACAGCTTTCACGGCTGCCACCTTCCGTGTGGGACAAGGAGCCGGACGTGTGCCTTTATGGAAACAGGCCCTGCCGAGGACGAGAGCCATGAGATGTTCCTCCTCTGGGCAAGCCCGGGTCCCAGATCCTGTTGTGCCTGTGAATAGGCTGCAGGGGGACGGTGAAGACCAGCAACAGCTTTCAGGGCTGCCACCTTCCGTGTGGGACAAGGAGCCGGACGTGTGCCTTTTCGGAATCAGGCTCTGCCGAGGACGAGAGCCATGAGATGTTCCTCCTCTGGGCAAGCCCGGGTCCAAATCCTGTTGTGCCTGTGAATAGGCTGCAGGGGGACGGTGAAGACCAGCAACAGCTTTCAGGGCTGCCACCTTCCGTGTGGGACAATGAGCCGGATGTGTGCCTTTCTGGAAACAGGCCCTGCCAAGGACGAGAGCCATGAGATGTTCCTCCTCTGGGCAAGCCCGGGTCCCAGATCCTGTTGTGCCTGTGAATAGGCTGCAGGGGGACGGTGAAGACCAGCAACAGCTTCCAGGGCAGCCACCTTCCGTGTGGGACAAGGAGCCGGACGCGTGCCTTTTCGGAAACAAGCTCTGCCGAGGACGAGAGCCATGAGATGTTCCTCCTCTGGGCAAGCCCGGGTCCTGAATCCTGTTGTGCCTGTGAATAGGCTGCAGGGGGACGGTGAAGACCAGCAACAGCTTTCAGGGCTGCCACCTTCCGTGTGGGACAAGGAGCCGGATGTGTGCCTTTTCGGAAACAGGCTCTGCCGAGGACGAGAGCCATGAGATGTTCCTCCTCTGGGCAAGCCCGGGTCCTGAATCCTGTTGTGCCTGTGAATAGGCTGCAGGGGGACGGTGAAGACCAGCAACATCTTTCAGGGCTGCCACCTTCCGTGTGGGACAAGGAGCCGGACGTGTCTTTCTGGATACAGGCCCTGCCGAGGACGAGAGCCATGAGATGTTCCTCCTCTGGGCAAGCCCGGGTCCTGAATCCTGTTGTGCCTGTGAATAGGCTGCAGGGGGACGGTGAAGACCAGCAACAGCTTCCAGGGCTGCCACCTTCCGTGTGGGACAAGGAGCCGGACGTGTGCCTTTCCGGAAACAGGCTCTGCCGAGGACGAGAGCCATGAGATGTTCCTCCTCTGGGCAAGCCCGGGTCCCAGATCCTGTTGTGCCTGTGAATAGGCTGCAGGGGGACGGTGAACACCAGCAACAGCTTTCACGGCTGCCACCTTCCGTGTGGGACAAGGAGCCGGACGGGTGCCTTTCTGGAAACAGGCCCTGCCGAGGACGAGAGCCATGAGATGTTCCTCCTCTGGGCAAGCCCGGGTCCCAGATCCTGTTGTGCCTGTGAATAGGCTGCAGGGGGACGGTGAAGACCAGCAACAGCTTTCAGGGCTGCCACCTTCCGTGTGGGACAATGAGCCGGATGTGTGCCTTTCTGGAAACAGGCCCTGCCGAGGACGAGAGCCATTAGATGTTCCTCCTCTGGGCAAGCCCGGGTCCCAGATCCTGTTGTGCCTGTGAATAGGCTGCAGGGGGACGGTGAAGACCAGCAACAGCTTTCAGGGCTGCCACCTTCCGTGTGGGACAAGGAGCCGGATGAGTGCCTTTTCGGAAACAGGCTCTGCCGAGGACGAGAGCCATGAGATGTTCCTCCTCTGGGCAAGCCCGGGTCCCAGATCCTGTTGTGCCTGTGAATAGGCTGCAGGGGGACGGTGAAGACCAGCAACAGCTTTCAGGGCTGCCACCTTCCGTGTGGGACAAGGAGCCGGACGTGTGCCTTTTCGGAAACAGGCTCTGCCGAGGACGAGAGCCATGAGATGTTCCTCCTCTGGGCAAGCCTGGGTCCTGAATCCTGTTGTGCCTGTGAATAGGCTGCAGGGGGACGGTGAAGACCAGCAACAGCTTTCAGGGCTGCCACCTTCCGTGTGGGACAAGGAGCCGGACGTGTGCATTTTCGGAAACAGGATCTGCCGAGGACGAGAGCCATGAGATGTTCCTCCTCTGGGCAAGCCCGCGTCCAAATCCTGTTGTGCCTGTGAATAGGCTGCAGGGGGACGGTGAAGACCAGCAACAGCTTTCAGGGCTGCCACCTTCCGTGTGGGACAAGGAGCTGGATGATTGCCTTTTCGGAGTCAGGCTCTGCCGAGGACGAGAGCCATGAGATATTCCTCCTCTGGGCAAGCCCGGGTCCCAGATCCTGTTGTGCCTGTGAATAGGCCGCAGGGGGACGGTGAAGACCAGCAACAGCTTCCAGGGCTGCCACCTTCTGTGTGGGACAAGGAGCCGGACGTGTGCCTTTTCGGAAACAAGCTCTGCCGAGGACGAGAGCCATGAGATGTTCCTCCTCTGGGCAAGCCCGGGTCCCAGATCCTGTTGTGCCTGTGAATAGGCTGCAGGGGGACGGTGAACACCAGCAACAGCTTTCACGGCTGCCATCTTCACTGTGGGACAAGGAGCCGGACGTGTGCCTTTCTGGAAACAGGCCCTGCCGACGACGAGAGCCATGAGATGTTCCTCCTCTGGGCAAGCCCGGGTCCTGAATCCTGTTGTGCCTGTGAATAGGCTGCAGGGGGACGGTGAAGACCAGCAACAGCTTTCAGGGCTGCCACCTTCCGTGTGGGACAAGGAGCCGGACGTGTGCCTTTTCGGAATCAGGCTCTGCCGAGGACGAGAGCCATGAGATGTTCCTCCTCTGGGCAAGCCCGGGTCCCAGATCCTGTTGTGCCTGTGAATAGGCTGCAGGGGGACGGTGAAGACCAGCAACAGCTTTCAGGGCTGCCACCTTCCGTGTGGGACAAGGAGCCGGATGTGTGCCTTTTCGGAAACAGGCCCTGCGAGGACGAGAGCCATGAGATGTTCCTCCTCTGGGCAAGCCCGGGTCCCAGATCCTGTTGTGCCTGTGAATAGGATGCAGGGGGACGGTGAAGACCAGCAACAGCTTTCACGGCTGCCACCTTCACTGTGGGACAAGGAGCCGGACGTGTGCCTTTCTGGAAACAGGCCCTGCCGAGGACGAGAGCCATGAGATGTTCCTCCTCTGGCCAAGCCCGGGTCCCAGATCCTGTTGTGCCTGTGAATAGGCTGCAGGGGGACGGTGAAGACCAGCAACATCTTCCAGGGCTGCCACCTTCCGTGTGGGACAAGGAGCCGGATGTGTGCCTTTTCGGAAACAAGCTCTGCCGAGGACGAGAGCCATGAGATGTTCCTCCTCTGGGCAAGCCCGGGTCCTGAATCCTGTTGTGCCTGTGAATAGGCTGCAGGGGGACGGTGAAGACCAGCAACAGCTTTCAGGGCTGCCACCTTCCGTGTGGGACAATGAGCCGGATGTGTGCCTTTCTGGAAACAGGCCCTGCCGAGGACGAGAGCCATTAGATGTTCCTCCTCTGGGCAAGCCCCGGTTCTGAATCCTGTTGTGCCTGTGAATAGGCTGCAGGGGGACGGTGAAGACCAGCAACAGCTTTCAGGGCTGCCACCTTCCGTGTGGGACAAGGAGCCGGATGAGTGCCTTTTCGGAAACAGGCTCTGCCGAGGACGAGAGCCATGAGATGTTCCTCCTCTGGGCAAGCCCGGGTCCCAGATCCTGTTGTGCCTGTGAATAGGCTGCAGGGGGACGGTGAAGACCAGCAACAGCTTTCAGGGCTGCCACCTTCCGTGTGGGACAAGGAGCCGGATGTGTGCCTTTTCGGAAACAGGCTCTGCCGAGGACGAGAGCCATGAGATGTTCCTCCTCTGGGCAAGCCCGGGTCCTGAATCCTGTTGTGCCTGTGAATAGGCTGCAGGGGGACGGTGAAGACCAGCAACAGCTTTCAGGGCTGCCACCTTCCGTGTGGGACAATGAGCCGGTCTTGTGCCTTTATGGAAACAGGCCCTGCCGAGGACGAGAGCCATGAGATGTTCCTCCTCTGGGCAAGGCCGGGTCCCAGATCCTGTTGTGCCTGTGAATAGGCTGCAGGGGGACGGTGAAGACCAGCAACAGCTTCCAGGGCTGCCACCTTCCGTGTGGGACAAGGAGCCGGACGTGTGCCTTTCTGGAAACAGGCCGTGCCGAGGACGAGAGCCATGAGATGTTCCTCCTCTGGCCACGCCCGGGTCCCAGAACCTGTTGTGCCTGTGAATAGGCTACAGGGGGACGGTGAAGACCAGCAACAGCTTTCAGGGCTGCCACCTTCCGTGTGGGACAAGGAGCCGGACGTGTCTTTCTGGATACAGGCCCTGCCGAGGATGAGAGCCATGAGATGTTCCTTCTCTGGGCAAGCCCGGGTCCCAGATCCTGTTGTGCCTGTGAATAGGCTGCAGGGGGACGGTGAAGACCAGCAACAGCTTTCAGGGCTGCCAGCTTCCGTGTGGGACAAGGAGCCGGATGAGTGCCTTTTCGGAGTCAGGCTCTGCCGAGGACGAGAGCCATGAGATGTTCCTCCTCTGGGCAAGCCCGGGTCCCAGATCCTGTTGTGCCTGTGAATAGTCTGCAGGGGGACGGTGAAGACCAGCGACATCTTTCAGGGCTGCCACCTTCCGTGTGGGACAAGGAGCCGGATGTGTGCATTTTCGGAAACAGGCTCTGCCGAGGACGAGAGCCATGAGATGTTCCTCCTCTGGGCAAGCCCGGGTCCTGAATCCTGTTGTGCCTGTGAATAGGCTGCAGGGGGACGGTGAAGACCAGCAACAGCTTCCAGGGCTGCCACCTTCCGTGTGGGACAAGGAGCCGGACGTGTGCCTTTCCGGAAACAGGCTCTGCCGAGGACGAGAGCCATGAGATGTTCCTCCTCTGGGCAAGCCCGGGTCCCAGATCCTGTTGTGCCTGTGAATAGGCTGCAGGGGGACGGTGAACACCAGCAACAGCTTTCACGGCTGCCACCTTCCGTGTGGGACAAGGAGCCGGATGTGTGCCTTTCTGGAAACAGGCCCTGCCGAGGACGAGAGCCATGAGATGTTCCTCCTCTGGGCAAGCCCGGGTCCCAGATCCTGTTGTGCCTGTGAATAGGCTGCAGGGGGACGGTGAAGACCAGCAACAGCTTTCAGGGCTGCCACCTTCCGTGTGGGACAAGGAGCCGGATGAGTGCCTTTTCGGAAACAGGCTCTGCCGAGGACGAGAGCCATGAGATGTTCCTCCTCTGGGCAAGCCCGGGTCCCAGATCCTGTTGTGCCTGTGAATAGGCTGCAGGGGGACGGTGAAGACCAGCAACAGCTTTCAGGGCTGCCACCTTCCGTGTGGGACAAGGAGCCGGATGTGTGCCTTTTCGGAAACAGGCTCTGCCGAGGACGAGAGCCATGAGATGTTCCTCCTCTGGGCAAGCCCGGGTCCTGAATCCTGTTGTGCCTGTGAATAGGCTGCAGGGGGACGGTGAAGACCAGCAACAGCTTTCAGGGCTGCCACCTTCCGTGTGGGACAATGAGCCGGACTTGTGCCTTTATGGAAACAGGCCCTGCCGAGGACGAGAGCCATGAGATGTTCCTCCTCTGGGCAAGCCCGGGTCCCAGATCCTGTTGTGCCTGTGAATAGGCTGCAGGGGGACGGTGAAGACCAGCAACAGCTTCCAGGGCTGCCACCTTCCGTGTGGGACAAGGAGCCGGACGTGTGCCTTTCTGGAAACAGGCCGTGCCGAGGACGAGAGCCATGAGATGTTCCTCCTCTGGCCACGCCCGGGTCCCAGAACCTGTTGTGCCTGTGAATAGGCTGCAGGGGGACGGTGAAGACCAGCAACAGCTTTCAGGGCTGCCACCTTCCGTGTGGGACAAGGAGCCGGACGTGTCTTTCTGGATACAGGCCCTGCCGAGGACGAGAGCCATGAGATGTTCCTTCTCTGGGCAAGCCCGGGTCCCAGATCCTGTTGTGCCTGTGAATAGGCTGCAGGGGGACGGTGAAGACCAGCAACAGCTTTCAGGGCTGCCACCTTCCGTGTGGGACAAGGAGCCGGATGAGTGCCTTTTCGGAAACAGGATCTGCCGAGGACCAGAGCCATGAGATGTTCCTCCTCTGGGCAAGCCCGGGTCCCAGATCCTGTTGTGCCTGTGAATAGTCTGCAGGGGGACGGTGAAGACCAGCGACATCTTTCAGGGCTGCCACCTTCCGTGTGGGACAAGGAGCCGGACGTGTGCATTTTCGGAAACAGGCTCTGCCGAGGACGAGAGCCATGAGATGTTCCTCCTCTGGGCAAGCCCGGGTCCTGAATCCTGTTGTGCCTGTGAATAGGCTGCAGGGGGACGGTGAAGACCAGCAACAGCTTCCAGGGCTGCCACCTTCCGTGTGGGACAAGGAGCCGGACGTGTGCCTTTCCGGAAACAGGCTCTGCCGAGGACGAGAGCCATGAGATGTTCCTCCTCTGGGCAAGCCCGGGTCCCAGATCCTGTTGTGCCTGTGAATAGGCTGCAGGGGGACGGTGAACACCAGCAACAGCTTTCACGGCTGCCACCTTCCGTGTGGGACAAGGAGCCGGACGTGTGCCTTTCTGGAAACAGGCCCTGCCGAGGACGAGAGCCATGAGATGTTCCTCCTCTGGGCAAGCCCGGGTCCTGAATCCTGTTGTGCCTGTGAATAGGCTGCAGGGGGACGGTGAAGACCAGCAACAGCTTTCAGGGCTGCCACCTTCCGTGTGGGACAAGGAGCCGGATGTGTGCCTTTTCGGAATCAGGCGCTGCCGAGGACGAGAGCCATGAGATGTTCCTCCTCTGGGCAAGCCCGGGTCCAAATCCTGTTGTGCCTGTGAATAGGCTGCAGGGGGACGGTGAAGACCAGCAACAGCTTTCAGGGCTGCCACCTTCCGTGTGGGACAATGAGCCGGATGTGTGCCTTTCTGGAAACAGGCCCTGCCGAGGACGAGAGCCATTAGATGTTCCTCCTCTGGGCAAGCCCCGGTTCTGAATCCTGTTGTGCCTGTGAATAGGCTGCAGGGGGACGGTGAAGACCAGCAACAGCTTTCAGGGCTGCCACCTTCCGTGTGGGACAAGGAGCTGGATGATTGCCTTTTCGGAGTCAGGCTCTGCCGAGGACGAGAGCCATGAGAAGTTCCTCCTCTGGGCAAGCCCGGGTCCTGAATCCTGTTGTGCCTGTGAATAGGCTGCAGGGGGACGGTGAAGACCAGCAACAGCTTTCAGGGCTGCCACCTTCCGTGTGGGACAAGGATCCGGACGTGTGCATTTTCGGAAACAGGATCTGCCGAGGACGAGAGCCATGAGATGTTCCTCCTCTGGGCAAGCCCGCGTCCAAATCCTGTTGTGCCTGTGAATAGGCTGCAGGGGGACGGTGAAGACCAGCAACAGCTTTCAGGGCTGCCACCTTCCGTGTGGGACAAGGAGCTGGATGATTGCCTTTTCGGAGTCAGGCTCTGCCGAGGACGAGAGCCATGAGATTTTCCTCCTCTGGGCAAGCCCGGGTCCCAGATCCTGTTGTGCCTGTGAATAGGCCGCAGGGGGACGGTGAAGACCAGCAACAGCTTCCAGGGCTGCCACCTTCCGTGTGGGACAAGGAGCCGGACGTGTGCCTTTTCGGAAACAAGCTCTGCCGAGGACGAGAGCCATGAGATGTTCCTCCTCTGGGCAAGCCCGGGTCCCAGATCCTGTTGTGCCTGGGAATAGGCTGCAGGGGGACGGTGAACACCAGCAACAGCTTTCACGGCTGCCATCTTCACTGTGGGACAAGGAGCCGGACGTGTGCCTTTCTGGAAACAGGCCCTGCCGACGACGAGAGCCATGAGATGTTCCTTCTCTGGGCAAGCCCGGGTCCTGAATCCTGTTGTGCCTGTGAATAGGCTGCAGGGGGACGGTGAAGACCAGCAACAGCTTTCAGGGCTGCCACCTTCCGTGTGGGACAATGAGCCGGTCTTGTGCCTTTATGGAAACAGGCCCTGCCGAGGACGAGAGCCATGAGATGTTCCTCCTCTGGGCAAGCCCGGGTCCCAGATCCTGTTGTGCCTGTGAATAGGCTGCAGGGGGACGGTGAAGACCAGCAACAGCTTCCAGGGCTGCCACCTTCCGTGTGGGACAAGGAGCCGGACGTGTGCCTTTCTGGAAACAGGCCGTGCCGAGGACGAGAGCCATGAGATGTTCCTCCTCTGGCCACGCCCGGGTCCCAGAACCTGTTGTGCCTGTGAATAGGCTGCAGGGGGACGGTGAAGACCAGCAACAGCTTTCAGGGCTGCCACCTTCCGTGTGGGACAAGGAGCCGGACGTGTCTTTCTGGATACAGGCCCTGCCGAGGACGAGAGCCATGAGATGTTCCTTCTCTGGGCAAGCCCGGGTCCCAGATCCTGTTGTGCCTGTGAATAGGCTGCAGGGGGACGGTGAAGACCAGCAACAGCTTTCAGGGCTGCCACCTTCCGTGTGGGACAAGGAGCCGGATGAGTGCCTTTTCGGAGTCAGGCTCTGCCGAGGACGAGAGCCATGAGATGTTCCTCCTCTGGGCAAGCCCGGGTCCCAGATCCTGTTGTGCCTGTGAATAGTCTGCAGGGGGACGGTGAAGACCAGCGACATCTTTCAGGGCTGCCACCTTCCGTGTGGGACAAGGAGCCGGACGTGTGCATTTTCGGAAACAGGCTCTGCCGAGGACGAGAGCCATGAGATGTTCCTCCTCTGGGCAAGCCCGGGTCCTGAATCCTGTTGTGCCTGTGAATAGGCTGCAGGGGGACGGTGAAGACCAGCAACAGCTTCCAGGGCTGCCACCTTCCGTGTGGGACAAGGAGCCGGACGTGTGCCTTTCCGGAAACAGGCTCTGCCGAGGACGAGAGCCATGAGATGTTCCTCCTCTGGGCAAGCCCGGGTCCCAGATCCTGTTGTGCCTGTGAATAGGCTGCAGGGGGACGGTGAACACCAGCAACAGCTTTCACGGCTGCCACCTTCCGTGTGGGACAAGGAGCCGGACGTGTGCCTTTCTGGAAACAGGCCCTGCCGAGGACGAGAGCCATGAGATGTTCCTCCTCTGGGCAAGCCCCGGTCCTGAATCCTGTTGTGCCTGTGAATAGGCTGCAGGGGGACGGTGAAGACCAGCAACAGCTTTCAGGGCTGCCACCTTCCGTGTGGGACAAGGAGCCGGATGTGTGCCTTTTCGGAATCAGGCTCTGCCGAGGACGAGAGCCATGAGATGTTCCTCCTCTGGGCAAGCCCGGGTCCAAATCCTGTTGTGCCTGTGAATAGGCTGCAGGGGGACGGTGAAGACCAGCAACAGCTTTCAGGGCTGCCACCTTCCGTGTGGGACAATGAGCCGGATGTGTGCCTTTCTGGAAACAGGCTCTGCCGAGGACGAGAGCCATGAGAAGTTCCTCCTCTGGGCAAGCCCCGGTTCTGAATCCTGTTGTGCCTGTGAATAGGCTGCAGGGGGACGGTGAAGACCAGCAACAGCTTTCAGGGCTGCCACCTTCCGTGTGGGACAAGGAGCTGGATGATTGCCTTTTCGGAGTCAGGCTCTGCCGAGGACGAGAGCCATGAGAAGTTCCTCCTCTGGGCAAGCCCGGGTCCTGAATCCTGTTGTGCCTGTGAATAGGCTGCAGGGGGACGGTGAAGACCAGCAACAGCTTTCAGGGCTGCCACCTTCCGTGTGGGACAAGGATCCGGACGTGTGCATTTTCGGAAACAGGATCTGCCGAGGACGAGAGCCATGAGATGTTCCTCCTCTGGGCAAGCCCGCGTCCAAATCCTGTTGTGCCTGTGAATAGGCTGCAGGGGGACGGTGAAGACCAGCAACAGCTTTCAGGGCTGCCACCTTCCGTGTGGGACAAGGAGCTGGATGATTGCCTTTTCGGAGTCAGGCTCTGCCGAGGACGAGAGCCATGAGATATTCCTCCTCTGGGCAAGCCCGGGTCCCAGATCCTGTTGTGCCTGTGAATAGGCCGCAGGGGGACGGTGAAGACCAGCAACAGCTTCCAGGGCTGCCACCTTCCGTGTGGGACAAGGAGCCGGACGTGTGCCTTTTCGGAAACAAGCTCTGCCGAGGACGAGAGCCATGAGATGTACCTCCTCTGGGCAAGCCCGGGTCCCAGATCCTGTTGTGCCTGTGAATAGGCTGCAGGGGGACGGTGAACACCAGCAACAGCTTTCACGGCTGCCATCTTCACTGTGGGACAAGGAGCCGGACGTGTGCCTTTCTGGAAACAGGCCCTGCCGACGACGAGAGCCATGAGATGTTCCTTCTCTGGGCAAGCCCGGGTCCTGAATCCTGTTGTGCCTGTGAATAGGCTGCAGGGGGACGGTGAAGACCAGCAACAGCTTTCAGGGCTGCCACCTTCCGTGTGGGACAAGGAGCCGGACGTGTGCCTTTTCGGAATCAGGCTCTGCCGAGGACGAGAGCCATGAGATGTTCCTCCTCTGGGCAAGCCCGGGTCCCAGATCCTGTTGTGCCTGTGAATAGGCTGCAGGGGGACGGTGAAGACCAGCAACAGCTTTCAGGGCTGCCACCTTCCGTGTGGGAGAAGGAGCCGGATGTGTGCCTTTTCGGAAACAGGCTCTGCCGAGGACGAGAGCCATGAGATGTTCCTCCTCTGGCCAAGCCCGGGTCCCAGATCCTGTAGTGCCTGTGAATAGGCTGCAGGGGGACGGTGAAGACCAGCAACATCTTTCAGGGCTGCCACCTTCCGTGTGAGACAAGGAGCCAGACGTGTGCCTTTTCGGAAACAAACTCTGCCGAGGACGAGAGCCATTAGATGTTCCTCCTCTGGGCAAGCCCGGGTCCCAGATCCTGTTGTGCCTGTGAACAGGCTGCAGGGGGACGGTGAAGACCAGCAACAGCTTTCAGGGCTGCCACCTTCCGTGTGGGACAATGAGCCGGTCTTGTGCCTTTATGGAAACAGGCCCTGCGAGGACGAGAGCCATTAGATGTTCCTCCTCTGGGCAAGTCCGGGTCCCAGATCCTGTTGTGCCTGTGAATAGTCTGCAGGGGGACGGTGAAGACCAGCTACATCTTTCAGGGCTGCCACCTTCCGTGTGGGACAAGGAGCCGGACGTGTGCCTTTTCGGAAACAGGATCTGCCGAGGACGAGAGCCATGAGATGTTCCTCCTCTGGGCAAGCCCGGGTCCTGAATCCTGTTGTGCCTGTGAATAGGCTGCAGGGGGACGGTGAAGACCAGCAACAGCTTCCAGGGCTGCCACCTTCCGTGTGGGACAAGGAGCCGGACGTGTGCCTTTCCGGAAACAGGCTCTGCCGAGGACGAAAGCCATGAGATGTTCCTCCTCTGGGCAAGCCCGGGTCCCAGATCCTGTTGTGCCTGTGAATAGGCTGCAGGGGGACGGTGAACACCAGCAACAGCTTTCACGGCTGCCACCTTCCGTGTGGGACAAGGAGCCGGACGTGTGCCTTTCTGGAAACAGGCCCTGCCGAGGACGAGAGCCATGAGATGTTCCTCCTCTGGGCAAGCCCCGGTCCTGAATCCTGTTGTGCCTGTGAATAGGCTGCAGGGGGACGGTGAAGACCAGCAACAGCTTTCAGGGCTGCCACCTTCCGTGTGGGACAAGGAGCCGGATGTGTGCCTTTTCGGAATCAGGCTCTGCCGAGGACGAGAGCCATGAGATGTTCCTCCTCTGGGCAAGCCCGGGTCCAAATCCTGTTGTGCCTGTGAATAGGCTGCAGGGGGACGGTGAAGACCAGCAACAGCTTTCAGGGCTGCCACCTTCCGTGTGGGACAATGAGCCGGATGTGTGCCTTTTCGGAAACAGGCCCTGCCGAGGACGAGAGCCATTAGATGTTCCTCCTCTGGGCAAGCCCCGGTTCTGAATCCTGTTGTGCCTGTGAATAGGCTGCAGGGGGACGGTGAAGACCAGCAACAGCTTTCAGGGCTGCCACCTTCCGTGTGGGACAAGGAGCCGGATGAGTGCCTTTTCGGAAACAGGCTCTGCCGAGGACGAGAGCCATGAGATGTTCCTCCTCTGGGCAAGCCCGGGTCCCAGATCCTGTTGTGCCTGTGAATAGGCTGCAGGGGGACGGTGAAGACCAGCAACAGCTTTCAGGGCTGCCACCTTCCGTGTTGGACAAGGAGCTGGTTGATTGCCTTTTCGGAGTCAGGCCCTGCCGAGGACGAGAGCCATGAGATGTTCCTCCTCTGGGCAAGCCCGGGTCCTGAATCCTGTTGTGCCTGTGAATAGGCTGCAGGGGGACGGTGAAGACCAGCAACAGCTTTCAGGGCTGCCACCTTCCGTGTGGGACAAGGAGCCGGACGTGTGCCTTTTCGGAAACAGGATCTGCCGAGGACGAGAGCCATGAGATGTTCCTCCTCTGGGCAAGCCCGCGTCCAAATCCTGTTGTGCCTGTGAATAGGCTGCAGGGGGACGGTGAAGACCAGCAACAGCTTTCAGGGCTGCCACCTTCCGTGTGGGACAAGGAGCTGGATGATTGCCTTTTCGGAGTCAGGCTCTGCCGAGGACGAGAGCCTTGAGATATTCCTCCTCTGGGCAAGCCCGGGTCCCAGATCCTGTTGTGCCTGTGAATAGGCCGCAGGGGGACGGTGAAGACCAGCAACAGCTTCCAGGGCTGCCACCTTCCGTGTGGGACAAGGAGCCGGACGTGTGCCTTTCCGGAAACAGGCTCTGCCGAGGACGAGAGCCATGAGATGTTCCTCCTCTGGGCAAGCCCGGGTCCCAGATCCTGTTGTGCCTGTGAATAGGCTGCAGGGGGACGGTGAACACCAGCAACAGCTTTCACGGCTGCCACCTTCCGTGTGGGACAAGGAGCCGGACGTGTGCCTTTCTGGAAACAGGCCCTGCCGAGGACGAGAGCCATGAGATGTTCCTCCTCTGGGCAAGCCCCGGTCCTGAATCCTGTTGTGCCTGTGAATAGGCTGCAGGGGGACGGTGAAGACCAGCAACAGCTTTCAGGGCTGCCACCTTCCGTGTGAGACAAGGAGCCAGACGTGTGCCTTTTCGGAAACAAACTCTGCCGAGGACGAGAGCCATTAGATGTTCCTCCTCTGGGCAAGCCCGGGTCCCAGATCCTGTTGTGCCTGTGAACAGGCTGCAGGGGGACGGTGAAGACAGCAACAGCTTTCAGGGCTGCCACCTTCCGTGTGGGACAATGAGCCGGTCTTGTGCCTTTATGGAAACAGGCCCTGCGAGGACGAGAGCCATTAGATGTTCCTCCTCTGGGCAAGTCCAGGTCCCAGATCCTGTTGTGCCT
This sequence comes from Astur gentilis, assembly GCF_929443795.1. Lineage (NCBI taxonomy): Eukaryota > Metazoa > Chordata > Aves > Accipitriformes > Accipitridae > Astur > Astur gentilis. The sequence continues at coordinate 1,989,408 of NW_026061071.1, forward strand.
GTGAATAGTCTGCAGGGGGACGGTGAAGACCAGCTACATCTTTCAGGGCTGCCACCTTCCGTGTGGGACAAGGAGCCGGATGTGTGCATTTTCGGAAACAGGCTCTGCCGAGGACGAGAGCCATGAGATGTTCCTCCTCTGGGCAAGCCCGGGTCCTGAATCCTGTTGTGCCTGTGAATAGGCTGCAGGGGGACGGTGAAGACCAGCAACAGCTTCCAGGGCTGCCACCTTCCGTGTGGGACAAGGAGCCGGACGTGTGCCTTTCCGGAAACAGGCTCTGCCGAGGACGAGAGCCATGAGATGTTCCTCCTCTGGGCAAGCCCGCGTCCAAATCCTGTTGTGCCTGTGAATAGGCTGCAGGGGGACGGTGAAGACCAGCAACAGCTTTCAGGGCTGCCACCTTCCGTGTGGGACAAGGAGCCGGACGTGTGCCTTTTCGGAAACAAGCTCTGCCGAGGACGAGAGCCATGAGATGTTCCTCCTCTGGGCAAGCCCGGGTCCCAGATCCTGTTGTGCCTGTGAATAGGCTGCAGGGGGACGGTGAAGACCAGCAACAGCTTTCAGGGCTGCCACCTTCCGTGTGGGACAAGGAGCCGGATGAGTGCCTTTTCGGAAACAGGCTCTGCCGAGGACGAGAGCCATGAGATGTTCCTCCTCTGGGCAAGCCCGGGTCCCTGATCCTGTTGTGCCTGTGAATAGGCTGCAGGGGGACGGTGAAGACCAGCAACAGCTTTCAGGGCTGCCACCTTCCGTGTGGGACAAGGAGCTGGATGATTGCCTTTTCGGAGTCAGGCTCTGCCGAGGACGAGAGCCATGAGATGTTCCTCCTCTGGGCAAGCCCGGGTCCTGAATCCTGTTGTGCCTGTGAATAGGCTGCAGGGGGACGGTGAAGACCAGCAACAGCTTTCAGGGCTGCCACCTTCCGTGTGGGACAAGGAGCCGGACGTGTGCATTTTCGGAAACAGGATCTGCCGAGGACGAGAGCCATGAGATGTTCCTCCTCTGGGCAAGCCCGCGTCCAAATCCTGTTGTGCCTGTGAATAGGCTGCAGGGGGACGGTGAAGACCAGCAACAGCTTTCAGGGCTGCCACCTTCCGTGTGGGACAAGGAGCTGGATGATTGCCTTTTCGGAGTCAGGCTCTGCCGAGGACGAGAGCCATGAGATATTCCTCCTCTGGGCAAGCCCGGGTCCCAGATCCTGTTGTGCCTGTGAATAGGCCGCAGGGGGACGGTGAAGACCAGCAACAGCTTCCAGGGCTGCCACCTTCCGTGTGGGACAACGAGCCGGACGTGTGCCTTTTCGGAAACAAGCTCTGCCGAGGACGAGAGCCATGAGATGTTCCTCCTCTGGGAAAGCCCGGGTCCCAGATCCTGTTGTGCCTGTGAATAGGCTGCAGGGGGACGGTGAACACCAGCAACAGCTTTCACGGCTGCCATCTTCACTGTGGGACAAGGAGCCGGACGTGTGCCTTTCTGGAAACAGGCCCTGCCGACGACGAGAGCCATGAGATGTTCCTCCTCTGGGCAAGCCCGGGTCCTGAATCCTGTTGTGCCTGTGAATAGGCTGCAGGGGGACGGTGAAGACCAGCAACAGCTTTCAGGGCTGCCACCTTCCGTGTGGGACAAGGAGCCGGACGTGTGCCTTTTCGGAATCAGGCTCTGCCGAGGACGAGAGCCATGAGATGTTCCTCCTCTGGGCAAGCCCGGGTCCCAGATCCTGTTGTGCCTGTGAATAGGCTGCAGGGGGACGGTGAAGACCAGCAACAGCTTTCAGGGCTGCCACCTTCCGTGTGGGAGAAGGAGCCGGATGTGTGCCTTTTCGGAAACAGGCCCTGCCGAGGACGAGAGCCATGAGATGTTCCTCCTCTGGCCAAGCCCGGGTCCCAGATCCTGTTGTGCCTGTGAATAGGCTGCAGGGGGACGGTGAAGACCAGCAACATCTTTCAGGGCTGCCACCTTCCGTGTGAGACAAGGAGCCAGACGTGTGCCTTTTCGGAAACAAACTCTGCCGAGGACGAGAGCCATTAGATGTTCCTCCTCTGGGCAAGCCCGGGTCCCAGATCCTGTTGTGCCTGTGAACAGGCTGCAGGGGGACGGTGAAGACCAGCAACAGCTTTCAGGGCTGCCACCTTCCGTGTGGGACAATGAGCCGGTCTTGTGCCTTTATGGAAACAGGCCCTGCGAGGACGAGAGCCATTAGATGTTCCTCCTCTGGGCAAGTCCGGGTCCCAGATCCTGTTGTGCCTGTGAATAGTCTGCAGGGGGACGGTGAAGACCAGCTACATCTTTCAGGGCTGCCACCTTCCGTGTGGGACAACGAGCCGGATGTGTGCATTTTCGGAAACAGGCTCTGCCGAGGACGAGAGCCATGAGATGTTCCTCCTCTGGGCAAGCCCGGGTCCTGAATCCTGTTGTGCCTGTGAATAGGCTGCAGGGGGACGGTGAAGACCAGCAACAGCTTCCAGGGCTGCCACCTTCCGTGTGGGACAAGGAGCCGGACGTGTGCCTTTCCGGAAACAGGCTCTGCCGAGGACGAGAGCCATGAGATGTTCCTCCTCTGGGCAAGCCCGGGTCCCAGATCCTGTTGTGCCTGTGAATAGGCTGCAGGGGGACGGTGAACACCAGCAACAGCTTTCACGGCTGCCACCTTCCGTGTGGGACAAGGAGCCGGACGTGTGCCTTTCTGGAAACAGGCCCTGCCGAGGACGAGAGCCATGAGATGTTCCTCCTCTGGGCAAGCCCCGGTCCTGAATCCTGTTGTGCCTGTGAATAGGCTGCAGGGGGACGGTGAAGACCAGCAACAGCTTTCAGGGCTGCCACCTTCCGTGTGAGACAAAGAGCCAGACGTGTGCCTTTTCGGAAACAAACTCTGCCGAGGACGAGAGCCATTAGATGTTCCTCCTCTGGGCAAGCCCGGGTCCCAGATCCTGTTGTGCCTGTGAACAGGCTGCAGGGGGACGGTGAAGACCAGCAACAGCTTCCAGGGCTGCCACCTTCCGTGTGGGACAAGGAGCCGGATGAGTGCCTTTTCGGAAACAGGCTCTGCCGAGGACGAGAGCCATGAGATGTTCCTCCTCTGGGCAAGCCCGGGTCCCAGATCCTGTTGTGCCTGTGAATAGGCTGCAGGGGGACGGTGAAGACCAGCAACAGCTTTCAGGGCTGCCACCTTCCGTGTGGGACAAGGAGCCGGATGAGTGCCTTTTCGGAAACAGGCTCTGCCGAGGACGAGAGCCATGAGATGTTCCTCCTCTGGGCAAGCCCGGGTCCCTGATCCTGTTGTGCCTGTGAATAGGCTGCAGGGGGACGGTGAAGACCAGCAACAGCTTTCAGGGCTGCCACCTTCCGTGTGGGACAAGGAGCTGGATGATTGCCTTTTCGGAGTCAGGCTCTGCCGAGGACGAGAGCCATGAGATGTTCCTCCTCTGGGCAAGCCCGGGTCCTGAATCCTGTTGTGCCTGTGAATAGGCTGCAGGGGGACGGTGAAGACCAGCAACAGCTTTCAGGGCTGCCACCTTCCGTGTGGGACAAGGAGCCGGACGTGTGCATTTTCGGAAACAGGATCTGCCGAGGACGAGAGCCATGAGATGTTCCTCCTCTGGGCAAGCCCGCGTCCAAATCCTGTTGTGCCTGTGAATAGGCTGCAGGGGGACGGTGAAGACCAGCAACAGCTTTCAGGGCTGCCACCTTCCGTGTGGGACAAGGAGCTGGATGATTGCCTTTTCGGAGTCAGGCTCTGCCGAGGACGAGAGCCATGAGATATTCCTCCTCTGGGCAAGCCCGGGTCCCAGATCCTGTTGTGCCTGTGAATAGGCCGCAGGGGGACGGTGAAGACCAGCAACAGCTTCCAGGGCTGCCACCTTCCGTGTGGGACAACGAGCCGGACGTGTGCCTTTTCGGAAACAAGCTCTGCCGAGGACGAGAGCCATGAGATGTTCCTCCTCTGGGAAAGCCCGGGTCCCAGATCCTGTTGTGCCTGTGAATAGGCTGCAGGGGGACGGTGAACACCAGCAACAGCTTTCACGGCTGCCATCTTCACTGTGGGACAAGGAGCCGGACGTGTGCCTTTCTGGAAACAGGCCCTGCCGACGACGAGAGCCATGAGATGTTCCTCCTCTGGGCAAGCCCGGGTCCTGAATCCTGTTGTGCCTGTGAATAGGCTGCAGGGGGACGGTGAAGACCAGCAACAGCTTTCAGGGCTGCCACCTTCCGTGTGGGACAAGGAGCCGGACGTGTGCCTTTTCGGAATCAGGCTCTGCCGAGGACGAGAGCCATGAGATGTTCCTCCTCTGGGCAAGCCCGGGTCCCAGATCCTGTTGTGCCTGTGAATAGGCTGCAGGGGGACGGTGAAGACCAGCAACAGCTTTCAGGGCTGCCACCTTCCGTGTGGGAGAAGGAGCCGGATGTGTGCCTTTTCGGAAACAGGCCCTGCCGAGGACGAGAGCCATGAGATGTTCCTCCTCTGGCCAAGCCCGGGTCCCAGATCCTGTTGTGCCTGTGAATAGGCTGCAGGGGGACGGTGAAGACCAGCAACATCTTTCAGGGCTGCCACCTTCCGTGTGAGACAAGGAGCCAGACGTGTGCCTTTTCGGAAACAAACTCTGCCGAGGACGAGAGCCATTAGATGTTCCTCCTCTGGGCAAGCCCGGGTCCCAGATCCTGTTGTGCCTGTGAACAGGCTGCAGGGGGACGGTGAAGACCAGCAACAGCTTTCAGGGCTGCCACCTTCCGTGTGGGACAATGAGCCGGTCTTGTGCCTTTATGGAAACAGGCCCTGCGAGGACGAGAGCCATTAGATGTTCCTCCTCTGGGCAAGTCCGGGTCCCAGATCCTGTTGTGCCTGTGAATAGTCTGCAGGGGGACGGTGAAGACCAGCTACATCTTTCAGGGCTGCCACCTTCCGTGTGGGACAACGAGCCGGATGTGTGCATTTTCGGAAACAGGCTCTGCCGAGGACGAGAGCCATGAGATGTTCCTCCTCTGGGCAAGCCCGGGTCCTGAATCCTGTTGTGCCTGTGAATAGGCTGCAGGGGGACGGTGAAGACCAGCAACAGCTTCCAGGGCTGCCACCTTCCGTGTGGGACAAGGAGCCGGACGTGTGCCTTTCCGGAAACAGGCTCTGCCGAGGACGAGAGCCATGAGATGTTCCTCCTCTGGGCAAGCCCGGGTCCCAGATCCTGTTGTGCCTGTGAATAGGCTGCAGGGGGACGGTGAACACCAGCAACAGCTTTCACGGCTGCCACCTTCCGTGTGGGACAAGGAGCCGGACGTGTGCCTTTCTGGAAACAGGCCCTGCCGAGGACGAGAGCCATGAGATGTTCCTCCTCTGGGCAAGCCCCGGTCCTGAATCCTGTTGTGCCTGTGAATAGGCTGCAGGGGGACGGTGAAGACCAGCAACAGCTTTCAGGGCTGCCACCTTCCGTGTGAGACAAAGAGCCAGACGTGTGCCTTTTCGGAAACAAACTCTGCCGAGGACGAGAGCCATTAGATGTTCCTCCTCTGGGCAAGCCCGGGTCCCAGATCCTGTTGTGCCTGTGAACAGGCTGCAGGGGGACGGTGAAGACCAGCAACAGCTTTCAGGGCTGCCACCTTCCGTGTGGGACAATGAGCCGGTCTTGCGCCTTTATGGAAACAGGCCCTGCGAGGACGAGAGCCATTAGATGTTCCTCCTCTGGGCAAGTCCGGGTCCCAGATCCTGTTGTGCCTGTGAATAGTCTGCAGGGGGACGGTGAAGACCAGCTACATCTTTCAGGGCTGCCACCTTCCGTGTGGGACAAGGAGCCGGATGTGTGCATTTTCGGAAACAGGCTCTGCCGAGGACGAGAGCCATGAGATGTTCCTCCTCTGGGCAAGCCCGGGTCCTGAATCCTGTTGTGCCTGTGAATAGGCTGCAGGGGGACGGTGAACACCAGCAACAGCTTCCAGGGCTGCCACCTTCCGTGTGGGACAAGGAGCCGGACGTGTGCCTTTCCGGAAACAGGCTCTGCCGAGGACGAGAGCCATGAGGTGTTCCTCCTCTGGGCAAGCCCGGGTCCCAGATCCTGTTGTGCCTGTGAATAGGCTGCAGGGGGACGGTGAAGACCAGCAACAGCTTCCAGGGCTGCCACCTTCCGTGTGGGACAAGGAGCCGGATGAGTGCCTTTTCGGAAACAGGCTCTGCCGAGGACGAGAGCCATGAGATGTTCCTCCTCTGGGCAAGCCCGGGTCCCAGATCCTGTTGTGCCTGTGAATAGGCTGCAGGGGGACGGTGAAGACCAGCAACAGCTTTCAGGGCTGCCACCTTCCGTGTGGGACAAGGAGCCGGATGTGTGCCTTTTCGGAATCAGGCTCTGCCGAGGACGAGAGCCATGAGATGTTCCTCCTCTGGGCAAGCCCGGGTCCTGAATCCTGTTGTGCCTGTGAATAGGCTGCAGGGGGACGGTGAAGACCAGCAACAGCTTTCAGGGCTGCCACCTTCCGTGTGGGACAAGGAGCCGGACGTGTGCATTTTCGGAAACAGGCTCTGCCGAGGACGAGAGCCATGAGATGTTCCTCCTCTGGGCAAGCCCGCGTCCAAATCCTGTTGTGCCTGTGAATAGGCTGCAGGGGGACGGTGAAGACCAGCAACAGCTTTCAGGGCTGCCACCTTCCGTGTGGGACAAGGAGCTGGATGATTGCTTTTTCGGAGTCAGGCTCCGCCGAGGACGAGAGCCATGAGATATTCCTCCTCTGGGCAAGCCCGGGTCCCAGATCCTGTTGTGCCTGTGAATAGGCCGCAGGGGGACGGTGAAGACCAGCAACAGCTTCCAGGGCTGCCACCTTCCGTGTGGGACAAGGAGCCGGACGTGTGCCTTTTCGGAAACAAGCTCTGCCGAGGACGAGAGCCATGAGATGTTCCTCCTCTGGGCAAGCCCGGGTCCCAGATCCTGTTGTGCCTGTGAATAGGCTGCAGGGGGACGGTGAAGACCAGCAACAGCTTTCAGGGCTGCCACCTTCCGTGTGGGACAAGGAGCCGGACGTGTGCATTTTCGGAAACAGGATCTGCCGAGGACGAGAGCCATGAGATGTTCCTCCTCTGGGCAAGCCCGCGTCCAAATCCTGTTGTGCCTGTGAATAGGCTGCAGGGGGACGGTGAAGACCAGCGACATCTTTCAGGGCTGCCACCTTCCGTGTGGGACAAGGAGCCGGATGTGTGCATTTTCGGAAACAGGCTCTGCCGAGGACGAGAGCCATGAGATGTTCCTCCTCTGGGCAAGCCCGGGTCCTGAATCCTGTTGTGCCTGTGAATAGGCTGCAGGGGGACGGTGAAGACCAGCAACAGCTTCCAGGGCTGCCACCTTCCGTGTGGGACAAGGAGCCGGACGTGTGCCTTTCCGGAAACAGGCTCTGCCGAGGACGAGAGCCATGAGATGTTCCTCCTCTGGGCAAGCCCGGGTCCCAGATCCTGTTGTGCCTGTGAATAGGCTGCAGGGGGACGGTGAAGACCAGCAACAGCTTCCAGGGCTGCCACCTTCCGTGTGGGACAAGGAGCCAGATGAGTGCCTTTTCGGAAACAGGCTCTGCCGAGGACGAGAGCCATGAGATGTTCCTCCTCTGGGCAAGCCCGGGTCCCAGATCCTGTTGTGCCTGTGAATAGGCTGCAGGGGGACGGTGAAGACCAGCAACAGCTTTCAGGGCTGCCACCTTCCGTGTGGGACAATGAGCCGGTCTTGTGCCTTTATGGAAACAGGCCCTGCGAGGACGAGAGCCATTAGATGTTCCTCCTCTGGGCAAGTCCGGGTCCCAGATCCTGTTGTGCCTGTGAATAGGCTGCAGGGGGACGGTGAAGACCAGCAACAGCTTTCAGGGCTGCCACCTTCCGTGTGGGACAAGGAGCCGGACGTGTGCATTTTCGGAAACAGGATCTGCCGAGGACGAGAGCCATGAGATGTTCCTCCTCTGGGCAAGCCCGCGTCCAAATCCTGTTGTGCCTGTGAATAGGCTGCAGGGGGACGGTGAAGACCAGCAACAGCTTTCAGGGCTGCCACCTTCCGTGTGGGACAAGGAGCTGGATGATTGCCTTTTCGGAGTCAGGCTCTGCCGAGGACGAGAGCCATGAGATATTCCTCCTCTGGGCAAGCCCGGGTCCCAGATCCTGTTGTGCCTGTGAATAGGCCGCAGGGGGACGGTGAAGACCAGCAACAGCTTCCAGGGCTGCCACCTTCCGTGTGGGACAAGGAGCCGGACGTGTGCCTTTTCGGAAACAAGCTCTGCCGAGGACGAGAGCCATGAGATGTTCCTCCTCTGGGCAAGCCCGGGTCCCAGATCCTGTTGTGCCTGTGAATAGGCTGCAGGGGGACGGTGAAGACCAGCAACAGCTTTCAGGGCTGCCACCTTCCGTGTGGGACAAGGAGCCGGACGTGTGCATTTTCGGAAACAGGATCTGCCGAGGACGAGAGCCATGAGATGTTCCTCCTCTGGGCAAGCCCGCGTCCAAATCCTGTTGTGCCTGTGAATAGGCTGCAGGGGGACGGTGAAGACCAGCGACATCTTTCAGGGCTGCCACCTTCCGTGTGGGACAAGGAGCCGGATGTGTGCATTTTCGGAAACAGGCTCTGCCGAGGACGAGAGCCATGAGATGTTCCTCCTCTGGGCAAGCCCGGGTCCTGAATCCTGTTGTGCCTGTGAATAGGCTGCAGGGGGACGGTGAAGACCAGCAACAGCTTCCAGGGCTGCCACCTTCCGTGTGGGACAAGGAGCCGGACGTGTGCCTTTCCGGAAACAGGCTCTGCCGAGGACGAGAGCCATGAGATGTTCCTCCTCTGGGCAAGCCCGGGTCCCAGATCCTGTTGTGCCTGTGAATAGGCTGCAGGGGGACGGTGAAGACCAGCAACAGCTTCCAGGGCTGCCACCTTCCGTGTGGGACAAGGAGCCGGATGAGTGCCTTTTCGGAAACAGGCTCTGCCGAGGACGAGAGCCATGAGATGTTCCTCCTCTGGGCAAGCCCGGGTCCTGAATCCTGTTGTGCCTGTGAATAGGCTGCAGGGGGACGGTGAAGACCAGCAACAGCTTTCAGGGCTGCCACCTTCCGTGTGGGACAAGGAGCCGGACGTGTGCCTTTTCGGAATCAGGCTCTGCCGAGGACGAGAGCCATGAGATGTTCCTCCTCTGGGCAAGCCCGGGTCCCAGATCCTGTTGTGCCTGTGAATAGGCTGCAGGGGGACGGTGAAGACCAGCAACAGCTTTCAGGGCTGCCACCTTCCGTGTGGGACAAGGAGCCGGATGTGTGCCTTTTCGGAAACAGGCTCTGCCGAGGACGAGAGCCATGAGATATTCCTCTTCTGGCCAAGCCCGGGTCCCAGATCCTGTTGTGCCTGTGAATAGGCTGCAGGGGGACGGTGAAGACCAGCAACATCTTTCAGGGCTGCCACCTTCCGTGTGAGACAAGGAGCCAGACGTGTGCCTTTTCGGAAACAAACTCTGCCGAGGACGAGAGCCATTAGATGTTCCTCCTCTGGGCAAGCCCGGGTCCCAGATCCTGTTGTGCCTGTGAACAGGCTGCAGGGGGACGGTGAAGACCAGCAACAGCTTTCAGGGCTGCCAGCTTCCGTGTGGGACAATGAGCCGGTCTTGTGCCTTTATGGAAACAGGCCCTGCGAGGACGAGAGCCATTAGATGTTCCTCCTCTGGGCAAGTCCGGGTCCCAGATCCTGTTGTGCCTGTGAATAGTCTGCAGGGGGACGGTGAAGACCAGCTACATCTTTCAGGGCTGCCACCTTCCGTGTGGGACAAGGAGCCGGATGTGTGCATTTTCGGAAACAGGCTCTGCCGAGGACGAGAGCCATGAGATGTTCCTCCTCTGGGCAAGCCCGGGTCCTGAATCCTGTTGTGCCTGTGAATAGGCTGCAGGGGGACGGTGAAGACCAGCAACAGCTTCCAGGGCTGCCACCTTCCGTGTGGGACAAGGAGCCGGACGTGTGCCTTTCCGGAAACAGGCTCTGCCGAGGACGAGAGCCATGAGATGTTCCTCCTCTGGGCAAGCCCGGGTCCCAGATCCTGTTGTGCCTGTGAATAGGCTGCAGGGGGACGGTGAAGACCAGCAACAGCTTCCAGGGCTGCCACCTTCCGTGTGGGACAAGGAGCCGGATGAGTGCCTTTTCGGAAACAGGCTCTGCCGAGGACGAGAGCCATGAGATGTTCCTCCTCTGGGCAAGCCCGGGTCCCAGATCCTGTTGTGCCTGTGAATAGGCTGCAGGGGGACGGTGAAGACCAGCAACAGCTTTCAGGGCTGCCACCTTCCGTGTGGGACAAGGAGCCGGATGTGTGCCTTTTCGGAATCAGGCTCTGCCGAGGACGAGAGCCATGAGATGTTCCTCCTCTGGGCAAGCCCGGGTCCTGAATCCTGTTGTGCCTGTGAATAGGCTGCAGGGGGACGGTGAAGACCAGCAACAGCTTTCACGGCTGCCACCTTCCGTGTGGGACAAGGAGCCGGACGTGTGCATTTTCGGAAACAGGATCTGCCGAGGACGAGAGCCATGAGATGTTCCTCCTCTGGGCAAGCCCGCGTCCAAATCCTGTTGTGCCTGTGAATAGGCTGCAGGGGGACGGTGAAGACCAGCAACAGCTTTCAGGGCTGCCACCTTCCGTGTGGGACAAGGAGCCGGATGAGTGCCTTTTCGGAATCAGGCTCTGCCGAGGACGAGAGCCATGAGATGTTCCTCCTCTGGGCAAGCCCGGGTCCCAGATCCTGTTGTGCCTGTGAATAGTCTGCAGGGGGACGGTGAAGACCAGCAACAGCTTCCAGGGCTGCCACCTTCCGTGTGGGACAAGGAGCCGGATGTGTGCCTTTTCGGAATCAGGCTCTGCCGAGGACGAGAGCCATGAGATGTTCCTCCTCTGGGCAAGCCCGGGTCCTGAATCCTGTTGTGCCTGTGAATAGGCTGCAGGGGGACGGTGAAGACCAGCAACAGCTTTCAGGGCTGCCACCTTCCGTGTGGGACAAGGAGCCGGACGTGTGCATTTTCGGAAACAGGATCTGCCGAGGACGAGAGCCATGAGATGTTCCTCCTCTGGGCAAGCCCGCGTCCATATCCTGTTGTGCCTGTGAATAGGCTGCAGGGGGACGGTGAAGACCAGCAACAGCTTTCAGGGCTGCCACCTTCCGTGTGGGACAAGGAGCCGGATGAGTGCCTTTTCGGAAACAGGCTCTGCCGAGGACGAGAGCCATGAGATGTTCCTCCTCTGGGCAAGCCCGGGTCCCAGATCCTGTTGTGCCTGTGAATAGGCTGCAGGGGGACGGTGAAGACCAGCAACAGCTTTCAGGGCTGCCACCTTCCGTGTGGGACAAGGAGCCGGATGTGTGCCTTTTCGGAAACAGGCCGTGCCGAGGACGAGAGCCATGAGATGTTCCTCCTCTGGGCAAGCCCGGGTCCTGAATCCTGTTGTGCCTGTGAATAGGCTGCAGGGGGACGGTGAAGACCAGCAACAGCTTTCAGGGCTGCCACCTTCCGTGTGGGACAATGAGCCGGTCTTGTGCCTTTATGGAAACAGGCCCTGCCGAGGACGAGAGCCATGAGATGTTCCTCCTCTGGGCAAGGCCGGGTCGCAGATCCTGTTGTGCCTGTGAATAGGCTGCAGGGGGACGGTGAAGACCAGCAACAGCTTCCAGGGCTGCCACCTTCCGTGTGGGACAAGGAGCCGGACGTGTGCCTTTCTGGAAACAGGCCGTGCCGAGGACGAGAGCCATGAGATGTTCCTCCTCTGGCCACGCCCGGGTCCCAGAACCTGTTGTGCCTGTGAATAGGCTGCAGGGGGACGGTGAAGACCAGCGACATCTTTCAGGGCTGCCACCTTCCGTGTGGGACAAGGAGCCGGATGTGTGCATTTTCGGAAACAGGCTCTGTCGAGGACGAGAGCCATGAGATGTTCCTCCTCTGGGCAAGCCCGGGTCCTGAATCCTGTTGTGCCTGTGAATAGGCTGCAGGGGGACGGTGAAGACCAGCAACAGCTTCCAGGGCTGCCACCTTCCGTGTGGGACAAGGAGCCGGACGTGTGCCTTTCCGGAAACAGGCTCTGCCGAGGACGAGAGCCATGAGATGTTCCTCCTCTGGGCAAGCCCGGGTCCCAGATCCTGTTGTGCCTGTGAATAGGCTGCAGGGGGACGGTGAAGACCAGCAACAGCTTTCACGGCTGCCACCTTCCGTGTGGGACAAGGAGCCGGACGTGTGCCTTTCTGGAAACAGGCCCTGCCGAGGACGAGAGCCATGAGATGTTCCTCCTCTGGGCAAGCTCGGGTCCCAGATCCTGTTGTGCCTGTGAATAGGCTGCAGGGGGACGGTGAAGACCAGCAACAGCTTTCAGGGCTGCCACCTTCCGTGTGGGACAAGGAGCCGGATGTGTGCCTTTTCGGAATCAGGCTCTGCCGAGGACGAGAGCCATGAGATGTTCCTCCTCTGGGCAAGCCCGGGTCCAAATCCTGTTGTGCCTGTGAATAGGCTGCAGGGGGACGGTGAAGACCAGCAACAGCTTTCAGGGCTGCCACCTTCCGTGTGGGACAAGGAGCCGGATGAGTGCCTTTTCGGAAACAGGCCGTGCCGAGGACGAGAGCCATGAGATGTTCCTCCTCTGGGCAAGCCCGGGTCCCAGATCCTGTTGTGCCTGTGAATAGGCTGCAGGGGGACGGTGAAGACCAGCAACAGCTTTCAGGGCTGCCACCTTCCGTGTGGGACAAGGAGCCGGACGTGTGCATTTTCGGAAACAGGATCTGCCGAGGACGAGAGCCATGAGATGTTCCTCCTCTGGGCAAGCCCGCGTCCAAATCCTGTTGTGTCTGTGAATAGGCTGCAGGGGGACGGTGAAGACCAGCAACAGCTTTCAGGGCTGCCACCTTCCGTGTGGGACAAGGAGCCGGACGTGTCTTTCTGGATACAGGCCCTGCCGACGACGAGAGCCATGAGATGTTCCTTCTCTGGGCAAGCCCGGGTCCCAGATCCTGTTGTGCCTGTGAATAGGCTGCAGGGGGACGGTGAAGACCAGCAACAGCTTTCAGGGCTGCCAGCTTCCGTGTGGGACAAGGAGCCGGATGAGTGCCTTTTCGGAGTCAGGCTCTGCCGAGGACGAGAGCCATGAGATGTTCCTCCTCTGGGCAAGCCCGGGTCCCAGATCCTGTTGTGCCTGTGAATAGTCTGCAGGGGGACGGTGAAGACCAGCGACATCTTTCAGGGCTGCCACCTTCCGTGTGGGACAAGGAGCCGGATGTGTGCATTTTCGGAAACAGGCTCTGCCGAGGACGAGAGCCATGAGATGTTCCTCCTCTGGGCAAGCCCGGGTCCTGAATCCTGTTGTGCCTGTGAACAGGCTGCAGGGGGACGGTGAAGACCAGCAACAGCTTCCAGGGCTGCCACCTTCCGTGTGGGACAAGGAGCCGGACGTGTGCCTTTCCGGAAACAGGCTCTGCCGAGGACGAGAGCCATGAGATGTTCCTCCTCTGGGCAAGCCCGGGTCCCAGATCCTGTTGTGCCTGTGAATAGGCTGCAGGGGGACGGTGAAGACCAGCAACAGCTTTCAGGGCTGCCACCTTCCGTGTGGGACAAGGAGCCGGACGTGTGCATTTTCGGAAACAGGATCTGCCGAGGACGAGAGCCATGAGATGTTCCTCCTCTGGGCAAGCCCGGGTCCCAGATCCTGTTGTGCCTGTGAATAGGCTGCAGGGGGACGGTGAAGACCAGCAACAGCTTTCAGGGCTGCCACCTTCCGTGTGGGACAAGGAGCCGGATGTGTGCCTTTTCGGAATCAGGCTCTGCCGAGGACGAGAGCCATGAGATGTTCCTCCTCTGGGCAAGCCCGGGTCCAAATCCTGTTGTGCCTGTGAATAGGCTGCAGGGGGACGGTGAAGACCAGCAACAGCTTTCAGGGCTGCCACCTTCCGTGTGGGACAATGAGCCGGATGTGTGCCTTTCTGGAAACAGGCCCTGCCGAGGACGAGAGCCATTAGATGTTCCTCCTCTGGGCAAGCCCCGGTTCTGAATCCTGTTGTGCCTGTGAATAGGCTGCAGGGGGACGGTGAAGACCAGCAACAGCTTTCAGGGCTGCCACCTTCCGTGTGGGACAAGGAGCCGGATGAGTGCCTTTTCGGAAACAGGCTCTGCCGAGGACGAGAGCCATGAGATGTTCCTCCTCTGGGCAAGCCCGGGTCCTGAATCCTGTTGTGCCTGTGAATAGGCTGCAGGGGGACGGTGAAGACCAGCAACAGCTTTCAGGGCTGCCACCTTCCGTGTGGGACAAGGAGCCGGACGTGTGCATTTTCGGAAACAGGATCTGCCGAGGACGAGAGCCATGAGATGTTCCTCCTCTGGGCAAGCCCGCGTCCAAATCCTGTTGTGCCTGTGAATAGGCTGCAGGGGGACGGTGAAGACCAGCAACAGCTTTCAGGGCTGCCACCTTCCGTGTGGGACAAGGAGCTGGATGATTGCCTTTTCGGAGTCAGGCTCTGCCGAGGACGAGAGCCATGAGATATTCCTCCTCTGGGCAAGCCCGGGTCCCAGATCCTGTTGTGCCTGTGAATAGGCCGCAGGGGGACGGTGAAGACCAGCAACAGCTTCCAGGGCTGCCACCTTCCGTGTGGGACAAGGAGCCGGACGTGTGCCTTTTCGGAAACAAGCTCTGCCGAGGACAAGAGCCATGAGATGTTCCTCCTCTGGGCAAGGCCGGGTCCCAGATCCTGTTGTGCCTGTGAATAGGCTGCAGGGGGACGGTGAACACCAGCAACAGCTTTCACGGCTGCCATCTTCACTGTGGGACAAGGAGCCGGACGTGTGCCTTTCTGGAAACAGGCCCTGCCGACGACGAGAGCCATGAGATGTTCCTCCTCTGGGCAAGCCCGGGTCCTGAATCCTGTTGTGCCTGTGAATAGGCTGCAGGGGGACGGTGAAGACCAGCAACAGCTTTCAGGGCTGCCACCTTCCGTGTGGGACAAGGAGCCGGACGTGTGCCTTTTCGGAATCAGGCTCTGCCGAGGACGAGAGCCATGAGATGTTCCTCCTCTGGGCAAGCCCGGGTCCCAGATCCTGTTGTGCCTGTGAATAGGCTGCAGGGGGACGGTGAACACCAGCAACAGCTTTCAGGGCTGCCACCTTCCGTGTGGGAGAAGGAGCCGGATGTGTGCCTTTTCGGAAACAGGATCTGCCGAGGACGAGAGCCATGAGATGTTCCTCCTCTGGGCAAGCCCGGGTCCCAGATCCTGTTGTGCCTGTGAATAGGCTGCAGGGGGACGGTGAAGACCAGCAACAGCTTTCAGGGCTGCCACCTTCCGTGTGAGACAAGGAGCCAGACGTGTGCCTTTTCGGAAACAAACTCTGCCGAGGACGAGAGCCATTAGATGTTCCTCCTCTGGGCAAGCCCGGGTCCCAGATCCTGTTGTGCCTGTGAACAGGCTGCAGGGGGACGGTGAAGACCAGCAACAGCTTTCAGGGCTGCCACCTTCCGTGTGGGACAAGGAGCCGGACGTGTGCCTTTTCGGAAACAGGCCCTGCCGAGGACGAGAGCCATGAGATGTTCCTCCTCTGGCCAAGCCCGGGTCCCAGATCCTGTTGTGCCTGTGAATAGGCTGCAGGGGGACGGTGAAGACCAGCAACAGCTTCCAGGGCTGCCACCTTCCGTGTGGGACAAGGAGCCGGACGTGTGCCTTTACGGAAACAAGCTCTGCCGAGGACGAGAGCCATGAGATGTTCCTCCTCTGGGCAAGCCCGGGTCCTGAATCCTGTTGTGCCTGTGAATAGGCTGCAGGGGGACGGTGAAGACCAGCAACAGCTTTCAGGGCTGCCACCTTCCGTGTGGGACAAGGAGCCGGACGTGTGCCTTTTCGGAATCAGGCTCTGCCGAGGACGAGAGCCATGAGATGTTCCTCCTCTGGGCAAGCCCGGGTCCAAATCCTGTTGTGCCTGTGAATAGGATACAGGGGGACGGTGAAGACCAGCAACAGCTTTCAGGGCTGCCACCTTCCGTGTGGGACAATGAGCCGGATGTGTGCCTTTCTGGAAACAGGCCCTGCCGAGGACGATAGCCATTAGATGTTCCTCCTCTGGGCAAGCCCCGGTTCTGAATCCTGT
Source organism: Astur gentilis (assembly GCF_929443795.1). NCBI lineage: Eukaryota > Metazoa > Chordata > Aves > Accipitriformes > Accipitridae > Astur > Astur gentilis. Next base: position 2,005,469 of record NW_026061071.1, read on the forward strand.
TGTGCCTGTGAATAGGCTGCAGGGGGACGGTGAAGACCAGCAACAGCTTTCAGGGCTGCCACCTTCCGTGTGGGACAAGGAGCCGGATGAGTGCCTTTTCGGAAACAGGCTCTGCCGAGGACGAGAGCCATGAGATGTTCCTCCTCTGGGCAAGCCCGGGTCCCAGATCCTGTTGTGCCTGTGAATAGGCTGCAGGGGGACGGTGAAGACCAGCAACAGCTTTCAGGGCTGCCACCTTCCGTGTGGGACAAGGAGCCGGATGTGTGCCTTTTCGGAAACAGGCCGTGCCGAGGACGAGAGCCATGAGATGTTCCTCCTCTGGGCAAGCCCGGGTCCTGTATCCTGTTGTGCCTGTGAATAGGCTGCAGGGGGACGGTGAAGACCAGCAACAGCTTTCAGGGCTGCCACCTTCCGTGTGGGACAATGAGCCGGTCTTGTGCCTTTATGGAAACAGGCCCTGCCGAGGACGAGAGCCATGAGATGTTCCTCCTCTGGGCAAGGCCGGGTCCCAGATCCTGTTGTGCCTGTGAATAGGCAGCAGGGGGACGGTGAAGACCAGCAACAGCTTTCAGGGCTGCCACCTTCCGTGTGGGACAAGGAGCTGGATGATTGCCTTTTCGGAGTCAGGCTCTGCCGAGGACGAGAGCCATGAGATATTCCTCCTCTGGGCAAGCCCGGGTCCCAGATCCTGTTGTGCCTGTGAATAGGCCGCAGGGGGACGGTGAAGACCAGCAACAGCTTCCAGGGCTGCCACCTTCCGTGTGGGACAAGGAGCCGGACGTGTGCCTTTTCGGAAACAAGCTCTGCCGAGGACAAGAGCCATGAGATGTTCCTCCTCTGGGCAAGCCCGGGTCCCAGATCCTGTTGTGCCTGTGAATAGGCTGCAGGGGGACGGTGAAGACCAGCAACAGCTTTCAGGGCTGCCACCTTCCGTGTGGGAGAAGGAGACGGATGTGTGCCTTTTCGGAAACAGGCCCTGCCGAGGACGAGAGCCATGAGATGTTCCTCCTCTGGGCAAGCCCGGGTCCCAGATCCTGTTGTGCCTGTGAATAGGCTGCAGGGGGACGGTGAAGACCAGCAACAGCTTCCAGGGCTGCCACCTTCCGTGTGGGACAAGGAGCCGGACGTGTGCCTTTTCGGAAACAAGCTCTGCCGAGGACGAGAGCCATGAGATGTTCCTCCTCTGGGCAAGCCCGGGTCCTGAATCCTGTTGTGCCTGTGAATAGGCTGCAGGGGGACGGTGAAGACCAGCAACAGCTTTCAGGGCTGCCACCTTCCGTGTGGGACAAGGAGCCGGACGTGTGCATTTTCGGAAACAGGATCTGCCGAGGACGAGAGCCATGAGATGTTCCTCCTCTGGGCAAGCCCGGGTCCCAGATCCTGTTGTGCCTGTGAATAGGCTGCAGGGGGACGGTGAAGACCAGCAACAGCTTTCAGGGCTGCCACCTTCCGTGTGGGACAAGGAGCCGGATGTGTGCCTTTTCGGAATCAGGCTCTGCCGAGGACGAGAGCCATGAGATGTTCCTCCTCTGGGCAAGCCCGGGTCCAAATCCTGTTGTGCCTGTGAATAGGCTGCAGGGGGACGGTGAAGACCAGCAACAGCTTTCAGGGCTGCCACCTTCCGTGTGGGACAATGAGCCGGATGTGTGCCTTTCTGGAAACAGGCCCTGCCGAGGACGAGAGCCATTAGATGTTCCTCCTCTGGGCAAGCCCCGGTTCTGAATCCTGTTGTGCCTGTGAATAGGCTGCAGGGGGACGGTGAAGACCAGCAACAGCTTTCAGGGCTGCCACCTTCCGTGTGGGACAAGGAGCCGGATGAGTGCCTTTTCGGAAACAGGCTCTGCCGAGGACGAGAGCCATGAGATGTTCCTCCTCTGGGCAAGCCCGGGTCCCAGATCCTGTTGTGCCTGTGAATAGGCTGCAGGGGGACGGTGAAGACCAGCAACAGCTTTCAGGGCTGCCACATTCCGTGTGGGACAAGGAGACGGATGTGTGCCTTTTCGGAATCAGGCTCTGCCGAGGACGAGAGCCATGAGATGTTCCTCCTCTGGGCAAGCCCGGGTCCTGAATCCTGTTGTGCCTGTGAATAGGCTGCAGGGGGACGGTGAAGACCAGCAACAGCTTTCAGGGCTGCCACCTTCCGTGTGGGACAAGGAGCTGGATGATTGCCTTTTCGGAGTCAGGCTCTGCCGAGGACGAGAGCCATGAGATATTCCTCCTCTGGGCAAGCCCGAGTCCCAGATCCTGTTGTGCCTGTGAATAGGCCGCAGGGGGACGGTGAAGACCAGCAACAGCTTCCAGGGCTGCCACCTTCCGTGTGGGACAAGGAGCCGGACGTGTGCCTTTTCGGAAACAAGCTCTGCCGAGGACAAGAGCCATGAGATGTTCCTCCTCTGGGCAAGCCCGGGTCCCAGATCCTGTTGTGCCTGTGAATAGGCTGCAGGGGGACGGTGAACACCAGCAACAGCTTTCACGGCTGCCATCTTCACTGTGGGACAAGGAGCCGGACGTGTGCCTTTCTGGAAACAGGCCCTGCCGACGACGAGAGCCATGAGATGTTCCTCCTCTGGGCAAGCCCGGGTCCTGAATCCTGTTGTGCCTGTGAATAGGCTGCAGGGGGACGGTGAAGACCAGCAACAGCTTTCAGGGCTGCCACCTTCCGTGTGGGACAAGGAGCCGGACGTGTGCCTTTTCGGAATCAGGCTCTGCCGAGGACGAGAGCCATGAGATGTTCCTCCTCTGGGCAAGCCCGGGTCCCAGATCCTGTTGTGCCTGTGAATAGGCTGCAGGGGGACGGTGAAGACCAGCAACAGCTTTCAGGGCTGCCACCTTCCGTGTGGGAGAAGGAGCCGGATGTGTGCCTTTTCGGAAACAGGATCTACCGAGGACGAGAGCCATGAGATGTTCCTCCTCTGGGCAAGCCCGGGTCCTGAATCCTGTTGTGCCTGTGAATAGGCTGCAGGGGGACGGTGAAGACCAGCAACAGCTTTCAGGGCTGCCACCTTCCGTGTGAGACAAGGAGCCAGACGTGTGCCTTTTCGGAAACAAACTCTGCCGAGGACGAGAGCCATTAGATGTTCCTCCTCTGGGCAAGCCCGGGTCCCAGATCCTGTTGTGCCTGTGAACAGGCTGCAGGGGGACGGTGAAGACCAGCAACAGCTTTCAGGGCTGCCACCTTCCGTGTGGGACAAGGAGCCGGACGTGTGCCTTTTCGGAAACAGGCCCTGCCGAGGACGAGAGCCATGAGATGTTCCTCCTCTGGCCAAGCCCGGGTCCCAGATCCTGTTGTGCCTGTGAATAGGCTGCAGGGGGATGGTGAAGACCAGCAACAGCTTCCAGGGCTGCCACCTTCCGTGTGGGACAAGGAGCCGGACGTGTGCCTTTTCGGAAACAAGCTCTGCCGAGGACGAGAGCCATGAGATGTTCCTCCTCTGGGCAAGCCCGGGTCCTGAATCCTGTTGTGCCTGTGAATAGGCTGCAGGGGGACGGTGAAGACCAGCAACAGCTTTCAGGGCTGCCACCTTCCGTGTGGGACAAGGAGCCGGACGTGTGCCTTTTCGGAATCAGGCTCTGCCGAGGACGAGAGCCATGAGATGTTCCTCCTCTGGGCAAGCCCGGGTCCAAATCCTGTTGTGCCTGTGAATAGGATACAGGGGGACGGTGAAGACCAGCAACAGCTTTCAGGGCTGCCACCTTCCGTGTGGGACAATGAGCCGGATGTGTGCCTTTCTGGAAACAGGCCCTGCCGAGGACGATAGCCATTAGATGTTCCTCCTCTGGGCAAGCCCCAGTTCTGAATCCTGTTGTGCCTGTGAATAGGCTGCAGGGGGACGGTGAAGACCAGCAACAGCTTTCAGGGCTGCCACCTTCCGTGTGGGACAAGGAGCCGGATGAGTGCCTTTTCGGAAACAGGCTCTGCCGAGGACGAGAGCCATGAGATGTTCCTCCTCTGGGCAAGCCCGGGTCCCAGATCCTGTTGTGCCTGTGAATAGGCTGCAGGGGGACGGTGAAGACCAGCAACAGCTTTCAGGGCTGCCACCTTCCGTGTGGGACAAGGAGCCGGATGTGTGCCTTTTCGGAAACAGGCCGTGCCGAGGACGAGAGCCATGAGATGTTCCTCCTCTGGGCAAGCCCGGGTCCTGAATCCTGTTGTGCCTGTGAATAGGCTGCAGGGGGACGGTGAAGACCAGCAACAGCTTTCAGGGCTGCCACCTTCCGTGTGGGACAATGAGCCGGTCTTGTGCCTTTATGGAAACAGGCCCTGCCGAGGACGAGAGCCATGAGATGTTCCTCCTCTGGGCAAGGCCGGGTCCCAGATCCTGTTGTGCCTGTGAATAGGCTGCAGGGGGACGGTGAAGACCAGCAACAGCTTTCAGGGCTGCCACCTTCCGTGTGGGACAAGGAGCTGGATGATTGCCTTTTCGGAGTCAGGCTCTGCCGAGGACGAGAGCCATGAGATATTCCTCTTCTGGGCAAGCCCGGGTCCCAGATCCTGTTGTGCCTGTGAATAGGCCGCAGGGGGACGGTGAAGACCAGCAACAGCTTCCAGGGCTGCCACCTTCCGTGTGGGACAAGGAGCCGGACGTGTGCCTTTTCGGAAACAAGCTCTGCCGAGGACAAGAGCCATGAGATGTTCCTCCTCTGGGCAAGCCCGGGTCCCAGATCCTGTTGTGCCTGTGAATAGGCTGCAGGGGGACGGTGAACACCAGCAACAGCTTTCACGGCTGCCATCTTCACTGTGGGACAAGGAGCCGGACGTGTGCCTTTCTGGAAACAGGCCCTGCCGACGACGAGAGCCATGAGATGTTCCTCCTCTGGGCAAGCCCGGGTCCTGAATCCTGTTGTGCCTGTGAATAGGCTGCAGGGGGACGGTGAAGACCAGCAACAGCTTTCAGGGCTGCCACCTTCCGTGTGGGAGAAGGAGCCGGATGTGTGCCTTTTCGGAAACAGGATCTGCCGAGGACGAGAGCCATGAGATGTTCCTCCTCTGGGCAAGCCCGGGTCCCAGATCCTGTTGTGCCTGTGAATAGGCTGCAGGGGGACGGTGAAGACCAGCAACAGCTTTCAGGGCTGCCACCTTCCGTGTGAGACAAGGAGCCAGACGTGTGCCTTTTCGGAAACAAACTCTGCCGAGGACGAGAGCCATTAGATGTTCCTCCTCTGGGCAAGCCCGGGTCCCAGATCCTGTTGTGCCTGTGAACAGGCTGCAGGGGGACGGTGAAGACCAGCAACAGCTTTCAGGGCTGCCACCTTCCGTGTGGGACAAGGAGCCGGACGTGTGCCTTTTCGGAAACAGGCCCTGCCGAGGACGAGAGCCATGAGATGTTCCTCCTCTGGCCAAGCCCGGGTCCCAGATCCTGTTGTGCCTCTGAATAGGCTGCAGGGGGACGGTGAAGACCAGCAACAGCTTCCAGGGCTGCCACCTTCCGTGTGGGACAAGGAGCCGGACAAGTGCCTTTTCGGAAACAAGCTCTGCCGAGGACGAGAGCCATGAGATGTTCCTCCTCTGGGCAAGCCCGGGTCCTGAATCCTGTTGTGCCTGTGAATAGGCTGCAGGGGGACGGTGAAGACCAGCAACAGCTTTCAGGGCTGCCACCTTCCGTGTGGGACAAGGAGCCGGACGTGTGCCTTTTCGGAATCAGGCTCTGCCGAGGACGAGAGCCATGAGATGTTCCTCCTCTGGGCAAGCCCGGGTCCAAATCCTGTTGTGCCTGTGAATAGGATACAGGGGGACGGTGAAGACCAGCAACAGCTTTCAGGGCTGCCACCTTCCGTGTGGGACAATGAGCCGGATGTGTGCCTTTCTGGAAACAGGCCCTGCCGAGGACGATAGCCATTAGATGTTCCTCCTCTGGGCAAGCCCCGGTTCTGAATCCTGTTGTGCCTGTGAATAGGCTGCAGGGGGACGGTGAAGACCAGTAACAGCTTTCAGGGCTGCCACCTTCCGTGTGGGACAAGGAGCCGGATGAGTGCCTTTTCGGAAACAGGCTCTGCCGAGGACGAGAGCCATGAGATGTTCCTCCTCTGGGCAAGCCCGGTTCCCAGATCCTGTTGTGCCTGTGAATAGGCTGCAGGGGGACGGTGAAGACCAGCAACAGCTTTCAGGGCTGCCACCTTCCGTGTGGGACAAGGAGCCGGATGTGTGCCTTTTCGGAAACAGGCCGTGCCGAGGACGAGAGCCATGAGATGTTCCTCCTCTGGGCAAGCCCGGGTCCTGAATCCTGTTGTGCCTGTGAATAGGCTGCAGGGGGACGGTGAAGACCAGCAACAGCTTTCAGGGCTGCCACCTTCCGTGTGGGACAATGAGCCGGTCTTGTGCCTTTATGGAAACAGGCCCTGCCGAGGACGAGAGCCATGAGATGTTCCTCCTCTGGGAAAGCCCGGGTCCCAGATCCTGTTGTGCCTGTGAATAGGCTGCAGGGGGACGGTGAAGACCAGCAACAGCTTTCAGGGCTGCCACCTTCCGTGTGGGACAAGGAGCTGGATGAATGCCTTTTCGGAGTCAGGCTCTGCCGAGGACGAGAGCCATGAGATATTCCTCTTCTGGGCAAGCCCGGGTCCCAGATCCTGTTGTGCCTGTGAATAGGCCGCAGGGGGACGGTGAAGACCAGCAACAGCTTCCAGGGCTGCCACCTTCCGTGTGGGACAAGGAGCCGGACGTGTGCCTTTTCGGAAACAAGCTCTGCCGAGGACAAGAGCCATGAGATGTTCCTCCTCTGGGCAAGCCCGGGTCCCAGATCCTGTTGTGCCTGTGAATAGGCTGCAGGGGGACGGTGAACACCAGCAACAGCTTTCACGGCTGCCATCTTCACTGTGGGACAAGGAGCCGGACGTGTGCCTTTCTGGAAACAGGCCCTGCCGACGACGAGAGCCATGAGATGTTCCTCCTCTGGGCAAGCCCGGGTCCTGAATCCTGTTGTGCCTGTGAATAGTCTGCAGGGGGACGGTGAAGACCAGCAACAGCTTTCAGGGCTGCCACCTTCCGTGTGGGACAATGAGCCGGTCTTGTGCCTTTATGGAAACAGGCCCTGCCGAGGACGAGAGCCATGAGATGTTCCTCCTCTGGGCAAGGCCGGGTCCCAGATCCTGTTGTGCCTGTGAATAGGCTGCAGGGGGACGGTGAAGACCAGCAACAGCTTTCAGGGCTGCCACCTTCCGTGTGGGACAAGGAGCCGGACGTGTGCCTTTTCGGAAACAGGCTCTGCCGAGGACGAGAGCCATGAGATGTTCCTCCTCTGGGCAAGCCCGCGTCCAAATCCTGTTGTGCCTGTGAATAGGCTGCAGGGGGACGGTGAAGACCAGCAACAGCTTTCAGGGCTGCCACCTTCCGTGTGGGACAAGGAGCTGGATGATTGCCTTTTCGGAGTCAGGCTCTGCCGAGGACGAGAGCCATGAGATATTCCTCCTCTGGGCAAGCCCAGGTCCCAGATCCTGTTGTGCCTGTGAATAGGCCGCAGGGGGACGGTGAAGACCAGCAACAGCTTCCAGGGCTGCCACCTTCCGTGTGGGACAAGGAGCCGGATGTGTGCCTTTTCGGAAACAGGCTCTGCCGAGGACGAGAGCCATGAGATGTTCCTCCTCTGGGCAAGCCCGGGTCCTGAATCCTGTTGTGCCTGTGAATAGGCTGCAGGGGGACGGTGAAGACCAGCAACAGCTTTCAGGGCTGCCACCTTCCGTGTGGGAGAAGGAGCCGGATGTGTGCCTTTTCGGAAACAGGATCTGCCGAGGACGAGAGCCATGAGATGTTCCTCCTCTGGGCAAGCCCGGGTCCCAGATCCTGTTGTGCCTGTGAATAGGCTGCAGGGGGACGGTGAAGACCAGCAACAGCTTTCAGGGCTGCCACCTTCCGTGTGAGACAAGGAGCCAGACGTGTGCCTTTTCGGAAACAAACTCTGCCGAGGACGAGAGCCATTAGATGTTCCTCCTCTGGGCAAGCCCGGGTCCCAGATCCTGTTGTGCCTGTGAACAGGCTGCAGGGGGACGGTGAAGACCAGCAACAGCTTTCAGGGCTGCCACCTTCCGTGTGGGACAAGGAGCCGGACGTGTGCCTTTTCGGAAACAGGCCCTGCCGAGGACGAGAGCCATGAGATGTTCCTCCTCTGGCCAAGCCCGGGTCCCAGATCCTGTTGTGCCTGTGAATAGGCTGCAGGGGGACGGTGAAGACCAGCAACAGCTTCCAGGGCTGCCACCTTCCGTGTGGGACAAGGAGCCGGACAAGTGCCTTTTCGGAAACAAGCTCTGCCGAGGACGAGAGCCATGAGATGTTCCTCCTCTGGGCAAGCCCGGGTCCTGAATCCTGTTGTGCCTGTGAATAGGCTGCAGGGGGACGGTGAAGACCAGCAACAGCTTTCAGGGCTGCCACCTTCCGTGTGGGACAAGGAGCCGGACGTGTGCCTTTTCGGAATCAGGCTCTGCCGAGGACGAGAGCCATGAGATGTTCCTCCTCTGGGCAAGCCCGGGTCCAAATCCTGTTGTGCCTGTGAATAGGATACAGGGGGACGGTGAAGACCAGCAACAGCTTTCAGGGCTGCCACCTTCCGTGTGGGACAATGAGCCGGATGTGTGCCTTTCTGGAAACAGGCCCTGCCGAGGACGATAGCCATTAGATGTTCCTCCTCTGGGCAAGCCCCGGTTCTGAATCCTGTTGTGCCTGTGAATAGGCTGCAGGGGGACGGTGAAGACCAGCAACAGCTTTCAGGGCTGCCACCTTCCGTGTGGGACAAGGAGCCGGATGAGTGCCTTTTCGGAAACAGGCTCTGCCGAGGACGAGAGCCATGAGATGTTCCTCCTCTGGGCAAGCCCGGGTCCCAGATCCTGTTGTGCCTGTGAATAGGCTGCAGGGGGACGGTGAAGACCAGCAACAGCTTTCAGGGCTGCCACCTTCCGTGTGGGACAAGGAGCCGGATGTGTGCCTTTTCGGAAACAGGCCGTGCCGAGGACGAGAGCCATGAGATGTTCCTCCTCTGGGCAAGCCCGGGTCCTGAATCCTGTTGTGCCTGTGAATAGTCTGCAGGGGGACGGTGAAGACCAGCAACAGCTTTCAGGGCTGCCACCTTCCGTGTGGGACAATGAGCCGGTCTTGTGCCTTTATGGAAACAGGCCCTGCCGAGGACGAGAGCCATGAGATGTTCCTCCTCTGGGCAAGCCCGGGTCCCAGATCCTGTTGTGCCTGTGAATAGGCTGCAGGGGGACGGTGAAGACCAGCAACAGCTTTCAGGGCTGCCACCTTCCGTGTGGGACAAGGAGCCGGACGTGTGCCTTTTCGGAAACAGGCTCTGCCGAGGACGAGAGCCATGAGATGTTCCTCCTCTGGGCAAGCCCGCGTCCAAATCCTGTTGTGCCTGTGAATAGGCTGCAGGGGGACGGTGAAGACCAGCAACAGCTTTCAGGGCTGCCACCTTCCGTGTGGGACAAGGAGCTGGATGATTGCCTTTTCGGAGTCAGGCTCTGCCGAGGACGAGAGCCATGAGATATTCCTCCTCTGGGCAAGCCCAGGTCCCAGATCCTGTTGTGCCTGTGAATAGGCCGCAGGGGGACGGTGAAGACCAGCAACAGCTTCCAGGGCTGCCACCTTCCGTGTGGGACAAGGAGCCGGATGTGTGCCTTTTCGGAAACAGGCTCTGCCGAGGACGAGAGCCATGAGATGTTCCTCCTCTGGGCAAGCCCGGGTCCTGAATCCTGTTGTGCCTGTGAATAGGCTGCAGGGGGACGGTGAACACCAGCAACAGCTTTCACGGCTGCCACCTTCCGTGTGGGACAAGGAGCCGGACGTGTGCCTTTCTGGAAACAGGCCCTGCCGACGACGAGAGCCATGAGATGTTCCTCCTCTGGGCAAGCCCGGGTCCTGAATCCTGTTGTGCCTGTGAATAGGCTGCAGGGGGACGGTGAAGACCAGCAACAGCTTTCAGGGCTGCCACCTTCCGTGTGGGACAAGGAGCCGGACGTGTGCCTTTTCGGAATCAGGCTCTGCCGAGGACGAGAGCCATGAGATGTTCCTCCTCTGGGCAAGCCCGGGTCCCAGATCCTGTTGTGCCTGTGAATAGGCTGCAGGGGGACGGTGAAGACCAGCAACAGCTTTCAGGGCTGCCACCTTCCGTGTGGGAGAAGGAGCCGGATGTGTGCCTTTTCGGAAACAGTCTCTGCCGAGGACGAGAGCCATGAGATGTTCCTCCTCTGGGCAAGCCCGGGTCCCAGATCCTGTTGTGCCTGTGAATAGGCTGCAGGGGGACGGTGAAGACCAGCAACAGCTTTCAGGGCTGCCACCTTCCGTGTGGGACAAGGAGCCAGACGTGTGCCTTTTCGGAATCAAACTCTGCCGAGGACGAGAGCCATTAGATGTTCCTCCTCTGGGCAAGCCCGGGTCCCAGATCCTGTTGTGCCAGTGAACAGGCTGTAGGGGGACGGTGAAGACCAGCAACAGCTTTCAGGGCTGCCACCTTCCGTGTGGGACAAGGAGCCGGACGTGTGCCTTTTCGGAATCAGGCTCTGCCGAGGACGAGAGCCATGAGATGTTCCTCCTCTGGGCAAGCCCGGGTCCAAATCCTGTTGTTCCTGTGAATAGGATACAGGGGGACGGTGAAGACCAGCAACAGCTTTCAGGGCTGCCACCTTCCGTGTGGGACAATGAGCCGGATGTGTGCCTTTCTGGAAACAGGCCCTGCCGAGGACGATAGCCATTAGATGTTCCTCCTCTGGGCAAGCCCCGGTTCTGAATCCTGTTGTGCCTGTGAATAGGCTGCAGGGGGACGGTGAAGACCAGCAACAGCTTTCAGGGCTGCCACCTTCCGTGTGGGACAAGGAGCCGGATGTGTGCCTTTTCGGAAACAGGCTCTGCCGAGGACGAGAGCCATGAGATGTTCCTCCTCTGGGCAAGCCCGGGTCCTGAATCCTGTTGTGCCTGTGAATAGGCTGCAGGGGGACGGTGAACACCAGCAACAGCTTTCACGGCTGCCACCTTCCGTGTGGGACAAGGAGCCGGACGTGTGCCTTTCTGGAAACAGGCCCTGCCGACGACGAGAGCCATGAGATGTTCCTCCTCTGGGCAAGCCCGGGTCCTGAATCCTGTTGTGCCTGTGAATAGGCTGCAGGGGGACGGTGAAGACCAGCAACAGCTTTCAGGGCTGCCACCTTCCGTGTGGGACAAGGAGCCGGACGTGTGCCTTTTCGGAAACAGGCTCTGCCGAGGACGAGAGCCATGAGATGTTCCTCCTCTGGGCAAGCCCGGGTCCCAGATCCTGTTGTGCCTGTGAATAGGCTGCAGGGGGACGGTGAAGACCAGCAACAGCTTTCAGGGCTGCCACCTTCCGTGTGGGAGAAGGAGCCGGATGTGTGCCTTTTCGGAAACAGGCTCTGCCGAGGACGAGAGCCATGAGATGTTCCTCCTCTGGGCAAGCCCGGGTCCCAGATCCTGTTGTGCCTGTGAATAGGCTGCAGGGGGACGGTGAAGACCAGCAACAGCTTTCAGGGCTGCCACCTTCCGTGTGGGACAAGGAGCCAGACGTGTGCCTTTTCGGAAACAAACTCTGCCGAGGACGAGAGCCATTAGATGTTCCTCCTCTGGGCAAGCCCGGGTCCCAGATCCTGTTGTGCCAGTGAACAGGCTGCAGGGGGACGGTGAAGACCAGCAACAGCTTTCAGGGCTGCCACCTTCCGTGTGGGACAAGGAGCCGGACGTGTGCCTTTTCGGAATCAGGCTCTGCCGAGGACGAGAGCCATGAGATGTTCCTCCTCTGGGCAAGCCCGGGTCCAAATCCTGTTGTTCCTGTGAATAGGATACAGGGGGACGGTGAAGACCAGCAACAGCTTTCAGGGCTGCCACCTTCCTTGTGGGACAATGAGCCGGATGTGTGCCTTTCTGGAAACAGGCCCTGCCGAGGACGATAGCCATTAGATGTTCCTCCTCTGGGCAAGCCCCGGTTCTGAATCCTGTTGTGCCTGTGAATAGGCTGCAGGGGGACGGTGAAGACCAGCAACAGCTTTCAGGGCTGCCACCTTCCGTGTGGGACAAGGAGCCGGATGAGTGCCTTTTCGGAAACAGGCTCTGCCGAGGACGAGAGCCATGAGATGTTCCTCCTCTGGGCAAGCCCGGGTCCCAGATCCTGTTGTGCCTGTGAATAGGCTGCAGGGGGACGGTGAAGACCAGCAACAGCTTTCAGGGCTGCCACCTTCCGTGTGGGACAAGGAGCCGGATGTGTGCCTTTTCGGAAACAGGCCGTGCCGAGGACGAGAGCCATGAGATGTTCCTCCTCTGGGCAAGCCCGGGTCCTGAATCCTGTTGTGCCTGTGAATAGGCTGCAGGGGGACGGTGAAGACCAGCAACAGCTTTCAGAGCTGCCACCTTCCGTGTGGGACAAGGAGCTGGATGATTGCCTTTTCGGAGTCAGGCTCTGCCGAGGACGAGAGCCATGAGATATTCCTCCTCTGGGCAAGCCCGGGTCCCAGATCCTGTTGTGCCTGTGAATAGGCCGCAGGGGGACGGTGAAGACCAGCAACAGCTTCCAGGGCTGCCACCTTCCGTGTGGGACAAGGAGCCGGACGTGTGCCTTTTCGGAAACAAGCTCTGCCGAGGACAAGAGCCATGAGATGTTCCTCCTCTGGGCAAGCCCGGGTCCCAGATCCTGTTGTGCCTGTGAATAGGCTGCAGGGGGACGGTGAACACCAGCAACAGCTTTCACGGCTGCCATCTTCACTGTGGGACAAGGAGCCGGACGTGTGCCTTTCTGGAAACAGGCCCTGCCGACGACGAGAGCCATGAGATGTTCCTCCTCTGGGCAAGCCCGGGTCCTGAATCCTGTTGTGCCTGTGAATAGGCTGCAGGGGGACGGTGAAGACCAGCAACAGCTTTCAGGGCTGCCACCTTCCGTGTGGGAGAAGGAGCCGGATGTGTGCCTTTTCGAAAACAGGATCTGCCGAGGACGAGAGCCATGAGATGTTCCTCCTCTGGGCAAGCCCGGGTCCCAGATCCTGTTGTGCCTGTGAATAGGCTGCAGGGGGACGGTGAAGACCAGCAACAGCTTTCAGGGCTGCCACCTTCCGTGTGAGACAAGGAGCCAGACGTGTGCCTTTTCGGAAACAAACTCTGCCGAGGACGAGAGCCATTAGATGTTCCTCCTCTGGGCAAGCCCGGGTCCCAGATCCTGTTGTGCCTGTGAACAGGCTGCAGGGGGACGGTGAAGACCAGCAACAGCTTTCAGGGCTGCCACCTTCCGTGTGGGACAAGGAGCCGGACGTGTGCCTTTTCGGAAACAGGCCCTGCCGAGGACGAGAGCCATGAGATGTTCCTCCTCTGGCCAAGCCCGGGTCCCAGATCCTGTTGTGCCTGTGAATAGGCTGCAGGGGGACGGTGAAGACCAGCAACAGCTTCCAGGGCTGCCACCTTCCGTGTGGGACAAGGAGCCGGACGTGTGCCTTTTCGGAATCAGGCTCTGCCGAGGACGAGAGCCATGAGATGTTCCTCCTCTGGGCAAGCCCGGGTCCAAATCCTGTTGTGCCTGTGAATAGGATACAGGGGGACGGTGAAGACCAGCAACAGCTTTCAGGGCTGCCACCTTCCGTGTGGGACAATGAGCCGGATGTGTGCCTTTCTGGAAACAGGCCCTGCCGAGGACGATAGCCATTAGATGTTCCTCCTCTGGGCAAGCCCCGGTTCTGAATCCTGTTGTGCCTGTGAATAGGCTGCAGGGGGACGGTGAAGACCAGCAACAGCTTTCAGGGCTGCCACCTTCCGTGTGGGACAAGGAGCCGGATGAGTGCCTTTTCGGAAACAGGCTCTGCCGAGGACGAGAGCCATGAGATGTTCCTCCTCTGGGCAAGCCCGGGTCCCAGATCCTGTTGTGCCTGTGAATAGGCTGCAGGGGGACGGTGAAGACCAGCAACAGCTTTCAGGGCTGCCACCTTCCGTGTGGGACAAGGAGCCGGATGTGTGCCTTTTCGGAAACAGGCCGTGCCGAGGACGAGAGCCATGAGATGTTCCTCCTCTGGGCAAGCCCGGGTCCTGAATCCTGTTGTGCCTGTGAATAGGCTGCAGGGGGACGGTGAAGACCAGCAACAGCTTTCAGGGCTGCCACCTTCCGTGTGGGACAATGAGCCGGTCTTGTGCCTTTATGGAAACAGGCCCTGCCGAGGACGAGAGCCATGAGATGTTCCTCCTCTGGGCAAGGCCGGGTCCCAGATCCTGTTGTGCCTGTGAATAGGCTGCAGGGGGACGGTGAAGACCAGCAACAGCTTTCAGGGCTGCCACCTTCCGTGTGGGACAAGGAGCCGGACGTGTGCATTTTCGGAAACAGGATCTGCCGAGGACGAGAGCCATGAGATGTTCCTCCTCTGGGCAAGCCCGCGTCCAAATCCTGTTGTGCCTGTGAATAGGCTGCAGGGGGATGGTGAAGACCAGCAACAGCTTTCAGGGCTGCCACCTTCCGTGTGGGACAAGGAGCTGGATGATTGCCTTTTCGGAGTCAGGCTCTGCCGAGGACGAGAGCCATGAGATGTTCCTCCTCTGGGCAAGCCCAGGTCCCAGATCCTGTTGTGCCTGTGAATAGGCCGCAGGGGGACGGTGAAGACCAGCAACAGCTTCCAGGGCTGCCACCTTCCGTGTGGGACAAGGAGCCGGGTGTGTGCCTTTTCGGAAACAGGCTCTGCCGAGGACGAGAGCCATGAGATGTTCCTCCTCTGGGCAAGCCCGGGTCCTGAATCCTGTTGTGCCTGTGAATAGGCTGCAGGGGGACGGTGAACACCAGCAACAGCTTTCACGGCTGCCACCTTCCGTGTGGGACAAGGAGCCGGACGTGTGCCTTTCTAGAAACAGGCCCTGCCGACGACGAGAGCCATGAGATGTTCCTCCTCTGGGCAAGCCCGGGTCCTGAATCCTGTTGTGCCTGTGAATAGGCTGCAGGGGGACGGTGAAGACCAGCAACAGCTTTCAGGGCTGCCACCTTCCGTGTGGGACAAGGAGCCGGACGTGTGCCTTTTCGGAATCAGGCTCTGCCGAGGACGAGAGCCATGAGATGTTCCTCCTCTGGGCAAGCCCGGGTCCCAGATCCTGTTGTGCCTGTGAATAGGCTGCAGGGGGACGGTGAAGACCAGCAACAGCTTTCAGGGCTGCCACCTTCCGTGTGGGAGAAGGAGCCGGATGTGTGCCTTTTCGGAAACAGGCTCTGCCGAGGACGAGAGCCATGAGATGTTCCTCCTCTGGGCAAGCCCGGGTCCCAGATCCTGTTGTGCCTGTGAATAGGCTGCAGGGGGACGGTGAAGACCAGCAACAGCTTTCAGGGCTGCCACCTTCCGTGTGGGACAAGGAGCCAGACGTGTGCCTTTTCGGAAACAAACTCTGCCGAGGACGAGAGCCATTAGATGTTCCTCCTCTGGGCAAGCCCGGGTCCCAGATCCTGTTGTGCCAGTGAACAGGCTGCAGGGGGACGGTGAAGACCAGCAACAGCTTTCAGGGCTGCCACCTTCCGTGTGGGACAAGGAGCCGGTCTTGTGCCTTTATGGAAACAGGCCCTGCCGACGACGAGAGCCATGAGATGTTCCTCCTCTGGGCAAGCCCGGGTCCCAGATCCTGTTGTGCCTGTGAATAGGCTGCAGGGGGACGGTGAAGACCAGCAACAGCTTTCACGGCTGCCACCTTCACTGTGGGACAAGGAGCCGGACGTGTGCCTTTCTGGAAACAGGCCCTGCCGAGGACGAGAGCCATGAGATGTTCCTCCTCTGGCCAAGCCCGGGTCCCAGATCCTGTTGTGCCTGTGAACAGGCTGCAGGGGGACGGTGAAGACCAGCAACAGCTTTCAGGGCTGCCACCTTCCGTGTGAGAAAAGGAGCCAGACGTGTGCCTTTTCGGAAACAAACTCTGCCGAGGACGAGAGCCATTAGATGTTCCTCCTCTGGGCAAGCCCGGGTCCCAGATCCTGTTGTGCCTGTGAACAGGCTGCAGGGGGACGGTGAAGACCAGCAACAGCTTTCAGGGCTGCCACCTTCCGTGTGGGACAAGGAGCCGGACGTGTGCCTTTTCGGAAACAGGCCCTGCCGAGGACGAGAGCCATGAGATGTTCCTCCTCTGGCCAAGCCCGGGTCCCAGATCCTGTTGTGCCTGTGAATAGGCTGCAGGGGGACGGTGAAGACCAGCAACAGCTTCCAGGGCTGCCACCTTCCGTGTGGGACAAGGAGCCGGACGTGTGCCTTTTCGGAAACAAGCTCTGCCGAGGACGAGAGCCATGAGATGTTCCTCCTCTGGGCAAGCCCGGGTCCTGAATCCTGTTGTGCCTGTGAATAGGCTGCAGGGGGACGGTGAAGACCAGCAACAGCTTTCAGGGCTGCCACCTTCCGTGTGGGACAAGGAGCCGGATGTATGCCTTTTCGGAAACAGGCTCTGCCGAGGACGAGAGCCATGAGATGTTCCTCCTCTGGGCAAGCCCGGGTCCTGAATCCTGTTGTGCCTGTGAATAGGCTGCAGGGGGACGGTGAAGACCAGCAACAGCTTCCAGGGCTGCCACCTTCCGTGTGGGACAAGGAGCCGGACGTGTGCCTTTTCGGAATCAGGCTCTGCCGAGGACGAGAGCCATGAGATGTTCCTCCTCTGGGCAAGCCCGGGTCCAAATCCTGTTGTGCCTGTGAATAGGATACAGGGGGACGGTGAAGACCAGCAACAGCTTTCAGGGCTGCCACCTTCCGTGTGGGACAAGGAGCCGGATGTGTGCCTTTCTGGAAACAGGCCCTGCCGAGGACGATAGCCATTAGATGTTCCTCCTCTGGGCAAGCCCCGGTTCTGAATCCTGTTGTGCCTGTGAATAGGCTGCAGGGGGACGGTGAAGACCAGCAACAGCTTTCAGGGCTGCCACCTTCCGTGTGGGACAAGGAGCCGGATGAGTGCCTTTTCGGAAACAGGCTCTGCCGAGGACGAGAGCCATGAGATGTTCCTCCTCTGGGCAAGCCCGGGTCCCAGATCCTGTTGTGCCTGTGAATAGGCTGCAGGGGGACGGTGAAGACCAGCAACAGCTTTCAGGGCTGCCACCTTCCGTGTGGGACAAGGAGCCGGATGTGTGCCTTTTCGGAAACAGGCCGTGCCGAGGACGAGAGCCATGAGATGTTCCTCCTCTGGGCAAGCCCGGGTCCTGAATCCTGTTGTGCCTGTGAATAGGCTGCAGGGGGACAGTGAAGACCAGCAACAGCTTTCAGGGCTGCCACCTTCCGTGTGGGACAATGAGCCGGTCTTGTGCCTTTATGGAAACAGGCCCTGCCGAGGACGAGAGCCATGAGATGTTCCTCCTCTGGGCAAGGCCGGGTCCCAGATCCTGTTGTGCCTGTGAATAGGCTGCAGGGGGACGGTGAAGACCAGCAACAGCTTCCAGGGCTGCCACCTTCCGTGTGGGACAAGGAGCCGGACGTGTGCCTTTCTGGAAACAGGCCGTGCCGAGGACGAGAGCCATGAGATGTTCCTCCTCTGGCCACGCCCGGGTCCCAGAACCTGTTGTGCCTGTGAATAGGCTACAGGGGGACGGTGAAGACCAGCAACAGCTTTCAGGGCTGCCACCTTCCGTGTGGGACAAGGAGCCGGACGTGTCTTTCTGGATACAGGCCCTGCCGAGGACGAGAGCCATGAGATGTTCCTCCTCTGGGCAAGCCCGGGTCCCAGATGCTGTTGTGCCTGTGAATAGGCTGCAGGGGGACGGTGAAGACCAGCAACAGCTTTCAGGGCTGCCACCTTCCGTGTGGGACAAGGAGCCGGATGTGTGCCTTTTCGGAATCAGGCTCTGCCGAGGACGAGAGCCATGAGATGTTCCTCCTCTGGGCAAGCCCGGGTCCAAATCCTGTTGTGCCTGTGAATAGGCTGCAGGGGGACGGTGAAGACCAGCAACAGCTTTCAGGGCTGCCACCTTCCGTGTGGGACAATGAGCCGGATGTGTGCCTTTCTGGAAACAGGCCCTGCCGAGGACGAGAGCCATTAGATGTTCCTCCTCTGGGCAAGCCCGGGTCCCAGATCCTGTTGTGCCTGTGAATAGGCTGCAGGGGGACGGTGAAGACCAGCAACAGCTTTCAGGGCTGCCACATTCCGTGTGGGACAAGGAGACGGATGTGTGCCTTTTCGGAATCAGGCTCTGCCGAGGACGAGAGCCATGAGATGTTCCTCCTCTGGGCAAGCCCGGGTCCTGAATCCTGTTGTGCCTGTGAATAGGCTGCAGGGGGACGGTGAAGACCAGCAACAGCTTTCAGGGCTGCCACCTTCCGTGTGGGACAAGGAGCCGGACGTGTGCATTTTCGGAAACAGGATCTGCCGAGGACGAGAGCCATGAGATGTTCCTCCTCTGGGCAAGCCCGCGTCCAAATCCTGTTGTGCCTGTGAATAGGCTGCAGGGGGACGGTGAAGACCAGCAACAGCTTTCAGGGCTGCCACCTTCCGTGTGGGACAAGGAGCCGGATGTGTGCCTTTTCGGAAACAGGCCCTGCCGAGGACGAGAGCCATGAGATGTTCCTCCTCTGGGCAAGCCCGGGTCCTGAATCCTGTTGTGCCTGTGAATAAGCTGCAGGGGGACGGTGAAGACCAGCAACAGCTTTCAGGGCTGCCACCTTCCGTGTGGGACAAGGAGCCGGATGAGTGCCTTTTCGGAAACAGGCTCTGCCGAGGACGAGAGCCATGAGATGTTCCTCCTCTGGGCAAGCCCGGGTCCCAGATCCTGTTGTGCCTGTGAATAGGCTGCAGGGGGACGGTGAAGACCAGCAACAGCTTTCAGGGCTGCCACCTTCCGTGTGGGACAAGGAGCCGGATGTGTGCCTTTTCGGAAACAGGCCGTGCCGAGGACGAGAGCCATGAGATGTTCCTCCTCTGGGCAAGCCCGGGTCCTGAATCCTGTTGTGCCTGTGAATAGGCTGCAGGGGGACAGTGAAGACCAGCAACAGCTTTCAGGGCTGCCACCTTCCGT
Organism: Astur gentilis; assembly: GCF_929443795.1. Classification (NCBI taxonomy): domain Eukaryota; kingdom Metazoa; phylum Chordata; class Aves; order Accipitriformes; family Accipitridae; genus Astur; species Astur gentilis. Next base: position 2,024,380 of record NW_026061071.1, read on the forward strand.
GTGGGACAATGAGCCGGTCTTGTGCCTTTATGGAAACAGGCCCTGCCGAGGACGAGAGCCATGAGATGTTCCTCCTCTGGGCAAGGCCGGGTCCCAGATCCTGTTGTGCCTGTGAATAGGCTGCAGGGGGACGGTGAAGACCAGCAACAGCTTCCAGGGCTGCCACCTTCCGTGTGGGACAAGGAGCCGGACGTGTGCCTTTCTGGAAACAGGCCGTGCCGAGGACGAGAGCCATGAGATGTTCCTCCTCTGGCCACGCCCGGGTCCCAGAACCTGTTGTGCCTGTGAATAGGCTACAGGGGGACGGTGAAGACCAGCAACAGCTTTCAGGGCTGCCACCTTCCGTGTGGGACAAGGAGCCGGACGTGTCTTTCTGGATACAGGCCCTGCCGAGGACGAGAGCCATGAGATGTTCCTCCTCTGGGCAAGCCCGGGTCCCAGATGCTGTTGTGCCTGTGAATAGGCTGCAGGGGGACGGTGAAGACCAGCAACAGCTTTCAGGGCTGCCACCTTCCGTGTGGGACAAGGAGCCGGATGTGTGCCTTTTCGGAATCAGGCTCTGCCGAGGACGAGAGCCATGAGATGTTCCTCCTCTGGGCAAGCCCGGGTCCAAATCCTGTTGTGCCTGTGAATAGGCTGCAGGGGGACGGTGAAGACCAGCAACAGCTTTCAGGGCTGCCACCTTCCGTGTGGGACAATGAGCCGGATGTGTGCCTTTCTGGAAACAGGCCCTGCCGAGGACGAGAGCCATTAGATGTTCCTCCTCTGGGCAAGCCCGGGTCCCAGATCCTGTTGTGCCTGTGAATAGGCTGCAGGGGGACGGTGAAGACCAGCAACAGCTTTCAGGGCTGCCACATTCCGTTTGGGACAAGGAGACGGATGTGTGCCTTTTCGGAATCAGGCTCTGCCGAGGACGAGAGCCATGAGATGTTCCTCCTCTGGGCAAGCCCGGGTCCTGAATCCTGTTGTGCCTGTGAATAGGCTGCAGGGGGACGGTGAAGACCAGCAACAGCTTTCAGGGCTGCCACCTTCCGTGTGGGACAAGGAGCCGGACGTGTGCATTTTCGGAAACAGGATCTGCCGAGGACGAGAGCCATGAGATGTTCCTCCTCTGGGCAAGCCCGCGTCCAAATCCTGTTGTGCCTGTGAATAGGCTGCAGGGGGACGGTGAAGACCAGCAACAGCTTTCAGGGCTGCCACCTTCCGTGTGGGACAAGGAGCCGGATGAGTGCCTTTTCGGAAACAGGCTCTGCCGAGGACGAGAGCCATGAGATGTTCCTCCTCTGGGCAAGCCCGGGTCCCAGATCCTGTTGTGCCTGTGAATAGGCTGCAGGGGGACGGTGAAGACCAGCAACAGCTTTCAGGGCTGCCACCTTCCGTGTGGGACAAGGAGCCGGATGTGTGCCTTTTCGGAAACAGGCCCTGCCGAGGACGAGAGCCATGAGATGTTCCTCCTCTGGGCAAGCCCGGGTCCTGAATCCTGTTGTGCCTGTGAATAAGCTGCAGGGGGACGGTGAAGACCAGCAACAGCTTTCAGGGCTGCCACCTTCCGTGTGGGACAAGGAGCCGGTCTTGTGCCTTTATGGAAACAGGCCCTGCCGAGGACGAGAGCCATGAGATGTTCCTCCTCTGGGCAAGGCCGGGTCCCAGATCCTGTTGTGCCTGTGAATAGGCTGTAGGGGGACGGTGAAGACCAGCAACAGCTTTCAGGGCTGCCACCTTCCGTGTGGGACAAGGAGCCGGACGTGTGCCTTTCTGGAAACAGGCCGTGCCGAGGACGAGAGCCATGAGATGTTCCTCCTCTGGGCAAGCCCGGGTCCCAGAACCTGTTGTGCCTGTGAATAGGCTACAGGGGGACGGTGAAGACCAGCAACAGCTTTCAGGGCTGCCACCTTCCGTGTGGGACAAGGAGCCGGACGTGTCTTTCTGGATACAGGCCCTGCCGAGGACGAGAGCCATAAGATGTTCCTTCTCTGGGCAAGCCCGGGTCCCAGATCCTGTTGTGCCTGTGAATAGGCTGCAGGGGGACGGTGAAGACCAGCAACAGCTTTCAGGGCTGCCACCTTCCGTGTGGGACAAGGAGCCGGACGTGTGCATTTTCGGAAACAGGATCTGCCGAGGACGAGAGCCATGAGATGTTCCTCCTCTGGGCAAGCCTGCGTCCAAATCCTGTTGTGCCTGTGAATAGGCTGCAGGGGGACGGTGAAGACCAGCAACAGCTTTCACGGCTGCCACCTTCCGTGTGGGACTAGGAGCCGGACGTGTCTTTCTGGATACAGGCCCTGCCGAGGACGAGAGCCATGAGATGTTCCTCCTCTGGGCAAGCCCGGGTCCCAGATCCTGTTGTGCCTGTGAATAGGCTGCAGGGGGACGGTGAAGACCAGCAACAGCTTTCACGGCTGCCACCTTCCGTGTGGGACAAGGAGCCGGACGTGTGCCTTTTCGGAAACAAGCTCTGCCGAGGACGAGAGCCATGAGATGTTCCTCCTCTGGGCAAGGCCGGGTCCCAGATCCTGTTGTGCCTGTGAATAGGCTGCAGGGGGACGGTGAAGACCAGCAACAGCTTTCAGGGCTGCCACCTTCCGTGTGGGACAAGGAGCCGGACTTTTGCCTTTCAGGAAACAGGCCGTGCCGAGGACGAGAGCCATGAGATGTTCCTCCTCTGGCCACGCCCGGGTCCCAGAACCTGTTGTGCCTGTGAATAGGCTACAGGGGGACGGTGAAGACCAGCAACAGCTTTCAGGGCTGCCACCTTCCGTGTGGGACAAGGACCCGGACGTGTCTTTCTGGATACAGGCCCTGCCGAGGACGAGAGCCATGAGATGTTCCTTCTCTGGGCAAGCCCGGGTCCCAGATCCTGTTGTGCCTGTGAATAGGCTGCAGGGGGACGGTGAAGACCAGCAACAGCTTTCAGGGCTGCCACCTTCCGTGTGGGACAAGGAGCCAGACGTGTGCATTTTCGGAAACAGGATCTGCCGAGGACGAGAGCCATGAGATGTTCCTCCTCTGGGCAAGCCCGCGTCCAAATCCTGTTGTGCCTGTGAATAGGCTGCAGGGGGACGGTGAAGACCAGCAACAGCTTTCACGGCTGCCACCTTCCGTGTGGGACAAGGAGCCGGACGTGTCTTTCTGGATACAGGCCCTGCCGAGGACGAGAGCCATGAGATGTTCCTCCTATCGGCAAGCCTGGGTCCCAGATCCTGTTGTGCCTGTGAATAGGCTGCAGGGGGACGGTGAAGACCAGCAACAGCTTTCACGGCTGCCACCTTCCGTGTGGGACAAGGAGCCGGATGAGTGCCTTTTCGGAGTCAGGCTCTGCCGAGGACGAGAGCCACGAGATGTTCCTCCTCTGGGCAAGCCCGGGTCCCAGATCCTGTTGTGCCTGTGAATAGTCTGCAGGGGGACGGTGAAGACCAGCAACATCTTTCAGGGCTGCCACCTTCCGTGTGGGACAAGGAGCCGGACGTGTGCCTTTTCGGAAACAGGCCGTGCCGAGGACGAGAGCCATGAGATGTTCCTCCTCTGGGCAAGCCCGGGTCCCAGATCCTGTTGTGCCTGTGAATAGGCTGCAGGGGGACGGTGAAGACCAGCAACAGCTTTCAGGGCTGCCACCTTCCGTGTGGGACAAGGAGCCGGACGTGTGCCTTTTCGGAATAAGGCTCTGCCGAGGACGAGAGCCATGAGATGTTCCTCCTCTGGGCAAGCCCGGGTCCCAGATCCTGTTGTGCCTGTGAATAGGCTGCAGGGGGACGGTGAAGACCAGCAACAGCTTTCAGGGCTGCCACCTTCCGTGTGGGACAATGAGCCGGACGTGTCTTTCTGGATAAAGGCCCTGCCGAGGACGAGAGCCATGAGATGTTCCTTCTCTGGGCAAGCCCGGGTCCCAGATCCTGTTGTGCCTGTGAATAGGCTGCAGGGGGACGGTGAAGACCAGCAACAGCTTTCAGGGCTGCCACCTTCCGTGTGGGACAAGGAGCCGGACGTGTGCATTTTCGGAAACAGGATCTGCCGAGGACGAGAGCCATGAGATGTTCCTCCTCTGGCCACGCCCGGGTCCCAGAACCTGTTGTGCCTGTGAATAGGCTACAGGGGGACGGTGAAGACCAGCAACAGCTTTCAGGGCTGCCACCTTCCGTGTGGGACAAGGAGCCGGACGTGTCTTTCTGGATACAGGCCCTGCCGAGGACGAGAGCCATGAGATGTTCCTTCTCTGGGCAAGCCCGGGTCCCAGATCCTGTTGTGCCTGTGAATAGGCTGCAGGGGGACGGTGAAGACCAGCAACAGCTTTCAGGGCTGCCACCTTCCGTGTGGGACAAGGAGCCGGACGTGTGCATTTTCGGATACAGGCCCTGCCGAGGACGAGAGCCATGAGATGTTCCTCCTCTGGGCAAGCCCACGTCCAAATCCTGTTGTGCCTGTGAATAGGCTGCAGGGGGACGGTGAAGACCAGCAACAGCTTTCACGGCTGCCACCTTCCGTGTGGGACAAGGAGCCGGACGTGTCTTTCTGGATACAGGCCCTGCCGAGGACGAGAGCCATGAGATGTTCCTCCTCTGGGCAAGCCCGGGTCCCAGATCCTGTTGTGCCTGTGAATAGGCTGCAGGGGGACGGTGAAGACCAGCAACAGCTTTCACGGCTGCCACCTTCCGTGTGGGACAAGGAGCCGGACGTGTGCCTTTTCGGAAACAAGCTCTGCCGAGGACGAGAGCCATGAGATGTTCCTCCTCTGGGCAAGCCCGGGTCCCAGATCCTGTTGTGCCTGTGAATAGTCTGCAGGGGGACGGTGAAGACCAGCAACATCTTTCAGGGCTGCCACCTTCCGTGTGGGACAAGGAGCCGGACGTGTCTTTCTGGATACAGGCCCTGCCGAGGACGAGAGCCATGAGATGTTCCTTCTCTGGGCAAGCCCGGGTCCCAGATCCTGTTGTGCCTGTGAATAGGCTGCAGGGGGACGGTGAAGACCAGCAACAGCTTTCAGGGCTGCCACCTTCCGTGTGGGACAAGGAGCCGGACGTGTGCCTTTTCGGAATCAGGCTCTGCCGAGGACGAGAGCCATGAGATGTTCCTCCTCTGGGCAAGCCCGGGTCCAAATCCTGTTGTGCCTGTGAATAGGCTGCAGGGGGACGGTGAAGACCAGCAACAGCTTCCAGGGCTGCCACCTTCCGTGTGGGACAAGGAGCCGGATGTGTGCCTTTCTGGAAACAGGCCCTGCTGAGGACGAGAGCCATGAGATGTTCCTCCTCTGGGCAAGCCCGGGTCCCAGATCCTGTTGTGCCTGTGAATAGGCTGCAGGGGGACGGTGAAGACCAGCAACAGCTTTCAGGGCTGCCACCTTCCGTGTGGGACAAGGAGCCGGACGTGTGCATTTTCGGATACAGGCCCTGCCGAGGACGAGAGCCATGAGATGTTCCTCCTCTGGGCAAGCCCACGTCCAAATCCTGTTGTGCCTGTGAATAGGCTGCAGGGGGACGGTGAAGACCAGCAACAGCTTTCACGGCTGCCACCTTCCGTGTGGGACAAGGAGCCGGATGAGTGCCTTTCTGGAAAAAGGCCCTGCCGAGGACGAGAGCCATGAGATGTTCCTCCTCTGGGCAAGCCCGGGTCCCAGATCCTGTTGTGCCTGTGAATAGGCTGCAGGGGGACGGTGAAGACCAGCAACAGCTTCCAGGGCTGCCACCTTCCGTGTGGGACAAGGAGCCGGACGTGTGCCTTTTCGGAATCAGGCTCTTCTGAGGACGAGAGCCATGAGATGTTCCTCCTCTGGGCAAGCCCGGGTCCTGAATCCTGTTGTGCCTGTGAATAGGCTGCAGGGGGACGGTGAAGACCAGCAACAGCTTTCAGGGCTGCCACCTTCCGTGTGGGACAAGGAGCCGGACGTGTCTTTCTGGATACAGGCCCTGCCGAGGACGAGAGCCATGAGATGTTCCTCCTCTGGGCAAGCCCGGGTCCCAGATCCTGTTGTGCCTGTGAATAGGCTGCAGGGGGACGGTGAACACCAGCAACAGCTTTCACGGCTGCCACCTTCCGTGTGGGACAAGGAGCCGGACGTGTGCCTTTCTGGAAACAGGCCGTGCCGAGGACGAGAGCCATGAGATGTTCCTCCTCTGGGCAAGCCCGGGTCCCAGATCCTGTTGTGCCTGTGAATAGGCTGCAGGGGGACGGTGAAGACCAGCAACAGCTTTCAGGGCTGCCACCTTCCGTGTGGGACAAGGAGACGGACGTGTGCCTTTTCGGAATCAGGCTCTGCCGAGGACGAGAGCCATGAGATGTTCCTCCTCTGGGCAAGCCCCGGTCCTGAATCCTGTTGTGCCTGTGAATAGGCTGCAGGGGGATGGTGAAGACCAGCAACAGCTTTCAGGGCTGCCACCTTCCGTGTGGGACAAGGAGCCGGACTTTTGCCTATCCGGAAACAAGCTCTGCCGAGGACGAGAGCCATGAGATGTTCCTCCTCTGGGCAAGCCCGGGTCCTGAATCCTGTTGTGCCTGTGAATAGGCTGCAGGGGGACGGTGAACACCAGCAACAGATTTCAAGGCTGCAACCTTCCGTGTGGGACAAGGAGCCGGACGTGTCTTTCTGGATACAGGCCCTGCCGAGGACGAGAGCCATGAGATGTTCCTCCTCTGGGCAAGGCCGGGTCCCAGATCCTGTTGTGCCTGTGAATAGGCTGCAGGGGGATGGTGAAGACCAGCAACAGCTTTCATGTCTGCCACCTTCCTTGTGGGACAAGGAGCCGGACGTGTGCCTTCTCGGAAACAGGATCTGCCGAGGACGAGAGCCATGAGATGTGCCTCCTCTGGGCAAGCCCGGGTCCTAGATCCTGTTGTGCCTGTGAATAGGCTGCAGGGCGACGGTGAAGACCAGCAACAGCTTTCAGGGCTGCCACCTTCCGTGTGGGACAAGGAGCCGGATGTGTGCCTTTTCGGAATCAGGCTCTGCCGAGGATGAGAGCCATGAGATGTTCCTCCTCTGGGCAAGCCCGGGTCCAAATCCTGTTGTGCCTGTGAATAGGCTGCAGGGGGACGGTGAAGACCAGCAACAGCTTCCAGGGCTGCCACCTTCCGTGTGGGACAATGAGCCGGATGAGTGCCTTTCTGGAAACAGGCCCTGCCGAGGACGAGAGCCATGAGATGTTCCTCCTCTGGGCAAGCCCCGGTCCTGAATCCTGTTGTGCCTGTGAATAGGCTGCAGGGGGACGGTGAAGACCAGCAACAGCTTTCAGGGCTGCCACCTTCCGTGTGGGACAAGGAGCCGGACGTGTGCCTTTTCGGAAACAGGCTCTGCCGAGGACGAGAGCCATGAGATGTTCCTCCTCTGGGCAAGCCCGGGTCCTGAATCCTGTTGTGCCTGTGAATAGGCTGCAGGGGGACGGTGAAGACCAGCAACAGCTTTCAGGGCTGCCACCTTCCGTGTGGGACAAGGAGCCGGATGTGTGCCTTTCTGGAAACAGGCACTGCCGAGGACGAGAGCCATGAGATGTTCCTCCTCTGGGCAAGCCCCGGTCCTGAATCCTGTTGTGCCTGTGAATAGGCTGCAGGGGGACGGTGAAGACCAGCAACAGCTTTCAGGGCTGCCACCTTCCGTGTGGGACAAGGAGCCGGACGTGTGCCTTTTCGGAATCAGGCTCTGCCGAGGACGAGAGCCATGAGATGTTCCTCCTCTGGGCAAGCCCGGGTCCTGAATCCTGTTGTGCCTGTGAATAGGCTGCAGGGGGACGGTGAAGACCAGCAACAGCTTTCAGGGCTGCCACCTTCCGTGTGGGACAAGGAGCCGGACGTGTGCCTATTCGGAAACAAGCTCTGCCGAGGACGAGAGCCATTAGATGTTCCTCCTCTGGGCAAGCCCGGCTCCCAGATCCTGTTGTGCCTGTGAATAGGCTGCAGGGGGACGGTGAAGACCAGCAACAGCTTTCAGGGCTGCCACCTTCCGTGTGGGACAAGGAGCCGGACGTGTGCCTTTCTGGAAACAGGCCCTGCCGAGGACGAGAGCCATGAGATGTTCCTCCTCTGGGCAAGCCCGGGTCCCAGATCCTGTTGTGCCTGTGAATAGGCTGCAGGGGGACGGTGAACACCAGCAACAGCATTCACGGCTGCCTCCTTCAGTGTGGGACAAGGAGCCGGACGTGTGCCTTTCTGGAAACAGGCCGTGCCGAGGACGAGAGCCATGAGATGTTCCTCCTCTGGGCAAGCCCGGGTCCTGAATCCTGTTGTGCCTGTGAATAGGCTGCAGGGGGACGGTGAAGACCAGCAACAGCTTTCAGGGCTGCCACCTTCCGTGTGGGACAAGGAGCCGGACGTGTGCCTTTTCGGAATCAGGCTCTGCCGAGGACGAGAGCCATGAGATGTTCCTCCTCTGGGCAAGCCCGCGTCCAAATCCTGTTGTGCCTGTGAATAGGCTGCAGGGGGACGGTGAAGACCAGCAACAGCTTTCAGGGCTGCCACCTTCCGTGTGGGACAAGGAGCCGGACGTGTGCCTTTTCGGAATCAGGCTCTGCCGAGGACGAGAGCCATGAGATGTTCCTCCTCTGGGCAAGCCCGGGTCCCAGATCCTGTTGTGCCTGTGAATAGGCTGCAGGGGGACGGTGAAGACCAGCAACAGCTTTCAGGGCTGCCACCTTCCGTGTGGGACAAGGAGCCGGATGTGTGCCTTTCTGGAAACAGGCCCTGTCGAGGACGAGAGCCATGAGATGTTCCTCCTCTGGGCAAGCCCCGGTCCTGAATCCTGTTGTGCCTGTGAATAGGCTGCAGGGGGACGGTGAAGACCAGCAACAGCTTTCAGGGCTGCCACCTTCCGTGTGGGACAAGGAGCCGGATGTGTGCCTTTTCGGAAACAGGCTCTGCCGAGGACGAGAGCCATGAGATGTTCCTCCTCTGGGCAAGCCCGGGTCCTGAATCCTGTTGTGCCTGTGAATAGGCTGCAGGGGGACGGTGAAGACCAGCAACAGCTTTCAGGGCTGCCACCTTCCGTGTGGGACAAGGAGCCGGACGTGTGCCTTTTCGGAAACAAGCTCTGCCGAGGACGAGAGCCATGAGATGTTCCTCCTCTGGGCAAGCCCGCGTCCAAATCCTGTTGTGCCTGTGAATAGGCTGCAGGGGGACGGTGAAGACCAGCAACAGCTTTCACGGCTGGCACCTTCCGTGTGGGACAAGGAGCCGGAAGTGTGCGTTTTCGGAAACAGGCTCTGCCGAGGACGAGAGCCATGAGATGTTCCTCCTCTGGGCAAGCCCGGGTCCTGAATCCTGTTGTGCCTGTGAATAGGCTGCAGGGGGACGGTGAAGACCAGCAACAGCTTTCAAGGCTGCCACCTTCCGTGTGGGACAAGGAGCCGGATGTGTGCCTTTTCGGAAACAGGCTCTGACGAGGACGAGAGCCATGAGATGTTCCACCTCTGGGCAAGCCCGGGTCCTGAATCCTGTTGTGCCTGTGAATAGGCTGCAGGGGGATGGTGAAGACCAGCAACAGCTTTCACGGCTGCCACCTTCCGTGTGGGACAAGGAGCCGGACGTGTCTTTCTGGATACAGGCCCTGCCGAGGACGAGAGCCATGAGATGTTCCTCCTCTGGGCAAGCCCGGGTCCAAATCCTATTGTGCCTGGGAATAGGCTGCAGGGGGACGGTGAAGACCAGCAACAGCTTCCAGGGCTGCCACCTTCCGTGTGGGACAAGGAGCCGGATGATTGCCTTTTCGGAAACAGGCTCTGCTGAGGACGAGAGCCATGAGATGTTCCTCCTCTGGGCAAGCCCGGGTCCCAGATCCTGTTGTTCCTGTGAATAGGCCGCAGGGGGACGGTGAAGACCAGCAACAGCTTCCAGGGCTGCCACCTTCCGTGTGGGACAAGGAGCCGGACGTGTCTTTCTGGATACAGGCCCTGCCGAGGACGAGAGCCATGAGATGTTCCTCCTCTGGGAAAGCCCGGGTCCCAGATCCTGTTGTGCCTGTGAATAGGCTGCAGGGGGACGGTGAAGACCAGCAACAGCTTTCAGGGCTGCCACCTTCCGTGTGGGACAAGGAGCCGGATGAGTGCCTTTTCAGAAACAGGCTCTGCTGAGGACGAGAGCCATGAGATGTTCCTCCTCTGGGCAAGCCCGGGTCCCAGATCCTGTTGTGCCTGTGAATAGGCTGCAGGGGGACGGTGAAGACCAGCAACAGCTTTCAGGGCTGCCACCTTCCGTGTGGGACAAGGAGCCGGATGTGTGCCTTTTCGGAAACAGGCTCTGCCGAGGACGAGAGCCATGAGATGTTCCTCCTCTGGGCAAGCCCGGGTCCTGAATCCTGTTGTGCCTGTGAATAGGCTGCAGGGGGACGGTGAAGACCAGCAACAGCTTTCAGAGCTGCCACCTTCCGTGTGGGACAATGAGCCGGTCTTGTGCCTTTATGGAAACAGGCCCTGCCGAGGACGAGAGCCATGAGATGTTCCTCCTCTGGGCAAGCCCGGGTCCCAGATCCTGTTGTGCCTGTGAATAGGCTGCAGGGGGACGGTGAAGACCAGCAACAGCTTTCAGGGCTGCCACCTTCCGTGTGGGACAAGGAGCCGGACGTGTGCCTTTTCGGAATCAGGCTCTGCCGAGGACGAGAGCCATTAGATGTTCCTCCTCTGGGCAAGCCCGGCTCCCAGATCCTGTTGTGCCTGTGAATAGGCTGCAGGGGGACGGTGAAGACCAGCAACAGCTTTCAGGGCTGCCACCTTCCGTGTGGGACAAGGAGCCGGATGTGTGCCTTTTCGGAAACAGGCCCTGCCGAGGACGAGAGCCATGAGATGTTCCTCCTCTGGGCAAGCCCGGGTCCTGAATCCTGTTGTGCCTGTGAATAAGCTGCAGGGGGACGGTGAAGACCAGCAACAGCTTTCAGGGCTGCCACCTTCCGTGTGGGACAAGGAGCCGGTCTTGTGCCTTTATGGAAACAGGCCCTGCCGAGGACGAGAGCCATGAGATGTTCCTCCTCTGGGCAAGGCCGGGTCCCAGATCCTGTTGTGCCTGTGAATAGGCTGTAGGGGGACGGTGAAGACCAGCAACAGCTTTCAGGGCTGCCACCTTCCGTGTGGGACAAGGAGCCGGACGTGTGCCTTTCTGGAAACAGGCCGTGCCGAGGACGAGAGCCATGAGATGTTCCTCCTCTGGGCAAGCCCGGGTCCCAGAACCTGTTGTGCCTGTGAATAGGCTACAGGGGGACGGTGAAGACCAGCAACAGCTTTCAGGGCTGCCACCTTCCGTGTGGGACAAGGAGCCGGACGTGTCTTTCTGGATACAGGCCCTGCCGAGGACGAGAGCCAAAAGATGTTCCTTCTCTGGGCAAGCCCGGGTCCCAGATCCTGTTGTGCCTGTGAATAGGCTGCAGGGGGACGGTGAAGACCAGCAACAGCTTTCAGGGCTGCCACCTTCCGTGTGGGACAAGGAGCCGGACGTGTGCATTTTCGGAAACAGGATCTGCCGAGGACGAGAGCCATGAGATGTTCCTCCTCTGGGCAAGCCTGCGTCCAAATCCTGTTGTGCCTGTGAATAGGCTGCAGGGGGACGGTGAAGACCAGCAACAGCTTTCACGGCTGCCACCTTCCGTGTGGGACTAGGAGCCGGACGTGTCTTTCTGGATACAGGCCCTGCCGAGGACGAGAGCCATGAGATGTTCCTCCTCTGGGCAAGCCCGGGTCCCAGATCCTGTTGTGCCTGTGAATAGGCTGCAGGGGGACGGTGAAGACCAGCAACAGCTTTCACGGCTGCCACCTTCCGTGTGGGACAAGGAGCCGGACGTGTGCCTTTTCGGAAACAAGCTCTGCCGAGGACGAGAGCCATGAGATGTTCCTCCTCTGGGCAAGGCCGGGTCCCAGATCCTGTTGTGCCTGTGAATAGGCTGCAGGGGGACGGTGAAGACCAGCAACAGCTTCCAGGGCTGCCACCTTCCGTGTGGGACAAGGAGCCGGACTTTTGCCTTTCAGGAAACAGGCCGTGCCGAGGACGAGAGCCATGAGATGTTCCTCCTCTGGCCACGCCCGGGTCCCAGAACCTGTTGTGCCTGTGAATAGGCTACAGGGGGACGGTGAAGACCAGCAACAGCTTTCAGGGCTGCCACCTTCCGTGTGGGACAAGGACCCGGACGTGTCTTTCTGGATACAGGCCCTGCCGAGGACGAGAGCCATGAGATGTTCCTTCTCTGGGCAAGCCCGGGTCCCAGATCCTGTTGTGCCTGTGAATAGGCTGCAGGGGGACGGTGAAGACCAGCAACAGCTTTCAGGGCTGCCACCTTCCGTGTGGGACAAGAAGCCAGACGTGTGCATTTTCGGAAACAGGATCTGCCGAGGACGAGAGCCATGAGATGTTCCTCCTCTGGGCAAGCCCGCGTCCAAATCCTGTTGTGCCTGTGAATAGGCTGCAGGGGGACGGTGAAGACCAGCAACAGCTTTCACGGCTGCCACCTTCCGTGTGGGACAAGGAGCCGGACGTGTCTTTCTGGATACAGGCCCTGCCGAGGACGAGAGCCATGAGATGTTCCTCCTATCGGCAAGCCTGGGTCCCAGATCCTGTTGTGCCTGTGAATAGGCTGCAGGGGGACGGTGAAGACCAGCAACAGCTTTCACGGCTGCCACCTTCCGTGTGGGACAAGGAGCCGGATGAGTGCCTTTTCGGAGTCAGGCTCTGCCGAGGACGAGAGCCACGAGATGTTCCTCCTCTGGGCAAGCCCGGGTCCCAGATCCTGTTGTGCCTGTGAATAGTCTGCAGGGGGACGGTGAAGACCAGCAACATCTTTCAGGGCTGCCACCTTCCGTGTGGGACAAGGAGCCGGACGTGTGCCTTTTCGGAAACAGGCCGTGCCGAGGACGAGAGCCATGAGATGTTCCTCCTCTGGGCAAGCCCGGGTCCCAGATCCTGTTGTGCCTGTGAATAGGCTGCAGGGGGACGGTGAAGACCAGCAACAGCTTTCAGGGCTGCCACCTTCCGTGTGGGACTAGGAGCCGGACGTGTGCCTTTTCGGAATAAGGCTCTGCCGAGGACGAGAGCCATGAGATGTTCCTCCTCTGGGCAAGCCCGGGTCCCAGATCCTGTTGTGCCTGTGAATAGGCTGCAGGGGGACGGTGAAGACCAGCAACAGCTTTCAGGGCTGCCACCTTCCGTGTGGGACAATGAGCCGGACGTGTCTTTCTGGATAAAGGCCCTGCCGAGGACGAGAGCCATGAGATGTTCCTTCTCTGGGCAAGCCCGGGTCCCAGATCCTGTTGTGCCTGTGAATAGGCTGCAGGGGGACGGTGAAGACCAGCAACAGCTTTCAGGGCTGCCACCTTCCGTGTGGGACAAGGAGCCGGACGTGTGCATTTTCGGAAACAGGATCTGCCGAGGACGAGAGCCATGAGATGTTCCTCCTCTGGCCACGCCCGGGTCCCAGAACCTGTTGTGCCTGTGAATAGGCTACAGGGGGACGGTGAAGACCAGCAACAGCTTTCAGGGCTGCCACCTTCCGTGTGGGACAAGGAGCCGGACGTGTCTTTCTGGATACAGGCCCTGCCGAGGACGAGAGCCATGAGATGTTCCTCCTCTGGGCAAGCCCGGGTCCCAGATCCTGTTGTGCCTGTGAATAGGCTGCAGGGGGACGGTGAAGACCAGCAACAGCTTTCAGGGCTGCCACCTTCCGTGTGGGACAAGGAGCCGGACGTGTGCATTTTCGGATACAGGCCCTGCCGAGGACGAGAGCCATGAGATGTTCCTCCTCTGGGCAAGCCCACGTCCAAATCCTGTTGTGCCTGTGAATAGGCTGCAGGGGGACGGTGAAGACCAGCAACAGCTTTCACGGCTGCCACCTTCCGTGTGGGACAAGGAGCCGGACGTGTCTTTCTGGATACAGGCCCTGCCGAGGACGAGAGCCATGAGATGTTCCTCCTCTGGGCAAGCCCGGGTCCCAGATCCTGTTGTGCCTGTGAATAGGCTGCAGGGGGACGGTGAAGACCAGCAACAGCTTTCACGGCTGCCACCTTCCGTGTGGGACAAGGAGCCGGACGTGTGCCTTTTCGGAAACAAGCTCTGCCGAGGACGAGAGCCATGAGATGTTCCTCCTCTGGGCAAGCCCGGGTCCCAGATCCTGTTGTGCCTGTGAATAGTCTGCAGGGGGACGGTGAAGACCAGCAACATCTTTCAGGGCTGCCACCTTCCGTGTGGGACAAGGAGCCGGACGTGTCTTTCTGGATACAGGCCCTGCCGAGGACGAGAGCCATGAGATGTTCCTTCTCTGGGCAAGCCCGGGTCCCAGATCCTGTTGTGCCTGTGAATAGGCTGCAGGGGGACGGTGAAGACCAGCAACAGCTTTCAGGGCTGCCACCTTCCGTGTGGGACAAGGAGCCGGACGTGTGCCTTTTCGGAATCAGGCTCTGCCGAGGACGAGAGCCATGAGATGTTCCTCCTCTGGGCAAGCCCGGGTCCAAATCCTGTTGTGCCTGTGAATAGGCTGCAGGGGGACGGTGAAGACCAGCAACAGCTTCCAGGGCTGCCACCTTCCGTGTGGGACAAGGAGCCGGATGTGTGCCTTTATGGAAACAGGCTCTGCTGAGGACGAGAGCCATGAGATGTTCCTCCTCTGGGCAAGCCCGGGTCCCAGATCCTGTTGTGCCTGTGAATAGGCTGCAGGGGGACGGTGAAGACCAGCAACAGCTTTCAGGGCTGCCACCTTCCGTGTGGGACAAGGAGCCGGACGTGTGCATTTTCGGATACAGGCCCTGCCGAGGACGAGAGCCATGAGATGTTCCTCCTCTGGGCAAGCCCACGTCCAAATCCTGTTGTGCCTGTGAATAGGCTGCAGGGGGACGGTGAAGACCAGCAACAGCTTTCACGGCTGCCACCTTCCGTGTGGGACAAGGAGCCGGATGAGTGCCTTTCTGGAAAAAGGCCCTGCCGAGGACGAGAGCCATGAGATGTTCCTCCTCTGGGCAAGCCCGGGTCCCAGATCCTGTTGTGCCTGTGAATAGGCTGCAGGGGGACGGTGAAGACCAGCAACAGCTTCCAGGGCTGCCACCTTCCGTGTGGGACAAGGAGCCGGACGTGTGCCTTTTCGGAATCAGGCTCTTCTGAGGACGAGAGCCATGAGATGTTCCTCCTCTGGGCAAGCCCGGGTCCTGAATCCTGTTGTGCCTGTGAATAGGCTGCAGGGGGACGGTGAAGACCAGCAACAGCTTTCAGGGCTGCCACCTTCCGTGTGGGACAAGGAGCCGGACGTGTCTTTCTGGATACAGGCCCTGCCGAGGACGAGAGCCATGAGATGTTCCTCCTCTGGGCAAGCCCGGGTCCCAGATCCTGTTGTGCCTGTGAATAGGCTGCAGGGGGACGGTGAACACCAGCAACAGCTTTCACGGCTGCCACCTTCCGTGTGGGACAAGGAGCCGGACGTGTGCCTTTCTGGAAACAGGCCGTGCCGAGGACGAGAGCCATGAGATGTTCCTCCTCTGGGCAAGCCCGGGTCCCAGATCCTGTTGTGCCTGTGAATAGGCTGCAGGGGGACGGTGAAGACCAGCAACAGCTTTCAGGGCTGCCACCTTCCGTGTGGGACAAGGAGACGGACGTGTGCCTTTTCGGAATCAGGCTCTGCCGAGGACGAGAGCCATGAGATGTTCCTCCTCTGGGCAAGCCCCGGTCCTGAATCCTGTTGTGCCTGTGAATAGGCTGCAGGGGGATGGTGAAGACCAGCAACAGCTTTCAGGGCTGCCACCTTCCGTGTGGGACAAGGAGCCGGACTTTTGCCTATCCGGAAACAAGCTCTGCCGAGGACGAGAGCCATGAGATGTTCCTCCTCTGGGCAAGCCCGGGTCCTGAATCCTGTTGTGCCTGTGAATAGGCTGCAGGGGGACGGTGAACACCAGCAACAGATTTCAAGGCTGCAACCTTCCGTGTGGGACAAGGAGCCGGACGTGTCTTTCTGGATACAGGCCCTGCCGAGGACGAGAGCCATGAGATGTTCCTCCTCTGGGCAAGGCCGGGTCCCAGATCCTGTTGTGCCTGTGAATAGGCTGCAGGGGGATGGTGAAGACCAGCAACAGCTTTCATGTCTGCCACCTTCCTTGTGGGACAAGGAGCCGGACGTGTGCCTTCTCGGAAACAGGATCTGCCGAGGACGAGAGCCATGAGATGTGCCTCCTCTGGGCAAGCCCGGGTCCTAGATCCTGTTGTGCCTGTGAATAGGCTGCAGGGCGACGGTGAAGACCAGCAACAGCTTTCAGGGCTGCCACCTTCCGTGTGGGACAAGGAGCCGGATGTGTGCCTTTTCGGAATCAGGCTCTGCCGAGGATGAGAGCCATGAGATGTTCCTCCTCTGGGCAAGCCCGGGTCCAAATCCTGTTGTGCCTGTGAATAGGCTGCAGGGGGACGGTGAAGACCAGCAACAGCTTCCAGGGCTGCCACCTTCCGTGTGGGACAATGAGCCGGATGAGTGCCTTTCTGGAAACAGGCCCTGCCGAGGACGAGAGCCATGAGATGTTCCTCCTCTGGGCAAGCCCCGGTCCTGAATCCTGTTGTGCCTGTGAATAGGCTGCAGGGGGACGGTGAAGACCAGCAACAGCTTTCAGGGCTGCCACCTTCCGTGTGGGACAAGGAGCCGGACGTGTGCCTTTTCGGAAACAGGCTCTGCCGAGGACGAGAGCCATGAGATGTTCCTCCTCTGGGCAAGCCCGGGTCCTGAATCCTGTTGTGCCTGTGAATAGGCTGCAGGGGGACGGTGAAGACCAGCAACAGCTTTCAGGGCTGCCACCTTCCGTGTGGGACAAGGAGCCGGATGTGTGCCTTTCTGGAAACAGGCCCTGCCGAGGACGAGAGCCATGAGATGTTCCTCCTCTGGGCAAGCCCCGGTCCTGAATCCTGTTGTGCCTGTGAATAGGCTGCAGGGGGACGGTGAAGACCAGCAACAGCTTTCAGGGCTGCCACCTTCCGTGTGGGACAAGGAGCCGGACGTGTGCCTTTTCGGAATCAGGCTCTGCCGAGGACGAGAGCCATGAGATGTTCCTCCTCTGGGCAAGCCCGGGTCCTGAATCCTGTTGTGCCTGTGAATAGGCTGCAGGGGGACGGTGAAGACCAGCAACAGCTTTCAGGGCTGCCACCTTCCGTGTGGGACAAGGAGCCGGACGTGTGCCTATTCGGAAACAAGCTCTGCCGAGGACGAGAGCCATTAGATGTTCCTCCTCTGGGCAAGCCCGGCTCCCAGATCCTGTTGTGCCTGTGAATAGGCTGCAGGGGGACGGTGAAGACCAGCAACAGCTTTCAGGGCTGCCACCTTCCGTGTGGGACAAGGAGCCGGACGTGTGCCTTTCTGGAAACAGGCCCTGCCGAGGACGAGAGCCATGAGATGTTCCTCCTCTGGGCAAGCCCGGGTCCCAGATCCTGTTGTGCCTGTGAATAGGCTGCAGGGGGACGGTGAACACCAGCAACAGCATTCACGGCTGCCTCCTTCAGTGTGGGACAAGGAGCCGGACGTGTGCCTTTCTGGAAACAGGCCGTGCCGAGGACGAGAGCCATGAGATGTTCCTCCTCTGGGCAAGCCCGGGTCCTGAATCCTGTTGTGCCTGTGAATAGGCTGCAGGGGGACGGTGAAGACCAGCAACAGCTTTCAGGGCTGCCACCTTCCGTGTGGGACAAGGAGCCGGACGTGTGCCTTTTCGGAATCAGGCTCTGCCGAGGACGAGAGCCATGAGATGTTCCTCCTCTGGGCAAGCCCGCGTCCAAATCCTGTTGTGCCTGTGAATAGGCTGCAGGGGGACGGTGAAGACCAGCAACAGCTTTCAGGGCTGCCACCTTCCGTGTGGGACAAGGAGCCGGACGTGTGCCTTTTCGGAATCAGGCTCTGCCGAGGACGAGAGCCATGAGATGTTCCTCCTCTGGGCAAGCCCGGGTCCCAGATCCTGTTGTGCCTGTGAATAGGCTGCAGGGGGACGGTGAAGACCAGCAACAGCTTTCAGGGCTGCCACCTTCCGTGTGGGACAAGGAGCCGGATGTGTGCCTTTCTGGAAACAGGCCCTGCCGAGGACGAGAGCCATGAGATGTTCCTCCTCTGGGCAAGCCCCGGTCCTGAATCCTGTTGTGCCTGTGAATAGGCTGCAGGGGGACGGTGAAGACCAGCAACAGCTTTCAGGGCTGCCACCTTCCGTGTGGGACAAGGAGCCGGATGTGTGCCTTTTCGGAAACAGGCTCTGCCGAGGACGAGAGCCATGAGATGTTCCTCCTCTGGGCAAGCCCGGGTCCTGAATCCTGTTGTGCCTGTGAATAGGCTGCAGGGGGACGGTGAAGACCAGCAACAGCTTTCAGGGCTGCCACCTTCCGTGTGGGACAAGGAGCCGGACGTGTGCCTTTTCGGAAACAAGCTCTGCCGAGGACGAGAGCCATGAGATGTTCCTCCTCTGGGCAAGCCCGCGTCCAAATCCTGTTGTGCCTGTGAATAGGCTGCAGGGGGACGGTGAAGACCAGCAACAGCTTTCACGGCTGTCACCTTCCGTGTGGGACAAGGAGCCGGACGTGTGCGTTTTCGGAAACAGGCTCTGCCGAGGACGAGAGCCATGAGATGTTCCTCCTCTGGGCAAGCCCGGGTCCTGAATCCTGTTGTGCCTGTGAATAGGCTGCAGGGGGACGGTGAAGACCAGCAACAGCTTTCAAGGCTGCCACCTTCCGTGTGGGACAAGGAGCCGGATGTGTGCCTTTTCGGAAACAGGCTCTGACGAGGACGAGAGCCATGAGATGTTCCACCTCTGGGCAAGCCCGGGTCCTGAATCCTGTTGTGCCTGTGAATAGGCTGCAGGGGGATGGTGAAGACCAGCAACAGCTTTCACGGCTGCCACCTTCCGTGTGGGACAAGGAGCCGGACGTGTCTTTCTGGATACAGGCCCTGCCGAGGACGAGAGCCATGAGATGTTCCTCCTCTGGGCAAGCCCGGGTCCAAATCCTATTGTGCCTGGGAATAGGCTGCAGGGGGACGGTGAAGACCAGCAACAGCTTCCAGGGCTGCCACCTTCCGTGTGGGACAAGGAGCCGGATGATTGCCTTTTCGGAAACAGGCTCTGCTGAGGACGAGAGCCATGAGATGTTCCTCCTCTGGGCAAGCCCGGGTCCCAGATCCTGTTGTTCCTGTGAATAGGCCGCAGGGGGACGGTGAAGACCAGCAACAGCTTCCAGGGCTGCCACCTTCCGTGTGGGACAAGGAGCCGGACGTGTCTTTCTGGATACAGGCCCTGCCGAGGACGAGAGCCATGAGATGTTCCTCCTCTGGGCAAGCCCGGGTCCCAGATCCTGTTGTGCCTGTGAATAGGCTGCAGGGGGACGGTGAAGACCAGCAACAGCTTTCAGGGCTGCCACCTTCCGTGTGGGACAAGGAGCCGGATGAGTGCCTTTTCAGAAACAGGCTCTGCTGAGGACGAGAGCCATGAGATGTTCCTCCTCTGGGCAAGCCCGGGTCCCAGATCCTGTTGTGCCTGTGAATAGGCTGCAGGGGGACGGTGAAGACCAGCAACAGCTTTCAGGGCTGCCACCTTCCGTGTGGGACAAGGAGCCGGATGTGTGCCTTTTCGGAAACAGGCTCTGCCGAGGACGAGAGCCATGAGATGTTCCTCCTCTGGGCAAGCCCGGGTCCTGAATCCTGTTGTGCCTGTGAATAGGCTGCAGGGGGACGGTGAAGACCAGCAACAGCTTTCAGAGCTGCCACCTTCCGTGTGGGACAATGAGCCGGTCTTGTGCCTTTATGGAAACAGGCCCTGCCGAGGACGAGAGCCATGAGATGTTCCTCCTCTGGGCAAGCCCGGGTCCCAGATCCTGTTGTGCCTGTGAATAGGCTGCAGGGGGACGGTGAAGACCAGCAACAGCTTTCAGGGCTGCCACCTTCCGTGTGGGACAAGGAGCCGGACGTGTGCCTTTTCGGAATCAGGCTCTGCCGAGGACGAGAGCCATTAGATGTTCCTCCTCTGGGCAAGCCCGGCTCCCAGATCCTGTTGTGCCTGTGAATAGGCTGCAGGGGGACGGTGAAGACCAGCAACAGCTTTCAGGGCTGCCACCTTCCGTGTGGGACAAGGAGCCGGACGTGTGCCTTTCTGGAAACAGGCCCTGCCGAGGACGAGAGCCATGAGATGTTCCTCCTCTGGGCAAGCCCGGGTCCCAGATCCTGTTGTGCCTGTGAATAGGCTGCAGGGGGACGGTGAACACCAGCAACAGCATTCACGGCTGCCTCCTTCAGTGTGGGACAAGGAGCCGGACGTGTGCCTTTCTGGAAACAGGCCGTGCCGAGGACGAGAGCCATGAGATGTTCCTCCTCTGGGCAAGCCCGGGTCCTGAATCCTGTTGTGCCTGTGAATAGGCTGCAGGGGGACGGTGAAGACCAGCAACAGCTTTCAGGGCTGCCACCTTCCGTGTGGGACAAGGAGCCGGACGTGTGCCTTTTCGGAATCAGGCTCTGCCGAGGACGAGAGCCATGAGATGTTCCTCCTCTGGGCAAGCCCGCGTCCAAATCCTGTTGTGCCTGTGAATAGGCTGCAGGGGGACGGTGAAGACCAGCAACAGCTTTCAGGGCTGCCACCTTCCGTGTGGGACAAGGAGCCGGACGTGTGCCTTTTCGGAATCAGGCTCTGCCGAGGACGAGAGCCATGAGATGTTCCTCCTCTGGGCAAGCCCGGGTCCCAGATCCTGTTGTGCCTGTGAATAGGCTGCAGGGGGACGGTGAAGACCAGCAACAGCTTTCAGGGCTGCCACCTTCCGTGTGGGACAAGGAGCCGGATGTGTGCCTTTCTGGAAACAGGCCCTTCCGAGGACGAGAGCCATGAGATGTTCCTCCTCTGGGCAAGCCCCGGTCCTGAATCCTGTTGTGCCTGTGAATAGGCTGCAGGGGGACGGTGAAGACCAGCAACAGCTTTCAGGGCTGCCACCTTCCGTGTGGGACAAGGAGCCGGATGTGTGCCTTTTCGGAAACAGGCTCTGCCGAGGACGAGAGCCATGAGATGTTCCTCCTCTGGGCAAGCCCGGGTCCTGAATCCTGTTGTGCCTGTGAATAGGCTGCAGGGGGACGGTGAAGACCAGCAACAGCTTTCAGGGCTGCCACCTTCCGTGTGGGACAAGGAGCCGGACGTGTGCCTTTTCGGAAACAAGCTCTGCCGAGGACGAGAGCCATGAGATGTTCCTCCTCTGGGCAAGCCCGCGTCCAAATCCTGTTGTGCCTGTGAATAGGCTGCAGGGGGACGGTGAAGACCAGCAACAGCTTTCACGGCTGTCACCTTCCGTGTGGGACAAGGAGCCGGACGTGTGCGTTTTCGGAAACAGGCTCTGCCGAGGACGAGAGCCATGAGATGTTCCTCCTCTGGGCAAGCCCGGGTCCTGAATCCTGTTGTGCCTGTGAATAGGCTGCAGGGGGACGGTGAAGACCAGCAACAGCTTTCAAGGCTGCCACCTTCCGTGTGGGACAAGGAGCCGGATGTGTGCCTTTTCGGAAACAGGCTCTGACGAGGACGAGAGCCATGAGATGTTCCACCTCTGGGCAAGCCCGGGTCCTGAATCCTGTTGTGCCTGTGAATAGGCTGCAGGGGGATGGTGAAGACCAGCAACAGCTTTCACGGCTGCCACCTTCCGTGTGGGACAAGGAGCCGGACGTGTCTTTCTGGATACAGGCCCTGCCGAGGACGAGAGCCATGAGATGTTCCTCCTCTGGGCAAGCCCGGGTCCAAATCCTATTGTGCCTGGGAATAGGCTGCAGGGGGACGGTGAAGACCAGCAACAGCTTCCAGGGCTGCCACCTTCCGTGTGGGACAAGGAGCCGGATGATTGCCTTTTCGGAAACAGGCTCTGCTGAGGACGAGAGCCATGAGATGTTCCTCCTCTGGGCAAGCCCGGGTCCCAGATCCTGTTGTTCCTGTGAATAGGCCGCAGGGGGACGGTGAAGACCAGCAACAGCTTCCAGGGCTGCCACCTTCCGTGTGGGACAAGGAGCCGGACGTGTCTTTCTGGATACAGGCCCTGCCGAGGACAAGAGCCATGAGATGTTCCTCCTCTGGGCAAGCCCGGGTCCCAGATCCTGTTGTGCCTGTGAATAGGCTGCAGGGGGACGGTGAAGACCAGCAACAGCTTTCAGGGCTGCCACCTTCCGTGTGGGACAAGGAGCCGGATGAGTGCCTTTTCAGAAACAGGCTCTGCTGAGGACGAGAGCCATGAGATGTTCCTCCTCTGGGCAAGCCCGGGTCCCAGATCCTGTTGTGCCTGTGAATAGGCTGCAGGGGGACGGTGAAGACCAGCAACAGCTTTCAGGGCTGCCACCTTCCGTGTGGGACAAGGAGCCGGATGTGTGCCTTTTCGGAAACAGGCTCTGCCGAGGACGAGAGCCATGAGATGTTCCTCCTCTGGGCAAGCCCGGGTCCTGAATCCTGTTGTGCCTGTGAATAGGCTGCAGGGGGACGGTGAAGACCAGCAACAGCTTTCAGAGCTGCCACCTTCCGTGTGGGACAATGAGCCGGTCTTGTGCCTTTATGGAAACAGGCCCTGCCGAGGACGAGAGCCATGAGATGTTCCTCCTCTGGGCAAGCCCGGGTCCCAGATCCTGTTGTGCCTGTGAATAGGCTGCAGGGGGACGGTGAAGACCAGCAACAGCTTTCAGGGCTGCCACCTTCCGTGTGGGACAAGGAGCCGGACGTGTGCCTTTTCGGAATCAGGCTCTGCCGAGGACGAGAGCCATGAGATGTTCCTCCTCTGGGCAAGCCCGGGTCCCAGATCCTGTTGTGCCTGTGAATAGGCTGCAGGGGGACGGTGAAGACCAGCAACAGCTTTCAGGGCTGCCACCTTCCGTGTGGGACAAGGAGCCGGACGTGTGCCTTTTCGGAAACAGGCTCTGCCGAGGACGAGAGCCATGAGATGTTCCTCCTCTGGGCAAGCCCGGGTCCTGAATCCTGTTGTGCCTGTGAATAGGCTGCAGGGGGACGGTGAAGACCAGCAACAGCTTTCAGGGCTGCCACCTTCCGTGTGGGACAAGGAGCCGGATGTGTGCCTTTCTGGAAACAGGCCCTGCCGAGGACGAGAGCCATGAGATGTTCCTCCTCTGGGCAAGCCCCGGTCCTGAATCCTGTTGTGCCTGTGAATAGGCTGCAGGGGGACGGTGAAGACCAGCAACAGCTTTCAGGGCTGCCACCTTCCGTGTGGGACAAGGAGCCGGATGTGTGCCTTTTCGGAAACAGGCTCTGCCGAGGACGAGAGCCATGAGATGTTCCTCCTCTGGGCAAGCCCGGGTCCTGAATCCTGTTGTGCCTGTGAATAGGCTGCAGGGGGACGGTGAAGACCAGCAACAGCTTTCAGGGCTGCCACCTTCCGTGTGGGACAAGGAGCCGGACGTGTGCCTTTTCGGAAACAAGCTCTGCCGAGGACGAGAGCCATGAGATGTTCCTCCTCTGGGCAAGCCCGCGTCCAAATCCTGTTGTGCCTGTGAATAGGCTGCAGTGGGACGGTGAAGACCAGCAACAGCTTTCACGGCTGTCACCTTCCGTGTGGGACAAGGAGCCGGACGTGTGCGTTTTCGGAAACAGGCTCTGCCGAGGACGAGAGCCATGAGATGTTCCTCCTCTGGGCAAGCCCGGGTCCTGAATCCTGTTGTGCCTGTGAATAGGCTGCAGGGGGACGGTGAAGACCAGCAACAGCTTTCAAGGCTGCCACCTTCCGTGTGGGACAAGGAGCCGGATGTGTGCCTTTTCGGAAACAGGCTCTGACGAGGACGAGAGCCATGAGATGTTCCACCTCTGGGCAAGCCCGGGTCCTGAATCCTGTTGTGCCTGTGAATAGGCTGCAGGGGGATGGTGAAGACCAGCAACAGCTTTCACGGCTGCCACCTTCCGTGTGGGACAAGGAGCCGGACGTGTCTTTCTGGATACAGGCCCTGCCGAGGACGAGAGCCATGAGATGTTCCTCCTCTGGGCAAGCCCGGGTCCAAATCCTATTGTGCCTGGGAATAGGCTGCAGGGGGACGGTGAAGACCAGCAACAGCTTTCAGGGCTGCCACCTTCCGTGTGGGACAAGGAGCCGGATGATTGCCTTTTCGGAAACAGGCTCTGCTGAGTACGAGAGCCATGAGATGTTCCTCCTCTGGGCAAGCCCGGGTCCCAGATCCTGTTGTGCCTGTGAATAGGCCGCAGGGGGACGGTGAAGACCAGCAACAGCTTCCAGGGCTGCCACCTTCCGTGTGGGACAAGGAGCCGGACGTGTGCCTTTTCGGAAACAAGCTCTGCCGAGGACGAGAGCCATGAGATGTTCCTCCTCTGGGCAAGCCCGGGTCCCAGATCCTGTTGTGCCT
Organism: Astur gentilis; assembly: GCF_929443795.1. Taxonomy (NCBI): domain Eukaryota; kingdom Metazoa; phylum Chordata; class Aves; order Accipitriformes; family Accipitridae; genus Astur; species Astur gentilis. Next base: position 2,048,630 of record NW_026061071.1, read on the forward strand.
GTGAATAGGCTGCAGGGGGACGGTGAACACCAGCAACAGCTTTCACGGCTGCCATCTTCACTGTGGGACAAGGAGCCGGACGTGTGCCTTCTCGGAAACAGGATCTGCCGAGGACGAGAGCCATGAGATGTTCCTCCTCTGGGCAAGCCCGGGTCCCAGATCCTGTTGTGCCTGTGAATAGGCTGCAGGGGGACGGTGAAGACCAGCAACAGCTTTCAGGGCTGCCACCTTCCGTGTGGAACAAGGGGCCGGATGAGTGCCTTTTCAGAAACAGGCTCTGCTGAGGACGAGAGCCATGAGATGTTCCTCCTCTGGGCAAGCCCGGGTCCCAGATCCTGTTGTGCCTGTGAATAGGCTGCAGGGGGACGGTGAAGACCAGCAACAGCTTTCAGGGCTGCCACCTTCCGTGTGGGACAAGGAGCCGGACGTGTGCCTTTTCGGAATCAGGCTCTGCCGAGGACGAGAGCCATGAGATGTTCCTCCTGTGGGCAAGCCCGGGTCCTGAATCCTGTTGTGCCTGTGAATAGGCTGCAGGGGGACGGTGAAGACCAGCAACAGCTTTCAGAGCTGCCACCTTCCGTGTGGGACAATGAGCCGGTCTTGTGCCTTTATGGAAACAGGCCCTGCCGAGGACGAGAGCCATGAGATGTTCCTCCTCTGGGCAAGCCCGGGTCCCAGATCCTGTTGTGCCTGTGAATAGGCTGCAGGGGGACGGTGAAGACCAGCAACAGCTTTCAGGGCTGCCACCTTCCGTGTGGGACAAGGAGCCGGATGTGTGCCTTTTCGGAAACAGGCTCTGCCGAGGACGAGAGCCATGAGATGTTCCTCCTCTGGGCAAGCCCGGGTCCTGAATCCTGTTGTGCCTGTGAATAGGCTGCAGGGGGACGGTGAAGACCAGCAACAGCTTTCAGAGCTGCCACCTTCCGTGTGGGACAATGAGCCGGTCTTGTGCCTTTATGGAAACAGGCCCTGCCGAGGACGAGAGCCATGAGATGTTCCTCCTCTGGGCAAGGCCGGGTCCCAGATCCTGTTGTGCCTGTGAATAGGCTGCAGGGGGACAGTGAACACCAGCAACAGCTTTCACGGCTGCCACCTTCACTGTGGGACAAGGAGCCGGACGTGTGCCTTTCTGGAAACAGGCCGTGCCGAGGACGAGAGCCATGAGATGTTCCTCCTCTGGCCAAGCCCGGGTCCCAGATCCTGTTGTGCCTGTGAATAGGCTGCAGGGGGACGGTGAAGACCAGCAACAGCTTTCAGGGCTGCCACCTTCCGTGTGGGACAAGGAGCCGGACGTGTGCCTTTTCGGAATCAGGCTCTGCCGAGGACGAGAGCCATGAGATGTTCCTCCTCTGGGCAAGCCCGGGTCCCAGATCCTGTTGTGCCTGTGAATAGGCTGCAGGGGGACGGTGAAGACCAGCAACAGCTTTCAGGGCTGCCACCTTCCGTGTGGGACAAGGAGCCGGACGTGTGCCTTTTCGGAAACAGGCTCTGCCGAGGACGAGAGCCATGAGATGTTCCTCCTCTGGGCAAGCCCGGGTCCTGAATCCTGTTGTGCCTGTGAATAGGCTGCAGGGGGACGGTGAAGACCAGCAACAGCTTTCAGGGCTGCCACCTTCCGTGTGGGACAAGGAGCCGGATGTGTGCCTTTCTGGAAACAGGCCCTGCCGAGGACGAGAGCCATGAGATGTTCCTCCTCTGGGCAAGCCCCGGTCCTGAATCCTGTTGTGCCTGTGAATAGGCTGCAGGGGGACGGTGAAGACCAGCAACAGCTTTCAGGGCTGCCACCTTCCGTGTGGGACAAGGAGCCGGATGTGTGCCTTTTCGGAAACAGGCTCTGCCGAGGACGAGAGCCATGAGATGTTCCTCCTCTGGGCAAGCCCGGGTCCTGAATCCTGTTGTGCCTGTGAATAGGCTGCAGGGGGACGGTGAAGACCAGCAACAGCTTTCAGGGCTGCCACCTTCCGTGTGGGACAAGGAGCCGGACGTGTGCCTTTTCGGAAACAAGCTCTGCCGAGGACGAGAGCCATGAGATGTTCCTCCTCTGGGCAAGCCCGGGTCCCAGATCCTGTTGTGCCTGTGAATAGGCCGCAGGGGGACGGTGAAGACCAGCAACAGCTTCCAGGGCTGCCACCTTCCGTGTGGGACAAGGAGCCGGACGTGTGCCTTTTCGGAAACAAGCTCTGCCGAGGACGAGAGCCATGAGATGTTCCTCCTCTGGGCAAGCCCGGGTCCCAGATCCTGTTGTGCCTGTGAATAGGCTGCAGGGGGACGGTGAACACCAGCAACAGCTTTCACGGCTGCCATCTTCACTGTGGGACAAGGAGCCGGACGTGTGCCTTCTCGGAAACAGGATCTGCCGAGGACGAGAGCCATGAGATGTTCCTCCTCTGGGCAAGCCCGGGTCCCAGATCCTGTTGTGCCTGTGAATAGGCTGCAGGGGGACGGTGAAGACCAGCAACAGCTTTCAGGGCTGCCACCTTCCGTGTGGGACAAGGAGCCGGATGAGTGCCTTTTCAGAAACAGGCTCTGCTGACGACGAGAGCCATGAGATGTTCCTCCTCTGGGCAAGCCCGGGTCCCAGATCCTGTTGTGCCTGTGAATAGGCTGCAGGGGGACGGTGAAGACCAGCAACAGCTTTCAGGGCTGCCACCTTCCGTGTGGGACAAGGAGCCGGATGTGTGCCTTTTCGGAAACAGGCTCTGCCGAGGACGAGAGCCATGAGATGTTCCTCCTCTGGGCAAGCCCGGGTCCTGAATCCTGTTGTGCCTGTGAATAGGCTGCAGGGGGACGGTGAAGACCAGCAACAGCTTTCAGAGCTGCCACCTTCCATGTGGGACAATGAGCCGGTCTTGTGCCTTTATGGAAACAGGCCCTGCCGAGGACGAGAGCCATGAGATGTTCCTCCTCTGGGCAAGCCCAGGTCCCAGATCCTGTTGTGCCTGTGAATAGGCTGCAGGGGGACGGTGAAGACCAGCAACAGCTTTCAGGGCTGCCACCTTCCGTGTGGGACAAGGAGCCGGATGTGTGCCTTTTCGGAAACAGGCTCTGCCGAGGACGAGAGCCATGAGATGTTCCTCCTCTGGGCAAGCCCGGGTCCTGAATCCTGTTGTGCCTGTGAATAGGCTGCAGGGGGACGGTGAAGACCAGCAACAGCTTTCAGAGCTGCCACCTTCCGTGTCGGACAATGAGCCGGTCTTGTGCCTTTATGGAAACAGGCCCTGCCGAGGACGAGAGCCATGAGATGTTCCTCCTCTGGGCAAGCCCGGGTCCCAGATCCTGTTGTGCCTGTGAATAGGCTGCAGGGGGACAGTGAACACCAGCAACAGCTTTCACGGCTGCCACCTTCACTGTGGGAGAAGGAGCCGGACGTGTGCCTTTCTGGAAACAGGCCGTGCCGAGGACGAGAGCCATGAGATGTTCCTCCTCTGGCCAAGCCCGGGTCCCAGATCCTGTTGTGCCTGTGAATAGGCTGCAGGGGGACGGTGAAGACCAGCAACAGCTTTCAGGGCTGCCACCTTCCGTGTGGGACAAGGAGCCGGACGTGTGCCTTTTCGGAATCAGGCTCTGCCGAGGACGAGAGCCATGAGATGTTCCTCCTCTGGGCAAGCCCGGGTCCCAGATCCTGTTGTGCCTGTGAATAGGCTGCAGGGGGACGGTGAAGACCAGCAACAGCTTTCAGGGCTGCCACCTTCCGTGTGGGACAAGGAGCCGGACGTGTGCCTTTTCGGAATCAGGCTCTGCCGAGGACGAGAGCCATGAGATGTTCCTCCTCTGGGCAAGCCCGGGTCCCAGATCCTGTTGTGCCTGTGAATAGGCTGCAGGGGGACGGTGAAGACCAGCAACAGCTTTCAGGGCTGCCACCTTCCGTGTGGGACAAGGAGCCGGACGTGTGCCTTTTCGGAAACAGGCTCTGCCGAGGACGAGAGCCATGAGATGTTCCTCCTCTGGGCAAGCCCGGGTCCTGAATCCTGTTGTGCCTGTGAATAGGCTGCAGGGGGACGGTGAAGACCAGCAACAGCTTTCAGGGCTGCCACCTTCCGTGTGGGACAAGGAGCCGGATGTGTGCCTTTCTGGAAACAGGCCCTGCCGAGGACGAGAGCCATGAGATGTTCCTCCTCTGGGCAAGCCCCGGTCCTGAATCCTGTTGTGCCTGTGAATAGGCTGCAGGGGGACGGTGAAGACCAGCAACAGCTTTCAGGGCTGCCACCTTCCGTGTGGGACAAGGAGCCGGATGTGTGCCTTTTCGGAAACAGGCTCTGCCGAGGACGAGAGCCATGAGATGTTCCTCCTCTGGGCAAGCCCGGGTCCTGAATCCTGTTGTGCCTGTGAATAGGCTGCAGGGGGACGGTGAAGACCAGCAACAGCTTTCAGGGCTGCCACCTTCCGTGTGGGACAAGGAGCCGGACGTGTGCCTTTTCGGAAACAAGCTCTGCCGAGGACGAGAGCCATGAGATGTTCCTCCTCTGGGCAAGCCCGCGTCCAAATCCTGTTGTGCCTGTGAATAGGCTGCAGGGGGACGGTGAAGACCAGCAACAGCTTTCACGGCTGTCACCTTCCGTGTGGGACAAGGAGCCGGACGTGTGCGTTTTCGGAAACAGGCTCTGCCGAGGACGAGAGCCATGAGATGTTCCTCCTCTGGGCAAGCCCGGGTCCTGAATCCTGTTGTGCCTGTGAATAGGCTGCAGGGGGACGGTGAAGACCAGCAACAGCTTTCAAGGCTGCCACCTTCCGTGTGGGACAAGGAGCCGGATGTGTGCCTTTTCGGAAACAGGCTCTGACGAGGACGAGAGCCATGAGATGTTCCACCTCTGGGCAAGCCCGGGTCCTGAATCCTGTTGTGCCTGTGAATAGGCTGCAGGGGGATGGTGAAGACCAGCAACAGCTTTCACGGCTGCCACCTTCCGTGTGGGACAAGGAGCCGGACGTGTCTTTCTGGATACAGGCCCTGCCGAGGACGAGAGCCATGAGATGTTCCTCCTCTGGGCAAGCCCGGGTCCAAATCCTATTGTGCCTGGGAATAGGCTGCAGGGGAACGGTGAAGACCAGCAACAGCTTCCAGGGCTGCCACCTTCCGTGTGGGACAAGGAGCCGGATGATTGCCTTTTCGGAAACAGGCTCTGCTGAGGACGAGAGCCATGAGATGTTCCTCCTCTGGGCAAGCCCGGGTCCCAGATCCTGTTGTTCCTGTGAATAGGCCGCAGGGGGACGGTGAAGACCAGCAACAGCTTCCAGGGCTGCCACCTTCCGTGTGGGACAAGGAGCCGGACGTGTCTTTCTGGATACAGGCCCTGCCGAGGACGAGAGCCATGAGATGTTCCTCCTCTGGGCAAGCCCGGGTCCCAGATCCTGTTGTGCCTGTGAATAGGCTGCAGGGGGACGGTGAAGACCAGCAACAGCTTTCAGGGCTGCCACCTTCCGTGTGGGACAAGGAGCCGGATGAGTGCCTTTTCAGAAACAGGCTCTGCTGAGGACGAGAGCCATGAGATGTTCCTCCTCTGGGCAAGCCCGGGTCCCAGATCCTGTTGTGCCTGTGAATAGGCTGCAGGGGGACGGTGAAGACCAGCAACAGCTTTCAGGGCTGCCACCTTCCGTGTGGGACAAGGAGCCGGATGTGTGCCTTTTCGGAAACAGGCTCTGCCGAGGACGAGAGCCATGAGATGTTCCTCCTCTGGGCAAGCCCGGGTCCTGAATCCTGTTGTGCCTGTGAATAGGCTGCAGGGGGACGGTGAAGACCAGCAACAGCTTTCAGAGCTGCCACCTTCCGTGTGGGACAATGAGCCGGTCTTGTGCCTTTATGGAAACAGGCCCTGCCGAGGACGAGAGCCATGAGATGTTCCTCCTCTGGGCAAGCCCGGGTCCCAGATCCTGTTGTGCCTGTGAATAGGCTGCAGGGGGACGGTGAAGACCAGCAACAGCTTTCAGGGCTGCCACCTTCCGTGTGGGACAAGGAGCCGGACGTGTGCCTTTTCGGAATCAGGCTCTGCCGAGGACGAGAGCCATGAGATGTTCCTCCTCTGGGCAAGCCCGGGTCCCAGATCCTGTTGTGCCTGTGAATAGGCTGCAGGGGGACGGTGAAGACCAGCAACAGCTTTCAGGGCTGCCACCTTCCGTGTGGGACAAGGAGCCGGACGTGTGCCTTTTCGGAAACAGGCTCTGCCGAGGACGAGAGCCATGAGATGTTCCTCCTCTGGGCAAGCCCCGGTCCTGAATCCTGTTGTGCCTGTGAATAGGCTGCAGGGGGACGGTGAAGACCAGCAACAGCTTTCAGAGCTGCCACCTTCCGTGTGGGACAATGAGCCGGTCTTGTGCCTTTATGGAAACAGGCCCTGCCGAGGACGAGAGCCATGAGATGTTCCTCCTCTGGGCAAGCCCGGGTCCCAGATCCTGTTGTGCCTGTGAATAGGCTGCAGGGGGACGGTGAAGACCAGCAACAGCTTTCAGGGCTGCCACCTTCCGTGTGGGACAAGGAGCCGGATGTGTGCCTTTTCGGAAACAGGCTCTGCCGAGGACGAGAGCCATGAGATGTTCCTCCTCTGGGCAAGCCCGGGTCCTGAATCCTGTTGTGCCTGTGAATAGGCTGCAGGGGGACGGTGAAGACCAGCAACAGCTTTCAGAGCTGCCACCTTCCGTGTGGGACAATGAGCCGGTCTTGTGCCTTTATGGAAACAGGCCCTGCCGAGGACGAGAGCCATGAGATGTTCCTCCTCTGGGCAAGCCCGGGTCCCAGATCCTGTTGTGCCTGTGAATAGGCTGCAGGGGGACAGTGAACACCAGCAACAGCTTTCACGGCTGCCACCTTCACTGTGGGAGAAGGAGCCGGACGTGTGCCTTTCTGGAAACAGGCCGTGCCGAGGACGAGAGCCATGAGATGTTCCTCCTCTGGCCAAGCCCGGGTCCCAGATCCTGTTGTGCCTGTGAATAGGCTGCAGGGGGACGGTGAAGACCAGCAACAGCTTTCAGGGCTGCCACCTTCCGTGTGGGACAAGGAGCCGGACGTGTGCCTTTTCGGAATCAGGCTCTGCCGAGGACGAGAGCCATGAGATGTTCCTCCTCTGGGCAAGCCCGGGTCCCAGATCCTGTTGTGCCTGTGAATAGGCTGCAGGGGGACGGTGAAGACCAGCAACAGCTTTCAGGGCTGCCACCTTCCGTGTGGGACAAGGAGCCGGACGTGTGCCTTTTCGGAATCAGGCTCTGCCGAGGACGAGAGCCATGAGATGTTCCTCCTCTGGGCAAGCCCGGGTCCCAGATCCTGTTGTGCCTGTGAATAGGCTGCAGGGGGACGGTGAAGACCAGCAACAGCTTTCAGGGCTGCCACCTTCCGTGTGGGACAAGGAGCCGGACGTGTGCCTTTTCGGAAACAGGCTCTGCCGAGGACGAGAGCCATGAGATGTTCCTCCTCTGGGCAAGCCCGGGTCCTGAATCCTGTTGTGCCTGTGAATAGGCTGCAGGGGGACGGTGAAGACCAGCAACAGCTTTCAGGGCTGCCACCTTCCGTGTGGGACAAGGAGCCGGATGTGTGCCTTTCTGGAAACAGGCCCTGCCGAGGACGAGAGCCATGAGATGTTCCTCCTCTGGGCAAGCCCCGGTCCTGAATCCTGTTGTGCCTGTGAATAGGCTGCAGGGGGACGGTGAAGACCAGCAACAGCTTTCAGGGCTGCCACCTTCCGTGTGGGACAAGGAGCCGGATGTGTGCCTTTTCGGAAACAGGCTCTGCCGAGGACGAGAGCCATGAGATGTTCCTCCTCTGGGCAAGCCCGGGTCCTGAATCCTGTTGTGCCTGTGAATAGGCTGCAGGGGGACGGTGAAGACCAGCAACAGCTTTCAGGGCTGCCACCTTCCGTGTGGGACAAGGAGCCGGACGTGTGCCTTTTCGGAAACAAGCTCTGCCGAGGACGAGAGCCATGAGATGTTCCTCCTCTGGGCAAGCCCGCGTCCAAATCCTGTTGTGCCTGTGAATAGGCTGCAGGGGGACGGTGAAGACCAGCAACAGCTTTCACGGCTGTCACCTTCCGTGTGGGACAAGGAGCCGGACGTGTGCGTTTTCGGAAACAGGCTCTGCCGAGGACGAGAGCCATGAGATGTTCCTCCTCTGGGCAAGCCCGGGTCCTGAATCCTGTTGTGCCTGTGAATAGGCTGCAGGGGGACGGTGAAGACCAGCAACAGCTTTCAAGGCTGCCACCTTCCGTGTGGGACAAGGAGCCGGATGTGTGCCTTTTCGGAAACAGGCTCTGACGAGGACGAGAGCCATGAGATGTTCCACCTCTGGGCAAGCCCGGGTCCTGAATCCTGTTGTGCCTGTGAATAAGCTGCAGGGGGATGGTGAAGACCAGCAACAGCTTTCACGGCTGCCACCTTCCGTGTGGGACAAGGAGCCGGACGTGTCTTTCTGGATACAGGCCCTGCTGAGGACGAGAGCCATGAGATGTTCCTCCTCTGGGCAAGCCCGGGTCCAAATCCTATTGTGCCTGGGAATAGGCTGCAGGGGAACGGTGAAGACCAGCAACAGCTTCCAGGGCTGCCACCTTCCGTGTGGGACAAGGAGCCGGATGATTGCCTTTTCGGAAACAGGCTCTGCTGAGGACGAGAGCCATGAGATGTTCCTCCTCTGGGCAAGCCCGGGTCCCAGATCCTGTTGTTCCTGTGAATAGGCCGCAGGGGGACGGTGAAGACCAGCAACAGCTTCCAGGGCTGCCACCTTCCGTGTGGGACAAGGAGCCGGACGTGTCTTTCTGGATACAGGCCCTGCCGAGGACGAGAGCCATGAGATGTTCCTCCTCTGGGCAAGCCCGGGTCCCAGATCCTGTTGTGCCTGTGAATAGGCTGCAGGGGGACGGTGAAGACCAGCAACAGCTTTCAGGGCTGCCACCTTCCGTGTGGGACAAGGAGCCGGATGAGTGCCTTTTCAGAAACAGGCTCTGCTGAGGACAAGAGCCATGAGATGTTCCTCCTCTGGGCAAGCCCGGGTCCCAGATCCTGTTGTGCCTGTGAATAGGCTGCAGGGGGACGGTGAAGAGCAGCAACAGCTTTCAGGGCTGCCACCTTCCGTGTGGGACAAGGAGCCGGATGTGTGCCTTTTCGGAAACAGGCTCTGCCGAGGACGAGAGCCATGAGATGTTCCTCCTCTGGGCAAGCCCGGGTCCTGAATCCTGTTGTGCCTGTGAATAGGCTGCAGGGGGACGGTGAAGACCAGCAACAGCTTTCAGAGCTGCCACCTTCCGTGTGGGACAATGAGCCGGTCTTGTGCCTTTATGGAAACAGGCCCTGCCGAGGACGAGAGCCATGAGATGTTCCTCCTCTGGGCAAGCCCGGGTCCCAGATCCTGTTGTGCCTGTGAATAGGCTGCAGGGGGACGGTGAAGACCAGCAACAGCTTTCAGGGCTGCCACCTTCCGTGTGGGACAAGGAGCCGGACGTGTGCCTTTTCGGAATCAGGCTCTGCCGAGGACGAGAGCCATGAGATGTTCCTCCTCTGGGCAAGCCCGGGTCCCAGATCCTGTTGTGCCTGTGAATAGGCTGCAGGGGGACGGTGAAGACCAGCAACAGCTTTCAGGGCTGCCACCTTCCGTGTGGGACAAGGAGCCGGACGTGTGCCTTTTCGGAAACAGGCTCTGCCGAGGACGAGAGCCATGAGATGTTCCTCCTCTGGGCAAGCCCCGGTCCTGAATCCTGTTGTGCCTGTGAATAGGCTGCAGGGGGACGGTGAAGACCAGCAACAGCTTTCAGAGCTGCCACCTTCCGTGTGGGACAATGAGCCGGTCTTGTGCCTTTATGGAAACAGGCCCTGCCGAGGACGAGAGCCATGAGATGTTCCTCCTCTGGGCAAGCCCCGGTCCTGAATCCTGTTGTGCCTGTGAATAGGCTGCAGGGGGACGGTGAAGACCAGCAACAGCTTTCAGGGCTGCCACCTTCCGTGTGGGACAAGGAGCCGGATGTGTGCCTTTTCGGAAACAGGCTCTGCCGAGGACGAGAGCCATGAGATGTTCCTCCTCTGGGCAAGCCCGGGTCCTGAATCCTGTTGTGCCTGTGAATAGGCTGCAGGGGGACGGTGAAGACCAGCAACAGCTTTCAGGGCTGCCACCTTCCGTGTGGGACAAGGAGCCGGACGTGTGCCTTTTCGGAAACAAGCTCTGCCGAGGACGAGAGCCATGAGATGTTCCTCCTCTGGGCAAGCCCGCGTCCAAATCCTGTTGTGCCTGTGAATAGGCTGCAGGGGGACGGTGAAGACCAGCAACAGCTTTCACGGCTGTCACCTTCCGTGTGGGACAAGGAGCCGGACGTGTGCGTTTTCGGAAACAGGCTCTGCCGAGGACGAGAGCCATGAGATGTTCCTCCTCTGGGCAAGCCCGGGTCCTGAATCCTGTTGTGCCTGTGAATAGGCTGCAGGGGGACGGTGAAGACCAGCAACAGCTTTCAAGGCTGCCACCTTCCGTGTGGGACAAGGAGCCGGATGTGTGCCTTTTCGGAAACAGGCTCTGACGAGGACGAGAGCCATGAGATGTTCCACCTCTGGGCAAGCCCGGGTCCTGAATCCTGTTGTGCCTGTGAATAGGCTGCAGGGGGATGGTGAAGACCAGCAACAGCTTTCACGGCTGCCACCTTCCGTGTGGGACAAGGAGCCGGACGTGTCTTTCTGGATACAGGCCCTGCCGAGGACGAGAGCCATGAGATGTTCCTCCTCTGGGCAAGCCCGGGTCCAAATCCTATTGTGCCTGGGAATAGGCTGCAGGGGAACGGTGAAGACCAGCAACAGCTTCCAGGGCTGCCACCTTCCGTGTGGGACAAGGAGCCGGATGATTGCCTTTTCGGAAACAGGCTCTGCTGAGGACGAGAGCCATGAGATGTTCCTCCTCTGGGCAAGCCCGGGTCCCAGATCCTGTTGTTCCTGTGAATAGGCCGCAGGGGGACGGTGAAGACCAGCAACAGCTTCCAGGGCTGCCACCTTCCGTGTGGGACAAGGAGCCGGACGTGTCTTTCTGGATACAGGCCCTGCCGAGGACGAGAGCCATGAGATGTTCCTCCTCTGGGCAAGCCCGGGTCCCAGATCCTGTTGTGCCTGTGAATAGGCTGCAGGGGGACGGTGAAGACCAGCAACAGCTTTCAGGGCTGCCACCTTCCGTGTGGGACAAGGAGCCGGATGAGTGCCTTTTCAGAAACAGGCTCTGCTGAGGACAAGAGCCATGAGATGTTCCTCCTCTGGGCAAGCCCGGGTCCCAGATCCTGTTGTGCCTGTGAATAGGCTGCAGGGGGACGGTGAAGACCAGCAACAGCTTTCAGGGCTGCCACCTTCCGTGTGGGACAAGGAGCCGGATGTGTGCCTTTTCGGAAACAGGCTCTGCCGAGGACGAGAGCCATGAGATGTTCCTCCTCTGGGCAAGCCCGGGTCCTGAATCCTGTTGTGCCTGTGAATAGGCTGCAGGGGGACGGTGAAGACCAGCAACAGCTTTCAGAGCTGCCACCTTCCGTGTGGGACAATGAGCCGGTCTTGTGCCTTTATGGAAACAGGCCCTGCCGAGGACGAGAGCCATGAGATGTTCCTCCTCTGGGCAAGCCCGGGTCCCAGATCCTGTTGTGCCTGTGAATAGGCTGCAGGGGGACGGTGAAGACCAGCAACAGCTTTCAGGGCTGCCACCTTCCGTGTGGGACAAGGAGCCGGACGTGTGCCTTTTCGGAATCAGGCTCTGCCGAGGACGAGAGCCATGAGATGTTCCTCCTCTGGGCAAGCCCGGGTCCCAGATCCTGTTGTGCCTGTGAATAGGCTGCAGGGGGACGGTGAAGACCAGCAACAGCTTTCAGGGCTGCCACCTTCCGTGTGGGACAAGGAGCCGGACGTGTGCCTTTTCGGAAACAGGCTCTGCCGAGGACGAGAGCCATGAGATGTTCCTCCTCTGGGCAAGCCCCGGTCCTGAATCCTGTTGTGCCTGTGAATAGGCTGCAGGGGGACGGTGAAGACCAGCAACAGCTTTCAGAGCTGCCACCTTCCGTGTGGGACAATGAGCCGGTCTTGTGCCTTTATGGAAACAGGCCCTGCCGAGGACGAGAGCCATGAGATGTTCCTCCTCTGGGCAAGCCCGGGTCCCAGATCCTGTTGTGCCTGTGAATAGGCTGCAGGGGGACGGTGAAGACCAGCAACAGCTTTCAGGGCTGCCACCTTCCGTGTGGGACAAGGAGCCGGATGTGTGCCTTTTCGGAAACAGGCTCTGCCGAGGACGAGAGCCATGAGATGTTCCTCCTCTGGGCAAGCCCGGGTCCTGAATCCTGTTGTGCCTGTGAATAGGCTGCAGGGGGACGGTGAAGACCAGCAACAGCTTTCAGAGCTGCCACCTTCCGTGTGGGACAATGAGCCGGTCTTGTGCCTTTATGGAAACAGGCCCTGCCGAGGACGAGAGCCATGAGATGTTCCTCCTCTGGGCAAGCCCGGGTCCCAGATCCTGTTGTGCCTGTGAATAGGCTGCAGGGGGACAGTGAACACCAGCAACAGCTTTCACGGCTGCCACCTTCACTGTGGGAGAAGGAGCCGGACGTGTGCCTTTCTGGAAACAGGCCGTGCCGAGGAAGAGAGCCATGAGATGTTCCTCCTCTGGCCAAGCCCGGGTCCCAGATCCTGTTGTTCCTGTGAATAGGCTGCAGGGGGACGGTGAAGACCAGCAACAGCTTTCAGGGCTGCCACCTTCCGTGTGGGACAAGGAGCCGGACGTGTGCCTTTTCGGAATCAGGCTCTGCCGAGGACGAGAGCCATGAGATGTTCCTCCTCTGGGCAAGCCCGGGTCCCAGATCCTGTTGTGCCTGTGAATAGGCTGCAGGGGGACGGTGAAGACCAGCAACAGCTTTCAGGGCTGCCACCTTCCGTGTGGGACAAGGAGCCGGACGTGTGCCTTTTCGGAATCAGGCTCTGCCGAGGACGAGAGCCATGAGATGTTCCTCCTCTGGGCAAGCCCGGGTCCCAGATCCTGTTGTGCCTGTGAATAGGCTGCAGGGGGACGGTGAAGACCAGCAACAGCTTTCAGGGCTGCCACCTTCCGTGTGGGACAAGGAGCCGGACGTGTGCCTTTTCGGAAACAGGCTCTGCCGAGGACGAGAGCCATGAGATGTTCCTCCTCTGGGCAAGCCCGGGTCCTGAATCCTGTTGTGCCTGTGAATAGGCTGCAGGGGGACGGTGAAGACCAGCAACAGCTTTCAGGGCTGCCACCTTCCGTGTGGGACAAGGAGCCGGGTGTGTGCCTTTCTGGAAACAGGCCCTGCCGAGGACGAGAGCCATGAGATGTTCCTCCTCTGGGCAAGCCCCGGTCCTGAATCCTGTTGTGCCTGTGAATAGGCTGCAGGGGGACGGTGAAGACCAGCAACAGCTTTCAGGGCTGCCACCTTCCGTGTGGGACAAGGAGCCGGATGTGTGCCTTTTCGGAAACAGGCTCTGCCGAGGACGAGAGCCATGAGATGTTCCTCCTCTGGGCAAGCCCGGGTCCTGAATCCTGTTGTGCCTGTGAATAGGCTGCAGGGGGACGGTGAAGACCAGCAACAGCTTTCAGGGCTGCCACCTTCCGTGTGGGACAAGGAGCCGGACGTGTGCCTTTTCGGAAACAAGCTCTGCCGAGGACGAGAGCCATGAGATGTTCCTCCTCTGGGCAAGCCCGCGTCCAAATCCTGTTGTGCCTGTGAATAGGCTGCAGGGGGACGGTGAAGACCAGCAACAGCTTTCACGGCTGTCACCTTCCGTGTGGGACAAGGAGCCGGACGTGTGCGTTTTCGGAAACAGGCTCTGCCGAGGACGAGAGCCATGAGATGTTCCTCCTCTGGGCAAGCCCGGGTCCTGAATCCTTTTGTGCCTGTGAATAGGCTGCAGGGGGACGGTGAAGACCAGCAACAGCTTTCAAGGCTGCCACCTTCCGTGTGGGACAAGGAGCCGGATGTGTGCCTTTTCGGAAACAGGCTCTGACGAGGACGAGAGCCATGAGATGTTCCACCTCTGGGCAAGCCCGGGTCCTGAATCCTGTTGTGCCTGTGAATAGGCTGCAGGGGGATGGTGAAGACCAGCAACAGCTTTCACGGCTGCCACCTTCCGTGTGGGACAAGGAGCCGGACGTGTCTTTCTGGATACAGGCCCTGCCGAGGACGAGAGCCATGAGATGTTCCTCCTCTGGGCAAGCCCGGGTCCAAATCCTATTGTGCCTGGGAATAGGCTGCAGGGGGACGGTGAAGACCAGCAACAGCTTCCAGGGCTGCCACCTTCCGTGTGGGACAAGGAGCCGGATGATTGCCTTTTCGGAAACAGGCTCTGCTGAGGACGAGAGCCATGAGATGTTCCTCCTCTGGGCAAGCCCGGGTCCCAGATCCTGTTGTTCCTGTGAATAGGCCGCATGGGGACGGTGAAGACCAGCAACAGCTTCCAGGGCTGCCACCTTCCGTGTGGGACAAGGAGCCGGACGTGTCTTTCTGGATACAGGCCCTGCCGAGGACGAGAGCCATGAGATGTTCCTCCTCTGGCCAAGCCCGGGTCCCAGATCCTGTTGTGCCTGTGAATAGGCTGCAGGGGGACGGTGAAGACCAGCAACAGCTTTCAGGGCTGCCACCTTCCGTGTGGGACAAGGAGCCGGACGTGTGCCTTTTCGGAATCAGGCTCTGCCGAGGACGAGAGCCATGAGATGTTCCTCCTCTGGGCAAGCCCGGGTCCTGAATCCTGTTGTGCCTGTGAATAGGCTGCAGGGGGACGGTGAAGACCAGCAACAGCTTTCAGAGCTGCCACCTTCCGTGTGGGACAATGAGCCGGTCTTGTGCCTTTATGGAAACAGGCCCTGCCGAGGACGAGAGCCATGAGATGTTCCTCCTCTGGGCAAGCCCGGGTCCTGAATCCTGTTGTGCCTGTGAATAGGCTGCAGGGGGACGGTGAAGACCAGCAACAGCTTTCAGAGCTGCCACCTTCCGTGTGGGACAATGAGCCGGTCTTGTGCCTTTATGGAAACAGGCCCTGCCGAGGACGAGAGCCATGAGATGTTCCTCCTCTGGGCAAGCCCGGGTCCCAGATCCTGTTGTGCCTGTGAATAGGCTGCAGGGGGACGGTGAAGACCAGCAACAGCTTTCAGGGCTGCCACCTTCCGTGTGGGACAAGGAGCCGGACGTGTGCCTTTTCGGAATCAGGCTCTGCCGAGGACGAGAGCCATGAGATGTTCCTCCTCTGGGCAAGCCCGGGTCCCAGATCCTGTTGTGCCTGTGAATAGGCTGCAGGGGGACGGTGAAGACCAGCAACAGCTTTCAGGGCTGCCACCTTCCGTGTGGGACAAGGAGCCGGACGTGTGCCTTTTCGGAAACAGGCTCTGCCGAGGACGAGAGCCATGAGATGTTCCTCCTCTGGGCAAGCCCGGGTCCTGAATCCTGTTGTGCCTGTGAATAGGCTGCAGGGGGACGGTGAAGACCAGCAACAGCTTTCAGAGCTGCCACCTTCCGTGTGGGACAATGAGCCGGTCTTGTGCCTTTATGGAAACAGGCCCTGCCGAGGACGAGAGCCATGAGATGTTCCTCCTCTGGGCAAGCCCGGGTCCCAGATCCTGTTGTGCCTGTGAATAGGCTGCAGGGGGACGGTGAAGACCAGCAACAGCTTTCAGGGCTGCCACCTTCCGTGTGGGACAAGGAGCCGGATGTGTGCCTTTTCGGAAACAGGCTCTGCCGAGGACGAGAGCCATGAGATGTTCCTCCTCTGGGCAAGCCCGGGTCCTGAATCCTGTTGTGCCTGTGAATAGGCTGCAGGGGGACGGTGAAGACCAGCAACAGCTTTCAGAGCTGCCACCTTCCGTGTGGGACAATGAGCCGGTCTTGTGCCTTTATGGAAACAGGCCCTGCCGAGGACGAGAGCCATGAGATGTTCCTCCTCTGGGCAAGCCCGGGTCCCAGATCCTGTTGTGCCTGTGAATAGGCTGCAGGGGGACAGTGAACACCAGCAACAGCTTTCACGGCTGCCACCTTCACTGTGGGAGAAGGAGCCGGACGTGTGCCTTTCTGGAAACAGGCCGTGCCGAGGACGAGAGCCATGAGATGTTCCTCCTCTGGCCAAGCCCGGGTCCCAGATCCTGTTGTGCCTGTGAATAGGCTGCAGGGGGACGGTGAAGACCAGCAACAGCTTTCAGGGCTGCCACCTTCCGTGTGGGACAAGGAGCCGGACGTGTGCCTTTTCGGAATCAGGCTCTGCCGAGGACGAGAGCCATGAGATGTTCCTCCTCTGGGCAAGCCCGGGTCCCAGATCCTGTTGTGCCTGTGAATAGGCTGCAGGGGGACGGTGAAGACCAGCAACAGCTTTCAGGGCTGCCACCTTCCGTGTGGGACAAGGAGCCGGACGTGTGCCTTTTCGGAATCAGGCTCTGCCGAGGACGAGAGCCATGAGATGTTCCTCCTCTGGGCAAGCCCGGGTCCCAGATCCTGTTGTGCCTGTGAATAGGCTGCAGGGGGACGGTGAAGACCAGCAACAGCTTTCAGGGCTGCCACCTTCCGTGTGGGACAAGGAGCCGGACGTGTGCCTTTTCGGAAACAGGCTCTGCCGAGGACGAGAGCCATGAGATGTTCCTCCTCTGGGCAAGCCCGGGTCCTGAATCCTGTTGTGCCTGTGAATAGGCTGCAGGGGGACGGTGAAGACCAGCAACAGCTTTCAGGGCTGCCACCTTCCGTGTGGGACAAGGAGCCGGATGTGTGCCTTTCTGGAAACAGGCCCTGCCGAGGACGAGAGCCATGAGATGTTCCTCCTCTGGGCAAGCCCGGGTCCTGAATCCTGTTGTGCCTGTGAATAGGCTGCAGGGGGACGGTGAAGACCAGCAACAGCTTTCAGGGCTGCCACCTTCCGTGTGGGACAAGGAGCCGGATGTGTGCCTTTTCGGAAACAGGCTCTGCCGAGGACGAGAGCCATGAGATGTTCCTCCTCTGGGCAAGCCCGGGTCCTGAATCCTGTTGTGCCTGTGAATAGGCTGCAGGGGGACGGTGAAGACCAGCAACAGCTTTCAGGGCTGCCACCTTCCGTGTGGGACAAGGAGCCGGACGTGTGCCTTTTCGGAAACAAGCTCTGCCGAGGACGAGAGCCATGAGATGTTCCTCCTCTGGGCAAGCCCGCGTCCAAATCCTGTTGTGCCTGTGAATAGGCTGCAGGGGGACGGTGAAGACCAGCAACAGCTTTCACGGCTGTCACCTTCCGTGTGGGACAAGGAGCCGGACGTGTGCGTTTTCGGAAACAGGCTCTGCCGAGGACGAGAGCCATGAGATGTTCCTCCTCTGGGCAAGCCCGGGTCCTGAATCCTGTTGTGCCTGTGAATAGGCTGCAGGGGGACGGTGAAGACCAGCAACAGCTTTCAGGGCTGCCACCTTCCGTGTGGGACAAGGAGCCGGATGTGTGCCTTTTCGGAAACAGGCTCTGACGAGGACGAGAGCCATGAGATGTTCCACCTCTGGGCAAGCCCGGGTCCTGAATCCTGTTGTGCCTGTGAATAGGCTGCAGGGGGATGGTGAAGACCAGCAACAGCTTTCACGGCTGCCACCTTCCGTGTGGGACAAGGAGCCGGACGTGTCTTTCTGGATACAGGCCCTGCCGAGGACGAGAGCCATGAGATGTTCCTCCTCTGGGCAAGCCCGGGTCCAAATCCTATTGTGCCTGGGAATAGGCTGCAGGGGGACGGTGAAGACCAACAACAGCTTCCAGGGCTGCCACCTTCCGTGTGGGACAAGGAGCCGGATGATTGCCTTTTCGGAAACAGGCTCTGCTGAGGACGAGAGCCATGAGATGTTCCTCCTCTGGGCAAGCCCGGGTCCCAGATCCTGTTGTTCCTGTGAATAGGCCGCAGGGGGACGGTGAAGACCAGCAACAGCTTCCAGGGCTGCCACCTTCCGTGTGGGACAAGGAGCCGGACGTGTCTTTCTGGATACAGGCCCTGCCGAGGACGAGAGCCATGAGATGTTCCTCCTCTGGGCAAGCCCGGGTCCCAGATCCTGTTGTGCCTGTGAATAGGCTGCAGGGGGACGGTGAAGACCAGCAACAGCTTTCAGGGCTGCCACCTTCCGTGTGGGACAAGGAGCCGGATGAGTGCCTTTTCAGAAACAGGCTCTGCTGAGGACGAGAGCCATGAGATGTTCCTCCTCTGGGCAAGCCCGGGTCCCAGATCCTGTTGTGCCTGTGAATAGGCTGCAGGGGGACGGTGAAGACCAGCAACAGCTTTCAGTGCTGCCACCTTCCGTGTGGGACAAGGAGCCGGATGTGTGCCTTTTCGGAAACAGGCTCTGCCGAGGACGAGAGCCA
This sequence comes from Astur gentilis, assembly GCF_929443795.1. NCBI lineage: Eukaryota > Metazoa > Chordata > Aves > Accipitriformes > Accipitridae > Astur > Astur gentilis. Next base: position 2,066,888 of record NW_026061071.1, read on the forward strand.
TGAGATGTTCCTCCTCTGGGCAAGCCCGGGTCCTGAATCCTGTTGTGCCTGTGAATAGGCTGCAGGGGGACGGTGAAGACCAGCAACAGCTTTCAGAGCTGCCACCTTCCGTGTGGGACAATGAGCCGGTCTTGTGCCTTTATGGAAACAGGCCCTGCCGAGGACGAGAGCCATGAGATGTTCCTCCTCTGGGCAAGCCCGGGTCCCAGATCCTGTTGTGCCTGTGAATAGGCTGCAGGGGGACGGTGAAGACCAGCAACAGCTTTCAGGGCTGCCACCTTCCGTGTGGGACAAGGAGCCGGACGTGTGCCTTTTCGGAAACAGGCTCTGCCGAGGACGAGAGCCATGAGATGTTCCTCCTCTGGGCAAGCCCGGGTCCTGAATCCTGTTGTGCCTGTGAATAGGCTGCAGGGGGACGGTGAAGACCAGCAACAGCTTTCAGGGCTGCCACCTTCTGTGTGGGACAAGGAGCCGGATGTGTGCCTTTCTGGAAACAGGACCTGCCGAGGACGAGATCCATGAGATGTTCCTCCTCTGGGCAAGCCCCGGTCCTGAATCCTGTTGTGCCTGTGAATAGGCTGCAGGGGGACGGTGAAGACCAGCAACAGCTTTCAGGGCTGCCACCTTCCGTGTGGGACAAGGAGCCGGATGTGTGCCTTTTCGGAAACAGGCTCTGCCGAGGACGAGAGCCATGAGATGTTCCTCCTCTGGGCAAGCCCGGGTCCTGAATCCTGTTGTGCCTGTGAATAGGCTGCAGGGGGACGGTGAAGACCAGCAACAGCTTTCAGGGCTGCCACCTTCCGTGTGGGACAAGGAGCCGGACGTGTGCCTTTTCGGAAACAAGCTCTGCCGAGGACGAGAGCCATGAGATGTTCCTCCTCTGGGCAAGCCCGGGTCCCAGATCCTGTTGTGCCTGTGAATAGGCTGCAGGGGGACGGTGAAGACCAGCAACAGCTTTCACGGCTGTCACCTTCCGTGTGGGACAAGGAGCCGGACGTGTGCGTTTTCGGAAACAGGCTCTGCCGAGGACGAGAGCCATGAGATGTTCCTCCTCTGGGCAAGCCCGGGTCCTGAATCCTGTTGTGCCTGTGAATAGGCTGCAGGGGGACGGTGAAGACCAGCAACAGCTTTCAAGGCTGCCACCTTCCGTGTGGGACAAGGAGCCGGACGTGTGCCTTTTCGGAAACAGGCTCTGACGAGGACGAGAGCCATGAGATGTTCCACCTCTGGGCAAGCCCGGGTCCTGAATCCTGTTGTGCCTGTGAATAGGCTGCAGGGGGATGGTGAAGACCAGCAACAGCTTTCACGGCTGCCACCTTCCGTGTGGGACAAGGAGCCGGACGTGTCTTTCTGGATACAGGCCCTGCCGAGGACGAGAGCCATGAGATGTTCCTCCTCTGGGCAAGCCCGGGTCCAAATCCTATTGTGCCTGGGAATAGGCTGCAGGGGGACGGTGAAGACCAGCAACAGCTTTCAGGGCTGCCACCTTCCGTGTGGGACAAGGAGCCGGATGATTGCCTTTTCGGAAACAGGCTCTGCTGAGGACGAGAGCCATGAGATGTTCCTCCTCTGGGCAAGCCCGGGTCCCAGATCCTGTTGTGCCTGTGAATAGCTCGCAGGGGGACGGTGAAGACCAGCAACAGCTTCCAGGGCTGCCACCTTCCGTGTGGGACAAGGAGCCGGACGTGTGCCTTTTCGGAAACAAGCTCTGCCGAGGACGAGAGCCATGAGATGTTCCTCCTCTGGGCAAGCCCGGGTCCCAGATCCTGTTGTGCCTGTGAATAGGCTGCAGGGGGACGGTGAACACCAGCAACAGCTTTCACGGCTGCCATCTTCACTGTGGGACAAGGAGCCGGACGTGTGCCTTCTCGGAAACAGGATCTGCCGAGGACGAGAGCCATGAGATGTTCCTCCTCTGGGCAAGCCCGGGTCCCAGATCCTGTTGTGCCTGTGAATAGGCTGCAGGGGGACGGTGAAGACCAGCAACAGCTTTCAGGGCTGCCACCTTCCGTGTGGGACAAGGAGCCGGATGAGTGCCTTTTCGGAAACAGGCTCTGCCGAGGACGAGAGCCATGAGATGTTCCTCCTGTGGGCAAGCCCGGGTCCTGAATCCTGTTGTGCCTGTGAATAGGCTGCAGGGGGACGGTGAAGACCAGCAACAGCTTTCAGAGCTGCCACCTTCCGTGTGGGACAATGAGCCGGTCTTGTGCCTTTATGGAAACAGGCCCTGCCGAGGACGAGAGCCATGAGATGTTCCTCCTCTGGGCAAGCCCGGGTCCCAGATCCTGTTGTGCCTGTGAATAGGCTGCAGGGGGACGGTGAAGACCAGCAACAGCTTTCAGGGCTGCCACCTTCCGTGTGGGACAAGGAGCCGGATGTGTGCCTTTTCGGAAACAGGCCCTGCCGAGGACGAGAGCCATGAGATGTTCCTCCTCTGGGCAAGCCCGGGTCCTGAATCCTGTTGTGCCTGTGAATAGGCTGCAGGGGGACGGTGAAGACCAGCAACAGCTTTCAGAGCTGCCACCTTCCGTGTGGGACAATGAGCCGGTCTTGTGCCTTTATGGAAACAGGCCCTGCCGAGGACGAGAGCCATGAGATGTTCCTCCTCTGGGCAAGGCCGGGTCCCAGATCCTGTTGTGCCTGTGAATAGGCTGCAGGGGGACAGTGAACACCAGCAACAGCTTTCACGGCTGCCACCTTCACTGTGGGACAAGGAGCCGGACGTGTGCCTTTCTGGAAACAGGCCGTGCCGAGGACGAGAGCCATGAGATGTTCCTCCTCTGGCCAAGCCCGGGTCCCAGATCCTGTTGTGCCTGTGAATAGGCTGCAGGGGGACGGTGAAGACCAGCAACAGCTTTCAGGGCTGCCACCTTCCGTGTGGGACAAGGAGCCGGACGTGTGCCTTTTCGGAATCAGGCTCTGCCGAGGACGAGAGCCATGAGATGTTCCTCCTCTGGGCAAGCCCGGGTCCCAGATCCTGTTGTGCCTGTGAATAGGCTGCAGGGGGACGGTGAAGACCAGCAACAGCTTTCAGGGCTGCCACCTTCCGTGTGGGACAAGGAGCCGGACGTGTGCCTTTTCGGAAACAGGCTCTGCCGAGGACGAGAGCCATGAGATGTTCCTCCTCTGGGCAAGCCCGGGTCCTGAATCCTGTTGTGCCTGTGAATAGGCTGCAGGGGGACGGTGAAGACCAGCAACAGCTTTCAGGGCTGCCAGCTTCCGTGTGGGACAAGGAGCCGGATGTGTGCCTTTCTGGAAACAGGCCCTGCCGAGGACGAGAGCCATGAGATGTTCCTCCTCTGGGCAAGCCCCGGTCCTGAACCCTGTTGTGCCTGTGAATAGGCTGCAGGGGGACGGTGAAGACCAGCAACAGCTTTCAGGGCTGCCACCTTCCGTGTGGGACAAGGAGCCGGATGTGTGCCTTTTCGGAAACAGGCTCTGCCGAGGACGAGAGCCATGAGATGTTCCTCCTCTGGGCAAGCCCGGGTCCTGAATCCTGTTGTGCCTGTGAATAGGCTGCAGGGGGACGGTGAAGACCAGCAACAGCTTTCAGGGCTGCCACCTTCCGTGTGGGACAAGGAGCCGGACGTGTGCCTTTTCGGAAACAAGCTCTGCCGAGGACGAGAGCCATTAGATGTTCCTCCTCTGGGCAAGCCCGGGTCCCAGATCCTGTTGTGCCTGTGAATAGGCTGCAGGGGGACGGTGAAGACCAGCAACAGCTTTCAGGGCTGCCACCTTCCGTGTGGGACAAGGAGCCGGACGTGTGCCTTTCTGGAAACAGGCCCTGCCGAGGACGAGAGCCATGAGATGTTCCTCCTCTGGGCAAGCCCGGGTCCTGAATCCTGTTGTGCCTGTGAATAGGCTGCAGGGGGACGGTGAACACCAGCAACAGCATTCACGGCTGCCTCCTTCAGTGTGGGACAAGGAGCTGGACGTGTGCCTTTCTGGAAACAGGCCGTGCCGAGGACGAGAGCCATGAGATGTTCCTCCTCTGGGCAAGCCCGGGTCCTGAATCCTGTTGTGCCTGTGAATAGGCTGCAGGGGGACGGTGAAGACCAGCAACAGCTTTCAGGGCTGCCACCTTCCGTGTGGGACAAGGAGCCAGACGTGTGCCTTTTCGGAATCAGGCTCTGCCGAGGACGAGAGCCATGAGATGTTCCTCCTCTGGGCAAGCCCGCGTCCAAATCCTGTTGTTCCTGTGAATAGGCTGCAGGGGGACGGTGAAGACCAGCAACAGCTTTCAGGGCTGCCACCTTCCGTGTGGGACAAGGAGCCGGACGTGTGCCTTTCTGGAAACAGGCCGTGCCGAGGACGAGAGCCATGAGATGTTCCTCCTCTGGGCAAGCCCGGGTCCTGAATCCTGTTGTGCCTGTGAATAGGCTGCAGGGGGACGGTGAAGACCAGCAACAGCTTTCAGGGCTGCCACCTTCCGTGTGGGACAAGGAGCCGGACGTGTGCCTTTTCGGAATCAGGCTCTGCCGAGGACGAGAGCCATGAGATGTTCCTCCTCTGGGCAAGGCCGGGTCCCAGATCCTGTTGTGCCTGTGAATAGGCTGCAGGGGGACGGTGAAGACCAGCAACATCTCTCAGGGCTGCCAACTTCCGTGTGGGACAAGGATCCTGACGTGTCCCTTCTCGGAAACAAGCTCTGCCGAGGACGAGAGCCATTAGATGTTCCTCCTCTGGGCAAGGCCGGGTCCCAGATCCTGTTGTGCCTGTGAATAGGCTGCAGGGGGACGGTGAAGACCAGCAACAGCTTTCTGGGCTGCCACCTTCCGTGTGGGAGAAGGAGCCGGATGTGTGCCTTTCTGGAAACAGGCCGTGCCGGGGACGAGAGCCATGAGATGTTCCTCCTCTGGGCAAGCCCGGGTCCTGAATCCTGTTGTGCCTGTGAATAGGCTGCAGGGGGACGGTGAAGACCAGCAACAGCTTTCTGGGCTGCCACCTTCCGTGTGGGACAAGGAGCCGGATGTGTGCCTTTCTGGAAACAGGCCGTGCCGGGGACGAGAGCCATGAGATGTTCCTCCTCTGGGCAAGCCCCGGTCCTGAATCCTGTTGTGCCTGTGAATAGGCTGCAGGGGGATGGTGAAGACCAGCAACAGCTTTCAGGGCTGCCACCTTCTGTGTGGGACAAGGAGCCGGAATTTTGCCTATCCGGAAACAAGCTCTGCCGAGGACGAGAGCCATGAGATGTTCCTCCTCTGGGCAAGCCCGGGTCCTGAATCCTGTTGTGCCTGTGAATAGGCTGCAGGGGGATGGTGAAGACCAGCAACAGCTTTCACGGCTGCCACATTCCGTGTGGGACAAGGAGCCGGACGTGTGCGTTTTCGGAAACAGGCTCTGCCGAGGACGAGAGCCATGAGATGTTCCACCTCTGGGCAAGGCCGGGTCCTGAATCCTGTTGTGCCTGTGAATAGGCTGCAGGGGGACGGTGAAGACTAGCAACAGCTTTCACGGCTGCCACATTCCGTGTGGGACAATGAGCCGGACGTGTGTGTTTTCGGAAACAGTCTCTGCCGAGGACGAGAGCCATGAGATGTTCCTCCTCTGGGCAAGCCCGGGTCCCAGATCCTGTTGTGCCTGTGAATAGGCTGCAGGGGGACGGTGAAGACCAGCAACAGCTTTCAGGGCTGCCACCTTCCGTGTGGGAGAAGGAGCCGGACGTGTGCCTTTCTGGAAACAGGCCCTGCCGAGGACGAGAGCCATGAGATGTTCCTCCTCTGGGCAAGCCCGGGTCCCAGATCCTGTTGTGCCTGTGAATAGGCTGCAGGGGGACGGTGAACACCAGCAACAGCATTCACGGCTGCCTCCTTCAGTGTGGGACAAGGAGCCGGACGTGTGCCTTTCTGGAAACAGGCTGTGCCGAGGACGAGAGCCATGAGATGTTCCTCCTCTGGGCAAGCCCGGGTCCTGAATCCTGTTGTGCCTGTGAATAGGCTGCAGGGGGACGGTGAAGACCAGCAACAGCTTTCAGGGCTGCCACCTTCCGTGTGGGACAAGGAGCCGGACGTGTGCCTTTTCGGAAACAGGCTCTGCCGAGGACGAGAGCCATGAGATGTTCCTCCTCTGGGCAAGCCCGGGTCCCAGATCCTGTTGTGCCTGTGAATAGGCTGCAGGGGGACGGTGAAGACCAGCAACAGCTTTCAGGGCTGCCACCTTCAGTGTGGGACAAGGAGCCGGATGTGTGCCTTTCTGGAAACAGGCCGTGCCGGGGACGAGAGCCAAGAGATGTTCCTCCTCTGGGCAAGCCCGGGTCCCAGATCCTTTTGTGCCTGTGAATAGGCTGCAGGGGGACGGTGAAGACCAGCAACAGCTTTCAGGGCTGCCACCTTCCGTGTGGGACAAGGAGCCGGACGTGTCCCTTCTCGGAAACAAGCTCTGCCGAGGACGAGAGCCATTAGATGTTCCTCCTCTGGGCAAGGCCGGGTCCCAGATCCTGTTGTGCCTGTGAATAGGCTGCAGGGGGACGGTGAAGACCAGCAACAGCTTTCTGGGCTGCCACCTTCCGTGTGGGAGAAGGAGCCGGATGTGTGCCTTTCTGGAAACAGGCCATGCCGGGGACGAGAGCCATGAGATGTTCCTCCTCTGGGCAAGCCCGGGTCCTGAATCCTGTTGTGCCTGTGAATAGGCTGCAGGGGGACGGTGAAGACCAGCAACAGCTTTCTGGGCTGCCACCTTCCGTGTGTGAGAAGGAGCCGGATGTGTGCCTTTCTGGAAACAGGCCGTGCCGGGGACGAGAGCCATGAGATGTTCCTCCTCTGGGCAAGCCCCGGTCCTGAATCCTGTTGTGCCTGTGAATAGGCTGCAGGGGGATGGTGAAGACCAGCAACAGCTTTCAGGGCTGCCACCTTCCGTGTGGGACAAGGAGCCGGACTTTTGCCTATCCGGAAAAAAGCTCTGCCGAGGACGAGAGCCATGAGATGTTCCTCCTCTGGGCAAGCCCGCGTCCAAATCCTGTTGTGCCTGTGAATAGGCTGCAGGGGGACGGTGAAGACCAGCAACAGCTTTCAGAGCTGCCACCTTCCGTATGGGACAAGGAGCCGGAGGTGTGCATTTGTGGAAACAGGATCTGCCGAGAACGAGAGCCATGAGATGTTCCTCCTCTGGGCAAGCCCGGGTCCCAGATCCTGTTGTGCCTGTGAATAGGCTGCAGGGGGACGGTGAAGACCAGCAACAGCTTCCAGGGCTGTCACCTTCCGTGTGGGACAAGGAGCTGGACGTGTGCCTTTTCGGAAACAAGCTCTGCCGAGGACGAGAGCCATGAGATGTTCCTCCTCTGGGCAAGCCTGGGTCCTGAATCCTGTTGTGCCTGTGAATAGGCTGCAGGGGGACGGTGAAGACCAGCAACAGCTTTCAAGGCTGCCACCTTCCGTGTGGGACAAGGAGCCGGATGTGTGCCTTTTCGGAAACAGGCTCTGACGAGGACGAGAGCCATGAGATGTTCCACCTCTGGGCAAGCCCGGGTCCTGAATCCTGTTGTGCCTGTGAATAGGCTGCAGGGGGATGGTGAAGACCAGCAACAGCTTTCACGGCTGCCACCTTCCGTGTGGGACAAGGAGCCGGACGTGTCTTTCTGGATACAGGCCCTGCCGAGGACGAGAGCCATGAGATGTTCCTCCTCTGGGCAAGCCCGGGTCCAAATCCTATTGTGCCTGGGAATAGGCTGCAGGGGGACGGTGAAGACCAGCAACAGCTTTCAGGGCTGCCACCTTCCGTGTGGGACAAGGAGCCGGATGATTGCCTTTTCGGAAACAGGCTCTGCTGAGGACGAGAGCCATGAGATGTTCCTCCTCTGGGCAAGCCCGGGTCCCAGATCTGTTGTGCCTGTGAATAGGCCGCAGGGGGACGGTGAAGACCAGCAACAGCTTCCAGGGCTGCCACCTTCCGTGTGGGACAAGGAGCCGGATGTGTGCCTTTTCGGAAACAAGCTCTGCCGAGGACGAGAGCCATGAGATGTTCCTCCTCTGGGCAAGCCCGGGTCCCAGATCCTGTTGTGCCTGTGAATAGGCTGCAGGGGGACGGTGAACACCAGCAACAGCTTTCACGGCTGCCATCTTCACTGTGGGACAAGGAGCCGGACGTGTGCCTTCTCGGAAACAGGATCTGCCGAGGACGAGAGCCATGAGATGTTCCTCCTCTGGGCAAGCCCGGGTCCCAGATCCTGTTGTGCCTGTGAATAGGCTGCAGGGGGACGGTGAAGACCAGCAACAGCTTTCAGGGCTGCCACCTTCCGTGTGGGACAAGGAGCCGGATGAGTGCCTTTTCAGAAACAGGCTCTGCTGACGACGAGAGCCATGAGATGTTCCTCCTCTGGGCAAGCCCGGGTCCCAGATCCTGTTGTGCCTGTGAATAGGCTGCAGGGGGACGGTGAACACCAGCAACAGCATTCACGGCTGCCTCCTTCAGTGTGGGACAAGGAGCTGGACGTGTGCCTTTCTGGAAACAGGCCGTGCCGAGGACGAGAGCCATGAGATGTTCCTCCTCTGGGCAAGCCCGGGTCCTGAATCCTGTTGTGCCTGTGAATAGGCTGCAGGGGGACGGTGAAGACCAGCAACAGCTTTCAGGGCTGCCACCTTCCGTGTGGGACAAGGAGCCGGACGTGTGCCTTTTCGGAATCAGGCTCTGCCGAGGACGAGAGCCATGAGATGTTCCTCCTCTGGGCAAGCCCGCGTCCAAATCCTGTTGTTCCTGTGAATAGGCTGCAGGGGGACGGTGAAGACCAGCAACAGCTTTCAGGGCTGCCACCTTCCGTGTGGGACAAGGAGCCGGACGTGTGCCTTTCTGGAAACAGGCCGTGCCGAGGACGAGAGCCATGAGATGTTCCTCCTCTGGGCAAGCCCGGGTCCCAGATCCTGTTGTGCCTGTGAATAGGCTGCAGGGGGACGGTGAAGACCAGCAACAGCTTTCAGGGCTGCCACCTTCCGTGTGGGACAAGGAGCCGGACGTGTGCCTTTTCGGAATCAGGCTCTGCCGAGGACGAGAGCCATGAGATGTTCCTCCTCTGGGCAAGCCCGCGTCCAAATCCTGTTGTGCCTGTGAATAGGCTGCAGGGGGACGGTGAAGACCAGCAACAGCTTTCAGGGCTGCCACCTTCCGTGTGGGACAAGGAGCCGGACGTGTGCCTTTTCGGAATCAGGCTCTGCCGAGGACGAGAGCCATGAGATGTTCCTCCTCTGGGCAAGGCCGGGTCCCAGATCCTGTTGTGCCTGTGAATAGGCTGCAGGGGGACGGTGAAGACCAGCAACATCTTTCAGGGCTGCCAACTTCCGTGTGGGACAAGGATCCTGACGTGTCCCTTCTCGGAAACAAGCTCTGCCGAGGACGAGAGCCATTAGATGTTCCTCCTCTGGGCAAGGCCGGGTCCCAGATCCTGTTGTGCCTGTGAATAGGCTGCAGGGGGACGGTGAAGACCAGCAACAGCTTTCTGGGCTGCCACCTTCCTTGTGGGAGAAGGAGCCGGATGTGTGCCTTTCTGGAAACAGGCCGTGCCGGGGACGAGAGCCATGAGATGTTCCTCCTCTGGGCAAGCCCGGGTCCTGAATCCTGTTGTGCCTGTGAATAGGCTGCAGGGGGACGGTGAAGACCAGCAACAGCTTTCTGGGCTGCCACCTTCCGTGTGGGACAAGGAGCCGGATGTGTGCCTTTCTGGAAACAGGCCGTGCCGGGGACGAGAGCCATGAGATGTTCCTCCTCTGGGCAAGCCCCGGTCCTGAATCCTGTTGTGCCTGTGAATAGGCTGCAGGGGGATGGTGAAGACCAGCAACAGCTTTCAGGGCTGCCACCTTCTGTGTGGGACAAGGAGCCGGAATTTTGCCTATCCGGAAACAAGCTCTGCCGAGGACGAGAGCCATGAGATGTTCCTCCTCTGGGCAAGCCCGGGTCCTGAATCCTGTTGTGCCTGTGAATAGGCTGCAGGGGGATGGTGAAGACCAGCAACAGCTTTCACGGCTGCCACATTCCGTGTGGGACAAGGAGCCGGACGTGTGCGTTTTCGGAAACAGGCTCTGCCGAGGACGAGAGCCATGAGATGTTCCACCTCTGGGCAAGGCCGGGTCCTGAATCCTGTTGTGCCTGTGAATAGGCTGCAGGGGGACGGTGAAGACCAGCAACAGCTTCCAGGGCTGCCACCTTCCGTGTGGGACAAGGAGCCGGATGTGTGCCTTTTCGGAAACAAGCTCTGCCGAGGACGAGAGCCATGAGATGTTCCTCCTCTGGGCAAGCCCGGGTCCCAGATCCTGTTGTGCCTGTGAATAGGCTGCAGGGGGACGGTGAACACCAGCAACAGCTTTCACGGCTGCCATCTTCACTGTGGGACAAGGAGCCGGACGTGTGCCTTCTCGGAAACAGGATCTGCCGAGGACGAGAGCCATGAGATGTTCCTCCTCTGGGCAAGCCCGGGTCCCAGATCCTGTTGTGCCTGTGAATAGGCTGCAGGGGGACGGTGAAGACCAGCAACAGCTTTCAGGGCTGCCACCTTCCGTGTGGGACAAGGAGCCGGATGAGTGCCTTTTCAGAAACAGGCTCTGCTGACGACGAGAGCCATGAGATGTTCCTCCTCTGGGCAAGCCCGGGTCCCAGATCCTGTTGTGCCTGTGAATAGGCTGCAGGGGGACGGTGAACACCAGCAACAGCATTCACGGCTGCCACCTTCCGTGTGGGACAAGGAGCTGGACGTGTGCCTTTCTGGAAACAGGCCGTGCCGAGGACGAGAGCCATGAGATGTTCCTCCTCTGGGCAAGCCCGGGTCCTGAATCCTGTTGTGCCTGTGAATAGGCTGCAGGGGGACGGTGAAGACCAGCAACAGCTTTCAGGGCTGCCACCTTCCGTGTGGGACAAGGAGCCGGACGTGTGCCTTTTCGGAATCAGGCTCTGCCGAGGACGAGAGCCATGAGATGTTCCTCCTCTGGGCAAGCCCGCGTCCAAATCCTGTTGTTCCTGTGAATAGGCTGCAGGGGGACGGTGAAGACCAGCAACAGCTTTCAGGGCTGCCACCTTCCGTGTGGGACAAGGAGCCGGACGTGTGCCTTTCTGGAAACAGGCCGTGCCGAGGACGAGAGCCATGAGATGGTCCTCCTCTGGGCAAGCCCGGGTCCCAGATCCTGTTGTGCCTGTGAATAGGCTGCAGGGGGACGGTGAAGACCAGCAACAGCTTTCAGGGCTGCCACCTTCCGTGTGGGACAAGGAGCCGGACGTGTGCCTTTTCGGAATCAGGCTCTGCCGAGGACGAGAGCCATGAGATGTTCCTCCTCTGGGCAAGCCCGCGTCCAAATCCTGTTGTGCCTGTGAATAGGCTGCAGGGGGACGGTGAAGACCAGCAACAGCTTTCAGGGCTGCCACCTTCCGTGTGGGACAAGGAGCCGGACGTGTGCCTTTTCGGAATCAGGCTCTGCCGAGGACGAGAGCCATGAGATGTTCCTCCTCTGGGCAAGGCCGGGTCCCAGATCCTGTTGTGCCTGTGAATAGGCTGCAGGGGGACGGTGAAGACCAGCAACATCTTTCAGGGCTGCCAACTTCCGTGTGGGACAAGGATCCTGACGTGTCCCTTCTCGGAAACAAGCTCTGCCGAGGACGAGAGCCATTAGATGTTCCTCCTCTGGGCAAGGCCGGGTCCCAGATCCTGTTGTGCCTGTGAATAGGCTGCAGGGGGACGGTGAAGACCAGCAACAGCTTTCTGGGCTGCCACCTTCCGTGTGGGAGAAGGAGCCGGATGTGTGCCTTTCTGGAAACAGGCCGTGCCGGGGACGAGAGCCATGAGATGTTCCTCCTCTGGGCAAGCCCGGGTCCTGAATCCTGTTGTGCCTGTGAATAGGCTGCAGGGGGACGGTGAAGACCAGCAACAGCTTTCTGGGCTGCCACCTTCCGTGTGGGACAAGGAGCCGGATGTGTGCCTTTCTGGAAACAGGCCGTGCCGGGGACGAGAGCCATGAGATGTTCCTCCTCTGGGCAAGCCCCGGTCCTGAATCCTGTTGTGCCTGTGAATAGGCTGCAGGGGGATGGTGAAGACCAGCAACAGCTTTCAGGGCTGCCACCTTCTGTGTGGGACAAGGAGCCGGAATTTTGCCTATCCGGAAACAAGCTCTGCCGAGGACGAGAGCCATGAGATGTTCCTCCTCTGGGCAAGCCCGGGTCCTGAATCCTGTTCTGCCTGTGAATAGGCTGCAGGGGGATGGTGAAGACCAGCAACAGCTTTCACGGCTGCCACATTCCGTGTGGGACAAGGAGCCGGACGTGTGCGTTTTCGGAAACAGGCTCTGCCGAGGACGAGAGCCATGAGATGTTCCACCTCTGGGCAAGCCCGGGTCCTGAATCCTGTTGTGCCTGTGAATAGGCTGCAGGGGGACGGTGAAGACTAGCAACAGCTTTCACGGCTGCCACATTCCGTGTGGGACAATGAGCCGGACGTGTGTGTTTTCGGAAACAGTCTCTGCCGAGGACGAGAGCCATGAGATGTTCCTCCTCTGGGCAAGGCCGGGTCCCAGATCCTGTTGTGCCTGTGAATAGGCTGCAGGGGGACGGTGAAGACCAGCAACAGCTTTCAGGGCTGCCACCTTCCGTGTGGGACAAGGAGCCGGATGTGTGCCTTTTCGGAAACAGTCTCTGCCGAGGACGAGAGCCATGAGATGTTCCTCCTCTGGGCAAGCCCGGGTCCCAGATCCTGTTGTGCCTGTGAATAGGCTGCAGGGGGACGGTGAAGACCAGCAACAGCTTTCAGGGCTGCCACCTTCCGTGTGGGAGAAGGAGCCGGACGTGTGCCTTTCTGGAAACAGGCCCTGCCGAGGACGAGAGCCATGAGATGTTCCTCCTCTGGGCAAGCCCGGGTCCCAGATCCTGTTGTGCCTGTGAATAGGCTGCAGGGGGACGGTGAACACCAGCAACAGCATTCACGGCTGCCTCCTTCAGTGTGGGACAAGGAGCCGGACGTGTGCCTTTCTGGAAACAGGCTGTGCCGAGGACGAGAGCCATGAGATGTTCCTCCTCTGGGCAAGCCCCGGTCCTGAATCCTGTTGTGCCTGTGAATAGGCTGCAGGGGGACGGTGAAGACCAGCAACAGCTTTCAGGGCTGCCACCTTCCGTGTGGGACAAGGAGCCGGACGTGTGCCTTTTCGGAAACAGGCTCTGCCGAGGACGAGAGCCATGAGATGTTCCTCCTCTGGGCAAGCCCGGGTCCCAGATCCTGTTGTGCCTGTGAATAGGCTGCAGGGGGACGGTGAAGACCAGCAACAGCTTTCAGGGCTGCCACCTTCAGTGTGGGACAAGGAGCCGGATGTGTGCCTTTCTGGAAACAGGCCGTGCCGGGGACGAGAGCCAAGAGATGTTCCTCCTCTGGGCAAGCCCGGGTCCCAGATCCTTTTGTGCCTGTGAATAGGCTGCAGGGGGACGGTGAAGACCAGCAACAGCTTTCAGGGCTGCCACCTTCCGTGTGGGACAAGGAGCCGGACGTGTCCCTTCTCGGAAACAAGCTCTGCCGAGGACGAGAGCCATTAGATGTTCCTCCTCTGGGCAAGGCCGGGTCCCAGATCCTGTTGTGCCTGTGAATAGGCTGCAGGGGGACGGTGAAGACCAGCAACAGCTTTCTGGGCTGCCACCTTCCGTGTGGGAGAAGGAGCCGGATGTGTGCCTTTCTGGAAACAGGCCGTGCCGGGGACGAGAGCCATGAGATGTTCCTCCTCTGGGCAAGCCCGGGTCCTGAATCCTGTTGTGCCTGTGAATAGGCTGCAGGGGGACGGTGAAGACCAGCAACAGCTTTCTGGGCTGCCACCTTCCGTGTGTGAGAAGGAGCCGGATGTGTGCCTTTCTGGAAACAGGCCGTGCCGGGGACGAGAGCCATGAGATGTTCCTCCTCTGGGCAAGCCCCGGTCCTGAATCCTGTTGTGCCTGTGAATAGGCTGCAGGGGGATGGTGAAGACCAGCAACAGCTTTCAGGGCTGCCACCTTCCGTGTGGGACAAGGAGCCGGACTTTTGCCTATCCGGAAAAAAGCTCTGCCGAGGACGAGAGCCATGAGATGTTCCTCCTCTGGGCAAGCCCGCGTCCAAATCCTGTTGTGCCTGTGAATAGGCTGCAGGGGGACGGTGAAGACCAGCAACAGCTTTCAGAGCTGCCACCTTCCGTATGGGACAAGGAGCCGGACGTGTGCATTTGTGGAAACAGGATCTGCCGAGGACGAGAGCCATGAGATGTTCCTCCTCTGGGCAAGCCCGGGTCCCAGATCCTGTTGTGCCTGTGAATAGGCTGCAGGGGGACGGTGAAGACCAGCAACAGCTTCCAGGGCTGTCACCTTCCGTGTGGGACAAGGAGCTGGACGTGTGCCTTTTCGGAAACAAGCTCTGCCGAGGACGAGAGCCATGAGATGTTCCTCCTCTGGGCAAGCCTGGGTCCTGAATCCTGTTGTGCCTGTGAATAGGCTGCAGGGGGACGGTGAAGACCAGCAACAGCTTTCAAGGCTGCCACCTTCCGTGTGGGACAAGGAGCCGGATGTGTGCCTTTTCGGAAACAGGCTCTGACGAGGACGAGAGCCATGAGATGTTCCACCTCTGGGCAAGCCCGGGTCCTGAATCCTGTTGTGCCTGTGAATAGGCTGCAGGGGGATGGTGAAGACCAGCAACAGCTTTCACGGCTGCCACCTTCCGTGTGGGACAAGGAGCCGGACGTGTCTTTCTGGATACAGGCCCTGCCGAGGACGAGAGCCATGAGATGTTCCTCCTCTGGGCAAGCCTGGGTCCCAGATCCTGTTGTGCCTGTGAATAGGCTGCAGGGGGACGGTGAAGACCAGCAACAGCTTTCAGGGCTGCCACCTTCCGTGTGGGACAAGGAGCCGGATGATTGCCTTTTCGGAAACAGGCTCTGCTGAGGACGAGAGCCATGAGATGTTCCTCCTCTGGGCAAGCCCGGGTCCCAGATCTGTTGTGCCTGTGAATAGGCCGCAGGGGGACGGTGAAGACCAGCAACAGCTTCCAGGGCTGCCACCTTCCGTGTGGGACAAGGAGCCGGACGTGTGCCTTTTCGGAAACAAGCTCTGCCGAGGACGAGAGCCATGAGATGTTCCTCCTCTGGGCAAGCCCGGGTCCCAGATCCTGTTGTGCCTGTGAATAGGCTGCAGGGGGACGGTGAACACCAGCAACAGCTTTCACGGCTGCCATCTTCACTGTGGGACAAGGAGCCGGACGTGTGCCTTCTCGGAAACAGGATCTGCCGAGGACGAGAGCCATGAGATGTTCCTCCTCTGGGCAAGCCCGGGTCCCAGATCCTGTTGTGCCTGTGAATAGGCTGCAGGGGGACGGTGAAGACCAGCAACAGCTTTCAGGGCTGCCACCTTCCGTGTGGGACAAGGAGCCGGATGAGTGCCTTTTCAGAAACAGGCTCTGCTGACGACGAGAGCCATGAGATGTTCCTCCTCTGGGCAAGCCCGGGTCCCAGATCCTGTTGTGCCTGTGAATAGGCTGCAGGGGGACGGTGAACACCAGCAACAGCATTCACGGCTGCCTCCTTCAGTGTGGGACAAGGAGCTGGACGTGTGCCTTTCTGGAAACAGGCCGTGCCGAGGACGAGAGCCATGAGATGTTCCTCCTCTGGGCAAGCCCGGGTCCTGAATCCTGTTGTGCCTGTGAATAGGCTGCAGGGGGACGGTGAAGACCAGCAACAGCTTTCAGGGCTGCCACCTTCCGTGTGGGACAAGGAGCCGGACGTGTGCCTTTTCGGAATCAGGCTCTGCCGAGGACGAGAGCCATGAGATGTTCCTCCTCTGGGCAAGCCCGCGTCCAAATCCTGTTGTTCCTGTGAATAGGCTGCAGGGGGACGGTGAAGACCAGCAACAGCTTTCAGGGCTGCCACCTTCCGTGTGGGACAAGGAGCCGGACGTGTGCCTTTCTGGAAACAGGCCGTGCCGAGGACGAGAGCCATGAGATGTTCCTCCTCTGGGCAAGCCCGGGTCCTGAATCCTGTTGTGCCTGTGAATAGGCTGCATGGGGACGGTGAAGACCAGCAACAGCTTTCAGGGCTGCCACCTTCCGTGTGGGACAAGGAGCCGGACGTGTGCCTTTTCGGAATCAGGCTCTGCCGAGGACGAGAGCCATGAGATGTTCCTCCTCTGGGCAAGCCCGCGTCCAAATCCTGTTGTGCCTGTGAATAGGCTGCAGGGGGACGGTGAAGACCAGCAACAGCTTTCAGGGCTGCCACCTTCCGTGTGGGACAAGGAGCCGGACGTGTGCCTTTTCGGAATCAGGCTCTGCCGAGGACGAGAGCCATGAGATGTTCCTCCTCTGGGCAAGGCCGGGTCCCAGATCCTGTTGTGCCTGTGAATAGGCTGCAGGGGGACGGTGAAGACCAGCAACATCTTTCAGGGCTGCCAACTTCCGTGTGGGACAAGGATCCTGACGTGTCCCTTCTCGGAAACAAGCTCTGCCGAGGACGAGAGCCATTAGATGTTCCTCCTCTGGGCAAGGCCGGGTCCCAGATCCTGTTGTGCCTGTGAATAGGCTGCAGGGGGACGGTGAAGACCAGCAACAGCTTTCTGGGCTGCCACCTTCCGTGTGGGAGAAGGAGCCGGATGTGTGCCTTTCTGGAAACAGGCCGTGCCGGGGACGAGAGCCATGAGATGTTCCTCCTCTGGGCAAGCCCGGGTCCTGAATCCTGTTGTGCCTGTGAATAGGCTGCAGGGGGACGGTGAAGACCAGCAACAGCTTTCTGGGCTGCCACCTTCCGTGTGGGACAAGGAGCCGGATGTGTGCCTTTCTGGAAACAGGCCGTGCCGGGGACGAGAGCCATGAGATGTTCCTCCTCTGGGCAAGCCCCGGTCCTGAATCCTGTTGTGCCTGTGAATAGGCTGCAGGGGGATGGTGAAGACCAGCAACAGCTTTCAGGGCTGCCACCTTCTGTGTGGGACAAGGAGCCGGATGTGTGCCTTTTCGGAAACAGGCTCTGACGAGGACGAGAGCCATGAGATGTTCCACCTCTGGGCAAGCCCGGGTCCTGAATCCTGTTGTGCCTGTGAATAGGCTGCAGGGGGATGGTGAAGACCAGCAACAGCTTTCACGGCTGCCACCTTCCGTGTGGGACAAGGAGCCGGACGTGTCTTTCTGGATACAGGCCCTGCCGAGGACGAGAGCCATGAGATGTTCCTCCTCTGGGCAAGCCTGGGTCCCAGATCCTGTTGTGCCTGTGAATAGGCTGCAGGGGGACGGTGAAGACCAGCAACAGCTTTCAGGGCTGCCACCTTCCGTGTGGGACAAGGAGCCGGATGATTGCCTTTTCGGAAACAGGCTCTGCTGAGGACGAGAGCCATGAGATGTTCCTCCTCTGGGCAAGCCCGGGTCCCAGATCTGTTGTGCCTGTGAATAGGCCGCAGGGGGACGGTGAAGACCAGCAACAGCTTCCAGGGCTGCCACCTTCCGTGTGGGACAAGGAGCCGGACGTGTGCCTTTTCGGAAACAAGCTCTGCCGAGGACGAGAGCCATGAGATGTTCCTCCTCTGGGCAAGCCCGGGTCCCAGATCCTGTTGTGCCTGTGAATAGGCTGCAGGGGGACGGTGAACACCAGCAACAGCTTTCACGGCTGCCATCTTCACTGTGGGACAAGGAGCCGGACGTGTGCCTTCTCGGAAACAGGATCTGCCGAGGACGAGAGCCATGAGATGTTCCTCCTCTGGGCAAGCCCGGGTCCCAGATCCTGTTGTGCCTGTGAATAGGCTGCAGGGGGACGGTGAAGACCAGCAACAGCTTTCAGGGCTGCCACCTTCCGTGTGGGACAAGGAGCCGGATGAGTGCCTTTTCAGAAACAGGCTCTGCTGACGACGAGAGCCATGAGATGTTCCTCCTCTGGGCAAGCCCGGGTCCCAGATCCTGTTGTGCCTGTGAATAGGCTGCAGGGGGACGGTGAACACCAGCAACAGCATTCACGGCTGCCTCCTTCAGTGTGGGACAAGGAGCTGGACGTGTGCCTTTCTGGAAACAGGCCGTGCCGAGGACGAGAGCCATGAGATGTTCCTCCTCTGGGCAAGCCCGGGTCCTGAATCCTGTTGTGCCTGTGAATAGGCTGCAGGGGGACGGTGAAGACCAGCAACAGCTTTCAGGGCTGCCACCTTCCGTGTGGGACAAGGAGCCGGACGTGTGCCTTTTCGGAATCAGGCTCTGCCGAGGACGAGAGCCATGAGATGTTCCTCCTCTGGGCAAGCCCGCGTCCAAATCCTGTTGTTCCTGTGAATAGGCTGCAGGGGGACGGTGAAGACCAGCAACAGCTTTCAGGGCTGCCACCTTCCGTGTGGGACAAGGAGCCGGACGTGTGCCTTTCTGGAAACAGGCCGTGCCGAGGACGAGAGCCATGAGATGTTCCTCCTCTGGGCAAGCCCGGGTCCTGAATCCTGTTGTGCCTGTGAATAGGCTGCAGGGGGACGGTGAAGACCAGCAACAGCTTTCAGGGCTGCCACCTTCCGTGTGGGACAAGGAGCCGGACGTGTGCCTTTTCGGAATCAGGCTCTGCCGAGGACGAGAGCCATGAGATGTTCCTCCTCTGGGCAAGCCCGCGTCCAAATCCTGTTGTGCCTGTGAATAGGCTGCAGGGGGACGGTGAAGACCAGCAACAGCTTTCAGGGCTGCCACCTTCCGTGTGGGACAAGGAGCCGGACGTGTGCCTTTTCGGAATCAGGCTCTGCCGAGGACGAGAGCCATGAGATGTTCCTCCTCTGGGCAAGGCCGGGTCCCAGATCCTGTTGTGCCTGTGAATAGGCTGCAGGGGGACGGTGAAGACCAGCAACATCTTTCAGGGCTGCCAACTTCCGTGTGGGACAAGGATCCTGACGTGTCCCTTCTCGGAAACAAGCTCTGCCGAGGACGAGAGCCATTAGATGTTCCTCCTCTGGGCAAGGCCGGGTCCCAGATCCTGTTGTGCCTGTGAATAGGCTGCAGGGGGACGGTGAAGACCAGCAACAGCTTTCTGGGCTGCCACCTTCCGTGTGGGAGAAGGAGCCGGATGTGTGCCTTTCTGGAAACAGGCCGTGCCGGGGACGAGAGCCATGAGATGTTCCTCCTCTGGGCAAGCCCGGGTCCTGAATCCTGTTGTGCCTGTGAATAGGCTGCAGGGGGACGGTGAAGACCAGCAACAGCTTTCTGGGCTGCCACCTTCCGTGTGGGACAAGGAGCCGGATGTGTGCCTTTCTGGAAACAGGCCGTGCCGGGGACGAGAGCCATGAGATGTTCCTCCTCTGGGCAAGCCCCGGTCCTGAATCCTGTTGTGCCTGTGAATAGGCTGCAGGGGGATGGTGAAGACCAGCAACAGCTTTCAGGGCTGCCACCTTCTGTGTGGGACAAGGAGCCGGAATTTTGCCTATCCGGAAACAAGCTCTGCCGAGGACGAGAGCCATGAGATGTTCCTCCTCTGGGCAAGCCCGGGTCCTGAATCCTGTTGTGCCTGTGAATAGGCTGCAGGGGGATGGTGAAGACCAGCAACAGCTTTCACGGCTGCCACCTTCCGTGTGGGACAAGGAGCCGGACGTGTGCGTTTTCGGAAACAGGCTCTGCCGAGGACGAGAGCCATGAGATGTTCCACCTCTGGGCAAGGCCGGGTCCTGAATCCTGTTGTGCCTGTGAATAGGCTGCAGGGGGACGGTGAAGACTAGCAACAGCTTTCACGGCTGCCACATTCCGTGTGGGACAATGAGCCGGACGTGTGTGTTTTAGGAAACAGTCTCTGCCGAGGACGAGAGCCATGAGATGTTCCTCCTCTGGGCAAGGCCGGGTCCCAGATCCTGTTGTGCCTGTGAATAGGCTGCAGGGGGACGGTGAAGACCAGCAACAGCTTTCAGGGCTGCCACCTTCCGTGTGGGACAAGGAGCCGGAAGTGTGCCTTTTCGGAAACAGTCTCTGCCGAGGACGAGAGCCATGAGATGTTCCTCCTCTGGGCAAGGCCGGGTCCCAGATCCTGTTGTGCCTGTGAATAGGCTGCAGGGGGACGGTGAAGACCAGCAACAGCTTTCAGGGCTGCCACCTTCCGTGTGGGAGAAGGAGCCGGACGTGTGCCTTTCTGGAAACAGGCCCTGCCGAGGACGAGAGCCATGAGATGTTCCTCCTCTGGGCAAGCCCGGGTCCCAGATCCTGTTGTGCCTGTGAATAGGCTGCAGGGGGACGGTGAACACCAGCAACAGCATTCACGGCTGCCTCCTTCAGTGTGGGACAAGGAGCCGGACGTGTGCCTTTCTGGAAACAGGCCGTGCCGAGGACGAGAGCCATGAGATGTTCCTCCTCTGGGCAAGCCCGGGTCCTGAATCCTGTTGTGCCTGTGAATAGGCTGCAGGGGGACGGTGAAGACCAGCAACAGCTTTCAGGGCTGCCACCTTCCGTGTGGGACAAGGAGCCGGACGTGTGCCTTTTCGGAAACAGGCTCTGCCGAGGACGAGAGCCATGAGATGTTCCTCCTCTGGGCAAGCCCGGGTCCCAGATCCTGTTGTGCCTGTGAATACGCTGCAGGGGGACGGTGAAGACCAGCAACAGCTTTCAGGGCTGCCACCTTCAGTGTGGGACAAGGAGCCGGATGTGTGCCTTTCTGGAAACAGGCCGTGCCGGGGACGAGAGCCAAGAGATGTTCCTCCTCTGGGCAAGCCCGGGTCCCAGATCCTTTTGTGCCTGTGAATAGGCTGCAGGGGGACGGTGAAGACCAGCAACAGCTTTCAGGGCTGCCACCTTCCGTGTGGGACAAGGAGCCGGACGTGTCCCTTCTCGGAAACAAGCTCTGCCGAGGACGAGAGCCATTAGATGTTCCTCCTCTGGGCAAGGCCGGGTCCCAGATCCTGTTGTGCCTGTGAATAGGCTGCAGGGGGACGGTGAAGACCAGCAACAGCTTTCTGGGCTGCCACCTTCCGTGTGGGAGAAGGAGCCGGATGTGTGCCTTTCTGGAAACAGGCCGTGCCGGGGACGAGAGCCATGAGATGTTCCTCCTCTGGGCAAGCCCGGGTCCTGAATCCTGTTGTGCCTGTGAATAGGCTGCAGGGGGACGGTGAAGACCAGCAACAGCTTTCTGGGCTGCCACCTTCCGTGTGTGAGAAGGAGCCGGATGTGTGCCTTTCTGGAAACAGGCCGTGCCGGGGACGAGAGCCATGAGATGTTCCTCCTCTGGGCAAGCCCCGGTCCTGAATCCTGTTGTGCCTGTGAATAGGCTGCAGGGGGATGGTGAAGACCAGCAACAGCTTTCAGGGCTGCCACCTTCTGTGTGGGACAAGGAGCCGGACTTTTGCCTATCCGGAAAAAAGCTCTGCCGAGGACGAGAGCCATGAGATGTTCCTCCTCTGGGCAAGCCCGCGTCCAAATCCTGTTGTGCCTGTGAATAGGCTGCAGGGGGACGGTGAAGACCAGCAACAGCTTTCAGAGCTGCCACCTTCCGTATAGGACAAGGAGCCGGACGTGTGCATTTTTGGAAACAGGATCTGCCGAGGACGAGAGCCATGAGATGTTCCTCCTCTGGGCAAGCCCGGGTCCCAGATCCTGTTGTGCCTGTGAATAGGCTGCAGGGGGACGGTGAAGACCAGCAACAGCTTCCAGGGCTGTCACCTTCCGTGTGGGACAAGGAGCTGGACGTGTGCCTTTTCGGAAACAAGCTCTGCCGAGGACGAGAGCCATGAGATGTTCCTCCTCTGGGCAAGCCCGGGTCCTGAATCCTGTTGTGCCTGTGAATAGGCTGCAGGGGGACGGTGAAGACCAGCAACAGCTTTCAAGGCTGCCACCTTCCGTGTGGGACAAGGAGCCGGATGTGTGCCTTTTCGGAAACAGGCTCTGACGAGGACGAGAGCCATGAGATGTTCCACCTCTGGGCAAGCCCGGGTCCTGAATCCTGTTGTGCCTGTGAATAGGCTGCAGGGGGACGGTGAAGACCAGCAACAGCTTTCACGGCTGCCACCTTCCGTGTGGGACAAGGAGCCGGACGTGTCTTTCTGGATACAGGCCCTGCCGAGGACGAGAGCCATGAGATGTTCCTCCTCTGGGCAAGCCAGGGTCCAAATCCTATTGTGCCTGGGAATAGGCTGCAGGGGGACGGTGAAGACCAGCAACAGCTTTCAGGGCTGCCACCTTCCGTGTGGGACAAGGAGCCGGATGATTGCCTTTTCGGAAACAGGCTCTGCTGAGGACGAGAGCCATGAGATGTTCCTCCTCTGGGCAAGCCCGGGTCCCAGATCCTGTTGTGCCTGTGAATGGGCCGCAGGGGGACGGTGAAGACCAGCAACAGCTTCCAGGGCTGCCACCTTCCGTGTGGGACAAGGAGCCGGACGTGTGCCTTTTCGGAAACAAGCTCTGCCGAGGACGAGAGCCATGAGATGTTCCTCCTCTGGGCAAGCCCGGGTCCCAGATCCTGTTGTGCCTGTGAATAGGCTGCAGGGGGACGGTGAACACCAGCAACAGCTTTCACGGCTGCCATCTTCACTGTGGGACAAGGAGCCGGACGTGTGCCTTCTCGGAAACAGGATCTGCCGAGGACGAGAGCCATGAGATGTTCCTCCTCTGGGCAAGCCCGGGTCCCAGATCCTGTTGTGCCTGTGAATAGGCTGCAGGGGGACGGTGAAGACCAGCAACAGCTTTCAGGGCTGCCACCTTCCGTGTGGGACAAGGAGCCGGATGAGTGCCTTTTCAGAAACAGGCTCTGCTGACGACGAGAGCCATGAGATGTTCCTCCTCTGGGCAAGCCCGGGTCCCAGATCCTGTTGTGCCTGTGAATAGGCTGCAGGGGGACGGTGAAGACCAGCAACAGCTTTCAGGGCTGCCACCTTCCGTGTGGGACAAGGAGCCGGATGTGTGCCTTTTCGGAAACAGGCTCTGCCGAGGACGAGAGCCATGAGATGTTCCTCCTCTGGGCAAGCCCGGGTCCCAGATCCTGTTGTGCCTGTGAATAGGCTGCAGGGGGACGGTGAAGACCAGCAACAGCTTTCAGGGCTGCCACCTTCCGTGTGGGACAAGGAGCCGGACGTGTGCCTTTTCGGAAACAGGCTCTGCCGAGGACGAGAGCCATGAGATGTTCCTCCTCTGGGCAAGCCCGGGTCCCAGATCCTGTTGTGCCTGTGAATAGGCTGCAGGGGGACGGTGAAGACCAGCAACAGCTTTCAGGGCTGCCACCTTCCGTGTGGGACAAGGAGCCGGATGTGTGCCTTTCTGGAAACAGGCCGTGCCGGGGACGAGAGCCAAGAGATGTTCCTCCTCTGGGCAAGCCCGGGTCCCAGATCCTTTTGTGCCTGTGAATAGGCTGCAGGGGGACGGTGAAGACCAGCAACAGCTTTCAGGGCTGCCACCTTCCGTGTGGGACAAGGAGCCGGACGTGTCCCTTCTCGGAAACAAGCTCTGCCGAGGACGAGAGCCATTAGATGTTCCTCCTCTGGGCAAGGCCGGGTCCCAGATCCTGTTGTGCCTGTGAATAGGCTGCAGGGGGACGGTGAAGACCAGCAACAGCTTTCAGGGCTGCCACCTTCCGTGTGGGAGAAGGAGCCGGATGTGTGCCTTTCTGGAAACAGGCAGTGCCGGGGACGAGAGCCATGAGATGTTCCTCCTCTGGGCAAGGCCGGGTCCCAAATCCTGTTGTGCCTGTGAATAGGCTGCAGGGGGACGGTGAAGACCAGCAACAGCTTTCTGGGCTGCCACCTTCCGTGTGTGAGAAGGAGCCGGATGTGTGCCTTTCTGGAAACAGGCCGTGCCGGGGACGAGAGCCAAGAGATGTTCCTCCTCTGGGCAAGCCCCGGTCCTGAATCCTGTTGTGCCTGTGAATAGGCTGCAGGGGGATGGTGAAGACCAGCAACAGCTTTCAGGGCTGCCACCTTCTGTGTGGGACAAGGAGCCGGACTTTTGCCTATCCGGAAAAAAGCTCTGCCGAGGACGAGAGCTATGAGATGTTCCTCCTCTGGGCAAGCCCGCGTCCAAATCCTGTTGTGCCTGTGAATAGGCTGCAGGGGGACGGTGAAGACCAGCAACAGCTTTCAGGGCTGCCACCTTCCGTGTGGGACAAGGAGCCGGACGTGTGCCTTTTCGGAATCAGGCTCTGCCGAGGACGAGAGCCATGAGATGTTCCTCCTCTGGGCAAGGCCGGGTCCCAGATCCTGTTGTGCCTGTGAATAGGCTGCAGGGGGACGGTGAAGACCAGCAACATCTTTCAGGGCTGCCAACTTCCGTGTGGGACAAGGATCCTGACGTGTCCCTTCTCGGAAACAAGCTCTGCCGAGGACGAGAGCCATTAGATGTTCCTCCTCTGGGCAAGGCCGGGTCCCAGATCCTGTTGTGCCTGTGAATAGGCTGCAGGGGGACGGTGAAGACCAGCAACAGCTTTCTGGGCTGCCACCTTCCGTGTGGGAGAAGGAGCCGGATGTGTGCCTTTCTGGAAACAGGCCGTGCCGGGGACGAGAGCCATGAGATGTTCCTCCTCTGGGCAAGCCCGGGTCCTGAATCCTGTTGTGCCTGTGAATAGGCTGCAGGGGGACGGTGAAGACCAGCAACAGCTTTCTGGGCTGCCACCTTCCGTGTGGGACAAGGAGCCGGATGTGTGCCTTTCTGGAAACAGGCCGTGCCGGGGACGAGAGCCATGAGATGTTCCTCCTCTGGGCAAGCCCCGGTCCTGAATCCTGTTGTGCCTGTGAATAGGCTGCAGGGGGATGGTGAAGACCAGCAACAGCTTTCAGGGCTGCCACCTTCTGTGTGGGACAAGGAGCCGGAATTTTGCCTATCCGGAAACAAGCTCTGCCGAGGACGAGAGCCATGAGATGTTCCTCCTCTGGGCAAGCCCGGGTCCTGAATCCTGTTGTGCCTGTGAATAGGCTGCAGGGGGATGGTGAAGACCAGCAACAGCTTTCACGGCTGCCACCTTCCGTGTGGGACAAGGAGCCGGACGTGTGCGTTTTCGGAAACAGGCTCTGCCGAGGACGAGAGCCATGAGATGTTCCACCTCTGGGCAAGGCCGGGTCCTGAATCCTGTTGTGCCTGTGAATAGGCTGCAGGGGGACGGTGAAGACTAGCAACAGCTTTCACGGCTGCCACATTCCGTGTGGGACAATGAGCCGGACGTGTGCCTTCTCGGAAACAGGATCTGCCGAGGACGAGAGCCATGAGATGTTCCTCCTCTGGGCAAGCCCGGGTCCCAGATCCTGTTGTGCCTGTGAATAGGCTGCAGGGGGACGGTGAAGACCAGCAACAGCTTTCAGGGCTGCCACCTTCCGTGTGGGACAAGGAGCCGGATGAGTGCCTTTTCAGAAACAGGCTCTGCTGACGACGAGAGCCATGAGATGTTCCTCCTCTGGGCAAGCCCGGGTCCCAGATCCTGTTGTGCCTGTGAATAGGCTGCAGGGGGACGGTGAAGACCAGCAACAGCTTTCAGGGCTGCCACCTTCCGTGTGGGACAAGGAGCCGGATGTGTGCCTTTTCGGAAACAGGCTCTGCCGAGGACGAGAGCCATGAGATGTTCCTCCTCTGGGCAAGCCCGGGTCCCAGATCCTGTTGTGCCTGTGAATAGGCTGCAGGGGGACGGTGAAGACCAGCAACAGCTTTCAGGGCTGCCACCTTCCGTGTGGGACAAGGAGCCGGACGTGTGCCTTTTCGGAAACAGGCTCTGCCGAGGACGAGAGCCATGAGATGTTCCTCCTCTGGGCAAGCCCGGGTCCCAGATCCTGTTGTGCCTGTGAATAGGCTGCAGGGGGACGGTGAAGACCAGCAACAGCTTTCAGGGCTGCCACCTTCCGTGTGGGACAAGGAGCCGGATGTGTGCCTTTCTGGAAACAGGCCGTGCCGGGGACGAGAGCCAAGAGATGTTCCTCCTCTGGGCAAGCCCGGGTCCCAGATCCTTTTGTGCCTGTGAATAGGCTGCAGGGGGACGGTGAAGACCAGCAACAGCTTTCAGGGCTGCCACCTTCCGTGTGGGACAAGGAGCCGGACGTGTCCCTTCTCGGAAACAAGCTCTGCCGAGGACGAGAGCCATTAGATGTTCCTCCTCTGGGCAAGGCCGGGTCCCAGATCCTGTTGTGCCTGTGAATAGGCTGCAGGGGGACGGTGAAGACCAGCAACAGCTTTCTGGGCTGCCACCTTCCGTGTGGGAGAAGGAGCCGGATGTGTGCCTTTCTGGAAACAGGCAGTGCCGGGGACGAGAGCCATGAGATGTTCCTCCTCTGGGCAAGGCCGGGTCCCAAATCCTGTTGTGCCTGTGAATAGGCTGCAGGGGGACGGTGAAGACCAGCAACAGCTTTCTGGGCTGCCACCTTCCGTGTGTGAGAAGGAGCCGGATGTGTGCCTTTCTGGAAACAGGCCGTGCCGGGGACGAGAGCCATGAGATGTTCCTCCTCTGGGCAAGCCCCGGTCCTGAATCCTGTTGTGCCTGTGAATAGGCTGCAGGGGGATGGTGAAGACCAGCAACAGCTTTCAGGGCTGCCACCTTCTGTGTGGGACAAGGAGCCGGACTTTTGCCTATCCGGAAAAAAGCTCTGCCGAGGACGAGAGCTATGAGATGTTCCTCCTCTGGGCAAGCCCGCGTCCAAATCCTGTTGTGCCTGTGAATAGGCTGCAGGGGGACGGTGAAGACCAGCAACAGCTTTCAGGGCTGCCACCTTCCGTGTGGGACAAGGAGCCGGACGTGTGCCTTTTCGGAATCAGGCTCTGCCGAGGACGAGAGCCATGAGATGTTCCTCCTCTGGGCAAGGCCGGGTCCCAGATCCTGTTGTGCCTGTGAATAGGCTGCAGGGGGACGGTGAAGACCAGCAACATCTTTCAGGGCTGCCAACTTCCGTGTGGGACAAGGATCCTGACGTGTCCCTTCTCGGAAACAAGCTCTGCCGAGGACGAGAGCCATTAGATGTTCCTCCTCTGGGCAAGGCCGGGTCCCAGATCCTGTTGTGCCTGTGAATAGGCTGCAGGGGGACGGTGAAGACCAGCAACAGCTTTCTGGGCTGCCACCTTCCGTGTGGGAGAAGGAGCCGGATGTGTGCCTTTCTGGAAACAGGCCGTGCCGGGGACGAGAGCCATGAGATGTTCCTCCTCTGGGCAAGCCCGGGTCCTGAATCCTGTTGTGCCTGTGAATAGGCTGCAGGGGGACGGTGAAGACCAGCAACAGCTTTCTGGGCTGCCACCTTCCGTGTGGGACAAGGAGCCGGATGTGTGCCTTTCTGGAAACAGGCCGTGCCGGGGACGAGAGCCATGAGATGTTCCTCCTCTGGGCAAGCCCCGGTCCTGAATCCTGTTGTGCCTGTGAATAGGCTGCAGGGGGATGGTGAAGACCAGCAACAGCTTTCAGGGCTGCCACCTTCTGTGTGGGACAAGGAGCCGGAATTTTGCCTATCCGGAAACAAGCTCTGCCGAGGACGAGAGCCATGAGATGTTCCTCCTCTGGGCAAGCCCGGGTCCTGAATCCTGTTGTGCCTGTGAATAGGCTGCAGGGGGATGGTGAAGACCAGCAACAGCTTTCACGGCTGCCACCTTCCGTGTGGGACAAGGAGCCGGACGTGTGCGTTTTCGGAAACAGGCTCTGCCGAGGACGAGAGCCATGAGATGTTCCACCTCTGGGCAAGGCCGGGTCCTGAATCCTGTTGTGCCTGTGAATAGGCTGCAGGGGGACGGTGAAGACTAGCAACAGCTTTCACGGCTGCCACATTCCGTGTGGGACAATGAGCCGGACGTGTGTGTTTTCGGAAACAGTCTCTGCCGAGGACGAGAGCCATGAGATGTTCCTCCTCTGGGCAAGGCCGGGTCCCAGATCCTGTTGTGCCTGTGAATAGGCTGCAGGGGGACGGTGAAGACCAGCAACAGCTTTCAGGGCTGCCACCTTCCGTGTGGGACAAGGAGCCGGATGTGTGCCTTTTCGGAAACAGTCTCTGCCGAGGACGAGAGCCATGAGATGTTCCTCCTCTGGGCAAGCCCGGGTCCCAGATCCTGTTGTGCCTGTGAATAGGCTGCAGGGGGACGGTGAAGACCAGCAACAGCTTTCAGGGCTGCCACCTTCCGTGTGGGAGAAGGAGCCGGACGTGTGCCTTTCTGGAAACAGGCCCTGCCGAGGACGAGAGCCATGAGATGTTCCTCCTCTGGGCAAGCCCGGGTCCCAGATCCTGTTGTGCCTGTGAATAGGCTGCAGGGGGACGGTGAACACCAGCAACAGCATTCACGGCTGCCTCCTTCAGTGTGGGACAAGGAGCCGGACGTGTGCCTTTCTGGAAACAGGCCGTGCCGAGGACGAGAGCCATGAGATGTTCCTCCTCTGGGCAAGCCCGGGTCCTGAATCCTGTTGTGCCTGTGAATAGGCTGCAGGGGGACGGTGAAGACCAGCAACAGCTTTCAGGGCTGCCACCTTCCGTGTGGGACAAGGAGCCGGACGTGTGCCTTTTCGGAAACAGGCTCTGCCGAGGACGAGAGCCATGAGATGTTCCTCCTCTGGGCAAGCCCGGGTCCCAGATCCTGTTGTGCCTGTGAATACGCTGCAGGGGGACGGTGAAGACCAGCAACAGCTTTCAGGGCTGCCACCTTCAGTGTGGGACAAGGAGCCGGATGTGTGCCTTTCTGGAAACAGGCCGTGCCGGGGACGAGAGCCAAGAGATGTTCCTCCTCTGGGCAAGCCCGGGTCCCAGATCCTTTTGTGCCTGTGAATAGGCTGCAGGGGGACGGTGAAGACCAGCAACAGCTTTCAGGGCTGCCACCTTCCGTGTGGGACAAGGAGCCGGACGTGTCCCTTCTCGGAAACAAGCTCTGCCGAGGACGAGAGCCATTAGATGTTCCTCCTCTGGGCAAGGCCGGGTCCCAGATCCTGTTGTGCCTGTGAATAGGCTGCAGGGGGACGGTGAAGACCAGCAACAGCTTTCTGGGCTGCCACCTTCCGTGTGGGAGAAGGAGCCGGATGTGTGCCTTTCTGGAAACAGGCCGTGCCGGGGACGAGAGCCATGAGATGTTCCTCCTCTGGGCAAGCCCGGGTCCTGAATCCTGTTGTGCCTGTGAATAGGCTGCAGGGGGACGGTGAAGACCAGCAACAGCTTTCTGGGCTGCCACCTTCCGTGTGTGAGAAGGAGCCGGATGTGTGCCTTTCTGGAAACAGGCCGTGCCGGGGACGAGAGCCATGAGATGTTCCTCCTCTGGGCAAGCCCCGGTCCTGAATCCTGTTGTGCCTGTGAATAGGCTGCAGGGGGATGGTGAAGACCAGCAACAGCTTTCAGGGCTGCCACCTTCTGTGTGGGACAAGGAGCCGGACTTTTGCCTATCCGGAAAAAAGCTCTGCCGAGGACGAGAGCCATGAGATGTTCCTCCTCTGGGCAAGCCCGCGTCCAAATCCTGTTGTGCCTGTGAATAGGCTGCAGGGGGACGGTGAAGACCAGCAACAGCTTTCAGAGCTGCCACCTTCCGTATGGGACAAGGAGCCGGACGTGTGCATTTTTGGAAACAGGATCTGCCGAGGACGAGAGCCATGAGATGTTCCTCCTCTGGGCAAGCCCGGGTCCCAGATCCTGTTGTGCCTGTGAATAGGCTGCAGGGGGACGGTGAAGACCAGCAACAGCTTCCAGGGCTGTCACCTTCCGTGTGGGACAAGGAGCTGGACGTGTGCCTTTTCGGAAACAAGCTCTGCCGAGGACGAGAGCCATGAGATGTTCCTCCTCTGGGCAAGCCCGGGTCCTGAATCCTGTTGTGCCTGTGAATAGGCTGCAGGGGGACGGTGAAGACCAGCAACAGCTTTCAAGGCTGCCACCTTCCGTGTGGGACAAGGAGCCGGATGTGTGCCTTTTCGGAAACAGGCTCTGACGAGGACGAGAGCCATGAGATGTTCCACCTCTGGGCAAGCCCGGGTCCTGAATCCTGTTGTGCCTGTGAATAGGCTGCAGGGGGACGGTGAAGACCAGCAACAGCTTTCACGGCTGCCACCTTCCGTGTGGGACAAGGAGCCGGACGTGTCTTTCTGGATACAGGCCCTGCCGAGGACGAGAGCCATGAGATGTTCCTCCTCTGGGCAAGCCAGGGTCCAAATCCTATTGTGCCTGGGAATAGGCTGCAGGGGGACGGTGAAGACCAGCAACAGCTTTCAGGGCTGCCACCTTCCGTGTGGGACAAGGAGCCGGATGATTGCCTTTTCGGAAACAGGCTCTGCTGAGGACGAGAGCCATGAGATGTTCCTCCTCTGGGCAAGCCCGGGTCCCAGATCCTGTTGTGCCTGTGAATGGGCCGCAGGGGGACGGTGAAGACCAGCAACAGCTTCCAGGGCTGCCACCTTCCGTGTGGGACAAGGAGCCGGACGTGTGCCTTTTCGGAAACAAGCTCTGCCGAGGACGAGAGCCATGAGATGTTCCTCCTCTGGGCAAGCCCGGGTCCCAGATCCTGTTGTGCCTGTGAATAGGCTGCAGGGGGACGGTGAACACCAGCAACAGCTTTCACGGCTGCCATCTTCACTGTGGGACAAGGAGCCGGACGTGTGCCTTCTCGGAAACAGGATCTGCCGAGGACGAGAGCCATGAGATGTTCCTCCTCTGGGCAAGCCCGGGTCCCAGATCCTGTTGTGCCTGTGAATAGGCTGCAGGGGGACGGTGAAGACCAGCAACAGCTTTCAGGGCTGCCACCTTCCGTGTGGGACAAGGAGCCGGATGAGTGCCTTTTCAGAAACAGGCTCTGCTGACGACGAGAGCCATGAGATGTTCCTCCTCTGGGCAAGCCCGGGTCCCAGATCCTGTTGTGCCTGTGAATAGGCTGCAGGGGGACGGTGAAGACCAGCAACAGCTTTCAGGGCTGCCACCTTCCGTGTGGGACAAGGAGCCGGATGTGTGCCTTTTCGGAAACAGGCTCTGCCGAGGACGAGAGCCATGAGATGTTCCTCCTCTGGGCAAGCCCGGGTCCCAGATCCTGTTGTGCCTGTGAATAGGCTGCAGGGGGACGGTGAAGACCAGCAACAGCTTTCAGGGCTGCCACCTTCCGTGTGGGACAAGGAGCCGGACGTGTGCCTTTTCGGAAACAGGCTCTGCCGAGGACGAGAGCCATGAGATGTTCCTCCTCTGGGCAAGCCCGGGTCCCAGATCCTGTTGTGCCTGTGAATAGGCTGCAGGGGGACGGTGAAGACCAGCAACAGCTTTCAGGGCTGCCACCTTCAGTGTGGGACAAGGAGCCGGATGTGTGCCTTTCTGGAAACAGGCCGTGCCGGGGACGAGAGCCAAGAGATGTTCCTCCTCTGGGCAAGCCCGGGTCCCAGATCCTTTTGTGCCTGTGAATAGGCTGCAGGGGGACGGTGAAGACCAGCAACAGCTTTCAGGGCTGCCACCTTCCGTGTGGGACAAGGAGCCGGACGTGTCCCTTCTCGGAAACAAGCTCTGCCGAGGACGAGAGCCATTAGATGTTCCTCCTCTGGGCAAGGCCGGGTCCCAGATCCTGTTGTGCCTGTGAATAGGCTGCAGGGGGACGGTGAAGACCAGCAACAGCTTTCTGGGCTGCCACCTTCCGTGTGGGAGAAGGAGCCGGATGTGTGCCTTTCTGGAAACAGGCAGTGCCGGGGACGAGAGCCATGAGATGTTCCTCCTCTGGGCAAGGCCGGGTCCCAAATCCTGTTGTGCCTGTGAATAGGCTGCAGGGGGACGGTGAAGACCAGCAACAGCTTTCTGGGCTGCCACCTTCCGTGTGTGAGAAGGAGCCGGATGTGTGCCTTTCTGGAAACAGGCCGTGCCGGGGACGAGAGCCATGAGATGTTCCTCCTCTGGGCAAGCCCCGGTCCTGAATCCTGTTGTGCCTGTGAATAGGCTGCAGGGGGATGGTGAAGACCAGCAACAGCTTTCAGGGCTGCCACCTTCTGTGTGGGACAAGGAGCCGGACTTTTGCCTATCCGGAAAAAAGCTCTGCCGAGGACGAGAGCTATGAGATGTTCCTCCTCTGGGCAAGCCCGCGTCCAAATCCTGTTGTGCCTGTGAATAGGCTGCAGGGGGACGGTGAAGACCAGCAACAGCTTTCAGAGCTGCCACCTTCCGTATGGGACAAGGAGCCGGACGTGTGCATTTTTGGAAACAGGATCTGCCGAGGACGAGAGCCATGAGATGTTCCTCCTCTGGGCAAGCCCGGGTCCCAGATCCTGTTGTGCCTGTGAATAGGCTGCAGGGGGACGGTGAAGACCAGCAACAGCTTCCAGGGCTGTCACCTTCCGTGTGGGACAAGAAGCTGGACGTGTGCCTTTTCGGAAACAAGCTCTGCCGAGGACGAGAGCCATGAGATGTTCCTCCTCTGGGCAAGCCCGGGTCCTGAATCCTGTTGTGCCTGTGAATAGGCTGCAGGGGGACGGTGAAGACCAGCAACAGCTTTCAAGGCTGCCACCTTCCGTGTGGGACAAGGAGCCGGATGTGTGCCTTTTCGGAAACAGGCTCTGACGAGGACGAGAGCCATGAGATGTTCCACCTCTGGGCAAGCCCGGGTCCTGAATCCTGTTGTGCCTGTGAATAGGCTGCAGGGGGATGGTGAAGACCAGCAACAGCTTTCACGGCTGCCACCTTCCGTGTGGGACAAGGAGCCGGACGTGTCTTTCTGGATACAGGCCCTGCCGAGGACGAGAGCCATGAGATGTTCCTCCTCTGGGCAAGCCCGGGTCCAAATCCTATTGTGCCTGGGAATAGGCTGCAGGGGGACGGTGAAGACCAGCAACAGCTTTCAGGGCTGCCACCTTCCGTGTGGGACAAGGAGCCGGATGATTGCCTTTTCGGAAACAGGCTCTGCTGAGGACGAGAGCCATGAGATGTTCCTCCTCTGGGCAAGCCCGGGTCCCAGATCCTGTTGTGCCTGTGAATAGGCCGCAGGGGGACGGTGAAGACCAGCAACAGCTTTCACGGCTGCCACCTTCCGTGTGGGACAAGGAGCCGGACGTGTGCCTTATCGGAAACAAGCTCTGCCGAGGACGAGAGCCATGAGATGTTCCTCCTCTGGGCAAGCCCGGGTCCCAGATCCTGTTGTGCCTGTGAATAGGCTGCAGGGGGACGGTGAACACCAGCAACAGCTTTCACGGCTGCCATCTTCACTGTGGGACAAGGAGCCGGACGTGTGCCTTCTCGGAAACAGGATCTGCCGAGGACGAGAGCCATGAGATGTTCCTCCTCTGGGCAAGCCCGGGTCCTGAATCCTGTTGTGCCTGTGAATAGGCTGCAGGGGGACGGTGAAGACCAGCAACAGCTTTCAGAGCTGCCACCTTCCGTGTGGGACAATGAGCCGGTCTTGTGCCTTTATGGAAACAGGCCCTGCCGAGGACGAGAGCCATGAGATGTTCCTCCTCTGGGCAAGCCCGGGTCCCAGATCCTGTTGTGCCTGTGAATAGGCTGCAGGGGGACAGTGAACACCAGCAACAGCTTTCAAGGCTGCCACCTTCACTGTGGGACAAGGAGCCGGACGTGTGCCTTTCTGGAAACAGGCCGTGCCGAGGACGAGAGCCATGAGATGTTCCTCCTCTGGCCAAGCCCGGGTCCCAGATCCTGTTGTGCCTGTGAATAGGCTGCAGGGGGACGGTGAAGACCAGCAACAGCTTTCAGGGCTGCCACCTTCCGTGTGGGACAAGGAGCCGGACGTGTGCCTTTTCGGAATCAGGCTCTGCCGAGGACGAGAGCCATGAGATGTTCCTCCTCTGGGCAAGCCCGGGTCCCAGATCCTGTTGTGCCTGTGAATAGGCTGCAGGGGGACGGTGAAGACCAGCAACAGCTTTCAGGGCTGCCACCTTCCGTGTGGGACAAGGAGCCGGACGTGTGCCTTTTCGGAATCAGGCTCTGCCGAGGACGAGAGCCATGAGATGTTCCTCCTCTGGGCAAGCCCGGGTCCCAGATCCTGTTGTGCCTGTGAATAGGCTGCAGGGGGACGGTGAAGACCAGCAACAGCTTTCAGGGCTGCCACCTTCCGTGTGGGACAAGGAGCCGGATTTGTGCCTTTTCGGAAACAGGCTCTGCCGAGGACGAGAGCCATGAGATGTTCCTCCTCTGGGCAAGCCCGGGTCCTGAATCCTGTTGTGCCTGTGAATAGGCTGCAGGGGGACGGTGAAGACCAGCAACAGCTTTCAGGGCTGCCACCTTCCGTGTGGGACAAGGAGCCGGATGTGTGCCTTTCTGGAAACAGGCCCTGCCGAGGACGAGAGCCATGAGATGTTCCTCCTCTGGGCAAGCCCCGGTCCTGAATCCTGTTGTGCCTGTGAATAGGCTGCAGGGGGACGGTGAAGACCAGCAACAGGTTTCAGGGCTGCCACCTTCCGTGTGGGACAAGGAGCCGGATGTGTGCCTTTTCGGAAACAGGCTCTGCCGAGGACGAGAGCCATGAGATGTTCCTCCTCTGGGCAAGCCCGGGTCCTGAATCATGTTGTGCCTGTGAATAGGCTGCAGGGGGACGGTGAAGACCAGCAACAGCTTTCAGGGCTGCCACCTTCCGTGTGGGACAAGGAGCCGGACGTGTGCCTTTTCGGAAACAAGCTCTGCCGAGGACGAGAGCCATGAGATGTTCCTCCTCTGGGCAAGCCCGCGTCCAAATCCTGTTGTGCCTGTGAATAGGCTGCAGGGGGACGGTGAAGACCAGCAACAGCTTTCACGGCTGTCACCTTCCGTGTGGGACAAGGAGCCGGACGTGTGCGTTTTCGGAAACAGGCTCTGCCGAGGACGAGAGCCATGAGATGTTCCTCCTCTGGGCAAGCCCGGGTCCTGAATCCTGTTGTGCCTGTGAATAGGCTGCAGGGGGACGGTGAAGACCAGCAACAGCTTTCAAGGCTGCCACCTTCCGTGTGGGACAAGGAGCCGGATGTGTGCCTTTTCGGAAACAGGCTCTGACGAGGACGAGAGCCATGAGATGTTCCACCTCTGGGCAAGCCCGGGTCCTGAATCCTGTTGTGCCTGTGAATAGGCTGCAGGGGGATGGTGAAGACCAGCAACAGCTTTCACGGCTGCCACCTTCCGTGTGGGACAAGGAGCCGGACGTGTCTTTCTGGATACAGGCCCTGCCGAGGACGAGAGCCATGAGATGTTCCTCCTCTGGGCAAGCCCGGGTCCAAATCCTATTGTGCCTGGGAATAGGCTGCAGGGGGACGGTGAAGACCAGCAACAGCTTTCAGGGCTGCCACCTTCCGTGTGGGACAAGGAGCCGGATGATTGCCTTTTCAGAAACAGGCTCTGCTGAGGACGAGAGCCATGAGATGTTCCTCCTCTGGGCAAGCCCGGGTCCCAGATCCTGTTGTGCCTGTGAATAGGCCGCAGGGGGACGGTGAAGACCAGCAACAGCTTCCAGGGCTGCCACCTTCCGTGTGGGACAAGGAGCCGGACGTGTGCCTTTTCGGAAACAAGCTCTGCCGAGGACGAGAGCCATGAGATGTTCCTCCTCTGGGCAAGCCCGGGTCCCAGATCCTGTTGTGCCTGTGAATAGGCTGCAGAGGGACGGTGAACACCAGCAACAGCTTTCACGGCTGCCATCTTCACTGTGGGACAAGGAGCCGGACGTGTGCCTTCTCGGAAACAGGATCTGCCGAGGACGAGAGCCATGAGATGTTCCTCCTCTGGGCAAGCCCGGGTCCCAGATCCTGTTGTGCCTGTGAATAGGCTGCAGGGGGACGGTGAAGACCAGCAACAGCTTTCAGGGCTGCCACCTTCCGTGTGGGACAAGGAGCCGGATGAGTGCCTTTTCAGAAACAGGCTCTGCTGAGGACGAGAGCCATGAGATGTTCCTCCTCTGGGCAAGCCCGGGTCCCAGATCCTGTTGTGCCTGTGAATAGGCTGCAGGGGGACGGTGAAGACCAGCAACAGCTTTCAGGGCTGCCACCTTCCGTGTGGGACAAGGAGCCGGATGTGTGCCTTTTCGGAAACAGGCTCTGCCGAGGACGAGAGCCATGAGATGTTCCTCCTCTGGGCAAGCCCGGGTCCTCAATCCTGTTGTGCCTGTGAATAGGCTGCAGGGGGACGGTGAAGACCAGCAACAGCTTTCAGAGCTGCCACCTTCCGTGTGGGACAATGAGCCGGTCTTGTGCCTTTATGGAAACAGGCCCTGCCGAGGACGAGAGCCATGAGATGTTCCTCCTCTGGGCAAGCCCGGGTCCCAGATCCTGTTGTGCCTGTGAATAGGCTGCAGGGGGACGGTGAAGACCAGCAACAGCTTTCAGGGCTGCCACCTTCCGTGTGGGACAAGGAGCCGGATGTGTGCCTTTTCGGAAACAGGCTCTGCCGAGGACGAGAGCCATGAGATGTTCCTCCTCTGGGCAAGCCCGGGTCCTGAATCCTGTTGTGCCTGTGAATAGGCTGCAGGGGGACGGTGAAGACCAGCAACAGCTTTCAGAGCTGCCACCTTCCTTGTGGAACAATGAGCCGGTCTTGTGCCTTTATGGAAACAGGCCCTGCCGAGGACGAGAGCCATGAGATGTTCCTCCTCTGGGCAAGCCCGGGTCCCAGATCCTGTTGTGCCTGTGAATAGGCTGCAGGGGGACAGTGAACACCAGCAACAGCTTTCACGGCTGCCACCTTCACTGTGGGAGAAGGAGCCGGACGTGTGCCTTTCTGGAAACAGGCCGTGCCGAGGACGAGAGCCATGAGATGTTCCTCCTCTGGCCAAGCCCGGGTCCCAGATCCTGTTGTGCCTGTGAATAGGCTGCAGGGGGACGGTGAAGACCAGCAACAGCTTTCAGGGCTGCCACCTTCCGTGTGGGACAAGGAGCCGGACGTGTGCCTTTTCGGAATCAGGCTCTGCCGAGGACGAGAGCCATGAGATGTTCCTCCTCTGGGCAAGCCCGGGTCCCAGATCCTGTTGTGCCTGTGAATAGGCTGCAGGGGGACGGTGAAGACCAGCAACAGCTTTCAGGGCTGCCACCTTCCGTGTGGGACAAGGAGCCGGACGTGTGCCTTTTCGGAAACAGGCTCTGCCGAGGACGAGAGCCATGAGATGTTCCTCCTCTGGGCAAGCCCGGGTCCTGAATCCTGTTGAGCCTGTGAATAGGCTGCAGGGGGACGGTGAAGACCAGCAACAGCTTTCAGGGCTGCCACCTTCCGTGTGGGACAAGGAGCCGGATGTGTGCCTTTCTGGAAACAGGCCCTGCCGAGGACGAGAGCCATGAGATGTTCCTCCTCTGGGCAAGCCCCGGTCCTGAATCCTGTTGTGCCTGTGAATAGGCTGCAGGGGGACGGTGAAGACCAGCAACAGCTTTCAGGGCTGCCACCTTCCGTGTGGGACAAGGAGCCGGATGTGTGCCTTTTCGGAAACAAGCTCTGCCGAGGACGAGAGCCATGAGATGTTCCTCCTCTGGGCAAGCCCGGGTCCTGAATCCTGTTGTGCCTGTGAATAGGCTGCAGGGGGACGGTGAAGACCAGCAACAGCTTTCAGGGCTGCCACCTTCCGTGTGGGACAAGGAGCCGGACGTGTGCCTTTTCGGAAACAAGCTCTGCCGAGGACGAGAGCCATGAGATGTTCCTCCTCTGGGCAAGCCCGCGTCCAAATCCTGTTGTGCCTGTGAATAGGCTGCAGGGGGACGGTGAAGACCAGCAACAGCTTTCACGGCTGTCACCTTCCGTGTGGGACAAGGAGCCGGACGTGTGCGTTTTCGGAAACAGGCTCTGCCGAGGACGAGAGCCATGAGATGTTCCTCCTCTGGGCAAGCCCGGGTCCTGAATCCTGTTGTGCCTGTGAATAGGCTGCAGGGGGACGGTGAAGACCAGCAACAGCTTTCAAGGCTGCCACCTTCCGTGTGGGACAAGGAGCCGGATGTGTGCCTTTTCGGAAACAGGCTCTGACGAGGACGAGAGCCATGAGATGTTCCACCTCTGGGCAAGCCCGGGTCCTGAATCCTGTTGTGCCTGTGAATAGGCTGCAGGGGGATGGTGAAGACCAGCAACAGCTTTCACGGCTGCCACCTTCCGTGTGGGACAAGGAGCCGGACGTGTCTTTCTGGAAACAGGCCCTGCCGAGGACGAGAGCCATGAGATGTTCCTCCTCTGGGCAAGCCCGGGTCCAAATCCTATTGTGCCTGGGAATAGGCTGCAGGGGGACGGTGAAGACCAGCAACAGCTTCCAGGGCTGCCACCTTCCGTGTGGGACAAGGAGCCGGATGATTGCCTTTTCGGAAACAGGCTCTGCTGAGGACGAGAGCCATGAGATGTTCCTCCTCTGGGCAAGCCCGGGTCCCAGATCCTGTTGTGCCTGTGAATAGGCCGCAGGGGGACGGTGAAGACCAGCAACAGCTTCCAGGGCTGCCACCTTCCGTGTGGGACAAGGAGCCGGACGTGTGCCTTTTCGGAAACAAGCTCTGCCGAGGACGAGAGCCATGAGATGTTCCTCCTCTGGGCAAGCCCGCGTCCAAATCCTGTTGTGCCTGTGAATAGGCTGCAGGGGGACGGTGAAGACCAGCAACAGCTTTCACGGCTGTCACCTTCCGTGTGGGACAAGGAGCCGGACGTGTGCGTTTTCGGA
This sequence comes from Astur gentilis, assembly GCF_929443795.1. Taxonomy (NCBI): domain Eukaryota; kingdom Metazoa; phylum Chordata; class Aves; order Accipitriformes; family Accipitridae; genus Astur; species Astur gentilis. Next base: position 2,105,220 of record NW_026061071.1, read on the forward strand.
AAAAGGCTCTGCCGAGGACGAGAGCCATGAGATGTTCCTCCTCTGGGCAAGCCCGGGTCCTGAATCCTGTTGTGCCTGTGAATAGGCTGCAGGGTGACGGTGAAGACCAGCAACAGCTTTCAAGGCTGCCACCTTCCGTGTGGGACAAGGAGCCGGATGTGTGCCTTTTCGGAAACAGGCTCTGACGAGGACGAGAGCCATGAGATGTTCCACCTCTGGGCAAGCCCGGGTCCTGAATCCTGTTGTGCCTGTGAATAGGCTGCAGGGGGATGGTGAAGACCAGCAACAGCTTTCACGGCTGCCACCTTCCGTGTGGGACAAGGAGCCGGACGTGTCTTTCTGGATACAGGCCCTGCCGAGGACGAGAGCCATGAGATGTTCCTCCTCTGGGCAAGCCCGGGTCCAAATCCTATTGTGCCTGGGAATAGGCTGCAGGGGGACGGTGAAGACCAGCAACAGCTTTCAGGGCTGCCACCTTCCGTGTGGGACAAGGAGCCGGATGATTGCCTTTTCGGAAACAGGCTCTGCTGAGGACGAGAGCCATGAGATGTTCCTCCTCTGGGCAAGCCCGGGTCCCAGATCCTGTTGTGCCTGTGAATAGGCCGCAGGGGGACGGTGAAGACCAGCAACAGCTTCCAGGGCTGCCACCTTCCGTGTGGGACAAGGAGCCGGACGTGTGCCTTTTCGGAAACAAGCTCTGCCGAGGACGAGAGCCATGAGATGTTCCTCCTCTGGGCAAGCCCGGGTCCCAGATCCTGTTGTGCCTGTGAATAGGCTGCAGAGGGACGGTGAACACCAGCAACAGCTTTCACGGCTGCCACCTTCCGTGTGGGACAAGGAGCCGGACGTGTGCCTTCTCGGAAACAGGATCTGCCGAGGACGAGAGCCATGAGATGTTCCTCCTCTGGGCAAGCCCGGGTCCCAGATCCTGTTGTGCCTGTGAATAGGCTGCAGGGGGACGGTGAAGACCAGCAACAGCTTTCAGGGCTGCCACCTTCCGTGTGGGACAAGGAGCCGGATGAGTGCCTTTTCAGAAACAGGCTCTGCTGAGGACGAGAGCCATGAGATGTTCCTCCTCTGGGCAAGCCCGGGTCCCAGATCCTGTTGTGCCTGTGAATAGGCTGCAGGGGGACGGTGAAGACCAGCAACAGCTTTCAGGGCTGCCACCTTCCGTGTGGGACAAGGAGCCGGTCTTGTGCCTTTATGGAAACAGGCCCTGCCGAGGACGAGAGCCATGAGATGTTCCTCCTCTGGGCAAGCCCGGGTCCCAGATCCTGTTGTGCCTGTGAATAGGCTGCAGGGGGACGGTGAAGACCAGCAACAGCTTTCAGGGCTGCCACCTTCCGTGTGGGACAAGGAGCCGGATGTGTGCCTTTTCGGAAACAGGCTCTGCCGAGGACGAGAGCCATGAGATGTTCCTCCTCTGGGCAAGCCCGGGTCCTGAATCCTGTTGTGCCTGTGAATAGGCTGCAGGGGGACGGTGAAGACCAGCAACAGCTTTCAGGGCTGCCACCTTCCGTGTGGGACAAGGAGCCGGACGTGTGCCTTTTCGGAATCAGGCTCTGCCGAGGACGAGAGCCATGAGATGTTCCTCCTCTGGGCAAGCCCGGGTCCCAGATCCTGTTGTGCCTGTGAATAGGCTGCAGGGGGACAGTGAACACCAGCAACAGCTTTCACGGCTGCCACCTTCACTGTGGGAGAAGGAGCCGGACGTGTGCCTTTCTGGAAACAGGCCGTGCCGAGGACGAGAGCCATGAGATGTTCCTCCTCTGGCCAAGCCCGGGTCCCAGATCCTGTTGTGCCTGTGAATAGGCTGCAGGGGGACGGTGAAGACCAGCAACAGCTTTCAGGGCTGCCACCTTCCGTGTGGGACAAGGAGCCGGACGTGTGCCTTTTCGGAATCAGGCTCTGCCGAGGACGAGAGCCATGAGATGTTCCTCCTCTGGGCAAGCCCGGGTCCCAGATCCTGTTGTGCCTGTGAATAGGCTGCAGGGGGACGGTGAAGACCAGCAACAGCTTTCAGGGCTGCCACCTTCCGTGTGGGACAAGGAGCCGGACGTGTGCCTTTTCGGAATCAGGCTCTGCCGAGGACGAGAGCCATGAGATGTTCCTCCTCTGGGCAAGCCCGGGTCCCAGATCCTGTTGTGCCTGTGAATAGGCTGGAGGGGGACGGTGAAGACCAGCAACAGCTTTCAGGGCTGCCACCTTCCGTGTGGGACAAGGAGCCGGACGTGTGCCTTTTCGGAAACAGGCTCTGCCGAGGACGAGAGCCATGAGATGTTCCTCCTCTGGGCAAGCCCGGGTCCTGAATCCTGTTGTGCCTGTGAATAGGCTGCAGGGGGACGGTGAAGACCAGCAACAGCTTTCAGGGCTGCCACCTTCCGTGTGGGACAAGGAGCCGGATGTGTGCCTTTCTGGAAACAGGCCCTGCCGAGGACGAGAGCCATGAGATGTTCCTCCTCTGGGCAAGCCCCGGTCCTGAAGCCTGTTGTGCCTGTGAATAGGCTGCAGGGGGATGGTGAAGACCAGCAACAGCTTTCAGGGCTGCCACCTTCCGTGTGGGACAAGGAGCCGGACGTGTCTTTCTGGATACAGGCCCTGCCGAGGACGAGAGCCATGAGATGTTCCTCCTCTGGGCAAGCCCGGGTCCAAATCCTATTGTGCCTGGGAATAGGCTGCAGGGGGACGGTGAAGACCAGCAACAGCTTTCAGGGCTGCCACCTTCCGTGTGGGACAAGGAGCCGGATGTGTGCCTTTTCGGAAACAGGCTCTGCTGAGGACGAGAGCCATGAGATGTTCCTCCTCTGGGCAAGCCCGGGTCCCAGATCCTGTTGTGCCTGTGAATAGGCCGCAGGGGGACGGTGAAGACCAGCAACAGCTTCCAGGGCTGCCACCTTCCGTGTGGGACAAGGAGCCGGACGTGTGCCTTTTCGGAAACAGGCTCTGCCGAGGACGAGAGCCATGAGATGTTCCTCCTCTGGGCAAGCCCGGGTCCTGAATCCTGTTGTGCCTGTGAATAGGCTGCAGGGGGACGGTGAAGACCAGCAACAGCTTTCAGAGCTGCCACCTTCCGTGTGGGACAATGAGCCGGTCTTGTGCCTTTATGGAAACAGGCCCTGCCGAGGACGAGAGCCATGAGATGTTCCTCCTCTGGGCAAGCCCGGGTCCCAGATCCTGTTGTGCCTGTGAATAGGCTGCAGGGGGACGGTGAAGACCAGCAACAGCTTTCAGGGCTGCCACCTTCCGTGTGGGACAAGGAGCCGGATGTGTGCCTTTTCGGAAACAGGCTCTGCCGAGGACGAGAGCCATGAGATGTTCCTCCTCTGGGCAAGCCCGGGTCCTGAATCCTGTTGTGCCTGTGAATAGGCTGCAGGGGGACGGTGAAGACCAGCAACAGCTTTCAGAGCTGCCACCTTCCGTGTGGGACAATGAGCCGGTCTTGTGCCTTTATGGAAACAGGCCCTGCCGAGGACGAGAGCCATGAGATGTTCCTCCTCTGGGCAAGCCCGGGTCCCAGATCCTGTTGTGCCTGTGAATAGGCTGCAGGGGGACAGTGAACACCAGCAACAGCTTTCACGGCTGCCACCTTCACTGTGGGAGAAGGAGCCGGACGTGTGCCTTTCTGGAAACAGGCCGTGCCGAGGACGAGAGCCATGAGATGTTCCTCCTCTGGCCAAGCCCGGGTCCCAGATCCTGTTGTGCCTGTGAATAGGCTGCAGGGGGACGGTGAAGACCAGCAACAGCTTTCAGGGCTGCCACCTTCCGTGTGGGACAAGGAGCCGGACGTGTGCCTTTTCGGAATCAGGCTCTGCCGAGGACGAGAGCCATGAGATGTTCCTCCTCTGGGCAAGCCCGGGTCCCAGATCCTGTTGTGCCTGTGAATAGGCTGCAGGGGGACGGTGAAGACCAGCAACAGCTTTCAGGGCTGCCACCTTCCGTGTGGGACAAGGAGCCGGACGTGTGCCTTTTCGGAATCAGGCTCTGCCGAGGACGAGAGCCATGAGATGTTCCTCCTCTGGGCAAGCCCGGGTCCCAGATCCTGTTGTGCCTGTGAATAGGCTGCAGGGGGACGGTGAAGACCAGCAACAGCTTTCAGGGCTGCCACCTTCCGTGTGGGACAAGGAGCCGGACGTGTGCCTTTTCGGAAACAGGCTCTGCCGAGGACGAGAGCCATGAGATGTTCCTCCTCTGGGCAAGCCCGGGTCCTGAATCCTGTTGTGCCTGTGAATAGGCTGCAGGGGGACGGTGAAGACCAGCAACAGCTTTCAGGGCTGCCACCTTCCGTGTGGGACAAGGAGCCGGATGTGTGCCTTTCTGGAAACAGGCCCTGCCGAGGACGAGAGCCATGAGATGTTCCTCCTCTGGGCAAGCCCCGGTCCTGAATCCTGTTGTGCCTGTGAATAGGCTGCAGGGGGACGGTGAAGACCAGCAACAGCTTTCAGGGCTGCCACCTTCCGTGTGGGACAAGGAGCCGGATTTGTGCCTTTTCGGAAACAGGCTCTGCCGAGGACGAGAGCCATGAGATGTTCCTCCTCTGGGCAAGCCCGGGTCCCAGATCCTGTTGTGCCTGTGAATAGGCTGCAGGGGGACGGTGAAGACCAGCAACAGCTTTCAGGGCTGCCACCTTCCGTGTGGGACAAGGAGCCGGACGTGTGCCTTTTCGGAAACAAGCTCTGCCGAGGACGAGAGCCATGAGATGTTCCTCCTCTGGGCAAGCCCGCGTCCAAATCCTGTTGTGCCTGTGAATAGGCTGCAGGGGGACGGTGAAGACCAGCAACAGCTTTCACGGCTGTCACCTTCCGTGTGGGACAAGGAGCCGGACGTGTGCGTTTTCGGAAACAGGCTCTGCCGAGGACGAGAGCCATGAGATGTTCCTCCTCTGGGCAAGCCCGGGTCCTGAATCCTGTTGTGCCTGTGAATAGGCTGCAGGGGGACGGTGAAGACCAGCAACAGCTTTCAGAGCTGCCACCTTCCTTGTGGAACAATGAGCCGGTCTTGTGCCTTTATGGAAACAGGCCCTGCCGAGGACGAGAGCCATGAGATGTTCCTCCTCTGGGCAAGCCCGGGTCCCAGATCCTGTTGTGCCTGTGAATAGGCTGCAGGGGGACAGTGAACACCAGCAACAGCTTTCACGGCTGCCACCTTCACTGTGGGAGAAGGAGCCGGACGTGTGCCTTTCTGGAAACAGGCCGTGCCGAGGACGAGAGCCATGAGATGTTCCTCCTCTGGCCAAGCCCGGGTCCCAGATCCTGTTGTGCCTGTGAATAGGCTGCAGGGGGACGGTGAAGACCAGCAACAGCTTTCAGGGCTGCCACCTTCCGTGTGGGACAAGGAGCCGGACGTGTGCCTTTTCGGAAACAGGCTCTGCCGAGGACGAGAGCCATGAGATGTTCCTCCTCTGGGCAAGCCCGGGTCCCAGATCCTGTTGTGCCTGTGAATAGGCTGCAGGGGGACGGTGAAGACCAGCAACAGCTTTCAGGGCTGCCACCTTCCGTGTGGGACAAGGAGCCGGATGTGTGCCTTTCTGGAAACAGGCCCTGCCGAGGACGAGAGCCATGAGATGTTCCTCCTCTGGGCAAGCCCCGGTCCTGAATCCTGTTGTGCCTGTGAATAGGCTGCAGGGGGACGGTGAAGACCAGCAACAGCTTTCAGGGCTGCCACCTTCCGTGTGGGACAAGGAGCCGAATGTGTGCCTTTTCGGAAACAAGCTCTGCCGAGGACGAGAGCCATGAGATGTTCCTCCTCTGGGCAAGCCCGGGTCCTGAATCCTGTTGTGCCTGTGAATAGGCTGCAGGGGGACGGTGAAGACCAGCAACAGCTTTCAGGGCTGCCACCTTCCGTGTGGGACAAGGAGCCGGACGTGTGCCTTTTCGGAAACAAGCTCTGCCGAGGACGAGAGCCATGAGATGTTCCTCCTCTGGGCAAGCCCGCGTCCAAATCCTGTTGTGCCTGTGAATAGGCTGCAGGGGGACGGTGAAGACCAGCAACAGCTTTCACGGCTGTCACCTTCCGTGTGGGACAAGGAGCCGGACGTGTGCGTTTTCGGAAACAGGCTCTGCCGAGGACGAGAGCCATGAGATGTTCCTCCTCTGGGCAAGCCCGGGTCCTGAATCCTGTTGTGCCTGTGAATAGGCTGCAGGGGGACGGTGAAGACCAGCAACAGCTTTCAAGGCTGCCACCTTCCGTGTGGGACAAGGAGCCGGATGTGTGCCTTTTCGGAAACAGGCTCTGACGAGGACGAGAGCCATGAGATGTTCCACCTCTGGGCAAGCCCGGGTCCTGAATCCTGTTGTGCCTGTGAATAGGCTGCAGGGGGATGGTGAAGACCAGCAACAGCTTTCACGGCTGCCACCTTCCGTGTGGGACAAGGAGCCGGACGTGTCTTTCTGGAAACAGGCCCTGCCGAGGACGAGAGCCATGAGATGTTCCTCCTCTGGGCAAGCCCGGGTCCAAATCCTATTGTGCCTGGGAATAGGCTGCAGGGGGACGGTGAAGACCAGCAACAGCTTCCAGGGCTGCCACCTTCCGTGTGGGACAAGGAGCCGGATGATTGCCTTTTCGGAAACAGGCTCTGCTGAGGACGAGAGCCATGAGATGTTCCTCCTCTGGGCAAGCCCGGGTCCCAGATCCTGTTGTGCCTGTGAATAGGCCGCAGGGGGACGGTGAAGACCAGCAACAGCTTCCAGGGCTGCCACCTTCCGTGTGGGACAAGGAGCCGGACGTGTGCCTTTTCGGAAACAAGCTCTGCCGAGGACGAGAGCCATGAGATGTTCCTCCTCTGGGCAAGCCCGCGTCCAAATCCTGTTGTGCCTGTGAATAGGCTGCAGGGGGACGGTGAAGACCAGCAACAGCTTTCACGGCTGTCACCTTCCGTGTGGGACAAGGAGCCGGACGTGTGCGTTTTCGGAAAAAGGCTCTGCCGAGGACGAGAGCCATGAGATGTTCCTCCTCTGGGCAAGCCCGGGTCCTGAATCCTGTTGTGCCTGTGAATAGGCTGCAGGGTGACGGTGAAGACCAGCAACAGCTTTCAAGGCTGCCACCTTCCGTGTGGGACAAGGAGCCGGATGTGTGCCTTTTCGGAAACAGGCTCTGACGAGGACGAGAGCCATGAGATGTTCCACCTCTGGGCAAGCCCGGGTCCTGAATCCTGTTGTGCCTGTGAATAGGCTGCAGGGGGATGGTGAAGACCAGCAACAGCTTTCACGGCTGCCACCTTCCGTGTGGGACAAGGAGCCGGACGTGTCTTTCTGGATACAGGCCCTGCCGAGGACGAGAGCCATGAGATGTTCCTCCTCTGGGCAAGCCCGGGTCCAAATCCTATTGTGCCTGGGAATAGGCTGCAGGGGGACGGTGAAGACCAGCAACAGCTTTCAGGGCTGCCACCTTCCGTGTGGGACAAGGAGCCGGATGATTGCCTTTTCGGAAACAGGCTCTGCTGAGGACGAGAGCCATGAGATGTTCCTCCTCTGGGCAAGCCCGGGTCCCAGATCCTGTTGTGCCTGTGAATAGGCCGCAGGGGGACGGTGAAGACCAGCAACAGCTTCCAGGGCTGCCACCTTCCGTGTGGGACAAGGAGCCGGACGTGTGCCTTTTCGGAAACAAGCTCTGCCGAGGACGAGAGCCATGAGATGTTCCTCCTCTGGGCAAGCCCGGGTCCCAGATCCTGTTGTGCCTGTGAATAGGCTGCAGAGGGACGGTGAACACCAGCAACAGCTTTCACGGCTGCCACCTTCCGTGTGGGACAAGGAGCCGGACGTGTGCCTTCTCGGAAACAGGATCTGCCGAGGACGAGAGCCATGAGATGTTCCTCCTCTGGGCAAGCCCGGGTCCCAGATCCTGTTGTGCCTGTGAATAGGCTGCAGGGGGACGGTGAAGACCAGCAACAGCTTTCAGGGCTGCCACCTTCCGTGTGGGACAAGGAGCCGGATGAGTGCCTTTTCAGAAACAGGCTCTGCTGAGGACGAGAGCCATGAGATGTTCCTCCTCTGGGCAAGCCCGGGTCCCAGATCCTGTTGTGCCTGTGAATAGGCTGCAGGGGGACGGTGAAGACCAGCAACAGCTTTCAGGGCTGCCACCTTCCGTGTGGGACAAGGAGCCGGATGTGTGCCTTTTCGGAAACAGGCTCTGCCGAGGACGAGAGCCATGAGATGTTCCTCCTCTGGGCAAGCCCGGGTCCTGAATCCTGTTGTGCCTGTGAATAGGCTGCAGGGGGACGGTGAAGACCAGCAACAGCTTTCAGAGCTGCCACCTTCCGTGTGGGACAATGAGCCGGTCTTGTGCCTTTATGGAAACAGGCCCTGCCGAGGACGAGAGCCATGAGATGTTCCTCCTCTGGGCAAGCCCGGGTCCCAGATCCTGTTGTGCCTGTGAATAGGCTGCAGGGGGACGGTGAAGACCAGCAACAGCTTTCAGGGCTGCCACCTTCCGTGTGGGACAAGGAGCCGGATGTGTGCCTTTTCGGAAACAGGCTCTGCCGAGGACGAGAGCCATGAGATGTTCCTCCTCTGGGCAAGCCCGGGTCCTGAATCCTGTTGTGCCTGTGAATAGGCTGCAGGGGGACGGTGAAGACCAGCAACAGCTTTCAGGGCTGCCACCTTCCGTGTGGGACAAGGAGCCGGACGTGTGCCTTTTCGGAATCAGGCTCTGCCGAGGACGAGAGCCATGAGATGTTCCTCCTCTGGGCAAGCCCGGGTCCCAGATCCTGTTGTGCCTGTGAATAGGCTGCAGGGGGACAGTGAACACCAGCAACAGCTTTCACGGCTGCCACCTTCACTGTGGGAGAAGGAGCCGGACGTGTGCCTTTCTGGAAACAGGCCGTGCCGAGGACGAGAGCCATGAGATGTTCCTCCTCTGGCCAAGCCCGGGTCCCAGATCCTGTTGTGCCTGTGAATAGGCTGCAGGGGGACGGTGAAGACCAGCAACAGCTTTCAGGGCTGCCACCTTCCGTGTGGGACAAGGAGCCGGACGTGTGCCTTTTCGGAATCAGGCTCTGCCGAGGACGAGAGCCATGAGATGTTCCTCCTCTGGGCAAGCCCGGGTCCCAGATCCTGTTGTGCCTGTGAATAGGCTGCAGGGGGACGGTGAAGACCAGCAACAGCTTTCAGGGCTGCCACCTTCCGTGTGGGACAAGGAGCCGGACGTGTGCCTTTTCGGAATCAGGCTCTGCCGAGGACGAGAGCCATGAGATGTTCCTCCTCTGGGCAAGCCCGGGTCCCAGATCCTGTTGTGCCTGTGAATAGGCTGGAGGGGGACGGTGAAGACCAGCAACAGCTTTCAGGGCTGCCACCTTCCGTGTGGGACAAGGAGCCGGACGTGTGCCTTTTCGGAAACAGGCTCTGCCGAGGACGAGAGCCATGAGATGTTCCTCCTCTGGGCAAGCCCGGGTCCTGAATCCTGTTGTGCCTGTGAATAGGCTGCAGGGGGACGGTGAAGACCAGCAACAGCTTTCAGGGCTGCCACCTTCCGTGTGGGACAAGGAGCCGGATGTGTGCCTTTTCGGAATCAGGCTCTGCCGAGGACGAGAGCCATGAGATGTTCCTCCTCTGGGCAAGCCCGGGTCCCAGATCCTGTTGTGCCTGTGAATAGGCTGCAGGGGGACGGTGAAGACCAGCAACAGCTTTCAGGGCTGCCACCTTCCGTGTGGGACAAGGAGCCGGACGTGTGCCTTTTCGGAATCAGGCTCTGCCGAGGACGAGAGCCATGAGATGTTCCTCCTCTGGGCAAGCCCGGGTCCCAGATCCTGTTGTGCCTGTGAATAGGCTGGAGGGGGACGGTGAAGACCAGCAACAGCTTTCAGGGCTGCCACCTTCCGTGTGGGACAAGGAGCCGGACGTGTGCCTTTTCGGAAACAGGCTCTGCCGAGGACGAGAGCCATGAGATGTTCCTCCTCTGGGCAAGCCCGGGTCCTGAATCCTGTTGTGCCTGTGAATAGGCTGCAGGGGGACGGTGAAGACCAGCAACAGCTTTCAGGGCTGCCACCTTCCGTGTGGGACAAGGAGCCGGATGTGTGCCTTTCTGGAAACAGGCCCTGCCGAGGACGAGAGCCATGAGATGTTCCTCCTCTGGGCAAGCCCCGGTCCTGAAGCCTGTTGTGCCTGTGAATAGGCTGCAGGGGGACGGTGAAGACCAGCAACAGCTTTCAGGGCTGCCACCTTCCGTGTGGGACAAGGAGCCGGATTTGTGCCTTTTCGGAAACAGGCTCTGCCGAGGACGAGAGCCATGAGATGTTCCTCCTCTGGGCAAGCCCGGGTCCTGAATCCTGTTGTGCCTGTGAATAGGCTGCAGGGGGACGGTGAAGACCAGCAACAGCTTTCAGGGCTGCCACCTTCCGTGTGGGACAAGGAGCCGGACGTGTGCCTTTTCGGAAACAAGCTCTGCCGAGGACGAGAGCCATGAGATGTTCCTCCTCTGGGCAAGCCCGCGTCCAAATCCTGTTGTGCCTGTGAATAGGCTGCAGGGGGACGGTGAAGACCAGCAACAGCTTTCACGGCTGTCACCTTCCGTGTGGGACAAGGAGCGGGACGTGTGCGTTTTCGGAAACAGGCTCTGCCGAGGACGAGAGCCATGAGATGTTCCTCCTCTGGGCAAGCCCGGGTCCTGAATCCTGTTGTGCCTGTGAATAGGCTGCAGGGGGACGGTGAAGACCAGCAACAGCTTTCAGAGCTGCCACCTTCCGTGTGGGACAATGAGCCGGTCTTGTGCCTTTATGGAAACAGGCCCTGCCGAGGACGAGAGCCATGAGATGTTCCTCCTCTGGGCAAGCCCGGGTCCCAGATCCTGTTGTGCCTGTGAATAGGCTGCAGGGGGACAGTGAACACCAGCAACAGCTTTCACGGCTGCCACCTTCACTGTGGGAGAAGGAGCCGGACGTGTGCCTTTCTGGAAACAGGCCGTGCCGAGGACGAGAGCCATGAGATGTTCCTCCTCTGGCCAAGCCCGGGTCCCAGATCCTGTTGTGCCTGTGAATAGGCTGCAGGGGGACGGTGAAGACCAGCAACAGCTTTCAGGGCTGCCACCTTCCGTGTGGGACAAGGAGCCGGACGTGTGCCTTTTCGGAATCAGGCTCTGCCGAGGACGAGAGCCATGAGATGTTCCTCCTCTGGGCAAGCCCGGGTCCCAGATCCTGTTGTGCCTGTGAATAGGCTGCAGGGGGACGGTGAAGACCAGCAACAGCTTTCAGGGCTGCCACCTTCCGTGTGGGACAAGGAGCCGGACGTGTGCCTTTTCGGAATCAGGCTCTGCCGAGGACGAGAGCCATGAGATGTTCCTCCTCTGGGCAAGCCCGGGTCCCAGATCCTGTTGTGCCTGTGAATAGGCTGCAGGGGGACGGTGAAGACCAGCAACAGCTTTCAGGGCTGCCACCTTCCGTGTGGGACAAGGAGCCGGACGTGTGCCTTTTCGGAAACAGGCTCTGCCGAGGACGAGAGCCATGAGATGTTCCTCCTCTGGGCAAGCCCGGGTCCTGAATCCTGTTGTGCCTGTGAATAGGCTGCAGGGGGACGGTGAAGACCAGCAACAGCTTTCAGGGCTGCCACCTTCCGTGTGGGAAAAGGAGCCGGATGTGTGCCTTTTCGGAAACAAGCTCTGCCGAGGACGAGAGCCATGAGATGTTCCTCCTCTGGGCAAGCCCCGGTCCTGAATCCTGTTGTGCCTGTGAATAGGCTGCAGGGGGACGGTGAAGACCAGCAACAGCTTTCAGGGCTGCCACCTTCCGTGTGGGACAAGGAGCCGGATTTGTGCCTTTTCGGAAACAGGCTCTGCCGAGGACGAGAGCCATGAGATGTTCCTCCTCTGGGCAAGCCCGGGTCCTGAATCCTGTTGTGCCTGTGAATAGGCTGCAGGGGGACGGTGAAGACCAGCAACAGCTTTCAGGGCTGCCACCTTCCGTGTGGGACAAGGAGCCGGACGTGTGCCTTTTCGGAAACAAGCTCTGCCGAGGACGAGAGCCATGAGATGTTCCTCCTCTGGGCAAGCCCGCGTCCAAATCCTGTTGTGCCTGTGAATAGGCTGCAGGGGGACGGTGAAGACCAGCAACAGCTTTCACGGCTGTCACCTTCCGTGTGGGACAAGGAGCCGGACGTGTGCGTTTTCGGAAACAGGCTCTGCCGAGGACGAGAGCCATGAGATGTTCCTCCTCTGGGCAAGCCCGGGTCCTGAATCCTGTTGTGCCTGTGAATAGGCTGCAGGGGGACGGTGAAGACCAGCAACAGCTTTCAAGGCTGCCACCTTCCGTGTGGGACAAGGAGCCGGATGTGTGCCTTTTCGGAAACAGGCTCTGACGAGGACGAGAGCCATGAGATGTTCCACCTCTGGGCAAGCCCGGGTCCTGAATCCTGTTGTGCCTGTGAATAGGCTGCAGGGGGATGGTGAAGACCAGCAACAGCTTTCACGGCTGCCACCTTCCGTGTGGGACAAGGAGCCGGACGTGTGCGTTTTCGGAAACAGGCTCTGCCGAGGACGAGAGCCATGAGATGTTCCTCCTCTGGGCAAGCCCGGGTCCTGAATCCTGTTGTGCCTGTGAATAGGCTGCAGGGGGACGGTGAAGACCAGCAACAGCTTTCAGGGCTGCCACCTTCCGTGTGGGACAAGGAGCCGGATGTGTGCCTTTTCGGAAACAGGCTCTGCCGAGGACGAGAGCCATGAGATGTTCCTCCTCTGGGCAAGCCCGGGTCCTGAATCCTGTTGTGCCTGTGAATATGCTGCAGGGGGACGGTGAAGACCAGCAACAGCTTTCAGAGCTGCCACCTTCCGTGTGGGACAATGAGCCGGTCTTGTGCCTTTATGGAAACAGGCCCTGCCGAGGACGAGAGCCATGAGATGTTCCTCCTCTGGGCAAGCCCGGGTCCCAGATCCTGTTGTGCCTGTGAATAGGCTGCAGGGGGACGGTGAAGACCAGCAACAGCTTTCAGGGCTGCCACCTTCCGTGTGGGACAAGGAGCCGGACGTGTGCCTTTTCGGAAACAGGCTCTGCCGAGGACGAGAGCCATGAGATGTTCCTCCTCTGGGCAAGCCCGGGTCCTGAATCCTGTTGTGCCTGTGAATAGGCTGCAGGGGGACGGTGAAGACCAGCAACAGCTTTCAGGGCTGCCACCTTCCGTGTGGGACAAGGAGCCGGATGTGTGCCTTTTCGGAAACAAGCTCTGCCGAGGACGAGAGCCATGAGATGTTCCTCCTCTGGGCAAGCCCCGGTCCTGAATCCTGTTGTGCCTGTGAATAGGCTGCAGGGGGACGGTGAAGACCAGCAACAGCTTTCAGGGCTGCCACCTTCCGTGTGGGACAAGGAGCCGGATTTGTGCCTTTTCGGAAACAGGCTCTGCCGAGGACGAGAGCCATGAGATGTTCCTCCTCTGGGCAAGCCCGGGTCCTGAATCCTGTTGTGCCTGTGAATAGGCTGCAGGGGGACGGTGAAGACCAGCAACAGCTTTCAGGGCTGCCACCTTCCGTGTGGGACAAGGAGCCGGACGTGTGCCTTTTCGGAAACAAGCTCTGCCGAGGACGAGAGCCATGAGATGTTCCTCCTCTGGGCAAGCCCGCGTCCAAATCCTGTTGTGCCTGTGAATAGGCTGCAGGGGGACGGTGAAGACCAGCAACAGCTTTCACGGCTGTCACCTTCCGTGTGGGACAAGGAGCCGGACGTGTGCGTTTTCGGAAACAGGCTCTGCCGAGGACGAGAGCCATGAGATGTTCCTCCTCTGGGCAAGCCCGGGTCCTGAATCCTGTTGTGCCTGTGAATAGGCTGCAGGGGGACGGTGAAGACCAGCAACAGCTTTCAAGGCTGCCACCTTCCGTGTGGGACAAGGAGCCGGATGTGTGCCTTTTCGGAAACAGGCTCTGACGAGGACGAGAGCCATGAGATGTTCCACCTCTGGGCAAGCCCGGGTCCTGAATCCTGTTGTGCCTGTGAATAGGCTGCAGGGGGATGGTGAAGACCAGCAACAGCTTTCACGGCTGCCACCTTCCGTGTGGGACAAGGAGCCGGACGTGTGCGTTTTCGGAAACAGGCTCTGCCGAGGACGAGAGCCATGAGATGTTCCTCCTCTGGGCAAGCCCGGGTCCTGAATCCTGTTGTGCCTGTGAATAGGCTGCAGGGGGACGGTGAAGACCAGCAACAGCTTTCAGGGCTGCCACCTTCCGTGTGGGACAAGGAGCCGGATGTGTGCCTTTTCGGAAACAGGCTCTGCCGAGGACGAGAGCCATGAGATGTTCCTCCTCTGGGCAAGCCCGGGTCCTGAATCCTGTTGTGCCTGTGAATAGGCTGCAGGGGGACGGTGAAGACCAGCAACAGCTTTCAGAGCTGCCACCTTCCGTGTGGGACAATGAGCCGGTCTTGTGCCTTTATGGAAACAGGCCCTGCCGAGGACGAGAGCCATGAGATGTTCCTCCTCTGGGCAAGCCCGGGTCCCAGATCCTGTTGTGCCTGTGAATAGGCTGCAGGGGGACGGTGAAGACCAGCAACAGCTTTCAGGGCTGCCACCTTCCGTGTGGGACAAGGAGCCGGATGTGTGCCTTTTCGGAAACAAGCTCTGCCGAGGATGAGAGCCATTAGATGTTCCTCCTCTGGGCAAGCCCGGGTCCCAGATCCTGTTGTGCCTGTGAACAGGCTGCAGGGGGACGGTGAAGACCAGCAACAGCTTTCAGGGCTGCCACCTTCCGTGTGGGACAAGGAGCCGGATGTGTGCCTTTTCGGAAACAGGCTCTGCCGAGGACGAGAGCCATGAGATGTTCCTCCTCGGGGCAAGCCCGGGTCCTGAATCCTGTTGTGCCTGTGAATAGGCTGCAGGGGGACGGTGAAGACCAGCAACAGCTTTCAGGGCTGCCACCTTCCGTGTGGGACAAGGAGCCGGACGTGTGCCTTTTCGGAAACAAGCTCTGCCGAGGACGAGAGCCATTAGATGTTCCTCCTCTGGGCAAGCCCGGCTCCCAGATCCTGTTGTGCCTGTGAATAGGCTGCAGGGGGACGGTGAAGACCAGCAACAGCTTTCAGGGCTGCCACCTTCCGTGTGGGACAAGGAGCCGGACGTGTGCCTTTCTAGAAACAGGCCCTGCCGAGGACGAGAGCCATGAGATGTTCCTCCTCTGGGCAAGCCCGGGTCCCAGATCCTGTTGTGCCTGTGAATAGGCTGCAGGGGGACGGTGAACACCAGTAACAGCATTCACGGCTGCCTCCTTCAGTGTGGGACAAGGAGCCGGACGTGTGCCTTTCTGGAAACAGGCCGTGCCGAGGACGAGAGCCATGAGATGTTCCTCCTCTGGGCAAGCCCGGGTCCTGAATCCTGTTGTGCCTGTGAATAGGCTGCAGGGGGACGGTGAAGACCAGCAACAGCTTTCAGGGCTGCCACCTTCCGTGTGGGACAAGGAGCCGGACGTGTGCCTTTTCGGAATCAGGCTCTGCCGAGGACGAGAGCCATGAGATGTTCCTCCTCTGGGCAAGCCCGCGTCCAAATCCTGTTGTGCCTGTGAATAGGCTGCAGGGGGACGGTGAAGACCAGCAACAGCTTTCAGGGCTGCCACCTTCCGTGTGGGACAAGGAGCCGGACGTGTGCCTTTCTGGAAACAGGCCGTGCCGAGGACGAGAGCCATGAGATGTTCCTCCTCTGGGCAAGCCCGGGTCCTGAATCCTGTTGTGCCTGTGAATAGGCTGCAGGGGGACGGTGAAGACCAGCAACAGCTTTCAGGGCTGCCACCTTCCGTGTGGGACAAGGAGCCGGACGTGTGCCTTTTCGGAAT
Source organism: Astur gentilis (assembly GCF_929443795.1). NCBI lineage: Eukaryota > Metazoa > Chordata > Aves > Accipitriformes > Accipitridae > Astur > Astur gentilis. The sequence continues at coordinate 2,120,946 of NW_026061071.1, forward strand.
CAGGCTCTGCCGAGGACGAGAGCCATGAGATGTTCCTCCTCTGGGCAAGCCCGGGTCCCAGATCCTGTTGTGCCTGTGAATAGGCTGCAGGGGGACGGTGAAGACCAGCAACAGCTTTCAGGGCTGCCACCTTCCGTGTGGGACAAGGAGCCGGACGTGTGCCTTTTCGGAATCAGGCTCTGCCGAGGACGAGAGCCATGAGATGTTCCTCCTCTGGGCAAGCCCGGGTCCCAGATCCTGTTGTGCCTGTGAATAGGCTGCAGGGGGACGGTGAAGACCAGCAACATCTTTCAGGGCTGCCAACTTCCGTGTGGGACAAGGATCCTGACGTGTCCCTTCTCGGAAACAAGCTCTGCCGAGGACGAGAGCCATTAGATGTTCCTCCTCTGGGCAAGGCCGGGTCCCAGATCCTGTTGTGCCTGTGAATAGGCTGCAGGGGGACGGTGAAGACCAGCAACAGCTTTCTGGGCTGCCACCTTCCGTGTGGGAGAAGGAGCCGGATGTGTGCCTTTCTGGAAACAGGCCGTGCCGGGGACGAGAGCCATGAGATGTTCCTCCTCTGGGCAAGCCCGGGTCCTGAATCCTGTTGTGCCTGTGAATAGGCTGCAGGGGGACGGTGAAGACCAGCAACAGCTTTCTGGGCTGCCACCTTCCGTGTGTGAGAAGGAGCCGGATGTGTGCCTTTCTGGAAACAGGCCGTGCCGGGGACGAGAGCCATGAGATGTTCCTCCTCTGGGCAAGCCCCGGTCCTGAATCCTGTTGTGCCTGTGAATAGGCTGCAGGGGGATGGTGAAGACCAGCAACAGCTTTCAGGGCTGCCACCTTCTGTGTGGGACAAGGAGCCGGACTTTTGCCTATCCGGAAACAAGCTCTGCCGAGGACGAGAGCCATGAGATGTTCCTCCTCTGGTAAGCCCGGGTCCTGAATCCTGTTGTGCCTGTGAATAGGCTGCAGGGGGATGGTGAAGACCAGCAACAGCTTTCACGGCTGCCACATTCCGTGTGGGACAAGGAGCCGGACGTGTGCGTTTTCGGAAACAGGCTCTGCCGAGGACGAGAGCCATGAGATGTTCCACCTCTGGGCAAGCCCGGGTCCTGAATCCTGTTGTGCCTGTGAATAGGCTGCAGGGGGACGGTGAAGACCAGCAACAGCTTTCAGGGCTGCCACCTTCCGTGTGGGAGAAGGAGCCGGACGTGTGCCTTTCTGGAAACAGGCCCTGCCGAGGACGAGAGCCATGAGATGTTCCTCCTCTGGGCAAGCCCGGGTCCCAGATCCTGTTGTGCCTGTGAATAGGCTGCAGGGGGACGGTGAACACCAGCAACAGCATTCACGGCTGCCTCCTTCAGTGTGGGACAAGGAGCCGGACGTGTGCCTTTTCGGAATCAGGCTCTGCCGAGGACGAGAGCCATGAGATGTTCCTCCTCTGGGCAAGCCCGCGTCCAAATCCTGTTGTGCCTGTGAATAGGCTGCAGGGGGACGGTGAAGACCAGCAACAGCTTTCTGGGCTGCCACCTTCCGTGTGGGAGAAGGAGCCGGATGTGTGCCTTTCTGGAAACAGGCCGTGCCGGGGACGAGAGCCATGAGATGTTCCTCCTCTGGGCAAGCCCGGGTCCTGAATCCTGTTGTGCCTGTGAATAGGCTGCAGGGGGACGGTGAAGACCAGCAACAGCTTTCTGGGCTGCCACCTTCCGTGTGTGAGAAGGAGCCGGATGTGTGCCTTTCTGGAAACAGGCCGTGCCGGGGACGAGAGCCATGAGATGTTCCTCCTCTGGGCAAGCCCCGGTCCTGAATCCTGTTGTGCCTGTGAATAGGCTGCAGGGGGATGGTGAAGACCAGCAACAGCTTTCAGGGCTGCCACCTTCTGTGTGGGACAAGGAGCCGGACATTTGCCTATCCGGAAAAAAGCTCTGCCGAGGACGAGAGCCATGAGATGTTCCTCCTCTGGGCAAGCCCGCGTCCAAATCCTATTGTGCCTGTGAATAGGCTGCAGGGGGACGGTGAAGACCAGCAACAGCTTTCAGAGCTGCCACCTTCCGTGTGGGACAAGGAGCCGGATGTGTGCCTTTCTGGAAACAGGCCCTGCCGAGGACGAGAGCCATTAGATGTTCCTCCTCTGGGCAAGCCCGGGTCCCAGATCCTGTTGTGCCTGTGAATAGGCTGCAGGGCGACGGTGAAGACCAGCAACAGCTTTCAGGGCTGCCACCTTCCGTGTGGGACAAGGAGCCGGATGTGTGCCTTTTCGGAAACAGGCTCTGCCGAGGACGAGAGCCATGAGATGTTCCTCCTCTGGGCAAGCCCGGGTCCTGAATCCTGTTGTGCCTGTGAATAGGCTGCAGGGGGATGGTGAAGACCAGCAACAGCTTTCACGGCTGCCACATTCCGTGTGGGACAAGGAGCCGGACGTGTGCGTTTTCGGAAACAGGCTCTGCCGAGGACGAGAGCCATGAGATGTTCCACCTCTGGGCAAGCCCGGGTCCTGAATCCTGTTGTGCCTGTGAATAGGCTGCAGGGGGACGGTGAAGACTAGCAACAGCTTTCACGGCTGCCACATTCCGTGTGGGACAATGAGCCGGACGTGTGTGTTTTCGGAAACAGTCTCTGCCGAGGACGAGAGCCATGAGATGTTCCTCCTCTGGGCAAGGCCGGGTCCCAGATCCTGTTGTGCCTGTGAATAGGCTGCAGGGGGACGGTGAAGACCAGCAACAGCTTTCAGGGCTGCCACCTTCCGTGTGGGACAAGGAGCCGGACGTGTGCCTTTTCGGAATCAGGCTCTGCCGAGGACGAGAGCCATGAGATGTTCCTCCTCTGGGCAAGCCCGGGTCCAAATCCTGTTGTGCCTGTGAATAGGCTTCAGGGGGACGGTGAAGACCAGCAACAGCTTTCAGGGCTGCCACCTTCCGTGTGGGACAAGGAGCCGGACGTGTGCCTTTTCGGAAACAAGCTCTGCCGAGGACGAGAGCCATGAGATGTTCCACCTCTGGGCAAGCCCGGGTCCTGAATCCTGTTGTGCCTGTGAATAGGCTGCAGGGGGACGGTGAAGACCAGCAACAGCTTTCAGGGCTGCCACCTTCCGTGTGGGACAAGGAGCCGGACGTGTGCCTTTTCGGAATCAGGCTCTGCCGAGGACGAGAGCCATGAGATGTTCCACCTCTGGGCAAGCCCGGGTCCAAATCCTGTTGTGCCTGTGAATAGGCTGCAGGGGGACGGTGAAGACCAGCAACAGCTTTCAGGGCTGCCACCTTCCGTGTGGGACAATGAGCCGGATGTGTGCCTTTCTGGAAACAGGCCCTGCCGAGGACGAGAGCCATGAGATGTTCCTCCTCTGGGCAAGCCCGGGTCCCAGATCCTGTTGTGCCTGTGAATAGGCTGCAGGGGGACGGTGAAGACCAGCAACAGCTTTCAGGGCTGCCACCTTCAGTGTGGGACAAGGATCCTGACGTGTCCCTTCTCGGAAACAAGCTCTGCCGAGGACGAGAGCCATTAGATGTTCCTCCTCTGGGCAAGGCCGGGTCCCAGATCCTGTTGTGCCTGTGAATAGGCTGCAGGGGGACGGTGAAGACCAGCAACAGCTTTCTGGGCTGCCACCTTCCGTGTGGGAGAAGGAGCCGGATGTGTGCCTTTCTGGAAACAGGCCGTGCCGGGGACGAGAGCCATGAGATGTTCCTCCTCTGGGCAAGCCCGGGTCCTGAATCCTGTTGTGCCTGTGAATAGGCTGCAGGGGGACGGTGAAGACCAGCAACAGCTTTCTGGGCTGCCACCTTCCGTGTGTGAGAAGGAGCCGGATGTGTGCCTTTCTGGAAACAGGCCGTGCCGGGGACGAGAGCCATGAGATGTTCCTCCTCTGGGCAAGCCCCGGTCCTGAATCCTGTTGTGCCTGTGAATAGGCTGCAGGGGGATGGTGAAGACCAGCAACAGCTTTCAGGGCTGCCACCTTCTGTGTGGGACAAGGAGCCGGACTTTTGCCTATCCGGAAACAAGCTCTGCCGAGGACGAGAGCCATGAGATGTTCCTCCTCTGGTAAGCCCGGGTCCTGAATCCTGTTGTGCCTGTGAATAGGCTGCAGGGGGATGGTGAAGACCAGCAACAGCTTTCACGGCTGCCACATTCCGTGTGGGACAAGGAGCCGGACGTGTGCGTTTTCGGAAACAGGCTCTGCCGAGGACGAGAGCCATGAGATGTTCCACCTCTGGGCAAGCCCGGGTCCTGAATCCTGTTGTGCCTGTGAATAGGCTGCAGGGGGACGGTGAAGACCAGCAACAGCTTTCAGGGCTGCCACCTTCCGTGTGGGAGAAGGAGCCGGACGTGTGCCTTTCTGGAAACAGGCCCTGCCGAGGACGAGAGCCATGAGATGTTCCTCCTCTGGGCAAGCCCGGGTCCCAGATCCTGTTGTGCCTGTGAATAGGCTGCAGGGGGACGGTGAACACCAGCAACAGCATTCACGGCTGCCTCCTTCAGTGTGGGACAAGGAGCCGGACGTGTGCCTTTTCGGAATCAGGCTCTGCCGAGGACGAGAGCCATGAGATGTTCCTCCTCTGGGCAAGCCCGCGTCCAAATCCTGTTGTGCCTGTGAATAGGCTGCAGGGGGACGGTGAAGACCAGCAACAGCTTTCTGGGCTGCCACCTTCCGTGTGGGAGAAGGAGCCGGATGTGTGCCTTTCTGGAAACAGGCCGTGCCGGGGACGAGAGCCATGAGATGTTCCTCCTCTGGGCAAGCCCGGGTCCTGAATCCTGTTGTGCCTGTGAATAGGCTGCAGGGGGACGGTGAAGACCAGCAACAGCTTTCTGGGCTGCCACCTTCCGTGTGTGAGAAGGAGCCGGATGTGTGCCTTTCTGGAAACAGGCCGTGCCGGGGACGAGAGCCATGAGATGTTCCTCCTCTGGGCAAGCCCCGGTCCTGAATCCTGTTGTGCCTGTGAATAGGCTGCAGGGGGATGGTGAAGACCAGCAACAGCTTTCAGGGCTGCCACCTTCTGTGTGGGACAAGGAGCCGGACATTTGCCTATCCGGAAAAAAGCTCTGCCGAGGACGAGAGCCATGAGATGTTCCTCCTCTGGGCAAGCCCGCGTCCAAATCCTATTGTGCCTGTGAATAGGCTGCAGGGGGACGGTGAAGACCAGCAACAGCTTTCAGAGCTGCCACCTTCCGTGTGGGACAAGGAGCCGGATGTGTGCCTTTCTGGAAACAGGCCCTGCCGAGGACGAGAGCCATTAGATGTTCCTCCTCTGGGCAAGCCCGGGTCCCAGATCCTGTTGTGCCTGTGAATAGGCTGCAGGGCGACGGTGAAGACCAGCAACAGCTTTCAGGGCTGCCACCTTCCGTGTGGGACAAGGAGCCGGATGTGTGCCTTTTCGGAAACAGGCTCTGCCGAGGACGAGAGCCATGAGATGTTCCTCCTCTGGGCAAGCCCGGGTCCTGAATCCTGTTGTGCCTGTGAATAGGCTGCAGGGGGATGGTGAAGACCAGCAACAGCTTTCACGGCTGCCACATTCCGTGTGGGACAAGGAGCCGGACGTGTGCGTTTTCGGAAACAGGCTCTGCCGAGGACGAGAGCCATGAGATGTTCCACCTCTGGGCAAGCCCGGGTCCTGAATCCTGTTGTGCCTGTGAATAGGCTGCAGGGGGACGGTGAAGACTAGCAACAGCTTTCACGGCTGCCACATTCCGTGTGGGACAATGAGCCGGACGTGTGTGTTTTCGGAAACAGTCTCTGCCGAGGACGAGAGCCATGAGATGTTCCTCCTCTGGGCAAGGCCGGGTCCCAGATCCTGTTGTGCCTGTGAATAGGCTGCAGGGGGACGGTGAAGACCAGCAACAGCTTTCAGGGCTGCCACCTTCCGTGTGGGACAAGGAGCCGGACGTGTGCCTTTTCGGAATCAGGCTCTGCCGAGGACGAGAGCCATGAGATGTTCCTCCTCTGGGCAAGCCCGGGTCCAAATCCTGTTGTGCCTGTGAATAGGCTGCAGGGGGACGGTGAAGACCAGCAACAGCTTTCAGGGCTGCCACCTTCCGTGTGGGACAAGGAGCCGGACGTGTGCCTTTTCGGAAACAAGCTCTGCCGAGGACGAGAGCCATGAGATGTTCCACCTCTGGGCAAGCCCGGGTCCTGAATCCTGTTGTGCCTGTGAATAGGCTGCAGGGGGACGGTGAAGACCAGCAACAGCTTTCAGGGCTGCCACCTTCCGTGTGGGACAAGGAGCCGGACGTGTGCCTTTTCGGAATCAGGCTCTGCCGAGGACGAGAGCCATGAGATGTTCCACCTCTGGGCAAGCCCGGGTCCAAATCCTGTTGTGCCTGTGAATAGGCTGCAGGGGGACGGTGAAGACCAGCAACAGCTTTCAGGGCTGCCACCTTCCGTGTGGGACAATGAGCCGGATGTGTGCCTTTCTGGAAACAGGCCCTGCCGAGGACGAGAGCCATGAGATGTTCCTCCTCTGGGCAAGCCCGGGTCCTGAATCCTGTTGTGCCTGTGAATAGGCTGCAGGGGGACGGTGAAGACCAGCAACAGCTGTCAGGGCTGCCACCTTCCGTGTGGGACAAGGAGCCGGACGTGTGCCTTTTCGGAATCAGGCTCTGCCGAGGACGAGAGCCATTAGATGTTCCTCCTCTGGGCAAGCCCGGGTCCTGAATCCTGTTGTGCCTGTGAACAGGCTGCAGGGCGACGGTGAAGACCAGCAACAGCTTTCAGGGCTGCCACCTTCCGTGTGGGACAAGGAGCCGGATGTGTGCCTTTTCGGAAACAGGCTCTGCCGAGGACGAGAGCCATGAGATGTTCCTCCTCTGGGCAAGCCCGGGTCCTGAATCCTGTTGTGCCTGTGAATAGGCTGCAGGGGGACGGTGAAGACCAGCAACAGCTTTCACGGCTGCCACATTCCGTGTGGGACAAGGAGCCGGACGTGCGCGTTTTCGGAAACAGGCTCTGCCGAGGACGAGAGCCATGAGATGTTCCACCTCTGGGCAAGCCCGGGTCCTGAATCCTGTTGTGCCTGTGAATAGGCTGCAGGGGGACGGTGAAGACCAGCAACAGCTTTCAGGGCTGCCACCTTCCGTGTGGGACAAGGAGCCGGACGTGTCTTTCTGGATATAGGCCCTGCCGAGGACGATAGCCATGAGATGTTCCTCCTCTGGGCAAGCCTGGGTCCCAGATCCTGTTGTGCCTGTGAATAGGCTGCAGGGGGACGGTGAAGACCAGCAACAGCTTTCAGGGCTGCCACCTTCCGTGTGGGACAAGGAGCCGGATGAGTGCCTTTTCGGAAACAGGCTCTGCCGCGGACGAGAGCCATGAGATGTTCCTCCTCTGGGCAAGCCCGGGTCCTGAATCCTGTTGTGCCTGTGAATAGGCTGCAGGGGGACGGTGAAGACCAGCAACAGCTTTCAGGGCTGCCACCTTCCGTGTGGGACAAGGAGCCGGACGTGTGCCTTTTCAGAAACAAGCTGTGCCGAGGATGAGAGCCATGAGATGTTCCTCCTCTGGGCAAGCCCGGGTCCTGAATCCTGTTGTGCCTGTGAATAGGCTGCAGGGGGACGGTGAAGACCAGCAACAGCTTTCAGGGCTGCCACCTTCCGTGTGGGACAAGGAGCCGGACGTGTGCCTTTTCGGAATCAGGCTCTGCCGAGGACGAGATCCATGAGATGTTCCTCCTCTGGGCAAGCCCGGGTCCAGATCCTGTTGTGCCTGTGAATAGGCTGCAGGGGGACGGTGAAGACCAGCAACAGCTTTCAGGGCTGCCACCTTCCGTGTGGGACAATGAGCCGGATGTGTGCCTTTCTGGAAACAGGCCCTGCCGAGGACGAGAGCCATGAGATGTTCCTCCTCTGGGCAAGCCCCGGTCCTGAATCCTGTTGTGCCTGTGAATAGGCTGCAGGGGGACGGTGAAGACCAGCAACAGCTTTCAGGGCTGCCACCTTCCGTGTAGGACAAGGAGCCGGACGTGTCTTTCTGGATAAGGCCCTGCCGAGGAAGAGAGCCATGAGATGTTCCTCCTCTGGGCAAGCCCGCGTCCAAATCCTGTTGTGCCTGTGAATAGGCTGCAGGGGGACGGTGAAGACCAGCAACAGATTTCAGGACTGCCACCTTCTGTGTGGAACAAGGAGCCGGATGTGTGCCTTTTCGGAAACAGGCTCTGCTGAGGACGAGAGCCATGAGATGTTCCTCCTCTGGGCAAGCCCGGGTCCTGAATCCTGTTGTGCCTGTGAATAGGCTGCAGGGGGACGGTGAAGACCAGCAACAGCTTTCAGGGCCTCCACCTTCCGTGTGTGACAAGGAGCCGGACGTGTGCCTTTTCGGAAACAGGATCTGCCGAGGAGGAGAGCCATGAGATGTTCCTCCTCTGGCCAAGCCCGGGTCCCAGATCCTGTTGTGCCTGTGAATAGGCTGCAGGGGGACGGTGAAGACCAGCAACAGCTTTCACGGCTGCCACCTTCCGTGTGGGACAAGGAGCCGGACGTGTGCGTTTTCGGAAACAGGCTCTGCCGAGGACGAGAGCCATGAGATGTTCCACCTCTGGGCAAGCCCCGGTCCTGAATCCTGTTGTGCCTGTGAATAGGCTGCAGGGGGACGGTGAAGACCAGCAACAGCTTTCAGGGCTGCCACCTTCCGTGTGGGACAAGGAGCCGGACGTGTGCCTTTCTGGAAACAGGCCCTGCCGAGGACGAGAGCCATGAGATGTTCCTCCTCTGGGCAAGCCCCGGTCCTGAATCCTGTTGTGCCTGTGAATAGGCTGCAGGGGGACGGTGAACACCAGCAACAGCTTTCAGGGCTGCCACCTTCCGTGTGGGACAAGGAGCCGGAATTCTGCCTTTTCGGAATCAGGTTCTTCCGAGGACGAGAGCCATGAGATGTTCCTCCTCTGGGCAAGCCCGGGTCCCAGATCCTGTTGTGCCTGTGAATAGGCTGCAGGGGGACGGTGAAGACCAGCAACAGCTTCCAGGGCTGCCACCTTCCGTGTGGGACAAGGAGCCGGACGTGTGCCTTTCTGGAAACAGGCCGTGCCGAGGACGAGAGCCATGAGATGTTCCTCCTCTGGGCAAGCCCCGGTCCTGAATCCTGTTGTGCCTGTGAATAGGCTGCAGGGGGACGGTGAACACCAGCAACAGCTTTCAGGGCTGCCACCTTCCGTGTGGGACAAGGAGCCGGAAGTGTGCCTTTTCGGAATCAGGTTCTGCCGAGGACGAGAGCCATGAGATGTTCCTCCTCTGGGCAAGCCCGGGTCCCAGATCCTGTTGTGCCTGTGAATAGGCTGCAGGGGGACGGTGAAGACCAGCAACAGCTTCCAGGGCTGCCACCTTCCGTGTGGGACAAGGAGCCGGACGTGTGCCTTTCTGGAAACAGGCCGTGCCGAGGACGAGAGCCATGAGATGTTCCTCCTCTGGGCAAGCCCGCGTCCAAATCCTGTTGTGCCTGTGAATAGGCTGCAGGGGGACGGTGAAGACCAGCAACAGCTTTCAGGGCTGCCACCTTCCGTGTGGGACAAGGAGCCGGATGTGTGCCTTTTCGGAAACAGGCTCTGCCGAGGACGAGAGCCATGAGATGTTCCTCCTCTGGGCAAGCCCGGGTCCTGAATCCTGTTGTGCCTGTGAATAGGCTGCAGGGGGACGGTGAAGACCAGCAACAGCTTTCAGGGCTGCCACCTTCCGTGTGGGACAAGGAGCCGGACGTGTGCCTTTTCGGAAACAAGCTCTGCCGAGGACGAGAGCCATGAGATGTTCCTCCTCTGGGCAAGCCCGGGTCCCAGATCCTGTTGTGCCTGTGAATAGGCTGCAGGGCAACGGTGAAGACCAGCAACAGCTTTCAGGGCTGCCACCTTCCGTGTGGGACAAGGAGCCGGACGTGTCTTTCTGGATACAGGCCCTGCCGAGGACGAGAGCCATGAGATGTTCCTCCTCTGGGCAAGCCCGGGTCCCAGATCCTGTTGTGCCTGTGAATAGGCTGCAGGGGGACGGTGAAGACCAGCAACAGCTTTCAGGGCTGCCACCTTCCGTGTGGGACAAGGAGCCGGAAGTGTCTTTCTGGAAACAGGCCCTGCCGAGGACGAGAGCCATGAGATGTTCCTCCTCTGGGCAAGCCCGGGTCCCAGATCCTGTTGTGCCTGTGAATAGGCTGCAGGGGGACGGTGAACACCAGCAACAGCTTTCAGGGCTGCCACCTTCCGTGTGGGACAAGGAGCCGGACGTGTCTTTCTGGATACAGGCCCTGCCGAGGACGAGAGCCATGAGATGTTCCTCCTCTGGGCAAGCCCGAGTCCCAGATCCTGTTGTGCCTGTGAATAGGCTGCAGGGGGACGGTGAAGACCAGCAACAGCTTTCAGGGCTGCCACCTTCCGTGTGGGACAAGGAGCCGGACGTGTGCCTTTTCGGAAACAAGCTCTGCCGAGGACGAGAGCCATGAGATGTTCCTCCTCTGGGCAAGCCCGGGTCCTGAATCCTGTTGTGCCTGTGAATAGGCTGCAGGGGGACGGTGAAGACCAGCAACAGCTTTCAGGGCTGCCACCTTCCGTGTGGGACAAGGAGCCGGACGTGTGCCTTTTCGGAAACAAGCTCTGCCGAGGACGAGAGCCATTAGATGTTCCTCCTCTGGACAAGCCCGGGTCCCAGATCCTGTTGTGCCTGTGAATAGGCTGCAGGGGGACGGTGAAGACCAGCAACAGCTTTCACGGCTGCCACATTCCGTGTGGGACAAGGAGCCGGACGTGTGCGTTTTCGGAAACAGGCTCTGCCGAGGACGAGAGCCATGAGATGTTCCACCTCTGGGCAAGCCCCGGTCCTGAATCCTGTTGTGCCTGTGAATAGGCTGCAGGGGGACGGTGAAGACCAGCAACAGCTTCCAGGGCTGCCACCTTCCGTGTGGGACAAGGAGCCGGACGTGTGCCTTTCTGGAAACAGACCGTGCCGAGGACGAGAGCCATGAGATGTTCCTCCTCTGGGCAAGCCCGCGTCCAAATCCTGTTGTGCCTGTGAATAGGCTGCAGGGGGACGGTGAAGACCAGCAACAGCTTTCAGGGCTGCCACCTTCCGTGTGGGACAAGGAGCCGGACGTGTGCGTTTTCGGAAACAGGCTCTGATGAGGACGAGAGCCATGAGATGTTCCTCCTCTGGGCAAGCCCGGGTCCTGAATCCTGTTGTGCCTGTGAATAGGCTGCAGGGGGACGGTGAAGACCAGCAACAGCTTTCAGGGCTGCCACCTTCCGTGTGGGACAAGGAGCCGGACGTGTCTTTCTGGATACAGGCCCTGCCGAGGACGAGAGCCATGAGATGTTCCTCCTCTGGGCAAGCCCGGGTCCCAGATCCTGTTGTGCCTGTGAATAGGCTGCAGGGGGACGGTGAAGACCAGCAACAGCTTTCAGGGCTGCCACCTTCCGTGTGGGACAAGGAGCCGGAAGTGTCTTTCTGGAAACAGGCCCTGCCGAGGACGAGAGCCATGAGATGTTCCTCCTCTGGGCAAGCCCGGGTCCCAGATCCTGTTGTGCCTGTGAATAGGCTGCAGGGGGACGGTGAAGACCAGCAACAGCTTTCAGGGCTGCCACCTTCTGTGTGGGACAAGGAGCCGGACGTGTCTTTCTGGATACAGGCCCTGCCGAGGACGAGAGCCATGAGATGTTCCTCCTCTGGGCAAGCCCGAGTCCCAGATCCTGTTGTGCCTGTGAATAGGCTGCAGGGCGACGGTGAAGACCAGCAACAGCTTTCAGGGCTGCCACCTTCCGTGTGGGACAAGGAGCCGGACGTGTGCCTTTTCGGAAACAATCTCTGCCGAGGACGAGAGCCATTAGATCTTCCTCCTCTGGGCAAGCCCGGGTCCCAGATCCTGTTGTGCCTGTGAATAGGCTGCAGGGGGACGGTGAAGACCAGCAACAGCTTTCACGGCTGCCACATTCCGTGTGGAACAAGGAGCCGGACGTGTGCGTTTTCGGAAACAGGCTCTGCCGAGGACGAGAGCCATGAGATGTTCCACCTCTGGGCAAGCCCCGGTCCTGAATCCTGTTGTGCCTGTGAATAGGCTGCAGGGGGACGGTGAAGACCAGCAACACCTTTCAGGGCTGCCACCTTCCGTGTGGGACAAGGAGCCGGATGTGTGCCTTTCTGGAAACAGGCCCTGCCGAGGACGAGAGCCATGAGATGTTCCTCCTCTGGGCAAGCCCCGGTCCTGAATCCTGTTGTGCCTGTGAATAGGCTGCAGGGGGACGGTGAAGACCAGCAACAGCTTTCAGGGCTGCCACCTTCCGTGTGGGACAAGGAGCCGGACGTGTGCCTTTTCGGAAACAGGATCTGCCGAGGACGAGAGCCATGAGATGTTCCTCCTCTGGGCAAGCCCGGGTCCCAGATCCTGTTGTGCCTGTGAATAGGCTGCAGGGGGACGGTGAAGACCAGCAACAGCTTCCAGGGCTGCCACCTTCCGTGTGGGACAAGGAGCCGGACGTGTGCCTTTCTGGAAACAGGCCGTGCCGAGGACGAGAGCCATGAGATGTTCCTCCTCTGGGCAAGCCCGCGTCCAAATCCTATTGTGCCTGTGAATAGGCTGCAGGGGGACGGTGAAGACCAGCAACAGCTTTCAGGGCTGCCACCTTCCGTGTGGGACAAGGAGCCGGATGTGTGCCTTTTCGGAAACAGGCTCTGCCGAGGACGAGAGCCATGAGATGTTCCTCCTCTGGGCAAGCCCGGGTCCTGAATCCTGTTGTGCCTGTGAATAGGCTGCAGGGGGACGGTGAAGACCAGCAACAGCTTTCAGGGCTGCCACCTTCCGTGTGGGACAAGGAGCCGGATGAGAGCCTTTTCGGAAACAGGCTCTGCCGAGGAAGAGAGCCATGAGATGTTCCACCTCTGGGCAAGCCCGGGTCCTGAATCCTGTTGTGCCTGTGAATAGGCTGCAGGGGGACGGTGAAGACCAGCAACAGCTTTCAGGGCTGCCACCTTCCGTGTGGGACAAGGAGCCGGACGTGTCTTTCTGGATACAGGCCCTGCCGAGGACGAGAGCCATGAGATGTTCCTCCTCTGGGCAAGCCCGGGTCCCAGATCCTGTTGTGCCTGTGAATAGGCTGCAGGGGGACGGTGAAGACCAGCAACAGCTTTCAGGGCTGCCACCTTCCGTGTGGGACAAGGAGCCGGAAGTGTCTTTCTGGAAACAGGCCCTGCCGAGGACGAGAGCCATGAGATGTTCCTCCTCTGGGCAAGCCCGGGTCCCAGATCCTGTTGTGCCTGTGAATAGGCTGCAGGGCGACGGTGAAGACCAGCAACAGCTTTCAGGGCTGCCACCTTCCGTGTGGGACAAGGAGCCGGACGTGTCTTTCTGGATACAGGCCCTGCCGAGGACGAGAGCCATTAGATGTTCCTCCTCTGGGCAAGCCCGAGTCCCAGATCCTGTTGTGCCTGTGAATAGGCTGCAGGGGGACGGTGAAGACCAGCAACAGCTTTCAGGGCTGCCACCTTCCGTGTGGGACAAGGAGCCGGATGTGTGCCTTTTCGGAAACAGGCTCTGCCGAGGACGAGAGCCATGAGATGTTCCTCCTCTGGGCAAGCCCGGGTCCTGAATCCTGTTGTGCCTGTGAATAGGCTGCAGGGGGACGGTGAAGACCAGCAACAGCTTTCAGGGCTGCCACCTTCCGTGTGGGACAAGGAGCCGGACGTGTGCCTTTCTGGAAACAGGCCGTGCCGAGGACGAGAGCCATGAGATGTTCCTCCTCTGGGCAAGCCCGGGTCCCAGATCCTGTTGTGCCTGTGAATAGGCTGCAGGGGGACGGTGAAGACCAGCAACAGCTTTCAGGGCTGCCACCTTCCGTGTGGGACAAGGAGCCGGACGTGTGCCTTTTCGGAAACAGGCTCTGCCGAGGACGAGAGCCATGAGATGTTCCTCCTCTGGGCAAGCCCGCCTCCAAATCCTGTTGTGCCTGTGAATAGGCTGCAGGGGGACGGTGAAGACCAGCAACAGCTTTCAGGGCTGCCACCTTCCGTGTGGGACAAGGAGCCGGACGTGTGCCTTTCTGGAAACAGGCCCTGCCGAGGACGAGAGCCATGAGATGTTCCTCCTCTGGGCAAGCCCCGGTCCTGAATCCTGTTGTGCCTGTGAATAGGCTGCAGGGGGACGGTGAAGACCAGCAACAGCTTTCAGGGCTGCCACCTTCCGTGTAGGACAAGGAGCCGGACGTGTCTTTCTGGATAAGGCCCTGCCGAGGACGAGAGCCATGAGATGTTCCTCCTCTGGGCAAGCCCGCGTCCAAATCCTGTTGTGCCTGTGAATAGGCTGCAGGGGGACGGTGAAGACCAGCAACAGATTTCAGGACTGCCACCTTCCGTGTGGAACAAGGAGCCGGATGTGTGCCTTTTCGGAAACAGGCTCTGCTGAGGACGAGAGCCATGAGATGTTCCTCCTCTGGGCAAGCCCGCGTCCAAATCCTGTTGTGCCTGTGAATAGGCTGCAGGGGGACGGTGAAGACCAGCAACAGCTTTCAGGGCTGCCACCTTCCGTGTGGGACAAGGAGCCGGACGTGTGCCTTTTCGGAAACAAGCTCTGCCGAGGACGAGAGCCATTAGATGTTCCTCCTCTGGGCAAGCCCGGGTCCCAGACCCTGTTGTGCCTGTGAATAGGCTGCAGGGGGACGGTGAAGACCAGCAACAGCTTTCACGGCTGCCACATTCCGTGTGGGACAAGGAGCCGGACGTGTGCGTTTTCGGAAACAAGCTCTGCCGAGGACGAGAGCCATGAGATGTTCCTCCTCTGGGCAAGCCCGCGTCCAAATCCTGTTGTGCCTGTGAATAGGCTGCAGGGGGACGGTGAAGACCAGCAACAGCTTTCAGGGCTGCCACCTTCCGTGTGGGACAAGGAGCCGGATGTGTGCCTTTCTGGAAACAGGCCCTGCCGAGGACGAGAGCCATGAGATGTTCCTCCTCTGGGCAAGCCCCGGTCCTGAATCCTGTTGTGCCTGTGAATAGGCTGCAGGGGGACGGTGAAGACCAGCAACAGCTTTCAGGGCTGCCACCTTCCGTGTGGGACAAGGAGCCGGACGTGTGCATTTTCGGAAACAGGATCTGCCGAGGACGAGAGCCATGAGATGTTCCTCCTCTGGGCAAGCCCGGGTCCCAGATCCTGTTGTGCCTGTGAATAGGCTGCAGGGGGACGGTGAAGACCAGCAACAGCTTCCAGGGCTGCCACCTTCCGTGTGGGACAAGGAGCCGGACGTGTGCCTTTCTGGAAACAGGCCGTGCCGAGGACGAGAGCCATGAGATGTTCCTCCTCTGGCCAAGCCCACGTCCAAATCCTGTTGTGCCTGTGAATAGGCTGCAGGGGGACGGTGAAGACCAGCAACAGCTTTCAGGGCTGCCACCTTCCGTGTGGGACAAGGAGCCGGATGTGTGCCTTTTCGGAAACAGGCTCTGCCGAGGACGAGAGCCATGAGATGTTCCTCCTCTGGGCAAGCCCGGGTCCTGAATCCTGTTGTGCCTGTGAATAGGCTGCAGGGGGACGGTGAAGACCAGCAACAGCTTTCAGGGCTGCCACCTTCCGTGTGGGACAAGGAGCCGGACGTGTGCCTTTTCGGAAACAAGCTCTGCCGAGGACGAGAGCCATGAGATGTTCCTCCTCTGGGCAAGCCCGGGTCCCAGATCCTGTTGTGCCTGTGAATAGGCTGCAGGGCGACGGTGAAGACCAGCAACAGCTTTCAGGGCTGCCACCTTCCGTGTGGGACAAGGAGCCGGATGTGTGCCTTTTCGGAAACAGGCTCTGCCGAGGACGAGAGCCATGAGATGTTCCTCCTCTGGGCAAGCCCGCGTCCAAATCCTGTTGTGCCTGTGAATAGGCTGCAGGGGGACGGTGAAGACCAGCAACAGCTTTCAGGGCTGCCACCTTCCGTGTGGGACAAGGAGCCGGACGTGTGCGTTTTCGGAAACAGGCTCTGCCGAGGACAAGAGCCATGAGATGTTCCACCTCTGGGCAAGCCCGGGTCCTGAATCCTGTTGTGCCTGTGAATAGGCTGCAGGGGGACGGTGAAGACCAGCAACAGCTTTCAGGGCTGCCACCTTCCGTGTGGGACAAGGAGCCGGACGTGTCTTTCTGGATACAGGCCCTGCCGAGGACGAGAGCCATGAGATGTTCCTCCTCTGGGCAAGCCCGGGTCCCAGATCCTGTTGTGCCTGTGAATAGGCTGCAGGGGGACGGTGAACACCAGCAACAGCTTTCACGGCTGCCACCTTCACTGTGGGACAAGGAGCCGGACGTGTGCCTTTCTGGAAACAGGCCGTGCCGAGGACGAGAGCCATGAGATGTTCCTCCTCTGGGCAAGCCCGGGTCCCAGATCCTGTTGTGCCTGTGAATAGGCTGCAGGGGGACGGTGAAGACCAGCAACAGCTTTCAGGGCTGCCACCTTCCGTGTGGGACAAGGAGCCGGACGTGTGCCTTTTCGGAAAGAAGCTTTGCCGAGGACGAGAGCCATGAGATGTTCCTCCTCTGGGCAAGCCCGGGTCCCAGATCCTGTTGTGCCTGTGAATAGGCTGCAGGGGGACGGTGAAGACCAGCAACAGCTTCCAGGGCTGCCACCTTCCGTGTGGGACAAGGAGCCGGACGTGTGCCTTTCTGGAAACAGGCCGTGCCGAGGACGAGAGCCATGAGATGTTCCTCCTCTGGGCAAGCCCACGTCCAAATCCTGTTGTGCCTGTGAATAGGCTGCAGGGGGACGGTGAAGACCAGCAACAGCTTTCAGGGCTGCCACCTTCCGTGTGGGACAAGGAGCCGGATGTGTGCCTTTTCGGAAACAGGCTCTGCCGAGGACGAGAGCCATGAGATGTTCCTCCTCTGGGCAAGCCCGGGTCCTGAATCCTGTTGTGCCTGTGAATAGGCTGCAGGGGGACGGTGAAGACCAGCAACAGCTTTCAGGGCTGCCACCTTCCGTGTGGGACAAGGAGCCGGACGTGTGCCTTTTCGGAAACAAGCTCTGCCGAGGACGAGAGCCATGAGATGTTCCTCCTCTGGGCAAGCCCGGGTCCCAGATCCTGTTGTGCCTGTGAATAGGCTGCAGGGCGACGGTGAAGACCAGCAACAGCTTTCAGGGCTGCCACCTTCCGTGTGGGACAAGGAGCCGGATGTGTGCCTTTTCGGAAACAGGCTCTGCCGAGGACGAGAGCCATGAGATGTTCCTCCTCTGGGCAAGCCCGCGTCCAAATCCTGTTGTGCCTGTGAATAGGCTGCAGGGGGACGGTGAAGACCAGCAACAGCTTTCAGGGCTGCCACCTTCCGTGTGGGACAAGGAGCCGGACGTGTGCGTTTTCGGAAACAGGCTCTGCCGAGGACAAGAGCCATGAGATGTTCCACCTCTGGGCAAGCCCGGGTCCTGAATCCTGTTGTGCCTGTGAATAGGCTGCAGGGGGACGGTGAAGACCAGCAACAGCTTTCAGGGCTGCCACCTTCCGTGTGGGACAAGGAGCCGGACGTGTCTTTCTGGATACAGGCCCTGCCGAGGACGAGAGCCATGAGATGTTCCTCCTCTGGGCAAGCCCGGGTCCCAGATCCTGTTGTGCCTGTGAATAGGCTGCAGGGGGACGGTGAACACCAGCAACAGCTTTCACGGCTGCCACCTTCACTGTGGGACAAGGAGCCGGACGTGTGCCTTTCTGGAAACAGGCCGTGCCGAGGACGAGAGCCATGAGATGTTCCTCCTCTGGGCAAGCCCGGGTCCCAGATCCTGTTGTGCCTGTGAATAGGCTGCAGGGGGACGGTGAAGACCAGCAACAGCTTTCAGGGCTGCCACCTTCCGTGTGGGACAAGGAGCCGGACGTGTGCCTTTTCGGAAAGAAGCTTTGCCGAGGACGAGAGCCATGAGATGTTCCTCCTCTGGGCAAGCCCGCGTCCAAATCCTGTTGTGCCTGTGAATAGGCTGCAGGGGGACGGTGAAGACCAGCAACAGCTTTCAGGGCTGCCACCTTCCGTGTGGGACAATGAGCCGGATGTGTGCCTTTCTGGAAACAGGCCCTGCCGAGGACGAGAGCCATGAGATGTTCCTCCTCTGGGTAAGCCCCGGACCTGAATCCTGTTGTGCCTGTGAATAGGCTGCAGGGGGACGGTGAAGACCAGCAACAGCTTTCAGGGCTGCCACCTTCCGTGTGGGACAAGGATCCGGACGTTTCTTTCTGGATACAGGCCCTGCCGAGGACGAGAGCCATGAGATGTTCCTCCTCTGGGCAAGCCCGGGTCCCAGATCCTGTTGTGCCTGTGAATAGGCTGCAGGGGAACGGTGAAGACCAGCAACAGCTTTCAGGGCTGCCACCTTCCGTGTGGGACAAGGAACCGGATGAGTGCTTTTCGGAAACAGGCTCTGCCGAGGACGAGAGCCATGAGATGTTCCTCCTCTGGGCAAGCCCGGGTCCCAGATCCTGTTGTGCCTGTGAATAGGCTGCAGGGGGACGGTGAAGACCAGCAACAGCTTTCAGGGCTGCCACCTTCCGTGTGGGACAATGAGCCGGATGTGTGCCTTTCTGGAAACAGGCCCTGCCGAGGACGAGAGCCATGAGATGTTCCTCCTCCGGGCAAGCCCCGGTCCTGAATCCTGTTGTGCCTGTGAATAGGCTGCAGGGGGACGGTGAGGACAAGCAACAGCTTTCAGGGCTGCCACCTTCCGTGTGGGACAAGGAGCCGGACGTGTGCCTTTTCGGAATCAGGCTCTGCCGAGGACGAGAGCCATGAGATGTTCCTCCTCTGGGCAAGCCCGGGTCCCAGATCCTGTTGTGCCTGTGAATAGGCTGCAGGGCGACGGTGAAGACCAGCAACAGCTTTCAGGGCTGCCACCTTCCGTGTGGGACAAGGAGCCGGATGTGTGCCTTTTCGGAAACAGGCTCTGCCGAGGACGAGAGCCATGAGATGTTCCTCCTCTGGGCAAGCCCGCGTCCAAATCCTGTTGTGCCTGTGAATAGGCTGCAGGGGGACGGTGAAGACCAGCAACAGCTTTCAGGGCTGCCACATTCCGTGTGGGACAAGGAGCCGGACGTGTGCCTTTTCGGAAACAGGCTCTGCCGAGGACGAGAGCCATGAGATGTTCCACCTCTGGGCAAGCCCGGGTCCTGAATCCTGTTGTGCCTGTGAATAGGCTGCAGGGGGACGGTGAAGACCAGCAACAGCTTTCAGGGCTGCCACCTTCCGTGTGGGACAAGGATCCGGACGTGTGCCTTTTCGGAAACAAGCTCTGCCGAGGACGAGAGCCATGAGATGTTCCTCCTCTGGGCAAGCCCGGCTCCCAGATCCTGTTGTGCCTGTGAATAGGCTGCAGGGGGACGGTGAAGACCAGCAACAGCTTCCAGGGCTGCCACCTTCCGTGTGGGACAAGGAGCCGGACGTGTGCCTTTCTGGAAACAGGCCCTGCCGAGGACGAGAGCCATGAGATGTTCCTCCTCTGGGCAAGCCCGGGTCCCAGATCCTGTTGTGCCTGTGAATAGGCTGCAGGGGGACGGTGAACACCAGCAACAGCATTCACGGCTGCCTCCTTCAGTGTGGGACAAGGAGCCGGACGTGTGCCTTTCTGGAAACAGGCCGTGCCGAGGACGAGAGCCATGAGATGTTCCTCCTCTGGGCAAGCCCGGGTCCTGAATCCTGTTGTGCCTGTGAATAGGCTGCAGGGGGACGGTGAAGACCAGCAACAGCTTTCAGGGCTGCCACCTTCCGTGTGGGACAAGGAGCCGGACGTGTGCCTTTTCGGAATCAGGCTCTGCCGAGGACGAGAGCCATGAGATGTTCCTCCTCTGGGCAAGCCCGCGTCCAAATCCTGTTGTGCCTGTGAATAGGCTGCAGGGGGACGGTGAAGACCAGCAACAGCTTTCAGGGCTGCCACCTTCCGTGTGGGACAAGGAGCCGGACGTGTGCCTTTTCGGAAACAGGCTCTGCCGAGGACGAGAGCCATGAGATGTTCCTCCTCTGGGCAAGCCCGGGTCCCAGATCCTGTTGTGCCTGTGAATAGGCTGCAGGGGGACGGTGAAGACCAGCAACAGCTTTCAGGGCTGCCACCTTCAGTGTGGGACAAGGAGCCGGATGTGTGCCTTTCTGGAAACAGGCCGTGCCGGGGACGAGAGCCAAGAGATGTTCCTCCTCTGGGCAAGCCCGGGTCCCAGATCCTTTTGTGCCTGTGAATAGGCTGCAGGGGGACGGTGAAGACCAGCAACAGCTTTCAGGGCTGCCACCTTCCGTGTGGGACAAGGAGCCGGACGTGTGCCTTTTCGGAATCAGGCTCTGCCGAGGACGAGAGCCATGAGATGTTCCTCCTCTGGGCAAGCCCGGGTCCCAGATCCTGTTGTGCCTGTGAATAGGCTGCAGGGGGACGGTGAAGACCAGCAACATCTTTCAGGGCTGCCAACTTCCGTGTGGGACAAGGATCCTGACGTGTCCCTTCTCGGAAACAAGCTCTGCCGAGGACGAGAGCCATTAGATGATCCTCCTCTGGGCAAGGCCGGGTCCCAGATCCTGTTGTGCCTGTGAATAGGCTGCAGGGGGACGGTGAAGACCAGCAACAGCTTTCTGGGCTGCCACCTTCCGTGTGGGAGAAGGAGCCGGATTTGTGTCTTTCTGGAAACAGGCCGTGCCGGGGACGAGAGCCATGAGATGTTCCTCCTCTGGGCAAGCCCGGGTCCCAGATCCTGTAGTGCCTGTGAATAGGCTGCAGGGGGACGGTGAAGACCAGCAACAGCTTTCTGGGCTGCCACCTTCCGTGTGTGAGAAGGAGCCGGAAGTGTGCCTTTCTGGAAACAGGCCGTGCCGGGGACGAGAGCCATGAGATGTTCCTCCTCTGGGCAAGCCCCGGTCCTGAATCCTGTTGTGCCTGTGAATAGGCTGCAGGGGGATGGTGAAGACCAGCAACAGCTTTCAGGGCTGCCACCTTCCGTGTGGGACAAGGAGCCGGACTTTTGCCTATCCGGAAACAAGCTCTGCCGAGGACGAGAGCCATGAGATGTTCCTCCTCTGGGCAAGCCCGGGTCCTGAATCCTGTTGTGCCTGTGAATAGGCTGCAGGGGGACGGTGAACACCAGCAGCAGATTTCACGGCTGCAACCTTCCGTGTGGGACAAGGAGCCGGACGTGTCTTTCTGGATACAGGCCCTGCCGAGGACGAGAGCCATGAGATGTTCCTCCTCTGGGCAAGGCCGGGTCCCAGATCCTGTTGTGCCTGTGAATAGGCTGCAGGGGGATGGTGAAGACCAGCAACAGCTTTCATGTCTGCCACCTTCCTTGTGGGACAAGGAGCCGGACGTGTGCCTTTTCGGAATCAGGATCTGCCGAGGATGAGAGCCATGAGATGTTCCTCCTCTGGGCAAGCCCGGGTCCAAATCCTGTTGTGCCTGTGAATAGGCTGCAGGGGGACGGTGAAGACCAGCAACAGCTTCCAGGGCTGCCACCTTCCGTGTGGGACAATGAGCCGGATGAGTGCCTTTCTGGAAACAGGCCCTGCCGAGGACGAGAGCCATGAGATGTTCCTCCTCTGGGCAAGCCCCGGTTCTGAATCCTGTTGTGCCTGTGAATAGGCTGCAGGGGGACGGTGAAGACCAGCAACAGCTTTCAGGGCTGCACCTTCCGTGTGGGACAAGGAGCCGGACGTGTCTTTCTGGATACAGGCCCTGCCGAGGACGAGAGCCATTAGATGTTCCTCCTCTGGGCAAGCGCGGGTCCCAGATCCTGTTGTGCCTGTGAACAGGCTGCAGGGGGACGGTGAAGACCAGCAACAGCTTCCAGGGCTGCCACCTTCCGTGTGGGACAAGGAGCCGGACGTGTGCCTTTCTGGAAACAGGCCGTGCTGAGGACGAGAGCCATGAGATGTTCCTCCTCTGGGCAAGCCCGGGTCCCAGATCCTGTTGTGCCTGTGAATAGGCTGCAGGGGGACGGTGAAGACCAGCAACAGCTTTCAGGGCTGCCACCTTCCGTGTGGGACAAGGAGCCGGATGTGTGCCTTTTCGGAATCAGGCTCTGCCGAGGACAAGAGCCATGAGATGTTCCTCCTCTGGGCAAGCCCCGGTTCTGAATCCTGTTGTGCCTGTGAATAGGCTGCAGGGGGACGGTGAAGACCAGCAACAGCTTTCAGGGCTGCCACCTTCCGTGTGGGACAATGAGCCGGATGTGTGCCTTTCTGGAAACAGGCCCTGCCGAGGACGAGAGCCATGAGATGTTCCTCCTCTGGGCAAGCCCCGGTTCTGAATCCTGTTGTGCCTGTGAATAGGCTGCAGGGGGACGGTGAAGACCAGCAACAGCTTTCAGGGCTGCCACCTTCCGTGTGGGACAAGGAGCCGGATGAGTGCCTTTTCGGAAACAGGCTCTGCCGAAGACGAGAGCCATGAGATGTTCCTCCTCTGGGCAAGCCCGGGCCCAAATCCTGTTGTGCCTGTGAATAGGCTGCAGGGGGACGGTGAAGACCAGCAACAGCTTTCAGGGCTGCCACCTTCCGTGTGGGACAATGAGCCGGTCTTGTGCCTTTCTGGAAACAGGCCCTGCCGAGGACGAGAGCCATGAGATGTTCCTCCTCTGGGCAAGCCCGGGTCCCAGGTCCTGTTGTGCCTGTGAATAGGCTGCAGGGGGACGGTGAAGACCAGCAACAGCTTCCAGGGCTGCCACCTTCCGTGTGGGACAAGGAGCCGGACGTGTGCCTTTTCGGAAACAAGCTCTGCCGAGGATGAGAGCCATGAGATGTTCCTCCTCTGGGCAAGCCCGGGTCCTGAATCCTGTTGTGCCTGTGAATAGGCTGCAGGGGGACGGTGAACACCAGCAACAGCTTTCACGGCTGCCACCTTCCGTGTGGGACCAGGAGCCGGACGTGTGCCTTTCTGGAAACAGGCCGTGCCGAGGACGAGAGCCATTAGATGTTCCTCCTCTGGCCAAGCCCGGGTCGCAGAACCTGTTGTGCCTGTGAATAGGCTGCAGGGGGACGGTGAAGACCAGCAACAGCTTTCAGGGCTGCCACCTTCCGTGTGGGACAAGGAGCCGGACGTGTCTTTCTGGATACAGGCCCTGCCAAGGACGAGAGCCATGAGATGTTCCTTCTCTGGGCAAGCCCGGGTCCCAGATCCTGTTGTGCCTGTGAATAGGCTGCAGGGGGACGGTGAAGACCAGCAACAGCTTTCAAGGCTGCCACCTTCCGTGTGGGACAAGGAGCCGGATGTGTGCCTTTTCGGAAACAAGCTCTGCCGAGGACGAGAGCCATGAGATGTTCCTCCTCTGGGCAAGCCCGGGTCCTGAATCCTGTTGTGCCTGTGAATAGGCTGCAGGGGGACGGTGAAGACCAGCAACAGCTTTCAAGGCTGCCACCTTCAGTGTGGGACAAGGAGCCGGATGTGTGCCTTTTCGGAAACAGGCTCTGACGAGGACGAGAGCCATGAGATGTTCCACCTCTGGGCAAGCCCGGGTCCTGAATCCTGTTGTGCCTGTGAATAGGCTGCAGGGGGATGGTGAAGACCAGCAACAGCTTTCACGGCTGCCACCTTCCGTGTGGGACAAGGAGCCGGACGTGTCTTTCTGGATACAGGCCATGCCGAGGACGAGAGCCATGAGATGTTCCTCCTCTGGGCAAGCCCGGGTCCCAGATCCTGTTGTGCCTGTGAATAGGCCGCAGGGGGACGGTGAAGACCAGCAACAGCTTCCAGGGCTGCCACCTTCACTGTGGGACAAGGAGCCGGACGTGTGCCTTCTCGGAAACAGGATCTGCCGAGGACGAGAGCCATGAGATGTTCCTCCTCTGGGCAAGCCCGGGTCCCAGATCCTGTTGTGCCTGTGAATAGGCTGCAGGGGGACGGTGAAGACCAGCAACAGCTTTCAGGGCTGCCACCTTCCGTGTGGGACAAGGAGCCGGATGAGTGCCTTTTCAGAAACAGGCTCTGCTGAGGACGAGAGCCATGAGATGTTCCTCCTCTGGGCAAGCCCGGGTCCTGAATCCTGTTGTGCCTGTGAATAGGCTGCAGGGGGACGGTGAAGACCAGCAACAGCTTTCAGGGCTGCCACCTTCCGTGTGGGACAAGGAGCCGGATGTGTGCCTTTTCGGAAACAGGCTCTGCCGAGGACGAGAGCCATGAGATGTTCCTCCTCTGGGCAAGCCCGGGTCCTGAATCCTGTTGTGCCTGTGAATAGGCTGCAGGGGGACGGTGAAGACCAGCAACAGCTTTCAGAGCTGCCACCTTCCGTGTGGGACAATGAGCCGGTCTTGTGCCTTTATGGAAACAGGCCCTGCCGAGGACGAGAGCCATGAGATGTTCCTCCTCTGGGCAAGCCCGGGTCCCAGATCCTGTTGTGCCTGTGAATAGGCTGCAGGGGGACGGTGAAGACCAGCAACAGCTTTCAGGGCTGCCACCTTCCGTGTGGGACAAGGAGCCGGATGTGTGCCTTTTCGGAAACAGGCTCTGCCGAGGACGAGAGCCATGAGATGTTCCTCCTCTGGGCAAGCCCGGGTCCTGAATCCTGTTGTGCCTGTGAATAGGCTGCAGGGGGACGGTGAAGACCAGCAACAGCTTTCAGAGCTGCCACCTTCCGTGTGGGACAATGAGCCGGTCTTGTGCCTTTATGGAAACAGGCCCTGCCGAGGACGAGAGCCATGAGATGTTCCTCCTCTGGGCAAGCCCGGGTCCCAGATCCTGTTGTGCCTGTGAATAGGCTGCAGGGGGACGGTGAAGACCAGCAACAGCTTTCAGGGCTGCCACCTTCCGTGTGGGACAAGGAGCCGGATGTGTGCCTTTTCGGAAACAGGCTCTGCCGAGGACGAGAGCCATGAGATGTTCCTCCTCTGGGCAAGCCCGGGTCCTGAATCCTGTTGTGCCTGTGAATAGGCTGCAGGGGGACGGTGAAGACCAGCAACAGCTTCCAGGGCTGCCACCTTCCGTGTGGGACAATGAGCCGGATGAGTGCCTTTCTGGAAACAGGCCCTGCCGAGGACGAGAGCCATGAGATGTTCCTCCTCTGGGCAAGCCCGGGTCCTGAATCCTGTTGTGCCTGTGAATAGGCTGCAGGGGGACGGTGAAGACCAGCAACAGCTTTCAGGGCTGCCACCTTCCGTGTGGGACAAGGAGCCGGACGTGTCTTTCTGGATACAGGCCCTGCCGAGGACGAGAGCCATTAGATGTTCCTCCTCTGGGCAAGCGCGGGTCCCAGATCCTGTTGTGCCTGTGAACAGGCTGCAGGGGGACGGTGAAGACCAGCAACAGCTTCCAGGGCTGCCACCTTCCGTGTGGGACAAGGAGCCGGACGTGTGCCTTTCTGGAAACAGGCCGTGCTGAGGACGAGAGCCATGAGATGTTCCTCCTCTGGGCAAGCCCGGGTCCCAGATCCTGTTGTGCCTGTGAATAGGCTGCAGGGGGACGGTGAAGACCAGCAACAGCTTTCAGGGCTGCCACCTTCCGTGTGGGACAAGGAGCCGGATGTGTGCCTTTTCGGAATCAGGCTCTGCCGAGGACAAGAGCCATGAGATGTTCCTCCTCTGGGCAAGCCCCGGTTCTGAATCCTGTTGTGCCTGTGAATAGGCTGCAGGGGGACGGTGAAGACCAGCAACAGCTTTCAGGGCTGCCACCTTCCGTGTGGGACAATGAGCCGGATGTGTGCCTTTCTGGAAACAGGCCCTGCCGAGGACGAGAGCCATGAGATGTTCCTCCTCTGGGCAAGCCCCGGTTCTGAATCCTGTTGTGCCTGTGAATAGGCTGCAGGGGGACGGTGAAGACCAGCAACAGCTTTCAGGGCTGCCACCTTCCGTGTGGGACAAGGAGCCGGATGAGTGCCTTTTCGGAAACAGGCTCTGCCGAGGACGAGAGCCATGAGATGTTCCTCCTCTGGGCAAGCCCGGGCCCAAATCCTGTTGTGCCTGTGAATAGGCTGCAGGGGGACGGTGAAGACCAGCAACAGCTTCCAGGGCTGCCACCTTCCGTGTGGGACAAGGAGCCGGACGTGTGCCTTTTCGGAAACAAGCTCTGCCGAGGATGAGAGCCATGAGATGTTCCTCCTCTGGGCAAGCCCGGGTCCTGAATCCTGTTGTGCCTGTGAATAGGCTGCAGGGGGACGGTGAACACCTGCAACAGCTTTCACAGCTGCCACCTTCCGTGTGGGACCAGGAGCCGGACGTGTGCCTTTCTGGAAACAGGCCGTGCCGAGGACGAGAGCCATTAGATGTTCCTCCTCTGGCCAAGCCCGGGTCGCAGAACCTGTTGTGCCTGTGAATAGGCTGCAGGGGGACGGTGAAGACCAGCAACAGCTTTCAGGGCTGCCACCTTCCGTGTGGGACAAGGAGCCGGACGTGTCTTTCTGGATACAGGCCCTGCCGAGGACGAGAGCCATGAGATGTTCCTTCTCTGGGCAAGCCCGGGTCCCAGATCCTGTTGTGCCTGTGAATAGGCTGCAGGGGGACGGTGAAGACCAGCAACAGCTTTCAAGGCTGCCACCTTCCGTGTGGGACAAGGAGCCGGATGTGTGCCTTTTCGGAAACAAGCTCTGCCGAGGACGAGAGCCATGAGATGTTCCTCCTCTGGGCAAGCCCGGGTCCTGAATCCTGTTGTGCCTGTGAATAGGCTGCAGGGGGACGGTGAAGACCAGCAACAGCTTTCAAGGCTGCCACCTTCAGTGTGGGACAAGGAGCCGGATGTGTGCCTTTTCGGAAACAGGCTCTGACGAGGACGAGAGCCATGAGATGTTCCACCTCTGGGCAAGCCCGGGTCCTGAATCCTGTTGTGCCTGTGAATAGGCTGCAGGGGGATGGTGAAGACCAGCAACAGCTTTCACGGCTGCCACCTTCCGTGTGGGACAAGGAGCCGGACGTGTCTTTCTGGATACAGGCCCTGCCGAGGACGAGAGCCATGAGATGTTCCTCCTCTGGGCAAGCCCGGGTCCCAGATCCTGTTGTGCCTGTGAATAGGCCGCAGGGGGACGGTGAAGACCAGCAACAGCTTTCAGGGCTGCCACCTTCCGTGTGGGACAAGGAGCCGGACGTGTGCCTTCTCGGAAACAGGCCCTGCCGAGGACGAGAGCCATGAGATGTTCCTCCTCTGGGCAAGCCCGGGTCCCAGATCCTGTTGTGCCTGTGAATAGGCTGCAGGGGGACGGTGAAGACCAGCAACAGCTTTCAGGGCTGCCACCTTCCGTGTGGGACAAGGAGCCGGATGAGTGCCTTTTCAGAAACAGGCTCTGCTGAGGACGAGAGCCATGAGATGTTCCTCCTCTGGGCAAGCCCGGGTCCTGAATCCTGTTGTGCCTGTGAATAGGCTGCAGGGGGACGGTGAAGACCAGCAACAGCTTTCAGGGCTGCCACCTTCCGTGTGGGACAAGGAGCCGGATGTGTGCCTTTTCGGAAACAGGCTCTGCCGAGGACGAGAGCCATGAGATGTTCCTCCTCTGGGCAAGCCCGGGTCCTGAATCCTGTTGTGCCTGTGAATAGGCTGCAGGGGGACGGTGAAGACCAGCAACAGCTTTCAGAGCTGCCACCTTCCGTGTGGGACAATGAGCCGGTCTTGTGCCTTTATGGAAACAGGCCCTGCCGAGGACGAGAGCCATGAGATGTTCCTCCTCTGGGCAAGCCCGGGTCCCAGATCCTGTTGTGCCTGTGAATAGGCTGCAGGGGGACGGTGAAGACCAGCAACAGCTTTCAGGGCTGCCACCTTCCGTGTGGGACAAGGAGCCGGATGTGTGCCTTTTCGGAAACAGGCTCTGCCGAGGACGAGAGCCATGAGATGTTCCTCCTCTGGGCAAGCCCGGGTCCTGAATCCTGTTGTGCCTGTGAATAGGCTGCAGGGGGACGGTGAAGACCAGCAACAGCTTTCAGGGCTGCCACCTTCCGTGTGGGACAAGGAGCCGGACGTGTGCCTTTCTGGAAACAGGCCGTGCCGAGGACGAGAGCCATGAGATGTTCCTCCTCTGGGCAAGCCCGGGTCCCAGATCCTGTTGTGCCTGTGAATAGGCTGCAGGGGGACGGTGAAGACCAGCAACAGCTTTCAGGGCTGCCACCTTCCGTGTGGGACAAGGAGCCGGACGTGTGCCTTTTCGGAATCAGGCTCTGCCGAGGACGAGAGCCATGAGATGTTCCTCCTCTGGGCAAGCCCGGGTCCAGATCCTGTTGTGCCTGTGAATAGGCTGCAGGGGGACGGTGAAGACCAGCAACAGCTTTCAGGGCTGCCACCTTCCGTGTGGGACAAGGAGCCGGACGTGTGCCTTTCTGGAAACAGGCCCTGCCGAGGACGAGAGCCATGAGATGTTCCTCCTCTGGGCAAGCCCCGGTCCTGAATCCTGTTGTGCCTGTGAATAGGCTGCAGGGGGACGGTGAAGACCAGCAACAGCTTTCAGGGCTGCCACCTTCCGTGTAGGACAAGGAGCCGGACGTGTCTTTCTGGATAAGGCCCTGCCGAGGACGAGAGCCATGAGATGTTCCTCCTCTGGGCAAGCCCGCGTCCAAATCCTGTTGTGCCTGTGAATAGGCTGCAGGGGGACGGTGAAGACCAGCAACAGATTTCAGGACTGCCACCTTCCGTGTGGAACAAGGAGCCGGATGTGTGCCTTTTCGGAAACAGGCTCTGCTGAGGACGAGAGCCATGAGATGTTCCTCCTCTGGGCAAGCCCGCGTCCAAATCCTGTTGTGCCTGTGAATAGGCTGCAGGGGGACGGTGAAGACCAGCAACAGCTTTCAGGGCTGCCACCTTCCGTGTGGGACAAGGAGCCGGACGTGTGCCTTTTCGGAAACAAGCTCTGCCGAGGACGAGAGCCATTAGATGTTCCTCCTCTGGGCAAGCCCGGGTCCCAGACCCTGTTGTGCCTGTGAATAGGCTGCAGGGGGACGGTGAAGACCAGCAACAGCTTTCACGGCTGCCACATTCCGTGTGGGACAAGGAGCCGGACGTGTGCGTTTTCGGAAACAGGCTCTGCCGAGGACGAGAGCCATGAGATGTTCCTCCTCTGGGCAAGCCCGCGTCCAAATCCTGTTGTGCCTGTGAATAGGCTGCAGGGGGACGGTGAAGACCAGCAACAGCTTTCAGGGCTGCCACCTTCCGTGTGGGACAAGGAGCCGGATGTGTGCCTTTCTGGAAACAGGCCCTGCCGAGGACGAGAGCCATGAGATGTTCCTCCTCTGGGCAAGCCCCGGTCCTGAATCCTGTTGTGCCTGTGAATAGGCTGCAGGGGGACGGTGAAGACCAGCAACAGCTTTCAGGGCTGCCACCTTCCGTGTGGGACAAGGAGCCGGACGTGTGCATTTTCGGAAACAGGATCTGCCGAGGACGAGAGCCATGAGATGTTCCTCCTCTGGGCAAGCCCGGGTCCCAGATCCTGTTGTGCCTGTGAATAGGCTGCAGGGGGACGGTGAAGACCAGCAACAGCTTCCAGGGCTGCCACCTTCCGTGTGGGACAAGGAGCCGGACGTGTGCCTTTCTGGAAACAGGCCGTGCCGAGGACGAGAGCCATGAGATGTTCCTCCTCTGGGCAAGCCCACGTCCAAATCCTGTTGTGCCTGTGAATAGGCTGCAGGGGGACGGTGAAGACCAGCAACAGCTTTCAGGGCTGCCACCTTCCGTGTGGGACAAGGAGCCGGATGTGTGCCTTTTCGGAAACAGGCTCTGCCGAGGACGAGAGCCATGAGATGTTCCTCCTCTGGGCAAGCCCGGGTCCTGAATCCTGTTGTGCCTGTGAATAGGCTGCAGGGGGACGGTGAAGACCAGCAACAGCTTTCAGGGCTGCCACCTTCCGTGTGGGACAAGGAGCCGGATGAGTGCCTTTTCGGAAACAAGCTCTGCCGAGGACGAGAGCCATGAGATGTTCCTCCTCTGGGCAAGCCCGGGTCCCAGATCCTGTTGTGCCTGTGAATAGGCTGCAGGGCGACGGTGAAGACCAGCAACAGCTTTCAGGGCTGCCACCTTCCGTGTGGGACAAGGAGCCGGATGTGTGCCTTTTCGGAAACAGGCTCTGCCGAGGACGAGAGCCATGAGATGTTCCTCCTCTGGGCAAGCCCGCGTCCAAATCCTGTTGTGCCTGTGAATAGGCTGCAGGGGGACGGTGAAGACCAGCAACAGCTTTCAGGGCTGCCACCTTCCGTGTGGGACAAGGAGCCGGACGTGTGCGTTTTCGGAAACAGGCTCTGCCGAGGACAAGAGCCATGAGATGTTCCACCTCTGGGCAAGCCCGGGTCCTGAATCCTGTTGTGCCTGTGAATAGGCTGCAGGGGGACGGTGAAGACCAGCAACAGCTTTCAGGGCTGCCACCTTCCGTGTGGGACAAGGAGCCGGACGTGTCTTTCTGGATACAGGCCCTGCCGAGGACGAGAGCCATGAGATGTTCCTCCTCTGGGCAAGCCCGGGTCCCAGATCCTGTTGTGCCTGTGAATAGGCTGCAGGGGGACGGTGAACACCAGCAACAGCTTTCACGGCTGCCACCTTCACTGTGGGACAAGGAGCCGGACGTGTGCCTTTCTGGAAACAGGCCGTGCCGAGGACGAGAGCCATGAGATGTTCCTCCTCTGGGCAAGCCCGGGTCCCAGATCCTGTTGTGCCTGTGAATAGGCTGCAGGGGGACGGTGAAGACCAGCAACAGCTTTCAGGGCTGCCACCTTCCGTGTGGGACAAGGAGCCGGACGTGTGCCTTTTCGGAAACAAGCTTTGCCGAGGACGAGAGCCATGAGATGTTCCTCCTCTGGGCAAGCCCGCGTCCAAATCCTGTTGTGCCTGTGAATAGGCTGCAGGGGGACGGTGAAGACCAGCAACAGCTTTCAGGGCTGCCACCTTCCGTGTGGGACAATGAGCCGGATGTGTGCCTTTCTGGAAACAGGCCCTGCCGAGGACGAGAGCCATGAGATGTTCCTCCTCTGGGTAAGCCCCGGTCCTGAATCCTGTTGTGCCTGTGAATAGGCTGCAGGGGGACGGTGAAGACCAGCAACAGCTTTCAGGGCTGCCACCTTCCGTGTGGGACAAGGATCCGGACGTTTCTTTCTGGATACAGGCCCTGCCGAGGACGAGAGCCATGAGATGTTCCTCCTCTGGCCAAGCCCGGGTCCCAGATCCTGTTGTGCCTGTGAATAGGCTGCAGGGGAACGGTGAAGACCAGCAACAGCTTTCAGGGCTGCCACCTTCCGTGTGGGACAAGGAACCGGATGAGTGCTTTTCGGAAACAGGCTCTGCCGAGGACGAGAGCATGAGATGTTACTCCTCTGGGCAAGCCCGGGTCCCAGATCCTGTTGTGCCTGTGAATAGGCTGCAGGGGGACGGTGAAGACCAGCAACAGCTTTCAGGGCTGCCACCTTCCGTGTGGGACAATGAGCCGGATGTGTGCCTTTCTGGAAACAGGCCCTGCCGAGGACGAGAGCCATGAGATGTTCCTCCTCCGGGCAAGCCCCGGTCCTGAATCCTGTTGTGCCTGTGAATAGGCTGCAGGGGGACGGTGAGGACAAGCAACAGCTTTCAGGGCTGCCACCTTCCGTGTGGGACAAGGAGCCGGACGTGTGCCTTTTCGGAATCAGGCTCTGCCGAGGACGAGAGCCATGAGATGTTCCTCCTCTGGGCAAGCCCGGGTCCCAGATCCTGTTGTGCCTGTGAATAGGCTGCAGGGGGACGGTGAAGACCAGCAACAGCTTTCAGGGCTGCCACCTTCCGTGTGGGACAAGGAGCCGGATGTGTGCCTTTTCGGAAACAGGCTCTGCCGAGGACGAGAGCCATGAGATGTTCCTCCTCTGGGCAAGCCCGCGTCCAAATCCTGTTGTGCCTGTGAATAGGCTGCAGGGGGACGGTGAAGACCAGCAACAGCTTTCAGGGCTGCCACATTCCGTGTGGGACAAGGAGCCGGACGTGTGCCTTTTCGGAAACAGGCTCTGCCGAGGACGAGAGCCATGAGATGTTCCACCTCTGGGCAAGCCCGGGTCCTGAATCCTGTTGTGCCTGTGAATAGGCTGCAGGGGGACGGTGAAGACCAGCAACAGCTTTCAGGGCTGCCACCTTCCGTGTGGGACAAGGATCCGGACGTGTGCCATTTCGGAAACAAGCTCTGCCGAGGACGAGAGCCATGAGATGTTCCTCCTCTGGGCAAGCCCGGCTCCCAGATCCTGTTGTGCCTGTGAATAGGCTGCAGGGGGACGGTGAAGACCAGCAACAGCTTTCAGGGCTGCCACCTTCCGTGTGGGACAAGGAGCCGGACGTGTGCCTTTCTGGAAACAGGCCCTGCCGAGGACGAGAGCCATGAGATGTTCCTCCTCTGGGCAAGCCCGGGTCCCAGATCCTGTTGTGCCTGTGAATAGGCTGCAGGGGGACGGTGAACACCAGCAACAGCATTCACGGCTGCCTCCTTCAGTGTGGGACAAGGAGCCGGACGTGTGCCTTTCTGGAAACAGGCCGTGCCGAGGACGAGAGCCATGAGATGTTCCTCCTCTGGGCAAGCCCGGGTCCTGAATCCTGTTGTGCCTGTGAATAGGCTGCAGGGGGACGGTGAAGACCAGCAACAGCTTTCAGGGCTGCCACCTTCCGTGTGGGACAAGGAGCCGGACGTGTGCCTTTTCGGAATCAGGCTCTGCCGAGGACGAGAGCCATGAGATGTTCCTCCTCTGGGCAAGCCCGCGTCCAAATCCTGTTGTGCCTGTGAATAGGCTGCAGGGGGATGGTGAAGACCAGCAACAGCTTTCAGGGCTGCCACCTTCCGTGTGGGACAAGGAGCCGGACGTGTGCCTTTTCGGAAACAGGCTCTGCCGAGGACGAGAGCCATGAGATGTTCCTCCTCTGGGCAAGCCCGGGTCCCAGATCCTGTTGTGCCTGTGAATAGGCTGCAGGGGGACGGTGAAGACCAGCAACAGCTTTCAGGGCTGCCACCTTCAGTGTGGGACAAGGAGCCGGATGTGTGCCTTTCTGGAAACAGGCCGTGCCGGGGACGAGAGCCAAGAGATGTTCCTCCTCTGGGCAAGCCCGGGTCCCAGATCCTTTTGTGCCTGTGAATAGGCTGCAGGGGGACGGTGAAGACCAGCAACAGCTTTCAGGGCTGCCACCTTCCGTGTGGGACAAGGAGCCGGACGTGTGCCTTTTCGGAAACAGGCTCTGCCGAGGACGAGAGCCATGAGATGTTCCTCCTCTGGGCAAGCCCGGGTCCTGAATCCTGTTGTGCCTGTGAATAGGCTGCAGGGGGACGGTGAAGACCAGCAACATCTTTCAGGGCTGCCAACTTCCGTGTGGGACAAGGATCCTGACGTGTCCCTTCTCGGAAACAAGCTCTGCCGAGGACGAGAGCCATGAGATGTTCCTCCTCTGGGCAAGCCCGGGTCCCAGATCCTGTTGTGCCTGTGAATAGGCTGCAGGGCGACGGTGAAGACCAGCAACAGCTGTCAGGGCTGCCACCTTCCGTGTGGGACAAGGAGCCGGATGTGTGCCTTTTCAGAAACAGGCTCTGCCGAGGACGAGAGCCATGAGATGTTCCTCCTCTGGGCAAGCCCGGGTCCCAGATCCTGTTGTGCCTGTGAATAGGCTGCAGGGGGACGGTGAAGACCAGCAACAGCTTTCATGGCTGCCGCCTTCTGTGTGGGACAAGGATCGGACGTGTGCCTTCTCGGAAACAGGCTCTGCCGAGGACGAGAGCCATGAGATGATCCTCCTCTGGGCAAGGCCGGGTCCCAGATCCTGTTGTGCCTGTGAATAGGCTGCAGGGGGACGGTGAAGACCAGCAACAGCTTTCTGGGCTGCCACCTTCCGTGTGGGAGAAGGAGCCGGATTTGTGCCTTTCTGGAAACAGGCCGTGCCGGGGACGAGAGCCATGAGATGTTCCTCCTCTGGGCAAGCCCGGGTCCCAGATCCTGTAGTGCCTGTGAATAGGCTGCAGGGGGACGGTGAAGACCAGCAACAGCTTTCTGGGCTGCCACCTTCCGTGTGTGAGAAGGAGCCGGAAGTGTGCCTTTCTGGAAACAGGCCGTGCCGGGGACGAGAGCCATGAGATGTTCCTCCTCTGGGCAAGCCCCGGTCCTGAATCCTGTTGTGCCTGTGAATAGGCTGCAGGGGGATGGTGAAGACCAGCAACAGCTTTCAGGGCTGCCACCTTCCGTGTGGGACAAGGAGCCGGACTTTTGCCTATCCGGAAACAAGCTCTGCCGAGGACGAGAGCCATGAGATGTTCCTCCTCTGGGCAAGCCCGGGTCCTGAATCCTGTTGTGCCTGTGAATAGGCTGCAGGGGGACGGTGAACACCAGCAGCAGATTTCACGGCTGCAACCTTCCGTGTGGGACAAGGAGCCGGACGTGTCTTTCTGGATACAGGCCCTGCCGAGGACGAGAGCCATGAGATGTTCCTCCTCTGGGCAAGGCCGGGTCCCAGATCCTGTTGTGCCTGTGAATAGGCTGCAGGGGGATGGTGAAGACCAGCAACAGCTTTCATGTCTGCCACCTTCCTTTTGGGACAAGGAGCCGGACGTGTGCCTTTTCGGAATCAGGATCTGCCGAGGATGAGAGCCATGAGATGTTCCTCCTCTGGGCAAGCCCGGGTCCAAATCCTGTTGTGCCTGTGAATAGGCTGCAGGGGGACGGTGAAGACCAGCAACAGCTTCCAGGGCTGCCACCTTCCGTGTGGGACAATGAGCCGGATGAGTGCCTTTCTGGAAACAGGCCCTGCCGAGGACGAGAGCCATGAGATGTTCCTCCTCTGGGCAAGCCCCGGTCCTGAATCCTGTTGTGCCTGTGAATAGGCTGCAGGGGGACGGTGAAGACCAGCAACAGCTTTCAGGGCTGCCACCTTCCGTGTGGGACAAGGATCCGGACGTGTCTTTCTGGATACAGGCCCTGCCGAGGACGAGAGCCATTAGATGTTCCTCCTCTGGGCAAGCGCGGGTCCCAGATCCTGTTGTGCCTGTGAACAGGCTGCAGGGGGACGGTGAAGACCAGCAACAGCTTCCAGGGCTGCCACCTTCCGTGTGGGACAAGGAGCCGGATGTGTGCCTTTTCGGAATCAGGCTCTGCCGAGGACAAGAGCCATGAGATGTTCCTTCTCTGGGCAAGCCCCGGTTCTGAATCCTGTTGTGCCTGTGAATAGGCTGCAGGGGGACGGTGAAGACCAGCAACAGCTTTCAGGGCTGCCACCTTCCGTGTGGGACAATGAGCCGGATGTGTGCCTTTCTGGAAACAGGCCCTGCCGAGGACGAGAGCCATGAGATGTTCCTCCTCTGGGCAAGCCCCGGTTCTGAATCCTGTTGTGCCTGTGAATAGGCTGCAGGGGGACGGTGAAGACCAGCAACAGCTTTCAGGGCTGCCACCTTCCGTGTGGGACAAGGAGCCGGATGAGTGCCTTTTCGGAAACAGGCTCTGCCGAGGACGAGAGCCATGAGATGTTCCTCCTCTGGGCAAGCCCGGGCCCAAATCCTGTTGTGCCTGTGAATAGGCTGCAGGGGGACGGTGAAGACCAGCAACAGCTTTCAGGGCTGCCACCTTCCGTGTGGGACAATGAGCCGGTCTTGTGCCTTTCTGGAAACAGGCCCTGCCGAGGACGAGAGCCATGAGATGTTCCTCCTCTGGGCAAGCCCGGGTCCCAGATCCTGTTGTGCCTGTGAATAGGCTGCAGGGGGACGGTGAAGACCAGCAACAGCTTCCAGGGCTGCCACCTTCCGTGTGGGACAAGGAGCCGGACGTGTGCCTTTTCGGAAACAAGCTCTGCCGAGGACGAGAGCCATGAGATGTTCCTCCTCTGGGCAAGCCCGGGTCCTGAATCCTGTTGTGCCTGTGAATAGGCTGCAGGGGGACGGTGAACACCAGCAGCAGATTTCACGGCTGCAACCTTCCGTGTGGGACAAGGAGCCGGACGTGTCTTTCTGGATACAGGCCCTGCCGAGGACGAGAGCCATGAGATGTTCCTCCTCTGGGCAAGCCCGGGTCCCAGATCCTGTTGTGCCTGTGAATAGGCTGCAGGGGGATGGTGAAGACCAGCAACAGCTTTCATGTCTGCCACCTTCCTTTTGGGACAAGGAGCCGGACGTGTGCCTTTTCGGAATCAGGATCTGCCGAGGATGAGAGCCATGAGATGTTCCTCCTCTGGGCAAGCCCGCGTCCAAATCCTGTTGTGCCTGTGAATAGGCTGCAGGGGGACGGTGAAGACCAGCAACAGCTTCCAGGGCTGCCACCTTCCGTGTGGGACAATGAGCCGGATGAGTGCCTTTCTGGAAACAGGCCCTGCCGAGGACGAGAGCCATGAGATGTTCCTCCTCTGGGCAAGCCCCGGTCCTGAATCCTGTTGTGCCTGTGAATAGGCTGCAGGGGGACGGTGAAGACCAGCAACAGCTTTCAGGGCTGCCACCTTCCGTGTGGGACAAGGAGCCGGACGTGTCTTTCTGGATACAGGCCCTGCCGAGGACGAGAGCCATTAGATGTTCCTCCTCTGGGCAAGCCCGGGTCCCAGATCCTGTTGTGCCTGTGAACAGGCTGCAGGGGGACGGTGAAGACCAGCAACAGCTTTCATGTCTGCCACCTTCCGTGTGGGACAAGGAGCCGGACGTGTGCCTTTTCGGAATCAGGATCTGCCGAGGACAAGAGCCATGAGATGTTCCTTCTCTGGGCAAGCCCCGGTTCTGAATCCTGTTGTGCCTGTGAATAGGCTGCAGGGGGACGGTGAAGACCAGCAACAGCTTTCAGGGCTGCCACCTTCCGTGTGGGACAATGAGCCGGATGTGTGCCTTTCTGGAAACAGGCCCTGCCGAGGACGAGAGCCATGAGATGTTCCTCCTCTGGGCAAGCCCCGGTTCTGAATCCTGTTGTGCCTGTGAATAGGCTGCAGGGGGACGGTGAAGACCAGCAACAGCTTTCAGGGCTGCCACCTTCCGTGTGGGACAAGGAGCCGGATGAGTGCCTTTTCGGAAACAGGCTCTGCCGAGGACGAGAGCCATGAGATGTTCCTCCTCTGGGCAAGCCCGGGCCCAAATCCTGTTGTGCCTGTGAATAGGCTGCAGGGGGACGGTGAAGACCAGCAACAGCTTTCAGGGCTGCCACCTTCCGTGTGGGACAATGAGCCGGTCTTGTGCCTTTCTGGAAACAGGCCCTGCCGAGGACGAGAGCCATGAGATGTTCCTCCTCTGGGCAAGCCCGGGTCCCAGATCCTGTTGTGCCTGTGAATAGGCTGCAGGGGGACGGTGAAGACCAGCAACAGCTTCCAGGGCTGCCACCTTCCGTGTGGGACAAGGAGCCGGACGTGTGCCTTTTCGGAAACAAGCTCTGCCGAGGACGAGAGCCATGAGATGTTCCTCCTCTGGGCAAGCCCGGGTCCTGAATCCTGTTGTGCCTGTGAATAGGCTGCAGGGGGACGGTGAACACCAGCAGCAGATTTCACGGCTGCAACCTTCCGTGTGGGACAAGGAGCCGGACGTGTCTTTCTGGATACAGGCCCTGCCGAGGACGAGAGCCATGAGATGTTCCTCCTCTGGGCAAGCCCGGGTCCCAGATCCTGTTGTGCCTGTGAATAGGCTGCAGGGGGATGGTGAAGACCAGCAACAGCTTTCATGTCTGCCACCTTCCTTTTGGGACAAGGAGCCGGACGTGTGCCTTTTCGGAATCAGGATCTGCCGAGGATGAGAGCCATGAGATGTTCCTCCTCTGGGCAAGCCCGCGTCCAAATCCTGTTGTGCCTGTGAATAGGCTGCAGGGGGACGGTGAAGACCAGCAACAGCTTCCAGGGCTGCCACCTTCCGTGTGGGACAATGAGCCGGATGAGTGCCTTTCTGGAAACAGGCCCTGCCGAGGACGAGAGCCATGAGATGTTCCTCCTCTGGGCAAGCCCCGGTCCTGAATCCTGTTGTGCCTGTGAATAGGCTGCAGGGGGACGGTGAAGACCAGCAACAGCTTTCAGGGCTGCCACCTTCCGTGTGGGACAAGGAGCCGGACGTGTCTTTCTGGATACAGGCCCTGCCGAGGACGAGAGCCATTAGATGTTCCTCCTCTGGGCAAGCCCGGGTCCCAGATCCTGTTGTGCCTGTGAACAGGCTGCAGGGGGACGGTGAAGACCAGCAACAGCTTCCAGGGCTGCCACCTTCCGTGTGGGACAAGGAGCCGGACGTGTGCCTTTCTGGAAACAGGCCGTGCTGAGGACGAGAGCCATGAGATGTTCCTCCTCTGGGCAAGCCCGGGTCCCAGATCCTGTTGTGCCTGTGAATAGGCTGCAGGGGGACGGTGTAGACCAGCAACAGCTTTCAGGGCTGCCACCTTCCGTGTGGGACAAGGAGCCGGATGTGTGCCTTTTCGGAATCAGGCTCTGCCGAGGACAAGAGCCATGAGATGTTCCTCCTCTGGGCAAGCCCCGGTTCTGAATCCTGTTGTGCCTGTGAATAGGCTGCAGGGGGACGGTGAAGACCAGCAACAGCTTTCAGGGCTGCCACCTTCCGTGTGGGACAAGGAGCCGGATGTGTGCCTTTCTGGAAACAGGCCCTGCCGAGGACGAGAGCCATGAGATGTTCCTCCTCTGGGCAAGCCCCGGTTCTGAATCCTGTTGTGCCTGTGAATAGGCTGCAGGGGGACGGTGAAGACCAGCAACAGCTTTCAGGGCTGCCACCTTCCGTGTGGGACAAGGAGCCGGATGAGTGCCTTTTCGGAAACAGGCTCTGCCGAGGACGAGAGCCATGAGATGTTCCTCCTCTGGGCAAGCCCGGGCCCAAATCCTGTTGTGCCTGTGAATAGGCTGCAGGGGGACGGTGAAGACCAGCAACAGCTTTCAGGGCTGCCACCTTCCGTGTGGGACAATGAGCCGGTCTTGTGCCTTTCTGGAAACAGGCCCTGCCGAGGACGAGAGCCATGAGATGTTCCTCCTCTGGGCAAGCCCGGGTTCCAGATCCTGTTGTGCCTGTGAATAGGCTGCAGGGGGACGGTGAAGACCAGCAACAGCTTCCACGGCTGCCACCTTCCGTGTGGAACAAGGAGCCGGACGTGTGCCTTTTCGGAAACAAGCTCTGCCGAGGATGAGAGCCATGAGATGTTCCTCCTCTGGGCAAGCCCGGGTCCTGAATCCTGTTGTGCCTGTGAATAGGCTGCAGGGGGACGGTGAACACCAGCAACAGCTTTCACGGCTGCCACCTTCCGTGTGGGACCAGGAGCCGGACGTGTGCCTTTCTGGAAAAAGGCCGTGCCGAGGACGAGAGCCATTAGATGTTCCTCCTCTGGCCACGCCCGGGTCGCAGAACCTGTTGTGCCTGTGAATAGGCTGCAGGGGGACGGTGAAGACCAGCAACAGCTTTCAGGGCTGCCACCTTCCGTGTGGGACAAGGTGCCGGACGTGTCTTTCTGGATACAGGCCCTGCCGAGGACGAGAGCCATGAGATGTTCCTTCTCTGGGCAAGCCCGGGTCCCAGATCCTGTTGTGCCTGTGAATAGGCTGCAGGGGGACGGTGAAGACCAGCAACAGCTTTCAAGGCTGCCACCTTCCGTGTGGGACAAGGAGCCGGATGTGTGCCTTTTCGGAAACAAGCTCTGCCGAGGACGAGAGCCATGAGATGTTCCTCCTCTGGGCAAGCCCGGGTCCTGAATCCTGTTGTGCCTGTGAATAGGCTGCAGGGGGACGGTGAAGACCAGCAACAGCTTTCAAGGCTGCCACCTTCCGTGTGGGACAAGGAGCCGGATGTGTGCCTTTTCGGAAACAGGCTCTGACGAGGACGAGAGCCATGAGATGTTCCACCTCTGGGCAAGCCCGGGTCCTGAATCCTGTTGTGCCTGTGAATAGGCTGCAGGGGGATGGTGAAGACCAGCAACAGCTTTCACGGCTGCCACCTTCCGTGTGGGACAAGGAGCCGGACGTGTCTTTCTGGATACAGGCCCTGCCGAGGACGAGAGCCATGAGATGTTCCTCCTCTGGGCAAGCCCGGGTCCCAGATCCTGTTGTGCCTGTGAATAGGCCGCAGGGGGACGGTGAAGACCAGCAACAGCTTCCAGGGCTGCCACCTTCACTGTGGGACAAGGAGCCGGACGTGTGCCTTCTCGGAAACAGGATCTGCCGAGGACGAGAGCCATGAGATGTTCCTCCTCTGGGCAAGCCCCGGTCCCAGATCCTGTTGTGCCTGTGAATAGGCTGCAGGGGGACGGTGAAGACCAGCAACAGCTTTCAGGGCTGCCACCTTCCGTGTGGGACAAGGAGCCGGATGAGTGCCTTTTCAGAAACAGGCTCTGCTGAGGACGAGAGCCATGAGATGTTCCTCCTCTGGGCAAGCCCCGGTCCTGAATCCTGTTGTGCCTGTGAATAGGCTGCAGGGGGACGGTGAAGACCAGCAACAGCTTTCAGGGCTGCCACCTTCCGTGTGGGACAAGGAGCCGGATGTGTGCCTTTTCGGAAACAGGCTCTGCCGAGGACGAGAGCCATGAGATGTTCCTCCTCTGGGCAAGCCCGGGTCCTGAATCCTGTTGTGCCTGTGAATAGGCTGCAGGGGGACGGTGAAGACCAGCAACAGCTTTCAGAGCTGCCACCTTCCGTGTGGGACAATGAGCCGGTCTTGTGCCTTTATGGAAACAGGCCCTGCCGAGGACGAGAGCCATGAGATGTTCCTCCTCTGGGCAAGCCCGGGTCCCAGATCCTGTTGTGCCTGTGAATAGGCTGCAGGGGGACGGTGAAGACCAGCAACAGCTTTCAGGGCTGCCACCTTCCGTGTGGGACAAGGAGCCGGATGTGTGCCTTTTCGGAAACAGGCTCTGCCGAGGACGAGAGCCATGAGATGTTCCTCCTCTGGGCAAGCCCGGGTCCTGAATCCTGTTGTGCCTGTGAATAGGCTGCAGGGGGACGGTGAAGACCAGCAACAGCTTTCAGAGCTGCCACCTTCCGTGTGGGACAATGAGCCGGTCTTGTGCCTTTATGGAAACAGGCCCTGCCGAGGACGAGAGCCATGAGATGTTCCTCCTCTGGGCAAGCCCGGGTCCCAGATCCTGTTGTGCCTGTGAATAGGCTGCAGGGGGACAGTGAACACCAGCAACAGCTTTCACGGCTGCCACCTTCACTGTGGGAGAAGGAGCCGGACGTGTGCCTTTCTGGAAACAGGCCGTGCCGAGGACGAGAGCCATGAGATGTTCCTCCTCTGGCCAAGCCCGGGTCCCAGATCCTGTTGTGCCTGTGAATAGGCTGCAGGGGGACGGTGAAGACCAGCAACAGCTTTCAGGGCTGCCAGCTTCCGTGTGGGACAAGGAGCCGGACGTGTGCCTTTTCGGAATCAGGCTCTGCCGAGGACGAGAGCCATGAGATGTTCCTCCTCTGGGCAAGCCCGGGTCCCAGATCCTGTTGTGCCTGTGAATAGGCTGCAGGGGGACGGTGAAGACCAGCAACAGCTTTCAGGGCTGCCACCTTCCGTGTGGGACAAGGAGCCGGACGTGTGCCTTTTCGGAATCAGGCTCTGCCGAGGACGAGAGCCATGAGATGTTCCTCCTCTGGGCAAGCCCGGGTCCCAGATCCTGTTGTGCCTGTGAATAGGCTGCAGGGGGACGGTGAAGACCAGCAACAGCTTTCAGGGCTGCCACCTTCAGTGTGGGACAAGGAGCCGGATGTGTGCCTTTCTGGAAACAGGCCGTGCCGGGGACGAGAGCCAAGAGATGTTCCTCCTCTGGCCAAGCCCGGGTCCCAGATCCTTTTGTGCCTGTGAATAGGCTGCAGGGGGACGGTGAAGACCAGCAACAGCTTTCAGGGCTGCCACCTTCCGTGTGGGACAAGGAGCCGGATGTGTGCCTTTCTGGAAACAGGCCCTGCCGAGGACGAGAGCCATGAGATGTTCCTCCTCTGGGCAAGCCCCGGTCCTGAATCCTGTTGTGCCTGTGAAAAGGCTGCAGGGGGACGGTGAAGACCAGCAACAGCTTTCAGGGCTGCCACCTTCCGTGTGGGACAAGGAGCCGGATGTGTGCCTTTTCGGAAACAGGCTCTGCCAAGGACGAGAGCCATGAGATGTTCCTCCTCTGGGCAAGCCCGGGTCCTGAATCCTGTTGTGCCTGTGAATAGGCTGCAGGGGGACGGTGAAGACCAGCAACAGCTTTCAGGGCTGCCACCTTCCGTGTGGGACAAGGAGCCGGACGTGTGCCTTTTCGGAAACAAGCTCTGCCGAGGACGAGAGCCATGAGATGTTCCTCCTCTGGGCAAGCCCGCGTCCAAATCCTGTTGTGCCTGTGAATAGGCTGCAGGGGGACGGTGAAGACCAGCAACAGCTTTCACGGCTGTCACCTTCCGTGTGGGACAAGGAGCCTGACGTGTGCGTTTTCGGAAACAGGCTCTGCCGAGGACGAGAGCCATGAGATGTTCCTCCTCTGGGCAAGCCCGGGTCCTGAATCCTGTTGTGCCTGTGAATAGGCTGCAGGGGGACGGTGAAGACCAGCAACAGCTTTCAAGGCTGCCACCTTCCGTGTGGGACAAGGAGCCGGATGTGTGCCTTTTCGGAAACAGGCTCTGACGAGGACGAGAGCCATGAGATGTTCCACCTCTGGGCAAGCCCGGGTCCTGAATCCTGTTGTGCCTGTGAATAGGCTGCAGGGGGATGGTGAAGACCAGCAACAGCTTTCACGGCTGCCACCTTCCGTGTGGGACAAGGAGCCGGACGTGTCTTTCTGGATACAGGCCCTGCCGAGGACGAGAGCCATGAGATGTTCCTCCTCTGGGCAAGCCCGGGTCCAAATCCTATTGTGCCTGGGAATAGGCTGCAGGGGGACGGTGAAGACCAGCAACAGCTTTCAGGGCTGCCACCTTCCGTGTGGGACAAGGAGCCGGATGATTGCCTTTTCGGAAACAGGCTCTGCTGAGGACGAGAGCCATGAGATGTTCCTCCTCTGGGCAAGCCCGGGTCCCAGATCCTGTTGTGCCTGTGAATAGGCCGCAGGGGGACGGTGAAGACCAGCAACAGCTTCCAGGGCTGCCACCTTCCGTGTGGGACAAGGAGCCGGACGTGTGCCTTTTCGGAAACAAGCTCTGCCGAGGACGAGAGCCATGAGATGTTCCTCCTCTGGGCAAGCCCGGGTCCCAGATCCTGTTGTGCCTGTGAATAGGCTGCAGGGGGACGGTGAACACCAGCAACAGCTTTCACGGCTGCCATCTTCACTGTGGGACAAGGAGCCGGACGTGTGCCTTCTCGGAAACAGGATCTGCCGAGGACGAGAGCCATGAGATGTTCCTCCTCTGGGCAAGCCCGGGTCCCAGATCCTGTTGTGCCTGTGAATAGGCTGCAGGGGGACGGTGAAGACCAGCAACAGCTTTCAGGGCTGCCACCTTCCGTGTGGGACAAGGAGCCGGACGTGTGCCTTTTCAGAAACAGGCTCTGCTGAGGACGAGAGCCATGAGATGTTCCTCCTCTGGGCAAGCCCGGGTCCCAGATCCTGTTGTGCCTGTGAATAGGCTGCAGGGGGACGGTGAAGACCAGCAACAGCTTTCAGGGCTGCCACCTTCCGTGTGGGACAAGGAGCCGGATGTGTGCCTTTTCGGAAACAGGCTCTGCCGAGGACGAGAGCCATGAGATGTTCCTCCTCTGGGCAAGCCCGGGTCCTGAATCCTGTTGTGCCTGTGAATAGGCTGCAGGGGGACGGTGAAGACCAGCAACAGCTTTCAGAGCTGCCACCTTCCGTGTGGGACAATGAGCCGGTCTTGTGCCTTTATGGAAACAGGCCCTGCCGAGGACGAGAGCCATGAGATGTTCCT
Source organism: Astur gentilis (assembly GCF_929443795.1). Lineage (NCBI taxonomy): Eukaryota > Metazoa > Chordata > Aves > Accipitriformes > Accipitridae > Astur > Astur gentilis. The sequence continues at coordinate 2,164,457 of NW_026061071.1, forward strand.
CCTCTGGGCAAGCCCGGGTCACAGATCCTGTTGTGCCTGTGAATAGGCTGCAGGGGGACAGTGAACACCAGCAACAGCTTTCACGGCTGCCACCTTCACTGTGGGACAAGGAGCCGGACGTGTGCCTTTCTGGAAACAGGCCGTGCCGAGGACGAGAGCCATGAGATGTTCCTCCTCTGGCCAAGCCCGGGTCCCAGATCCTGTTGTGCCTGTGAATAGGCTGCAGGGGGACGGTGAAGACCAGCAACAGCTTTCAGGGCTGCCACCTTCCGTGTGGGACAAGGAGCCGGACGTGTGCCTTTTCGGAATCAGGCTCTGCCGAGGACGAGAGCCATGAGATGTTCCTCCTCTGGGCAAGCCCGGGTCCCAGATCCTGTTGTGCCTGTGAATAGGCTGCAGGGGGACGGTGAAGACCAGCAACAGCTTTCAGGGCTGCCACCTTCCGTGTGGGACAAGGAGCCGGACGTGTGCCTTTTCGGAATCAGGCTCTGCCGAGGACGAGAGCCATGAGATGTTCCTCCTCTGGGCAAGCCCGGGTCCCAGATCCTGTTGTGCCTGTGAATAGGCTGCAGGGGGACGGTGAAGACCAGCAACAGCTTTCAGGGCTGCCACCTTCCGTGTGGGACAAGGAGCCGGACGTGTGCCTTTTCGGAAACAGGCTCTGCCGAGGACGAGAGCCATGAGATGTTCCTCCTCTGGGCAAGCCCGGGTCCTGAATCCTGTTGTGCCTGTGAATAGGCTGCAGGGGGACGGTGAAGACCAGCAACAGCTTTCAGGGCTGCCACCTTCCGTGTGGGACAAGGAGCCGGATGTGTGCCTTTCTGGAAACAGGCTCTGCCGAGGACGAGAGCCATGAGATGTTCCTCCTCTGGGCAAGCCCCGGTCCTGAATCCTGTTGTGCCTGTGAATAGGCTGCAGGGGGACGGTGAAGACCAGCAACAGCTTTCAGGGCTGCCACCTTCCGTGTGGGACAAGGAGCCGGATGTGTGCCTTTTCGGAGTCAGGCTCTGCCGAGGACGAGAGCCATGAGATGTTCCTCCTCTGGGCAAGCCCGGGTCCTGAATCCTGTTGTGCCTGTGAATAGGCTGCAGGGGGACGGTGAAGACCAGCAACAGCTTTCAGGGCTGCCACCTTCCGTGTGGGACAAGGAGCCGGACGTGTGCCTTTTCGGAAACAAGCTCTGCCGAGGACGAGAGCCATTAGATGTTCCTCCTCTGGGCAAGCCCGGGTCCCAGATCCTGTTGTGCCTGTGAATAGGCTGCAGGGGGACGGTGAAGACCAGCAACAGCTTTCAGGGCTGCCACCTTCCGTGTGGGACAAGGAGCCGGACGTGTGCCTTTAAGGAAACAGGCCCTGCCGAGGACGAGAGCCATGAGATGTTCCTCCTCTGGGCAAGCCCGGGTCCCAGATCCTGTTGTGCCTGTGAATAGGCTGCAGGGGGACGGTGAAGACCAGCAACAGCATTCACGGCTGCCTCCTTCAGTGTGGGACAAGGAGCCGGACGTGTGCCTTTCTGGAAACAGGCCGTGCCGAGGACGAGAGCCATGAGATGTTCCTCCTCTGGGCAAGCCCGGGTCCTGAATCCTGTTGTGCCTGTGAATAGGCTGCAGGGGGACGGTGAAGACCAGCAACAGCTTTCAGGGCTGCCACCTTCCGTGTGGGACAAGGAGCCGGACGTGTGCCTTTTCGGAATCAGGCTCTGCCGAGGACGAGAGCCATGAGATGTTCCTCCTCTGGGCAAGCCCGCGTCCAAATCCTGTTGTGCCTGTGAATAGGCTGCAGGGGGACGGTGAAGACCAGCAACAGCTTTCAGGGCTGCCACCTTCCGTGTGGGACAAGGAGCCGGACGTGTGCCTTTTCGGAAACAGGCTCTGCCGAGGACGAGAGCCATGAGATGTTCCTCCTCTGGGCAAGCCCGGGTCCCAGATCCTGTTGTGCCTGTGAATAGGCTGCAGGGGGACGGTGAAGACCAGCAACAGCTTTCAGGGCTGCCACCTTCAGTGTGGGACAAGGAGCCGGATGTGTGCCTTTCTGGAAACAGGCCGTGCCGGGGACGAGAGCCAAGAGATGTTCCTCCTCTGGCCAAGCCCGGGTCCCAGATCCTTTTGTGCCTGTGAATAGGCTGCAGGGGGACGGTGAAGACCAGCAACAGCTTTCAGGGCTGCCACCTTCCGTGTGGGACAAGGAGCCGGACGTGTGCCTTTTCGGAATCAGGCTCTGCCGAGGACGAGAGCCATGAGATGTTCCTCCTCTGGGCAAGCCCGGGTCCCAGATCCTGTTGTGCCTGTGAATAGGCTGCAGGGGGACGGTGAAGACCAGCAACATCTTTCAGGGCTGACAACTTCCGCGTGGGACAAGGATCCTGACGTGTCCCTTCTCGGAAACAAGCTCTGCCGAGGACGAGAGCCATGAGATGTTCCTCCTCTGGGCAAGCCCGGGTCCCAGATCCTGTTGTGCCTGTGAATAGGCTGCAGGGCGACGGTGAAGACCAGCAACAGCTGTCAGGGCTGCCACCTTCCGTGTGGGACAAGGAGCCGGATGTGTGCCTTTTCGGAATCAGGCTCTGCCGAGGACGAGAGCCATGAGATGTTCCTCCTCTGGGCAAGCCCGGGTCCCAGATCCTGTTGTGCCTGTGAATAGGCTGCAGGGGGACGGTGAAGACCAGCAACAGCTTTCATGGCTGCCGCCTTCTGTGTGGGACAAGGATCGGACGTGTGCCTTCTCGGAAACAGGCTCTGCCGAGGACGAGAGCCATGAGATGTTCCTCCTCTGGGCAAGCCCGGGTCCCAGATCCTGTTGTGCCTGTGAATAGGCTGCAGGGGGCCGGTGAACACCAGCAACAGCATTCACGGCTGCCTCCTTCCGTGTGGGACAAGGAGCCGGACGTGTGCCTTTCTGGAAACAGGCCGTGCCGAGGACGAGAGCCATGAGGTGTTCCTCCTCTGGGCAAGCCCGGGTCCTGAATCCTGTTGTGCCTGTGAATAGGCTGCAGGGGGACGGTGAAGACCAGCAACAGCTTTCAGGGCTGCCACCTTCCGTGTGGGACAAGGAGCCGGACGTGTGCCTTTTCGGAATCAGGCCCTGCCGAGGAAGAGAGCCATGAGATGTTCCTCCTCTGGGCAAGCCCGCGTCCAAATCCTGTTGTGCCTGTGAATAGGCTGCAGGGGGACGGTGAAGACCAGCAACAGCTTTCAGGGCTGCCACCTTCCGTGTGGGACAAGGAGCCGGACGTGTGCCTTTTCGGAAACAAGCTCTGCCGAGGACGAGAGCCATTAGATGTTCCTCCTCTGGGCAAGCCCGGGTCCCAGATCCTGTTGTGCCTGTGAATAGGCTGCAGGGGGACGGTGAAGACCAGCAACAGCTTTCAGGGCTGCCACCTTCCGTGTGGGACAAGGAGCCGGACGTGTGCCTTTCTGGAAACAGGCCCTGCCGAGGACGAGAGCCATGAGATGTTCCTCCTCTGGGCAAGCCCGGGTCCCAGATCCTGTTGTGCCTGTGAATAGGCTGCAGGGGGACGGTGAAGACCAGCAACAGCATTCACGGCTGCCTCCTTCAGTGTGGGACAAGGAGCCGGACGTGTGCCTTTCTGGAAACAGGCCGTGCCGAGGACGAGAGCCATGAGATGTTCCTCCTCTGGGCAAGCCCGGGTCCTGAATCCTGTTGTGCCTGTGAATAGGCTGCAGGGGGACGGTGAAGACCAGCAACAGCTTTCAGGGCTGCCACCTTCCGTGTGGGACAAGGAGCCGGACGTGTGCCTTTTCGGAATCAGGCTCTGCCGAGGACGAGAGCCATGAGATGTTCCTCCTCTGGGCAAGCCCGCGTCCAAATCCTGTTGTGCCTGTGAATAGGCTGCAGGGGGACGGTGAAGACCAGCAACAGCTTTCAGGGCTGCCACCTTCCGTGTGGGACAAGGAGCCGGACGTGTGCCTTTTCGGAAACAGGCTCTGCCGAGGACGAGAGCCATGAGATGTTCCTCCTCTGGGCAAGCCCGGGTCCCAGATCCTGTTGTGCCTGTGAATAGGCTGCAGGGGGACGGTGAAGACCAGCAACAGCTTTCTGGGCTGCCACCTTCAGTGTGGGACAAGGAGCCGGATGTGTGCCTTTCTGGAAACAGGCCGTGCCGGGGACGAGAGCCAAGAGATGTTCCTCCTCTGGCCAAGCCCGGGTCCCAGATCCTTTTGTGCCTGTGAATAGGCTGCAGGGGGACGGTGAAGACCAGCAACAGCTTTCAGGGCTGCCACCTTCCGTGTGGGACAAGGAGCCGGACGTGTGCCTTTTCGGAATCAGGCTCTGCCGAGGACGAGAGCCATGAGATGTTCCTCCTCTGGGCAAGCCCGGGTCCCAGATCCTGTTGTGCCTGTGAATAGGCTGCAGGGGGACGGTGAAGACCAGCAACATCTTTCAGGGCTGACAACTTCCGTGTGGGACAAGGATCCTGACGTGTCCCTTCTCGGAAACAAGCTCTGCCGAGGACGAGAGCCATTAGATGTTCCTCCTCTGGGCAAGGCCGGGTCCCAGATCCTGTTGTGCCTGTGAATAGGCTGCAGGGGGACGGTGAAGACCAGCAACAGCTTTCTGGGCTGCCACCTTCCGTGTGGGAGAAGGAGCCGGATGTGTGCCTTTCTGGAAACAGGCCGTGCCGGGGACGAGAGCCATGAGATGTTCCTCCTCTGGGCAAGCCCGGGTCCTGAATCCTGTTGTGCCTGTGAATAGGCTGCAGGGGGACGGTGAAGACCAGCAACAGCTTTCTGGGCTGCCACCTTCCGTGTGTGAGAAGGAGCCGGATGTGTGCCTTTCTGGAAACAGGCCGTGCCGGGGACGAGAGCCATGAGATGTTCCTCCTCTGGGCAAGCCCCGGTCCTGAATCCTGTTGTGCCTGTGAATAGGCTGCAGGGGGATGGTGAAGACCAGCAACAGCTTTCAGGGCTGCCACCTTCTGTGTGGGACAAGGAGCCGGACTTTTGCCTATCCGGAAACAAGCTCTGCCGAGGACGAGAGCCATGAGATGTTCCTCCTCTGGGCAAGCCCGGGTCCTGAATCCTGTTGTGCCTGTGAATAGGCTGCAGGGGGATGGTGAAGACCAGCAACAGCTTTCACGGCTGCCACATTCCGTGTGGGACAAGGAGCCGGACGTGTGCGTTTTCGGAAACAGGCTCTGCCGAGGACGAGAGCCATGAGATGTTCCACCTCTGGGCAAGCCCGGGTCCTGAATCCTGTTGTGCCTGTGAATAGGCTGCAGGGGGACGGTGAAGACTAGCAACAGCTTTCACGGCTGCCACATTCCGTGTGGGACAATGAGCCGGACGTGTGTGTTTTCGGAAACAGTCTCTGCCGAGGACGAGAGCCATGAGATGTTCCTCCTCTGGGCAAGGCCGGGTCCCAGAATCCTGTTGTGCCTGTGAATAGGCTGCAGGGGGACGGTGAAGACCAGCAACAGCTTTCAGGGCTGCCACCTTCCGTGTGGGACAAGGAGCCGGATGTGTGCCTTTTCGGAAACAGTCTCTGCCGAGGACGAGAGCCATGAGATGTTCCTCCTCTGGGCAAGGCCGGGTCCCAGATCCTGTTGTGCCTGTGAATAGGCTGCAGGGGGACGGTGAAGACCAGCAACAGCTTTCAGGGCTGCCACCTTCCGTGTGGGACAAGGAGCCGGACGTGTGCCTTTTCGGAATCAGGCTCTGCCGAGGACGAGAGCCATGAGATGTTCCTCCTCTGGGCAAGCCCGGGTCCCAGATCCTGTTGTGCCTGTGAATAGGCTGCAGGGGGACGGTGAAGACCAGCAACAGCATTCACGGCTGCCTCCTTCAGTGTGGGACAAGGAGCCGGACGTGTGCCTTTCTGGAAACAGGCCGTGCCGAGGACGAGATCCATGAGATGTTCCTCCTCTGGGCAAGCCCGGGTCCTGAATCCTGTTGTGCCTGTGAATAGGCTGCAGGGGGACGGTGAAGACCAGCAACAGCTTTCAGGGCTGCCACCTTCCGTGTGGGACAAGGAGCCGTACGTGTGCCTTTTCGGAATCAGGCTCTGCCGAGGACGAGAGCCATGAGATGTTCCTCCTCTGGGCAAGCCCGCGTCCAAATCCTGTTGTGCCTGTGAATAGGCTGCAGGGGGACGGTGAAGACCAGCAACAGCTTTCAGGGCTGCCACCTTCCGTGTGGGACAAGGAGCCGGACGTGTCTTTCTGGATACAGGCCCTGCCGAGGACGAGAGCCATGAGATGTTCCTCCTCTGGGCAAGCCCGGGTCCAAATCCTATTGTGCCTGGGAATAGGCTGCAGGGGGACGGTGAAGACCAGCAACAGCTTTCAGGGCTGCCACCTTCCGTGTGGGACAAGGAGCCGGATGATTGCCTTTTCGGAAACAGGCTCTGCTGAGGACGAGAGCCATGAGATGTTCCTCCTCTGGGCAAGCCCGGGTCCCAGATCCTGTTGTGCCTGTGAATAGGTCGCAGGGGGACGGTGAAGACCAGCAACAGCTTCCAGGGCTGCCACCTTCCGTGTGGGACAAGGAGCCGGACGTGTGCCTTTTCGGAAACAAGCTCTGCCGAGGACGAGAGCCATGAGATGTTTCTCCTCTGGGCAAGCCCGGGTCCCAGATCCTGTTGTGCCTGTGAATAGGCTGCAGGGGGACGGTGAACACCAGCAACAGCTTTCACGGCTGCCATCTTCACTGTGGGACAAGGAGCCGGACGTGTGCCTTCTCGGAAACAGGATCTGCCGCGGACGAGAGCCATGAGATGTTCCTCCTCTGGGCAAGCCCGGGTCCCAGATCCTGTTGTGCCTGTGAATAGGCTGCAGGGGGACGGTGAAGACCAGCAACAGCTTTCAGGGCTGCCACCTTCCGTGTGGGAAAAGGAGCCGGATGAGTGCCTTTTCAGAAACAGGCTCTGCTGAGGACGAGAGCCATGAGATGTTCCTCCTCTGGGCAAGCCCGGGTCCCAGATCCTGTTGTGCCTGTGAATAGGCTGCAGGGGGACGGTGAAGACCAGCAACAGCTTTCAGGGCTGCCACCTTCCGTGTGGGACAAGGAGCCGGATGTGTGCCTTTTCGGAAACAGGCTCTGCCGAGGACGAGAGCCATGAGATGTTCCTCCTCTGGGCAAGCCCGGGTCCTGAATCCTGTTGTGCCTGTGAATAGGCTGCAGGGGGACGGTGAAGACCAGCAACAGCTTTCAGAGCTGCCACCTTCCGTGTGGGACAATGAGCCGGTCTTGTGCCTTTATGGAAACAGGCCCTGCCGAGGACGAGAGCCATGAGATGTTCCTCCTCTGGGCAAGCCCGGGTCCCAGATCCTGTTGTGCCTGTGAATAGGCTGCAGGGGGACGGTGAAGACCAGCAACAGCTTTCAGGGCTGCCACCTTCCGTGTGGGACAAGGAGCCGGATGTGTGCCTTTTCGGAAACAGGCTCTGCCGAGGACGAGAGCCATGAGATGTTCCTCCTCTGGGCAAGCCCGGGTCCTGAATCCTGTTGTGCCTGTGAATAGGCTGCAGGGGGACGGTGAAGACCAGCAACAGCTTTCAGGGCTGCCACCTTCCGTGTGGGACAATGAGCCGGTCTTGTGCCTTTATGGAAACAGGCCCTGCCGAGGACGAGAGCCATGAGATGTTCCTCCTCTGGGCAAGCCCGGGTCCCAGATCCTGTTGTGCCTGTGAATAGGCTGCAGGGGGACAGTGAACACCAGCAACAGCTTTCACGGCTGCCACCTTCACTGTGGGAGAAGGAGCCGGACGTGTGCCTTTCTGGAAACAGGCCGTGCCGAGGACGAGAGCCATGAGATGTTCCTCCTCTGGCCAAGCCCGGGTCCCAGATCCTGTTGTGCCTGTGAATAGGCTGCAGGGGGACGGTGAAGACCAGCAACAGCTTTAAGGGCTGCCACCTTCCGTGTGGGACAAGGAGCCGGACGTGTGCCTTTTCGGAATCAGGCTCTGCCGAGGACGAGAGCCATGAGATGTTCCTCCTCTGGGCAAGCCCGGGTCCCAGATCCTGTTGTGCCTGTGAATAGGCTGCAGGGGGACGGTGAACACCAGCAACAGCTTTCAGGGCTGCCTCCTTCCGTGTGGGACAAGGAGCCGGACGTGTGCCTTTTCGGAATCAGGCTCTGCCGAGGACGAGAGCCATGAGATGTTCCTCCTCTGGGCAAGCCCGGGTCCCAGATCCTGTTGTGCCTGTGAATAGGCTGCAGGGGGACGGTGAAGACCAGCAACAGCTTTCAGGGCTGCCACCTTCCGTGTGGGACAAGGAGCCGGACGTGTGCCTTTTCGGAAACAGGCTCTGCCGAGGACGAGAGCCATGAGATGTTCCTCCTCTGGGCAAGCCCGGGTCCTGAATCCTGTTGTGCCTGTGAATAGGCTGCAGGGGGACGGTGAAGACCAGCAACAGCTTTCAGGGCTGCCACCTTCCGTGTGGGACAAGGAGCCGGATGTGTGCCTTTCTGGAAACAGGCCCTGCCGAGGACGAGAGCCATGAGATGTTCCTCCTCTGGGCAAGCCCCGGTCCTGAATCCTGTGGTGCCTGTGAATAGGCTGCAGGGGGACGGTGAAGACCAGCAACAGCTTTCAGGGCTGCCACCTTCCGTGTGGGACAAGGAGCCGGATGTGTGCCTTTTCGGAAACAGGCTCTGCCGAGGACGAGAGCCATGAGATGTTCCTCCTCTGGGCAAGCCCGGGTCCTGAATCCTGTTGTGCCTGTGAATAGGCTGCAGGGGGACGGTGAAGACCAGCAACAGCTTTCAGGGCTGCCACCTTCAGTGTGGGACAAGGAGCCGGACGTGTGCCTTTTCGGAAACAAGCTCTGCCGAGGACGAGAGCCATTAGATGTTCCTCCTCTGGGCAAGCCCGGGTCCCAGATCCTGTTGTGCCTGTGAATAGGCTGCAGGGGGACGGTGAAGACCAGCAACAGCTTTCAGGGCTGCCACCTTCCGTGTGGGACAAGGAGCCGGACGTGTGCCTTTCTGGAAACAGGCCCTGCCGAGGACGAGAGCCATGAGATGTTCCTCCTCTGGGCAAGCCCGGGTCCCAGATCCTGTTGTGCCTGTGAATAGGCTGCAGGGGGACGGTGAAGACCAGCAACAGCATTCACGGCTGCCTCCTTCAGTGTGGGACAAGGAGCCGGACGTGTGCCTTTCTGGAAACAGGCCGTGCCGAGGACGAGAGCCATGAGATGTTCCTCCTCTGGGCAAGCCCGGGTCCTGAATCCTGTTGTGCCTGTGAATAGGCTGCAGGGGGACGGTGAAGACCAGCAACAGCTTTCAGGGCTGCCACCTTCCGTGTGGGACAAGGAGCCGGACGTGTGCCTTTTCGGAATCAGGCTCTGCCGAGGACGAGAGCCATGAGATGTTCCTCCTCTGGGCAAGCCCGCGTCCAAATCCTGTTGTGCCTGTGAATAGGCTGCAGGGGGACGGTGAAGACCAGCAACAGCTTTCAGGGCTGCCACCTTCCGTGTGGGACAAGGAGCCGGACGTGTGCCTTTTCGGAAACAGGCTCTGCCGAGGACGAGAGCCATGAGATGTTCCTCCTCTGGGCAAGCCCGGGTCCCAGATCCTGTTGTGCCTGTGAATAGGCTGCAGGGGGACGGTGAAGACCAGCAACAGCTTTCAGGGCTGCCACCTTCAGTGTGGGACAAGGAGCCGGATGTGTGCCTTTCTGGAAACAGGCCGTGCCGGGGACGAGAGCCAAGAGATGTTCCTCCTCTGGGCAAGCCCGGGTCCCAGATCCTTTTGTGCCTGTGAATAGGCTGCAGGGGGACGGTGAAGACCAGCAACAGCTTTCAGGGCTGCCACCTTCCGTGTGGGACAAGGAGCCGGACGTGTGCCTTTTCGGAATCAGGCTCTGCCGAGGACGAGAGCCATGAGATGTTCCTCCTCTGGGCAAGCCCGGGTCCCAGATCCTGTTGTGCCTGTGAATAGGCTGCAGGGGGACGGTGAAGACCAGCAACATCTTTCAGGGCTGACAACTTCCGTGTGGGACAAGGATCCTGACGTGTCCCTTCTCGGAAACAAGCTCTGCCGAGGACGAGAGCCATGAGATGTTCCTCCTCTGGGCAAGCCCGGGTCCCAGATCCTGTTGTGCCTGTGAATAGGCTGCAGGGCGACGGTGAAGACCAGCAACAGCTGTCAGGGCTGCCACCTTCCGTGTGGGACAAGGAGCCGGATGTGTGCCTTTTCAGAAACAGGCTCTGCCGAGGACGAGAGCCATGAGATGTTCCTCCTCTGGGCAAGCCCGGGTCCCAGATCCTGTTGTGCCTGTGAATAGGCTGCAGGGGGACGGTGAAGACCAGCAACAGCTTTCATGGCTGCCGCCTTCTGTGTGGGACAAGGATCGGACGTGTGCCTTCTCGGAAACAGGCTCTGCCGAGGACGAGAGCCATGAGATGTTCCTCCTCTGGGCAAGCCCGGGTCCCAGATCCTGTTGTGCCTGTGAATAGGCTGCAGGGGGCCGGTGAACACCAGCAACAGCATTCACGGCTGCCTCCTTCAGTGTGGGACAAGGAGCCGGACGTGTGCCTTTCTGGAAACAGGCCGTGCCGAGGACGAGAGCCATGAGATGTTCCTCCTCTGGGCAAGCCCGGGTCCTGAATCCTGTTGTGCCTGTGAATAGGCTGCAGGGGGACGGTGAAGACCAGCAACAGCTTTCAGGGCTGCCACCTTCCGTGTGGGACAAGGAGCCGGACGTGTGCCTTTTCGGAATCAGGCTCTGCCGATGACGAGAGCCATGAGATGTTCCTCCTCTGGGCAAGCCCGCGTCCAAATCCTGTTGTGCCTGTGAATAGGCTGCAGGGGGACGGTGAAGACCAGCAACAGCTTTCAGGGCTGCCACCTTCCGTGTGGGACAAGGAGCCGGACGTGTGCCTTTTCGGAATCAGGCTCTGCCGAGGACGAGAGCCATGAGATGTTCCTCCTCTGGGCAAGCCCGGGTCCCAGATCCTGTTGTGCCTGTGAATAGGCTGCAGGGGGACGGTGAAGACCAGCAACATCTTTCAGGGCTGCCACCTTCCGTGTGGGACAAGGATCCTGACGTGTCCCTTCTCGGAAACAAGCTCTGCCGAGGACGAGAGCCATGAGATGTTCCTCCTCTGGGCAAGCCCGGGTCCCAGATCCTGTTGTGCCTGTGAATAGGCTGCAGGGCGACGGTGAAGACCAGCAACAGCTTTCAGGGCTGCCACCTTCCGTGTGGGACAAGGAGCCGGATGTGTGCCTTTTCGGAAACAGGCTCTGCCGAGGACGAGACCCATGAGATGTTCCTCCTCTGGGCAAGCCCGCGTCCAAATCCTGTTGTGCCTGTGAATAGGCTGCAGGGGGACGGTGAAGACCAGCAACAGCTTTCAGGGCTGCCACCTTCCGTGTGGGACAAGGAGCCGGACGTGTCTTTCTGGATACAGGCCCTGCCGAGGACGAGAGCCATGAGATGTTCCTCCTCTGGGCAAGCCCGGGTCCCAGATCCTGTTGTGCCTGTGAATAGGCTGCAGGGGGACGGTGAAGACCAGCAACAGCTTTCAGGGCTGCCACCTTCCGTGTGGGACAAGGAGCCGGAAGTGTCTTTCTGGAAACAGGCCCTGCCGAGGACGAGAGCCATGAGATGTTCCTCCTCTGGGCAAGCCCGGGTCCCAGATCCTGTTGTGCCTGTGAATAGGCTGCAGGGGGACGGTGAACACCAGCAACAGCTTTCAGGGCTGCCACCTTCCGTGTGGGACAAGGAGCCGGACGTGTCTTTCTGGATACAGGCCCTGCCGAGGACGAGAGCCATGAGATGTTCCTCCTCTGGGCAAGCCCGATTCCCAGATCCTGTTGTGCCTGTGAATAGGCTGCAGGGGGACGGTGAAGACCAGCAACAGCTTTCAGGGCTGCCACCTTCCGTGTGGGACAAGGAGCCGGACGTGTGCCTTTTCGGAAACAGGCTCTGCCGAGGACGAGAGCCATTAGATGTTCCTCCTCTGGGCAAGCCCGGGTCCCAGATCCTGTTGTGCCTGTGAATAGGCTGCAGGGGGACGGTGAAGACCAGCAACAGCTTTCACGGCTGCCACCTTCCGTGTGGGACAAGGAGCCGGACGTGTGCGTTTTCGGAAACAGGCTCTGCCGAGGACGAGAGCCATGAGATGTTCCACCTCTGGGCAAGCCCCGGTCCAGAATCCTGTTGTGCCTGTGAATAGGCTGCAGGGGGACGGTGAAGACCAGCAACACCTTTCAGGGCTGCCACCTTCCGTGTGGGACAAGGAGCCGGATGTGTGCCTTTCTGGAATCAGGCCCTGCCGAGGACGAGAGCCATGAGATGTTCCTCCTCTGGGCAAGCCCGGGTCCCAGATCCTGTTGTGCCTGTGAATGGGCTGCAGGGGGACGGTGAAGACCAGCAACAGCTTTCAGGGCTGCCACCTTCCGTGTGGGACAAGGAGCCGGACGTGTGCCTTTTCGGAAACAGGATCTGCCGAGGACGAGAGCCATGAGATGTTCCTCCTCTGGGCAAGCCCGGGTCCCAGATCCTGTTGTGCCTGTGAATAGGCTGCAGGGGGACGGTGAAGACCAGCAACAGCTTCCAGGGCTGCCACCTTCCGTGTGGGACAAGGAGCCGGACGTTTGCCTTTTCGGAAACAGGCTCTGCCGAGGACGAGATCCACGAGATGTTCCTCCTCTGGGCAAGCCCGGGTCCCAGATCCTGTTGCACTTCTGAATATGCTGCAGGGGGACGGTGACGACCAGCAACAGCTTTCAGGGCTGCCACCTTCCGTGTGGGACAAGGAGCCGGACGTGTGCCTTTTCGGAATCAGGCTCTGCCGAGGAAGAGATCCATGAGATGTTCCTCCTCTGGGCAAGCCCGGGTCCTGAATCCTGTTGTGCCTGTGAATAGGCTGCAGGGGGACGGTGAAGACCAGCAACAGCTTTCAGGGCCTCCACCTTCCGTGTGTGACAATGAGCCGGACGTGTGCCTTTTCGGAAACAGGATCTGCCGAGGACGAGAGCCATGAGATGTTCCTCCTCTGGGCAAGCCCGGGTCCCAGATCCTGTTGTGCCTGTGAATAGGCTGCAGGGGGACGGTGAAGACCAGCAACAGCTTTCACGGCTGCCACATTCCGTGTGGGACAAGGAGCCGGACGTGTGCGTTTTCGGAAACAGGCTCTGCCGAGGACGAGAGCCATGAGATGTTCCACCTCTGGGCAAGCCCCGGTCCTGAATCCTGTTGTGCCTGTGAATAGGCTGCAGGGGGACGGTGAAGACCAGCAACAGCTTTCAGGGCTGCCACCTTCCGTGTGGGACAAGGAGCCGGACGTGTGCCTTTCTGGAAACAGGCCCTGCCGAGGACGAGAGCCATGAGATGTTCCTCCTCTGGGCAAGCCCCGGTCCTGAATCCTGTTGTGCCTGTGAATAGGCTGCAGGGGGACGGTGAAGACCAGCAACAGCTTTCAGGGCTGCCACCTTCCGTGTGGGACAAGGAGCCGGACGTGTGCCTTTTCGGAATCAGGTTCTGCCGAGGACGAGAGCCATGAGATGTTCCTCCTCTGGGCAAGCCCGGGTCCCAGATCCTGTTGTGCCTGTGAATAGGCTGCAGGGGGACGGTGAAGACCAGCAACAGCTTCCAGGGCTGCCACCTTCCGTGTGGGACAAGGAGCCGGACGTGTGCCTTTCTGGAAACAGGCCGTGCCGAGGACGAGAGCCATGAGATGTTCCTCCTCTGGGCAAGCCCGCGTCCAAATCCTGTTGTGCCTGTGAATAGGCTGCAGGGGGACGGTGAAGACCAGCAACAGCTTTCAGGGCTGCCACCTTCCGTGTGGGACAAGGAGCCGGATGTGTGCCTTTTCGGAAACAGGCTCTGCCGAGGACGAGAGCCATGAGATGTTCCTCCTCTGGGCAAGCCCGGGTCCTGAATCCTGTTGTGCCTGTGAATAGGCTGCAGGGGGACGGTGAAGACCAGCAACAGCTTTCAGGGCTGCCACCTTCCGTGTGGGACAAGGAGCCGGACGTGTGCCTTTTCGGAAACAAGCTCTGCCGAGGACGAGAGCCATGAGATGTTCCTCCTCTGGGCAAGCCCGGGTCCCAGATCCTGTTGTGCCTGTGAATAGGCTGGAGGGCGACGGTGAAGACCAGCAACAGCTTTCAGGGCTGCCACCTTCCGTGTGGGACAAGGAGCCGGATGTGTGCCTTTTCGGAAACAGGCTCTGCCGAGGACGAGACCCATGAGATGTTCCTCCTCTGGGCAAGCCCGCGTCCAAATCCTGTTGTGCCTGTGAATAGGCTGCAGGGGGACGGTGAAGACCAGCAACAGCTTTCAGGGCTGCCACCTTCCGTGTGGGACAAGGAGCCGGACGTGTCTTTCTGGATACAGGCCCTGCCGAGGACGAGAGCCATGAGATGTTCCTCCTCTGGGCAAGCCCGGGTCCCAGATCCTGTTGTGCCTGTGAATAGGCTGCAGGGGGACGGTGAAGACCAGCAACAGCTTTCAGGGCTGCCACCTTCCGTGTGGGACAAGGAGCCGGAAGTGTCTTTCTGGAAACAGGCCCTGCCGAGGACGAGAGCCATGAGATGTTCCTCCTCTGGGCAAGCCCGGGTCCCAGATCCTGTTGTGCCTGTGAATAGGCTGCAGGGGGACGGTGAACACCAGCAACAGCTTTCAGGGCTGCCACCTTCCGTGTGGGACAAGGAGCCGGACGTGTCTTTCTGGATACAGGCCCTGCCGAGGACGAGAGCCATGAGATGTTCCTCCTCTGGGCAAGCCCGATTCCCAGATCCTGTTGTGCCTGTGAATAGGCTGCAGGGGGACGGTGAAGACCAGCAACAGCTTTCAGGGCTGCCACCTTCCGTGTGGGACAAGGAGCCGGACGTGTGCCTTTTCGGAAACAAGCTCTGCCGAGGACGAGAGCCATTAGATGTTCCTCCTCTGGGCAAGCCCGGGTCCCAGATCCTGTTGTGCCTGTGAATAGGCTGCAGGGGGACGGTGAAGACCAGCAACAGCTTTCACGGCTGCCACCTTCCGTGTGGGACAAGGAGCCGGACGTGTGCGTTTTCGGAAACAGGCTCTGCCGAGGACGAGAGCCATGAGATGTTCCACCTCTGGGCAAGCCCCGGTCCAGAATCCTGTTGTGCCTGTGAATAGGCTGCAGGGGGACGGTGAAGACCAGCAACACCTTTCAGGGCTGCCACCTTCCGTGTGGGACAAGGAGCCGGATGAGTGCCTTTCTGGAATCAGGCCCTGCCGAGGACGAGAGCCATGAGATGTTCCTCCTCTGGGCAAGCCCGGGTCCCAGATCCTGTTGTGCCTGTGAATGGGCTGCAGGGGGACGGTGAAGACCAGCAACAGCTTTCAGGGCTGCCACCTTCCGTGTGGGACAAGGAGCCGGACGTGTGCCTTTTCGGAAACAGGATCTGCCGAGGACGAGAGCCATGAGATGTTCCTCCTCTGGGCAAGCCCGGGTCCCAGATCCTGTTGTGCCTGTGAATAGGCTGCAGGGGGACGGTGAAGACCAGCAACAGCTTCCAGGGCTGCCACCTTCCGTGTGGGACAAGGAGCCGGACGTTTGCCTTTTCGGAAACAGGCTCTGCCGAGGACGAGATCCACGAGATGTTCCTCCTCTGGGCAAGCCCGGGTCCCAGATCCTGTTGCACTTCTGAATATGCTGCAGGGGGACGGTGACGACCAGCAACAGCTTTCAGGGCTGCCACCTTCCGTGTGGGACAAGGAGCCGGACGTGTGCCTTTTCGGAATCAGGCTCTGCCGAGGAAGAGATCCATGAGATGTTCCTCCTCTGGGCAAGCCCGGGTCCTGAATCCTGTTGTGCCTGTGAATAGGCTGCAGGGGGACGGTGAAGACCAGCAACAGCTTTCAGGGCTGCCACCTTCCGTGTGGGACAAGGAGCTGGACGTGTGCCTTTTCGGAAACAGGCTCTGCCGAGGACGAGAGCCATGAGATGTTCCTCCTCTGGGCAAGCCCGGGTCCCAGATCCTGTTGTGCCTGTGAATAGGCTGCAGGGGGACGGTGAAGACCAGCAACAGCTTTCAGGGCTGCCACCTTCCGTGTGGGACAAGGAGCCGGATGTGTGCCTTTTCGGAAACAGGCTCTGCCGAGGACGAGAGCCATGAGATGTTCCTCCTCTGGGCAAGCCCGGGTCCCAGATCCTGTTGTGCCTGTGAATAGGCTGCAGGGGGACGGTGAAGACCAGCAACAGCTTTCAGGGCTGCCACCTTCCGTGTGGGACAAGGAGCCGGACGTGTGCCTTTTCGGAAACAGGCTCTGACGAGGACGAGAGCCATGAGATGTTCCACCTCTGGGCAAGCCCGGGTCCTGAATCCTGTTGTGCCTGTGAATAGGCTGCAGGGGGACGGTGAAGACCAGCAACAGCTTTCAGGGCTGCCACCTTCCGTGTGGGACAAGGAGCCGGACGTGTCTTTCTGGATACAGGCCCTGCCGAGGACGAGAGCCATGAGATGTTCCTCCTCTGGGCAAGCCCGGGTCCCAGATCCTGTTGTGCCTGTGAATAGGCTGCAGGGGGACGGTGAAGACCAGCAACAGCTTTCAGGGCTGCCACCTTCCGTGTGGGACAAGGAGCCGGAAGTGTCTTTCTGGAAACAGGCCCTGCCGAGGACGAGAGCCATGAGATGTTCCTCCTCTGGGCAAGCCCGGGTCCCAGATCCTGTTGCACTTCTGAATATGCTGCAGGGGGACGGTGACGACCAGCAACAGCTTTCAGGGCTGCCACCTTCCGTGTGGGACAAGGAGCCGGACGTGTGCCTTTTCGGAATCAGGCTCTGCCGAGGAAGAGATCCATGACATGTTCCTCCTCTGGGCAAGCCCCGGTTCTGAATCCTGTTGTGCCTGTGAATAGGCTGCAGGGGGACGGTGAAGACCAGCAACAGCTTTCAGGGCTGCCACCTTCCGTGTGGGACAAGGAGCCGGACGTGTGCGTTTTCGGAAACAGGCTCTGACGAGGACGAGAGCCATGAGATGTTCCACCTCTGGGCAAGCCCGGGTCCTGAATCCTGTTGTGCCTGTGAATAGGCTGCAGGGGGACGGTGAAGACCAGCAACAGCTTTCAGGGCTGCCACCTTCCGTGTGGGACAAGGAGCCGGACGTGTCTTTCTGGATACAGGCCCTGCCGAGGACGAGAGCCATGAGATGTTCCTCCTCTGGGCAAGCCCGGGTCCCAGATCCTGTTGTGCCTGTGAATAGGCTGCAGGGGGACGGTGAAGACCAGCAACAGCTTTCAGGGCTGCCACCTTCCGTGTGGGACAAGGAGCCGGAAGTGTCTTTCTGGAAACAGGCCCTGCCGAGGACGAGAGCCATGAGATGTTCCTCCTCTGGGCAAGCCCGGGTCCCAGATCCTGTTGTGCCTGTGAATAGGCTGCAGGGGGACGGTGAACACCAGCAACAGCTTTCAGGGCTGCCACCTTCCGTGTGGGACAAGGAGCCGGACGTGTCTTTCTGGATACAGGCCCTGCCGAGGACGAGATCCATGAGATGTTCCTCCTCTGGGCAAGCCCGATTCCCAGATCCTGTTGTGCCTGTGAATAGGCTGCAGGGGGACGGTGAAGACCAGCAACAGCTTTCAGGGCTGCCACCTTCCGTGTGGGACAAGGAGCCGGACGTGTGCCTTTTCGGAAACAGGCTCTGCCGAGGACGAGAGCCATTAGATGTTCCTCCTCTGGGCAAGCCCGGGTCCCAGATCCTGTTGTGCCTGTGAATAGGCTGCAGGGGGACGGTGAAGACCAGCAACAGCTTTCACGGCTGCCACATTCCGTGTGGGACAAGGAGCCGGACGTGTGCGTTTTCGGAAACAGGCTCTGCCGAGGACGAGAGCCATGAGATGTTCCACCTCTGGGCAAGCCCCGGTCCAGAATCCTGTTGTGCCTGTGAATAGGCTGCAGGGGGACGGTGAAGACCAGCAACACCTTTCAGGGCTGCCACCTTCCGTGTGGGACAAGGAGCCGGATGTGTGCCTTTCTGGAAACAGGCCCTGCCGAGGACGAGAGCCATGAGATGTTCCTCCTCTGGGCAAGCCCGGGTCCCAGATCCTGTTGTGCCTGTGAATAGGCTGCAGGGGGACGGTGAAGACCAGCAACAGCTTTCAGGGCTGCCACCTTCCGTGTGGGACAAGGAGCCGGACGTGTGCCTTTTCGGAAACAGGATCTGCCGAGGACGAGAGCCATGAGATGTTCCTCCTCTGGGCAAGCCCGGGTCCCAGATCCTGTTGTGCCTGTGAATAGGCTGCAGGGGGACGGTGAAGACCAGCAACAGCTTCCAGGGCTGCCACCTTCCGTGTGGGACAAGGAGCCGGACGTGTGCCTTTTCGGAAACAGGCTCTGCCGAGGACGAGATCCACGAGATGTTCCTCCTCTGGGCAAGCCCGGGTCCCAGATCCTGTTGCACTTCTGAATATGCTGCAGGGGGACGGTGAAGACCAGCAACAGCTTTCAGGGCTGCCACCTTCCGTGTGGGACAAGGAGCCGGACGTGTGCCTTTTCGGAATCAGGATCTGCCGAGGAAGAGATCCATGAGATGTTCCTCCTCTGGGCAAGCCCGGGTCCTGAATCCTGTTGTGCCTGTGAATAGGCTGCAGGGGGACGGTGAAGACCAGCAACAGCTTTCAGGGCTGCCACCTTCCGTGTGGGACAAGGAGCCGGACGTGTGCCTTTTCGGAAACAGGCTCTGCCGAGGACGAGAGCCATGAGATGTTCCTCCTCTGGGCAAGCCCGGGTCCCAGATCCTGTTGTGCCTGTGAATAGGCTGCAGGGCGACGGTGAAGACCAGCAACAGCTTTCAGGGCTGCCACCTTCCGTGTGGGACAAGGAGCCGGATGTGTGCCTTTTCGGAAACAGGCTCTGCCGAGGACGAGAGCCATGAGATGTTCCTCCTCTGGGCAAGCCCGCGTCCAAATCCTGTTGTGCCTGTGAATAGGCTGCAGGGGGACGGTGAAGACCAGCAACAGCTTTCAGGGCTGCCACCTTCCGTGTGGGACAAGGAGCCGGACGTGTGCGTTTTCGGAAACAGGCTCTGACGAGGACGAGAGCCATGAGATGTTCCACCTCTGGGCAAGCCCGGGTCCTGAATCCTGTTGTGCCTGTGAATAGGCTGCAGGGGGACGGTGAAGACCAGCAACAGCTTTCAGGGCTGCCACCTTCCGTGTGGGACAAGGAGCCGGACGTGTCTTTCTGGATACAGGCCCTGCCGAGGACGAGAGCCATGAGATGTTCCTCCTCTGGGCAAGCCCGGGTCCCAGATCCTGTTGTGCCTGTGAATAGGCTGCAGGGGGACGGTGAAGACCAGCAACAGCTTTCAGGGCTGCCACCTTCCGTGTGGGACAAGGAGCCGGAAGTGTCTTTCTGGAAACAGGCCCTGCCGAGGACGAGAGCCATGAGATGTTCCTCCTCTGGGCAAGCCCGGGTCCCAGATCCTGTTGTGCCTGTGAATAGGCTGCAGGGGGACGGTGAACACCAGCAACAGCTTTCAGGGCTGCCACCTTCCGTGTGGGACAAGGAGCCGGACGTGTCTTTCTGGATACAGGCCCTGCCGAGGACGAGAGCCATGAGATGTTCCTCCTCTGGGCAAGCCCGAGTCCCAGATCCTGTTGTGCCTGTGAATAGGCTGCAGGGGGACGGTGAAGACCAGCAACAGCTTTCAGGGCTGCCACCTTCCGTGTGGGACAAGGAGCCGGACGTGTGCCTTTTCGGAAACAAGCTCTGCCGAGGACGAGAGCCATTAGATGTTCCTCCTCTGGGCAAGCCCGGGTCCCAGATCCTGTTGTGCCTGTGAATAGGCTGCAGGGGGACGGTGAAGACCAGCAACAGCTTTCACGGCTGCCACATTCCGTGTGGGACAAGGAGCCGGACGTGTGCGTTTTCGGAAACAGGCTCTGCCGAGGACGAGAGCCATGAGATGTTCCACCTCTGGGCAAGCCCCGGTCCAGAATCCTGTTGTGCCTGTGAATAGGCTGCAGGGGGACGGTGAAGACCAGCAACACCTTTCAGGGCTGCCACCTTCCGTGTGGGACAAGGAGCCGGACGTGTGCCTTTTCGGAAACAGGATCTGCCGAGGACGAGAGCCATGAGATGTTCCTCCTCTGGGCAAGCCCGGGTCCCAGATCCTGTTGTGCCTGTGAATAGGCTGCAGGGGGACGGTGAAGACCAGCAACAGCTTCCAGGGCTGCCACCTTCCATGTGGGACAAGGAGCCGGATGTGTGCCTTTTCGGAAACAGGCTCTGCCGAGGACGAGAGCCATGAGATGTTCCTCCTCTGGGCAAGCCCGCGTCCAAATCCTGTTGTGCCTGTGAATAGGCTGCAGGGGGACGGTGAAGACCAGCAACAGCTTTCAGGGCTGCCACCTTCCGTGTGGGACAAGGAGCCGGACGTGTGCGTTTTCGGAAACAGGCTCTGACGAGGACGAGAGCCATGAGATGTTCCACCTCTGGGCAAGCCCGGGTCCTGAATCCTGTTGTGCCTGTGAATAGGCTGCAGGGGGACGGTGAAGACCAGCAACAGCTTCCAGGGCTGCCACCTTCCGTGTGGGACAAGGAGCCGGACGTGTGCCTTTTCGGAAACAAGCTCTGCCGAGGACGAGAGCCATTAGATGTTCCTCCTCTGGGCAAGCCCGGGTCCCAGATCCTGTTGTGCCTGTGAATAGGCTGCAGGGGGACGGTGAAGACCAGCAACAGCTTTCAGGGCTGCCACCTTCCGTGTGGGAGAAGGAGCCGGATGTGTGCCTTTTCGGAAACAGGCCCTGCCGAGGACGAGAGCCATGAGATGTTCCTCCTCTGGGCAAGCCCGGGTCCTGAATCCTGTTGTGCCTGTGAATAGGCTGCAGGGGGACGGTGAAGACCAGCAACAGCTTTCAGGGCTGCCACCTTCCGTGTGGGACAATGAGCCGGTCTTGTGCCTTTATGGAAACAGGCCCTGCCGAGGACGAGAGCCATGAGATGTTCCTCCTCTGGGCAAGACCGGGTCCCAGATCCTGTTGTGCCTGTGAATAGGCTGCAGGGGGACGGTGAAGACCAGCAACAGCTTCCAGGGCTGCCACCTTCCGTGTGGGACAAGGAGCCGGACGTGTGCCTTTTCGGAATCAGGCTCTGCCGAGGACGAGAGCCATGAGATGTTCCTCCTCTGGGCAAGCCCGGGTCCCAGATCCTGTTGTGCCTGTGAATAGGCTGCAGGGGGACGGTGAAGACCAGCAACAGCTTTCAGGGCTGCCACCTTCACTGTGGGACAAGGAGCCGGACGTGTGCCTTTCTGGAAACAGGCCCTGCCGAGGACGAGAGCCATGAGATGTTCCTCCTCTGGGCAAGCCCGGGTCCCAGATCCTGTTGTGCCTGTGAATAGGCTGCAGGGGGACGGTGAAGACCAGCAACAGCTTTCAGGGCTGCCACCTTCCGTGTGGGAGAAGGAGCCGGATGTGTGCCTTTTCGGAAACAAGCTCTGCCGAGGACGAGAGCCATTAGATGTTCCTCCTCTGGGCAAGCCCGGGTCCTGAATCCTGTTGTGCCTGTGAATAGGCTGCAGGGGGACGGTAAAGACCAGCAACAGCTTTCAGGGCTGCCACCTTCCGTGTTGGACAAGGAGCCGGATGTGTGCCTTTTCGGAAACAGACTCTGCCGAGGACGAGAGCCATGAGATGTTCCTCCTCTGGGCAAGCCCGCGTCCAAATCTTGTTGTGCCTGTGAATAGGCTGCAGGGCGACGGTGAAGACCAGCAACAGCTTTCAGGGCTGCCACCTTCCGTGTGGGACAAGGAGCCGGACGTGTGCGTATTCAAAACAGGCTCTGACGAGGAAGAGAGCCATGAGATGTTCCACCTCTGGGCAAGCCCGGGTCCTGAATTCTGTTGTGCCTGTGAATAGGCTGCAGGGGGACGGTGAAGACCAGCAACAGCTTTCAGGGCTGCCACCTTCCGTGTGGGACAAGGAGCCGGATGTGTGCCTTTTCGGAAACAGGCTCTGCCGAGGACGAGAGCCATGAGATGTTCCTCCTCTGGGCAAGCCCGGGTCCTGAATCCTGTTGTGCCTGTGAATAGGCTGCAGGGGGACGGTGAAGACCAGCAACAGCTTTCAGGGCTGCCACCTTCCGTGTGGGACAATGAGCCGGTCTTGTGCCTTTATGGAAACAGGCCCTGCCGAGGACGAGAGCCATGAGATGTTCCTCCTCTGGGCAAGCCCGGGTCCCTCATTCTGTTGTGCCTGTGAATAGGCCGCAGGGGGACGGTGAAGACCAGCAACAGCTTCCAGGGCTGCCACCTTCTGTGTGGGACAAGGATCCGGACGTGTGCCTTTTCGGAAGCAAGCTCTGCCGAGGACGAGAGCCATGAGATGTTCCTCCTCTGGGCAAGCCCGGGTCCCAGATCCTGTTGTGCCTGTGAATAGGCTGCAGGGGGACGGTGAACACCAGCAACAGCTTTCACGGCTGCCACCTTCACTGTGGGACAAGGAGCCGGACGTGTGCCTTTCTGGAAACAGGCCCTGCCGAGGACGAGAGCCATGAGATGTTCCACCTCTGGGCAAGCCCGCGTCCAAATCCTGTTGTGCCTGTGAATAGGCTGCAGGGGGACGGTGAAGACCAGCAACAGCTTTCAGGGCTGCCACCTTCCGTGTGGGACAAGGAGCCGGACGTGTGCGTTTTCGGAAACAGGCTCTGCCGAGGACGAGAGCCATTAGATGTTCCTCCTCTGGGCAAGCCCGGGTCCTGAATCCTGTTGTGCCTGTGAATAGGCTGCAGGGGGACGGTAAAGACCAGCAACAGCTTTCAGGGCTGCCACCTTCCGTGTGGGAGAAGGAGCCGGATGTGTGCCTTATCGGAAACAGGCTCTGCCTAGGACGAGAGCCATGAGATGTTCCTCCTCTGGGCAAGCCCGGGTCCTGAATCCTGTTGTGCCTGTGAATAGGCTGCAGGGGGACGGTGAAGACCAGCAACAGCTTTCAGGGCTGCCACCTTCCGTGTGGGACAAGGAGCCGGACGTGTGCCTTTTCGGAAACAGGCTCTGCCGAGGACGAGAGCCATGAGATGTTCCTCCTCTGGGCAAGCCCGGGTCCCAGATCCTGTTGTGCCTGTGAATAGGCTGCAGGGCGACGGTGAAGACCAGCAACAGCTTTCAGGGCTGCCACCTTCCGTGTGGGACAAGGAGCCGGATGTGTGCCTTTTCGGAATCAGGCTCTGCCGAGGACGAGAGCCATGAGATGTTCCTCCTCTGGGCAAGCCCGCGTCCAAATCCTGTTGTGCCTGTGAATAGGCTGCAGGGGGACGGTGAAGACCAGCAACAGCTTTCAGGGCTGCCACCTTCCGTGTGGGACAAGGAGCCGGACGTGTGCGTTTTCGGAAACAGGCTCTGACGAGGACGAGAGCCATGAGATGTTCCACCTCTGGGCAAGCCCGGGTCCTGAATCCTGTTGTGCCTGTGAATAGGCTGCAGGGGGACGGTGAAGACCAGCAACAGCTTTCAGGGCTGCCACCTTCCGTGTGGGACAAGGAGCCGGACGTGTCTTTCTGGAAACAGGCCCTGCCGAGGACGAGAGCCATGAGATGTTCCTCCTCTGGGCAAGCCCGGGTCCCAGATCCTGTTGTGCCTGTGAATAGGCTGCAGGGGGACGGTGAAGACCAGCAACAGCTTTCAGGGCTGCCACCTTCCGTGTGGGACAAGGAGCCGGAAGTGTCTTTCTGGAAACAGGCCCTGCCGAGGACGAGAGCCATGAGATGTTCCTCCTCTGGGCAAGCCCGGGTCCCAGATCCTGTTGTGCCTGTGAATAGGCTGCAGGGGGACGGTGAACACCAGCAACAGCTTTCAGGGCTGCCACCTTCCGTGTGGGACAAGGAGCCGGACGTGTCTTTCTGGATACAGGACCTGCCGAGGACGAGAGCCATGAGATGTTCCTCCTCTGGGCAAGCCCGAGTCCCAGATCCTGTTGTGCCTGTGAATAGGCTGCAGGGGGACGGTGAAGACCAGCAACAGCTTTCAGGGCTGCCACCTTCCGTGTGGGACAAGGAGCCGGACGTGTGCCTTTTCGGAAACAAGCTCTGCCGAGGACGAGAGCCATTAGATGTTCCTCCTCTGGGCAAGCCCGGGTCCCAGATCCTGTTGTGCCTGTGAATAGGCTGCAGGGGGACGGTGAAGACCAGCAACAGCTTTCACGGCTGCCACATTCCGTGTGGGACAAGGAGCCGGACGTGTGCGTTTTCGGAAACAGGCTCTGCCGAGGACGAGAGCCATGAGATGTTCCACCTCTGGGCAAGCCCCGGTCCAGAATCCTGTTGTGCCTGTGAATAGGCTGCAGGGGGACGGTGAAGACCAGCAACACCTTTCAGGGCTGCCACCTTCCGTGTGGGACAAGGAGCCGGATGTGTGCCTTTCTGGAAACAGGCCCTGCCGAGGACGAGAGCCATGAGATGTTCCTCCTCTGGGCAAGCCCCGGTCCTGAATCCTGTTGTGCCTGTGAATAGGCTGCAGGGGGACGGTGAAGACCAGCAACAGCTTTCAGGGCTGCCACCTTCCGTGTGGGACAAGGAGCCGGACGTGTGCCTTTTCGGAAACAGGATCTGCCGAGGACGAGAGCCATGAGATGTTCCTCCTCTGGGCAAGCCCGGGTCCCAGATCCTGTTGTGCCTGTGAATAGGCTGCAGGGGGACGGTGAAGACCAGCAACAGCTTCCAGGGCTGCCACCTTCCATGTGGGACAAGGAGCCGGATGTGTGCCTTTTCGGAAACAGGCTCTGCCGAGGACGAGAGCCATGAGATGTTCCTCCTCTGGGCAAGCCCGAGTCCCAGATCCTGTTGTGCCTGTGAATAGGCTGCAGGGGGACGGTGAAGACCAGCAACAGCTTTCAGGGCTGCCACCTTCCGTGTGGGACAAGGAGCCGGATGTGTGCCTTTTCGGAAACAGGCTCTGACGAGGACGAGAGCCATGAGATGTTCCACCTCTGGGCAAGCCCGGGTCCTGAATCCTGTTGTGCCTGTGAATAGGCTGCAGGGGGACGGTGAAGACCAGCAACAGCTTTCAGGGCTGCCACCTTCCGTGTGGGACAAGGAGCCGGACGTGTCTTTCTGGATACAGGCCCTGCCGAGGACGAGAGCCATGAGATGTTCCTCCTCTGGGCAAGCCCGGGTCCCAGATCCTGTTGTGCCTGTGAATAGGCTGCAGGGGGACGGTGAAGACCAGCAACAGCTTTCAGGGCTGCCACCTTCCGTGTGGGACAAGGAGCCGGAAGTGTCTTTCTGGAAACAGGCCCTGCCGAGGACGAGAGCCATGAGATGTTCCTCCTCTGGGCAAGCCCGGGTCCCAGATCCTGTTGTGCCTGTGAATAGGCTGCAGGGGGACGTTGAACACCAGCAACAGCTTTCAGGGCTGCCACCTTCCGTGTGGGACAAGGAGCCGGACGTGTCTTTCTGGATACAGGCCCTGCCGAGAACGAGAGCCATGAGATGTTCCTCCTCTGGGCAAGCCCGAGTCCCAGATCCTGTTGTGCCTGTGAATAGGCTGCAGGGGGACGGTGAAGACCAGCAACAGCTTTCAGGGCTGCCACCTTCCGTGTGGGACAAGGAGCCGGACGTGTGCCTTTTCGGAAACAAGCTCTGCCGAGGACGAGAGCCATTAGATGTTCCTCCTCTGGGCAAGCCCGGGTCCCAGATCCTGTTGTGCCTGTGAATAGGCTGCAGGGGGACGGTGAAGACCAGCAACAGCTTT
Organism: Astur gentilis; assembly: GCF_929443795.1. Taxonomy (NCBI): domain Eukaryota; kingdom Metazoa; phylum Chordata; class Aves; order Accipitriformes; family Accipitridae; genus Astur; species Astur gentilis. The sequence goes on from NW_026061071.1 coordinate 2,190,083, forward strand.
CACGGCTGCCACATTCCGTGTGGGACAAGGAGCCGGACGTGTGCGTTTTCGGAAACAGGCTCTGCCGAGGATGAGAGCCATGAGATGTTCCACCTCTGGGCAAGCCCCGGTCCAAAATCCTGTTGTGCCTGTGAATAGGCTGCAGGGGGACGGTGAAGACCAGCAACAGCTTTCAGGGCTGCCACCTTCCGTGTGGGACAAGGAGCCGGACGTGTGCCTTTTCGGAAACAGGATCTGCCGAGGACGAGAGCCATGAGATGTTCCTCCTCTGGGCAAGCCCGGGTCCCAGATCCTGTTGTGCCTGTGAATAGGCTGCAGGGGGACGGTGAAGACCAGCAACAGCTTCCAGGGCTGCCACCTTCCGTGTGGGACAAGGAGCCTGACGTGTGCCTTTCTGGAAACAGGCCGTGCCGAGGACGAGAGCCATGAGATGTTCCTCCTCTGGGCAAGCCCGCGTCCAAATCCTGTTGTGCCTGTGAATAGGCTGCAGGGGGACGGTGAAGACCAGCAACAGCTTCCAGGGCTGCCACCTTCCGTGTGGGACAAGGAGCCGGACGTGTGCCTTTTCGGAAAGAGGATCTGCCGAGGACGAGAGCCATGAGATGTTCCTCCTCTGGGCAAGCCCGGGTCCCAGATCCTTTTGTGCCTGTGAATAGGCTGCAGGGGGACGGTGAAGACCAGCAACAGCTTCCAGGGCTGCCACCTTCCGTGTGGGACAAGGAGCCGGACGTGTGCCTTTCTGGAAACAGGCCGTGCCGAGGACGAGAGCCATGAGATGTTCCTCCTCTGGGCAAGCCCGCGTCCAAATCCTGTTGTGCCTGTGAATAGGCTGCAGGGGGACGGTGAAGACCAGCAACAGCTTTCAGGGCTGCCACCTTCCGTGTGGGACAAGGAGCCGGATGTGTGCCTTTTCGGAAACAGGCTCTGCCGAGGACGAGAGCCATGAGATGTTCCTCCTCTGGGCAAGCCCGGGTCCTGAATCCTGTTGTGCCTGTGAATAGGCTGCAGGGGGACGGTGAAGACCAGCAACAGCTTTCAGGGCTGCCACCTTCCGTGTGGGACAATGAGCCGGTCTTGTGCCTTTATGGAAACAGGCCCTGCCGAGGACGAGAGCCATGAGATGTTCCTCCTCTGGGCAAGCCCGGGTCCCAGATCCTGTTGTGCCTGTGAATAGGCCGCAGGGGGACGGTGAAGACCAGCAACAGCTTCCAGGGCTGCCACCTTCTGTGTGGGACAAGGATCCGGACGTGTGCCTTTTCGGAAGCAAGCTCTGCCGAGGACGAGAGCCATGAGATGTTCCTCCTCTGGGCAAGCCCGGGTCCCAGATCCTGTTGTGCCTGTGAATAGGCTGCAGGGGGACGGTGAACACCAGCAACAGCTTTCACGGCTGCCACCTTCCGTGTGGGACAAGGAGCCGGACGTGTGCCTTTCTGGAAACAGGCCCTGCCGAGGACGAGAGCCATGAGATGTTCCACCTCTGGGCAAGCCCGGGTCCTGAATCCTGTTGTGCCTGTGAATAGGCTGCAGGGGGACGGTGAAGACCAGCAACAGCTTTCAGGGCTGCCACCTTCCGTGTGGGACAAGGAGCCGGACGTGTCTTTCTGGATACAGGCCCTGCCGAGGACGAGAGCCATGAGATGTTCCTCCTCTGGGCAAGCCCGGGTCCCAGATCCTGTTGTGCCTGTGAATAGGCTGCAGGGGGACGGTGAAGACCAGCAACAGCTTTCAGGGCTGCCACCTTCCGTGTGGGACAAGGAGCCGGAAGTGTCTTTCTGGAAACAGGCCCTGCCGAGGACGAGAGCCATGAGATGTTCCTCCTCTGGGCAAGCCCGGGTCCCAGATCCTGTTGTGCCTGTGAATAGGCTGCAGGGGGACGGTGAACACCAGCAACAGCTTTCAGGGCTGCCACCTTCCGTGTGGGACAAGGAGCCGGACGTGTCTTTATGGATACAGGCCCTGCCGAGGACGAGAGCCATGAGATGTTCCTCCTCTGGGCAAGCCCGAGTCCCAGATCCTGTTGTGCCTGTGAATAGGCTGCAGGGGGACGGTGAAGACCAGCAACAGCTTTCAGGGCTGCCACCTTCCGTGTGGGACAAGGAGCCGGATGTGTGCCTTTTCGGAAACAGGCTCTGCCGAGGACGAGAGCCATGAGATGTTCCTCCTCTGGGCAAGCCCGGGTCCTGAATCCTGTTGTGCCTGTGAATAGGCTGCAGGGGGACGGTGAAGACCAGCAACAGCTTTCAGGGCTGCCACCTTCCGTGTGGGACAAGGAGCCGGACGTGTGCCTTTCTGGAAACAGGCCGTGCCGAGGACGAGAGCCATGAGATGTTCCTCCTCTGGGCAAGCCCGGGTCCCAGATCCTGTTGTGCCTGTGAATAGGCTGCAGGGGGACGGTGAAGACCAGCAACAGCTTTCAGGGCTGCCACCTTCCGTGTGGGACAAGGAGCCGGACGTGTGCCTTTTCGGAATCAGGCTCTGCCGAGGACGAGAGCCATGAGATGTTCCTCCTCTGGGCAAGCCCGGGTCCAGATCCTGTTGTGCCTGTGAATAGGCTGCAGGGGGACGGTGAAGACCAGCAACAGCTTTCAGGGCTGCCACCTTCCGTGTGGGACAAGGAGCCGGACGTGTGCCTTTCTGGAAACAGGCCCTGCCGAGGACGAGAGCCATGAGATGTTCCTCCTCTGGGCAAGCCCCGGTCCTGAATCCTGTTGTGCCTGTGAATAGGCTGCAGGGGGACGGTGAAGACCAGCAACAGCTTTCAGGGCTGCCACCTTCCGTGTAGGACAAGGAGCCGGACGTGTCTTTCTGGATAAGGCCCTGCCGAGGACGAGAGCCATGAGATGTTCCTCCTCTGGGCAAGCCCGCGTCCAAATCCTGTTGTGCCTGTGAATAGGCTGCAGGGGGACGGTGAAGACCAGCAACAGATTTCAGGACTGCCACCTTCCGTGTGGAACAAGGAGCCGGACGTGTGCCTTTTCGGAATCAGGCTCTGCCGAGGACGAGAGCCATGAGATGTTCCTCCTCTGGGCAAGCCCGCGTCCAAATCCTGTTGTGCCTGTGAATAGGCTGCAGGGGGACGGTGAAGACCAGCAACAGCTTTCAGGGCTGCCACCTTCCGTGTGGGACAAGGAGCCGGAAGTGTCTTTCTGGAAACAGGCCCTGCCGAGGACGAGAGCCATGAGATGTTCCTCCTCTGGGCAAGCCCGGGTCCCAGATCCTGTTGTGCCTGTGAATAGGCTGCAGGGGGACGGTGAACACCAGCAACAGCTTTCACGGCTGCCACCTTCCGTGTGGGACAAGGAGCCGGACGTGTCTTTCTGGATACAGGCCCTGCCGAGAACGAGAGCCATGAGATGTTCCTCCTCTGGGCAAGCCCGAGTCCCAGATCCTGTTGTGCCTGTGAATAGGCTGCAGGGGGACGGTGAAGACCAGCAACAGCTTTCAGGGCTGCCACCTTCCGTGTGGGACAAGGAGCCGGACGTGTGCCTTTTCGGAAACAAGCTCTGCCGAGGACGAGAGCCATTAGATGTTCCTCCTCTGGGCAAGCCCGGGTCCCAGATCCTGTTGTGCCTGTGAATAGGCTGCAGGGGGACGGTGAAGACCAGCAACAGCTTTCACGGCTGCCACATTCCGTGTGGGACAAGGAGCCGGACGTGTGCGTTTTCGGAAACAGGCTCTGCCGAGGACGAGAGCCATGAGATGTTCCACCTCTGGGCAAGCCCCGGTCCAAAATCCTGTTGTGCCTGTGAATAGGCTGCAGGGGGACGGTGAAGACCAGCAACAGCTTTCAGGGCTGCCACCTTCCGTGTGGGACAAGGAGCCGGACGTGTGCCTTTTCGGAAACAGGATCTGCCGAGGACGAGAGCCATGAGATGTTCCTCCTCTGGGCAAGCCCGGGTCCCAGATCCTGTTGTGCCTGTGAATAGGCTGCAGGGGGACGGTGAAGACCAGCAACAGCTTCCAGGGCTGCCACCTTCCGTGTGGGACAAGGAGCCGGACGTGTGCCTTTCTGGAAACAGGCCGTGCCGAGGACGAGAGCCATGAGATGTTCCTCCTCTGGGCAAGCCCGCGTCCAAATCCTGTTGTGCCTGTGAATAGGCTGCAGGGGGACGGTGAAGACCAGCAACAGCTTTCAGGGCTGCCACCTTCCGTGTGGGACAAGGAGCCGGACGTGTGCCTTTTCGGAAACAGGATCTGCCGAGGACGAGAGCCATGAGATGTTCCTCCTCTGGGCAAGCCCGGGTCCCAGATCCTTTTGTGCCTGTGAATAGGCTGCAGGGGGACGGTGAAGACCAGCAACAGCTTCCAGGGCTGCCACCTTCCGTGTGGGACAAGGAGCCGGACGTGTGCCTTTCTGGAAACAGGCCGTGCCGAGGACGAGAGCCATGAGATGTTCCTCCTCTGGGCAAGCCCGCGTCCAAATCCTGTTGTGCCTGTGAATAGGCTGCAGGGGGACGGTGAAGACCAGCAACAGCTTTCAGGGCTGCCACCTTCCGTGTGGGACAAGGAGCCGGATGTGTGCCTTTTCGGAAACAGGCTCTGCCGAGGACGAGAGCCATGAGATGTTCCTCCTCTGGGCAAGCCCGGGTCCTGAATCCTGTTGTGCCTGTGAATAGGCTGCAGGGGGACGGTGAAGACCAGCAACAGCTTTCAGGGCTGCCACCTTCCGTGTGGGACAATGAGCCGGTCTTGTGCCTTTATGGAAACAGGCCCTGCCGAGGACGAGAGCCATGAGATGTTCCTCCTCTGGGCAAGCCCGGGTCCCAGATCCTGTTGTGCCTGTGAATAGGCCGCAGGGGGACGGTGAAGACCAGCAACAGCTTCCAGGGCTGCCACCTTCTGTGTGGGACAAGGATCCGGACGTGTGCCTTTTCGGAAGCAAGCTCTGCCGAGGACGAGAGCCATGAGATGTTCCTCCTCTGGGCAAGCCCGGGTCCCAGATCCTGTTGTGCCTGTGAATAGGCTGCAGGGGGACGGTGAACACCAGCAACAGCTTTCACGGCTGCCACCTTCACTGTGGGACAAGGAGCCGGACGTGTGCCTTTCTGGAAACAGGCCCTGCCGAGGACGAGAGCCATGAGATGTTCCACCTCTGGGCAAGCCCGGGTCCTGAATCCTGTTGTGCCTGTGAATAGGCTGCAGGGGGACGGTGAAGACCAGCAACAGCTTTCAGGGCTGCCACCTTCCGTGTGGGACAAGGAGCCGGACGTGTCTTTCTGGATACAGGCCCTGCCGAGGACGAGAGCCATGAGATGTTCCTCCTCTGGGCAAGCCCGGGTCCCAGATCCTGTTGTGCCTGTGAATAGGCTGCAGGGGGACGGTGAAGACCAGCAACAGCTTTCAGGGCTGCCACCTTCCGTGTGGGACAAGGAGCCGGAAGTGTCTTTCTGGAAACAGGCCCTGCCGAGGACGAGAGCCATGAGATGTTCCTCCTCTGGGCAAGCCCGGGTCCCAGATCCTGTTGTGCCTGTGAATAGGCTGCAGGGGGACGGTGAACACCAGCAACAGCTTTCAGGGCTGCCACCTTCCGTGTGGGACAAGGAGCCGGACGTGTCTTTCTGGATACAGGCCCTGCCGAGGACGAGAGCCATGAGATGTTCCTCCTCTGGGCAAGCCCGAGTCCCAGATCCTGTTGTGCCTGTGAATATGCTGCAGGGGGACGGTGAAGACCAGCAACAGCTTTCACGGCTGCCACCTTCCGTGTGGGACAAGGAGCCGGATGTGTGCCTTTTCGGAAACAGGCTCTGCCGAGGACGAGAGCCATGAGATGTTCCTCCTCTGGGCAAGCCCGGGTCCTGAATCCTGTTGTGCCTGTGAATAGGCTGCAGGGGGACGGTGAAGACCAGCAACAGCTTTCAGGGCTGCCACCTTCCGTGTGGGACAAGGAGCCGGACGTGTGCCTTTCTGGAAACAGGCCGTGCCGAGGACGAGAGCCATGAGATGTTCCTCCTCTGGGCAAGCCCGGGTCCCAGATCCTGTTGTGCCTGTGAATAGGCTGCAGGGGGACGGTGAAGACCAGCAACAGCTTTCAGGGCTGCCACCTTCCGTGTGGGACAAGGAGCCGGACGTGTGCCTTTTCGGAATCAGGCTCTGCCGAGGACGAGAGCCATGAGATGTTCCTCCTCTGGGCAAGCCCGGGTCCAGATCCTGTTGTGCCTGTGAATAGGCTGCAGGGGGACGGTGAAGACCAGCAACAGCTTTCAGGGCTGCCACCTTCCGTGTGGGACAAGGAGCCGGACGTGTGCCTTTCTGGAAACAGGCCCTGCCGAGGACGAGAGCCATGAGATGTTCCTCCTCTGGGCAAGCCCCGGTCCTGAATCCTGTTGTGCCTGTGAATAGGCTGCAGGGGGACGGTGAAGACCAGCAACAGCTTTCAGGGCTGCCACCTTCCGTGTAGGACAAGGAGCCGGACGTGTCTTTCTGGATAAGGCCCTGCCGAGGACGAGAGCCATGAGATGTTCCTCCTCTGGGCAAGCCCGCGTCCAAATCCTGTTGTGCCTGTGAATAGGCTGCAGGGGGACGGTGAAGACCAGCAACAGATTTCAGGACTGCCACCTTCCGTGTGGAACAAGGAGCCGGATGTGTGCCTTTTCGGAAACAGGCTCTGCTGAGGACGAGAGCCATGAGATGTTCCTCCTCTGGGCAAGCCCCGGTCCTGAATCCTGTTGTGCCTGTGAATAGGCTGCAGGGGGACGGTGAAGACCAGCAACAGCTTTCAGGGCTGCCACCTTCCGTGTGGGACAAGGAGCCGGACGTGTGCCTTTTCGGAAACAAGCTCTGCCGAGGACGAGAGCCATTAGATGTTCCTCCTCTGGGCAAGCCCGGGTCCCAGATCCTGTTGTGCCTGTGAATAGGCTGCAGGGGGACGGTGAAGACCAGCAACAGCTTTCAGGGCTGCCACCTTCCGTGTGGGACAAGGAGCCGGATGTGTGCCTTTCTGGAAACAGGCCCTGCCGAGGACGAGAGCCATGAGATGTTCCTCCTCTGGGCAAGCCCCGGTCCTGAATCCTGTTGTGCCTGTGAATAGGCTGCAGGGGGACGGTGAAGACCAGCAACAGCTTTCAGGGCTGCCACCTTCCGTGTGGGACAAGGAGCCGGATGTGTGCCTTTTCGGAAACAGGCTCTGCCGAGGACGAGAGCCATGAGATGTTCCTCCTCTGGGCAAGCCCGGGTCCTGAATCCTGTTGTGCCTGTGAATAGGCTGCAGGGGGACGGTGAAGACCAGCAACAGCTTTCACGGCTGCCACCTTCCGTGTGGGACAAGGAGCCGGACGTGTGCCTTTTCGGAAACAAGCTCTGCCGAGGACGAGAGCCATGAGATGTTCCTCCTCTGGGCAAGGCCGGGTCCCAGATCCTGTTGTGCCTGTGAATAGGCTGCAGGGCGACGGTGAAGACCAGCAACAGCTTTCAGGGCTGCCACCTTCCGTGTGGGACAAGGAGCCGGATGTGTGCCTTTTCGGAAACAGGCTCTGCCGAGGACGAGAGCCATGAGATGTTCCTCCTCTGGGCAAGCCCGGGTCCTGAATCCTGTTGTGCCTGTGAATAGGCTGCAGGGGGACGGTGAAGACCAGCAACAGCTTTCAGGGCTGCCACCTTCAGTGTGGGACAAGGAGCCGGACGTGTGCCTTTTCGGAAACAAGCTCTGCCGAGGACGAGAGCCATTAGATGTTCCTCCTCTGGGCAAGCCCGGGTCCCAGATCCTGTTGTGCCTGTGAATAGGCTGCAGGGGGACGGTGAAGACCAGCAACAGCTTTCAGGGCTGCCACCTTCCGTGTGGGACAAGGAGCCGGACGTGTGCGTTTTCGGAAACAGGCTCTGCCGAGGACGAGAGCCATGAGATGTTCCACCTCTGGGCAAGCCCGGGTCCTGAATCCTGTTGTGCCTGTGAATAGGCTGCAGGGGGACGGTGAAGACCAGCAACAGCTTTCAGGGCTGCCACCTTCCGTGTGGGACAAGGAGCCGGACGTGTCTTTCTGGATACAGGCCCTGCCGAGGACGAGAGCCATGAGATGTTCCTCCTCTGGGCAAGCCCGGGTCCCAGATCCTGTTGTGCCTGTGAATAGGCTGCAGGGGGACGGTGAACACCAGCAACAGCTTTCACGGCTGCCACCTTCACTGTGGGACAAGGAGCCGGACGTGTGCCTTTCTGGAAACAGGCCGTGCCGAGGACGAGAGCCATGAGATGTTCCTCCTCTGGGCAAGCCCGGGTCCCAGATCCTGTTGTGCCTGTGAATAGGCTGCAGGGGGACAGTGAAGACCAGCAACAGCATCCAGGGCTGCCACCTTCCGTGTGGGACAAGGAGCCGGACGTGTGCCTTTTCGGAAACAAGCTTTGCCGAGGACGAGAGCCATGAGATGTTCCTCCTCTGGGCAAGCCCGCGTCCAAATCCTGTTGTGCCTGTGAATAGGCTGCAGGGGGACGGTGAAGACCAGCAACAGCTTTCAGGGCTGCCACCTTCCGTGTGGGACAATGAGCCGGATGTGTGCCTTTCTGGAAACAGGCCCTGCCGAGGACGAGAGCCATGAGATGTTCCTCCTCTGGGCAAGCCCCGGTCCTGAATCCTGTTGTGCCTGTGAATAGGCTGCAGGGGGACGGTGAAGACAAGCAACAGCTTTCAGGGCTGCCACCTTCCGTGTGGGACAAGGAGCCGGACGTGTGCCTTTTCGGAAACAAGCTCTGCCGAGGACGAGAGCCATGAGATGTTCCTCCTCTGGGCAAGCCCGCGTCCAAATCCTGTTGTGCCTGTGAATAGGCTGCAGGGGGACGGTGAAGACCAGCAACAGCTTTCAGGGCTGCCACATTCCGTGTGGGACAAGGAGCCGGACGTGTGCGTTTTCGGAAACAGGCTCTGCCGAGGACGAGAGCCATGAGATGTTCCACCTCTGGGCAAGCCCGGGTCCTGAATCCTGTTGTGCCTGTGAATAGGCTGCAGGGGGACGGTGAAGACCAGCAACAGCTTTCAGGGCTGCCACCTTCCGTGTGGGACAAGGATCCGGACGTTTCTTTCTGGATACAGGCCCTGCCGAGGACGAGAGCCATGAGATGTTCCTCCTCTGGGCAAGCCCGGGTCCCAGATCCTGTTGTGCCTGTGAATAGGCTGCAGGGGGACGGTGAAGACCAGCAACAGCTTTCAGGGCTGCCACCTTCCGTGTGGGACAAGGAGCCGGATGAGTGCCTTTTCGGAAACAGGCTCTGCCGAGGACGAGAGCCATGAGATGTTCCTCCTCTGGGCAAGCCCGGGTCCCAGATCCTGTTGTGCCTGTGAATAGGCTGCAGGGGGACGGTGAAGACCAGCAACAGCTTTCAGGGCTGCCACCTTCCGTGTGGGACAATGAGCCGGATGTGTGCCTTTCTGGAAACAGGCCCTGCCGAGGACGAGAGCCATGAGATGTTCCTCCTCCGGGCAAGCCCCGGTCCTGAATCCTGTAGTGCCTGTGATTAGGCTGCAGGGGGACGGTGAGGACAAGCAACAGCTTTCAGGGCTGCCACCTTCCGTGTGGGACAAGGAGCCGGACGTGTGCCTTTTCGGAAACAGGCTCTGCCGAGGACGAGAGCCATGAGATGTTCCTCCTCTGGGCAAGCCCGCGTCCAAATCCTGTTGTGCCTGTGAATAGGCTGCAGGGGGACGGTGAAGACCAGCAACAGCTTTCAGGGCTGCCACATTCCGTGTGGGACAAGGAGCCGGACGTGTGCCTTTTCGGAAACAGGCTCTGCCGAGGACGAGAGCCATGAGATGTTCCACCTCTGGGCAAGCCCGGGTCCTGAATCCTGTTGTGCCTGTGAATAGGCTGCAGGGGGACGGTGAAGACCAGCAACAGCTTTCAGGGCTGCCACCTTCCGTGTGGGACAAGGATCCGGACGTGTCTTTCTGGATACAGGCCCTGCCGAGGACGAGAGCCATGAGATGTTCCTCCTCTGGGCAAGCCCGGGTCCCAGATCCTGTTGTGCCTGTGAATAGGCTGCAGGGGGACGGTGAAGACCAGCAACAGCTTTCAGGGCTGCCACCTTCCGTGTGGGACAAGGAACTGGATGAGTGCCTTTTCGGAAACAGGCTCTGCCGAGGACGAGAGCCATGAGATGTTCCTCCTCTGGGCAAGCCCGGGTCCCAGATCCTGTTGTGCCTGTGAATAGGCTGCAGGGGGACGGTGAAGACCAGCAACAGCTTTCAGGGCTGCCACCTTCCGTGTGGGACAAGGAGCCGGATGTGTGCCTTTTCGGAAACAGGCTCTGCCGAGGACAAGAGCCATGAGATGTTCCTCCTCTGGGCAAGCCCGGGTCCTGAATCCTGTTGTGCCTGTGAATAGGCTGCAGGGGGACGGTGAAGACCAGCAACAGCTTCCAGGGCTGCCACCTTCCGTGTGGGACAAGGAGCCGGACGTGTCTTTCTGGATACAGGCCCTGCCGAGGACGAGAGCCATGAGATGTTCCTCCTCTGGGCAAGCCCGGGTCCCAGATCCTGTTGTGCCTGTGAATAGGCTGCAGGGGGACGGTGAAGACCAGCAACAGCTTTCAGGGCTGCCACCTTCCGTGTGGGACAAGGAGCCGGATGTGTGCCTTTTCGGAAACAGGCTCTGCCGAGGACGAGAGCCATGAGATGTTCCTCCTCTGGGCAAGCCCCGGTCCTGAATCCTGTTGTGCCTGTGAATAGGCTGCAGGGGGACGGTGAAGACCAGCAACAGCTTCCAGGGCTGCCACCTTCACTGTGGGACAATGAGCCGGTCTTGTGCCTTTATGTAAACAGGCCCTGCCGAGGACGAGAGCCATGAGATGTTCCTCACCTGGGCAAGCCCGGGTCCCAGATCCTGTTGTGCCTGTGAATAGGCTGCAGGGGGACGGTGAAGACCAGCAACAGCTTCAAGGGCTGCCACCTTCACTGTGGGACAATGAGCCGGTCTTGTGCCTTTATGGAAACAGGCCCTGCCGAGGACGAGAGCCATGAGATGTTCCTCCTCTGGGCAAGCCCGGGTCTCAGATCCTGTTGTGCCTGTGAATAGGCTGCAGGGGGACGGTGAAGACCAGCAACAGCATCCAGGGCTGCCACCTTCTGTGTGGGACAAGGAGCCGGACATGTGCCTTTTCGGAAACAAGCTCTGCCGAGGACGAGAGCCATGAGATGTTCCTCCTCTGGGCAAGCCCGGGTCCCAGATCCTGTTGTGCCTGTGAATAGGCTGCAGGGGGACGGTGAACACCAGCAACAGCTTTCACGGCTGCCACCTTCAGTGTGGGACAAGGAGCCGGACGTGTGCCTTTCAGGAAACAGGCCGTGCCGAGGACGAGAGCCATGAGATGTTCCTCCTCTGGGCAAGCCCGGGTCCCAGATCCTGTTGTGCCTGTGAATAGGCTGCAGGGGGACGGTGAAGACCAGCAACAGCTTTCAGGGCTGCCACCTTCCGTGTGGGACAAGGAGCCGGACGTGTGCCTTTTCGGAATCAGGCTCTGCCGAGGACGAGAGCCATGAGATGTACCTCCTCTGGGCAAGCCCGGGTCCCAGATCCTGTTGTGCCTGTGAATAGGCTGCAGGGGGACGGTGAAGACCAGCAACAGCTTTCAGGGCTGCCACCTTCCGTGTGGGACAAGGAGCCGGATGTGTGCCTTTCTGGAAACAGGCCCTGCCGAGGACGAGAGCCATGAGATGTTCCTCCTCTGGGCAAGGCCCGGTCCTGAATCCTGTTGTGCCTGTGAATAGGCTGCAGGGGGACGGTGAAGACCAGCAACAGCTTTCAGGGCTGCCACCTTCCGTGTGGGACAAGGAGCCGGACGTGTGCCTTTTCGGAATCAGGCTCTGCCGAGGACGAGAGCCATTAGATGTTCCTCCTCTGGGCAAGCCCGGGTCCCAGAAGACCAGCAACAGCTTTCAGGGCTGCCACCTTCCGTGTGGGACAAGGAGCCGGATGTGTGCCTTTTCGGAAACAGGCTCTGCCGAGGACGAGAGCCATGAGATGTTCCTCCTCTGAGCAAGCACGCGTCCACATCCTGTTGTGCCTGTGAATAGGCTGCAGGGGGACGGTGAAGACCAGCAACAGCTTTCACGGCTGCCACATTCCGTGTGGGACAAGGAGCCGGATGTGTGCATTTTCGGAAACAGGCTCTGCCGAGGACGAGAGCCATGAGATGTTCCTCCTCTGGGCAAGCCCGGGTCCTGAATCCTGTTGTGCCTGTGAATAAGCTGCAGGGGGACGGTGAAGACCAGCAACAGCTTTCAGGGCTGCCACCTTCCGTGTGGGACAAGGAGCCGGACGTGTCTTTCTGAATACAGGCCCTGCCGAGGACGAGAGCCATGAGATGTTCCTCCTCTGGGCAAGCCCGGGTCCCAGATCCTGTTGTGCCTGTAATAGGCTGCAGGGGGACGGTGAAGACCAGCAACAGCTTTCAGGGCTGCCACCTTCCGTGTGGGACAAGGAGCCGGATGAGTGCCTTTTCGGAAACAGGCTCTGCCGAGGACGAGAGCCATGAGATGTTCCTCCTCTGGGCAAGCCCGGGTCCCAGATCCTGTTGTGCCTGTGAATAGGCTGCAGGGGGACGGTGAAGACCAGCAACATCTTTCAGGGCTGCCACCTTCCGTGTGGGACAAGGAGCCGGATGTGTGCCTTTTCGGAAACAGGCTCTGCCGAGGACGAGAGCCATGAGATGTTCCTCCTCTGGGCAAGCCCGGGTCCTGAATCCTGTTGTGCCTGTGAATAGGCTGCAGGGGGACGGTGAAGACCAGCAACAGCTTTCAGGGCTGCCACCTTCCGTGTGGGACAAGGAGCCGGTCTTGTGCCTTTATGTAAACAGGCCCTGCCGAGGACGAGAGCCATGAGATGTTCCTCCTCTGGGCAAGCCCGGGTCCCAGATCCTGTTGTGCCTGTGAATAGGCTGCAGGGGGACGGTGAAGACCAGCAACAGCTTCAAGGGCTGCCACCTTCACTGTGGGACAATGAGCCGGTCTTGTGCCTTTATGGAAACAGGCCCTGCCGAGGACGAGAGCCATGAGATGTTCCTCCTCTGGGCAAGCCCGGGTCTCAGATCCTGTTGTGCCTGTGAATAGGCTGCAGGGGGACGGTGAAGACCAGCAACAGCATCCAGGGCTGCCACCTTCTGTGTGGGACAAGGAGCCGGACGTGTGCCTTTTCGGAAACAAGCTCTGCCGAGGACGAGAGCCATGAGATGTTCCTCCTCTGGGCAAGCCCGGATCCCAGATCCTGTTGTGCCTGTGAATAGGCTGCAGGGGGACGGTGAAGACCAGCAACAGCTTCAAGGGCTGCCACCTTCACTGTGGGACAATGAGCCGGTCTTGTGCCTTTCTGGAAACAGGCCCTGCCGAGGACGAGAGCCATGAGATGTTCCTCCTCTGGGCAAGGCCCGGTCCTGAATCCTGTTGTGCCTGTGAATAGGCTGCAGGGGGACGGTGAAGACCAGCAACAGCTTTCAGGGCTGCCACCTTCCGTGTGGGACAAGGAGCCGGACGTGTGCCTTTTCGGAATCAGGCTCTGCCGAGGACGAGAGCCATTAGATGTTCCTCCTCTGGGCAAGCCCGGGTCCCAGATCCTGTTGTGCCTGTGAATAGGCTGCAGGGCGACGGTGAAGACCAGCAACAGCTTTCAGGGCTGCCACCTTCCGTGTGGGACAAGGAGCCGGATGTGTGCCTTTTCGGAAACAGGCTCTGCCGAGGACGAGAGCCATGAGATGTTCCTCCTCTGAGCAAGCACGCGTCCAAATCCTGTTGTGCCTGTGAATAGGCTGCAGGGGGACGGTGAAGACCAGCAACAGCTTTCACGGCTGCCACATTCCGTGTGGGACAAGGAGCCGGATGTGTGCATTTTCGGAAACAGGCTCTGCCGAGGACGAGAGCCATGAGATGTTCCTCCTCTGGGCAAGCCCGGGTCCTGAATCCTGTTGTGCCTGTGAATAGGCTGCAGGGGGACGGTGAAGACCAGCAACAGCTTTCAGGGCTGCCACCTTCCGTGTGGGACAAGGAGCCGGACGTGTCTTTCTGAATACAGGCCCTGCCGAGGACGAGAGCCATGAGATGTTCCTCCTCTGGGCAAGCCCGGGTCCCAGATCCTGTTGTGCCTGTAATAGGCTGCAGGGGGACGGTGAAGACCAGCAACAGCTTTCAGGGCTGCCACCTTCCGTGTGGGACAAGGAGCCGGACGTGTGCCTTTTCGGAATCAGGCTCTGCCGAGGACGAGAGCCATGAGATGTACCTCCTCTGGGCAAGCCCGGGTCCCAGATCCTGTTGTGCCTGTGAATAGGCTGCAGGGGGACGGTGAAGACCAGCAACAGCTTTCAGGGCTGCCACCTTCCGTGTGGGACAAGGAGCCGGATGTGTGCCTTTATGGAAACAGGCCCTGCCGAGGACGAGAGCCATGAGATGTTCCTCCTCTGGGCAAGCCCGGGTCCTGAATCCTGTTGTGCCTGTGAATAGGCTGCAGGGGGACGGTGAAGACCAGCAACAGCTTTCAGGGCTGCCACCTTCCGTGTGGGACAAGGAGCCGGACGTGTCTTTCGGGAAACAGGCCCTGCCGAGGACGAGAGCCATGAGATGTTCCTCCTCTGGGCAAGCCCGGGTCCCAGATCCTGTTGTGCCTGTGAATAGGCTGCAGGGGGACGGTGAAGACCAGCAACAGCTTTCAGGGCTGCCACCTTCCGTGTGGGACAAGGAGCCGGATGTGTGCCTTTTCGGAAACAGGCTCTGCCGAGGACGAGAGCCATGAGATGTTCCTCCTCTGGGCAAGCCCGGGTCCTGAATCCTGTTGTGCCTGTGAATAGGCTGCAGGGGGACGGTGAAGACCAGCAACAGCTTTCAGGGCCTCCACCTTCCGTGTGTGACAAGGAGCCGGACGTGTGCCTTTTCGGAAACAGGATCTGCCGAGGACGAGAGCCATGAGATGTTCCTCCTCTGGGCAAGCCCGGGTACCAGATCCTGTTGTGCCTGTGAATAGGCTGCAGGGGGACGGTGAAGACCAGCAACAGCTTTCAGGGCTGCCACCTTCACTGTGGGACAAGGAGCCGGATGTGTGCCTTTCTGGAAACAGGCCCTGCCGAGGACGAGAGCCATGAGATGTTCCTCCTCTGGGCAAGCCCCGGTCCTGAATCCTGTTGTGCCTGTGAATAGGCTGCAGGGGGATGGTGAAGACCAGCAACAGCTTTCAGGGCTGCCACCTTCCGTGTGGGACAAGGAGCCGGACGTGTGCCTTTTCGGAATCAGGCTCTGCCGAGGACGAGAGCCATTAGATGTTCCTCCTCTGGGCAAGCCCGGGTCCCAGATCCTGTTGTGCCTGTGAATAGGCTGCAGGGCGACGGTGAAGACCAGCAACAGCTTTCAGGGCTGCCACCTTCCGTGTGGGACAAGGAGCCGGATGTGTGCCTTTTCGGAAACAGGCTCTGCCGAGGACGAGAGCCATGAGATGTTCCTCCTCTGGGCAAGCCCGCGTCCAAATCCTGTTGTGCCTGTGAATAGGCTGCAGGGGGACGGTGAAGACCAGCAACAGCTTTCACGGCTGCCACATTCCGTGTGGGACAAGGAGCCGGATGTGTGCATTTTCGGAAACAGGCTCTGCCGAGGACGAGAGCCATGAGATGTTCCACCTCTGGGCAAGCCCGGGTCCTGAATCCTGTTGTGCCTGTGAATAGGCTGCAGGGGGACGGTGAAGACCAGCAACAGCTTTCAGGGCTGCCACCTTCCGTGTGGGACAAGGAGCCGGACGTCTCTTTCGGGAAACAGGCCCTGCCGAGGACGAGAGCCATGAGATGTTCCTCCTCTGGGCAAGCCCCGGTCCCAGATCCTGTTGTGCCTGTGAATAGGCTGCAGGGGGACGGTGAGGACCAGCAACAGCTTTCAGGGCTGCCACCTTCCGTGTGGGACAAGGAGCCGGATGTGTGCCTTTTCGGAAACAGGCTCTGCCGAGGACGAGAGCCATGAGATGTTCCTCCTCTGGGCAAGCCCGGGTCCTGAATCCTGTTGTGCCTGTGAATAGGCTGCAGGGGGACGGTGAAGACCAGCAACAGCTTTCAGGGCTGCCACCTTCCGTGTGTGACAAGGAGCCGGACGTGTGCCTTTTCGGAAACAGGATCTGCCGAGGACGAGAGCCATGAGATGTTCCTCCTCTGGGCAAGCCCGGGTCCCAGATCCTGTTGTGCCTGTGAATAGGCTGCAGGGGGACGGTGAACACCAGCAACAGCTTTTACGGCTGCCACCTTCAATGTGGGACAAGGAGCCGGACGTGTGCCTTTCTGGAAACAGGCCGTGCCGAGGACGAGAGCCATGAGATGTTCCTCCTCTGGGCAAGCCCGGGTCCCAGATCCTGTTGTGCCTGTGAATAGGCTGCAGGGGGACGGTGAAGACCAGCAACAGCATCCAGGGCTGCCACCTTCCGTGTGGGACAAGGAGCCGGATGTGTGCCTTTATGGAAACAGGCCCTGCCGAGGACGAGAGCCATGAGATGTTCCTCCTCTGGGCAAGCCCGGGTCTCAGATCCTGTTGTGCCTGTGAATAGGCTGCAGGGGGACGGTGAAGACCAGCAACAGCTTTCAGGGCTGCCACCTTCTGTGTGGGACAAGGAGCCGGACGTGTGCCTTTTCGGAAACAAGCTCTGCCGAGGACGAGAGCCATGAGATGTTCCTCCTCTGGGCAAGCCCGGGTCCCAGATCCTGTTGTGCCTGTGAATAGGCTGCAGGGGGAGGGTGAACACCAGCAACAGCTTTCACGGCTGCCACCTTCAGTGTGGGACAAGGAGCCGGACGTGTGCCTTTCTGGAAACAGGCCGTGCCGAGGACGAGAGCCATGAGATGTTCCTCCTCTGGGCAAGCCCGGGTCCCAGATCCTGTTGTGCCTGTGAATAGGCTGCAGGGGGACGGTGAAGACCAGCAACAGCTTTCAGGGCTGCCACCTTCCGTGTGGGACAAGGAGCCGGACGTGTGCCTTTTCGGAATCAGGCTCTGCCGAGGACGAGAGCCATGAGATGTTCCTCCTCTGGGCAAGCCCGGGTCCAAATCCTGTTGTGCCTGTGAATAGGCTGCAGGGGGACGGTGAAGACCAGCAACAGCTTTCAGGGCTGCCACCTTCCGTGTGGGACAATGAGCCGGATGTGTGCCTTTGTGGAAAAAGGCCCTGCCGAGGACGAGAGCCATGAGATGTTCCTCCTCTGGGCAAGCCCCGGTCCTGAATCCTGTTGTGCCTGTGAATAGGCTGCAGGGGGACGGTGAAGACCAGCAACAGCTTTCAGGGCTGCCACCTTCCGTGTGGGACAAGGAGCCGGACGTGTGCCTTTTCGGAATCAGGCTCTGCCGAGGACGAGAGCCATGAGATGTACCTCCTCTGGGCAAGCCCGGGTCCCAGATCCTGTTGTGCCTGTGAATAGGCTGCAGGGGGACAGTGAAGACCAGCAACAGCTTTCAGGGCTGCCACCTTCCTTGTGGGACAAGGAGCCGGATGTGTGCCTTTCTGGAAACAGGCCCTGCCGAGGACGAGAGCCATGAGATGTTCCTCCTCTGGGCAAGGCCCGGTCCTGAATCCTGTTGTGCCTGTGAATAGGCTGCAGGGGGACGGTGAAGACCAGCAACAGCTTTCAGGGCTGCCACCTTCCGTGTGGGACAAGGAGCCGGACGTGTGCCTTTTCGGAATCAGGCTCTGCCGAGGACGAGAGCCATTAGATGTTCCTCCTCTGGGCAAGCCCGGGTCCCAGATCCTGTTGTGCCTGTGAATAGGCTGCAGGGCGACGGTGAAGACCAGCAACAGCTTTCAGGGCTGCCACCTTCCGTGTGGGACAAGGAGCCGGATGTGTGCCTTTTCGGAAACAGGCTCTGCCGAGGACGAGAGCCATGAGATGTTCCTCCTCTGAGCAAGCACGCGTCCAAATCCTGTTGTGCCTGTGAATAGGCTGCAGGGGGACGGTGAAGACCAGCAACAGCTTTCACGGCTGCCACATTCCGTGTGGGACAAGGAGCCGGATGTGTGCATTTTCGGAAACAGGCTCTGCCGAGGACGAGAGCCATGAGATGTTCCTCCTCTGGGCAAGCCCGGGTCCTGAATCCTGTTGTGCCTGTGAATAGGCTGCAGGGGGACGGTGAAGACCAGCAACAGCTTTCAGGGCTGCCACTTTCCGTGTGGGACAAGGAGCCGGACGTGTCTTTCTGAATACAGGCCCTGCCGAGGACGAGAGCCATGAGATGTTCCTCCTCTGGGCAAGCCCGGGTCCCAGATCCTGTTGTGCCTGTAATAGGCTGCAGGGGGACGGTGAAGTCCAGCAACAGCTTTCAGGGCTGCCACCTTCCGTGTGGGACAAGGAGCCGGATGAGTGCCTTTTCGGAAACAGGCTCTGCCGAGGACGAGAGCCATGAGATGTTCCTCCTCTGGGCAAGCCCGGGTCCCAGATCCTGTTGTGCCTGTGAATAGGCTGCAGGGGGACGGTGAAGACCAGCAACATCTTTCAGGGCTGCCACCTTCCGTGTGGGACAAGGAGCCGGATGTGTGCCTTTTCGGAAAAAGGCTCTGCCGAGGACGAGAGCCATGAGATGTTCCTCCTCTGGGCAAGCCCGGGTCCTGAATCCTGTTGTGCCTGTGAATAGGCTGCAGGGGGACGGTGAACACCAGCAACAGCTTTCAGGGCTGCCACCTTCCGTGTGGGACAAGGAGCCGGACGTGTCTTTCGGGAAACAGGCCCTGCCGAGGACGAGAGCCATGAGATGTTCCTCCTCTGGGCAAGCCCGGGTCCCAGATCCTGTTGTGCCTGTGAATAGGCTGCAGGGGGACGGTGAAGACCAGCAACAGCTTTCAGGGCTGCCACCTTCCGTGTGGGACAAGGAGCCGGATGTGTGCCTTTTCGGAAACAGGCTCTGCCGAGGACGAGAGCCATGAGATGTTCCTCCTCTGGGCAAGCCCGGGTCCTGAATCCTGTTGTGCCTGTGAATAGGCTGCAGGGGGACGGTGAAGACCAGCAACAGCTTTCAGGGCCTCCACCTTCCGTGTGTGACAAGGAGCCGGACGTGTGCCTTTTCGGAAACAGGATCTGCCGAGGACGAGAGCCATGAGATGTTCCTCCTCTGGGCAAGCCCGGGTCCCAGATCCTGTTGTGCCTGTGAATAGGCTGCAGGGGGACGGTGAAGACCAGAAACAGCTTCCAGGGCTGCCACCTTCACTGTGGGACAAGGAGCCGGATGTGTGCCTTTCTGGAAACAGGCCCTGCCGAGGACGAGAGCCATGAGATGTTCCTCCTCTGGGCAAGCCCCGGTCCTGAATCCTGTTGTGCCTGTGAATAGGCTGCAGGGGGACGGTGAAGACCAGCAACAGCTTTCAGGGCTGCCACCTTCCGTGTGGGACAAGGAGCCGGACGTGTGCCTTTTCGGAATCAGGCTCTGCCGAGGACGAGAGCCATTAGATGTTCCTCCTCTGGGCAAGCCCGGGTCCCAGATCCTGTTGTGCCTGTGAATAGGCTGCAGGGCGACGGTGAAGACCAGCAACAGCTTTCAGGGCTGCCACCTTCCGTGTGGGACAAGGAGCCGGACGTGTGCCTTTTCGGAAACAGGCTCTGCCGAGGACGAGAGCCATGAGATGTTCCTCCTCTGGGCAAGCCCGCGTCCAAATCCTGTTGTGCCTGTGAATAGGCTGCAGGGGGACGGTGAAGACCAGCAACAGCTTTCACGGCTGCCACATTCCGTGTGGGACAAGGAGCCGGATGTGTGCATTTTCGGAAACAGGCTCTGCCGAGGACGAGAGCCATGAGATGTTCCACCTCTGGGCAAGCCCGGGTCCTGAATCCTGTTGTGCCTGTGAATAGGCTGCAGGGGGACGGTGAAGACCAGCAACAGCTTTCAGGGCTGCCACCTTCCGTGTGGGACAAGGAGCCGGACGTGTCTTTCGGGAAACAGGCCCTGCCGAGGACGAGAGCCATGAGATGTTCCTCCTCTGGGCAAGCCCCGGTCCCAGATCCTGTTGTGCCTGTGAATAGGCTGCAGGGGGACGGTGAAGACCAGCAACAGCTTTCAGGGCTGCCACCTTCCGTGTGGGACAAGGAGCCGGATGTGTGCCTTTTCGGAAACAGGCTCTGCCGAGGACGAGAGCCATGAGATGTTCCTCCTCTGGGCAAGCCCGGGTCCTGAATCCTGTTGTGCCTGTGAATAGGCTGCAGGGGGACGGTGAAGACCAGCAACAGCTTTCAGGGCCTCCACCTTCCGTGTGTGACAAGGAGCCGGACGTGTGCCTTTTCGGAAACAGGATCTGCCGAGGACGAGAGCCATGAGATGTTCCTCCTCTGGGCAAGCCCGGGTCCCAGATCCTGTTGTGCCTGTGAATAGGCTGCAGGGGGACGGTGAACACCAGCAAAAGCTTTTACGGCTGCCACCTTCACTGTGGGACAAGGAGCCGGACGTGTGCCTTTCTGGAAACAGGCCGTGCCGAGGACGAGAGCCATGAGATGTTCCTCCTCTGGGCAAGCCCGGGTCCCAGATCCTGTTGTGCCTGTGAATAGGCTGCAGGGGGACGGTGAAGACCAGCAACAGCATCCAGGGCTGCCACCTTCCGTGTGGGACAAGGAGCCGGACGTGTGCCTTTTCGGAAACAAGCTCTGCCGAGGACGAGAGCCATGAGATGTTCCTCCTCTGGGCAAGCCCGGGTCCCAGATCCTGTTGTGCCTGTGAATAGGCTGCAGGGGGACGGTAAAGACCAGCAACAGCTTTCAGGGCTGCCACATTCCGTGTGGGACAAGGAGCCAGACGTGTGCCTTTTCGGAAACAAGCTCTGCCGAGGACGAGAGACATGAGATGTTCCTCCTCTGGGCAAGCCCGGGTCCCAGATCCTGTTGTGCCTGTGAATAGGCTGCAGGGGGACGGTGAAGACCAGCAACAGCTTTCAGGGCTGCCACCTTCCATGTGGGACAAGGAGCCGGACGTGTGCCTTTTCGGAATCAGGCTCTGCCGAGGACGAGAGCCATGAGATGTTCCTCCTCTGGGCAAGCCCGGGTCCCAGATCCTGTTGTGCCTGTGAATAGGCTGCAGGGCGACGGTGAAGACCAGCAACAGCTTTCAGGGCTGCCACCTTCCGTGTGGGACAAGGAGCCGGACGTGTCTTTCGGGAAACAGGCCCTGCCGAGGACGAGAGCCATGAGATGTTCCTCCTCTATGCAAGCCCGCGTCCAAATCCTGTTGTGCCTGTGAATAGGCTGCAGGGGGACGGTGAAGACCAGCAACAGCTTTCACGGCTGCCACATTCCGTGTGGGACAAAGAGCCGGACGTGTGCATTTTCGGAAACAGGCCCTGCCGAGGACGAGAGCCATGAGATGTTCCACCTCTGGGCAAGCCCGGTTCCTGAATCCTGTTGTGCCTGTGAATAGGCTGCAGGGGGACGGTGAAGACCAGCAACAGCTTTCAGGGCTGCCACCTTCCGTGTGGGACAAGGAGCCGGATGAGTGCCTTTTCGGAAACAGGCTCTGCCGAGGACGAGAGCCATGAGATGTTCCTCCTCTGGGCAAGCCCGGGTCCCAGATCCTGTTGTGCCTGTGAATAGGCTGCAGGGGGACGGTGAAGACCAGCAACATCTTTCAGGGCTGCCACCTTCCGTGTGGGACAAGGAGCCGGATGTGTGCCTTTTCGGAAACAGGCTCTGCCGAGGACGAGAGCCATGAGATGTTCCTCCTCTGGGCAAGCCCGGGTCCTGAATCCTGTTGTGCCTGTGAATAGGCTGCAGGGGGACGGTGAACACCAGCAACAGCTTTCAGGGCTGCCACCTTCCGTGTGGGACAAGGAGCCGGACGTGTCTTTCGGGAAACAGGCCCTGCCGAGGACGAGAGCCATGAGATGTTCCTCCTCTGGGCAAGCCCGGGTCCCAGATCCTGTTGTGCCTGTGAATAGGCTGCAGGGGGACGGTGAAGACCAGCAACAGCTTTCAGGGCTGCCACCTTCCGTGTGGGACAAGGAGCCGGATGTGTGCCTTTTCGGAAACAGGCTCTGCCGAGGACGAGAGCCATGAGATGTTCCTCCTCTGGGCAAGCCCGGGTCCTGAATCCTGTTGTGCCTGTGAATAGGCTGCAGGGGGACGGTGAAGACCAGCAACAGCTTTCAGGGCTGCCACCTTCCGTGTGTGACAAGGAGCCGGACGTGTGCCTTTTCGGAAACAGGATCTGCCGAGGACGAGAGCCATGAGATGTTCCTCCTCTGGGCAAGCCCGGGTCCCAGATCCTGTTGTGCCTGTGAATAGGCTGCAGGGGGACGGTGAAGACCAGCAACAGCATCCAGGGCTGCCACCTTCCGTGTGGGACAAGGAGCCGGACGTGTGCCTTTTCGGAAACAAGCTCTGCCGAGGACGAGAGCCATGAGATGTTCCTCCTCTGGGCAAGCCCGGGTCCTGAATCCTGTTGTGCCTGTGAATAGGCTGCAGGGGGACGTGAAGACCAGCAACAGCTTTCAGGGCTGCCACCTTCCGTGTAGGACAAGGAGCCGGACGTGTCTTTCTGGATAAGGCCCTGCCGAGGACGAGAGCCATGAGATGTTCCTCCTCTGGGCAAGCCCGCGTCCAAATCCTGTTGTGCCTGTGAATAGGCTGCAGGGGGACGGTGAAGACCAGCAACAGATTTCAGGACTGCCACCTTCCGTGTGGAACAAGGAGCCGGATGTGTGCCTTTTCGGAAACAGGCTCTGCTGAGGACGAGAGCCATGAGATGTTCCTCCTCTGGGCAAGCCCGGGTCCTGAATCCTGTTGTGCCTGTGAATAGGCTGCAGGGGGACGGTGAAGACCAGCAACAGCTTTCAGGGCTGCCACCTTCCGTGTGGGACAAGGAGCCGGACGTGTGCCTTTTCGGAAACAAGCTCTGCCGAGGACGAGAGCCATTAGATGTTCCTCCTCTGGACAAGCCCGGGTCCCAGATCCTTTTGTGCCTGTGAATAGGCTGCAGGGGGACGGTGAAGACCAGCAACAGCTTTCAGGGCTGCCACCTTCCGTGTGGGACAAGGAGCCGGACGTGTGCGTTTTCGGAAACAGGCTCTGCCGAGGACGAGAGCCATGAGATGTTCCACCTCTGGGCAAGCTCCGGTCCTGAATCCTGTTGTGCCTGTGAATAGGCTGCAGGGGGACGGTGAAGACCAGCAACAGCTTTCAGGGCTGCCACCTTCCGTGTGGGACAAGGAGCCGGACGTGTGCATTTTCGGAAACAGGATCTGCCGAGGACGAGAGCCATGAGATGTTCCTCCTCTGGGCAAGCCCGGGTCCCAGATCCTGTTGTGCCTGTGAATAGGCTGCAGGGGGACGGTGAAGACCAGCAACAGCTTCCAGGGCTGCCACCTTCCGTGTGGGACAAGGAGCCGGACGTGTGCCTTTCTGGAAACAGTCCGTGACGAGGACGAGAGCCATGAGATGTTCCTCCTCTGGGCAAGCCCGCGTCCAAATCCTGTTGTGCCTGTGAATAGGCTGCAGGGGGACGGTGAAGACCAGCAACAGCTTTCAGGGCTGCCACCTTCCGTGTGGGACAAGGAGCCGGATGTGTGCCTTTTCGGAAACAGGCTCTGCCGAGGAAGAGAGCCATGAGATGTTCCTCCTCTGGGCAAGCCCGGGTCCTGAATCCTGTTGTGCCTGTGAATAGGCTGCAGGGGGACGGTGAAGACCAGCAACAGCTTTCATGGCTGCCACCTTCCGTGTGGGACAAGGAGCCGGACGTGTGCCTTTTCGGAAACAAGCTCTGCCGAGGACGAGAGCCATGAGATGTTCCTCCTCTGGGCAAGCCCGGGTCCCAGATCCTGTTGTGCCTGTGAATAGGCTGCAGGGGGACGGTGAAGACCAGCAACAGCTTTCAGGGCTGCCACCTTCCGTGTGGGACAAGGAGCCGGATGTGTGCCTTTTCGGAAACAGGCTCTGCCGAGGACGAGAGCCATGAGATGTTCCTCCTCTGGGCAAGCCCGGGTCCCAGATCCTGTTGTGCCTGTGAATAGGCTGCAGGGGGACGGTGAAGACCAGCAACAGCTTTCAGGGCTGCCACCTTCCGTGTGGGACAAGGAGCCGGAAGTGTCTTTCTGGATACAGGCCCTGCCGAGGACGAGAGCCATGAGATGTTCCTCCTCTGGGCAAGCCCGGGTCCCAGATCCTGTTGTGCCTGTGAATAGGCTGCAGGGGGACGGTGAACACAAGCAACAGCTTTCAGGGCTGCCACCTTCCGTGTGGGACAAGGAGCCGGACGTGTCTTTCTGGATACAGGCCCTGCCGAGGACGAGAGCCATGAGATGTTCCTCCTCTGGGCAAGCCTGGGTCCCAGATCCTGTTGTGCCTGTGAATAGGCTGCAGGGGGACGGTGAAGACCAGCAACAGCTTTCAGGGCTGCCACCTTCCGTGTGGGACAAGGAGCCGGACGTGTGCCTTTTCGGAAACAGGCTCTGCCGAGGACGAGAGCCATGAGATGTTCCTCCTCTGGGCAAGCCCGGGTCCTGAATCCTGTTGTGCCTGTGAATAGGCTGCAGGGGGACGGTGAAGACCAGCAACAGCTTTCAGGGCTGCCACCTTCCGTGTGGGACAAGGAGCCGGATGTGTGCCTTTTCGGAAACAGGCTCTGCCGAGGACGAGAGCCATGAGATGTTCCTCCTCTGGGCAAGCCCGGGTCCCAGATCCTGTTGTGCCTGTGAATAGGCTGCAGGGGGACGGTGAAGACCAGCAACAGCTTTCAGGGCTGCCACCTTCCGTGTGGGACAAGGAGCCGGAAGTGTCTTTCTGGATACAGGCCCTGCCGAGGACGAGAGCCATGAGATGTTCCTCCTCTGGGCAAGCCCGGGTCCCAGATCCTGTTGTGCCTGTGAATAGGCTGCAGGGGGACGGTGAACACCAGCAACAGCTTTCACGGCTGCCACCTTCCGTGTGGGACAAGGAGCCGGACGTGTGCCTTTCTGGAAACAGGCCGTGCCGAGGACGAGAGCCATGAGATGTTCCTCCTCTGGGCAAGCCCGGGTCCCAGATCCTGTTGTGCCTGTGAATAGGCTGCAGGGCGACGGTGAAGACCAGCAACAGCTTTCAGGGCTGCCACCTTCCGTGTGGGACAAGGAGCCGGACGTGTGCCTTTTCGGAAACAAGCTCTGCCGAGGACGAGAGCCATGAGATGTTCCTCCTCTGGGCAAGCCCGGGTCCCAGATCCTGTTGTGCCTGTGAATAGGCTGCAGGGGGACGGTGAACACCAGCAACAGCTTTCACGGCTGCCACCTTCACTGTGGGACAAGGAGCCGGACGTGTGCCTTTCTTGAAACAGGCCGTGCCGAGGACGAGAGCCATGAGATGTTCCTCCTCTGGGCAAGCCCGGGTCCCAGATCCTGTTGTGCCTGTGAATAGGCTGCAGGGCGACGGTGAAGACCAGCAACAGCTTTCAGGGCTGCCACCTTCCGTGTAGGACAAGGAGCCGGACGTGTCTTTCTGGATAAGACCCTGCCGAGGACGAGAGCCATGAGATGTTCCTCCTCTGGGCAAGCCCACGTCCAAATCCTGTTGTGCCTGTGAATAGGCTGCAGGGGGACAGTGAAGACCAGCAACAGATTTCAGGACTGCCACCTTCCGTGTGGAACAAGGAGCCGGATGTGTGCCTTTTCGGAAACAGGCTCTGCTGAGGACGAGAGCCATGAGATGTTCCTCCTCTGGGCAAGCCCGGGTCCTGAATCCTGTTGTGCCTGTGAATAGGCTGCAGGGGGACGGTGAAGACCAGCAACAGCTTTCAGGGCTGCCACCTTCCGTGTGGGACAAGGAGCCGGACGTGTGCCTTTTCGGAAACAAGCTCTGCCGAGGACGAGAGCCATGAGATGTTCCTCCTCTGGGCAAGCCCGGGTCCCAGATCCTGTTGTGCCTGTGAATAGGCTGCAGGGGGACGGTGAAGACCAGCAACAGCTTCCAGGGCTGCCACCTTCCGTGTGGGACAAGGAGCCGGACGTGTGCCTTTCTGGAAACAGGCCGTGCCGAGGACGAGAGCCATGAGATGTTCCTCCTCTGGGCAAGCCCGCGTCCAAATCCTGTTGTGCCTGTGAATAGGCTGCAGGGGGACGGTGAAGACCAGCAACAGCTTTCAGGGCTGCCACCTTCCGTGTTGGACAAGGAGCCGGATGTGTGCCTTTTCGGAAACAGGCTCTGCCGAGGAAGAGAGCCATGAGATGTTCCTCCTCTGGGCAAGCCTGGGTCCCAGATCCTGTTGTGCCTGTGAATAGGCTGCAGGGGGACGGTGAAGACCAGCAACAGCTTTCAGGGCTGCCACCTTCCGTGTGGGACAAGGAGCCGGACGTGTGCCTTTTCGGAAACAAGCTCTGCCGAGGACGAGAGCCATGAGATGTTCCTCCTCTGGGCAAGCACGGGTCCCAGATCCTGTTGTGCCTGTGAATAGGCTGCAGGGGGACGGTGAAGACCAGCAACAGCTTTCAGGGCTGCCACCTTCTGTGTGGGACAAGGAGCCGGAAGTGTCTTTCTGGATACAGGCCCTGCCGAGGACGAGAGCCATGAGATGTTCCTCCTCTGGGCAAGCCCGGGTCCCAGATCCTGTTGTGCCTGTGAATAGGCTGCAGGGGGACGGTGAAGACCAGCAACAGCTTTCAGGGCTGCCACCTTCCGTGTGGGACAAGGAGCCGGACGTGTCTTTCTGGATACAGGCCCTGCCGAGGACGAGAGCCATGAGATGTTCCTCCTCTGGGCAAGCCCGGGTCCCAGATCCTGTTGTGCCTGTGAATAGGCTGCAGGGGGACGGTGAAGACCAGCAACAGCTTTCAGGGCTGCCACCTTCCGTGTGGGACAAGGAGCCGGATGTGTGCCTTTTCGGAAACAGGCTCTGCCGAGGACGAGAGCCATGAGATGTTCCTCCTCTGGGCAAGCCCGGGTCCCAGATCCTGTTGTGCCTGTGAATAGGCTGCAGGGGGACGGTGAAGACCAGCAACAGCTTTCAGGGCTGCCACCTTCCGTGTGGGACAAGGAGCCGGAAGTGTCTTTCTGGATACAGGCCCTGCCGAGGACGAGAGCCATGAGATGTTCCTCCTCTGGGCAAGCCCGGGTCCCAGATCCTGTTGTGCCTGTGAATAGGCTGCAGGGGGACGGTGAACACAAGCAACAGCTTTCAGGGCTGCCACCTTCCGTGTGGGACAAGGAGCCGGACGTGTCTTTCTGGATACAGGCCCTGCCGAGGACGAGAGCCATGAGATGTTCCTCCTCTGGGCAAGCCTGGGTCCCAGATCCTGTTGTGCCTGTGAATAGGCTGCAGGGGGACGGTGAAGACCAGCAACAGCTTTCAGGGCTGCCACCTTCCGTGTGGGACAAGGAGCCGGATGTGTGCCTTTTCGGAAACAGGCTCTGCCGAGGACGAGAGCCATGAGATGTTCCTCCTCTGGGCAAGCCCGGGTCCTGAATCCTGTTGTGCCTGTGAATAGGCTGCAGGGGGACGGTGAAGACCAGCAACAGCTTTCAGGGCTGCCACCTTCCGTGTGGGACAAGGAGCCGGACGTGTGCATTTTCGGAAACAGGATCTGCCGAGGACGAGAGCCATGAGATGTTCCTCCTCTGGGTAAGCCCGGGTCCCAGATCCTGTTGTGCCTGTGAATAGGCTGCAGGGGGACGGTGAAGACCAGCAACAGCTTCCAGGGCTGCCACCTTCCGTGTGGGACAAGGAGCCGGACGTGTGCCTTTCTGGAAACAGGCCGTGCCGAGGACGAGAGCCATGAGATGTTCCTCCTCTGGGCAAGCCCGCGTCCAAATCCTGTTGTGCCTGTGAATAGGCTGCAGGGGGACGGTGAAGACCAGCAACAGCTTTCAGGGCTGCCACCTTCCGTGTGGGACAAGGAGCCGGATGTGTGCCTTTTCGGAAACAGGCTCTGCCGAGGACGAGAGCCATGAGATGTTCCTCCTCTGGGCAAGCCCGGGTCCCAGATCCTGTTGTGCCTGTGAATAGGCTGCAGGGGGACGGTGAAGACCAGCAACAGCTTTCAGGGCTGCCACCTTCCGTGTGGGACAAGGAGCCGGACGTGTGCCTTTTCGGAAACAGGCTCTGCCGAGGACGAGAGCCATGAGATGTTCCTCCTCTGGGCAAGCCCGGGTCCCAGATCCTGTTGTGCCTGTGAATAGGCTGCAGGGGGACGGTGAAGACCAGCAACAGCTTTCAGGGCTGCCACCTTCCGTGTGGGACAAGGAGCCGGAAGTGTCTTTCTGGATACAGGCCCTGCCGAGGACGAGAGCCATGAGATGTTCCTCCTCTGGGCAAGCCCGGGTCCCAGATCCTGTTGTGCCTGTGAATAGGCTGCAGGGGGACGGTGAACACCAGCAACAGCTTTCACGGCTGCCACCTTCCGTGTGGGACAAGGAGCCGGACGTGTGCCTTTCTGGAAACAGGCCGTGACGAGGACGAGAGCCATGAGATGTTCCTCCTCTGGGCAAGCCCGGGTCCCAGATCCTGTTGTGCCTGTGAATAGGCTGCAGGGCGACGGTGAAGACCAGCAACAGCTTTCAGGGCTGCCACCTTCCGTGTGGGACAAGGAGCCGGACGTGTGCCTTTTCGGAAACAAGCTCTGCCGAGGACGAGAGCCATGAGATGTTCCTCCTCTGGGCAAGCCCGGGTCCCAGATCCTGTTGTGCCTGTGAATAGGCTGCAGGGGGACGGTGAACACCAGCAACAGCTTTCACGGCTGCCACCTTCACTGTGGGACAAGGAGCCGGACGTGTGCCTTTCTGGAAACAGGCCGTGCCGAGGACGAGAGCCATGAGATGTTCCTCCTCTGGGCAAGCCCGGGTCCCAGATCCTGTTGTGCCTGTGAATAGGCTGCAGGGCGACGGTGAAGACCAGCAACAGCTTTCAGGGCTGCCACCTTCCGTGTAGGACAAGGAGCCGGACGTGTCTTTCTGGATAAGACCCTGCCGAGGACGAGAGCCATGAGATGTTCCTCCTCTGGGCAAGCCCGCGTCCAAATCCTGTTGTGCCTGTGAATAGGCTGCAGGGGGACAGTGAAGACCAGCAACAGATTTCAGGACTGCCACCTTCCGTGTGGAACAAGGAGCCGGATGTGTGCCTTTTCGGAAACAGGCTCTGCTGAGGACGAGAGCCATGAGATGTTCCTCCTCTGGGCAAGCCCGGGTCCTGAATCCTGTTGTGCCTGTGAATAGGCTGCAGGGGGACGGTGAAGACCAGCAACAGCTTTCACGGCTGCCACCTTCCGTGTGGGACAAGGAGCCGGACGTGTGCCTTTTCGGAAACAAGCTCTGCCGAGGACGAGAGCCATGAGATGTTCCTCCTCTGGGCAAGCCCGGGTCCCAGATCCTGTTGTGCCTGTGAATAGGCTGCAGGGGGACGGTGAAGACCAGCAACAGCTTCCAGGGCTGCCACCTTCCGTGTGGGACAAGGAGCCGGACGTGTGCCTTTCTGGAAACAGGCCGTGCCGAGGACGAGAGCCATGAGATGTTCCTCCTCTGGGCAAGCCCGCGTCCAAATCCTGTTGTGCCTGTGAATAGGCTGCAGGGGGACGGTGAAGACCAGCAACAGCTTTCAGGGCTGCCACCTTCCGTGTTGGACAAGGAGCCGGATGTGTGCCTTTTCGGAAACAGGCTCTGCCGAGGAAGAGAGCCATGAGATGTTCCTCCTCTGGGCAAGCCCGGGTCCTGAATCCTGTTGTGCCTGTGAATAGGCTGCAGGGGGACGGTGAAGACCAGCAACAGCTTTCAGGGCTGCCACCTTCCGTGTGGGACAAGGAGCCGGACGTGTGCCTTTTCGGAAACAAGCTCTGCCGAGGACGAGAGCCATGAGATGTTCCTCCTCTGGGCAAGCACGGGTCCCAGATCCTGTTGTGCCTGTGAATAGGCTGCAGGGGGACGGTGAAGACCAGCAACAGCTTTCAGGGCTGCCACCTTCTGTGTGGGACAAGGAGCCGGACGTGTGCATTTTCGGAAACAGGATCTGCCGAGGACGAGAGCCATGAGATGTTCCTCCTCTGGGCAAGCCCGGGTCCCAGATCCTGTTGTGCCTGTGAATAGGCTGCAGGGGGACGGTGAAGACCAGCAACAGCTTCCAGGGCTGCCACCTTCCGTGTGGGACAAGGAGCCGGACGTGTGCCTTTCTGGAAACAGGCCGTGCCGAGGACGAGAGCCATGAGATGTTCCTCCTCTGGGCAAGCCCGCGTCCAAATCCTGTTGTGCCTGTGAATAGGCTGCAGGGGGACGGTGAAGACCAGCAACAGCTTTCAGGGCTGCCACCATCCGTGTGGGACAAGGAGCCGGATGTGTGCCTTTTCGGAAACAGGCTCTGCCGAGGAAGAGAGCCATGAGATGTTCCTCCTCTGGGCAAGCCCGGGTCCTGAATCCTGTTGTGCCTGTGAATAGGCTGCAGGGGGACGGTGAAGACCAGCAACAGCTTTCAGGGCTGCCACCTTCCGTGTGGGACAAGGAGCCGGACGTGTGCCTTTTCGGAAACAAGCTCTGCCGAGGACGAGAGCCATGAGATGTTCCTCCTCTGGGCAAGCCCGGGTCCCAGATCCTGTTGTGCCTGTGAATAGGCTGCAGGGGGACGGTGAAGACCAGCAACAGCTTCCAGGGCTGCCACCTTCCGTGTGGGACAAGGAGCCGGACGTGTGCCTTTCTGGAAACAGGCCGTGCCGAGGACGAGAGCCATGAGATGTTCCTCCTCTGGGCAAGCCCGCGTCCAAATCCTGTTGTGCCTGTGAATAGGCTGCAGGGGGACGGTGAAGACCAGCAACAGCTTTCAGGGCTGCCACCTTCCGTGTTGGACAAGGAGCCGGATGTGTGCCTTTTCGGAAACAGGCTCTGCCGAGGAAGAGAGCCATGAGATGTTCCTCCTCTGGGCAAGCCCGGGTCCTGAATCCTGTTGTGCCTGTGAATAGGCTGCAGGGGGACGGTGAAGACCAGCAACAGCTTTCAGGGCTGCCACCTTCCGTGTGGGACAAGGAGCCGGACGTGTGCCTTTTCGGAAACAAGCTCTGCCGAGGACGAGAGCCATGAGATGTTCCTCCTCTGGGCAAGCCCGGGTCCCAGATCCTGTTGTGCCTGTGAATAGGCTGCAGGGGGACGGTGAAGACCAGCAACAGCTTTCAGGGCTGCCACCTTCTGTGTGGGACAAGGAGCCGGAAGTGTCTTTCTGGATACAGGCCCTGCCGAGGACGAGAGCCATGAGATGTTCCTCCTCTGGGCAAGCCCGGGTCCCAGATCCTGTTGTGCCTGTGAATAGGCTGCAGGGGGACGGTGAACACCAGCAACAGCTTTCAGGGCTGCCACCTTCCGTGTGGGACAAGGAGCCGGACGTGTCTTTCTGGATACAGGCCCTGCCGAGGACGAGAGCCATGAGATGTTCCTCCTCTGGGCAAGCCCGGGTCCCAGATCCTGTTGTGCCTGTGAATAGGCTGCAGGGGGACGGTGAAGACCAGCAACAGCTTTCAGGGCTGCCACCTTCCGTGTGGGACAAGGAGCCGGATGTGTGCCTTTTCGGAAACAGGCTCTGCCGAGGACGAGAGCCATGAGATGTTCCTCCTCTGGGCAAGCCCGGGTCCTGAATCCTGTTGTGCCTGTGAATAGGCTGCAGGGGGACGGTGAAGACCAGCAACAGCTTTCAGGGCTGCCACCTTCCGTGTGGGACAAGGAGCCGGACGTGTGCATTTTCGGAAACAGGATCTGCCGAGGACGAGAGCCATGAGATGTTCCTCCTCTGGGCAAGCCCGGGTCCCAGATCCTGTTGTGCCTGTGAATAGGCTGCAGGGGGACGGTGAAGACCAGCAACAGCTTCCAGGGCTGCCACCTTCCGTGTGGGACAAGGAGCCGGACGTGTGCCTTTCTGGAAACAGGCCGTGCCGAGGACGAGAGCCATGAGATGTTCCTCCTCTGGGCAAGCCCGCGTCCAAATCCTGTTGTGCCTGTGAATAGGCTGCAGGGGGACGGTGAAGACCAGCAACAGCTTTCAGGGCTGCCACCATCCGTGTGGGACAAGGAGCCGGATGTGTGCCTTTTCGGAAACAGGCTCTGCCGAGGACGAGAGCCATGAGATGTTCCTCCTCTGGGCAAGCCCGGGTCCTGAATCCTGTTGTGCCTGTGAATAGGCTGCAGGGGGACGGTGAAGACCAGCAACAGCTTTCAGGGCTGCCACCTTCCGTGTGGGACAAGGAGCCGGACGTGTGCCTTTTCGGAAACAAGCTCTGCCGAGGACGAGAGCCATGAGATGTTCCTCCTCTGGGCAAGCCCGGGTCCCAGATCCTGTTGTGCCTGTGAATAGGCTGCAGGGGGACGGTGAAGACCAGCAACAGCTTTCAGGGCTGCCACCTTCCGTGTGGGACAAGGAGCCGGATGTGTGCCTTTTCGGAAACAGGCTCTGCCGAGGACGAGAGCCATGAGATGTTCCTCCTCTGGGCAAGCCCGGGTCCCAGATCCTGTTGTGCCTGTGAATAGGCTGCAGGGGGACGGTGAAGACCAGCAACAGCTTTCAGGGCTGCCACCTTCCGTGTGGGACAAGGAGCCGGAAGTGTCTTTTTGGATACAGGCCCTGCCGAGGACGAGAGCCATGAGATGTTCCTCCTCTGGGCAAGCCCGGGTCCCAGATCCTGTTGTGCCTGTGATTAGGCTGCAGGGGGACGGTGAACACCAGCAACAGCTTTCAGGGCTGCCACCTTCCGTGTGGGACAAGGAGCCGGACGTGTCTTTCTGGATACAGGCCCTGCTGAGGACGAGAGCCATGAGATGTTCCTCCTCTGGGCAAGCCCCGGTCCTGAATCCTGTTGTGCCTGTGAATAGGCTGCAGGGGGACGGTGAAGACCAGCAACAGCTTTCAGGGCTGCCACCTTCCGTGTGGGACAAGGAGCCGGATGTGTGCCTTTTCGGAAACAGGCTCTGCCGAGGACGAGAGCCATGAGATGTTCCTCCTCTGGGCAAGCCCGGGTCCTGAATCCTGTTGTGCCTGTGAATAGGCTGCAGGGGGACGGTGAAGACCAGCAACAGCTTTCAGGGCTGCCACCTTCCGTGTGGGACAAGGAGCCAGACGTGTGCATTTTCGGAAACAGGATCTGCCGAGGACGAGAGCCATGAGATGTTCCTCCTCTGGGCAAGCCCGGGTCCCAGATCCTGTTGTGCCTGTGAATAGGCTGCAGGGGGACGGTGAAGACCAGCAACAGCTTCCAGGGCTGCCACCTTCCGTGTGGGACAAGGAGCCGGACGTGTGCCTTTCTGGAAACAGGCCGTGCCGAGGACGAGAGCCATGAGATGTTCCTCCTCTGGGCAAGCCCACGTCCAAATCCTGTTGTGCCTGTGAATAGGCTGCAGGGGGACGGTGAAGACCAGCAACAGCTTTCAGGGCTGCCACCTTCCGTGTGGGACAAGGAGCCGGATGTGTGCGTTTTCGGAAACAGGCTCTGCCGAGGACGAGAGCCATGAGATGTTCCTCCTCTGGGCAAGCCCGGGTCCTGAATCCTGTTGTGCCTGTGAATAGGCTGCAGGGGGACGGTGAAGACCAGCAACAGCTTTCAGGGCTGCCACCTTCCATGTGGGACAAGGAGCCGGACGTGTGCCTTTTCGGAAACAGGCTCTGCCGAGGACGAGAGCCATGAGATGTTCCTCCTCTGGGCAAGCCCGGGTCCCAGATCCTGTTGTGCCTGTGAATAGGCTGCAGGGGGACGGTGAGGACCAGCAACAGCTTTCAGGGCTGCCACCTTCCGTGTGGGACAAGGAGCCGGAAGTGTCTTTCTGGATACAGGCCCTGCCGAGGACGAGAGCCATGAGATGTTCCTCCTCTGGGCAAGCCCGGGTCCCAGATCCTGTTGTGCCTGTGAATAGGCTGCAGGGGGACGGTAAACACCAGCAACAGCTTTTACGGCTGCCACCTTCACTGTGGGACAAGGAGCCGGACGTGTCTTTCTGGATACAGGCCCTGCCGAGGACGAGAGCCAAGAGATGTTCCTCCTCTGGGCAAGCCCGGGTCCCAGATCCTGTTGTGCCTGTGAATAGGCTGCAGGGGGACGGTGAAGACCAGCAACAGCTTTCAGGGCTGCCACCTTCCGTGTGGGACAAGGAGCCGGATGTGTGCCTTTTCGGAAACAGGCTCTGCCGAGGACGAGAGCCATGAGATGTTCCTCCTCTGGGCAAGCCCGGGTCCCAGATCCTGTTGTGCCTGTGAATAGGCTGCAGGGGGACGGTGAAGACCAGCAACAGCTTTCAGGGCCTCCACCTTCCGTGTGTTACAAGGAGCCGGACGTTGCCTTTTCGGAAACAGGATCTGCCGAGGACGAGAGCCATGAGATGTTCCTCCTCTGGGCAAGCCCGGGTCCCAGATCCTGTTGTGCCTGTGAATAGGCTGCAGGGGGACGGTGAAGACCAGCAACAGCTTCCAGGGCTGCCACCTTCACTGTGGGACAATGAGCCGGTCTTGTGCCTTTATGGAAACAGGCCCTGCCGAGGACGAGAGCCATGAGATGTTCCTCCTCTGGGCAAGCCCGGGTCCCAGATCCTGTTGTGCCTGTGAATAGGCTGCAGGGGGACGGTGAAGACCAGCAACAGCTTCCAGGGCTGCCACCTTCCGTGTGGGACAAGGAGCCGGACGTGTGCCTTTCTGGAAACAGGCCGTGCCGAGGACGAGAGCCATGAGATGTTCCTCCTCTGGGCAAGCCCGCGTCCAAATCCTGTTGTGCCTGTGAATAGGCTGCAGGGGGACGGTGAAGACCAGCAACAGCTTTCAGGGCTGCCACCATCCGTGTGGGACAAGGAGCCGGATGTGTGCCTTTTCGGAAACAGGCTCTGCCGAGGAAGAGAGCCATGAGATGTTCCTCCTCTGGGCAAGCCCGGGTCCTGAATCCTGTTGTGCCTGTGAATAGGCTGCAGGGGGACGGTGAAGACCAGCAACAGCTTTCAGGGCTGCCACCTTCCGTGTGGGACAAGGAGCCGGACGTGTGCCTTTTCGGAAACAAGCTCTGCCGAGGACGAGAGCCATGAGATGTTCCTCCTCTGGGCAAGCCCGGGTCCCAGATCCTGTTGTGCCTGTGAATAGGCTGCAGGGGGACGGTGAAGACCAGCAACAGCTTCCAGGGCTGCCACCTTCCGTGTGGGACAAGGAGCCGGACGTGTGCCTTTCTGGAAACAGGCCGTGCCGAGGACGAGAGCCATGAGATGTTCCTCCTCTGGGCAAGCCCGCGTCCAAATCCTGTTGTGCCTGTGAATAGGCTGCAGGGGGACGGTGAAGACCAGCAACAGCTTTCAGGGCTGCCACCTTCCGTGTTGGACAAGGAGCCG
The DNA here is from genome assembly GCF_929443795.1 of Astur gentilis. Lineage (NCBI taxonomy): Eukaryota > Metazoa > Chordata > Aves > Accipitriformes > Accipitridae > Astur > Astur gentilis. The sequence continues at coordinate 2,225,249 of NW_026061071.1, forward strand.
GATGTGTGCCTTTTCGGAAACAGGCTCTGCCGAGGACGAGAGCCATGAGATGTTCCTCCTCTGGGCAAGCCCGGGTCCTGAATCCTGTTGTGCCTGTGAATAGGCTGCAGGGGGACGGTGAAGACCAGCAACAGCTTTCAGGGCTGCCACCTTCCGTGTGGGACAAGGAGCCGGACGTGTGCCTTTTCGGAAACAAGCTCTGCCGAGGACGAGAGCCATGAGATGTTCCTCCTCTGGGCAAGCCCGGGTCCCAGATCCTGTTGTGCCTGTGAATAGGCTGCAGGGGGACGGTGAACACCAGCAACAGCTTTCAGGGCTGCCACCTTCCGTGTGGGACAAGGAGCCGGACGTGTCTTTCTGGATACAGGCCCTGCCGAGGACGAGAGCCATGAGATGTTCCTCCTCTGGGCAAGCCCGGGTCCCAGATCCTGTTGTGCCTGTGAATAGGCTGCAGGGGGACGGTGAAGACCAGCAACAGCTTTCAGGGCTGCCACCTTCCGTGTGGGACAAGGAGCCGGATGTGTGCCTTTTCGGAAACAGGCTCTGCCGAGGACGAGAGCCATGAGATGTTCCTCCTCTGGGCAAGCCCGGGTCCTGAATCCTGTTGTGCCTGTGAATAGGCTGCAGGGGGACGGTGAAGACCAGCAACAGCTTTCAGGGCTGCCACCTTCCGTGTGGGACAAGGAGCCGGACGTGTGCATTTTCGGAAACAGGATCTGCCGAGGACGAGAGCCATGAGATGTTCCTCCTCTGGGCAAGCCCGGGTCCCAGATCCTGTTGTGCCTGTGAATAGGCTGCAGGGGGACGGTGAAGACCAGCAACAGCTTCCAGGGCTGCCACCTTCCGTGTGGGACAAGGAGCCGGACGTGTGCCTTTCTGGAAAGAGGCCGTGCCGAGGACGAGAGCCATGAGATGTTCCTCCTCTGGGCAAGCCCGCGTCCAAATCCTGTTGTGCCTGTGAATAGGCTGCAGGGGGACGGTGAAGACCAGCAACAGCTTTCAGGGCTGCCACCATCCGTGTGGGACAAGGAGCCGGATGTGTGCCTTTTCGGAAACAGGCTCTGCCGAGGAAGAGAGCCATGAGATGTTCCTCCTCTGGGCAAGCCCGGGTCCTGAATCCTGTTGTGCCTGTGAATAGGCTGCAGGGGGACGGTGAAGACCAGCAACAGCTTTCAGGGCTGCCACCTTCCGTGTGGGACAAGGAGCCGGACGTGTGCCTTTTCGGAAACAAGCTCTGCCGAGGACGAGAGCCATGAGATGTTCCTCCTCTGGGCAAGCCCGGGTCCCAGATCCTGTTGTGCCTGTGAATAGGCTGCAGGGGGACGGTGAAGACCAGCAACAGCTTTCAGGGCTGCCACCTTCCGTGTGGGACAAGGAGCCGGATGTGTGCCTTTTCGGAAACAGGCTCTGCCGAGGACGAGAGCCATGAGATGTTCCTCCTCTGGGCAAGCCCGGGTCCCAGATCCTGTTGTGCCTGTGAATAGGCTGCAGGGGGACGGTGAAGACCAGCAACAGCTTTCAGGGCTGCCACCTTCCGTGTGGGACAAGGAGCCGGAAGTGTCTTTCTGGATACAGGCCCTGCCGAGGACGAGAGCCATGAGATGTTCCTCCTCTGGGCAAGCCCGGGTCCCAGATCCTGTTGTGCCTGTGATTAGGCTGCAGGGGGACGGTGAACACCAGCAACAGCTTTCAGGGCTGCCACCTTCCGTGTGGGACAAGGAGCCGGACGTGTCTTTCTGGATACAGGCCCTGCTGAGGACGAGAGCCATGAGATGTTCCTCCTCTGGGCAAGCCCCGGTCCTGAATCCTGTTGTGCCTGTGAATAGGCTGCAGGGGGACGGTGAAGACCAGCAACAGCTTTCAGGGCTGCCACCTTCCGTGTGGGACAAGGAGCCGGATGTGTGCCTTTTCGGAAACAGGCTCTGCCGAGGACGAGAGCCATGAGATGTTCCTCCTCTGGGCAAGCCCGGGTCCTGAATCCTGTTGTGCCTGTGAATAGGCTGCAGGGGGACGGTGAAGACCAGCAACAGCTTTCAGGGCTGCCACCTTCCGTGTGGGACAAGGAGCCAGACGTGTGCATTTTCGGAAACAGGATCTGCCGAGGACGAGAGCCATGAGATGTTCCTCCTCTGGGCAAGCCCGGGTCCCAGATCCTGTTGTGCCTGTGAATAGGCTGCAGGGGGACGGTGAAGACCAGCAACAGCTTCCAGGGCTGCCACCTTCCGTGTGGGACAAGGAGCCGGACGTGTGCCTTTCTGGAAACAGGCCGTGCCGAGGACGAGAGCCATGAGATGTTCCTCCTCTGGGCAAGCCCACGTCCAAATCCTGTTGTGCCTGTGAATAGGCTGCAGGGGGACGGTGAAGACCAGCAACAGCTTTCAGGGCTGCCACCTTCCGTGTGGGACAAGGAGCCGGATGTGTGCCTTTTCGGAAACAGGCTCTGCCGAGGACGAGAGCCATGAGATGTTCCTCCTCTGGGCAAGCCCGGGTCCTGAATCCTGTTGTGCCTGTGAATAGGCTGCAGGGGGACGGTGAAGACCAGCAACAGCTTTCAGGGCTGCCACCTTCCATGTGGGACAAGGAGCCGGACGTGTGCCTTTTCGGAAACAGGCTCTGCCGAGGACGAGAGCCATGAGATGTTCCTCCTCTGGGCAAGCCCGGGTCCCAGATCCTGTTGTGCCTGTGAATAGGCTGCAGGGGGACGGTGAAGACCAGCAACAGCTTTCAGGGCTGCCACCTTCCGTGTGGGACAAGGAGCCGGAAGTGTCTTTCTGGATACAGGCCCTGCCGAGGACGAGAGCCATGAGATGTTCCTCCTCTGGGCAAGCCCGGGTCCCAGATCCTGTTGTGCCTGTGAATAGGCTGCAGGGGGACGGTGAACACCAGCAACAGCTTTCACGGCTGCCACCTTCACTGTGGGACAAGGAGCCGGACGTGTCTTTCTGGATACAGGCCCTGCCGAGGACGAGAGCCAAGAGATGTTCCTCCTCTGGGCAAGCCCGGGTCCCAGATCCTGTTGTGCCTGTGAATAGGCTGCAGGGGGACGGTGAAGACCAGCAACAGCTTTCAGGGCTGCCACCTTCCGTGTGGGACAAGGAGCCGGATGTGTGCCTTTTCGGAAACAGGCTCTGCCGAGGACGAGAGCCATGAGATGTTCCTCCTCTGGGCAAGCCCGGGTCCCAGATCCTGTTGTGCCTGTGAATAGGCTGCAGGGGGACGGTGAAGACCAGCAACAGCTTTCAGGGCCTCCACCTTCCGTGTGTGACAAGGAGCCGGACGTTGCCTTTTCGGAAACAGGATCTGCCGAGGACGAGAGCCATGAGATGTTCCTCCTCTGGGCAAGCCCGGGTCCCAGATCCTGTTGTGCCTGTGAATAGGCTGCAGGGGGACGGTGAAGACCAGCAACAGCTTCCAGGGCTGCCACCTTCACTGTGGGACAATGAGCCGGTCTTGTGCCTTTATGGAAACAGGCCCTGCCGAGGACGAGAGCCATGAGATGTTCCTCCTCTGGGCAAGCCCGGGTCCCAGATCCTGTTGTGCCTGTGAATAGGCTGCAGGGGGACGGTGAAGACCAGCAACAGCTTCCAGGGCTGCCACCTTCCGTGTGGGACAACGAGCCGGACGTGTGCCTTTTCGGAAACAAGCTCTGCCGAGGACGAGAGCCATGAGATGTTCCTCCTCTGGGCAAGCCCGGGTCCCAGATCCTTTTGTGCCTGTGAATAGGCTGCAGGGGGACGGTGAACACCAGCAACAGCTTTCAGGGCTGCCACCTTCACTGTGGGACAAGTAGCCGGACGTGTGCCTTTCTGGAAACAGGCCGTCCCGAGGACGAGAGCCATGAGATGTTCCTCCTCTGGGCAAGCCCGGGTCCTGAATCCTGTTGTGCCTGTGAATAGGCTGCAGGGGGACGGTGAAGACCAGCAATAGCTTTCAGGGCTGCCACCTTCCGTGTGGGACAAGGAGCCGGACGTGTGCCTTTTCGGAATCAGGCTCTGCCGAGGACGAGAGCCATGAGGTGTTCCTCCTCTGGGCAAGCCCGCGTCCAAATCCTGTTGTGCCTGTGAATAGGCTGCAGGGGGACGGTGAAGACCAGCAACAGCTTTCAGGGCTGCCACCTTCCGTGTGGGACAAGGAGCCGGATGTGTGCCTTTTCGGAAACAGGCTCTGCCGAGGACGAGAGCCATGAGATGTTCCTCCTCTGGGCAAGCCCGGGTCCTGAATCCTGTTGTGCCTGTGAATAGGCTGCAGGGGGACGGTGAAGACCAGCAACAGCTTTCAGGGCTGCCACCTTCCGTGTGGGACAAGGAGCCAGACGTGTGCATTTTCGGAAACAGGATCTGCCGAGGACGAGAGCCGTGAGATGTTCCTCCTCTGGGCAAGCCCAGGTCCCAGATCCTGTTGTGCCTGTGAATAGGCTGCAGGGGGACGGTGAAGACCAGCAACAGCTTCCAGGGCTGCCACCTTCCGTGTGGGACAAGGAGCCGGACGTGTGCCTTTCTGGAAACAGGCCGTGCCGAGGACGAGAGCCATGAGATGTTCCTCCTCTGGGCAAGCCCGCGTCCAAATCCTGTTGTGCCTGTGAATAGGCTGCAGGGGGACGGTGAAGACCAGCAACAGCTTTCAGGGCTGCCACCTTCCGTGTGGGACAAGGAGCCGGATGTGTGCCTTTTCGGAAACAGGCTCTGCCGAGGACGAGAGCCATGAGATGTTCCTCCTCTGGGCAAGCCCGGGTCCTGAATCCTGTTGTGCCTGTGAATAGGCTGCAGGGGGACGGTGAAGACCAGCAACAGCTTTCAGGGCTGCCACCTTCCATGTGGGACAAGGAGCCGGACGTGTGCCTTTTCGGAAACAGGCTCTGCCGAGGACGAGAGCCATGAGATGTTCCTCCTCTGGGCAAGCCCGGGTCCCAGATCCTGTTGTGCCTGTGAATAGGCTGCAGGGGGACGGTGAAGACCAGCAACAGCTTTCAGGGCTGCCACCTTCCGTGTGGGACAAGGAGCCGGACGTGTCTTTCTGGATACAGGCCCTGCCGAGGACGAGAGCCATGAGATGTTCCTCCTCTGGGCAAGCCCGGGTCCCAGATCCTGTTGTGCCTGTGAATAGGCTGCAGGGGGACGGTGAACACCAGCAACAGCTTTCACGGCTGCCACCTTCACTGTGGGACAAGGAGCCGGACGTGTCTTTCTGGATACAGGCCCTGCCGAGGACGAGAGCCAAGAGATGTTCCTCCTCTGGGCAAGCCCGGGTCCCAGATCCTGTTGTGCCTGTGAATAGGCTGCAGGGGGACGGTGAACACCAGCAACAGCTTTCAGGGCTGCCACCTTCCGTGTGGGACAAGGAGCCGGATGTGTGCCTTTTCGGAAACAGGCTCTGCCGAGGACGAGAGCCATGAGATGTTCCTCCTCTGGGCAAGCCCGGGTCCCAGATCCTGTTGTGCCTGTGAATAGGCTGCAGGGGGAAGGTGAAGACCAGCAACAGCTTTCAGGGCCTCCACCTTCCGTGTGTGACAAGGAGCCAGACGTGTGCCTTTTCGGAAACAGGATCTGCCGAGGACGAGAGCCATGAGATGTTCCTCCTCTGGGCAAGCCCGGGTCCCAGATCCTGTTGTGCCTGTGAATAGGCTGCAGGGGGACGGTGAAGACCAGCAACAGCTTCCAGGGCTGCCACCTTCACTGTGGGACAATGAGCCGGTCTTGTGCCTTTATGGAAACAGGCCCTGCCGAGGACGAGAGCCATGAGATGTTCCTCCTCTGGGCAAGCCCGGGTCCCAGATCCTGTTGTGCCTGTGAATAGGCTGCAGGGGGACGGTGAAGACCAGCAACAGCTTTCAGGGCTGCCACCTTCCGTGTGGGACAACGAGCCGGACGTGTGCCTTTTCGGAAACAAGCTCTGCCGAGGACGAGAGCCATGAGATGTTCCTCCTCTGGGCAAGCCCGGGTCCCAGATCCTTTTGTGCCTGTGAATAGGCTGCAGGGGGACGGTGAACACCAGCAACAGCTTTCAGGGCTGCCACCTTCACTGTGGGACAAGTAGCCGGACGTGTGCCTTTCTGGAAACAGGCCGTCCCGAGGACGAGAGCCATGAGATGTTCCTCCTCTGGGCAAGCCCGGGTCCTGAATCCTGTTGTGCCTGTGAATAGGCTGCAGGGGGACGGTGAAGACCAGCAATAGCTTTCAGGGCTGCCACCTTCCGTGTGGGACAAGGAGCCGGACGTGTGCCTTTTCGGAATCAGGCTCTGCCGAGGACGAGAGCCATGAGGTGTTCCTCCTCTGGGCAAGCCCGCGTCCAAATCCTGTTGTGCCTGTGAATAGGCTGCAGGGGGACGGTGAAGACCAGCAACAGCTTTCAGGGCTGCCACCTTCCGTGTGGGACAAGGAGCCGGATGTGTGCCTTTTCGGAAACAGGCTCTGCCGAGGACGAGAGCCATGAGATGTTCCTCCTCTGGGCAAGCCCGGGTCCTGAATCCTGTTGTGCCTGTGAATAGGCTGCAGGGGGACGGTGAAGACCAGCAACAGCTTTCAGGGCTGCCACCTTCCGTGTGGGACAAGGAGCCAGACGTGTGCATTTTCGGAAACAGGATCTGCCGAGGACGAGAGCCGTGAGATGTTCCTCCTCTGGGCAAGCCCAGGTCCCAGATCCTGTTGTGCCTGTGAATAGGCTGCAGGGGGACGGTGAAGACCAGCAACAGCTTCCAGGGCTGCCACCTTCCGTGTGGGACAAGGAGCCGGACGTGTGCCTTTCTGGAAACAGGCCGTGCCGAGGACGAGAGCCATGAGATGTTCCTCCTCTGGGCAAGCCCGCGTCCAAATCCTGTTGTGCCTGTGAATAGGCTGCAGGGGGACGGTGAAGACCAGCAACAGCTTTCAGGGCTGCCACCTTCCGTGTGGGACAAGGAGCCGGATGTGTGCCTTTTCGGAAACAGGCTCTGCCGAGGACGAGAGCCATGAGATGTTCCTCCTCTGGGCAAGCCCGGGTCCTGAATCCTGTTGTGCCTGTGAATAGGCTGCAGGGGGACGGTGAAGACCAGCAACAGCTTTCAGGGCTGCCACCTTCCATGTGGGACAAGGAGCCGGACGTGTGCCTTTTCGGAAACAGGCTCTGCCGAGGACGAGAGCCATGAGATGTTCCTCCTCTGGGCAAGCCCGGGTCCCAGATCCTGTTGTGCCTGTGAATAGGCTGCAGGGGGACGGTGAAGACCAGCAACAGCTTTCAGGGCTGCCACCTTCCGTGTGGGACAAGGAGCCGGACGTGTCTTTCTGGATACAGGCCCTGCCGAGGACGAGAGCCATGAGATGTTCCTCCTCTGGGCAAGCCCGGGTCCCAGATCCTGTTGTGCCTGTGAATAGGCTGCAGGGGGACGGTGAACACCAGCAACAGCTTTCAGGGCTGCCACCTTCACTGTGGGACAAGGAGCCGGACGTGTCTTTCTGGATACAGGCCCTGCCGAGGACGAGAGCCAAGAGATGTTCCTCCTCTGGGCAAGCCCGGGTCCCAGATCCTGTTGTGCCTGTGAATAGGCTGCAGGGGGACGGTGAACACCAGCAACAGCTTTCAGGGCTGCCACCTTCCGTGTGGGACAAGGAGCCGGATGTGTGCCTTTTCGGAAACAGGCTCTGCCGAGGACGAGAGCCATGAGATGTTCCTCCTCTGGGCAAGCCCGGGTCCCAGATCCTGTTGTGCCTGTGAATAGGCTGCAGGGGGACGGTGAAGACCAGCAACAGCTTTCAGGGCCTCCACCTTCCGTGTGTGACAAGGAGCCAGACGTGTGCCTTTTCGGAAACAGGATCTGCCGAGGACGAGAGCCATGAGATGTTCCTCCTCTGGGCAAGCCCGGGTCCCAGATCCTGTTGTGCCTGTGAATAGGCTGCAGGGGGACGGTGAAGACCAGCAACAGCTTCCAGGGCTGCCACCTTCACTGTGGGACAATGAGCCGGTCTTGTGCCTTTAGGGAAACAGGCCCTGCCGAGGACGAGAGCCATGAGATGTTCCTCCTCTGGGCAAGCCCGGGTCCCAGATCCTGTTGTGCCTGTGAATAGGCTGCAGGGGGACGGTGAACACCAGCAACAGCTTTCAGGGCTGCCACCTTCCGTGTGGGACAACGAGCCGGACGTGTGCCTTTTCGGAAACAAGCTCTGCCGAGGACGAGAGCCATGAGATGTTCCTCCTCTGGGCAAACCCGGGTCCCAGATCCTGTTGTGCCTGTGAATAGGCTGCAGGGGGACGGTGAAGACCAGCAACAGCTTTCAGGGCCTCCACCTTCCGTGTGTGACAAGGAGCCAGACGTGTGCCTTTTCGGAAACAGGATCTGCCGAGGACGAGAGCCATGAGATGTTCCTCCTCTGGGCAAGCCCGGGTCCCAGATCCTGTTGTGCCTGTGAATAGGCTGCAGGGGGACGGTGAAGACCAGCAACAGCTTCCAGGGCTGCCACCTTCACTGTGGGACAATGAGCCGGTCTTGTGCCTTTATGGAAACAGGCCCTGCCGAGGACGAGAGCCATGAGATGTTCCTCCTCTGGGCAAGCCCGGGTCCCAGATCCTGTTGTGCCTGTGAATAGGCTGCAGGGGGACGGTGAAGACCAGCAACAGCTTCCAGGGCTGCCACCTTCCGTGTGGGACAACGAGCCGGACGTGTGCCTTTTCGGAAACAAGCTCTGCCGAGGACGAGAGCCATGAGATGTTCCTCCTCTGGGCAAGCCCGGGTCCCAGATCCTGTTGTGCCTGTGAATAGGCTGCAGGGGGACGGTGAACACCAGCAACAGCTTTCACGGCTGCCACCTTCACTGTGGGACAATGAGCCGGACGTGTGCCTTTCTGGAAACAGGCCGTCCCGAGGACGAGAGCCATGAGATGTTCCTCCTCTGGGCAAGCCCGGGTCCCAGATCCTGTTGTGCCTGTGAATAGGCTGCAGGGGGACGGTGAAGACCAGCAACAGCTTTCAGGGCTGCCACCTTCCGTGTGGGACAAGGAACCTGATGTGTGCCTTTTCGGAAACAGGCTCTGCCGAGGACGAGAGCCATGAGATGTTCCACCTCTGGGCAAGCCCGGGTCCTGAATCCTGTTGTGCCTGTGAATAGGCTGCAGGGGGACGGTGAAGACCAGCAACAGCTTTCAGGGCTGCCACATTCCGTGTGGGACAAGGAGCCGGACGTGTGCGTTTTCGGAAACAGGCTCTGCCGAGGACGAGAGCCATGAGATGTTCCACCTCTGGGCAAGCCCGGGTCCTGAATCCTGTTGTGCCTGTGAATAGGCTGCAGGGGGACGGTGAAGACCAGCAACAGCTTTCAGGGCTGCCACCTTCCGTGTGGGACAATGAGCCGGATGTGTGCCTTTCTGGAAACAGGCCCTGCAGAGGACGAGAGCCATGAGATGTTCCTCCTCTGGGCAAGCCCCGGTCCTGAATCCTGTTGTGCCTGTGAATAGGCTGCAGGGGGACGGTGAAGACAAGCAACAGCTTTCAGGGCTGCCACCTTCCGTGTGGGACAAGGAGCCGGACGTGTGCCTTTTCGGAAACAGGCTCTGCCGAGGACGAGAGCCATGAGATGTTCCTCCTCTGGGCAAGCCCGGGTCCCAGATCCTGTTGTGCCTGTGAATAGGCTGCAGGGGGACGGTGAAGACCAGCAACAGCTTTCAGGGCTGCCACCTTCCGTGTGGGACAAGGAACCGGATGTGTGCCTTTTCGGAAACAGGCTCTGCCGAGGACGAGAGCCATGAGATGTTCCACCTCTGGGCAAGCCCGGGTCCTGAATCCTGTTGTGCCTGTGAATAGGCTGCAGGGGGACGGTGAAGACCAGCAACAGCTTTCAGGGCTGCCACATTCCGTGTGGGACAAGGAGCCGGACGTGTGCGTTTTCGGAAACAGGCTCTGCCGAGGACGAGAGCCATGAGATGTTCCACCTCTGGGCAAGCCCGGGTCCTGAATCCTGTTGTGCCTGTGAATAGGCTGCAGGGGGACGGTGAAGACCAGCAACAGCTTTCAGGGCTGCCACCTTCCGTGTGGGACAAGGATCCGGACGTTTCTTTCTGGATACAGGCCCTGCCGAGGACGAGAGCCATGAGATGTTCCTCCTCTGGGCAAGCCCGGGTCCCAGATCCTGTTGTGCCTGTGAATAGGCTGCAGGGGGACGGTGAAGACCAGCAACAGCTTTCAGGGCTGCCACCTTCCGTGTGGGACAAGGAACCGGATGAGTGCCTTTTCGGAAACAGGCTCTGCCGAGGACGAGAGCCATGAGATGTTCCTCCTCTGGGCAAGCCCAGGTCCCAGATCCTGTTGTGCCTGTGAATAGGCTGCAGGGGGACGGTGAAGACCAGCAACAGCTTTCAGGGCTGCCACCTTCCGTGTGGGACAATGAGCCGGATGTGTGCCTTTCTGGAAACAGGCCCTGCCGAGGACGAGAGCCGTGAGATGTTCCTCCTCTGGGCAAGCACCGGTCCTGAATCCTGTTGTGCCTGTGAATAGGCTGCAGGGGGACGGTGAAGACAAGCAACAGCTTTCAGGGCTGCCACCTTCCGTGTGGGACAAGGAGCCGGATGAGTGCCTTTTCGGAATCAGGCTCTGCCGAGGACGAGAGCCATGAGATGTTCCTCCTCTGGGCAAGCCCGGGTCCCAGATCCTGTTGTGCCTGTGAATAGGCTGCAGGGCGACGGTGAAGACCAGCAACAGCTTTCAGGGCTGCCACCTTCCGTGTGGGACAAGGAGCCGGATGTGTGCCTTTTCGGAAACAGGCTCTGCCGAGGACGAGAGCCATGAGATGTTCCTCCTCTGGGCAAGCCCGCGTCCAAATCCTGTTGTGCCTGTGAATAGGCTGCAGGGGGACGGTGAAGACCAGCAACATCTTTCAGGGCTGCCACCTTCCGTGTGGGACAAGGAGCCGGACGTGTGCCTTTTCGGAAACAGGCTCTGCCGAGGACGAGAGCCATGAGATGTTCCACCTCTGGGCAAGCCCGGGTCCTGAATCCTGTTGTGCCTGTGAATAGGCTGCAGGGGGACGGTGAAGACCAGCAACAGCTTTCAGGGCTGCCACCTTCCGTGTGGGACAAGGAGCCGGACGTGTCTTTCTGGATACAGGCCCTGCCGAGGACGAGAGCCATGAGATGTTCCTCCTCTGGGCAAGCCCGGGTCCCAGATCCTGTTGTGCCTGTGAATAGGCTGCAGGGGGACGGTGAAGACCAGCAACAGCTTTCAGGGCTGCCACCTTCCGTGTGGGACAAGGAGCCGGATGTGTGCCTTTTCGGAAACAGGCTCTGCCGAGGACGAGAGCCATGAGATGTTCCTCCTCTGGGCAAGCCCGGGTCCTGAATCCTGTTGTGCCTGTGAATAGGCTGCAGGGGGACGGTGAAGACCAGCAACAGCTTCCAGGGCTGCCACCTTCACTTTGGGACAATGAGCCGGATGAGTGCCTTTATGGAAACAGGCCCTGCCGAGGACGAGAGCCATGAGATGTTCCTCCTCTGGGCAAGCCCGGGTCCCAGATCCTGTTGTGCCTGTGAATAGGCTGCAGGGGGACGGTGAAGACCAGCAACAGCTTCCAGGGCTGCCACCTTCACTGTGGGACAATGAGCCGGTCTTGTGCCTTTATGGAAACAGGCCCTGCCGAGGACGAGAGCCATGAGATGTTCCTCCTCTGGGCAAGCCCGGGTCTCAGATCCTGTTGTGCCTGTGAATAGGCTGCAGGGGGACGGTGAAGACCAGCAACAGCATCCAGGGCTGCCACCTTCCGTGTGGGACAAGGAGCCGGACGTTTGCCTTTTCGGAAACAAGCTCTGCCGAGGACGAGAGCCATGAGATGTTCCTCCTCTGGGCAAGCCCGGGTCCCAGATCCTGTTGTGCCTGTGAATAGGCTGCAGGGGGACGGTGAACACCAGCAACAGCTTTCACGGCTGCCACCTTCACTGTGGGACAAGGAGCCGGACGTGTGCCTTTCTGGAAACAGGCCCTGCCGAGGACGAGAGCCATGAGATGTTCCTCCTCTGGGCAAGCCCGGGTCCCAGATCCTGTTGTGCCTGTGAATAGGCTGCAGGGGGACGGTGAAGACCAGCAACAGCTTTCAGGGCTGCCACCTTCCGTGTGGGACAAGGAGCCGGACGTGTGCCTTTTCGGAATCAGGCTCTGCCGAGGACGAGAGCCATGAGATGTTCCTCCTCTGGGCAATCCCGTGTCCAAATCCTGTTGTGCCTGTGAATAGGCTGCAGGGGGACGGTGAAGACCAGCAACAGCTTTCAGGGCTGCCACCTTCCGTGTGGGACAATGAGCCGGATGTGTGCCTTTCTGGAAAAAGGCCCTGCCGAGGACGAGAGCCATGAGATGTTCCTCCTCTGGGCAAGCCCGGGTCCCAGATCCTGTTGTGCCTGTGAATAGGCTGCAGGGGGACGGTGAAGACCAGCAACAGCTTTCAGGGCTGCCACCTTCCGTGTGGGACAAGGTGCCGGACGTGTGCCTTTTCGGAATCAGGCTCTGCCGAGGACGAGAGCCATGAGATGTACCTCCTCTGGGCAAGCCCGGGTCCCAGATCCTGTTGTGCCTGTGAATAGGCTGCAGGGGGACGGTGAAGACCAGCAACAGCTTTCAGGGCTGCCACCTTCCGTGTGGGACAAGGAGCCGGTCTTGTGCCTTTATGGAAACAGGCCCTGCCGAGGACGAGAGCCATGAGATGTTCCTCCTCTGGGCAAGCCCCGGTCCTGAATCCTGTTGTGCCTGTGAATAGGCTGCAGGGGGACGGTGAAGACCAGCAACAGCTTTCAGAGCTGCCACCTGCCGTGTGGGACAAGGAGCCGGACGTGTGCCTTTTCGGAATCAGGCTCTGCCGAGGACGAGAGCCATGAGATGTTCCTCCTCTGGGCAAGCCCGGGTCCCAGATCCTGTTGTGCCTGTGAATAGGCTGCAGGGCGACGGTGAAGACCAGCAACAGCTTTCAGGGCTGCCACCTTCCGTGTGGGACAAGGAGCCGGATGTGTGCCTTTTCGGAAACAGGCTCTGCCGAGGACGAGAGCCATGAGATGTTCCTCCTCTGGGCAAGCCCGGGTCCAAATCCTGTTGTGCCTGTGAATAGGCTGCAGGGGGACGGTGAAGACCAGCAACAGCTTTCACGGCTGCCACATTCCGTGTGGGACAAGGAGCCGGACGTGTGCATTTTCGGAAACAGGCTCTGCCGAGGACGAGAGCCATGAGATGTTCCACCTCTGGGCAAGCCCGGGTCCTGAATCCTGTTGTGCCTGTGAATAGGCTGCAGGGGGACGGTGAAGACCAGCAACAGCTTTCAGGGCTGCCACCTTCCGTGTGGGACAAGGAGCCGGACGTGTCTTTCTGAATACAGGCCCTGCCGAGGACGAGAGCCATGAGATGTTCCTCCTCTGGGCAAGCCCGGGTCGCAGATCCTGTTGTGCCTGTAATAGGCTGCAGGGGGACGGTGAAGACCAGCAACAGCTTTCAGGGCTGCCACCTTCCGTGTGGGACAAGGAGCCGGATGAGTGCCTTTTCGGAAACAGGCTCTGCCGAGGACGAGAGCCATGAGATGTTCCTCCTCTGGGCAAGCCCGGGTCCCAGATCCTGTTGTGCCTGTGAATAGGCTGCAGGGGGACGGTGAAGACCAGCAACAGCATCCAGGGCTGCCACCTTCACTGTGGGACAATGAGCCGGTCTTGTGCCTTTATGGAAACAGGCCCTGCCGAGGACGAGAGCCATGAGATGTTCCTCCTCTGGGCAAGCCCGGGTCCCAGATCCTGTTGTGCCTGTGAATAGGCTGCAGGGGGACGGTGAAGACCAGCAACAGCTTCCAGGGCTGCCACCTTCACGGTGGGACAATGAGCCGGTCTTGTGCCTTTATGTAAACAGGCCCTGCCGAGGACGAGAGCCATGAGATGTTCCTCCTCTGGGCAAGCCCGGGTCTCAGATCCTGTTGTGCCTGTGAATAGGCTGCAGGGGGACGGTGAAGACCAGCAACAGCATCCAGGGCTGCCACCTTCCGTGTGGGACAAGGATCCGGACGTTTGCCTTTTCGGAAACAAGCTCTGCCGAGGACGAGAGCCATGAGATGTTCCTCCTCTGGGCAAGCCCGGGTCCCAGATCCTGTTGTGCCTGTGAATAGGCTGCAGGGGGACGGTGAACACCAGCAACAGCTTTCACGGCTGCCACCTTCACTGTGGGACAAGGAGCCGGACGTGTGCCTTTCTGGAAACAGGCCGTGCCGAGGACGAGAGCCATGAGATGTTCCTCCTCTGGGCAAGCCCGGGTCCCAGATCCTGTTGTGCCTGTGAATAGGCTGCAGGGGGACGGTGAAGACCAGCAACAGCTTTCAGGGCTGCCACCTTCCGTGTGGGACAAGGAGCCGGACGTGTGCCTTTTCGGAATCAGGCTCTGCCGAGGACGAGAGCCATGAGATGTTCCTCCTCTGGGCAATCCCGTGTCCAAATCCTGTTGTGCCTGTGAATAGGCTGCAGGGGGACGGTGAAGACCAGCAACAGCTTTCAGGGCTGCCACCTTCCGTGTGGGACAATGAGCCGGATGTGTGCCTTTCTGGAAAAAGGCCCTGCCGAGGACGAGAGCCATGAGATGTTCCTCCTCTGGGCAAGCCCGGGTCCCAGATCCTGTTGTGCCTGTGAATAGGCTGCAGGGGGACGGTGAAGACCAGCAACAGCTTTCAGGGCTGCCACCTTCCGTGTGGGACAAGGTGCCGGACGTGTGCCTTTTCGGAATCAGGCTCTGCCGAGGACGAGAGCCATGAGATGTACCTCCTCTGGGCAAGCCCGGGTCCCAGATCCTGTTGTGCCTGTGAATAGGCTGCAGGGGGACGGTGAAGACCAGCAACAGCTTTCAGGGCTGCCACCTTCCGTGTGGGACAAGGAGCCGGTCTTGTGCCTTTATGGAAACAGGCCCTGCCGAGGACGAGAGCCATGAGATGTTCCTCCTCTGGGCAAGCCCCGGTCCTGAATCCTGTTGTGCCTGTGAATAGGCTGCAGGGGGACGGTGAAGACCAGCAACAGCTTTCAGGGCTGCCACCTGCCGTGTGGGACAAGGAGCCGGACGTGTGCCTTTTCGGAATCAGGCTCTGCCGAGGACGAGAGCCATTAGATGTTCCTCCTCTGGGCAAGCCCGGGTCCCAGATCCTGTTGTGCCTGTGAATAGGCTGCAGGGCGACGGTGAAGACCAGCAACAGCTTTCAGGGCTGCCACCTTCCGTGTGGGACAAGGAGCCGGATGTGTGCCTTTTCGGAAACAGGCTCTGCCGAGGACGAGAGCCATGAGATGTTCCTCCTCTGGGCAAGCCCGGGTCCAAATCCTGTTGTGCCTGTGAATAGGCTGCAGGGGGACGGTGAAGACCAGCAACAGCTTTCACGGCTGCCACATTCCGTGTGGGACAAGGAGCCGGACGTGTGCATTTTCGGAAACAGGCTCTGCCGAGGACGAGAGCCATGAGATGTTCCACCTCTGGGCAAGCCCGGGTCCTGAATCCTGTTGTGCCTGTGAATAGGCTGCAGGGGGACGGTGAAGACCAGCAACAGCTTTCAGGGCTGCCACCTTCCGTGTGGGACAAGGAGCCGGACGTGTCTTTCTGAATACAGGCCCTGCCGAGGACGAGAGCCATGAGATGTTCCTCCTCTGGGCAAGCCCGGGTCGCAGATCCTGTTGTGCCTGTAATAGGCTGCAGGGGGACGGTGAAGACCAGCAACAGCTTTCAGGGCTGCCACCTTCCGTGTGGGACAAGGAGCCGGATGAGTGCCTTTTCGGAAACCCGCTCTGCCGAGGACGAGAGCCATGAGATGTTCCTCCTCTGGGCAAGCCCGGGTCCCAGATCCTGTTGTGCCTGTGAATAGGCTGCAGGGGGACGGTGAAGACCAGCAACAGCATCCAGGGCTGCCACCTTCACTGTGGGACAATGAGCCGGTCTTGTGCCTTTATGGAAACAGGCCCTGCCGAGGACGAGAGCCATGAGATGTTCCTCCTCTGGGCAAGCCCGGGTCCCAGATCCTGTTGTGCCTGTGAATAGGCTGCAGGGGGACGGTGAAGACCAGCAACAGCTTCCAGGGCTGCCACCTTCACGGTGGGACAATGAGCCGGTCTTGTGCCTTTATGTAAACAGGCCCTGCCGAGGACGAGAGCCATGAGATGTTCCTCCTCTGGGCAAGCCCGGGTCTCAGATCCTGTTGTGCCTGTGAATAGGCTGCAGGGGGACGGTGAAGACCAGCAACAGCATCCAGGGCTGCCACCTTCCGTGTGGGACAAGGAGCCGGACGTTTGCCTTTTCGGAAACAAGCTCTGCCGAGGACGAGAGCCATGAGATGTTCCTCCTCTGGGCAAGCCCGGGTCCCAGATCCTGTTGTGCCTGTGAATAGGCTGCAGGGGGACGGTGAACACCAGCAACAGCTTTCACGGCTGCCACCTTCACTGTGGGACAAGGAGCCGGACGTGTGCCTTTCTGGAAACAGGCCGTGCCGAGGACGAGAGCCATGAGATGTTCCTCCTCTGGGCAAGCCCGGGTCCCAGATCCTGTTGTGCCTGTGAATAGGCTGCAGGGGGACGGTGAAGACCAGCAACAGCTTTCAGGGCTGCCACCTTCCGTGTGGGACAATGAGCCGGATGTGTGCCTTTCTGGAAACAGGCCCTGCCGAGGATGAGAGCCATGAGATGTTCCTCCTCTGGGCAAGCCCCGGTCCTGAATCCTGTTGTGCCTGTGAATAGGCTGCAGGGGGACGGTGAAGACAAGCAACAGCTTTCAGGGCTGCCACCTTCCGTGTGGGACAAGGAGCCGGATGAGTGCCTTTTCGGAAACAGGCTCTGCCGAGGACGAGAGCCATGAGATGTTCCTCCTCTGGGCAAGCCCGGGTCCCAGATCCTGTTGTGCCTGTGAATAGGCTGCAGGGGGACGGTGAAGACCAGCAACATCTTTCAGGGCTGCCACCTTCCGTGTGGGACAAGGAGCCGGATGAGTGCCTTTTCGGAAACAGGCTCTGCCGAGGACGAGAGCCATGAGATGTTCCTCCTCTGGCCAAGCCCGGGTCCTGAATCCTGTTGTGCCTGTGAATAGGCTGCAGGGGGACGGTGAAGACCAGCAACAGCTTTCAGGGCTGCCACCTTCCGTGTGGGACAAGGAGCCGGACGTGTCTTTCGGGAAACAGGCCCTGCCGAGGACGAGAGCCATGAGATGTTCCTCCTCTGGGCAAGCCCGGGTCCCAGATCCTGTTGTGCCTGTGAATAGGCTGCAGGGGGACGGTGAAGACCAGCAACAGCTTTCAGGGCTGCCACCTTCCGTGTGGGACAAGGAGCCGGATGTGTGCCTTTTCGGAAACAGGCTCTGCCGAGGACGAGAGCCATGAGATGTTCCTCCTCTGGGCAAGCCCGGGTCCCAGATCCTGTTGTGCCTGTGAATAGGCTGCAGGGGGACGGTGAAGACCAGAAACAGCTTCCAGGGCTGCCACCTTCACTGTGGGACAATGAGCCGGTCTTGTGCCTTTATGGAAACAGGCCCTGCCGAGGACGAGAGCCATGAGATGTTCCTCCTCTGGGCAAGCCCGGGTCCCAGATCCTGTTGTGCCTGTGAATAGGCTGCAGGGGGACGGTGAAGACCAGCAACAGCATCCAGGGCTGCCACCTTCCGTGTGGGACAAGGAGCCGGACGTGTGCCTTTTCGGAAACAAGCTCTGCCGAGGACGAGAGCCATGAGATGTTCCTCCTCTGGGCAAGCCCGGGTCCCAGATCCTGTTGTGCCTGTGAATAGGCTGCAGGGGGACGGTGAAGACCAGCAACAGCTTTCAGGGCTGCCACCTTCCGTGTGGGACAAGGAGCCGGACGTGTGCCTTTTCGGAATCAGGCTCTGCCGAGGACGAGAGCCATGAGATGTTCCTCCTCTGGGCAAGCCCGGGTCCCAGATCCTGTTGTGCCTGTGAATAGGCTGCAGGGGGACGGTGAAGACCAGCAACAGCTTTCAGGGCTGCCACCTTCCGTGTGGGACAATGAACCGGATGTGTGCCTTTTCGGAAACAGGCCCTGCCGAGGACGAGAGCCATGAGATGTTCCTCCTCTGGGCAAGCCCGCATCCAAATCCTGTTGTGCCTGTGAATAGGCTGCAGGGGGACGGTGAAGACCAGCAACAGCTTCCAGGGCTGCCACCTTCACTGTGGGACAATGAGCCGGTCTTGTGCCTTTATGGAAACAGGCCCTGCCGAGGACAAGAGCCATGAGATGTTCCTCCTCTGGGCAAGCCCGGGTCCCAGATCCTGTTGTGCCTGTGAATAGGCTGCAGGGGGACGGTGAAGACCAGCAACAGCATCCAGGGCTGCCACCTTCCGTGTGGGACAAGGAGCCGGACGTGTGCCTTTTCGGAAACAAGCTCTGCCGAGGACGAGAGCCATGAGATGTTCCTCCTCTGGGCAAGCCCGGGTCCTGAATCCTGTTGTGCCTGTGAATAGGCTGCAGGGGGACGGTGAAGACCAGCAACAGCTTTCACGGCTGCCACCTTCACTGTGGGACAAGGAGCCGGACGTGTCCCTTTCTGGAAACAGGCCGTGCCGAGGACGAGAGCCATGAGATGTTCCTCCTCTGGGCAAGCCCGGGTCCCAGATCCTGTTGTGCCTGTGAATAGGCTGCAGGGGGACGGTGAAGACCAGCAACAGCTTTCAGGGCTGCCACCTTCCGTGTGGGACAAGGAGCCGGACGTGTGCCTTTTCGGAATCAGGCTCTGCCGAGGACGAGAGCCATGAGATGTTCCTCCTCTGGGCAAGCCCGCGTCCAAATCCTGTTGTGCCTGTGAATAGGCTGCAGGGGGACGGTGAAGACCAGCAACAGCTTTCAGGGCTGCCACCTTCCGTGTGGGACAATGAGCCGGATGTGTGCCTTTCTGGAAACAGGCCCTGCCGAGGACGAGAGCCATGAGATGTTCCTCCTCTGGGCAAGCCCCGGTCCTGAATCCTGTTGTGCCTGTGAATAGGCTGCAGGGGGACGGTGAAGACCAGCAACAGCTTTCAGGGCTGCCACCTTCACTGTGGGACAAGGAGCCGGACGTGTGCCTTTTCGGAATCAGGCTCTGCCGAGGACGAGAGCCATTAGATGTTCCTCCTCTGGGCAAGCCCGCATCCAAATCCTGTTGTGCCTGTGAATAGGCTGCAGGGGGACGGTGAAGACCAGCAACAGCTTCCAGGGCTGCCACCTTCACTGTGGGACAATGAGCCGGTCTTGTGCCTTTATGGAAACAGGCCCTGCCGAGGACGAGAGCCATGAGATGTTCCTCCTCTGGGCAAGCCCGGGTCCCAGATCCTGTTGTGCCTGTGAATAGGCTGCAGGGGGACGGTGAAGACCAGCAACAGCATCCAGGGCTGCCACCTTCCGTGTGGGACAAGGAGCCGGACGTGTGCCTTTTCGGAAACAAGCTCTGCCGAGGACGAGAGCCATGAGATGTTCCTCCTCTGGGCAAGCCCGGGTCCCAGATCCTGTTGTGCCTGTGAATAGGCTGCAGGGGGACGGTGAACACCAGCAACAGCTTTCACGGCTGCCACCTTCACTGTGGGACAAGGAGCCGGACGTGTCCCTTTCTGGAAACAGGCCGTGCCGAGGACGAGAGCCATGAGATGTTCCTCCTCTGGGCAAGCCCGGGTCCCAGATCCTGTTGTGCCTGTGAATAGGCTGCAGGGGGACGGTGAAGACCAGCAACAGCTTTCAGGGCTGCCACCTTCCGTGTGGGACAAGGAGCCGGATGTGTGCCTTTTCGGAAACAGGCTCTGCCGAGGACGAGAGCCATGAGATGTTCCTCCTCTGGGCAAGCCCGCGTCCAAATCCTGTTGTGCCTGTGAATAGGCTGCAGGGGGACGGTGAAGACCAGCAACAGCTTTCAGGGCTGCCACCTTCCGTGTGGGACAAGGAGCCGGATGTGTGCCTTTCTGGAAAAAGGCCCTGCCGAGAACGAGAGCCATGAGATGTTCCTCCTCTGGGCAAGCCCGCCTCCAAATCCTGTTGTGCCTGTGAATAGGCTGCAGGGGGACGGTGAAGACCAGCAACAGCTTTCAGGGCTGCCACCTTCCGTGTGGGACAAGGAGCCGGATGTGTGCCTTTTCGGAAACAGCCGTGCCGAGGACGAGAGCCATGAGATGTTCCTCCTCTGGGCAAGCCCGGGTCCTGAATCCTGTTGTGCCTGTGAATAGGCTGCAGGGGGACGGTGAAGACCAGCAACAGCTTTCAGGGCTGCCACCTTCCGTGTGGGACAAGGAGCCGGACGTGTGCCTTTTCGGAATCAGGCTCTGCCGAGGACAAGAGCCATGAGATGTTCCTCCTCTGGGCAAGCCCGCATCCAAATCCTGTTGTGCCTGTGAATAGGCTGCAGGGGGACGGTGAAGACCAGCAACAGCTTTCAGGGCTGCCACCTTCCGTGTGGGAGAAGGAGCCGGACGTGTGCCTTTTCGGAAACAGGCTCTGCCGAGGACGAGAGCCATGAGATGTTCCTCCTCTGGGCAAGCCCGGGTCCCAGATCCTGTTGTGCCTGTGAATAGGCTGCAGGGGGACGGTGAAGACCAGCAACATCTTTCAGGGCTGCCACCTTCCGTGTGGGACAAGGAGCCGGATGTGTGCCTTTTCGGAAACAGGCTCTGCCGAGGACGAGAGCCATGAGATGTTCCTCCTCTGGGCAAGCCCGGGTCCTGAATCCTGTTGTGCCTGTGAATAGGCTGCAGGGGGACGGTGAAGACCAGCAACAGCTTTCAGGGCTGCCACCTTCCGTGTGGGACAAGGAGCCGGACGTGCCTTTCGGGAAACAAGCCCTGCCGAGGACGAGAGCCATGAGATGTTCCTCCGCTGGGCAAGCCCGGGTCCTGAATCCTGTTGTGCCTGTGAATAGGCTGCAGGGGGACGGTGAAGACCAGCAACAGCTTTCAGGGCTGCCACCTTCCGTGTGTGACAAGGAGCCGGACGTGTGCCTTTTCGGAAACAGGATCTGCCGAGGAGGAGAGCCATGAGATGTTCCTCCTCTGGGCAAGCCCGGGTCCCAGATCCTGTTGTGCCTGTGAATAGGCTGCAGGGGGACGGTGAACACCAGCAACAGCTTTCAGGGCTGCCACCTTCACTGTGGGACAATGAGCCGGACGTGTGCCTTTCTGGAAACAGGCCCTGCCGAGGACGAGAGCCATGAGATGTTCCTCCTCTGGGCAAGCCCGGGTCCCAGATCCTGTTGTGCCTGTGAATAGGCTGCAGGGGGACGGTGAAGACCAGCAACAGCTTTCAGGGCTGCCACCTTCCGTGTGGGACAAGGAGCCGGACGTGTGCCTTTTCGGAATCAGGCTCTGCCGAGGACGAGAGCCATGAGATGTTCCTCCTCTGGGCAAGCCCGCGTCCAAATCCTGTTGTGCCTGTGAATAGGCTGCAGGGGGACGGTGAAGACCAGCAACAGCTTTCAGGGCTGCCACCTTCCGTGTGGGACAATGAGCCGGATGTGTGCCTTTCTGGAAAAAGGCCCTGCCGAGGACGAGAGCCATGAGATGTTCCTCCTCTGGGCAAGCCCCGGTCCTGAATCCTGTTGTGCCTGTGAATAGGCTGCAGGGGGACGGTGAAGACCAGCAACAGCTTTCAGGGCTGCCACCTTCCGTGTGGGACAAGGAGCCGGACGTGTGCCTTTTCGGAATCAGGCTCTGCCGAGGACGAGAGCCATGAGATGTTCCTCCTCTGGGCAAGCCCGGGTCCCAGATTCTGTTGTGCCTGTGAATAGGCTGCAGGGGGACGGTGAAGACCAGCAACAGCTTTCAGGGCTGCCACCTTCCGTGTGGGACAAGGAGCCGGATGTGTGCCTTTTCGGAAACAGGCCGTGCCGAGGACGAGAGCCATGAGATGTTCCTCCTCTGGGCAAGCCCGGGTCCTGAATCCTGTTGTGCCTGTGAATAGGCTGCAGGGGGACCGTGAAGACCAGCAACAGCTTTCAGGGCTGCCACCTTCCGTGTGGGACAAGGAGCCGGACGTGTGCCTTTTCGGAATCAGGCTCTGCCGAGGACAAGAGCCATGAGATGTTCCTCCTCTGGGCAAGCCCGCGTCCAAATCCTGTTGTGCCTGTGAATAGGCTGCAGGGGGACGGTGAAGACCAGCAACAGCTTTCAGGGCTGCCACCTTCCGTGTGGGACAAGGAGCCGGATGTGTGCCTTTCTGGAATCAGGCTCTGCCGAGGACGAGAGCCATGAGATGTTCCTCCTCTGGGCAAGCCCGGGTCCCAGATCCTGTTGTGCCTGTGAATAGGCTGCAGGGGGACGGTGAAGACCAGCAACAGCTTTCAGGGCTGCCACCTTCCGTGTGGGACAAGGAGCCGGATGTGTGCCTTTTCGGAAACAGGCTCTGCCGAGGACGAGAGCCATGAGATGTTCCTCCTCTGGCCAAGCCCGCGTCCAAATCCTGTTGTGCCTGTGAATAGGCTGCAGGGGGACGGTGAAGACCAGCAACAGCTTTCAGGGCTGCCACCTTCACTGTGGGACAATGAGCCGGTCTTGTGCCTTTATGGAAACAGGCCCTGCCGAGGACGAGAGCCATGAGATGTTCCTCCTCTGGGCAAGCCCGGGTCCCAGATCCTGTTGTGCCTGTGAATAGGCTGCAGGGGGACGGTGAAGACCAGCAACAGCTTCCAGGGCTGCCACCTTCCGTGTGGGACAATGAGCCGGACGTGTGCCTTTTCGGAAACAAGCTCTGCCGAGGACGAGAGCCATGAGATGTTCCTCCTCTGGGCAAGCCCGGGTCCCAGATCCTGTTGTGCCTGTGAATAGGCTGCAGGGGGACGGTGAACACCAGCAACAGCTTTCACGGCTGCCACCTTCACTGTGGGACAAGGAGCCGGACGTGTGCCTTTCTGGAAACAGGCCGTGCCGAGGACGAGAGCCATGAGATGTTCCTCCTCTGGGCAAGCCCGGGACCCAGATCCTGTTGTGCCTGTGAATAGGCTGCAGGGGGACGGTGAAGACCAGCAACAGCTTTCAGGGCTGCCACCTTCCGTGTGGGACAAGGAGCCGGACGTGTGCCTTTTCGGAATCAGGCTCTGCCGAGGACGAGAGCCATGAGATGTTCCTCCTCTGGGCAAGCCCGCGTCCAAATCCTGTTGTGCCTGTGAATAGGCTGCAGGGGGACGGTGAAGACCAGCAACAGCTTTCAGGGCTGCCACCTTCCGTGTGGGACAAGGAGCCGGACGTGTGCCTTTTCGGAAACAGGCCCTGCCGAGGACGAGAGCCATGAGATGTTCCTCCTCTGGGCAAGCCCGGGTCCTGAATCCTGTTGTGCCTGTGAATAGGCTGCAGGGGGACGGTGAAGACCAGCAACAGCTTTCAGGGCTGCCACCTTCCGTGTGGGACAAGGAGCCGGATGTGTGCCTTTTCGGAAACAGGCCGTGCCGAGGACGAGAGCCATGAGATGTTCCTCCTCTGGGCAAGCCCGGGTCCTGAATCCTGTTGTGCCTGTGAATAGGCTGCAGGGGGACGGTGAAGACCAGCAACAGCTTTCAGGGCTGCCACCTTCCGTGTGGGACAAGGAGCCGGACGTGTGCCTTTTCGGAATCAGGCTCTGCCGAGGACGAGAGCCATGAGATGTTCCTCCTCTGGGCAAGCCCGCGTGCAAATCCTGTTGTGCCTGTGAATAGGCTGCAGGGGGACGGTGAAGACCAGCAACAGCTTTCAGGGCTGCCACCTTCCGTGTGGGACAAGGAGCCGGATGTGTGCCTTTCTGGAAACAGGCCCTGCCGAGGACGAGAGCCATTAGATGTTCCTCCTCTGGGCAAGCCCCGGTCCTGAATCCTGTTGTGCCTGTGAATAGGCTGCAGGGGGAGGGTGAAGACCAGCAACAGCTTTCAGGGCTGCCACCTTCCGTGTGGGACAAGGAGCCGGACGTGTGCCTTTTCGGAAACAAGCTCTGCCGAGGACGAGAGCCATTAGATGTTCCACCTCTGGGCAAGCCCGGGTCCTGAATCCTGTTGTGCCTGTGAATAGGCTGCAGGGGGACGGTGAAGACCAGCAACAGCTTTCAGGGCTGCCACCTTCCGTGTGGGACAAGGAGCCGGATGTGTGCCTTTCTGGAAACAGGCCCTGCCGAGGACGAGAGCCATGAGATGTTCCTCCTCTGGGCAAGCCCGGGTCCCAGATCCTGTTGTGCCTGTGAATAGGCTGCAGGGGGACGGTGAAGACCAGCAACAGCTTTCAGGGCTGCCACCTTCCGTGTGGGACAAGGAGCCGGATGAGTGCCTTTTCGGAAACAGGCTCTGCCGAGGACGAGAGCCATGAGATGTTCCTCCTCTGGGAAAGCCCGGGTCCCAGATCCTGTTGTGCCTGTGAATAGGCTGCAGGGGGACGGTGAAGACCAGCAACATCTTTCAGGGCTGCCACCTTCCGTGTGGGACAAGGAGCCGGATGTGTGACTTTTAGGAAACAGGCTCTGCCGAGGACGAGAGCCATGAGATGTTCCTCCTCTGGGCAAGCCCGGGTCCTGAATCCTGTTGTGCCTGTGAATAGGCTGCAGGGGGACGGTGAAGACCAGCAACAGCTTTCAGGGCTGCCACCTTCCGTGTGGGACAAGGAGCCGGACGTGTCTTTCTGGATACAGGCCCTGCCGAGGACGAGAGCCATGAGATGTTTTTCCTCTGGGCAAGCCCGGGTCCCAGATCCTGTTGTGCCTGTGAATAGGCTGCAGGGGGACGGTGAAGACCAGCAACAGCTTTCAGGGCTGCCACCTTCCGTGTGGGACAAGGAGCCGGACGTGTGCCTTTTCGGAATCAGGCTCTGCCGAGGACAAGAGCCATGAGATGTTCCTCCTCTGGGCAAGCCCGCGTCCAAATCCTGTTGTGCCTGTGAATAGGCTGCAGGGGGACGGTGAAGACCAGCAACAGCTTTCAGGGCTGCCACCTTCCGTGTGGGACAAGGAGCCGGATGTGTGCCTTTCTGGAAACAGGCCCTGCCGAGGACGAGAGCCATTAGATGTTCCTCCTCTGGGCAAGCCCCGGTCCTGAATCCTGTTGTGCCTGTGAATAGGCTGCAGGGGGACGGTGAAGACCAGCAACAGCTTTCAGGGCTGCCACCTTCCGTGTGGGACAAGGAGCCGGACGTGTGCCTTTCTGGAAACAGGCCCTGCCGAGGACGAGAGCCATGAGATGTTCCTCCTCTGGGCAAGCCCGGGTCCCAGATCCTGTTGTGCCTGTGAATAGGCTGCAGGGGGACGGTGAAGACCAGCAACAGCTTTCAGGGCTGCCACCTTCCGTGTGGGACAAGGAGCCGGATGAGTGCCTTTTCGGAAACAGGCTCTGCCGAGGACGAGAGCCATGAGATGTTCCTCCTCTGGGAAAGCCCGGGTCCCAGATCCTGTTGTGCCTGTGAATAGGCTGCAGGGGGACGGTGAAGACCAGCAACATCTTTCAGGGCTGCCACCTTCCGTGTGGGACAAGGAGCCGGATGTGTGCCTTTTCGGAAACAGGCTCTGCCGAGGACGAGAGCCATGAGATGTTCCTCCTCTGGGCAAGCCCGGGTCCTGAATCCTGTTGTGCCTGTGAATAGGCTGCAGGGGGACGGTGAAGACCAGCAACAGCTTTCAGGGCTGCCACCTTCCGTGTGGGACAAGGAGCCGGACGTGTCTTTCGGGAAACAGGCCCTGCCGAGGACGAGAGCCATGAGATGTTCCTCCTCTGGGCAAGCCCGGGTCCCAGATCCTGTTGTGCCTGTGAATAGGCTGCAGGGGGACGGTGAAGACCAGCAACAGCATCCAGGGCTGCCACCTTCCGTGTGGGACAAGGAGCCGGACGTGTGCCTTTTCGGAAACAAGCTCTGCCGAGGACAAGAGCCATGAGATGTTCCTCCTCTGGGCAAGCCCCGGTCCTGAATCCTGTTGTGCCTGTGAATAGGCTGCAGGGGGACGGTGAAGACCAGCAACAGCTTTCAGGGCTGCCACCTTCCGTGTGGGACAAGGAGCCGGACGTGTGCCTTTTCGGAATCAGGCTCTGCCGAGGACGAGAGCCATGAGATGTACCTCCTCTGGGCAAGCCCGGGTCCCAGATCCTGTTGTGCCTGTGAATAGGCTGCAGGGGGACGGTGAAGACCAGCAACAGCTTTCAGGGCTGCCACCTTCCGTGTGGGACAAGGAGCCGGATGTGTGCCTTTCTGGAAACAGGCCCTGCCGAGGACAAGAGCCATGAGATGTTCCTCCTCTGGGCAAGCCCCAGTCCTGAATCCTGTTGTGCCTGTGAATAGGCTGCAGGGGGACGGTGAAGACCAGCAACAGCTTTCAGGGCTGCCACCTTCCGTGTGGGACAAGGAGCCGGACGTGTGCCTTTTCGGAATCAGGCTCTGCCGAGGACGAGAGCCATTAGATGTTCCTACTCTGGGCAAGCCCGGGTCCCAGATCCTGTTGTGCCTGTGAATAGGCTGCAGGGGGACGGTGAAGACCAGCAACAGCTTTCAGGGCTGCCACCTTCCGTGTGGGACAAGGAGCCGGACGTGTGCCTTTTCGGAAACAGGCTCTGCCGAGGACGAGAGCCATGAGATGTTCCTCCTCTGGGCAAGCCCGCGTCCAAATCCTGTTGTGCCTGTGAATAGGCTGCAGGGGGACGGTGAAGACCAGCAACAGCTTTCAGGGCTGCCACCTTCCGTGTGGGACAAGGAGCCGGATGTGTGCCTTTCTGGAAACAGGCCCTGCCGAGGACGAGAGCCATGAGATGTTCCTCCTCTGGGCAAGCCCCGGTCCTGAATCCTGTTGTGCCTGTGAATAGGCTGCAGGGGGACGGTGAAGACCAGCAACAGCTTTCAGGGCTGCCACCTTCCGTGTGGGACAAGGAGCCGGATGTGTGCCTTTCTGGAAACAGGCCCTGCCGAGGACGAGAGCCATGAGATGTTCCTCCTCTGGGCAAGCCCGGGTCCTGAATCCTGTTGTGCCTGTGAATAGGCTGCAGGGGGACGGTGAAGACCAGCAACAGCTTTCAGGGCTGCCACCTTCCGTGTGGGACAAGGAGCCGGACGTGTGCCTTTTCGGAATCAGGCTCTGCCGAGGACGAGAGCCATGAGATGTTCCTCCTCTGGGCAAGCCCGGGTCCTGAATCCTGTTGTGCCTGTGAATAGGCTGCAGGGGGACGGTGAAGACCAGCAACATCTTTTAGGGCTGCCACCTTCCGTGTGGGACAAGGAGCCGGACGTGTGCCTTTTCGGAATCAGGCTCTGCCGAGGACAAGAGCCATGAGATGTTCCTCCTCTGGGCAAGCCCGCGTCCAAATCCTGTTGTGCCTGTGAATAGGCTGCAGGGGGACGGTGAAGACCAGCAACAGCTTTCAGGGCTGCCACCTTCCGTGTGGGACAAGGAGCCGGATGTGTGCCTTTCTGGAAACAGGCCCTGCCGAGGACGAGAGCCATGAGATGTTCCTCCTCTGGGCAAGCCCCGGTCCTGAATCCTGTTGTGCCTGTGAATAGGCTGCAGGGGGACGGTGAAGACCAGCAACAGCTTTCAGGGCTGCCACCTTCCGTGTGGGACAAGGAGCCGGACGTGTGCCTTTTCGGAATCAGGCTCTGCCGAGGACGAGAGCCATGAGATGTTCCTCCTCTGGGCAAGCCCGGGTCCTGAATCCTGTTGTGCCTGTGAATAGGCTGCAGGGGGACGGTGAAGACCAGCAACAGCTTTCAGGGCTGCCACCTTCCGTGTGGGACAAGGAGCCGGACGTGTGCCTTTTCGGAATCAGGCTCTGCCGAGGACAAGAGCCATGAGATGTTCCTCCTCTGGGCAAGCCCGCGTCCACATCCTGTTGTGCCTGTGAATAGGCTGCAGGGGGACGGTGAAGACCAGCAACAGCTTTCAGGGCTGCCACCTTCCGTGTGGGACAAGGAGCCGGACGTGTCTTTCTGGATACAGGCCCTGCCGAGGACGAGAGCCATGAGATGTTCCTCCTCTGGGCAAGCCCGGGTCCCAGATCCTGTTGTGCCTGTGAATAGGCTGCAGGGGGACGGTGAACACCAGCAACAGCTTTCAGGGCTGCCACCTTCCGTGTGGGACAAGGAGCCGGACGTGTGCCTTTCTGGAAACAGGCCGTGCCGAGGACGAGAGCCATGAGATGTTCCTCCTCTGGGCAAGCCCGCGTCCAAATCCTGTTGTGCCTGTGAATAGGCTGCAGGGGGACGGTGAAGACCAGCAACAGCTTTCAGGGCTGCCACCTTCCGTGTGGGACAAGGAGCCGGACGTGTGCCTTTTCTGAATCAGGCTCTGCCGAGGACGAGAGCCATGAGATGTTCCACCTCTGGCCAAGCCCGGGTCCTGAATCCTGTTGTGCCTGTGAATAGGCTGCAGGGGGACGGTGAAGACCAGCAACAGCTTTCAGGGCTGCCACCTTCCGTGTGGGACAAGGAGCCGGACGTGTCTTTCTGGATACAGGCCCTGCCGAGGACGAGAGCCATGAGATGTTCCTCCTCTGGGCAAGCCCGCGTCCAAATCCTGTTGTGCCTGTGAATAGGCTGCAGGGGGACGGTGAAGACCAGCAACAGCTTTCAGGGCTGCCACCTTCCGTGTGGGACAAGGAGCCGGATGTGTGCCTTTCTGGAAACAGGCCCTGCCGAGGACGAGAGCCATGAGATGTTCCTCCTCTGGGCAAGCCCCGGTCCTGAATCCTGTTGTGCCTGTGAATAGGCTGCAGGGGGACGGTGAAGACCAGCAACAGCTTTCAGGGCTGCCACCTTCCGTGTGGGACAAGGAGCCGGACGTGTGCCTTTTCGGAATCAGGCCCTGCCGAGGACGAGAGCCATGAGATGTTCCTCCTCTGGGCAAGCCCGGGTCCTGAATCCTGTTGTGCCTGTGAATAGGCTGCAGGGGGACGGTGAAGACCAGCAACAGCTTTCAGGGCTGCCACCTTCCGTGTGGGACAAGGAGCCGGACGTGTGCCTTTTCGGAATCAGGCTCTGCCGAGGACAAGAGCCATGAGATGTTCCTCCTCTGGGCAAGCCCGCGTCCAAATCCAGTTGTGCCTGTGAATAGGCTGCAGGGGGACGGTGAAGACCAGCAACAGCTTTCAGGGCTGCCACCTTCCGTGTGGGACAAGGGGCCGGATGTGTGCCTTTCTGGAAACAGGCCCTGCCGAGGACGAGAGCCATGAGATGTTCCTCCTCTGGGCAAGCCACGGTCCTGAATCCTGTTGTGCCTGTGAATAGGCTGCAGGGGGACGGTGAAGACCAGCAACATCTTTCAGGGCTGCCACCTTCCGTGTGGGACAAGGAGCCGGATGTGTGCCTTTTCGGAAACAGGCCCTGCCGAGGACGAGAGCCATGAGATGTTCCTCCTCTGGGCAAGCCCGGGTCCTGAATCCTGTTGTGCCTGTGAATAGGCTGCAGGGGGACGGTGAAGACCAGCAACAGCTTTCAGGGCTGCCACCTTCCGTGTGGGACAAGGAGCCGGACGTGTGCCTTTTCGGAATCAGGCTCTGCCGAGGACAAGAGCCATGAGATGTTCCTCCTCTGGGCAAGCCCGCGTCCAAATCCTGTTGTGCCTGTGAATAGGCTGCAGGGGGACGGTGAAGACCAGCAACAGCTTTCAGGGCTGCCACCTTCCGTGTGGGACAAGGAGCCGGATGTGTGCCTTTTCGGAAACAGGCTCTGCCGAGGACGAGAGCCATGAGATGTTCCTCCTCTGGCCAAGCCCGCGTCCAAATCCTGTTGTGCCTGTGAATAGGCTGCAGGGGGACGGTGAAGACCAGCAACAGCTTTCAGGGCTGCCACCTTCACTGTGGGACAATGAGCCGGTCTTGTGCCTTTATGGAAACAGGCCCTGCCGAGGACGAGAGCCATGAGATGTTCCTCCTCTGGGCAAGCCCGGGTCCCAGATCCTGTTGTGCCTGTGAATAGGCTGCAGGGGGACGGTGAAGACCAGCAACAGCTTCCAGGGCTGCCACCTTCCGTGTGGGACAAGGAGCCGGACGTGTGCCTTTTCGGAAACAAGCTCTGCCGAGGACGAGAGCCATGAGATGTTCCTCCTCTGGGCAAGCCCGGGTCCCAGATCCTGTTGTGCCTGTGAATAGGCTGCAGGGGGACGGTGAACACCAGCAACAGCTTTCACGGCTGCCACCTTCACTGTGGGACAAGGAGCCGGACGTGTGCCTTTCTGGAAACAGGCCGTGCCGAGGACGAGAGCCATGAGATGTTCCTCCTCTGGGCAAGCCCGGGACCCAGATCCTGTTGTGCCTGTGAATAGGCTGCAGGGGGACGGTGAAGACCAGCAACAGCTTTCAGGGCTGCCACCTTCCGTGTGGGACAAGGAGCCGGACGTGTGCCTTTTCGGAATCAGGCTCTGCCGAGGACGAGAGCCATGAGATGTTCCTCCTCTGGGCAAGCCCGCGTCCAAATCCTGTTGTGCCTGTGAATAGGCTGCAGGGGGACGGTGAAGACCAGCAACAGCTTTCAGGGCTGCCACCTTCCGTGTGGGACAAGGAGCCGGACGTGTGCCTTTTCGGAAACAGGCCCTGCCGAGGACGAGAGCCATGAGATGTTCCTCCTCTGGGCAAGCCCGGGTCCTGAATCCTGTTGTGCCTGTGAATAGGCTGCAGGGGGACGGTGAAGACCAGCAACAGCTTTCAGGGCTGCCACCTTCCGTGTGGGACAAGGAGCCGGATGTGTGCCTTTTCGGAAACAGGCCGTGCCGAGGACGAGAGCCATGAGATGTTCCTCCTCTGGGCAAGCCCGGGTCCTGAATCCTGTTGTGCCTGTGAATAGGCTGCAGGGGGACGGTGAAGACCAGCAACAGCTTTCAGGGCTGCCACCTTCCGTGTGGGACAAGGAGCCGGACGTGTGCCTTTTCGGAATCAGGCTCTGCCGAGGACGAGAGCCATGAGATGTTCCTCCTCTGGGCAAGCCCGCGTGCAAATCCTGTTGTGCCTGTGAATAGGCTGCAGGGGGACGGTGAAGACCAGCAACAGCTTTCAGGGCTGCCACCTTCCGTGTGGGACAAGGAGCCGGATGTGTGCCTTTCTGGAAACAGGCCCTGCCGAGGACGAGAGCCATGAGATGTTCCTCCTCTGGGCAAGCCCCGGTCCTGAATCCTGTTGTGCCTGTGAATAGGCTGCAGGGGGAGGGTGAAGACCAGCAACAGCTTTCAGGGCTGCCACCTTCCGTGTGGGACAAGGAGCCGGACGTGTGCCTTTTCGGAAACAAGCTCTGCCGAGGACGAGAGCCATTAGATGTTCCACCTCTGGGCAAGCCCGGGTCCTGAATCCTGTTGTGCCTGTGAATAGGCTGCAGGGGGACGGTGAAGACCAGCAACAGCTTTCAGGGCTGCCACCTTCCGTGTGGGACAAGGAGCCGGATGTGTGCCTTTCTGGAAACAGGCCCTGCCGAGGACGAGAGCCATGAGATGTTCCTCCTCTGGGCAAGCCCGGGTCCCAGATCCTGTTGTGCCTGTGAATAGGCTGCAGGGGGACGGTGAAGACCAGCAACAGCTTTCAGGGCTGCCACCTTCCGTGTGGGACAAGGAGCCGGATGAGTGCCTTTTCGGAAACAGGCTCTGCCGAGGACGAGAGCCATGAGATGTTCCTCCTCTGGGAAAGCCCGGGTCCCAGATCCTGTTGTGCCTGTGAATAGGCTGCAGGGGGACGGTGAAGACCAGCAACATCTTTCAGGGCTGCCACCTTCCGTGTGGGACAAGGAGCCGGATGTGTGACTTTTCGGAAACAGGCTCTGCCGAGGACGAGAGCCATGAGATGTTCCTCCTCTGGGCAAGCCCGGGTCCTGAATCCTGTTGTGCCTGTGAATAGGCTGCAGGGGGACGGTGAAGACCAGCAACAGCTTTCAGGGCTGCCACCTTCCGTGTGGGACAAGGAGCCGGACGTGTCTTTCTGGATACAGGCCCTGCCGAGGACGAGAGCCATGAGATGTTTTTCCTCTGGGCAAGCCCGGGTCCCAGATCCTGTTGTGCCTGTGAATAGGCTGCAGGGGGACGGTGAAGACCAGCAACAGCTTTCAGGGCTGCCACCTTCCGTGTGGGACAAGGAGCCGGACGTGTGCCTTTTCGGAATCAGGCTCTGCCGAGGACAAGAGCCATGAGATGTTCCTCCTCTGGGCAAGCCCGCGTCCAAATCCTGTTGTGCCTGTGAATAGGCTGCAGGGGGACGGTGAAGACCAGCAACAGCTTTCAGGGCTGCCACATTCCGTGTGGGACAAGGAGCCGGACGTGTGCCTTTCTGGAAACAGGCCCTGCCGAGGACGAGAGCCATTAGATGTTCCTCCTCTGGGCAAGCCCCGGTCCTGAATCCTGTTGTGCCTGTGAATAGGCTGCAGGGGGACGGTGAAGACCAGCAACAGCTTTCAGGGCTGCCACCTTCCGTGTGGGACAAGGAGCCGGACGTGTGCCTTTCTGGAAACAGGCCCTGCCGAGGACGAGAGCCATGAGATGTTCCTCCTCTGGGCAAGCCCGGGTCCCAGATCCTGTTGTGCCTGTGAATAGGCTGCAGGGGGACGGTGAAGACCAGCAACAGCTTTCAGGGCTGCCACCTTCCGTGTGGGACAAGGAGCCGGATGAGTGCCTTTTCGGAAACAGGCTCTGCCGAGGACGAGAGCCATGAGATGTTCCTCCTCTGGGAAAGCCCGGGTCCCAGATCCTGTTGTGCCTGTGAATAGGCTGCAGGGGGACGGTGAAGACCAGCAACATCTTTCAGGGCTGCCACCTTCCGTGTGGGACAAGGAGCCGGATGTGTGCCTTTTCGGAAACAGGCTCTGCCGAGGACGAGAGCCATGAGATGTTCCTCCTCTGGGCAAGCCCCGGTCCTGAATCCTGTTGTGCCTGTGAATAGGCTGCAGGGGGACGGTGAAGACCAGCAACAGCTTTCAGGGCTGCCACCTTCCGTGTGGGACAAGGAGCCGGACGTGTCTTTCGGGAAACAGGCCCTGCCGAGGACGAGAGCCATGAGATGTTCCTCCTCTGGGCAAGCCCGGGTCCCAGATCCTGTTGTGCCTGTGAATAGGCTGCAGGGGGACGGTGAAGACCAGCAACAGCATCCAGGGCTGCCACCTTCCGTGTGGGACAAGGAGCCGGACGTGTGCCTTTTCGGAAACAAGCTCTGCCGAGGACAAGAGCCATGAGATGTTCCTCCTCTGGGCAAGCCCGGGTCCCAGATCCTGTTGTGCCTGTGAATAGGCTGCAGGGGGACGGTGAAGACCAGCAACAGCTTTCAGGGCTGCCACCTTCCGTGTGGGACAAGGAGCCGGACGTGTGCCTTTCTGGAAACAGGCCCTGCCGAGGACGAGAGCCATGAGATGTTCCTCCTCTGGGCAAGCCCGGGTCCCAGATCCTGTTGTGCCTGTGAATAGGCTGCAGGGGGACGGTGAAGACCAGCAACAGCTTTCAGGGCTGCCACCTTCCGTGTGGGACAAGGAGCCGGACGTGTGCCTTTTCGGAATCAGGCTCTGCCGAGGACGAGAGCCATGAGATGTTCCTCCTCTGGGCAAGCCCGCGTCCAAATCCTGTTGTGCCTGTGAATAGGCTGCAGGGGGACGGTGAAGACCAGCAACAGCTTTCAGGGCTGCCACCTTCCGTGTGGGACAATGAGCCGGATGTGTGCCTTTCTGGAAAAAGGCCATGCCGAGGACGAGAGCCATGAGATGTTCCTCCTCTGGGCAAGCCCCGGTCCTGAATCCTGTTGTGCCTGTGAATAGGCTGCAGGGGGACGGTGAAGACCAGCAACAGCTTTCAGGGCTGCCACCTTCCGTGTGGGACAAGGAGCCGGACGTGTGCCTTTTCGGAATCAGGCTCTGCCGAGGACGAGAGCCATGAGATGTACCTCCTCTGGGCAAGCCCGGGTCCCAGATCCTGTTGTGCCTGTGAATAGGCTGCAGGGGGACGGTGAAGACCAGCAACAGCTTTCAGGGCTGCCACCTTCCGTGTGGGACAAGGAGCCGGATGTGTGCCTTTCTGGAAACAGGCCCTGCCGAGGACAAGAGCCATGAGATGTTCCTCCTCTGGGCAAGCCCCAGTCCTGAATCCTGTTGTGCCTGTGAATAGGCTGCAGGGGGACGGTGAAGACCAGCAACAGCTTTCAGGGCTGCCACCTTCCGTGTGGGACAAGGAGCCGGACGTGTGCCTTTTCGGAATCAGGCTCTGCCGAGGACGAGAGCCATTAGATGTTCCTACTCTGGGCAAGCCCGGGTCCCAGATCCTGTTGTGCCTGTGAATAGGCTGCAGGGGGACGGTGAAGACCAGCAACAGCTTTCAGGGCTGCCACCTTCCGTGTGGGACAAGGAGCCGGACGTGTGCCTTTTCGGAAACAGGCTCTGCCGAGGACGAGAGCCATGAGATGTTCCTCCTCTGGGCAAGCCCGCGTCCAAATCCTGTTGTGCCTGTGAATAGGCTGCAGGGGGACGGTGAAGACCAGCAACAGCTTTCAGGGCTGCCACCTTCCGTGTGGGACAAGGAGCCGGATGTGTGCCTTTCTGGAAACAGGCCCTGCCGAGGACGAGAGCCATGAGATGTTCCTCCTCTGGGCAAGCCCCGGTCCTGAATCCTGTTGTGCCTGTGAATAGGCTGCAGGGGGACGGTGAAGACCAGCAACATCTTTCAGGGCTGCCACCTTCCGTGTGGGACAAGGAGCCGGATGTGTGCCTTTCTGGAAACAGGCCCTGCCGAGGACGAGAGCCATGAGATGTTCCTCCTCTGGGCAAGCCCGGGTCCTGAATCCTGTTGTGCCTGTGAATAGGCTGCAGGGGGACGGTGAAGACCAGCAACAGCTTTCAGGGCTGCCACCTTCCGTGTGGGACAAGGAGCCGGACGTGTGCCTTTTCGGAATCAGGCTCTGCCGAGGACGAGAGCCATGAGATGTTCCTCCTCTGGGCAAGCCCGGGTCCTGAATCCTGTTGTGCCTGTGAATAGGCTGCAGGGGGACGGTGAAGACCAGCAACATCTTTTAGGGCTGCCACCTTCCGTGTGGGACAAGGAGCCGGACGTGTGCCTTTTCGGAATCAGGCTCTGCCGAGGACAAGAGCCATGAGATGTTCCTCCTCTGGGCAAGCCCGCGTCCAAATCCTGTTGTGCCTGTGAATAGGCTGCAGGGGGACGGTGAAGACCAGCAACAGCTTTCAGGGCTGCCACCTTCCGTGTGGGACAAGGAGCCGGATGTGTGCCTTTCTGGAAACAGGCCCTGCCGAGGACGAGAGCCATGAGATGTTCCTCCTCTGGGCAAGCCCCGGTCCTGAATCCTGTTGTGCCTGTGAATAGGCTGCAGGGGGACGGTGAAGACCAGCAACAGCTTTCAGGGCTGCCACCTTCCGTGTGGGACAAGGAGCCGGACGTGTGCCTTTTCGGAATCAGGCTCTGCCGAGGACGAGAGCCATGAGATGTTCCTCCTCTGGGCAAGCCCGGGTCCTGAATCCTGTTGTGCCTGTGAATAGGCTGCAGGGGGACGGTGAAGACCAGCAACAGCTTTCAGGGCTGCCACCTTCCGTGTGGGACAAGGAGCCGGACGTGTGCCTTTTCGGAATCAGGCTCTGCCGAGGACAAGAGCCATGAGATGTTCCTCCTCTGGGCAAGCCCGCGTCCAAATCCTGTTGTGCCTGTGAATAGGCTGCAGGGGGACGGTGAAGACCAGCAACAGCTTTCAGGGCTGCCACCTTCCGTGTGGGACAAGGAGCCGGACGTGTCTTTCTGGATACAGGCCCTGCCGAGGACGAGAGCCATGAGATGTTCCTCCTCTGGGCAAGCCCGGGTCCCAGATCCTGTTGTGCCTGTGAATAGGCTGCAGGGGGACGGTGAACACCAGCAACAGCTTTCAGGGCTGCCACCTTCCGTGTGGGACAAGGAGCCGGACGTGTGCCTTTCTGGAAACAGGCCGTGCCGAGGACGAGAGCCATGAGATGTTCCTCCTCTGGGCAAGCCCGCGTCCAAATCCTGTTGTGCCTGTGAATAGGCTGCAGGGGGACGGTGAAGACCAGCAACAGCTTTCAGGGCTGCCACCTTCCGTGTGGGACAAGGAGCCGGACGTGTGCCTTTTCTGAATCAGGCTCTGCCGAGGACGAGAGCCATGAGAAGTTCCACCTCTGGCCAAGCCCGGGTCCTGAATCCTGTTGTGCCTGTGAATAGGCTGCAGGGGGACGGTGAAGACCAGCAACAGCTTTCAGGGCTGCCACCTTCCGTGTGGGACAAGGAGCCGGACGTGTCTTTCTGGATACAGGCCCTGCCGAGGACAAGAGCCATGAGATGTTCCTCCTCTGGGCAAGCCCGCGTCCAAATCCTGTTGTGCCTGTGAATAGGCTGCAGGGGGACGGTGAAGACCAGCAACAGCTTTCAGGGCTGCCACCTTCCGTGTGGGACAAGGAGCCGGATGTGTGCCTTTCTGGAAACAGGCCCTGCCGAGGACGAGAGCCATGAGATGTTCCTCCTCTGGGCAAGCCCCGGTCCTGAATCCTGTTGTGCCTGTGAATAGGCTGCAGGGGGACGGTGAAGACCAGCAACAGCTTTCAGGGCTGCCACCTTCCGTGTGGGACAAGGAGCCGGACGTGTGCCTTTTCGGAATCAGGCCCTGCCGAGGACGAGAGCCATGAGATGTTCCTCCTCTGGGCAAGCCCGGGTCCTGAATCCTGTTGTGCCTGTGAATAGGCTGCAGGGGGACGGTGAAGACCAGCAACAGCTTTCAGGGCTGCCACCTTCCGTGTGGGACAAGGAGCCGGACGTGTGCCTTTTCGGAATCAGGCTCTGCCGAGGACAAGAGCCATGAGATGTTCCTCCTCTGGGCAAGCCCGCGTCCAAATCCTGTTGTGCCTGTGAATAGGCTGCAGGGGGACGGTGAAGACCAGCAACAGCTTTCAGGGCTGCCACCTTCCGTGTGGGACAAGGGGCCGGATGTGTGCCTTTCTGGAAACAGGCCCTGCCGAGGACGAGAGCCATGAGATGTTCCTCCTCTGGGCAAGCCACGGTCCTGAATCCTGTTGTGCCTGTGAATAGGCTGCAGGGGGACGGTGAAGACCAGCAACATCTTTCAGGGCTGCCACCTTCCGTGTGGGACAAGGAGCCGGATGTGTGCCTTTTCGGAAACAGGCCCTGCCGAGGACGAGAGCCATGAGATGTTCCTCCTCTGGGCAAGCCCGGGTCCTGAATCCTGTTGTGCCTGTGAATAGGCTGCAGGGGGACGGTGAAGACCAGCAACAGCTTTCAGGGCTGCCACCTTCCGTGTGGGACAAGGAGCCGGACGTGTGCCTTTTCGGAATCAGGCTCTGCCGAGGACAAGAGCCATGAGATGTTCCTCCTCTGGGCAAGCCCGCGTCCAAATCCTGTTGTGCCTGTGAATAGGCTGCAGGGGGACGGTGAAGACCAGCAACAGCTTTCAGGGCTGCCACCTTCCGTGTGGGACAAGGAGCCGGATGTGTGCCTTTCTGGAAACAGGCCCTGCCGAGGACGAGAGCCATGAGATGTTCCTCCTCTGGGCAAGCCCCGGTCCTGAATCCTGTTGTGCCTGTGAATAGGCTGCAGGGGGACGGTGAAGACCAGCAACAGCTTTCAGGGCTGCCACCTTCCGTGTGGGACAAGGAGCCGGACGTGTGCCTTTTCGGAATCAGGCCCTGCCGAGGACGAGAGCCATGAGATGTTCCTCCTCTGGGCAAGCCCGGGTCCTGAATCCTGTTGTGCCTGTGAATAGGCTGCAGGGGGACGGTGAAGACCAGCAACAGCTTTCAGGGCTGCCACCTTCCGTGTGGGACAAGGAGCCGGACGTGTGCCTTTTCGGAATCAGGCTCTGCCGAGGACAAGAGCCATGAGATGTTCCTCCTCTGGGCAAGCCCGCGTCCAAATCCTGTTGTGCCTGTGAATAGGCTGCAGGGGGACGGTGAAGACCAGCAACAGCTTTCAGGGCTGCCACCTTCCGTGTGGGACAAGGAGCCGGATGTGTGCCTTTCTGGAAACAGGGCATGCCGAGGACGAGAGCCATGAGATGTTCCTCCTCTGGGCAAGCCCCGGTCCTGAATCCTGTTGTGCCTGTGAATAGGCTGCAGGGGGACGGTGAAGACCAGCAACAGCTTTCAGGGCTGCCACCTTCCGTGTGGGACAAGGAGCCAGACTTGTGCCTTTTCGGAATCAGGCCGTGCCGAGGACGAGAGCCATGAGATGTTCCTACTCTGGGCAAGCCCGCGTCCAAATCCTGTTGTGCCTGTGAATAGGCTGCAGGGGGACGGTGAAGACCAGCAACAGCTTTCAGGGCTGCCACCTTCCGTGTGGTACAAGGAGCCGGATGTGTGCCTTTCTGGAAACAGGCCCTGCCGAGGACGAGAGCCATGAGATGTTCCTCCTCTGGGCAAGCCCCGGTCCTGAATCCTGTTGTGCCTGTGAATAGGCTGCAGGGGGACGGTGAAGACCAGCAACAGCTTTCAGGGCTGCCACCTTCCGTGTGGGACAAGGAGCCGGACGTGTGCCTTTTCGGAATCAGGCTCTGCCGAGGACAAGAGCCATGAGATGTTCCTCCTCTGGGCAAGCCCGCGTCCAAATCCTGTTGTGCCTGTGAATAGGCTGCAGGGGGACGGTGAAGACCAGCAACAGCTTTCAGGGCTGCCACCTTCCGTGTGGGACAAGGAGCCGGATGTGTGCCTTTCTGGAAACAGGCCCTGCCGAGGACGAGAGCCATGAGATGTTCCTCCTCTGGGCAAGCCCGGGTCCTGAATCCTGTTGTGCCTGTGAATAGGCTGCAGGGGGACGGTGAAGACCAGCAACAGCTTTCAGGGCTGCCACCTTCCGTGTGGGACAAGGAGCCGGACGTGTGCCTTTTCGGAATCAGGCCGTGCCGAGGACGAGAGCCATGAGATGTTCCTCCTCTGGGCAAGCCCGGGTCCTGAATCCTGTTGTGCCTGTGAATAGGCTGCAGGGGGACGGTGAAGACCAGCAACAGCTTTCAGGGCTGCCACCTTCCGTGTGGGACAAGGAGCCGGACGTGTGCCTTTTCGGAATCAGGCTCTGCCGAGGACAAGAGCCATGAGATGTTCCTCCTCTGGGCAAGCCCGCGTCCAAATCCTGTTGTGCCTGTGAATAGGCTGCAGGGGGACGGTGAAGACCAGCAACAGCTTTCAGGGCTGCCACCTTCCGTGTGGGACAAGGGGCCGGATGTGTGCCTTTCTGGAAACAGGCCCTGCCGAGGACGAGAGCCATGAGATGTTCCTCCTCTGGGCAAGCCCCGGTCCTGAATCCTGTTGTGCCTGTGAATAGGCTGCAGGGGGACGGTGAAGACCAGCAACAGCTTTCAGGGCTGCCACCTTCCGTGTGGGACAAGGAGCCGGACGTGTGCCTTTCTGGATACAGGCCCTGCCGAGGACGAGAGCCATGAGATGTTCCTCCTCTGGGCAAGCCCGGGTCCTGAATCCTGTTGTGCCTGTGAATAGGCTGCAGGGGGACGGTGAAGACCAGCAACAGCTTTCAGGGCTGCCACCTTCCGTGTGGGACAAGGAGCCGGACGTGTGCCTTTTCGGAATCAGGCTCTGCCGAGGACAAGAGCCATGAGATGTTCCTCCTCTGGGCAAGCCCGCGTCCAAATCCTGTTGTGCCTGTGAATAGGCTGCAGGGGGACGGTGAAGACCAGCAACAGCTTTCAGGGCTGCCACCTTCCGTGTGGGACAAGGAGCCGGATGTGTGCCTTTCTGGAAACAGGCCATGCCGAGGACGAGAGCCATGAGATGTTCCTCCTCTGGGCAAGCCCCGGTCCTGAATCCTGTTGTGCCTGTGAATAGGCTGCAGGGGGACGGTGAAGACCAGCAACAGCTTTCAGGGCTGCCACCTTCCGTGTGGGACAAGGAGCCGGACGTGTGCCTTTTCGGAATCAGGCCGTGCCGAGGACGAGAGCCATGAGATGTTCCTCCTCTGGGCAAGCCCGCGTCCAAATCCTGTTGTGCCTGTGAATAGGCTGCAGGGGGACGGTGAAGACCAGCAACAGCTTTCAGGGCTGCCACCTTCCGTGTGGGACAAGGAGCCGGATGTGTGCCTTTCTGGAAACAGGCCCTGCCGAGGACGAGAGCCATGAGATGTTCCTCCTCTGGGCAAGCCCCGGTCCTGAATCCTGTTGTGCCTGTGAATAGGCTGCAGGGGGACGGTGAAGACCAGCAACACCTTTCAGGGCTGCCACCTTCCGTGTGGGACAAGGAGCCGGACGTGTGCCTTTTCGGAATCAGGCTCTGCCGAGGACGAGAGCCATGAGATGTTCCTCCTCTGGGCAAGCCCGGGTCCTGAATCCTGTTGTGCCTGTGAATAGGCTGCAGGGGGACGGTGAAGACCAGCAACAGCTTTCAGGGCTGCCACCTTCCGTGTGGGACAAGGAGCCGGACGTGTGCCTTTTCGGAATCAGGCTCTGCCGAGGACAAGAGCCATGAGATGTTCCTCCTCTGGGCAAGCCCGCGTCCAAATCCTGTTGTGCCTGTGAATAGGCTGCAGGGGGACGGTGAAGACCAGCAACAGCTTTCAGGGCTGCCACCTTCCGTGTGGGACAAGGAGCCGGATGTGTGCCTTTCTGGAAACAGGCCCTGCCGAGGACGAGAGCCATGAGATGTTCCTCCTCTGGGCAAGCCCCGGTCCTGAATCCTGTTGTGCCTGTGAATAGGCTGCAGGGGGACGGTGAAGACCAGCAACAGCTTTCAGGGCTGCCACCTTCCGTGTGGGACAAGGAGCCGGACGTGTGCCTTTTCGGAATCAGGCTCTGCCGAGGACGAGAGCCATGAGATGTTCCTCCTCTGGGCAAGCCCGGGTCCTGAATCCTGTTGTGCCTGTGAATAGGCTGCAGGGGGACGGTGAAGACCAGCAACAGCTTTCAGGGCTGCCACCTTCCGTGTGGGACAAGGAGCCGGACGTGTGCCTTTTCGGAATCAGGCTCTGCCGAGGACAAGAGCCATGAGATGTTCCTCCTCTGGGCAAGCCCGCGTCCAAATCCTGTTGTGCCTGTGAATAGGCTGCAGGGGGACGGTGAAGACCAGCAACAGCTTTCAGGGCTGCCACCTTCCGTGTGGGACAAGGGGCCGGATGTGTGCCTTTCTGGAAACAGGCCCTGCCGAGGACGAGAGCCATGAGATGTTCCTCCTCTGGGCAAGCCCCGGTCCTGAATCCTGTTGTGCCTGTGAATAGGCTGCAGGGGGACGGTGAACACCAGCAACAGCTTTCAGGGCTGCCACCTTCCGTGTGGGACAAGGAGCCGGACGTGTGCCTTTTCGGAATCAGGCCGTGCCGAGGACGAGAGCCATGAGATGTTCCTCCTCTGGGCAAGCCCGCGTCCAAATCCTGTTGTGCCTGTGAATAGGCTGCAGGGGGACGGTGAAGACCAGCAACA
This sequence comes from Astur gentilis, assembly GCF_929443795.1. Classification (NCBI taxonomy): domain Eukaryota; kingdom Metazoa; phylum Chordata; class Aves; order Accipitriformes; family Accipitridae; genus Astur; species Astur gentilis. Next base: position 2,266,455 of record NW_026061071.1, read on the forward strand.
GCTTTCAGGGCTGCCACCTTCCGTGTGGTACAAGGAGCCGGATGTGTGCCTTTCTGGAAACAGGCCCTGCCGAGGACGAGAGCCATGAGATGTTCCTCCTCTGGGCAAGCCCCGGTCCTGAATCCTGTTGTGCCTGTGAATAGGCTGCAGGGGGACGGTGAAGACCAGCAACACCTTTCAGGGCTGCCACCTTCCGTGTGGGACAAGGAGCCGGACGTGTGCCTTTTCGGAATCAGGCTCTGCCGAGGACGAGAGCCATGAGATGTTCCTCCTCTGGGCAAGCCCGGGTCCTGAATCCTGTTGTGCCTGTGAATAGGCTGCAGGGGGACGGTGAAGACCAGCAACAGCTTTCAGGGCTGCCACCTTCCGTGTGGGACAAGGAGCCGGACGTGTGCCTTTTCGGAATCAGGCTCTGCCGAGGACAAGAGCCATGAGATGTTCCTCCTCTGGGCAAGCCCGCGTCCAAATCCTGTTGTGCCTGTGAATAGGCTGCAGGGGGACGGTGAAGACCAGCAACAGCTTTCAGGGCTGCCACCTTCCGTGTGGGACAAGGAGCCGGATGTGTGCCTTTCTGGAAACAGGCCCTGCCGAGGACGAGAGCCATGAGATGTTCCTCCTCTGGGCAAGCCCCGGTCCTGAATCCTGTTGTGCCTGTGAATAGGCTGCAGGGGGACGGTGAAGACCAGCAACAGCTTTCAGGGCTGCCACCTTCCGTGTGGGACAAGGAGCCGGACGTGTGCCTTTTCGGAATCAGGCTCTGCCGAGGACGAGAGCCATGAGATGTTCCTCCTCTGGGCAAGCCCGGGTCCTGAATCCTGTTGTGCCTGTGAATAGGCTGCAGGGGGACGGTGAAGACCAGCAACAGCTTTCAGGGCTGCCACCTTCCGTGTGGGACAAGGAGCCGGACGTGTGCCTTTTCGGAATCAGGCTCTGCCGAGGACAAGAGCCATGAGATGTTCCTCCTCTGGGCAAGCCCGCGTCCAAATCCTGTTGTGCCTGTGAATAGGCTGCAGGGGGACGGTGAAGACCAGCAACAGCTTTCAGGGCTGCCACCTTCCGTGTGGGACAAGGGGCCGGATGTGTGCCTTTCTGGAAACAGGCTCTGCCGAGGACGAGAGCCATGAGATGTTCCTCCTCTGGGCAAGCCCGGGTCCTGAATCCTGTTGTGCCTGTGAATAGGCTGCAGGGGGACGGTGAAGACCAGCAACAGCTTTCAGGGCTGCCACCTTCCGTGTGGGACAAGGAGCCGGACGTGTGCCTTTCTGGATACAGGCCCTGCCGAGGACGAGAGCCATGAGATGTTCCTCCTCTGGGCAAGCCCGGGTCCTGAATCCTGTTGTGCCTGTGAATAGGCTGCAGGGGGACGGTGAAGACCAGCAACAGCTTTCAGGGCTGCCACCTTCCGTGTGGGACAAGGAGCCGGACGTGTGCCTTTTCGGAATCAGGCTCTGCCGAGGACAAGAGCCATGAGATGTTCCTCCTCTGGGCAAGCCCGCGTCCAAATCCTGTTGTGCCTGTGAATAGGCTGCAGGGGGACGGTGAAGACCAGCAACAGCTTTCAGGGCTGCCACCTTCCGTGTGGGACAAGGAGCCGGATGTGTGCCTTTCTGGAAACAGGCCATGCCGAGGACGAGAGCCATGAGATGTTCCTCCTCTGGGCAAGCCCCGGTCCTGAATCCTGTTGTGCCTGTGAATAGGCTGCAGGGGGACGGTGAAGACCAGCAACAGCTTTCAGGGCTGCCACCTTCCGTGTGGGACAAGGAGCCGGACGTGTGCCTTTTCGGAATCAGGCCGTGCCGAGGACGAGAGCCATGAGATGTTCCTCCTCTGGGCAAGCCCGCGTCCAAATCCTGTTGTGCCTGTGAATAGGCTGCAGGGGGACGGTGAAGACCAGCAACAGCTTTCAGGGCTGCCACCTTCCGTGTGGTACAAGGAGCCGGATGTGTGCCTTTCTGGAAACAGGCCCTGCCGAGGACGAGAGCCATGAGATGTTCCTCCTCTGGGCAAGCCCCGGTCCTGAATCCTGTTGTGCCTGTGAATAGGCTGCAGGGGGACGGTGAAGACCAGCAACACCTTTCAGGGCTGCCACCTTCCGTGTGGGACAAGGAGCCGGACGTGTGCCTTTTCGGAATCAGGCTCTGCCGAGGACGAGAGCCATGAGATGTTCCTCCTCTGGGCAAGCCCGGGTCCTGAATCCTGTTGTGCCTGTGAATAGGCTGCAGGGGGACGGTGAAGACCAGCAACAGCTTTCAGGGCTGCCACCTTCCGTGTGGGACAAGGAGCCGGACGTGTGCCTTTTCGGAATCAGGCTCTGCCGAGGACAAGAGCCATGAGATGTTCCTCCTCTGGGCAAGCCCGCGTCCAAATCCTGTTGTGCCTGTGAATAGGCTGCAGGGGGACGGTGAAGACCAGCAACAGCTTTCAGGGCTGCCACCTTCCGTGTGGGACAAGGGGCCGGATGTGTGCCTTTCTGGAAACAGGCCCTGCCGAGGACGAGAGCCATGAGATGTTCCTCCTCTGGGCAAGCCCCGGTCCTGAATCCTGTTGTGCCTGTGAATAGGCTGCAGGGGGACGGTGAAGACCAGCAACAGCTTTCAGGGCTGCCACCTTCCGTGTGGGACAAGGAGCCGGACGTGTGCCTTTCTGGATACAGGCCCTGCCGAGGACGAGAGCCATGAGATGTTCCTCCTCTGGGCAAGCCCGGGTCCTGAATCCTGTTGTGCCTGTGAATAGGCTGCAGGGGGACGGTGAAGACCAGCAACAGCTTTCAGGGCTGCCACCTTCCGTGTGGGACAAGGAGCCGGACGTGTGCCTTTTCGGAATCAGGCTCTGCCGAGGACAAGAGCCATGAGATGTTCCTCCTCTGGGCAAGCCCGCGTCCAAATCCTGTTGTGCCTGTGAATAGGCTGCAGGGGGACGGTGAAGACCAGCAACAGCTTTCAGGGCTGCCACCTTCCGTGTGGGACAAGGAGCCGGATGTGTGCCTTTCTGGATACAGGCCCTGCCGAGGACGAGAGCCATGAGATGTTCCTCCTCTGGGCAAGCCCCGGTCCTGAATCCTGTTGTGCCTGTGAATAGGCTGCAGGGGGACGGTGAAGACCAGCAACAGCTTTCAGGGCTGCCACCTTCCGTGTGGGACAAGGAGCCGGACGTGTGCCTTTTCGGAATCAGGCCGTGCCGAGGACGAGAGCCATGAGATGTTCCTCCTCTGGGCAAGCCCGGGTCCTGAATCCTGTTGTGCCTGTGAATAGGCTGCAGGGGGACGGTGAAGACCAGCAACAGCTTTCAGGGCTGCCACCTTCCGTGTGGGACAAGGAGCCGGACGTGTGCCTTTTCGGAATCAGGCTCTGCCGAGGACGAGAGCCATGAGATGTTCCTCCTCTGGGCAAGCCCGCGTCCAAATCCTGTTGTGCCTGTGAATAGGCTGCAGGGGGACGGTGAAGACCAGCAACAGCTTTCAGGGCTGCCACCTTCCGTGTGGGACAAGGAGCCGGATGTGTGCCTTTTCGGAAACAGGCCCTGCCGAGGACGAGAGCCATGAGATGTTCCTCCTCTGGGCAAGCCCGGGTCCTGAATCCTGTTGTGCCTGTGAATAGGCTGCAGGGGGACGGTGAAGACCAGCAACAGCTTTCAGGGCTGCCACCTTCCGTGTGGGACAAGGAGCCGGACGTGTGCCTTTTCGGAATCAGGCTCTGCCGAGGACAAGAGCCATGAGATGTTCCTCCTCTGGGCAAGCCCGCGTCCAAATCCTGTTGTGCCTGTGAATAGGCTGCAGGGGGACGGTGAAGACCAGCAACAGCTTTCAGGGCTGCCACCTTCCGTGTGGGACAAGGAGCCGGATGTGTGCCTTTCTGGAAACAGGCCATGCCGAGGACGAGAGCCATGAGATGTTCCTCCTCTGGGCAAGCCCCGGTCCTGAATCCTGTTGTGCCTGTGAATAGGCTGCAGGGGGACGGTGAAGACCAGCAACAGCTTTCAGGGCTGCCACCTTCCGTGTGGGACAAGGAGCCGGACGTGTGCCTTTTTGGAATCAGGCCGTGCCGAGGACGAGAGCCATGAGATGTTCCTACTCTGGGCAAGCCCGCGTCCAAATCCTGTTGTGCCTGTGAATAGGCTGCAGGGGGACGGTGAAGACCAGCAACAGCTTTCAGGGCTGCCACCTTCCGTGTGGTACAAGGAGCCGGATGTGTGCCTTTCTGGAAACAGGCCCTGCCGAGGACGAGAGCCATGAGATGTTCCTCCTCTGGGCAAGCCCCGGTCCTGAATCCTGTTGTGCCTGTGAATAGGCTGCAGGGGGACGGTGAAGACCAGCAACAGCTTTCAGGGCTGCCACCTTCCGTGTGGGACAAGGAGCCGGACGTGTGCCTTTTCGGAAACAGGCTCTGCCGAGGACGAGAGCCATGAGATGTTCCTCCTCTGGGCAAGCCCGCGTCCAAATCCTGTTGTGCCTGTGAATAGGCTGCAGGGGGACGGTGAAGACCAGCAACAGCTTTCAGGGCTGCCACCTTCCGTGTGGGACAAGGAGCCGGATATGTGCCTTTCTGGAAACAGGCCCTGCCGAGGACGAGAGCCATGAGATGTTCCTCCTCTGGGCAAGCCGCGGTCCTGAATCCTGTTGTGCCTGTGAATAGGCTGCAGGGGGACGGTGAAGACCAGCAACAGCTTTCAGGGCTGCCACCTTCCGTGTGGGACAAGGAGCCGGACGTGTGCCTTTTCGGAATCAGGCCGTGCCGAGGACGAGAGCCATGAGATGTTCCTCCTCTGGGCAAGCCCGGGTCCTGAATCCTGTTGTGCCTGTGAATAGGCTGCAGGGGGACGGTGAAGACCAGCAACAGCTTTCAGGGCTGCCACCTTCCGTGTGGGACAAGGAGCCGGACGTGTGCCTTTTCGGAATCAGGCTCTGCCGAGGACAAGAGCCATGAGATGTTCCTCCTCTGGGCAAGCCCGCGTCCAAATCCTGTTGTGCCTGTGAATAGGCTGCAGGGGGACGGTGAAGACCAGCAACAGCTTTCAGGGCTGCCACCTTCCGTGTGGGACAAGGGGCCGGATGTGTGCCTTTCTGGAAACAGGCCCTGCCGAGGACGAGAGCCATGAGATGTTCCTCCTCTGGGCAAGCCCCGGTCCTGAATCCTGTTGTGCCTGTGAATAGGCTGCAGGGGGACGGTGAAGACCAGCAACATCTTTCAGGGCTGCCACCTTCCGTGTGGGACAAGGAGCCGGATGTGTGCCTTTTCGGAAACAGGCCCTGCCGAGGACGAGAGCCATGAGATGTTCCTCCTCTGGGCAAGCCCCGGTCCTGAATCCTGTTGTGCCTGTGAATAGGCTGCAGGGGGACGGTGAAGACCAGCAACAGCTTTCAGGGCTGCCACCTTCCGTGTGGGACAAGGAGCCGGACGTGTGCCTTTTCGGAATCAGGCTCTGACGAGGACAAGAGCCATGAGATGTTCCTCCTCTGGGCAAGCCCGCGTCCAAATCCTGTTGTGCCTGTGAATAGGCTGCAGGGGGACGGTGAAGACCAGCAACAGCTTTCAGGGCTGCCACCTTCCGTGTGGGACAAGGAGCCGGATGTGTGCCTTTCTGGAAACAGGCCCTGCCGAGGACGAGAGCCATGAGATGTTCCTCCTCTGGGCAAGCCCCGGTCCTGAATCCTGTTGTGCCTGTGAATAGGCTGCAGGGGGACGGTGAAGACCAGCAACACCTTTCAGGGCTGCCACCTTCCGTGTGGGACAAGGAGCCGGACGTGTGCCTTTTCGGAATCAGGCTCTGCCGAGGACGAGAGCCATGAGATGTTCCTCCTCTGGGCAAGCCCGGGTCCTGAATCCTGTTGTGCCTGTGAATAGGCTGCAGGGGGACGGTGAAGACCAGCAACAGCTTTCAGGGCTGCCACCTTCCGTGTGGTACAAGGAGCCGGATGTGTGCCTTTTCGGAATCAGGCTCTGCCGAGGACAAGAGCCATGAGATGTTCCTCCTCTGGGCAAGCCCGCGTCCAAATCCTGTTGTGCCTGTGAATAGGCTGCAGGGGGACGGTGAAGACCAGCAACAGCTTTCAGGGCTGCCACCTTCCGTGTGGGACAAGGAGCCGGATGTGTGCCTTTCTGGAAACAGGCCATGCCGAGGACGAGAGCCATGAGATGTTCCTCCTCTGGGCAAGCCCCGGTCCTGAATCCTGTTGTGCCTGTGAATAGGCTGCAGGGGGACGGTGAAGACCAGCAACAGCTTTCAGGGCTGCCACCTTCCGTGTGGGACAAGGAGCCAGACTTGTGCCTTTTCGGAATCAGGCCGTGCCGAGGACGAGAGCCATGAGATGTTCCTCCTCTGGGCAAGCCCGCGTCCAAATCCTGTTGTGCCTGTGAATAGGCTGCAGGGGGACGGTGAAGACCAGCAACAGCTTTCAGGGCTGCCACCTTCCGTGTGGTACAAGGAGCCGGATGTGTGCCTTTCTGGAAACAGGCCCTGCCGAGGACGAGAGCCATGAGATGTTCCTCCTCTGGGCAAGCCCCGGTCCTGAATCCTGTTGTGCCTGTGAATAGGCTGCAGGGGGACGGTGAAGACCAGCAACAGCTTTCAGGGCTGCCACCTTCCGTGTGGGACAAGGAGCCGGACGTGTGCCTTTTCGGAATCAGGCTCTGCCGAGGACAAGAGCCATGAGATGTTCCTCCTCTGGGCAAGCCCGCGTCCAAATCCTGTTGTGCCTGTGAATAGGCTGCAGGGGGACGGTGAAGACCAGCAACAGCTTTCAGGGCTGCCACCTTCCGTGTGGGACAAGGAGCCGGATGTGTGCCTTTCTGGAAACAGGCCCTGCCGAGGACGAGAGCCATGAGATGTTCCTCCTCTGGGCAAGCCCGGGTCCTGAATCCTGTTGTGCCTGTGAATAGGCTGCAGGGGGACGGTGAAGACCAGCAACAGCTTTCAGGGCTGCCACCTTCCGTGTGGGACAAGGAGCCGGACGTGTGCCTTTTCGGAATCAGGCCGTGCCGAGGACGAGAGCCATGAGATGTTCCTCCTCTGGGCAAGCCCGGGTCCTGAATCCTGTTGTGCCTGTGAATAGGCTGCAGGGGGACGGTGAAGACCAGCAACAGCTTTCAGGGCTGCCACCTTCCGTGTGGGACAAGGAGCCGGACGTGTGCCTTTTCGGAATCAGGCTCTGCCGAGGACAAGAGCCATGAGATGTTCCTCCTCTGGGCAAGCCCGCGTCCAAATCCTGTTGTGCCTGTGAATAGGCTGCAGGGGGACGGTGAAGACCAGCAACAGCTTTCAGGGCTGCCACCTTCCGTGTGGGACAAGGGGCCGGATGTGTGCCTTTCTGGAAACAGGCCCTGCCGAGGACGAGAGCCATGAGATGTTCCTCCTCTGGGCAAGCCCCGGTCCTGAATCCTGTTGTGCCTGTGAATAGGCTGCAGGGGGACGGTGAAGACCAGCAACAGCTTTCAGGGCTGCCACCTTCCGTGTGGGACAAGGAGCCGGACGTGTGCCTTTCTGGAAACAGGCCCTGCCGAGGACGAGAGCCATGAGATGTTCCTCCTCTGGGCAAGCCCGGGTCCTGAATCCTGTTGTGCCTGTGAATAGGCTGCAGGGGGACGGTGAAGACCAGCAACAGCTTTCAGGGCTGCCACCTTCCGTGTGGGACAAGGAGCCGGACGTGTGCCTTTTCGGAATCAGGCTCTGCCGAGGACAAGAGCCATGAGATGTTCCTCCTCTGGGCAAGCCCGCGTCCAAATCCTGTTGTGCCTGTGAATAGGCTGCAGGGGGACGGTGAAGACCAGCAACAGCTTTCAGGGCTGCCACCTTCCGTGTGGGACAAGGAGCCGGATGTGTGCCTTTCTGGAAACAGGCCCTGCCGAGGACGAGAGCCATGAGATGTTCCTCCTCTGGGCAAGCCCCGGTCCTGAATCCTGTTGTGCCTGTGAATAGGCTGCAGGGGGACGGTGAAGACCAGCAACACCTTTCAGGGCTGCCACCTTCCGTGTGGGACAAGGAGCCGGACGTGTGCCTTTTCGGAATCAGGCTCTGCCGAGGACGAGAGCCATGAGATGTTCCTCCTCTGGGCAAGCCCGGGTCCTGAATCCTGTTGTGCCTGTGAATAGGCTGCAGGGGGACGGTGAAGACCAGCAACAGCTTTCAGGGCTGCCACCTTCCTTGTGGGACAAGGAGCCGGACGTGTGCCTTTTCGGAATCAGGCTCTGCCGAGGACAAGAGCCATGAGATGTTCCTCCTCTGGGCAAGCCCGCGTCCAAATCCTGTTGTGCCTGTGAATAGGCTGCAGGGGGACGGTGAAGACCAGCAACAGCTTTCAGGGCTGCCACCTTCCGTGTGGGACAAGGAGCCGGATGTGTGCCTTTCTGGAAACAGGCCCTGCCGAGGACGAGAGCCATGAGATGTTCCTCCTCTGGGCAAGCCCCGGTCCTGAATCCTGTTGTGCCTGTGAATAGGCTGCAGGGGGACGGTGAAGACCAGCAACAGCTTTCAGGGCTGCCACCTTCCGTGTGGGACAAGGAGCCGGACGTGTGCCTTTTCGGAATCAGGCTCTGCCGAGGACGAGAGCCATGAGATGTTCCTCCTCTGGGCAAGCCCGGGTCCTGAATCCTGTTGTGCCTGTGAATAGGCTGCAGGGGGACGGTGAAGACCAGCAACAGCTTTCAGGGCTGCCACCTTCCGTGTGGGACAAGGAGCCGGACGTGTGCCTTTTCGGAATCAGGCTCTGCCGAGGACAAGAGCCATGAGATGTTCCTCCTCTGGGCAAGCCCGCGTCCAAATCCTGTTGTGCCTGTGAATAGGCTGCAGGGGGACGGTGAAGACCAGCAACAGCTTTCAGGGCTGCCACCTTCCGTGTGGGACAAGGGGCCGGATGTGTGCCTTTCTGGAAACAGGCCCTGCCGAGGACGAGAGCCATGAGATGTTCCTCCTCTGGGCAAGCCCCGGTCCTGAATCCTGTTGTGCCTGTGAATAGGCTGCAGGGGGACGGTGAAGACCAGCAACAGCTTTCAGGGCTGCCACCTTCCGTGTGGGACAAGGAGCCGGACGTGTGCCTTTTCGGAATCAGGCCGTGCCGAGGACGAGAGCCATGAGATGTTCCTCCTCTGGGCAAGCCCGCGTCCAAATCCTGTTGTGCCTGTGAATAGGCTGCAGGGGGACGGTGAAGACCAGCAACAGCTTTCAGGGCTGCCACCTTCCGTGTGGTACAAGGAGCCGGATGTGTGCCTTTCTGGAAACAGGCCCTGCCGAGGACGAGAGCCATGAGATGTTCCTCCTCTGGGCAAGCCCCGGTCCTGAATCCTGTTGTGCCTGTGAATAGGCTGCAGGGGGACGGTGAAGACCAGCAACACCTTTCAGGGCTGCCACCTTCCGTGTGGGACAAGGAGCCGGACGTGTGCCTTTTCGGAATCAGGCTCTGCCGAGGACGAGAGCCATGAGATGTTCCTCCTCTGGGCAAGCCCGGGTCCTGAATCCTGTTGTGCCTGTGAATAGGCTGCAGGGGGACGGTGAAGACCAGCAACAGCTTTCAGGGCTGCCACCTTCCGTGTGGGACAAGGAGCCGGACGTGTGCCTTTTCGGAATCAGGCTCTGCCGAGGACAAGAGCCATGAGATGTTCCTCCTCTGGGCAAGCCCGCGTCCAAATCCTGTTGTGCCTGTGAATAGGCTGCAGGGGGACGGTGAAGACCAGCAACACCTTTCAGGGCTGCCACCTTCCGTGTGGGACAAGGAGCCGGATGTGTGCCTTTCTGGAAACAGGCCCTGCCGAGGACGAGAGCCATGAGATGTTCCTCCTCTGGGCAAGCCCCGGTCCTGAATCCTGTTGTGCCTGTGAATAGGCTGCAGGGGGACGGTGAAGACCAGCAACAGCTTTCAGGGCTGCCACCTTCCGTGTGGGACAAGGAGCCGGACGTGTGCCTTTTCGGAATCAGGCTCTGCCGAGGACGAGAGCCATGAGATGTTCCTCCTCTGGGCAAGCCCGGGTCCTGAATCCTGTTGTGCCTGTGAATAGGCTGCAGGGGGACGGTGAAGACCAGCAACAGCTTTCAGGGCTGCCACCTTCCGTGTGGGACAAGGAGCCGGACGTGTGCCTTTTCGGAATCAGGCTCTGCCGAGGACAAGAGCCATGAGATGTTCCTCCTCTGGGCAAGCCCGCGTCCAAATCCTGTTGTGCCTGTGAATAGGCTGCAGGGGGACGGTGAAGACCAGCAACAGCTTTCAGGGCTGCCACCTTCCGTGTGGGACAAGGGGCCGGATGTGTGCCTTTCTGGAAACAGGCCCTGCCGAGGACGAGAGCCATGAGATGTTCCTCCTCTGGGCAAGCCCCGGTCCTGAATCCTGTTGTGCCTGTGAATAGGCTGCAGGGGGACGGTGAAGACCAGCAACAGCTTTCAGGGCTGCCACCTTCCGTGTGGGACAAGGAGCCGGACGTGTGCCTTTCTGGATACAGGCCCTGCCGAGGACGAGAGCCATGAGATGTTCCTCCTCTGGGCAAGCCCGGGTCCTGAATCCTGTTGTGCCTGTGAATAGGCTGCAGGGGGACGGTGAAGACCAGCAACAGCTTTCAGGGCTGCCACCTTCCGTGTGGGACAAGGAGCCGGACGTGTGCCTTTTCGGAATCAGGCTCTGCCGAGGACAAGAGCCATGAGATGTTCCTCCTCTGGGCAAGCCCGCGTCCAAATCCTGTTGTGCCTGTGAATAGGCTGCAGGGGGACGGTGAAGACCAGCAACAGCTTTCAGGGCTGCCACCTTCCGTGTGGGACAAGGAGCCGGATGTGTGCCTTTCTGGAAACAGGCCATGCCGAGGACGAGAGCCATGAGATGTTCCTCCTCTGGGCAAGCCCCGGTCCTGAATCCTGTTGTGCCTGTGAATAGGCTGCAGGGGGACGGTGAAGACCAGCAACAGCTTTCAGGGCTGCCACCTTCCGTGTGGGACAAGGAGCCGGACGTGTGCCTTTTCGGAATCAGGCCGTGCCGAGGACGAGAGCCATGAGATGTTCCTCCTCTGGGCAAGCCCGCGTCCAAATCCTGTTGTGCCTGTGAATAGGCTGCAGGGGGACGGTGAAGACCAGCAACAGCTTTCAGGGCTGCCACCTTCCGTGTGGTACAAGGAGCCGGATGTGTGCCTTTCTGGAAACAGGCCCTGCCGAGGACGAGAGCCATGAGATGTTCCTCCTCTGGGCAAGCCCCGGTCCTGAATCCTGTTGTGCCTGTGAATAGGCTGCAGGGGGACGGTGAAGACCAGCAACAGCTTTCAGGGCTGCCACCTTCCGTGTGGGACAAGGAGCCGGACGTGTGCCTTTTCGGAATCAGGCTCTGCCGAGGACGAGAGCCATGAGATGTCCTCCTCTGGGCAAGCCCGGGTCCTGAATCCTGTTGTGCCTGTGAATAGGCTGCAGGGGGACGGTGAAGACCAGCAACAGCTTTCAGGGCTGCCACCTTCCGTGTGGGACAAGGAGCCGGACGTGTGCCTTTTCGGAATCAGGCTCTGCCGAGGACAAGAGCCATGAGATGTTCCTCCTCTGGGCAAGCCCGCGTCCAAATCCTGTTGTGCCTGTGAATAGGCTGCAGGGGGACGGTGAAGACCAGCAACAGCTTTCAGGGCTACCACCTTCCGTGTGGGACAAGGGGCCGGATGTGTGCCTTTCTGGAAACAGGCCCTGCCGAGGACGAGAGCCATGAGATGTTCCTCCTCTGGGCAAGCCCCGGTCCTGAATCCTGTTGTGCCTGTGAATAGGCTGCAGGGGGACGGTGAAGACCAGCAACAGCTTTCAGGGCTGCCACCTTCCGTGTGGGACAAGGAGCCGGACGTGTGCCTTTCTGGATACAGGCCCTGCCGAGGACGAGAGCCATGAGATGTTCCTCCTCTGGGCAAGCCCGGGTCCTGAATCCTGTTGTGCCTGTGAATAGGCTGCAGGGGGACGGTGAAGACCAGCAACAGCTTTCAGGGCTGCCACCTTCCGTGTGGGACAAGGAGCCGGACGTGTGCCTTTTCGGAATCAGGCTCTGCCGAGGACAAGAGCCATGAGATGTTCCTCCTCTGGGCAAGCCCGCGTCCAAATCCTGTTGTGCCTGTGAATAGGCTGCAGGGGGACGGTGAAGACCAGCAACAGCTTTCAGGGCTGCCACCTTCCGTGTGGTACAAGGAGCCGGATGTGTGCCTTTCTGGAAACAGGCCCTGCCGAGGACGAGAGCCATGAGATGTTCCTCCTCTGGGCAAGCCCCGGTCCTGAATCCTGTTGTGCCTGTGAATAGGCTGCAGGGGGACGGTGAAGACCAGCAACAGCTTTCAGGGCTGCCACCTTCCGTGTGGGACAAGGAGCCGGACGTGTGCCTTTTCGGAATCAGGCCGTGCCGAGGACGAGAGCCATGAGATGTTCCTCCTCTGGGCAAGCCCGGGTCCTGAATCCTGTTGTGCCTGTGAATAGGCTGCAGGGGGACGGTGAAGACCAGCAACAGCTTTCAGGGCTGCCACCTTCCGTGTGGGACAAGGAGCCGGACGTGTGCCTTTTCGGAATCAGGCTCTGCCGAGGACGAGAGCCATGAGATGTTCCTCCTCTGGGCAAGCCCGCGTCCAAATCCTGTTGTGCCTGTGAATAGGCTGCAGGGGGACGGTGAAGACCAGCAACAGCTTTCAGGGCTGCCACCTTCCGTGTGGGACAAGGAGCCGGATGTGTGCCTTTTCGGAAACAGGCCCTGCCGAGGACGAGAGCCATGAGATGTTCCTCCTCTGGGCAAGCCCGGGTCCTGAATCCTGTTGTGCCTGTGAATAGGCTGCAGGGGGACGGTGAAGACCAGCAACAGCTTTCAGGGCTGCCACCTTCCGTGTGGGACAAGGAGCCGGACGTGTGCCTTTTCGGAATCAGGCTCTGCCGAGGACAAGAGCCATGAGATGTTCCTCCTCTGGGCAAGCCCGCGTCCAAATCCTGTTGTGCCTGTGAATAGGCTGCAGGGGGACGGTGAAGACCAGCAACAGCTTTCAGGGCTGCCACCTTCCGTGTGGGACAAGGAGCCGGATGTGTGCCTTTCTGGAAACAGGCCATGCCGAGGACGAGAGCCATGAGATGTTCCTCCTCTGGGCAAGCCCCGGTCCTGAATCCTGTTGTGCCTGTGAATAGGCTGCAGGGGGACGGTGAAGACCAGCAACAGCTTTCAGGGCTGCCACCTTCCGTGTGGGACAAGGAGCCGGACGTGTGCCTTTTTGGAATCAGGCCGTGCCGAGGACGAGAGCCATGAGATGTTCCTACTCTGGGCAAGCCCGCGTCCAAATCCTGTTGTGCCTGTGAATAGGCTGCAGGGGACGGTGAAGACCAGCAACAGCTTTCAGGGCTGCCACCTTCCGTGTGGTACAAGGAGCCGGATGTGTGCCTTTCTGGAAACAGGCCCTGCCGAGGACGAGAGCCATGAGATGTTCCTCCTCTGGGCAAGCCCCGGTCCTGAATCCTGTTGTGCCTGTGAATAGGCTGCAGGGGGACGGTGAAGACCAGCAACAGCTTTCAGGGCTGCCACCTTCCGTGTGGGACAAGGAGCCGGACGTGTGCCTTTTCGGAAACAGGCTCTGCCGAGGACGAGAGCCATGAGATGTTCCTCCTCTGGGCAAGCCCGCGTCCAAATCCTGTTGTGCCTGTGAATAGGCTGCAGGGGGACGGTGAAGACCAGCAACAGCTTTCAGGGCTGCCACCTTCCGTGTGGGACAAGGAGCCGGATGTGTGCCTTTCTGGAAACAGGCCCTGCCGAGGACGAGAGCCATGAGATGTTCCTCCTCTGGGCAAGCCCCGGTCCTGAATCCTGTTGTGCCTGTGAATAGGCTGCAGGGGGACGGTGAAGACCAGCAACAGCTTTCAGGGCTGCCACCTTCCGTGTGGGACAAGGAGCCGGACGTGTGCCTTTTCGGAATCAGGCCGTGCCGAGGACGAGAGCCATGAGATGTTCCTCCTCTGGGCAAGCCCGGGTCCTGAATCCTGTTGTGCCTGTGAATAGGCTGCAGGGGGACGGTGAAGACCAGCAACAGCTTTCAGGGCTGCCACCTTCCGTGTGGGACAAGGAGCCGGACGTGTGCCTTTTCGGAATCAGGCTCTGCCGAGGACAAGAGCCATGAGATGTTCCTCCTCTGGGCAAGCCCGCGTCCAAATCCTGTTGTGCCTGTGAATAGGCTGCAGGGGGACGGTGAAGACCAGCAACAGCTTTCAGGGCTGCCACCTTCCGTGTGGGACAAGGGGCCGGATGTGTGCCTTTCTGGAAACAGGCCCTGCCGAGGACGAGAGCCATGAGATGTTCCTCCTCTGGGCAAGCCCCGGTCCTGAATCCTGTTGTGCCTGTGAATAGGCTGCAGGGGGACGGTGAAGACCAGCAACATCTTTCAGGGCTGCCACCTTCCGTGTGGGACAAGGAGCCGGATGTGTGCCTTTTCGGAAACAGGCCCTGCCGAGGACGAGAGCCATGAGATGTTCCTCCTCTGGGCAAGCCCCGGTCCTGAATCCTGTTGTGCCTGTGAATAGGCTGCAGGGGGACGGTGAAGACCAGCAACAGCTTTCAGGGCTGCCACCTTCCGTGTGGGACAAGGAGCCGGACGTGTGCCTTTTCGGAATCAGGCTCTGACGAGGACAAGAGCCATGAGATGTTCCTCCTCTGGGCAAGCCCGCGTCCAAATCCTGTTGTGCCTGTGAATAGGCTGCAGGGGGACGGTGAAGACCAGCAACAGCTTTCAGGGCTGCCACCTTCCGTGTGGGACAAGGAGCCGGATGTGTGCCTTTCTGGAAACAGGCCCTGCCGAGGACGAGAGCCATGAGATGTTCCTCCTCTGGGCAAGCCCCGGTCCTGAATCCTGTTGTGCCTGTGAATAGGCTGCAGGGGGACGGTGAAGACCAGCAACAGCTTTCAGGGCTGCCACCTTCCGTGTGGGACAAGGAGCCGGACGTGTGCCTTTTCGGAATCAGGCCGTGCCGAGGACGAGAGCCATGAGATGTTCCTCCTCTGGGCAAGCCCGCGTCCAAATCCTGTTGTGCCTGTGAATAGGCTGCAGGGGGACGGTGAAGACCAGCAACAGCTTTCAGGGCTGCCACCTTCCGTGTGGGACAAGGAGCCGGATGTGTGCCTTTCTGGAAACAGGCCCTGCCGAGGACGAGAGCCATGAGATGTTCCTCCTCTGGGCAAGCCCCGGTCCTGAATCCTGTTGTGCCTGTGAATAGGCTGCAGGGGGACGGTGAAGACCAGCAACACCTTTCAGGGCTGCCACCTTCCGTGTGGGACAAGGAGCCGGACGTGTGCCTTTTCGGAATCAGGCTCTGCCGAGGACGAGAGCCATGAGATGTTCCTCCTCTGGGCAAGCCCGGGTCCTGAATCCTGTTGTGCCTGTGAATAGGCTGCAGGGGGACGGTGAAGACCAGCAACAGCTTTCAGGGCTGCCACCTTCCGTGTGGGACAAGGAGCCGGACGTGTGCCTTTTCGGAATCAGGCTCTGCCGAGGACAAGAGCCATGAGATGTTCCTCCTCTGGGCAAGCCCGCGTCCAAATCCTGTTGTGCCTGTGAATAGGCTGCAGGGGGACGGTGAAGACCAGCAACAGCTTTCAGGGCTGCCACCTTCCGTGTGGGACAAGGGGCCGGATGTGTGCCTTTCTGGAAACAGGCCCTGCCGAGGACGAGAGCCATGAGATGTTCCTCCTCTGGGCAAGCCCCGGTCCTGAATCCTGTTGTGCCTGTGAATAGGCTGCAGGGGGACGGTGAAGACCAGCAACAGCTTTCAGGGCTGCCACCTTCCGTGTGGGACAAGGAGCCGGACGTGTGCCTTTCTGGATACAGGCCCTGCCGAGGACGAGAGCCATGAGATGTTCCTCCTCTGGGCAAGCCCGGGTCCTGAATCCTGTTGTGCCTGTGAATAGGCTGCAGGGGGACGGTGAAGACCAGCAACAGCTTTCAGGGCTGCCACCTTCCGTGTGGGACAAGGAGCCGGACGTGTGCCTTTTCGGAATCAGGCTCTGCCGAGGACAAGAGCCATGAGATGTTCCTCCTCTGGGCAAGCCCGCGTCCAAATCCTGTTGTGCCTGTGAATAGGCTGCAGGGGGACGGTGAAGACCAGCAACAGCTTTCAGGGCTGCCACCTTCCGTGTGGTACAAGGAGCCGGATGTGTGCCTTTCTGGAAACAGGCCCTGCCGAGGACGAGAGCCATGAGATGTTCCTCCTCTGGGCAAGCCCCGGTCCTGAATCCTGTTGTGCCTGTGAATAGGCTGCAGGGGGACGGTGAAGACCAGCAACAGCTTTCAGGGCTGCCACCTTCCGTGTGGGACAAGGAGCCGGACGTGTGCCTTTTCGGAATCAGGCCGTGCCGAGGACGAGAGCCATGAGATGTTCCTCCTCTGGGCAAGCCCGGGTCCTGAATCCTGTTGTGCCTGTGAATAGGCTGCAGGGGGACGGTGAAGACCAGCAACAGCTTTCAGGGCTGCCACCTTCCGTGTGGGACAAGGAGCCGGACGTGTGCCTTTTCGGAATCAGGCTCTGCCGAGGACGAGAGCCATGAGATGTTCCTCCTCTGGGCAAGCCCGCGTCCAAATCCTGTTGTGCCTGTGAATAGGCTGCAGGGGGACGGTGAAGACCAGCAACAGCTTTCAGGGCTGCCACCTTCCGTGTGGGACAAGGAGCCGGATGTGTGCCTTTTCGGAAACAGGCCCTGCCGAGGACGAGAGCCATGAGATGTTCCTCCTCTGGGCAAGCCCGGGTCCTGAATCCTGTTGTGCCTGTGAATAGGCTGCAGGGGGACGGTGAAGACCAGCAACAGCTTTCAGGGCTGCCACCTTCCGTGTGGGACAAGGAGCCGGACGTGTGCCTTTTCGGAATCAGGCTCTGCCGAGGACAAGAGCCATGAGATGTTCCTCCTCTGGGCAAGCCCGCGTCCAAATCCTGTTGTGCCTGTGAATAGGCTGCAGGGGGACGGTGAAGACCAGCAACAGCTTTCAGGGCTGCCACCTTCCGTGTGGGACAAGGAGCCGGATGTGTGCCTTTCTGGAAACAGGCCATGCCGAGGACGAGAGCCATGAGATGTTCCTCCTCTGGGCAAGCCCCGGTCCTGAATCCTGTTGTGCCTGTGAATAGGCTGCAGGGGGACGGTGAAGACCAGCAACAGCTTTCAGGGCTGCCACCTTCCGTGTGGGACAAGGAGCCGGACGTGTGCCTTTTTGGAATCAGGCCGTGCCGAGGACGAGAGCCATGAGATGTTCCTACTCTGGGCAAGCCCGCGTCCAAATCCTGTTGTGCCTGTGAATAGGCTGCAGGGGACGGTGAAGACCAGCAACAGCTTTCAGGGCTGCCACCTTCCGTGTGGTACAAGGAGCCGGATGTGTGCCTTTCTGGAAACAGGCCCTGCCGAGGACGAGAGCCATGAGATGTTCCTCCTCTGGGCAAGCCCCGGTCCTGAATCCTGTTGTGCCTGTGAATAGGCTGCAGGGGGACGGTGAAGACCAGCAACAGCTTTCAGGGCTGCCACCTTCCGTGTGGGACAAGGAGCCGGACGTGTGCCTTTTCGGAAACAGGCTCTGCCGAGGACGAGAGCCATGAGATGTTCCTCCTCTGGGCAAGCCCGCGTCCAAATCCTGTTGTGCCTGTGAATAGGCTGCAGGGGGACGGTGAAGACCAGCAACAGCTTTCAGGGCTGCCACCTTCCGTGTGGGACAAGGAGCCGGATGTGTGCCTTTCTGGAAACAGGCCCTGCCGAGGACGAGAGCCATGAGATGTTCCTCCTCTGGGCAAGCCCCGGTCCTGAATCCTGTTGTGCCTGTGAATAGGCTGCAGGGGGACGGTGAAGACCAGCAACAGCTTTCAGGGCTGCCACCTTCCGTGTGGGACAAGGAGCCGGACGTGTGCCTTTTCGGAATCAGGCCGTGCCGAGGACGAGAGCCATGAGATGTTCCTCCTCTGGGCAAGCCCGGGTCCTGAATCCTGTTGTGCCTGTGAATAGGCTGCAGGGGGACGGTGAAGACCAGCAACAGCTTTCAGGGCTGCCACCTTCCGTGTGGGACAAGGAGCCGGACGTGTGCCTTTTCGGAATCAGGCTCTGCCGAGGACAAGAGCCATGAGATGTTCCTCCTCTGGGCAAGCCCGCGTCCAAATCCTGTTGTGCCTGTGAATAGGCTGCAGGGGGACGGTGAAGACCAGCAACAGCTTTCAGGGCTGCCACCTTCCGTGTGGGACAAGGGGCCGGATGTGTGCCTTTCTGGAAACAGGCCCTGCCGAGGACGAGAGCCATGAGATGTTCCTCCTCTGGGCAAGCCCCGGTCCTGAATCCTGTTGTGCCTGTGAATAGGCTGCAGGGGGACGGTGAAGACCAGCAACATCTTTCAGGGCTGCCACCTTCCGTGTGGGACAAGGAGCCGGATGTGTGCCTTTTCGGAAACAGGCCCTGCCGAGGACGAGAGCCATGAGATGTTCCTCCTCTGGGCAAGCCCCGGTCCTGAATCCTGTTGTGCCTGTGAATAGGCTGCAGGGGGACGGTGAAGACCAGCAACAGCTTTCAGGGCTGCCACCTTCCGTGTGGGACAAGGAGCCGGACGTGTGCCTTTTCGGAATCAGGCTCTGACGAGGACAAGAGCCATGAGATGTTCCTCCTCTGGGCAAGCCCGCGTCCAAATCCTGTTGTGCCTGTGAATAGGCTGCAGGGGGACGGTGAAGACCAGCAACAGCTTTCAGGGCTGCCACCTTCCGTGTGGGACAAGGAGCCGGATGTGTGCCTTTCTGGAAACAGGCCCTGCCGAGGACGAGAGCCATGAGATGTTCCTCCTCTGGGCAAGCCCCGGTCCTGAATCCTGTTGTGCCTGTGAATAGGCTGCAGGGGGACGGTGAAGACCAGCAACAGCTTTCAGGGCTGCCACCTTCCGTGTGGGACAAGGAGCCGGACGTGTGCCTTTTCGGAATCAGGCCGTGCCGAGGACGAGAGCCATGAGATGTTCCTCCTCTGGGCAAGCCCGCGTCCAAATCCTGTTGTGCCTGTGAATAGGCTGCAGGGGGACGGTGAAGACCAGCAACAGCTTTCAGGGCTGCCACCTTCCGTGTGGGACAAGGAGCCGGATGTGTGCCTTTCTGGAAACAGGCCCTGCCGAGGACGAGAGCCATGAGATGTTCCTCCTCTGGGCAAGCCCCGGTCCTGAATCCTGTGGTGCCTGTGAATAGGCTGCAGGGGGACGGTGAAGACCAGCAACACCTTTCAGGGCTGCCACCTTCCGTGTGGGACAAGGAGCCGGACGTGTGCCTTTTCGGAATCAGGCTCTGCCGAGGACGAGAGCCATGAGATGTTCCTCCTCTGGGCAAGCCCGGGTCCTGAATCCTGTTGTGCCTGTGAATAGGCTGCAGGGGGACGGTGAAGACCAGCAACAGCTTTCAGGGCTGCCACCTTCCGTTGGGACAAGGAGCCGGATGTGTGCCTTTTCGGAAACAGGCTCTGCCGAGGACGAGAGCCATGAGATGTTCCTCCTCTGGGCAAGCCCGCGTCCAAATCCTGTTGTGCCTGTGAATAGGCTGCAGGGGGACGGTGAAGACCAGCAACAGCTTTCACGGCTGCCACATTCCGTGTGTGACAAGGAGCCGGACGTGTCCGTTTTCGGAAACAGGCTCTGACGAGGACGAGAGCCATGAGATGTTCCACCTCAGGGCAAGCCCGGGTCCTGAATCCTGTTGTGCCTGTGAATAGGCTGCAGGGGGATGGTGAAGACCAGCAACAGCTTTCAGGGCTGCCACCTTCCGTGTGGGACAAGGAGCCGGACTTGTCTTTCTGAATACAGGCCCTGCCGAGGACGAGAGCCATGAGATGTTCCTCCTCTGGGCATGCCCGGGTCCTGAATCCTGTTGTGCCTGTGAATAGGCTGCAGGGGGACGGTGAAGACCAGCAACAGCTTTCAGGGCTGCCACCTTCCGTGTGGGACAAGGAGCCGGACGTGTGCCTTTTCGGAATCAGGCTCTGCCGAGGACGAGAGCCATGAGATGTTCCTCCTCTGGGCAAGCCCGCGTCCAAATCCTGTTGTGCCTGTGAATAGGCTGCAGGGGGACGGTGAAGACCAGCAACAGCTTTCAGGGCTGCCACCTTCCATGTGGGACAAGGAGCCGGATGTGTGCCTTTCTGGAAACAGGCCCTGCCGAGGACGAGAGCCATGAGATGTTCCTCCTCTGGGCAAGCCCCGGTCCTGAATCCTGTTGTGCCTGTGAATAGGCTGCAGGGGGACGGTGAAGACCAGCAACACCTTTCAGGGCTGCCACCTTCCGTGTGGGACAAGGAGCCGGACGTGTGCCTTTTCGGAATCAGGCTCTGCCGAGGACGAGAGCCATGAGATGTTCCTCCTCTGGGCAAGCCCGGGTCCTGAATCCTGTTGTGCCTGTGAATAGGCTGCAGGGGGACGGTGAAGACCAGCAACAGCTTTCAGGGCTGCCACCTTCCGTGTGGTACAAGGAGCCGGATGTGTGCCTTTTCGGAATCAGGCTCTGCCGAGGACAAGAGCCATGAGATGTTCCTCCTCTGGGCAAGCCCGCGTCCAAATCCTGTTGTGCCTGTGAATAGGCTGCAGGGGGACGGTGAAGACCAGCAACAGCTTTCAGGGCTGCCACCTTCCGTGTGGGACAAGGAGCCGGATGTGTGCCTTTCTGGAAACAGGCCCTGCCGAGGACGAGAGCCATGAGATGTTCCTCCTCTGGGCAAGCCCCGGTCCTGAATCCTGTTGTGCCTGTGAATAGGCTGCAGGGGAACGGTGAAGACCAGCAACAGCTTTCAGGGCTGCCACCTTCCGTGTGGGACAAGGAGCCGGACGTGTGCCTTTTCGGAATCAGGCCGTGCCGAGGACGAGAGCCATGAGATGTTCCTCCTCTGGGCAAGCCCGGGTCCTGAATCCTGTTGTGCCTGTGAATACGCTGCAGGGGGACGGTGAAGACCAGCAACAGCTTTCAGGGCTGCCACCTTCCGTGTGGGACAAGGAGCCGGACGTGTGCCTTTTCGGAATCAGGCTCTGCCGAGGACAAGAGCCATGAGATGTTCCTCCTCTGGGCAAGCCCGCGTCCAAATCCTGTTGTGCCTGTGAATAGGCTGCAGGGGGACGGTGAAGACCAGCAACAGCTTTCAGGGCTGCCACCTTCCGTGTGGGACAAGGAGCCGGATGTGTGCCTTTCTGGAAACAGGCCCTGCCGAGGACGAGAGCCATGAGATGTTCCTCCTCTGGGCAAGCCCCGGTCCTGAATCCTGTGGTGCCTGTGAATAGGCTGCAGGGGGACGGTGAAGACCAGCAACAGCTTTCAGGGCTGCCACCTTCCGTGTGGGACAAGGAGCCGGACGTGTGCCTTTTCGGAATCAGGCTCTGCCGAGGACGAGAGCCATTAGATGTTCCTCCTCTGGGCAAGCCCGGGTCCCAGATCCTGTTGTGCCTGTGAATAGGCTGCAGGGGGACGGTGAAGACCAGCAACAGCTTTCAGGGCTGCCACCTTCCGTTGGGACAAGGAGCCGGATGTGTGCCTTTTCAGAAACAGGCTCTGCCGAGGACGAGAGCCATGAGATGTTCCTCCTCTGGGCAAGCCCGCGTCCAAATCCTGTTGTGCCTGTGAATAGGCTGCAGGGGGACGGTGAAGACCAGCAACAGCTTTCACGGCTGCCACATTCCGTGTGTGACAAGGAGCCGGACGTGTCCGTTTTCGGAAACAGGCTCTGACGAGGACGAGAGCCATGAGATGTTCCACCTCTGGGCAAGCCCGGGTCCTGAATCCTGTTGTGCCTGTGAATAGGCTGCAGGGGGATGGTGAAGACCAGCAACAGCTTTCAGGGCTGCCACCTTCCGTGTGGGACAAGGAGCCGGACTTGTCTTTCTGAATACAGGCCCTGCCGAGGACGAGAGCCATGAGATGTTCCTCCTCTGGGCAAGCCCGGGTCCTGAATCCTGTTGTGCCTGTGAATAGGCTGCAGGGGGACGGTGAAGACCAGCAACAGCTTTCAGGGCTGCCACCTTCCGTGTGGGACAAGGAGCCGGACGTGTGCCTTTTCGGAATCAGGCTCTGCCGAGGACGAGAGCCATGAGATGTTCCTCCTCTGGGCAAGCCCGCGTCCAAATCCTGTTGTGCCTGTGAATAGGCTGCAGGGGGACGGTGAAGACCAGCAACAGCTTTCAGGGCTGCCACCTTCCGTGTGGGACAAGGATCCGGATGTGTGCCTTTCTGGAAACAGGCCCTGCCGAGGACGAGAGCCATGAGATGTTCCTCCTCTGGGCAAGCCCCGGTCCTGAATCCTGTTGTGCCTGTGAATAGGCTGCAGGGGGACGGTGAAGACCAGCAACAGCTTTCAGGGCTGCCACCTTCCGTGTGGGACAAGGAGCCGGACGTGTGCCTTTTCGGAATCAGGCCGTGCCGAGGACGAGAGCCATGAGATGTTCCTCCTCTGGGCAAGCCCGCGTCCAAATCCTGTTGTGCCTGTGAATAGGCTGCAGGGGGACGGTGAAGACCAGCAACAGCTTTCAGGGCTGCCACCTTCCGTGTGGTACAAGGAGCCGGATGTGTGCCTTTTCGGAATCAGGCTCTGCCGAGGACAAGAGCCATGAGATGTTCCTCCTCTGGGCAAGCCCGCGTCCAAATCCTGTTGTGCCTGTGAATAGGCTGCAGGGGGACGGTGAAGACCAGCAACAGCTTTCAGGGCTGCCACCTTCCGTGTGGGACAAGGAGCCGGATGTGTGCCTTTCTGGAAACAGGCCCTGCCGAGGACGAGAGCCATGAGATGTTCCTCCTCTGGGCAAGCCCCGGTCCTGAATCCTGTTGTGCCTGTGAATAGGCTGCAGGGGAACGGTGAAGACCAGCAACAGCTTTCAGGGCTGCCACCTTCCGTGTGGGACAAGGAGCCGGACGTGTGCCTTTTCGGAATCAGGCCGTGCCGAGGACGAGAGCCATGAGATGTTCCTCCTCTGGGCAAGCCCGGGTCCTGAATCCTGTTGTGCCTGTGAATACGCTGCAGGGGGACGGTGAAGACCAGCAACAGCTTTCAGGGCTGCCACCTTCCGTGTGGGACAAGGAGCCGGACGTGTGCCTTTTCGGAATCAGGCTCTGCCGAGGACAAGAGCCATGAGATGTTCCTCCTCTGGGCAAGCCCGCGTCCAAATCCTGTTGTGCCTGTGAATAGGCTGCAGGGGGACGGTGAAGACCAGCAACAGCTTTCAGGGCTGCCACCTTCCGTGTGGGACAAGGAGCCGGATGTGTGCCTTTCTGGAAACAGGCCCTGCCGAGGACGAGAGCCATGAGATGTTCCTCCTCTGGGCAAGCCCCGGTCCTGAATCCTGTGGTGCCTGTGAATAGGCTGCAGGGGGACGGTGAAGACCAGCAACAGCTTTCAGGGCTGCCACCTTCCGTGTGGGACAAGGAGCCGGACGTGTGCCTTTTCGGAATCAGGCTCTGCCGAGGACGAGAGCCATTAGATGTTCCTCCTCTGGGCAAGCCCGGGTCCCAGATCCTGTTGTGCCTGTGAATAGGCTGCAGGGGGACGGTGAAGACCAGCAACAGCTTTCAGGGCTGCCACCTTCCGTTGGGACAAGGAGCCGGATGTGTGCCTTTTCAGAAACAGGCTCTGCCGAGGACGAGAGCCATGAGATGTTCCTCCTCTGGGCAAGCCCGCGTCCAAATCCTGTTGTGCCTGTGAATAGGCTGCAGGGGGACGGTGAAGACCAGCAACAGCTTTCACGGCTGCCACATTCCGTGTGTGACAAGGAGCCGGACGTGTCCGTTTTCGGAAACAGGCTCTGACGAGGACGAGAGCCATGAGATGTTCCACCTCTGGGCAAGCCCGGGTCCTGAATCCTGTTGTGCCTGTGAATAGGCTGCAGGGGGATGGTGAAGACCAGCAACAGCTTTCAGGGCTGCCACCTTCCGTGTGGGACAAGGAGCCGGACTTGTCTTTCTGAATACAGGCCCTGCCGAGGACGAGAGCCATGAGATGTTCCTCCTCTGGGCAAGCCCGGGTCCTGAATCCTGTTGTGCCTGTGAATAGGCTGCAGGGGGACGGTGAAGACCAGCAACAGCTTTCAGGGCTGCCACCTTCCGTGTGGGACAAGGAGCCGGACGTGTGCCTTTTCGGAATCAGGCTCTGCCGAGGACGAGAGCCATGAGATGTTCCTCCTCTGGGCAAGCCCGCGTCCAAATCCTGTTGTGCCTGTGAATAGGCTGCAGGGGGACGGTGAAGACCAGCAACAGCTTTCAGGGCTGCCACCTTCCGTGTGGGACAAGGATCCGGATGTGTGCCTTTCTGGAAACAGGCCCTGCCGAGGACGAGAGCCATGAGATGTTCCTCCTCTGGGCAAGCCCCGGTCCTGAATCCTGTTGTGCCTGTGAATAGGCTGCAGGGGGACGGTGAAGACCAGCAACAGCTTTCAGGGCTGCCACCTTCCGTGTGGGACAAGGAGCCGGACGTGTGCCTTTTCGGAATCAGGCCGTGCCGAGCACGAGAGCCATGAGATGTTCCTCCTCTGGGCAAGCCCGCGTCCAAATCCTGTTGTGCCTGTGAATAGGCTGCAGGGGGACGGTGAAGACCAGCAACAGCTTTCAGGGCTGCCACCTTCCGTGTGGTACAAGGAGCCGGATGTGTGCCTTTCTGGAAACAGGCCCTGCCGAGGACGAGAGCCATGAGATGTTCCTCCTCTGGGCAAGCCCCGGTCCTGAATCCTGTTGTGCCTGTGAATAGGCTGCAGGGGGACGGTGAAGACCAGCAACACCTTTCAGGGCTGCCACCTTCCGTGTGGGACAAGGAGCCGGACGTGTGCCTTTTCGGAATCAGGCTCTGCCGAGGACGAGAGCCATGAGATGTTCCTCCTCTGGGCAAGCCCCGGTCCTGAATCCTGTTGTGCCTGTGAATAGGCTGCAGGGGGACGGTGAAGACCAGCAACAGCTTTCAGGGCTGCCACCTTCCGTGTGGTACAAGGAGCCGGATGTGTGCCTTTTCGGAATCAGGCTCTGCCGAGGACAAGAGCCATGAGATGTTCCTCCTCTGGGCAAGCCCGCGTCCAAATCCTGTTGTGCCTGTGAATAGGCTGCAGGGGGACGGTGAAGACCAGCAACAGCTTTCAGGGCTGCCACCTTCCGTGTGGGACAAGGAGCCGGATGTGTGCCTTTCTGGAAACAGGCCCTGCCGAGGACGAGAGCCATGAGATGTTCCTCCTCTGGGCAAGCCCCGGTCCTGAATCCTGTTGTGCCTGTGAATAGGCTGCAGGGGAACGGTGAAGACCAGCAACAGCTTTCAGGGCTGCCACCTTCCGTGTGGGACAAGGAGCCGGACGTGTGCCTTTTCGGAATCAGGCCGTGCCGAGGACGAGAGCCATGAGATGTTCCTCCTCTGGGCAAGCCCGGGTCCTGAATCCTGTTGTGCCTGTGAATACGCTGCAGGGGGACGGTGAAGACCAGCAACAGCTTTCAGGGCTGCCACCTTCCGTGTGGGACAAGGAGCCGGACGTGTGCCTTTTCGGAATCAGGCTCTGCCGAGGACAAGAGCCATGAGATGTTCCTCCTCTGGGCAAGCCCGCGTCCAAATCCTGTTGTGCCTGTGAATAGGCTGCAGGGGGACGGTGAAGACCAGCAACAGCTTTCAGGGCTGCCACCTTCCGTGTGGGACAAGGAGCCGGATGTGTGCCTTTCTGGAAACAGGCCCTGCCGAGGACGAGAGCCATGAGATGTTCCTCCTCTGGGCAAGCCCCGGTCCTGAATCCTGTGGTGCCTGTGAATAGGCTGCAGGGGGACGGTGAAGACCAGCAACAGCTTTCAGGGCTGCCACCTTCCGTGTGGGACAAGGAGCCGGACGTGTGCCTTTTCGGAATCAGGCTCTGCCGAGGACGAGAGCCATTAGATGTTCCTCCTCTGGGCAAGCCCGGGTCCCAGATCCTGTTGTGCCTGTGAATAGGCTGCAGGGGGACGGTGAAGACCAGCAACAGCTTTCAGGGCTGCCACCTTCCGTTGGGACAAGGAGCCGGATGTGTGCCTTTTCAGAAACAGGCTCTGCCGAGGACGAGAGCCATGAGATGTTCCTCCTCTGGGCAAGCCCGCGTCCAAATCCTGTTGTGCCTGTGAATAGGCTGCAGGGGGACGGTGAAGACCAGCAACAGCTTTCACGGCTGCCACATTCCGTGTGTGACAAGGAGCCGGACGTGTCCGTTTTCGGAAACAGGCTCTGACGAGGACGAGAGCCATGAGATGTTCCACCTCTGGGCAAGCCCGGGTCCTGAATCCTGTTGTGCCTGTGAATAGGCTGCAGGGGGATGGTGAAGACCAGCAACAGCTTTCAGGGCTGCCACCTTCCGTGTGGGACAAGGAGCCGGACTTGTCTTTCTGAATACAGGCCCTGCCGAGGACGAGAGCCATGAGATGTTCCTCCTCTGGGCAAGCCCGGGTCCTGAATCCTGTTGTGCCTGTGAATAGGCTGCAGGGGGACGGTGAAGACCAGCAACAGCTTTCAGGGCTGCCACCTTCCGTGTGGGACAAGGAGCCGGACGTGTGCCTTTTCGGAATCAGGCTCTGCCGAGGACGAGAGCCATGAGATGTTCCTCCTCTGGGCAAGCCCGCGTCCAAATCCGGTTGTGCCTGTGAATAGGCTGCAGGGGGACGGTGAAGACCAGCAACAGCTTTCAGGGCTGCCACCTTCCGTGTGGGACAAGGATCCGGATGTGTGCCTTTCTGGAAACAGGCCCTGCCGAGGACGAGAGCCATGAGATGTTCCTCCTCTGGGCAAGCCCCGGTCCTGAATCCTGTTGTGCCTGTGAATAGGCTGCAGGGGGACGGTGAAGACCAGCAACAGCTTTCAGGGCTGCCACCTTCCGTGTGGGACAAGGAGCCGGACGTGTGCCTTTTCGGAATCAGGCCGTGCCGAGGACGAGAGCCATGAGATGTTCCTCCTCTGGGCAAGCCCGCGTCCAAATCCTGTTGTGCCTGTGAATAGGCTGCAGGGGGACGGTGAAGACCAGCAACAGCTTTCAGGGCTGCCACCTTCCGTGTGGTACAAGGAGCCGGATGTGTGCCTTTCTGGAAACAGGCCCTGCCGAGGACGAGAGCCATGAGATGTTCCTCCTCTGGGCAAGCCCCGGTCCTGAATCCTGTTGTGCCTGTGAATAGGCTGCAGGGGGACGGTGAAGACCAGCAACACCTTTCAGGGCTGCCACCTTCCGTGTGGGACAAGGAGCCGGACGTGTGCCTTTTCGGAATCAGGCTCTGCCGAGGACGAGAGCCATGAGATGTTCCTCCTCTGGGCAAGCCCCGGTCCTGAATCCTGTTGTGCCTGTGAATAGGCTGCAGGGGGACGGTGAAGACCAGCAACAGCTTTCAGGGCTGCCACCTTCCGTGTGGTACAAGGAGCCGGATGTGTGCCTTTTCGGAATCAGGCTCTGCCGAGGACAAGAGCCATGAGATGTTCCTCCTCTGGGCAAGCCCGCGTCCAAATCCTGTTGTGCCTGTGAATAGGCTGCAGGGGGACGGTGAAGACCAGCAACAGCTTTCAGGGCTGCCACCTTCCGTGTGGGACAAGGAGCCGGATGTGTGCCTTTCTGGAAACAGGCCCTGCCGAGGACGAGAGCCATGAGATGTTCCTCCTCTGGGCAAGCCCCGGTCCTGAATCCTGTTGTGCCTGTGAATAGGCTGCAGGGGAACGGTGAAGACCAGCAACAGCTTTCAGGGCTGCCACCTTCCGTGTGGGACAAGGAGCCGGACGTGTGCCTTTTCGGAATCAGGCCGTGCCGAGGACGAGAGCCATGAGATGTTCCTCCTCTGGGCAAGCCCGGGTCCTGAATCCTGTTGTGCCTGTGAATACGCTGCAGGGGGACGGTGAAGACCAGCAACAGCTTTCAGGGCTGCCACCTTCCGTGTGGGACAAGGAGCCGGACGTGTGCCTTTTCGGAATCAGGCTCTGCCGAGGACAAGAGCCATGAGATGTTCCTCCTCTGGGCAAGCCCGCGTCCAAATCCTGTTGTGCCTGTGAATAGGCTGCAGGGGGACGGTGAAGACCAGCAACAGCTTTCAGGGCTGCCACCTTCCGTGTGGGACAAGGAGCCGGATGTGTGCCTTTCTGGAAACAGGCCCTGCCGAGGACGAGAGCCATGAGATGTTCCTCCTCTGGGCAAGCCCCGGTCCTGAATCCTGTGGTGCCTGTGAATAGGCTGCAGGGGGACGGTGAAGACCAGCAACAGCTTTCAGGGCTGCCACCTTCCGTGTGGGACAAGGAGCCGGACGTGTGCCTTTTCGGAATCAGGCTCTGCCGAGGACGAGAGCCATTAGATGTTCCTCCTCTGGGCAAGCCCGGGTCCCAGATCCTGTTGTGCCTGTGAATAGGCTGCAGGGGGACGGTGAAGACCAGCAACAGCTTTCAGGGCTGCCACCTTCCGTTGGGACAAGGAGCCGGATGTGTGCCTTTTCGGAAACAGGCTCTGCCGAGGACGAGAGCCATGAGATGTTCCTCCTCTGGGCAAGCCCGCGTCCAAATCCTGTTGTGCCTGTGAATAGGCTGCAGGGGGACGGTGAAGACCAGCAACAGCTTTCACGGCTGCCACATTCCGTGTGTGACAAGGAGCCGGACGTGTCCGTTTTCGGAAACAGGCTCTGACGAGGACGAGAGCCATGAGATGTTCCACCTCTGGGCAAGCCCGGGTCCTGAATCCTGTTGTGCCTGTGAATAGGCTGCAGGGGGATGGTGAAGACCAGCAACAGCTTTCAGGGCTGCCACCTTCCGTGTGGGACAAGGATCCGGATGTGTGCCTTTCTGGAAACAGGCCCTGCCGAGGACGAGAGCCATGAGATGTTCCTCCTCTGGGCAAGCCCCGGTCCTGAATCCTGTTGTGCCTGTGAATAGGCTGCAGGGGGACGGTGAAGACCAGCAACAGCTTTCAGGGCTGCCACCTTCTGTGTGGGACAAGGAGCCGGACGTGTGCCTTTTCGGAATCAGGCCGTGCCGAGGACGAGAGCCATGAGATGTTCCTCCTCTGGGCAAGCCCGCGTCCAAATCCTGTTGTGCCTGTGAATAGGCTGCAGGGGGACGGTGAAGACCAGCAACAGCTTTCAGGGCTGCCACCTTCCGTGTGGTACAAGGAGCCGGATGTGTGCCTTTCTGGAAACAGGCCCTGCCGAGGACGAGAGCCATGAGATGTTCCTCCTCTGGGCAAGCCCCGGTCCTGAATCCTGTTGTGCCTGTGAATAGGCTGCAGGGGGACGGTGAAGACCAGCAACACCTTTCAGGGCTGCCACCTTCCGTGTGGGACAAGGAGCCGGACGTGTGCCTTTTCGGAATCAGGCTCTGCCGAGGACAAGAGCCATGAGATGTTCCTCCTCTGGGCAAGCCCGCGTCCAAATCCTGTTGTGCCTGTGAATAGGCTGCAGGGGGACGGTGAAGACCAGCAACAGCTTTCAGGGCTGCCACCTTCCGTGTGGGACAAGGAGCCGGATGTGTGCCTTTCTGGAAACAGGCCATGCCGAGGACGAGAGCCATGAGATGTTCCTCCTCTGGGCAAGCCCCGGTCCTGAATCCTGTTGTGCCTGTGAATAGGCTGCAGGGGGACGGTGAAGACCAGCAACAGCTTTCAGGGCTGCCACCTTCCGTGTGGGACAAGGAGCCGGACGTGTGCCTTTTTGGAATCAGGCCGTGCCGAGGACGAGAGCCATGAGATGTTCCTACTCTGGGCAAGCCCGCGTCCAAATCCTGTTGTGCCTGTGAATAGGCTGCAGGGGACGGTGAAGACCAGCAACAGCTTTCAGGGCTGCCACCTTCCGTGTGGTACAAGGAGCCGGATGTGTGCCTTTCTGGAAACAGGCCCTGCCGAGGACGAGAGCCATGAGATGTTCCTCCTCTGGGCAAGCCCCGGTCCTGAATCCTGTTGTGCCTGTGAATAGGCTGCAGGGGGACGGTGAAGACCAGCAACAGCTTTCAGGGCTGCCACCTTCCGTGTGGGACAAGGAGCCGGACGTGTGCCTTTTCGGAAACAGGCTCTGCCGAGGACGAGAGCCATGAGATGTTCCTCCTCTGGGCAAGCCCGCGTCCAAATCCTGTTGTGCCTGTGAATAGGCCGCAGGGGGACGGTGAAGACCAGCAACAGCTTTCAGGGCTGCCACCTTCCGTGTGGGACAAGGAGCCGGATGTGTGCCTTTATGGAAACAGGCCCTGCCGAGGACGAGAGCCATGAGATGTTCCTCCTCTGGGCAAGCCCCGGTCCTGAATCCTGTTGTGCCTGTGAATAGGCTGCAGGGGGACGGTGAAGACCAGCAACAGCTTTCAGGGCTGCCACCTTCCGTGTGGGACAAGGAGCCGGACGTGTGCCTTTTCGGAATCAGGCCGTGCCGAGGACGAGAGCCATGAGATGTTCCTCCTCTGGGCAAGCCCGGGTCCTGAATCCTGTTGTGCCTGTGAATAGGCTGCAGGGGGACGGTGAAGACCAGCAACAGCTTTCAGGGCTGCCACCTTCCGTGTGGGACAAGGAGCCGGACGTGTGCCTTTTCGGAATCAGGCTCTGCCGAGGACAAGAGCCATGAGATGTTCCTCCTCTGGGCAAGCCCGCGTCCAAATCCTGTTGTGCCTGTGAATAGGCTGCAGGGGGACGGTGAAGACCAGCAACAGCTTTCAGGGCTGCCACCTTCCGTGTGGGACAAGGGGCCGGATGTGTGCCTTTCTGGAAACAGGCCCTGCCGAGGACGAGAGCCATGAGATGTTCCTCCTCTGGGCAAGCCCCGGTCCTGAATCCTGTTGTGCCTGTGAATAGGCTGCAGGGGGACGGTGAAGACCAGCAACATCTTTCAGGGCTGCCACCTTCCGTGTGGGACAAGGAGCCGGATGTGTGCCTTTTCGGAAACAGGCCCTGCCGAGGACGAGAGCCATGAGATGTTCCTCCTCTGGGCAAGCCCCGGTCCTGAATCCTGTTGTGCCTGTGAATAGGCTGCAGGGGGACGGTGAAGACCAGCAACAGCTTTCAGGGCTGCCACCTTCCGTGTGGGACAAGGAGCCGGACGTGTGCCTTTTCGGAATCAGGCTCTGACGAGGACAAGAGCCATGAGATGTTCCTCCTCTGGGCAAGCCCGCGTCCAAATCCTGTTGTGCCTGTGAATAGGCTGCAGGGGGACGGTGAAGACCAGCAACAGCTTTCAGGGCTGCCACCTTCCGTGTGGGACAAGGAGCCGGATGTGTGCCTTTCTGGAAACAGGCCCTGCCGAGGACGAGAGCCATGAGATGTTCCTCCTCTGGGCAAGCCCCGGTCCTGAATCCTGTTGTGCCTGTGAATAGGCTGCAGGGGGACGGTGAAGACCAGCAACAGCTTTCAGGGCTGCCACCTTCCGTGTGGGACAAGGAGCCGGACGTGTGCCTTTTCGGAATCAGGCCGTGCCGAGGACGAGAGCCATGAGATGTTCCTCCTCTGGGCAAGCCCGCGTCCAAATCCTGTTGTGCCTGTGAATAGGCTGCAGGGGGACGGTGAAGACCAGCAACAGCTTTCAGGGCTGCCACCTTCCGTGTGGGACAAGGAGCCGGATGTGTGCCTTTCTGGAAACAGGCCCTGCCGAGGACGAGAGCCATGAGATGTTCCTCCTCTGGGCAAGCCCCGGTCCTGAATCCTGTTGTGCCTGTGAATAGGCTGCAGGGGGACGGTGAAGACCAGCAACACCTTTCAGGGCTGCCACCTTCCGTGTGGGACAAGGAGCCGGACGTGTGCCTTTTCGGAATCAGGCTCTGCCGAGGACGAGAGCCATGAGATGTTCCTCCTCTGGGCAAGCCCGGGTCCTGAATCCTGTTGTGCCTGTGAATAGGCTGCAGGGGGACGGTGAAGACCAGCAACAGCTTTCAGGGCTGCCACCTTCCGTGTGGTACAAGGAGCCGGATGTGTGCCTTTTCGGAATCAGGCTCTGCCGAGGACAAGAGCCATGAGATGTTCCTCCTCTGGGCAAGCCCGCGTCCAAATCCTGTTGTGCCTGTGAATAGGCTGCAGGGGGACGGTGAAGACCAGCAACAGCTTTCAGGGCTGCCACCTTCCGTGTGGGACAAGGAGCCGGATGTGTGCCTTTCTGGAAACAGGCCCTGCCGAGGACGAGAGCCATGAGATGTTCCTCCTCTGGGCAAGCCCCGGTCCTGAATCCTGTTGTGCCTGTGAATAGGCTGCAGGGGAACGGTGAAGACCAGCAACAGCTTTCAGGGCTGCCACCTTCCGTGTGGGACAAGGAGCCGGACGTGTGCCTTTTCGGAATCAGGCCGTGCCGAGGACGAGAGCCATGAGATGTTCCTCCTCTGGGCAAGCCCGGGTCCTGAATCCTGTTGTGCCTGTGAATACGCTGCAGGGGGACGGTGAAGACCAGCAACAGCTTTCAGGGCTGCCACCTTCCGTGTGGGACAAGGAGCCGGACGTGTGCCTTTTCGGAATCAGGCTCTGCCGAGGACAAGAGCCATGAGATGTTCCTCCTCTGGGCAAGCCCGCGTCCAAATCCTGTTGTGCCTGTGAATAGGCTGCAGGGGGACGGTGAAGACCAGCAACAGCTTTCAGGGCTGCCACCTTCCGTGTGGGACAAGGAGCCGGATGTGTGCCTTTCTGGAAACAGGCCCTGCCGAGGACGAGAGCCATGAGATGTTCCTCCTCTGGGCAAGCCCCGGTCCTGAATCCTGTGGTGCCTGTGAATAGGCTGCAGGGGGACGGTGAAGACCAGCAACAGCTTTCAGGGCTGCCACCTTCCGTGTGGGACAAGGAGCCGGACGTGTGCCTTTTCGGAATCAGGCTCTGCCGAGGACGAGAGCCATTAGATGTTCCTCCTCTGGGCAAGCCCGGGTCCCAGATCCTGTTGTGCCTGTGAATAGGCTGCAGGGGGACGGTGAAGACCAGCAACAGCTTTCAGGGCTGCCACCTTCCGTTGGGACAAGGAGCCGGATGTGTGCCTTTTCGGAAACAGGCTCTGCCGAGGACGAGAGCCATGAGATGTTCCTCCTCTGGGCAAGCCCGCGTCCAAATCCTGTTGTGCCTGTGAATAGGCTGCAGGGGGACGGTGAAGACCAGCAACAGCTTTCACGGCTGCCACATTCCGTGTGTGACAAGGAGCCGGACGTGTCCGTTTTCGGAAACAGGCTCTGACGAGGACGAGAGCCATGAGATGTTCCACCTCTGGGCAAGCCCGGGTCCTGAATCCTGTTGTGCCTGTGAATAGGCTGCAGGGGGATGGTGAAGACCAGCAACAGCTTTCAGGGCTGCCACCTTCCGTGTGGGACAAGGAGCCGGACTTGTCTTTCTGAATACAGGCCCTGCCGAGGACGAGAGCCATGAGATGTTCCTCCTCTGGGCATGCCCGGGTCCTGAATCCTGTTGTGCCTGTGAATAGGCTGCAGGGGGACGGTGAAGACCAGCAACAGCTTTCAGGGCTGCCACCTTCCGTGTGGGACAAGGAGCCGGACGTGTGCCTTTTCGGAATCAGGCTCTGCCGAGGACGAGAGCCATGAGATGTTCCTCCTCTGGGCAAGCCCGCGTCCAAATCCTGTTGTGCCTGTGAATAGGCTGCAGGGGGACGGTGAAGACCAGCAACAGCTTTCAGGGCTGCCACCTTCCGTGTGGGACAAGGAGCCGGATGTGTGCCTTTCTGGAAACAGGCCCTGCCGAGGACGAGAGCCATGAGATGTTCCTCCTCTGGGCAAGCCCCGGTCCTGAATCCTGTTGTGCCTGTGAATAGGCTGCAGGGGGACGGTGAAGACCAGCAACACCTTTCAGGGCTGCCACCTTCCGTGTGGGACAAGGAGCCGGACGTGTGCCTTTTCGGAATCAGGCTCTGCCGAGGACGAGAGCCATTAGATGTTCCTCCTCTGGGCAAGCCCGGGTCCCAGATCCTGTTGTGCCTGTGAATAGGCTGCAGGGGGACGGTGAAGACCAGCAACAGCTTTCAGGGCTGCCACCTTCCGTTGGGACAAGGAGCCGGATGTGTGCCTTTTCGGAAACAGGCTCTGCCGAGGACGAGAGCCATGAGATGTTCCTCCTCTGGGCAAGCCCGCGTCCAAATCCTGTTGTGCCTGTGAATAGGCTGCAGGGGGACGGTGAAGACCAGCAACAGCTTTCACGGCTGCCACATTCCGTGTGTGACAAGGAGCCGGACGTGTCCGTTTTCGGAAACAGGCTCTGACGAGGACGAGAGCCATGAGATGTTCCACCTCTGGGCAAGCCCGGGTCCTGAATCCTGTTGTGCCTGTGAATAGGCTGCAGGGGGATGGTGAAGACCAGCAACAGCTTTCAGGGCTGCCACCTTCCGTGTGGGACAAGGATCCGGATGTGTGCCTTTCTGGAAACAGGCCCTGCCGAGGACGAGAGCCATGAGATGTTCCTCCTCTGGGCAAGCCCCGGTCCTGAATCCTGTTGTGCCTGTGAATAGGCTGCAGGGGGACGGTGAAGACCAGCAACAGCTTTCAGGGCTGCCACCTTCTGTGTGGGACAAGGAGCCGGACGTGTGCCTTTTCGGAATCAGGCCGTGCCGAGGACGAGAGCCATGAGATGTTCCTCCTCTGGGCAAGCCCGCGTCCAAATCCTGTTGTGCCTGTGAATAGGCTGCAGGGGGACGGTGAAGACCAGCAACAGCTTTCAGGGCTGCCACCTTCCGTGTGGTACAAGGAGCCGGATGTGTGCCTTTCTGGAAACAGGCCCTGCCGAGGACGAGAGCCATGAGATGTTCCTCCTCTGGGCAAGCCCCGGTCCTGAATCCTGTTGTGCCTGTGAATAGGCTGCAGGGGGACGGTGAAGACCAGCAACACCTTTCAGGGCTGCCACCTTCCGTGTGGGACAAGGAGCCGGACGTGTGCCTTTTCGGAATCAGGCTCTGCCGAGGACAAGAGCCATGAGATGTTCCTCCTCTGGGCAAGCCCGCGTCCAAATCCTGTTGTGCCTGTGAATAGGCTGCAGGGGGACGGTGAAGACCAGCAACAGCTTTCAGGGCTGCCACCTTCCGTGTGGGACAAGGAGCCGTATGTGTGCCTTTCTGGAAACAGGCCATGCCGAGGACGAGAGCCATGAGATGTTCCTCCTCTGGGCAAGCCCCGGTCCTGAATCCTGTTGTGCCTGTGAATAGGCTGCAGGGGGACGGTGAAGACCAGCAACAGCTTTCAGGGCTGCCACCTTCCGTGTGGGACAAGGAGCCGGACGTGTGCCTTTTTGGAATCAGGCCGTGCCGAGGACGAGAGCCATGAGATGTTCCTACTCTGGGCAAGCCCGCGTCCAAATCCTGTTGTGCCTGTGAATAGGCTGCAGGGGACGGTGAAGACCAGCAACAGCTTTCAGGGCTGCCACCTTCCGTGTGGTACAAGGAGCCGGATGTGTGCCTTTCTGGAAACAGGCCCTGCCGAGGACGAGAGCCATGAGATGTTCCTCCTCTGGGCAAGCCCCGGTCCTGAATCCTGTTGTGCCTGTGAATAGGCTGCAGGGGGACGGTGAAGACCAGCAACAGCTTTCAGGGCTGCCACCTTCCGTGTGGGACAAGGAGCCGGACGTGTGCCTTTTCGGAAACAGGCTCTGCCGAGGACGAGAGCCATGAGATGTTCCTCCTCTGGGCAAGCCCGCGTCCAAATCCTGTTGTGCCTGTGAATAGGCCGCAGGGGGACGGTGAAGACCAGCAACAGCTTTCAGGGCTGCCACCTTCCGTGTGGGACAAGGAGCCGGATGTGTGCCTTTCTGGAAACAGGCCCTGCCGAGGACGAGAGCCATGAGATGTTCCTCCTCTGGGCAAGCCCCGGTCCTGAATCCTGTTGTGCCTGTGAATAGGCTGCAGGGGGACGGTGAAGACCAGCAACAGCTTTCAGGGCTGCCACCTTCCGTGTGGGACAAGGAGCCGGACGTGTGCCTTTTCGGAATCAGGCCGTGCCGAGGACGAGAGCCATGAGATGTTCCTCCTCTGGGCAAGCCCGGGTCCTGAATCCTGTTGTGCCTGTGAATAGGCTGCAGGGGGACGGTGAAGACCAGCAACAGCTTTCAGGGCTGCCACCTTCCGTGTGGGACAAGGAGCCGGACGTGTGCCTTTTCGGAAACAGGCTCTGCCGAGGACGAGAGCCATGAGATGTTCCTCCTCTGGGCAAGCCCGCGTCCAAATCCTGTTGTGCCTGTGAATAGGCTGCAGGGGGACGGTGAAGACCAGCAACAGCTTTCAGGGCTGCCACCTTCCGTGTGGGACAAGGGGCCGGATGTGTGCCTTTCTGGAAACAGGCCCTGCCGAGGACGAGAGCCATGAGATGTTCCTCCTCTGGGCAAGCCCCGGTCCTGAATCCTGTTGTGCCTGTGAATAGGCTGCAGGGGGACGGTGAAGACCAGCAACATCTTTCAGGGCTGCCACCTTCCGTGTGGGACAAGGAGCCGGATGTGTGCCTTTTCGGAAACAGGCCCTGCCGAGGACGAGAGCCATGAGATGTTCCTCCTCTGGGCAAGCCCCGGTCCTGAATCCTGTTGTGCCTGTGAATAGGCTGCAGGGGGACGGTGAAGACCAGCAACAGCTTTCAGGGCTGCCACCTTCCGTGTGGGACAAGGAGCCGGACGTGTGCCTTTTCGGAATCAGGCTCTGACGAGGACAAGAGCCATGAGATGTTCCTCCTCTGGGCAAGCCCGCGTCCAAATCCTGTTGTGCCTGTGAATAGGCTGCAGGGGGACGGTGAAGACCAGCAACAGCTTTCAGGGCTGCCACCTTCCGTGTGGGACAAGGAGCCGGATGTGTGCCTGTCTGGAAACAGGCCCTGCCGAGGACGAGAGCCATGAGATGTTCCTCCTCTGGGCAAGCCCCGGTCCTGAATCCTGTTGTGCCTGTGAATAGGCTGCAGGGGGACGGTGAAGACCAGCAACAGCTTTCAGGGCTGCCAGCTTCCGTGTGGGACAAGGAGCCGGACGTGTGCCTTTTCGGAATCAGGCCGTGCCGAGGACGAGAGCCATGAGATGTTCCTCCTCTGGGCAAGCCCGCGTCCAAATCCTGTTGTGCCTGTGAATAGGCTGCAGGGGGACGGTGAAGACCAGCAACAGCTTTCAGGGCTGCCACCTTCCGTGTGGGACAAGGAGCCGGATGTGTGCCTTTCTGGAAACAGGCCCTGCCGAGGACGAGAGCCATGAGATGTTCCTCCTCTGGGCAAGCCCCGGTCCTGAATCCTGTTGTGCCTGTGAATAGGCTGCAGGGGGACGGTGAAGACCAGCAACACCTTTCAGGGCTGCCACCTTCCGTGTGGGACAAGGAGCCGGACGTGTGCCTTTTCGGAATCAGGCTCTGCCGAGGACGAGAGCCATGAGATGTTCCTCCTCTGGGCAAGCCCGGGTCCTGAATCCTGTTGTGCCTGTGAATAGGCTGCAGGGGGACGGTGAAGACCAGCAACAGCTTTCAGGGCTGCCACCTTCCGTGTGGTACAAGGAGCCGGATGTGTGCCTTTTCGGAATCAGGCTCTGCCGAGGACAAGAGCCATGAGATGTTCCTCCTCTGGGCAAGCCCGCGTCCAAATCCTGTTGTGCCTGTGAATAGGCTGCAGGGGGACGGTGAAGACCAGCAACAGCTTTCAGGGCTGCCACCTTCCGTGTGGGACAAGGAGCCGGATGTGTGCCTTTCTGGAAACAGGCCCTGCCGAGGACGAGAGCCATGAGATGTTCCTCCTCTGGGCAAGCCCCGGTCCTGAATCCTGTTGTGCCTGTGAATAGGCTGCAGGGGAACGGTGAAGACCAGCAACAGCTTTCAGGGCTGCCACCTTCCGTGTGGGACAAGGAGCCGGACGTGTGCCTTTTCGGAATCAGGCCGTGCCGAGGACGAGAGCCATGAGATGTTCCTCCTCTGGGCAAGCCCGGGTCCTGAATCCTGTTGTGCCTGTGAATACGCTGCAGGGGGACGGTGAAGACCAGCAACAGCTTTCAGGGCTGCCACCTTCCGTGTGGGACAAGGAGCCGGACGTGTGCCTTTTCGGAATCAGGCTCTGCCGAGGACAAGAGCCATGAGATGTTCCTCCTCTGGGCAAGCCCGCGTCCAAATCCTGTTGTGCCTGTGAATAGGCTGCAGGGGGACGGTGAAGACCAGCAACAGCTTTCAGGGCTGCCACCTTCCGTGTGGGACAAGGAGCCGGATGTGTGCCTTTCTGGAAACAGGCCCTGCCGAGGACGAGAGCCATGAGATGTTCCTCCTCTGGGCAAGCCCCGGTCCTGAATCCTGTGGTGCCTGTGAATAGGCTGCAGGGGGACGGTGAAGACCAGCAACAGCTTTCAGGGCTGCCACCTTCCGTGTGGGACAAGGAGCCGGACGTGTGCCTTTTCGGAATCAGGCTCTGCCGAGGACGAGAGCCATTAGATGTTCCTCCTCTGGGCAAGCCCGGGT
Source organism: Astur gentilis (assembly GCF_929443795.1). NCBI lineage: Eukaryota > Metazoa > Chordata > Aves > Accipitriformes > Accipitridae > Astur > Astur gentilis. The sequence continues at coordinate 2,304,699 of NW_026061071.1, forward strand.
CCCAGATCCTGTTGTGCCTGTGAATAGGCTGCAGGGGGACGGTGAAGACCAGCAACAGCTTTCAGGGCTGCCACCTTCCGTTGGGACAAGGAGCCGGACGTGTGCCTTTTCGGAAACAGGCTCTGCCGAGGACGAGAGCCATGAGATGTTCCTCCTCTGGGCAAGCCCGCGTCCAAATCCTGTTGTGCCTGTGAATAGGCTGCAGGGGGACGGTGAAGACCAGCAACAGCTTTCACGGCTGCCACATTCCGTGTGTGACAAGGAGCCGGACGTGTCCGTTTTCGGAAACAGGCTCTGACGAGGACGAGAGCCATGAGATGTTCCACCTCTGGGCAAGCCCGGGTCCTGAATCCTGTTGTGCCTGTGAATAGGCTGCAGGGGGATGGTGAAGACCAGCAACAGCTTTCAGGGCTGCCACCTTCCGTGTGGGACAAGGAGCCGGACTTGTCTTTCTGAATACAGGCCCTGCCGAGGACGAGAGCCATGAGATGTTCCTCCTCTGGGCATGCCCGGGTCCTGAATCCTGTTGTGCCTGTGAATAGGCTGCAGGGGGACGGTGAAGACCAGCAACAGCTTTCAGGGCTGCCACCTTCCGTGTGGGACAAGGAGCCGGACGTGTGCCTTTTCGGAATCAGGCTCTGCCGAGGACGAGAGCCATGAGATGTTCCTCCTCTGGGCAAGCCCGCGTCCAAATCCTGTTGTGCCTGTGAATAGGCTGCAGGGGGACGGTGAAGACCAGCAACAGCTTTCAGGGCTGCCACCTTCCGTGTGGGACAAGGAGCCGGATGTGTGCCTTTCTGGAAACAGGCCCTGCCGAGGACGAGAGCCATGAGATGTTCCTCCTCTGGGCAAGCCCCGGTCCTGAATCCTGTTGTGCCTGTGAATAGGCTGCAGGGGGACGGTGAAGACCAGCAACACCTTTCAGGGCTGCCACCTTCCGTGTGGGACAAGGAGCCGGACGTGTGCCTTTTCGGAATCAGGCTCTGCCGAGGACGAGAGCCATGAGATGTTCCTCCTCTGGGCAAGCCCGGGTCCTGAATCCTGTTGTGCCTGTGAATAGGCTGCAGGGGGACGGTGAAGACCAGCAACAGCTTTCAGGGCTGCCACCTTCCGTGTGGTACAAGGAGCCGGATGTGTGCCTTTTCGGAATCAGGCTCTGCCGAGGACAAGAGCCATGAGATGTTCCTCCTCTGGGCAAGCCCGCGTCCAAATCCTGTTGTGCCTGTGAATAGGCTGCAGGGGGACGGTGAAGACCAGCAACAGCTTTCAGGGCTGCCACCTTCCGTGTGGGACAAGGAGCCGGATGTGTGCCTTTCTGGAAACAGGCCCTGCCGAGGACGAGAGCCATGAGATGTTCCTCCTCTGGGCAAGCCCCGGTCCTGAATCCTGTTGTGCCTGTGAATAGGCTGCAGGGGAACGGTGAAGACCAGCAACAGCTTTCAGGGCTGCCACCTTCCGTGTGGGACAAGGAGCCGGACGTGTGCCTTTTCGGAATCAGGCAGTGCCGAGGACGAGAGCCATGAGATGTTCCTCCTCTGGGCAAGCCCGGGTCCTGAATCCTGTTGTGCCTGTGAATACGCTGCAGGGGGACGGTGAAGACCAGCAACAGCTTTCAGGGCTGCCACCTTCCGTGTGGGACAAGGAGCCGGACGTGTGCCTTTTCGGAATCAGGCTCTGCCGAGGACAAGAGCCATGAGATGTTCCTCCTCTGGGCAAGCCCGCGTCCAAATCCTGTTGTGCCTGTGAATAGGCTGCAGGGGGACGGTGAAGACCAGCAACAGCTTTCAGGGCTGCCACCTTCCGTGTGGGACAAGGAGCCGGACGTGTGCCTTTTCGGAATCAGGCTCTGCCGAGGACGAGAGCCATTAGATGTTCCTCCTCTGGGCAAGCCCGGGTCCCAGATCCTGTTGTGCCTGTGAATAGGCTGCAGGGGGACGGTGAAGACCAGCAACAGCTTTCAGGGCTGCCACCTTCCGTTGGGACAAGGAGCCGGATGTGTGCCTTTTCAGAAACAGGCTCTGCCGAGGACGAGAGCCATGAGATGTTCCTCCTCTGGGCAAGCCCGCGTCCAAATCCTGTTGTGCCTGTGAATAGGCTGCAGGGGGACGGTGAAGACCAGCAACAGCTTTCACGGCTGCCACATTCCGTGTGTGACAAGGAGCCGGACGTGTCCGTTTTCGGAAACAGGCTCTGACGAGGACGAGAGCCATGAGATGTTCCACCTCTGGGCAAGCCCGGGTCCTGAATCCTGTTGTGCCTGTGAATAGGCTGCAGGGGGATGGTGAAGACCAGCAACAGCTTTCAGGGCTGCCACCTTCCGTGTGGGACAAGGAGCCGGACTTGTCTTTCTGAATACAGGCCCTGCCGAGGACGAGAGCCATGAGATGTTCCTCCTCTGGGCAAGCCCGGGTCCTGAATCCTGTTGTGCCTGTGAATAGGCTGCAGGGGGACGGTGAAGACCAGCAACAGCTTTCAGGGCTGCCACCTTCCGTGTGGGACAAGGAGCCGGACGTGTGCCTTTTCGGAATCAGGCTCTGCCGAGGACGAGAGCCATGAGATGTTCCTCCTCTGGGCAAGCCCGCGTCCAAATCCTGTTGTGCCTGTGAATAGGCTGCAGGGGGACGGTGAAGACCAGCAACAGCTTTCAGGGCTGCCACCTTCCGTGTGGGACAAGGATCCGGATGTGTGCCTTTCTGGAAACAGGCCCTGCCGAGGACGAGAGCCATGAGATGTTCCTCCTCTGGGCAAGCCCCGGTCCTGAATCCTGTTGTGCCTGTGAATAGGCTGCAGGGGGACGGTGAAGACCAGCAACAGCTTTCAGGGCTGCCACCTTCCGTGTGGGACAAGGAGCCGGACGTGTGCCTTTTCGGAATCAGGCCGTGCCGAGGACGAGAGCCATGAGATGTTCCTCCTCTGGGCAAGCCCGCGTCCAAATCCTGTTGTGCCTGTGAATAGGCTGCAGGGGGACGGTGAAGACCAGCAACAGCTTTCAGGGCTGCCACCTTCCGTGTGGTACAAGGAGCCGGATGTGTGCCTTTCTGGAAACAGGCCCTGCCGAGGACGAGAGCCATGAGATGTTCCTCCTCTGGGCAAGCCCCGGTCCTGAATCCTGTTGTGCCTGTGAATAGGCTGCAGGGGGACGGTGAAGACCAGCAACACCTTTCAGGGCTGCCACCTTCCGTGTGGTACAAGGAGCCGGATGTGTGCCTTTTCGGAATCAGGCTCTGCCGAGGACAAGAGCCATGAGATGTTCCTCCTCTGGGCAAGCCCGCGTCCAAATCCTGTTGTGCCTGTGAATAGGCTGCAGGGGGACGGTGAAGACCAGCAACAGCTTTCAGGGCTGCCACCTTCCGTGTGGGACAAGGAGCCGGATGTGTGCCTTTCTGGAAACAGGCCCTGCCGAGGACGAGAGCCATGAGATGTTCCTCCTCTGGGCAAGCCCCGGTCCTGAATCCTGTTGTGCCTGTGAATAGGCTGCAGGGGAACGGTGAAGACCAGCAACAGCTTTCAGGGCTGCCACCTTCCGTGTGGGACAAGGAGCCGGACGTGTGCCTTTTCGGAATCAGGCCGTGCCGAGGACGAGAGCCATGAGATGTTCCTCCTCTGGGCAAGCCCGGGTCCTGAATCCTGTTGTGCCTGTGAATACGCTGCAGGGGGACGGTGAAGACCAGCAACAGCTTTCAGGGCTGCCACCTTCCGTGTGGGACAAGGAGCCGGACGTGTGCCTTTTCGGAATCAGGCTCTGCCGAGGACAAGAGCCATGAGATGTTCCTCCTCTGGGCAAGCCCGCGTCCAAATCCTGTTGTGCCTGTGAATAGGCTGCAGGGGGACGGTGAAGACCAGCAACAGCTTTCAGGGCTGCCACCTTCCGTGTGGGACAAGGAGCCGGATGTGTGCCTTTCTGGAAACAGGCCCTGCCGAGGACGAGAGCCATGAGATGTTCCTCCTCTGGGCAAGCCCCGGTCCTGAATCCTGTGGTGCCTGTGAATAGGCTGCAGGGGGACGGTGAAGACCAGCAACAGCTTTCAGGGCTGCCACCTTCCGTGTGGGACAAGGAGCCGGACGTGTGCCTTTTCGGAATCAGGCTCTGCCGAGGACGAGAGCCATTAGATGTTCCTCCTCTGGGCAAGCCCGGGTCCCAGATCCTGTTGTGCCTGTGAATAGGCTGCAGGGGGACGGTGAAGACCAGCAACAGCTTTCAGGGCTGCCACCTTCCGTTGGGACAAGGAGCCGGATGTGTGCCTTTTCGGAAACAGGCTCTGCCGAGGACGAGAGCCATGAGATGTTCCTCCTCTGGGCAAGCCCGCGTCCAAATCCTGTTGTGCCTGTGAATAGGCTGCAGGGGGACGGTGAAGACCAGCAACAGCTTTCACGGCTGCCACATTCCGTGTGTGACAAGGAGCCGGACGTGTCCGTTTTCGGAAACAGGCTCTGACGAGGACGAGAGCCATGAGATGTTCCACCTCTGGGCAAGCCCGGGTCCTGAATCCTGTTGTGCCTGTGAATAGGCTGCAGGGGGATGGTGAAGACCAGCAACAGCTTTCAGGGCTGCCACCTTCCGTGTGGGACAAGGATCCGGATGTGTGCCTTTCTGGAAACAGGCCCTGCCGAGGACGAGAGCCATGAGATGTTCCTCCTCTGGGCAAGCCCCGGTCCTGAATCCTGTTGTGCCTGTGAATAGGCTGCAGGGGGACGGTGAAGACCAGCAACAGCTTTCAGGGCTGCCACCTTCTGTGTGGGACAAGGAGCCGGACGTGTGCCTTTTCGGAATCAGGCCGTGCCGAGGACGAGAGCCATGAGATGTTCCTCCTCTGGGCAAGCCCGCGTCCAAATCCTGTTGTGCCTGTGAATAGGCTGCAGGGGGACGGTGAAGACCAGCAACAGCTTTCAGGGCTGCCACCTTCCGTGTGGTACAAGGAGCCGGATGTGTGCCTTTCTGGAAACAGGCCCTGCCGAGGACGAGAGCCATGAGATGTTCCTCCTCTGGGCAAGCCCCGGTCCTGAATCCTGTGGTGCCTGTGAATAGGCTGCAGGGGGACGGTGAAGACCAGCAACAGCTTTCAGGGCTGCCACCTTCCGTGTGGGACAAGGAGCCGGACGTGTGCCTTTTCGGAATCAGGCTCTGCCGAGGACGAGAGCCATTAGATGTTCCTCCTCTGGGCAAGCCCGGGTCCCAGATCCTGTTGTGCCTGTGAATAGGCTGCAGGGGGACGGTGAAGACCAGCAACAGCTTTCAGGGCTGCCACCTTCCGTTGGGACAAGGAGCCGGATGTGTGCCTTTTCGGAAACAGGCTCTGCCGAGGACGAGAGCCATGAGATGTTCCTCCTCTGGGCAAGCCCGCGTCCAAATCCTGTTGTGCCTGTGAATAGGCTGCAGGGGGACGGTGAAGACCAGCAACAGCTTTCACGGCTGCCACATTCCGTGTGTGACAAGGAGCCGGACGTGTCCGTTTTCGGAAACAGGCTCTGACGAGGACGAGAGCCATGAGATGTTCCACCTCTGGGCAAGCCCGGGTCCTGAATCCTGTTGTGCCTGTGAATAGGCTGCAGGGGGATGGTGAAGACCAGCAACAGCTTTCAGGGCTGCCACCTTCCGTGTGGGACAAGGAGCCGGACTTGTCTTTCTGAATACAGGCCCTGCCGAGGACGAGAGCCATGAGATGTTCCTCCTCTGGGCATGCCCGGGTCCTGAATCCTGTTGTGCCTGTGAATAGGCTGCAGGGGGACGGTGAAGACCAGCAACAGCTTTCAGGGCTGCCACCTTCCGTGTGGGACAAGGAGCCGGACGTGTGCCTTTTCGGAATCAGGCTCTGCCGAGGACGAGAGCCATGAGATGTTCCTCCTCTGGGCAAGCCCGCGTCCAAATCCTGTTGTGCCTGTGAATAGGCTGCAGGGGGACGGTGAAGACCAGCAACAGCTTTCAGGGCTGCCACCTTCCGTGTGGGACAAGGAGCCGGATGTGTGCCTTTCTGGAAACAGGCCCTGCCGAGGACGAGAGCCATGAGATGTTCCTCCTCTGGGCAAGCCCCGGTCCTGAATCCTGTTGTGCCTGTGAATAGGCTGCAGGGGGACGGTGAAGACCAGCAACACCTTTCAGGGCTGCCACCTTCCGTGTGGGACAAGGAGCCGGACGTGTGCCTTTTCGGAATCAGGCTCTGCCGAGGACGAGAGCCATGAGATGTTCCTCCTCTGGGCAAGCCCGGGTCCTGAATCCTGTTGTGCCTGTGAATAGGCTGCAGGGGGACGGTGAAGACCAGCAACAGCTTTCAGGGCTGCCACCTTCCGTGTGGTACAAGGAGCCGGATGTGTGCCTTTTCGGAATCAGGCTCTGCCGAGGACAAGAGCCATGAGATGTTCCTCCTCTGGGCAAGCCCGCGTCCAAATCCTGTTGTGCCTGTGAATAGGCTGCAGGGGGACGGTGAAGACCAGCAACAGCTTTCAGGGCTGCCACCTTCCGTGTGGGACAAGGAGCCGGATGTGTGCCTTTCTGGAAACAGGCCCTGCCGAGGACGAGAGCCATGAGATGTTCCTCCTCTGGGCAAGCCCCGGTCCTGAATCCTGTTGTGCCTGTGAATAGGCTGCAGGGGGACGGTGAAGACCAGCAACAGCTTTCAGGGCTGCCACCTTCCGTGTGGGACAAGGAGCCGGACGTGTGCCTTTTCGGAATCAGGCCGTGCCGAGGACGAGAGCCATGAGATGTTCCTCCTCTGGGCAAGCCCGGGTCCTGAATCCTGTTGTGCCTGTGAATACGCTGCAGGGGGACGGTGAAGACCAGCAACAGCTTTCAGGGCTGCCACCTTCCGTGTGGGACAAGGAGCCGGACGTGTGCCTTTTCGGAATCAGGCTCTGCCGAGGACAAGAGCCATGAGATGTTCCTCCTGTGGGCAAGCCCGCGTCCAAATCCTGTTGTGCCTGTGAATAGGCTGCAGGGGGACGGTGAAGACCAGCAACAGCTTTCAGGGCTGCCACCTTCCGTGTGGGACAAGGAGCCGGACGTGTGCCTTTTCGGAATCAGGCTCTGCCGAGGACGAGAGCCATTAGATGTTCCTCCTCTGGGCAAGCCCGGGTCCCAGATCCTGTTGTGCCTGTGAATAGGCTGCAGGGGGACGGTGAAGACCAGCAACAGCTTTCAGGGCTGCCACCTTCCGTTGGGACAAGGAGCCGGATGTGTGCCTTTTCAGAAACAGGCTCTGCCGAGGACGAGAGCCATGAGATGTTCCTCCTCTGGGCAAGCCCGCGTCCAAATCCTGTTGTGCCTGTGAATAGGCTGCAGGGGGACGGTGAAGACCAGCAACAGCTTTCACGGCTGCCACATTCCGTGTGTGACAAGGAGCCGGACGTGTCCGTTTTCGGAAACAGGCTCTGACGAGGACGAGAGCCATGAGATGTTCCACCTCTGGGCAAGCCCGGGTCCTGAATCCTGTTGTGCCTGTGAATAGGCTGCAGGGGGATGGTGAAGACCAGCAACAGCTTTCAGGGCTGCCACCTTCCGTGTGGGACAAGGAGCCGGACTTGTCTTTCTGAATACAGGCCCTGCCGAGGACGAGAGCCATGAGATGTTCCTCCTCTGGGCAAGCCCGGGTCCTGAATCCTGTTGTGCCTGTGAATAGGCTGCAGGGGGACGGTGAAGACCAGCAACAGCTTTCAGGGCTGCCACCTTCCGTGTGGGACAAGGACCGGACGTGTGCCTTTTCGGAATCAGGCTCTGCCGAGGACGAGAGCCATGAGATGTTCCTCCTCTGGGCAAGCCCGCGTCCAAATCCTGTTGTGCCTGTGAATAGGCTGCAGGGGGACGGTGAAGACCAGCAACAGCTTTCAGGGCTGCCACCTTCCGTGTGGGACAAGGATCCGGATGTGTGCCTTTCTGGAAACAGGCCCTGCCGAGGACGAGAGCCATGAGATGTTCCTCCTCTGGGCAAGCCCCGGTCCTGAATCCTGTTGTGCCTGTGAATAGGCTGCAGGGGGACGGTGAAGACCAGCAACAGCTTTCAGGGCTGCCACCTTCCGTGTGGGACAAGGAGCCGGACGTGTGCCTTTTCGGAATCAGGCCGTGCCGAGGACGAGAGCCATGAGATGTTCCTCCTCTGGGCAAGCCCGCGTCCAAATCCTGTTGTGCCTGTGAATAGGCTGCAGGGGGACGGTGAAGACCAGCAACAGCTTTCAGGGCTGCCACCTTCCGTGTGGTACAAGGAGCCGGATGTGTGCCTTTCTGGAAACAGGCCCTGCCGAGGACGAGAGCCATGAGATGTTCCTCCTCTGGGCAAGCCCCGGTCCTGAATCCTGTTGTGCCTGTGAATAGGCTGCAGGGGGACGGTGAAGACCAGCAACACCTTTCAGGGCTGCCACCTTCCGTGTGGGACAAGGAGCCGGACGTGTGCCTTTTCGGAAACAGGCTCTGCCGAGGACGAGAGCCATGAGATGTTCCTCCTCTGGGCAAGCCCCGGTCCTGAATCCTGTTGTGCCTGTGAATAGGCTGCAGGGGGACGGTGAAGACCAGCAACAGCTTTCAGGGCTGCCACCTTCCGTGTGGTACAAGGAGCCGGATGTGTGCCTTTTCGGAATCAGGCTCTGCCGAGGACAAGAGCCATGAGATGTTCCTCCTCTGGGCAAGCCCGCGTCCAAATCCTGTTGTGCCTGTGAATAGGCTGCAGGGGGACGGTGAAGACCAGCAACAGCTTTCAGGGCTGCCACCTTCCGTGTGGGACAAGGAGCCGGATGTGTGCCTTTCTGGAAACAGGCCCTGCCGAGGACGAGAGCCATGAGATGTTCCTCCTCTGGGCAAGCCCCGGTCCTGAATCCTGTTGTGCCTGTGAATAGGCTGCAGGGGAACGGTGAAGACCAGCAACAGCTTTCAGGGCTGCCACCTTCCGTGTGGGACAAGGAGCCGGACGTGTGCCTTTTCGGAATCAGGCCGTGCCGAGGACGAGAGCCATGAGATGTTCCTCCTCTGGGCAAGCCCGGGTCCTGAATCCTGTTGTGCCTGTGAATACGCTGCAGGGGGACGGTGAAGACCAGCAACAGCTTTCAGGGCTGCCACCTTCCGTGTGGGACAAGGAGCCGGACGTGTGCCTTTTCGGAATCAGGCTCTGCCGAGGACAAGAGCCATGAGATGTTCCTCCTCTGGGCAAGCCCGCGTCCAAATCCTGTTGTGCCTGTGAATAGGCTGCAGGGGGACGGTGAAGACCAGCAACAGCTTTCAGGGCTGCCACCTTCCGTGTGGGACAAGGAGCCGGATGTGTGCCTTTCTGGAAACAGGCCCTGCCGAGGACGAGAGCCATGAGATGTTCCTCCTCTGGGCAAGCCCCGGTCCTGAATCCTGTGGTGCCTGTGAATAGGCTGCAGGGGGACGGTGAAGACCAGCAACAGCTTTCAGGGCTGCCACCTTCCGTGTGGGACAAGGAGCCGGACGTGTGCCTTTTCGGAATCAGGCTCTGCCGAGGACGAGAGCCATTAGATGTTCCTCCTCTGGGCAAGCCCGGGTCCCAGATCCTGTTGTGCCTGTGAATAGGCTGCAGGGGGACGGTGAAGACCAGCAACAGCTTTCAGGGCTGCCACCTTCCGTTGGGACAAGGAGCCGGATGTGTGCCTTTTCGGAAACAGGCTCTGCCGAGGACGAGAGCCATGAGATGTTCCTCCTCTGGGCAAGCCCGCGTCCAAATCCTGTTGTGCCTGTGAATAGGCTGCAGGGGGACGGTGAAGACCAGCAACAGCTTTCACGGCTGCCACATTCCGTGTGTGACAAGGAGCCGGACGTGTCCGTTTTCGGAAACAGGCTCTGACGAGGACGAGAGCCATGAGATGTTCCACCTCTGGGCAAGCCCGGGTCCTGAATCCTGTTGTGCCTGTGAATAGGCTGCAGGGGGATGGTGAAGACCAGCAACAGCTTTCAGGGCTGCCACCTTCCGTGTGGGACAAGGATCCGGATGTGTGCCTTTCTGGAAACAGGCCCTGCCGAGGACGAGAGCCATGAGATGTTCCTCCTCTGGGCAAGCCCCGGTCCTGAATCCTGTTGTGCCTGTGAATAGGCTGCAGGGGGACGGTGAAGACCAGCAACAGCTTTCAGGGCTGCCACCTTCTGTGTGGGACAAGGAGCCGGACGTGTGCCTTTTCGGAATCAGGCCGTGCCGAGGACGAGAGCCATGAGATGTTCCTCCTCTGGGCAAGCCCGCGTCCAAATCCTGTTGTGCCTGTGAATAGGCTGCAGGGGGACGGTGAAGACCAGCAACAGCTTTCAGGGCTGCCACCTTCCGTGTGGTACAAGGAGCCGGATGTGTGCCTTTCTGGAAACAGGCCCTGCCGAGGACGAGAGCCATGAGATGTTCCTCCTCTGGGCAAGCCCCGGTCCTGAATCCTGTTGTGCCTGTGAATAGGCTGCAGGGGGACGGTGAAGACCAGCAACACCTTTCAGGGCTGCCACCTTCCGTGTGGGACAAGGAGCCGGACGTGTGCCTTTTCGGAATCAGGCTCTGCCGAGGACGAGAGCCATGAGATGTTCCTCCTCTGGGCAAGCCCCGGTCCTGAATCCTGTTGTGCCTGTGAATAGGCTGCAGGGGGACGGTGAAGACCAGCAACAGCTTTCAGGGCTGCCACCTTCCGTGTGGGACAAGGAGCCGGACGTGTGCCTTTTCGGAAACAGGCTCTGCCGAGGACGAGAGCCATGAGATGTTCCTCCTCTGGGCAAGCCCGCGTCCAAATCCTGTTGTGCCTGTGAATAGGCTGCAGGGGGACGGTGAAGACCAGCAACAGCTTTCAGGGCTGCCACCTTCCGTGTGGGACAAGGATCCGGATGTGTGCCTTTCTGGAAACAGGCCCTGCCGAGGACGAGAGCCATGAGATGTTCCTCCTCTGGGCAAGCCCCGGTCCTGAATCCTGTTGTGCCTGTGAATAGGCTGCAGGGGGACGGTGAAGACCAGCAACAGCTTTCAGGGCTGCCACCTTCCGTGTGGGACAAGGAGCCGGACGTGTGCCTTTTCGGAATCAGGCCGTGCCGAGGACGAGAGCCATGAGATGTTCCTCCTCTGGGCAAGCCCGGGTCCTGAATCCTGTTGTGCCTGTGAATAGGCTGCAGGGGGACGGTGAAGACCAGCAACAGCTTTCAGGGCTGCCACCTTCCGTGTGGGACAAGGAGCCGGACGTGTGCCTTTTAGGAATCAGGCACTGCCGAGGACAAGAGCCATGAGATGTTCCTCCTCTGGGCAAGCCCGCGTCCAAATCCTGTTGTGCCTGTGAATAGGCTGCAGGGGGACGGTGAAGACCAGCAACAGCTTTCAGGGCTGCCACCTTCCGTGTGGGACAAGGAGCCGGATGTGTGCCTTTCTGGAAACAGGCCCTGCCGAGGACGAGAGCCATGAGATGTTCCTCCTCTGGGCAAGCCCCGGTCCTGAATCCTGTTGTGCCTGTGAATAGGCTGCAGGGGGACGGTGAAGACCAGCAACAGCTTTCAGGGCTGCCACCTTCCGTGTGGGACAAGGGGCCGGATGTGTGCCTTTCTGGAAACAGGCCCTGCCGAGGACGAGAGCCATGAGATGTTCCTCCTCTGGGCAAGCCCCGGTCCTGAATCCTGTTGTGCCTGTGAATAGGCTGCAGGGGGACGGTGAAGACCAGCAACAGCTTTCAGGGCTGCCACCTTCCGTGTGGGACAAGGAGCCGGATGTGTGCCTTTTCGGAAACAGGCCCTGCCGAGGACGAGAGCCATGAGATGTTCCTCCTCTGGGCAAGCCCCGGTCCTGAATCCTGTTGTGCCTGTGAATAGGCTGCAGGGGGACGGTGAAGACCAGCAACAGCTTTCTGGGCTGCCACCTTCCGTGTGTGAGAAGGAGCCGGACGTGTGCCTTTTCGGAATCAGGCTCTGACGAGGACAAGAGCCATGAGATGTTCCTCCTCTGGGCAAGCCCGCGTCCAAATCCTGTTGTGCCTGTGAATAGGCTGCAGGGGGACGGTGAAGACCAGCAACAGCTTTCAGGGCTGCCACCTTCCGTGTGGGACAAGGAGCCGGATGTGTGCCTTTCTGGAAACAGGCCCTGCCGAGGACGAGAGCCATGAGATGTTCCTCCTCTGGGCAAGCCCCGGTCCTGAATCCTGTTGTGCCTGTGAATAGGCTGCAGGGGGACGGTGAAGACCAGCAACAGCTTTCAGGGCTGCCACCTTCCGTGTGGGACAAGGAGCCGGACGTGTGCCTTTTCGGAATCAGGCCGTGCCGAGGACGAGAGCCATGAGATGTTCCTCCTCTGGGCAAGCCCGCGTCCAAATCCTGTTGTGCCTGTGAATAGGCTGCAGGGGGACGGTGAAGACCAGCAACAGCTTTCAGGGCTGCCACCTTCCGTGTGGGACAAGGAGCCGGATGTGTGCCTTTCTGGAAACAGGCCCTGCCGAGGACGAGAGCCATGAGATGTTCCTCCTCTGGGCAAGCCCCGGTCCTGAATCCTGTTGTGCCTGTGAATAGGCTGCAGGGGGACGGTGAAGACCAGCAACACCTTTCAGGGCTGCCACCTTCCGTGTGGGACAAGGAGCCGGACGTGTGCCTTTTCGGAATCAGGCTCTGCCGAGGACGAGAGCCATGAGATGTTCCTCCTCTGGGCAAGCCCGGGTCCTGAATCCTGTTGTGCCTGTGAATAGGCTGCAGGGGGACGGTGAAGACCAGCAACAGCTTTCAGGGCTGCCACCTTCCGTGTGGTACAAGGAGCCGGATGTGTGCCTTTTCGGAATCAGGCTCTGCCGAGGACGAGAGCCATGAGATGTTCCTCCTCTGGGCAAGCCCGCGTCCAAATCCTGTTGTGCCTGTGAATAGGCTGCAGGGGGACGGTGAAGACCAGCAACAGCTTTCAGGGCTGCCACCTTCCGTGTGGGACAAGGAGCCGGATGTGTGCCTTTCTGGAAACAGGCCCTACCGAGGACGAGAGCCATGAGATGTTCCTCCTCTGGGCAAGCCCCGGTCCTGAATCCTGTTGTGCCTGTGAATAGGCTGCAGGGGAACGGTGAAGACCAGCAACAGCTTTCAGGGCTGCCACCTTCCGTGTGGGACAAGGAGCCGGACGTGTGCCTTTTCGGAATCAGGCCGTGCCGAGGACGAGAGCCATGAGATGTTCCTCCTCTGGGCAAGCCCGGGTCCTGAATCCTGTTGTGCCTGTGAATAGGCTGCAGGGGGACGGTGAAGACCAGCAACAGCTTTCAGGGCTGCCACCTTCCGTGTGGGACAAGGAGCCGGACGTGTGCCTTTTCGGAATCAGGCTCTGCCGAGGACAAGAGCCATGAGATGTTCCTCCTCTGGGCAAGCCCGCGTCCAAATCCTGTTGTGCCTGTGAATAGGCTGCAGGGGGACGGTGAAGACCAGCAACAGCTTTCAGGGCTGCCACCTTCCGTGTGGGACAAGGAGCCGGATGTGTGCCTTTCTGGAAACAGGCCCTGCCGAGGACGAGAGCCATGAGATGTTCCTCCTCTGGGCAAGCCCCGGTCCTGAATCCTGTGGTGCCTGTGAATAGGCTGCAGGGGGACGGTGAAGACCAGCAACAGCTTTCAGGGCTGCCACCTTCCGTGTGGGACAAGGAGCCGGACGTGTGCCTTTTCGGAATCAGGCTCTGCCGAGGACGAGAGCCATGAGATGTTCCTCCTCTGGGCAAGCCCGGGTCCCAGATCCTGTTGTGCCTGTGAATAGGCTGCAGGGCGACGGTGAAGACCAGCAACAGCTTTCAGGGCTGCCACCTTCCGTTGGGACAAGGAGCCGGATGTGTGCCTTTTCGGAAACAGGCTCTGCCGAGGACGAGAGCCATGAGATGTTCCTCCTCTGGGCAAGCCCGCGTCCAAATCCTGTTGTGCCTGTGAATAGGCTGCAGGGGGACGGTGAAGACCAGCAACAGCTTTCACGGCTGCCACATTCCGTGTGTGACAAGGAGCCGGACGTGTCCGTTTTCGGAAACAGGCTCTGACGAGGACGAGAGCCATGAGATGTTCCACCTCTGGGCAAGCCCGGGTCCTGAATCCTGTTGTGCCTGTGAATAGGCTGCAGGGGGATGGTGAAGACCAGCAACAGCTTTCAGGGCTGCCACCTTCCGTGTGGGACAAGGAGCCGGACTTGTCTTTCTGAATACAGGCCCTGCCGAGGACGAGAGCCATGAGATGTTCCTCCTCTGGGCAAGCCCGGGTCCCAGATCCTGTTGTGCCTGTGAATAGGCTGCAGGGGGACGGTGAAGACTAGCAACAGCTTCCAGGGCTGCCACCTTCACTGTGGGACAATGAGCCGGTCTTGTGCCTTTATGGAAACAGGCCCTGCCGAGGACGAGAGCCATGAGATGTTCCTCCTCTGGGCAAGCCCGGGTCCCAGATCCTGTTGTGCCTGTGAATAGGCTGCAGGGGGACGGTGAAGACCAGCAACAGCATCCAGGGCTGCCACCTTCCGTGTGGGACAAGGAGCCGGACGTGTGCCTTTTCGGAAACAAGCTCTGCCGAGGACGAGAGCCATGAGATGTTCCTCCTCTGGGCAAGCCCGGGTCCCAGATCCTGTTGTGCCTGTGAATAGGCTGCAGGGGGACGGTGAAGACCAGCAACATCTTTCAGGTCTGCCACCTTCCGTGTGGGACAAGGAGCCGGATGTGTGCCTTTTCGGAAACAGGCTCTGCCGAGGACGAGAGCCATGAGATGTTCCTCCTCTGGGCAAGCTCGGGTCCCAGATCCTGTTGTGCCTGTGAATAAGCTGCAGGGGGACGGAGAAGACCAGCAACATCTTTCCGGCCTGCCACCTTCCGTGTGGGACAAGGAGACGGACATGTGACTTTTCAGAAATAGGCTCTGCCGAGGACGAGAGCCATGAGATGTTCCTCCTCTGGGCAAGCCCGGGCCCTGAATCCTGTTGTGCCTGTGAATAGGCTGCAGGGGGACGGTGAAGAGCAGCAACAGCTTTCACGGCTGCCACATTCCGTGTGGGACAAGGATCCGGACGTGTGCGTTTTCGGAAACAGGCTCTGCCGAGGACGAGAGCCATGAGATGTTCCACCTCTGGGCAAGCCCGGGTCCTGAATCCTGTTGTGCCTGTGAATAGGCTGCAGGGGGACGGTGAAGACCAGCAACAGCTTTCAGGGCTGCCACCTTCCGTGTGGGACAAGGAGCCGGACGTGTCTTTCTGGATACAGGCCCTGCCGAGGACGAGAGCCATGAGATGTTCCTCCTCTGGGCAAGCCCGGGTCCCAGATCCTGTTGTGCCTGTGAATAGGCTGCAGGGGGACGGTGAAGACCAGCAACAGCTTTCAGGGCTGCCACCTTCCGTGTGGGACAAGGAGCCGGATGAGTGCCTTTTCGGAAACAGGCTCTGCCGAGGACGAGAGCCATGAGATGTTCCTCCTCTGGGCAAGCCCGGGTCCCAGATCCTGTTGTGCCTGTGAATAGGCTGCAGGGGGACGGTGAAGACCAGCAACATCTTTCAGGGCTGCCACCTTCCGTGTGGGACAAGGAGCTGGACGTGTGCATTTTCGGAAACAGGATCTGCCGAGGACGAGAGCCATGAGATGTTCCTCCTCTGGGCAAGGCCGGGTCCCAGATCCTGTTGTGCCTGTGAATAGGCTGCAGGGGGACGGTGAAGACCAGCAACAGCTTCCAGGGCTGCCAGCTTCACTGTGGGACAATGAGCCGGTCTTGTGCCTTTATGGAAACAGGCCCTGCCGAGGACGAGAGCCATGAGATGTTCCTCCTCTGGGCAAGCCCGGGTCCCAGATCCTGTTGTGCCTGTGAATAGGCTGCAGGGGGACGGTGAAGACCAGCAACAGCTTTCAGGGCTGCCACCTTCCGTGTGGGACAAGGAGCCGGATGAGTGCCTTTTCGGAAACAGGCTCTGCCGAGGACGAGAGCCATGAGATGTTCCTCCTCTGGGCAAGGCCGGGTCCCAGATCCTGTTGTGCCTGTGAATAGGCTGCAGGGGGACGGTGAAGACCAGCAACATCTTTCAGGGCTGCCACCTTCCGTGTGGGACAAGGAGCCGGATGTGTGCCTTTTCGGAATCAGGCCGTGCCGAGGACGAGAGCCATGAGATGTTCCTCCTCTGGGCAAGCCCGGGTCCTGAATCCTGTTGTGCCTGTGAATAGGCTGCAGGGGGACGGTGAAGACCAGCAACAGCTTTCAGGGCTGCCACCTTCCGTGTGGGACAAGGAGCCGGACGTCTGCCTTTTCGGAATCAGGCTCTGCCGAGGACGAGAGCCATGAGATGTTCCTCCTCTGGGCAAGCCCGGGTCCCAGATCCTGTTGTGCCTGTGAATAGGCTGCAGGGGGACGGTGAAGACCAGCAACAGCTTTCAGGGCTGCCACCTTCCGTGTGGGACAAGGAGCCGGACGTGTGCCTTTCTGGAAACAGGCCGTGCCGAGGACGAGAGCCATGAGATGTTCCTCCTCTGGGCAAGCCCGCGTCCAAATCCTGTTGTGCCTGTGAATAGGCTGCAGGGGGACGGTGAAGACCAGCAACATCTTTCAGGGCTGCCACCTTCCGTGTGGGACAAGGAGCCGTACGTGTGCCTTTTCGGAATCAGGCTCTGCCGAGGACGAGAGCCATGAGATGTTCCACCTCTGGGCAAGCCCGGGTCCTGAATCCTGTTGTGCCTGTGAATAGGCTGCAGGGGGACGGTGAAGACCAGCAACAGCTTTCAGGGCTGCCACCTTCCGTGTGGGACAAGGAGCCGGACGTGTCTTTCTGGATACAGGCCCTGCCGAGGACGAGAGCCATGAGATGTTCCTCCTCTGGGCAAGCCCGCGTCCCAGATCCTGTTGTGCCTGTGAATAGGCTGCAGGGGGACGGTGAAGACCAGCAACAGCTTTCAGGGCTGCCACCTTCCGTGTGGGACAAGGAGCCGGATGAGTGCCTTTTCGGAAATAGGGTCTGCCGAGGACGAGAGCCATGAGATGTTCCTCCTCTGGGCAAGCCCGGGTCCTGAATCCTGTTGTGCCTGTGAATAGGCTGCAGGGGGACGGTGAAGACCAGCAACAGCTTTCAGGGCTGCCACCTTCCGTGTGGGACAAGGAGCCGGATGTGTGCCTTTACGGAAACAGGCTCTGCCGAGGACGAGAGCCATGAGATGTTCCTCCTCTGGGCAAGCCCGGGTCCCAGATCCTGTTGTGCCTGTGAATAGGCTGCAGGGGGACGGTGAAGACCAGCAACAGCTTCCAGGGCTGCCACCTTCACTGTGGGACAATGAGCCGGTCTTGTGCCTTTATGGAAACAGGCCCTGCCGAGGACGAGAGCCATGAGATGTTCCTCCTCTGGGCAAGCCCGGGTCCCAGATCCTGTTGTGCCTGTGAATAGGCTGCAGGGGGACGGTGAAGACCAGCAACAGCATCCAGGGCTGCCACCTTCCGTGTGGGACAAGGAGCCGGACGTGTGCCTTTTCGGAAACAAGCTCTGCCGAGGACGAGAGCCATGAGATGTTCCTCCTCTGGGCAAGCCCGGGTCCCAGATCCTGTTGTGCCTGTGAATAGGCTGCAGGGGGACGGTGAAGACCAGCAACAGCTTTCAGGGCTGCCACCTTCCGTGTGGGACAAGGAGCCGGATGTGTGCCTTTTCGGAAACAGGCTCTGCCGAGGACGAGAGCCATGAGATGTTCCTCCTCTGGGCAAGCTCGGGTCCCAGATCCTGTTGTGCCTGTGAATAAGCTGCAGGGGGACGGAGAAGACCAGCAACATCTTTCCGGCCTGCCACCTTCCGTGTGGGACAAGGAGACGGACATGTGACTTTTCAGAAATAGGCTCTGCCGAGGACGAGAGCCATGAGATGTTCCTCCTCTGGGCAAGCCCGGGCCCTGAATCCTGTTGTGCCTGTGAATAGGCTGCAGGGGGACGGTGAAGACCAGCAACAGCTTTCACGGCTGCCACATTCCGTGTGGGACAAGGATCCGGACGTGTGCGTTTTCGGAAACAGGCTCTGCCGAGGACGAGAGCCATGAGATGTTCCACCTCTGGGCAAGCCCGGGTCCTGAATCCTGTTGTGCCTGTGAATAGGCTGCAGGGGGACGGTGAAGACCAGCAACAGCTTTCAGGGCTGCCACCTTCCGTGTGGGACAAGGAGCCGGACGTGTCTTTCTGGATACAGGCCCTGCCGAGGACGAGAGCCATGAGATGTTCCTCCTCTGGGCAAGCCCGGGTCCCAGATCCTGTTGTGCCTGTGAATAGGCTGCAGGGGGACGGTGAAGACCAGCAACAGCTTTCAGGGCTGCCACCTTCCGTGTGGGACAAGGAGCCGGATGAGTGCCTTTTCGGAAACAGGCTCTGCCGAGGACGAGAGCCATGAGATGTTCCTCCTCTGGGCAAGCCCGGGTCCCAGATCCTGTTGTGCCTGTGAATAGGCTGCAGGGGGACGGTGAAGACCAGCAACAGCTTTCAGGGCTGCCACCTTCCGTGTGGGACAAGGAGCTGGACGTGTGCATTTTCGGAAACAGGATCTGCCGAGGACGAGAGCCATGAGATGTTCCTCCTCTGGGCAAGGCCGGGTCCCAGATCCTGTTGTGCCTGTGAATAGGCTGCAGGGGGACGGTGAAGACCAGCAACAGCTTCCAGGGCTGCCAGCTTCACTGTGGGACAATGAGCCGGTCTTGTGCCTTTATGGAAACAGGCCCTGCCGAGGACGAGAGCCATGAGATGTTCCTCCTCTGGGCAAGCCCGGGTCCCAGATCCTGTTGTGCCTGTGAATAGGCTGCAGGGGGACCGTGAAGACCAGCAACAGCTTTCAGGGCTGCCACCTTCCGTGTGGGACAAGGAGCCGGATGAGTGCCTTTTCGGAAACAGGCTCTGCCGAGGACGAGAGCCATGAGATGTTCCTCCTCTGGGCAAGGCCGGGTCCCAGATCCTGTTGTGCCTGTGAATAGGCTGCAGGGGGACGGTGAAGACCAGCAACATCTTTCAGGGCTGCCACCTTCCGTGTGGGACAAGGAGCCGGATGTGTGCCTTTTCGGAATCAGGCCGTGCTGAGGACGAGAGCCATGAGATGTTCCTCCTCTGGGCAAGCCCGGGTCCTGAATCCTGTTGTGCCTGTGAATAGGCTGCAGGGGGACAGTGAAGACCAGCAACAGCTTTCAGGGCTGCCACCTTCCGTGTGGGACAAGGAGCCGGACGTCTGCCTTTTCGGAATCAGGCTCTGCCGAGGACGAGAGCCATGAGATGTTCCTCCTCTGGGCAAGCCCGGGTCCCAGATCCTGTTGTGCCTGTGAATAGGCTGCAGGGGGACGGTGAAGACCAGCAACAGCTTTCAGGGCTGCCACCTTCCGTGTGGGACAAGGAGCCGGACGTGTGCCTTTCTGGAAACAGGCCGTGCCGAGGACGAGAGCCATGAGATGTTCCTCCTCTGGGCAAGCCCGCGTCCAAATCCTGTTGTGCCTGTGAATAGGCTGCAGGGGGACGGTGAAGACCAGCAACAGCTTTCAGGGCTGCCACATTCCGTCTGGGACAAGGAGCCGTACGTGTGCCTTTTCGGAATCAGGCTCTGCCGAGGACGAGAGCCATGAGATGTTCCACCTCTGGGCAAGCCCGGGTCCTGAATCCTGTTGTGCCTGTGAATAGGCTGCAGGGGGACGGTGAAGACCAGCAACAGCTTTCAGGGCTGCCACCTTCCGTGTGGGACAAGGAGCCGGACGTGTCTTTCTGGATACAGGCCCTGCCGAGGACGAGAGCCATGAGATGTTCCTCCTCTGGGCAAGCCCGCGTCCCAGATCCTGTTGTGCCTGTGAATAGGCTGCAGGGGGACGGTGAAGACCAGCAACAGCTTTCAGGGCTGCCACCTTCCGTGTGGGACAAGGAGCCGGATGAGTGCCTTTTCGGAAACAGGCTCTGCCGAGGACGAGAGCCATGAGATGTTCCTCCTCTGGGCAAGCCCGGGTCCTGAATCCTGTTGTGCCTGTGAATAGGCTGCAGGGGGACGGTGAAGACCAGCAACATCTTTCAGGGCTGCCACCTTCCGTGTGGGACAAGGAGCCGGATGTGTGCCTTTACGGAAACAGGCTCTGCCGAGGACGAGAGCCATGAGATGTTCATCCTCTGGGTAAGCCCGGGTCCCAGATCCTGTTGTGCCTGTGAATAGGCTGCAGGGGGACGGTGAAGACCAGCAACAGCTTTCAGGGCTGCCACCTTCCGTGTGGGACAAGGAGCCGGACGTGTCTTTCTGGATACAGGCCCTGCCGAGGACGAGAGCCATGAGATGTTCCTCCTCTGGGCAAGCCCGGGTCCCAGATCCTGTTGTGCCTGTGAATAGGCTGCAGGGGGACGGTGAAGACCAGCAACAGCTTTCAGGGCTGCCACCTTCCGTGTGGGACAAGGAGCCGGACGTGTGCATTTTCGGAAACAGGCTCTGCCGAGGACGAGAGCCATGAGATGTTCCTCCTCTGGGCAAGCCCGGGTCCTGAATCCTGTTGTGCCTGTGAATAGGCTGCAGGGGGACGGTGAAGACCAGCAACAGCTTTCAGGGCTGCCACCTTCCATGTGGGACAAGGAGCCGGACGTGTCTTTCTGGATACAGGCCCTGCCGAGGACGAGAGCCATGAGATGTTCCTCCTCTGGGCAAGCCCGGGTCCCAGATCCTGTTGTGCCTGTGAATAGGCTGCAGGGGGACGGTGAAGACCAGCAACAGCATCCAGGGCTGCCACCTTCCGTGTGGGACAAGGAGCCGGACGTGTGCCTTTTCGGAAACAAGCTCTGCCGAGGACGAGAGCCATGAGATGTTCCTCCTCTGGGCAAGCCCGGGTCCCAGATCCTGTTGTGCCTGTGAATAGGCTGCAGGGGGACGGTGAAGACCAGCAACAGCTTTCAGGGCTGCCACCTTCCGTGTGGGACAAGGAGCCGGATGTGTGCCTTTTCGGAAACAGGCTCTGCCGAGGACGAGAGCCATGAGATGTTCCTCCTCTGGGCAAGCCCGCGTCCTGAATCCTGTTGTGCCTGTGAATAGGCTGCAGGGGGACGGTGAAGACCAGCAACAGCTTTCCGGCCTGCCAACTTCCGTGTGGGACAAGGAGCCGGACGTGTGCCTTTTCGAAAATAGGCCATGCCGAGGACGAGAGCCATGAGATGTTCCTCCTCTGGGCAAGCCCGGGTCCCAGATCCTGTTGTGCCTGTGAATAGGCTGCAGGGGGACGGTGAAGACCAGCAACATCCTTCAGGTGTGCCAACTTCCGTGTGGGACAAGGAGCCGGACGTGTGCCTTTTCGAAAAGAGGCCCTGCCGAGGACAAGAGCCATGAGATGTTCCTCCTCTGGGCAAGCTCGGGTCCCAGATCCTGTTGTGCCTGTGAATAAGCTGCAGGGGGACGGAGAAGACCAGCAACATCTTTCCGGCCTGCCACCTTCCGTGTGGGACAAGGAGACGGACATGTGACTTTTCAGAAATAGGCTCTGCCGAGGACGAGAGCCATGAGATGTTCCTCCTCTGGGCAAGCCCGGGTCCCAGATCCTGTCGTACCTGTGAATAGGCTGCAGGGAGACGGTGAAGATCAGCAACAGCTTTCAGGGCTGCCACCTTCCTTGTGGGGCAAGGAGCCGGACGTGTGCCTTTCCGGAATCAGGCTCTGCCGAGGACGAGAGCTATGAGATGTTCCTCCTCTGGGCAAGCCCGGGTCCTGAATCCTGTTGTGCCTGTGAATAGGCTGCAGGGGGACGGTGAAGACCAGCAACAGCTTTCAGGGCTGCCACCTTCCGTGTGGGACAAGGAGCCGAACGTGTGCCTTTCCGGAATCAGGCTCTGCCGAGGACGAGAGCCATGAGATGTTCCTCCTCTGGGCAAGCCCGGGTCCCAGATCCTGTTGTGCCTGTGAATAGGCTGCAGGGGGACGGTGAAGACCAGCAACAGCTTCCAGGGCTGCCACCTTCACTGTGGGACAATGAGCCGGTCTTGTGCCTTTATGGAAACAGGCCCTGCCGAGGACGAGAGCCATGAGATGTTCCTCCTCTGGGCAAGCCCGGGTCCCAGATCCTGTTGTGCCTGTGAATAGGCTGCAGGGGGACGGTGAAGACCAGCAACAGCATCCAGGGCTGCCACCTTCCGTGTGGGACAAGGAGCCGGACGTGTGCCTTTTCGGAAACAAGCTCTGCCGAGGACGAGAGCCATGAGATGTTCCTCCTCTGGGCAAGCCCGGGTCCCAGATCCTGTTGTGCCTGTGAATAGGCTGCAGGGGGACGGTGAAGACCAGCAACATCTTTCAGGTCTGCCACCTTCCGTGTGGGACAAGGAGCCGGATGTGTGCCTTTTCGGAAACAGGCTCTGCCGAGGACGAGAGCCATGAGATGTTCCTCCTCTGGGCAAGCTCGGGTCCCAGATCCTGTTGTGCCTGTGAATAAGCTGCAGGGGGACGGAGAAGACCAGCAACATCTTTCCGGCCTGCCACCTTCCGTGTGGGACAAGGAGACGGACATGTGACTTTTCAGAAATAGGCTCTGCCGAGGACGAGAGCCATGAGATGTTCCTCCTCTGGGCAAGCCCGGGCCCTGAATCCTGTTGTGCCTGTGAATAGGCTGCAGGGGGACGGTGAAGACCAGCAACAGCTTTCACGGCTGCCACATTCCGTGTGGGACAAGGATCCGGACGTGTGCGTTTTCGGAAACAGGCTCTGCCGAGGACGAGAGCCATGAGATGTTCCACCTCTGGGCAAGCCCGGGTCCTGAATCCTGTTGTGCCTGTGAATAGGCTGCAGGGGGACGGTGAAGACCAGCAACAGCTTTCAGGGCTGCCACCTTCCGTGTGGGACAAGGAGCCGGACGTGTCTTTCTGGATACAGGCCCTGCCGAGGACGAGAGCCATGAGATGTTCCTCCTCTGGGCAAGCCCGGGTCCCAGATCCTGTTGTGCCTGTGAATAGGCTGCAGGGGGACGGTGAAGACCAGCAACAGCTTTCAGGGCTGCCACCTTCCGTGTGGGACAAGGAGCCGGATGAGTGCCTTTTCGGAAACAGGCTCTGCCGAGGACGAGAGCCATGAGATGTTCCTCCTCTGGGCAAGCCCGGGTCCCAGATCCTGTTGTGCCTGTGAATAGGCTGCAGGGGGACGGTGAAGACCAGCAACAGCTTTCAGGGCTGCCACCTTCCGTGTGGGACAAGGAGCTGGACGTGTGCATTTTCGGAAACAGGATCTGCCGAGGACGAGAGCCATGAGATGTTCCTCCTCTGGGCAAGGCCGGGTCCCAGATCCTGTTGTGCCTGTGAATAGGCTGCAGGGGGACGGTGAAGACCAGCAACAGCTTCCAGGGCTGCCAGCTTCACTGTGGGACAATGAGCCGGTCTTGTGCCTTTATGGAAACAGGCCCTGCCGAGGACGAGAGCCATGAGATGTTCCTCCTCTGGGCAAGCCCGGGTCCCAGATCCTCTTGTGCCTGTGAATAGGCTGCAGGGGGACGGTGAAGACCAGCAACAGCTTTCACGGCTGCCACCTTCCGTGTGGGACAAGGAGCCGGATGAGTGCCTTTTCGGAAACAGGCTCTGCCGAGGACGAGAGCCATGAGATGTTCCTCCTCTGGGCAAGGCCGGGTCCCAGATCCTGTTGTGCCTGTGAATAGGCTGCAGGGGGACGGTGAAGACCAGCAACATCTTTCAGGGCTGCCACCTTCCGTGTGGGACAAGGAGCCGGATGTGTGCCTTTTCGGAATCAGGCCGTGCCGAGGACGAGAGCCATGAGATGTTCCTCCTCTGGGCAAGCCCGGGTCCTGAATCCTGTTGTGCCTGTGAATAGGCTGCAGGGGGACGGTGAAGACCAGCAACAGCTTTCAGGGCTGCCACCTTCCGTGTGGGACAAGGAGCCGGACGTCTGCCTTTTCGGAATCAGGCTCTGCCGAGGACGAGAGCCATGAGATGTTCCTCCTCTGGGCAAGCCCGGGTCCCAGATCCTGTTGTGCCTGTGAATAGGCTGCAGGGGGACGGTGAAGACCAGCAACAGCTTTCAGGGCTGCCACCTTCCGTGTGGGACAAGGAGCCGGACGTGTGCCTTTCTGGAAACAGGCCGTGCCGAGGACGAGAGCCATGAGATGTTCCTCCTCTGGGCAAGCCCGCGTCCAAATCCTGTTGTGCCTGTGAATAGGCTGCAGGGGGACGGTGAAGACCAGCAACAGCTTTCAGGGCTGCCACATTCCGTCTGGGACAAGGAGCCGTACGTGTGCCTTTTCGGAATCAGGCTCTGCCGAGGACGAGAGCCATGAGATGTTCCACCTCTGGGCAAGCCCGGGTCCTGAATCCTGTTGTGCCTGTGAATAGGCTGCAGGGGGACGGTGAAGACCAGCAACAGCTTTCACGGCTGCCACCTTCCGTGTGGGACAAGGAGCCGGACGTGTCTTTCTGGATACAGGCCCTGCCGAGGACGAGAGCCATGAGATGTTCCTCCTCTGGGCAAGCCCGCGTCCCAGATCCTGTTGTGCCTGTGAATAGGCTGCAGGTGGACGGTGAAGACCAGCAACAGCTTTCAGGGCTGCCACCTTCCGTGTGGGACAAGGAGCCGGATGAGTGCCTTTTCGGAAACAGGCTCTGCCGAGGACGAGAGCCATGAGATGTTCCTCCTCTGGGCAAGCCCGGGTCCTGAATCCTGTTGTGCCTGTGAATAGGCTGCAGGGGGACGGTGAAGACCAGCAACATCTTTCAGGGCTGCCACCTTCCGTGTGGGACAAGGAGCCGGATGTGTGCCTTTACGGAAACAGGCTCTGCCGAGGACGAGAGCCATGAGATGTTCCTCCTCTGGGCAAGCCCGGGTCCCAGATCCTGTTGTGCCTGTGAATAGGCTGCAGGGGGACGGTGAAGACCAGCAACAGCTTTCAGGGCTGCCACCTTCCGTGTGGGACAAGGAGCCGGACGTGTCTTTCTGGATACAGGCCCTGCCGAGGACGAGAGCCATGAGATGTTCCTCCTCTGGGCAAGCCCGGGTCCCAGATCCTGTTGTGCCTGTGAATAGGCTGCAGGGGGACGGTGAAGACCAGCAACAGCTTTCAGGGCTGCCACCTTCCGTGTGGGACAAGGAGCCGGACGTGTGCATTTTCGGAAACAGGATCTGCCGAGGACGAGAGCCATGAGATGTTCCTCCTCTGGGCAAGCCCGGGTCCTGAATCCTGTTGTGCCTGTGAATAGGCTGCAGGGGGACGGTGAAGACCAGCAACAGCTTTCAGGGCTGCCACCTTCCATGTGGGACAAGGAGCCGGACGTGTCTTTCTGGATACAGGCCCTGCCGAGGACGAGAGCCATGAGATGTTCCTCCTCTGGGCAAGCCCGGGTCCCAGATCCTGTTGTGCCTGTGAATAGGCTGCAGGGGGACGGTGA
The DNA here is from genome assembly GCF_929443795.1 of Astur gentilis. NCBI lineage: Eukaryota > Metazoa > Chordata > Aves > Accipitriformes > Accipitridae > Astur > Astur gentilis. The sequence goes on from NW_026061071.1 coordinate 2,329,932, forward strand.
AGACCAGCAACAGCATCCAGGGCTGCCACCTTCCGTGTGGGACAAGGAGCCGGACGTGTGCCTTTTCGGAAACAAGCTCTGCCGAGGACGAGAGCCATGAGATGTTCCTCCTCTGGGCAAGCCCGGGTCCCAGATCCTGTTGTGCCTGTGAATAGGCTGCAGGGGGACGGTGAAGACCAGCAACAGCTTTCAGGGCTGCCACCTTCCGTGTGGGACAAGGAGCCGGATGTGTGCCTTTTCGGAAACAGGCTCTGCCGAGGACGAGAGCCATGAGATGTTCCTCCTCTGGGCAAGCCCGCGTCCTGAATCCTGTTGTGCCTGTGAATAGGCTGCAGGGGGACGGTGAAGACCAGCAACAGCTTTCCGGCCTGCCAACTTCCGTGTGGGACAAGGAGCCGGACGTGTGCCTTTTCGAAAATAGGCCATGCCGAGGACGAGAGCCATGAGATGTTCCTCCTCTGGGCAAGCCCGGGTCCCAGATCCTGTTGTGCCTGTGAATAGGCTGCAGGGGGACGGTGAAGACCAGCAACATCCTTCAGGTGTGCCAACTTCCGTGTGGGACAAGGAGCCGGACGTGTGCCTTTTCGAAAAGAGGCCCTGCCGAGGACGAGAGCCATGAGATGTTCCTCCTCTGGGCAAGCTCGGGTCCCAGATCCTGTTGTGCCTGTGAATAAGCTGCAGGGGGACGGAGAAGACCAGCAACATCTTTCCGGCCTGCCACCTTCCGTGTGGGACAAGGAGACGGACATGTGACTTTTCAGAAATAGGCTCTGCCGAGGACGAGAGCCATGAGATGTTCCTCCTCTGGGCAAGCCCGGGTCCCAGATCCTGTCGTACCTGTGAATAGGCTGCAGGGAGACGGTGAAGATCAGCAACAGCTTTCAGGGCTGCCACCTTCCTTGTGGGGCAAGGAGCCGGACGTGTGCCTTTCCGGAATCAGGCTCTGCCGAGGACGAGAGCTATGAGATGTTCCTCCTCTGGGCAAGCCCGGGTCCTGAATCCTGTTGTGCCTGTGAATAGGCTGCAGGGGGACGGTGAAGACCAGCAACAGCTTTCAGGGCTGCCACCTTCCGTGTGGGACAAGGAGCCGAACGTGTGCCTTTCCGGAATCAGGCTCTGCCGAGGACGAGAGCCATGAGATGTTCCTCCTCTGGGCAAGGCCGGGTCCCAGATCCTGTTGTGCCTGTGAATAGGCTGCAGGGGGACGGTGAAGACCAGCAACAGCTTCCAGGGCTGCCACCTTCACTGTGGGACAATGAGCCGGTCTTGTGCCTTTATGGAAACAGGCCCTGCCGAGGACGAGAGCCATGAGATGTTCCTCCTCTGGGCAAGCCCGGGTCCCAGATCCTGTTGTGCCTGTGAATAGGCTGCAGGGGGACGGTGAAGACCAGCAACAGCATCCAGGGCTGCCACCTTCCGTGTGGGACAAGGAGCCGGACGTGTGCCTTTTCGGAAACAAGCTCTGCCGAGGACGAGAGCCATGAGATGTTCCTCCTCTGGGCAAGCCCGGGTCCCAGATCCTGTTGTGCCTGTGAATAGGCTGCAGGGGGACGGTGAAGACCAGCAACATCTTTCAGGTCTGCCACCTTCCGTGTGGGACAAGGAGCCGGATGTGTGCCTTTTCGGAAACAGGCTCTGCCGAGGACGAGAGCCATGAGATGTTCCTCCTCTGGGCAAGCTCGGGTCCCAGATCCTGTTGTGCCTGTGAATAAGCTGCAGGGGGACGGAGAAGACCAGCAACATCTTTCCGGCCTGCCACCTTCCGTGTGGGACAAGGAGACGGACATGTGACTTTTCAGAAATAGGCTCTGCCGAGGACGAGAGCCATGAGATGTTCCTCCTCTGGGCAAGCCCGGGCCCTGAATCCTGTTGTGCCTGTGAATAGGCTGCAGGGGGACGGTGAAGACCAGCAACAGCTTTCACGGCTGCCACATTCCGTGTGGGACAAGGATCCGGACGTGTGCGTTTTCGGAAACAGGCTCTGCCGAGGACGAGAGCCATGAGATGTTCCACCTCTGGGCAAGCCCGGGTCCTGAATCCTGTTGTGCCTGTGAATAGGCTGCAGGGGAACGGTGAAGACCAGCAACAGCTTTCAGGGCTGCCACCTTCCGTGTGGGACAAGGAGCCGGACGTGTCTTTCTGGATACAGGCCCTGCCGAGGACGAGAGCCATGAGATGTTCCTCCTCTGGGCAAGCCCGCGTCCCAGATCCTGTTGTGCCTGTGAATAGGCTGCAGGGGGACGGTGAAGACCAGCAACAGCTTCCAGGGCTGCCAGCTTCACTGTGGGACAATGAGCCGGTCTTGTGCCTTTATGGAAACAGGCCCTGCCGAGGACGAGAGCCATGAGATGTTCCTCCTCTGGGCAAGCCCGGGTCCCAGATCCTGTTGTGCCTGTGAATAGGCTGCAGGGGGACGGTGAAGACCAGCAACAGCTTTCACGGCTGCCACATTCCGTGTGGGACAAGGAGCCGGACGTGTGCCTTTTCGGAAACAAGCTCTGCCGAGGACGAGAGCCATGAGATGTTCCTCCTCTGGGCAAGCCCGGGTCCCAGATCCTGTTGTGCCTGTGAATAGGCTGCAGGGGGACGGTGAAGACCAGCAACATCTTTCAGGTCTGCCACCTTCCGTGTGGGACAAGGAGCCGGACGTGTGCCTTTCTGGAAACAGGCCGTCCAGAGGACGAGAGCCATGAGATGTTCCTCCTCTGGGCAAGCCCGCGTCCAAATCCTGTTGTGCCTGTGAATAGGCTGCAGGGGGACGGTGAAGACCAGCAACAGCTTTCACGGCTGCCACATTCCGTGTGGGACTAGGAGCCGGACGTGTCTTTATGGATACAGGCCCTGCCGAGGACGAGAGCCATGAGATGTTCCTCCTCTGGGCAAGCCCGGGTCCCAGATCCTGTTGTGCCTGTGAATAGGCTGCAGGGGGACGGTGAAGACCAGCAACAGCTTCCAGGGCTGCCACCTTCACTGTGGGACAATGAGCTGGTCATGTGCCTTTATGGAAACAGGCCCTGCCGAGGACGAGAGCCATGAGATGTTCCTCCTCTGGGCAAGCCCGGGTCCCAGATCCTGTTGTGCCTGTGAATAGGCTGCAGGGGGACGGTGAAGACCAGCAACAGCTTTCAGGGCTGCCACCTTCCGTGTGGGACAAGGAGCCGGACGTGTGCCTTTCTGGAAACAGGCCGTGCCGAGGACGAGAGCCATGAGATGTTCCTCCTCTGGGCAAGCCCGCGTCCAAATCCTGTTGTGCCTGTGAATAGGCTGCAGGGGGACGGTGAAGACCAGCAACAGCTTTCAGGGCTGCCACATTCCGTCTGGGACAAGGAGCCGTACGTGTGCCTTTTCGGAATCAGGCTCTGCCGAGGACGAGAGCCATGAGATGTTCCACCTCTGGGCAAGCCCGGGTCCTGAATCCTGTTGTGCCTGTGAATAGGCTGCAGGGGGACGGTGAAGACCAGCAACAGCTTTCAGGGCTGCCACCTTCCGTGTGGGACAAGGAGCCGGACGTGTCTTTCTGGATACAGGCCCTGCCGAGGACGAGAGCCATGAGATGTTCCTCCTCTGGGCAAGCCCGCGTCCCAGATCCTGTTGTGCCTGTGAATAGGCTGCAGGGGGACGGTGAAGACCAGCACAGCTTTCAGGGCTGCCACCTTCCGTGTGGGACAAGGAGCCGGATGAGTGCCTTTTCGGAAACAGGCTCTGCCGAGGACGAGAGCCATGAGATGTTCCTCCTCTGGGCAAGCCCGGGTCCTGAATCCTGTTGTGCCTGTGAATAGGCTGCAGGGGGACGGTGAAGACCAGCAACATCTTTCAGGGCTGCCACCTTCCGTGTGGGACAAGGAGCCGGATGTGTGCCTTTACGGAAACAGGCTCTGCCGAGGACGAGAGCCATGAGATGTTCCTCCTCTGGGCAAGCCCGGGTCCCAGATCCTGTTGTGCCTGTGAATAGGCTGCAGGGGGACGGTGAAGACCAGCAACAGCTTTCAGGGCTGCCACCTTCCGTGTGGGACAAGGAGCCGGACGTGTCTTTCTGGATACAGGCCCTGCCGAGGACGAGAGCCATGAGATGTTCCTCCTCTGGGCAAGCCCGGGTCCCAGATCCTGTTGTGCCTGTGAATAGGCTGCAGGGGGACGGTGAAGACCAGCAACAGCTTTCAGGGCTGCCACCTTCCGTGTGGGACAAGGAGCCGGACGTGTGCATTTTCGGAAACAGGCTCTGCCGAGGACGAGAGCCATGAGATGTTCCTCCTCTGGGCAAGCCCGGGTCCTGAATCCTGTTGTGCCTGTGAATAGGCTGCAGGGGGACGGTGAAGACCAGCAACAGCTTTCAGGGCTGCCACCTTCCATGTGGGACAAGGAGCCGGACGTGTCTTTCTGGATACAGGCCCTGCCGAGGACGAGAGCCATGAGATGTTCCTCCTCTGGGCAAGCCCGGGTCCCAGATCCTGTTGTGCCTGTGAATAGGCTGCAGGGGGACGGTGAAGACCAGCAACAGCATCCAGGGCTGCCACCTTCCGTGTGGGACAAGGAGCCGGACGTGTGCCTTTTCGGAAACAAGCTCTGCCGAGGACGAGAGCCATGAGATGTTCCTCCTCTGGGCAAGCCCGGGTCCCAGATCCTGTTGTGCCTGTGAATAGGCTGCAGGGGGACGGTGAAGACCAGCAACAGCTTTCAGGGCTGCCACCTTCCGTGTGGGACAAGGAGCCGGATGTGTGCCTTTTCGGAAACAGGCTCTGCCGAGGACGAGAGCCATGAGATGTTCCTCCTCTGGGCAAGCCCGGGTCCTGAATCCTGTTGTGCCTGTGAATAGGCTGCAGGGGGACGGTGAAGACCAGCAACAGCTTTCCGGCCTGCCAACTTCCGTGTGGGACAAGGAGCCGGACGTGTGCCTTTTCGAAAATAGGCCATGCCGAGGACGAGAGCCATGAGATGTTCCTCCTCTGGGCAAGCCCGGGTCCCAGATCCTGTTGTGCCTGTGAATAGGCTGCAGGGGGACGGTGAAGACCAGCAACATCCTTCAGGTGTGCCAACTTCCGTGTGGGACAAGGAGCCGGACGTGTGCCTTTTCGAAAAGAGGCCCTGCCGAGGACAAGAGCCATGAGATGTTCCTCCTCTGGGCAAGCTCGGCTCCCAGATCCTGTTGTGCCTGTGAATAAGCTGCAGGGGGACGGAGAAGACCAGCAACATCTTTCCGGCCTGCCACCTTCCGTGTGGGACAAGGAGACGGACATGTGACTTTTCAGAAATAGGCTCTGCCGAGGACGAGAGCCATGAGATGTTCCTCCTCTGGGCAAGCCCGGGTCCCAGATCCTGTCGTACCTGTGAATAGGCTGCAGGGAGACGGTGAAGATCAGCAACAGCTTTCAGGGCTGCCACCTTCCTTGTGGGGCAAGGAGCCGGACGTGTGCCTTTCCGGAATCAGGCTCTGCCAAGGACGAGAGCTATGAGATGTTCCTCCTCTGGGCAAGCCCGGGTCCTGAATCCTGTTGTGCCTGTGAATAGGCTGCAGGGGGACGGTGAAGACCAGCAACAGCTTTCAGGGCTGCCACCTTCCGTGTGGGACAAGGAGCCGAACGTGTGCCTTTCCGGAATCAGGCTCTGCCGAGGACGAGAGCCATGAGATGTTCCTCCTCTGGGCAAGCCCGGGTCCCAGATCCTGTTGTGCCTGTGAATAGGCTGCAGGGGGACGGTGAAGACCAGCAACAGCTTCCAGGGCTGCCACCTTCACTGTGGGACAATGAGCCGGTCTTGTGCCTTTATGGAAACAGGCCCTGCCGAGGACGAGAGCCATGAGATGTTCCTCCTCTGGGCAAGCCCGGGTCCCAGATCCTGTTGTGCCTGTGAATAGGCTGCAGGGGGACGGTGAAGACCAGCAACAGCATCCAGGGCTGCCACCTTCCGTGTGGGACAAGGAGCCGGACGTGTGCCTTTTCGGAAACAAGCTCTGCCGAGGACGAGAGCCATGAGATGTTCCTCCTCTGGGCAAGCCCGGGTCCCAGATCCTGTTGTGCCTGTGAATAGGCTGCAGGGGGACGGTGAAGACCAGCAACATCTTTCAGGTCTGCCACCTTCCGTGTGGGACAAGGAGACGGACATGTGACTTTTCAGAAATAGGCTCTGCCGAGGACGAGAGCCATGAGATGTTCCTCCTCTGGGCAAGCCCGGGCCCTGAATCCTGTTGTGCCTGTGAATAGGCTGCAGGGGGACGGTGAAGACCAGCAACAGCTTTCACGGCTGCCACATTCCGTGTGGGACAAGGATCCGGACGTGTGCGTTTTCGGAAACAGGCTCTGCCGAGGACGAGAGCCATGAGATGTTCCACCTCTGGGCAAGCCCGGGTCCTGAATCCTGTTGTGCCTGTGAATAGGCTGCAGGGGGACGGTGAAGACCAGCAACAGCTTTCAGGGCTGCCACCTTCCGTGTGGGACAAGGAGCCGGATGAGTGCCTTTTCGGAAACAGGCTCTGCCGAGGACGAGAGCCATGAGATGTTCCTCCTCTGGGCAAGCCCGGGTCCCAGATCCTGTTGTGCCTGTGAATAGGCTGCAGGGGGACGGTGAAGACCAGCAACAGCTTTCAGGGCTGCCACCTTCCGTGTGGGACAAGGAGCTGGACGTGTGCATTTTCGGAAACAGGATCTGCCGAGGACGAGAGCCATGAGATGTTCCTCCTCTGGGCAAGGCCGGGTCCCAGATCCTGTTGTGCCTGTGAATAGGCTGCAGGGGGACGGTGAAGACCAGCAACAGCTTCCAGGGCTGCCAGCTTCACTGTGGGACAATGAGCCGGTCTTGTGCCTTTATGGAAACAGGCCCTGCCGAGGACGAGAGCCATGAGATGTTCCTCCTCTGGGCAAGCCCGGGTCCCAGATCCTGTTGTGCCTGTGAATAGGCTGCAGGGGGACGGTGAAGACCAGCAACAGCTTTCACGGCTGCCACCTTCCGTGTGGGACAAGGAGCCGGATGAGTGCCTTTTCGGAAACAGGCTCTGCCGAGGACGAGAGCCATGAGATGTTCCTCCTCTGGGCAAGGCCGGGTCCCAGATCCTGTTGTGCCTGTGAATAGGCTGCAGGGGGACGGTGAAGACCAGCAACATCTTTCAGGGCTGCCACCTTCCGTGTGGGACAAGGAGCCGGATGTGTGCCTTTTCGGAATCAGGCCGTGCCGAGGACGAGAGCCATGAGATGTTCCTCCTCTGGGCAAGCCCGGGTCCTGAATCCTGTTGTGCCTGTGAATAGGCTGCAGGGGGACGGTGAAGACCAGCAACAGCTTTCAGGGCTGCCACCTTCCGTGTGGGACAAGGAGCCGGACGTCTGCCTTTTCGGAATCAGGCTCTGCCGAGGACGAGAGCCATGAGATGTTCCTCCTCTGGGCAAGCCCGGGTCCCAGATCCTGTTGTGCCTGTGAATAGGCTGCAGGGGGACGGTGAAGACCAGCAACAGCTTTCAGGGCTGCCACCTTCCGTGTGGGACAAGGAGCCGGACGTGTGCCTTTCTGGAAACAGGCCGTGCCGAGGACGAGAGCCATGAGATGTTCCTCCTCTGGGCAAGCCCGCGTCCAAATCCTGTTGTGCCTGTGAATAGGCTGCAGGGGGACGGTGAAGACCAGCAACAGCTTTCAGGGCTGCCACATTCCGTCTGGGACAAGGAGCCGTACGTGTGCCTTTTCGGAATCAGGCTCTGCCGAGGACGAGAGCCATGAGATGTTCCACCTCTGGGCAAGCCCGGGTCCTGAATCCTGTTGTGCCTGTGAATAGGCTGCAGGGGGACGGTGAAGACCAGCAACAGCTTTCAGGGCTGCCACCTTCCGTGTGGGACAAGGAGCCGGACGTGTCTTTCTGGATACAGGCCCTGCCGAGGACGAGAGCCATGAGATGTTCCTCCTCTGGGCAAGCCCGCGTCCCAGATCCTGTTGTGCCTGTGAATAGGCTGCAGGTGGACGGTGAAGACCAGCAACAGCTTTCAGGGCTGCCACCTTCCGTGTGGGACAAGGAGCCGGATGAGTGCCTTTTCGGAAACAGGCTCTGCCGAGGACGAGAGCCATGAGATGTTCCTCCTCTGGGCAAGCCCGGGTCCTGAATCCTGTTGTGCCTGTGAATAGGCTGCAGGGGGACGGTGAAGACCAGCAACATCTTTCAGGGCTGCCACCTTCCGTGTGGGACAAGGAGCCGGATGTGTGCCTTTACGGAAACAGGCTCTGCCGAGGACGAGAGCCATGAGATGTTCCTCCTCTGGGCAAGCCCGGGTCCCAGATCCTGTTGTGCCTGTGAATAGGCTGCAGGGGGACGGTGAAGACCAGCAACAGCTTTCAGGGCTGCCACCTTCCGTGTGGGACAAGGAGCCGGACGTGTCTTTCTGGATACAGGCCCTGCCGAGGACGAGAGCCATGAGATGTTCCTCCTCTGGGCAAGCCCGGGTCCCAGATCCTGTTGTGCCTGTGAATAGGCTGCAGGGGGACGGTGAAGACCAGCAACAGCTTTCAGGGCTGCCACCTTCCGTGTGGGACAAGGAGCCGGACGTGTGCATTTTCGGAAACAGGATCTGCCGAGGACGAGAGCCATGAGATGTTCCTCCTCTGGGCAAGCCCGGGTCCTGAATCCTGTTGTGCCTGTGAATAGGCTGCAGGGGGACGGTGAAGACCAGCAACAGCTTTCAGGGCTGCCACCTTCCATGTGGGACAAGGAGCCGGACGTGTCTTTCTGGATACAGGCCCTGCCGAGGACGAGAGCCATGAGATGTTCCTCCTCTGGGCAAGCCCGGGTCCCAGATCCTGTTGTGCCTGTGAATAGGCTGCAGGGGGACGGTGAAGACCAGCAACAGCAACCAGGGCTGCCACCTTCCGTGTGGGACAAGGAGCCGGACGTGTGCCTTTTCGGAAACAAGCTCTGCCGAGGACGAGAGCCATGAGATGTTCCTCCTCTGGGCAAGCCCGGGTCCCAGATCCTGTTGTGCCTGTGAATAGGCTGCAGGGGGACGGTGAAGACCAGCAACAGCTTTCAGGGCTGCCACCTTCCGTGTGGGACAAGGAGCCGGATGTGTGCCTTTTCGGAAACAGGCTCTGCCGAGGACGAGAGCCATGAGATGTTCCTCCTCTGGGCAAGCCTGCGTCCTGAATCCTGTTGTGCCTGTGAATAGGCTGCAGGGGGACGGTGAAGACCAGCAACAGCTTTCCGGCCTGCCAACTTCCGTGTGGGACAAGGAGCCGGACGTGTGCCTTTTCGAAAATAGGCCATGCCGAGGACGAGAGCCATGAGATGTTCCTCCTCTGGGCAAGCCCGGGTCCCAGATCCTGTTGTGCCTGTGAATAGGCTGCAGGGGGACGGTGAAGACCAGCAACATCCTTCAGGTGTGCCAACTTCCGTGTGGGACAAGGAGCCGGACGTGTGCCTTTTCGAAAAGAGGCCCTGCCGAGGACGAGAGCCATGAGATGTTCCTCCTCTGGGCAAGCTCGGGTCCCAGATCCTGTTGTGCCTGTGAATAAGCTGCAGGGGGACGGAGAAGACCAGCAACATCTTTCCGGCCTGCCACCTTCCGTGTGGGACAAGGAGACGGACATGTGACTTTTCAGAAATAGGCTCTGCCGAGGACGAGAGCCATGAGATGTTCCTCCTCTGGGCAAGCCCGGGTCCCAGATCCTGTCGTACCTGTGAATAGGCTGCAGGGAGACGGTGAAGATCAGCAACAGCTTTCAGGGCTGCCACCTTCCTTGTGGGGCAAGGAGCCGGACGTGTGCCTTTCCGGAATCAGGCTCTGCCGAGGACGAGAGCTATGAGATGTTCCTCCTCTGGGCAAGCCCGGGTCCTGAATCCTGTTGTGCCTGTGAATAGGCTGCAGGGGGACGGTGAAGACCAGCAACAGCTTTCAGGGCTGCCACCTTCCGTGTGGGACAAGGAGCCGAACGTGTGCCTTTCCGGAATCAGGCTCTGCCGAGGACGAGAGCCATGAGATGTTCCTCCTCTGGGCAAGGCCGGGTCCCAGATCCTGTTGTGCCTGTGAATAGGCTGCAGGGGGACGGTGAAGACCAGCAACAGCTTCCAGGGCTGCCACCTTCACTGTGGGACAATGAGCCGGTCTTGTGCCTTTATGGAAACAGGCCCTGCCGAGGACGAGAGCCATGAGATGTTCCTCCTCTGGGCAAGCCCGGGTCCCAGATCCTGTTGTGCCTGTGAATAGGCTGCAGGGGGACGGTGAAGACCAGCAACAGCATCCAGGGCTGCCACCTTCCGTGTGGGACAAGGAGCCGGACGTGTGCCTTTTCGGAAACAAGCTCTGCCGAGGACGAGAGCCATGAGATGTTCCTCCTCTGGGCAAGCCCGGGTCCCAGATCCTGTTGTGCCTGTGAATAGGCTGCAGGGGGACGGTGAAGACCAGCAACATCTTTCAGGTCTGCCACCTTCCGTGTGGGACAAGGAGCCGGATGTGTGCCTTTTCGGAAACAGGCTCTGCCGAGGACGAGAGCCATGAGATGTTCCTCCTCTGGGCAAGCTCGGGTCCCAGATCCTGTTGTGCCTGTGAATAAGCTGCAGGGGGACGGAGAAGACCAGCAACATCTTTCCGGCCTGCCACCTTCCGTGTGGGACAAGGAGACGGACATGTGACTTTTCAGAAATAGGCTCTGCCGAGGACGAGAGCCATGAGATGTTCCTCCTCTGGGCAAGCCCGGGCCCTGAATCCTGTTGTGCCTGTGAATAGGCTGCAGGGGGACGGTGAAGACCAGCAACAGCTTTCACGGCTGCCACATTCCGTGTGGGACAAGGATCCGGACGTGTGCGTTTTCGGAAACAGGCTCTGCCGAGGACGAGAGCCATGAGATGTTCCACCTCTGGGCAAGCCCGGGTCCTGAATCCTGTTGTGCCTGTGAATAGGCTGCAGGGGAACGGTGAAGACCAGCAACAGCTTTCAGGGCTGCCACCTTCCGTGTGGGACAAGGAGACGGACGTGTCTTTCTGGATACAGGCCCTGCCGAGGACGAGAGCCATGAGATGTTCCTCCTCTGGGCAAGCCCGGGTCCCAGATCCTGTTGTGCCTGTGAATAGGCTGCAGGGGGACGGTGAAGACCAGCAACAGCTTCCAGGGCTGCCAGCTTCACTGTGGGACAATGAGCCGGTCTTGTGCCTTTATGGAAACAGGCCCTGCCGAGGACGAGAGCCATGAGATGTTCCTCCTCTGGGCAAGCCCGGGTCCCAGATCCTGTTGTGCCTGTGAATAGGCTGCAGGGGGACGGTGAAGACCAGCAACAGCTTTCACGGCTGCCACATTCCGTGTGGGACAAGGAGCCGGACGTGTGCCTTTTCGGAAACAAGCTCTGCCGAGGACGAGAGCCATGAGATGTTCCTCCTCTGGGCAAGCCCGGGTCCCAGATCCTGTTGTGCCTGTGAATAGGCTGCAGGGGGACGGTGAAGACCAGCAACAGCTTTCAGGGCTGCCACCTTCCGTGTGGGACAAGGAGCCGGACGTGTGCCTTTCTGGAAACAGGCCGTCCAGAGGACGAGAGCCATGAGATGTTCCTCCTCTGGGCAAGCCCGCGTCCAAATCCTGTTGTGCCTGTGAATAGGCTGCAGGGGGACGGTGAAGACCAGCAACAGCTTTCACGGCTGCCACATTCCGTGTGGGACTAGGAGCCGGACGTGTCTTTCTGGATACAGGCCCTGCCGAGGACGAGAGCCATGAGATGTTCCTCCTCTGGGCAAGCCCGGGTCCCAGATCCTGTTGTGCCTGTGAATAGGCTGCAGGGGGACGGTGAAGACCAGCAACAGCTTCCAGGGCTGCCACCTTCACTGTGGGACAATGAGCTGGTCATGTGCCTTTATGGAAACAGGCCCTGCCGAGGACGAGAGCCATGAGATGTTCCTCCTCTGGGCAAGCCCGGGTCCCAGATCCTGTTGTGCCTGTGAATAGGCTGCAGGGGGACGGTGAAGACCAGCAACAGCATCCAGGGCTGCCACCTTCCGTGTGGGACAAGGAGCCGGACGTGTGCCTTTTCGGAAACAAGCTCTGCCGAGGACGAGAGCCATGAGATGTTCCTCCTCTGGGCAAGCCCGGGTCCCAGATCCTGTTGTGCCTGTGAATAGGCTGCAGGGGGACGGTGAAGACCAGCAACAGCTTTCAGGGCTGCCACCTTCCGTGTGGGACAAGGAGCCGGATGTGTGCCTTTTCGGAAACAGGCTCTGCCGAGGACGAGAGCCATGAGATGTTCCTCCTCTGGGCAAGCCCGCGTCCTGAATCCTGTTGTGCCTGTGAATAGGCTGCAGGGGGACGGTGAAGACCAGCAACAGCTTTCCGACCTGCCACCTTCCGTGTGGGACAAGGAGCCGGACGTGTGCCTTTTCGAAAATAGGCCATGCCGAGGACGAGAGCCATGAGATGTTCCTCCTCTGGGCAAGCCCGGGTCCCAGATCCTGTTGTGCCTGTGAATAGGCTGCAGGGGGACGGTGAAGACCAGCAACATCCTTCAGGGGTGCCAACTTCCGTGTGGGACAAGGAGCCGGACGTGTGCCTTTTCGAAAAGAGGCCCTGCCGAGGACGAGAGCCATGAGATGTTCCTCCTCTGGGCAAGCTCGGGTCCCAGATCCTGTTGTGCCTGTGAATAAGCTGCAGGGGGACGGAGAAGACCAGCAACATCTTTCCGGCCTGCCACCTTCCGTGTGGGACAAGGAGACGGACATGTGACTTTTCAGAAATAGGCTCTGCCGAGGACGAGAGCCATGAGATGTTCCTCCTCTGGGCAAGGCCGGGTCCCAGATCCTGTTGTGCCTGTGAATAGGCTGCAGGGGGACGGTGAAGACCAGCAACAGCTTTCACGGCTGCCACATTCCGTGTGGGACAAGGATCCGGACGTGTGCGTTTTCGGAAACAGGCTCTGCCGAGGACGAGAGCCATGAGATGTTCCACCTCTGGGCAAGCCCGGGTCCTGAATCCTGTTGTGCCTGTGAATAGGCTGCAGGGGGACGGTGAAGACCAGCAACAGCTTTCAGGGCTGCCACCTTCCGTGTGGGACAAGGAGCCGGACGTGTCTTTCTGGATACAGGCCCTGCCGAGGACGAGAGCCATGAGATGTTCCTCCTCTGGGCAAGCCCGGGTCCCAGATCCTGTTGTGCCTGTGAATAGGCTGCAGGGGGACGGTGAAGACCAGCAACAGCTTTCAGGGCTGCCACCTTCCGTGTGGGACAAGGAGCCGGATGAGTGCCTTTTCGGAAACAGGCTCTGCCGAGGACGAGAGCCATGAGATGTTCCTCCTCTGGGCAAGCCCGGGTCCCAGATCCTGTTGTGCCTGTGAATAGGCTGCAGGGGGACGGTGAAGACCAGCAACAGCTTTCAGGGCTGCCACCTTCCGTGTGGGACAAGGAGCTGGACGTGTGCATTTTCGGAAACAGGATCTGCCGAGGACGAGAGCCATGAGATGTTCCTCCTCTGGGCAAGCCCGGGTCCCAGATCCTGTTGTGCCTGTGAATAGGCTGCAGGGGGACGGTGAAGACCAGCAACAGCTTCCAGGGCTGCCAGCTTCACTGTGGGACAATGAGCCGGTCTTGTGCCTTTATGGAAACAGGCCCTGCCGAGGACGAGAGCCATGAGATGTTCCTCCTCTGGGCAAGCCCGGGTCCCAGATCCTGTTGTGCCTGTGAATAGGCTGCAGGGGGACGGTGAAGACCAGCAACAGCTTTCACGGCTGCCACATTCCGTGTGGGACAAGGAGCCGGACGTGTGCCTTTTCGGAAACAAGCTCTGCCGAGGACGAGAGCCATGAGATGTTCCTCCTCTGGGCAAGCCCGGGTCCCAGATCCTGTTGTGCCTGTGAATAGGCTGCAGGGGGACGGTGAACACCAGCAACAGCTTTCAGGGCTGCCACCTTCCGTGTGGGACAAGGAGCCGGACGTGTGCCTTTCTGGAAACAGGCCGTCCAGAGGACGAGAGCCATGAGATGTTCCTCCTCTGGGCAAGCCCGCGTACAAATCCTGTTGTGCCTGTGAATAGGCTGCAGGGGGACGGTGAAGACCAGCAACAGCTTTCACGGCTGCCACATTCCGTGTGGGACTAGGAGCCGGACGTGTCTTTCTGGATACAGGCCCTGCCGAGGACGAGAGCCATGAGATGTTCCTCCTCTGGGCAAGCCCGGGTCCCAGATCCTGTTGTGCCTGTGAATAGGCTGCAGGGGGACGGTGAAGACCAGCAACAGCTTCCAGGGCTGCCACCTTCACTGTGGGACAATGAGCCGGTCTTGTGCCTTTCTGGAAACAGGCCCTGCCGAGGACGAGAGCCATGAGATGTTCCTCCTCTGGGCAAGCCCGGGTCCCAGATCCTGTTGTGCCTGTGAATAGGCTGCAGGGGGACGGTGAAGACCAGCAACAGCATCCAGGGCTGCCACCTTCCGTGTGGGACAAGGAGCCGGACGTGTGCCTTTTCGGAAACAAGCTCTGCCGAGGACGAGAGCCATGAGATGTTCCTCCTCTGGGCAAGCCCGGGTCCCAGATCCTGTTGTGCCTGTGAATAGGCTGCAGGGGGACGGTGAAGACCAGCAACATCTTTCAGGGCTGCCACCTTCCGTGTGGGACAAGGAGCCGGATGTGTGCCTTTTCGGAAACAGGCTCTGCCGAGGACGAGAGCCATGAGATGTTCCTCCTCTGGGCAAGCTCGGGTCCCAGATCCTGTTGTGCCTGTGAATAAGCTGCAGGGGGACGGAGAAGACCAGCAACATCTTTCCGGCCTGCCACCTTCCGTGTGGGACAAGGAGACGGACATGTGACTTTTCAGAAATAGGCTCTGCCGAGGACGAGAGCCATGAGATGTTCCTCCTCTGGGCAAGGCCGGGTCCCAGATCCTGTTGTGCCTGTGAATAGGCTGCAGGGGGACGGTGAAGACCAGCAACAGCTTTCACGGCTGCCACATTCCGTGTGGGACAAGGATCCGGACGTGTGCGTTTTCCGAAACAGGCTCTGCCGAGGACGAGAGCCATGAGATGTTCCACCTCTGGGCAAGCCCGGGTCCTGAATCCTGTTGTGCCTGTGAATAGGCTGCAGGGGGACGGTGAAGACCAGCAACAGCTTTCAGGGCTGCCACCTTCCGTGTGGGACAAGGAGCCGGACGTGTCTTTCTGGATACAGGCCCTGCCGAGGACGAGAGCCATGAGATGTTCCTCCTCTGCGCAAGCCCGGGTCCCAGATCCTGTTGTGCCTGTGAATAGGCTGCAGGGGGACGGTGAAGACCAGCAACAGCTTTCAGGGCTGCCACCTTCCGTGTGGGACAAGGAGCCGGATGAGTGCCTTTTCGGAAACAGGCTCTGCCGAGGACGAGAGCCATGAGATGTTCCTCCTCTGGGCAAGGCCGGGTCCCAGATCCTGTTGTGCCTGTGAATAGGCTGCAGGGGGACGGTGAAGACCAGCAACATCTTTCAGGGCTGCCACCTTCCGTGTGGGACAAGGAGCCGGATGTGTGCCTTTTCGGAATCAGGCCGTGCCGAGGACGAGAGCCATGAGATGTTCCTCCTCTGGGCAAGCCCGGGTCCTGAATCCTGTTGTGCCTGTGAATAGGCTGCAGGGGGACGGTGAAGACCAGCAACAGCTTTCACGGCTGCCACCTTCCGTGTGGGACAAGGAGCCGGACGTCTGCCTTTTCGGAATCAGGCTCTGCCGAGGACGAGAGCCATGAGATGTTCCTCCTCTGGGCAAGCCCGGGTCCCAGATCCTGTTGTGCCTGTGAATAGGCTGCAGGGGGACGGTGAAGACCAGCAACAGCTTTCAGGGCTGCCACCTTCCGTGTGGGACAAGGAGCCGGACGTGTGCCTTTCTGGAAACAGGCCGTGCCGAGGACGAGAGCCATGAGATGTTCCTCCTCTGGGCAAGCCCGCGTCCAAATCCTGTTGTGCCTGTGAATAGGCTGCAGGGGGACGGTGAAGACCAGCAACAGCTTTCAGGGCTGCCACATTCCGTCTGGGACAAGGAGCCGTACGTGTGCCTTTTCGGAATCAGGCTCTGCCGAGGACGAGAGCCATGAGATGTTCCACCTCTGGGCAAGCCCGGGTCCTGAATCCTGTTGTGCCTGTGAATAGGCTGCAGGGGGACGGTGAAGACCAGCAACAGCTTTCAGGGCTGCCACCTTCCGTGTGGGACAAGGAGCCGGACGTGTCTTTCTGGATACAGGCCCTGCCGAGGACGAGAGCCATGAGACGTTCCTCCTCTGGGCAAGCCCGGGTCCCAGATCCTGTTGTGCCTGTGAATAGGCTGCAGGGGGACGGTGAAGACCAGCAACAGCTTTCAGGGCTGCCACCTTCCGTGTGGGACAAGGAGCCGGATGAGTGCCTTTTCGGAAACAGGCTCTGCCGAGGACGAGAGCCATGAGATGTTCCTCCTCTGGGCAAGCCCGGGTCCCAGATCCTGTTGTGCCTGTGAATAGGCTGCAGGGGGACGGTGAAGACCAGCAACAGCTTCCAGGGCTGCCACCTTCCGTGTGGGACAAGGAGCTGGACGTGTGCATTTTCGGAAACAGGATCTGCCGAGGACGAGAGCCATGAGATGTTCCTCCTCTGGGCAAGGCCGGGTCCCAGATCCTGTTGTGCCTGTGAATAGGCTGCAGGGGGACGGTGAAGACCAGCAACAGCTTCCAGGGCTGCCAGCTTCACTGTGGGACAATGAGCCGGTCTTGTGCCTTTATGGAAACAGGCCCTGCCGAGGACGAGAGCCATGAGATGTTCCTCCTCTGGGCAAGCCCGGGTCCCAGATCCTGTTGTGCCTGTGAATAGGCTGCAGGGGGACGGTGAAGACCAGCAACAGCTTTCACGGCTGCCACATTCCGTGTGGGACAAGGAGCCGGACGTGTGCCTTTTCGGAAACAAGCTCTGCCGAGGACGAGAGCCATGAGATGTTCCTCCTCTGGGCAAGCCCGGGTCCCAGATCCTGTTGTGCCTGTGAATAGGCTGCAGGGGGACGGTGAACACCAGCAACAGCTTTCAGGGCTGCCACCTTCCGTGTGGGACAAGGAGCCGGACGTGTGCCTTTCTGGAAACAGGCCGTGCCGAGGACGAGAGCCATGAGATGTTCCTCCTCTGGGCAAGCCCGCGTCCAAATCCTGTTGTGCCTGTGAATAGGCTGCAGGGGGACGGTGAAGACCAGCAACAGCTTTCACGGCTGCCACATTCCGTGTGGGACTAGGAGCCGGACGTGTCTTTCTGGATACAGGCCCTGCCGAGGACGAGAGCCATGAGATGTTCCTCCTCTGGGCAAGCCCGGGTCCCAGATCCTGTTGTGCCTGTGAATAGGCTGCAGGGGGACGGTGAAGACCAGCAACAGCTTCCAGGGCTGCCACCTTCACTGTGGGACAATGAGCTGGTCTTGTGCCTTTATGGAAACAGGCCCTGCCGAGGACGAGAGCCATGAGATGTTCCTCCTCTGGACAAGCCCGGGTCCCAGATCCTGTTGTGCCTGTGAATAGGCTGCAGGGGGACGGTGAAGACCAGCAACAGCATCCAGGGCTGCCACCTTCCGTGTGGGACAAGGAGCCGGACGTGTGCCTTTTCGGAAACAGGCTCTGCCGAGGACGAGAGCCATGAGATGTTCCTCCTCTGGGCAAGTCCGGGTCCCAGATCCTGTTGTGCCTGTGAATAGGCTGCAGGGGGACGGTGAAGACCAGCAACATCTTTCAATGCTGCCACCTTCCGTGTGGGACAAGGAGCCGGATGTGTGCCTTTTCGGAAACAGGCTCTGCCGAGGACGAGAGCCATGAGATGTTCCTCCTCTGGGCAAGCCCGCGTCCTGAATCCTGTTGTGCCTGTGAATAGGCTGCAGGGGGACGGTGAAGACCAGCAACAGCTTTCCGGCCTGCCACCTTCCGTGTGGGACAAGGAGCCGGACGTGTGCCTTTTCGAAAATAGGCCATGCCGAGGACGAGAGCCATGAGATGTTCCTCCTCTGGGCAAGCCCGGGTCCCAGATCCTGTTGTGCCTGTGAATAGGCTGCAGGGGGACGGTGAAGACCAGCAACATCCTTCAGGGGTGCCAACTTCCGTGTGGGACAAGGAGCCGGACGTGTGCCTTTTCGAAAAGAGGCCCTGCCGAGGACGAGAGCCATGAGATGTTCCTCCTCTGGGCAAGCTCGGGTCCCAGATCCTGTTGTGCCTGTGAGTAAGCTGCAGGGGGACGGAGAAGACCAGCAACATCTTTCCGGCCTGCCACCTTCCGTGTGGGACAAGGAGACGGACATGTGACTTTTCAGAAATAGGCTCTGCCGAGGACGAGAGCCATGAGATGTTCCTCCTCTGGGCAAGGCCGGGTCCCAGATCCTGTTGTGCCTGTGAATAGGCTGCAGGGGGACGGTGAAGACCAGCAACAGCTTTCACGGCTGCCACATTCCGTGTGGGACAAGGATCCGGACGTGTGCGTTTTCCGAAACAGGCTCTGCCGAGGACGAGAGCCATGAGATGTTCCACCTCTGGGCAAGCCCGGGTCCTGAATCCTGTTGTGCCTGTGAATAGGCTGCAGGGGGACGGTGAAGACCAGCAACAGCTTTCAGGGCTGCCACCTTCCGTGTGGGACAAGGAGCCGGACGTGTCTTTCTGGATACAGGCCCTGCCGAGGACGAGAGCCATGAGATGTTCATCCTCTGCGCAAGCCCGGGTCCCAGATCCTGTTGTGCCTGTGAATAGGCTGCAGGGGGACGGTGAAGACCAGCAACAGCTTTCAGGGCTGCCACCTTCCGTGTGGGACAAGGAGCCGGATGAGTGCCTTTTCGGAAACAGGCTCTGCCGAGGACGAGAGCCATGAGATGTTCCTCCTCTGGGCAAGCCCGGGTCCCAGATCCTGTTGTGCGTGTGAATAGGCTGCAGGGGGACGGTGAAGACCAGCAACAGCTTTCACGGCTGCCACATTCCGTGTGGGGCAAGGAGCTGGACGTGTGCATTTTCGGAAACAGGATCTGCCGAGGACGAGAGCCGTGAGATGTTCCTCCTCTGGGCAAGGCCGGGTCCCAGATCCTGTTGTGCCTGTGAATAGGCTGCAGGGGGACGGTGAAGACCAGCAACAGCTTCCAGGGCTGCCAGCTTCACTGTGGGACAATGAGCCGGTCTTGTGCCTTTATGGAAACAGGCCCTGCCGAGGACGAGAGCCATGAGATGTTCCTCCTCTGGGCAAGCCCGGGTCCCAGATCCTGTTGTGCCTGTGAATAGGCTGCAGGGGGACGGTGAAGACCAGCAACAGCTTTCACGGCTGCCACATTCCGTGTGGGACAAGGAGCCGGACGTGTGCCTTTTCGGAAACAAGCTCTGCCGAGGACGAGAGCCATGAGATGTTCCTCCTCTGGGCAAGCCCGGGTCCCAGATCCTGTTGTGCCTGTGAATAGGCTGCAGGGGGACGGTGAACACCAGCAACAGCTTTCAGGGCTGCCACCTTCCGTGTGGGACAAGGAGCCGGACGTGTGCCTTTCTGGAAACAGGCCGTCCAGAGGACGAGAGCCATGAGATGTTCCTCCTCTGGGCAAGCCCGCGTCCAAATCCTGTTGTGCCTGTGAATAGGCTGCAGGGGGACGGTGAAGACCAGCAACAGCTTTCACGGCTGCCACATTCCGTGTGGGACTAGGAGCCGGACGTGTCTTTCTGGATACAGGCCCTGCCGAGGACGAGAGCCATGAGATGTTCCTCCTCTGGGCAAGCCCGGGTCCCAGATCCTGTTGTGCCTGTGAATAGGCTGCAGGGGGACGGTGAAGACCAGCAACAGCTTCCAGGGCTGCCACCTTCACTGTGGGACAATGAGCCGGTCTTGTGCCTTTATGGAAACAGGCCCTGCCGAGGACGAGAGCCATGAGATGTTCCTCCTCTGGGCAAGCCCGGGTCCCAGATCCTGTTGTGCCTGTGAATAGGCTGCAGGGGGACGGTGAAGACCAGCAACAGCATCCAGGGCTGCCACCTTCCGTGTGGGACAAGGAGCCGGACGTGTGCCTTTTCGGAAACAAGCTCTGCCGAGGACGAGAGCCATGAGATGTTCCTCCTCTGGGCAAGCCCGGGTCCCAGATCCTGTTGTGCCTGTGAATAGGCTGCAGGGGGACGGTGAAGACCAGCAACAGCTTTCAGGGCTGCCACCTTCCGTGTGGGACAAGGAGCCGGACGTGTGCCTTTCTGGAAACAGGCCGTCCAGAGGACGAGAGCCATGAGATGTTCCTCCTCTGGGCAAGCCCGCGTACAAATCCTGTTGTGCCTGTGAATAGGCTGCAGGGGGACGGTGAAGACCAGCAACAGCTTTCACGGCTGCCACATTCCGTGTGGGACTAGGAGCCGGACGTGTCTTTCTGGATACAGGCCCTGCCGAGGACGAGAGCCATGAGATGTTCCTCCTCTGGGCAAGCCCGGGTCCCAGATCCTGTTGTGCCTGTGAATAGGCTGCAGGGGGACGGTGAAGACCAGCAACAGCTTCCAGGGCTGCCACCTTCACTGTGGGACAATGAGCCGGTCTTGTGCCTTTATGGAAACAGGCCCTGCCGAGGACGAGAGCCATGAGATGTTCCTCCTCTGGGCAAGCCCGGGTCCCAGATCCTGTTGTGCCTGTGAATAGGCTGCAGGGGGACGGTGAAGACCAGCAACAGCATCCAGGGCTGCCACCTTCCGTGTGGGACAAGGAGCCGGACGTGTGCCTTTTCGGAAACAAGCTCTGCCGAGGACGAGAGCCATGAGATGTTCCTCCTCTGGGCAAGCCCGGGTCCCAGATCCTGTTGTGCCTGTGAATAGGCTGCAGGGGGACGGTGAAGACCAGCAACATCTTTCAGGGCTGCCACCTTCCGTGTGGGACAAGGAGCCGGATGTGTGCCTTTTCGGAAACAGGCTCTGCCGAGGACGAGAGCCATGAGATGTTCCTCCTCTGGGCAAGCTCGGGTCCCAGATCCTGTTGTGCCTGTGAATAAGCTGCAGGGGGACGGAGAAGACCAGCAACATCTTTCCGGCCTGCCACCTTCCGTGTGGGACAAGGAGACGGACATGTGACTTTTCAGAAATAGGCTCTGCCGAGGACGAGAGCCATGAGATGTTCCTCCTCTGGGCAAGGCCGCGTCCCAGATCCTGTTGTGCCTGTGAATAGGCTGCAGGGGGACGGTGA
The DNA here is from genome assembly GCF_929443795.1 of Astur gentilis. NCBI lineage: Eukaryota > Metazoa > Chordata > Aves > Accipitriformes > Accipitridae > Astur > Astur gentilis. Next base: position 2,350,992 of record NW_026061071.1, read on the forward strand.
AGACCAGCAACAGCTTTCACGGCTGCCACATTCCGTGTGGGACAAGGATCCGGACGTGTGCGTTTTCGGAAACAGGCTCTGCCGAGGACGAGAGCCATGAGATGTTCCACCTCTGGGCAAGCCCGGGTCCTGAATCCTGTTGTGCCTGTGAATAGGCTGCAGGGGGACGGTGAAGACCAGCAACAGCTTTCAGGGCTGCCACCTTCCGTGTGGGACAAGGAGCCGGACGTGTCTTTCTGGATACAGGCCCTGCCGAGGACGAGAGCCATGAGATGTTCCTCCTCTGCGCAAGCCCGGGTCCCAGATCCTGTTGTGCCTGTGAATAGGCTGCAGGGGGACGGTGAAGACCAGCAACAGCTTTCAGGGCTGCCACCTTCCGTGTGGGACAAGGAGCCGGACGTGTGCCTTTTCGGAAACAGGCTCTGCCGAGGACGAGAGCCATGAGATGTTCCTCCTCTGGGCAAGCCTGCGTCCTGAATCCTGTTATGCCTGTGAATAGGCTGCAGGGGGACGGTGAAGACCAGCAACATCTTTCAGGTCTGCCACCTTCCGTGTGGGACAAGGAGCCGGATGTGTGCCTTTTCGGAAACAGGCTCTGCCGAGGACGAGAGCCATGAGATGTTCCTCCTCTGGGCAAGCTCGGGTCCCAGATCCTGTTGTGCCTGTGAATAAGCTGCAGGGGGACGGAGAAGACCAGCAACATCTTTCCGGCCTGCCACCTTCCGTGTGGGACAAGGAGACGGACATGTGACTTTTCAGAAATAGGCTCTGCCGAGGACGAGAGCCATGAGATGTTCCTCCTCTGGGCAAGCCCGGGCCCTGAATCCTGTTGTGGCTGTGAATAGGCTGCAGGGGGACGGTGAAGACCAGCAACAGCTTTCACGGCTGCCACATTCCGTGTGGGACAAGGATCCGGACGTGTGCGTTTTCGGAAACAGGCTCTGCCGAGGACGAGAGCCATGAGATGTTCCACCTCTGGGCAAGCCCGGGTCCTGAATCCTGTTGTGCCTGTGAATAGGCTGCAGGGGAACGGTGAAGACCAGCAACAGCTTTCAGGGCTGCCACCTTCCGTGTGGGACAAGGAGACGGACGTGTCTTTCTGGATACAGGCCCTGCCGAGGACGAGAGCCATGATATGTTCCTCCTCTGGGCAAGCCCGCGTCCCAGATCCTGTTGTGCCTGTGAATAGGCTGCAGGGGGACGGTGAAGACCAGCAACAGCTTCCAGGGCTGCCAGCTTCACTGTGGGACAATGAGCCGGTCTTGTGCCTTTATGGAAACAGGCCCTGCCGAGGACGAGAGCCATGAGATGTTCCTCCTCTGGGCAAGCCCGGGTCCCAGATCCTGTTGTGCCTGTGAATAGGCTGCAGGGGGACGGTGAAGACCAGCAACAGCTTTCACGGCTGCCACATTCCGTGTGGGACAAGGAGCCGGACGTGTGCCTTTTCGGAAACAAGCTCTGCCGAGGACGAGAGCCATGAGATGTTCCTCCTCTGGGCAAGCCCGGGTCCCAGATCCTGTTGTGCCTGTGAATAGGCTGCAGGGGGACGGTGAAGACCAGCAACATCTTTCAGGTCTGCCACCTTCCGTGTGGGACAAGGAGCCGGACGTGTGCCTTTCTGGAAACAGGCCGTCCAGAGGACGAGAGCCATGAGATGTTCCTCCTCTGGGCAAGCCCGCGTCCAAATCCTGTTGTGCCTGTGAATAGGCTGCAGGGGGACGGTGAAGACCAGCAACAGCTTTCACGGCTGCCACATTCCGTGTGGGACTAGGAGCCGGACGTGTCTTTCTGGATACAGGCCCTGCCGAGGACGAGAGCCATGAGATGTTCCTCCTCTGGGCAAGCCCGGGTCCCAGATCCTGTTGTGCCTGTGAATAGGCTGCAGGGGGACGGTGAAGACCAGCAACAGCTTCCAGGGCTGCCACCTTCCGTGTGGGACAAGGAGCCGGACGTGTGCCTTTATGGAAACAGGCCCTGCCGAGGACGAGAGCCATGAGATGTTCCTCCTCTGGGCAAGCCCGGGTCCCAGATCCTGTTGTGCCTGTGAATAGGCTGCAGGGGGACGCTGAAGACCAGCAACAGCATCCAGGGCTGCCACCTTCCGTGTGGGACAAGGAGCCGGACGTGTGCCTTTTCGGAAACAAGCTCTGCCGAGGACGAGAGCCATGAGATGTTCCTCCTCTGGGCAAGCCCGGGTCCCAGATCCTGTTGTGCCTGTGAATAGGCTGCAGGGGGACGGTGAAGACCAGCAACAGCTTTCAGGGCTGCCACCTTCCGTGTGGGACAAGGAGCTGGATGTCTGCCTTTTCGGAAACAGGCTCTGCCGAGGACGAGAGCCATGAGATGTTCCTCCTCTGGGCAAGCCCGCGTCCTGAATCCTGTTGTGCCTGTGAATAGGCTGCAGGGGGACGGTGAAGACCAGCAACAGCTTTCCGACCTGCCACCTTCCGTGTGGGACAAGGAGCCGGACGTGTGCCTTTTCGAAAATAGGCCATGCCGAGGACGAGAGCCATGAGATGTTCCTCCTCTGGGCAAGCCCGGGTCCCAGATCCTGTTGTGCCTGTGAATAGGCTGCAGGGGGACGGTGAAGACCAGCAACATCCTTCAGGGGTGCCAACTTCCGTGTGGGACAAGGAGCCGGACGTGTGCCTTTTCGAAAAGAGGCCCTGCCGAGGACGAGAGCCATGAGATGTTCCTCCTCTGGGCAAGCTCGGGTCCCAGATCCTGTTGTGCCTGTGAATAAGCTGCAGGGGGACGGAGAAGACCAGCAACATCTTTCCGGCCTGCCACTTTCCGTGTGGGACAAGGAGACGGACATGTGACTTTTCAGAAATAGGCTCTGCCGAGGACGAGAGCCATGAGATGTTCCTCCTCTGGGCAAGGCCGGGTCCCAGATCCTGTTGTGCCTGTGAATAGGCTGCAGGGGGACGGTGAAGACCAGCAACAGCTTTCACGGCTGCCACATTCCGTGTGGGACAAGGATCCGGACGTGTGCGTTTTCGGAAACAGGCTCTGCCGAGGACGAGAGCCATGAGATGTTCCACCTCTGGGCAAGCCCGGGTCCTGAATCCTGTTGTGCCTGTGAATAGGCTGCAGGGGGACGGTGAAGACCAGCAACAGCTTTCAGGGCTGCCACCTTCCGTGTGGGACAAGGAGCCGGACGTGTCTTTCTGGATACAGGCCCTGCCGAGGACGAGAGCCATGAGATGTTCCTCCTCTGGGCAAGCCCGGGTCCCAGATCCTGTTGTGCCTGTGAATAGGCTGCAGGGGGACGGTGAAGACCAGCAACAGCTTTCAGGGCTGCCACCTTCCGTGTGGGACAAGGAGCCGGATGAGTGCCTTTTCGGAAACAGGCTCTGCCGAGGACGAGAGCCATGAGATGTTCCTCCTCTGGGCAAGCCCGGGTCCCAGATCCTGTTGTGCCTGTGAATAGGCTGCAGGGGGACGGTGAAGACCAGCAACAGCTTTCAGGGCTGCCACCTTCCGTGTGGGACAAGGAGCTGGACGTGTGCATTTTCGGAAACAGGATCTGCCGAGGACGAGAGCCATGAGATGTTCCTCCTCTGGGCAAGCCCGGGTCCCAGATCCTGTTGTGCCTGTGAATAGGCTGCAGGGGGACGGTGAAGACCAGCAACAGCTTCCAGGGCTGCCAGCTTCACTGTGGGACAATGAGCCGGTCTTGTGCCTTTATGGAAACAGGCCCTGCCGAGGACGAGAGCCATGAGATGTTCCTCCTCTGGGCAAGCCCGGGTCCCAGATCCTGTTGTGCCTGTGAATAGGCTGCAGGGGGACGGTGAAGACCAGCAACAGCTTTCACGGCTGCCACATTCCGTGTGGGACAAGGAGCCGGACGTGTGCCTTTTCGGAAACAAGCTCTGCCGAGGACGAGAGCCATGAGATGTTCCTCCTCTGGGCAAGCCCGGGTCCCAGATCCTGTTGTGCCTGTGAATAGGCTGCAGGGGGACGGTGAACACCAGCAACAGCTTTCAGGGCTGCCACCTTCCGTGTGGGACAAGGAGCCGGACGTGTGCCTTTCTGGAAACAGGCCGTCCAGAGGACGAGAGCCATGAGATGTTCCTCCTCTGGGCAAGCCCGCGTACAAATCCTGTTGTGCCTGTGAATAGGCTGCAGGGGGACGGTGAAGACCAGCAACAGCTTTCACGGCTGCCACATTCCGTGTGGGACTAGGAGCCGGACGTGTCTTTCTGGATACAGGCCCTGCCGAGGACGAGAGCCATGAGATGTTCCTCCTCTGGGCAAGCCCGGGTCCCAGATCCTGTTGTGCCTGTGAATAGGCTGCAGGGGGACGGTGAAGACCAGCAACAGCTTCCAGGGCTGCCACCTTCACTGTGGGACAATGAGCCGGTCTTGTGCCTTTCTGGAAACAGGCCCTGCCGAGGACGAGAGCCATGAGATGTTCCTCCTCTGGGCAAGCCCGGGTCCCAGATCCTGTTGTGCCTGTGAATAGGCTGCAGGGGGACGGTGAAGACCAGCAACAGCATCCAGGGCTGCCACCTTCCGTGTGGGACAAGGAGCCGGACGTGTGCCTTTTCGGAAACAAGCTCTGCCGAGGACGAGAGCCATGAGATGTTCCTCCTCTGGGCAAGCCCGGGTCCCAGATCCTGTTGTGCCTGTGAATAGGCTGCAGGGGGACGGTGAAGACCAGCAACATCTTTCAGGGCTGCCACCTTCCGTGTGGGACAAGGAGCCGGATGTGTGCCTTTTCGGAAACAGGCTCTGCCGAGGACGAGAGCCATGAGATGTTCCTCCTCTGGGCAAGCTCGGGTCCCAGATCCTGTTGTGCCTGTGAATAAGCTGCAGGGGGACGGAGAAGACCAGCAACATCTTTCCGGCCTGCCACCTTCCGTGTGGGACAAGGAGACGGACATGTGACTTTTCAGAAATAGGCTCTGCCGAGGACGAGAGCCATGAGATGTTCCTCCTCTGGGCAAGGCCGGGTCCCAGATCCTGTTGTGCCTGTGAATAGGCTGCAGGGGGACGGTGAAGACCAGCAACAGCTTTCACGGCTGCCACATTCCGTGTGGGACAAGGATCCGGACGTGTGCGTTTTCGGAAACAGGCTCTGCCGAGGACGAGAGCCATGAGATGTTCCACCTCTGGGCAAGCCCGGGTCCTGAATCCTGTTGTGCCTGTGAATAGGCTGCAGGGGGACGGTGAAGACCAGCAACAGCTTTCAGGGCTGCCACCTTCCGTGTGGGACAAGGAGCCGGACGTGTCTTTCTGGATACAGGCCCTGCCGAGGACGAGAGCCATGAGATGTTCCTCCTCTGCGCAAGCCCGGGTCCCAGATCCTGTTGTGCCTGTGAATAGGCTGCAGGGGGACGGTGAAGACCAGCAACAGCTTTCAGGGCTGCCACCTTCCGTGTGGGACAAGGAGCCGGATGAGTGCCTTTTCGGAAACAGGCTCTGCCGAGGACGAGAGCCATGAGATGTTCCTCCTCTGGGCAAGGCCGGGTCCCAGATCCTGTTGTGCCTGTGAATAGGCTGCAGGGGGACGGTGAAGACCAGCAACATCTTTCAGGGCTGCCACCTTCCGTGTGGGACAAGGAGCCGGATGTGTGCCTTTTCGGAATCAGGCCGTGCCGAGGACGAGAGCCATGAGATGTTCCTCCTCTGGGCAAGCCCGGGTCCTGAATCCTGTTGTGCCTGTGAATAGGCTGCAGGGGGACGGTGAAGACCAGCAACAGCTTTCAGGGCTGCCACCTTCCGTGTGGGACAAGGAGCCGGACGTCTGCCTTTTCGGAATCAGGCTCTGCCGAGGACGAGAGCCATGAGATGTTCCTCCTCTGGGCAAGCCCGGGTCCCAGATCCTGTTGTGCCTGTGAATAGGCTGCAGGGGGACGGTGAAGACCAGCAACAGCTTTCAGGGCTGCCACCTTCCGTGTGGGACAAGGAGCCGGACGTGTGCCTTTCTGGAAACAGGCCGTGCCGAGGACGAGAGCCATGAGATGTTCCTCCTCTGGTCAAGCCCGCGTCCAAATCCTGTTGTGCCTGTGAATAGGCTGCAGGGGGACGGTGAAGACCAGCAACAGCTTTCAGGGCTGCCACATTCCGTCTGGGACAAGGAGCCGTACGTGTGCCTTTTCGGAATCAGGCTCTGCCGAGGACGAGAGCCATGAGATGTTCCACCTCTGGGCAAGCCCGGGTCCTGAATCCTGTTGTGCCTGTGAATAGGCTGCAGGGGGACGGTGAAGACCAGCAACAGCTTTCAGGGCTGCCACCTTCCGTGTGGGACAAGGAGCCGGACGTGTCTTTCTGGATACAGGCCCTGCCGAGGACGAGAGCCATGAGACGTTCCTCCTCTGGGCAAGCCCGGGTCCCAGATCCTGTTGTGCCTGTGAATAGGCTGCAGGGGGACGGTGAAGACCAGCAACAGCTTTCAGGGCTGCCACCTTCCGTGTGGGACAAGGAGCCGGATGAGTGCCTTTTCGGAAACAGGCTCTGCCGAGGACGAGAGCCATGAGATGTTCCTCCTCTGGGCAAGCCCGGGTCCCAGATCCTGTTGTGCCTGTGAATAGGCTGCAGGGGGACGGTGAAGACCAGCAACAGCTTCCAGGGCTGCCACCTTCCGTGTGGGACAAGGAGCTGGACGTGTGCATTTTCGGAAACAGGATCTGCCGAGGACGAGAGCCATGAGATGTTCCTCCTCTGGGCAAGGCCGGGTCCCAGATCCTGTTGTGCCTGTGAATAGGCTGCAGGGGGACGGTGAAGACCAGCAACAGCTTCCAGGGCTGCCAGCTTCACTGTGGGACAATGAGCCGGTCTTGTGCCTTTATGGAAACAGGCCCTGCCGAGGACGAGAGCCATGAGATGTTCCTCCTCTGGGCAAGCCCGGGTCCCAGATCCTGTTGTGCCTGTGAATAGGCTGCAGGGGGACGGTGAAGACCAGCAACAGCTTTCACGGCTGCCACATTCCGTGTGGGACAAGGAGCCGGACGTGTGCCTTTTCGGAAACAAGCTCTGCCGAGGACGAGAGCCATGAGATGTTCCTCCTCTGGGCAAGCCCGGGTCCCAGATCCTGTTGTGCCTGTGAATAGGCTGCAGGGGGACGGTGAACACCAGCAACAGCTTTCAGGGCTGCCACCTTCCGTGTGGGACAAGGAGCCGGACGTGTGCCTTTCTGGAAACAGGCCGTGCCGAGGACGAGAGCCATGAGATGTTCCTCCTCTGGGCAAGCCCGCGTCCAAATCCTGTTGTGCCTGTGAATAGGCTGCAGGGGGACGGTGAAGACCAGCAACAGCTTTCACGGCTGCCACATTCCGTGTGGGACTTGGAGCCGGACGTGTCTTTCTGGATACAGGCCCTGCCGAGGACGAGAGCCATGAGATGTTCCTCCTCTGGGCAAGCCCGGGTCCCAGATCCTGTTGTGCCTGTGAATAGGCTGCAGGGGGACGGTGAAGACCAGCAACAGCTTCCAGGGCTGCCACCTTCACTGTGGGACAATGAGCTGGTCTTGTGCCTTTATGGAAACAGGCCCTGCCGAGGACGAGAGCCATGAGATGTTCCTCCTCTGGACAAGCCCGGGTCCCAGATCCTGTTGTGCCTGTGAATAGGCTGCAGGGGGACGGTGAAGACCAGCAACAGCATCCAGGGCTGCCACCTTCCGTGTGGGACAAGGAGCCGGACGTGTGCCTTTTCGGAAACAGGCTCTGCCGAGGACGAGAGCCATGAGATGTTCCTCCTCTGGGCAAGCCCGGGTCCCAGATCCTGTTGTGCCTGTGAATAGGCTGCAGGGGGACGGTGAAGACCAGCAACATCTTTCAATGCTGCCACCTTCCGTGTGGGACAAGGAGCCGGATGTGTGCCTTTTCGGAAACAGGCTCTGCCGAGGACGAGAGCCATGAGATGTTCCTCCTCTGGGCAAGCCCGCGTCCTGAATCCTGTTGTGCCTGTGAATAGGCTGCAGGGGGACGGTGAAGACCAGCAACAGCTTTCCGGCCTGCCACCTTCCGTGTGGGACAAGGAGCCGGACGTGTGCCTTTTCGAAAATAGGCCATGCCGAGGACGAGAGCCATGAGATGTTCCTCCTCTGGGCAAGCCCGGGTCCCAGATCCTGTTGTGCCTGTGAATAGGCTGCAGGGGGACGGTGAAGACCAGCAACATCCTTCAGGGGTGCCAACTTCCGTGTGGGACAAGGAGCCGGACGTGTGCCTTTTCGAAAAGAGGCCCTGCCGAGGACGAGAGCCATGAGATGTTCCTCCTCTGGGCAAGCTCGGGTCCCAGATCCTGTTGTGCCTGTGAGTAAGCTGCAGGGGGACGGAGAAGACCAGCAACATCTTTCCGGCCTGCCACCTTCCGTGTGGGACAAGGAGACGGACATGTGACTTTTCAGAAATAGGCTCTGCCGAGGACGAGAGCCATGAGATGTTCCTCCTCTGGGCAAGGCCGGGTCCCAGATCCTGTTGTGCCTGTGAATAGGCTGCAGGGGGACGGTGAAGACCAGCAACAGCTTTCACGGCTGCCACATTCCGTGTGGGACAAGGATCCGGACGTGTGCGTTTTCCGAAACAGGCTCTGCCGAGGACGAGAGCCATGAGATGTTCCACCTCTGGGCAAGCCCGGGTCCTGAATCCTGTTGTGCCTGTGAATAGGCTGCAGGGGGACGGTGAAGACCAGCAACAGCTTTCAGGGCTGCCACCTTCCGTGTGGGACAAGGAGCCGGACGTGTCTTTCTGGATACAGGCCCTGCCGAGGACGAGAGCCAAGAGATGTTAATCCTCTGCGCAAGCCCGGGTCCCAGATCCTGTTGTGCCTGTGAATAGGCTGCAGGGGGACGGTGAAGACCAGCAACAGCTTTCAGGGCTGCCACCTTCCGTGTGGGACAAGGAGCCGGATGAGTGCCTTTTCGGAAACAGGCTCTGCCGAGGACGAGAGCCATGAGATGTTCCTCCTCTGGGCAAGCCCGGGTCCCAGATCCTGTTGTGCGTGTGAATAGGCTGCAGGGGGACGGTGAAGACCAGCAACAGCTTTCACGGCTGCCACATTCCGTGTGGGGCAAGGAGCTGGACGTGTGCATTTTCGGAAACAGGATCTGCCGAGGACGAGAGCCGTGAGATGTTCCTCCTCTGGGCAAGGCCGGGTCCCAGATCCTGTTGTGCCTGTGAATAGGCTGCAGGGGGACGGTGAAGACCAGCAACAGCTTCCAGGGCTGCCAGCTTCACTGTGGGACAATGAGCCGGTCTTGTGCCTTTATGGAAACAGGCCCTGCCGAGGACGAGAGCCATGAGATGTTCCTCCTCTGGGCAAGCCCGGGTCCCAGATCCTGTTGTGCCTGTGAATAGGCTGCAGGGGGACGGTGAAGACCAGCAACAGCTTTCACGGCTGCCACATTCCGTGTGGGACAAGGAGCCGGACGTGTGCCTTTTCGGAAACAAGCTCTGCCGAGGACGAGAGCCATGAGATGTTCCTCCTCTGGGCAAGCCCGGGTCCCAGATCCTGTTGTGCCTGTGAATAGGCTGCAGGGGGACGGTGAACACCAGCAACAGCTTTCAGGGCTGCCACCTTCCGTGTGGGACAAGGAGCCGGACGTGTGCCTTTCTGGAAACAGGCCGTCCAGAGGACGAGAGCCATGAGATGTTCCTCCTCTGGGCAAGCCCGCGTCCAAATCCTGTTGTGCCTGTGAATAGGCTGCAGGGGGACGGTGAAGACCAGCAACAGCTTTCACGGCTGCCACATTCCGTGTGGGACTTGGAGCCGGACGTGTCTTTCTGGATACAGGCCCTGCCGAGGACGAGAGCCATGAGATGTTCCTCCTCTGGGCAAGCCCGGGTCCCAGATCCTGTTGTGCCTGTGAATAGGCTGCAGGGGGACGGTGAAGACCAGCAACAGCTTCCAGGGCTGCCACCTTCACTGTGGGACAATGAGCCGGTCTTGTGCCTTTATGGAAACAGGCCCTGCCGAGGACGAGAGCCATGAGATGTTCCTCCTCTGGGCAAGCCCGGGTCCCAGATCCTGTTGTGCCTGTGAATAGGCTGCAGGGGGACGGTGAAGACCAGCAACAGCATCCAGGGCTGCCACCTTCCGTGTGGGACAAGGAGCCGGACGTGTGCCTTTTCGGAAACAAGCTCTGCCGAGGACGAGAGCCATGAGATGTTCCTCCTCTGGGCAAGCCTGGGTCCCAGATCCTGTTGTGCCTGTGAATAGGCTGCAGGGGGACGGTGAACACCAGCAACAGCTTTCAGGGCTGCCACCTTCCGTGTGGGACAAGGAGCCGGACGTGTGCCTTTCTGGAAACAGGCCGTCCAGAGGACGAGAGCCATGAGATGTTCCTCCTCTGGGCAAGCCCGCGTACAAATCCTGTTGTGCCTGTGAATAGGCTGCAGGGGGACGGTGAAGACCAGCAACAGCTTTCACGGCTGCCACATTCCGTGTGGGACTAGGAGCCGGACGTGTCTTTCTGGATACAGGCCCTGCCGAGGACGAGAGCCATGAGATGTTCCTCCTCTGGGCAAGCCCGGGTCCCAGATCCTGTTGTGCCTGTGAATAGGCTGCAGGGGGACGGTGAAGACCAGCAACAGCTTCCAGGGCTGCCACCTTCACTGTGGGACAATGAGCCGGTCTTGTGCCTTTCTGGAAACAGGCCCTGCCGAGGACGAGAGCCATGAGATGTTCCTCCTCTGGGCAAGCCCGGGTCCCAGATCCTGTTGTGCCTGTGAATAGGCTGCAGGGGGACGGTGAAGACCAGCAACAGCATCCAGGGCTGCCACCTTCCGTGTGGGACAAGGAGCCGGACGTGTGCCTTTTCGGAAACAAGCTCTGCCGAGGACGAGAGCCATGAGATGTTCCTCCTCTGGGCAAGCCCGGGTCCCAGATCCTGTTGTGCCTGTGAATAGGCTGCAGGGGGACGGTGAAGACCAGCAACATCTTTCAGGGCTGCCACCTTCCGTGTGGGACAAGGAGCCGGATGTGTGCCTTTTCGGAAACAGGCTCTGCCGAGGACGAGAGCCATGAGATGTTCCTCCTCTGGGCAAGCTCGGGTCCCAGATCCTGTTGTGCCTGTGAATAAGCTGCAGGGGGACGGAGAAGACCAGCAACATCTTTCCGGCCTGCCACCTTCCGTGTGGGACAAGGAGACGGACATGTGACTTTTCAGAAATAGGCTCTGCCGAGGACGAGAGCCATGAGATGTTCCTCCTCTGGGCAAGGCCGGGTCCCAGATCCTGTTGTGCCTGTGAATAGGCTGCAGGGGGACGGTGAAGACCAGCAACAGCTTTCACGGCTGCCACATTCCGTGTGGGACAAGGATCCGGACGTGTGCGTTTTCGGAAACAGGCTCTGCCGAGGACGAGAGCCATGAGATGTTCCACCTCTGGGCAAGCCCGGGTCCTGAATCCTGTTGTGCCTGTGAATAGGCTGCAGGGGGACGGTGAAGACCAGCAACAGCTTTCAGGGCTGCCACCTTCCGTGTGGGACAAGGAGCCGGACGTGTCTTTCTGGATACAGGCCCTGCCGAGGACGAGAGCCATGAGATGTTCCTCCTCTGGGCAAGCCCGGGTCCCAGATCCTGTTGTGCCTGTGAATAGGCTGCAGGGGGACGGTGAAGACCAGCAACAGCTTTCAGGGCTGCCACCTTCCGTGTGGGACAAGGAGCCGGATGAGTGCCTTTTCGGAAACAGGCTCTGCCGAGGACGAGAGCCATGAGATGTTCCTCCTCTGGGCAAGGCCGGGTCCCAGATCCTGTTGTGCCTGTGAATAGGCTGCAGGGGGACGGTGAAGACCAGCAACATCTTTCAGGGCTGCCACCTTCCGTGTGGGACAAGGAGCCGGATGTGTGCCTTTTCGGAATCAGGCCGTGCCGAGGACGAGAGCCATGAGATGTTCCTCCTCTGGGCAAGCCCGGGTCCTGAATCCTGTTGTGCCTGTGAATAGGCTGCAGGGGGACGGTGAAGACCAGCAACAGCTTTCAGGGCTGCCACCTTCCGTGTGGGACAAGGAGCCGGACGTCTGCCTTTTCGGAATCAGGCTCTGCCGAGGACGAGAGCCATGAGATGTTCCTCCTCTGGGCAAGCCCGGGTCCCAGATCCTGTTGTGCCTGTGAATAGGCTGCAGGGGGACGGTGAAGACCAGCAACAGCTTTCAGGGCTGCCACCTTCCGTGTGGGACAAGGAGCCGGACGTGTGCCTTTCTGGAAACAGGCCGTGCCGAGGACGAGAGCCATGAGATGTTCCTCCTCTGGGCAAGCCCGCGTCCAAATCCTGTTGTGCCTGTGAATAGGCTGCAGGGGGACGGTGAAGACCAGCAACAGCTTTCAGGGCTGCCACATTCCGTCTGGGACAAGGAGCCGTACGTGTGCCTTTTCGGAATCAGGCTCTGCCGAGGACGAGAGCCATGAGATGTTCCTCCTCTGGGCAAGCCCGGGTCCTGAATCCTGTTGTGCCTGTGAATAGGCTGCAGGGGGACGGTGAAGACCAGCAACAGCTTTCAGGGCTGCCACCTTCCGTGTGGGACAAGGAGCCGGACGTGTCTTTCTGGATACAGGCCCTGCCGAGGACGAGAGCCATGAGATGTTCCTCCTCTGGGCAAGCCCGGGTCCCAGATCCTGTTGTGCCTGTGAATAGGCTGCAGGGGGACGGTGAAGACCAGCAACAGCTTTCAGGGCTGCCACCTTCCGTGTGGGACAAGGAGCCGGATGAGTGCCTTTTCGGAAACAGGCTCTGCCGAGGACGAGAGCCATGAGATGTTCCTCCTCTGGGCAAGCCCGGGTCCCAGATCCTGTTGTGCCTGTGAATAGGCTGCAGGGGGACGGTGAACACCAGCAACAGCTTCCAGGGCTGCCACCTTCCGTGTGGGACAAGGAGCTGGACGTGTGCATTTTCGGAAACAGGATCTGCCGAGGACGAGAGCCATGAGATGTTCCTCCTCTGGGCAAGGCCGGGTCCCAGATCCTGTTGTGCCTGTGAATAGGCTGCAGGGGGACGGTGAAGACCAGCAACAGCTTCCAGGGCTGCCAGCTTCACTGTGGGACAATGAGCCGGTCTTGTGCCTTTATGGAAACAGGCCCTGCCGAGGACGAGAGCCATGAGATGTTCCTCCTCTGGGCAAGCCCGGGTCCCAGATCCTGTTGTGCCTGTGAATAGGCTGCAGGGGGACAGTGAAGACCAGCAACAGCTTTCACGGCTGCCACATTCCGTGTGGGACAAGGAGCCGGACGTGTGCCTTTTCGGAAACAAGCTCTGCCGAGGACGAGAGCCATGAGATGTTCCTCCTCTGGGCAAGCCCGGGTCCCAGATCCTGTTGTGCCTGTGAATAGGCTGCAGGGGGACGGTGAACACCAGCAACAGCTTTCAGGGCTGCCACCTTCCGTGTGGGACAAGGAGCCGGACGTGTGCCTTTCTGGAAACAGGCCGTGCCGAGGACGAGAGCCATGAGATGTTCCTCCTCTGGGCAAGCCCGCGTCCAAATCCTGTTGTGCCTGTGAATAGGCTGCAGGGGGACGGTGAAGACCAGCAACAGCTTTCACGGCTGCCACATTCCGTGTGGGACTAGGAGCCGGACGTGTCTTTCTGGATACAGGCCCTGCCGAGGACGAGAGCCATGAGATGTTCCTCCTCTGGGCAAGCCCGGGTCCCAGATCCTGTTGTGCCTGTGAATAGGCTGCAGGGGGACGGTGAAGACCAGCAACAGCTTCCAGGGCTGCCACCTTCACTGTGGGACAATGAGCTGGTCTTGTGCCTTTATGGAAACAGGCCCTGCCGAGGACGAGAGCCATGAGATGTTCCTCCTCTGGACAAGCCCGGGTCCCAGATCCTGTTGTGCCTTTGAATAGGCTGCAGGGGGACGGTGAAGACCAGCAACAGCATCCAGGGCTGCCACCTTCCGTGTGGGACAAGGAGCCGGACGTGTGCCTTTTCGGAAACAGGCTCTGCCGAGGACGAGAGCCATGAGATGTTCCTCCTCTGGGCAAGCCCGGGTCCCAGATCCTGTTGTGCCTGTGAATAGGCTGCAGGGGGACGGTGAAGACCAGCAACATCTTTCAATGCTGCCACCTTCCGTGTGGGACAAGGAGCCGGATGTGTGCCTTTTCGGAAACAGGCTCTGCCGAGGACGAGAGCCATGAGATGTTCCTCCTCTGGGCAAGCCCGCGTCCTGAATCCTGTTGTGCCTGTGAATAGGCTGCAGGGGGACGGTGAAGACCAGCAACAGCTTTCCGGCCTGCCACCTTCCGTGTGGGACAAGGAGCCGGACGTGTGCCTTTTCGAAAATAGGCCATGCCGAGGACGAGAGCCATGAGATGTTCCTCCTCTGGGCAAGCCCGGGTCCCAGATCCTGTTGTGCCTGTGAATAGGCTGCAGGGGGACGGTGAAGACCAGCAACATCCTACAGGGGTGCCAACTTCCGTGTGGGACAAGGAGCCGGACGTGTGCCTTTTCGAAAAGAGGCCCTGCCGAGGACGAGAGCCATGAGATGTTCCTCCTCTGGGCAAGCTCGGGTCCCAGATCCTGTTGTGCCTGTGAGTAAGCTGCAGGGGGACGGAGAAGACCAGCAACATCTTTCCGGCCTGCCACCTTCCGTGTGGGACAAGGAGACGGACATGTGACTTTTCAGAAATAGGCTCTGCCGAGGACGAGAGCCATGAGATGTTCCTCCTCTGGGCAAGGCCGGGTCCCAGATCCTGTTGTGCCTGTGAATAGGCTGCAGGGGGACGGTGAAGACCAGCAACAGCTTTCACGGCTGCCACATTCCGTGTGGGACAAGGATCCGGACGTGTGCGTTTTCCGAAACAGGCTCTGCCGAGGACGAGAGCCATGAGATGTTCCACCTCTGGGCAAGCCCGGGTCCTGAATCCTGTTGTGCCTGTGAATAGGCTGCAGGGGGACGGTGAAGACCAGCAACAGCTTTCAGGGCTGCCACCTTCCGTGTGGGACAAGGAGCCGGACGTGTCTTTCTGGATACAGGCCCTGCCGAGGACGAGAGCCATGAGATGTTCATCCTCTGCGCAAGCCCGGGTCCCAGATCCTGTTGTGCCTGTGAATAGGCTGCAGGGGGACGGTGAAGACCAGCAACAGCTTTCAGGGCTGCCACCTTCCGTGTGGGACAAGGAGCCGGATGAGTGCCTTTTCGGAAACAGGCTCTGCCGAGGACGAGAGCCATGAGATGTTCCTCCTCTGGGCAAGCCCGGGTCCCAGATCCTGTTGTGCCTGTGAATAGGCTGCAGGGGGACGGTGAAGACCAGCAACAGCTTTCACGGCTGCCACATTCCGTGTGGGGCAAGGAGCTGGACGTGTGCATTTTCGGAAACAGGATCTGCCGAGGACGAGAGCCATGAGATGTTCCTCCTCTGGGCAAGGCCGGGTCCCAGATCCTGTTGTGCCTGTGAATAGGCTGCAGGGGAACGGTGAAGACCAGCAACAGCTTCCAGGGCTGCCAGCTTCACTGTGGGACAATGAGCCGGTCTTGTGCCTTTATGGAAACAGGCCCTGCCGAGGACGAGAGCCATGAGATGTTCCTCCTCTGGGCAAGCCCGGGTCCCAGATCCTGTTGTGCCTGTGAATAGGCTGCAGGGGGACGGTGAAGACCAGCAACAGCTTTCACGGCTGCCACATTCCGTGTGGGACAAGGAGCCGGACGTGTGCCTTTTCGGAAACAAGCTCTGCCGAGGACGAGAGCCATGAGATGTTCCTCCTCTGGGCAAGCCCGGGTCCCAGATCCTGTTGTGCCTGTGAATAGGCTGCAGGGGGACGGTGAAGACCAGCAACAGCTTTCAGGGCTGCCACCTTCCGTGTGGGACAAGGAGCCGGACGTGTGCCTTTCTGGAAACAGGCCGTCCAGAGGACGAGAGCCATGAGATGTTCCTCCTCTGGGCAAGCCCGCGTCCAAATCCTGTTGTGCCTGTGAATAGGCTGCAGGGGGACGGTGAAGACCAGCAACAGCTTTCACGGCTGCCACATTCCGTGTGGGACTAGGAGCCGGACGTGTCTTTCTGGATACAGGCCCTGCCGAGGACGAGAGCCATGAGATGTTCCTCCTCTGGGCAAGCCCGGGTCCCAGATCCTGTTGTGCCTGTGAATAGGCTGCAGGGGGACGGTGAAGACCAGCAACAGCTTCCAGGGCTGCCACCTTCACTGTGGGACAATGAGCCGGTCTTGTGCCTTTATGGAAACAGGCCCTGCCGAGGACGAGAGCCATGAGATGTTCCTCCTCTGGGCAAGCCCGGGTCCCAGATCCTGTTGTGCCTGTGAATAGGCTGCAGGGGGACGGTGAAGACCAGCAACAGCATCCAGGACTGCCACCTTCCGTGTGGGACAAGGAGCCGGACGTGTGCCTTTTCGGAAACAAGCTCTGCCGAGGACGAGAGCCATGAGATGTTCCTCCTCTGGGCAAGCCCGGGTCCCAGATCCTGTTGTGCCTGTGAATAGGCTGCAGGGGGACGGTGAAGACCAGCAACATCTTTCAGGGCTGCCACCTTCCGTGTGGGACAAGGAGCCGGATGTGTGCCTTTTCGGAAACAGGCTCTGCCGAGGACGAGAGCCATGAGATGTTCCTCCTCTGGGCAAGCCCGCGTCCTGAATCCTGTTGTGCCTGTGAATAGGCTGCAGGGGGACGGTGAAGACCAGCAACAGCTTTCCGGCCTGCCACCTTCCGTGTGGGACAAGGAGCCGGACGTGTGCCTTTTCGAAAATAGGCCCTGCCGAGGACGAGAGCCATGAGATGTTCCTCCTCTGGGCAAGCCCGGGTCCCAGATCCTGTTGTGCCTGTGAATAGGCTGCAGGGGGACGGTGAAGACCAGCAACATCCTTCAGGGGTGCCAACTTCCGTGTGGGACAAGGAGCCGGACGTGTGCCTTTTCGAAAAGAGGCCCTGCCGAGGACGAGAGCCATGAGATGTTCCTCCTCTGGGCAAGCTCGGGTCCCAGATCCTGTTGTGCCTGTGAATAAGCTGCAGGGGGACGGAGAAGACCAGCAACATCTTTCCCTCCTGCCACCTTCCGTGTGGGACAAGGAGACGGACATGTGACTTTTCAGAAATAGGCTCTGCCGAGGACGAGAGCCATGAGATGTTCCTCCTCTGGGCAAGGCCGGGTCCCAGATCCTGTTGTGCCTGTGAATAGGCTGCAGGGGGACGGTGAAGACCAGCAACAGCTTTCAGGGCTGCCACCTTCCGTGTGGGACAAGGAGCCGGATGAGTGCCTTTTCGGAAACAGGCTCTGCCGAGGACGAGAGCCATGAGATGTTCCTCCTCTGGGCAAGCCCGGGTCCCAGATCCTGTTGTGCCTGTGAATAGGCTGCAGGGGGACGGTGAACACCAGCAACAGCTTCCAGGGCTGCCACCTTCCGTGTGGGACAAGGAGCTGGACGTGTGCATTTTCGGAAACAGGATCTGCCGAGGACGAGAGCCATGAGATGTTCCTCCTCTGGGCAAGGCCGGGTCCCAGATCCTGTTGTGCCTGTGAATAGGCTGCAGGGGGACGGTGAAGACCAGCAACAGCTTTCAGGGCTGCCACCTTCCGTGTGGGACAAGGAGCCGGATGAGTGCCTTTTCGGAAACAGGCTCTGCCGAGGACGAGAGCCATGAGATGTTCCTCCTCTGGGCAAGCCCGGGTCCCAGATCCTGTTGTGCCTGTGAATAGGCTGCAGGGGGACGGTGAAGACCAGCAACAGCTTTCACGGCTGCCACATTCCGTGTGGGGCAAGGAGCTGGACGTGTGCATTTTCGGAAACAGGATCTGCCGAGGACGAGAGCCATGAGATGTTCCTCCTCTGGGCAAGGCCGGGTCCCAGATCCTGTTGTGCCTGTGAATAGGCTGCAGGGGAACGGTGAAGACCAGCAACAGCTTCCAGGGCTGCCAGCTTCACTGTGGGACAATGAGCCGGTCTTGTGCCTTTATGGAAACAGGCCCTGCCGAGGACGAGAGCCATGAGATGTTCCTCCTCTGGGCAAGCCCGGGTCCCAGATCCTGTTGTGCCTGTGAATAGGCTGCAGGGGGACGGTGAAGACCAGCAACAGCTTTCACGGCTGCCACATTCCGTGTGGGACAAGGAGCCGGACGTGTGCCTTTTCGGAAACAAGCTCTGCCGAGGACGAGAGCCATGAGATGTTCCTCCTCTGGGCAAGCCCGGGTCCCAGATCCTGTTGTGCCTGTGAATAGGCTGCAGGGGGACGGTGAACACCAGCAACAGCTTTCAGGGCTGCCACCTTCCGTGTGGGACAAGGAGCCGGACGTGTGCCTTTCTGGAAACAGGCCGTCCAGAGGACGAGAGCCATGAGATGTTCCTCCTCTGGGCAAGCCCGCGTCCAAATCCTGTTGTGCCTGTGAATAGGCTGCAGGGGGACGGTGAAGACCAGCAACAGCTTTCACGGCTGCCACATTCCGTGTGGGACTAGGAGCCGGACGTGTCTTTCTGGATACAGGCCCTGCCGAGGACGAGAGCCATGAGATGTTCCTCCTCTGGGCAAGCCCGGGTCCCAGATCCTGTTGTGCCTGTGAATAGGCTGCAGGGGGACGGTGAAGACCAGCAACAGCTTCCAGGGCTGCCACCTTCACTGTGGGACAATGAGCCGGTCTTGTGCCTTTATGGAAACAGGCCCTGCCGAGGACGAGAGCCATGAGATGTTCCTCCTCTGGGCAAGCCCGGGTCCCAGATCCTGTTGTGCCTGTGAATAGGCTGCAGGGGGACGGTGAAGACCAGCAACAGCATCCAGGACTGCCACCTTCCGTGTGGGACAAGGAGCCGGACGTGTGCCTTTTCGGAAACAAGCTCTGCCGAGGACGAGAGCCATGAGATGTTCCTCCTCTGGGCAAGCCCGGGTCCCAGATCCTGTTGTGCCTGTGAATAGGCTGCAGGGGGACGGTGAAGACCAGCAACATCTTTCAGGGCTGCCACCTTCCGTGTGGGACAAGGAGCCGGATGTGTGCCTTTTCGGAAACAGGCTCTGCCGAGGACGAGAGCCATGAGATGTTCCTCCTCTGGGCAAGCCCGGGTCCTGAATCCTGTTGTGCCTGTGAATAGGCTGCAGGGGGACGGTGAAGACCAGCAACAGCTTTCCGGCCTGCCACCTTCCGTGTGGGACAAGGAGCCGGACGTGTGCCTTTTCGAAAATAGGCCCTGCCGAGGACGAGAGCCATGAGATGTTCCTCCTCTGGGCAAGCCCGGGTCCCAGATCCTGTTGTGCCTGTGAATAGGCTGCAGGGGGACGGTGAAGACCAGCAACATCCTTCAGGGGTGCCAACTTCCGTGTGGGACAAGGAGCCGGACGTGTGCCTTTTCGAAAAGAGGCCCTGCCGAGGACGAGAGCCATGAGATGTTCCTCCTCTGGGCAAGCTCGGGTCCCAGATCCTGTTGTGCCTGTGAATAAGCTGCAGGGGGACGGAGAAGACCAGCAACATCTTTCCCTCCTGCCACCTTCCGTGTGGGACAAGGAGACGGACATGTGACTTTTCAGAAATAGGCTCTGCCGAGGACGAGAGCCATGAGATGTTCCTCCTCTGGGCAAGGCCGGGTCCCAGATCCTGTTGTGCCTGTGAATAGGCTGCAGGGGGACGGTGAAGACCAGCAACAGCTTTCAGGGCTGCCACCTTCCGTGTGGGACAAGGAGCCGGATGAGTGCCTTTTCGGAAACAGGCTCTGCCGAGGACGAGAGCCATGAGATGTTCCTCCTCTGGGCAAGCCCGGGTCCCAGATCCTGTTGTGCCTGTGAATAGGCTGCAGGGGGACGGTGAACACCAGCAACAGCTTCCAGGGCTGCCACCTTCCGTGTGGGACAAGGAGCTGGACGTGTGCATTTTCGGAAACAGGATCTGCCGAGGACGAGAGCCATGAGATGTTCCTCCTCTGGGCAAGGCCGGGTCCCAGATCCTGTTGTGCCTGTGAATAGGCTGCAGGGGGACGGTGAAGACCAGCAACAGCTTCCAGGGCTGCCAGCTTCACTGTGGGACAATGAGCCGGTCTTGTGCCTTTATGGAAACAGGCCCTGCCGAGGACGAGAGCCATGAGATGTTCCTCCTCTGGGCAAGCCCGGGTCCCAGATCCTGTTGTGCCTGTGAATAGGCTGCAGGGGGACAGTGAAGACCAGCAACAGCTTTCACGGCTGCCACCTTCCGTGTGGGACAAGGAGCCGGACGTGTGCCTTTTCGGAAACAAGCTCTGCCGAGGACGAGAGCCATGAGATGTTCCTCCTCTGGGCAAGCCCGGGTCCCAGATCCTGTTGTGCCTGTGAATAGGCTGCAGGGGGACGGTGAACACCAGCAACAGCTTTCAGGGCTGCCACCTTCCGTGTGGGACAAGGAGCCGGACGTGTGCCTTTCTGGAAACAGGCCGTGCCGAGGACGAGAGCCATGAGATGTTCCTCCTCTGGGCAAGCCCGCGTCCAAATCCTGTTGTGCCTGTGAATAGGCTGCAGGGGGACGGTGAAGACCAGCAACAGCTTTCACGGCTGCCACATTCCGTGTGGGACTAGGAGCCGGACGTGTCTTTCTGGATACAGGCCCTGCCGAGGACGAGAGCCATGAGATGTTCCTCCTCTGGGCAAGCCCGGGTCCCAGATCCTGTTGTGCCTGTGAATAGGCTGCAGGGGGACGGTGAAGACCAGCTACAGCTTCCAGGGCTGCCACCTTCACTGTGGGACAATGAGCTGGTCTTGTGCCTTTATGGAAACAGGCCCTGCCGAGGACGAGAGCCATGAGATGTTCCTCCTCTGGACAAGCCCGGGTCCCAGATCCTGTTGTGCCTTTGAATAGGCTGCAGGGGGACGGTGAAGACCAGCAACAGCATCCAGGGCTGCCACCTTCCGTGTGGGACAAGGAGCCGGACGTGTGCCTTTTCGGAAACAGGCTCTGCCGAGGACGAGAGCCATGAGATGTTCCTCCTCTGGGCAAGCCCGGGTCCCAGATCCTGTTGTGCCTGTGAATAGGCTGCAGGGGGACGGTGAAGACCAGCAACATCTTTCAATGCTGCCACCTTCCGTGTGGGACAAGGAGCCGGATGTGTGCCTTTTCGGAAACAGGCTCTGCCGAGGACGAGAGCCATGAGATGTTCCTCCTCTGGGCAAGCCCGCGTCCTGAATCCTGTTGTGCCTGTGAATAGGCTGCAGGGGGACGGTGAAGACCAGCAACAGCTTTCCGGCCTGCCACCTTCCGTGTGGGACAAGGAGCCGGACGTGTGCCTTTTCGAAAATAGGCCATGCCGAGGACGAGAGCCATGAGATGTTCCTCCTCTGGGCAAGCCCGGGTCCCAGATCCTGTTGTGCCTGTGAATAGGCTGCAGGGGGACGGTGAAGACCAGCAACATCCTTCAGGGGTGCCAACTTCCGTGTGGGACAAGGAGCCGGACGTGTGCCTTTTCGAAAAGAGGCCCTGCCGAGGACGAGAGCCATGAGATGTTCCTCCTCTGGGCAAGCTCGGGTCCCAGATCCTGTTGTGCCTGTGAGTAAGCTGCAGGGGGACGGAGAAGACCAGCAACATCTTTCCGGCCTGCCACCTTCCGTGTGGGACAAGGAGACGGACATGTGACTTTTCAGAAATAGGCTCTGCCGAGGACGAGAGCCATGAGATGTTCCTCCTCTGGGCAAGGCCGGGTCCCAGATCCTGTTGTGCCTGTGAATAGGCTGCAGGGGGACGGTGAAGACCAGCAACAGCTTTCACGGCTGCCACATTCCGTGTGGGACAAGGATCCGGACGTGTGCGTTTTCCGAAACAGGCTCTGCCGAGGACGAGAGCCATGAGATGTTCCACCTCTGGGCAAGCCCGGGTCCTGAATCCTGTTGTGCCTGTGAATAGGCTGCAGGGGGACGGTGAAGACCAGCAACAGCTTTCAGGGCTGCCACCTTCCGTGTGGGACAAGGAGCCGGACGTGTCTTTCTGGATACAGGCCCTGCCGAGGACGAGAGCCATGAGATGTTCATCCTCTGCGCAAGCCCGGGTCCCAGATCCTGTTGTGCCTGTGAATAGGCTGCAGGGGGACGGTGAAGACCAGCAACAGCTTTCAGGGCTGCCACCTTCCGTGTGGGACAAGGAGCCGGACGAGTGCCTTTTCGGAAACAGGCTCTGCCGAGGACGAGAGCCATGAGATGTTCCTCCTCTGGGCAAGCCCGGGTCCCAGATCCTGTTGTGCGTGTGAATAGGCTGCAGGGGGACGGTGAAGACCAGCAACAGCTTTCACGGCTGCCACATTCCGTGTGGGGCAAGGAGCTGGACGTGTGCATTTTCGGAAACAGGATCTGCCGAGGACGAGAGCCATGAGATGTTCCTCCTCTGGGCAAGGCCGGGTCCCAGATCCTGTTGTGCCTGTGAATAGGCTGCAGGGGAACGGTGAAGACCAGCAACAGCTTCCAGGGCTGCCAGCTTCACTGTGGGACAATGAGCCGGTCTTGTGCCTTTATGGAAACAGGCCCTGCCGAGGACGAGAGCCATGAGATGTTCCTCCTCTGGGCAAGCCCGGGTCCCAGATCCTGTTGTGCCTGTGAATAGGCTGCAGGGGGACGGTGAAGACCAGCAACAGCTTTCACGGCTGCCACATTCCGTGTGGGACAAGGAGCCGGACGTGTGCCTTTTCGGAAACAAGCTCTGCCGAGGACGAGAGCCATGAGATGTTCCTCCTCTGGGCAAGCCCGGGTCCCAGATCCTGTTGTGCCTGTGAATAGGCTGCAGGGGGACGGTGAACACCAGCAACAGCTTTCAGGGCTGCCACCTTCCGTGTGGGACAAGGAGCCGGACGTGTGCCTTTCTGGAAACAGGCCGTCCAGAGGACGAGAGCCATGAGATGTTCCTCCTCTGGGCAAGCCCGCGTCCAAATCCTGTTGTGCCTGTGAATAGGCTGCAGGGGGACGGTGAAGACCAGCAACAGCTTTCACGGCTGCCACATTCCGTGTGGGACTAGGAGCCGGACGTGTCTTTCTGGATACAGGCCCTGCCGAGGACGAGAGCCATGAGATGTTCCTCCTCTGGGCAAGCCCGGGTCCCAGATCCTGTTGTGCCTGTGAATAGGCTGCAGGGGGACGGTGAAGACCAGCAACAGCTTCCAGGGCTGCCACCTTCACTGTGGGACAATGAGCCGGTCTTGTGCCTTTATGGAAACAGGCCCTGCCGAGGACGAGAGCCATGAGATGTTCCTCCTCTGGGCAAGCCCGGGTCCCAGATCCTGTTGTGCCTGTGAATAGGCTGCAGGGGGACGGTGAAGACCAGCAACAGCATCCAGGGCTGCCACCTTCCGTGTGGGACAAGGAGCCGGACGTGTGCCTTTTCGGAAACAAGCTCTGCCGAGGACGAGAGCCATGAGATGTTCCTCCTCTGGGCAAGCCCGGGTCCCAGATCCTGTTGTGCCTGTGAATAGGCTGCAGGGGGACGGTGAAGACCAGCAACATCTTTCAGGGCTGCCACCTTCCGTGTGGGACAAGGAGCCGGATGTGTGCCTTTTCGGAAACAGGCTCTGCCGAGGACGAGAGCCATGAGATGTTCCTCCTCTGGGCAAGCCCGGGTCCTGAATCCTGTTGTGCCTGTGAATAGGCTGCAGGGGGACGGTGAAGACCAGCAACAGCTTTCCGGCCTGCCACCTTCCGTGTGGGACAAGGAGCCGGATGTGTGCCTTTTCGAAAATAGGCCCTGCCGAGGACGAGAGCCATGAGATGTTCCTCCTCTGGGCAAGCCCGGGTCCCAGATCCTGTTGTGCCTGTGAATAGGCTGCAGGGGGACGGTGAAGACCAGCAACATCCTTCAGGGGTGCCAACTTCCGTGTGGGACAAGGAGCCGGACGTGTGCCTTTTCGAAAAGAGGCCCTGCCGAGGACGAGAGCCATGAGATGTTCCTCCTCTGGGCAAGCTCGGGTCCCAGATCCTGTTGTGCCTGTGAATAAGCTGCAGGGGGACGGAGAAGACCAGCAACATCTTTCCGGCCTTCCACCTTCCGTGTGGGACAAGGAGACGGACATGTGACTTTTCAGAAATAGGCTCTGCCGAGGACGAGAGCCATGAGATGTTCCTCCTCTGGGCAAGGCCGGGTCCCAGATCCTGTTGTGCCTGTGAATAGGCTGCAGGGGGACGGTGAAGACCAGCAACAGCTTTCACGGCTGCCACATTCCGTGTGGGACAAGGATCCGGACGTGTGCGTTTTCCGAAACAGGCTCTGCCGAGGACGAGAGCCATGAGATGTTCCACCTCTGGGCAAGCCCGGGTCCTGAATCCTGTTGTGCCTGTGAATAGGCTGCAGGGGGACGGTGAAGACCAGCAACAGCTTTCAGGGCTGCCACCTTCCGTGTGGGACAAGGAGCCGGACGTGTCTTTCTGGATACAGGCCCTGCCGAGGACGAGAGCCATGAGATGTTCATCCTCTGCGCAAGCCCGGGTCCCAGATCCTGTTGTGCCTGTGAATAGGCTGCAGGGGGACGGTGAAGACCAGCAACAGCTTTCAGGGCTGCCACCTTCCGTGTGGGACAAGGAGCCGGATGAGTGCCTTTTCGGAAACAGGCTCTGCCGAGGACGAGAGCCATGAGATGTTCCTCCTCTGGGCAAGCCCGGGTCCCAGATCCTGTTGTGCCTGTGAATAGGCTGCAGGGGGACGGTGAAGACCAGCAACAGCTTTCACGGCTGCCACATTCCGTGTGGGGCAAGGAGCTGGACGTGTGTATTTTCGGAAACAGGATCTGCCGAGGACGAGAGCCATGAGATGTTCCTCCTCTGGGCAAGGCCGGGTCCCAGATCCTGTTGTGCCTGTGAATAGGCTGCAGGGGGACGGTGAAGACCAGCAACAGCTTCCAGGGCTGCCACCTTCACTGTGGGACAATGAGCCGGTCTTGTGCCTTTATGGAAACAGGCCCTGCCGAGGACGAGAGCCATGAGATGTTCCTCCTCTGGGCAAGCCCGGGTCCCAGATCCTGTTGTGCCTGTGAATAGGCTGCAGGGGGACGGTGAAGACCAGCAACAGCTTTCACGGCTGCCACCTTCCGTGTGGGACAAGGAGCCGGACGTGTGCCTTTTCGGAATCAGGCTCTGCCGAGGACGAGAGCCATGAGATGTTCCTCCTCTGGGCAAGGCCGGGTCCCAGATCCTGTTGTGCCTGTGAATAGGCTGCAGGGGGACGGTGAACACCAGCAACAGCTTTCAGGGCTGCCACCTTCCGTGTGGGACAAGGAGCCGGACGTGTGCCTTTCTGGAAACAGGCCGTCCAGAGGACGAGAGCCATGAGATGTTCCTCCTCTGGGCAAGCCCGCGTCCAAATCCTGTTGTGCCTGTGAATAGGCTGCAGGGGGACGGTGAAGACCAGCAACAGCTTTCACGGCTGCCACATTCCATGTGGGACTAGGAGCCGGACGTGTCTTTCTGGATACAGGCCCTGCCGAGGACGAGAGCCATGAGATGTTCCTCCTCTGGGCAAGCCCGGGTCCCAGATCCTGTTGTGCCTGTGAATAGGCTGCAGGGGGACGGTGAAGACCAGCAACAGCTTCCAGGGCTGCCACCTTCACTGTGGGACAATGAGCCGGTCTTGTGCCTTTATGGAAACAGGCCCTGCCGAGGACGAGAGCCATGAGATGTTCCTCCTCTGGGCAAGCCCGGGTCCCAGATCCTGTTGTGCCTGTGAATAGGCTGCAGGGGGACGGTGAAGACCAGCAACAGCATCCAGGGCTGCCACCTTCCGTGTGGGACAAGGAGCCGGACGTGTGCCTTTTCGGAAACAAGCTCTGCCGAGGACGAGAGCCATGAGATGTTCCTCCTCTGGGCAAGCCCGGGTCCCAGATCCTGTTGTGCCTGTGAATAGGCTGCAGGGGGACGGTGAAGACCAGAACATCTTTCAGGGCTGCCACCTTCCGTGTGGGACAAGGAGCCGGATGTGTGCCTTTTCGGAAACAGGCTCTGCCGAGGACGAGAGCCATGAGATGTTCCTCCTCTGGGCAAGCCCGCGTCCTGAATCCTGTTGTGCCTGTGAATAGGCTGCAGGGGGACAGTGAAGACCAGCAACAGCTTTCCGGCCTGCCACCTTCCGTGTGGGACAAGGAGCCGGACGTGTGCCTTTTCGAAAATAGGCCATGCCGAGGACGAGAGCCATGAGATGTTCCTCCTCTGGGCAAGCCCGGGTCCCAGATCCTGTTGTGCCTGTGAATAGGCTGCAGGGGGACGGTGAAGACCAGCAACATCCTTCAGGGGTGCCAACTTCCGTGTGGGACAAGGAGCCGGACGTGTGCCTTTTCGAAAAGAGGCCCTGCCGAGGACGAGAGCCATGAGATGTTCCTCCTCTGGGCAAGCTCGGGTCCCAGATCCTGTTGTGCCTGTGAATAAGCTGCAGGGGGACGGAGAAGACCAGCAACATCTTTCCGGCCTGCCACCTTCCGTGTGGGACAAGGAGACGGACATGTGACTTTTCAGAAATAGGCTCTGCCGAGGACGAGAGCCATGAGATGTTCCTCCTCTGGGCAAGCCCGGGTCCTGAATCCTGTTGTGCCTGTGAATAGGCTGCAGGGGGACGGTGAAGACCAGCAACAGCTTTCAGGGCTGCCACCTTCCGTGTGGGACAAGGAGCCGGACGTGTCTTTCTGGATACAGGCCCTGCCGAGGACGAGAGCCATGAGATGTTCCTCCTCTGGGCAAGCCCGGGTCCCAGATCCTGTTGTGCCTGTGAATAGGCTGCAGGGGGACGGTGAAGACCAGCAACAGCTTTCAGGGCTGCCACCTTCCGTGTGGGACAAGGAGCCGGATGAGTGCCTTTTCGGAAACAGGCTCTGCCGAGGACGAGAGCCATGAGATGTTCCTCCTCTGGGCAAGCCCGGGTCCCAGATCCTGTTGTGCCTGTGAATAGGCTGCAGGGGGACGGTGAAGACCAGCAACATCTTTCCGGCCTGCCACCTTCCGTGTGGGACAAGCAGCCGGACGTGTGCATTTTCGGAAACAGGATCTGCCGAGGACGAGAGCCATGAGATGTTCCTCCTCTGGGCAAGCCCGGGTCCCAGATCCTGTTGTGCCTGTGAATAGGCTGCAGGGGGACGGTGAAGACCAGCAACAGCTTCCAGGGCTGCCAGCTTCACTGTGGGACAATGAGCCGGTCTTGTGCCTTTATGGAAACAGGCCCTGCCGAGGACGAGAGCCATGAGATGTTCCTCCTCTGGGCAAGCCCGGGTCCCAGATCCTGTTGTGCCTGTGAATAGGCTGCAGGGGGACGGTGAAGACCAGCAACAGCTTTCACGGCTGCCACATTCCGTGTGGGACAAGGAGCCGGACGTGTGCCTTTTCGGAAACAGGCTCTGCCGAGGACGAGAGCCATGAGATGTTCCTCCTCTGGGCAAGCCCGGGTCCCAGATCCTGTTGTGCCTGTGAATAGGCTGCAGGGGGACGGTGAACACCAGCAACAGCTTTCAGGGCTGCCACCTTCCGTGTGGGACAAGGAGCCGGACGTGTGCCTTTCTGGAAACAGGCCGTCCAGAGGACGAGAGCCATGAGATGTTCCTCCTCTGGGCAAGCCCGCGTCCAAATCCTGTTGTGCCTGTGAATAGGCTGCAGGGGGACGGTGAAGACCAGCAACAGCTTTCACGGCTGCCACATTCCGTGTGGGACTAGGAGCCGGACGTGTGCCTTTTCGCAAACAAGCTCTGCCGAGGACGAGAGCCATGAGATGTTCCTCCTCTGGGCAAGCCCGGGTCCCAGATCCTGTTGTGCCTGTGAATAGGCTGCAGGGGGACGGTGAACACCAGCAACAGCTTTCAGGGCTGCCACCTTCCGTGTGGGACAAGGAGCCGGACGTGTGCCTTTCTGGAAACAGGCCGTCCAGAGGACGAGAGCGATGAGATGTTCCTCCTCTGGGCAAGCCCGGGTCCTGAATCCTGTTGTGCCTGTGAATAGGCTGCAGGGGGACGGTGAAGACCAGCAACAGCTTTCAGGGCTGCCACCTTCCGTGTGGGACAAGGAGCCGGATGAGTGCCTTTTCGGAAACAGGCTCTGCCGAGGACGAGAGCCATGAGATGTTCCTCCTCTGGGCAAGCCCGGGTCCCAGATCCTGTTGTGCCTGTGAATAGGCTGCAGGGGGACGGTGAAGACCAGCAACAGCTTTCAGGGCTGCCACCTTCCGTGTGGGACAAGCAGCCGGACGTGTGCATTTTCGGAAACAGGATCTGCCGAGGACGAGAGCCATGAGATGTTCCTCCTCTGGGCAAGCCCGGGTCCCAGATCCTGTTGTGCCTGTGAATAGGCTGCAGGGGGACGGTGAAGACCAGCAACAGCTTCCAGGGCTGCCACCTTCACTGTGGGACAATGAGCCGGTCTTGTGCCTTTATGGAAACAGGCCCTGCCGAGGA
Organism: Astur gentilis; assembly: GCF_929443795.1. NCBI lineage: Eukaryota > Metazoa > Chordata > Aves > Accipitriformes > Accipitridae > Astur > Astur gentilis. The sequence continues at coordinate 2,379,218 of NW_026061071.1, forward strand.
CGAGAGCCATGAGATGTTCCTCCTCTGGGCAAGCCCGGGTCCCAGATCCTGTTGTGCCTGTGAATAGGCTGCAGGGGGACGGTGAAGACCAGCAACAGCTTTCACGGCTGCCACATTCCGTGTGGGACAAGGAGCCGGACGTGTGCCTTTTCGGAAACAAGCTCTGCCGAGGACGAGAGCCATGAGATGTTCCTCCTCTGGGCAAGCCCGGGTCCCAGATCCTGTTGTGCCTGTGAATAGGCTGCAGGGGGACGGTGAACACCAGCAACAGCTTTCAGGGCTGCCACCTTCCGTGTGGGACAAGGAGCCGGACGTGTGCCTTTCTGGAAACAGGCCGTCCAGAGGACGAGAGCCATGAGATGTTCCTCCTCTGGGCAAGCCCGCATCCAAATCCTGTTGTGCCTGTGAATAGGCTGCAGGGGGACGGTGAAGACCAGCAACAGCTTTCACGGCTGCCACATTCCGTGTGGGACTAGGAGCCGGACGTGTCTTTCTGGATACAGGCCCTGCCGAGGACGAGAGCCATGAGATGTTCCTCCTCTGGGCAAGCCCGGGTCCCAGATCCTGTTGTGCCTGTGAATAGGCTGCAGGGGGACGGTGAAGACCAGCAACAGCTTTCAGGGCTGCCACCTTCCGTGTGGGACAAGGAGCCGGATGAGTGCCTTTTCGGAAACAGGCTCTGCCGAGGACGAGAGCCATGAGATGTTCCTCCTCTGGGCAAGCCCGGGTCCCAGATCCTGTTGTGCCTGTGAATAGGCTGCAGGGGGACGGTGAAGACCAGCAACAGCTTTCAGGGCTGCCACCTTCCGTGTGGGACAAGGAGCCGGACGTGTCTTTCTGGATACAGGCCCTGCCGAGGACGAGAGCCATGAGATGTTCCTCCTCTGGGCAAGGCCGGGTCCCAGATCCTGTTGTGCCTGTGAATAGGCTGCAGGGGGACGGTGAAGACCAGCAACAGCTTCCAGGGTTGCCAACTTCCGTGTGGGACAATGAGCCGGTCTTGTGCCTTTATGGAAACAGGCCCTGCCGAGGACGAGAGCCATGAGATGTTCCTCCTCTGGGCAAGCCCAGGTCCCAGATCCTGTTGTGCCTGTGAATAGGCTGCAGGGGGACGGTGAAGACCAGCAACAGCTTTCAGGGCTGCCACCTTCCGTGTGGGACAAGGAGCCGGATGAGTGCCTTTTCGGAAACAGTCTCTGCCGAGGACGAGAGCCATGAGATGTTCCTCCTCTGGGCAAGCCCCGGTCCCAGATCCTGTTGTGCCTGTGAATAGGCTGCAGGGGACGGTGAAGACCAGCAACATCTTTCAGGGCTGCCACCTTCCGTGTGGGACAAGGAGCCGGATGTGTGCCTTTTCGGAAACAGGCTCTGCCGAGGACGAGAGCCATGAGATGTTCCTCCTCTGGGCAAGCCCGGGTCCTGAATCCTGTTGTGCCTGTGAATAGGCTGCAGGGGGACGGTGAAGACCAGCAACAGCTTTCAGGGCTGTCACCTTCCGTGTGGGACAAGGAGCCGGACGTGTCTTTCTGGATACAGGCCCTGCCGAGGACGAGAGCCATGAGATGTTCCTCCTCTGGGCAAGCCCGGGTCCCAGATCCTGTTGTGCCTGTGAATAGGCTGCAGGGGGACGGTGAAGACCAGCAACAGCTTTCAGGGCTGCCACCTTCCGTGTGGGAGAAGGAGCCGGATGTGTGCCTTTTCGGAAACAGTCTCTGCCGAGGACGAGAGCCATGAGATGTTCCACCTCTGGGCAAGCCCGGGTCCTGAATCCTGTTGTGCCTGTGAATAGGCTGCAGGGGGACGGTGAAGACCAGCAACAGCTTTCAGGGCTGCCACCTTCCGTGTGGGACAAGGAGCCGGATGTGTGCCTTTTCGGAAACAGTCTCTGCCGAGGACGAGAGCCATGAGATGTTCCTCCTCTGGGCAAGCCCGGGTCCTGAATCCTGTTGTGCCTGTGAATAGGCTGCAGGGGGACGGTGAAGACCAGCAACAGCTTTCACGGCTGCCACATTCCGTGTGGGACAAGGATCCGGACGTGTGCGTTTTCGGAAACAGGCTCTGCCGAGGACGAGAGCCATGAGATGTTCCACCTCTGGGCAAGCCCGGGTCCTGAATCCTGTTGTGCCTGTGAATAGGCTGCAGGGGGACGGTGAAGACCAGCAACAGCTTCCAGGGCTGCCAGCTTCACTGTGGGACAATGAGCCGGTCTTGTGCCTTTATGGAAACAGGCCCTGCCGAGGACGAGAGCCATGAGATGTTCCTCCTCTGGGCAAGCCCGGGTCCCAGATCCTGTTGTGCCTGTGAATAGGCTGCAGGGGGACGGTGAAGACCAGCAACAGCTTCCAGGGCTGCCACCTTCACTGTGGGACAATGAGCCGGTCTTGTGCCTTTATGGAAACAGGCCCTGCCGAGGACGAGAGCCATGAGATGTTCCTCCTCTGGGCAAGCCCGGGTCCCAGATCCTGTTGTGCCTGTGAATAGGCTGCAGGGGGACGGTGAAGACCAGCAACAGCTTTCACGGCTGCCACATTCCGTGTGGGACAAGGAGCCGGACGTGTGCCTTTTCGGAAACAAGCTCTGCCGAGGACGAGAGCCATGAGATGTTCCTCCTCTGGGCAAGCCCGGATCCCAGATCCTGTTGTGCCTGTGAATAGGCTGCAGGGGGACGGTGAAGACCAGCAACAGCTTTCAGGGCTGCCACCTTCCGTGTGGGACAAGGAGCCGGACGTGTGCCTTTCTGGAAACAGGCCGTCCAGAGGATGAGAGCCATGAGATGTTCCTCCTCTGGGCAAGCCCGCATCCAAATCCTGTTGTGCCTGTGAATAGGCTGCAGGGGGACGGTGAAGACCAGCAACAGCTTTCACGGCTGCCACATTCCGTGTGGGACTAGGAGCCGGACGTGTCTTTCTGGATACAGGCCCTGCCGAGGACGAGAGCCATGAGATGTTCCTCCTCTGGGCAAGCCCGGGTCCCAGATCCTGTTGTGCCTGTGAATAGGCTGCAGGGGGACGGTGAAGACCAGCAACAGCTTTCAGGGCTGCCACCTTCCGTGTGGGACAAGGAGCCGGATGAGTGCCTTTTCGGAAACAGGCTCTGCCGAGGACGAGAGCCATGAGATGTTCCTCCTCTGGGCAAGCCCGGGTCCCAGATCCTGTTGTGCCTGTGAATAGGCTGCAGGGGGACGGTGAAGACCAGCAACAGCTTTCAGGGCTGCCACCTTCCGTGTGGGACAAGGAGCCGGACGTGTCTTTCTGGATACAGGCCCTGCCGAGGACGAGAGCCATGAGATGTTCCTCCTCTGGCAAGCCCGGGTCCCAGATCCTGTTGTGCCTGTGAATAGGCTGCAGGGGGACGGTGAAGACCAGCAACAGCTTTCAGGGCTGCCACCTTCCGTGTGGGACAAGGAGCCGGACGTGTGCATTTTCGGAAACAGGATCTGCCGAGGACGAGAGCCATGAGATGTTCCTCCTCTGGGCAAGGCCGGGTCCCAGATCCTGTTGTGCCTGTGAACAGGCTGCAGGGGGACGGTGAAGACCAGCAACAGCTTCCAGGGTTGCCAACTTCCGTGTGGGACAATGAGCCGGTCTTGTGCCTTTATGGAAACAGGCCCTGCCGAGGACGAGAACCATGAGATGTTCCTCCTCTGGGCAAGCCCAGGTCCCAGATCCTGTTGTGCCTGTGAATAGGCTGCAGGGGGACGGTGAAGACCAGCAACAGCTTTCAGGGCTGCCACCTTCCGTGTGGGACAAGGAGCCGGATGAGTGCCTTTTCGGAAACAGGCTCTGCCGAGGACGAGAGCCATGAGATGTTCCTCCTCTGGGCAAGCCCGGGTCCCAGATCCTGTTGTGCCTGTGAATAGGCTGCAGGGGGACGGTGAAGACCAGCAACAGCTTTCCGGCCTGCCACCTTCCGTGTGGGACAAGGAGCCGGACGTGTGCCTTTTCGAAAATAGGCCATGCCGAGGACGAGAGCCATGAGATGTTCCTCCTCTGGGCAAGCCCGGGTCCCAGATCCTGTTGTGCCTGTGAATAGGCTGCAGGGGGACGGTGAAGACCAGCAACATCCTTCAGGGGTGCCAACTTCCGTGTGGGACAAGGAGCCGGACGTGTGCCTTTTCGAAAAGAGGCCCTGCCGAGGACGAGAGCCATGAGATGTTCCTCCTCTGGGCAAGCCCGGGTCCCAGATCCTGTTGTGCCTGTGAATAGGCTGCAGGGGGACGGTGAAGACCAGCAACAGCTTTCACGGCTGCCACATTCCGTGTGGGACAAGGATCGGACGTGTGCGTTTTCGGAAACAGGCTCTGCCGAGGACGAGAGCCATGAGGTGTTCCACCTCTGGGCAAGCCCGGGTCCTGAATCCTGTTGTGCCTGTGAATAGGCTGCAGGGGGACGGTGAAGACCAGCAACAGCTTTCAGGGCTGCCACCTTCCGTGTGGGACAAGGAGCCGGACGTGTCTTTCTGGATACAGGCCCTGCCGAGGACGAGAGCCATGAGATGTTCCTCCTCTGGGCAAGGCCGGGTCCCAGATCCTGTTGTGCCTGTGAATAGGCTGCAGGGGGACGGTGAAGACCAGCAACAGCTTTCAGGGCTGCCACCTTCCGTGTGGGACAAGGAGCCGGATGAGTGCCTTTTCGGAATCAGGCTCTGCCGAGGACGAGAGCCATGAGATGTTCCTCCTCTGGGCAAGCCCGGGTCCCAGATCCTGTTGTGCCTGTGAATAGGCTGCAGGGGGACGGTGAAGACCAGCAACAGCTTTCAGGGCTGCCACCTTCCGTGTGGGACAAGCAGCCGGACGTGTGCATTTTCGGAAACAGGATCTGCCGAGGACGAGAGCCATGAGATGTTCCTCCTCTGGGCAAGCCCGGGTCCCAGATCCTGTTGTGCCTGTGAATAGGCTGCAGGGGGACGGTGAAGACCAGCAACAGCTTCCAGGGCTGCCAGCTTCACTGTGGGACAATGAGCCGGTCTTGTGCCTTTATGGAAACAGGCCCTGCCGAGGACGAGAGCCATGAGATGTTCCTCCTCTGGGCAAGCCCGGGTCCCAGATCCTGTTGTGCCTGTGAATAGGCTGCAGGGGGACGGTGAAGACCAGCAACAGCTTTCACGGCTGCCACATTCCGTGTGGGACAAGGAGCCGGACGTGTGCCTTTTCGGAAACAAGCTCTGCCGAGGACGAGAGCCATGAGATGTTCCTCCTCTGGGCAAGCCCGGGTCCCAGATCCTGTTGTGCCTGTGAATAGGCTGCAGGGGGACGGTGAAGACCAGCAACAGCTTTCAGGGCTGCCACCTTCCGTGTGGGACAAGGAGCCGGACGTGTGCCTTTCTGGAAACAGGCCGTCCAGAGGACGAGAGACATGAGATGTTCCTCCTCTGGGCAAGCCCGCGTCCAAATCCTGTTGTGCCTGTGAATAGGCTGCAGGGGGACGGTGAAGACCAGCAACAGCTTTCACGGCTGCCACATTCCGTGTGGGACTAGGAGCCGGACGTGTGCCTTTTCGGAAACAAGCTCTGCCGAGGACGAGAGCCATGAGATGTTCCTCCTCTGGGCAAGCCCGGGTCCCAGATCCTGTTGTGCCTGTGAATAGGCTGCAGGGGGACGGTGAACACCAGCAACAGCTTTCAGGGCTGCCACCTTCCGTGTGGGACAAGGAGCCGGACGTGTGCCTTTCTGGAAACAGGCCGTCCAGAGGACGAGAGCCATGAGATGTTCCTCCTCTGGGCAAGCCCGGGTCCTGAATCCTGTTGTGCCTGTGAATAGGCTGCAGGGGGACGGTGAAGACCAGCAACAGCTTTCAGGGCTGCCACCTTCCGTGTGGGACAAGGAGCCGGATGAGTGCCTTTTCGGAAACAGGCTCTGCCGAGGACGAGAGCCATGAGATGTTCCTCCTCTGGGCAAGCCCGGGTCCCAGATCCTGTTGTGCCTGTGAATAGGCTGCAGGGGGACGGTGAAGACCAGCAACAGCTTTCACGGCTGCCACATTCCGTGTGGGACAAGGATCGGACGTGTGCGTTTTCGGAAACAGGCTCTGCCGAGGACGAGAGCCATGAGGTGTTCCACCTCTGGGCAAGCCCGGGTCCTGAATCCTGTTGTGCCTGTGAATAGGCTGCAGGGGGACGGTGAAGACCAGCAACAGCTTTCAGGGCTGCCACCTTCCGTGTGGGACAAGGAGCCGGACGTGTCTTTCTGGATACAGGCCCTGCCGAGGACGAGAGCCATGAGATGTTCCTCCTCTGGGCAAGGCCGGGTCCCAGATCCTGTTGTGCCTGTGAATAGGCTGCAGGGGGACGGTGAAGACCAGCAACAGCTTTCACGGCTGCCACATTCCGTGTGGGACAAGGAGCCGGACGTGTGCCTTTTCGGAAACAAGCTCTGCCGAGGACGAGAGCCATGAGATGTTCCTCCTCTGGGCAAGCCCGGGTCCCAGATCCTGTTGTGCCTGTGAATAGGCTGCAGGGGGACGGTGAACACCAGCAACAGCTTTCAGGGCTGCCACCTTCCGTGTGGGACAAGGAGCCGGACGTGTGCCTTTCTGGAAACAGGCCGTCCAGAGGACGAGAGCCATGAGATGTTCCTCCTCTGGGCAAGCCCGCATCCAAATCCTGTTGTGCCTGTGAATAGGCTGCAGGGGGACGGTGAAGACCAGCAACAGCTTTCACGGCTGCCACATTCCGTGTGGGACTAGGAGCCGGACGTGTCTTTCTGGATACAGGCCCTGCCGAGGACGAGAGCCATGAGATGTTCCTCCTCTGGGCAAGCCCGGGTCCCAGATCCTGTTGTGCCTGTGAATAGGCTGCAGGGGGACGGTGAAGACCAGCAACAGCTTTCAGGGCTGCCACCTTCCGTGTGGGACAAGGAGCCGGACGTGTCTTTCTGGATACAGGCCCTGCCGAGGACGAGAGCCATGAGATGTTCCTCCTCTGGCAAGCCCGGGTCCCAGATCCTGTTGTGCCTGTGAATAGGCTGCAGGGGGACGGTGAAGACCAGCAACAGCTTTCAGGGCTGCCACCTTCCGTGTGGGACAAGGAGCCGGACGTGTGCATTTTCGGAAACAGGATCTGCCGAGGACGAGAGCCATGAGATGTTCCTCCTCTGGGCAAGGCCGGGTCCCAGATCCTGTTGTGCCTGTGAACAGGCTGCAGGGGGACGGTGAAGACCAGCAACAGCTTCCAGGGTTGCCAACTTCCGTGTGGGACAATGAGCCGGTCTTGTGCCTTTATGGAAACAGGCCCTGCCGAGGACGAGAACCATGAGATGTTCCTCCTCTGGGCAAGCCCAGGTCCCAGATCCTGTTGTGCCTGTGAATAGGCTGCAGGGGGACGGTGAAGACCAGCAACAGCTTTCAGGGCTGCCACCTTCCGTGTGGGACAAGGAGCCGGATGAGTGCCTTTTCGGAAACAGGCTCTGCCGAGGACGAGAGCCATGAGATGTTCCTCCTCTGGGCAAGCCCGGGTCCCAGATCCTGTTGTGCCTGTGAATAGGCTGCAGGGGGACGGTGAAGACCAGCAACAGCTTTCCGGCCTGCCACCTTCCGTGTGGGACAAGGAGCCGGACGTGTGCCTTTTCGAAAATAGGCCATGCCGAGGACGAGAGCCATGAGATGTTCCTCCTCTGGGCAAGCCCGGGTCCCAGATCCTGTTGTGCCTGTGAATAGGCTGCAGGGGGACGGTGAAGACCAGCAACATCCTTCAGGGGTGCCAACTTCCGTGTGGGACAAGGAGCCGGACGTGTGCCTTTTCGAAAAGAGGCCCTGCCGAGGACGAGAGCCATGAGATGTTCCTCCTCTGGGCAAGCCCGGGTCCCAGATCCTGTTGTGCCTGTGAATAGGCTGCAGGGGGACGGTGAAGACCAGCAACAGCTTTCACGGCTGCCACATTCCGTGTGGGACAAGGATCGGACGTGTGCGTTTTCGGAAACAGGCTCTGCCGAGGACGAGAGCCATGAGGTGTTCCACCTCTGGGCAAGCCCGGGTCCTGAATCCTGTTGTGCCTGTGAATAGGCTGCAGGGGGACGGTGAAGACCAGCAACAGCTTTCAGGGCTGCCACCTTCCGTGTGGGACAAGGAGCCGGACGTGTCTTTCTGGATACAGGCCCTGCCGAGGACGAGAGCCATGAGATGTTCCTCCTCTGGGCAAGGCCGGGTCCCAGATCCTGTTGTGCCTGTGAATAGGCTGCAGGGGGACGGTGAAGACCAGCAACAGCTTTCACGGCTGCCACATTCCGTGTGGGACAAGGAGCCGGACGTGTGCCTTTTCGGAAACAAGCTCTGCCGAGGACGAGAGCCATGAGATGTTCCTCCTCTGGGCAAGCCCGGGTCCCAGATCCTGTTGTGCCTGTGAATAGGCTGCAGGGGGACGGTGAACACCAGCAACAGCTTTCAGGGCTGCCACCTTCCGTGTGGGACAAGGAGCCGGACGTGTGCCTTTCTGGAAACAGGCCGTCCAGAGGACGAGAGCCATGAGATGTTCCTCCTCTGGGCAAGCCCGCATCCAAATCCTGTTGTGCCTGTGAATAGGCTGCAGGGGGACGGTGAAGACCAGCAACAGCTTTCACGGCTGCCACATTCCGTGTGGGACTAGGAGCCGGACGTGTCTTTCTGGATACAGGCCCTGCCGAGGACGAGAGCCATGAGATGTTCCTCCTCTGGGCAAGCCCGGGTCCCAGATCCTGTTGTGCCTGTGAATAGGCTGCAGGGGGACGGTGAAGACCAGCAACAGCTTTCAGGGCTGCCACCTTCCGTGTGGGACAAGGAGCCGGATGAGTGCCTTTTCGGAAACAGGCTCTGCCGAGGACGAGAGCCATGAGATGTTCCTCCTCTGGGCAAGCCCGGGTCCCAGATCCTGTTGTGCCTGTGAATAGGCTGCAGGGGGACGGTGAAGACCAGCAACAGCTTTCAGGGCTGCCACCTTCCGTGTGGGACAAGGAGCCGGACGTGTCTTTCTGGATACAGGCCCTGCCGAGGACGAGAGCCATGAGATGTTCCTCCTCTGGCAAGCCCGGGTCCCAGATCCTGTTGTGCCTGTGAATAGGCTGCAGGGGGACGGTGAAGACCAGCAACAGCTTTCAGGGCTGCCACCTTCCGTGTGGGACAAGGAGCCGGACGTGTGCATTTTCGGAAACAGGCTCTGCCGAGGACGAGAGCCATAAGATGTTCCTCCTCTGGGCAAGGCCGGGTCCCAGATCCTGTTGTGCCTGTGAATAGGCTGCAGGGGGACGGTGAAGACCAGCAACAGCTTCCAGGGTTGCCAACTTCCGTGTGGGACAATGAGCCGGTCTTGTGCCTTTATGGAAACAGGCCCTGCCGAGGACGAGAGCCATGAGATGTTCCTCCTCTGGGCAAGCCCAGGTCCCAGATCCTGTTGTGCCTGTGAATAGGCTGCAGGGGGACGGTGAAGACCAGCAACAGCTTTCAGGGCTGCCACCTTCCGTGTGGGACAAGGAGCCGGATGAGTGCCTTTTCGGAAACAGGCTCTGCCGAGGACGAGAGCCATGAGATGTTCCTCCTCTGGGCAAGCCCGGGTCCCAGATCCTGTTGTGCCTGTGAATAGGCTGCAGGGGACGGTGAAGACCAGCAACATCTTTCAGGGCTGCCACCTTCCGTGTGGGACAAGGAGCCGGATGTGTGCCTTTTCGGAAACAGGCTCTGCCGAGGACGAGAGCCATGAGATGTTCCTCCTCTGGGCAAGCCCGGGTCCTGAATCCTGTTGTGCCTGTGAATAGGCTGCAGGGGGACGGTGAAGACCAGCAACAGCTTTCAGGGCTGCCACCTTCCGTGTGGGACAAGGAGCCGGACGTGTCTTTCTGGATACAGGCCCTGCCGAGGACGAGAGCCATGAGATGTTCCTCCTCTGGGCAAGCCCGGGTCCCAGATCCTGTTGTGCCTGTGAATAGGCTGCAGGGGGACGGTGAAGACCAGCAACAGCTTTCAGGGCTGCCACCTTCCGTGTGGGACAAGGAGCCGGATGAGTGCCTTTTCGGAAACAGTCTCTGCCGAGGACGAGAGCCATGAGATGTTCCACCTCTGGGCAAGCCCGGGTCCTGAATCCTGTTGTGCCTGTGAATAGGCTGCAGGGGGACGGTGAAGACCAGCAACAGCTTCCAGGGCTGCCACCTTCCGTGTGGGACAAGGAGCCGGATGTGTGCCTTTTCGGAAACAGGCTCTGCCGAGGACGAGAGCCATGAGATGTTCCTCCTCTGGGCAAGCCCGGGTCCTGAATCCTGTTGTGCCTGTGAATAGGCTGCAGGGGGACGGTGAAGACCAGCAACAGCTTTCAGGGCTGCCACCTTCCGTGTGGGACAAGGAGCCGGACGTGTCTTTCTGGATACAGGCCCTGCCGAGGACGAGAGCCATGAGATGTTCCTCCTCTGGCAAGCCCGGGTCCCAGATCCTGTTGTGCCTGTGAATAGGCTGCAGGGTGACGGTGAAGACCAGCAACAGCTTCCAGGGCTGCCACCTTCCGTGTGGGACAATGAGCCGGTCTTGTGCCTTTATGGAAACAGGCCCTGCCGAGGACGAGAGCCATGAGATGTTCCTCCTCTGGGCAAGCCCAGGTCCCAGATCCTGTTGTGCCTATGAATAGGCTGCAGGGGGACGGTGAAGACCAGCAACAGCTTTCAGGTCTGCCACCTTCCGTGTGGGACAAGGAGCCGGATGAGTGCCTTTTCGGAAGCAGGCTCTGCCGAGGACGAGAGCCATGAGATGTTCCTCCTCTGGGCAAGCCCGGGTCCCAGATCCTGTTGTGCCTGTGAATAGGCTGCAGGGGACGGTGAAGACCAGCAACATCTTTCAGGGCTGCCACCTTCCGTGTGGGACAAGGAGCCGGATTTGTGCCTTTTCGGAAACAGGCTCTGCCGAGGACGAGAGCCATGAGATGTTCCTCCTCTGGGCAAGCCCAGGTCCCAGATCCTGTTGTGCCTGTGAATAGGCTGCAGGGGGACGGTGAAGACCAGCAACAGCTTTCAGGGCTGCCACCTTCCGTGTGGGACAAGGAGCCGGATGAGCGCCTTTTCGGAAACAGGCTCTGCCGAGGACGAGAGCCATGAGATGTTCCACCTCTGGGCAAGCCCGGGTCCCAGATCCTGTTGTGCCTGTGAATAGGCTGCAGGGGGACGGTGAAGACCAGCAACAGCTTTCAGGGCTGCCACCTTCCGTGTGGGACAAGGAGCCGGATGAGTGCCTTTTCGGAAACAGGCTCTGCCGAGGACGAGAGCCATGAGATGTTCCTCCTCTGGGCAAGCCCGAGTCCCAGATCCTGTTGTGCCTGTGAATAGGCTGCAGGGGGACGGTGAAGACCAGCAACAGCTTTCAGGGCTGCCACCTTCCGTGTGGGACAAGGAGCCGGATGTGTGCCTTTTCGGAAACAGGCTCTGCCGAGGACGAGAGCCATGAGATGTTCCTCCTCTGGGCAAGACCGGGTCCTGAATCCTGTTGTGCCTGTGAATAGGCTGCAGGGGGACGGTGAAGACCAGCAACAGCTTTCAGGGCTGCCACCTTCCGTGTGGGACAAGGAGCCGGTCTTGTGCCTTTATGGAAACAGGCCCTGCCGAGGACGAGAGCCATGAGATGTTCCTACTCTGGGCAAGCCCGGGTCCCAGATCCTGTTGTGCCTGTGAATAGGCCGCAGGGGGACGGTGAAGACCAGCAACAGCTTCCAGGGCTGCCACCTTCCGTGTGGGACAAGGAGCCGGACGTGTGCCTTTTCGGAAACAAGCTCTGCCGAGGACGAGAGCCATGAGATGTTCCTCCTCTGGGCAAGCCCGGGTCCCAGATCCTGTTGTGCCTGTGAATAGGCTGCAGGGGGACGGTGAACACCAGCAACAGCTTTCACGGCTGCCACCTTCACTGTGGGACAAGGAGCCGGACGTGTGCCTTTTCGGAATCAGGCTCTGCCGAGGACGAGAGCCATGAGATGTTCCTCCTCTGGGCAAGCCCGGGTCCTGAATCCTGTTGTGCCTGTGAATAGGCTGCAGGGGGACGGTGAAGACCAGCAACAGCTTTCACGGCTGCCACCTTCCGTGTGGGACAAGGAGCCGGACGTGTCTTTCTGGATACAGGCCCTGCCGAGGACGAGAGCCATGAGATGTTCCTCCTCTGGCAAGCCCGGGTCCCAGATCCTGTTGTGCCTGTGAATAGGCTGCAGGGGGACGGTGAAGACCAGCAACAGCTTTCAGGGCTGCCACCTTCCGTGTGGGTCAAGGAGCCGGACGTGTGCATTTTCGGAAACAGGATCTGCCGAGGACGAGAGCCATGAGATGTTCCTCCTCTGGGCAAGCCCGGGTCCCAGATCCTGATGTGCCTGTGAATAGGCTGCAGGGGGACGGTGAAGACCAGCAACAGCTTCCAGGGCTGCCACCTTCCGTTTGGGACAATGAGCCGGTCTTGTGCCTTTATGGAAACAGGCCCTGCCGAGGACGAGAGCCATGAGATGTTCCTCCTCTGGGCAAGCCCGGGTCCCAGATCCTGTTGTGCCTGTGAATAGGCTGCAGGGGGACGGTGAAGACCAGCAACAGCTTTCAGGGCTGCCACCTTCACTGTGGGACAAGGAGCCGGACGTGTGCCTTTTCGGAATCAGGCTCTGCCGAGGACGAGATCCATGAGATGTTCCTCCTCTGGGCAAGCCCGCATCCAAATTCTGTTGTGCCTGTGAATAGGCTGCAGGGGGACGGTGAAGACCAGCAACAGCTTTCAGGACTGCCACCTTCCGTGTGGGACAATGAGCCGGATGTGTGCCTTTCTGGAAACAGGCCCTGCCGAGGACGAGAGCCATGAGATGTTCCTCCTCTGGGCAAGCCCCGGTCCTGAATCCTGTTGTGCCTGTGAATAGGCTGCAGGGGGACGGTGAAGACCAGCAACAGCTTTCAGGGCTGCCACCTTCCGTGTGGGACAAGGAGCCGGACGTGTGCCTTTTCGGAATCAGGCTCTGCCGAGGACGAGAGCCATGAGATGTACCTCCTCTGGGCAAGCCCGGGTCCCAGATCCTGTTGTGCCTGTGAATAGGCTGCAGGGGGACGGTGAAGACCAGCAACAGCTTTCAGGGCTGCCACCTTCCGTGTGGGACAAGGAGCCGGATGTGTGCCTTTTCGGAAACAGGCTCTGCCGAGGACGAGAGCCATGAGATGTTCCTCCTCTGGGCAAGCCCGGGTCCTGAATCCTGTTGTGCCTGTGAATAGGCTGCAGGGGGACGGTGAAGACCAGCAACAGCTTTCAGGGCTGCCACCTTCCGTGTGGGACAAGGAGCCGGACGTGTGCCTTTTCGGAAACAAGCTCTGCCGAGGACGAGAGCCATTAGATGTTCCTCCTCTGGGCAAGCCCGGGTCCCAGATCCTGTTGTGCCTGTGAATAGGCTGCAGGGCGACGGTGAAGACCAGCAACAGCTTTCAGGGCTGCCACCTTCCGTGTGGGACAAGGAGCCGGATGTGTGCCTTTTCGGAAACAGGCTCTGCCGAGGACGAGAGCCATGAGATGTTCCTCCTCTGGGCAAGCCCGCGTCCAAATCCTTTTGTGCCTGTGAATAGGCTGCAGGGGGACGGTGAAGACCAGCAACAGCTTTCAGGGCTGCCACCTTCCGTGTGGGACAAGGAGCCGGACGTGTGCGTTTTCGGAAACAGGCTCTGACGAGGACGAGAGCCATGAGATGTTCCACCTCTGGGCAAGCCCGGGTCCTGAATCCTGTTGTGCCTGTGAATAGGCTGCAGGGGGACGGTGAAGACCAGCAACAGCTTTCAGGGCTGCCACCTTCCGTGTGGGACAAAGAGCCGGACGTGTGCCTTTTCGGAATCAGGCTCTGCCGAGGACGAGAGCCATGAGATGTTCCTCCTCTGGGCAAGCCCGGGTCCCAGATCCTGTTGTGCCTGTGAATAGGCTGCAGGGGGACGGTGAAGACCAGCAACATCTTTCAGGGCTGCCACCTTCCGTGTGGGACAAGGAGCCGGATGTGTGCCTTTTCGGAAACAGGCTCTGCCGAGGACGAGAGCCATGAGATGTTCCACCTCTGGGCAAGCCCGGGTCCTGAATCCTGTTGTGCCTGTGAATAGGCTGCAGGGGGACGGTGAAGACCAGCAACAGCTTTCAGGGCTGCCACCTTCCGTGTGGGACAATGAGCCGGATGAGTGCCTTTTCGGAAACAGGCTCTGCCGAGGACGAGAGCCATGAGATGTTCCTCCTCTGGGCAAGCCCGGGTCCCAGATCCTGTTGTGCCTGTGAATAGGCTGCAGGGGGACGGTGAAGACCAGCAACAGCTTTCAGGGCTGCCACCTTCCGTGTGGGACAAGGAGCCGGACGTGTGCCTTTTCGGAATCAGGCTCTGCCGAGGACGAGATCCATGAGATGTTCCTCCTCTGGGCAAGCCCGCATCCAAATTCTGTTGTGCCTGTGAATAGGCTGCAGGGGGACGGTGAAGACCAGCAACAGCTTTCAGGTCTGCCACCTTCCGTGTGGGACAATGAGCCGGATGTGTGCCTTTCTGGAAACAGGCCCTGCCGAGGACGAGAGCCATGAGATGTTCCTCCTCTGGGCAAGCCCCGGTCCTGAATCCTGTTGTGCCTGTGAATAGGCTGCAGGGGGACGGTGAAGACCAGCAACAGCTTTCAGGGCTGCCACCTTCCGTGTGGGACAAGGAGCCGGACGTGTGCCTTTTCGGAATCAGGCTCTGCCGAGGACGAGAGCCATGAGATGTACCTCCTCTGGGCAAGCCCGGGTCCCAGATCCTGTTGTGCCTGTGAATAGGCTGCAGGGGGACGGTGAAGACCAGCAACAGCTTTCAGGGCTGCCACCTTCCGTGTGGGACAAGGAGCCGGTCTTGTGCCTTTATGGAAACAGGCCCTGCCGAGGACGAGAGCCATGAGATGTTCCTACTCTGGGCAAGCCCGGGTCCCAGATCCTGTTGTGCCTGTGAATAGGCCGCAGGGGGACGGTGAAGACCAGCAACAGCTTCCAGGGCTGCCACCTTCCGTGTGGGACAAGGAGCCGGACGTGTGCCTTTTCGGAAACAAGCTCTGCCGAGGACGAGAGCCATGAGATGTTCCTCCTCTGGGCAAGCCCGGGTCCCAGATCCTGTTGTGCCTGTGAATAGGCTGCAGGGGGACGGTGAACACCAGCAACAGCTTTCACGGCTGCCACCTTCACTGTGGGACAAGGAGCCGGACGTGTGCCTTTTCGGAATCAGGCTCTGCCGAGGACGAGAGCCATGAGATGTTCCTCCTCTGGGCAAGCCCGGGTCCTGAATCCTGTTGTGCCTGTGAATAGGCTGCAGGGGGACGGTGAAGACCAGCAACAGCTTTCACGGCTGCCACCTTCCGTGTGGGACAAGGAGCCGGACGTGTCTTTCTGGATACAGGCCCTGCCGAGGACGAGAGCCATGAGATGTTCCTCCTCTGGCAAGCCCGGGTCCCAGATCCTGTTGTGCCTGTGAATAGGCTGCAGGGGGACGGTGAAGACCAGCAACAGCTTTCAGGGCTGCCACCTTCCGTGTGGGACAAGGAGCCGGACGTGTGCATTTTCGGAAACAGGATCTGCCGAGGACGAGAGCCATGAGATGTTCCTCCTCTGGGCAAGCCCGGGTCCCAGATCCTGATGTGCCTGTGAATAGGCTGCAGGGGGACGGTGAAGACCAGCAACAGCTTCCAGGGCTGCCACCTTCCGTTTGGGACAATGAGCCGGTCTTGTGCCTTTATGGAAACAGGCCCTGCCGAGGACGAGAGCCATGAGATGTTCCTCCTCTGGGCAAGCCCGGGTCCCAGATCCTGTTGTGCCTGTGAATAGGCTGCAGGGGGACGGTGAAGACCAGCAACAGCTTTCAGGGCTGCCACCTTCACTGTGGGACAAGGAGCCGGACGTGTGCCTTTTCGGAATCAGGCTCTGCCGAGGACGAGATCCATGAGATGTTCCTCCTCTGGGCAAGCCCGCATCCAAATTCTGTTGTGCCTGTGAATAGGCTGCAGGGGGACGGTGAAGACCAGCAACAGCTTTCAGGACTGCCACCTTCCGTGTGGGACAATGAGCCGGATGTGTGCCTTTCTGGAAACAGGCCCTGCCGAGGACGAGAGCCATGAGATGTTCCTCCTCTGGGCAAGCCCCGGTCCTGAATCCTGTTGTGCCTGTGAATAGGCTGCAGGGGGACGGTGAAGACCAGCAACAGCTTTCAGGGCTGCCACCTTCCGTGTGGGACAAGGAGCCGGACGTGTGCCTTTTCGGAATCAGGCTCTGCCGAGGACGAGAGCCATGAGATGTACCTCCTCTGGGCAAGCCCGGGTCCCAGATCCTGTTGTGCCTGTGAATAGGCTGCAGGGGGACGGTGAAGACCAGCAACAGCTTTCAGGGCTGCCACCTTCCGTGTGGGACAAGGAGCCGGATGTGTGCCTTTTCGGAAACAGGCTCTGCCGAGGACGAGAGCCATGAGATGTTCCTCCTCTGGGCAAGCCCGGGTCCTGAATCCTGTTGTGCCTGTGAATAGGCTGCAGGGGGACGGTGAAGACCAGCAACAGCTTTCAGGGCTGCCACCTTCCGTGTGGGACAAGGAGCCGGACGTGTGCCTTTTCGGAAACAAGCTCTGCCGAGGACGAGAGCCATTAGATGTTCCTCCTCTGGGCAAGCCCGGGTCCCAGATCCTGTTGTGCCTGTGAATAGGCTGCAGGGCGACGGTGAAGACCAGCAACAGCTTTCAGGGCTGCCACCTTCCGTGTGGGACAAGGAGCCGGATGTGTGCCTTTTCGGAAACAGGCTCTGCCGAGGACGAGAGCCATGAGATGTTCCTCCTCTGGGCAAGCCCGCGTCCAAATCCTTTTGTGCCTGTGAATAGGCTGCAGGGGGACGGTGAAGACCAGCAACAGCTTTCAGGGCTGCCACCTTCCGTGTGGGACAAGGAGCCGGACGTGTGCGTTTTCGGAAACAGGCTCTGACGAGGACGAGAGCCATGAGATGTTCCACCTCTGGGCAAGCCCGGGTCCTGAATCCTGTTGTGCCTGTGAATAGGCTGCAGGGGGACGGTGAAGACCAGCAACAGCTTTCAGGGCTGCCACCTTCCGTGTGGGACAAAGAGCCGGACGTGTGCCTTTTCGGAATCAGGCTCTGCCGAGGACGAGAGCCATGAGATGTTCCTCCTCTGGGCAAGCCCGGGTCCCAGATCCTGTTGTGCCTGTGAATAGGCTGCAGGGGGACGGTGAAGACCAGCAACATCTTTCAGGGCTGCCACCTTCCGTGTGGGACAAGGAGCCGGATGTGTGCCTTTTCGGAAACAGGCTCTGCCGAGGACGAGAGCCATGAGATGTTCCACCTCTGGGCAAGCCCGGGTCCTGAATCCTGTTGTGCCTGTGAATAGGCTGCAGGGGGACGGTGAAGACCAGCAACAGCTTTCACGGCTGCCACCTTCCGTGTGGGACAATGAGCCGGATGAGTGCCTTTTCGGAAACAGGCTCTGCCGAGGACGAGAGCCATGAGATGTTCCTCCTCTGGGCAAGCCCGGGTCCCAGATCCTGTTGTGCCTGTGAATAGGCTGCAGGGGGACGGTGAAGACCAGCAACAGCTTTCAGGGCTGCCACCTTCCGTGTGGGACAAGGAGCCGGACGTGTGCCTTTTCGGAATCAGGCTCTGCCGAGGACGAGATCCATGAGATGTTCCTCCTCTGGGCAAGCCCGCATCCAAATTCTGTTGTGCCTGTGAATAGGCTGCAGGGGGACGGTGAAGACCAGCAACAGCTTTCAGGTCTGCCACCTTCCGTGTGGGACAATGAGCCGGATGTGTGCCTTTCTGGAAACAGGCCCTGCCGAGGACGAGAGCCATGAGATGTTCCTCCTCTGGGCAAGCCCCGGTCCTGAATCCTGTTGTGCCTGTGAATAGGCTGCAGGGGGACGGTGAAGACCAGCAACAGCTTTCAGGGCTGCCACCTTCCGTGTGGGACAAGGAGCCGGACGTGTGCCTTTTCGGAATCAGGCTCTGCCGAGGACGAGAGCCATGAGATGTACCTCCTCTGGGCAAGCCCGGGTCCCAGATCCTGTTGTGCCTGTGAATAGGCTGCAGGGGGACGGTGAAGACCAGCAACAGCTTTCAGGGCTGCCACCTTCCGTGTGGGACAAGGAGCCGCATGTGTGCCTTTTCGGAAACAGGCTCTGCCGAGGACGAGAGCCATGAGATGTTCCTCCTCTGGGCAAGCCCGGGTCCTGAATCCTGTTGTGCCTGTGAATAGGCTGCAGGGGGACGGTGAAGACCAGCAACAGCTTTCAGGGCTGCCACCTTCCGTGTGGGACAAGGAGCCGGACGTGTGCCTTTTCGGAAACAAGCTCTGCCGAGGACGAGAGCCATTAGATGTTCCTCCTCTGGGCAAGCCCGGGTCCCAGATCCTGTTGTGCCTGTGAATAGGCTGCAGGGCGACGGTGAAAACCAGCAACAGCTTTCAGGGCTGCCACCTTCCGTGTGGGACAAGGAGCCGGATGTGTGCCTTTTCGGAAACAGGCTCTGCCGAGGACGAGAGCCATGAGATGTTCCTCCTCTGGGCAAGCCCGCGTCCAAATCCTTTTGTGCCTGTGAATAGGCTGCAGGGGGACGGTGAAGACCAGCAACAGCTTTCAGGGCTGCCACCTTCCGTGTGGGACAAGGAGCCGGACGTGTGCGTTTTCGGAAACAGGCTCTGACGAGGACGAGAGCCATGAGATGTTCCACCTCTGGGCAAGCCCGGGTCCTGAATCCTGTTGTGCCTGTGAATAGGCTGCAGGGGGACGGTGAAGACCTGCAACAGCTTTCAGGGCTGCCACCTTCCGTGTGGGACAAAGAGCCGGACGTGTGCCTTTTCGGAATCAGGCTCTGCCGAGGACGAGAGCCATGAGATGTTCCTCCTCTGGGCAAGCCCGGGTCCAAATCCTGTTGTGCCTGTGAATAGGCTGCAGGGGGACGGTGAAGACCAGCAACAGCTTTCAGGGCTGCCACCTTCCGTGTGGGACAAGGAGCCGGATGAGTGCCTTTTCGGAATCAGGCTCTGCTGAGGACGAGAGCCATGAGATGTTCCTCCTCTCGGCAAGCCCGGGTCCCAGATCCTGTTGTGCCTGTGAATAGGCTGCAGGGGGACGGTGAAGACCAGCAACAGCTTTCAGGGCTGCCACCTTCCGTGTGGGACAAGGAGCCGGATGTGTGCCTTTTCGGAAACAGGCTCTGCCGAGGACGAGAGCCATGAGATGTTCCTCCTCTGGGCAAGCCCGGGTCCTGAATCCTGTTGTGCCTGTGAATAGGCTGCAGGGGGACGGTGAAGACCAGCAACAGCTTTCAGGGCTGCCACCTTCCGTGTGGGACAAGGAGCCGGTCTTGTGCCTTTATGGAAACAGGCCCTGCCGAGGACGAGAGCCATGAGATGTTCCTCCTCTGGCCAAGCCCGGGTCCCAGATCCTGTTGTGCCTGTGAATAGGCCGTAGGGGGACGGTGAAGACCAGCAACAGCTTTCACGGCTGCCACATTCCGTGTGGGACAAGGAGCCGGACGTGTGCCTTTTCGGAAACAAGCTCTGCCGAGGACGAGAGCCATGAGATGTTCCTCCTCTGGGCAAGCCCGGGTCCCAGATCCTGTTGTGCCTGTGAATAGGCTGCAGGGGGACGGTGAACACCAGCAACAGCTTTCAGGGCTGCCACCTTCACTGTGGGACAAGGAGCCGGACGTGTGCCTTTCTGGAAACAGGCCCTGCCGAGTACGAGAGCCATGAGATGTTCCTCCTCTGGGCAAGCCCGGGTCCTGAATCCTGTTGTGCCTGTGAATAGGCTGCAGGGGGACGGTGAAGACCAGCAACAGCTTTCAGGGCTGCCACCTTCCGTGTGGGACAAGGAGCCGGATGTGTGCCATTTCGGAAACAGGCTCTGCCGAGGACGAGAGCCATGAGATGTTCCTCCTCTGGGCAAGCCCGGGTCCTGAATCCTGTTGTGCCTGTGAATAGGCTGCAGGGGGACGGTGAAGACCAGCAACAGCTTTCAGGGCTGCCACCTTCCGTGTGGGACAAGGAGCCGGACGTGTGCCTTTTCGGAATCAGGCTCTGCCGAGGACGAGAGCCATGAGATGTTCCTCCTCTGGGCAAGCCCGGGTCCCAGATCCTGTTGTGCCTGTGAATAGGCCGCAGGGGGACGGTGAAGACCAGCAACAGCTTCCAGGGCTGCCACCTTCCGTGTGGGACAAGGAGCCGGATGTGTGCCTTTTCGGAAACAAGCTCTGCCGAGGACGAGAGCCATTAGATGTTCCTCCTCTGGGCAAGCCCGCGTCCAAATCCTTTTGTGCCTGTGAATAGGCTGCAGGGGGACGGTGAAGACCAGCAACAGCTTTCAGGGCTGCCACCTTCCGTGTGGGACAAGGAGCCGGACGTGTGCGTTTTCGGAAACAGGCTCTGACGAGGACGAGAGCCATGAGATGTTCCACCTCTGGGCAAGCCCGGGTCCTGAATCCTGTTGTGCCTGTGAATAGGCTGCAGGGGGACGGTGAAGACCAGCAACAGCTTTCAGGGCTGCCACCTTCCGTGTGGGACAAAGAGCCGGACGTGTGCATTTTCGGAATCAGGCTCTGCCGAGGACGAGAGCCATGAGATGTTCCTCCTCTGGGCAAGCCCGGGTCCCAGATCCTGTTGTGCCTGTGAATAGGCTGCAGGGGGACGGTGAAGACCAGCAACATCTTTCAGGGCTGCCACCTTCCGTGTGGGACAAGGAGCCGGATGTGTGCCTTTTCGGAAACAGGCTCTGCCGAGGACGAGAGCCATGAGATGTTCCACCTCTGGGCAAGCCCGGGTCCTGAATCCTGTTGTGCCTGTGAATAGGCTGCAGGGGGACG